>NC_080419.1:75041930-77541930 GCF_029873635.1 Malania oleifera | reverse complement strand
GGTGCTCTCGGGTTGCCCTATTATTTTTACCACGGTGAAAATATTTAAATAGAGTTAATTTGATTAAAATGTTTTAAAACAATTATAATAATTCCCTATATATCTTGGACAACTTTAATCAAGGGGATGTCTATATATACTCCCTCATTTGGAATAATTAGCATTAGATTAGCAACCTTGATTAGTGAAAATCCTCTGAATTCCAAAATCTTTCTTACTCACTTCCAAGCATCCCACACTCATACTTACCTTGTCATATTGCCAAAAATTCATTTGTAAGTGTGAATTAAGTGTTCTTGTCCTATAGGTTTGCTCTTTATAATTTGTGATTGATTGATATTATTTTGTTTGAGAGCAAAACTTCAAGTTTTCTTAGGAGACTTTATTAATAAGTCTTTCTTAAGAAGACTTCACTTGAGCCTCTGAATATTGCACTGTCATTGCAATATCTTAAGATGTTCTCATTCAATTTTGGTTGCTAAATATATTTTCAAATCATTTTCAAATATCTCGTGTATTTCATTTTGAGAAAAATTCTTAGAGACATATTTGTTTGTGTTATAAAGATCTTTGTTGCAATATTCCTTGAGTAATATTATTGTTCGAACACATAGATCAAATCCTTTTGCAAACAAAATCTATACATCTCTTGAGGCTTTTATGTTGAGAAAAATCATTTGTTGAGATATCTGAAGTGTGGCAAGTATCTTTGTTTGAGCATTGTGATTGAATATATTGTGTGATACAAAGATTATATTATTTGCACTCTCACACACTGATTGCAACGCTTGCATAAATATTTGAGAGTAGACATCTTAGACCAGATTGAGCTTACTTCATTATATCATTTGGTGGTATATGTGATTGTTTATATTGGGTACATATCTGCTTTAAATGAAAGCATAATCACTATACCAATTTCATTATTGTGAACATACTGTTGTGTTTCCAGGCATGGCCTAAAGGGGCGGTAATCCAGTTCGGTAAGGATTGGTTGTAAAGGTTGAGGTCATCCCTGTGATAATTAACTTGATTGTTTAGGTGCCACTCCACCTGTTTAAGTGAGTATTATAGTGGAAATCCTTGTGCTTGTTAGCGAAGGCGGGGATGTAGGCAATTTGCCGAACCTCGATAACACTTCTGCGTGTCACTTCTCTTTACTGCTTTCTAGTGCATGCATAGTTAATTAAATTGCGTTATTTAATTTCTGGTACATATTATACTTGATTTACTTTACTTGCACTAGATTGACCATAGCGTTGTGAATATACTATTCTTAGGATACTGACCTAGGGGATTAATTTTAAAAGTAGCAATTCACCCCCCTCTTGGGATCACGGTAAAGTTAACAAATTTCTTGCATAAGTACATCCTAAATTATCGCCTTGGTTGACTGAACCTTATAGATGGTCAATTGGCCTTTGCCTTGGTCGACCAAACCCATGAAGGGTTCAAAATCACCTTGATTTGGTCAACCAAACCTGTAGTTCAAATTTGCCTTGGTCGACTGAACGTATAAAAGTGGTGGATCAAACCTTGTCCTTGATCGACCGAACGTCTCGGGTTGGTCAATTTTTACAACAGTTAAACGAGGTTAATTTTAATTAAACCTCATTAAATCTTTTCAAAAAATTCCCTTTGTATCCCCAATAGTTATACTTTGTTGAAAATCTATATATACCCCCTTATAACTCAAAAATACCAAGATGATTAGTTAGAAAATTCTCTCAAATTTGTATATCATTTTTTCATCTTCCTAAGCTTAGTTTTATCCTCTCTTTATTATTACTTGAAAAATCTTTCAACAGAGCTTTGTTTTAAACATCCTTTGGGCTTTTGTTTTGCAAATCAAAATCCTTTTTACTCTCATATCTTATTCAAATTTCATATCTTATTTTTGAGAGTAAATCAAAGTTTTTCTCCCTATATATTGATTGATATATATCCTTGGAGAAAAACTACTTCTTTGCTTTTGAATCTTGCACATTCATTACAAGATTCAAAGGCTCACTTACTTGTGCTTGCAAAAATATCTTTGAGCTAAAACCCTTTATTCTCCAACACGTGAGTTAGAAAAATATTTTTGGAGAAAAAGTTTTATTTGGGCATAAAATATTTTAGTACTCATTATACTCACTTTATTCAAGGATTATTTTTAAGAAAATCACATATCTCACTTGCGCATAAATCCTTATCATACGTGAGTGTATTGAGCATATTGTTGTACATCATCAATTTAGTTTAGAAGCACACTTGTTTGTACACAAAAATTATTTGATTATCTGTTGTATTCCAGATGGGTGGTCGGAAGAGGGAGACTAGCCCTGTGAATAGTCATGAATTGCTCAAACTCGGTTAGGAGAGCACCAGACTAGTTCAGACCCGGTTAAGAGAACTAGGTGCACCATCCTGGTAAGGTGTTGTAAAGGTTGGGGCCAGTCTTGTTAATTTGACTTGGGTTTTCCCCTACCCAGTATGGAGAGAGAGGTTGTAATCGGTGTCACTCCACCTGCAAGTAAGCTTTAGTGGAATCCTATTGCTTGTGAGCTTGAGGCGGGGACGTAGGCAATATTGAATAAACCCCAATAACATATCAGGTGTCAATTTTATTTTCCGCAATTTACTTTCTACTTTTGTATGTTAATATTTATTGCTTTGAATGTTTGATATACTGAGATTGCTTTAATTGCTTATATATCTGCTCAGTAGTTTGTCTGTTGAATTAGTATGTGTTCTAAACAGACCCTAGGTTGTGGTTTATTTCTGTTGGATTAGTTATACCAAGGAAGAAATAATTTTAAATCTCCACTTCATCCCCCCTCTTGGGAATGCACCAATTCCAACATATTATGCTCACTAATGAAATAATGAGTTGCTTGTGCGTAGTTTCACATAATATAGGCAATGTACTATTTTGCCACTTTATGAGGGTTGACTAGTGGTTCATTTGTGTTAACATTGTGGTATAAATGTGTGTATTTACATGGTACTTCATAAGGATAAGACGCATTTTCACATGATTTTTCTCACTTCAGGTTCCTTTAGAGCATAGAGAGAACAACCGTGGCAGCTATGACACCTTGTGAGGTTTTGTTGAGCATTTCATTTCCTGTGAGAGTCATTTACATGAATTCTAAGTTCACGGAACTCAACTTTCCTTCTCTGGATATTCTTTGAATTTTAGTCTCTGTTTTTGCATTTTCTAGTTGAGAGGTGATGTCTAGTGGGGAGATATAAAACTAGGTCATGTAGCCTACTCAAGATGTGAGAATTAAGCCACCCCTAGCGATAGACATATTTCATGGACTTCCTTTTAGAGCTTAGTTTGTTGTTGATAGCATGATGAAAAAAAAGTTGTGATGATTGTCCTAGTTGACCACAGAAGAAAAAAGTATAAAGAAAATAATGAACAAAAGAAAAAGAAATGAAAAATACATAGAATACGTGCTCTAAATACAAAAGGGTCAAGCTAGGGACACAACACCATATTCCTACAAGTATGAAGCCTCTTCAGTTGTCCGATGCATATGATGTATTCATGCCTAGTTTATGAGGAATTCAATCTGGGGTGGTCTTGGTTGGATGTGGCGAGTAGGTGAGAAGCCACTAGTGTGAAGGACCTAACACCTAGTTAATAAGCTAGATCCCATTTTTATGAGACTAGTTCACTCTATTTTTTTTTTTAGTTTTTCAAAGTATGTGATATGTTTAATCATGCATGTATTCCTCATATACGAGAGTAAACCCATCTTCTTGAGTGTTTTTGAGAGTATACCTGTGAGGCTGAGTCAAGATGACCATTTTGTAGGTGTTCAAGGGTGATCTGAGTGTGATGAATCATTCACTTTACGCATGCCTTATGACTTTGCCTATCTGTACTTGAATTTATATGATAATATTAACTCTGATTGCAATTGTTGGTTGATTCTTTATGAGTTATGCTTTTCTTGATGGCTCTACATTATTGAGACTTGTATGAGTGACTTGCTTCAAAGATGTTTTGTATAATAAAGTTATGTATTGAGAAACTTACGTCTAACCAAATTATATTCCTATATATGAAATGGCATGATAGTGTTACATATGATCTTATGTAATGTTCACTGAAACTGGTGTTTTTGGGTACTACCCTGGAAACCCTCATGAGACTATAACTCGTCCACTAGGGTCACCTAGGGGTTTGAAGCCTTGTTGCATATGGTAAATGCAATTGTTATCCCCACGAAAGAGGAGGTAGATAGGATTTCATAATTTTCTTAGTTTTTACTTTGCTCGAGGACTAGCAAGTGTAAGTTGGGGGTTGTGATGTGCTCCTAAAATGTACTATTTTAGGCCCTCATTTACCTATGTTTTATTCTTATTTATCTTGTAATTACCCTTTCTTATCATAGTTCAAAGTTATGCAAATTTTGTTCATGTTTTAGCAAAAAACAGGTTAAAATCGAGTAGTTAAGCAGTATAAGAAGCGAAGGGAGTAATTGGGAAGCACAAAGGTCAAATTAGATGCTCAACCAAGTCCTTAGAGCCTCAATTCTTCAAAGGAACTAAGACATGGTTTGAACATGTGGTTCAACCAGCTACCACAGTGGGGCGACCAGGTCACAGAAGAAGACTCCAAGGTTTAGACTAAAAGTGAATTGCTACATGGTACGACTAAGTTCTTGACCAAGTGACCCTCAAGGCTGACCAGGTCAAGATCCTGAAGCTAACCGAGCTAGAGATACTAAGAATCTCAACTAATAGCTCAACTAGGGAGACCTTGGTGGGCGAACAAGTCGATATCCTGAGCTGAACTAAAACTTAGATCTTGCAAATCTCGACCGGCAACTTGATCATGAAGACTCAAGGGTGTGACAAGGTTGAGAATGTTGAAGTTTGAATTCTAGATTTCATGGGAGCCTCAACCAGTGCATAACTATGGGAACATATGAGTGCGACCTGGTCGACCGATACAATCGTTTGTGCGAGATTTTCTACAGAACTTTCCTATTTTGAATTTTAAACCTTGTAAACCCGTCTAGGTATAAAAGATAGCTTCGTCTATGTGTCTAGAGTTCCTCCTTGGCCAATTTTAGGTTAGTGATAGACCTAGAGAGCCATTGGGTGCCAAGTAGAATAGATTTACTACTTTTGATTTCACTTCTTGTACTAGTTCATGCAAGGGATCGCTTAAGGTCTGTGACAACCTTTTTGTTCCTTGTACTACCGCTTATACTAGATGGTTCTTGGTTGTATTCCCAATTGTTAGTGACAAAATTTTGAGTTGCAATTGAAGGATTTTTACATGCTTTCATTTAAATATCTGCACTTTAAATACTTGCACTTTACTTTCCATGCAATTTTACATCTTTGAATGTGTTGAAACCCTAGGGTAAAGGATAGCCTAGCTAGGGATTCAGTCACTTGTATAGACTATGCTACATTTCACGTACGCGGTGATCTCATGATTGTAGTGATAGATACCCTGGTTCCCGGTCGGGCTCCGAACAATTGGTGTACCTTTGCTACTCTATGCCATCGAATGGTTCACTTAACCATTAGCCTAAGACGAATAGCTGATTGGACATAATTAGCGCACATGATAGTCTAGGCATGATTCATAATCTGAGACCTACTTTATAGGACTAGTGTTAATATAGATTTACATGCTTTCGTAGTTGTTAGAAAAACACCTTCAAATCTCTCATTTTTTATATTTTTGCACAAAGTCGAAGTAAATTAGGCTGGAAGTGGTTAATAACTGCACTTTAGTCCATGTGGATTGACACTTGACTGACTCACTATTCTACTCAAGTTAGGTTAGTTAGGTTTATAAATTTTATCTTTGGTAGTTAAGGACCCAAGCCTTAGCAAGTCTACCAGCCACCATTTTGGCCTTTGAAACCTTAAAATTCCAAACATTTCCAGAATAGGTCAACCATCGCTCGACCATCACCTCTACCGGGTGCGACTTGGTCAAGTCTATTGGTTTTTTTTGACCACAAAATTCCAGAAGAGGTCAACCATGGCGCGAACAGCACTCTACTTTGGCATTACCTAGTTGATAACCCATTTTTCATATAAAGTTGGGGGTCGGTGAAGGGCACGACCAGCTTCAAGCTGGTGCGACCTAATCAAAATTGTAAAAGTCATTTTAAATTATACTTCTCTTGCGAAGCCCTAACACTTTTTGTAATGCCCCAAAAATTCTACTATATATTTTTTTTCTTTCCCACATAATAATATTAAAGCTTTGATACCATAAAACATGATAAAAGTCAACCTAGGCCCAAACGGGTACCGGGGATCAACCTGTTTGTGCATACATGTCAACTATGCAGCGAAAACCATAATATACTTAACCTTACATACAATACCAGAGTTTTACTGTAACAAAAAAATACACATATACGTCCCAAAAAAGGCCATAAATATCCTAGGGTTATACCCCCAAAATCCATCCTGATCTCAACCCAACTATTTACCCTTAAGCCAGGGTAGCACCAACAGCCTCCTCTATCTTTAAGCTCGCTCCGTTCGCCTATCTGGGTTTCTTGAAATATTTGTATTGCTGGGGTGAGATACCTCTCAGTAAGGGAGATAGACTAATATCAGTGTGTGGCAACATGAGTATTATTGTGTTATAAACATATACTATATATGATAAACTGTATCTGATAAGTAAGGAAAATTTGTACATAGTTTAACTGTATTTGACAAGTTAGGTAAAACTGTAATGTATAAATCAGAATAAATTGTAATCAACATAACATACTGTATCATACTAAATTTTTATATACATATAAATCATCTACTATATCTATATATTACTGAAATTATACCCTAGATGGAAGGCTAAGTCATGAATTAACCTCGCATGATTGGGTTGTGAAGCCTGAGGGTTGGACTTAACCATGACTGGCCTATTAGGCTAAGTCAAACAAGACATAACTACACACGATTGCCCACCCAACCTGGTCCTCCCATCATACTCTTCGTAACACTTCTCGGGTCGGCACACAGTGGGTATCTTGCTCTCCGAAAAACTTCAGGGCTAATCAGCCTCCGACCTAGCACTTTTTGAATAGTGTGGTTTTACTGTCGGCTAACACCAACCTAGTCCGCCCATCCTGCTCTCTCCAACACTTCTTGGGTCGACACACATGGGTTACACTGTTTGATTTGGCTAACTAGCTACGGTACCTTGCTCATAACATGCTTAGTCCATCAGGGTTCTACTACAGTATAGTATATTTCATTAATAACTGTAATAATACTGTTTCATGATTATGTGTAAAATCTGTCATAATAATAATATTTCTGAATATTTGTTATAAATATATCTAGTGATGGCATCTGCTTCGGCTGAATATCATGGCGTCTGCATTGACTGAATATCATAATATACTGAAAATATAATTTTGCACTGTTTATAGTTTTAATAAAAAATGTTGTCAAATCATGCTTGTACTATGAATTCATAAAATATTCTGACATACCATTATTTACAGTAAAATTTAAACTCATGCCACGCATGAGTGAGTACTATGTAATATATTATCTAGCGTGGAAAAACATATTTTGCTGACAAAATAATATTAAATCTGTTTTCAAAGTTTCCTCAGTTCAACATCAGTATTCTAAAAAACTATACTAATTCATATAAATATATATACCTTTCTAAATCAAATACAGTATATTCAATGATTAATTTTTTTGAAAATACTGGACTGATTTCATCCCGTTACCTGTTACCTGAGAAGCTTGTTGAAAACCTTAAATCTACGCCCGTGGTGTTCAGAACTTCAAACCCTAAAATCGTATTATTCCTAATTCAATCAACTCAACCCCAATATATTTATCATCTAACACATTTCTTCGGTTTACATATTCCAAATGATCATTTAAACCCTAAAATATCTCACTTGCCCTGATTTTGGAGTGGTGCCTAAGGTCCCCAAATCAACAATCCGCTTTGATCAACTTGGAGAGAATCACCCTTAGATCATCGTAGAGGTTCCTGATTGTTGAAACAAGCTACAACGGAGTCGAAATCGAAGAGAGAAGGGGGAGGAGCCGTAACCTAGAGAGAGAGAGTGAAGAGAGAATGAATTTTTTGCTGAAAATCCGATTTAAGCATGTATATAGACTGTTGACCACGTGTATTCATCGATGAGACATGTGTACTTGTCATCGAATCAAAGAAGGGTGTTCATCAGCGAAGACAATGGGTTCGTCGACGAACCCTTAATGGTATGAAATTCCTACTCTCGGTATCTTCTTGTAGACGAGCGTAGGACACTCATTGATGAGTCCCTGCTGATGCCCCCTTTAAAATTTCTTTCTTTTCTTTTTCCTTTTCTCCTTTTCCCTTATTATTTTCATAAATTAAATTTTTAGGGTCTCTACACTTTCCTTCTTGCTTTCTTCACACCTCCTTTCATTGCACCACCACAGACCTAGTCGCTTAATCCATCTCCACCTCCAATCACCTCTGGAGACCCTTAACAGTGTCTGTCTCACCTCTGGTGACCATCTCCAGCTAGCCTCTTCCATTCCTTGCTATAGATGTCTTTGCCCGTGCACCTAAGGCTATTCTAGAATGCCTTGTTCCTTCATCTTCCTCCCTCATTGCATTCGTATCATCATCTTCCGGGAGGGTTGGTAACCATGACACTCCACACCAATTACTGAGTTGCTTCTAAGAAACCCTAGTCTTCCCATGCCACTGCCAGGGGAAAGAGGGCTGAGAAACACCCTGTACATGATTTCGGCTACGATTCAAACTAGATTTCGCCAGTCTAGCCCAAAAAAAGGGGTCGGGCGACCAAAATGGAACAAGAGAAGATGGGTAAAAGGAAGAGGGCACAACGGATGATCCTAAAGGATTATAATTTCAACTCGATGTACACATTCCATATTGATGAGACCCGAACCCATTCGAGGAAGAAATTGTTGTCTTTTTGAGTCCTATCCCATTTTGATAATGACAAACCACAACATCTCAATTTTGCTTTAAGTGTATGAACATGAATGGCTATGAGAAAGCACAATGGAAGCCACGAGGCATTCAAGTTTGCTCATCACTTGGCACATACCATGGAGTAATTGGAGAGCAAAGTTTAAAGACTTAAAGAATTTTCAATTGTATTGCATTTAGGATTAAATTTACTTGCATGTGTTAATGAATTTGAAGTGAAGCTCATGGGAGACCTTAGATGGACCTTAGGAACTTAATTTTTTATGGAAAACCTTTTTATCAAAAAGGTAATAAACTATTTCAAAAGGTTTAAAATAATTTTGAAATTGAAAGAGGCTGAAAAACTCAATTTTACAAGGGGTTCGGCCGACCAGATGTAAAGGCAAGTCAACGGAAGTTCATTAGAGTGTGATCTGGTTGACCGGATCATTGGGGCGGTCATCTGAACATTGCTAATTTGGAAATTGCCTTTGAGTCAGTCGATTAAACCTCAGTTGGTTGACCAACACTCTCAGGTAAAGCAAAAATTGGCCCTTAAATGATAATTTCTTTTAATAAAATATATATTAAAACCCCTAATGGCCATAAAATGGCTATATTTCAAGTTTGCCTATAAATATTAAGCCTAGAAAGTTAGAGAACACTTTTTGAACATCTTTGAATACTCTTAAATGCTTTAGCAAACATTTTTGCATACTTCTCTCATTTCAAGTTCTTTTATTCTTGTTATTTCCAAAAATCATTTGAGAACATCACCCTAACTCTATTGAGCTTCAAATCTTATTCATTGAGAGTGCTTTAGTTTTTATATTTCCATTATACTCATCAACACTTATGTACACAAACAATTTGTTTTCCTTTCAACATTCACGGTTCGGATTGAAATTGTGCCAAGCAAGGGTTTTTTTTTCTTAGAGAGGTATCTCCTCCTACATGGAGGGTTGTAAGAGGTAGCTCCGCCATGATTAAAGAAGCTGATAGTGGAAATCGTCAAGTGGTTGTCTTAAGGCAACGACGTAGGCGGGTATAGCCAAACCTTGTAAAATTGCAGTGTTATTTTTCTCTATCCTTACACTCCTTTAAATTTCCGCACTTGTATGTTTATATATTTTTAGTATTTTTGATTTTTTTAATAAACCTGTTAGCTCTACCATGAACCCAAGAGGGGGGTGAATTGGTATTTTCAAAAATTAATTCCCTAGGTTAATCCCCCAACAACAGTATTACACAACCTTATGGTCAATCTAATGCAGATAAATTAAATCAATTTAAATATGCAGGGGAAATTAAATTGCACAATAAAAATTAACCAAGCATGCACCAGAAAGTGGTAAATAAGATATGACACCCAGAAATGTTATCGAGGTTTGGCAAACTGCCTACGTCCCCGCTTTGGTTAACAAGCACATGGATTACAACTATCACTTAACGGGTGGAGCGGCACCTAAACAATCAGGTCAATTAGCACAGGGCTGACCTCAACCTTTACAAACAATCCTTATCGAGTTGGATTACTGCCCCCTCAGGCCACTCCTGGAATACAACATATTTCTTAATAAAATTTGCGTACAAAAAATATGCTTCTCAACTAAGCAGATTATGTACCAATGTAATCAATACACCACCGAAGGATATAATTAAGTAAGCTCAACGTGGTCTAAATGTCTACTCTCAAATATTTATGCAAATATTGGAATCAGTGCGTGAGAGTGTAAATGATATGATCTTTGTGTCAAAATAATGCTTTCAATCACAATGCACAAACAAAGATCCTTAGCACACTTTAAATATCTCAACAAATGTTTTTCTACAAATATAAATCTCAAGAGATATTCAGATTTAATTTATAAAAACGATTTGATCTTTGTGTTCAAGAAGATAAAATCAATCAAAGGATATTGCTACAAAGATCTTTTTGCACATGCACAAATATCTCAACAAATATTTCTCAAGGTAAATCACACGAGATATTTGAAGATGATTTGAAAAGTATTTTTAGCAATCAAAAGGCAATGTGAACTCCTTGAGATATTGCAATGAGAATGCAATACTCACAAGCTCAAATGAAGTTTTCCTAAGGAAGACTTATCAATAAAGTCTCCTACGAAAAACTTAAAGCTTTGCTCCCAAAGAAAATAATCTCAATCAACCAAGCAAGGGAGAGCAAAAGCCTATTGGTAATAATACTCAAGCACACTTACAAGAGGATTTTTAGCAATAAGAAGTAGTAAAAGTGAGTGTAGGAGGCTTGGAAATTACTATAAGAGATTTTCAGTTTTAGAGAATTTTTGTTAATCAAGATTGCTAATTAGGTGCTAATCTTTTCAAATGAGGGGGTATATATAGACTACCCCATAATTATAATTGTCCAGGAAACATAGGGTATTATTATGATTGTTTTAAAATATTTTAGCACAATTAACTCTGTTTAAAAATTTAACCACAGTAAAAAAAATTTTCCAACCAGAGAACACCAGTCAACTGGACTTGAGGCTCGATTGACCAAGTGAAAAAGTTTGGTCGACTGTGCAAAAAATGAACTAAGAGTTCGGTCGACCGAAATAAGGGTCTCAAGGGCGATTTTTCCAATTTTGCGTAGTTCGGTCGACCAGAGCAGTTCTCGTATAAATCTGGTCGGTCGACTAAGGAGTCAAACGTTGACCCGGTAGGAGTTCGGTTGACCAAGTTGTATGAACTTGGCATGGCACGGTCGACTGAGCTATGGTCAAAATGTTGACCTCTGACCGGTTCGTTCGACCGAGCATGCATTTTTAATGCATTTTGGTTCCAATTCCCTTATACATTCACCCTATTCATAAAAGCATATATGTTTATGCATGCATATGGATCCTAGGGTCATTCTAGGTCTTTTTGAGCTTACTTATCATATCATGCTTGTAATGCATTTGATTATTATTGGCCATTTTTCTCTTACTTACTATTATAGACCCGCATTACATAAATGAATTTAAAGTACAACACAAATATGGTCTTTGGGGTCTTCATGCTCTACTTCATGTGCCATCATTTTGATTTGCCAACTATATATACCTACACATATCCTTAGATAGCCGTCAAATATAACAAGTATTTTTCATTGTCGAAACCGGGTGTAACCTATAAGGTTGACATTCTCTCCCTTTTTGATGATGACAAACATACCATGCAAAAAATGGGTACAACCTTAGAAGGCTCCCCCTAACAATATACATTAAGTACAAGTTTGTCAAGGCAAATTATTTTTCTTAAGTGCAACCCAATTTTTGCCAACCCAATTTTTGCCTCTTATCCATCTTCCCCTTCTGGAAATAGCAAAAAGGGATATGAAAGTAATAGCTTTAGGCAATGGGTATAAATCATTAGTATACATGATAAGTTTGGGAATTTAAAAAAAATTCGGCAACATGCCATTTGAAAATAGGACATTTCTAAAAAAAAAAAATCCTTTATAAAAATAACCTGTTTTGAGTTTTTAAGATCTAACAGTTTATCCACAACTACTCAACTCAAATAGTTCCAGTATGATCAATACATAAAATATAAATACAATCAACATCATGCAGTAGATATGAGAATTATGCATTGCAAAACACATCCAATTTCATAAAGTCCAAACCAAAGAAAGATTCTAATTGTTATATTAATTGTTAGACTTTGAAATTATTATTAGACAGCTCCCCCTATGTTTGTGCAAACTATGAAATATCTAGGAAGCAACTCTACTATGCATGAGTACTAGTTCACGTTTAATTTGTATGAATCTATCTTATAGAAGTGGTTTAGTGAAAATATCCACCCACTGCTCACTAGTGCATACAAACTCAAGAGCCACATCCTTTTTCTACACATGATCACGAAGGAAGTGATGTCTAATTTCAATGTGTTTTGTTTGTGAATATGAAATAGGATTTTTAGAGATGTTGATTGCACTCATATTATCACATTTAATCGGGACCGTATCATAGTGCAATCCAAAGTCCACAAGTTGTTGTTTCATATAAAGAGTTTGAGCACAATGACTTCCAGCCGCAATATATTCTGCTTCGGTTGTGGATAAGACAACTAAGTTTTATTTCTTAGAGAACCAGAATGTTGGCCTAACTAGGCTTTTCAATCTTGTTTTGATGATAACAAAATGAAGGATGCTTTAACATGTGGTGTTGAGTAATGTGTTTTTAGGTAAAAGGACTCTCAAGGTTGATAAACTAAAAGCTCAATGCTAATCTAGTAGAAGCTCTTCAGAATATCAAAGGTAATGGACGATAAATGAAGAAGTTAAGGGCAAGCAAACCCAAAGTTAAATGTGAACCTCAAGAGGCTGAAGAAGGCTGAAGGACCTGCTGACTTAAGCAGATCATAATTAAAAGGACTGTTGTAAGTACTTCTAAACCAAATGCCATTTAGATATGGGAAGCTCTCGTAAATCAAAAGAAGCTAAGAAACACATTGTTAAAAGAACTTAAACTATATTTTTAAAATCAAAGCAAAAAAGGTATTAAAGGAAGGAAAGTTTTAAAAAATAAAAAGAAGCTAGGCACCTGGCAGACGATTGTCTGTCTATGGACAGACGACTGCCTATATTCTGGCAAACAATTGCTGGCATTCTGAGTTTCAGATTTAACCATGGCAAACGACTGCCATGTCGTGGCAGATGACTGCCACGCAGAGCCGATTTCAAATTTCAAACGGGAAGTTCTCTTTTAAAATTTTTAATTTTAAAATTAAGTCAACAATTTTTTTTTTCAAATATTACCTAACTTGATGGGGATATTGATCTTTGAAAAAACATATAAATACCTCCTTGGGTAATGAAAATTTTTGAATTTTAAAATTAAGTCAATAATTTTTTTTCAAATATTTCCTAACTTGATGGGGACATTGATCTTTGAAAAAGCATATATATACTTCCTTGGGTAATGCAAAATTTTGAAATTCAAAATTAAGTCAACATTTTTTTTTTTCAAATATTACCTAACTTGATGAGGACATTGATCTTTGAAAAAGCATATAAATACCTCCTTGGGTAATAAAAAATTTTGAAATTCAAAATTAAGTCAAATTTTTTTTTTTTCAAATATTACCTAACTTGATTGGGACATTGATCTTTGAAAAAGCCTATAAATACCACATTAGGTAATGAAAAATATAGATAAGATAGAATACAAAAGAAGAGAGATTAATAAGCCTTTTCTTGAAACTTTTCTTGTGCTGAAATTCTCCTTGAGCTCCATCTGCCCACATCATTTTGTTAGAGAGAAAGAAATTCTCCTTGAGTTCAATTTGCTCACATATTTTGCTGGAGAGGAATTCTACCATTTTGGTAGATTGAAAATATCAAAGCTCGGTTCCGGGTTGCAATTCAATTTTTTTTTAGGAACCATCGTAACTTCTAAAACTTTAGAGCTTCATATATTCTATTTTGCTTTGGTTTTTAGAAGTACAATTTAGATCTCAAATTGTACAACCTGCTCTAAATTTTGGGAGTATTTTTTGTACGCAGATTTATTTTCCATCTTCTTGTACTTTGAACGGTTCAAAGGATTGATTGGATCGTTGGACCAAGCACAAGCTGGTGCTTAGAGAGGTTTTTCTTTTCCTGAAAAAGAGGGTAAATTGTGTAAGATTTTTTGTTCCACCCGGAAGGAACAAGATTTAGTTAACTCCTTAGGTGGTTAACCTAAGGCGAGGACATAGGCTGGGGTAAGTCGAACCTCATAAAAAGGTGGTGTTATTTTCTTCTCCTTACTCTCCTTTTAATTTCAGCAACAATATAACTTGCGTGAATGTTTTAATACTTGAAATCATAAAGTAATACTTATTAGAATTTAAGTAATCCCAAAAAGGCCTAATTTTTTCTTGGGCTTGCGGAAACCGAAAGGGAGTACGTTAGTTAATCGATCTTTTGTGGAAACCGAAAGGAAGTACGTTGATTGGTTGACACCCAAAACTTGTTGGCTGAAGGTCTAATTAAGTTTTGATATTGAAAAGGTGTTTGGTTGTCATTGCAATATTCAAATTCATAAATCAACAACAAGAATTGAACATTCATTTGCAGGACCTTTAAATATTCCGAATTGATTTCTTGTCTTGTGGTTGTTGTGTGTGAATGGTAAATTAATTGATTGTGTTTATTAATTGTGAATTGATTAAAAGGAAATAGGAGTTAGTGTGTATTGCTTAATTAATGCAAATATGAGAAAACCTTAAGAGATTGTAAAAAGAGATGAGCTCATAAAGAGGATCAAATAAATTTTTAATAAACCCAATTCACCCCCCTCTTGGAACTACACCTTAGGTTTCATATAGTATTAGAGCATGGTTATAGAAAAACCTAATAAGTAGCTATATAAAGATCCAAATGGCACAAATAAGAGTAGCTCCCTTTGGTGAGGGTCAATCCTCAACTAGGCCACCTATTTTTTGTGGATTAAATTATACCTTTTGGAAGCAACGAATGAGAATCTACCTTCAAACTATGGACTGGAAGGCATGGAACGTTGTAACAAATGGAAATTTAATCCCCACTAAGCTAGTTGATGGAAAAGAAGTACCTAAAGAAGATAAAGAACTAAATGACTCAGATTATAAAATGTTGCAAATTAACTCAAGTGCAATAAAAGCTTTATATTGTGCACTTGATGCAAATGAGTTCAATAGAGTAATGGCATGTAAAATAGCCAAAGAGATTGGGGATAAATTAGAAGTAACCTATGAAGGCACAGTAGATGTTAGGGAAAGTAGAATCGATATGTTAACCAGTGAATATGAAGCCTTTAGGATGAACTCCGATGAAAGTATAACAAGCATGTACACTAGGTTCACCCATATCATAAATTCACTTAGTGTCTTAGGAAAAACTTATTCCACCCATGAGATGATTTGTAAAATTCTAAGAGCACTCCCATCTATTTGGGAACCGAAAACCACAGCCATTACAAAAGGAATAAATCTTAAAACAACTTTTTTAGATGAAGTCATAGGATCTCTTCTAACCTATGAAATGATGTTGAAAGAAAGAAGCATAGAAAACAAAAATAAGAAGTCTATAGCTCTAAAAGCTTTGAAAGAATATTCAAGTGAGGAAGATAATGAATCTAGTGAATTAGAAGACGAGGACTTAGCTCTAATAACTAAAAGGCTTGGAAAATTCTTAAGAAGAAACAAAATATTCACTAGAAAATTTAATGGATCAAAAGCTAAAAAAGGAGAAAGCAATAAAAAGGAATACAAAAATAAAAATGATCCTCTCACTTGCTATCACTGCAAAAAGGTCAAGCACATCAAACCAAAATGCCCACAACTCAAGAAGGAAAAGAAGAAAAAGAAGCCTGCAAAGAAGGCAACTTGGGATAACACTAGTTTGAGTGAATCGGAAAGTGAGCCAAGTGATCGAGAAGTAGCGAACATGTGCTTCATGGCGCATAATGAAGAGGTAAACTCTTATTATTCCCTCTCTAAAGATTCGTGTAATGAGTCTTGCAGTAATTCATGTGAAAGTATGCAATCTTATAAAGAACTTCAAGCTGAATTACTCTTTCTACATAACAAGTTCATTAAAATCTCGAAGAGGAACACAAACTTGAAAGAACAAAACGAAGCACTTAAAAATCAACTTGAATCTGCAAAACTTGTTGAAGAAGAAAAAAATTTAAAGATTGAAGAACTTGAGAAGAAAGTAGATAACTTATCTCAAAAATTAGGTGAGTCTTAAATGAATGAAGATAGCAAGATTATGCAAGAAATAAATAATCTCAAAAATAAAATTCAAGAGAAAGAAAAGGTCATCTATAACTATACCAAAGGTAAGGATAATTTTGAAAAGATGGTAGGACAACAAAGGATGACAAATAACAAAGAAGGAATTGGTTATAATGGAGCCTCAAACAAAAGAAAGAAAAACTTGTATAGGGGATATTTTGTAAATCAATATAAATATTATGCAAGTACTTCATCAACAAATATTCATAAGCAAACCACATGCTATATGTGCAAAAAGAAAGGACACATAATGTTTAATTGTCAACTTAAAAAAAAGTATACAAAAGTAAAAGATGAGTGGAAGATAAATGATAAAAATAGGCAAAATCTAAAGAAAATTAAGAAGGTTTGGATTCCAAAAGTAACAACTTGAATCCTTTCTTGTAGGTTTGCTTTAGGACCACTCTGTCTAGGGATAAATGGTACTTGGACAGCGGATGTTCAAGGCATATGACGGGAGATAAATCTAAATTCACCTCTCCCACTCCAAAGGATGGAGGATTTGTAACCTTCGGTGACAATGCAAAAGGCAAGATCATCGGAATAGGTAAAATAGGTAAAGTCTCCTCACTTTCTATAGATGATATCTTGTTAGTAGATAGTCTAAAGCATAATCTACTAAGTATTAGTCAACTTAGCGATAAAGGATGTGAAATAAAGTTTAAGAAAGACAAATGCATAATACGAGATTCTAAGAATCAAAATACATTATTCACTGCACTTAGAATGAACAATGTTTATTGCATAAATCTTAATAATTTAATCCCTCAAGAAATAACTTGCCTAGCAGCCATGAGTGAAAATAGTTGGCTTTGGCATAGGAGGTTAGGACATGCTAGCATGGATCTTATATCCAAACTCTCCAAAAAGAATTTAGTTAAAGGATTGCCTAAAACAAAATTTTTCAAAGATAAAGTGTGTGATGCTTGTCAATTAGGAAAACAAATCAAGAAAAGTTTCAAAAGGAAGAAACGTATATCAACTAGTAGACCCCTAGAACTTATACACTTAGACTTGTTTGGTCCTACTAGAACCCAAAGTTTAGGAGGAAAACAATACGCCTTTATAATTATTGATGACTACTCAAGATACACATGAGTGTTGTTCCTAGCTAACAAAGAAGTAACTCATTGATCACTTTATGTAAAAAGCTTCAAAATGAGAAAGGGTATAATGTCTCAAATATTAGAAGTGACTAAGGAAGAGAATTTAAGAATCAAAATGCTGAAAATTTTTGTAATGAACATGGCATAAATCACAACTTTTCGGCACCTAGAACCCCACAACAAAATGGAGTTATGGAAAGGAAAAATAGAACCCTCCAAGAAATGGCAAGAACCATACTTAATGAAAATGACCTACCCAAATATTTTTGGGCTGAAGTTGTAAATACAACTAGCTATAAAGTTAATAGGGTCTCCATTAGATCAAACCTAAACAAGACACCCTATGAATTGTGGAAAGGAAGAAGGCCTAATATAAATTACTTTCATGTCTTTGGGTGTAAGTGTTTCATTCTAAATAACAAAGACAACTTAGGAAAATTTGATGCTAAATTGGATGAAGGCATTTTCGTAGGATACTCCACAAATAATAAAGCCTATAGAGTCTACAACAAAAGAACACTCACCATAGTTGAATCAATTCACGTAGTGTTTGATGAATCTAGCTCTTTTTCAAGAGAAGTTAAAATTGAAGAAAAAGATGATATGTTCAAGAAGGAGGATGAGATAGAAATTAAAGAGGAAAATGAAATAAACAAAGAAAAGTCAAAAGATGAACTCATAGAAAATATGGAATTACCAAAAGAATGAAAATATAAGAAAGATCATCCTCAAGAACAAATTATAGGTGAACCATCTAGAGGTGTGACCACTAGATCTTCACTAAAGAACCTTTGCAATCATTATGCATTCCTATCCCAAAATGAACCTAAAGATATTGAAGAAGTCCTTAAGGATGAATCTTGGATAGTTGCAATGCAATAAGAATTAAACCAATTTGAAAGAAGTCAAGTAGGGAAATTAGTACCCAAACCGGAAAATCATTTGATCATAGGAACTAAATGGGTATTTAGGAATAAAAAGGATGAAAATGGTATAATCACTAGAAACAAAGCTAGACTTGTAGCAAAGGGGTACAATCAAGAAGAAGGAATAGATTATGATGAAACCTTTGCACTCTAGCTAGAATGGAAGCTATTAGAATGTTGTTAGCTTATGCTTCCTACAAAGAATTTAAGTTATATCAAATGGATGTCAAAAGTGCATTCTTTAATGGGCATATTAATGAAGAAGTATATGTTGAACAACCCCCTGGTTTTGAGGATATTGAAAATCCTAACCATGTATTTAGACTAACTAAGGCTTTGTATGGACTAAAACAGACCCCTAGGGCTTGGTATGAAAGAATTAGTGGATTTCTAATTGAAAAAAGACTTTTAAGAGGAAAAATTGATAGCACCTTGTTCATTAAAAATAAGGAAAATAATATACTTTTAGTTCAAATCTACGTAAATGATATAATATTTGGTGCTACAAATGAACATCTATGTAAAGAAATTGCAAAATTTACGCAAGAAGAATTTGAAATGAGTATGATGGGGGAATTAAGCTATTTTATTGGACTACAAATTAAACAAGCAAAAAATGGGACTTTTATAAGTCAAAAAAAATACATAAAAGATATGATACAAAAATTTGGTATGGAAAATAGTAAACCCATAGGCACACCTATGAGTACCTCCATCAGCCTAGACAAAGATAAAAAGGGAAAATCCATAGACACAAAGCACTATAGAGGCATGATTGGAAGTCTATTATGTCTAACGGCCAGTAGACCTGATATAATGTTTAGTGTGTGTATATGTGCACGTTTTCAATCAACACCTAAGGAATCACACCAAATTGCTTTTAAAAGAATCCTAAGATACTTAATAGGCACAATGGACTTAGGACTATGGTATCCTAAAGACACCAATTTGAAATGATCAGTTATTCAGATGTGGACTATGCCGATTGTAAGATAGATAGAAAAAGCACAAGTGACACATGCCACTTCTTTGGAAGATCTTTAGTTTCTTGGTATTCTAAGAAACTAAATTCCGTGGCTTTATCAATTGCTGAGGCTGAATATGTAGTAGCTGGTAGTTTTTGTGCACAAACTCTTTACATGAAACAATAATTAAGATATTCCAATTTAAACTACACAACTGTACCAATTAAGTGTGATAACACGAGTGCGATTAACATATCTAAAAATCCTATTTCACACTCAAGAACAAAGCATATTGACATAAGACACCACTTCCTTGTTATGCTCTTGTTTAACTTTATCTAATTATTGAATGCATATGAGATTAATGAAGTCTTCTTTCTTAACTCATTATTTGAATGCTTAAAGAGTTGGTTATTTTGCTGTTTAATCTCATACTGTTATTTGAATGGTTGAATGGATTATACTGGGTTGGCATAGTTGGTTAATTTGTTTAATTGCATGGTAGTTATTTTTCTATTTAAGTATGTAATGTCTTTAGTTTAGAACTCGCTTCGTTTTAATTTCATCACAAACTCTCAAAAACTCCAAGAAATCGAATTTGAATTGTGTTCAGTAAATTATTTTTTATGTTCTCCTTTTTTTTTTAACGCCAGTTTGAAACCAATCTGCATTTCTTGAGGAGATGATCTGGCCTTTTGGGCTAATTATTATGTGACAAAACTCCTATACATGGGATAGCCTTTGCGCTGCTCATTTTTAGAGTGAGTCAATAATTATGAAATATGTTGCATGTTGGATATACTGTGAATGCTTTGGTTTGAATTACAACATCTGCATGCTTAGTGCAGAAAATGGTATGCATGCTTTAACTATTGAATATCTATACAAAGCTTCTGCATGCTTGATGCAGACATTATTATGTATATTGATATTGTTTGATAGCTTTTGAATGCTAGATGCAGGCGTTGTGAATACTGATAGCTACTGCATGTTGGATGCAGTTTAATTATGTAAATCTTTATCTTTTATAAATGCTTATAGCTTCTGCGTGTTGGATGTAGACAATGAATGATTAAGAATTGCATGTTGGGTAGTTGAATAGGATGTTGCATGCTAGTTAAGTTGATAGCTTTTGCATGCTGGATGTAGATAATTGTGAATTGCATGTTGTAGAAATGAATAGGATATTGCATGTTGCTTAATTGAGAATTGCCTATTGGATAGTTGTATAGGTTGTTGCATTTTGATTGTTTTTGAACATTGATGCACACATGACAACACATAAGGGGACATAAGCTCTATTCCAAACCAAAATATCTTAAAATTTCTTGTGTTTAACCAATCATATACAAATTCTGTGGTTTAGGACCTAAATTGTTGCTTATACTGATTTGGGAACTAAATTACATAATTTGATATGCATAAGTATTTCATCTAAGTCCATGTAAAAAGTGGGAGCTTCGTTCACACACAGTCATTTAAGTACTCCAATTGCATAGTCATTCCTTTTGTTGATGTCAAAAGGGGGAGAAGCTTTGAGCAAAATTCTTAAACAATGTTCTTTTTATTTTATTTTATTTTTTAAACATATGGCTTAAAGTTTATGTATTTTAGGGGGAGAAGCCTTGAGCAAAAATCATAGGCAATGTTTTTAAATATGGCTTCAAGTTTACTTTGACTGTTTGCTTAAATCTATTCTCTTAACTCACAGTAATGCTAAAACAGAACTTGATTTTTTTTTTTAACACAACTATGTATCATGTGACTCATTTTATATGACTATCTTTTCAAAGTCATTCTCAATACTAAATGTAAATTGAAACAAACCTTAAATTTTCAACTTAAAAATTTCGAAGTCTTCATTTGAATATAGTTGAAATACATTGTTTATTCTTTTGAAATTTTGCATATTGTGAGGGGGAGCCTTGTCAAGCTAACCTCATTTTGTTCCTGTATTTGTCATCACCAAAAAGGAGAAGATTTTTGACTTTTTGAGTCCTATCCTATTTTGATAATGACAAACCACAATATCTCATTTGTGCTTTAAGTGTATGAACATGAATGACCATGAGAAAGCATAATGATTGATGCAAAATGGAAGCCATAAAGCATTCAAGTTTGCACATCACTTGACACATACCATGGAGTAATTGGAGAGCAAAGCTTTAAGAATTAGAGAATTTTCAGTTGTATTGCATTTAGGATTAAATGTAATTACATGTCTTAATGAATTTGAAGTGAAGCTTATAGCAGACCTTAGATGGACCTTATTTTTCATGGAAAACCTTTTTATTGAAAGATGATAAACTATTTCAAAAGGCTTAAAATATGTTTGAAATTGAAAAAGGTTGAAAACTCTATTTTATAAGGGGTTCAACTGACCAAATGTAAAGCTCGGTTGACCAAAGTTCATCAAAGTATGATTCGGTTGACCGGATCATAGGGGCAATTGACCGAACATCACTAATTTGGAAATCGCCTTTGAGTCAATCGACTGAACCTCTGCTGGTCGACCGAAACTCTTTGGTAAAGCCAAAATTGGCTCTTAAACGATCATTTTTTTAGAATAAAATATATATTAAAACCCCCAACGACCATAAAACAGCTATATTTCAAGTTTGCCTATAAATACTAAACCTAGAGAGTTAGAGAACACTTTTTGAACATCTTCGAATACTCTTGAATCCTTGAGCAAACATTTTTGCATACTTCTCTCATTTCAAGTCTCATTCTTATTATTTCCAAAAATCATTTGAGAGCACCACCCTAATTCTATAGAGCTTCAAATATTATTCATAAAGAGTGTTTTAGTTTTTGTATTTCCATTGTTCTCATTAACTCTTAAAGGAGCACTCTTGTACACAAGTCATTTGTTTTCCTCTCAACACTCCCGGTTTGGGTTGGAATCATGCCAAGCAAGGGTTTTTTCTTGGAGAGGTATCTCCACCTATAAGGAGGGTTATAAGAGGTAGCTTCGTCTTGATTGAAGGAGCCGATAGTGGAAATCCTGAAGTGGTTGTCTTGAGGCAAGGACATAAGCAGGTATAGTCGAACCTTGTAAAATCGCGCTAGTGTTTTTCTCTATGCCTAGACTCCTTTAAATACCCGCACTTGTATGCTTATATAGTTGTAGTATTTGTGATTTTTTTTAATAAACCCAAAACTCAAGTTAAATATTTGACCTAATTTTTAAATATCCAATTCATCCCCCCTTTTGGGATATCACCAATTCTAACAGAAATGCTACATCGAGATCTTGGAAAAGAGGAAGTTCAATCACTATATGACCCCGCCAACTAATTCTTATCATCCAGAGTTGGTGCGGGAGTTCTACAACAATGTGCAGCATAATCCTTCCACTAGTACCTAGACCATTGAGGTTTAAGGGATCGCGTTTAAGATGACAGTCGAAATAATCAATAAAGCTTGGCTGCACAATGAGATTGATGACAAACCATGGCCACCTATCGATTCCACCAACGTGCATCACATTATCCATCATATGTTTCATGGCGTATACTATGATGGTGTCGACTATAAGAAGGGGACGTGCACGGCTCGGAACTTCCTGCTGGACTATTTGCTATTGCTGGACCTTATTTTGCAGCGCAACATTTGCGCCTTTGGGCTCTACTTGGAGCGACGGGGCATCCACCTCGACGTTCTTTACGCGGTACATCAAGATATGGACATTGATATCATGAAGCTGATTTCGAAGGACATGCTCATGTTCTACAAGAAGAATGTGAAGAACCCTAGGTGTAAGAAACTCCTGCTGAAGCTTGTGAGAGGCCAGCCAGCTAGGGAGCCTAAGAGGCCCCAAATCCCCTATGCCTAGCTGATCATGGCCACCCTAATGTGGATGAAAATCAATCTGGGCAACCCTGGCCTGCACATTCAAATTGGTGAGGTCACCAACGAGAAGACTTGGAGTCAGAGTTAGAGTCTGGTGGCCACAACATGATTGAAGGTGAATAGGTGGGCAATGTTCGAGGGCGATCCAGGGACGAAATTCTTTGGGCCTCAATTTTACCTCGGGCCCAAGGAGCAACTACATCCTCCAGTTCCACCACCAGCTAGGGCTCCGAAGAAGAAGAATAAGGCGGCTGATGTGCCCTCCACATCTTCTATTACCCCATCAAAGACGGTGCCTTCTTCTCCAGCTTCCTGCACTACTGTGCCTTAGCTAGGGGACAGCTTGGGCTGACTATGTTAGGACTTCTAGAGGTTCACGTCAGCAGTATAGCACAAGCTTTCAGAGACTCGAGCTAAGATGAGGCAAGGATTTGAGGTCCTCTTTTACGTCCTCTGAGTCTGCTTCTCGTGCGCATTAGAGACAATTATGTTTCCAAGATTTACAGATCTTCCATCTCCATCTGTGCTGACTAAGGCTCGAGTAGCTACTACCCCAGGGCCTTCAGCATCTCCAGACCCTTCGTATCTTGTCACTGTGACTACCCATGGGGCGTCACCTTCTCCAGCCCCTCCACTGCCAGTTTCGCAGCCTACCCCTCTGTCTCTAGTACCACGGCATATTCCGGTGAGCTTAGTGGCTATAATCGATATCGTTACATCTAGTGTGAGTGAGATGGCTATTCCTACTAACGAGGCTACCATACCGGCCGTTACTTTTTTGGGCGAGGTAGAGTCCCCAACAAGTCCCCTTATGTCTACTGTTATGCCACATATAGAGCCAGTTTCTACTCTGTCATCCCCAGTTCCGGCCACTGTGCCTCCAGAGATGGAGAGTGTCATGCTCGACCCCCTTACGACAGTGCCTCTAATGACGGCTCTCATGATTCCCATCGATGTCGCAGAGCATCCTTCAATGCCCCTTGCTATTGCAAGGCTAATAGTGCAACCCGTCCTTTCCTTACGATGCATGGTCGAGTGTATGACGTGGGATATGGCGGCTGAGTCATCCGATGTTCCTGCCTCTTGCGAGTAACCTGCTCTTTCTAAAGGAGCCTACTACGGAATAGCCATAAGGCTTGGTTGTAGTGCATATGGATAACCAAAAAAAAAAAAAAATGATATTGCAAACCCGGGTGAAACAAAAATTCAATCTTTGAAACCCAGATCACAATAAAAATTCAATCTCGCAAATCCTAATTACGTGATTCGAATCATACCGGCGAGATCTCTCTGGTTTGATCTCGAATTTGCAAGTATGAAGAAGAACTCCCAAATTTTCTAGCATGAAGAGGAACTCCCGGATCTGTGAGGTTGAAGAAGAACTCTTGATGATGACCAGGGATCTTCTACTGTATTCCTTGAACATGCCTTGCTCCTCAGAGAGTGGGCTCGTCAGCGGCGGCTAGGGTTTGCTTCTCACGAAGACGTCTGCCTCTGTGTGTGCATTTCAACTAACCCTCACCGGTGAATGGAGCGCGTGTATATATGCTATAGTAGGGACCTCTAGGAAAATATGACTAGGGTTTCCAACGTAATTAAGATTTCCTAATCTGACTCAAATTAATCCCTAATAACGTTAATTACAATTCATACCACTAAAGAATTATAATTGCACTCCCTTTCATATTCGGAATTAAATTTCGAGTTCCTATTATGAAATGTTTATTTATCTCCCCATGTAAAGATTACAAATACCCCTCAATTAAATTAAATTACTGACAATTTAATTAATTGACATATTAATTTCCTAAGACCTTCCACTTAACTTATTTGATGTGTTAGATTCAAAATCCACCTACAAGGTTTGACACAATCAAAACTTATAAGCTTCCTCAAGGGGGTATCATCAATCCCAATACCAGGATGTGGATTCCTTCAGTAATTAATGTTCACCATACACATAATGTCATTACCTAACCCATTGAGTTTATTGACCTGTAAAGAATCTCACTCTTTTATGAATCAAAGTAAAAAGCACTACATGCACGTGTCTAATAATCATATTAGGATTAAGCAGTCATAATAATCATGAGGTATTAATTGTTTTATATAGTCAATATGAAAACAATTACCCCAAGACGGTCCTATTCAATACACACAAAGTTTACTAGCACAAGAAGTTGGAACTATACAATTTCCCATAGTCAAGATAGACCTATTAAAACCTTGTGCTATTACCAATGGTGTGTCCAATTCCATTTAAGATTGTGAACAATAAACTTATATTCTATAAGAACTGAAAATATAATCTTCTGTGTGTAATTCATACTCTACACTCTAAATCACCTACTATATAGAATAAAAGACACACAAGTATAATCATTAAAAAGATAATGTCAGGCAAACATTGCTCACAAA
The DNA here is from genome assembly GCF_029873635.1 of Malania oleifera. NCBI lineage: Eukaryota > Viridiplantae > Streptophyta > Magnoliopsida > Santalales > Ximeniaceae > Malania > Malania oleifera. Next base: position 77,515,943 of record NC_080419.1, on the reverse strand, counting down.
GATTCTTATTAAAATGGAATAATTGAAGTTATTAATAAACAATAAAACTGATTATATAAAGCATGTCTTTTAGTATAAATCTCTAACAATATCCAACTTATACTCAAAGCCATGCTGCCATACATCTCACTCCCATTCCCTCTACATGACTATCAAAAGTACTAGTCGGTAAGCTCCTTGTAAACGGGTCTGCTAGGTTGCTTGCCGATGCAATCTTGGTCACTATCACAACACCTCTATGCATGATATCTCGTATCAGGTGATACTTACACTCGATGTGTTTTGCCAGCTTATGGGTCCTAGGTTCCTTTGAGTTAGTAACCACCGCACTATTATCATAATAAAGTGTAATAGGTGATTGTACTGAAGGCACCACTCCTAGATCGAACAGAAAGTTCCTGAGCCAAATGGCCTCCTTGGTTGCCTGAGAGGCTGCCAAATATTCAGCCTCCATAGTGGAATTGGCAACACATGATTGCTTGATACTCCTTTAACTAATGGCTCCACCTCTTAGGGAAAACACATTTCCTAAGGTAGATTTTTTGTAATCCTTATCTGTCTAAAAATTTGAGTATGTGTACTCAATGGGTACTAAACTATCTGCCTGATAAACCAACATATAATCCCTAGTCCTTTTTAGGTACTTGATTATATGTTTTACCGTAGTCCAGTGTTCCCGCCCTATGTTAGACTGATATCTACTGACCATGCCTACGACAAAACAGATGTCAGGTCTAGTCCAAAGCATAGCATAGATGAGGGTTCCTACTACTGATGCATAAGAAACTGCCTTCATGTTCTATACTTTAATTAGTGTTTTAGGACTGATCCTTAGATAGAGAGGTTCCATGTCTAAAAAGGAGTAACCCTTTCTTGGAATCCTACATGCTAAAATGGGCAAGAATCATATTGATATAAGTAGCTTGTGATAAGCCCAACAACCTTTGCTTGCGATCTAGCAAAAGCTTGATCCCAAGGATGTGACTGGCTTTTCCCAAGTCCTTCATGTCAAACTGTCTGGATAACCATACATTGTCCAAAGATAATACCTCCACATCGTTTCCAATGAGTAAGATATCATCCACATATATCACCAAGAATACCACCACGTTTCCATCATGCTTTTTGTTTACATATGATTCATCAGGGCATTGATCAAAACCATAAAATTTAATGGCATGATCAAAACGGATGTTCCAAGACTCAAACACCTGCTTAAGTCCATAAATGGAATTCTTAAGCTTGCACAACATGTGCTATTGGCCTACTGCTGCAAAACCATCTGGTTGCACCATATAGATGCCCTTATCAAGACATCCATTAAGGAAAGCTATCTTGACATCCATTTGTCAAATTTTATAATCGAAATGAGCTGCAATAGATAAGAGAACTTGGTTAGAATTTAGCATGGCTACCGGTGAGAAAGTTTCCTTATAGTTGATTCCCTCTTTCTAAGTAAACCCTTTCGCAACAAGCCTAGCCTTAAAGGTTTCCACCATCCCATCAGCTCCTCTTTTCTTCTTATAGGTCCACTTGCATCCGATGTGTTTTATCCCTTTGGGTGGCTTTATAAGATCCCAGACTTGATTAGAGTACATGAACTCCATCTCTGATTTCATAGCCTTCAGCCAAAGTTCTACAATTTTATCTTGAAGTGCTTCACAATAGTTTCCGAGTTCGGTATTCAGTTCATCAGGGATCCCGTCATAAGACTCTCCCATGAACATATACCGATTAGGCTGGTGTACAACCCTCCCACTACAATGAGGCATGTTTTGCTGTGTTGATCCTAATCCTTGTGCACCATCATTTTTCCCTGGTTGTACAACTGGCATATTGATGGTAGCTACACATAATAGGTTAGAGTTAGCTTGTGTTACGACATTCCTCCCACTACGATGAGGCAATGGGATGTCAATAACTCTGTATTATAGTGGTTCTTCTTGCATTATTGGTATAGCTGGTATATCTCCTCCTAAGTCTTCTAGAACAATCCTACTTCTGGGTTTATGGTTCATTACATAGTCCTCTTCTAAGAATTGAGCATTGGTGCTAATAATGACCTTCTGATCCTTAGGACAGTAAAATAAACTACCTTTTGTTCCTCTAGGGTAGCCAACAAATAAACAAACATCTGTCCTTGATTCCAACTTATCTGTTTTCCTTTTTAGCACATGTGTTGGACTACCCCGTATCTGAACATGCCGTAGACTAGGTTTGCGCCCAGTCCATAATTTTGCGGGTGTAGTAGGTACTAACTTAGATGGGACCAAGTTCAGAATATAGGTTGTTGTTTCCAGTGCGTGCCCCCAAAAAAAATTAGGCAAATCTGAATAACTCATCATAGATTTGACCATGTCTATAAGAGTCGTATTCCTTCTTTTTGCTACACCATTTTGTTTTGGCATACCAGGTGCAAACAACTGGATTTCACTTTCCTCCTCTGATGAGTAATCCAAAAATATTCCTAAGAGGTACTTGCCACCATGATTAGATCGTAGTGTCTTGATACATTTACCCTGACGCTTCTTCCTTTCTGCCTAAAATACCTTGAATTTTTCAAAGCATTTAGACTAGCAGCACATCAAATAAATATACCCATATGTTAAGTAATCATCAATGATAGTAACGAAATACTCAAAGCCACCTCAGGATGTTCATAGGGCCACACAAATCAGAGTGAACCAGTTATAATTCCTCTTTTGCTCTATAGCCTTTGGTCAAAAAGGGCTGCTTGGTCATCTTACCTTCTAAGCAGGATTCATTGATTGGTAGTGCCCCCACTTCTAATGAACCTAATGGCCCATTCTGAACCAGCCTCGAAATCCGTCTCAGATTAATGTGACCTAGGCATAAGTGCCAAAGATAAGTTTGGTTCAATTCAGAAGGTTTCTTTCTCTTACATGGTTTTTTATCAGTGTTATTCAATTCATTTAGTTGCACTGTAGGAGAAGCATGATTAACAATATAAAAACCATCCACCAATTTACCAGAATAGATAAAACGTTTATTTAAGTTAATAACAACCGAGTCATTAAAATAAACGGAATATCCATTATCCACCAACTTGGAAATTGAAATCAAATTCCTTCTAATGGAAGGTACATAAAGAGAGTCTTTCAATATTAAAATCCTATCTCTACCAAAATAAATGTGAATATCTCCTACTAAAACTACTGACTCTCATGCCATCTCCTAGAAATACGTAAATCTCCCCATCACTTTGTTGCCGGGTTTGCTAGAACCCCTGCAAGAATTGCAAACATGATTAGTGGCTCCTGTATCTACACACCAGGTACTGGTAGATATCACCGCTAAACATGTTTTAACTACTAGTGAATGAGATATACATGTTGGGTGGTCCAGGGACTTCTTAACCCCAAACATTTCTTTGAGGTTCTACATTATATCATAGGCAGAAGGCATAGACTTATGCTGATCTTGCAGAACATTCGACATAGATGCCAAAATGTAACACCGCGCCATCTCATCAGCTTTAATCCACTTCCAGTATGCCTGGGTTTCCTCATTGGTGGCCCCTTTAGTGGGTTTCTGTGGACATACCTCTGTGAGCATATACTTGTACTCCTCTGCAGTCAGTACAATATCCTGGTTCCTTTTCCAGTCAATATAATTAGGTCTAATCAGTTTGTTTTCTTTGAGAATAACAGCTAGGGGAATGAAAGTCATTTTAATCCTAAGAATCACATATCACAACAAAATATTATGAGCAATAATAAACTTTTATTTCAATTAAAAGAATACGGTTCCCTCTACCAATATTTTTATTTTAAAGAATCTGTCAACAACCTAGCACACCATGAGTAATATGCCTCGATGGGAAGGTCTTCTATTACTCAACAATTGTGTAGACAGGTGAGGACCTATTAATTTTACTATCTAGGCAAGTGACTATGCCAAGCAAAATTAAACTGCTGACTTTGCTTTGGTTCCATAAATAATAGCAGTTCCTTTTTTAATTTTTTTTTTTATAATTTGGGAATTAATTTTATTCTCTAGTTGCACATTCATAAACCAATATTGAAATATTAAATCTTACATGCTAATGACATAACAAAAGAACAAAAAACACGCCAAGCAAGCATATACAAACAAGAAATACGATATAATAAAAATTTCGGCTATTATGGTCCAGCAGTTCGCATCATAAAACCATGATTCCTTGCTTGCCATTATGAAGTGCTAGCAGTTGGCGAGGTACGACCTGTAGACTGTGGCTACATATCTATTTATAAACCCTCACTTTAAATTCAAATTCAAATTCAATTTAAAATTAAAAATAAAATTCAAATTCAATTTAAAATTCAAATTCAAATTCAATTTAAAATTCAAATTCAAATTCAAATTTCAAATTCAAATTCAAATTCAAATTCAAATTCAATTTCAATTTCAATTTCAAATTTAAATCAAATTTCAAATTCAAATTATAGAATCCTATGCCTCTATGACCAGAGTTCACATGCTACGAATGTTGTAACAAACAATCACAATCAGATTATAGGATCCTCTACCTCCATAATCCGGAGTTCACATGCTACGAATTTTTAAACAATCGCAATCATAAACCATTCATTCATGTGACCATAATAACCGAGCAGAACACTACAAAACAGTAGTTAGCACATCAACACATTCTACCCTATGCATACACTGGTTTGAAAACTGAAGAATATGGTATTATTATCTGTATACAGTATCAACCGAGGCTCAGATATCAATTGAAGGGACCTGCTATGGAATAGCCATAAGATCTGGTTGTGGTGCATACGGATAACAAAAAAAAATGATCATACATACTCGGGTTAAACAAAAATTTGATCTTTCAAATGCAGATCACAATAAAAATTCGTTCTTGCAAATCCTAATTACGTGATTAGGATCATACCTGTGAGATCATTCTCGTTTGATCTCGAATCTATAAGCACAAAGAAGAACTCTCGAAGCTGCAAGCATGAAGAGGAACTCTCGAATCTATGAGATTGAAGAAGAACTCTTGTTGATGACTAGGGATCTTCTACTGTACTCCTTGAACACACCTTGCCCCTCAGAGAGTGGGCTCGTCAGCGGTAGCTAGGGTTTGCTTCTGACATAGACGTCTGCCTCTGTGTGTGCATTTTCATCTAACCCTCGCTGCACTCCTTGTCATATTCGAAATTAAATTTTGAGCTCCTATTATTAGATGCTTATTTATCTGCCCATGTAAAGATTACCGATACACGTCAATTAAATTAAATTACTGACAAATTAATTAATTGACATATTAATTTCCTAAGACCTTCCACTTAACTTATTTGATGTGTCAGAATCAAAATCCACATGCAGGGTTTGACACAATCAAAACTTATAAGCTTCCTCAAGGGGGTATCATTAATCCCGATACCGGGATGTGGATTCTATTAATAATTAATGTTCACCACAGATATAATGTCATTACCCAACTCACTGAGTTTATTGACCCATAAAGAATCTCATTCTTATATGAATCAAAGTAATAAACACTACTTGCATGTGTCCAATAATCATATCATGATTAAAAGTATAAGCACTCATAATAATCATGAGGTATTAATTGTTTTATATAGTCAGTCTAAAAACAATTGCCCCATGACAGTCCTATTCAATACACACAAAGTGTATTAGCCCAAAGAGTTGGAACTATATCATTCAAGACAGACCTATTAAAACCTTGTGCTATAGTCCTACCAATGGTGTGTCCAATTCCATTTAAGACCGTGAACAATAAACTTATATTCTATATGAACTGATGATCTAATATTTTGTGTGTAAGCCCTACTCTACACACTAGATCGCCAACTATATAGAATAAAAAACACGCATGCATAATCAATAAAAAGATAGTGTCAGGCAAACATTGCTCACAAAGATTCTCATTAAAATGGAATAAGTGAAGTTGTTAATAAAAAATAAAACTGATTACATAGAGCATGTCTTTTAATATAAATCTCTAACAGTTTCAGCTAGCGAGTTTGAGGATGATGTGTCCATTGCTAGCGCGTCTCCTAATGCCGATAGTGGGTATGAGGATGACGTTGTCGATGCTCGTATGCCTTTTATTGATTTTGGGGATTTGGGGATGAAAACTAAGGTGTAGTCCCAAAAGGGGGTGGGGTGAATTGGATTTAAAAATTTCTTTTAATTCTTTTCAGCGAATTCTTGACTTCTTGTTGATTTATCAAATACACAATGAATACTCAAAACAAAATTCAATTCACATCCACAACACAAGTATTTAAACAATCAAGTAATCAATCAATTAACCAAGCCAATTTATTTTCCAATCAACCATAGTATTAAAACTAAAATATAAGATTCAGCTTTTGTTTGTTTAGAGCCCTGTAAATATGAAAATTTGATTCAAACCCTGTGGTAATGAATTTGCTTTCTTAAAATGACTTTCAACAAAACATCCAAACTCTTCCCAGAATTCAAATAAACTCTTAGTTAATTTATCTTTGGGTGTTAACCAATTAATGTACTCCTTTATGGTTTCCGCAGAGTATGGATTAACCAATGTACTCCCTTTCAGTTTCCGCAACTAAAATCAAAATTAGACTTTAAGTTTACTTAATTTCTAAATTTATGTAGTAAATATGATTAATAAATTAAATCATCCCTGCAATTTATAAGTGCTGAAAATAAAGAGCATGGGAAAGAGAGAGTGAGACCATAGCTTTTATAAGGTTCTACTTATACCTAGCCTACGTCCTCGCGTTTGGAAAACCACCAAAGTATTCACTAAATGAGTTCCTTTGCCTGGCAGAACAACACCGTTTACACACTCCTTCAATAGGCTAGAGTCCGCCTCTCCAAGTAATACCCCCTCACTTGGTCACTCCTTCAATAGGCTAGAGCAGCACCTCTCTAAGCGATACCCCACGCTTAGCCAATAATCCAAACACCTTGGAACATCAAAATCACTGCAAAACAAGATAAAAGAGAAGGTGTACAAGAGATGCTCTCAAAAGAGACGATTAGTATAGTTCAAAACTATATACTTCAATGTAATTCAAACTATGAAATTCAAATTGAAGCTCTAAAAGTATTTCACCGTATGATTCTTTCAATGGATGAAAGAATTAGTATTTATAGCACAATATCAGTGAGTGAGAATTTGTAAAAACTTAGTAAGCTTTGTGCAACTTGACAGCAGGAGGGAGCTTTGAGAGTTTGAGAGCAATTAAGAGAGATTTGAATGCTCAATTTAATTATTGGTAGTTAAATCAATTGAACTTGGGTGTATTTATAGAAGTAGAAAAGTATCTAGCTTGTTCCCCAAGTTAACTTAGAGTAAGGTCCAAGTTTTAAATAAGTTTGAGCCCCAAATAATTTGAATTTTTCAAAATATGTCCGTTATGTATTTTAAAATCTGCCGCGTGGCAGTTGACTATGAGGTTTTTTTCAGTCGCCTGTCAATGTATTACTCATATAAAATACACAAGCAGTAGGGTGGCAGTCACCTGTTAACATGGGGTCAAGCACCCATCACTAAATAGCTCAATTTTGAAAGACAAACAGAAGGGTGACAATTGACCAACAAAACTCAGTTAGTTGGCTCAAAAGACACTATCAGTAACCTATCAAGTCCTAGACAATTGACTGACATGTTTCTATTTATACATTTTAAAATCTTTAATATGACAGTAGACTGTCCTTCTGGAGTCAGTCGTCTGGCAAGTAAAAAATATGGTTTTAAACTTAGTTTTGTTCTCTCTCTCTTTGCCTACTTATTTCTTGGAATATCAATTTGTTTTCTTTAAAAAATATGTTCCAAGATCTAAAAATAAGGTATCTAACTCTTGTTTGCCTAATGAGCTTCAAAATGAAAATTCATACTTGAATCATACTTGAAGTACTTACAAAGCTTGTCCTAAAGACTCATTTTACTCTTCTTTACTTTGAGTTCTCTTTATTGCTGAGCTTCTATGATCCCGAATTTGATGTGAGCTTTCAAGATTTATCTCTCTTGATCTTTCAATATTGCTTTAGATTTTGAGCTTCATTGATCTTTGAGCTTTCCATGTTGGTCACTTGAGCTTTCATTCTTGAAGCTTTTTCTTTAATATCAATGCTCTTATGGTCTTCATGTTTTAATCCATGCCTTAAGCTTGATATAATCATTTTTCTTTGAAGTACAAGCTTTCATGAATTCTTTAACCTTGCATTCATCATTGAGTCCTGAAAATACATCACTAAATAAAGCATGTTAAGTTCAACTTATTTGTTAGCATCAAAATAGGATGTTAAGCCTTGTTAGGTCAACAATCTCCCCCTTTTTTATGATGGCAAACAAGATGCAAAATTTGGAGTGAGCCTTAAAAAAACTCTCTCGTTCAATAAGCATCATCTTAATAATATTTGCAAGATCAATATTAATTTCAAAAACTATTTTACAATCATGCCCATCACTTCATTTTACAATCATGCTCATCACTTCATTCAAGTTCAAGATTATCAATCAATGTCAAATACTTCTCCTCCTTTTGATATATATTATCTTCATGCTCAATTTTTACTCAAAACTTCTCCCCCTTTTGACATCAATCAAAAAGAGTAAAAAATAAAACGATTAAGTTCAACTAAAATCTCATTTTGAGCATATCATCAAATATGCATCAAACATATGTACACACTCAATTCTATATTTTTCAATAAGTCATGTGTAGTGTGCTTCAATAGTAAAACAATACTAAATTTCATTAATTCATGATACCAATTAATTTATGATACCAATGAAAAATATTTCATGAAAATTTAGGGAGAAACAAAACATAGTACAAACAACAAGTCATTTGGCTCCCCCTGAATTTAATACATTCAGAGTTGATACCAATTATGCTTTCTATTTTTTTCATCCATGTTTCAAACATTTTTTTCATATCATGTATATGCTCATGAATACTAATATGCTTGTCATGCTCAATACCAATTGATATATTCATGGATACCAATATACTTTCATAAATACCAATGCTAATGTCACATACTACTCAAGGATACCAAATTATGCAAATATTTTTATTTATCCACGTGATCTATCATTAGCATCCATGGTCAAGAATTTATTTCACATTCTATATCAATATCAAAATTTATGTTTGAAAATCATGCTTAATAACTTCATGCTCAAATTTTCAAAATATAGTGAGCCATAAATCATCAATGTAGGTCAAGTCATGATCTTGTCTTTGGAAATTTCAAGATACAAATTTCAAAATATACACATGTAGTACATAACATATCATATAGGCATGTAAGCATGTAGCATATAGGCTTTCATTCTCAAATATATTTTTCTTAATTAAGGCACTTATGTAATAAGCTCAATTTGATATTTCTTAATATTTTCTTAAGTTAAGCCTTGTAAAAAATCATCCTATGATTTTGGCCAACAATGTCATTTTGAATTTGTTATAATAAGCTCTTTAAACTCATCTCTAAGTTTTTCTATTTCAACTAGTTCATTTGTTGATCATGAATTAAGTTAATTTCTCAATTTTTAAAAGGGGAATGAATTAATCCAGGGAGTTTTTCATTTATGAACTAGTCTTTCATCTTGGTACCCATACTTTCTTGGGTCTGGTTGGTTTAGTAAAGGATGTTTCCTTAATTCTCCATACTCGTTTAGTTTTCACACCCTTTCTCTTAAATGGACATTCAAACTTTATATGTCCTTTCTTTTTACATAGATAGCATGTGTTGTGAGTGTAGGCATTTGAGGAGGTGCTAGCATAATCTTTAGAGGCTTTTGTAAAGTAACCCATGCAAAGATTCTTTTTCCTTTTGTTTTCAATTCCATTGAACTCTATACCTTCTTTATTTAGAGACATTCTTTGTAAGCCAATCATTTTGTCAAAATTTTCTTTTCCTTTAGTGAAATTGTAAATGATTTTGGCTTGATCTTCAATTTTTTTTTCTTAAGATCATAAACTTCAGAATTTTCTATATTTTTACCCTTTTCTTGGTTTTTAGACATCTTAGTAATTTTATCCTCTAATTCAGAAATATATAAGTCTTTCTCATTTTCCATAGAGGAATGGGATCTCAAGTGTTCTACTTTCTTGATCAATTCTTCATTCTTGCTCTCTAATTTCATGATTTTCAATTCTTTTTCTTTTTCAGCAAGATTTTTAGGCTCTAATTCATTTATCACAACTTCATATTTATTTTCTAGTTTCTTGATTTTTAAATCTTTATCATTTTCAGCAAGCTTAATTGATTCTAGCTTTTTCATTACTCCATCATTCTTATTTTTCAATGATGTGTTTTGTTTAGTTACTTTGATTAGCATCTTATGTACTTTGAATAAATCATTTTGTAATTCTTCATAAGATGGCATGCTTTCAATGTTGGATTCATCACTACTATAATCATTAACCGATTTGGATGAGCAGCTTCCCTTATTGTCCCAAACCATAAAGCAAATGTAAGCAACCTCTTAGTCACTTGATTCACATTCCAAACTACTTGTGCTATCCCAAGGAGTGGACATTCTGGTTTTAAGTGTCCATCCTTTTTGTAATTATAACATTTGGGAATTTTATTCTTTGATTTCTTTATATTGGTTTCTTCTTCATCTTATTCGGAGTTTTGGATTCTTCTTTTGAATTTGTTCTTCATTCTTAGTATTCTTGCAAGTTTCTTAGAGATTAAGGCTAGTTCATCTTCATCCATTTCATCTTTATCCTCATCACTAGAGTTTTTGTTTGAAGTTTTAAAGGCTATAGTTTCTTGGGCTTTAACTCTTCCACTTCTTCATTCATTGACATTTCCATGTGAGTAGAGAACCTATTAATTCATCTAAGGAGGTGTTTTTCAAATTTCTTCCTTCGGTTATGGTAGTGGCTTTTAGTTCCTATATATGTGGAAGACCTCTAAGAATTTTTCTAATCATCTCATAAGTAGTGTATGTTTTTCCTAAGGCATTGAATGAGTTAATTATATGTATGAACCTTGTGTACATACTAGTGATTGTTTCATCCGTATTCATTTTGAAAGCTTCGTATTCACTAGTTAGCATGTCAATTCTATTGTCTCTAACATCTACTATTCTTTCATAGGTTACCTCTAGCTTGTCCCAAATTTCTTTGGCTGTTTTGCAGGCCATGATTCTATTGAATTCGTTAATATCTAGAGCACAATATAAAGCATTTATAACACTTGAATTAACTTGTAGCATTATATGATCTAAGTCAATCATGTCCTTTTTCTCCTTAGGAACTTGTTTTCCATCTACTAGTTTGAGGGGAATTTGATCACCATCCGTGACAACCTCCCAACTTTCCAAATTCATAGTTTGAAGATATATTCTCATCTTTTGTTTCAAAAATGTATAATTTAAACCACAAAAGATGGGAGGCCTAGCTGAGAATTGTCCCTCTCCAAAGGGAGCTACACCTAAGTGTGTCATCTAGATCTTTATATAACTACTTGTTAGGATTTGCTATAACCCCGCTCTAATACCAATTGAAAACTAAGGTGTAGTCCCAAGAGGTGGGGTGAATTCGATTTAAAAATTTCTTTTAATTCTTTTCAACAAATTCTTGACTTCTTATTGATTTATCAAATACACAATGAATAATTAAAACAAAATTCAATTCACATCCACAACACAATTATTTAAACAATCAAGTAATCAATCAATTAACCAAGCCAAATTATTTTCCAATCAACTACAATATCAAAACTATAATATAAGATTCAGATTTTGTTTGTTTCCAGTCCTATAAATATGAAAGTTTGATTCAAGCCTTATGGTAATGAATTTGCTTTCTTTAAATGATTTTCAATAAAACATCCACACTCTTCCTAAAACTCAGAATTCAAATAAACTCTTAGTTAATTTATCTTTGGGTGTTAACCAATTAACCTACTCCCTTATGGTTTCTGCAAAGTATGGATTAACAAACGTACTCCCTTTCGGTTTTGGCAACCCAAATTAAAATTAGACTTTAAGTTTACTTAATTTCCAAATTTATGTAGTAAATATGAAAAAGAAATTAAATCATCCATGCAATTTATATGTGCTGAAAATAAAGAGCAAGGGAAGGAAAGAGAGAGAGAGAGAGAGAGAGAGAGACCACGACTTTTATGAGGTTTGGGTTATACCCAGCCTACGTCCTCGCCTTTGGCAAACCACCAAAGGATTCACTAAACCAGTTCCTTTTCCAGGCGGAACAACACCATTTACACACTCCTTCAGTAAGTTAAAGCCCGCCTCTCCAAGTGATATCCCCTCACTCGGCCACTCCTTCAATTGGCTAGAGCAGCACCTCTCTAAGCGATACCCCATGCTTAGCCAATGATCCAAACACCTTGGAACATCAAAATCACTGCAAGACAAGATAAAAGAGAAGGTGTACAAGAGATGCTCTCAAAAGAGCTGATTAGTACAGTTCAAAACTATATACTTCAATGTAATTCAAAATAAGAAATTCAGATTGGAGCTTTAAAAGTATTTCACTATATGATTCTTTCAATGGATGAAAGAATTAGTATTTGTGGAACAATATCAGTGAGTGAGAATTAGCAAAAACTCAGTAAGCTTTGTACAAGTTAAGAGCAACATGGAGCCTTGAGAGTTTGAGAGCAATTGAGAGAGATTTGAATGCTGAATTTAATTCTTGGTAGTTAAATTAATTGAACTTGGGTGTATTTATAGAAGTAGAAAAGTATCTAGCTTATTCCCCAAGTTAACTTGGAGTAGGGTCCAAGTTTTAAATAAGTTTGAGCCCCAAGTAATTTGAAATTTTCAAAATATCTCCATTATGTATTTGAAAATTTACCGCGTGGTAGTTGACTGTAAGGTTTTTGTCAGTCTCTTATCAATGCATTACTCATATAAAATACACAGGCAGTAGGGTGACAGTCACCCGTCAACACGGGGTCAGGCGCCTGTCACTGAATAACTCAGTTTTTAAAAACAAATAGAAAGGTGATAGTTGACTAAAAAAACTCAGTCAGTCATCTCAAAATACACTGTCAGTTGCCTATCAAATCCTAGATAGTTGACTGACATGTTTTTATCTTTACATTTTAAAATTTTAATATGACAGTAGACTGTCCATTTGGAGTTAGTCGTCTGGCAAGTAAAAAATTTGGTTTTAAACTTAGTTTTGTTCTCTCTCTCTTTGCCTACTAATTTCTTGGAATATCAATTTGTTTTCTTTTAAAAATATATTCTAAGATCTAAAACTAAGGTCTTTAAGTCTCATTTTCCTAATGAGCTTCAAAATGAAAACTCATACTTGAATCATACTTGAAGTACTTACAAAGCTAGTCCTAAAGACTCATTTGACTCTTCTTTGCTTTGAGTTCTCTTTATTGTTGAGCTTCAATGATTCTGAATTTGATGTGAGCTTTCAAGATTTATCTCTCTTGATTTTTCAATATTGCTTTAGATTTTGAGCATCATTGATCTTTGTGCTTTCTATGTTGATCACTTGAGCTTTCATTCTTGAAGTTTTTTCTTTAATATCAATGCTCTCATGATCTTCAAGTTTTAATCTACGCCTAAGCTTGATATAATCATCCTTCTTTGAAGAATTCTTTAACCTTACATTCATCATTGAGTCCTGAAAAGACATCACTAAACAAAGCATGTTAAGTTCTACTTGTTTGTTAGCATCAAAACAGGATGTTAAGCCTTGTAAGACCAACATGGGATTAGCGACTCAGACGATGGCGCTGGTGGTTCTAGAGAGGATGAGTTCTGATTGCACCATGGCACAAATCCTTTGTTTTTTCATTCATTGTATAAATTTTGTTTTGTTTTTAAGCTGTGATTTGTACCTCTTGCTTGTTTACGTCACTATTACTTCTATTATTAGCTGTACTGTCACTTTCTTTGTATTGATTATAATGATATACTGCCTGATTAATAAGCGAATATATGGTCATTTTCTTCTTGCCATGGTGCCTTGTGTACCGATGTTTCTTTATTGTATGCAAGTTTTATGCTTGGTATGTTAATGTGGAAGTATACTTTTTTTTTTTCTCTCATCACTGTGCAATACTTCCCTCCCTTGCCTTTTAGGTGTTTTCTGTTAGAAATGGTGTATTCCCAAGAGGGGGGAGAAATGGGTATTTAAAAAAAAAATTCTTCCTAGGTTAAGTGTGATCAATTTGAAATTGCAATCCGGGGCCCTTCTAAATCTCAAAACCCAACAATATTAAGCCGAGTAGATATTTAAAACAATTAAAGCAATCTCGTTATTTTCATAATCATTCACAATATATATAAAAGATGTATGTAACGCAATCCATAAAATAAATAATTAAACATACATATGCAGAAATTAAATAAAGTAAGGGAAGAGAAAGTGAACACAATCGCAGTTCGGCCAATCCTACCTACATCCCCGCCTCAAGCTAACTTGCAAGAGGATTCCACTAAGTGCTCACTTAACCGAGTGGAGCGATGCTGTTTTCAATTACTCCTTGTAAGTCGAAGCCTCCCGCATTCACTGATCGGGCGGAACCAAACTGTTTCTCACTATGGGGTGGAGTCTCCCTAACTGTTCAAACTGGTTCCTCCTCTCAGGGTGCAGTCTTCTTAGCTCAATCACTAAGCTGAGCCAAATCGGTACAAGGACATAAAAATTTGCGTACAAGTATGATGGTTGTACAAAAGCAGAGATGTACAAATTAATTTGCGTACAAGTATGATGCTTGTACAAAAGCAGAGATGTACAAATTGAAGCACTAGAAGTACTCACACAAGACATGAAATAAAGCTCAAGTGAGTAAGGGTATATTTCTCAATAATACTTTGCAATCTTTTAATAATATGTGTACGATAAAAGCATCAAAGATTTAAACACTGATAAAAATTTCTCAACAACTATTTTTCAAGAAGAATGGAGGAGAGCCTAGGGATTTTGCTATCAAATAATTTTTGCACAAAAGAAAATAAATGTTCTTTAATTTGGAATATGCTATAAATACTTCAAAGATCTTAAACCCTTAGAAAATATTCCCAACAATGATATTAACAAAAATAGTTCAAGGGAAGCAAGGGTTTTAGCTCAAAAATATTTTTGCAATAAAGAGCATGTGAGCTTTTGAATCTTGCAATGGATGTGCATGATTCACAAGCTAGAATATGGTTTCTCCCAAAAAATATATATCAATATATATATATATATATATATATATATATGGAAGAATCTAAAAGCTTACTCTCAAATATGATTTTAAAAATAAAGATTGAGTGAGAGTAAATGCTTTAAAAAAGATGTAATAAATGCCCACAAAAAGTAAATCCTCGACAATCTACAAGAGCAATTAAAATTGCATTTGAAGAAAGTGAATCAAAGTTCTCTTTCAAATGATTTTTCAAAAGAATAGATAAAAGAGAATGAAATAAAGCACAAATAATTTGAGAGGATTTTTCTAGCTAATCTTATTATCTAATTAAACTTATGAGTGGGCTATATATAGATTTTCCCAAAAATATGACCATTAAGGACACGTTGGTCATTTTAAAAGTTGTTTACTTAAAATTTAATTACATTTAAGTGCTGAAAAATGAAGCAGCCCGAGAGGTTCGGTCGACTGGGGGCTTCCTCGGTCGGTTGTCCTTAGTTAAAAATTCAAATTTTTAAAGGGTTCGGTCGACTTAGGAAGGGACCGATCGGTTGGCCTTGGGCGATTTCCAACCCTTTGTTGGTTCAATTAGTTGGCCTAAAGGTCGGTCTGCTAGGCCTTCAAGGCTGGTCGGTTGAGGCTTTTTTGAACTATAGTGGCTGGTTGACTGGTTTTGAAAATTAGGCCATTTACACTGTCCAGTCAGCTAAGCTTATCAAGTGTATGATTGGCCGGTCGGCTGGGCATATAAGACAGGCTGGTCGGCTGAAGTATTTTTGAACATGTAAGGGTTAATCGACCGTGGATTATATAAAATTGATTTTTGGCCTTGATTTGTTTTTAAAAACATATTAAAAACCTTTGTATGATTTTAGAATTTGAAGAAAAAGGTTTTTCATGAAAGGTATAGGTCCCTAAGTTCTGTTTATAATCATTTGAGCTTTAGCACCATATCATGTAGAGCATGCATTATTATAGATCAAAAACAAAAAAAGCAATTACACATCAATTAACATATATATTCTTCTTTTTTGCTCTTCTGATCCTTTATGGAATATGCCCTACTAAAATGATCT
This sequence comes from Malania oleifera, assembly GCF_029873635.1. Classification (NCBI taxonomy): domain Eukaryota; kingdom Viridiplantae; phylum Streptophyta; class Magnoliopsida; order Santalales; family Ximeniaceae; genus Malania; species Malania oleifera. The sequence goes on along the minus strand of NC_080419.1, from coordinate 77,499,741 downwards.
TTAAGTTTCTCCTGGCTTTCATTTCCCCTGAATCTTATTTGCGAGCTGAAATATAAACCTATTCACATTCTGAATACACACATAAGATACTTGTGCTTTGTTAGCATCAAAACATGGATTAGACTCAGAAAGTCAACAATCTCCCCTTTATTGATGACTACAAACACACACGAGCAAAATGGGTTCTTCCTCAAAAGGCTTCCCTTTACAACATGCATACTTTAAAATACGACAATATAGCTCAAGTATGTTTAAGAGATAAGACATTTTTAATTCAATCATGCATTTAGTTTTGGCATTTAAAGCATAGAAGCATAATGCTTTCAGCTCAGAGATATTTAACCCCTTAAAAAAATTTACCCTATTAAGAAACACAGGGAGTATAAAAAGATTTGCAACATTTTGCTCAAACAATTCTCCCCCTTTTGGCAATAGCAAAAAGGGCTAAGCTAAGTGTAAAACAATTTGGGCATTTAAAAAAAAAAAAAAACTTAGCTCAAAAGAGAACTCTTATTTTTTTTAAAAACTTTTGACTTCAAAAAATTTGGCCATAGCCAATAGTCTTTTAACTGTTTAAAACATTTGGCATTTTGCACATAAAACAGTATAACTGTCCATTAAAGATAAAAATGATCTGATAAACATGGTCAGACCATAAATATCCACAAACCATTGCAGTTCAAACACTACATAAGACCCAGAAAAAAAATTTGAGTTCAAAACACACGACATATGATAACAAAATATAAGTTTGAAGCATGATTTCAGTCTAACCTTTTTTCTTTTTTTTTTAAGAAAGAACGGGTAGCCACCCACATAGTGGTTGTGTCCCAAATTTATTCATAAACCCTCACTTGTGGCAGAGGAATACCATTGTTGCAAGCAAAGCCTCTGGGAGATTACAAATAAACACTAAAAATATCCAAAAAACAAACCACAAACAAAAAAATAATAATAGAAAAATCAGAACTAAACAAGCCTAACCAAACAGACATAACTAAACAAGCCAAAAAACAAACTGCCAAAACAAACTGCACAAACCTAACTGAAAGAAGATGAAAAATAGAACATTAACATCTAGATCTACAGAAGCCGAGACTATCCAGTCTCAATATGCCTCTAAGATTCCTCGGAAGCTTATCCCCCTCCTCAAATTGATAAATCATACCTTCTTCACCCTAATGAGCATGGTGAAGAACAAGTCATGCAACGTCCTTTATAAAGAAAATCAAAATTTTTTTAATATTTTTGAAATTCATGACTCAAATTTGAACTTGTAGAAAATAGCACAAGTCATGAAATCATTTAATCATACAGGGAAGAGATAAGATATATCCTAGTTTAAAAGCACTTTTTGCCCAAAACAATTTTCCTTAAAAAAATATGTCTCCTTTTGAGATAAGCAATATAAGTGCTTGGGGGCGATGCTTGTTGAAAAATAAACTTTAATAAAGCACTTAAGTAAGCAAATATTTTCATGGTTAAGCATTCATGCATTGAAAAAAACTATAACCAGAAAAAGAAGCCATATGGATCTTGAAGATAGATAATTTAAATGCAAGATCATATGACAAATTTTGAAAACTTTGTGGCAAAGAAGGATATTTTGATTTAAGATATTCAATAAAATCAACATAATTTAGCACATGCCACAATGAATTTTAAAACAGATCTAAGCTAAAAGTGTTGGTAAGCATAACACGATAGTAGTTTAATTTTAGATGCTCCCCTTTTCAATTTGAATCCAAGCTTAGATGCAATGAACTGCTTATACTAATCAAAGGTTAATTTCATTGAGAATGTTAATCAGTATAAGCTATTATTTTGAATCATTTAATACAGCTATACTGGATATTAATTAACCATATTTATCACTTGAACATTATAGTCGTCTTTATAGGCCACAAATGCATCGGAAATATAAATATTGAGGCTTACTATATTGCACATGATCGAGAACAATCCTAATAGGAATGGTGTATTCTCAAGAGGGGGGGTGAATTAGGTATTTAAAAAATATCCTTAGGTTAAATCAAAACCACAATCAGTATTATGCAACCTGGGTCTATCTAAGCAAATGCCAATTCCCTAAATGATCGAGTATTTAAAACATGCATGTAAAATAATCAAGATAGAAAATAATCAAACATACATGTGCATAAATTTAAATAGATAGGGGAAGAGAGAGAGAGAGAGAGAGATAGAGAGACGATATTTGTTATCAATGGTCGGCCAAACAAGCCTACGTCCTCGCCTCAAGTAAACCAGCAAGAGGATTCCACTATTTGCTCACTTAATAGGCGGAGCGATGCCGTTTACACTCTCCTTATGGGGCAGAGACTCCCTAGCTTAATTACAGGGTTGAGCCACAACCGATTCTCCTTACTAAGTAGAGACACCTCAACTCAATTACCAGGCTAAGCCAAACTGTACACACTTTACAGGATGGTACAAATCCTAATTCTCCTAATTGGATCTCAACCAATCCGGGACTCCTTTATGGGGCAAAGTCTCCCTCTTCAGGCCACACCTAACATACAATAATGATAAAAGCTTGTGTACAAATAGAATTCTTCTACTACAAGCAGATATGTACAAATTAAAGAACTATGCACTCTCATATTATATAAAATAAGCTCAGTAGAGTACGAGTATTTTCTCCAAATAATTTTTGTAATCTTCGAATATGATATATATGATAAATATTCCAAATATTTTACCCCAATAAAATTTTGTCCCGAAAATATTTTTCAAAGAATAATAGGAAAACCTAGGATATTTGCTTTTAAATAATTTTTGCCCAAATAAAAATAAGAGACCTTTCAAGCAAAGATATGTGCATGAAAATATGCTTAAGGTGTTCTTAATCTACCCACATATTTTTTGAAAAATGTTTTTCAAAAAAAATATATAGGAGAATCCTAGGGTGTTTACTCAAGAAGAATTTTTGCAATAAAGATTATCGAGCTTTTGAAATCTTGCAATAGATGTGCAAGATTCACTAGCTATATGAAGTTTCTCCAAAAAAAAATTTATCAATAAGGATATATGGAGAAACTCTATACAAACTCTCAGAAAATGATTTTCAAAGTAAAGAAATAAGTGAGAGTGAATGCTTTTAAAAATGAGATATCAAATGCCCGACACAATAAATGTCAACCAAACTTCAAAAGCAATAAGTGTGCTAATGAAGTAGGAGAGTAATATTCAAATGGTCTCTTAAAAGAATTTTGAAATGAATGAGTATAAGAGGGGAAAAAATTAAAGCATAAAATATTTGGGAGGATTTTCTAATCTAAGCATTAATTAAAAAAATGAGTTATGAGGGGATATTTGTAGCCTTCTTGGAAAATATGACCGTTTGGGACACAAAGGGAATATTTGAAATTTTTTAATTGAAAATTAATTATGTTTTAGTGTTAGAATTTGGAAATACCCAAGAGGTTTAGTCGACTCAGAACATTGCCGGTCGGCTGAGCAAAGGCAATTTACAATCGTTTGATATTCCGTCAACTATCGTTCTTGGACGACTAGCTGAGCACCAACGATCAGTCAGCTGAGCCATTTTGCTCTTCGTTCTTTGGTCAACTAAGCTCTAATAAATGGCCAAATAATGAACTTGGGTTGATAAAGAAAATTTTCTGTCAATTGGCCAAAATACATATTCTAGATTTCAAGGTGGTCGGTCAGCTGAGGAATGTTAAGTTGAAAAATAGCTTGTCGACTAAGCTATATAAAAAGATATTTTTTAGTCAAAGGTCTGGTCGGTCGACTGAGTTGAATTTGAGCTTGAAACGTTCGGTCGATTGCGCTAAGAAAAAGCCAAAGATGAGTCCTTAAAAAATTTACCTCTATCGGTATGAGTATTGTATTTTAGTTAGGAACTTTTTTTCAAAAAAGGTTTTGGGACCTAAAATTAGTTTATGGTCATTACTGAGTTTTCAATCACATCATGAATGAAATGCATTATTACAGACTAATACTAAAAATTCAATTACAAATGAAATAATCAAATGTCTTCATTCTTCTTTACTCTTTCGTCTTCCATGGAATACGCCAGATTGTATAGCTTCATGTTTCGTACTAGCTTCTATTATCCATTCCCTTATGTGTGTGGAGAATTATGACATGTTCAAGAACTAAATACACACATAAGATACTTGTACTTTGTTAGCATCAAAATAGGGATCTGACTCAAGAATTCAAAAATCTCCCCCTTTTTGATGATGACAAACACATGGGAGCAAAATGGGTTAAGTTTGAAAAGGCTCCTCGTAACAATATGCATAGTTTAAAATAAGTAGTATAGCTCAGGCATATCAAATGACAGAAGACATTTTAAATTAATTACGCATTTAGTTTTAGCATTAAAGCACAGTGAAGCTCATAATTATTCCCATTTAAAATTATTTGCTTTAAAAATTTTCCCTTTTTAAAATTTTCCCCTTTTTTTGCATTAAGTCATTTATCATTTTGCTCATAAAATTTTCCCCCTTTTGGCATTAGCAAAAGGGTTAGGCAAAGTATAAAGCATTTTGAGCATCAAGAACATTATAGTTTAAAAAATTGAACTCCCCCTATTTGATTTAAAAAAAAAAATTTGCTAGCCATAAGAACATAACAGACATTTGGGCGTATAATTTATACGCATAAAATAGTAGGACTAGCCATATAAGATTACAAATACATGTTAAACATGGTTAGACTTGAAGTACCCAAAAACTACTTCAATTCAAGCACTATATAAGACCCGTGAAAGATTTGAGTTTAAAAGACACAACATATGGTAGCAAATGTAGGTTTGAGTGTAAGTTCAATCTAACTAGTTTGCATGCATTTTCATAAATAATCGATGAACCAGTCATGTAATGTCTTTTAAAAATATTGACTTTCACGACAATTAAATGAAAAATAAATGAAAACACATGTCATGAAGCATTTGAGTTCATAAGCAAGAGATGAGATATGTCTTATGGAAAAAACATTTCTTGCCAAAAATAAATAAATAAATAATATATATATATATATATATATATATATATATATATATATCTCCCATTTGATGTTCAATAAATGTTGGGGACTATGCTTACTAAAAAGGAAATTTTAATACAAAGTTCTAGCAAGCATTATTTTTCTAGTTTAGCATTTAAGCACCATTCATAATATAACTAGAAAAAGCAATCATACAGACCCCAAAGATATATGAAGATTAAAAAATCGGGATCATATGCAAATCCAAGGAGTATGTGGCTAAGTATTATATTTTTCCCTTAAAGTATTCAATAAAAATATTACAAATAAGCACATGCCACAATGAATTACGACATAGATCTAAGCCTTAAAATGTTGGTGAGCATATAAAGATGGAATTTTAATTTTAGATGCTCCCTCTTTCGATTTGAATCCTAGCTTAGATGCAATGAACTGCTTATACTAATAAGAGATTATTTTCATTAAGATTGTCAAGTAGTATAAGCAATCGGTCTAAGTTTCTTAAATAAATATACTGGTTAAATATTAATTCATTTTACCAAGCGACCAGTATAATCATCCCTATAGGTCACAAATGCATTAGACAATGTAAATATTAAGGTGCACTGTATTGCACATGAATCAAGAACAATCCATATATGTTTATAAAGCTTTAAGAGCATAATATGATGTTCAAGGTTCTTAGAAGAGTCTCAATATTCAAAAAGCGAGACATGATGCACATGAGACCTTTATGCTCTTTCTCTAGGAATGGAGCTCAACTCCCTTAAATATTCAAAGATTATGTAAGGATGAAGTTTAATATTCATTTGATTTTCACTCATCCTTTCAAAAATATTTTAGCATTTATTTTATCATAATCATCTTATCACATGGTTTTATTTTGGGAAAATTCTAACAAAATTTTGGCAATTTGAACATTTTTCCATTTTACCATGTTCCTGAAACCTAGTTGTTTTTAGCAAGTAATTCATATTAAGCATGCAATAACCTAAACTCCACTACCAACATGCAATTCTCATCACTGCATCGTCCATGCAGGTGGCATTCCATACAAGCATGTAATCAGGTAGCTCAAATAACATATTATACAAAAATAAAACCATCTATTAAAAAAATTTACTCATTCAGTATAATAAGGACAGTAAGTTGTAGTGCAGTTCTTATACAAGCATAGAAGTATAAACAACAAAATATTGTGAAAGCATTTAAATTATATAGTAAAACAAAAAACAAAAAGGCATGCTCCCCCTCAGTTATGCATTGTTACCTTCATATGCATTTTTCTTCTTTTCATTTCTCAAGGTTTTAGCCAAGTGCTCTAGATTTTTATTGATTCAACTCGGCTTTGGATGCATTGGCTTGGAGGACCGAAATGTCATAAATAATATTTTCTAGGGTCATAAGCCTGCAACTTTCTTCATTATTATTTAACCTCTTTAGTGCGAATGATTTATATGGCACAAATCCTAGATGAACTGAAGAGTTGTTCATTTGTTTACAGCTAAGTTTAGGGTTAAGTGATATATCTAATCCCTTAAACCTAAACCTTGTGTAATGGACAAAATATGTTTAACTTAAGATTTTTATATTTAAGCATGGGTTAAGAATTTAGAATCATTTACCGGGCAAAGATGCCTTGTCCATTTGGAAGTGGATTTCTTAAAGCATGCTTCTAAGATTTTATTCAGGATATTATGATTCATGTTGCCATTTCAGAGATATAAGGTTTCTGATATTTTAGTTAGATAAGCCCTTAACCTTTACTTTGAACAAAAGGAGGAATAATTCAAATTATTTCAATCCTTTTTAGTTCAATGTCTGCATGTTATAGCCAATATTTTCATATTTTTCCCAATCATTATGATATATATTCATTAAGGTTTGGATTGTATATTATTACTAGAAATCTCATATTGTCTAGATTTTCTAAAATTCTTACTATAATAGAATAGCTTAAAGTGAACGCATATACTAAGATTAAAAATAAATTTAAGAGCATACCACTTCCTAAGCTTGTTGTCATTACTAGCCCCTAAACATAAGAACTAAGGAAAGATTAAGTAATTAGGTAATTTCAATTTGAATTTGTTTTTCATTAGGTCCTACAGGGTTTGCTTTCATGATCACACATATCATCTCTTTATCAAAGCCTTTCTAAATAAACAATTAAAACAGACGTGCCCTTTCAATTTACAGTATAAGCAAGTTTTGTGTATGCGTGAAAGATTTTGCTTATATATTTTATTTTATTTTCTTGGCGAGGCATGAAAATGATTATGGGATTTAAAAATGAACCCTTTTTGAAAGATTTATTTCTTTTAATTCCTAAGGGTTTCTCTGAATTAATCTTCTCATTTTTATCCTTTATTCTAGAATCTTCCTCTAAGCAGATAATTTTCAGGACTTTTTCAATCTTCTTATTTTCTAGGATAGTATGACGATCTTTTAATTCTTCTAATTGTTTCGTTAACCTTTTAGTTTGATTTTTCAAAAAGGCTTTTTGCTTAGACATCCTAACTAAAAATTTATGAGCTTTAATAAATTTCATTTGAGGTTTCTCACAAGATGACATGATTTCAATTTCTGATACACATGATTCACTAAGGAATTTATCACAATTTTTTTCATCAGAATTATTTCATGCATCATTTGCAGAGCTATCACAAGATTCAATAAAATTTTCAAAAGAGGCATTAGATGATTCACCACATGATATAACACAAGAATCAACATAGGAATCATCAATATATATAGAATGAGGATACCTCTTCATTTGCTACTACTATTTGCCCATGATTTGCCACTACCTGATCATTTGAGCTTGGAGCTTCTGGAGTGGCGATTTTCTTCTCCTGGGTCTCTCCATATCTCTTTTATAACTCATTCCATATATCCCTCACAAAATTACATGCCATAATCTCAAGAACGATATTAGAATTTAAAGCATAGTATAACATATCCATCACATGCGAATTTGCAAGCACTAATTTAATATCATTTTCGTTCATTTGCATAAGAGTTCCTCTATCAATCACCTACTAGGCCTTCTAGTCCATTGATTTTATAAATATGCTCATTCTTAATTTCTAGGAGGCGTAATAAACACCACAAAATAATGGAGGCCTAGAAACTCCTAGAAACTGACTGGCCCTTGCTGAATGAGGATACACTAATAAGAGCCATTGAAATCTTTAACACAAGCGGTTAAGTTTTTTATAATGAGGCTCTGATACCAGTTTTTTATAATGAGGCTCTGTCTAAGCAAATGCCAATTTTCCCAAGGATCAAGTATTTAAAACATGTATGTAAAATAATCAAGACAGTAAATAATCAAACATAAATGTGCAAAAATTTAAATAGATAAGGTAAGAGAGAGAGAGAGAGAGAGAGAGAGAGAGAGAGAGAGAGAGAGAGAGAGAGAGAGAGGGACGATATTTTTTAATAAGGTTTGGTCAAACCAGCCTACGTCCCCGCCTCAAGCTAACTAGTAAGAGGAATCTACTATTTGCTCACTTAACGGGTGAAGCAACACTGTTTACACTCTTCTTATGAGGTAGAGACTCCCCAACTCAATTACGGGGCTGAGCCACAACCAAATCTCCTTACGAGGTGGAGACACCTAAGCTCAATTACTAGGCTGAGCCAAACTGTGCACACTTTACAAGATGATGTAGATCCTAGTTCTCCTATCCGGGTCTTAACCAATCTGGGATTTACGGGGTAGAGTCTATAATGACCTGCTTAAATATTCATATAATAAAACATAATTAATAACAAAGTCAACCTGAACCCGTGGGTATCGGGGACACCTGTTATACACAGCGAAAACCTAAGCAGCAATAAATTTAAATCACATTTTCGTAACCATAAAATTCAAATACCAGAGTTAACTAGATTCCCAAATATCTGTGTTTATATACAATCTCCAAAAATACAAAATATATTCATATCTAGGAACCAACCACACCAATCTATGGCTCCTAGATCAAAAACTTACCCTCCTAGTAGGGTAGAACTACACTATCTCAACGGCAGCCACGCTCTTCCGGTCTTTCTGGGTTTCCTGAAAATCATTTAATACTCTGGGGCGAGACACCTCTCAGTAAGGGAAAATTAAATAAATATAGCTATGTGGCAATATGAACATTTAATGCAATTATACATATACAATACATTTCATATATCTGTAAACATTCATCATAACATACTGAATTAATCATATACTTTCGTATTTGCTAATAAATCATACCATTCATAAAAATGTCTATTATAGCTAATAATACTGGAAACATACCCAGGATGAATAGCTAGCTAATGTCATGTATTACCCCCCATGACGGGTTGTGCAGCCCGAAGGCGGGACCCGACAATGGTCAGCCGACCACTGCCGAGTCAAAAATGTCTGTAAGTATGATGGACCCGCCACACCCTGGTCCGGACTGCCAGGTAGACGTCTACAACTCTACACTAAAAGTCACATCGACTATCCATCTCCCACCTCCTTGTGGGGTGGTTAAAACCAATCTGAACATAGATATCTGATCTATAAGCTACGGTGTCGTGCTCCTAAAACTGAATTAAACTAACATTCGGGTTCTAATAACATATAATACATGATAATATAGCGTTTAACATAGAGGAATTGGTAGAATTTTCTATAATTTAATAAATACGGCCTCACGCTGAACATTTCATAAAAACCATTCTGAATAAATCAATCAATTATCATGTATTTTAAAAATCATAATGAACTATATTATTTCATAATTCTTGAAAACATGCTTTGCTTGTAAAATTGCTATAACCTAATACTTGTCACATAAAATAATGTTCATGCCACATTGTTGAATAAAATCATACATTTCATTCTAAAATTACATTTCCTGTATAACAACAGTATTTTCCCAAATATGCATTTTCTTAATAATATTCAAACATATCACAAGCTTTCCTGAAAATTAATTTTATAATAAATAATACTAATTTGCATGGAAAATTAACTGCTTTAGTTTATTCCCTTACCTAACACTGGGAAGAAACCCCCTAAAAACCTACTCGATCTGCACCCGCAGGGTTCCCCGAGCAACACCCTAAAACAAACAACTAAATGAACTAAACTTCAGTATTTCTTCGTGAATAACCTTTCCTACAACTACGAGAAGACCAAATTCTGAATAAAAAGTCTTACCTTGATTCAGGGATGAATTTCAACTTGCTTCCACCAACGATCCGCTCCTGCAGATTTGGAGAGAACTTCTCCACTCCAAGAGAATCATGGTGGCCTCAGATCGTCAATCCGGCGACTAACGGGGCCGAAATCAAAGAGAGAAGAGGGAGGAACCGTAAGGAGGAGAAAGAGAGGGTTGAGTGTCAAAATTCTATTGAAAAATTGAAGTTTGGCCTTTATATACACTGGCCTTCGTCGACGAGCCACGTCACCTCGTCGACGAGGTTAAGAAACAATTCATCGACGAACCCTACCCTTCATTGACAAAAATCAAAGTCGCCCAAATATCCTCTCGGTATTTTCTCATTAACGAAACATACCCTCGTCAACGAGATCCTATGTTATCCTCATCAACGAATCCCCTGTATTCGTTGACGAGTCCTTGATTAAATTCCGCAGTTATTACTCCCAAAGTGCAATGTCGTCGATGAATGCTTCACGTTTGTTGACGAAGTCTGCTGCCTCCTTCTATTTTTGTTTCCATTTTCCTCCCTCTTTATTATTTAAATACCATTATTCTTTGAGTCATTACATTCTCCCCTCCTTATGAAAATTGGTCCTAGAAATTTACTATTCATATAACTCATCATCCTTTAAAGGAAAAACGGTCTACTTATTTTATTACTTACCCTCACTTATTGCGGAGGAATACCGTGCTTATATTTCAAGTCCTGGGAGATTACATATACCAAAACAAAATTCCCCCAAAACTGAAATACTACTTACTAACTAAAGCATTACATGTACCTGCAAAAGAAACATTGCATATTTACTCACATTTCTTAATCACATATGGACTTCTTAGAATAATTGTGGTTATTTCTGTCTGCTCTGTCCCTCGAGCCCCCAAGAAGCATCTTCTATTGTGTGATTCCTCCATAGAACTTTTACTAGAGGACTCTTCTTATTACGTAGTTCCTGTTCCTTTCTGTCCAGAATCTGCATTAGTACCTCCTCATAGACTAGCGAATCACTGAGCTCTAACTTACCATAACTGATAATATGAGAAGGGTCTGGGACGTATTTCCTCAACATGGATACGTGGAATACGTCGTGCATCCTGGATAGTGTAGGTGGCAAAGCTAGCCTATAGGCCACCGACCCCACTTTCTTTAAAATCTCAAATAGACCGATAAACTTAGGGCTAAGTTTACCCTTCCTACCAAATCTCATAACCCCTTTTAACGGAACTATCTTCAAAAATATAGGATCACCCACACCGAACTCCAAATTCCTATGGTGATTGTCAGCATAACTCTTTTGTCGGCTCTAAACTGCACTGATTCTATCCCTGATGAGCTAAACTTTATCGTACACCTGTTGTACCAGCTCTGGCCCCACAACTCGCTGCTCACCCATCTCAACCCAATACAAAGGAGATCGACATCTCCTACTATACAATGCCTCAAACAGTGCCATACCAATGCTGGCCCGAAAACTATTATTATACGCGAATTCCACCGGCGGCATGAATTGAGTCCAACTACCCCCAAAATCTAATACATATACTTGGAGCATATCTTCTAGTATTTATATCATCCTCTCAGTCTGCCCATCTGACTGAGGATGGAATGCTGTGTTAAATGATAACTAAGACCCTAAAGCTTCCTATAAGCTTCTCTAAAAACGTGACGTGAAATGTGAGTCTCGATCTGACACTATGGACACAGGCACTCCGTGAGAACGAACTATCTCCTGGATGTAAATCTTTGCCAAACGGCTAAGGTAACAGCTGATCTTGATAGGGAGGAAATGGGAGGTCTTAGTCAACTGATCTACTATCACCCAAATCGCATTCTGGCCATGCGATGTTAACGGCAGCCCTGAAACGAAGTCCATGGATATATGATCCCACTTCCACTCTGGGATAAATAACGGCTGCAATTGACCCACCAGCCTCTGGTGCTTAGCTTTTACCTACTAGCACGTAAGATACTAGGCTACATACTCAGTGATCTCTTTCTTCATACCACTCCACCAGTAAAACTGTCGCAGATCCCTGTACATTTTTGTACGGTCAGGATGAACTGTATACAATGATCTATGAGCCTCCTCCAAAATAGTCTTCCTGATCCCAGTATCAGCAGGAACACACAGTCTGGAATGGAACCATAAAGCCCTGTCATGTGAAATGCAAAATTCCTCTCCCTGGCCAGTCTACACTCTATCTATCACCTCTACTAATTCTAGGTCTTCTTTCTAAGCAGCTTTAATTCTTTCCTCCAGAGTAGGCTGTACCACTAGGCTGGCGATACATACTGAAGAATTACTCTCAATCAATTCAATGTCGAGTCTCTCCAGATCCATCATAATCGGATGCTGGATCTTCATAGCCGCCAACGCTGATTCCCCAGACTTCTTACTCAGTGCATCAGCTACCGCATTTGCTTTCCCTGGGTGGTAATTGATAGTACAATCAAAATGCTTAATCAACTCTAACCACCTTCTATGTCTCATATTCAATTCCTTTTGGGTGAAGATATACTTCAAACTCTTATGGTCATTAAAAATCTCACACTGCTCGCCGTACAGATAATGCCTCATAGTGAGCTAAGGCGGGGACGTAGGCAGTATTGGCCGAACCCTGATAACATATCTGGTGTCAGTTTATTTTTCGCAATTTACTTTCTACTCATGTATGTTTATGTATATTGTTTGAGTATTTGATTGGGTTTGCAATTACATAAAAATACTCTAGGTTTGTGTAATATTGATTGTTGGATTAAGTTAAACCTAGAAGAATTTTTAAATACCCAATTCACCCCCCCTCTTGGGATTACACCAAAGCTAACACGAGTTTTCTAATTTTTTTGAGATTTTCTTTTGAGGAATTAAAAGAACATGCAATTTAAATTCTAAATCCTAACGCGCACGATAATTAATCAAGGCATTACAAGTAGCAAGGAATGGTCGCCCAAGAATAATAGGTGTCTGGAAGATGCTATCCAAAACCACAAAGTGCACTGGGTAATAAAATTTGTCAACTTGGACTAACACATCTTCAATAACACCTCTTTGAGCTTTCAGTGATCTATTTACCAATTGTAGCATCATGGGTGTTTTCTTCAGCTCACCTAAACCCAACTGCTCGTATATTGAAAATGGTAGCAAGTTCACACTACTCCACAAATCAAGTAAAGCTCTCCCAATACAAGATTTACCAATCATGATAGAAATAGTGGGGGAACCAGGATCTTTGAGCTTCTGAGGAGTCTAACTCAATATCAACACACTAATTTGTTCGGTCAAGAAAGCTTTCTTCTTCACATTCAATTTCCTTTTTACTATGCACAGATCTTTTAGAAATTTTGTGTATGTAGGAACTTGCTGTATGACATCCACAAGTGGAATGTTGATCGTCACCTATTTGAAGATTTCTTGAATCTCAGTGTGATACTTATTCTTCTGACCAGACGTCAACCTCCGAGGATAGGGTACCACAGGTTGATACTCCTTAAAAGTCTCATCCTCCTTATTATCAAACTTCTTTGAATCTGAGCTTGATTTGTCTAATTTTTCATTTCCCTCATCTGTCTCAATTGCCTTTTTAGGTTTTGGAGCAGCTGTTTGTTGATCAACAGGCATTTCAGGATAGGAAACTTCTTTCCCACTTCTCAAGGTAATAACTGCCTTCACCGTTTCAATAGAATCCCCTGAAACAGTATGCACTAGTTGTTGTTGATGCTGATATACCTGGGGATTAAGCTAAGGCCATGCAAAAAATTTCCCCTTTTCTAGGGTATTCAATTGTGTACTTATCTTATTCATGGTGTCTTTCAGTTCACTAAGGGGTTGAGTATTCTGACTGTTGGTCATGACGTGAATCTGCATGAATTGTTGAAACATATTTGCCATCTACGTCATGCTATCATCAGAGGATTTCTTTGATGGAATATGAGCTAAATTTGATTGAAATCTTGAAGGTGTGTAGTTCTGAGAGACCAGTTGCGGCTGATACAGCTATTGAGGAGCTGCAGCTAAGCGATATAGTGGCTATGGAGGTGGTGCATAAGATTGAGGAAATTTTTGAAACTATGAGGAAGATGGACTAGACTGATCATTCTTCCATGATAAGTTTGGGCGATTCCTCCATCCCAGATTATAAGTGTAATAGAATGGCTGATTTTGAGATTTGTTGATCCAATTTACTGACTGCATCTAATTAGATCCATTCTCCTGCAATACTGGAAAAAGTGGACAATCCTCCACCGATTTTGCAACTTTCACTTTCTCTGATTACATAACCTCTATTTTTTAGGCAAAGAAGCAAAAAAAATCCCGTAAATTAGTTTCCTCTTTGACCTCGTATCTACCTCCACCACTAATCACTCTAAGAGGTTGTGCTACCATTGGTGCCCGGTCATATCGTGTGTTACAATGTTGGGCACCTTCAACTAAATAATCAAAGAATGATAGAGCCATATCCGCTTCCTTGTTAAAGAACTCCCCGTTGCACATAGTTTGGACAAACTATTTACATTCAGGGGTAAGTGCAGTATAAAAATAATTCACTAACCTCCAAGATTCAAATCCATGGTGTGGACATATATTCATCAGGTTCTTGAATCTCTCCTAGGAGGCCTAGAGCATCTTGTCACCTCTCTAAATGAACTAACTAATCTACTCCTGTAGGTACTGAGTTCTTTGAAAAGGAAAGAACTTATGTAAGAACTTACGCTGCATTTTAGCCTAGCTAGTAATAGAGTTATGTTGCAAAGAATTAAAATAGATTTTTGCCTCATCTTTCAAAGAAAAAGGAAATAAGCGAAGTTTGATATACTCATCGGTTTCGGCCCTATTAATGAAAGTGGTGCAGACCAACTCCAAATTTTTCAAATGCTGGTATGGACTCTCAGAATCCATCCCGTGAAATTAGGATATCACAGATAACATGTCATGCTTAATTGTGAAGTTCGGTGCATACTGTGGTAACACAATGCAGGAAGGTGTAAATGTGCTTGTAGGTTGTAGAAAATCCTGAAGTGTATGTGGTGCGGGTGTAGCCATAACTTCCTCAAAAATTTCTTCAAATAGATTGCTCAAATCAAATTCAAAATCACTCGTAAAAGTAACAGGAGAACAATCAGATTCTGTGCTCTGTGTGTCACTACTGGTGTTAAGTAAAATTTTAGACAGTCTATTCGAAATATCTCAGACTCAAGGTATCAAACATCAATGCAAACAGCAGGATATCACTAACACAGCAACAAACAAGCATGATCAAATTTTTTCAAATTTTCTAATTTTTTTATTATTTTTCTATTTATTATTTTTATATTTTTACTTTTTTTTATTAAAAATAAGAAATAATTTGAAAAACAAAAATTTTGAAGTTAAAGCTGGCACTCCCTGGCAACGGCGCAAAAAACTTGACTCACTCGAAAAATGAGTAGCTTGAAAGCTATCCCAAGTATAGGAGTTCAATTGTGTAATATTTAGCAGAAAGGCCAGATTGTCTCCTTAAGGAATGCAGTTTAATCTCAATTTTACGTAATTCCAACCAAAAATAAGAAACAAAAGGGTACTGAACATAGTTTAGATTTTGGTTTTCTGGTTTGTTTGAGATTTTCTTTTGACGAATTAAAAGAATATGCAATTTAAATTCTAAATCCTAACGCGCACGAAATTTATTAGTGAGAAACATAAATCCTACGCTAATTAGGCCAGAATCGAAACATGCATTTGAACTTCGGAGTAAAAACAAAAGATGATAACTTTCCTATTTAATTTAAGCACATAATTAAAATGAACTCATTCAAATTCAACAAATACAAAATTTCTAATGCATTTAACACTCAAACCAAAATTAGAACTTTAACCACTAAACAATAATTAAGCATTGTAAAAAAAATCAGACTTTAATAAAACTAAACCTAACTTAAATCGAACTCAACAAAATATAAAGTTTTACTAAGACAACTAATCTAAATCCTAAAGAAGATATATATTTTTTTTCTTTTTGTATTTAGGAGATTAAACCTAACTTAAAAATTATACTCAACCAAACACTAACTAAATATGAAGAAAAGGAGAGGAAATTGACTTTATTAAAAATACCTAGACAAGATTAAAAGGTTGAAACTTTAATTTAAATTCTACTAGAAAAAAATAAAATAAGTATTCATTTATCTAAAAATAAGAACAAAAAAACTAAAGGAAAAAAAAAGAAGAAAGAAAAACAGAGAGAGAGAGAGAGAGAGAGAGAGAGAGAGAGAGAGAGAGAGAGAGAGAGAGTGGGAGAGAGAGAGATAGGGAGAAGATATTTGGCCGTATGGAGTTGTTAGCAGTTGGAGAGTTCGGCTGGCCATGAGAGGAGAGGAAGTTGTAGCAACAGCAAGAGTAGCAACCATAAGTAGGGAAGGGTGTTCACGGGACCTCGGCAACTACAACAACTGCTACCGCAGATGGTTTGGGTTTGCAGCAGGTAGAGAGGAAAACAAGAGAAGCTAGAGTGTAGAGAAAAGAGGGAAAGAAAAGAGAAGGAAGAGGGAGAGAAAGAGAGAAGGAAGAGAGAGAGAATGAGAGAAGGAAGAGAAGGGGCAGATGCTGCTAGAGTTTTAAATATATATATATATATATATATAAGGGAGTTAGAGGGGCTGCCCTACCAGTACATGGAGGACCCGACTACATGGCCAAGTTAAATAAGACTTATTCTTTTTTTTTTTCTTTGTTCTTTTATTGTTTCTCCATTTTTCTTCTTTTTGATTCTCAGTGAAAAATTCCAGTTTTGACCTCTTGGATCCCATATGCTCAAATATAAAAACATGAAAGTTTAGATACTTTTCTCAGCTTTTCACAGCATTTTGAATCGTCTTGATTGGAGCTTGAATGAGAAAATTACGCAGAGATTACGAAGTAGTATCGATTTTAGCTTCCAATAATTGACTTGCGATAAAAAAAAGAAAACCAAAAAGTCATAAATTACTTAATAAAATCCAAATATTATAAATAGGACACAAGGTTAAAATATTTAGAGTAATTAAGTATTTAATTAAAAATATGCGCTTCAATGCATGAATTAAAACACCTAATTATATAATTTAAGCACGTAAGCATAATACTGCTGCTAGTTGATTGACCCGGGGGAGAAATTTTTAAAATGCCAATTCACCCCCCCTATTGGAATTACAGTAAAGCTAACAATTGGTATCTGAGCCTAGTAGCTTAGTCTTAAACGTTTTTCTGCAAAATATCTAGATGGCTCATAACACTGTAACTCCTTACCCTGAGGAACTCTCTTCCACACGTCCTTCGGTTTTCAGTGGTGTCAATTACACCATCTAGAAATAGAGGATGCGTATTTATCTTCAGAATATTGAGTGGAAGGTGTGGAGAGTTATCCCTAATGGAAACTATGTTCCCATGAAAACTGAAGGTGAAACTAAAGTTTCTAAGACTGAAGATGAATATACTGATGAGGATATGAAAGTTGTTAGTTTAAATGCTACTTCCATGAATAATCTTTACTGTGATCTTGATGTTAATGAATTTAACAAAATTATGGTATGTTCTTCTGCTAAAGATATATGGGATAAGTTAGAGGTTACCTATGAGGGTACTAAGGATGTGAAAGATAATAGGATTGATATGTTGACCAGTGAGTGTGAAGCTTTTAGGATGAACACTGGTGAGCCCATTCAGAGCATGTACACTAGATTTACACACATCATTAATTCACTGCATGCATTAGGTAAGACCTATCCTACGTATGAAATGATTAGAAAAGTCCTTAAAGATTTGCCTCCTGTTTGAGAAGCAAAGGCTATGGCCATATCTGAGGGTAGAGACCTTAAGGTATGTCACTAGATGAACAGATAGTGTTAGAATTGGTGTATTCCCAAGATGGGGGGGGGGGTGAATTGGAATTTTAAACTTTTCTCCTAGGTTGAACTAGATGTTAGCAAAATATTACAACCTAGGGTCTTTCTATGCAGTTCCAAATACGCTGATAACTATAATATATGGAAATTTAAATCAAGCGCATCATTCACATAATAACATACACGTGTGGTAAATATAAAGTGCAAAAATATAAACAAACACACGATATGTTATCGGGGTTCGGCCAACTGTGCCTACGTCCCCGCCTCTAGCTCGCAAACCTGAGGATTCAACTAATAGCTCACTTAAGGGTGGAGCGACACACCGATTACAACAAGGTCAATTAGCACAAGGCTGATTTCAACCTTAACCAGGTCAATTAGAGGGGCTGACCTCAACCTACACGCCTTAACAGGATGGCGAACCTAGCTTTTCTAACCGGGTCTAAGCCAATACTATTCCAGGGCTAGTCTCCCTCTTCAAGCTGGGCAGATCTAATTTCTTTTAGGAAAACAGACACCATATAATAAAGCAGTCCAAGAAGGATACGTGCACTCTATACCCTGCCTTAGGTAGAACATTATAAGTGATCAAGTGGTGCACAAGTTTGGCCTCTAATGTGAACTGTCTATACTGTGGGGGATGGTTTTGGCTAGCCGCGCTTGGATCAGATAGGGTCAGGTTTGCAAATGTGGCAATTGTGAATTCCTGTTCGAAGATCCAGGAATTTACCACATCTAGGCACTCAAAGTCTCCACGGTCAATATCAAGGACATCTGAAATATACTGTGTCGAAATGTACATTGGTCCTCAATACTCAAGAGAAGTACCCGTTTTCATCATTACCCAAATTAGCATAAAACATTCTAACATACGTTGGGTATTGACCCCCAAGCTGATATGAAATAAATGTTCTCCATCCTTGATATTCGAACATGTCCATTATGTTGCAAATATTGATTCATGAAATCCAAGTCTAGGATTTTACCTAATATCACCTCCTTAGGATGAAACTCCCATATGTATCTAACTTTGCACCGTTCTGAAAGGAAGTACTCATCCTCAGCGTGTGCTATGTCGTGGGCTTAAATGTGTGCTATGACTGTAAGGAAGTGAGGCTTGAAATCAAAATTTGCTGGAAAGGGTGAAAGATCTCTCAAGGATTTAACGCAAATAAGCTTTGATAGAGGGAAAATATATATATATATATATATATATATATATATATCGTAACTCGGTTGACTAGAAGTAGATACGGTCGACCGACGATTAAAGTTCCCCATGCATCGACACTGTTCGGTCGACCGAGGAGAAAATGAACTAAGATGGTCAGTCGACCGAGAGGGAGTACTGTAACCATGTTTGGTCAACCAAGGGGAAACTGAAACTTTCGATTGACTGTGGGAATATGTTCACTAAGGTTCGGTCGACCGTGAGGGTCAAAGTCAACATGTTTCGGTCGACTAGGAGACTTTACTCATACAATGCTCAGTTGACCGAGCATAGTGAATTTTCTCGATTTTCCTAATTTTGGTCCAAAGTTCTCCCTTAGGTCCAGATTTGATATATTGCAACATAAAGATGATTTTTAGGGATTCTTGGTGAAGTGATATTACACAATTGAGGCACGTACCAAGAATTGACTTATTGACTATAAATTACTTCCCTTTAAGTTCAAATTATTTTGGCATCGAGCACTAAGGAGTATGTGGCTTTTCTTAAACTATGCTCTTTTGTGATTGGAGAGTATCCTTCAGAAATGATGACATAGAGGAGCAAGGATACAAACTAAGGAATGGGTAAAACCTCACCAAGTATGATTATGGTTTAGTAAAGACTTCCTATGGATGAGATAAACCATAATTAAAGGATTTCCAATTTAAACTCAGAGGGACCAATTCCCTAGAGGATACCTCTAATTTGGTTATAGCGACGAGAAGCACTCAATATACATTAGTCATTTATGATCAATAGTGCTTTAAGCCTAGAGTGATGACTTAGTTTCGATTTATGCTTTTCATGTTCAAAAGTGAGTTTAGGTTAAGGAGATATAAGATATAAGATGGAATCCTAACACTTAATTTTGTGCAATGGACAACTATTGCTTAACTTTATGATTTTCATGTTGGCATGGGTTAAGCATTTAGAATTAAGTACTAGGCATAGATGCCATGTCCATTTGGAAGTGTATAAAGAGTCTAGTATAATAGGATAGTTTAAGCAACAATCACTTCCCAAGCCTACAGTCATCACAACCCCATAAACCTAAGCCTAGGATCTAAGGAAACATTTAAAACAATAATATTAATTTAAATCCAATTTTCCTTAGGACCTACGGGGTTTGCTTTGATGATTACCCACATCCTTTCTTTTTCTAATCCTATGGCACTTCTGGATAAGAGAATAAATTGGTTGGGCCTCTTTCTTTTATAATGCAAGCAGGTTTTGTAAGTGCATGAAAGGATATGCTTACAATTCTTGTGATTGTTTGTATATACATGATAGTGGGGATTATGCGATGGTCCTAACTCCTTTTTGAAAAGATTTTTCTTTTTAATCTCTAAGGATTTATTATGATTAATCTTCTCATTTATAACATTGAGTGTAGCTCTAGAATAATCATCCATTTCTTCTTCTAAGTAGATAATTTTAAGATTTTCTTAATCTTTCTCTTTTCTAAGATGGCGTGGTAGTCTTTTAGATTTTTTAATTGTGCAACCAACTTTTTACTTTTGTTTTTCGGAAAGATTTTCTGCTTAGACATCCTAACTGTAATCTTATGAGCATTAAGGAATTTGTTTTTCCGTTTTTCATAAGATTTCATGCTTTCAAAGTTTAATGCACATGATTCAACAAAAGATTTAATACAATTATTTTCACATATATTATTGCATGCATCATCAACAAATTTGTCACAAAATGCAAGAGATGATTCATTCCATAATATATTGCAACATTCAATATATAAATCATCACATACATCATTAACGGAATTATTATGATATTCAACAAATGATCCAACATTTGATACATCACATGATTTGGCACGAGAGTCATCACAATAAATATCACATGAGCAATTAGATGATTCAACACAAGATTTTTTTAGTAAGCATCGCATGAACCATTTACAGTATTATCAATAGATGATTCAGTATATGACCCATCAAAACATTCATCATAAGAGCCATTAGACAAGCTAGAGTGAGAATCATATACCTATTTGTTGATTTCTAGCTTAAGATTTACCTCCTCCTGGTCATTTGAGCTTGGAGCATTCGGAGAAGTTACGATCTCCTTCTCCTGGGATTCTCCATATTTCTTTTCTAGTTCATCCTAGATTTCCTGTGCACTATGACATGCCACACACTCAACAAAAATATTAGATTCTAACGCAAGGTATAACATGTCCATGGCATTATAATTAATCACATTAAAATCATTTTCATTTATTTGTGCACATCTTCCTTTAGCAGTCACAAGCCAGACCCTCCAATCCATAGATTTCAAGAATATGGTCATTCTAACTTTCCACGTGGTGTAGTCGACGCCACAAAATAATGGAGGACTGGAAAGTGACTGTCCCTCACCGAATGGGGACACACCAATGTGAGTCATTGCGATCTTTTTGTAAAAATGTTTAAGTCAAGTGCAACGAGGCTCTGATACCAATTGTTCGAATTGATGTATTCCCAAGAGGAAGGGGGTGAATTGGAATTTTAAACTTTTCTCCTAGGTTGAACTAGATGTTAGCAAAATATTACAACCTAGGGTCTTTCTATGTAGTTCCAAATACGCTGATAAATATAATATACAAAAATTTAAATCAAGCACATCATTCACATAATAACATACACGTGTGGTAAATATAAAGTGCGAAAATATAAACAAACACACGATATGTTATCAGGGTTCGGCCAACTGTGCCTATGTCCCTGCCTCTAGCTCGCAAGCTGCAGGATTCCACTAATAGCTCACTTAAGGGTGGAGCGGCACCGATTACAACCAGGTCAATTAGCATAAGGCTGACCTCAACCTTAATCAGGTCAATTAGCGGGGTTGACCTCAACCTACACGCCTTAACAGGATGGCATACCTAGGTTTCCTAACCGGGTCTAAGCCAATCCGGGACTATTCTAGGGCTAGTCTCCCTCTTTAAGCCCGTGCCTGGAAATACAACAGATTTTGCAATCAAATGATAGTGGTACAGTAATTGTGTTTTGCGTAAAGCAGATATGTACCCAAATACATGCAATTACATACACCACAACATGATTTAAGATGTAAGCTCAGTGTGGTCTAATGTTTCAACTCTCAAATATATTTTCTATCAGTGTAATGAGTGCGTGAGAGTATCAACAGGCAATCTATGTATCTCAATATATTTAATCAATAAGTTCACACAAAGATATCAAGTCTTAAATATTCCAATCAGCAGGATGTCTTAAGCATGTGAATATTAGATAATGTATATGCTTGGTTTGCAAAAGATGTGTAATCTTTATATTCAGAAAATAATATATAAGTGAATGAATATAGCAACAAAGATTACTATCACGTAAAAAAATATCTTTTCAAATTTATATCAAAATAGATCCCACAAGATATTTGGAAATGTTTTGAAGAGATTTTGTAATCCACAAACAAATACAAACTTCACAAGCTATTGCAATGGATATGCAATACTCAGAAGTTTAATATAAGTCTTCTTAGGAGAGAATTATTAGCAAAGTCCCCTAAGAACACTTAGGTTTAGCTCTCGTAAAAAATTGAATCAATCAATCAAGAGTGGGAGAGCAAACCTATTTAGACTAACACTCAATCAACTTACAAAGGGTTTAATCAGTGTGAGAAGGTAAGTATGAGTGTAGGAGGCTTAAAAATGAGTATCATGGGTTTTTGGATTTTCAAAGAATTCTCCCTAATCAAATATGCTAATCTTTTGCTCATCTTAGCAAATGATGGGATATATATACACATTGGAAGAATTATAGCCGTTAGGACATATAAGGTATTATTAATATTATTTAAGATCATTTTAACCCTAATTAACCTTATTTAAAAATGTTTAACCGTGGTAAAAATCAGGGCAACCCGAGAGGTCCGGTCGACCAGAACCAGTTCGGTCGACCAAAGTTCATACGATTCGGTCGACCAGGACACTTTTGAGCCGGAGACTCGGTCAACCGAAAGTGCCTGTCTAAAGGGGGATTTTTCATTTTACTGAGGTTCAATCAACCAAGCCATTTTGAACTGAATGGTTCTGTCAACTTGACAGTTGGGATTTCTTCTAAGGACCCTCGGTCGACTAGGTAGTAGGTATTCATTTTTGGCTCGTTCGACCAAATGGTCAATTTGTTGACCTCAGAGGGTTTCGGTCGATTGGGGGGTTTGAACTACTCTGGTTCGATCGACTAGGACCTTGGTCAACTGTTGACCCAGGCCAGTTTCGATCGACCGGGGCAGAATGAACTGCCTTGGTCGGTCGACTGAAAGTGCAAAATGTGTGCATTTCGGTCCTATTTTGAAACACACAAACCCTATTCAATTTCCTAACAATCATAGGTGCAGTGGTGTGTGTCCTAGGGTCATTTATGTCCAATTAAAGACACCGAAAAAGTCCGGTGTCAATCGACCGAAGGGTAAACCCTAAGGTCTTTCTAAGGTCACTTTAGGTTGCAGCTTGTTTGAGCTTATGTAATAAACCATGCATCTGATGTGTGTGCTTATTACAAACCAAAGACCCTAATTTACTATTACAGACCAATTACACAACTGAATATATATTACAATTGAAAACTAGGATTGGTCTTTAAGCTTTAATTACTTTACGTGCATCTTGATCTTGACAATTTTAGTTCTTGCACAAAACCTCAATCACCCATTAGATAGAATGAGTATTTGTCATAATCAAAACCGGGTATGACCTATAAGGTTAATAGATAGGTTCACTTATCACCTATGAGTTAGCTATTAATGAGAGACTAAATGAGCACAATATGATAAGAAAAATGACTGCATTAAAAACGTCTACTAATACTTCTAATGAGTGCAATGAACCTTAATGTGGAGATGACATGGCTATGCTTACTAGGAAATTTAGTAGGTTCTTCAGGAAGAACATCAAGTCGTACAAAAAGTTTAGGGATTTAGTATCTGAGAAGGGAGAGCCTAGTTAAAGAAAAGGAAATTCGAACGCTCCCACATGCTATAATTGCCACAAGGTTAAGCATGTCAAACTTGATTACCCGTCGCTAAAAAAGGAGTCTAGGAAAAAGAAGAAAGCCATAAAAGTAGGCACCTCATGGGATAAACAAAACAGCAGCGATTCAAATTCATATTGCAGTGACTTTGATATTGCAAACTTGTGCCAGATGGCACATGATGATGAGGCATTGTCTTCTTGTTCCTTATCTTCGTATTATTCTAATGATGATTGTGATTATGACATCATGCCTACTTTTAAAGAATTGCAATATAAATATATTCATGTGTTTAAATTGTTGAACAAAATGACCAAGGAAAATTATGTTTTGAAAAAAAAGTGTGAAAATTGGTCAAATCTTTTTGAAATTGCAAAGAATTCTTGTGCATCGATTCTTAAAGATAAAGATTTGAAAATTGCTGAGCTTGAGAGAAAATTGGAAGATAGCTCCAAAATTGTTTTTAAATTTACTGAGGGCCAACGAAATTTTGAAAAACACCTTAGGGCCCAAAGAAACTCACTTAGCAAATAAGGTCTTGGATTTAATGGTATTGAAAACATGAGACTACCTAATCTTCATTTGGGACATTTTACACAAGAATCAAAATCCCAAATTCCACCTAAAGACCATCGGTGTCGAATGATATGTTTTAAATGAAAACAAATTGGTTATATCCAGTTTGACTGTCCACCTAGAAATAAATATGTAAGAATTAAAAAGGTGTGGAGAGTCAAAGGTGATCCAAGCACTAACCCCTGTGGACCCAACAGAATTTAAGGACCGGCGTCAGTTACTTAGATTTTCTTGCAAGCATGCTTGAGATCGTCCTCTTCCAAGGACAAGTGGTTCCTGGATAACAGGTGCTCATGGAATATGACCAACGACAAGGCTAAGTTTGCATCCATAACTCCTAAAGATGGAGGATACGTGATATTCAAAGACAATGCAAAGGGGTGAATCATCGGCGTAGGTAAGGTTGGTAAGGAACCTTCCCTGGTTATTGATAATGTACTGCTTGTTGATGGTTTGAAACATAATTTGTTGAGTATTAGCCAGTTGTGTGATAAAGGATATAAAGTATCTTTTGAAAATGATAAATGCATTATTGAAAGTAAATCTGATAATAAAGTACTTTTTACTGCTGAACGTCATGAAAATGTATACACTAGTAGTTTGGATAATTTAGCTTCTCAACAAGTTACATATTTTTCTGCAATAAACAAAGCCAGTTGGTTGTGGCATAGACGTTTAGGACATGCAAGCATGGATTTATTATCAAAGCTTGTCAAAAAGGATTTGGTTAAAGGCTTACCTAAATCACATTTTGTGAAAGATAAGATTTGTGATGCATGTCAAATGGGTAAGCAAGCAAAATCAAGTTTTAAGAAAAAGAAATTCATATCTACCACTAGACCAGTTGAAATGCTACACTTAGATTTATTTGGTCCTAGTCAAGTTTAAAGTCTAGTTGGAAAATTGTATGCCTTTGTTATTGTGGATGATTATTCTAAGTTCACATGGGTGCTATTTCTGTCTCATAAAGATGAATCATGTGAACAATTCACTAAATTATGTAAAAGAATTCATAATGAAAAAGGCTACAAAATCACACACATAAGAAGTAATAGGGGAACTGAATTCAAAAATGATGGCGTAGAAAACTATTGTGACTTAGAGGGAATTTCACATAATTTTTTTTCACCTAGGACCCCATAACAAAATTGAATTGTATAAAGAAAGAATAGGTCATTGTAAGAAATAAGTAGAACAATGTTGAATGAACATAAATTAGCCAAATATTTCTAGGCTAAGGCTATAAGTACTGCATGTTATGTCATGAATAGAGTATTAATCAGGCCTTCACTTAATAGGACTCGATATGAATTGTGAAACAATTATAGACCTAATATTTCATACTTTCATGTCTTTGGTTGTAAATGCTTTGTACTTAGAGATAATGAGCACCTAGAGCAATTTGACTCTAAATTTGATGAAGGTATTTTCCTAGGTTACTCACTTATCAATAAAGCATATAGAGTTTTTAATAAAAGAACATTAACTGTTATTGAATCTATTCATGTTGTTTTTGATGAATCCAATCCATTTTCTAATGGTCGACTTTGCTGAATTGTAATCATCTTCACGAGGAACCCACCCATGCGTAGATATATGAACCAAGCTATTTCCTTCGTGCATCTCATTCCTTTTTCTTGTGATGAATAGTTTCAAAAGATCTCTTAAACTCTATTACATTTAAAAAATCAATCTAATCATTGCAGAATTATTGACATTTTCCCATCAACAAATGCATTATTAGTGACGTTCTAAAAATCATCACTTATACGAGACTATTAGTGACGGTTTATGAGAACCGTCACTAATATTCTTAACCTTTTCCCAGTCAACAAAAGCATTATTAGTCACGGTTCTTAAAATCATCACTAATAACCGACTATTAGTGATGGTTTTCCTAAATCGTCACTAATAATAGACTAGTAGTGACAGTTTATAAGAAGTGTCACTAATATTCTTGACCTTTTCCCAGTCAACAACTGCATTATTAGTGATGATTCGAAAACCTGTCACTAATAACTGAAGAAACGTTGCTAATATTTTCCCATAATAGTTTGAGCGGGAAAAGTGGTTTTTAGTGACGCTTTGAATTTTGTCACTAAAAGTGCAATATTAGTGATGCTTATTTTTCATCACTACTATCTAAAATAACATTGCTATTAGTTTTTCATGATAGTTTGAGCGGGAAAACTATTCTTTAGTAACGCTTACAATTTCATCACAAAAAGTATAGTATTAGTGACGATTTACAAATTTGTCACTAATAATGCACTTTTAGTGACGAAATTGTAAACATCACTAGTACTTTTAGCACTAAAAACGAATTGCTTTTTCTATTAATTAGGTGCAAAAAACCATAACTTGAAATAACATGAGTAGTTTGTTGTTCCCAAATCCCTATTTATCCGAAATTCTAGAAAATTGATTTTCTACAACCAATTTATTTCTCTGTTCAATAATGCCCAGTCGATTTTTTTTTTTTTTTGTTGCATAATAAAGGGCTGACTTGGACATACTATTGCAATGGAAACATTCCCATGTGTTTTGGCATTTGGCGTCTCATGCTCATCAAGAATGGATTCCCCTAATAACACAATTCTATTGACACTAGCTTAGCAGAATCAATACCCACCCTGAAAAAATAAAATAAAATAAAGAGTTTAGTCAAACCTACAATACCAGCAACCAACTATGGCACGCAATGGGGAGTTACTGACTGTGGCTCTCATCGGTGGTAAACTAACAGCAACAAAGCAGCAGTGGTAGTAGCTCTTCAGTGAATTGCATGCACTAGCAGCAGGGGATGTGGGATGGGAGCATCAGAGAGAGAATAAGGATTTAGGATGCATGAGATTTTGTAAGAGGGGAGCAGTGGGGATATTTGGGGAAGTTTTTAGTGAACATTTTAAAATCCATCTCTAAAAGACCACTATTAGTGATGATCTACAACCGCCACTAGTAATAGACTATTAGTTACAAAAAATTTCTTCATTAAAATATGAAAAATCATTACTAATATTTTCATGCGATTGATATAGCAGGAAAACCTACATTTAGTGACCAAACTGTTAGTGACGAACCAGAAACCATCACTGATAATGCATTTTTAATGACAGATGCGAGGTTCGTCACTAATTACTTAAATATTAGTGACGAATTTTGATTTCGTCGTCATTAGTGACGGATTTTGATTTTGTCACTAATAGAGCATTATTAGTGACGATTTTCGATTCATCATTAATACTTTTGTTACTAAAAATGATATTTTTTGTAGCAATACACAGACACACATAAAAACACACACGCGCACACACACACACACTAAATCTTGTTAAAAATAAAAATTATTCTAATTAAAATTAAGGAAAATAAAAAATTAATGATGTGTAAATTTAAAATTTTGTTTATTAATTGGACATTGAATTCCTTTATGAGTTTTCTTGATTAAAAAACATGAAAAAGTGGACTCAATCATGTATATATATTGTTAAAATATCTTCCTAAGCTACCCTTGTAGTGTGCCTCCTTCACTTATAAAATGATGGTCATTGTATAGTTTTATACACACAAAAACGAAGAATATAGAGTTTTAACATGGTATTAGAGCCTAGGGTTTCTTAACCCCTTTTTTTTTGTCGCCGCCGCCGCCGCCGTTTGCTCAAGCCCTCCTTCTACCTGTTTCCGGCAATAGCAGCAGTATCCCCATCAATCTACTAGCTATCTCTTAGTGTTCCCTCGGCTTCCCGGTGCTACCTGAAATTAGAAGTAGCTTCCCAAGAGTGGGGTGAATTGGATTCTAAAAAATTTCTTTTAATTCCTTTTAAGTTACCTTAAACTTCTTTTAATATTTAACCAATTCTTTTACTTGTTTATCTATTTTATCAATCAAACAAGAACTAAGTAAACATTCAATCTTCAACCACAACACTTATTGCTTAACCAAACAAGTAATCAACTTTTCAACCAAACCAAACAATTTATTATGATGATCAAATCAAACAATCATAAGAATTCTCAGCTTGTGTGTAGCCCTGTTGTTAATTTGAATTTGAACCAAGCCCTGAATATATGAATTTATTCCTTTAATATAATATTCAATGCATCATCCAATCACTATTTCCAAATATTCAGAATCCAAATAAATTCTGAGCTAATTTATCTTTGTGTGTTTAACCAAGTAATGTACTTCTATATGGTTTCCGCAAAATATGGTTTAACCAACGTACTCCCTTTCGGTTTTCGCAACCCAAATCAAAATTAAACCTTAAGTTTGTTTGATTTCCAAATATACGTAGTTTATATGATCTTCAAATTTAAACCATCCACGCAATTTAAATATGTATAGAAAATAAAGAATAGGGAAAGAGAGAGTGAGACGGAGATTTTTACAAGGTTTGGCTTATACCCAGCCTACGTCCTCACCTTTGACAAACCACCAAAGGATTACTAAACTTGTTCCATTGGCGGGTGGAACAAACCTTTACAACACTCCTTCGTTAAGGCTAGAGCCCGCCTTCTCCAAACGATATCCCCTCGTGCGGTCACTCTTTACATAGGCTAGAGCCTGCCTCTTTAAGCAATATCCCCTTGCTTAGCCAACGATCCAAACAACCCTTGGAATCATCAATATATAAGATACAAATCAAATAGTTGTGTACAAAGAATTTGCTCCTAAAAGAGCTTATTAGTACAACAATTCAGAACTATATACTTCAAAGTAAATAACAATATGAATATTCAAATTGAAGCTCACGGAAGTATATCATCAATTTAATTCTTTCAATGAATGAAATATTTCAAAGTTGTAGCACAAACTTGGTGAGTAAAATCAACAAGAACTCAATAAGCTTCGTGCAAGTTGAGAGCAAGAGAGAGCCTTGAGAGTTTGAGAGCAATTTGAGAGAGTTGCTAAATTTTTGCTGAATTTTAATTGTTGGTGTATTGATTCAATGATCTTTGAGGCTTATTTATAGACTTTAAAAGGTAAGTAACTTGGTCCTCAAGTGTGTTGAAATATGCCCCAAGTTTCCATAAATTTCGAACCACAAACAACCCCATTTAAAAATTTGACCGTTGTGAGAAAAATCAAAACAGCCACATGGCAGTCGCCTGCCCAATCCACCAGTCACCTACCATGTTATTTTTAAAGAAATAGTAGGGGCAATCACCTGGCTTGTTCACGCAGGCACCTGTCCTGTTTAGGCAGTCGCCTGGCATGCACACATGCTGCTGTCAGCTTCCAGTACCCTTCTATTTTTCAGTCATAACTTTTTCTTTATAACTCCAAATTTGATGATCTTGGTGTAAAATGAAATCTAAGAAAAAATCTTACAACGTTCATGTTGAACACTTTTTAAAATAAAGAGCTTTTGATAGAGAAAAATACACCTCAATGCAGATGTAGAAAAATTATCAGCATTTTGAAAATCCTCTTTTTGATGCTTTTCATTCCAAAAATGATTCTAACATTTTTTAAATAATTTTTGACCTTATAAAAATATTTTAAAAGTATGTTTAAAGGTATCTAGGTCCAATAAATTAACCTAAGAGCTTCATGTACCCATATTGAAATTATTTGAAGTACTTACATGAAATTTCCTATAAACTTCTTCAAATTTCCAATTCTTGAATTCCTTGAGGTCTTTATGCTTGCTTCATCTTTCTTTGAGCTTTCCATGTTGATCACTTGGGCTTTCATTCTTGAAGCTTTTTCTTTAATATCAATGCTCTCATGAACTTCAAGTTTTAATTCATGCATCAAGCTTTGATATAATCATCCTTCTTTGAAGTACAAGCTTTCATAAATTCTTTAACGCTCTATCCTTGAGTCCTGAAAATATATCACTTAAACAAAGTATGTTAAGTTATTCTTATTTGTTAGCATCAAAATAAGATGTTAAGCCTTGTAAGGCCAACAATCTCCCACTTTTTGATGATGACAAATAAGAAGCAAAAATTGGAGTGAGCCTTAAAAAGACTCCCCCTTTCAATAAGCATCGTCTTAACAATATTTGCAAGATCAATATCAATTTCAAAACCTCTTTTACTATCATGCTCATCACTATCAAATACTTCTCCTTTTGATATATATTATGTTCATGCTCAATTTTTGCAATTTGCAATACTATGGTCAATTTTTGCTTTAAAACTTCTCCCCTTTTTGACATCCATCAAAAAGAAAAAAAAAATGATTAAGTTCAAGTAAAATCACTTGTTGAGCATATCATCAAACATGCCTATCAAACATATGAACACACTCAATTTATATTTTTTCAATATAGCAAGTGTAGTGTGTTATAACAACCATATCTTACTTAACAACTTTTTCCTTCTTTGACATTACTCAAGATATCAATAGTTGATTATATGATACCGATTTAAAATTGAATTCATAATATCTATTTAAAATTCATGATACCAATTGAGAATTGATACCAATTGAAAATTTAATTCATGATACCAATTGAAATTTCTCTGAATTGATTAATAGGAAAACAATCATAATATAAGCAATATGACATAACACTCCCCATGAATTCAATACATTCAGTTTTGTTATCAATTTTGCTTTCATCATCCTATATTTCAAAACATTGATTCACATTATGTATCAAATATCAATATTATGCTCATATCATCAATGTCATACCATGCTCATAGATATAATTGTCTTTTTCATGCTCAAAAGACAAATTGAACTTCTAGATTGTGATACCAAGTGAGCTTTTAAATTTTGATACCAATTAAAAATTTTAAAATGTGATACCAAAAATATTCATGGATACCAAAGACTTTATAGATACCAAAGTCATTTTCACATTATACACAACTCATGGATACCAATATAAAAAGCAGTAAGTCTATCCATGTAATTGATCAATAGCATGCATGATTAAGAATTAATCTCATGTCAAAATTCATGCTTATACTCAATAATCTCATGCTCAAATTTTCAATATAGTGAGCCATAAATTTCCAATATAAATCCAGTCAAGTCAAGTCATACATATGTAGCATATAGCATATTATATAGGCATGTAAGCATGTAGCATATAGTCTTTCATTCTCAAATATCTTTTTCTTAATCAAGGTACTTATGTGATAAGCTCAATAATATTTTCTTAAGTTAAGCCTTGTAAAAATCATCCTATGATGTTTGCCAACAATACCATTTTGAATAAGCTTTTAAACTCATCTTTAAGTTTTTCTATTTCAACTAGTTCGATTGTTGATCATGAATTAAGTTACTTTCTTAGTTTTTAAAGGGGAATGACTTAATCCACGGAGTTTTTCACTTATGAGCTAGTCTTTCATCTTGGTACCCATACTTTCTTGGTTCCGGTTGGTTTAACAAGGGATGATTCCTTAATTCTCCATACTTGTTTAATTTTCACACCCTTTCTCTTAAATGGATATTCAAACTTTATATGCCCCTTTTTCTTACATTGATAGCATATGGTGTTGGTGTAAGCATTAAAGGATGTGCTTGAATTATCTTTAGAGGCTTTTGAGAAATAACCTATGTAAAGATTCTTTTTATTTTTGCTTTCAACTCCATTGAAACCAATGCCTTCTTTGTTTAGAGACATTCTTTGTGAGCCTATCATCTTGTCAAGATTTTCTTTTCCTTTAGTGAAGTTATAAATGATCTTGTCTTTATCTTTGATTTGACTCTTAAGATTATTTAACTCTATCTCTTTCTTGTTATCAACCTTCTTTAATGATTTCTCTAATTCTAGAGATAAATTTCTTGATTCTAACCTCTAATGCAGAAATATATATATCTTTCTCATATATAGTAGAGGATAAGGATCGAAGGTCTTCTATCATTTGGTCATTCTTGCTTTCTAGTTTCTCAATTTTCAAGTTGTTTTCTTTTTTAGCAAGATTTTTGGATTCTATTTCTTTCATTGCTGATTCATACTTATGTTCTAATTTCTTGATCCTTGAATCATTTTCTCTTTTATTTTCTAGTTCAGCATTTCTAAGGGATTCTAATTCTTTCATTATACTTTCATTCTTATTCTTCAATGAGGTGTTTTGTTTATTTGCTTTCATCAACATCTTATGTACTTTGAATAGATCATTTTGAAGTTCATCATAAGATGGCATACCCTCATCACTTGATTCATCACTACAAGAATTATTTGAAGATTTAGTTGAGGAGTTTTCTTCGTTATCCCATGCCATAAAGCACGTGTAAGCAACCTCTTGGTCACTTATTTCATTCTCCGAACTACTTGTATTATCCCAAGTAGTGGCTTTTATGGCCTTCTTGTTTTTCTTTTTAGACTCTTTCTTTAATAGTGGACATTCCAATTTTAAATGTCTAGCTTTATTGCAATTGTAGCATTTAGGAGTTTTATTCTTTGATTTCTTTTTGCTGAAATCTTTTTCTTCTAATTCGGAGTCTTGATTTCTTCTTTTGAATTTGTTTCTCCTTCTTAGTATCCTTGCTAGTTTTTTAGATATAAAGGCTTCTCCATCTTCATCTATTTCACTACTTGAGTTTTCTTTTAATGTTTTAAAGGCTATTGATTCTTGGGCTTTGGTTTTTCCATTATTTTCATCCATTGTCATTTCATATGTAAGGAGAGAACCTATAAGTTCATCTAAGGAAGTGTTTTTCAAATTTCTTCCTTCGGTGATAGCAGTAGCCTTTGGTTCCCACATGGAGGGAATGCCTCTTAGAATTTTTCTTATCATCTAATAAGTAGTGTAAGTTTTTCCTAAGGCATTTAGGGAATTTATTATATAAGTGAACCTAGTATACATGCTGGACATGGATTCCTTCAGGTTCATTTTAAACGCTTCATATTCACTTGTGAGCATATCAACCCTATTATCCTTAACATCCGTTGTTCCTTCATATGTTACTTCTAGCTTATCCCATATCTCCTTAGCTGATTCGCAAGCCATTACTCGATTAAAATCATTAGCATCCAAGGCACAATATAAAGCATTTATAGCACTTGAATTTGTTTGGAGCATTTTATAATCTTGATCGGTCATATCTTTCTTCTCTTTTGGGATTTGTTTTCCATCTACTATCTTAGTGGGAATTTGATCTCCATCTATAACAACTTCCCATAATTTCCAATTCATCGTTTGGAGATAGATTTGCATTCTCTTTTTCCAAAACGTGTAGTTCAAACCACAAAAGATAGGAGGCCTAGTTGAAGATTGTCCCTCTCCAAAGGGAGCTACCCCTAATTGAGCCATTTAGATCTTTTTATAGCTTCTAGTTAAGAGTTGTTGTAACTAGGCTCTGATACCAATTGAAATTAGGAATAACTTCCCAAGAGGGGGATGAATTGGATTCTAAAAAATTTCTTTTAATTCCTTTTAAGTTACCTTAAACTTCTTTTAATATTTAACCAATTCTTTTACTTGTTTATCTATTTTGTCAATCAAACAAGAACTAAGTAAACATTCAATCTTCAACCACAACACTTATTGCTTAACCAAACAAGTAATCAACTTTTCAACCAAACCAAACAATTTACTATGATGATCAAATCAAACAATCATAAGAATTCTCAGCTTGTGTGTAGCCCTGTTGTTAATTTGGATTTGAACCAAGCCATGAATATTTGAATTTATTCCTTTAATATAATATTCAATGCATCATCCAATCACTATTTCCAAATATTCAGAATCCAAATAAATTCTCAGTTAATTTATCTTTGTGGGTTTAACCAAGTAACGTACTTCTATATGGTTTCCGCAAAATACGGTTTAACCAACGTACTCCCTTTCGGTTTCCGCAACCCAAATCAAAATTAAACCTTAAGTTTGTTTGATTTCCAAATATACGTAGTTTATGTGATCTTCAAATTTAAACCATCCACGCAATTTAAATATGTATAGAAAATAAAGAATAGGGAAAGAGAGAGTGAGACGGAGATTTTTACGAGGTTCGGCTTATACCCAGCCTATGTCCTCACCTTTGGCAAACCACCAAAGCATTACTAAACTTGTTTCATTGGCAGGTGGAACAAACCTTTACAATACTCCTTGGTTAAGGCTAGAGCCCGCCTTCTCCAAACGATATCCCCTCGTCCGGTCACTCTTTACATAAGCTAGAGCTCACCTCTCTAAGCAATATCCCTTTGCTTAGCCAACAATCCAAACAACCCTTGGAATCATCAATCTACAAGATACAAATCAAATATTTGTGTACAAAGAATTTACTCCTAAAAGAGCTGATTAGTACAACAATTCAGAACTATATACTTCAAAGTAAATAACAATATGAATATTTAAATTGAAGCTCAAGGAAGTATATCACCAATTTAATTCTTTCAATGAATGAAATATTTCATAATTGTAGCACAAAACTTGGTGAGTAAAATTAACAAGAACTCAGTAAGCTTCGTGCAAGAGAGAGCCTTGAGAGTTTGAGAGCAATTTGAGAGAGTTGCTGAATTTTTGCTGAATTTTAATTCTTGGCGTATTGATTGAATGATCTTTGAGGCTTATTTATTGACTTTAAAATATAAGTAACTTGTTCCCCAAGTGTGTTGAAATATCCCCCAAGTTTCCATAAATTTCGAGCCACAAACAACCCCATTGAAAAATTTAACCGTTATGAGAAAAATCAAAACAGTTGCGTGGCAGTTGCCTGCCCAATCCACCAATCGCCTTCCATGTTATTTTTAAAGAAATAGTAGGGACGGTAGCCTAGCAGTCACCTGGCTTGTTCAAGCAGGCACCTATCCTGTTTAGGCAGTCGCCTAGCATGCACACATGCTGTTGTTAGCTTCAAGCACCCTTCTGTTTTTCGGTCATAACATTTTCTTTATAACTCAAAATTTAATGATCTTGGTGTAAAATGAAAGCTATGATAAAATCCTAAAACTTTTGTGTTGAACACTTTTTAAAATAAAGAGGTTTTAGTAGAGAACAATACACCTCAATGCAGATGTAGAACAATTATCAGCATTTTGAAAATCCTCTTTTTGATGCTTTTCATTCCAAAAACGAATCTAACCTTTTTGAAACAATTTTTGACCTTATAAAAGTATTTTCCAAGTATGTTTAAAGGTATCTAGGTCCAATAAATTAACTTAAGAGCTTCATGTATCCATATTGAAATTATTTGAAGTACTTACATGAAATTTCCTATAAACTCCTTCAAATTTCCAATTCTTGAATTCCTTGAGGTCTTTATGCTTGTTTCATCTTTCTTTGAGCTTCCCATGTTGATCACTTGGGTTTTCATTCTTGAAGCTTTTTATTTAATATCAACGCTCTCATGAACTTCAAGTTTTAATCCATGCCTCAAGCTTTAATATAATCATCTTTCTTTGAAGTACAAGCTTTCATGAATTCTTTAACGCTCTATCCTTGAGTCCTGAAAATATATCACTTAAACAAAGCATGTTAAGTTCTTATTTGTTAGCATCAAAATAAGATGTTAAGCCTTGTAAGGCCAACACTACCATTTTTTTTTTGGCGTGTTTTCGTTGCAGCTCTCGCATGCACGTAGTCTTCTCTTAGCTCGTCATTTAAGATCTCAGTTCTTCTCTGATGGTTCGTTCAGTGCTCCGGTGGCATCCCGGATCTTAGCACAATCCCTTAGTTCGTCACCATCTAAGTCTCTTTGAACCCAATCGCAGCTCATCTTTGTTCCTTATTCTCTAGCATCTATTCGTGCTCAGTTCTCAATGGCAACCCCCCTCAGCTTTCCCAATCTTCGCCATCGTCTCAGTTTTCAGACGTATCCGGGACTCTGTTGTTACAACTCTTGGTATCGTGGCCTTCTTGATTTTTTGGTGGCATCCTTCTTGATTCTTTGGCAATGTTTTTTATTCTCCAGCATTATTGCTTCTCCGGTGCTCTTCTCTGCCACTCCATTTCACTAATTCAGCATCGTCACCTCGCTCTGCCACTTTGTTTCTCTCGTCTATCAACATCGTCTCGTTGACTTTGTCTCTCTGGCAGCAGCAGTTACGTTGCTGCAACATTTTAGCTTTAGTGCAACCCTAAAAGGGGTTGTGAATTGGATATTTAAAATTTGCTGCCTAGGTTAACTAGTTTTATCAACAATGTAATACAACCTAGGGTCAGTCTACATAATCAACAAATAAACATACACATGCAGTAAAAGTAAGGTGCGAAAAGTAAACAGTACACACAATATGTTATCAAGGTTCGGCCAAATTGCCTATGTCCCCGCATTGGTTACACCAGAACAAGGATTATCACTATAATGCTCACTTAAACGGGTGGAGTGGCACCTATACAAACTAGGTCAATTCAAGGGGCTAACCTCAACCAACATGCCTTAACATGATGGCGCACCTAACTTTCCTAACCGGGTCTAATCCAGTCCAGGACTATTCCATAAGGCTAGTCTCCCTCTTCAGGCTTGTGCTTGGAACTTCAGGCTTGTGCTTGGAATACAACCAATGTGTATAAAGTTTGTACATGGAAATACGCTTCTAGACAAGTAAATATATGCACCAATATAGCTCAATCAATATTGTAAGCACAAATGATATGTAAATATGCTTAGTTCTCTAATGTGTTCTAAACACTCAATCAAGTATAGATTTTCAGTTTAGATCTAGAGTGTATATCCAAGTAACATTTGAAACACAATATATGAATAACACAAAATCGGATTAGGGTTTCAAATATTCTAAGCAAGTTGAATCAAACGAACTCAATAAGGTATTTCAATATACCAAGCACAATGGAGTTGTTTGAAAAACTAGCTTTTTGAAAAAGATTTTTGCACGCTAAAAATATAGGTTTAGGTATCTTGCAATGACAATGCAAGAACCACAACCCTTAAAGTCTTCCCACCCAAGATTTATCAAATGAAATTGGTGGAAGAACTTTAATGCTAAATCTCAAATAAAATCAGTCAATCAATAACACAAGTGATAGTTATAGCTAGTAAGATTAAGCACACTAGCCTTAGAGATACTCACAATGCTTAAATAGATCAAAAGTGAGGAGTATGTGAGTGTTTGGAAGTAGTATTTGGCTAATATAGGGTTTTGTATGTTGAGAGACTTTTTCCTTAATCAAATCTGCTAATCCTTGCTAATTATAAAAAATGAATTAGTATTTATAGGCAAGGAGGATTTTTTGACCATTGGGGACACAATGGGTATAATTAAAATTGTTTAAAAAGCCATTAAGAAAATTAACCCAGTTTACCCCATTTAAAAATCAGTAAAAAATATTTTAACTAGCGAGGTTCGGGTGCCCGGTCTTGAATTTTGGGTGCCCGAATAGACAGTTAAAAATTCATTTTAAAACAATTCGATCACCTGAAATTATGCTCGGGTGGCTGAATGAAAGTCAGTAGCCAAATGTTCGTGATTTTAGGTACCCAATTCCAAGTTTGGTTAACCAAACTAACCACTTTAGTCGCTCAAGCCCAATTTGAACGTAATCATACGGTCGCCCGAGTAGTTGAAAAGTGCTATGACATAAGTTCGAGTGCCCGGGGAAGACACACTCAAATCAAGTTCGAGTGCCCGAACACCAAGTCAACATATTGACTGATTTGGTCGCTCGAGCCATTTTACTCAGCACAGGTTCGGTTGCCCGAACCATCTCAACATTTCAATTTAAGTTAAATTTTAGCCTTGATTTGATTCCCGTGATATGAGAAGTGATGTTGGGGACTTGTGTACTTAGTGTAGGTATCTAAAGTCCAACTATGGTCGATTTGAGCATGCCTACCTACCATGCATGATGCAAATTATTACAAGCCATAGGAGTGCACAATCCATAATTAAATTTACATCCTTAAATGAAGAAATGAAATAATGAATACAAATACAACACGCAATTCTTAATTTTTCGGCACGAACACCACACGCCATCATGATATGTCTTTTAGTCCAAAAGCGCGCACACGGTGAACCTGCATGCAATCCTTAATACAACCAATAGTACCAAGAGTATTTTTCATAATCAAAACTGGGTGTGACCTATCAGGTCAACACAACATTTGGTGGTGTCTCCGCACGGCCGGCGGGTTGTAGAACCGATCTCTGCCCTGATTGTGAGCCACAGAAACCCCACCCAGAACGAGAGAAGCGCGCCCCTTTTTTTTTACTGTGATTCAAATTTTTAAATATTGTCCTTGCATTTTTTTTTTCTGCATGACAACCACGTGCAGGATATAGTTAGCTCTTCACAGCAAGTCACCTCGCCTCTCAGTTCCGTATTCAACTCTCTGGCAGCGTTCTTTCTCTATCAGTCTTATCCATTTTTTTTATGACCTCTTTAACTGATGTTGCTTGCCTTGTAGAGATTGTTTTGAATGGCTCCAACTACAATACTTGGGCTCAAAAAATGTCAGTTTTTTTATTAGTCAGCGATTATGGCGTTTTGTCACTAGAACGAAATAAAAACCCAGAAAAACTGCCACGCAATCCACAGAGGAGTTTGATGAGGCTCTTGATGAATGGGAAAGTACTCACTATAAGTTCCTTTTCTGGTTTATTAATACATCAGTTCCTACTATTCAGAGTCTACTTCCTAAGTTTCGTAATGCCAAACTTGCTTGGGATTTTTTGGAAAAATGATACAACTATGGCAGTGATGTTGCTCTCAAGTTTTAGTTGGAAAATAGGCTTTCTCAGATGCGTCAAGAATCTCGATAGTCTATTGTTGTGTTTAATGCTCAGGTTAGCGGCATTTGGGATCAGCTTTCTCAAGATGACTCTGCTTTTTCTGATGAGCAGTCGATTAAGCTTTTTGCTACATATCGGGATCGTCGTCAGTTCATATACTTTATAATGCATATTCGAGATGAATTTGAGAATACTAAAGCTTCTTTGTTACATCGATATCTTCTTCCTACACTTGAGGTTGCTCATGCGGAGCTCATTTATGAGGAGATGTGACAACAGACTCATCGGGTTCATTCTACCGATATGGTCTTGGCTACTGCTCCATTTAAATCCTCTACTCCGGCTACTCTTGCTGCAGGCGTTGCTTCTTCTAGACCGCACCATTTCAATGGCTAGTACCACTATTGTAAGGAAGATGGTCACCGTATTTCCAATTGTCCTAAAAAGAAGGCCAATGATGCTAGGGATGTTCTCCAGGCTAAGGCATCTTCCTCTTCCAAGCCTGTTGTTGTTGTCTCTACCAGCTCCTCAGTTTCTGGTCCATCTTCTGCACCTCCTTTGTCATCTCTTTCTGCAACTGACCTTGAGGCATTATCACCCAAGTTCTATCCCCCACTTCTACTGCCTTATTAGTCTCCATAGGTACCTCTACACTTTGGTTTATTGATTCTTCCTGTTGCAATCATATGACCTTTGATTCCTTTTTAGTGACACATAAATAGTCTTTAAATCTTGTTCCCTTAATTTATATAGCTAATGGTACACATATGTCTGTTAGTCATCTTGGTCATGTTTCTACTCCTACTTTTTCAATAACTACTATATATGTTGTACCTAACTTGTCTCTCAATATCCTTTCTGTTGGTCAACTTGTTGAAAGTGGTTTGATCTTAACTTTTTCTCACAAAGGTTGTGATGTGCAGGATCCGAAGATGGGCCAATTTGTTGGGACCGAGCATAAAGTTGGTCACCTTTTCAAGCTCACATCTCTGCATTTACCTCGTTCGTGTTCTCCTCCGTCTCTTTCTGCTATAGTGTCTTCTCGTGTTTAGCATTCTTGTCTCGGTCATACCTTGTTGTCTTGTGTTCATTCTTTAGCTTCTAGTGGTTGCTTAGGAAATGTGAAGTTTGAAGCTTTTGATTGTATGCCTTGTCAACTTGGGAAATAGAAAGCTTTACCTTTTAATGAAAGTAATTCTTTGTCTTATGCACCTTTTGATTTGGTTCATTCTGATATTTAAGGACTTACTCCTGTTCTTACTAAGGAAGGGTCTCATTACTTTGTTATTTTTATCGATGATTACTCTCGGTATACATGGATTTATCTTTTGCATGATCGTACTGGGTTACTTAATGTTTTTCGTGACTTTAAGCAGATGATTAAAACTCAGTTTGATCGCACCATTAAAGTCTTTCGGTCCAATAATGCCCTTGAATATACTTCTACCCCTTTCATTAAAGAACTTCATGAGGTCGGCACCTTATCCCATCGATCCTGTCCATCCACCTTCCAATAGAATGGTCATGCAGAACGTAAGCATCGTCACATTTTTGACACTGTTCACTCTCAACTGTTCTCTGCATCCCTCCCAGAATCCTTTTGGGGTGAAGCTGATCTTACCACTGTTTACACTGTTAATTGGGTTCCAACCCTTATTGAAACGACCTGCTAATAAAATAAAATTCTTTTCCCCTATTTTAATATCCAACAATAACCTAAACAGCAGAAGGCCAATCATATAAAAAAAATCCACATATAATACAATACCAGAGTGTCAAATCATTCCATGATATACAAACAACACTGTTTCTCTCGAAACTACCCTTTCTAATACCAAGGGTTTACAAAACATGCCACCCAAAAGTAATACTCAGTCTAAAAAGGGGCAGTACAACAATGCCTCTACCTGCTAGCTTG
Organism: Malania oleifera; assembly: GCF_029873635.1. Lineage (NCBI taxonomy): Eukaryota > Viridiplantae > Streptophyta > Magnoliopsida > Santalales > Ximeniaceae > Malania > Malania oleifera. The sequence continues at coordinate 77,458,392 of NC_080419.1, read as the reverse complement.
CTCCGTTCGCCTAGCTGGTTCACCTAAAAAACAATTCAACACTGGATGAGCCAATGTTCAGTAGGATAAAACATGCTATTACTAGTGTGTGGCCACTAAGCTATAGTTAGTAAAAATAATCTGATTTAGGAATAATATGAATAATTGAATCTAGAAATGTTGATATTAGATAACGTATAATAAAACCATTAACTATATTATTTAACATGCCAATCTGTATGAAACTACTTTTTGTATTAATACTAAAAATCTACTTATACTTATAATATCTAAAAAAATTCCCCTAGATAGCTGTATGTCATGATTTAACCCCTCATGACAGGGTTGTATGGCCCGAAGGCAGGAGCTATCTTGGCTGGCTGACCAGGGTAAGTCAACTGAACTCCGACAGTCTGATCGGCCCCCTCAATCCATATTTGATGGAGAGCCTGTCCCAACGTGGGCACAATCGACCTCATACAACTTACTATCTAAGTAAAGTGGTTGCACAATGAACTAAATATCTGTAGCTATGGTACCGTGCTCTGCTGTATGATCCATCAGGGTCTGATACTATATAGGTAACTGATATCTGTAATATACTATTTTTACTGTGGTTTCTAAAACAACCATAACCCCATAAAATTTAACTGAAATTCTAAATAAGCTGATTGAAAATCTATTTTCTGTATAACTGAACTTCTGTCTGAATATTTGTATATTGGGGCGTTATGGTACTGATAAACATGTTATTCGAGAATTACTGAAAATGCATATTTCTGAGTATGTTATTCACTGAAAAATTCGACATTCTATATCATGCAAATATCATAGTATTTCTGTTAATAACTATTAACATGGTATTCACAAATTCTATAATTATAGTACTGTTTCTGTTATCGACTCAAGCCACACAAATACATACTAATATTATCAAGTCCTGGAAACTATAATATATATATATATATATATATATATATATATATATATAACCTGAATAGTAATTTGATAAAAAATATATAATTGATGCTAAAATCATAAAAGAGTTTCCTAGCATAGCATGTTTCCCTTACTTGACTACTGGAAAGCCCCTATGGTATACTGGTCTAACACTTGCAGGGCTTTCTACTCAACACCCTACAAACAACATTCTCCAGAACAAAATATTATTATTTCTTTGCCTACTTCATTTCCTACAACTGCCAAAAGGTTAAAAATTGACTAAAAGACCTTACCCTGATTTTGGGAAAAAATTCAACTCAATTCCATTGACGATCTGCTCTGGTAAACTTGGAGAGAATTGCGCCAATAGCATCGTGATGGCCTCAGATAATCGATCCGGCGACTAACGGGGCCGAAATCAAAAAGAGATGGAGGAGAGGTCGTGAGAGAAAGTTGCGTTGAATTTTCTATGATTAAACTAAGTTTAGGGCTATTTGTACTGCGGGATTCATTAACGAGCCACGTCACTCATCGACGAGTCCTATAGAAAGTTCATCAACGAATCTGTACTCTCGTTGACGAATCTCAGACTTCTCAAAAATCCTCTCTCAGTATCTTCTTGTTGATGAGACGAGACCTAATCGACGAGGTCCTAAAGAACCCTCATCAACGAAACCCATGTATTCGTCGACGAGGCATGGAAAAATTTCTTGATTTATTATGCCCAAAATGTGATGTCGTTGATGAACGCTTCGTCTGCTCCCTCCTTCTATTCCTGTTCCCATTTCCCTTTCTCTTTATTATTTAAATAACATTATTGTTCGGGTCGTTACACCTACTCTTTCCAATAAACCTCATAAACATACTAAATTTGAACCTCGCTCTCGTCTCTGTTGCTTTCTTGGTTATGGCATTGAACACAAGGGTTATCGGTGCTACGACCCCATAGCCAAGCGTTTTCGAGTCTCTTAGCATGTTTAGTTTTGGTAAAACAAAATGTTCACTAGTATCTCTCTATTTTCTTCCGATTCTCCCTCACACTCTCCCATTTTCACTGACCTTGCCATAGATCCCTATCCCGATTTTTCCTCTAATGCAAGTCATGACAGTTCATCAGGTGATCACTCCGTGTCTGCCTCTCCCGAACCTGGAACGTCTGATGATCATGCTGTGGCATCCACTCCGCCTAAGTCCTCTAATTTGGATGTTCATTGTTCTAGTTGAGTAAGGGCACCTCCTACCTATCTTAGTGATTATCACTGTTTTTCTACTCTTGACTCCCTTCACGAGCCTCGCAATTATCACGAAACTTGTTCTGTTCCTATTTGGAAGCAAGCTATGTCTGAAGAACTTGACAATCTTCACAAAACTCATACTTAGGACCTAGTTGACCTACCTTCTAGAAAGACTATAGTTGGGAAAAAATGGGTGCATAAATGGAAAACGAACTCCGACGGTTCTGAAGTAAGACATAATGCTCGTTTAGTGGCAAAGGGCTTTACTCAGGATTATAGCATTGATTATGAGGAGACATTTGCCCCTATTGCTCGTATTACCTCTGTTCGCTCACCTTTGGCTATTGCCTCTGCCGGACAATGGTCTTTATTTCAAATGAATGTCAAGAATGCCTTCTTACATGGTGATTTGGATGAGGAGGTATATACCCATCACACTGCTACTGGCATCACTATTCTACTACTTTATGTTGATGATATGATCATTACTAGTGATGATACTTCTAGTATTCACGAGCTTAAGTAATATTTGTATCAACAGTTTTAGATGAAAGACCTCAGTTCTCTTCGCTACTTCCTTGGCTTAGAAGTGTCCCCTACCTCTGATGGCTACTCTTTGACCCAAGCCAAATATGTTTCTGATCTTTTCACACGTGTTGGACTCAAAGATTGTAAGATAACTGATAGTCTGCTGGAGCCCGACATCAAACTTTGTCCTACTGATAGGGAGCTCCTTCCTGATGCCACTCATTACCGACAGCTTGTTGGGAGCTTGATTTATCTCACTGTCACTAGACCAGACATTGCATATGCAGTGCACCTTGTTAGCAAGTTTATGTCGGCTCCTTATTACGTTCACTATGCAGCTGTTCTTTGCATCTTACGATATGTGAAGGGAACATTATTTCATGGGTTTTTTTTTCCTCTCACTCATCATTGACGTTGCAGGTTTATTTAGACGCTGATTGGGCAGGGGACTCTACTGATCGTCGATCTACCACTGGTTTTCTTTTTCTACTTGGTGTATCTCTTATCTCTTGGCGGAGCAAAAAGTATACTATTGTTGCTCGCTCTAGCACTAAGGTTGAGTATCACGCTATTGTTGATACTACTTTTGAGCTTCTTTGGCTTCGTTGGGTTCTCCAAGATATGGGTGTTCCTCAGCCTTTGAGCACTTTGCTTTATTGTGACAATCATAATGCTGTCCAAATCGCTCACAACGATTTCTTTCATGAACGCACCAAACACATCGAGATCAAATATCATTTCGTGCATCATCATCTTTAGGAAGGGACACTTCGCCTCTTGTCAGTTCCTTCGGCTGATCAGTTGGCTGATATCTTCACAAAGGTTCATCCAATTGGTCGCCATCATGCTTTAGTATGCAAATTCCAGTTAACATCTTCGATACCACTTTGAGTTTGAGGGGTGATGTTAGCATATCTTCCTAAGCTACCCCTGTAGTATGCCTCCTTCACCTATAAAAGGATAGCCCTTATATAGTTTTATACACACAAAAACGAATAATACAAAGTTTTAATATATATATATATATATATTTATTTGTAATGTTTTTCAAGTTCTAAGAAATACCTTAGTTTCATTTTTGACAATTAGGAGTTGAGACCACTTAGATTTGGATTTGCATAAATTTGAATAAAGAACAATATAAAATATAACTGAATTTTATCAAAATTCACATAAATCCATATCCAAGACTCTAAATTCTAGCTCCCAAAGATAGCCTAATTTTAGTCCAAATATTTAGCCTTTTGTTGCTGGTCTGTTCAGCGTCAACTTGGAATTTGGAAGATATAAATGGTTAGTTGGATCAAAGATTTTATTTATTGAAAGGATATTTTTTATTATATTTTCTCTCTACAACAAATACTATTAAAAAATGAAGCTTTCTAATATAATTAAGAAATTTTTTAAAAATTAAATGCCAATATGTGTAAAATTAAATTTTTGTTCAATGATTTGATATATTTTTATTTTCTTTTTCACTTTTCATGCTAATCAAACATAAATATATATTCTTTCATATTTTTTCCTCTATTTAATATTTTCCAAATTCCAAATGGGATCTAAAAAATGTAAAGAAAAATTTTTGTCCTTCATTTGAAAGCATGAATTTCAGATCTTAAATTTGGATTTGGGTAGATTTGGATAAATTTCAACATAATTTTATATTACATTTTATCTGAATCCAATACAATTCCAAATCTAAGGTCTTTCCAGATATAGGGTGAAGGAATTTACTTTTCGTGTTTGGTTATCTAGGAAAGCGAGAAAAAAATAGTAAATTTAGTAAATCTATTTTTTTTTAAAATTATTTTTAATTATTTTTTAGATTTTGAATCGAATTATAAAAATTTTCATTTTTAATAGTTTTGATATAGAGAGAAAATGTGATAGAAAAAAAAAATTTCTTATATTTTTTTTCTAAAAAAATTCTTGATCTAAAGTTGTTATGCCCGGTTTTGATTATGACAAATACTCATTTTATCTAATGCGTGTTTTGAGGTTACGTGCGGGAACTCATATTGAAAGATCTTAATGCACATGGAAGATAATGAAGAGTCAAGACCCAATAATTTCATGTTGTAATATAAAATTCATTTTTGTAAAGGGTCTGTAATAGTAAATTAGGGTGTTTACTTGTAATAATCACATACCCCACATGCATGTTTTAATACGTAAGCTCACAATGCTTAAAATGAAAATGACCTTAGAATGACCTTAGGGTTTACCCTTCGGTCGACTGACCCCGGATTTTTTTGGTGTCTTCAAAAGGACCCAAAAATGACCCTAGGACACTCACCATTGCACCTATGAATGTTAGATACTTGATTAGGGTTTGAGTGAATCATAATAGGACCAAAATGCACACATTGTGCAATTTCGGTCGACCGGCCAAGGCAGTTCATTCTACCTCGGTCGACCGAACCCAGGACCAAGTCAATAGTTGACCAATGTCTTGGTCGACCGAACCATTGTAGTTCAAATCCCCTGGTCAACTGAACCCTTCTGAGGTCAACAATTGACCACCTGGTTAACTAAGCCAAAATTGAATACCAACTACTTGGTCGACCAAGGGTCCTCGGAAGAAGTCCCAATTTTATGGTCGACCAAACCATTCAGTTCAAAATAGCCTGGTCAACCGAACCTTGGTAAAATGGAAAATCACCCTTCGAACATGCACTTTCGGTCGACCGAGTCTCCAGTTCAAAAGTGTCCTAGTTGATCGAACCATATGAACTTTGGTCGACCGAAATGGTTTCTGGTGGACCGGACCTCTCAGGTTGCCCTGATTTTTACCGTGGTTAAAATAGTTTAAACAGGGTTAATTATTTTAAAATGATTTAAAACTTTCCTAATTATTCCCAATAGGTCCCTAATGTTATATTTCAAGGGGTGTCTATAAATACCCACTCATTTGGGATAATTAGCATGGGATTAGCCACCTTGATTAAGAGAGATTCTCTTAAATTCCCAAAACCTATAATACTCATTTTTGAACCTCCTATACTCATACTTACCTTTTCATACTGATTAAACTCTTTGTAAGTTGATTGAGTGTTTATTGCTATAGGTTTGCTCTCCTATTTGTATTTGATTGATTTGATTTTTACGAGAGCTAAACCAAAGTATTCTTAGGGGGCTTTGTTCATAAGCCTATTCTAAGAAGACTCGCCTAAGCTTCTGAGTATTGCATTTGTGTTGCAATTTCTTAAGAAACTTGTATTTGTCTCTGGGTTGCAAAATCATTTTCAAAACATACTCAAATATCTTGTGCTTCATATTTGATATACTTATGAGAAGATATTTGTGTTTGTGATATTAATCTTTGTACAAAAGTTATTCACTCACGTATTATTTGCTGAATACAAAGGTTACACATCTTTTGCAAGCCAAACATATACATTATTTGATCTACGTGACTGAGATATCATATTGATTAATATACATAAGACTTGCTTGATATCTTTGTGTGAACACCTTGGATGAACATCTTGTGATACAAAGATTGCTTGATTGATACTCTCACGCACTCATTACGCTAATAGTAAATATATATATATATATATGTATATATATATCTGAGAGTTGAAATATTAGACCACACTGAGCTTACATATTAAATCATATTGTGGTGTATGTAATTGCGCGTATTTTGGTACATATTTGCTTTACACTAAAGTACAATCACTGTACCGATATAATTTGATTGAGCAAAACTGTTGTATTCCAAGCACGGGCCTGAAGAGGGAGACTAGCCTTGGAATAGTCCCGGATTGGCTTAGACTCGGTTAAGAAAGTTAGGTGTATTATCCTGTTAAGGCGTGTAGGTTGAGATCAGCCCCACTAATTGACCTGGTTAAAGTTGAGGTCACCCCTGTGCTAATTGACCTGGTTGTAATCAGTGTCACTCCACCCTGAAGTGAGCTATTAGTGGAATCCTCGGGTTTGCGAACTAGAGGAGGGGACGTAGGCATAGTTGGCCAAACCCCGATAACATATCGTGTGTTTGTTCATATTCCCGCACTTCATATTTACCGCACGTGTATGTTATTATGTGAATGATGAGTTTGATTTAAATTTCTGTACAGTATATTTATCAGCGTATTTAGAACTGCTTAAAAGACCCTAGGTTGTAATATTCCGCTAACATCTAGTTCAACTTAGGAGAAAAGTTTAAAATTTCAATTCACCTCATTTCTCTTGGGAATACACCAATTCTAACAAAAGTCATTAAGTAGTCCATTTAAATTTTTATTTTCACGTTTGATTAGAAATAAAAATACATAATAAGTCAATAAATAAGATTTTGATTCTACATATTTGAATTTTTAACTTTTAGTTACATTAGAATAACATTTTATTTTAATACTATTTAGTACAAAAAACCCCATAAAAAAATAAATTTTATTGGTATTTTTTTTCTTTTTCTAAAACAAAATTTCGGATCAAAAGTGGGCATGAGGACTTATTATTTTTCAATATAACAAAAGTGTGTGATGTCACATGTGCTGATAAAGATAAACAATCCATCTCCGTCCCTATCCATGCTATTCTACCTTCACCTGATCGTGTTAAAATTTCTACCTACTTTTCAATTTCCATTTCGTACAAAATTAGAAGGGCCAATGCCTAATGTTGTCGCTGTCCGTCCTTATAAGTTATTAGAAGCCGGGGAAGTTGACACGCGTTGAGGGGTAGATATTTTAGTAGTCAAAGGGTATTTAAGCAAATTTTATAATTTTAAAGCAGTTTGTCAATTTTTTATATTTACATAAAGGCCTATATAAATAATTAATGGAGTCTCATGCACAGCTAATAATATATTTTATTCACAAACTCATCTCTTTCTTAAAATTAGATTTTGCTATATTGGAAAGAGATATACATCGATATACTCCTTTTTATCTTTTTTCATGAAAGACGATATTATACGAACTTTTGAACTTGTGATTTTTATGTTAAATATTTGAGATAAATTAGCGTAATAATAGAGATTGCATATGAATAAGAGACTATGTGCTAACTCTTTACTACTCGTATCGCTTGTTGATTTACTACCTTCTAGTATATTGGATTAACTTGATTACTTTTTCTCCTATCATTCACAAACATTAATGTGACAATTTTCTTTTTTCTCTACTTAAAAATCATTTTAACATCTAATGAACACAACATCAAGATATACTCGTGTCAATACTTTCTCTTTCATAGATATATTCTTAATTTTTGTCCAAAAGACAAGTAAATTTTATATTTTTTTTACTGAGCCCGAGATAAAGAAATGAACCCCTAAGCTTGTAGATAATATCTTCAGTAGTTCACGATGTTCCCTTCTTGTCCCATCTCCAGCTAGCTGCCATGGCAGGCCAAGCTTGCGCGCCAGCCTTTGCTTAGTCCCACCTCCTTTACCTTTGTTTTTTAATTATTTTACTTGTTTTATCACCTATGAAATGGGGAATTTAACCATTCTTTTAGGGCCTTTTTTTGTGCCATTGGCTTCTCTCTCTCTCTCTCTCTCTCTCTCTCGTATTTGCAGTGTGCGTGTGCTGACTTGAATGTGCATGTGTGTTAAGATGAGAGTATGTTAGTTATGTGCACATGTATGTGTAGTAGTGTCCATGCAACGTGTGTGTGTTAGCATGAAAATCGTGCATATGCAAGTGTATATATTTATGCATGCACGGGGTCATGGGAGTTTGGGAATGCATTTTTTTTTTATTGGTAATTTATAAATTATATTGATCAAAAGGAATATGTACTGAAAACTCCAAACATACAAATTAGGAAGAACTTAGAAGCAAGTACAATCAAACCTGAGCACACTGAGGGCACAAAGGCTTAACAAGTACAAAACTAGGAAAAAAAACCTAGTGACGAGTACAATTAAATCTGGGCATACCTAGAGAACAAAGGGAATGCAAGATCAACAGACCTCAAGGAGGCCTAGACCCCTTATTCCTATTCTTACTTTCATATTAAATCATTGATTTATGCCACTAACCACAATCACAATGGGCGTTTCTCCTTTATCCTTAATCTTTTTCGGTACAACCATACCTTCCAAAGAGGGAGAATCTTTAGCAAAGTCTCCACCACCATGATTTTGCGAATCAGTAATGGAAACTTTACCTTTATCCTTACCCTTTCTAATTTCACCTTTACCTTGCTTAGAGGAAGAATCTATGGTAGAGTTTGCAACAATGCACCCAGTAGAACACTTACTTTTGGAACCTACTGCAGTGCATCTTTCCTTGGTCCTTTGCTGGTGCTTTTGCATCTTCCTTAGAAGTACCAGGGATGCCTGCATCATTGCTAGATTGTATACCCTTTGTTGACCTTATAGGTCATTCCTGATTTTGATAATGGCAAATACTCTTTGTATATAATGGTTTTCAAGTTCGTGTGTAGGATCATACTAACTGGATCATATTGATGGCATGCGGCACACAGTGGCTTGAAGCAAAAGAAGACCTGGAAGATTCATTGCTGTAATTTTATAAGTTCAATATTAGGTTTGCAATAGTAATATATGAACGGTCTATATTAATTAATGCATGGCATGCATATAGGAACTAAAGCTCAAAGACAGTAGATTGACCTTAGGGATTTCAATTGACCGACGCTGGATTTTTCTGGTAGGATAGAAAGACCTTAGGTCCCTAAATAAATGCACAAACAATCCCCATTTCACTTAAAATATCTGGGGAACTAAATAAGGCAAGATTGGACTTTAATTGAGAGAGCTCGGGCGACCAAACTAGTGGCGTTTAAAATGCCATGGGTGACCAAACTCGGACAAAGTCAAATTGTTGACTTCTTGTTTGACAGACCGAACCAATTTGAATATATCCTCCTCGATCACCGGAACCCGTTTTAGAACAATTTTCACCAACTTGGGCGCCCGAACTTTTGCATTCAAAAAGATATCGGGCGACCAAAGAGGTTAGTTCAGTTAACCGAACTTAGCTTTAGGCACCTGAACCGTGGAGAGAAACATTTTGTCCTGTATTAAGCCAAACGACCATAACTTCGGGCACCTAAACCGTTAAAAGATGATTTTCTAACTAAGTCAATTCAGGCACCCGAAACTCATGAGTTAAATTAAGTTTTTACTGAAATTAAAAGGGGTAAACTAGGTTAATTTTTCTAAACCTATTTTAAACTTTTCTAATTATCTCCATTGAGTCCCCAATAGTAAAAAATTCCACCTTGCCTATATATACATGTTCATTTGCTTAGATTAACAAGGATTAGCAAATTGATTAGGGCCAAAATTTTCTCAAAATCAAATATCCCTTTTTAGCCTTTACTACTCCCAAACACTTATACACTTCCTTCTTCTTGATTCTTCAAGTGTTGTGAGTATTTCTAAAGTGCTTGTGCTTAATCTCACTAGCTCATACTCTCATTTGCTATATGATTGTTTGATTTTTGTTGAGAGTAAAGTTTTAAGTTCTCTAATCAATTTTATTTTATAAATCTTGTGTGGGAAGATTTAGTAGCTTGCGGTTCTTGCATTGTCATTGCATGTTACCTTAGCCTATATTTTTTGTGTGGAAAAATCATTTTCAAAGCTTGCATTCAAACATCCATTATGCTTAGTACATTGAGAACATCTTATTAAGGTTGTTTGAATCATCTAGCTAGCATATTTGAAATCTTAATCTGATACTGTGATATTCAAATATTGTGTTTCAAATCTTGCTTTGATATATGCTCTTGTGCTTGATTAGATAAAGTCATTATTCTGAGTGTTGATTGCACACGTAGAGCAACGAGCTTATAGTTCTTACATCATTGAGGTGCATTAATTATATTGTGCGTAGTGGTACATATTTGCTTATGTAAGAAGCATTTATTTGTACGAAAATTTTTATATCATTTGTATTCTAGGCGTCAGCTTGAAGAGGGAGACAAGCCCTATTGAATAGTCTCAGATTGGCTTAGTCTCAGTTAGGAAAGTTAGGTGCACCATCTTGGAAGGGGGTAGGTTAAGGTCAGCCCTGCTAATTGATCTGATTGTAACCGGTGCCACTCCACCTGTTAAGTGAGCATTAGTAGAATTCTCGGGCTTGTGAATTAGAGGCGGGGACGTAGGTAGTATTGGTCGAACCCCGATAACATATCGTGTGTGCACTATTCATATTTCTACAATTTATATTTGTGCATATGTATGTTATGGTGTGAATGATGCATATGATTTAATTTCCACATTATATTTATCTGCACATTTGAAAATTACATAGACAGACCCTAAGTTGTGTATATACTGTTGCTGGATAGTTTAACCTAGGAGTTAAATTTTTAAATTTCCAATTTACCCCCCTCTTGGGAATATGCCAAAGCTAACAATTGGTATCAAATCCTCGTAGCATTGACTTAAACGTTTTTGCTAAATGATTGAGATGGCTCACATTGGTGTATCCCCATTTGGTAAGGGACAATCACATACTTGGCCGCCTATATTTTGTGGTGAAAATTTCACCCACTGGAAAATTAGAATGAGTGTTTTCATAGAATCTATGAACTGGAGAATCCGACAAGTGATTGATAAGGGAATTTGTATACCAGTAGAAAATGATATTAATTTAATACATGCAAATTCACATGCCACGGATTTATTCTACTGTGCTTTAGATATTTGATATTCTTCATGAGATTATGGCATGTAGTAGTGCATAGGAGATCTGGGTTGAGCTTGAAAAGAAGTATGGAGAGACCCAGGAAAAGGAGACCACCACTCCAGAGGTGTCATGCTCAGATGGTCATGGAGTGGTAAGTGATAGGGAAATGGCAATAACAGAACAAGAGTTATATGATTCTCTCTATAACTCTATGGATAATTCTTGTGTTGAATGTTGTGTTGCTTCATGTGTTGAATCATCTATTGAATATTGTGAAAATTCTACTATTGATGCACTTGATGATTTTCATGTAGAATACAAGAATATATTACGCATTGAATCATCTGTTGAAAATTATAATTATATTGTTGATGTTGCATGCAATGATTCATGTGAAAATTATTGTGTTAATTCTTTTGTTGAATCATGTGTTGAATTGAATATTAAAAGCACGTTGTTATATGAAAAACTAGAAAAGACTTTATTGAAAATGCACAAGTTTCTAGTTAGAGCATCTAAGCATAAAATATTTTTGAAGAATGAGAACAAAAGAATAGCAAAACAATCAAGTTTCTAGTTAGAGCATCTAAGCATAAAATATTTTTGAAGAATGAGAACAAAAGAATAGCAAAACAATTAAAGGGGTTAGAAAATTATCATGCTATTCTTGAAAAGAAAAAGATAGTGAAGATATTGAAGATCATTCTAAAGTGTTGCTTAAGGCTAAAAGTGAGAAGATCAATCATAATAAATCCTTGGGAATTAAAAGAAATAAATCTTTGAAAAAGGGTTCATATTTTAAAACTCGTTGTCACATGATTGCCTCATTGAGCCAAAATAGAATAAATAAGCATAGCCCTTCACGAAAATCTAAAATTTGTTTATGCTGAAAAAAGAAATGGCATATTCAATCTAATTGTTTACTTAGAAGTGCCAAAGGTTTAGAAAATGAAATGAAATGGATAATCAACAAAGCAAACCCTGTATGACCTAAGGAAAAATGGATTTAAATTGAAATTATTTTCTAGTTAATCTTTCCTTAGTGTTTAGGTTTAAGGGTTGTGATGACTATAGGATTGGGAAGTTGTGCGTGCTTAAAATTCCAAATCTTAGTATATGCATTCACTATACACTATATTGAATACTAAGATAATTAGAAATTCAAGTGAATATGCAAATTTAAGCAAGATATCCGATATGAACTTAATTCATTTATATCACAATAATTGGATAAAATATGAAAACATCGGCTATAACATACTTGAATGAAATCCACTTTCAAATGGACAAGGCTTTCTTGCTTGGTAAATAATTCCAAATGCTTAATCCATACTTGAATGTACAATTATGAAATTAACATATATTGTCTATTGCACAAGCTTATGGTTTAGGGAATCCATCTCACACTATATATCATATAATCCTAATCCTATCCTTGAACTTAAAAGTCTTGAACAAGTTGGAGTCATCACAATTGGTATAAACACTATTTATAAAAATTCCATATCTATTGTGTGCTTATTAAAAATCATCATTCTCAATCAAATTAGAGGTAGCTTGGGAGGGATTCAAACTATTCATCAAATTATAATAATAAAATCTCTTTGAGCTTTAAATGTAAAAATTCTCTAATTTTGATTTATATAGAAGCTTTCTCCTTCATGGGAAATATTTACCATACCACGATCACGTCAGGTAAAGCATCCTCTCATTGGTTCGTATCCTTGCTCCAAAAATAGTGATCATACTTAAAGGATACTTTCTAATCACCAAAAAAGCTACAGTCAAAATTCATATACTCTTTAGTGCTATTTTCTAAAACAATTAGGACAATGTCTTTAGACTTCTTATCCTGGAAAATGTCCTACTTATCCTAAATACTCTTTTTTACTCATTAGTGATTTAATTTTCAAAGAGTATTTTCTCAAAATCTTTTCATAAGCTCTCAAAATTTAAGTCAAAACGTTTAGAGCTTCATCTTTGTGAATTAAGTTAAATGGCTAACATGATTGGTTTAGGTTTCAACATATATGAAAATGCAAAGTTTCAAGAAACCTATGCACGATTCTTAAAGTTTAATGCCATTTGAACTTGTGTCTCTCACATTTTGAAGAACATAAGAAAAGAGGCAGTTATAGGATTTATTCATTGAAGGAATATTGATTGTGACTCTTTGATCCTTTAAAGCCTATGCATCTACTGCCAAGATATAATAACTAAAAATATTAAAACACTTGGCTAAAGAATTTGAAAAATAGAAAAGCATGACTTGGTTGTGTGCATAACTCAGGGGGAGCATTTATCCTTCATATCTATATAAATTAAAATGCTCTCATATCCTTGTATTGGTTATGCCTTATGCTTATATATGTGTACAACATTGCCGCACTATCCATGATTCAATAAATGATTAAAATTTATTTGATGGATAGTTTATATATATATTGCACGAACTTCTATTGAGTTATATTGAATATTTTGAGTTGTTTATACTACTGGATTGCATACTTGTATTGAAAGTCTCCTGCATGGCGGATGCAGTTGATGAGAATTGCATGCTGGTAGTGAATATAGGTTTTTGTGTGCCTTGTACTGAATTATATATTACTTATTTGAACTTATGAGGTACAAGTTTTATGGGAAAATGTCTGATTTACAGACGATATGTTGCCGAAATTTTGACAGGAATTTTCCCAAAAAGTAAAACCTTGTACATAGATGATTATGATAAAATTAATGTTAAAATAGTTTTAAAAGGATGAGTGAAAACTCAAATAAATAATTAAACTTCATCCTAGCATAATCATCAAATGTTTATAAAGGCTCAGATCCATCCCTATAGGAAGAACATAAATGACTTATATGCATCACTTTTGTCTACTGAAATATTGACTCTTCTGAAATCCCTAATATTATATCCTGCACTTGAGGTTCTATGATTTGATATTGAATGTTCTCGAGTCATGAACTACATAGCATACCTTAATACATATTCTTTGATGCATCTATGGTTTATAGGGACAACTATACTAAATAAAATGATAAATGTAATCGAGAAATACTTAATATAGTTGATTTTAAAAAGTTTGATTGATAGCTTATACTACTAAGCATAATGAAATAATTCTCTATTTGGTATAAACAATTTGTTGCATCTAAGATAGAATTCAAATTGATAGGGGGAGCATCTAAAATTAAAATGTCTATCATGTTATGCTCACCAACACTTTTTAGCCTAGATCTGTTTTGAATCGAGTGTGGCATGTGCTTAACTGAAATGATATTATTGAAAATCTTTGTTTATATTGCCACAGCTATTTGTATTTGCCATATGATCTTGCATGTGATTGTTAAATCTTTAGGATAATTATAGTTGTGGTTTTTTTGTTATATTTTTGTATGTGCTTAATTGACAAACCAGAAAATTGGTGCTTGCTTTATCTTTAAAGCTTCCTTTTAAGCAAGCTCCCCCCAGTATTTGTTGAAAATTTTAAGGGAATATATTTATACACACACACACACACACACACACACACACACACACACACATATATATATATATATACATTTATGAAAGCAAGAATTGAACTTATATAGAATATATTTTATGCCTTGCTTGTATGCTTAAATGCCTTCATGACTTGTGCATTCTCTATATTAAAATTTTAAGTCATGAAGTTATATTTTTTGTTTGTTTAAAAAAAATTTACTAAGGGTGTTGCATTGCATAACTGGTTCATTGATAATACATGAAATGCATGTGAACTAGTTAGATAGTTTTTATGCTCAAACCTTCTATTTGGTATCATATGTCGTATGCTTTTAACTCAAATCTTTCACGAGTCTTATGATATGATTTAAATTTCTATGGTTTGTGTATATTTCTAGTCTAATCATGTTTGTTATGTCATTTGAACCTTTTAATGACTAGTTATACAGTTTGTGTGCTTCATTGTTATATTTCATGTTTTGTGAATTTGTTTATGGTTTGTAATGAATGACTATCATATCTCTTGCATATTGATATATAGTTATACTCTTGTTTATTGTTTTGATCCATACTGGACTGTTTGAGTTGAGTCAATTATTGTAAATCATTTGTTGAACTCAATCAGGTCATTTTTATATAGATATTCTTTTGGGAAATATTTTATTTTCAAACAGCTTGTTGCCGAAATTTTTCAAGATTTCCCAAAACTATACTTGTATTTGACTCAAAATTATGTTTTATTTGCCTATATACTTAGATGATTTATTTAGGCCCTTTTTGTTGTTGCTAAAAGGGGGAGAAGTAGGTAGGTGTTTGTCATCATAAAAAATGGAGAGATTGTTGTCCTTATAGGTCATTCATGGTTTTGATAATGACAAATACTCTTTGTATTTGATGGATTTCAAGTTTGTGTGCAGGATCATACTAACTGGATCATATTGATGGCATGTGGCACACAGTGGCTTGAAGCAAAAGAAGAATCATTGTTGTAATTTCATAAGTTTAATATTGGGCCTGTAATAGTAATTTAGGAATAGTCTGTAATAATTAATGCATGGCATGCATGTAGGAACTAAAGCTCAAAGATTGTAGATTGACCTTAGGGATTTTGATCGACCGATGTTGGATTTTTCCAATAGGATAAAAAGATCTTAGGTCCCTGAATAAATGCACAAATAGTCCCCGTATCACTTAAAATATCAGGGGAATTAAATAAGGCAAAATTGGACTTTAATTGAAAAGCTTAAGAGAACTCGGGTGACCGAACCTGTGGCGTTTAAAATGCCTCAGGTGACTGAACCCTGGACAAAGTCAAATTGTTGACTTCTTGTTCAGCAGACCAAACCAATTTGAATGTATCCTCCTTGGTCACTGGAACCCGTTTTAGAACACTTTTCACCAAACTAGGCACCCGAACCTTCACATTCAAAAAGACATCGGGCGACGAAAGAGGCTAGTTCGATTAACCAAACTTAGCTTTGGGCACTTGAACTGTGGACAAATTTTTAGGCACCTAAGCCTTTAAAAAACTAATTTTCTGACTGAGTCTATTTGGGCACTCGAACCTCAGATCGGCCACCCGAAACTCGCGACTTAAATTAATTTTTTACTAAAATTAAAAGGGGTAAACTTGGTTAATTTTTCTAAACCTGTTTTATACTTTTCTAGTTATCCTTGTTGAGTCCCCAACGGTAAAATATTTCACCTTGCCTACATATACATGTTCATTTGCTTAGATTAGAAAGGATTAGCAAATTGATTAGGGTCAAAATTCTTTCAAAATCAAAGATCCCTTTTTAGCCTATACTACTCCCAAACACTTATACACTTCATTCTTCTTAATCCTTCAAGTGTTGTGAGTATTTCTAAAGTGCTTGTGCTTAATCTCACTAGCTCGTACTCTCATTTTCTATATAGATTGTTTGATTTTTTTTTAGTGTAAAGCTTTAATTTTTCCCATCAATTTTGTTTTTTATAAATCTTGTGTGGGAAGACTTAGTGGCTTGTGGTTCCTGCATCATCATTGTTAGTTACCTTTGCCTATATTTTTTGTGTGCAAAAATCAATTTCAAAGCTTGCATTCAAACATCCATTGTGCTTAGTACATTGAGAACATCTTGTTGGCCTAACAAATCTTACAATTCTTATTTTTATGATAACAAATCATGATGTGTTTAATATGGTTTAAGTGAAAGTTTTTCAGGAAAAAAGACAAAGCTCAAAAGGATGATAAAGATTGTGGATCAAAAAAGGTCTTGAAGAGCATGAGGATTAAAGATAATTTGATGAAAGCTCAAAGAAAAGATTAGAAACTCAAAGATGATTTAAGAACAAGGACTTACTTGAAAATCAAAGGAATAAAGTTTTAAGGATGTTTGTATATAAGTACGTCAAGTTAATTTCAAGTATAAATTGAATTGGAACTCTTATAAAATCAAAAGAAACTTAAAAAAATAGTTTTAGAAAAACCCTAAAGTATGTTTTTCAAATCAAAGAAAAGAAGGGTTTTGAAAATAAATTTTTTTCAAAGAAGCAGAAAGGTCAGGCGACTGCCCAAATTAATTGAATAAAATTCAAAGAGGTAGTAGAGTACTGCCTGAACATAGCCAGGCGCCTGGGTGGTCATGTCAAGTGACTACCTTGGTTCTGGCAGGCGATTGCCAGTGTTCTATGTTTTTAGTTTCTTCAATGACAGGGAACTGCCAAGTCGTGGCAAGCAACTACCACTCGAACGTTAGTTTAAAAAAAACATCCAACGGGAAGATTTTTTAAATGGATTTTTTGGCACTACTATTTTGAAAAACTTGGGGATTACTTCAAGGAAACTTGGGGGACAAGGAATTACTCTAAAAATTCTATAAATAGCCCCAAACTTCAAAGAGTTTAAACACCAAGAAATTTCTAGTAATCAAAGTTCTCTAAAAAAAAAAACTCTCA
This sequence comes from Malania oleifera, assembly GCF_029873635.1. NCBI lineage: Eukaryota > Viridiplantae > Streptophyta > Magnoliopsida > Santalales > Ximeniaceae > Malania > Malania oleifera. The sequence goes on along the minus strand of NC_080419.1, from coordinate 77,440,660 downwards.
AACTTTCTTGCGTTCATTCATCTTCAACTACTGAGTTACTGCTGATACAAACTTTGAAGTAAAGCCTTCAAAGTCTAAATCTTTCAATATTTGGAAGATACTTGGTGATCTAAATTGAGTATTGAGCTTCAAATTCTTTTATATTTGAATTACTTTGAAGTATTCTTGTGCTAAATGTCGTACTAACCTACTCTGCTGTGAGAGTAATTTCTTGTATAAAAACTCTTCTCTATCTTGATTCTTGTTTATAGACGATTCAAGGCTGTAGAATCGTTGGACCAAATGAGGGAATTTTTTTTGGAGAGGTAGGCTCTAGCCCAAAGGAAAGAGTGATAGTAATCAGTATTGTTCCACCCGTCAACAGAACTAAACTAGTGAATCCTTTGGTGGTTTGCCAAAGGCGAGGACGTAGGCTGAGTATAAGCCGGACCTCGTAAAACCTTGTGTCACTCTTTTCTTCTTTACTCTTTATTTTTCAGCAATACTTACAACTTGCTAAGTGTATGGTTGTTAAATAGACCAGAGGATAATTTGTTTTGGCTTGATCAGCACTGATTGCGGAAATCAAAAGGGCTACGTTGGTTGATCATCCTAAACCTATTAATCTGAAAGTTTGTTTAAAAACTAAACACAAAGAAAAACTGTGAGTTTGGAATAAACACAGGGCTTAGATAAATTCAGCGTGCTTTACAATTTATTACAGGGCTATTGTTATAAAGAACAAAATTTTGATTATCTTGTTGATTGGTTGTAGTTGAATTGTTTTTGTATTTACTAGTTGTGATTATTAATATACAACAAATAATTAAACTTGAAATAATTTTAAAAATCCAATTCACCCCCCCTCTTGGGAAGCTATCCTAATTTCACATCTTATTAAGGTTGTTTGAATCATCTAGCTAGCATATTTGAAACCTTAATATGATACTATGATATTCAAATATTTTGTTTCAAATCTTGCTTTAATATACACTCTTGTGCTTGATTAGATAAAGTCATTATTCTGAGTGTTGATTACATATGTAGAGCACCGAGCTTATAGTTCTTACATCATTAAGGTGCATTAATTATATTGTGTGTAGTTGTACATATTTGCTTATATAAGAAGCATTTATTTGTACGAAAAGTTTTATATCATTTGTATTCTAGGTGTCAGCCTGAAGAGGGAGACTAGCCTTGTTGAATAGTTTTGGACTGGCTTAAACTTGGTTAGGAAAGCTAGGTGCACCATCCTGGTAAGATGTAGGTTGAGGTTAGCCCCGCTAATTGACCTGGTTGTAATTGGTGCCACTCCACCTATAACGATCTACTACTTATTTAGCATTATTTTATTTTTATTTGTAAATCATAATATCATCTGTCTAAAATGCTACTAATAAAATTTCAGACCCAAAGGAGCACTGGGGAAGACTCTGTACGTCATACAAAACTAGGCAGCGGTAAATAAAAACTAGGAACTACTATATACAATACAATACCAGAAAACTATAGAACTCTGGAATATATTTACAATACAAAATACCTAGTGACGTCACTATAATCTAAAAACTATCCCAAAACACTGTTATCTTAAAAATACCTACCCTTCCCACAAGGGCAGCTCAAGTCAACCTCTACTCGCGAGCATGATCTGCTCGCCTAGCTGGATCTCCTGAAAAATGATAAGTCATTAGGATGAGACAATGCTCAGTAAGTGGAAATATGCTATTACTAGTGTGTGGCGGCTGAGTTACATATTTAAAATGCTGAAATAATATTGAAATCTAAGAAAACTGATAAACTGTATAGAATATATCCATCTATCATGTAATCTTTAAAACATAACTGTGTATATGAGTTTTCTATCTGAAGGTACTGCTAGTATAATAATATAAATTGCTATTGTGTGATATATCTGTACATAAAAACTTTTGCTATACCCTGGGATCTGTATATCATGATATAACCCCTCATGATAGGGTTGTGCGGCCCGTAGGCTGGACTTACTATGGTTGGCCTACTAGGCAAGTCAATCTATATCAGTACATCCGTCAATCTAGCCCATTGCAATATCTCTAGGCAATCTCCAAACTCTAACATCATCTAACCGGCCACCTCAACCCAGCTCGCTGGGGAGATTGAAATCTCTCTTGGCTCGGTTAGACGGAATCCACATACTATCTGAGTTATGTGGTTGCACTCTATTTTGTACTAGCAACGGTACCGTGCTCTGCTATATATTCATCTATCTGTAATTTCCACAGGGTTCTGTAACTATGTAATACTGTATGCATATATAAATATATAATAATCTTGCTGCTTTTAACATGATTTCAAAAAACAACCATAACATTATAGTTCTAAACTGTACTCATAATATCTGTCTGTATCATCTGTGATTTCTGTCTGTACTATCTGTAACACTATATATAATATTTGTGTATAATATCTATAATCTCTGTATAATCTGGTTATAGCATCTTGACGCTATAACTAAATAATCTGTCTATATTATCTTTAAAATCTGTCTGAGTGTTATGGTGTAGAAATCATGTTATTCTAAGAAATACTGTAAGTCTCATTCATTGCTAATGATTTGAAATATTTGAATGTCTATAATACTGAAAAATCAACATACCATACTATAATAAACTCATGCCACACATTTGAGTAAACATATTCTCATGTTCAATTTCTATAATTCTGCTATAAAGATAATATTCATAATTCTCTAGGAAAAATAATATGATCTGCATGCTTGTATATACATATTCATAATATTCTGTATATATATTAAAAATTTCTAGCATAGCATATTTCCCTTACCTTAACTCTAAAAAGCCCCTACTATACTTTGGCCCTATACCCGCAGGGTTCCTAGATCAACATTTTGAAAACAATATTCCCCAGAACAAAATATCAGTATTTTCTTACCTACAACATTTCTTATAATTACAAGGAAGGCATAATATGAATAAAATGCATTACCCTGGATTTGGGATGAATTTCAAATCAACTTTCCCCACGATCTTCTCTAGCAGACTTGCAGAGAACTTCGCCAGGAGCGTTGTGGTGGCCTCAGATCTTCAATCCGGCGAGAAATGGGGCCAAGATTGAAGAGAGAAGGGAAGGGGGTCGTAGGAGGGAGAGAGAGAGAGAGAGGAGGGTTCTGCGCTGGATATTTTGGTTAAAAATATAAGTTTCAGGTATTTATAGGACTGGATTCGTCAATGAGACACATCACCTCGTTGACGAGTTCTTAAGTAATTTCGTCAAAGAACCCTACCACCTCGTCGACGAAATTCAGACTGCCTAAAAACCCTCTCTCGGTATCTTCTCATCGACAAGGCATGGCTTCATCGACGAGGCCTATTTATGCACTTGTCGATGAACTCCCTGTGTTTGTTGACGGGGCCCTGTGTAAAAATTTTCGAGTCATTATATTCAAAGTGCAATGTCATACGAACGTGAAGCATTCGTCAACGAAGCCTACTGCCTCCTTCTGTTTATGTTTCCATTTCCCTTTCTCTTTATTATTTAAGTACCATTATTCTTCAGGTTGTTACACCACCCGTTAAGTGAGTATTAGTAGAATCCTCGGGCTTGCGAACTAGAGGCAGGGACGTAAGCAGTATTGGCTGAACCCCGATAACATATCATGTGTGCACTGTTTATATTTCTGCAATTTATATTCTTGCACGTGTATGTTATAGTGTGAATGATGCGTATGATTTAATTTCCACATTATATTTATCTGTGCATTTGGAAATTGCATAGATACACCCTACGTTGTGTATATACTGCTGCTGGATAGTTTAACCTAGGAGATAAATTTTTAATTTTCCAATTCATCCGCCCTCTTGGGAATACACCAAAGCTAACACCCTTAACTATAGCATGTTAGGTGACAATAAGTTCAATGGTCTTCTTTCCTTGGACATCATTCAGGCAAGATTTCCTAGCTTTTATCTATTCCTTTTCTTTCTTGGTTTTACAATTTCTTTCAGCATTGCCAAGGGTTTTATAGTAACAACAGAACTTAGGAACATTTTCATAAACAATCTCCTGGGTGAATGAATGATCATTAGAGAGTCTAACCTTGATACTCTTCTTTAGGTCTTTTGAAACATCAACCTCAACCAAAACCCTCGCATATGAAGGCATTTCCATGTTAGTGGTAAGTTTATCTGCATACATAGGCATACCCAAAACAGAGCAAATTTTACCCAAAGCCTTCAAAAACTAGAGTTCAAGGGGGAGATTTCTCAACTGAATCCAAACTGGGAGAATACTTAGAATTTCCATATCAAACTAAAACAAGTCTGTTATCCTTTTAAGCAGTAAAGGATGACCAAATGCAAGGCAAGGGCCCCTTATAAGCACTTGAAACATGTCCTCTTCATTACAAAATTTAAAGATAATCCAACCATTCATATGGTGGAGAACTTCAACCTTTGCATGCCAATATTCAATAATTAGGTTGAGGGCAGCTTTTACTAGAAATTTACCTACAATAAATACTGCCAAGCTGTGTTCCCACTCCCCTTTTGTATTGTCAAAGTCTTCATCATCAATTTGAGCTTCTTTACCAACAATAGCAAATTTAGGAACAACACCACAATTCTATTGGTGCCTATTTTTTGCAAATAAATCTGCCCAAGAGACCTTCTTGTTCCCCTTCATGAAGAAATCCTTTTCACCTTCATTTGGGGTATTTTGACAAGCACCAAAATTACTAACACCTACCATGTCCTTACCATCTTTTGGCCGAACACCTGAAGGGTACTTAGTAGAATAAATACTAACCCCTGCATTGCCTTTAGCATTCTTTGGATTCACCCTAGTAGCACCCTTTGCAACATTTAATTAAACACCTCGTGCACTAGTATGAAGAGACTCAACAGTGCCACCGTTACCTTCAGCAATTCCCTTTGTGTCATTTTGTCGAGCACTTGGTACACAATTAACTCTGGTAGTGTTGATTTTCTCAGTGCAACAACAGCAGCCTCACCATTGTGGCCACCCAACGTTTTACTACAAATTTCTTTCAAACCCAAAGCATTCTATTTTCCAAGTTTCTGGTGAGCATGAGTTTCATCATCATAATCTGGGTCATCAAAAGAGTCTTCTGTACTATGCGTTGTAGAAGCTAGCTTTTGAATTACTGAATATGCTGCACCCTTTATAGCACTTGGACAAATGGCTAGCACCCAAATATTTTTACTCAAGTGAATCCTAGTTCCTTAGTGTCATTTTTTCGAACACTTGGTGCATGCGCACCTGAAGTACACGCGCCAGACCCAACTGAAGCAGCACCGACACCAACAGAATTTTCATTCCCATCGGGTAGATCCCCTTCAAAATCTTCAGATCCACAATCAGTGGATGTACCTTCCATTTTTTCTTAATCATTTCAATCCAGATCATCAGAGGACGAAACCCCTGGGTTCTATTCAAAACCTCCATTTGATTCATTTTCAGTTTCATATTGGTGGTGCAGTCCTTACAAACACGTATAAATGTATCACTACAAAAAAGAGGATTTTTAGTGAAACAATTATTAGTGACGGAGTTAAAATTGTCACTAATAATGAGCTATTAGTGATGAAAATCAAATTCGTCACTAATAGTCAAAGTATTAGTGATAGTTTTTAAAACTGTCACTAATAATGCTCTTTCAGTGACGAAATTGAAATCGTCACTAATACTTTCGTCACTAAAAATCTCTTTTCTCATTCAAACTTTTGTGAAAAAATATTAGCGACGTTTTATTGGGTATTAGTGATGAAAATTTTATCACTAATAGTGGTCTGTTAGTCACGGTTATGATTCACCACTGATAGTCTACTCATAGTGACAGTTAATAAAACTGTCACTAAAAGTCTACCATTAGTGATGGTGTTTGAAATTGTCACTAAAACTCTTATCCATAACCGTTATTTCCATTTTGCACAAAAATCCCAAACCTCACTGCACGATCAAACCCTCCTTCCTCCTTGTCCTCCCTACACAATCGAAACCCACTGTCAGATACACCACCCCCGCCGCGCCATCGGTAGCCACACCACCGCCTCTATCCAATGCTGATTGTAAGAAGTGAAAGTACGGTGTCATATGAAGAGGGGGGGGGGTGAATTGGGTATTTAAAAATTTTATTATACAGAAGCTTGACTTATTTTAAATCTTTTTAACAAACTCAACCATAATCTCAATCACCACAAAATCCACTAATCAGCGAATGACAATACCAATAAACAATCTTATATATATATATATAGAATTTAAAAACACAATCAACATTTTACCTCAGCTGATATTAACCAACCACTCTAAATTTTAAACAATGAGTGTTGACCTTTTGAGTCCAATCCCTATTTTGATACTGACAAAGCACAAGTATCTTATGTGTGCATTTAGTGTTTTTGAACAGGCTCATGATTCAGTACACACATGAGGTAAAGGACATGGAAGCGTGGAGGAACATAAAGAAGATCATATTATCTGGCATATTTCATGAAGACTGAAGAGAAAAAGACAAAGACGTTCATTTTAATTTGTATATGCATTTAATTTTTATATTTGGTTATGTAATAATTGTATCCATCTTGCATGACATGACTTAATGCTTAGCATTGCCATAGACAGACCGTAGGTTAATCAAATTACTTTAGGGCTAAGGTTGACCGATGCCAGATTTTTAGGCATATTTGAAAAGGCCTTAGAAAAGACCCTATGTCCTTGCACTAGCACTTATAAAAGTCCCCATTATGACATATGCTATCAAAGGAATCTTTTGATTTAAATCTGAACCGAAATACACATTTTTAGTGTGTTCGGTTGACCGAACCCTAACACACATAGATCTTCAGTCGACCAAACCTCCCCAGGGTCAAGAGTACTTGGTTGACCATCCTTAAAATGAACACCAACACTCTGGTTGATCGAACTAACACGTGGGGAAATCCCAACGTCTTGGTCGACCGAACTTCAAGAAGAAAAATGGTTCGGTCGACTGAACATGCAAGTTTGGTCAACCAAACCTGGTCTGGTCGACCGAACCTCGGAGGTTCCAAAAATCACCCTAAGACAGTCGACCAAACCTGTAGTGCAAAAGTCTCTCAGTTGACCGAAATTATCAATATGATCGACCAAACCTTTACTATGGTTGACCAAACCTCTCAGGTTAGGGTATTTTTAAATTCTAAAATGGGTTTAAAATTTAATTTAACTTTTCCAATAGTACCCAGCGTGTCCCCAACGGTCAAAAAATTCCAAGACTCTATATATACCCCTTCATTTGTCAAAATTAGTAACTTTGATTAGAAAATTTTTTCTTTCTGATTTTATCCTAATCAAAGTTCTCCCAAAATATATTTCTATTGTAAAATCTTTTTGGGGTTATATTTTATACCCTTCATTCTCTTCTATTTATTATTTTGAAAATCCTTTTGAAGATAACTTTTTATTTTTGGCATCTATTTCTTGCATTCATAAGCATTTACTCTCACGTACTCTTTCATTTCTGAGAATCATTTTGAGAGTAAACTTAAAGGTTTCTCTCGATTATTTTCATCGTAGATAATTTTTATGAGAAACTTTTTCTTGTGCTTGTGAATATTTTTGCACATCATTTTCAAACCAAAAATCATGCATACCAATTTGTGCAAAAATCCCTTTGGAAGCAAAACCTTAGGTTCTCCACTTACACATTGATAAATTATTTTTGAGAAAATCTTATTCGGGTTTAAATCTTTGAAGCATTTATTATATACATTATTTTTCAAAGATTAGAAATTTATTTTAAGAAAAAATCTCTTTCTCTACTGAGCATAATTTCATATCATATTAGAGAGTGCATGTTTTTTGAGCTTAATGTGTACATCCATGCTTGTATTTTCAGAAGAACTATTATGTACAAAAATGATTTCAGTGTATCGGTTGGGTTCAACCTTGAATTGAATTGGAGAGTCTTAGCCTCGTAAGTGGGACTAGTTTGGGTTAGCCCAAAAATTGAACTAGGGAGTCTCAACCCGATAAGTGAGACCGGTTCAATTTAGCCTAGAAATTGAACTAGAATTTTCCTCATCCCGTAAGGAGAGGATGTAAAAGGCTTTTGCTCTGCCCATATAAGTGAGTAGGGTTAGTGTAATCCTTGGGGGGGTATAACCAAGGCGGGGACGTAGGTTGGTTTAGCCGAACCTCAATAACAAATATCGTGTGTCGCTCTCTCTCTCTCTCTCTCTCTATGTCATTTAATTATTGCACTTTAATTTCCATATGTGTACTATTGGTTGTTTACTTCTATAATTATTCACATGCATACATTTAATTTGAATAAGATATGTTGCACATGTGTATGTCTGCACTGATAGCTTAATCATTTGACATACACGTTTGCATTTTGAATGTGATATGAACTGTGATGAATTAGTGTAAATGTTTAAATTAGCCAAAATGTTTTAAAACCCAATTCACCTCGCCCCCCTCTTGGAATCACACCAAGCTCAACAATTGATATCAAAGGGAGGATCCAATAAGCTTAACCGCTATTTGCATAAAGATTGCAATTACTCATTTTTCAGTGTATCCCTATTTTGAAGGTCAATATTTTGCAAATCCTCTACTACTTATATTATATAGATTTTACCATTTGATTATTGAAAATGTTTTTTCAAAATCATTTGATTGGAGGATTTGGAAAGTATTTGTTAAAGTTATCATATCCCATTGAAAATGTTTTTCCCAAAATTTGAAAATGAATTGAATTTGAATGACATGCGTTTTAATGCATATCATTTGAGTGTCATGCATATACTTTTAGTTTACCTTAGCTACTAATATTCTTGCAAAGCTTATGTTTTATAGTAGTCCTAAGGGTTTTGGGAAACATAAGAATTTTGGAAAAATCGAGAGAGAGAAGTACGTCACTCAGACCTTGAACGATTACGAATGAGTAAAACTTAAAGGCATATTTATTCTCCTTCTAATATATTGAATATTTCATAGTATTGTTCATATGATATATCTTATGTTTGATTTGTTTGTTTCTGTTAATCATATGATGCTTGTATTAATTTCATGTCATGATTTGTATGGTATATCTTGTACTAAATCTTTGTATGAATCATGATAAATCTTTTATGATAATAGCATGATTTCTTATAAGGTACATCTCAAAGAAATTTTATATACTCATAATTTTTTTAGGACAAAATATATAAAAGGGGTTGTTATGCTTTAAATGCTTAAATAGTGTTTGTGCTTAATATTATAACTTTTAGTGAACACTATTATCATTTGAAGAAAACCAAGCCAATACATGAGTTTTTGTGATCACATCCAATCTATTTGCTTAATATAACTATATTATCATGTTTGGATTATATGAAGATATTGGCTATCCCCTTCGGATGGACGAAATGTTTTAAACTGCTAAATCCTTTTAAATGCTATACATTTGCTCAAAGTTTAAAACTCTTGAATATAGCATGACTTGTCCATTACACAGATTTTAAGTTTAGGGAATTAATATTATATATATCATATAGCCCTAAATTCACAAATGGAACTTAAAGCTCATCCTCATATTTGAAAATTTTGTTATGCCAAATATTGTTATTGAATATGAAATTCTTTGATTGCATAACTAAGGGGGAGCAAAGAATTTTTTTTTAAAATTTATTGTTTAAGCTGAATGCCACTATCCATTACTTACGTAATGATTTTATCTTCTGATGGGTAGTTTATATTTCTATGAACTATTGTTTGAACTACTGAATGCATGCTTGTCTTGAATACCTCCTGCATGGTAGATGCAATGATGTGAATTGCATGCTGGTAGTGAATATAGGTTCTCACATGCTTGAGCTGAATTATAAATTGATTACGTGAATCTATCAGGTTTTAGGTACATGAAATATGGGAAAATGTTCAATTTACAGACGAAATGCTACCAAAATTTTGGTATAATTTTTCCTAAAAATAAAATCATGCATTATGATAATAATTTGATGCATGCTAAAATGTTTTTGAAAGGATAAGAGAACTATATAAGAATATTGACTATTCATCCTTAGTAGAAGATGCATGCACATGAACATATAGGAAAGACTGCACTGGTTAGAAGATAAAATGCTTTAACAGTTAAATAGTGTGGTTGCGTTAAAAGGAGTGCTTATACTGTCTGGTATACCTAGTGAAATTAATTTTTAATTAGTATAAGCAACAGAACACATTTCCCTTTGTAGGATGCATAGTAATTGAATAGGTTTGTACATGTAAAAATATAAATTGAAGACATGTACACAATTTTTTTCGTGTCTTAGGAGAAACTTAGTTCATGGATACCATTTGGTCCAAATCTTTGGGGTTTGTACTTTCACTTGAGACCTAAATGGTAAAACATCATCCTTATAGATAAAAGTCTAATATCTTGATGATGATCCGTTAACTAGAAAAATTGCATGACTTAGGGGCAGATTTCATTTCGCACACACTCATTGTATTTTTGAGTTATGTTATCCATTTTGAACCCCTATTGCATAATACTTGGGTATAACCTTAACTGGGTATCATGCTTTTAAACTGGAATGCAATAAAGTCATGCTAGGTGTTGAATGACTAGTATTTGCTGCATACTAAAATACCTTGAAAATGATGAATATTTTATGAATGTCCTTTAATGACTATCATCCTTGAACTTAAGGCAAGTATGTATGCATGCAAATATATAGGGAGAATTTAAGCCCCACTTTTAAGAAAAATAAAATAAAATAAGATAAAATAAAATAAAAAAACTTAATGCCTGTAATCTCTTGCATGCTGAGTAATATTTAGAAGGATGAACATGTGTTGAGTGTAGTTAAATGAAATCCATCCTTGAACGTTGATACACTTATGTATGTTTCAGACTATACCAGGGAGCATAAGTCCCATCCTTGAGATAAGGATTTTAATCACCTGCCCCATGGACTCACATCCTCTATTATTTCTACTTTTTAAGTCCGAAGCTTTTCAGGTACCCTGAGCATCATATCCTGTCTTTATTAAATCATATTTGATATGGATTGTTTCTAGTACACACGAACACTGCACATAACTTAATGTTTGTATTTTCTGGTGCATATGTTATCCATAGTATCTAAGCATGAATTCAAATTGATAGGAGGAGCATCTAAACATAAAATCCTATCTTGTGTTGCTCACCAACATTATTAGCTTAGATCAGTTGTTGAAAATTTCTGTGGCTAGCGTACTTTAAAGCATGATGTTTTTTTATTGAATATTATAAATGAAAATATTTTATTTGCCATAGTTCTTTGCTTTTCCATATGATCCCTATTTTTAAATTTATTTTATATCTTCAGATCTATGTGGCTGCATCTTTCTGATACTTTGTGATTTGTACTTAAATGCCAAACCAGAAAAATATTTGCTTGCTTGAGTTTGAATTAAAGTTTCTTTTTCAGCAAGCATTGCCTCCAGGATTTATCAAAAATCATAAGGGGATATATATATATATATATATATATATATATATATATATATATATATTTAAAAGCAAGAATTGAACTTATATAGAATATACCTTATTTCTTGCTTATGTACGTAAATGCTTTCATGACTATGCAAGTATTATATTGAAATCTTTATGTCATGAAATTTATTTTTTTTAAGGGTGTTGCATAACTGGTTCATGGATCTTACATGAAATGCATGTGAACTAGTTAGTCCATTCTTATGCTCGAACGTATTTTTTATATAGGCCACATGCTTTGAATTCAAATATTTTGCGGATCTTACGTTGTGCCTAAACTGCAATGGTTTGAGGATATTACTAGACTAATCCTGTTAACATGTAATTTTAATCTTTCAAATGACCAGTTAAACTATTTTGTATGCTTAATGGCTATCTCTTTAGAATAGTTCAAATTTTCTTATACCCATAATCTATACTAAAAAGAGGGAGAGTTTTCTTTAAAAATTACTTCAAAAAGGGGGGGATTTCTCTTCGCTAAGTCAATTTTAAGTGTCAAAATATTTTTTTTTCTTAACTTAGCTCTTTTTGCTAATGCCAACAGGGGGAGAATGTTTTTTAGCAAAATGTTTATGACCAAAAGGGAAACTTGTTAGGGGCAAATATCTTAGCAGTGCTTTAATGCTAAACCTAAATGCATAATTTTCTTTGTTATGTCTTCTTTCATAAATATGCTTAAGCTATTTGGTTTATATTTTATATTATGCATATTCTTAGGGGGAGCCTTTTCAGGTTGTACCCCTTTTGCTCTGTGCATTTGTCATCATCAAAAAGGGGGAGATTGTTGACTTTTTGAACAGGTTCATGATTCAAAACACACATGAGGTAAAGGACATGGAAGCCTGGAGGAACATAAAGATCATTTTATCCGGCATATTCCATGAAGACTGAAGAGTAAAAAATGAAGACGTTCATTTTAATTTGTATATGCATTTAATTTTTATATTTTGGTATGTAATAACTGCATCCATCTTGCATGAATGACTTAATGCTTAGTAAGACCACACACAGACCATAGCTTAATCAAATGGGGCTTTAGGGTCAAGGTTGACCGACGCTAATTTTTAGGCGTACTTGAAAAGGCTTTAGAAAAGACCCTAGGTCCTTGCACTGGCACTTAGAAAAGTTTCCATTATCACATATGCTATTAGGGGAATCTTTTGATTTAAATCTAGAATGAAGTACACATTTTTAGTGCGTTCGGTCGACCGAACCCTAACACACATAGATCTTTGGTCGACCGAACCTCCCCAGGGTCAAAAGTTTGACACTTGGTCAACCGTCCTTAAAATGAACACCAATGCCCTGGTTGACCGAACTGACATGTGGGGAAATCCCAACGTCTTGATTGACCAAACTTGAAGAATAAAAATGGCTCGGTTGACCGAACATGCAAGTTTGGTTAACCGAACTTGTCCCAATTGACTGAACCTCGAAGGTTCCAAAAATCGCCCTTAGACGGTCGATCGAACCTGTAGTTCAAAAGTTCCTTGGTCGACCGAACCTCTTAGGTTGGGGTATTTTTAAATGCTAAAACAGGTTTAAAATTTAATTAAACTTTTCTAATAATACCCAGTGGGTTTCTAATCATGCATACCCATTTGTGCAAAAATCCCTTTAAGAGCAAAACCCTATGTTCTCCAGTTACACCTTGATAAATTAATTTTTGAGAAAATCTTATTAGGGTTTAAATATTTGAAGCATTTATTATATACATTATCTTTCAAAGATTGGAAATTTATTTTTATAAAAACACCATTTCTCTACTAAGCATAATTTCATATCATATTAGAGAATGCATGTTTTATGAGCTTAATGTGCACATCCATGCTTGTATTTTTAGAAGCACTATTATGTACAAAAATAATTTTAGTGTATCAGTTGGGTTCAACTTGAAATTGAATTGGGAAGTCTCAATCCTGTAAATGAGACCAGTTTGGTTTAGCCCAAAAATTGAACTGGGGAGTCTTAGCCTCGTAAGTGAGACAGTTCGGTTCAGCCTGAAAATTGAACTTGGGTTTTCCTAGCCCCATAAGGAGAGGATGTAAAAGGCTTCTGTTCTGCTCGTTTAAGTGAGTAGGGTTAGTGTAATCCTTGGGGGGGTATGCCTAAAGCGGGGACGTAGGCTAATTTGGCCAAACCTTGATAACAAATTTCATGTGCTGCTCTCTCTCTCTCTCTCTCTCTCTCTCTCTCTCTCTCTCTCTCTCTCTATCTCATTTAATTACTACACTTTAATTTCCATATGTGTATGCCTACTTGTTCACTACTATAATTATTCACATGCATACATTTAATTTTAATGAAATATGTTGCACACGTATATGTCTGCACAGATAGCTTAATCATTTTATATACACGTTTGCATTATGAATGGGATATAAGTTGTGGTCAATCGGTGTAAATGTTTAAATTAGCTTAAATATTTTAAAACCCAATTCACCCCTTCTTCGGATCACACCAAAGTCAACAATGAGCAAGTATTTATTTAAGACAATATTCAACAATATAGCTAAAAAAAAGTAAGCTTCTTATGTTTGAACAATCAACGAACCAAAATAGCTTTACCTTAGCCAACCAATCTTACTTCAGAGTTTCAACATTTGTGTAATTCTCAACTGGAAACTTAAACCATACAAAGCATTAACAAACAAATTTAATTATTCAAAGTAATTCAAATCAAAACTCAGCATTCAACCAATTTTCCCAATAAATTCAAAACGTACACAACAGTTAATTAGTACAGAAATTAAAGAGAGCTAGAGAAAGAATATTGAACACACGGATTTTTTACAAGGTTCGACTTCCCTCCTACGTCCTTGCCTTAAGCAACTTGCTATGAAGATTTTCCTTTATCCACTCCATTCAATAAGTGGAGCAGCCTCTCTCTATTGGAAGGTGGAGATCCATCTCTAGCAAGAACGCCCTCTCTCTAGGCAATAACTCTATCCCCAAGTCATTAGATTGCAAAAATAGCAAATCAGTTGTTTGTACAGGTAGATTACTCTCACAATAAAGTCGATTTTGTACAAAGATAATAACTATATACTTTAAATCAACAATTTGCAATTGAAGCTCATAAAGAATTCACACGTTTTTTTGATTTGTGGTATGACAAATTTTAGAAGATTGAATCAGAAATCAATTAAAGCTCAAGAATACTCACAGCTACTATCTCAAAGTATGAATCAAATAGAATTGAATGTATATCAATGTGTATGCATGTGTATTATTTGCCCTAATATGCAAATAATAAACCTTATATAGATTAGGAAAAAATCTTACCATTTTCCCTAAGTTTGGAAACCATATCTTTCAATTTTGTAAAGAAATCAACGTTGTTCAAAAGTTTGAAACATATACTTCAGTCACCTGAACCATATGTTCAGTTCTCTTAATCATTTAAAATATGCACTCCAAAACTAGCAGTAGCATATCAATCGCTTGAACTCATGAGTTCAATCGCCTGAACTAATGTTATGATTTCTTCTACACTAGCATTTGTAGTTCAGTCACTTGAGCAATTTGCCTTAGTCATCTGAACACTATATAAATTAGTGTTTTTCCATATTTTGATTCTAAAACATGTTTTTATTTACTTTGAAAAGTATTTTAGACTTTATAAAAATATTTTCCAGATTCTTAAGCGGGTCTTTATGTCCAGTATTAATTCTTAAGAGCTTCATAAACAAATTGAAGTTTAAGAGTACTTAATTGCATGAGACTCTAAGAATATTCAACTACATTTAAATCCTAAGTCTTCATGTAGTATCACTTTAATGTTGTCCAAGCTTGATCAATACTTCAGCGAGCTTGTATTTCTCACGACTTGTGAACTTAAGGTGAGCTTTAATTAATCTTTATCTAGTTTATCCATTGTGCTTGTGAAAAAAATATTATACCTGAAATATAACTTGAAAGCACAATTAGTACCCTTACTTTGTTATCATCAAAGAGAGATTAAGCCTTGTTAGGCCAACAAGGAGGTGTGCCTCCTCCTCCCCTCCCCCTCATCCTATTACTATATTTTTTTGTGTGTACAAGTGTGTGTGTGTGTGTGTTTGTTATTGTATTTTGATGTTGAACTATGTTTTGAAAGTTACATTTTCTTTATACTCATGCGTATTTATGTTGAACTTGTTACTTCTCGATAGTATTAGATGAGTATATATATATATTTCGGCACATTGAGACGTGTATAATGAATTTAGAATCATGTATATGTCTTGGCATGATCAAAGACAAGTTAATTAAATCTGTAACGACCTACCTAATTTACCATAATTTTTTTCCATAATAATATTTAATATAATAATCCTATATAACTGAATAACATAATCAACCTGGACCCATGAATACCAGGGATATACCCAAAACACCATTCTGATACCAATGCAGTAGGAAATGAAATCACATACATATCATCTAACCAATCACAATACCAGAGTTCAACTAAACCTGTTATATTTATAATCATCCATCAAAAAGATCAAATGTACCCTAGGGTCATAACCCAAAAAAAACCCTAACCCTAACTCAACAACTTACCCTTTAGACAGTGTAGCCCCACCAGTCTCCATTGTCATGAAACTCTATTTGCTCCTCTAACGCTGCGGAGCTTTATCTGCTCTTCTATCTGGGGCTTCTGAAATGTTCATATAGCTAGGGTGAGACACCTCTTAGTAAGGGAAATAAACTAACATCAGCGTATGACAACATGAGTATTTTCATGTTATACATATAACAATGCATAAATCATATCTAATCAAACCATATGTTTCATATCTGTTTGCAACATAATTTATTATAGCATGATATGGCATATGGAGTTTCTATAAATGAAATCATCATATATGACTATACATGAAATAACACCCTAGATGGATGGCTGGTTGGTGTCATGTCTTACCCCCACATGACTGGGTTGTGCGGCCCGAAGGCCGGACCTAATAATGGGTGGCCGACCATACTAGATCAACATAAGTCTGTAAGTACGATGTGTCTGCTCCTCCTAGTCCTGACATTAAAGAGATGCTTGCACTACCATAAAACTACATCAACTGCCGAACTCCCATTGCCCCTTATGGCAAATGGTAGCACTAACATATACATGATCGTGATCATAGAGTAACGGTATCATGCTTCGTGAAAGCCTAAACATAGCCAACAAGGTTTTGATAACATATAGTAAATTTCAAATAATAATACTTAGCAGTTTCATCATAATATTTGTCATAATAGTTTTTTTATATATTTTTGCATATCATAAAGTATAAACCATGACACTTACGCCGACATAATAAAACAAGAAAACCACAACCCTTACGTTGACATATCATATAAAATCCACAGTCCTTATATCGACATATTATCTAAAATCCATGGCCCTTACACCGGCATATCGTATAACATTCATACTTTGAAAATCCCTGTATCATTTTTAATGTTTTCTGGAAAATAGTATTAACATGCTTATTTTGAAAACATAACATATCATCATCATAGCTTCCATGGTAAATGTTACTCATGCCGCACAAAAGAGGTAATATTCAGAACATAAAATCTGTTCTAAAATCATATTTTTGGTTAACAGCATTATTTCCAGCTTAATTCTAAAATTATACATATTTACCTGAAGTTAAATGCTGTAAAATAATAAATATATTTTCATAGGAAAATTGACTTAGTTTATCCCCTTACCTGACTTTCTAGGAAGCCCACAAAATACTGAAAATCACACTTGTGTGTTTCCAACCTCAACACCCTGAAATTGATATTTTCCAAATAAAAACTTAGTATTATCTTTCCTAACATATTCTCCTCAATCCAGAAACACAAAAAACTTAATAAAACTGAAATTAACTAACTTACCCAAATTTTGGGATGGTTCCCAAGTTAGCCTGACCTACAAATAACTCCAGCAGATGTGAAGAGAATCTTTCCACGAGTGATGTGGTGGCTTCGGATCATCAATCCGGTGAAGAATGGGGCCAGAATCGAAGAGAGAAGGTGACGAGGGTGAAAATCTAGAGAGAGAGACTCCACATGCAAAATTTCTTGCCAAAAGCCCGGGTTTGAGCTATTTATACCTGTAGCTTCATCAACGAGACACGTCACTTTGTCGACGAGGTCAAGAAGCGAGTTCATTGATGAACTCATAACCTTCGTTGACGAATTTTAGGCCCTGAAAATGCCCTCTCGGTAATTCCTCATCAACGAGGCACATGTCCTTGTCAACGATCCCATTTGTGTTTGTCGACAAGATCCTGCTGTGACCCCCCTTTACAATTTCCTTTTTCTCCTTTATTATTATTATTATTATTATTATTATTATTATTTAATTTCTATAATTCTTCGGGTTTTTGCATTATCCCCTTCTTATAAAAATTTCATGTTCAAAATTTACTATTTGAGCGATTCACCATCCCTTAAAAGAAATGGGCTACTTATTTTACTACTTACCCTCATTTATAGTGGAGGAATACATGGTTACATTCAAGGCTCTAGGAGATTACATATATACATAAAATAAAATTCTCTCACAACCAAAACACTCTCTACTACTAGAAAATTATTACATCTAACTAACAAGCACAAAAGAAATTTTACATATTCACGAGTAACTTTTCTTGATTACTACTGATTCCCGCTGAAGAGATACGGGTAGTTCTATCGCATTTTCTCCTTGAGTTCCCATGAAGCCTCTTCCATCGCATGATTTCTCCATAATACTTTTACTAATGGAATCCTCTTATTGCGCAGTTCCTGTTCCTTCCTCTCCAGAATTCGCATTGGAGTTTTCTTAGAAGCCAAAGTATCACTGAGTTATAACTCGGCATAACTGATGGTACGGGAGGAATCTGGGACGTATTTCCTTAACATGGAAATAGGAAATACATCGTGAATTCTAAATAAAGCTGATTGTAAAGCCAGTCAAAAGGCAACTGACCCTACTCTTTCAAGAATCTCAAAAGGTCCAATGTACTTAGGGCTCAACTTACCTTTCCTCCTAAACCTTATACCCTTCAATAGTGCTATCTTCAAAAATACATGGTCTCCTACTTCAAATTCTAACTTTCGGTGGCGTGTATCGGCGTAACTTTTCTGCCAACTCTGAGTTGCACTGATCTTGTCTCTGATGAGCTGAACTTTATCGCACGCCAACTACACAATTTCTGGTCCCAAAAATCACCTTTCTCCAATTTCATCCCAGTAAAGAGGAGATCGACATCTCCTACCATAGAGCGCCTCGTAAGGCGTCATAACATGTTGGCCTGATAGCTGTTATTGTATGCAAACTCTATCAGTGGCATATACTGAGTCCAACTACCTCCAAAATCTAACACGTATGCCCACAACATATATTTTATTATCTGAATCGCCCTCTTAATCTAACCGTCCGTCAGAGGATGAAACGTTGGGCTAAAAGATAACTGAGAACCCAAAGCCTCCTAGAAGCTCCTCCAAAATTGTGACGTAAAACATGGGTCTTGGTATGAAAAAATAGACACTGGCACACCATAAGAATAGACTATCTCCTAAACATAAATCTCTTCAAGTCTGTCCATAGAGTAGTTGACCATAATAGGAATAAAATAAGCGGTCTTCGTCAACAACAACCCAAATAGCATTCTGACCATGCGGTGCCAGTGGCAAACCTGTCGCAAAGTCCATAGATACATGATCCCACTTCTACTATGGGATGTAAAGTAGCTGCAACTGGCCTCTGGTGCTCAGCCTTGACCTGTTGGCATGTCAGACACTATTGTACGAACTCGACAATTTCCCTTTTCATGCCGCTCCACCAGTAAGACTCTCGCAGATCCCTATACATCTTAGTGCTACCTAGGTGAACCATGCCCAAGGACTTGTGAGCCTCCTTTAAAATCATCCTTCCGATATTAGTGTCTATAGGCACACAGAACCTGGAACAGAACCTCAAGCCCCGTCTTCAGAAATACTAAATTCATCTCCTTCTCTGTCCTACACCTCAGCTATCAGCTCTGCTAATTCTGCATCATCTCTCTGAGTTGTCTTAATCCTTTCCTATAGAGTAGGATGCACTACCAGGCTGGCGATAAATGCCTAAGGATCACTCTCTGCCAACTTTACACTGAATCTCTCTAGGTCCATATAGATCGGATGCTAAAGCTCCATAACTGCTAGTGTTGGTTCTTCTGATTTCCTACTCAGAGCATCAACTACCATGTTTACTTTCCCTGGGTGGTAACTAATACTAAAGTTATAATATTTAATAAGTTCTCACCACCATCTCTGTCTCATGTTCAGCTCCTTTTCAGTGAAGAAATACTTCAAACTTTGGTTATCGGAGAATATCTCGCATCTCTCACCATACAAGTAATGTCTCCAAATCTTTAATACATGCACTATTGCAGTCAATTCTAGATCATGGGTAGGGTAGTTATTTTCATATTATTTCAACTATCGGGAGGCATAAGCTACAACCTTACCATACTGCATCAATACACAGCCGTGCCATTTCAAAGATGTGTCACTGTAGATAACATAACCATCACCCCCTGACATAATGATCAACACTGGTGTAGTGACAAGCCTCTGTTTTGAGTTCGTAAAAGCTCTGCTCACAATCCTCATCCCATTTAAACCTACCATTCTTCCTGATCAAAAGCATGAGAGGTCCCAATAATGCTGAAAATCCCTCTAGAAATTGACGGTAATAACCCGCTAGTCCTAAAAAACTCTAATTTCCTAGACGTTCTTCGGCCTTTCCCAATTCAAAACTATCTCATTCTTGTTGGGATCCACTGAAATACCATCCCCTGAAATAACATGCCCAGAAACGGTACTTTCTTTAGCCAAAATTCACATTTACTAAACTTTACATACAACTTCTTTTCCTTGAGTATCTAAATACCAGCCGTAAATGTGTCTCATCCTCCATAAAGCTCCACAAGTAGACCAGTATATCATCAATAAGAACTACAATGAACTAGTCTTAATACTGGTGAAAAACTCTATTCATCAAATCAATGGACATGGCAGAAGCATTTGTCAAACCAAAAGGCATAACGAGGAATTCATAATGCCCATATCTGGTTATGAAGGTTTTACTCAAAACATCTTTTGCTTTTACTTTCACCTGGTGGTTGCCTGATCTGAGATCAATCATGGAATACACTTGCGTACCCTGAAACTGATCAAATAAATCATCTATATGGGGTAGAGGATACTTGTTCTTGATTGTCACCTTATTAATTTCTCTATAATCTATACACATCCTCACAGACCCGTCCTTTTTCTTTACAAATAACACTGGAGCTCCCCATAGTGATACACTAGGCCGAATAAAACCCTTATCTAGTAAGTCTTGCAACTGATCCTTTAGCTCTTGCAACTTTGTTGGAGCCATTCTGTAAGGAGCTTTAGAGATTGGTGTCATCCCAGGAAGTAGATCAATAGAGAAATCTACCATGCGATCAAGAGGCAACCTAGGTAGCTTGTTTGGGAAGACATCTAAAAACTTCTTCACCATTGGCGTATTAACAAGCTTCAACTCATTCTCGGACATTTCCTTTACCAAGACCACGAACACCTAACAACCATCTAGAAGTAGTCTCCTCGCCTATATGGCTAACACTATTTGAGGCAGAGATTGTACGCGCGACCCTATGAACCTGAATTCTGGTATTCTTAAAGGCCTGAATATTACTTCTTTCAAACGACGGTCTATATTGGCATAATTGGCTACCAACCAATCCATACCAAAAATTACATCGAACCCATGCATATCCAATACTATCAAATCAACTGAAAAAACTTTCCCATGAATATCAACTGGACAGCCTCGGAGCTCTCTACTACACCTCACTACTGACATTGTTAATGTAGTCACTAACAGTTCGGTGTTTAACAGTGTTTCTGCCCCACATAATCTCATAGACCCTATAGACACGAATGAGTGTGTGGCTCCAGAATCAAACAATACAGTAAATTTAAATGAAAGCATGTTAATCATACCTATCACCACATCGCCAACTGTCTCAGCATCTCCAGGCATTAAAACATAGACCCTCAATGAAGCTACATTCCTCTACTGGCCTCCACGGGGTTCCTGATAGCCTTCCTGGTATGGCCTAGTAGTGGGAACAGTACCAGGTGGTGTAGGGCAATCTCACACCAGATGTCCTTGCCTACTGCAAAGATAGCAGACAACTCTCCCCAATTGACACTATCCCAAGTGTCTTTTCCCACAAGTCCAACAGATAGGAAAATTATGCACCGCCTGAAAATCATGACCTCCAGTCTCTTGTCTCTGATCCTTGTCATAGTTTTCTCTCCTTCACTGACCATAACCAAAACCTTTTTGAAAGCCCGAAGGTGTGGACCTCTTCCTCTGTCCCTATTCCTTTGTACCCAACCACTCACCGACCTCAACCAAAGCTGCTCTATCCACTAACCCAGTAAAGTCTTGTATTTTCGACACCATAACTTGCCTGTAGATCTCACGTCTCAATCCCCTTTCAAACTATCTTGCTTTCTTTACTTCATCAGGAGCAATATACGGGGCGAAGCGGGACAACTAGATAAACCTCGCCACATACTACTGGACTGACTGCTATCCCTACTTCCAATTTAGGAACTCTTCCACTTTAGCTTCCCTGGCAGTGGATAGGAAATACCTGTCAAAGAATAATTCTTTAAATCGATCCCATGTCATAATTATCGGCCCTGTCCTCTGGTGCTCCAGAAGCTTCACCACAGTCCACCACCTCTCGACCTCCCCTATCAGTTTATAGGTGGCAAAGAGGACCCTCTGCTTCTCCGTGCACTGCAATACTGCCAAAACCTTCTTTCGGCAGTTGCAGGATCCACTCCTTTTAAAAATGATGGAGGATTCATCTTGATAAATTTCTTTATCATGCACCCATGGACTGCAAATGGGCCACCCTGCTCTTTTGAAGCTCCTAGCGATCTCAGCCATAACTTGCTGAGCTACACTGCGTAATACCGCACCAGAGTCCGCCCCACCTGCACTCGAGGGCCCTACACCGTCACTACCACTCGCATGGGCACTACCACCTCCAGGGTCCATCTTGAAAAGAAAATAAACATGACCTAGGGACCCTATCCTTATAACTTACGCATCTAACCAAAATCCCCTATATTGACATCCTTATGTTATTTCAAGATCCAGTCCTACACTTTAGAAACAGAACTCAGCAATAGTTTACTATGACTTTCCTGAAATCGTCACCCCATGAAAGACACAAAAATCACCACAGAAGTCCTACCTCTAAACTACAAAACAAAACCTCAAATCCTTTTTCTATACTCTGGTATTGTTTTCGCAGCACTCTAAAGTCTACAAAACCTAGCAACCTAGGTTCTAATACGGAACTGTAACAACCTGCCTAATTTATCATAATTTTTTACACAATAATATTTAATATAATAATGTTGTATAACCAAATAGCATAATCAAACTTGGCCCATGGGTACCAAGGATATACCCAAAACACCATTCTGATACCTATGCAGCAGGAAACGTAATCACATACATATCATCCAGCCAATCACAATATTAGAGTTCAACTAAACCTGTTATATTTATAATCATCCACCAAAAACGTCAAATGTACCCTAGGGTCATAGCCCAAAAATAAACTAGACCCTAGCTCAACAACTCACCCTTCAGACAAGATAGCCCAATCGGTCTCTACTGTCATGGAACTCTATTCGCTACTCTAACGCTATGGAGTTTTATCCACTCTTCTATATAGGGCTCCTGAAATGTTCATATAGGTTGGGTGAGACACCTGTTAGTAAGGGAAATAAACTAAAATCAGTGTGTGGCAACATGAGTATTTTCTTATTATACATATAACAGTACATAAATCATATCTAATCAAACCATCTGTTTCATATCTTTTTAAAACATAATTTATCATATCATGATATAACATTCTGAGTTTCTATACATGAAATCATCATATATGACTATACATGAAATAACACCTTGGATGGATAGCTAGTTGGTGTCATGCCTTATCCACACATGATTGGGTTGTGTGGCCCGAAGGTGGGACCTAATAATGGCTGGTCGACCACGCTAGATCAACATAAGTTTGTAAGTACGATGTGTCTACTCCCCTTGGTTCGAACATTAGAGAGACACTTACACTACCATAAAACCACATCGACTACCAATCTCCTACTACCCCTTATGACAAGTGGTAGCACTAACATATACATGATCGTGATCATATAACTACGGTACCGTGCTTCGTAAAAGCCTAAACCAAGTCAACCAAGTTCTGATAACATATAGTAAATTTCAAATAAATACATAGTTGTGTCACCATAATATTTGTCATAATAGTGTTTTCATGTATTTTTTTCATATCATAAAGTATAAACCACGACCCTTACGTCGGCATAATAAAACACGAAAACCATTTCCCTTACACCGACATGACATATCATATAGAAACCACGACCCTTATGCTGACATATCATATAAAATCCACGGCTCTTACGCCGATATATCATATAAAATGCACGATCCTTATGCCGACATATTGTATAACATTCATAGTTTTAAAATCCCTGTGTCATTTTTAATATTTTCCTGAAAATGGTATTAATATGCTTATTCTGAAAACATAACATATCATCAGCATAGTTTCCATGGTAAATGTTACTCATGCCATACAAAAGGGGTAATATTCAGAACATAAAATCTGTTCTAAAATCATATTTCTGGTTAACAACATTATTTCCAATGTAATTCTACAATTATACATATTTACATGAAGTTAAATGTTGTAAAATAATAAATATATTTTCATCGGAAAATTGACTTAGTTTATCCCCTTACCTGACTTTTTGAGAAGCCCACAAAATACCCAAAATCACACTTGTGTGTTCCCGAGCTCAACACCCTAAAATTGATATTTTCCAAACAAAAACTCAGTATTATCTTTCCTAACATATTCTCCTTAACCTAGAAACACCAAAAACCTAATAAAATTGAAATTAACTAACTTACCCAAATTTTGGGATGATTCCCAAGTTAGCCTGACCTACAAATCACTCCAACAGATGTGAAGAGAATCTTCCCATGAGTGATGTGGCGGCTTTGGATCATCAATTCGGCGAAGAATGGGGCCATAATCGAGGAGAGAAGGTGAGGAGGACCAAAATCTAGAGAGAGAGAGACTCCACATGCAAAATTTCTCTCCAAAAGCCTAAGTTTTAGCTATTTATACCCCTAGCTTCATTGACGAGACACAGCACTTTGTTGACGAGGTCAAGAAGGGAGTTCATTGACAAACTCATAACCTTCATCGATGAATTTTAGGCCGTGAAAATGCCCTCTCGGTAATTCCTCATTAATAAGACACGTGTCCCCGTTGACGATCCAATTCGCATTTGTCGACGGGATCCTGCTGTGACCCCCATTTACAATTTCCTTTTTCTCCCTTTTTATTATTATTTAATTTCTATAATTCTTCAGGTCATTGCATTATCCCCTTCTTATAAAAATTTCATCTTCAAAATTTACTATTTGAGCAATTCACCATCCCTTAAAGAAAATGGGCTACTTATTTTATTACTTACCCTCACTTATGGTAAAGGAATACCATGGATACATTCCAGGCTCTGGGAGAGTACATATATACATAAAATAAAATTCTCCCATAACCAAAACACTATCTACTACTAGAAAATTATTACATCTAATTAACCTGCACGAAAGAAATTTTTACATATTCACCCGTAACTTTTCTTGATTACTACTAATTCAAGCTAAAAAGATACGGGTGCTTCTATCGTATTTGCTCCTCGAGTTCCCATGAAGCCTCCTCCATCGCATGATTTCTCTATAATTCTTTTACTAATGGAATCCTCTTATTGCGCAGTTCCTATTCCTTCCTCTCCAGAATTTGCATTGGAGTTTTCTCATAAGCCAAAGTATCACTAAGTTATAACTTGGCATAACTGATGGTACGGGAGGAATCTGGGATGTATTCCCTTAACATTGAAATATGAAATACGTCGTGAATTCTAAATAAAGCTGGTGGTAAAGCCAGTCGGTAGGCAACTGACCTTACTCTTTCAAGAATCTCAAAAAGGCCAATGTACTTAGGGCTCAACTTACCCTTGCTCCCAAACCTCTTAAATCCCTTCAATGGTGCTATCTTCAAAAATACATGGTCTCCTACTTCAAATTCTAACTATCGGTGGCGAATATCAGCGTAACTTTTCTGCCAACTGTGAGCTACACTAATCCTATCTCTGATGAGCTGAGCTTTATCGCACGCCAACTACACAATTTCTGGTCCCAAAAATCGCCTTTCACCAATCTCATCCCAGAAAAGAGGAGATCGACATCTCCTACTGTTAGAATTGGTGTATTCCCAAGAGGGGGGGGTGAATTGGAAATTTAAAATTTATCACCTAGGTTGAACTGGATAAACAGCAGTATATACACAACCTAGGGTCTGCCTATTCAATTTCCAAACGCGTAGATAAGTATAATGTGAAATTTAAGTCATATGCATTATTCACCCATAACATACATGTGCGGTAAATATAAAGTGCGGAAATATAAATGAACACACGATATGTTATCGGGGTTCGGCCAACCGTGCCTACGTCCCCGCCTCAAGCTCGCAAGCTAGAGGATTCCACTAATAGCTCACTTAAGGGTGGAGCGGCACCGTTTACAACCAGGTCAAATTAACACAGGGTTGACCTCAACCTTAACCAGGTCAAATTAACACAGGGCTGACCTCAACCTTAACCAGGTCAAATTAACACAGGGCTGACCTCAACCTTAACCAGGTCAATTAGCGGGGCTGACCTCAACCTACACGCCTTAACGGGACGACGCACCTAGCTTTCCTAACCGGGTCTAAGCCAATCCGAGACTATTCCAGGGCTAGTCTCCCTCTGCAGGCCCGTGCCTGGAAATATAACAGTATTTGAAATACAATCAAATGGTACAATGAATAGGCTTTCAAGTAAAGCGGATGTGTACCCAAATACGCGCAATTACAAACACCATAGTATGATTCAATATGTAAGCTCAATGTGGTCTAAGATGTCAACTCTCAAATAGATTTACTATCGTTGTAATGAGTACGTGAGAGTGCAAACCTAAATGATCTTTGTATCACAGGCTATTCAATCTAAGTGTTCAAACAAAGATATTATCCAAACTTCATATATTTCAATCAACAATTTTTCTCAATATATATATGTATATGAAGCTCTAGCAATGTATAAGTTTGGTTTGCAAAAGGAGTTTAATCTTTGTATTCAACTATGGATATAAATCAATGAATATTGCAACAAAGATTTTTCTCACACAAACAAATATCTCTTTAAAGCTTTATCAAGACAAAGCACGCTAGATATTTGAATGTATTTTGAAAATGTTTTGCAACCAAAAACAAATACAATCTTCTTAAGATGTTGCAATGAAGGTGCAAATCTTAGAAGATCTATCAAAGTCTTCTTAGGATAGACTTATTAACAAAGTCTCCTAAGAATACTTAGGTTTAGCTCTCAATGAAAATAAATCAATCTAATATGAATGGGAGAGCAAACCTATTAAATATAAACACTCAATCGACTTACAGAGGATTTAAGAGATCGAAGAAGGTAAGCATGAGTGAATGGGGATTGGATATGAATATTATAGGATTTGGGATTTTCAGAGAATTTCTCTTAATCAATATTTTTAATCCCATTGCTAATTATCCCAAATGAGGGGGTATTTATAGACAACCCTTGAAATATAACCATTGGGGACCTATTGGGAATAATTAGGAAAGTTTAATGACCTTTCAAATATTTTAACCCTGCTTAAACCATTTAATCGTAGTAAAAAAAATAGGGCAACCCGAGAGGTCCGGTCGCCAAAAGTAGCTCAGTCGACTGGGACTCAAGTATCTCGGTCGACCGGGGGAATTTTGAACTAAGGGATCGGTCGACCGGGCAGGGCGATTTTTCAATATTCCGAGGTTCGGTCGACCGGACACTTTTTGAACCACATGGCTCGGTTGACCGGACCGCTGGGAATTTTCCCGAGACCCTTCGGTCGACCAAGTTGTTGACGAACAAAAATGGTCGGTCGACCGGCGGGTCAAACTGTTGACCCCCAGGTGGTTCGGTCGACCGAGGTCAAATGACCTGTAAGGGGTCGGTCGACCGGGACCAGGTCAAATAGTTGACCCAGACCGGTTTCGGTCGACCGGGCCAATTTGAACTGTTTGGCTCGGTCGACCGAAAGTGCACCAAGGGTACACCCTAGGGTCTGTCTAAGGTCCTTTCTCATTCATGGTTTGGTTTGAGCTTACGTATTATCATGCATGTGATGTGTGTGAGCTTATCACAAACCAAAGACCTATTTACTATTACAGACATTTCCTACTTAACTATTACAGACCCGAATATAAATTTCAACAACTCAATTATATCAAGGGTCTTCAGAGTCTTCGTTTTCCTCCGGGTCTCCGAGTGCCATCATAGGATACTGCCAAGATAAACCTGCACATCAACTTGGCAATCATTAAATACCTGAGTATTTGTCATAATCAAAATAGGGTATGACCCATAGGGTCAACACCTACCATAGAGCACCTCGTAAGGTGTCATGCCGATGTTGGCTTGATAGCTGTTATTGTATGCAAACTCTACCAGTGGCATATATTGAGTCCAACTACCCCCAAAATCTAACACGCATGCCCGCAACATATATTTTATTATTTGAATCGCCCTCTCAATCTGACCGTCTGTCAGAAGATGAAACGTTGTGCTAAAAGATAACTGAGACCACAGAGCTTCCTAGAAGCTCCTCCAAAATCGTGATGTGAAACATGGGTCTCGATCTAAAACAATAGACACTGGCACACCATGAGAATAGACTATCTCTTAAACATAAATCTCTTTTAGTCTGTCCATAGAGTAGTTGATCTTAATAGGAATAAAATAAGTCTTCGTCAATCTATCAACGACCACCCAAATAGCATTCTGACCATGCGGTGCCAGTTGCAAACCCGTCACAAAGTCCATATATACATGATCTCACTTCTACTATGGGATGTAAAGTGGCTACAACTAGCCTCTGGTGCTCAGCCTTTACCTGTTGGCATGTTAGACACTATTGTACGAACTCGACAATTTCCCTCTTCATGCCGCTTCACCAGTAAGACTCTCGCAGATCCTTATACATCTTAGTACTACCTAGGTGAACCGTGTAGAAGGACTTGTGAGCCTTCTCTAAAATCATCCTTCTGATATTAGCATCTGCAAGCACCCATAACCTGGAATGGAACCTCAAGGCCCCATCTTAAGAAATACTAAATTCAACTCCCTCTCCATCCTGCACCTTAGATATCAGCTCTACTAATTCTGCATTATCTCTCTGCGTTGTCTTAATCCTTTCCTGTAGAATAGGTTGCACTACCAGGTTGGCGATAGATGCTTGAGGATCACTCTCTACCAAATTTACACCGAGTCTCTGTAGGTCCATCTAGATTAGATGCTAAAGCTCCATAGCTGCTAGTGCTGGTCCTACTGATTTCCTACTCAGAGCATCAACTACCACGTTTACTTTCCCTGGGTGGTAACTAATACTGTAGTCATAATATTTAATAAGCTCTAACCACTGTCTTTGTCTCATGTTCAGCTCCTTTTGAGTGAAGAAATACTTCAAGCTTTTTGTGATCGGAGAATATCTCGCATCTCTCACCATACAAGTAATGTCTCCAAATCTTTAATACATGCACCACTGCAGCCAATTCCAGATCATGGGTAGGGTAGTTCTTTTCATACTCTTTCAACTGTCGGGAGGCATAAGCTACAACCCTACCATGCTGCATCAGTATACAACCGAGCCGTTTCAAAGACGCATCACTGTAGATAACATAACCATCACGCCCCGACGGAATGATCAACACTGGTGTAGGGACAAGCCTCTGTTTCAGCTCCTAAAAGCTCTGCTCACAATCTTTATCCCATTTAAACCTACCATTCTTCCTGATCAAACGCGTGAGAGATCCCGATAACGTTGAAAACCCCTCTAGAAACCAATGGTAATAACCCGCTAGTCCCAAGAAACTCCTAATTTCCTAGATGTTCTTCGGCCTTTCCTAATTCAAAACTATCTCAATCTTGTTGGAATCCATTGAAATACCATCCCTTGAAATAACATGCCCCAGAAACGACACTTTCTCTAGCCAAAATTCACATTTACTAAACTTTACATACAACATCTTTTCCTTGAGCATCTAAAGTACCAGCCGTAAATGTGTCTTATGCTCCATAAGGCTCCACAAGTAAACCAGTATATCATCAATTAGCATCAATTTGTTTTGTAATAAAATTGTATATGTCGTTGTTGTGTGAGAGCCTTGGGGAAAATATCGGGCACTTCAAGATTGCTAGACATATGTGGAAGAGATATAGTATGAGCTTCAATCACCTCACAAATGAACTAAGTGGCAATCAACCTTGATATGATTAGCCCAAATTGGACTCTAATTTAAAGAGAGGTCCATAATGGTCTTTTAATCCTTCAAAATTAGTCACAATAGTGAGTCCTTAGCCTAAATTGGGCTCTAATTTAAAGAAAGGTTCATATAATAAGTGACGAAACTATTAGTGACAGAGCTAAAATCGTCACTAATAATGAGACAATAGTGACGGAAATAAAATTCATCACTTATAGTCAATGTATTAGTGATGGTTTTTCAAATCGTCACAAATAGTGCAATTTTAGTGATGAAAATGAAATGAAATCATCACTAATTAATACTTTGGTCACTAAAGGTAGATTTCTCACTCAAATTATTGGAGGAAAATATTAGTAACGATTTTTTGGGTATTAGTGATGAAACTTTCATCACTAATAGTTGACTATTAGTGACGATTTTTGAAATCATCACTAAAATCCTTGTTGGCCTCCAAAGATTATGCTAGCACCTCCTCAAATGCTTACACACATACCACATATTTTCTATGTAAGGAGAATGGACACATTAAGTTTGAATGTCCATTACAAAGCAAGGGTGCAAAAATCAAACAAGTTTGGAGAATAAAAGAATAAACTCTTGTTAAACCATCTGGACCCAAGAAAGTATGGGTACCTAGATAAAAAGCCTTGTTCACAAACTAAGGACTCCAAAGATATTAGGATTAGTCATTCTCCTTTTATTTTGAACCAGTTGAAATGGAAAATCTTAAGGAAGAGTTTATGAGCTTATTGACGACTATAACATTAAAACAAATGAATACTAAAATGGTATTGTTGGCCATAAATCAAGAAAGCTTGGATTGTACAAGGCTTATCTTCAAAATCAAGGAAGTTATTTGCTTCAAAAAGCCACTTTAGAAAGTCTTTTGAAGCTTGATAAAATGATAAATAAAAAGAGAGAGATTGGGTTGCAAAATTGAAATAACTAGCTAAACATGAGCATGTTATGATATTGATGATATTGATATTATTCTTGATATTGGTATCCATGAGCACTTACATGAAATTAATTGATAATTAAGCATGACATGATAAATTTAAAAGCATGATTTGTAATCATGACACCTTCATGAATACATAGTTTACACTTCAAGAATGAAATTATGAATTTGCTAAACATGAAATACATTTCATTCAGAGGGAGTTAGATTTGTTAAGCTATGAAATCATGATTTATGGAGATTATTGAAAATTCTGATATATAATCATTTATATTTTTCTCATGCTATTTTGGGACTTATTGTTTATCTTTTTATGCATGATGAATGCAAAGTTTCTATTTTGTGCCTTCACTTGATATATACATTTGCTTATGGTTGCTCATTGCTTGATATATATATATATATATATATATATATATATATATATATATATATTTGCTCTTTTTGATTGCTGTCAAAAGGGGGAGAATTTTTGGTCAAAAATTGAGCATGACACTAGCATGACACTGCATACCTAAGCATGTATATTGGCATGATGTATATGAGCATGATAATTAATCTTGATATATAAGCATGATATTGAAATTGATCTTGATATTGCAAATGGTGTTAAGATGATGCTTATTGAACGGGAGAGCCTTGTTAATGCTTACTCATTTTTGCTCTTTATTTGTCATCATCAAAAAGGGGGAGATTGTTGGGCTTATAAGACTTAAAATCTTGTTTTGATGATAACAAGTTAAAGGAACTTAACATATTTGGTTAAGTGAGGATATTTCAAGACTCACGTATATGAATACAAGGTCATGTGCACACAAGGATTATTGAAAGCTTATACTCCAAAGGAAGAAGAACTTATAAAGCTTACACTATTAAAGCATGGATTCAAAGATAATTTGATGAAGCTTAAAGTGAATTGATATTGGAAGTCAAGATAGACTCAAGATATGGAGAAGCATGAAGACTTAAGTGCTTAGAATGTATAAGTCTTAAGAAGTCTCATGTAAATACTTTAAGCGATTTCAGTATGGATACATAAAACTCTTAGGTTAATTACATAGACCTAGATACCTTTTAAAATACTTCGAAAATATTTTTATAAGGTCAAAAATTATTTCAAAAAGGTTAAAATTATTTTTGGAATGAAAAACACCAAAATAGAATTTTACAAATTACGTTATTTTTTCTATATTCGCATTGATGTTTATTTTTCTCTATTATAAACTCCTTATCTTAGCTATTGTTCAACATGCAAGTTGTGGGATTTTCTCCTAATTTCATATTGATACCAAGAATGTCTAATTTGGAGTTGTATAGAAAACATTATAACCAAAATACTGAAGGATGGTCGAACCTATCAAGTGACTGACCTTATCTGTTCAGGCGACTGAATGCAGATAGAACCACATCAAGCGATTGACCCTTGTCTTGTTAGGTGATTGACCTTCATAAAATTCAAATTTTAACAGTAGGAAACTTTCCAAAAGTGATTTTTTGGCCACCAAACTTTACGAAAACTTGGCGAATACTCCAAACAACTTGGGCAATACGAAAAATACTCTTTAAACTCTATATATACATGATTAACCCTAAGGATCAAATACACCAACAACCTACAAGTAATAAATCAATCAAATTCTTTCTACTCTTCAAAGCTACCATGCCTATACTCTTCTTGAATTGCTTGCTACGATTTTGCTGAGAAAAGCTCACGGATCTTTGATTTTACTGAGTTATTCAATCTAAGAAAGAACCTCGGTGATATATATACTTGAGCTTCATATTTCCATATTGTTATTTGATTTAAGTATATAGTTTTTAAATTGTACCAATCAGGTCTTTTGAGAATGTCTTCATGCACAAATTTATTTCTTGATTTCCTTGATGGTTCAAGGTTGTTGAACTGTTGTACCAAGCGTGGGGTATCGTTTGGAGAGGTGTACTCTAGCCTATTGAAGGAGGTATTATAAGGTTGCTCCTACCCATAAAGGAGCGTTATGCTAGGATCCTTAGGTGGTGTTGCCTAAGGCGAGGATGTAGGCGGGTATGGCCAAACTTCATAAAAACTCGTTCTCACTCTCTTCCATTACTCATTAAATTTTTGCATATATATAAATTGCGTGGATACTTGTTTAAGTGTAGGAAATTGAATTAATATTGAGATTGAGAATTTTTTTATTAAAGGGAGTATGTTGATAATCATTTGTAGAAGCCTTGATTAAAAGGAACTCCATTAAATCCATTAATATAGGGCTTTTATCAAACTCTACTTTGAGTTATTCAAATGTTGAATAGTTGAAGTTCTACTGGAACTCATATATTGGTTAAGTTACTAGTGTTGGTTTATTGATTCACATTGCAGAAAGTTCAAGTTGATTTACTCTTTCTTAAAATTTTAAAAGTGAATATTAATTCCTAACTGATATTATAACTCAAATCATATTTGTGATTAATAAACTTACAAAAAGTTGTGAATTAGTAAAAGAGAGTTAAAAAACACTTTTAAAACCCAATTAACCCCTCCCTTGTGATTATACCTTATTTTTCAATCAGTATGCAAAAAACACCCTAAAACCCTTCATTTATTTGCGCAGAATGCCCAAATTCCCTTCTCGTCCTTCCCCCTTCCCTCTCTTAGCTCCCTTCCACTCCTCCCTCCTCTTTGTGCCGCTGGTACCCACCGCCACCACCAGTTTGTGCAAATCCCTTTCCCATCTCTATCGCAGTCCTCCCTCTACCCTCCTCCCTGCGCCGTCGGAACCCTTCCCTCTCCTAGCTCCCTGACCCTCCTCCATCCTCCCTTCTTCTTGCACCGCCGGTACCCACCGCCACCGCCAGAACCCTTTGCATTTAATTAATAAGTGATCTCTATTCCTATTCCTCTTTAGTTTTGTGAAGTAAATTTTTTTCTTTATTTTTATCATTTATTTATATAAAATTCATTCACTTCGGCTTGGATTATGCTACTTAGTGTGTTGTAATCCTGAAAAGATACATTTTCCAGGATTAGAAAGTTAATTTAATTGTGGAAATTAATATTATTTTATTGCGATTAACTTGTACCATCTATGTTTATAAGATGAACTATCAATTTGGAAAGGGGGTAGAGGAAAGGAAAATTTTGAAAAACTAGTTGAGTCTCCAACGATGTCCTTAGGCAAAGAGGGCATTGGATTTAATGCAATAGAAAATAAGAGCAAAAAGAACCTCTACATGGGAAATTATGTAAAAGCTTCTAAAGACTATGCTAGCACCTCCTAAACCAATGCATATGCACACACCACATGTTTCATGTGTAAGAGAAAGGGATATAGAAAATCATCGGTGTAACCCCATTCGGTGAGGGACACTCATTCAATAGACCACAAATTTTTTTGTGGTGTAAATTACAGCTACTAGAAACCAAAAAAGAGTATATATCTTTTAATTGTGGATTGTAAAGTGCAGAGAATAGTTTCTAAAAGAAACCATGTTCCTATGATAGTAGTTGATAAAGTAAATGTACCTAAGATTGAAGATGAGCATACTGATGATGATTGGAAATCTGTTCAAATAAATGCTATTGCTATAAACCTTTTATACTGTGCACTAGACATTAATGAGTTTAAAAGGGTAATGGCATGTAAAACGGATAAAGAGATATGGGAAAAATTAGAAGTAACACATAAAGGCACTAAGGAAGTAAAAGATAGTATGATAGATATGCTTACTAGTGAATATGAGGCATTTAAAATGACTGCGGATGAGTCTATTCAATCTATGTACACTAGATTCACAAACATCACAAGTTCATTAAATGTTCTTGGTAAATCTTACTACTTATGAGTGGATCAGGAAAATCCTTAGGGAACTATTGCCAGTTTGGGAAGCTAAAGCTACTGCTATAGTCGAAGGAAGGAATTTGAAAAAGATGTCGGTTGATGAACTGATTGGTTCACTCATCATGTATGAGCTAGTAATAAATGAGAGGAAAAATGAGAAGAATAAATCAAAGAGAGTTACAGCTTTTAAGGCATTATCTAATAGCTCTAGTGAAGGGAGTGACTCAGAATCAGAAAATGACGTAGCCTTACTAACAAAGAAGTTCAGAAAGTTTTTGAAGAAGAATAAGAAGTTTAACAAAATATTTCAGAACTCGAAATTAGAAAGAGGAGAGTCTAGCAATAGGAAATAGAAGGAAGATTTGCTAGCTTGCTGCAATTGCATAGATGTTGGGCACATCAAGCATGAATGTCCTAAACTAATGAAAGCCTCCAAGAAAAAGAAGAAGACTCTAAAAGTCAGCTAGGACATGCACTCCACAAGTAGTTCAGACACCGAGTCTAGTGATGATCTAGTAGCCAATTTGTGTTTAATGGCACATGATGACCTTGAGGTACGATCATCTTTCTCAGTACCTTCTTATTATTCCAGTGATTCTAAAAACGAAAATAGCGTGCTTCCTTATAATGAATTGCAACAAGAATATTTGTACACTCTTAAAATTCTTAAGAAGAAAATTAAGAAAATTTCTGATCTGAAATGTAAAGTAAAAGAACTTTCAAAGCTTATTGAAAAATAGAATGAGTCCCATGCATTTGTGATAAATGAAAAGGATCTAGAAATTAAGGAATTGGAAAGAAATTTGAAAGAGAATTCTAAAATTATTTTTAAATTCACAGAGGGCCAGAGTAACTTTGAAAGACTTCTTGGGGCATAAATAAGTTCCCTGGATAAAGAAGGACTTGGTTTTAATGGAAAAGAAAATTTGAAACAAAACCATCTTTACATGGGTTATTTTGTAAGAGAATCAAAAGCTTATGCTCCATCAAAAGACTCTTATAAATATACAACATGCTTTAAATGTAAAAGGATGGGTGTTATAAAATTTGATTGTCCTTTGAAGAACAAAGATGTTAAAATGAGAAAGGTATGGAGAGTTTGTTGATTTTGGTGCAATCCCAAGAGGGGGGTGAATTGGAGATTAAAAATTTTCTCCTAGGTTCAACAAGTCTAGTAGTAGTATTAAGCAACCTAGGGGCAACATAAATGTATATGAAATTGCAAATATGATATACTAAACAATTTTTATAACATGCACGACGATTTCAATATTTCTCAACCAAATATAATTTTGTGCCAGTAAGATATGCAATATATTCAGCAAAGAAATTAAATCAAGTACAAAGTAGAATATAATGTAGGAAATGTAAACTTGACACTGAATATGATATCGACATTCAGCCAATCCTAAACGTCCCCACTTTGGCACACAAGCACAAGAATTCCACAAAAGGCTCACTTGACGGGTGGAGCGGCACCATTTACAATACCTTACCAGGATGGTGCACCTTACTTTCCTAACCGGGTCGAAACCAATCCGAGACTTTTACAAGGGCAAGTCTCCCTCTTTAGGCCAACGCTTGGAATATAATAATCAATATAATTTTTGCATACAAATAAAGTGCTTCTACATAAGCAGAAATGTTCGACAATAATGCCCAGATAATTATGCACACATAGATGATAGTAAATATGCTTAGTGCCAATAACATGTGCTAAACACTCAATTTGATGTAAATGTATAATCAAGACCTAAAGTGTATTTGCAAGCAATCTTTGAAACTAAGTATTAATGTAAATCAATCACAACAAGTTTCAAAGAGTTCCAACAAGTGTATTCGAAATATCTCAAAAATGATTTTCTTAAAATAATAGCTGAAGAGATATTTGAAAATAAATAAGCTTCTGAAAAATATTTTGCAAATCAGAAACCACAAGCTTGATGAGTCTTGCAACAATAATGCAAAGACTCACTAGCTACAAGGGTTTTCCCACACAAAGATTTATTAGTTAAATCGGGGGAAAAACCTTAGCAAAAACTCTCAATCAAAGACAATATTGCAATCAATAATAAGGAGAGTTTAAGCTACTAGAATCACTCAAGAACACTCTTAGGGAGTTGGATTTAGCAAAGGAATGACAAACAAAGAGTGTATGGGATTAGTATGTGAAAAATATGCACTTGAAAATTGAGAGGATTTTTGGCTTAATGATATTGCTAATCACCCTTAATTTTTGCAAATGAACCTATATATATATATAGAAGGCAAAAAATATAATTGTTTTGGACATATAGGGAATTATTAAAAAAGTTTTAAATGAGTTTAAGAAATTAACCCTATTTTACCCTAATTAACTATGGTAAAAATTTGGCCAACCTGAGAGTTTCGGTTGACCGAGCTATAGGTTCAGTCACTCGAAGAGACACAATAGGAAAAGCGAATTTTGAACTTCGGGTGCGTATATGTGGGTTCGGTTTGCTGGCCAAGGTGATTTTCCTTTTTGTCCGAGGTTCAGTTGCATGAACCAAAGTTCAGTTTACCGAACTGCCAAGTTTTGTCGCCTGAGGTGAAAATGAACTATAAGTTCGGGCACCCAGGGATGATGGAAAAGTAAGGGTACAAGTTTGGTTGACCGAGGATGGTGAAGTCCTTTTTGGTTCAGTCGCCCGAAGTTAGGTCAACTATTTGACCAGTTCACGGTTTAGTCGACTAAGGCAATTTAACTTGCCAGGTTCGGTCACCCCCTGAAGTGCTTATGAATTTTGCCTATGGTCCATTGCTTGATTTTAATTTTACCCCTGATGACATGTGAACTATAGTGGGGTCTTGAGCACTAAGTGTGCGAACCTAAGGTCCAACTAAGGCCAATCTGAGCTTACAATCCTACCATGCATGATGCAGTTAGTATAGACCATATTGCATTACTGTTCAAAAAGTTGAATATACAAAATAGAATTAAAAATAAAGTACAATATTCTTCAATCTTTCCTTGAGGTCACCATACGCCATCATGAAAGTGTTCTTTTCAATTCCATGTGTAAAGTGAACCTGCACGCAAGCTCAGGACAAACATCAGGACCAAGTGTATTTGTCATGGTCAAAATAGGATATGACTAATTAGGTAAGCAATCTCCCTTTTTTTGATGATGACAAAGACTTTATGTTAAAGTGGGTACAACCAAGAAAAGGTCCCCTGGACTATATGCGTAAAAATAATTAAAAGCTCGAATTATAATTAATGTACCCAATGTACCCAATTTTGCCTTTTCTCCCCCTTTTGGAAATAGCAAAAAGGGTCATAATAAAGTGAAAGAATATAGGCAAGACATTGAGTATGAATACAGGATATGGTTGGGAAAAAAAAATTTTGAACATTTCGGTAGCATGCCATTTGAAAATAGAGCATTTTCCCAAAAATATTTGTACCTAAGTGACCTATTTGAGTTCAACACATACTATACAACAATTTACATCAACTCAAATAGTCCAGTATAACTCAATTTAAGAAGTCAAGTCAGAGATAAAATGATCAAGCAACACACAATGATAAAACAACAATCTCACAAGATATAGAGTATAGCAATGATATTTGTGAGATAACATTCAATATTTCAGAGCCATATTTTTCTAAGTGAAGTGGCTCCCCCTCAAATTATGCAATCACTCGACCATATAATGCAAGTATTTTAAAACTTATAAATGCATCGCATGATGAAGAATTATTATTTAAGCTCATATCATGCAAATTTAACTTTAAAAGAAATCCCCCTTTTGAAAAAATAAAAAAAGTGTTTTGGGGATACAATTTGCTACAAAATATTGAATTTAAGTCGAGCAAAAATATTGAAGTTCTAGAAGCACAACCTAAGTTCAAAATGTTCAATTTTTATAAAAACGTAGGATGTGTGTGTAGTGAATTTTAAGAAAATTTTGGCAGCATTTTGTCTAAAAATACAACTTTTCCATGAATACAAATCATTCAAGCACATGCACAAGCTTCATATGTTTCAAACTAAATTGAACTAAGTGCAAGATATTTAAATTTTGAAACAGATTTTGTATGCACATCCATGAATATTTTAGCAAAAGTTTTGAATATATTGGGAAAATGTCAAACGAAAATTCGGCAGCATGTCGTCTATAAATAGTACATTTCCCATATAAACCTGCATAAAAGGATTCAAGAAAACAGTATGTCATCTAGTTTTGAACATATCAGAACCTAACATATCCACCAGTAGACAATACACATCAATTGCATCCGCCATGCAAGAGGCATCAATCAGGCAAACATGATAATGAAAGATATTTTAAAATAAAACATGCATGCAAGTCATCGTATATAGACTAAAACCAATCACCACAAAACAATAAATATACATATTTGTGTGTGAGTGTGGTGAGTATGTAAAGCAAAAAGCAAAAAATGAAAACTATATAGTTATTACAGACCTAAATGTATGTATATAAAATATAAAATATATAATATGGATAAGAGCTGATCCTCAAAGCCTCTCCTTCATCAGGCCCTTCCTCATCGCCACTCACGTCCATATGCTCTTCACCATCATCCTCATCATTCATCTCCCTCAGGCGCTCACTGACGATATGAAAGTTTGCCTTTATTATAGATAGGAACTTTAAGAACTTGGCACAAAACTCGGAATGCCTCGCCCAGGATGAGGAGGCTTGCTCCCTGATCTCGCTCTAGATAGAAGTCCTAAACTCACCAAAGGATGCAGTGAGACTAGTGATAGCTGCCATAATCTCAGCATTGGATGGCATATGGGGCTGCTATTGAGGAACCTCCTGAGGCCCTAGTCCTCTCTCGGGTATGGTAGGCAACCATATGTTGCCATCCAGCTCATAACCCATCAATTTTAGGGTAGTGGAGGAGAAGGTGTTTGTGCTCTTGATCTTCTTCAGAGATGCACATGAAGTCCTGGTGACTCTCTCTCTAACAAGAATCTTAGTCAGGATGCCCCCGTATGGTAGAATGATCCTCTTGCCCACCGACTTCACAAACATCCACTTTAGGATTAGTCTCGACAAGTCCACCTTCTTTCTTGAAAGCAAGCACCACATCATGAAGATGTCTAGGTATGAAACATGATCCCTAGACCTATACTTCGGCAGGATATTGTATGAGTTCAAATGGTGCACTACTTTATCTTCCAGAGTCAATGACCTATAGCTAGGGGTGTGACTGAGATCAACAACTGGATTAGACATAACCACATTCACGAAGGTACTCACAGTCAAATCCTAGTCATTGATCCATGTTGAGACCGAGTTAGGGCATCAAAATCACCTCTTTGGATATTGAAAGTCTCAGCCAGATACCCATCGTTGAATCGAATATGAGTCTTGAAGACTTGGGAGTAGCATCCCTGGTCGTTCTGTTCAAGGTTGGCATAAAATAGCCAGACAAGGATGGGGTATATCCCCTTGGGTTGATAGCTGATGAACTTATACCATCCTTGATACCGAAACATGTCAAGCACATTATTAAAGTAGGTCTGCATGAATTCAATATTGAGGACTTTACCTAAAATAGGCTCCTTGAACTAGAAGAACCTCTCATATTTGATTCTTCTCTCAGGCAAAATAAACCATTGCTCAAGAGCAATGCCAGATTCTGTGTGCCTTTGATCTCTTGACATGGCTAGGAGTATTTTTCTAAGGAAAAGTAGGCTTAGTATGGGTGTATGGAATAGTAGTCAGAGAGAAACCCCAAGGAGCACTCAAGAAAGATGAAAAATGAACTTGTTTTCGCAGGAAAAAATATATATAGGCCGCGGTTCGATCACCCGATCCAACATTCGTTCGCCCGAATCATAATAGTTACCCCAAAAGTTGAGTCCATTCAGTTGGCCGAACATGGGGTTGGTTGGCTAAATCCCAATGGTCTTTTCATATTCCAATGCTTGGTAGCCCGAATGAACTTAGTTCATTTCCTTTTGGTTGGTTGAACCCGAATTCGGTTGCTTGAAAATTAGTTCGGTCACCCAAATCAAGTTCGGTGGCCAGAACAGGTTTTGAATAGAAAAGGTTAGGTGCCCGAATGTGGTCAACGAATCTGGTCAACCTTCATGTTCGGTCACCAGAATGGTCTAAGTTGAAAATGTTCAGCCGACCCAACCAAGTCAAATTCTCTTCTTTTGACTTTTTCTTAATTTATATGACCCCCTATGATTTAAATACATGACCTAAGGATTATGAAGTCCACCTATTCTAACCTATTGACACTTGAATCATTTTTAAGCTCTGATACTAATTGTTGACTTTGGTGCAATCCCTAGAAGGGGGGTGAATCGGAGATTAAAAATTTTCTCCTAGGTTCAACTAATCCAGCAGCAGTATTATGCAACCTAGGGGCAGTCTAAATGTATATGAAATTGCACATATGATATATTAAACAATTTTTAGAACATGCACCACAATTTCAGTATTTCTCAATCAAATGTAATTTTGTGCCAATTAGATATGCAATATATTCAATAAGGAAATTAAATCAAGCACAAAACATAATATAATGCAGGAAATATAAACTTGACACCAAATATTATATCGGAGTTTTACCAATCCTGCCTACATCTCCGCCTTAGCACGCAAGCATAAGAATTCCACAAAAGGCTCACTTCACTGGGGGAGCGGCATCGTTTACAACACCTTATCAGGATGGTGCACCTAACTTTCCTAACTGAGTTAAAGCCAGTCTGGGACTTTTACAATGACAAGTCTCCCTCTTCAAGCCTACGCCTGGAATACAATAATCAATATAATTTTTGTGTACAAATAAAATGCTTCTACACAAACAGAGATGTACCATAATAAAGTCTAGATAATTATGCATGCACATATAATAGTAAATATGCTCAGTGCCAATACGTGTGCTAAACACTCAATCTGATGTAAATGTATAATCAAGACCTAAAGTGTATTTCCAAGCAATCTTTGAAATTAAGTATTAATGTAAATCAATCACATCAATTTTTAAAGAGCTCCAACAAGTGTATTCAAAATATCTCAAAAATGATTTTCTCAAAATAATAGCTCAAGAGATATTTGAAAATAAATAAGCTTGTGAAAAAAATTTTGCAAATCAAAAACCACAAGCTTGATGAGTCTTGCAACAATGATGCAAAGACTTACTAGCTACGAGGGTTTTCCCACACAAAGATTTATTAGGTAAATTGGGGGAAAAACCTTAGCAAAAACTCTCAATCAAAAACAATATTGCAATCAATAATAAGGAGAGTTTAAGCTACTAGAATCACTCAAGAACACTCTTAAGGAGTTGGATTTATCAAAGGAATGACAAGCAAAGAGTGAATGGGATTAGTATATGAAAAATTTGCACTTGAAAATTGAGAGGATTTTTTGCTTAATGATATTGCTAATCACCCTTAATATTTGCAAATGAACTCATATATATAGAGAAGGCCAAAAATATAATTGTTTGGGACATACAGGGAATTATTAAAAAAGTTTTAAATGAGTTTAAGAAAGTAACCATGTTTTACCCTTATTAACTGTGGTAAAAATTTGGCCAACCCGAGTGTTTCGGTCGACCGAGCCATAGGTTCGGTTACTTGAATAGACACAATAGGAAAAGTGAATTTTGAACTTTAGGTGCCTGAATATGGGATCAGTTTGCTGACTAAGGCATTTTTCCATTTTTTTGGAGGTTCAATCGCTTGAACGAAAGTTTAGTCTACCAAACTGCTAAGTTTGGTTACCCGAGGTGAAAATGAACTAAAAGTTCAGGCCCCTAGGGACGATGGAAAAGTTCGGGTAGAAGTTCGGTTAACTGAGGACGGTGAAGTCCTTTTTGGTTCGATCGCCTGAAGTCAGGTCAACTATTTGACTACTCCATGGT
Organism: Malania oleifera; assembly: GCF_029873635.1. Lineage (NCBI taxonomy): Eukaryota > Viridiplantae > Streptophyta > Magnoliopsida > Santalales > Ximeniaceae > Malania > Malania oleifera. Next base: position 77,397,972 of record NC_080419.1, on the reverse strand, counting down.
TCGTTCAACCGATGCACTTTGACTTATTGGGTTCGGTCGCCCGAATTCCTTATGAATTTTCCCTAAGGTCCATTACTTGATTTTAATTGTACCCCTGATGACATGTGAACTATATTGGGGTTTGTGTACTTGGTGTGGGAACCTAAGGTTCATCTAAGGCCAATCTGAGCATACAATCCTACCATGCATGATGCAGTTATTATAGACCATATTGCATTATAGTTCGGAAATAAGAATATACAAAATACAATTACAAATAAAGTATAATATTCTTCAATATTTCCTTTAGGTCACCATACGCCATCATGATAGTGTCCTTTTCAATTCCATGTGTAGAGTGAACTTGTATGCAAGCTCAGGGCAAACATCAGGACCAAGTGTATTTGTCATTGTCAAAATGTGATATGATCAATTAGGTCAATAGAGTTAAAGGAAATTCAAGCACTAACCATCATGGACCTAAGAAAAAATGGGTACCAAAAACAGTAACTTAAATGTCTATTGCAGGTATGCTTGTGATCATCCTCCTCAAAAGATAGATGGTATATGGACAGCGGATGTTCACGACATATGACTGTGGATAAAGCTAAATTCACTTCCATCACACCAAAGGACGAAGGATTTGTCGCTTTTGGGGACAATGCAAAAGGGAAGATCATATGAGTAGGTAAAGTTGGGTAATGATCCATCACTTATTATAGATGATTTTTTACTGGTTAAGGGTTTAAAACATAACTTATTAAGTATAAGTCAATTGTGTGATAAAGGTTATAAAGCATCTTTTGAAGATGACAAGTGCACTGTTGAATATAAAACTGATAAAAAAATCTATTTACTGTTGACCGTCATGAAAATGTATATACCACCAGCTTTGATAACTAAACTTCTCAACGTGTGACATATTTCTCTGCTATGAATGAAATTAATTGGATTTGGCATAGGAGACTAGGACACGCAAACATGGACTTAATATCTAAACTAGTTAATGGAGACTTAGTTAAGGGATTGCCTAAGACAAAATTCGTGAAAGATAAAATATGTGATGCATGTCAATTAGGAAAACAAGCAAGATCTAGTTTTAAGAAGAAGAAAGTAATCTCTACTATTAGACCACTTGAAATGCTACACTTAGATTTATTTGGACCAAACCCAATTCTGAGTTTAGGAGGAAAATCATATGCACTTGTTATTGTTGATGATTATTCTAGATTTACATGGGTACTATTTTTAGGTCACAAAGATGAAGTGTGAGCACAATTTATTAAACTATGCAAGAAAATTCAAACTGAAAAGGGATATACTATTAATAAAATCCAAAGTGATAGGGGTAAAGAATTTAAAAATTAAGGCATGGAAGAATACTGTGAATCATTAGGAATATCTCATAACTTTTTAAGTCCTAGAACACCACAACAAAATGGTGTAGTTGAAAGAAAGAATAAGTCTATACAAGAAATGACCAGATCTAAACTTAACAAGCATAAACTACCTAAGTACTTTTGGATTGAGGCAATAAACACCACCTGTTACGTTCTAAATCGAGTTATGATTAGACCATCTCTAAATAAGACTTCTTATGAATTATGGAATGGCCATAAACCAAACATCTCATATTTTCATGTCCTTGGCTACAAATGCTTTGTACTTAAAGACAATAAACATTTAGGAAAGGTTGATGTGAAAACTAATGAAGGTATTTTTCTAGGATATGCATTAGATAGTAAAGCCTAGAGGGTATATAATAAATGAACATTAACCATTGTAGAATCCATTTACGTAGTATTCAATGAGTCCAATCCATTTGCTCAAAAGACTGATGAGGATGAAATTGAGATTAATAAGGAATATGAAAAATTATCTATTGAAGATAATTCAGAGTAGAGAAATGAAGTTAAGGAAACATCTTCTGAAGATAATCAAGTATAAAAAGAGGTTAATGAAATACCTAGAGAATGGAAATACATAAAGAATCATCCTATAGATCAAATTATAGAAGAACCATTACGTGGAATAACTACACGATCCCCACTTAGAAATATGATTAGTCATTTTGCTTTCTTATCACAAGAAGAACCTAAGAATGTGAGTGAAGCAATTGAGGATGAATCATGTCTAATATCTATGCAAGAAGAATTAAACTAGTTTGATAGAAACAAAGTCTGGACATTAATTCCTAGACCGAAGGATAAGACAATTATTGGAACAAAATGGATATATAAGAACAAGAAAGATAAACATTGAATAGTTGTTAGAAATAACGCAAGACTAGTAGCTCAGGGAAATAACGAGGAGGAAGGGATAGATTTTGGGGAAACCTTCACACCAATAATTAGAATGGAAGCCATTTGAATGCTATTAGCTTGTGCTACTTTTAAAAATTTCAAACTGTATCAAATGGACGTCAAAAGTGTAATTTTAAATGGCTACATAAGTGAAGAAGTATATATAGAACAATCCCCAGGTTTTGAAAATCATAAGCATCCAAATCACGTTAATAGACTAAGTAAAGCATTGTATGGTTTAAAGCAAGCTCCTAGAGCTTGGTATGAAAGGCTAAGCAGTTTTCTACTAGAAAATGGATTTACTAGAGGAAAGGTTGACACGACACTCTTCATAAAAGCTAAAAATGAAAATTTTCTTCTAGTACAAATATACGTAGATGATATCATATTTTGAGTAGCAAATGAAGAGTTGTGCAATGAGTTTGCAAAGTGTATGCAAAATGAATTTGAGATGAGCATGATGGGAGAACTTAACTTCTTCCTAAGACTTCAAATCAAACCAGCACAACATGGAATCTTTATAAATCAATCGAAATATATTAGAGACTTGCTCAAAAGGTTTAATATGGATGATAGTAAAATTCTAGGAACAACTATGAGCTCTTCTTTAAAATTAGACAAAGACGAGCAAGGTATACCAGTAGATGTTAAGCTCTATCGTGGGATGATTGACAGCTTACTATATCTGATTGCTAGCAGGCTTGACATAATGTTTAGCGTATGTTTATGCCCAAGATTTCAGGCTACCCCTAAAGAGTCCCATTTATTAGCTTTCAAAAGAATACTTAGATAATTAAGGGGGAGCAATATAAATTAAAATTAACATTTGGCTAATTTTTTTTCTTTTTACATTTGGTATTAAACTTAACGAATGGTTATTGTATGTTAAATTTTTATGGATACATGACACATGTTGATGCTCACATATACTTTTAGACTTTAATGAATTTATTTGCTTATCCATGTCTATGTAAATTGAAATACTGTGTATGTTCACATTGAAATTTGATTTAACAACATAGATAAACCTTAGAAAGGGGGAGAAGTAAATGGAGTAACATAGGGAGATATATTCCGCAGTACAATTTTGAAACATAAAGGTTGAAATGTATTTTGATTCCAAAGATGAGATATATTTATGTCAGAATATTTTTTTATACCCTTTTGTTGATGTCAAAAAAGGGGGCGAAGTTCGTAAGGATTTTTTTTTCTTTTGAAATAAAGGGGGAGAAGTACATACAAGTACATACTAGCAAAAATATTGCATATTCTACCATGTGTATGAACTTCATTGTGTGTAAACTATATTGTTATATTGTTGAATTCTAAATTATGCATTATCTTAGGGGGAGCCTTGTTAGGCGTAACCCATTTTTGCTCATGTATTTGTCATCATAAAAAAGGGAGAGATTGTTGACTCTATGAGCTCAATCCTATTTTGATAATGACAAATCACTTGGTATTTGACCTATGCAATTGAGTTTGTGAAATGGATCATGAGTTAGAATGCATGAACGGTAAGCTTGATATGGAAGCCACGAGGAACCTAAAGTATATATCGCTTGGTTGAATCCATGGAACTAGAGGAATAAAAGGATGAAGAAGCAAAACTTCAAGTTCAAGATCATTAATGAGAATGGGTATTTAGAATTGGATATATTGACATATGTCATATGATATAATTCAAAGCTCAAATATTCCCTAAACTAACCTTAGGACTCATGCATTTCATGAAAGATTCATTTACATTAGTTCTAGGTTGAATAAATATTTAGAAGAAAATTTTAGAGGCCTCGTTGACAAACCCCATGGCCTCATCTACGAACACATGAAGGCCACTCAATGATTAACAATTTTTTCTCATCGATGAAAAAATATCGAGAGCCCAAAAAGTTCAAATAGTGCTCTCGTCGATGAACTCATGGCCTCGTCGATGAATGAGTGTTGTACACTCATCGAAGAATGTACCCATTCATTGATGAAGGTCGTGGTGCAGAATGACATTCCAACACAAATACAGACAGATTAATGTTTAATCTCCATGATCCAACAGTTAGAAATTAATCTGATAGGGAGAACACTATTTAAACATACCCTAAACCCAATAGACACATAGAAGAAACACTTTAGAGAGACTAATCTCATTATCTTGTGCTAAGTGTGCCTCCATACCAAGATTTTTCCAACACTCTACTGCATTCATACTCTTGGGGCAAATCATCTTAGCTTTTCAAAGGGATTTCATCTACATATCTTGCAAACAATCCTTGGTGATTGAGGTTTGATAAATAAGTGATTGGTTTGTGATTCCTATATATATATATATACCTCAAAGATTTTTCATCTCTTATACTCTTATATCTAATATTTTTATTGAGAGGATAAATCCTTGTTTTTAGTACTTGAAAAGTTTATTCGAGAAAGGGTTTTGCTAAAATTTGAATCTTTGCGGATATTCAAGTTTATATTCTACACAAAGATTTCATCTTATGATATTATTGCAAAACTTTTAATAAGAAAATCCTAAGGATTTTAAAATACATAGCCTTGAGAAATCTTGTTGAAAAATACTGACTTGTGTTCAAATTTTTGAAGATATTTTATTTTATATATATATACAAAGATCATATTGTTGATTAGATTTTTGGAGCAAAACTGATTTACAGATACTTTTACAAAGATCATCAAGTTGGATTGAATCTTTGAAACTGAATAGTCATATCTATAGTTATACAAATATTATAAAAGGGATTCATTGACCACATTGCATAAACTCATTGAGCTTTATGTTTTATCATATGATTATGTACTAGGATTTATCTTGTACTCACTAGCTTGGTTAGAAGCATTTTGAGTTTTGAAAAAATTGTATTCATTATTTTGAATTCATGGTTCGGGCTATGAGCTGGGGTTGGGGTGGAACCTATGCCTCTTGTAAGCAACAGATTGTAAGGGAAGCTCCGTCCTAGTTAAAGGCACAGTTTTTTAGTGGAATCCTTAAGTGGGTTACTCAAGGCGAGGACTTAGGTTAGGGTAGGCCGAACCTCGTAAAAATTGAGTTTGCATCTCTCTCACCACTACCTCTATTTAATTTTTGTGTAATCTTATTTGGGTGAATATTGTGAATACTTTAATTACGTAGTAGGTCTACAATGTAATTGGGTAAAATATGTTGATTGACAAAGTCACTCATTAGGTTGAGTAACTAAAAAACATTAAGGTAGTTGTAAGTAGCTTACAAGTTTGTAATTGATAGTTTTCAAAATTAGAACTAGAAGGATTTAATTTTTAAAATACCCAATTCACCCACCTTCTTGGGATAACACTGGAATTCACATTGGTTTTGGGCTAAAATGTGGTTTGGTTTCTTTTATAAAAAATGGGTTTTGGGTAAACAACAAAAAGTTAGTGGGCTCGGGTTATTTTTAAAAAACATGGGCTTGGGTTATTTTTAAAGCATGGGTCTGGATTATTTTTAAAATAGATGGGCTTGTGTTTTCTTTTAAAAATCGGTGTGGGCTTGGTTTAGTCAAAGTCGGCTTTGAGTCTTTTCTAAAACAAATAGGCTTGTATTATTTTTAAAACAAATAGGCCTGGAAGTAAAAAAAAAAAAAAAAAAAAACATATTTGGGCTTTGGGGTTTAAAACAGGTGGGCTCTGAGGGTTTGTTAGAAAAATATGTGCGTAGGGTTCTAAAACGTCTCTTGGGATTGGGAGTTTTTCAGAGAGAGGTTGAATTTAGGGTTTCAATTTGGTTCTAAGCTCAGTGGTGTTTGGCTTAAGTTCAGTTCAGTGTTAAGTTCAGTGTTGCTCGAACCCAAAAATTGGGTTTAGAATCTTGCATTCAGAGTCTCATATACAGTTCAACGTTTTAGACTATAAAATAGGAAGGAGTGGCCTTTAGTTTACCTTTTTTCTTCCCCTCCTCCAATCTTCTTATCCCATTTATGAGTATGTAGATGTTAGTCTAGGGTATCCTCCTAGGTTTTCCTTATGGGATGGCTTCTGGGTTCTGAATGCGAGATGACTCTTGGGTTCTAAATGGAGGCACTGCAAAGTGCCTTCTTCAAATGGGGTAGTTCGGCACCAGTGGGTGTGCCTCTTGACGGGTTGAATCCAACCTTTAGGAGCCTTGCAAGGCTGCTACAGATTTTACAATCTACTTCTGGAACTTCTTTCATCTAGCGTGTTTCCTCTTTGCTCTCATTATGCACTTTTTCTCTTACTCTCTCAAATGTCTCTCTTTCTCTCAATTGTGTGTATTGTGTCTTTCCTCTGCTCTCCTTGTCTCAATTGTGTGTATTGTGTGCCTTTTGCTTTGTTCGAGACTCCTTATTTATAAGGTTGGTCTTAGGTCAGTTTAGGCAAGGTCGAGTTAGTTTTTTTCTTCTTTCTTTCCTCCCCAATAGCAATTGATTGCTTGCTTTCCTTCCAACAGCGATCCGTTCCCCAATTCTCATGATTGGGCTAAGTCTCCAATTAATGAAGATCATGGTAGTGAGTCTAAGGAAGGAATTATATTTCAAATTTTTGCAATATTTCTAAAGCATTTGTTTCTATACTAACCCTTAACCAAGGTAATCTTCTACGCACATGCTTAATTTCCTTTGATTTTTCATTTAAAAGTTATGACTTTATTATTTTTCACTCTAATTTGGTGAATAGGATCCCCAAGGATGCTTCAGAATATGCTCACACACAACTGTTGGCCTAACTAAGCTTTTCAATCTTATTTTGATGATAACAAATGAAGGATATATTAACATGTGTTGTTAAGTGATAATGTTTCGCGATTGAACAAAGTTATCATGGAAGGAAGCTTAGCAATTAAAGCCAATCAAATGAAAGCTTATCGGAGTATACAAGTAGTTCATGTCAAACATAAAGCTTAAAGGCAATTGGGACTTGAAGTTAAGTTGAATCTCAAAAGAAGGACAAAAAGCTTGATGACATAGTGCTTAAAGAGTTTATGTTTAGAAAGTCATTTGTAAGTACTTCAGTTCAAATATAATTTAGAATTATGAAGCTCATTAGGATGCATCATAGACTTAGAGATCGGTTTTTAAAAACCATGGAAAATGATTTTGAAAAAATACATTGTAGTCTTTCAAATAGCAAGGGTTTAAAAATATAAAAAAAAAAATGAAAGTTTTTCAAAAAAAGAAACTGGTTAGTTGACTGACCTAAATGTCATATTTGCTAAGCCAACTGACAAAAAGATTAGGTTGAATATCTATCCAACCAACTGACACTTTTTAACTGTAATACGTTAGCCGACTGACATGAGGGCCTGTTTAGCTAATTGGCATTTTTGAACTAAGTTTAGTGAACCGACTGACAATATCCTAGAATATATTTCTAGCAGAAAGAAGGGTCTTATTTTCCTGTCCAGCCAATTGACCCTGTAAAAATACCTACCCAGTCGCCTGCCCAACTATCTAACTCTATTGGATTTTAAATTTTGAACTTTAACGACAAAATTCTAAAAATTAGTTTTTCAAATATGAACGTTATAGAAACTTGGTGGACACTCCAAGTAACTTGGGAAACAAGGAAATTCATCCTAAAAAGTCTATAAATACTACTTTAAACCCAAGAAATCAAATCACCAAGCAATCACATAGCATTCAAGGATTCAACTCTCAATCTCTCACAAAGCTCTTTCTTGCCCACACTCCATCTAGGAGAATTCATTTGAATCTCTATTGATTCATAAGCCTACGGTTCTAATACTGAGTTTTCTGAACCACTAAAGAACCCTTGGTGATATCTAATCTTGAGCTTCATACTTTCTATCTTTATATTTGATTAAAGTATATTTAAGAGCTCTAACTTGTACAAACTTGCTTTATTTTGAGAGTTTTCTTGTACGTAGATTCTTGTGCCTTTCTTGTTATACTTTGACAGTTCAAGGCTGATTTGGATCGTTGAACCAAGCGTGGGCTGATCGCTTGGAGAGGTTTCTCTTCCTAAAAAAGAGGGATTTCTGTAAAACGTTTGCTCCACCTGGAAAGGAGCATTCATAGTGGAATCCTTTGGTGGTATTGGCCAAAGGCGAGGACATAGGCTGGGGATAAGCCAAACTTCATAAAAACGCGATGTTCTTCTTTCCCTATTCATTTAAATTTCAGTACTTCATATATTGTGTGTGTATATGCTAAGTGCAGGTTGCAGGGCTCAAACGTTGAATTAAAAAGAAGACTTTTAATTTAATGAAAGTATGTTTCAATTAACCGTTTGTGGAAACCCACAAGAGAGTACGTTGGTTAATTTTTGGATATCTTATTTAAGAGAGCGCAACAAAATAATATCAAAAATAGGGCTTGCAATTTACTTACAATGTTGCTTGTAAAAGCAAAAGCTGAAATTCCACAAAGGTCTCCAAATTGTGATTGGTTTGGTATTTGTGGTTGGTTACTCTTAAATTGATTGGTTGTTTAAGTTTTCAGTTAATTTGTGGGTTGTTTGAGTTTTATTGTGAATTGATTGGTTTACTTAAGTTTTGTTGTGTGTATTAAACAAGTAAGTAGAAATTTGCAAAAGGAACTTAAAGATTTTAATAACCCAATTCACCCCTCCTCTTGGGATCACTATTCCACTTTCAATTGGTATCAGAGCTAAGTAGTAACAAATCCTAAACAGTAGTTACACAAAGATCTACATGGCAAATATAGGAGTAGCTCCCTTCGGAAAGGGTCAATCCTCAACATGACCACCTATCTTTTGTGGACTAAATTATACCTTTTGGAAACAACGTGTGAGAATCTACCTTCAAACTATGGATTGGAAGACTTGGAAGGTTGTCACAAATGCTGACTTAATTTCTACGAAGTTGGTAGACGGAAAACAAGTCCCAAAATGAGAAAAAGACATAACTAAACTTGATCATAAAATGCTTTAAGTAAATGCAAGTGCAATTAATGCCATATATTGTGCACTAGATATCAATGAATTTAATAGAGTCATGACTTGTAAGACAGCTAAGGAAATATGGGACAAACTTAAAGTAACCTATGAAGGAACCGAAGATGTAAGACATAATCGAATAGATGTGCTAACCAGTGAATATAAGGCCTTCAAGATGAATCCTGATGAATCCATCACTAGTATGTATACTAGGTTCACCCACATAATAAACTCCCAATTTAGGAAAAACTTGTTCCACCTATGAGATGATCCGAAAAATACTTAGGGGGTCTTCCATCCATATGGGAACCAAAGGCTATGGCCATTACCGAAGGAAGAAACCTTAAAACCACATCTCCAGATGAACTCATAGGATCACTACTCACTTATGAAATGGCTATAAAAGAAAGAAATCCTGAAAATAAGAACAAGAAATCCATAGCTCTTAAAGCATTAAAATAAAGCTTAAATGATGAAGATAGTGAATCAAGTGACTTAGATCAAGATGAACTAGCCTTTATTATTGAAAGACTTGGAAAAGTCTATAAAAGAAACAAGAAGTTCTCTACAAAATTCAGAGGATCAAAAACTGAAAAAGGATGAAAATGGTATAGTTGTTAGAAACAAAGCTAGACTAGTAGCTAAAGGGTTCAACCAAGAAGAAGGAATAGACTACAATGAAACTTTTGCCCCCATAGCTAGATTGGAAGCAATTAGAACGCTCTTAACTTACGCATCCAGAAAAGAATTTAAATTATACCAAATGGATGTTAAAAGTGCTCTCTTGAATGGATATATAAATGAAGAAGTTTACGTAGAACAACCTCTGGGTTTTGAAGACACAAAAAATCCTGATCATGTATTTAGATTAACTAAAGCTTTGTATGGTTTAAAACAAGCTCCTAGAGCTTGGTATGAAAGGCTGAGTAAATTCTTACTAGATAATGGCCCCTCAAGAGGAAAGGTAGATAGTACCTTATTCATAAAATCCAAAAACAAAGTGTTGACTCTACGAGTCCAATCTTGTTTTGATAATGACAAATCACTTGGTATTTGATCTGTGCATTGAGTTTGTGTACAAGACCTATATTAACCATGCACAGAAAGATAACAAGTTATGGATGCCTTCAAGTAAATCCTACAAATCGTGGAAAGCATCATGGAACTTAAAGAGTACGAGAATCAAGATGCAAATGACAAAGTTCAAGAAACTCTTGGGAATGGGTATTTAGAGCTTATGTATTTACATTGGCATATGATTTATTTTGAAGCTCATTATAACTTAGAATGGTTTTAGGATTCATGCATTTCACGTACATCATTAGAAAACTCTCATGGACCTTGAAATGTTTTCAAAATCATGAAAAATATATTTTATAAAAGATCCAGGAAAAGAAGCCAAGCAGATTTTTAGTTAAAAATAAAAATTTGAGAGAATGGATAGTTCGGTCGCCTAAACTCAAACCTCAATAGCCTGAAAAATTTCTTCGGTTGCCTGAAGATTAAGTTCAGTCACCTGAAGAATTAAATGGAGAAGACAGAACCTGGCCGAGGCTCTTCGGTCGCCTGACCTTGGAACCTCAGGCGCCTGAAGTTGACACTTCAGGAGCCTAAAGTCGAGTTCGGTTGCCTGAACTAGCAGGAAAGCCTAAAAATAAGCTCTTTATTAAAAAGACACGCGAAGTATCTTATTGATCCAATGGCTGAGATTAATTCTAAGGGTAATATAATATATATTATGAACATCAAAACCCTAGAATATATGCACAAGGACAAACCAAGAAAGATATACTTCTCATTGCAAGATTTGAACCCCAGAGCCAGTTTTTCTGCACTTCAATCTTCATCCATCTTCGTTTGGGAAAATCTCTACTGAAATCAAAAGAGCATTCATTTATCCAACTAAACTTTGATCCAGTATTAAGGTTTGATCTGTCAAGTTATCATTTTTCAAGAATCTCTCATCTCTTTACTTGTTTATCGTTAGAAAGAGGATTTGATCTTGAGTGTGTATTCACATATAAAAACTAAATTTCGGGAAGATCATGTTTTGAGAAAAACTTGTTAGCTTGGTTGATTGATTTGAACTTCAAGAAGTAGATAAACACATATTCATATATATTGTTCATTGGGCTTCTTATTGAGAAACCTACTTTGATTAAAATATTGGAACTTGAAGGAAAACTTTGTGATTTTTGATTGAGTTGTATTCAAGTCAATTTTTTGTTAAATAACTCACTTCAAATATACATAAGCATCTTTACAAAGTGAATCAAGAACCCTAGTGGACTCCAAAGCATTCCAAATATATTTTCACTTGGGAGTTTTTTATTAAATACGAATTTGTGTTTTGAAAAATATCATAGATCAAACGATTGTATTATTTTTCATACATTCTTGAGATTCAAGTTATATCATATGATAATGTACTAGGAAATTGAATTTTACTCACAAGCTTTTGTTGGAAGCATTGTTTTGAGTGTTATTTCTCAGATTTCATTGTAAACACGGATCGGGTTGTGAACCGGGTGTGAGGAGGAAGTTGTACCTCTTGTGAGTAGCGAATAAGGAGGGAGCTGTACCTCTTGTAAGCAGCGTTTTGTAAAACTGAAGATGAATATACTGAAGAGGATTGGAAGTCAGTTCAAAGTAATGCCACTGCCATGAATATACTCTTTTGTGCACCAGACGTCAATGAATTTAATAGGGTAATGGCATGTAACTCGACTAAAGAAATTTGGGAAAAATTAGAAGTTACATATGAAGACACTAAGGAAGTAAAGGATAGCAAGATAGACATGCTCACTAGTGAATATGAAGCATTTAAAATGACGGTTAATGAATCCATAAAATCCATGTACACTAGATTTGCACACATCATTAACTCTTTAAATGCTCTTGGAAAAACTTACCCTTCTTATGAGTTGATCAGGAAAATACTCAAGGGATTACCTCAAGTGTGGGAAGCTAAAGCTACTGCAATAGCAGAAGGGAGAAATCTCAAGGATATATCGGTGGACGAACTCATTGGCTCACTTATCACCTATGAGCTGGTGATAAATGAGAGGAAAAATGGACAAAGCAAAGTTAAGAAGGTCACTGCACTTAAGGCATCATCAAGCTACTCAAGTGAAGGAAGCGATTCTGAAATGGATGATGACATGGCCCTGCTAACAAAGAAGTTCGAAAAGTTCTTAAAGAAGAACAAAAAGTTCAACAAAAAAATTTGGAACTCTAAATCAGAAAGAGGAGAGTAAAGCATGAAGAAAAAGAAGGAGGATCCACCAACATGCTATAATTGCCGAGAAGTTGGACACATCAAGCCCGAGTGCCCCAAACTCATGAAAGCTTCAAGGAAAAAGAAGAAGGCGTTGAAAGTTGACTGGGATACACACAGCACTAGCAGTTCAGAATATGAATCCAGCGATGACGAGGTAGCCAATCTATGTCTAATGGCACATGATGACTTTGAGGTACTATCATCTCGTTCATCATCTTCATACTACTCTAGTGAATCTGAAAATGAAAATGATATGATGTCATATGATGAACTGAAACAAGAATACCTATACACTATAAAAATACTTGAGAAGAAAACAAAGAAAATTTCTGAGTTAAGAAGCCAAGTCAAAGAACTTTCAAATCTTGTTGAACACCAAACTGAATCCCATGCATATTCCATGAAGGATAAAGAGCTGAAAATTGAGGAATTAGAAAAGGACTTGAAAGACAAATTTGAAATTATTTTGTAAATTTACCAAAGGACAAAACAACTTTGAAAAGCTCTTAGGATCTCAAAGAAATTCTCTAGAAAAAGAAGGGCTCAGTTTTAATGGTAAAGAAAATATAAGAAAAAGACAACTTTACATGGGGTATTTCAAAAAAGAATCAAAGTCATTTGTTCCAACTAAGAATCATTATAGATATACTACATGCTTCAAATGTAGAAGGTTGGGTCATATACAATTTGACTGCCCTTTCAAAAACAAAGATGTAAAAATTGGGAAAGTATGGAAGATTAAGGGTGAACCTAGCACTAACCCTCCTAGACCCAAGACAATCTGGGTACCAAAGCTAGTTGTTTAATTGTATCTTGCAGATTTGCTTAAGAACCACTTCTTCAAAAGATAGATGGTATATGGACAGTGGATGCTCACGTCACATGACCGGAGACAAATCAAAATTCACATCCTTCACACTCAAGGATGAAGGGTTTGTTACCTTTGGAGATAATGCTAAGGGAAGGAACACAGGTGTCGGTAAAGTCGGTAATGATTCCACACTCATTATTGATGATGTTTTATTAGTCAAAGGTCTAAAGCACAATTTATTGAGCATAAGTCAACTATGTGATAAAGGGTACAAAGTATCATTTGAACATGACAAGTGCATAGTTGAACACAAAACTGATAATAAGATACTGTTCATTGCTAAACGACATGAAAACGTATACACCACAAGTTTTGATAACCTAACTTCACAAAGTGTAACATGCTTATCTGCTATGAAAGAAATAAGTTGGATTTGGCATAGGAGACTAGGACACGCAAACATGGATTTAATTTCAAAATTAGTTAAGAAAGAATTAGTTAAGGGAATGCCCAAGACAAAATTTGTGAAAGATAAAATCTATGATGCATGCCAACTAGGAAAACAAGAAAGAACAAGCTTTAAGAAGAAGAAAGAGATCTCCACTACTAGGCCACTTCAAATGCTGCACTTAGACTTATTTGAACCAAACCAAATTCAGTGTTTAGGAGGAAAATCATACGCTTTGTCATAGTTGATGACTTCTCAAGATACACATGGGTACTATTTTTAGGTCATAAAGATGAAGCATGTGAAAATTTTATTAATCTGTGTAAGAGAGTACAAAATGAAAAGGGATACACAATTACCAAAATTCGAAGTAATAGGGGTAGAGAGATTAAAAATCAAGGCGTGGAAGACTATTGCAACTCATTAGGAATTGGCCATAACTTTTCAGCTCCTAGAACACCACAACAAAATGGTGTAGTTGAAAGAAAGAATAGATCTATACAAGAAATGGCTAGAACTATGCTTAACGAACATAGATTACCTAAATACTTCTGGGCCAAGACTATGAATACAGCCTGCTATGTACTTAATAGAGTTCTAATTAGACCATCACTTAATAAGACTCCTTACGAATTATGGAATGGCCATAGACCAAACATATTATATTTTCATGTTTTTGGCTGTAAGTGTTTTGTGCTTAGAAACAATAAGCATTTAGGAAAATTCGATGTAAAATCTGATGAAGGTATCTTCCTAGGGTATGCCTTAGATAGTAAAGCTTTTAGAGTGTATAATAAATGAACATTGACGGTCATAGAATCTATTCATGTAATGTTCGATGAGTCAAATCCTTTTTCCAAAAGAATTGATGAAGATGAACCTGAATTAAACAAGGAACTAAAAGAACTATCAATTGAGAATGATTCAGAAAAGCAACTTGAACTTAGAGAACCATCCATTGAAATTGAAGAAACTGCAACTGAGGTAAATGCACCACCTAGAGAATGGAAATACATAAAGAATCATCCCATAGATCAAATAATAGGAGAACCATTACGTGGAGTAACCACTCACTCTTCTCTTAGGAACATGATGAGTCATTGTGCATTATTATCACAAGAAGAACCTAAGAATGTGACTGAAGCTATAGAGGATGAATCTTGGGTGCTATCCATGCAAGAGGAATTAAATCAATTTGAAAGAAATAGAGTATGGACGTTAGTTCCCAGACCAGAGGATAAGTCAATCATAGGGACCAAATGGATATATAAGAATAAGAAAGATGAAAATGGAATAGTTGTGAGAAATAAGGCTAGATTAGTAGCTCAGGGATATAACCAAGAAGAAGGTATACATTTTGAAGAAACATTTGCCCTGTAGCTAGGATGGAAGCCATACGAATGTTATTAGCATACGCAGCATTTAAGGATTTCAAGCTATATCAAATGGACGTGAAAAGTGCATTTTTAAATGGCTACATAAATGAGGAAGTGTATGTAGAACAACCCCCTGGATTTGAAAACCATAAGAACTCAGATCATGTTTATAAACTAACAAAGGCCTTGTACGGTTTAAAGCAAGCTCCTAGAGCTTGGTATGAAAGGCTAAGCGGATTTCTATTAGAAAATAGATTTATAAGAGGAAAGATAGATACAACCCTGTTTATAAAGGCTAAGAAAGATGATATTCTCCTAGTGTAAGTATATGTAGATGACATCATCTTTGGCGCTATCGATAAAGAATTGTGTAATGAATTTGCCAATACAATGCAAAATGAATTTGAGATGAGCATGATGGGTGAACTAAATTTCTTCATAGGACTTTAGATTAAACAAGTAAATCATGGAATTTTCATAAATCAATCAAAGTATATTAGAGACCTACTCAAAAAATTTAACATGGAAGACGGAAAAATACTAGGTACACCTATGAGCACTTGATTGAAATTAGATAAAGATGAACAAGGTATACCAGTAGATTTCAAACTATATCGTGGAATGATAGGTAGGTTGTTATATCTGACTGCCAGTAGACCAGATATAATGTTTAGCGTATGTTTGTGCACAAGATTTCAGTCTGCTCCAAAAGAGTCTCACTTGCTAGCTGTTAAACGTATACTTAGATATTTGATAGGAACCGTGGACATTGTGTTATGGTGTCCTAAGCACACATCATTTGAGATTCTTAGTTATTTATATGCTAATTATGCAGGTAGTAAAGTGGATAGGAAGAGCACTAGTGGTACTTGTCACTTCTTAGGACACTCCTTGGTCTCTTGGTTTTCCAAGAAACAAAATTCAGTCACTCTTTCCACAGCGGAAGCTGAATACATAGTGGCAAGTAGTTGTTGTGCTCAAACGCTTTACATGAAGCAACAACTGAAGGATTTTGGATTAAACTATGAAAAAATTCCCATAAGATGTGATAATACGAGTGCAATAAATATCTCAAAGAATCCCATATTACATTCACGAACTAAGCACATAGAAATACGACATCACTTTCTTCATGACTATGTACAAAAAGGGGATGTAAGACTTGAGTTTGGATGCATAGATGAACAATGGGCTGATATATTCACAAAACCACTTGCAGAGGATAGATTTATACAAATTAGAGGTGAATTTGGTCTCATGCATAGTCGAGAGGTTGCTTAGAATCATGATTAAATGATATAATTCTGGGGGAGTAACATCTCTTACAACTTAATCACTTGAACATGCGTATTATTAATATTATTAATATTTGGTATCAACTTTTGGATACATTCAAAACCTTAAGATCGCTAAAGGGAAAAGAACATAAGGTTGCATCTACTCATGCTTTATTTGTTTACACCTTTTTGTTGATGTCAAAAGGGGGAGAAAATCTGGAAAAGGCAAAAATCTGGAAAAGCAAAACTAATAAATGGAAGCAAAGAGTCTTGGTGGTAAAACTAATTTGCAAAGGGTGAGATATTCAAAGGGAGAAATCTAGCATATTACATTTATTATTAGCATATTTCTTATTTCATTTGGATTCAGGATAAACACTTTTTGTATGAACATGAGCATATTGTCATTCATTGAATATTTGATGCATTAATTGAGGGGGAGCCTTAGTTGGGTGTTACCCATTATATATTTTTTCTTGTGCACTTGTTATCATCAAAAAAGGGGAGATTGTTAACTCTACGAGTCTAATTTTGTTTTGATAATGACAAATCACTTGGTATTTAATCTGTGCATTGAGTTTGTGTACAGGACCTATATTAACCATGCATGGAAAGATAACAAGTTATGGATGCCTTCAAGTAAAGCCTACAAATTGTGGAAAGCATCTTGAAACTTAAAGAGTACGAGAGTCAAGATGCAAGCGGCAAAGTTCAAGAAATTCTTGGGAATGGGTATTTAGAGCTTATGTATTTACATTAGCATATGATTTATTTTGAAGCTCATTATAACTTAGAATGGTTTTAGGATTCATGCATTTCGTGTACATCATTAAGAAACTCTCATGGACCTTGAAATGTTTTCAAAATCATGAAAAATATATTTTATGAAAGATCCAGGAAAAGAAGCCAAGCATATTTTCAGTTAGAAATAAAAATTTGAGAGAATGGGTAGTTCGGTCGCCTGAACTCAAACCTTAGCAGCCTGAAGAATTTCTTCGGTTTCTTGAAGATTAGGTTCAGTCGCCTGAGAATTAAATGGAGAAGACAGAACCTGGTCGAGGCTCTTCAGTCGCCTGACCTTGGTACCTCAGACGCCTGAAGTTGACACTTCAGGAGCTTGAAGTTAACACTTCAGGAGCCTGAAGTCAAGTTCGGTTGCCTAAACTCGCGGGAAAGTCTAAAAATCAGCTCTTTATTAAAAACACACGCGAAGTATCTTATTGATCCAACGGCTGAGATTAATTCTAAGGATAATATAATATATATTATAAACATCTAAACCCTAGAATATATGCACAAGAACAAACCAAGAAAGATATACTTCTCATTGCAAGATTTGAACCCTAGAGCCGGTTTTTCTGCACTTCAATCTTCTTCCATCTTCGTTTGGGAAAATCTCTACTAAAATCAAAAGAGCATTCATTCATCCAACTAAACTTTGATCCAGTATTAAGGTTTGATCTGTCAAGTTATCATTTTTCAAGAATCTCTCATCTCTTTACTTGTTTATCATTAGAAAGAGGATTTGATCTTGAGTGTGTATTCACATATAAAAACTGAATTTCGGGACGATAATGTTTTGAGAAAAACTTGTTAGCTTGGTTGATTGATTTGAACTTCAAGAGGTAGATAAACACATATTCATATATATTGTTCATTTGGCTTCTTATTGAAAAACCTACTTTGATTAAAATATTGGAACTTGAAGGAAAACTTTGTGATTTTTGATTGAGTTGTATTCAAGTCAAATTTTTGTTAAATAACTCACTTCAAATATACTTGAGCATCTTTACAAAGTGAATCAAGAACCCTAGTGGACTCCAAAGCATTCCAAATATATTTTCACTTGGGAGTTTTTGATTAAATACGAATTTGTGTGTTGACATATATCATACATCAAACGATTGTATCGCTTTTCATTCATTCTTGAGCTTCAAGTTATATCATATGATAATGTACTAGGAAATTGAATTTTACTCACAAGCTTTTGTTGGAAGCACTGTTTTGAGTGTTATTTCTTAGATTTCATTGTAAACACGGTTCGGGTTGTGAACTGGGTGTGAGGAGGAAGCTGTACCTCTTGTGAGCAGCGGATAAGGAGGGAGCTATACCTCTTGTAAGCAGCGGTTTGTAAGGGAAGCTCCGTCCCACTTTAAGGAGCAGGGTTATTAGTGAATCCTTGAGTGGTTGCTCAAGGCGAGGACGTAGGTGAAGTCGGCTGAACCTCGTAAAATCGTGTTTGTCATCTCTCTTCCTTTTACTCTTTATTTTCCACGTTGTATTTAGATTGAGTATATTGCATGCATAGATAGGATTGCCACACTCACACATAATTGAGCAACTAGAAGTAGTTGGTAAACTTATGAGAAGTGTGTAAAAGAAAATTAAGTGAATTAATTTTTTAATATCCAATTTACCCCCCCCCCCCTCTTGGGATTACACCTGAATCAACACAAAGGTATGCTTATAATTCAAATCTACGTTGATGATATAATATTTGGCTATACAAATGAAGAGTTATGTAAAGAATTTGCAAAATGCATGCAAAATGAGTTTGAAATGAGTATGATAGGAGAATTGAATTACTTCCTAGGTTTACAAATAAAGAAAACTAAGAATGGAACATTCATTAATCAATCAAAATACATAAAAGATATGCTCAAGAAATTCAATATGGAAAGATGTAAATCAATAGGAACTCCAATGAATACCTCAACAAGTCTCGTCAAAGACGAAAAGGGAAAACTAGTAGATATGAAATACTATCGAGGTATGATAGGAAGTTTATTATACTTAACATCTAATAGACTGGATATAATGTTTAGTGTATGCTTATGTGCTCGATTTCAATTAGATCCTAAAGAATCCCATCAAATAGCTATAAAAAGAATTCTATGATACTTATTAGGAACCATCAATCTAGGACTATGGTATCCAAAAGGTACCGAATTTGAAATAATTAGTTATTTGGATGCCAACTATACCGGATGCAAGATTGATAGAAAAAGCACAAGCGGTACATGTCACTTCCTAGGAAATTCCTTAGTATGATGATTTTCAAAGAAACAAAACTCAATAGCCTTATCAACTACTGAAGCCAAGTATATTACATCTGGGAGTTGTTGTGCACAAAGTCTATATATGAAACAACAGTTAAAAGATTTTAATCTAGAATATCAAACAATACCAACCAAGTGTGATAATACCAGTACAATAAATATATCTAAAAATCCCATATCACACTCTAGAACAAAACATATTGATATCAAACATCACTTTTTGAGAGATCATGTTCAAAAAGAATATATATAACCCTTGAATTTATCAATAAAAATGATCAATGGGCTGATATCTTTACTAAACGTTTCTCAGCAGACAGATTCATAACCATTAGAAGAGAACTTGGTCTATTACATAGTTGAAAAATTGTGTAAAGAATCAAAATTTAGAAAAGATCAACAGTCAGCTAACTAACCAAAGGCCCAGCTATTTGATTGAACAAATGTGTGTTAAAAGGGTTATAGCCACTCGACTAACCAAAGGCCCAGTTGATTGATTGAACCATTTCCTCTAAAACAGCAAGTAGTCACCCAACTGACCATGGAGTCGGCCGACTGACTGACAAAAATCTCCAAAACTCATTTATAAAACCTTAGTCCTTCGAGCGGTTAGTCAACTGACCTAGGGTTTGTACTCCACTTATGCTCTCATTCTCTCATATTCCTCAGTCCTTCCTCCTCCAAATCTACTGAAACCTAATCATCCATCTTTCATTCCATACGTAATCCTTAGGTTTTTCACCTTTTGTTTCCAAAGAATATTCAAAAATTCCAAGAACAAAGTCAGCTGGAAGTAAGAAACCATCCACCTCATTTCAAAATATTTAGGATTCTTCAATAGAACAATAGCTAGTAGCTCTAGACGCCAAAAGTTTTTACCAAAATCACGTAAGCACTATAGATCCGATACTAGGTAAAATCCTCGATACCTCATTTTTCACATCCGATTTCCCTCACATTTGAAGCCTTAGGATTAAAAAAAATTTTTTTGTATCAAGCCAAGGGACACTTCCCAAAACTTGGTAAAAATTTTCTATGCAAATTTGGTTAAGGAAGAAATCGAGCTTCCTACCCAAGTAATGGGAACATCCATCTCTCTTACTCCTGATTCCCTAGACAAAATTTTCAAAATCACCAAAGGAGATTTCGAATGTACGGTACCTCGTGGATCTTAGAACAAGGCTTTACCCCCAAAGAATTTCTTCCCTTGATATTGGACACCGAGCCTATTTCATATGACAATACTCCACTATACAAACATACAAACCTTCAAGCTCAAATTCTTCAGAAAATCATCACTTATAATATTCTTGCTCAAGGGCAAGAAACTTGACTTACCTAGACTAATGCTCAAATGGATAATAACTCGTGTGGAAGCAAGACGAGTTACTCTTCCCTATGGAGGAATTTTGAATCAACTTTTTTCAAAATTACAAGTATCCTCTCCTACTGATTTCAATTCCATTATGATATTTTCAATTCCACTACTCTAAAACTAATGGGGTATGAAAAATATGAGGATGGATGGATACTAAAGGGAAGCGAAGGTCAAGTGCATCAACCTCCTATTACAACTACTCCTGCATGGTTTAATTCTTTTTATCAACAATTTATCACCTTTAATAACTCCATGCAAACGGGGCTTCAATCCCTTCAAACCAACTTTTTTTCCCTTCAAGCAAATTACTTTTCACTTGATGAACGCTTAAGTCGAATTGAGAAACACTTAGCTAGCTCCTCACGCACTAATGATCCCAAGGATATCAGTTCAACTCCAGCAAGTAACGATGGGAGTGATGATGAGGACTGCAAGGAAGAAAGTGATGAGGAAGATATGGAAGAAGAGCATGGTTTAGAAGAAGAAAAAGAATAAGAAGAAGAAGAAGCTGATGATGACGATGATAAGGCCGAAAGCTGACTTTTTAGATTATTCTTGTACTTAAAACACTAAATCTTGTAACTTTCTGAATGTATTCAGTATTTTGTATGTTAAACACTTAGTTTGGTTGTTTCTCTTACTTTGCTTATACTAGTATAACCTTGTACTTTTCCCCTTGTTTTGAATGATGTCCAAAAGGGGAGAGATTGTGAAAAGCAAAGATGATATGTTGAGTATTTGCTAAGATGATATGTTGAGCATTTTGAATATTTTCCTTTTGAATATTGCATATTGACTATTGTTGAAGTATATTCACCATATTGAACATATCCACATGCTATATTGAACAATAATGGATGGTGAATTGTAATGAATTATGTGTGTTCATATGCTTGATATATATATATTTGACTTCACATACTTAAAATATTGAAAGAATGCTTATAGTAAGGGGGAGCCTTTTCAAAGGAACCCTCATCTTTGCTCCTCATTTGTCATCATCAAAAAGAGGGAGATTATTGGCCTAACAAAACTTTTCAATCTTGTTTTGATGATAAAAAATGATGGATATATTAACATGTGTTGTTAAGTGATAATGTTTCAAGATTGGACAAAGTTATCATAGAAGGAAGCTTAGCAATTAAAGTCGATCAAATGAAAGCTTACCAGAGTATACAAGTAGTTCATGTCAAACTTAAAGCTTAAAGGCAATTGGGACTTGAATTCAAGCTAAACCTCAAGAGATGGACAAAAATATTAAAGAATTAGTTCTTAAAGAGTTTATGTTTAGAAAATCATTTGTAAGTACTTGAGTTCAAATATAATTTAGAATTATGAAGCTCATTAGGATGCATCATAGACTTAGAGACCAATTTTTAAAAACCATAGAAAATGATTTTGAAACATTACATTTGAGTCTTTCAAATAGCAAGAGTTTAAAAATAAAAAGAAAAAAAAAATGAAAGTTTTTCAGAAAATGAAACTTGTCAGCCGACTAACCTAAACAGGCTATATTTGCTCAACCAACTGACAAAAAGTCCAGGTTGAATGTCTGTTCAGCCGACTAAAACTTTTTAACTGTAATCCGTTAGCCGACTGACATGAGGGCCTATTTAGTCGACTGACATTTTTTAACTAAGTTCAGTTAGCCGACTGACAATTTCCTAAAATTTATTTCTGACAGACGGAAGGGTCTCAACTGCTTGTCCAGCCGACCGACCCTGTAAAAATACCTACCTAGTCGCTTGTCCAGCCGACTGACTCTACGGGATTTTAAATTTTGAACTTTAACGGAAAAATTCTAAAAATTAGTTTTTCAAATATTAACGTTATAAAAACTTGGTGGACACTCTAAGTAACTTGGGAAACAAGGAAACTCATCCTAAAAAGTCTATAAATACTACTTTAAACCCAATAAATCAAATCACCAAGCAATCACACAACATTCAAGCATTCAAATCTTAATCTCTCACAAAGCTCTTTCTTGCTCACACTCCATTTGGGAGAATTCATCTGAATTGCTGCTAATTCATAAGCCTATGGTTCTAATGCTCAGTATTCTGAACCACTAAACAACCCTTGGTGATCTCTAATCTTGAGCTTCATACTTTCTATTTTTATATTTGATTGAAGTATATTCAAGAGCTCTAACTTGTACAAATTTGCTCTATTTTGAGAGTTGTCTTGTACACAAATTCTTGTACCTTTCTTGTTGTACTTTAACGGTTCAAGGCTGATTTGGATCGTTGAACCAAGCGTGGGCTGATCGGTTGGAGTGGTTTCTCTTCTTGAAAAAGGGGGATTTTTTTAAAAGGTTTGCTCCACCCGAAAAGGATTGTTGATAGTGGAATCCTTTGATGGTATTGGCCAAAGGCGAGGATGTAGGCCAAGGATAAGTGAAACCTCGTAAAAACATGGT
Source organism: Malania oleifera (assembly GCF_029873635.1). Taxonomy (NCBI): domain Eukaryota; kingdom Viridiplantae; phylum Streptophyta; class Magnoliopsida; order Santalales; family Ximeniaceae; genus Malania; species Malania oleifera. The sequence continues at coordinate 77,374,736 of NC_080419.1, read as the reverse complement.
GTTCTTCTTTCCCTATTCTTTTATATTTCAGTACTTCCTATATTGTATGTGTATTTGCTAAGTGCGGGTTGCAGGGCTAAAACGTTGAATTAAAAAGAAGACTCTTAATTTAACGAAAGTACGTTTCAATTCACCATTTGTAGAAACCCGCAAGGGAGTACGTTGATTAATTTGCAGAAATCTTAATTAAGAGAGTGCAATAAAATCAATTCCACAAAGGTCTCCAAATTGTGATTGGTTTAGTATTTGTGGTTGGTTACTCTTAAATTGATTGGTTGTTTAAGTTTTCAATTATTTTGTGTATTATTTGAGTTTTAATTGTGAATTGATTGGTTTACTTAAGTTTTGTTGTGTGTATTGAACAAGTAAGTAAAAATTTGTTAAAGGAACTTGTTGGCCTAACCAAGGCTTACAACTCTTGATTTTGATGATAACAAAGTTAGGTTATCTAATGTTCTTCAAAGTTATGGTATTTCAAATATTGATACAAAAGCATACTTCATGGAAACAAGTGGTCAATTCTAAAAGCTCAAAAGACCAATATGGAAAGACTCGAGGATCATAGGAATATTTAAAGCTTATATCAACACAAGTGATCAATACTGAAAATTCAGGAACTCAAAGCAACATCTTTATGAAGTTTTTGAAAAAGAGTTCAAGAAATAAAGAGAGTCTAGTAGGACATATTTGTAAGTACTTCAAGTATTTTTCAAATTGTGAAATTTCATTTTGAAGCTCATTAGGAATGAAGAGACCTTAAATTTAAAACTTGGAACATATTTTTCAAAGAAAAAAAATTAAATAATCCAAGGATAAATAAGAAAAGAGAGAAAGAATGTCAAATATTTTCAAAGTTAGTTTTTCTACTCGATAGGCAGCTAACTGCACATGGTCAATAGGTTGTCGATTTAAAGACTTTTAAAAAACATAGAAAGAAAGTCATCAAACTACTGCCTGGACCTTGATAGGCATTTGACGAGGTTTTTTAAGAAGCCTGACAAGGTTTCACCAGGCTGCTGTCACCCTTCTTCCTGTTTAATAAAACTGTGAGCTTTAGTGACAAGCGCCTGACAACTAGGTGACAGGCGACTGCCACCCAACAACTTGTGTTATTTATAAGTGAAAAGCACCGATAGGACCCTAATTGGAAGCCCTCAGACTACTACCACGTGACAGATTTTAAATTTCATAATGGACATATTTTTGAAACATTAATTTCTTGGGGCTCAAACTTATTCAAAACTTGGACACTACTCCAAGTAAAAGTGGGGATCAAGTTAAATACTTTTCTAACTCTATAAATATACCCCAAGAACAATTAATTCAGCTACCAAGAATCAATTATAGCATTCATACTCTCTCAAATTGTTCTCAAACTCTCAAAGGCTCTCTCACTCACAATTTGCATGAAATCTACTGAGGCTTTGCTGACTCTCAATCTCTAGTATTGTGCTACAATTCAAATTTCTTTCATCAATTGAAAGAATCTTTTGGTAATATACTCTTGGGGCTTCAACATGAATTTCATATTTGATTTGCTTTGAAGTATATAGCTCTGAATTTGTACTAATCAGCTATTTTGAGAGCATCTCTTATACACCTTTTTTAAAATCTTGTTTTGTAGATTGACGGTTCAAGTGTTTGGATTGTTGGACCAAATAAGGGAATATCGTTTGGAGAGGCAGGCTCTAGCCTAATTAAGGAGTGGTTGTAACGGTGTTGTTCCGCCTGGCAAAGGAACCAATATAGTGAAATCCTTTGGTGGTTGGCCAAAGGCAAGGATGTTGGCTGGGGATAAGCCAAACCTCATAAAACTTGGTGTTCTTCTCTCTACTTTATTCTTTACTTTCTGCACAATATTTTTATTTGTTGAGTGTATATTGCTGATTGCAGGGCTTAAGTAAAAAAATTCAAATAAGACTCTTAATTTTAGAAAGTATGTTTTAATTAATTTTTTGTGGAAACCCACAAGGGAGTACGTTGGTTAATTTGCAAAAATCTTGGTTAAGAGAGCGCATTATAAAACAAAATCAAAATGAGGCTTGCATATAAACTTAGGGCTGCTACCAAAAGCTTAAAATCATCAAGATCTTGAATGATTGATTGATTTTCATATTGTGGTTGATTGGATTGTTTAACTTTCAGTACTTTGTGGTTTGATTTGCTTGTGGTTATAAATTGATTGATTTACTTCCATTCTTGTTGTTGCACTAAAACAAGTAAGAAGTTAAAAAGAATTTAAATTTTTTAACTAACCCAATTCACCCCTCCCCCCTCTTGGGAACAATATTCTAATTTCAATTGGTCTCAGAGCCTAGTTATAGTAAATTTTAACAAGAAACTATATAAATATCGAAATGGCACACATAGCTTTTTTCGGAGAGGGTCAATCCTCAACTCGACCGCCAATCTTTTGTGAAATGAACTATACTTTTTGGAAACAGCGTATGAGATTATATCTTCAAACTATAGATTGGAAAGCTTAAGAGGTTGTCATGGATGGTGATCTAATACCCTTCAAACTAGTAGATGAAAAACAAGTCCCTAAGGAGAAAAAAAACATAACTAACTTAGATCACAAAATGCTTCAAGTTAATTCAAGTGCTATAAATGCTTTATATTGTGCTATAGATATTAATGAATTCAATAGAGTCATGGCCTACAAAACAGTCAAAGAAATTTGAGATAAGCTAGAGGTAACATATGAAGGAACAATCAATGTTAGAGATAATAGGATTGATATGCTAACTAGTGAATATGAAGCTTTCAAAATGAACTCAGATGAATCTACTACTAGTATGTATACAAGGTTCACTCACATAATCAATTCTCTCAATGCCTTAGGAAAAACCTACACTGCCTATGAGATGATTCAAAAAATACTTAGAGGTCTTCCACCTATATGGGAACCAAAGTCCATAGCAATTACGTAAGGTAGGAACCTTAAAACCACATCACTAGATGAACTTATAGGCTCACTACTTACTTATGAAATGACCTTAATGGAAAGAAATCCTGAACCTAAGCACAAGAAATATATTGCTTTAAAAAAAACTAACGAAAGCTCAAGTGATGACAATAGTGAATCAAGTGGTCTAGACCAAGATGAATTAGCATTCATTACCAAAAGACTTGGCAAATTCTATAGAAGAAACAAAAAGTTCCCTAGAAAAATTAATAAAGCAAAATCTGAAAAAGGGGAAACAAGTAGGAAAGAAAACAAAAATAAAAAATACCTACCTATGTGTTATCATTGCAAAAAACTAGGTCATATCAAGCCAGACTGCACTTAACTCAAGAAGGAGAAGAAGAAAAAGAAAACAACAATGAAGGCAGCATAGGATGAAACAAGTTCAAGCGAAATGGAAACCGAGTCAAGTGGGCAAGAGATGGCTAACATATGCTTTATGGCACATGATGAAGAGGTAAATTCTTACTACTCCTCATCGGAAGAATCTAGTAGTGAATCATGTGATGAATCTTGTGATAGCATGCCCTCCTACAAAGAACTTCAAGCCGAGTTGTTTGCTCTACATAAATGATTTATCAAAGTTTCTAAAAGAAATATAACTTTGAAAGAATAAAATGAAAATCTTATGAAACAACTTGAATCCTCTAAATCTATTGAAAAAGAAAAAGAATCCCAAATTGAAAATCTAAAAGAGAAAATAAATGATATGTCACACGAAATTTTATAAACACAAGTAGATGATCAAAGTAAGAAGAATTTAGAAATAATTGATCATAAGAAGACACTTGAGGATAAAGTAAAAATTATATACAACTTCCCAAAAGGAAAAGAAAACTTTGAGAAAATGATTGGACAACAAAGAATGCATGGAAGTAAAGGAGGAATCGGTTATAATGGAATAACAAATAAAAGAAAGAAGAAATTGTTAATGGGCTACTTTAAGAAAGAAGCTAAATACTATGCTAGTACTTCTTCAACTAATGTACATGAACATACCACTTGCTACATGTGCTAGAACAAAGGACATATTATGTTTAACTGCCCTCTTAAAAAAAAGTATGTTAAAGTTAAAAATGAATGGAAAGAAAAAAATGGAACTAGATATAATTTAACGAAAACTAAAAAAATTTGGATTCCAAAAGTAACATCTTAAATCTTTAATTGTAGGTATGCTTTAGAACTATGTTAAATGAATACAATTTACCTAAGTATTATTGGGCTGAAGCTGTAAATACAGCTTGTTATGTAATAAATAGGGTATCTGTTAGATCAAATCTAAACAAGACACCTTATGAATTAGGAAAGGGAGAAGGCCTAACATAGCTTACTTCCATGTATTTGGATGTAAATGTTTTGTTCTAAATAACAAAGATGTCTTAGGGAAATTTGATGCCAAATCAGATGAAGGAATTTTCTCAGGATACTCTACAAATAGTAAAGCCTATAGGATCTATGTTGACCTTATAGGTCACACTCGGTTTCGATAATGACAAATACTTGTTGTATTTTGATGGCTATCTAAGGATATGTGCAGGTACATAATTGGCAAATCAAAATGATGGCACACAAAGTAAAGCGTGAAGACCCTGTAGACCATATTTATGTTGTACTTTAAATTCATTTTATGTAATGTGGGTTTGTAATAGTAAATAGGATAAAAAGGGTCTGTAATAACAAAATGCATTACATGCATAATATGATAGGTAAGTTCAAAAAGACCTATAATAACCCTAGGATCCACATGCATGCAAAAACATATATGCTTATATGAATAGGGTGAATGTATAAGGGAGTTGGAATCGAAATGCATTAAAAATGCATGTTCGATCGACTGAACTGGAATGTATAAAAACATCCGGTCGACCAAACCAGTTAAGAGGTCAACAGTTTGACCATAGCTCAGTCGACCATACTGACCCAAGTTCATATAACTTGCTCGACTGAACTCCTACCGGGTCAACATTTGACTCCTCGGTCGATTGACCAGATTTATACGGGCAACGCCCTGGTCGACCGAACACCCACGTGGGAGAATCCAACTACTCGGTCGACTGAACTTCATACTTCAAAATCACTTGGTCGACCGAATCACGTGGTAATGGAAAAATCGCCCTTGGGACCCTTAGTTTGGTCGACCGAACTCTTAGTTCAAATTTCTCTCGATCGACCGAACTTTGACACTTGGTTAACCAAACCTCAAGTTCGACTAACCAGTGCTCTCGGGTTGGAAAAATTTTTTACTGCAGTTAAATTTTTTAAAGAAGGTTAATTGTACAAAAATGTTTTAAAACAATACTAATAATACCCTATGTGTCCTGGATGGTTATAATTATGGGGTAGTCTATATATACCCCCCCATTTGAAAATATTAGCAATCTTCATTAGAAAAATTCTCTAAAATTCAAAATTCTCATATACTCATTTTGAAGCCTCCAACACTCACTCTTGCTAGTTCTTATTGCAAAAATCCCTTCATAAGTGTGTGCTTGAGTGTCCTTGTTATTAAGCCTTTGCTCTCCCATGCTTGGTTGATTGGGATTATTTTCTTTGGGAGCAATGCTTTAAGTTTTTCCTGGGATACTTTATTAATAAGTCTTCCTTAGGGAAACTTCATTTGAGCTTGAGAGTATTGCATTCTCTTTGCATTATCTCAAGGAGTTCACATTGCTTTTTCATTGCAAAAAATATTTTTCAAATCATCTTCAAATATCTCATGCGATTTACTTTGAGAAATATCTTGTTGAGAAATTTGTGCATATGCAAAAAGATCTTTGTTGCAATATCCTTTGATTGATTTTATCTTATTGAATAGAAAGATCAAATTGTTTTATAAATTAAATTCGAATATCTCTTGAGGTTTATATTTGTAGAAAAATATTTATTGAGATATTTAAAGTGTGCTAAGGATTTTTGTTTGTGCATTGTGATTGAAATCATTATTTTGACACAAAGATCATATCATTTACACTCTTACATACTGATTGTAATATTTACATAAATATTTGACAGTAAACATTTAGACCTCATTGAGCTTACTTCATTATATCATTCGATGGTGTATTGATTAGATTGGGAACATATCTTCTTTACTGAGAACCATAATCACTATGCCGGTTTCATTATTGAGAAATGCTGTTGTATTCTAGGCGTAGCCTGAGAGAGCGGTAATCCAGCTTGTTAAGAATTTTTTGTAAAGGTTGAGGTTAGCCCTGTGCTAATTGACTTGGTTGTTTAGGTGCTGCTCCACCTATTAAGTGAGCCTTATAGTGGTAATCCTTGTGCTTTTTAGCCAAGGCAGAGACGTAGGCAGTTTGCCAAACCTCGATAACATTTCTGAGTGTCATCTCTTTTACAGCTTTCTAGCGCATGCTTGGTTAATTTTATTGTGTAATTTAATTTCCCCTGCATATTTAAATTTATTTCATTTATCTGCATTAAATTAACCATAAGGTTGTGCAATATCACAGTTAGAGGATTAACCTAGGGCATTAATTTTTGAAAATACCAATTCACCTCCCTCTTGGGTTCATGGCAAAGCTAACAATTTGTATCAAAACCACATAGCATAGACTCAATAGTTATTTTGCAAAAGATCTTAGATGGCTTATAGCACAGTGACCCCTTTCAATGATGGACCATCTTCCACATGACCTCCGATTTTCAATGGTGTTAATTACACCTTATGGAAATAGCGGATGCGCATCTACCTTCAAAGTATAGATTGGAAGGTGTGGATGATCATCTCTAAGGGAAATTATGTTCCAATGAAAACAGAGGGTGAGACTAGAGTTCCTAAAACTGAGGAAGAATATAACGATGATGATATGAAAGCTGTTAGTTTGAACACCACTGTTATGAATAATTTGTATTGTGGTTTTGATGTGAATGAGTTTAATAGAGTAATGGTATGTGCTACTGCAAAAGAAATTTGGGATAAATTAGAAGTCACATATGAATGTACTAGGGATGTAAAAGATAGTTGGATAGATATGTTGACTAGTGAATATGAGACTTTTAGGATGAATGTAGGTGAGTCCATTCAAAGTATGTACACCAAATTCACATACATTATAAACTCACTGCATGCACTAGGTAAGACTTATCCTGCATATGAGATGATTAGGAAAATCCTTAGAGGCTTGCCTCTTGTTTGGGAAGCTAAGGCTATGACCATTAATGAGGTTAAAGACCTTAAGGCCATGACTTTAGATTAATTGATAGGTTCCCCGATTACCTATGAATTAGCTATAAATAAGAGACTCAATGAACATAATAGGGCAAAAAAGGTGACAGCATTGAAAACTTCAACTAATACATCTAGTGAATGCAGCGAACCTGACTCTGAGGATGATGTGGCCATGCTAACTAGAAAATTCAACAGATTCTTTAGGAAGAGTAGAAAACCATACAAAAGATATAGGGAGTCTACATTTGGTAAAGGAGAGTCAAGTAAAAGAAAGGATAAATGAAATGCTCCTACATGTTATAACTGCAACAAGGTTGGGCATATCAAGTTAGATCACCGGCTACTGAAAAAGGATGTTAAGAGAAAGAAGAAAACTATGAAAGCAGGAACTTCATGGGATAAATTAAGTAGCAGTGACTCAGACTCAGACCACAGCGACTCAGAGGTTGCTAATCTATGCTTGATGGTATATGATGATGAGGTATCGTCTTCCTGCTCTTTATCGTCATATTTTTCTTCTGATGATTGTGATTCTGATTGCATGCCTATGTTTAGAGAATTACAATTTGAATATATTTGTGTATCTAAATTGTTGAATAAAATGACCAAAGAAAATGATGATTTGAAAAAAAAATGCGAAAATTGGTCAAATGTGTTTGCAATTGCAAAAACCTCTCATGCTTCGATTTTGAAAGAAAAAAAATGTGACTGTTGCTAAGCTTGAGAGGAAATTGTAGGATAGCTCCAAAACTGTTTTTATATTCATTGAGGGAAAATGCAATTTTGAAAAACTACTTGGTGCCCAAAAAAATTCTCTAAGTAAAGAGGGTTTAGGTTTTAATGGCATTGAAAATATTAGACGACCTAATCTTTACTTGGGACATTTCACATGCGAATCAAAATCTCAAATCCCACCTAAAGATCCTAAGTGTAGAATGAAATGTTTTAAATTCAAACAAATTGGCCATATTCAGTTTTATTGTCCACTTAGGAATAAGCATGTGAAAATTAGAAAGGTGTGGGTAGTTAAGGGTGATCCAATCACTAACCCCCGTGGACCTAAAAAAATTTGGGGACCATCATCAGTCACTTAGTTTATCTTGTAGGTGTGCTTGAGATCGTCCTCCTCCAAGGACAGGTGGTACCTAGATAGCGGGTGCTCACGGATCATGACCGGTGACAAGGCAAAATTTGTGTCTATCTTTCTCAATGAAGGAGGATATGTGATGTTTGGCGACAACGCAAAGGGACGCATCATTAGCGTAGGTAAGGTAGGTAAGGATCCTTCCTTGGTTATTGATAATGTTTTATTAGTTAATGGGTTGAAGCATAATTTATTGAGTATAAACCAATTATGTGATAAAGGATATAAGGTTTCATTTGAAAATGATAAATGTATAGTTGAAAATAAATCAGATCATAAAATTCTTTTCATTGCAGATCGGCATGAAAATGTATATACTACTACTTTTAATAATTTAGCTTCACAACAAGTAACTTGTTTTTATGGAATAAATGAAGCTAGTTGGTTATAGCATAGGCGCTTAGGACACGCTAGCATGGACTTATTGTCAAAACTAGTAAGAAAAGATTTAGTAAAAGGCTTGCCTAAAACACCATTTGTGAAAGATAAAATCTATGATGCATGTCAAATGGGTAAGCAAACAAAATCAAGCTTAAAAAAAAAAAAGAAATTCATATCTACCACTAGACCACTTGATATGCTTCACTTGGATTTGTTTGGTCCTAATTTTTTGCAAAGTCTTGGTGGTAAATCACATGTTTTTGTCATCATTGATGACTTTTTCTAGGTTCACATGGGTGTTATTTCTCTCACATAAAAATGAATTATGTGAATAGTTTACTAAGCTTTGTAGGAGAATTCAAAATGAAAAAGGCTATAAGATAACTCACATAAGAAGTGATAAAGGTACTGAATTTAAAAATGAAGGGATAGAAGATTATTATGACTTAGAGGGTATCACACAACTTTTCTGTACCTAGGACCCCTCAACAAAATGGTGTGGTTGAAAGCAAGAATAGGTCATTACAAGAAATTGGTAGGACCATGTTGAATGGGCATAAGCTACCAAAATATTTTTGGGTTGAGGCCATAAATACTACATGTTATGTCATGAATAGGGTGTTGATTAGACTATCACTTAATAAAACCCCTTATGAATTGTGGAAGAACCATAGACCTAATATTTCCTATTTTCACGATTTTGGTTGTAAATGCTTTGTACTTAGGGATAATGAACATCTAGGGAAATTTGATACTAAATCAGATGAAGGCATTTTCCTAGGCTATGCTCTTAATAGTAAAACATATAGAGTTTCAATAAAAGAACATTGACAGTCATTGAATCTATCCATGCCATATTTGATGAATCTAATCCATTTTCTAAGAAAGATGATGAAGATGATATTGACATTAGAAATTACTTAGACAAGTTATCTATTGAAAACAATGCAAGTGAAACTTCAAAAATAAATGATAAATCATATTAAGATAATGACAATGAAAATGAAGTTTCGGAGTTGCCTAGAGATTGGAAATTCATTAGGAGCCATCCTATAGATCAAATCATAGGTGAACCATCCCGTAGTGTAACCACAAGATCTTCCTTGAAGAACCTAGTGACTCATTCTTCTTTCTTGTCCCAAGAAGAACCTAAAAATATTAAAGAAGCAATAGAGGATAAGTCTTGGGTAATGTCCATGCAGGAAGAACTTAATCAATATGAAAGAAGCAAAGTGTGGACCCTAGTTCCTAGGCCAAGTGATCATACAATTATTGGAACCAAATGGGTATATACAAATAAGAAAGATGAGAATATGATAGTAACTAAGAATAAGGTTAGACTAGTTGCCCAGGGTTATAATCAGGAAGAGGGAATTGGTTTTGATGAAACCTATGCTCCCGTTGCTAGGATGGAAGCCATCCATATGCTACTTGCTTATACTGCTTTTAAAATTTTTAAATTATTTCAAATGGATGTTATAAGCACTTTTCTAAATGGCTATGTTAATGAGGAAGTATATGTAGAACAACCACCCGGTTTTGAAAATCATAAGTATCCAAATCATGTATACCGGTTGTCTAAGGCCTTGTATGGATTAAAACAAGCTCCTATAGCTTGGTATGAGAGACTCAATGGGTTTCTACTAGAAAATGAGTTTAATCATTGCAAGATTGACACTACACTTTTCATTAAATCCAAAATGGGTGATATGTTTATCTTTCAAATTTATGTTGATGATATCATTTTTGGAGCCAGTAATGATGAGTTGTATAATGAGTTTGCCAAATACATGCAAAGTAAATTTTGAAATGAGCATGATGAGTGAACTTAGTTTCTTTTAGGGCTGCAAACTAAACAAGCTAAAATGGAACTTTCATATGTAATCTAAATATGTCAGGGACTTGCTAAAGAAATTTAATATAGAAGATAGTAAAATTCTTGGTACTCCTATGAGTTCTTCCATCAAAATTGATAATGATGAACAAGGAATCCCTGTTGTTGTAAAATCATATCGTGGCATGATTGGAAGTCTTCTGTATCTTACTACTAGTCGACTTGATATCATGTTTAGTGTATACATGTGTGCTAGGTTTTAGGCTGCTCCTAAGAAATCTCACCTATTAGCAATTAAACGAATCCTTTGGTATTACAGTTACAGTTACAGTTACAGATACATTTTGACTTAACCTAGTAGGCAAGCCATAGTTAAGTCCAGCCTATGGGCCGCATAACTTGATCATGCGAGGTTAATTCATGATTATCATTATCCATCTAGGGAAGCTTTCATTGTTATATATATATATATATATATATATATATATATATAGAGAGAGAGAGAGAGAGAGAGAGATGTATGAAAGAAAAATTATTTATCATAATTAAAAGTATGTTCAAATAGAAAATGTGTATTTGAAATGACATAGGTGTGAGTTATGATATTTACATATACATATACGCAGAGATGCCCTTTCAATTACAGTTGAATTAATAGCTATGTTTTGATTATATAAAACTCATCTGCTACAAATTGATATTAACTTATTCCCACTTACTGAGAGATGTCTCACCTCGAGAATTCAAACATTTCAGGAGATCCAGATAGATAGGCGGAGCGAGCTCCGAGGTAGAGAAGGCGGTGGTACTACCCTAGTTTCAGGGTAAGTGTTTGAGCTGGGAGATATGTTTTTGTATAATTCCTAGGTTATTTCATGGATTTTTTAGGATGTATATGAATATGTATGGAGGTTATAGCACTCTGGTATTGTATATATAAGGTTCAAGTATTTTTATGTTTTCTGCTGCATAGATAGTAAGCATTTATGGATAGGTATATCTCTGGTTACCCACTTTGATCCGAGTTGATTATGTGTATATTATATTTGGTATCAGAGCAAACATGTCATATTTTAAAAAAATAAAAAATAAAAACTATAGAGCAAAATTTTCGGGTCGTGACAAACTTAATTTTAAAGATGTTGTTACATTTGTGTTGGAAAGAAGATTTCCTACTTCTATTTTTTTTCCTTTTGTTCTTATTTTCTTACAATCATATTATGGTTCATGCTTTCATTTGTGTCAAGTTGATTTTTGAGAAAGTTATTTGGAATAGGCATGGAATGGTGTAATCCCAATAGGGAGGTGAATTGGAATTTTAAAAACTTTTGCAAATTATTTTGCCGATATACTGACAATATTCCAATCAAATTTAAAAGCGTGTATGTAAAACAATCACAACAATAAATGAGCAATCACAAAAAAAAAAAAAAGTAAACATACATGTACGGAAAGTTAAATGAGATAAGGGAGAGAGCATGACACCGAGATTTTGGGCATGAATTAGAAAAATCCAAATGGGGCTTGCTTAGTGTCAAAAGAAATCTAAGAAAAAATTCCACAACTTTTATGTTGAACATCTTTTTCAGATGAGAACGTACTGATCAAGAAAAGTGCTCATCAATGCGATGGAAGAAAAATGAAGGGAATTTTGAAAATCTTGTTTTGGAATTTTTCATTCCAAAAATAATGTTTACATTTGAAATTATTTTTGCACATTTGTAAAATGATTTTCCATGAAATATAGAGTGCCTAAGGTTAGTCTAAGGTCATATGAGAGCTTCAATTCAAATAAAATAATATGCATGCACAATTTAAACCTAATAACAATACAACTGCGAAATATAAAGTCTTCAAGCTTTTGCTCTTTACAAATCCATGGAATTCGCCAATTGATGTGAGCGTGTAAGTACTTTTGGCTCCCATTTTGCATATGTCATTTGTACTTTACAGAAATATAAATATGTGCATACACTTAGCACACAAATGAGATGTTATGACTTTTCATTATCAAAATGAGATAGGACTCAAAAAGTCAACAATCTCCCCATTTTTTGATGATGACAAATACAAGATCAAAATGAGGTCTGCCTGACCAGGCTCTCCCTTACAATATGCAAAAAAAAATTTTAAAAAATAGTCAATATAGTTCAAGCATATTTTAAATGACGACTTCAGAATTTTTCAATTTTAGCATTTAAGTTCAGTTTGGTTTAATGTGCGTGTAGTGTTGAAGCTGACTTTAAAAACATACAGTTAAAAAAGCAAAGTTACATGAAGTTCTTGTAATCATTTCCACTTTTGAATAACAAAAGGTAGGAGGATACTAATTGTAAAAGAGATACCAATTGTAAAATAATTATGATCATTTTGCTCAACAACTTCTCCCCCTTTTGTCATTAGGAAAAGGGCTAAACATCTTCCCCTTTTTCAAGAAGAGCATTAAAAAGCAAAGCTTTTAAGATTTTTGAAATTCATGACAAAGAATTTATTTTTAGGAAATAGCAAAATAGCATATGTCATGAATGCCTTTAAGTTTGTAAACTTGAAGCAAGAGATAGGATTTGTCTTTTATAAGTTCATTTCTTGCCATAAAAATTTCATTTTGTAAGAATATTTCCCCTTTTGACATTATCAACAAGTACTGGGGACTATGCTTGTTGTAAAATAATTTTAACACTAAGGTCAAGCAAGCATAAACTTTTCTACTAAGTATTTAAACATTTATCAAGTCATAATTCATACTTCAACCAAAAATAGCAACCATATAGAGCCTAAAGACATCAAAAAATTTAATGCAAGATCATATGGCTAAAACTTGAACAAATGTGCCTAAGCAACATAGTTCCACCTAAGATTTACTGTGGTCAGGAAAATCATTATGTTTAAACATGCATGCCACTATAAGCTTTTAAAAGAATTCTAAGCCAATGGATGGGTGAGTGAAGAAAAAAATAAGATAGAATTTTAAGTTCAAAAGCTCCCCCTTTTGATATGAATTCTAGCTTAGATACTATTAACCACTTATACTGATACCAATTGTGAGAATTCATTAAGTGTAAAATAGTATAAGCAACCAGTTTAAGTTTTTGAAATAGTTCTGCTAGATAATGATTAAGCCATCTTTATCCAACCAGTAAAATCATTCCTATAGAACACACATGCATCAGAAAACTAAAATTAAGTCATGCAAGGTGTTCAAAAATCCCAAGAACAATCCATATCAAATTTATGATTTCATAAGAGTATGATATGATGTTCATGATCCACAGAAGCGCCTTAAGACTCAAAAAAAAAAGCAATAATGAAATGAAGCTCATGAGTCCATTTAGTACGTTTTCTCTAAGGATGGAGGTCAGCTCCTTTCTATGTTCTAATGCATTTTCAGTCAAGGATGAGGTTCATCTAACAAATCTTTCATCGTACATTCATCCAAAAAATTTAGCATGAAGTATATTCTAGAGACAATTTAGCACACATTCACTACATATCACATTTTAACTAGAATATAATAGCCATCAAGGTTATTCTCAATAATTATGCAATAATTGTGAAGTTGGGGTTCAACATGAAAAAGACACAACTCAAAAGACTCAATGAGTGTGCTAGAAATAAAAACTTCCCTAATAACCTGCACTTACTCTTAGTTTGTGGACTTTATTCAAAGCATGTGATATTGAATTTTAAAACAGTATGATTAACTATTTAGGTCGTGAATGAAAAATTTTAGAACAAATGGTGTCCATGAACTAGACTTTCCTAGGATTAGAAACTTGTATATGATTTAATGCATTATAGTAAAAATCTATTTCAACAAAAATTAGGCAGCATGCTGTTTGTAAGTAGTTCATTTTTCCATCATGTAGTTCACAAGGGCATGCACCGAATACCTAGTTATTTCTATAGCATGCAATTCATAAAGTCTACATCAGCCGTGCAGATGGTGTTCAATTCAATCAGCATGCGAATTTGCTAAACAACTACCAGCATGCATTCTGCATCAACCATGCAGATGGTTCTCAACAATTCAGTATATTCCAATAATAGTTCATGATGTGATAGAAAATGATTTACCATCCATCAAATAAAATAAAGCATTTAGGAAGATATGGAGAAAAGTATTCAGTATTGTGCTCACACAACATAAAACACACACCAAAGAGATGTTTATTAGATGAATTTTAAAAATGCTACTCCCCCTCAGTAATGTAGCCTACTCATTACCAACTTATGCTCTCAAATTTCAATAACTTGAATTTAGTTATGAGTTCTTAAGCTTAATGGACCTATAAGTCTCAAACAATATTCCTTCAAAGAAGCAAACCTGTTTTTGTTTCTTTGTAGCATGTGAGAGGCATAGGTTCGAATGGTTTTCCATTTTAACTAATTGTGCATCGATTTCATAGCCATTTGAAGCTACTTTAGATTGAAACATAGTGCAACTATCTTAGCCATTCAATACCATTCAAAATCTCCCATTAATGATTCATAGTGGAGATCTTATAAGGGTAGTATGCATAAATACTCTTTAAGGAATAATTTAATAATGAACTCAGAAGAGTATTTAGACTAAGCAAGATATTACTCACTGCTAGTGATGAGAATGTCTAGACTGCTTAGGCAAAGAGCATAATGAAGTATATGACTTTTTCTTGAACAAAGCTCTTTGGAAATTTCTAATTTACCACTAATGGATGGTATCCTTTAAATTTGTTTACAATTTTAAGTAAGCATACGAAATAATGAAAGTGTACTTCTTTACCAAGTATAATCAATGTTTGGTAAAGAGTTCCTATGAAAAGAGGACTTTCAATATTACCATTAGCCTAGAGATTTGTTGCTGATTGAGCACAGAGGAAATATTTCCTTTGATTTAATAAAGACCTTAAATCCCTTATTAAATGCTTCTAATTTGATTATGAAGGGATTTTAGTACACACTAATAGATTTAGAAATGATTGTGAAAATCAGTGCTTATGATTGAGAATGATTTGTAGATCGTGAATTTCTAGTGATGACTAAATTATCCAATCAATATGATTAAGCATTAAAGCTCTAAGATCAGTTTAGGGTTGAATGATACATAGTATAAGATTAATTCCCTAAAGCTCAAGCTTGTGCAATGGAAAAAATATGCTTAACTTTAGATTTTCGTATTTAAGCATGAATTAAGCATTAAGAATCATTTAACAAATATAGATACCTTTGTCCATTTGAAAGTGGATTTACTCGAGCATGCTTCTAAGTTATTATTCATGAGTTGATGATTTATGTTATTCATCACAAAAATAAGAGATTCCATATATTATAGCTAATTATTCCCTTAACTTTTACTTTGAACATTTTGGAGGAATGATATGGATTGTGTGGAGACCAAAGTCTCATTCAAGCAGAGATTAACTCATTCCTTTTCAGTTCAAAGTTAGCATGTTATAGCCAACATTTTCATATTTTAACAATCATTATGATATATATGTTAAACGATTAGATTGGATGTATCACTCATATTTTTATATTGGCTTGATATTCTATGGTTCTTAGTATAGTAAATGCGTATACGAAGATTTGACATTTTAAGCACAAACCACTTCCCAAGCACTGTGTAGGTACATTTTATCATCACTATTCCTTTTTCTTTTATGAATGGCTAACTCTATTGAGTTCTCAATCCTAAGATCTAAGGTGGAATCAATTGGGTTCGTTTTGGTGCCCCTTTTTCTTTGAGCCTTGATGGGTTAGAACTCAATGGTTCTTTAACTCTCCACACCTATTTAGGTTTCAAACCTTTCCTTTGGAATGGGCCATTGAATTTGATATGGCCCTTCTTTTCACATAGGAAGCACGTGGTGTGAGTATATGGACCGGAGGAGGCACTAGCATAGTATTTGGATTCTTTTGTAAAATACCCCATGTAAAGGTCCTTTCTCCTCTTGTTTTCAATACCATTAAATCCTATGCCCTTTTCATCTAAGGTCATCTCTTGTGAACCTATGAGTTTATCAAAATTTTCTTTGCCTTTCATACCTGTATAGATGATCTTAGCTTGCTCCTCTATTTTATTTTCAAGGCCTAGTATTTCTGAATCTTTTATGCCCTTGTAATTTTCTTGTAATCTTACAAGTGCTTTGGAAAATTTGTTAATTTTGCAATCAAGTTTAGAAATATAAAGATCATTTTCGTTTTCAATAGAAATTTGGGATCTTAGATCTTTCAGCTCTTTCACCTACTTTTCATTCTTGTGGTCGAATTTCTTGATTTTCAATTTTTTTTTTCTTTTTCAACAAGAATTTTATAATTTAATTCTTTCAATAAGGCTTCATTCTTGTTTTTTCAAAGAAGTGTATCGTTTATTGATTTTAACAAGAAACTTATGAGTCTTGATATATTATGTTTGAAGTTCCTCATAAGTTGGCATGCTTTCACTACTAGATTCATCACATGATTCACTACTATATTTATCACAATAATCATTGCATAGATCATTTAAAGAAGTGGAAGGAGAGGAGTGTACCTCTTCATCAATTAGTGCAATAAAACAACACTTATCTCCTTCGTGGTCATTTGAGCTCGAATTTTTTTGAGTAGTGGCCTTCTCTGTCTCAATTGGTCCATATCTTTTTTCAAGCTTTTCCCAAATATCCTTAGCATTTTGACACGCCATGATTTCTTTAAAAATGTTAGTGTCTAAAGTACAATATAACATGTTTATGGCACTAGAATTTATTTGCATTAAATTTAAATTATGCTCATTCATCTCATTTTTAAGTTTGGGAAACTCTACACTATGAACAATTTTCATCGGCATATAATATCCTTTAACAATCACTTTCCAAATCCTCCAATCCATTGATTTTATAAAAAATACTCATTTTTTGTTTCCACAAGGTGTAATCTACACCACAAAACAATGGAGGGTTTGTAAAGGACTGACCATCACAAAATGGGGATACACCAATGCGAGCCATTACGATCTTTAACAAAAACATTTAAGCCTTTTACAGCTGGGCTCTGATACCAATTGTGAGGAATGGTGTAATCCTAAGAGGGGGGTGAATTGGAATTTTAAAAACTTTTGTAAATTATTTTGCCAATACACCGATAATATTCCAGTCAAATTTAAAGGCATGTGCGTAAAACAATCACAACAATAAATAAGCAATCACAAAAAAATAATGTATACATACACATATAGAAATTTAAATGAGATAAGGGAGAGAGAATGACATCGATATTTTTACGAGGTTCGGCTATCCCTACCTATGTCCTCGCCTTGAGCAAACCACCCAAGGATATCAATTATATCACTCCTTTAACTAGGCGAAGCAACCACTTCCGCACTCCTTATAGGCGGAGCTACCTCTCCAAGCAATATCCCCTCACTCGGTCCACTCCTTATAGGTGGAGCCACCTCTCCAAGTTACTTCCCCTCACTTGGTACGATTCACAACCTGAATCGTAAAGGCAATGATTTAAAAATATTTTGCATACAAGGAATGCTTCTACAAAAGTTGAATTGTACAATGGAAATTATATCTATATGCACACTCAAATGATTTTAAATTTGAAGCATGGTAAAGTATAGGAATTTCTCTCAAAAATATTTTGCAAGCAAGAGTGAGAGTATGGAAATGATTTTTCTCAAAATGACCTTAGAAATATCAAAAGCAAGACCTATGAATGTGAATATATGCTCTAGCCTTTCTTAAGAACCTTTTCAAGCAAGTATATATGAGTGAATATATGCTCAAAGTTTTCTTGTATAACTCACAAGATTTTCTCCAAAAAGAATTTTCAAAAGAAAAGTAGGAGAAATAGAAATTTGATCTTCAAAAATGGGTTTGAAATATGAATAAGAATCAAATATTATGCAAGTATACTCCCAATATATTTGTCTAGCCTTTTCCAAGTGTTTAAGTTCGTATATATAGGAAAAAACTAAATGTAGCTGTTATATGACTATTGGGGCATTAAAATAATAGTTTACTAGCCATTTTTAGGTCTTTGGGGTGCTTTTACGCCGACACCCTTCCGTATTTCATGCATAAATTTTTTCTATACAACTCCAAATTGTAAGTTCTTGGTATCACAAAAAGGATAAGAAAAAATTCCACCACTTTTATGCTGAACATTTTTTTAAGATGATAAGTGATTTATTGAGAAAATCACTCATCAATCTGATAGCAGAAACATGAAGGGAATTTTTCTGTTACAAACACCTTTCAGTCCTTTCCGCATTACTCTTTCTAGAAAACCCAAAATGGGACTTGCTTGGTATAAAAAAAATTTAAGATAAATCCCACAACTTTCATGTTGAACATCTTTTAGGATAGGAACTTATTGATCAAGAAAAGTATTCATCAATGTGATGAAAGAAACATGAAGGGGATCTTGAAAATCTTGTTTTGGAGTTTTTCATTCCAAAAATGATGTTTATATTTGAAATAATTTTTATGCATTTTTAAAATAATTTTTCGTGAAATATAGAGTGCCTAAGGTCATTCTAAGGTCACATGAGAGCCTCAATTCAAATCAGATGATATGCATGCACAATTTAAACCTAATAACAATACAACTGAGAAATACAAAGTCTTCAAGCTTTTTCTCTTTACAAATCCATGGAATTTACCAATTGATGTGGGTGTGTGTTAGCTTTACTGTAATCTCAAGAGTGGGGTGAATTGGTATTTAAAAAATTTATCCCCTAGGTCAATCCACTAACAGTCGTACTACATAAGCCTAAGATCAATCTAGTGCATATAAAATAAGTCAATGTAAATATACAGTGGAATTTAAACTGCAATAGAAATTTAACCAAGCATGCACAATGAAGTAGTAAAGGAGACAACACCAGAAATGTTATCGAGGTTCGGCAAACTGCCTACGTCCCCACCTTGGCATACCTGCACAAGGATTACACTATATGCTCACTTAATGGGTGGAGTGGCACCTAATATAATCAGGTCAATTCACGGGGTTGACCTCGACCTACACAATCCTTCCAGGATAGATTACTACCCACTCAAGCCACGCCTAGAATACAACAGATTTACAATGAAAATAATGTACAAACTATATGCTTCTTAATCAAGTAGATTTGCACCAATATAATCAACACACTACCGAATGATATGATAAGATAAGCTCAATGTAGTCTTAGTGTCTACTCTAAAAAATTTATGCACATATTACAATCAATACGTGAGAGTGTAAGTGATAGGATCTTTGTGTCAAAATAATAGTCTCAATCACAATGCAGCAACAAAGATCACAAGCACACTTCAAATATCTCAACAAATATTTTTTCTCACAATAAACCACAAGAGATATTCAAAAAAAGGTTTAAAAAATTTATTTGATCTTTGTGTCAACATGATAATATCAATCAAAAGATATAGCAACAAAGATCTTCAGCACTCAAACAAATATCTCAAAATGTATTTCTCAAAGATAAGCATATAAGATATTTTGAAAATGATTCGTAAACTATATATATATATATATATATATATATATATATATATATCTTTTTGCAACCAAAATGCAATATGAAATCTTTGAGTATTGCAATGGATATGCAAAACTCATAAGCTCATTGAAGTTTTCCTATGGAGGACTCACTAACAAAGTCTCCTAGAAAAACTTGAAGCTTGCTCTCTAATAAAATTATCTCAATCAACAAGAACAAAAGAGAGCCTAAGCTTGGTGAGATAAACACTTGAAAACTCTTACAAAAAAGTATTTACAATATGGATGAGCAAGAGAGGTAGTATAAGGCTTGAATATGAGAATTTGGCTTTTTGAAATTCAAAGAAGATTTGATAATCGTATTTGCTAATGAGTTGCTAATTTTTTCAAATGAGGGGGTCTATATAGAATTCCCCAAAATTATAATCGTCCGGGACGTATGAGTTATTTTTGAAAAATTTTAAATGAGGTTAATAAAAATAACAACGTTTTTAACATCGGTAAATTTTGACAACCCGAGAGGGTCGATTGACCATCTTGAAGGTTTGGTCGACCGTAGTTGCAATTTCGGTCGACCGTAGAAAATTTGAACTAAGAAGATGGTCGACCGTCCAAAGACAATTTTCCAAACCTCCGCAAGGATATTTTGAACTTAAGGTTTCGGTCGACCAGGCAATTGGAATTTCCCACATGGGGGTTTGGTCCACTACGGCGTTGCCTATATATTTCTGGTCGGTCGATTGACGAGTCAACTTGTTGACCCCGGTGGGGGTTCGGTCGGCCGAAGGTCTTAGAGTAACTTAGTTCGGTCGACCGAACATGCCATCCTTGAGCATTTAAGTTTTTTTCCTTTATTAAATTGTCCCTATTTATATTATGTTTATTTTCAAGACTCTAGGGAACATTTTTATGCAATATTTAGTGCCCTAAAGACAATCTATGGTCTTTGTGAGTTAACCCCAAAAAATCTGGCGTCAGTCGATCGATCCTTAAGGTCATTCAAAATCCTTTGAGTGTATCTACCCTCTCACGCATGTAATGCATTGATTATTACAAAAAAATTCCTATTTACTATTACAGACCCGATTAGAACTCAATTAAATTACAACAAATAAATGTTTTGGGTATTTATCTTATTTAAGTCCATGTGTGTGCACCATATGATACTTCCAATTGATCCTATACACAAACTCATCAACCATTAAATATCAAAGTATTTGTCATAATGAAAATAGGATATGACCTATAAGGTCAACAATCTCCCCCTTTTTGATAATGACAAATACCTTATGAAAAAGTGGGTACAACCAAGAAAGGCTCCCCCTGAAACTATGCACAAGAGAAATGTAAAGATTTGAAAAGTTCAAACATTTTCCTAAGTACCCAATCTTGCATCTTCTCCCCCTTTTGGAAATAGCAAAAAGGGTCATGAAAATTTTGAAATACATAGGCAGGGCATGGAGTTTGAATCATTTAAATACAAGATATGGTTAGGAAAAATTTTAAAAATTTCGGCAGCATGCCGTTTGAAAACAAAACATTTTTCCCAAAAATACCTGTATAGAAATAACCGGGCCTTTGAATTCAAAATGTCATAACAAAGCAGGTCAAACTAGAACTATGCACAAATCATTGCAGTTCAAGCAGTACATAAAACCCGCAAACAAAATAGAGTTTAGAACATGCAGCATATGATAGCAAAGAGTGGATTTGTGAATAAAATTAGTCTAAAGGGTTTGTATACAATTTCATGTGAAACCACCAAGCCAGTTATGCAACTCTAGAACATATATGTATATAATAATAATAATAAGGCAACATATAAAGAGTTCTAGTTTTGAAATTAGTTCTTGTCATAAATAAAAATATATGTAAATAAATAAATAAATATATATATATATATATATACATATATATATATATATAGGCAACAGATAAAGAGTTTTAGTTTTGAAATTAGTTCTTGTCATAAATAAATATATGTAAATATATATATATATATATATATCCCCATTATAATGTTTGCTTAAAGTACTGGGGGTTGCTTGCCAAAAAAAATTTAAAGATCATGCAAGCAAGCAACATTTTTCTGGTTTGTTAATTAAGCACACAAACTGAAATATAACCAAAAAACCATAACCATGATGATCCTAAATATTTAACAATCACATGCAAGATCATATGACAAAACCAAACAACTTTTGGCAAAGCAATATATATCAACTTAAGATTTTAACAAAGATCGTTTCATTTAAGCACATGCCATAGTGAATTACAACAAAGATCTAAGCCTCAAAAGTTGGAAAGCAAATCAAAATGGAATTTTATTTTGGATGCTCCCCCTATCGATTTGAATTATAGATTAGATTAAATTTCTTATACTTTACAAGGAATTGATTTCATTAGATATGCCATAATATAAGGGCGCACTCAAACAATTCTTCAACAACTATATTGGATATTTATTAACCATTTTCATCTCTAATTAGTATAGTCGTCTTTAAAAACCATAGATGCATCAGAGAATGTATATTAAGGCATACTTTAGAATTAATGACCTATAAACATTCCATATCAAATTATAAAACTTTAAGAGTAGGATATAATGTTTAGGGATTTCAGAAGAGCCTCAATATTCAAAAAGTGAAGTGATGCAAGTTAGTCCTTTATGATCTTTCCATAGGGATAGAGCTTAGATCCCCTAATTAGTTCGATGATTATGTGAGGATGAAATTTAATTAATCAATTGATTTTCACTCATGCTTTCAAAAAATAATTTAACATTTATTTCATCATAATCATCTTTGTACAAGGTTTTATTTTAGGAAAAATCTACCAAAATTTCAACAGCATGTTGTTTGTAAATTAGACATTTTCTCATAAAATTTGTACCTAATAGTGGGTTGTTTTCAATAGATAAATCATATAAAGAAAGCCACAACCTAATATCCACAACTAGCATGCAAATTATATCACCGCATCTGCCATGCAGGAGGCTTTCAACACAAGCATGCTTTCCAGTAGTTCAATTAACAACTCATAAAAGAAATGAACTATCCAACAGATGATATGAACAGTAAATAAAAATGGATAGTTATAAGATTAGTGCAAAGTTGTTCTCATAAGAGCATACAGACATATAATCATTAATAAAAATTGAAAGCATTGTAATGTATATAGATATGAAAGATAAATGATCCCCCTCAATTATGTACTCGACTAATTTAATGCCTTTTTCTTATTTTTCAAATCATTTAGCCAAGAGATATAGATTTTTAATGATATATGCTTGGCTTTGGATGAATAGGCTTAGAGGACCAAAAGGTCACTATATATATTTCTTTAAGTGAGCTAAGCCAATATTGCCTCTATTGATATGAATTTTAATGCGTGTGAGAGGCCCGAGTTTAGAATGGCTTTCAATTTAAACTGCTCATGCGCAGGTTTTATTTGGACAATGACTTTTATCTAAATTTTAAACCTAGTGCAATTAATTTAGTCATTCAACTTTACTAAAGATATGAAGCTCTAAGGATTTGACTTTGAATGATTGAGAGCTTGTGACCAAAGTTAGAATAAATACTCTTAAAGTTTTAATTACTTATTAAGTCCTAAAGTGTATTTTGAAGTGAGCACATGCGGATAGTATTAGGATAGTTTTATAATAGTGAATCTATCCAAACAATTTAGATAAAGAGCAACTAGAAGAGTATGAATTTTGGGACACTGCTCTTTGGTGATTGGAATGTATCCTTTAGGTATGATCATACAGAGGAGCAAGGATACGAACCAAGGAATGGGTGAAACTAGAATTTGAGGATTTTTATATTTTAAGCACAAAAAGGAATATTTTGGTTAATCAGTGAAACTAGAATCCCTTAGTTGTTGCCTCTAATTTTGATTATGGAAGGATGTCTTTAAGTAAGCACTAGTTAGAATAGGGACTAATGATCATTAGTGCTTAAGCCTAAAGTGATGACTTAGCTATGGTTAAGGCTTTTGTATTCAAAAATGAGTTTAGGTTTAAATAATATATATCGAGATGGATTCCCTAAAGCTCAAATATATGCAATGGACAAGATATGCTTAAATTAAGATTTATATAGTCAAGTATGAATTAAGCATTGAGAATAATATGCTAGACACAATTGCCTTGTCCATTTGGAAGTGGATTTTTATTCAAACAGCCAATAATTTCATATTTTAACCAATGAATATCTGCATTAAGTTCAGATTGGTTATATACTTGGGTTTACAGATTGGTTTGATTCTCAAATTATCTTAGTATACGAAAATTGGAATGAATATGCTAAGATTTGACATTTTAGGAATAAGCCACTTTGTAGGCCAATAGAAATAACTCCCCCAAAACCTAGAACCTAAGGAAAGTGTTTATGTAATTCCAATTTGAATCCGTTCATCCTTAAGTCCTAAGGAGTTTCCCCTTTTTGACAACCCATACCATTTTTCTACCTTTGATTCTTTATGGGTTAGGATAATATGTTTCTTTGAATCTCCAGGCCTTTTTAGGCTTCACACCTTTCCTTTTAAACGGGCAATCAAATTTTATGTGCCCCTTCTTTTTACACAAGATGCAGGTGGTGTGAGGATATGGACCGGAGGAGGTACTAGCATAGTGTTTAGACTCTCTTACAAAGTACCCCATGTAGAGGTTCTTTCTTTTACCATTTTTAATTCCATTATATTTTATACCTTCTTTATCTAAGGTCATTTTTGAAAACCTAACAACTTATCGAAGTTGTTTTTGCCTTTAGTAAAAGTGTAAATGATCTTAGTTTGGTCTTCTATTTTCTTTTCCAGGCCTTGAATTTTTAAATTCTTTAGCCCTTTGCAAACATCCTATAATTTCATAAATTCTTTAGTTATATTGTTTGCTTTACATTCCAGTTTTGAAATGAGAAGATCTTTCTTATTATCACTTGATGTTTAAGATCTTAACACATTCAACTCTTCTTCCAACTTTTCATTCTCGTTTACTTTTTTTATTTTGAAATTATTTTCCCTTTCAACAAGAACTTTTTGACTCACATTCTTTCATTGATACATCATACTTATTTTTCAAAGCAATGTATCTTTTATTAGCCTTAACAAGTGACTTAGGAATTCTAATATATTCAATTTGCAGTTCTTCATAAGTAGGCATGCTTTCACTATCAGAACTATCACATGATTCACTATCAAATGCATCATTCAAATCATCACATAAATCATTACCAAGGTTATCTAATAGCGTAGGAGGAGACGAGATTACCTAATCGTCAGTTAAAGCTATGAAGCACGGTTTACCTCCTTCACGATTTGTAGAGCTTGAGTCACAAGGAGTGATCACCTTTTCTTGCTTAGTGACTCCGTATTTCTTTTCAAGTTCCTCCCATATCTCTTTAGCATTTTTACATGCCCTTACTTTGCAAAAGATATTAGTATCTAAGGCATAAAATAGAATATTCATGGCGTCAAAATTTATTTGCAATATATTCATGTCATTCTCATTCATCTCAATTTTAGATTTAGGAATATGAACATTATTGACAGTTTTCATAGGCACGATATCCCCTTGAGAAATAACTCTCCAAGTCCCCCAATTCAATGATTTTATAAAGATAGTCATTTTAAGTTTCCAATTAGAAAAAATTTTCACCAAAAAACATTTGGGGGGGGGGGGGGGGGGGCAGCAGAAAACCTACCCTCACACGATTGGGATATACCAACTTGAGCCATCATGATCTTTTAGAAAATAACGTTTAATTTTAAGTAACGAGATTCTGATACCAATTGTTAGTTTTACTGTAATCCCAAGAGGAGGGGGGCAAATTGGTATTTAAAACTTTTATCCTCTAGGTCAATCCACTAACAACAGTATTACACAAGCCTAAGGTTAATCTAGTACATAAAAAATAAATCAATGTAAATATACAATAGAATTTAAACTACAATAGAAATTTAATCAAGCATGCACAAAAAGCAGTAAAGGAGATGACACCATAAATGTTATCGAGGTTCGGCAAACTGCCTATGTTCCCGCCTTGGCACACCCACACAAGGATTACATTATAAGATCACTTAACAAGTGGAGCAACACCTAATACAACCAGGTCAATTCATGGGGTTGACCTCAACCTATACAATCCTTTCGAGCTGGATTACCGCCCCCTCAAGGCATGCCTGGAATACAACAGATTTACAATGAAAATGGCGTAAAAACTATATGCTTCTTAATTAAGAAGATTTGCACCAATATAATAAACACACTACCAAATGATATTATAAGATAAACTCAACGTAATCTTAGTGTCTACTCTCAAAGATTTATGCAAATATTGCAATCAGTACGTGAGAGTGTAAGTGATAGGATCTCTGTGTTAAAATAATAGTCACAATCACAATGCAATAACAAAGATCACAAGCAAACTTCAAATATCTCAACAAATATTTTTTCTCAAAATAAACCACAAGAGATATTCAAAAATGGTTTAAAAAATTTATTTGATATTTGTGTCAAGATGATAATATCAATCAAAAGATATAACAACAAAGATCTTCAACACTCAAGCAAATATCTCAAAATGTACTTGTAATGCTCCAAAAATAATTATTATAGGAGGATGTAGTGGATCCTAAAAAAAATATTATTAATTAATTAATTAAACATTATTAAGGAAATTAATTAAATTAAGAAATCTGAGGTTTATGTGTGTGTGTGTGTATATATATATATATATATATATATATATATACTTAAATACATATTTAAGGATAAGTGATAAATATATATATATAAGTATATAATATTAATATAATGTATTATATGTTATGTAAGTTAAGTTATATACATGTAAACTTAAGCTTCCGAATTGTTCAAGAAAACTTGAGATTGGAAATCACAGAGAGCTTCTCTCTCTCTCTCTCTCTCTCTCTCTCTCTCTCTCTCTCTCTCTCTCTCTCTCGCTCTCTCTCTCTCCCTCCCTCTCTCTCTCTCTCTTAATTTTTTCTCTCCTCATCTTCTTTAACTCTCCTCGATTTCTTCAGCGAAACGAGTGCCAATTGAAAATTGAAAAATACCACTAAGCTCCATTCTCCACCTCCGACATTTTAATGGAGCGGATTTGTCATATAAGTGGCGTAGGCATATCTCATAGGGTAAGCTCAATTCTTACTTTTACCTCAATGTCTAGTAAATCTTAAGCCTAATTGATGATCAGACACCACCACGAGAATCTAGAGATGATTCTCTACAAGTCTAGCAGAGTGGATTTCTTGTGGAGTCGTCGTAAGCATAACCCCAAGATTAGGCTAAGGGGGTTATTAAGGGGCTAATTATTATTTAATTATTTTAGATTTGGAAATGTTAAATATTGGGCATTCTAAGGTTGAGTTAGGGTCATTGAATTCAGGGTTCAGGTAAGCACCGTAGGTGTAATTTTGGGACCCTATGGGCATAGTTCAGGAAAACCAAGGTAATTTGGTTATTTTGGAGTTTAACAATTTAATTAGGTTATTGGGAGCCTAGGAAATGTTTTATTGAAATTATGTTGAAATTCTGTTGAATGTTCTAAGGAAATGGAAATTGTAGATTTTGTGTTGGAAATGTCACGGGCTTAGGATTGAATTGTGTGGGGATCTCAATAAGCTAGGTAAGGGAATAAACTAAGTCAGTTTTTTATGAAAATTTATTTATTATTTTATAGCATTTAATTTCAGGTAAATATGTATATCATAGAATTATATTTGGGAAATACTGTTGTGAACAGGGATATTGTTTAAATATGTTTTATCAGGAAATATGATTTTAGAATAAATTTTACACTAGAATGTTATCCATCTTGTATGGCATGAGTATTATTTACCATGAAAATTATGCTTATGGAATATTATGTTATTTCAGAATAAACATGTATTTCTAGTTTTCAAGAAAATTATAAATAGGGCAGAAACTATGATTTCATGAATATTATGTAAATAGTACAAGAAATTCATGTTCAGTATATTATGATTTTCCGACGCATATGCCGAGTTTACATGCTATGTTATGCCGGCGCAAATGCCGTGATTCATGTTGGCGCAGATGTCATAATCATGTATGATAAGTTAGAATTCATAAAATATTATCATGTTAGATATTATTATGATATACGAAACAGTTATGTTCAGTATATGAAACATATTATATGTTATCAGAACCCAAATGGTATGGTTTAGTTCAGTTTTTAGGAGCATGGAACCATAGCTATATGTTCATAATTATAATAGTGTTACCACATGACCAATAGTTTGTGAGATGACAGTTGATGTGGCTTCACTGTAGAGTGGAGTTGTTCCCTTGGCAATCTGGGACCAGGTGGGATAGGCCCATTATACTTACAAACTTATGATTGATCCACCATGGTTGGCCAGCCATTGCTAGGTCACGCCTTTAGGCTGCACAACCTAATAATGTGGGGGTAAGAGATTACATCAGCTAGCTATCCTTCCTAGGTGTTTTTTCAATGTTGTACAGTTATGCAAGATGATTTTCATATATAGAAATCTAGTATTCTTTATTATGATATGACAATCATGTTTTACTCAGTTATGCTAAAAACATATTTTACCAAATATGTTTATTATACTACTTATATGTATAACACAAAAATGCTTATAATGCCACACACTGATATTAGTTTATTTCCCTTTCTGAGAGGTGTCTCACTCCAAATATATGACCATTTTAGGAAATCTAGGTAGAGGAGCAGTTAGAGCTCCACAACAGTAGAGTCTAACTGAGCTACCCTATCAGAAGGGTGAGTTGTTGAGCTAAGGTTGGATTTATTTTTGGGAAGTGACCCTAGGCTACTTTTGGTTTTTTGTGGATGATTGTATATATATAAATGTTTTAGTAGGACTCTGTTATTATGGTTGGTTGTATGATATATTTGTAAGTTACGTTTTCTGCTATTTAGGTATTAGAGTTGTATTTCAGGTATATCCTTGGTACCCATGGGTCAAGGATGATTATGTTTTCACAACTGAACAACATGATAGGATTATTATATTTAATGATATTATGAAAAAAAAATTATTATTGTGGTAAAATAGGCATGTCATTACATTTTAGTATCAGAGCCTAGATTGTTAGGTTCT
The DNA here is from genome assembly GCF_029873635.1 of Malania oleifera. Classification (NCBI taxonomy): domain Eukaryota; kingdom Viridiplantae; phylum Streptophyta; class Magnoliopsida; order Santalales; family Ximeniaceae; genus Malania; species Malania oleifera. The sequence goes on along the minus strand of NC_080419.1, from coordinate 77,345,617 downwards.
GTAAATTTTTCAGTGCAGCTGAAACAATGCCAAAGTATAGGAAAGGAGTTGAGGTTTGGTTCTACAGTCTGGAAGCAGGACTTCCATGGTGGTTTCTGCGTCTTTCCTAGGGTGATGATTTCAGGAAAGCCATAGTAAACTATTACCGGGTTGTGTTTCTAAAGTGTAGGGTTGAATCTTGAAATAAGATAAGGATGTCAAGATAGGGGATTTTGGTTAGATGCGTAAGTTATAAGGATAGGGTCCCTAAGTCATGTTTATTGTCTTTCAGGATGGACCCTGGTGGAGGTAGTGCCCATGCGAGCGGTAGTGATGGTGCAGGACCCTCGAGTGCAGGCGGGGCTGATTTTGATGTGGTATTACGTAATGTGGCTTAGCAGGTTATGGCTGAGATCACTATGAGCTCTAGAGAGCAGGGAGGCTGTCTGCAAACCATGGGTGCACAATAGAGAAATTTACCAAGATGAATCCTCCGAAATTCTTCCGAGGGTTGATCCTACAGTCGAAGAGAACTGGATGTAAGAAATAGAGAAGGCTTTGGCAATGCTGCAATGTACTAAGGAGCATCGGGTTCTATTCTCTACTTATAAATTGACAGGAGAGGTGGAGCGCTGGTGGACTGCTGTGAAACTCCTAGAATAGCAAAGGACGACATAGATAACTATGATATGGGATCGATTTAAAAAATTGTTCTTTGACATATACTTTCTAGCCACTGTCTGAGAAGCCAGAGTGGAGGAGTTCTTGAATCTGAAGTAGGGACAGCAGTCAATCCAGCAATATGTGGCGAGGTTTATAAAATTGTCTCGCTTCACCCCATTTATTATACCTGATGAAACAAGGAAGGCGAGATAGTTTGAAAAAAGGTTGAGGCGTGAGATCTACAGACAAGTTATGGTATTGAAAATACATGATTTTGCTGAGTTTGTTGATAGAGCAGCTTTGGCTGAGGCTGGTAAGCAGTTGGGTGTAGAGGAGCAGGGACAAAAGAAGTGGTCCACACTTTCAGGCTTAAAGTAGGGTTCTGGTTGGGACTAGTGGAGGAGAGGAAATTATGGTAAGGGTTAGAGGTAGGAGTCTAGGGGTCGTGAGGTTCAGGGTGTGCAAACCTACTCTGTATGTCAGACATGTTGAAAGAGACATCTAGGAGAGTGCCGAGTAGAGAGAGGCATATGCTATCGCCATGGCAGATCGGGGCATCTAACACGAGATTGTCCTACACCAGCTGGTACAGCTCCTACTCCCAAGAAATTCAGGGGATGTTATTGGGCACCCTATAGAGGCCAACAGAGGAATGTAGCCCCGGTGAGGGTTTATGCTCTAATGCCAGGAGACACTAAGACTATAGTAGATGTAGTGATAGGTACCCTTACTGTATTATCATGTCATGCTATTTTTTTATTTGATTTGGGTGCTACTCATTCTTTTGTGTCTGCAAATTATATTAAATTGTCCGGTGATGAGATCCAATCATTGGAGGTAGAATTGTTTGTAGCTACACCATCAGGGTCAGTGGTGAGGCGTCATAGAGTGCTTAGGGGTTATCCGGTAAAAATTTAGGGGAGAGTGTTACCAACTGACCTGATTGTGTTAGATATGCATGGGTTCGATGTAATATTGGGTATGGATTGGCTGGCAGCTAACTATGCTAATATTGATAGTCATTTGAAAGAGGTGATTTTCAGACCACCGGGTAAGCAAGAATTCATATTTGTGGGGTCGTAGGTGTGTTCTCCACTTCATTTAGTGTCAACCATGTAGGTGAGAAAACTACTCTGGGATGGATTTCAAGGGTTTATGGCCTTTGTAAAGGAGGTGTCAGAACATGAATTGAAGCTTGGCAGCACACCAGTGATTAAGGAGTTTTTAGACATTTTTCTAGAGGAGTTGTCAAGGTTGCCTCTTGATTGCGAGGCAGATTTTTCTATCGATCTTCTTCCCGGGACATCACCGATCTCTAAAGCTCCTTATCGTATGGCTCCAGCAGAGTTGTGGGAATTAAAGTACATGCTGCAAAATCTATTGAATAAAGGATTTATCAAACCTAGTGTTTCGTCCTGGGGAACTCCAGTGTTATTTGTAAAGCAGGAATATGGGTCTATGAGAATGTGTATAGACTACAGAGAGATAAAAAAGGTAACCATTAAGAATAGATATTCTCTACCCCGTATAGATGATTTATTTGATCAGTTCCAGGATACACAAGTTTATTCTAAGATTGACCTCAAATCAGGTTATCATTAGGTGAAGGTAAAATCAGAAGATGTCTTGAAGACAGCTTTTAGGACCAGGTATAGGCATTATGAATTTCTTGTTATGCCTTTTGGTCTAAGGAATGCTCCTGTAGTGTTCGTGGATTTGATGAATAGAATCTCATTACTTGTACAATGAAAGATGCGAGATATTCTCCAACAACAAAAGTCTAAAGTACTTCTTTACGTAGAAGGAATTGAATATGCGAAAAAGAAAATGGTTGGAACTTATCAAGGACTATGATTGCACCATCAGCTACCATCCAGGTAAAGCAAATGTGGTAGTTGATGCACTGACTCATAAATCAAGGGGTGCAACACAGTTAGCAGTAGCAATTCAGCATCCGATCTTAATGGATCTGGAGAGATTTGACATGGAGTTGGTTAAGTGCGATCACCAAGCTTTTGTTGCCAACCTAGTGGTGTAGCCTACTTTGTATGAAAGGATTAAGGCAGCTTAGAAGAATGACATAGAGTTGGTGGAATTGATAGAGAAAGTGCAAGACAGACAGGGGGAGGAGTTCAGTATTTCAGATAACGGAGCTTTGTGGTTGCATTCTAGATTATGTGTGCTTGTAGATGCTGATATCAAGAGGATGATCCTTGAGGAGGCTCATAGGTCCCTGTATATAGTTCATCTCTGTAGCACTAAAATGTATTAGGATCTACAAGAATCCTTCTAGTGGAGCGACATGAAGAGAGAAATTGCTGAGTTTGTGCAGCAGTGCCTGACATGCCAATAGATTAAGGCTGAGCACCAGAGGCCGGTAGGCCAATTGCAGCCACTTTTCATCCTAGAGTGGAAGTGGGACCATGTTTCTATGGACTTGGTGACAGCTTACCGCTGATGCAATAGAGGTAGAATGCTATTTAGGTGGTCGTTGATAGATTGACAAAGACCGCCCATTTCATTCCCATTAAAGCCAACTACCCCAAGTGTTAACCTCATAGGTCACGTCCGGTTTTGATAATGACAAATACTCCTGTATTTAATAAATATCTAGTTCATGTGCAGGTCTATATTAGCATATGCATTGATGGCACGTGAAAGCTCAAAGCTTGAAGACAAATTTATGTTCTCAATTGTAATATTCAGTAGTGAAATTTGTTTGTAATAGTAAATAGGTCTTTGGCTTGTAATAAGCTCACACACAACACATGCATGGTTTATTTTGTAAGCTCAAGACAAAAATGGGCTAAAAGTAACCTATAATGACCTTAGAGATTTCCCTTTGGTCGAACAAAGGTCGACCGACACCGAAATTTTTTGGTGTCTTTAATAGAACTCAAATGACCCTAGAACATACACATTTGCACCTATTTTTGATAGGCACTTGAATAAGGTTTGTATGTTTTAAGATGGGATTGAAATGCACACTTGGTGCACTTTTGGTTGACCAACCAACTTAGTTCATTTTCGCCTGGTCGACCAAACCATACCTGGGTCAATAGTTGACCAAGGTCCTGGTTGACCGAACTAGGTAGTTCAAAAACTCCCGGTCTACCAAAACCCCCTGGGTCAACATTTTGACCATCTGGTCGACGGAGCCACTTTTGTACTCCAACTACTTGGTCGATCAAGGGTCCTTGGGAAAAATCCTAGCGGTCTGGTCGACCGAACCAGCCAGTTCAAATTGGCCCGGTCGATCAAACCTCAGTAAAATAGGAAAATCACCTTTGTAAAGGGACTTTCGGTCAACCGACCATTTAGTTCAAAATTCCCCTGGTCGACCAAACCATATGAGTGCTGATCGACCGAACTTGTTCTGGTTGACCGGACCTCTCAGGTTGCACCTAATTTTTTACCGCAGTTAATATTTTTAAATAGGGTTAAAATGCTTTAAACGTCATTAAACTTTTCTAACAATCCCTAATAGGTCCCCAACGGTCAAAATTTTTGATATGTCTATATATACTCTTTCATTTGGGAGAATTAAGCATCAATTAGCAAAAATAGAAAATCAAATCCTCTCTTAAGAAAAATATTTCTCATTGCTCATACTCTTCCAAATACACTCTAGCTTACATTCAAAACTCATTAAATCATCTGTAAGTGTTCTTAAGTGTTTAGATAGGAAGGTTTGCTCTCTCGTTGTTGTGAGATTGATCCATTTTTATTGAGAGCCAAACCAAAAGGATTCTTAGGGGACTTTGCTGATAAGTTCATCCTAAGAAGACTTTACTAGATCTTCTGAGATTGCATATTCGTTGCAACATCTTGAGAAGTTCGTATTTGCTTTTGGTTGCGAAATATTTTCAAAATCATTTACAAATATCTATTGCTCTTTATTTTGAAAACCATTTGAGGACATATTTTTTTTTGTGGTGAAACATTTTGTTGCAATATTTATTCACTCATACACTATTTGCTGAGAACAAAAATTATATATATTTTGCAGTCCAAGCATATACATATTTATGTGATTGAGATATTCTATCGGTTGATACTCTTGAGGCTTGCTTGATATTCTGTGTGAGCACATTTGATTGAATATTTTGAAATACACATATTGGTTGACACTCTCACGTACGTACTATACTGATAGAAAATATATTTGAGAGTTGAACTATTAAGACCACACTGAGCTTACATTTTAAATCATCTATGGTGTTTGTGATTGTGCGCATTTGGGTACAAATCTGCTTTACATGAAAGCACTTTTATATTGCACCATTTGATTGTATATCTGAGAGATTCCAGGCGTGGCCTGAGGGGGCAGTAATCCAGCCCAGTAAGGATTGGTGTAAAGGTTGAGGTCAGCCCTATATTAATTTAACCTAGTTTGTATAGGTGTCACTCCACCCATTTAAGTGAGCAAGTTATCAAGATAATCCTTATGCTGGTTAGCCAAGGTGGGGACGTAGGCAGTTGGTCGAACCTCAATAACATATCTGTGTGTCACCCTTCTCTTTACTGCTTTTTGGTACTTGTATAATTGATTAAACTACTTTATTTATTTTTTGATATTACTTGCAATAGATTGACCATAGGACTGTGAACATACTGGTGTTAGGAGAAATACCTAGGGGATAGATTTTAAAAATACCAATTCACCCCCCCCTCTTAAGATCACGGTAAGGCTAACACCAAGGATAGACTGGAAAAGTTATAGATTTTGGAGAACGTGCGATCACATGGAGTGCCAGTATCTATTGTATCAGATCGAGACCCACTTTTTGTGTCACATTTTTGGAGGAACTTGCAAGAGGCTCTGGGATCTCAGTTACCTTTTAGCATGGCATTTCATCCTTAAACAGATGGCTAGACTAAAATGGTGATTCAGATATTAGAAGATATGTTGTGTGCGTGCATGCTAGATTTTAGGGGTAGTTAGACCCAATATATGTCACTGGTAGAGTTTGCATACAATAACAACTATCAGACCAGCATTAGCATGGCATCATAGAAGGCACTCTATGGTAGGAGATTTCATTCTCCTTTATACTGGGATGAGATAGGTGAGAGGTGATTTTTGAGACCGAAAATAGCGCAGCAGACATACGATAAAATTCGGTTCATTAAAAAAAAAATCAGTGCAGCTCAGAGTCGGCAGAAGAGCTACGCCAATACTCATTGCCGTAAGTTAGAATTTGAAGTTGGAGATCACGTGTTTTTGAAAATAATGCCACTGAAAGGGATTATGAGGTTTGGAAGAAAGGGTAAGTTGAGCCCTAAGTTTATTGGCCCTTTCGAGATTCTAGAGAGAGTGGGGTCAGTAGCCTACCGGCTAACGTTACCACCGACATTGTTCAGAATTCACAATATATTTCATGTTTCCATATTAAGGAAATATGTCCCAGATCCCTCCCATGTCATCAGTTATGCCGAGTTAGAACTCAGTGACAAGGAGGTACCAATGTAGGTTTTGGACAGGAAGGAACAAGAATTACGCAGTAAGAGAATTCAATTAGTAAAGGTCCTGTGGACGAATCACATAGGGGAAGAAACTTCTTGGGAGCTCAAGGAAGAGATACGACCGAAATACCCGTATCTCTTCAGTTGAGATCAGCAGTAATCAAGGAAAAATATAGGTAATTATGTAAAGTCTCTTTTGTGTAGGTTAGTTAGTAAATGTAATATTTTCTGCTAGTAGGTAGTGTTTTGGTTGTGAGAGAATTCTATTTTATATGTATTTGTAATCTCTCAAAACCCTAAATGTAACCACGGTATTCCTCCACCACAAGTGAGGGTAAGTAATAAGATAAGTAGCCCATTTTTCCTTAAGGGATGGTGTATAACATAGACAGTAAATTTTGAGGACGAAATTTTATAAGGGAGAATGTGATGCCCCAAAAATAATTATGACAGGAGGATGTAGTGGATTCTAAAAAAATTAATTAATTAATGAAACATTATTAAGGAAATTGATTAAATTAAGAAATTTGAGGGTTATGTGTGTGTGTGTGTGTGTGTATATACATAAATACATATTTAAGGATAAGTGATAAATATATATATATATATACATATAAGTATATAATATTAATATAATATATTATATGTTATGTAAGTTAAGTTATATACACATAAACTTAAGCTTCCTGATTCTTTAGGAAAACATGATATTAGAAATCACAGAGCTTCTTTGCGTTCTGCTCTCTCTCTCTCTCTCTCTCTCTCTCTCTCTCTCTCTCTCTCTCTCTCTCTCTCTCTCTCTCTCTCTCTACTTTCTCCCTTCTTATCTTCTTTCTCTCTTCTTGATTTCTTCATCGAAACGAATGCCGATTAAAAATCGAAAAATACCACTGGGCTCCATTCTTTGCCACCGACATTTCTACTTGAGCAGATTTGTCATAGGAGTGGCATAGGCATATGTCCTGAGGTAAGCTCAATTCTAAATTTTACCTCAATTTCTCGTAAATCTTAAGCCCAATTGACAATCAGACACCACCATGAGAATCTAAAGATGATTCTCTACAAGTCTAGCAGAGCGGATTTCTTGTGGGGTCGTCGTAGGCATAATCCCAAAATTAGGCTAAGGGGGTTATTAAGGGGCTAATTATTATTTTATTATTGTAGATTTAGAAATGTTAAATATTGGGCATTATGAGGTTGAGTTAGGGTCATTGAATTCAGGGTTCGGGTAAGCGCTACGAGGTGTAATTTCGGGACCCTGCGAGCATAGTTCAGAAAAACTAAAGTAATTTGGTTATATTGGAGTTTAAAAATTCAATCAGGTTAATGGGAGCATAGGTAATGTTTTATGAAAATTATGTTGGAATTCTATTGAATGTTTTGGGGAAATGAAAATTGTAGATTTTGTGCTGGAAATGCCACAACCTCAGGATTGAACTATGTGAGTATCTTAATAAGCCAGGTAAGAGGATAAATTAAGTTAGTCTTTTTATGAAAATATATTTATTATTTTATAGCATTTAATTTCAAGTAAATATGTATATCGTAGAATTATGTTTGGGAAATAGTTCTGTGAACAGGGATATGATTTAAATATGTTTTATCAGGAAATATGATTTTGGAATAAATTTTATACCAAAATGTTATCCATCTTGTGTGGCGTGAGTATTATTTACCATGCAAATTATAATTATGGAATATTATATTATTTTAGAATAAACATGTATTTCCAGTTTTCAGGAAAATTATAAATAGTGCATAAACTATGATTTCATGAATATTATGTAAAAAGTGCAAAATATTCATGTTCAGTATATTACGATTTGCCAAGGCAGATGCCGAGTTTACATGCTATTTTATGTTGGCATAGATGTTGTGATTCATGTTGGCACAGATGCCATAATCATGTATGATAAGACAAAATTCATGAAATGTTATCATGTCGGATATTATTATGAAATATGAAACAGTTATGTTCAGTATATGAAACATATTATATGTTATCAGAACTTGAATGGAATGGTTTAGTTCAATTTTCAGCAGCACGATACCTTAGCTATATGTTCAGAATTATGATAGTGCTACCACACGACTAGTATTGTGGGAGATGACAGTCGATGTGGCTTTAGTATAGAGTAGAGTTATTCCCCTAGTAGTTTGGGACCAGGTGGGATAGGCCCATCGTACTTACAAACTTATGATTGATCTTGTTTGGTCGGCCAGCCATTGCTAGGTCCCGCCTTAGGGCTGCACAACCTAGTCATGTGGGGGTAAGAGATGATATCAGCTAGCTATCCTTCCTGGTATTATTTTAATATTGTACAATTATATAAGGTGATTTTCATATATAGAAATCTTGTATGCTTTATTATGATATGACAATCATATTTTACTCAATTCTTCTACAGATAGATTTTACCAAATATGCTTATTATATTGGTTATATGTATAACACAAAAATGCTTATAATGCCACACTTTAATATTAGTTTATTTCCAATACTGATAGGTGTCTCACCCCAGCTATATAAACATTTCAGGAAATTCAGGTAGAGGAGCAGTTAGAGCTCCATGATAGTAGAGTCCGACTGAGCTACCTTGTCAGAAGGGTGAGTTGTTGAGCTAAGGTTGGATTTTTTTTTGGGAATTGACCCTAGGCTACTTTTGGTCTTTTGTGGATGATTGTATATATATAAATGTTTTAGTAGGACTTGCGTATTGTGGTTGGTTGAATGATATGTTTGTAAATTACATTTCCTACTGCTTAGGCATCAGAGTTGTATTTCAGGTATATCCCTAGTACCAATGGGTCCAGGTTGATTATGTTTTAACAACTGAAGAGGATAACATGATTATTATATTAAATGATATTATGAAAAAAAATCATTATTATGGTAAAATAGGAAGGTCATTACAGTATTTCTCAAAGATAAGCACGAGAGATAATTTGAAAATGATTTGTAATATATATATATATATATATATATATATATTGCAACAAAAATGCAATATGAACTCTTTGAGTATTTCAATGAATATGTAAAACACAGAAGCTCAATGAAGTTTTCCTATGGAGTACTTACTAACACAGTCTTATAGAAAAACTTGAAGCTTGCTCTCTAATGAATTTATCTTAATCAACAAGAACAAGAGAGCCTAAGCTTGGTGAGATAAACACAAGAAAACTCTTACAAAGAAGTATTTGCAATATAGATGAGCAAGAGAGGTAGTATAAGGCTTGAATATGAGAATTTGGATTTTTGAAATTCAGAGAATATTTGTGTTGACCACATTGGTCACACCCAATTTTGATTATGACAAATACTCTTGGTACTAATGATTGTACTGAGAATTGCATGCAGGTTCACCGTGCACGTATATTTGGACTGAAAGACATATCATGATGGCCTGAGGTGTTCATCACAAAAAATGAAGATATATGTGTTGTATTTTATATTCACTTGATTATCTCTTCATTCTAAGATGTAATTTATTATGAACTGTGCGCGTGTATGGCTTGTAATAATTTGCATCATGCATGGTAGGTAGGTATGCTCAAAATGACCACAGCTGGACTTTAGGTACCTACACAAACCTTAGGGATTTTTCCTGGTAGAATAGAAAGCCCTTGAGTCTCTAAATGCACAAAAGGTCCCCATTATCATCTCCATATCAGGAGAATTACAATTGGATAAAATATGAACTTAAAATTCAAAAGGTTGAGAGGGTTCGGGTGACCGAACCCACACCGTGTAAAGCAGCTCGGGCGATCGATCAAAGTCAACATGTTGACTTAGCTTCGGGCGATCGAACCTCTTTTGAACGTATCTCCCTCGGGCACCCGAGTGTTCTTCAGAGCACTTTTCAACTACTCGAGCAATCGTATGTCTATGTTCAAATAAAGGCTCGGGCGACCGAACTACCTGGTTCAGTTAACCGAACTTAGCTTTGGGCACCTAAACCTCGGACATTTGGCTACTGACTTTGATTCAGCCAGCCGGTCCTCAACTCGGACACCCGAACCTTTTAAAATTAATTTTTTGATTGTGTCTATTCGGGCACCCGAACCTTAGGCCGGGCACCCAAACCTTGCGGGTTAAAATAATTTTTACTAATTTTTAAATGAGGTAAACTGGGTTAATTTTCTCAAATGGTCTTTTAGACAAATCTAATTGTACCCATTGTGTCCTCAAAGATCAAAAAATCCTCCTTGCCTATATATACCAATTTTTTTATCTTAATTAGCAAGGTTTAGCAAACTTGATTAGTGCAAAAATTCTCTCAACTCTCAAAACCCTAAAAACCCTATATTAGCCAATTATTTCTTGCAAACACTTACATACTCATTCTCTTTCTCTAAGCATTTTGAGTATCTCTATAAGGCTATTGTGCTTAAATCTCTCTAGCTCATAATCTCTCTTGATATATTGATTAATTGATTTTACTTGAGAGTATAGCCTAAAGTTCTTCCACCAATTTCATTTGATAAATCTAGTGTGGAAAAACTTTAAGGGTTTTGGTTCTTGCATTATTGTTGCAAGTTACCTAAACCTAGATTTTGTGTGCAAAAATACTTTACAAAAGCTAGTCTTTCAAACAACTCCATTGTGCTTTATACATTGAAATATTCTATTGAGTTTGTTTGATTTATCTTGCTTAGCATATTTAAAACCCTAATATGATTTTGTGATAGTCAAATAGTGTGTTTCAAATCTTGCGTAGATTTACACTCTAGATCTGGACTGAAGATATATACGTGATTGAGTGTTTAGCACACATTAGAGCACTGAGCATATTTACATATGATTCGTGCTTGCATTATTGACTGAGCTATATTAGTGCACACATCTGCTTGTGTTGAAGCGCATTTACATGTACAAACAATTTATACACATTGGTTGTATACCAGGCATGGGCCTGAAGAGGGAGACTAGCCCAATGAAATAGTCCCGGATTGGCTTAGACTCGGTTAGGAAAGCTAGGTGCGCCATCCTGTTAAGGCGTGTCGGTTGAGGTCAGGCCCTTGAATTGACCTGGTTGTATAGGTGCCGCTCCACCCAGTTAAGAAAGCATTTTAGTGGTAATACTTATGCTGGTGTGGCCAACATGGGGACATAGGCTTAGTTGGCTGAACCGTGATAACATATCGTGCATATTCTTTACATTTCCACAATTTACATTTACTGCACGTGTATATTTGTGTGATGATTGCATAGACCGACCCTAGGCTAAATTACATTGTTGTTAAAACCTGTAGACCTTGGTAACAAATTTTTAAATACCCAATTCACCCCCCCTTTTTGGGGTTGCACCATAACTATCAATTGGAATCAGAGCCTCGTTACTTAGACTTAGAAGTTATTTAGTAAAAGATCATGATGGCTCGTATTAGTGCATCCCCATCGTGTGTGGGAAGATTAGTCACACACCCACCTGTGTTCTGTGGTATTGATTATGCTATATGGAAATTTAGAATGACTGTGTATTTAAAAGCTCTAAATTGGAAATTTTGGAAAGTCATTGATGAGGGTCATTGTGTACCTATGAAGTCTATTGGGTATACTGATGCTCCTAAATCTAAGTTTGAAATGAATGATCATGATAGGAACTTAGTATAGGTAAAATTTGATGTCATGAATACCTTAATACATGTCATAGATTCTAATGTTTTATGTGAGGTTATGGCCTGTAGTAGTGCTAAGAAGATTTGGGACGAACTTGAGTGGAGATATGGTGCATCCGCATAAAAGGGAGTCATCTCTCCATGCTACTCAGGCTCCTCTAATCTTAAGGAAGGTAACCTGTGTTATGTAGCTTTAACCAATATTGAGGTTACTTCAGTTCCATCTGTCTTAGTAAATGAATATGATCATGATTCTTGTGCTGATTTGAATACTGCATCTAATACTGAATCATATGATAGCATTGATAGTGAAAGCATGACTACTTATGAGGAATTGCAAATTGAATATCTTAGGAATCATAAGTTACTTGTTAAATGTAACAAGAAATATTCAGGTTTGGAAAACAAGTATGAAGCATGCCTGAAAGAATGTGACTCTAAAGCTCTTGCTGAAAGAGAAAATATTTTGAAAATCAATAGTCTAGAAAGCAAGAATGAATCATTTGAAAATGAGATAACTATTTTGAAATCTAAAATTTCTAATGATGATAGTAAAGATTACTTGATTGGTGATCTTGAAAGTAAAACAAACAATATGTCTAAAGAACACTTGAAACTTCAGAATGTTTGCAAAAATTTGGAAAACTCAAAAATTCAAGATCTAGAAAAGAAAATAGAAAACCAATCTAAGATCATCTATACATTCACTAAAGGCAGAGAAAACTTTGATAAACTGTTAGGTGCACAAAAGATGACCTTAGATAAAGAAGGAATAGGTTATAATGGGATTGAAAATAAGAAAAGAAAGAACCTATACATGGGGTACTTAGTAAAAGAATCAAAACACTATGCCAGTACCTCCTCTAGTCCATACACTCACACCACATGTATCTTATGTAAAGAGAAGGGGCACACAAAATTTGATTGCCTGTTTAAAATAAAAGGTGTGAAACCTAAACAAGTATGGAAAGTCAAAGAATTACCAACTCTTAACCCATCAAATACAAAAGGAAGAATAATGGTATCGATGGTCAAAAAAGAAAAGGAAGGACTTGCTCAAATAGGAATTACATGATCGCATAGCTTTTCTTTAGTAGTTAGGATAAGCTATTGAGTGTAGCATTCTCTAAAAGGTTAGGTAGTGGCTTGGGGCTCACTAATATGGAATCTTGTATATTCTCCATTCAAAAGCATACCAAGCATCTTGGAGAAATAAGCCAATATGTAAAATGAAGCACAAAACCAATCTGGCCTAAATGAATATTTTTGTTGGTTTAAAAATATATATTATTGGTTGTTTAAATCAAAATTCTCTCCTAAATGGACACGGTAGAGGTGCCTTGCATTTAAACTTAAAAATTGCTTAACCCCTTGCTCAAATATGAACATCTTATGTTAAGCATACTTAGTCTATTGTTCAGCTCTAAGGTTTGGAATTAAAGTCATAAATCTTGTCCCAATCTTACCTTGAAGCCATTTCACTGTCCTAACCCCCACAGATAATCCATAGGGTCTCTTGCTTTAAGAGACAGACAAATTAAGAACAAATAGACCCAAGTCGAGCGACCGAACAAGTAAGTGCATTTGTACTTCAGTCGACCGAACCAAAAGGTTGACCAAGCCATTGATCACATTTCGGACAGCTAAATCCTCATGTTGAAATCTGTTTGGGCTGCCGAACCATTCTCGGGTCCCCGAATATATATTTGGGCTACCTAATTGAGACTTTCGGGTGACCAATTGACTCAGTTCAAAATCTGTTTGGGCGGCCAACCCTCGAAAATACAAAATTGGCGCATGAAATTTAGCCGACCGAACATTTTTTCGGGCTGCTGAACAAACTCAAAACCCCTTGTAATTAAGGTTGTTCGGGTGACCGAACCAAGGCTCAGGCGCCCGAACCGCGTTGATATATATGGTTTTCTGCGAAAAATGGTTCATTTTCCTCCATTTCCTTGAGAGCCTGCCTAGTTTTCTCTCTCACATCCTTCCCTGGCCATTCAGTTAGATTCATCTCCATGGCCAGGGAAGAGAGATGTGTTGCCACGGGTGTTCCATTGGATCAATGGTTTCCCACACCCGATCGGCGAATAAAATATGAGAGGGTGTTTCATCTGAAGGATCCCATTCTGGGAAAGATTCTTGATATCGATTTCATGTAGACTCACTTCAACAATGTCCTTGACATGTTTTGATATCAAGGACGGTACGAGTTCATAGCCTTTCAACCTAGGGGGATGTACCTGCTGCTCGTTTGGCTTTTCTATGCCAACCTTGCCCAAGATGGACAGGGCTACTACACCAAGGTGCTGGAGACAGACATCCACTTCGATGATGCATACCTGGTAGAGACGTTTGATATCCAGCGTGGCGACTTCATCTGCCCCGATTCTTCCTCCACCTGGAAAGCCAAGCAGGACTTCACTATAAGTACCTTCGTTAACTTGGTAATGACACGTCCAATAGCTGATTTGACCCATACCCCCAGCTACAGATCCTTGACTTTAGAGGCAAAGGTGGTACACCACCTGATCTCCTATAACATTTTGCACAAGTCAGGATCGAGGGATCATGTGTCCTACTTAGACTGCTTTGTCATGTGGTGCCTCTTCACCAGGAAGAAGCTAGACTTGCCTAGATTGATCCTACAATGGATTTTTGTCAAAACCATGGGAAAGAGGATCATTTTACCCTACGATAGGATTTTACCTAGGATATTTGTTAGGGAGAGACTGAATAGGTCACCACTTGCCACCAACAAGAAAGTGCGACCATCCGACATTTTCAACTCCACCACTTTAAAGTTGATGGGATACGAGCTAACTGACAACATGTGGTTGCCTATTGCACATGAGAGACAGCTGGGAGGGCAGGAGGTCCCCTAGGAGCTACCCTATGTACCATCTACCACCAAGATCATGGCAACCATCACCGATCTCTCAACCTTGTTTCAGGAGTTCTGAGTCTCCATGATTGAGCAAGCATCTCCTTCTCAAGCTAGACTTGACTCCTTTTACAGCGAGTTCACTGATTTTTGGTCCAAGGTGCGGGCTAACTTCCACATCCTTGGTGAGAGACTACAAGAGATGAATGATGAGGATATCAGTGAGGACGACTAGATGGAGCTGAGTGGTGAGGAGGGAGATGATGATCATGATGATGGACAGACGTAGGAGTGCCTCATGAGGATCCAGTCCGTCATTCTACAGCTTCCTATTTAATCTTCTATGTTACTTTATTCAAATACAGTTCTTTTATTTTGTTTGTACCTATACTTAAAATAGCTTATACATTTGTTCCTATTTGACTTTTACATTCACCACACACACACACAGATACTATGATATGGTGACTGTGCTATTTGATTATGATATATATATATATATATATATATATATATGCAGTACTTTGGTTTGCATGTGTTTGTGATTAAATGATTACTCTTTTAAAATACATGCTTGATATAGAATGCCTCCTGCATGGCGGATGCAGTGGTTGAGAATTGCCTGCTGTTAGACTATAGGTTCTCGCATGCCTTACTCTTGAAATATTGACTGTTTGAGAATTGTTTTTGTGCAGGTTAATTTTGGGAAATGTCTTGTTTACAGTCGGCATTCTGCTAAATTTTCTGTAGACATTTGCCCAAAAATAATTGAGATGATGTGCTTTATTATATGCAAATGTGATTTATACTTAAAATCTAAACTCTTACGCCTGTCTCATTTGCGTTATTTGATTAAACTCCTTGGAGCTAGTTGTGCGTATCTATTTAGAATACTGGCAGATTCTTATGGATTGCTTATATGTTTAGACAAAATGATGCCAAAATTTTTGAAATCTTTGCATATAACCTAAAATCATTTTCTTAATTCTAAACTCCTTACAACTTGAGTGCATTTTTAAGAAAATTTGTGAATTTTACTCAAGTTGATTTATAAAGAAAATGCATATTCTTAGGGGGAGTCCTTTGTTTCAAAATTATTAGGCTCCGAGAAAATGAATATATAAATACATATATCTTTTTGAAAATATAATATCAACTGGTATCAATGTGCACATCTTGGTAAATTTATATTTGATATCATGTTGATTTCAAAACTAACAATATGTCCTTATAACTAGTGGTATTGTTTTGACAATTAGTATCTTCTCTATCACGTAGTTATAATGATTGGTATCAGACTCACACGTAGTAGCATACATTTTTGTTTTGGAAACCAAAGATGATTATGATAAAATTAACTTTAAAATATTTTTGAAAGTATGAGTGAAAACCAAATGAAAGATTAATCTTCATCCTTGCATAATCATCCATTAAGGGAGTATAGAACATTAAAATTGTTAATGTACTGCATGCAACTTATACTTCCTTGATGCATATTTTGTTTGGGTTAATTGATCAAAATATGCTATATACAATTCACTATAACTCCAAATAGGTCACTTAGGTATAGAATTATGATTGGGAATAGTCCACTTTCAAACGACATGCTGCCAAAATTTTTAATCTTCCCAATATACTTCTTGTATCTAATTGATATGTTTTGCCTTCGTGCTTTATTGCTTAACCCTTTTTGTTGTTGCAAAAAGGGGGAGAAGAGGCAAAAGTGGGTAATACTATGCTTAATTATACATACATCTCTTATTACTCATTACTTTAATTACCTTTATGCATAAAGTCAGGGGGAGCCTTTCTCGGCAGAACCCACTTTTGTATAACGTATTTTTCATCATCTAAAAGGGGGATATTGTTGACCATATTGGTCACACCCAATTTTATTATGACAAATACTCTTGGTACTAATGATTATACTGAGATTGCATGCAGGTTCACCATGCACATATATTTGGACTGAAAGACATATTATGATGGTGTGAGGTGTTCGTGCTGAAGAATGAAGATATATGTGTTGTATTTTATATTCACTTGATTATCTCTTCATTCTAGGATGTAATTTATTATGAACTGTGCGTGTGTATGGCTTGTAATAATTTGCATCATGCATGGTAGGTAGGTATGCTCAAAATAACCACAGTTGGACTTTAGGTACCTACACAAACCTTAGGGATTTTTCCCGGTAGAATAGAAAGTCCTTAGGTCTCTAAACGCACAAAAAGTACCCATTAACATCTTCATATTAGGGGAATTACAATTGGCTAAAATATGAACTTAAAATTGAAAAGGTTGAGAGGGTTCGGGCGACCGAACCCATGCTGTGTAAAGCAGCTCGGGCAACCGATCAAAGTCAACATGTTGACTTAGCTTCGGGTGACTAAACCACTTTTGAACATACCTCCCTCGAGCACCTGAGTGTTTTTTAGAGCACTTTTCAACTACTCGAGCGACCGTATGTCTACGCTCAAATAAAGGCTCAGGCGACCGAACTACCTGGTTCGGTTAACCGAACTTAACTTCGTGCTCCTGAACCTTGGACATTTGACTACTGATTTTGATTCAACCAACCAGTCCTCAACTCGGGCACTCGAACCTCTTAAATTTGATTTTTTGACTGTGTCTATTCGGGTACCCGAACCTTTCGGGTTAAAATAATTTTTATTGATTTTTAAATGAGGTAAACTGGGTTAATTTTCTTAATGGTCTTTTAGACAAATGTAATTATACCTATTGTGTCCCCAACAGTCAAAAAATCCTCCTTGCCTATATATACCAGTTCATTTATCTTAATTAGCAAGGTTTAGCAAACTTGATTAGGGCAAAAAATCTCTCAACTCTCAAAACCCTAAAAACCCTATATTAGCCAAATATTTCTTGCAAACACTCGCATACTCCTCATTCTCTTTCTCTAAGCATTGTAAGTATCTTTATAAGGCTATTGTGCTTAAATCTCTCTAGCTTATACTCTCTCTTGATATATTGATTAATTGATTTTACTTGAGAGTATAGCCTAAAGTTCTTCCACCGATTTCATTTGCTAAATCTAGTGTGGAAAAACTTTAAGGGTTTTTGTGCTTGCATTATTGTTGCAAGTTACCTAAACCTAGATTTTGTGTGCAAAAATCCTTTACAAAAGCTAGTCTTTCAAACAACTCCATTGTGCTTTATACATTGAAATATCCTATTGAGTTTGTTTGATTTATCTTCCTTAGCATATTTGAAAACCCACTATGATTTTGTGATATTCAAATAGTGTGTTTCAAATCTTGCTTAAATATACACTCTAGATCTGGACTGAAGATATATACGTGATTGAGTGTTTAGCACACATTAGAGCACTGAGCATATTTACATATGATTCGTGCTTGCATTATTGACTGAGCTATATTGGTGCACACATATACTTGTGTTGAAGCGCATTTACGTGTACAAACAATTTATACACATTGGTTGTATTCCAGGCACGGGCCTGAAGAGGGAGAGTAGCCCTGTGGAATAGTCCCGGATTGGCTTAGACTCGATTAGAAAAGCTAGGTGCGCCATCCTGTTAAGACGTGTCGATTGAGGTCAGCCCCTTGAATTGACATGGTTGTATAGGTGCTGCTCCACCCGATTAAGAGAGTGTTTTAGTAGTAATTCTTGTGCTGGTGTGGCAAGGGCGGGGAAGTAGGCTCAGTTGGCTAAACCGCGATAACATATCGTGCGTGGTCTTTACATTTCCACAATTTATATTTACTACATGTGTATGTTTGTGTGATGATTGCATAGACCGACCCTAGGCTAAATTACATTGTTGTTAAAATTTGTGGACCTAGGTAACAAATTTTTAAATACCCATTTCCTTCCCCCTCCTTTTGGGGTTGCACCATAACTATCAATTTGCTAATTGTAATTGCTAATCAATTGCTTATTTTTTCAAATGCCGGGGTATATATAGAATTTCCCAAAATTATAACCATTTGGGATATATGAGTCATTTTTTCAAATGTTTAAATGAGGTTAATAAAAATAACAATTTTCTAACCTCGGTAAATTTTGACAACCCGAGAGGGTCGGTCGACCATCTTGAAGGTTCGGTTGACCGTGGTGGCAAGTTCGGTTGACCGTAGAAAATTTGAACTAAGATGATGGTCGACTGTCTAAGGGTGATTTTCCAAACCTTTGCAATTCGGTTGACCATACTCAGTTTGGTTGACCGAACTGGTCAAACTTCAATTGATCGAGATATTTTGAACTTAAGGGTTTGGTCGACCAGGCAATTAGAATTTCCCACATGGGGTTTTGGTCGACCAAGGAGTTTCCTATATATTTCTAGTTAGTCGATCGGAGGGGGTCAACTTGTTGACCCGGTAGGGGTTCGGTCGGCCGAAGGTCTCAATGTAACTGAGTTTAGTCAGTCGAAGGTCTCAGTGTAACTGAGTTCGATCGACCGAACATGTCATCGTTGGGCATTTCAGTCTTTTTTCCTTTATTAAATTGTCCCTATTTATATGATGTTTATTTTCAAGACTATGAGGGATATTTTTATGCAATATTTAGGGTCCTAAAGACACTCTATGGTCTTTGTGAGTTAACCCTAAAAATTTGGCACCGGTTGATCAATCCCTAAGGTCATTTAATAATCCTTTAAGCTTATCTACCCTCTCATGCATGTAATGCATTGATTATTACAAAAAATTTCTTATTTACTATTACAAACCTAAATAAAACTCAATTAAATTACAACAAATAAATTTTCTGGGTCTTTATCTTTTTCAAGTCCATGTGTGTGCACCATATGATCTTCCAATTGATCCTGCACACAAACTCATCAACGATTAAATATCAAAGTATTTGTCATAGTCAAAACAGGATGACCTATAAGGTCAATAGCGTGTAAGTACTTCTTGGCTTCCATTTTGCATCTGTCATTTCTGCTTTACAGAAGTATAAATATGTTCATACACTTAACACGCAAATGAGATGTTGCGATTTGTCATTATCAAAATGGGATAGGACTCAAAATGTCAACAGGATTGAAAAGGAAGTTGTATTCCCAATAGGGGGGTGAATTAGGGTTTTGAAAGTTTCTTTCAAATCTTTTTACAAATTCCCAACCTTTTGTAAATTGAGAAAACAAATAAGAATTATTTTTAATGCTTTAATTAAATCAACCACAATCAACACAAACCAAATACTTTCAACAATGACAATCCATTTAACCAATCAATCAAATACAAAATACTTAACCAACACAAAAGTTGCAGTAGTGCTTCCTTGAATCAATGTTTGGAAAACTCAGCGTAGAGTTCGATTATAGTTCTATATTTATGGATCCTATACACTTCCTTTTAACCAAGGTTTTTGCAAACAATTTATCAACATACTCCTTTTAAGGTTTCCTCAAAGGATCAATCAACGTACTTCTTTAAATTAAAAGTTTTTCTCAATCTCAATTGTCTCAGCTACCTGCACTTAGATACACAATCATACAATTTATATATCAAGAAAAAGTAAAGAGTAAAGGTTGAGAGTGAGACCGAGTTTTTTACAAGCTATGGCTTATACCCAACTTACGTCTTCTCCTTAGGCAAGACCACCTAAGGATTCCACTATAACGTTCCTTTATGGGCAGAAAAAACCATTACAATCCATCCTTTAGGGTGGAGCCCCCTCTACAAGTGATATCCCACACTCAGTACAACGATCCAATAACTTGAACCATCAAAGAAAACAAGGAAACAAGAAAAGATTCTTGTGTACAAGAGATGCTCTCAGATAAAGTTGGTTAGTAGAATTTATAGAACTAATATATTTCAAAGTAAATATCAAAGAGAATGAGATTTGAATCTCAAGAATATATCATCGCAATTCTTCTCTTAATATGAATCAGTAACTCGAAAGTTTGACCTTAGAGAAGAGTAATCATAAATTCAGTATATCTCATAAAATCTCAGCAAGAATATGTCGGCAAGAGAGCTTTGAGAGAGAATGAGCAATGGAGCTTTGAAAACTAATTCTCAATTTCTTGGTGTAGGTTTGGTTTTAGAAACCATGTATTTATAGGATCAAAAAGTGTTTAATTCATGTTGCCCAAGTTATTTGGAGTGTTTTCCGAGTTTATACGAAGTTTGGGGAACAAGCAAATCAAATTTTTTTATTTAAAAAGTTGTTTTAAAAACTAGCCGTTCGAGGGTCAGTAGCTTGAGCCCTTCGACGTCAGTCGCCTGATCCTTTTAAACACAATGTAATTTTTCAACTCAAAATAGGGTCAGGGGCTTGAAGATTTAGGGGTCAATTGCCTGATCCTTCACTGCCTGTTCAAAATCAGTTCAAAAAAATCTTCAGTTGCCTAACCAATCATAGGTCAGTCGCTTGAACTTATATAAAAGCAGTTTTTTCAGTTTAGTATGAAAACTCTTAGCCATCTAGCTTTGTTACTTTTAAAAAGCATTTTCCGAGGTGTTCAAAATAAGGTATCCAAGTCCATATCAACCCCTAATGAGCTTCAAAGCATTTCAAAATGATATTATAATGAAGTACTTACATAAGACATCCTAAGGACATAAAAACTCTCTAAGCTTGAAGTCTTCATATGTCTTTTCTTTGAATCCTCTTAGACTTAAGCTTCAATATTCTTTAAGCTTCCATATGTTTTGAACATCTTGGTCCTCTTAAGCTTTTTTTTTTTTATCACATTGTTAATGGAGTATACTTTATGGTACTTGTGATCTTGAACTTTCATTCCTAAATCCTTTTGAACTTTGTCATACAAGGTTTCCTAAAATATCATCACTTAAACAACATCTGGTTAAATTAACATTTATTTGTTATCATCAAAACAAGATTCGAAAGTCATGTTAGGCCAATAATCTCCCTCCTTTTAATGACGACAAATAAGGAGCAAAGATGAGAGAACCTTGATAAGGCTCCCCTTTATAATAAGCATGCCTTTTAACAATTATGAAAAATGATGTTTTCAAATATAAGTAAGTTCAACACTCAATAAGTCATAATCAAGTATATTATGTTTTAATGCATTATAGCTCATGTCAACATATGTGCTTATGGTCTCATTCTTCTCATGTTCTCATTTTTTTTTTTTTTCATTATGCTCATTTTTTGTTTTACTCCCCCATGTTATATCTCATGTCAAGATTATGTGTTTTACATATTTGTCACGCTCTCATGATCTCATGGTTGCTCTCTAAGATACACTCTTCTCATGTTTGCTCTCTAAAATATATCTCCCCCTTTGACATCAATCAAAAAGAAATAAGGAGCATAGTCACAAAGAGTCTTAGGATAGTGCATAAGAACATAGTCATATAATCATTAAAAATTACAAAAAGTCATAAGCCAAGGATTTACAAGCCAAACTAAAAGAAATGAACAAGCAAACAAAGCAACACAATGACTAAGCCAATACATAGATAAGACCTTAATATAATAAAATAGATCAAGCATCGGCAGCATCAACATCATTATCATCATCAGCTTCAGCTTCCTCTTCATCACCCTCCTCACTTCCTTCCTCAGATTCTTCATTAGAGGAAGCATCACTCCGAGGGGCAAAACTAGTATACATGGGATCAACACTACAAGATAAGCTAGCCCTATAGTGCTTTATGTGAGTAAGGCACTGGTCAAGTGACAAGCAGGTAGTGTGGAGTGAGGATATGTTCTCTTGAAGTGATTGTAGACCTGAATGCATATCTCTGCTGAATGTAGTGAATTCATGATGGAAGGGGATAAATAAAGAAGCAGTGTCATCTAAAGATCCTTATTGCCGATCTTGAGGTGGAGGAGGTACAACTGCTGACTCTTTGTTGTCGTCTTTCTTTCAAAAATCAACCATGATCATGCTTTTCATATCCCTTCAGGGTTGTGGAAGTGAAAATATCATACCTAGTACGCTTGATGAACAATTTGGTAGGAGTAGTGACACTAAGATGAGCAAAGAGAAGGTTTAAAGCACCACCATAAGGAAGAGTGACTCAATTAGCTTCCAATTTAGCTCATATCCATTTCAAAATTAGGCTAGAGAGATCATGTTTCTTCCCTTTTAGCAGACACCATAACACAAAACAATATACGTAGGATATGTGATCATACGAACCAGCTTGGGGTAGGATATTGTTTGTGATAATTTTCTGAAGCATTTGAGCTTAAAGATTCAATTGTTTGTACCTTCGAGGATGGCCAAAGTAAGCAGGTTCCTCTACCATAATTAGTGGCAAGAACTCCTTAGGAGTGAATCCTTGCTCTAGAATCCATGATTGAGCAAATGTTGGACACTCAAATTCTCTTGGGCTAATATACAAAATACGAGCTAAAGTTTATGGAGATAAAACTATCTTCTTTCCCCTAACCTCAGTGTTTAGCACATTTTCTCCATGTATCATATTAGCATAGAAGATCTTCACTAGGTTTGGATAAAGGCCTTTGGATTGATAAGCTTCAAAATTCTTCCAACCAATATTCTGAAACATTGGCAGGATATCCAAAAATTCTGAATCAAAGAAGGTGGTATCGATGACCTTACCAAAAATTGGCTTCGTAGAATGGAGATGAGTTCGATATAGATGCTTCGATTGAGGAGTGATAAGCCATTGTTCGATGTTATTATTATCTTTCCTGGAAGAAGGACCTCGATTTGCTACAGTTTTAGTGCGAGGAATCTTTGATTATGGAGGAATCAACCGAATAGCCAATGTAAAACCGTAGAGATCATGGGAGAAGGTGTAAAAGAGTGATTGGAAGGCTTTGATTTGCGGGATTTGGAACTAGGAATCAAAGGACACCAAGAGTTCGAGCTTCGGATGAATGATGGAACAGAGGTCAATAGCCTAGAGTCTAAAGAGTTAGGGTTTTCATGCTTAAAATTATATAGGACCCGTTAGGTCAGGCGCCTAAAGTTTTCGACTTAGTCACCCGACAATTTATGAAATTAATTTTTCTGCAGGCAGTAGCACATCAGATACCTGAGGTCTGATGGTTCAAGAGCCTGATCCTCCAATTTACACTGCTCAGTCGCATGAGCTTCCAAGTTTAGTCGACTGACTTCCTTAATCTTTTAAAATTTCTCTTTTTACTCAACATTAACTCTTCTTAAACAATTTCCCTACTATGTAACAAACATAGTTCTCTTCTTATGGATATAAATCTCTCTTTGAGAAAGGGTTTTGTGAAAATGTCCGCCCATTGGTCATTTTTATTTATAAATTCAAGTAGTATATCTTCTTTTTGTACGTGATTTCTTAGGAAAGGGTGTCGTATGTCAATGTGTTTAGTTCTTAAGTGTGATATTGGATTTTTAGAGATGTTTATTGCACTTGTGTTATCACACTTAATTGGTACGGTCGAATATTCTAGATTATAGTCCTTTAAGTTTTATTTCCTGTATATTGTTTGTGCACAGTAACTACTGGCTGCCACATACTCAGCTTCAGCGGTTGATAAAGTTACGAAATTTTGTTTCTTGGAAAACCAAAAGACAAGAGATCATCTTAGAAAGTGACAAGTCTTGCTTGTATTTTTTCTATCAATCTTACAACTCGCATAATCGCATCCGAATAACTAATCATTTCAAAACCAGTGTCCTTAGGATACCATAGTCCTAAATCAATTGTTCCTATTAAGTATCTTAGGATTATTTTAACGGCTATTTGGTGAGATTCTTTAGGTATTAATTGAAACTGTGCACACATGCATATACTAAACATTATATCTGGCCTACTAGTTGTTAAGTATAACAGGCTTCCTATCATACCTCAATAATATTTCATATCTACTGGTTTTCCTTTTTCATCTTTGACAAGGCTTATGGAACTACATGAAAATAGGATATTGTTCCCAAGAGGGGGGGTGAATTGGGTTTAAAAAATTATGTTCTTTTTAAAAACTTTTTTATTCCAACAATAAACAAAACCTAAACATAATCATAAAGTACTTGTAAAATAATCAGTCCTAATTAACCACAATCAATACAAAATAACCAAGCACTTGATTCTTGTAACAATAGCCCTATAGTAATATGCAATGCTTGTTGAATTTGGATAAGCCCTGTGTTGAAATTCCCAATCACACTTCTTCCCAAGGTTCATCTTTTAAATAAACCTTCAGTTTAATAAGTTTAGGATGATCAACCAACATAGTCCCTTTCGGTTTCCGCAATCAATGCTGATCAAACAAAAACAAATTATCTTCCAGTCTATTTAATAACCAAACGCTTAGAATTTATAAATTTTAAAGCATCCATGCAGTTTGTAAAGTATGCTAAAAAATAAAGAGTAGGGAAGAGAGAAATGAACACAGAGTTTTATAAGGTTCGTCTTATACCCAGCCTACGTCCTCGCCTTTGACAAACCACCAAAGGATTCACTAAGTCAGTTCCTTTGCCAGGCAGAATAACACCATTTACAACACTCCTTCAATTAGGCTAGAACCCACCTCTCCAAATGATATCCCCTCGCTTGGTACGACAATCCAACAACCTTGAATTGTTTAGAAACAAGTAGAGAGAAATTTGTGTACAAGAGACACTCTCAAAATAGAGCTGGTTAGTACAATATTTAGCACAAATATACTTCAATGTAAATCAATATAAAGAGATTGAAGCTCAATTGAATTTAGATCACCGAATTTATCTTTTGTGTATTGAAAGATTTATACTTTGAAGACTCAAATTCGGAGTTGGGATCAACAGCAATTCAATAGTGAAAACAAGATGAGCACAAGAGAGATTTAGAGCTTTGAGAGTCCTTAATGGCTAGAAAATTTCTTGGTGTTCAAAATCATTATAGTTGGGGCTATTTATAGATGTTTAAAAGACAATTCCTTGCCCCCCAAGTTTTCATGGAGTAAACATCAAGTTTTCAAAAAGAGTAAAGCTCAAGAAAGTTATTTAAAAAATTTTCTCGTTGAGTTTTTAAAATTTTGTTCGAGTGGCAGTCGCCTGCCATAATGATACTTCAACACACAGAAGGTAGGCAGTCGCTTGCCAAGACACAGGAAGGAGCCTAGTTTGACCACCCAGGTGCTTGATAGGTCTCAAGCAGTCGCCTGGGACCCTACTGCCTCCCGGATTTTATTTCATTTATTTTGGCAGTCTACTACCTGTATTTGGCAATCGCATGGCTCTTAGAAAATGACTTTTTCACTTTGAAAAATTCCTTCCTTACTTGAGACCTTTATCATTTTGATTTTAAAAACATATTTTAAGGTCTTTCAAAAAAAAAATTTCTTAGTTTCTTTTTATTTGTAAGAGTTTCAATTCAATTTATATTTGAGGTTTACATAAAGTACTTACATAGTGACATCCTTAAAACTCTAAACTTTTGATCTTCATGTAAATCTTTGCCTTGAAATCTTTCCTTGATTATATGTCATCTTTGAGCTTTCAATCATCTTTCATTCTTCAAGCTTTTAAAAAGTATGTCCCTCATGAGCTTTATTAACCCTTGAGTTTGGCTTTGAAATACTTGAGCTTTACCTGTTTCCTGAAATAGTTTTAACTTGTAAACCATATCAAACTTATCTTGATTTGTTATAATCAAAATAAGAATTGTAAGCCTTGTCAGGCCAACAATACTCATAGGAGTTCCTATGGGATTGCTACTTTCCATGTCAAATTTCTTAAGCATGTCTTTTATATATTTGGATTGATTTATAAAAGTTCCATTCTTGGCTTGTTTAATTTGTAATCCTAGGAAGTAGTTTAATTATCCCATCATACTCATTTCAAATTCTTCTTGCATACATTTAGCAAATTCCTTACATAGATCACCATTAGTTGCTCCAACTATGATATCATCTACATAAATTTGGATTGTGAGCATGTCATCCTTCTTAGTTTTGATAAACAAGGTACTATCAACCTTTCCTCTAGAAAAACCTTTTTTCTATTAAGAATCCACTTAGTCTTTCATACCAAGACCTAGGGGCTTGTTTCAAACCATATAAAGCCTTAGTTAGCTTATACACATAATTAAGATTTTGAATATCCTCAAAGCCTGGTGGTTGTGCTACATATACCTCTTCATTTATAAACCATTTAGAAAGGCACTTTTTACATCCATTTGATACAATTTGAGTTCCTTATGAGATGCATAAGCTAAAAGCATTCTTATTGCTTTCATTCTATGGGAGAAAATGTCTCATCATAATCTATTCCCTCTTCTTTGTTGTATCCTTGAGCCACAAGTTTAGCTTTATTTCTTACCACAATTCCATTTTCATCCTTTTTGTTTATAATTACCTACTTAGGTCCAATGATTGAATGGTTACCCAGTTTGGGAACTAATTTGCATACTTGATTTATTTCAAATTAATTTAATTCTTCTTGCATGGCTATTATCCATGAGTCATCACTTAGAGCTTCTTCAACATTCTTTGGTTCATCTTGAGATAAGAAAGCATAATGATTACATAGATTTTTCAAAGAAGATCTTGTAATTATATCTCTTGATGGTTCTCCAATTTTTTGATCTTTCATATGATTTTTTACATATTTCCATTCTTTGGGTAATTTAGTATTTTCTACAGCATCATTATTTGAGTTTACTTCATTTTCTTCTTCTTTTGACTCTACAATTTCTAAGTCTTCTGGTTTTTGAGTATTTTGAACGTCTTCAACATTTGTTGTTTTATTAAATGGATTTTCTTCATCAAATGTTACATGAATTAATTCCACAATTGTAAGAGTTCTTTTGTCATAGATTCTAAAAACTTTGCTCTTTAATGCATACCCTAAGAATAAACCTTCATTGACTTTTCCATCAAATTTACCTAAATCATCTTTATCATTTAATACAAAGCATTTGTATCCAAGAACTTGAAAGTAAGAAATGTTAAATGTTAAGCCTTCTACCTTTCCAAAGTTCATAGAGAGTTTTATTTAAACTTGATCTTATTGGAACTCTATTTATCACATGGCATACTATAAGAACCTGGACCGTGATAAATAGATTTAAATAAATAAGAGAGGGGTAAAATTGGTATTTGAATAGGCTTCATTGACAAAGTCAAAGTTCGTCGACGAAGGCCATGCATCTCTCATCTATGAAGTTCAAAGGCTCGTCGACAAGGAGAAGCCGAGGAGTTTCGAGAAATCGGTGATATTAGGATTCGTCGACAAATCCACTGTCTCATCGACGAGAAGACTATAGAGCCTCGTCGATGAGGACACCATCTCGTCGATGAGTTTTCCTGAGTCAAAGGGCTATAAATATCATTTTTCATTGCTTAACCATTAAGAAACTTCAAATATCTCTCTCTCTCTCTCTCTCTCTAGAACTCTCCCTACTCACTATCTCTCTAGATTTCATTACTAGTTGTCGCTAGAATCATAAATCTGAAATTACCACAAGGATCGTGGAAGGATTTTTTACAAGTTCCATGGATCGGAATCCCATTTTGGAGATTTTTGCGTTTTGGAAAAATCAAGGTAAGGCTCAATTTTCAATTATGATCCTGTAGTTTTGTAGAGAACTATCTTGTAAGTATTTTTTGTACTGTGATTTGTAGGTTTTGGAACTCGGTTCGCTGTTTAGGGGCCTTATAGTTCGGTAATTTCTATTCATGGAAAAGGTAAGAGGAATTGTGTTTATATCGGTTATTTTTGAAATCAGACTTAGTAGAGTTGTGGTTCATGGTCTTGTGTGTGTTTTGGCTACTCATTTAGGGGGATCTAATGGGGAAAACTATGGGTTTTTCATGATTACAGTTTTGGGAAAAAGGGGGTGACGGGTTGCATCCATGGTTTTGTTGAAAACCGAACGTATATGTTGATTTATACTGTGTTATAGGGATGGTCGTGCCTTGACTTCTTTTAAACAGTATATGTTTGGAAAAATGTGACTTAGATTACCAAATAGGTGCTGTTTTTTTGGTTATATGAGCATGTGTGTGTGTGTGTGTGATATTGGTTTAAATGCAACTTGGAACGCGGTTCCGAATTGTTCCAGGTACTGAGAGTGTCTGGCTCTATATTTGAGGGCGTATAAAATCACTAGCCATAGATAGGTAGAGGTTTGGCTCTATATCCAAGGGCGTGAGCCTATTCCGGGAGATTAGGCCGAAGGGTGTGGATCCACCAATTAGCGTCGGTACAATGCCATGGGAGTTGGGGACTAGCCATGTGCCGGTGGCGCCGTGTTACGCGGGTTGGCTACGGGCCAACACCATATGTCGCGGGCCGACTTTGGGCCAAAGGGTGTGGCGACACCGGGATTGCTGATCATGTGTGTGTCTATGGTTGTATGCACTGTGGTGAAATTAGTACTGAACTGCATTTAACTGCGTGTATGTTGCATCATGATAACACTCAAATCCCACACACCGATATAACATGTGTTCTTCCTTACTAAGAGGTTTCTCACCCCTACTGTACGTACATTTTTATAGGTTTTTCGAATAACTGGAACTAGCGTCCTGGTGTGGGGAGCGTAGTGGCTAGTGTACTGCAGTTAGCGCTTGCATAAGTGCTAGGATTGTGTTTTTGATGGGTTGCCATTTTGGGATGTGTTGGGCACCCAGTTGTATATTGTATGTTAGAGCTTGTTTTTGCTCTTATATAGACTCTGATATGGTACTGCATATATATATAGTATGACCTTTTTTCGCTGCGTATATGGTTGTGTTTGGATGTGTATAGGGTGCCTAGGAACCCCATGGGGTCGAACCCCCATCCTTTGTACTGTATCTATGGATGATTTGTATAATATAGGGACAGGTTAGATTACATTTTCACCCCTGAGTCCCATTTCCAAGTTCAGGGCGTGGCAGCTTAGTATCATAGCTAACCAAGTTATTAGGTCTTGTAGACTTGGTTAGGCTTAGTTGTGAGTACATACCAGAGTATAGGATGTTGGATATGTGTAGAGTTGGTTGAGGGTTGTTTGGTTCCTAGACCGGGATTACTGATCATGTATGTGTCTATGGTTGTATGCACTGTAGTGAAATTAGTACTGGACTGCATTTAACTGCATGTATGTTGCGTCATGATAACACTCAAATCCCACACACCGATATAACATGTGTTTTTCCTTACTGAAAGGTGTCTCACCCCTACTATACGTACATTTTTACAGGTCTTTCGAGTAACTGGAACTAACGTCCTGGTGTAGGGAGCGTAGTGGCTATTGTACTACAGTTAGCGCTTGCGTGAGCACTAGGACTGTGTTTTTTATGGGTTA
Organism: Malania oleifera; assembly: GCF_029873635.1. Classification (NCBI taxonomy): domain Eukaryota; kingdom Viridiplantae; phylum Streptophyta; class Magnoliopsida; order Santalales; family Ximeniaceae; genus Malania; species Malania oleifera. The sequence continues at coordinate 77,315,815 of NC_080419.1, read as the reverse complement.
CCATTTTGGGATGTGTTGGGCACCTAGTTGTACATTGTATGTTAGAGCCTGTTTCTGCTCTTACATAGACTCTGGTATGGTACTGCATATATATATATAGTATGACCTTTTTTCGCTGCGTATATGGTTGTTTTTTTATGTGTATAGGGTGCCTAGGAACCCCATGGGGTCGGACCCTCATCCTTTGTACTGTATCTGTGGATGATTTGTATGATACAGGGACAGGTTAGATTATATTTTCACCCCTGAGTTCCATTTCCGAGTTCAGGGGGTGGCAGCTTAGTATCATAGCTAACCAAGTTATTAGGTCTTGTAGACTTGGTTAGGCTTAGCTGTGAGTACATACCAGAGTATAGGATGTTGGAAATGTGTAGAGTTGGTTGAGGGTTGTTTGGTTGCTAGACCGGAATTTTTTGATGGTCTTCCATGTTTTTCTTGGGATGACGATTCCAGTAAAACAGGGTAGATCATTGATGACTTTCATGTCGGTGTGATAGGACAGACCTAGACCTGGTAGGGAGTAGTTAACATAATTAGTTTAGATCATTGTGTTAATTGTGTGTGTTGTGGGGATACTGATAGATTCCTATTGTGCTGCAGAATGGAGCCCAAGGATAATGACCTAGGAAGTGGCTCCAAGGAGACTACGAGTGATAAGTCTCCCTCTGTGCCTCGAGGTTTGACGAGGCAGGTGTTACGGGAGATCGAGCAGAGTGTGAGGAGACACGAGCGCTCTCTTACTGTTGCGGGGTGCACCATTGATAGGTTCATACGCATGCATCCTCTGACGTTCTCTAGAGGACCTGACCCGACTATAGCATAGGATTGGGTGGAGAAGACTGAGAGGATCTTGGAGGTCCTACAGTGCACGGATAGGCAGTGAGTCCTCTATGCTACCTTCTAGCTATCTGGGGAGGCGGGTTGATGGTGGACTGCGGTGAGTCTATTGGAGAAGTAGAGAGCCAGTCCTGAGGAGATGACATGGAGCTGTTTAAAGGAGGTATTCTTCTATAGATACTTCCCAGCTTCTGTACGTGATACGAAGGCGGATGAGTTTTCTGCTCTGACTCAGGGGAGTATGATGGTGTAGGGGCATGTGGTTCAATATATAGAGCTATCCCAGTTTGTATCGTGTTTGATCTCGAGCAAGTGTGAGAAGACTCAAAGATTTGAGAAGGGCCTGAGGAAGGATATCCGCAAACTAGTGGATATGCTTCTGAACTGCGAGTTCTCAGTGTTGGTGGATAAAGCCACGGTGATTGAGATTGGTATCCGAGAAGGCAAGGTGGATCAGGAATTGAGGAAGAGGATAATACCTTCTGGTTCTCACACAGGATCTCGTCAGGGATCGTTGAAGACAAGGAACAAGGGCTCGGGTTACCATCAAAATACCGAGTACCAGGATTCTCAGATAAGCCAGACTAGTGGTCGTTGCACCAGGTGCCACAAATGGCACGAGGGTGAATGCCGGTCATTTGGGGGTAACTATTACAACTTTGGCCAGCCAAGTCACGTGTTTCATGATTGTCGTGCATTGAAGAGTGATGTGTTTGCATCTAGTGTGAATCGAGGGAGCAACCAAGTACCACAGGGAACTGTTCAGATGAATACCGCTCCGACCAGAGTATATTCTATTACTCCAGCGAACACTGAGCATGTAGGGAACATGGTAACAGGTAAGTTGTTATTGCTTCCAAATAAGGCTTCTGTGTTGTTTGATTCAGGTGCAACCCATTCTTTTATATCTGTGAATTTTGTTGGACCGTGTGGGGTTGAGACCCAAGTCATAAGCAGGGTGTTATCGGTGACTATGCCATCTAGGAGTGTATCATTCTATAGAAGGATGTTGGAAGATTGCCCGATGGAAATTCAGGGCAAGCTGCTACCGGCGAATCTTGTAGTATATGACATGTCGGGGTTCGATATCATTCTGGGGATGGATTGATTATTCTCCAGTTATGTTGTGATCGACTGTCGTAGGAAGAGGGTAGTTTTCAGACCTCCTGAGGAGAAGGAGTATGAATTCGAGGGATCGTGTGTGCATCTAGCGCCACAGATTCTGTCGGCACTATAGGTGAGGAGGTTACTCTTGGACGGGTGTCAAGGGTACCTAGCTTGTGTGCAGGAACCGTTGCGGGATAAGTTGAGACTCAAGGACATTCGGGTAATCAGCGAGTTCCCGGATACATTTCCAGATGATTTCTCGGTTTACCTCCGAATCGTGAGGTGGAGTTTGCGATAAAGTTGCTGCCTGGTAAGGCCTCGATCTCTAAAGCTTTGTACCAGATGGCTCTAGCGGAACTTCGAGAGTTGAAGGAGAAGTTGCAGGAATTACTGGACAGGGGATTCATTCGACCTAGTGTTTCGCCCTGGGGAGCTCCAGTATTGTTTATGAAGAAGAAGGATGAGTCGATGTGAATGTGCATTGATTATCATGTCATTAACAAGGTGACTGTGAAGAATCGCTATCCTTTACCTCGTATAGATGATATCTTTGACCAGTTGCAAAAGACATGGGTTTTTTTGAAGATCGACTTGCGGTCAAGATATCATCAGGTGAGGGTTAGATCTGAGGATGTAGCGAAGACAGCTTTCCAAACCAGATACGGCCACTACAAGTTCTTAGTCATGCCATTTGGGTTGACGAATGCTCCAGCGCTGTTCATAGATCTTATGAACAGGGTTTTCCATGAATACCTGGATCGATTCGTGGTGGTATTCACTAAGAATATTCTGGTATACTCGAGGAGTTTGGAAGAGCTTGAGGACCATTTGAGGTTAGTATTACAAACTCTGCAGAAGAATAAGTTGTATGCTAAGTTGAAGAAGTGTGAATTCTGGTTGAGTCAGATTGCGTTCTTAGGCCATGTGGTGACTGGTGATGCTATCTCAGTTAATCCTAACAAGATCGAAGCTGTGGTCGACTAGTTAAGGCCGAAGAATGTGCAAAAGGTTCAGAGTTTTCTGGGACTGGTGGGTTATTATCGTTGGTTCGTGGAGGGGTTCTCTAAACTCTCTGGGCCTTTAACTCGATTGACTAGGAAGGGAGTGCAGTTTGAGTGGACTAGTGATTGCGAGCAGTGCTTTTAGGAGTTGAAGCACCGGCTAGTTACTGCTCCAGTTTTGACCATTCCTTCAGGGGATGGCGGGTTTGTGATTTATAGCGACACGTCTCTGAAGGGTTTGGGATGTGTGCTTATGCAATGGGGTAAGGTAGTAGCGTATGCTTCTCAGCAATTGAAAGAGTATAAGAAGAATTACCCTACGCATGATCTAGAGTTAGCTTCTTTTGTATATGCACTGAAAATTTTGGAGACACTACTTGTATGGTGTGCAATGTGAGATCTTCACTGACCACAAAAGCCTCAGGTATTTCTTCATGCAGAAGGAGTTGAATGTGAGGCAGAGACGGTGACTTGAGTTAATTAAGGACTATGATTGCACGATCAGTTATCACCTGGGGAAAGCTAATGTGGTGGTTGATGCGTTGAGTAGGAAGTCAAGACCTGCGACTGTGTCTGCGGTTGTAACTCAATGTCACATCAAACGGGATCTAGAGAGCTCGGGTATAGAGTTGGTATCTGGGCATCATTAGGCTTTCTTTGCTAGTTTGGTAGTCCAACCGACTTTATTTGAGCGTATAAAGGCCGCGCAGGCTAGTGATGTAGAGTTAGAAGAGGTTATGGAAAAGGTACAACAGGGACTAGCTACAAAGTTTAACATCTCTGAGGGAAGTGTGCTGAGGTTTGGGACCAGGTTATGTGTTTCGAATGATGATGAGATTAGAAGGATGATTCTAGAGAAGGCACATCGTTCTTTGTATACAGTACATCCTCGTAGCACAAAGATGTATTGGGACTTGCGCAAGACCTTCTAGTGGTCGGGTATGAAGAGGCAGATTACTCAGTTTGTGAAGCAGTGTCTGATGTGTTAGCAGATGAAAGCTGAACATCAGAGGCCGGCAAGGCCGTTATAGCCTTTGCCTATTCCGGTGTGGAAATGGGAGCATATTTTTATGGATTTTGTGACCGAATTGCCGCCAGCACTTCACGGGAAGAATGCTATTTGGGTGATTGTGAATAGATTGACAAAATCTGCTCATTTCATACTGATGAAAGTTAGCTATCCTCTAAGTAGGTTGGAAAATATGTACGTGCATGAGATTATGAGAATACATGGAGTACCAATGTCCATTGTGTCAGATTGAGACCCTAAGTTTACTTCTCGGTTCTAAAGAGCTTACAGGAGGCACTGGGGACGAAGCTTGCTTTCAGTACAGTGTTCCACCCCCTGACTGATGGACAATCAGAGAGGACGATACAAATCTTGGAAGATATGTTGCGAGCTTGTGTGTTAGACTTTGGCGGTAGCTAGATACAATTTATGCCACTAGTAGAGTTCGCTTATAATAATAGCTTCCAGGCTAGTATTGGGATGGCACCATTCGAGGCTCTGTATGGTCGGAGGTGTCGATCTCCTTTATGTTAGGACCTAAACTTGTGCAGCAGCCGTTTGAGAAGGTGGGTTTGATCCAAGAGAGGATTAAATCAGCTCAGATTCGGCAGAAGAGTTATGTAGATGTTTGCCGCCGTGATTTAGAGTTCGAGGTGGGGGTAAGGTATTTCTGTGTATCGCTTCGATGAAAGGGATGATGAGATTCGGAAGGAAGGGCAAGCTGAGCTCGAGATATATCAAACCATTCGAGATTCTTGAGCGAGTGGGTCTGGTAGCCTACAGGATTGCATTACCTCCAGCACTCTCGAGGGTCCACGATGTGTTTCATGTATCCATGTTGAGGAGGTACGTGTTGGATCCTTCACATGTTATCAACTATGATGAGTTGGATATTAGAGATACTTTAGCATATGAGGAGATACCTGTTCAGGTTCTGGACCGTAAAGTTCAGAAGCTTCGTACTAAAGAAATACCATTAGTGAAAGTATTATGGCGAAACCATGAGATTGAGGAAACTTCTTGGAAACTGGAAACGGAAATATGCCCGAAGTATCCACAGTTGTTTTTAGCACTTGTACATTATCCTACTTTGGGTTGGGAGAGGTGGTTAGTCATCGGGAGTGTGTGTATTGTGAACTCCTGAGATAGTTGTATTTGTAACCACGGTATTCCTCCACCATAAGTGAGGGTATGTATGTGTATGTGTATGGTGGGGTTGTACTGTAGTAGTCGCCAGTTTCTTGTTAGTATTGCATATATGAATTCAGTTGTAGGTACGAGTTGTGAATAATAGATGGCAAATTTCGAGGACAAAATTTCGGTAAGGAGGGGAGATTGTAAGAACTCGAACCATGATAAATGGGTTTAAATAAATAAAAGAGAGGTAAAATTGGTATTTGAATAGGTTTCGTCGATGAAGTTAGAGTTCGTCGATGAAGGCCATGCATCTATCATCGACGAAGTTCAGAGGCTCATTGACGAGGAGAAGCCGAGGAGTTCCAGGAAATTGGTGATATTAGGATTCGTCGACGAATCCACCCTCTCACCGACGAGAAAACTATAGAGCCTCATCGACAAGGACACCATCTCTTCGATGAGTTTGCCTGAGTCAAAAGGCTATAAATATCATTTATCGTTGCTTAATCATTAAGAAACTTCAAATATCTCTCTCTCTCTCTAGAACTCTCCCTACTCTCTATCTCTCTAGATTTCTTCACTAGTTGTCGCTAGAATCATGAATCTGAAATTACCACGAGGATCGTGGAAGAATTCTCTACAAGTCCTACGAATCAGAATCCCGTTTCAAAGATTTTTGGGTTTTGGTGAAAATCGAGGTAAGGCTTGATTTTTAATTCTAATCCTGTAGTTTTGTAAGGAACTGTCTTGTGAGTATATTCTATACTGTGATTTGTAGGTTTTGGAACTCGGTTCACTATTTAGGGGCCTTAGAGTTTGGGAATTGTTATTTGGGGAAAAGGTAAGGGGAATTGTGTATATATCGGTTATTTTTGAAATCAGACTCAGTAGAATTGTGGTTCACGGTCTAGTGTGTGTTTTGGCTACTCATTTGGGGGGATCTAATGGGGAAAACTATGGGTTTTTCATGATTAAAGTTTTAGGAAAAAGGGGCCGACAGGCTGCATCCCTGGTTTTGTTGAAAACCGAACGTATATGTTAATTTATACTGTGTTATAGGGATGGTCGTGCCTTGACTTGTTTTAAACTGTATATGTTTGGAAGACCGTGATTTAGATTACCAAATGGGTGTGGTTTGTTTGGTTATATAAGCATGCATGTGTGTGTGAGATTGGTTTAAATGCTAGTAGGAATGCGATTCTGAATTGTTCCAGGTACTGAGAGTGTCCGGCTCTATATCTGAGGGCGTATAAAACCGCTGGCCATAGATTCGCAGAGGTCCGACTCTACATCCGAGGGCGTGAGTCTATTCCGGCAAATCAGGCTGAACGGTGTGAATCCACTAGTTAGCGTCAGTATGATGCCATGGAGTCGGGGACTAACCATGTGCCGATGGCACCATGTTACGCGGGTTGGCTATGGGCCAACGCCGTATGTCGCGGGTCGGCTTTGGGACGAAAGGTGCGACGACACCGGGAATGCTGATCATGTGTGTGTGTGCTTGTATGCACTGTTGTGAAATTAGTACTGGACTGCATTTAACTGCGTGTATGTTGTATCATGATAACATTCAAATGCCACACACCGATATAACTTGTGTTCTTCCTTAATGAGACGTGTCTCACCCCTACTGTACGTACATTTTTACAGGTCCTTCGAGTAACCAGAACTAGCGCCCTAGTGTGGGGAGCGTAGTGGCAAGTATACTATGGTTAGTGCTTGGGTAAGTACTAGGACTTTGTTTTTGATGGCTTGCCATTTTGGGATGTGTTGGACACCCAGTTGTACGTTGTATGTTAAAGCCTATTTATGCTCTTGTATAGACTTTGGTATGGTACTGCATATATATATAGTATGACCTTTTTCCGCTGCATATATGGTTGTGTTTGGATGTGTATAAGGTGCCTGGGAACCCCATGAGGTCGGACCCTCATCCTTTGTACTATATCTGCGGATGATTTGTGTGATACAAGGATAAGTTAGATTACATTTTCACCCGTGAGTCCCATTTTCGGGTTCGAGGCGTGACAACTTGGTATCAAAGCTAACTAGGTTGTTAGGTTTTGTAGACTTGGTTAGGCTTAATTGTGAGTACATACCAGAGTGTAGGATTTGAATTGGATTTTAAAATTAGGAATAGCTTCCCAAGAGGGGGGGTGAATTGGATTTTAAAATTTCCTTTTAATTCCTTTTAAGAATTCTTAACTTCTTTTAATTTTTTAACTAATTCTTTAACTTGTTTGTTTAGTTTTTTAATCAAACAACAATTTAATCTCTTTGTATAATCAACAACACAATTAATAAAACAACCAAGTAACCTATACAATTAATTTTTCAATCAACCACACTATCCAAACCAATCAAACACATTCAATCAAGATATACGTTGAAATTCTCAGCTTTTTCAACTTGTGTGCAACCCTATTGTAAATGCAATCACTTTTGATAATAATTTAGCTTTCTCAATCCACACAATATTCACACTCTTTCCAAACTTCAGAACTCAAATAAACTTTTGATAAATTTATCTTTGGGTGTTTAACCAAGTAACGTACTCCCGTAAGGTTTCCGCAAAGAATGGTTTAACCAACGTACTCCCTTTCAGTTTCCACAATCCCAAATCAAAATTAAACTTTGAGTTTGTTTGATTTCCAAGTTTACATAGTATATATGATTTCAAATCTAAACCATCCACGCAATTGCAATATGTACTAAAAATAAAGAGTAAGAGAAAGAGAGAGTGAGACCAGGATTTTTACGAGGTTCGGCTTCAACACAGCCTACATCCTCGCCTTTGGCAAAACCACCAAAGGATTCACTAAACATGTTCCGTTAATGGGTGGAACAAACCTTTACACACTCCTTTGTTAAGGCTAGAGCCCGCCTTCTCCAAGCTAGATCCCCTCACTCGGTCACTCCTTCAAATAGGCTAGAGCCCGCCTCTCTAAGCGATATACCCTCACTCGGTCACTCCTTAACTAGGCTAGCACCCGCCTCTCTAAGAAATACCCCCTTGCTTAGCCAACGATCCAAACACCTCGAACCAACCAAGAACTGCACAAAAATATGCAGAAAATACTGCATACGGAGCACTCTCAAAACAGAATAAATTAGTACAATTTTAGCTCTAGGTACTTCAATAATGTAAATACCACTAAGAAATAGAATTAAAGTTCAAGAGTAGAATTCACCAAGGTTTCCTTTGTGCTTTGAAAAAATTCAGTATGAGAACCTTTAGTAGATATTTCAGCAGCAAATCAGATGTTCTCTTTCCAGCAAGAGTTTGAACAATTCAAGACTTTGAAAGAGATTGAGAGATTTTATGCAAGTGTGTTGTATAATTTGTTGTTATATAATTCTTGGGTTCAAAGAGGTATTTATAGGCATTCTAAGATTAGTTTCCTTGTTCCCCAAGTCATTTTGAGTGTTTCCAAAGTTTTTACAACGTTTATATTTTGAAAAACCAATTTTTGAAATTTTCCCGTTAAAGTTTTAAAAAACAAAACTCGTGGAATCAGTCGGCTGGACAGGCGACTGGGCAGTTCAAAAATCACAAGGTTAGTCGGCTGGACAGGCAACTGGCACCATTCTATCTCCCAAAATTATTTCAAGAAATTGTCAGTCGGTTGGCAAAACACAGTTCATTTTGAGTCAGTCGGTTAACTATCAGTCGACTGGGTAATTTTGCCTTGGTTAAGTCAGTCGGCAGGGCAGACAAAAAACTGGTTTTTCTTTTTGATTTTTCCATTTCAGCTTTACGCTTATGATTTGATTTTTCAAAAAATATTTCAGAGATTTAAAAATGAGTTTCTTAAGTTCATATTGGTCCCTTAAAGAGCTTCAACAATATTCCAAAGTATATTTAAATATTAAAGCACTTACATAAACACTTCTATGCTTTTTGCCATTCTTGAACACGTCAAGTCTTCATGCTTTTGGTCTTCAAACTTTGAGATACTTTAAGATACTGAGTTTTTCATTGAGTTTCTCTTTATCTTCAAGCTTTAGTCTTTTGATACTTGATTTATTTGAGAAGCTTTCTCTTGATGTGGCTTTGATTTATAGCTTCTTTCTCTTGTGTTAAGATATGTATTCCTGAAACAAAATCACTTAACAACACAAGTTAAACCATCTACATTTGTTATCATTAAAACAAGATTGAAAAATCTAGTTAGGCTAACAGTCACCATGTGTGACAACTTTCCATGCTTTCCGATCCATAGTTTGTTGATAGATTCTCATTCTTTATTTCCAAAACATATAGTTTAAATCATAGAAAATAGGTGGTCTAGTTGAGGATTGGCCTTTAGCAAAAGGGGATTCACCAAGGTGTGCAATTTAGACCTTTAATTATATAGCTTTTAATTAAAATTTGCTATAACTTAGCTTTGATACCAATTGAAAAGGAAGGTGTCCTCCCAAGATGGGGGATGAATTGGGCTTTTGAAAGTTTCTTGTAAATCTTTTTACAAATTCCCAACCTTTTGTAAACTTAGCCAAAAAAAAAAAACAAAGAATGATTTTGATTTTTAATGCTTTAATTAAATCAACCTCTGTTGACTTTTTGAGTCTTATCTTGCTTTTGATCATGACAAATACAAGGTATTTAATGTCTATCAAGTTTGTGTGTAGGTTCATATTAGCAAGATCACTTGATGGCATATGAAGACTTAAAGACTGAGGACCCTGAAGACTCATTTTTGTTGTAATTTATATGAGGCTTTATTCGGGTCTGTAATAATAATATAGGAAAAGGTTTGTAATAATCTACATATCATGCATGTAGAAACTACAAGCTCAAGACGTTAGGGATCACCCTTGGTCGACCGATGCCGGATTTTTTCGGCAAGCAAAACATCCATAAAGAGACCTTAGGTCCTAGCACTTGCACCTAGGAAAGTCCCCACTATCACATATATTATATGGGGAATCTTATGTTTTAAATTGAACTTAAATGTGCAAAATCCTATGGATTCGGGCGACTAAACTTGGCAGTACATTTTGCCTCGGTCGATCGAACATTGAACTAAGTCAATAAGTTGACTTGAGGTCAGGCGACCGAATCGAATTGGCCATAGTGCCTTCAGTCGACCGAACATATACTAATACTTGGTTCAACAACTTAGGCACCCAAACTTTAATGTTCAAAATACCCTCAAGTGACTGAATTGGCAAGTTCGGGCTACCGAACATATGAACAAGCAACCAAACCTCAAGCGTTTGAAAAATGTCCTAATTCAGCCAACTGAATGTATTTTGGGCACCCAAACATCGTAAATTTTATTTTTCTCATGTGTTTGTTTGGGTGATCGAACCTTAGGCTCAGTCAACCGAAACACTCGGGTTGGTCATATTTTTAACCAAGGTAAATAGGGTTAAATGGGGTTAATTTTCCTAAACAGTTTTAAAAAAATTAATAATTACCCCTATGTCCCAATAGTCAAAATTTTGGGCATCTCTATATATATATGTCATCATTTGCCCAAATTACATGGTGATTAGCAAATAGGAATAACAAAAATCTTCTCAAATCTTTTATGCTCCTATTTGCTCATACTGCATATTTTGAAGCCAAATTTCTTATACTCTGTCATATAATCATAACCAATCTTTGTGAGAGTTATTTGAGTAGTTATTCATTGTTTTATATTGTTAGGATACTCTCATTATATTCGTTGTATTTGATTTTCAGATTGATAGTTGAACATAAGATTTTTCCCTTTTATTTTATTTGATGAATTAGTGTGTGGGAAAAATCTTGTAGCTAGTGAGTCTTTGCATCTTCATTGCAAGACTCATTGAGCTTGTGATTTTTGAGTGTGCAAAATATTTTTCAAAAACTCATTTTTCAAATATATCTTGTACTTGAATATTGAGAAAATATTTTTAGAGATATTTTGATTACCTTGGTGAAAATATTTGAAACCTTAAATCGTTATTGATATTTGCATCTATATATTGGTTCAAAGATTATCTTGTTGATACACTCTTTGTGCTTGATTGAATATAGACATTACTTTGAGTGTTAGAACACAAATTGCACTGAGCTTATAGTTCCTATCTGTTTAAGGTGCATTGATTATATTGTGCATAGTGGTACATATTTGCTTGTGTAAGAAAAATTTGTTTGTATGTAAATTATTATATCTTTTGTATTCCAAACGTGGGCCTGAAGAGGGAGACTAGCCCTGTGGAATAGTCTCGAATTGGCTTAGACCCGGTTAAGAAAGTTAGGTGCACCATCCTAGTAAGGTGTGATTATAGGTTGAGGCTAGCCCTGTTAATTGACCTGATTGTAAATGGTGTCGCTCCACCCATTAAGTGAGTCATAATTGAGACCCTCTTACTCGTGAGCTTGAGGCGAAGACGTAGATAGTATTGGTTGAACCCCGATAACATTTATTGTGCCTAATTTTAATTTGCGTAATTTGTTTTCTGCACTTGAATGTTTATTTTTTTAATATTGTGAATTATTGAGAAATACTGAGTCAGCTTTAATTGTTTAAATATTTGCTCAGTTATTTACAAGTATGATTAGAATTACATAGATAGACCCAAGGTTGTGTACATACTGCTGCTGGATAGTTTAACCTAGGAGATAATTTTTTAAATTTCCAATGCACCCCCCCTCTTGGGAATATACCAAAGCTAACAACCTCAATCCACACAAATCAAATACTTTCAACAATGAAAATGTAATCAACCAATCAATCAAATACAAAATACTTAACCAACACAAAAGTTGCAGCAGCTTCCTTGAATCAGTGTTTGCAAAACTCAACGTAGAGTTTGATTATAGCCCTATATTTATGGATCTTATATGCCTCCTTTTAATCAAGGCTTCCACAAACGATTGATTAACATACTCCCTTTAAGGTTTCCATAAACGATCAATCAACATACTTCCTTAAATTAAAAGTTTTTCTTAATCTCAATTGTCTTAGCTACCTGCACTTAGATACACAAATCATACAATTTATACATGCAGAAAAATTAAAAAGTAAAGGTTGAGAGTGAGACTGAGTTTTTTATGAGGTTCGGCTTATACCCACCCTACGTCCTCGCTTTAGGCAAGACCACCTAAGGATTCCACTATAACATTCCTTTGTGAGCAGAACAAACCGTTACTATCCCTCCTTTAGGGTGGAGCCCCCTCTCCAAGCGATACCCCACGCTTGGTACAAAATCCAGTAACTTGAACTGTTAAAGAAAACAATAAAATAAGAAAATATTCTTGTGCACAAGAGATGCTCTCAGATAGAGCTGGTTAGTACAATTTATAGCACTAATATACTTCAAAGTAAATATCAAAGAGAATGAGATTTGAAACTCAAGAATGTATCACCGGAATTCTTATCTTGATATGAATCAGTAACTCAAAAGTTTGAGTTCAAAGAAGAGTGATCAGAGACTCAATATATCTCACAAAATCTTAGTAAGAATATGTCAGCAAGAGAGCTTTGAGAGAGAATTAGCAATGGAACTTTGAAAATTGATTTTCAATTTCTTGGTGTAGGTTTGATTTTAGAAACCATATATTTATAGGCTCAAAAAGTGTTTAATTCATGTTTCCCAAGTTACTTGGAGTGTTTCTCAAATTTGTACGAAGTTTGGGGCACAAGCAATTCAAATTTTTGATTTAAAAAGCTGTTTTAAAAACTAGCCATTCGAGGGTCAGTCGCTTGAGCCCTTCGAGGTCAGTCTCTTGATCCTTTTAAACACAATGTAATTTTTCAACTCGAAATAGGGTCAGGTGCCTGAGGATTCAGGGTTTAGTTGTCTGATCCTTCACTGCCTATTCAAAAGCAGTTAAGAAAAATCTTCAGTCGCTTAACCAATCATAGGTCAATCGCCTGAACTTTTATAAAAACTGTTTTTTCAATTTAGTTTCAAAACTCTTAGCCATCTTGCTTTATTACTTTTAAAAACCATTTTCCAAGTTTTTCAAAATAAGGTCTCTAAGTCCATATCAACCCCTAATGAACTTCAAAGCATTTCAAAATGATATTTATAATGAAGTCCTTACATAAGACATCCTAAAGACCTAAAAACTCTCTAAGCTTGAAGTCTTCATATATCTTTGCTTTGAATCCTCTTAGAATTAAGCTTCAATATTCTTTAAGCTTCCACATGTTTTGAACATCTTGGTCCTCTTGAACTTTCTTTTGATCACTTTGTTGAGGGAGTATGCTTTATGGTACTTGTGTGACAACCTGAATAATAATGGTATTTAAATAAAGAGGAAGGTAAATGGAAATACTAACAGAAGGAATAACCGAGGGAAATTACTAGGGCCTCGGCGACGAACACAGGGGATTCAGCAATAAGGGTATAAGAGGACCTCGTCGACGAAGGCAAGATTCGTCGACGAGAAGATACCGAGAGAGGGTTTTGGGGAAGTCTAAAATTCGTCGACGAAGGTGCTGGTTCGTCAACGAAATTTCTACAAAACTCATTGACGAGGTGACGTGTCTTTTCAATGAATCCAGTTCTATAAATATCAAAAACCCATATTTGAATGTCAAAATTTAGAAAAAAATATCCCTCTCTCTCTCTCCATTCGGTTTCTCTCCCTTCTCTCTTCGATTCCAGCTCCGTCGTTCACCGAATTGACGATCTGAAGCTACCATGACGCTTTTGGAGAAGTTCTCTGCATATCTGCCGAAGCGGATCGTTGGTGGAACTTCGTTGAAAATCATCCTTGAATTGAGGTAAGGCTTTTTATGTCTAATTTGGTCTTACGGTAGTTATACGAAATGATATACACGTGAAAATACTGAAGTTTAATACTGGGAGTTTTCATTTCAAGGGTATTGATTAGGAAATCCTACGGGTGTTAGACCAGGATATTTTAGGGGCTTTCTCAGTAGTCAGGTAAGGAATAAACTAAAGCAGTTATTTTTCCATGCAAATGACTATTATTTCTCAACAAATTGATTTTCAGAAAAACATGCATTACATATGAATATTATTGAGTAAATCTATATTTGGGAAAATATTGTTGTATACAGGAATTACAATTTTAGATGGAATGTATAATTTAATTCAGCATTTTGTGGCATGAGTATTATTTTCATAAAATATATTATGTTACGGCAATTTTACGAATAGACATGTTTTCAGGAATTACGTAATAATGCAGTATATGATGATTTTGAAATACATGATAATTCATTTATTTTCAGAATGTTATATATGAAATGTTCGGCATGAGGCCATATTTATGAAATGTTTGGCATGAGGCCGTATTTATGAAATGTTTGACACAAGGCCGTATTTGTGAAATGTTCGGCACGAGGCCATATTTGTGAAATGTTTGGCATGAGGCTGTAATTATGAAATGTTCGGCATGAGGCCGTATTTATGAAATTATGAAAAATGTTATAATATCATGTACTATATGTTATTAGAACACCGATGTTAGTTTAGTTTGGTTTCAAGAGCTCGGTACCGTAGCTATATAAATCAGATATCTATGTTAAGACTTGTGCTAACCATCCCATAAGGGGGTGGGAGATGGATAGTCGATGTGGCTTTCAGTGTAGAGTTGTAGACGTCCACCTGGCAATCTGGACCAGGGTGCGGTGGGCCCATCGTACTTATAGACATTTTTGACTCGGCAGTAGTCGGCCAGCCATTATCGGGTCCCGCCTTCGGGCTGCACAACCCGTCATGGGGGGTAATACCTGACATCAGCTAGTTATTCATCTTGAGTATGTTTTCAGTATTATCAAATATAACAAATGATTCATGAATGATATGAGTTACTAGAAAAATATGAAAGTATATGATGATTCAGTATGTTACGATGAATGTTTACAGATTTATGAAATGTATTGTATATGTATAACTGCATTAAATATTCATGTTGCCACACAACTATATTTAGTTTATTTTCCTTTATTGAGAAGTGTCTCACCCCCAAACTTAATTAACTTTTCAGGAGACCCAGAGAGACCGGCGGGTCAAGGCCGTCGTTGAGTGAGTTGAGTTTCACTACTAGAAGGGTAAGCATTGATCTAGGATCGGGAGATTTTTGTTGTATGATCGTAGGGTTATTTTGATGTTTTTGGAGGTTGTACATAAATACAGTATTATGGAATTATAGTAGACTCTAGTATTATGTATATTACGATTTTGAGAATGTGATTTATATTTACTGCTACGTAGGTTTTCGCTGTGAATGACAGGTATCCCCGTTACCCACGGGTTTGGGTTGACTTTTCAATTTTTTTATGTTTCAATTTATATTAAGATTTTTGAGGTCGTTACAGTTTGGTATTAGAGCCTAGGATACTAAGTTCTGTAGACTCTAGAGTGCAGCAATAATAATACTAGAGTATAGGATAAGGGAATTTGAGGTGTGGTTCTGAAGTCTAGATTCAGGACTTCCGTGGTGGTTTGTGTGATTTTCCTAGGGTGACGATTTCAGGAAATTCATGGTAAATTATCGTCGGGTTGGGTATCTAGATTGTAGGATTGAACCTTGAATTAAGATCAGGAGAGATGAATTAATTAGGAGAATATATTATATGAGTTGGATGATATGTATAGAGAAAGGGGTTCTGAGTTAAGTTATTTGCTTTTCAGGATGGACCCTGGTGGTAGTAGTGCCCACGCTAATGGGAATGGGGGTGCTGGACCCTCAGGCACTGCAAGCAGTGATTCAGATACAGTTCTACGCAGCGTGGCACAGCAAGTTATGGCAGAAATTTCCAAGAGTTCGAGGGAACAGAGTGGTCCATAGGTAGGCCATGGTAGTTCAATAGAGAAATTCATAAAGATGAATCCTCCAGCTTTCTCAAGAGGGACAGATCCTGCAGTCGCTAAAAACTGGGTGCAAGAGATAGAGAAAATAGTTGCATTGCTGCAATGTTTAGAGGAGCAGAGAGTACTATTTGCCGCATATAAACTAACTGGAGAGGCCGAGAGATGGTGGTCGGCGATGAGATTATTATAGCAGTAGAGGATTGTACCTATAGAGATAACGTGGGAGCAGTTTAAAGATATATTCTTCGACAGGTATTTTCCAGCCTCGTCTAGGGAGACTAAGATTGAGGAGTTCTTGAATCTAAAGCAGGGACAGCTGTCAGTGTAGTAGTAAGTGGCGAGGTTCATCGAGCTATCTCGCTTCGCCCTGTACATCATTCCAAATAAGGTGAAGAACGTACGACAATTTGAAAGAGGCTTGAGGAGAGAAATATATAAGCAAGTGTCGATTCTGAAGTTGCAAGACTTCGTCGAGCTGGTTGATAGGGACACTATAGTAGATATTGGAGAGCGGTTGGAGGCTGAGGAGCAGAGACAGAAGAAGAGATCCATACCTTCTGGTTCCTAACAAGGGGTCAGATGTGGTTCGTGGAAGAGGAGTGGCTACTATAGAGACCGGAGGCAAGAAACCAGGAATCACAATTTTTAGGGTGTACAACCACCTCCAATTTGCCCAACTTGTGGGAAGAGGCACCTAGGGGAGTGTCGTGCTGGGCGAGGTGTTTGCTATCAATGTGGGGATCCAAGGCATGTGATGAGGGATTTCCAGGCTCAGATTGGTGCTGCTCCTACTCCTAGACCTACTCGAGGAGGCTACTAGGCGCCACGTGGAGGCTAGCAGAAGAATATGGCCCCAGCTAGGGTTTTTGCTTTAACGCCAGGTGATGTTGAGAAAGCCGGCGACTTGCTAACAGGTACGATTAATATGTTTTCATTTAAAGTTATTGCACTTTTTGATTCTGGTGCCACACACTCGTTTGTGTCCTTAGGGTGTGTTAAATTATGTGGGGCGGAAACGCAATCATTAGATGTTGACTATTAGTGGCTACACCGACCGGGTCAGCGGTGAGATGTAGTATGATGCTCCGTGGTTGTCCAGCTGATGTTCAAGGGAGAATTTTATATGTTGATTTGGTGGTGCTGGATATGCACGGGTTTGACATCATCTTCGGCATGGATTGGCTAGCAGCTAATTCTGCTATTATAGACTGTTGTGCAAGAGAAGTGATATTCAGACCTCCAGGGAAACCAGAATTCAGATTTACAAGGTCAAGTGCAATATTTACCTCAGATGATCTCAGCTATTTAGGCAAGACGACTACTCTTGAGTGGTTGTTAGGGGTTTGTGGCCTTCGTAAAGGAAGCAACAGGGACTCACCAGTGTGCCAGTGGTAAAGGAGTTTGCAGATGTGTTTCCAGATGAATTATCAGGTTTTCCACCTGATCGAGAGGTAGATTTTCTCATTGATCTACTTTCAGGTACAATGCCAATTTCTAAAGCACTGTACCGAATGGCGCCAACAGAGTTAGCAAAACTGAAAGATCGGTTGCAGGATTTGCTTAATAAAGGCTTTATATGACCTAGTGTATCACCATGGGGAGCTCCAGTACTGTTCATGAAGAAGAAGGATGGGGTATATGAGAATGTGCATAGACTATAGGGAGATTATTAAAGTGACCATCAAGAACAAGTATCCTCCACCCCGTATCGATAACTTATTCGATCAGCTCTTGGTTACACGAGTAATTCTAAAATTGACCTCAGATCAGGTTACCATCAAGTAAAGGTGAGAGTAGAAGATGTATCAAAGATGGCTTTCGGGACCAGGTATGAGCATTACGAGTTCCTTGTTATGTCGTTTGGTTTAATCAATGCTCTTGCAATATTTATGGAATTGATGAATCAGATTTTCCATCCATTTCAAGATCAGTTTGTGATTGTTTTTATTGATGATGTACTGGTCTATTCGAGGAGCATTAGATACATTTGAGGCAAGTTTTGCATATGCTTAGGAAGAAGAAGTTGTATGAAAAATTCAGTAAATGTGAATTTTGGCTCGAGAAAATTGTGTTTTTGGGGCATGTTATCTCAGGAGATGGAATTTCTGTAGATCCCAGTAAAATTGAGGCGGTAGTGAATTGGGCTAAACCGAGGAATGTACAAGAGATCATGAGTTTCTTGGGGTTAGCCGAATATTATCGTTGTTTTGTCGAGGGGTTCTCAGCTTTATTAGGGCCTCTGATATGATTGACTAGGAAAAATGCCAGATTTGAATGGGACGACAGCTGTGAGTAGAGTTTTTAGGAAGTAAAGCAGAGGTTAGTCACAGTGCCTGTATTGATCATCTCGTATGGGGGTGAGGGTTATACTATCTACAGTGATGCGTCTTTTAAAGGACTTGACTGTGTATTAATGTAGCATAGCAGGGTAGTGGCGTATGCGTCTAGACAGTTGGAAGAGTACAAAAAGAACTACCCTACCCATGATCTTGAATTGTCTGCAGTGGTACACGAGTTGAAAATTTAGAGGCATTACCTATACGGCAAGCAGTGCGAGATTTTTTCTAACCATAAGAGTTTGAAGTATTTCTTCACCCAGAAGGAATTGAATATAAGGCAGAGAAGGTGGTTAGAGTTGATTAAGGATTTTGACTGTACTATTAGTTACCACCCAGGGAAAGCAAATGTGGTAGTTGATGCACTGAGCAGGAAATCTGGGGAATCAGCGTTGACAGCTATGGAGATCCAGTATCTGATCATGATGGATGTGGAGAGTCTCGGCATAGAGTTCGTAGAGAGTGATCCTCCAGTGTGTATTGCCAGCCTAGTAGTACATCCTACTCTGCAAGAAAGAATTAAAGCTACTCAAAAGAAAGCCCCAGAATTAGCAGAGGTGTTGGATAGAGTGCAAAATGGTCAGGGGGAGGAATTCAGTATTGCAAATGACGGAGCTTTGATGCTCCATTCCAGATTATGCGTTCCTACCGATATAGAGATCAGAAAGACTATTTTAGTGGAGGCTCATAGATCCTTGCATACGGTTCATCCAGGCAGTACGAAAATGTATAGGGATCTACAAGAGTTTTATTGGTAGAGTGGTATGAAGAGAGAGATTGCTGAGTATGTAGCCCAGTGCTTGACGTGCCAGCAGGTAAAAGCTGAGCACCAGAGACCGATAGGTCAGTTGCAGCAGCTATTTTTCCCAGAGTGGAAATGGGATCACATATGTATGGATTTTGTCTCAAAGCTGCGTCAACATCGTATGGTTAGAATGCGATTTGGGTGATAGTAGACCGGTTGACTAAGACCACTCATTTTCTCCCTATTAAGATCAGCTATCCCCTCAGCCGTTTAGTGGAGATTTATGTCTAGGAGATAGTTCATTCTCATGGGGTGCCATTATCCATAGTGTCGGATCGAGACTCGCACTTTACGTCACGTTTTTGGAAAAGTTTGCAGGAAGCTCTAGGGTCTCAACTATCATTTAGCATGGCATTCCATCCTTAGTCAGACAGGTAAACTGAGCGGACGATATAGATACTAGAAGATATGCTCCGAGCATGTGTATTAGACTTTGGGGGTAGTTGGACTCAGTTCATGTCGCTGGTAGAGATCGGTTTATAATAACAATTATCAGTCCAGTATTGACATGACACCATTTGAAGCACTGTACGGTAGGAGATGTCGATCTCTTTTGTATTGGGATGAGATGGGTGAATGGCGAGTTGTGGGGTCAGAGCTGGTACAGTAGGCGTATGATAAAGTTTGACTTATGAGGGATAGAATCAATGCAGCTAAGAGCCGATAGAAGAGTTATGCCGACAATCACCGCAGGAATTTGGAATTCGACGCTGTTGATCATGTATTTCTGAAGATAGCTCCATTGAAAGGAGTTATGAGATTCGGAAAGAAGGGTAAACTTAGCCATAGGTTTATCGGTCCGTTTGAGATTTTAGAGAAAGTGGGGCCGGTGGCCTATAGGCTAGCTTTACCACCTACACTATCCAGGATGCACGACGTATTTCATGTATCTATGTTGAGGAAATATGTCCTAAATCCTTCTCATATTATCAGCTATGGTGAGTTAGAGCTCAGTGATTCACTAGTCTATAAGGAGGTACCAGTGCAAATTATGGACAGAAAGGAATAGGAACTATGTAATAAGAAGATTCCTCTAGTAAAGGTTTTAGGAATCATGCAGTATAAGAGGCTTCTTGGGAGCTCGAGGAACAGATCGAACAGAAATACCAGCAATTATTTCAAGAAGTCCATATGTAAATAAGAAATATAAGTAAATATGTAAATTTTCTTTTACGGGTACATGTAATACTCTAGTAGTAAGGGGTATTTTAGTTTTGGGGGAAATTTTCTTTTGGTATATGTAATCTCCCAGGACTTGAAATGTAACCACGGTATTCCTTCGCCATAAGTGGGGGTAAGTAATAAAATAAGTACACCACTTTGCCTAATAAGGGATGATGAATTATATGAATAGTAAATTTCAAGGACAAAATTTTATAAGGAGGGGAGGATGTGACAACCCGAATAATAATGGTATTTAAATAAAGAGGAAGGTAAATGGAAATAGTAACAGAAGGAATAATCGAGGGAAATTACCAAGGCCTCGTCAACGAACACAAGGGATTCGTTGACGAGGGTATAAGAGGACCTCGTTGATGAAGGCAAGATTCGTTGACGAGAAGATACCAAGAGAGGGTTTTGGGGAAGTTTGAAAATTTTTGACGAATGTGCAAGTTCGTCGATGAAATTTCTACAGGACTCGTCAACGAGGTGACGTGTCTCGTCGACGAATCTAGTTTTATAAATATCAAAAACCTATATTTGAACGTCAAAATTTAGAAAAAAAAAATCTCTCTCTCTCTCTATTCGGTTTCTCTCCCTTCTCTCTTTAATTCCGGCTCCGTCGCTCGTTGGATCGACGATCTGAAGCTACCATGATGCTCCTAGAGAAGTTCTCTACATACTTGTCGGAGCGGATCGTTGGTGGAATTCCTTTGAAAATCATCCCTGAGTTGAGGTAAGGCTTTTTATGCCGAATTTGCTCTTACGGTAGTTATAGGAAATGATATACACGTGAAAATACTGAAGTTTAATACTGGGAGTTTTCATTTTCAAGGTATTGATCAGGAAATCCTACGGATGTTAGACCAGGATATTTTAGGGGCTTTCTCAATAGTCAAGTAAGGGAATAAATTAAAGCAGGTATTTTTTCACGCAAATTAGCATTATTTCTCAACAAATTGATTTTCAAAAAAACATGTATTGCATATGAATATTATTGAGTAAATGTATATTTGGGAAAATACTGTTGTATACATGAATTACGATTTTAGATGGAATGTAAAATTTAATTTAGCATTGTGTGGCATGAGTATTATTTTCATGAAATGTATTATGTTACGGTAATTTTACAAATAAGCATGTTTTTAGGAATTACGCAATAATGCAGTATATGATGATTTTGAAATACATGATAATTGATTTATTTTCAGAATGTTATATATGAAATGTTTGGCACGAGGCCGTATTTATGAAATGTTTGGAACGAGGCCGTATTTATGAAATGTTCTGCACGAGACCGTATTTGTGAAATGTTCGGCACGAGGCCGTATTTGTGAAATGTTTGGCACGAGGCCGTAATTAAGAAATGTTTGGCGCAAGGCCGTATTTATGAAATTATGAAAAATGCTATAATATTAGGTACTATATGTTATCAGAACCCAGATGTTAGTTTAGTTCAGTTTCAAGAGCTCGGTACCATAGCTATATAGATCAAATATTTATGTTCAAACTTGTGCTAACCACCCCACGATGGGGTAGGAGATGGATAGTTGATGTGGCTTTCAGTGTAGAGTTGTAGATGTCCACCTGGCAGTCCGGACCAGGGTGCGGCAGCCCTATCATACTTATAGACATTTTTTACTCGGCAGTGGTCGTCCAACCATTGTCGGGTCCCGCCTTCGGGCTGCACAACCCATCATGGGGGGGTAATACATGACATTAGCTAACTATTCATCGTGTGTATGTTTTCAGTATTATCAAATATAACAGACGATTCATGAATGATATGAGTTACTAGAAAAATATGAAAGTATATGATGATTCAGTATGTTATAACGAATGTTTACAGATTCATGAAATGTATTGTATATGTATAACTGCATTAAATATTCATGTTGTCACACAACTGTATTTAGTTTATTTTCCCTTACTAAGAAGTGTCTCACCCCCGAACTTAATTAATTTTTCAGGAGACCTAAAGAGATCGGCGGGTCAAGGCCGCCGTTGAGTGAGTTGAGCTTTCCTACTAGAAGGGTAAGCATAGATCTAGGATTAGAAGATTTTTGTTGTATGATCGTAGGGTCATTTTGATGTTTTTGGAGGTTATACATAAATACAGTATTATGGAATTATAGTAGACTCTGGTATTATGTATATTACAGTTTTGAAAATGTGATTTATATTTACTGCTGCGTAGGTTTCCACTGTGAATGACAGGTGTCTCCATTATCCATGGGTTCGAGTTGACTTTTCAATATTTTTTTATGTTTCATTTTATATCAAGATTTTTGAAGTCGTTACAACTTGTGATCTTAAACTTTCATTTCTTTGATCCTTTTGAACATTGTGATACAAGGTTTCCTGAAATATCATTAGTTAAACAACAACTTGTTAAATTAACCTTTATTTGTTATCATCAAAATAAGATTCGAAAGTCATGTTAGGCCAGCAAGGATCATTGCCAATATCTCACACTTTGACAAGGAGTACTCCTCCCTCATATAGGGTTTGTGGATCTTACTGTCATCACACCACTCTCTGGAAAGGTAAAGCAAATTAGATATAGTGATATTATTTTAGGTTATCAAGCCCATGTTGATATTTAAGAAGTTGTGTATAAATCTAACATATACAAATCTAACTACTCCTATGTTGTACTTCGACAAGGAGATGTTGCTCAAAGAAGACAAGTGTATTTAATTGTTGGCACCTTGCATTGTATCTAGGGGACCTCGCTTTTAGAGGGCAAGTGGATTTGATTGTTGTCACATTGCATTCCAACAAAAAGTCTATACTTCTAAAGGGAAAGCGAGTCTAGTTGTTGTGTGCCATTTTTCACTACGGAAACCTCATTCATGGAGGGCAGTTAAATCTGATTGTCGCCATGTCATACTCAAGTAAGGAATCCGTACTTATGAAGATATTAGCTTTAACATTGATTTTTTGGGATATGGATAGGCATGTTGTATTTTTGGGAGTGAATAGTTCCTATTGGCAAATTCAAACTATTGATGCAAAATTTGGCTCAGGCCAAAACTTGATCCTCGCACCAATGGTCATCCAATATTCATACAATTCACAAATTCCAACCATAGAGTAGAAGAGTTTGGAAGACCTTTTAGTCAGCTCATGATGTTTTGTCGATACTTAAATCAGTACTTGGATGTTGTTTTTTTTTTTTTTTTTAAAGGAAGTTTAATGTCCAAGTTAATAGGTAGATTACCTTTGATCTTATTAGGAGATTACACTTTTATAAAGAGTTACAAGAAAAACTGCTAATCCTGCCATCCATAATGAGTTGCACTTATGGCTATGAGTATATTTTGGAATTTTTACTAATTAGAAGTACAATAGTTATTATTTTCCCTTCTATATAAATGATGGAGATTGAAATTAATGAAAGATACTTGATTAGTATAAGTTATATACGTGTATATGTGGTGTGGCAATCTAAGCTCAAACCATAGATTTTTTACTTTTGGCAAAGGAATGAGATAAATGCAGAGGCAAAAGATAGACTTATTGTGATGCAATTGAATTAATTGCATAAAAGAATAAAAATAATAATTTTACACCGCGTTATCTATGAATTAGAATAAGAATGTTGTCCCATGATAAAGCTTAAAAACTACCTTAAATTAAAAAAAATATTCACTCAAAATCTCTTAACTTCTGTCATTCAAAAACATTTGTCTCATAATAAATTCTAAATTCTTTTGAGAACTACGGCTATATTTGAAATAAAATTTCAATATTTAAGTAAATCTAATGAAAAATCAACTTAGTCATGCTCCCATATATATATATAATAGAATTTTGGGAGTTGGCTTTCTGGCCAAGTAATGGTGCACTGCTGAACATGATAAGGGGATAATTGAACAGGAGGGTTAACAGTTACGGGTAAAATAAATGGAGGGTTGAGGGTGGTCCTATTTGATAGGGACGCCATTGCCCCACGGGACTAGCAGGGTGACCCATTTCTTTTGTGGGCCCCACTTGCACGTACCCCCCGCCCCCCAGCCCCCCTCTCTCTCTCTCTCTCCTCCCTTGTTTATAAGTGGGACTAGCGGAGTCATTGCAAATTAATAGAAGATCGAGATCAAAGGCCTGGTGGATCGATAGCTCCCTCCATCAATACACATATCCTCAGCCCTTCTATTCCTCTTCCTCTCTCTGAATTTCGTGGATTAATTAACCATGACCGAACACTCAATTACTTCAGAAACAGAGAGCAGCTGCAACTCATTCTCCTCTTCGCCCTCTTCCTCTTCCTCTCCCTCCTCACCCGGGTTGACTAACTCCGTTCCCAACTCGATCCCCGACTCCCCCACGCAAACCCATGTCCCCCATGAGCCAGACACCAAGAAGATAAAGCGAATCCGAGACCGCAGCAAGCACCCAGTCTACCGGGGGGTCCGAATGCGCAACTGGGGTAAATGGGTCTCCGAAATCCGCGAACCCCGCAAAAAATCCCGCATTTGGCTCGGCACCTTCCCCTCCCCGGAAATGGCCGCCAGAGCCCACGACGTGGCCGCCCTCAGTATCAAAGGCACTTCTGCTATCCTCAATTTTCCCGAACTCGCCGGCTGCCTCCCCCGACCTGTCTCCCTCTCCCCGCGCGACGTTCAGGCTGCGGCCGCCAGAGCCGCGGCGATGGATAAGTTTGACGACGCTCAGCCGCCGCCCCCGCCGCCGCCGTCGTTGTCATCGCTGGTTTCGGCAATGGACTTGTCGGCGGCGTCGGATGAGTTGAGCGAAATCGTGGAGCTTCCGAGGCTGGGGACGGGCTTTGAGTCGGTGCCGGCCGAGTGGAACAATGATTACGTGTATGTTGAAGCGGTAGACGGGTGGGTTTATCCGTCGCCGTGGTTGGATTGCGGTGGTGATTATAGTGGGTATGTTTCAGATCAGATGTCAGCGCCAGAGAGTGTGGTTCCTGGCAGCTGTGAAGCTTTCTTGTGGGATTACTAGCTAGTCATGAACTGTGTATGTGCTATCTTGTCAAATGTAAGTTACCCGTTTTTTAGCCCTCAAATCGTTTTTTAGCCCTCCTGACTATTTTTTTTTTCCCCTTCGAAGGGCCAAATCTCTCTGCCCCTCCCCCTCCCCCTCCCCTCTCCCTCACTCTCTCTATGTGCGCGTGTGGTTTGAGTGCATGTAGCTTCTCCATCAAGTCTCTTAATACTTATTTCTGTGTGCTTCCAAGTGAGTGTATCAATTAATGTAGTTAAATGTACAGTGTTTGGATGGAAATATCATAAATTTTTTTCTTGGTTGGTGCCAACACATATGACAGCAATAAGGCGTTCTCTCTCACTTTCTCTCTCTTCATGTATGAAAATTCTATTTTGTTTACCGAAAGAAAACGTAAGAAAAATCGCGAGCATGTGAAGTTGACAATTAATGTTGTCTTCTAGCAAAGCAAATAAAAAGTAGCTAGAGGAAAAGGAAACCATTTCTAAAAGTCATGGTGGAAGACCATAAGATGGGCGAGAGGGCTCTAGAATAGAATAGGATAGAAGGGGGAGGCCCCCCACTCAATGCCCAGATAATTTTGACATGTATTGGGCGCATTGATCGAGTCTATTGAACAGTTGAAGTGTATATAGTACGGTACGTTTTTGAGGCAGCTAGCTAGTTAACACTTTCTGGGAAATATGCCATGGTGAATTAAACAGAAGATGATGAATCGACGGCGAAGATAATGAAGATATGATGATGCATGGTTAGATGCTTAGATATAGAGAGGGCTATGCTAATTTAGGCTCATGTACTTTTTTAGCTTTTACCATGTGTATATATGCATAGTCTGCTGTTGGCCGAGTTCCCCTTCTTTTGGATTTTTATGTGAATTGAGAAGAAAGCAGCTGCCTGCTACCAATTCCACTGTTCACTTTTGAGTGGTTTTGGTGGGTATGAGACAAATCATAGAGAACACGACCTGGCCCAGAAAGTTGCATCCCAATTTAAGAAACAATTGTTCAATAAAAAGATGTCTCTCTCTCTCTCTCTCTCTCTCCCCCCAAAATAATTACTTGTTTAATATTGTTTTGATCACCATTTTATTTTATTTTTCCATAGTGAACCGGACTGTACAATAGGGTCAAAGAAGTGACTGGAATTTTCATGTCACCTTGTTGGTTTATGCATTCAATGCAAGAGGATGGCATTATTCTAATTTCTTGGGTTGCCTCCCATTTTATTAATTTCTTGGTCACTAGAGATTTTTTCGGATGACTTGCAATTTTTAGAAATTTTAACTATTCATGTGATGTGATTTGCTCTTGTGATGTATTTCTTGTCATAACTAGAATTTTTCATATATATATATATATATATAAGAATCCTAGTCCCTTAAACATTAATATTGACGTAAAGTTATGTCATTTGACATGATTAGGGTCATACTAGTATAAAAATAATGAAGTTGAGGGATGAGACTCTCTTTATAAATAGCATTCGGTATGGTCCATCAATTATTTTAGTAGAAATACTATAGTTTGTCCTTTTCAGGGTACAACCTTTTGATTAAATTTTGCAGCTTAAAACAAAAGAGGTCAAACCTACACCATACAAATATGTCTATTAAAGATAAGGGTTTTACTTCTCTGGTTATCATTTTGGGAGAAAATCAAAATAGATGGTCATATTTATTGGCATATTAGAGAGACCGTTCTCAAATTCATGGAAGACATAAGTATAATAAACTTAAAATGATGAGATATATATGATGCATATACATGAACCAATAAAAAAAATTTCCATGGGTGATTCCATATCCAATGATATATATAAAAATATTAATAAATTGAAATATGCCTGCAACTTATTATACTATTGTACTATTTCTAAAAATATGGCAATGCTTTTGCAACAAGTGTGATGATAATTTTAGTATCCTTACAAAATTATTTATTTAAATTCTAAGGTGTAACATTAGATTGAATAGTCACTTTAGCTTGTGATCTCCTCCTTATTCTTTATTTTTTATTTTTTTGTATTACGCACCGAGTTTCCATGTGTCCGTTTTACGGTCCACGTGACTAATCTCGCACCCCTTAAAATTGACTCCACAACTCCAAAGGGAGGTAAATTTTAGGAATTTAGGGGCGGAAACGAACCCGAGAGGGTTTGAACACCTGATCTCGTGAGAGGCACTCCCGCAACCCGCACTACCACCTAAACCACACCCTGTGGGTTGTGCTCTCCTCCTTATTTGATAATAGATCAACTCTTTGTCTCTTCAATTTTTTTTTTCTTTAGTCTTTTGAACTCTCTAACCATTGTCAACTAAATTCCCGATCTCTTGGTTTCCTTATTCATATCTTGTTCCTTGACTTCAAAAGTTATTCCCATGGTAATATTCATTAATGATGCATAGTCAACTTCAATCAAATTTTCTTTTGTTATAATATGTGGCTCATATGTTAAGTGGAATGTATGTACAAAGAGAAAATATGGTATAAAATAAAGTTGCTAACTTGTAAGAAGAAACTGGTGACGATTTACTGAAACCGTCGATGGTTTTGTCCAGGTGCAGAATAAATAGTTGATGGATTGTAGTGTTACATCTACTCTTTGGTTTCGACTTTAAACAATCGACGGAATGTCTGAAACCGTCGATGGTTTTTCTTGGTTACTCACCGTTATTTTTATTTTTTTCAAATTTTGAATTTGAAAGTTTTGTAGGTTGGGTTTCGGGGGAAAAACCTTTGGGAGGGTTATATATACATGTTGTATGTTGTAACTCTAATTATGTCTTATATCTTTTAGACAGAAGATAGTGAAAAATCACCAACGTTTGCTCACACAGATGTAGGCATTGCCAAACCATGTAATTTTTCGTATCATTGTTTTATTACTTTCACTTAAGTTGTGTGATTATGTTTTCTGTATATTTCACTGTTAGTTGCTACATTATGTGATTCAAGTTTCTGCTGCGCATTTATTTGTACAAAAAATTGGTATCAGATTACTAGGTTACACTGGCTTTTGAAATATCTTCTACAAAGTTCGATGTTGTTAAGTTCGATAGACTGGAAACTTCAGACTATGGCAGAGAAAGATTAAGGATCTGTTAGTGCAGCAAGTTATGGTGAAGGCATTATATCGAGGTCAACCAGAAGGCATAGATGAAATAAGTTAGAAGGAGTTGGAAGTAAAGACTCTAATGACTATATATTAGGCTTTATTTGGCTGATGACGTGTTGTATCATGTCATAGATGAGGAATCTCCTACGGCTATTTGGAAGAAACTTGAAAGTCGGCATATGTCCAAGTCTTTAATGAACAAGTTGTATCTTAAACATAAGTTGTATTGGCTTAAGAAGGATGAGGTTCGGATTGGAACCAACACATTAATGTATTTGATCATATTATAATTGATATGATGTGGGTTGATGTGAAGTTTGAGGAAGAAGACAAGGCGTTGATGTAAGAACCCGACTCTTGATAATGGTTTTTAAATATTTAAAGAGACGGGCATTTTGGTAAAAGAGCAGGCCTCGTCGACGAAGTTAGATTTCGTCGACAAATTCTTCGTCCTTCTTGTCGACAAAATTCAGGAGCTCGTCGACGAGGAAATGCCGAGGGTCCTGGAGAAATTGAAATATCAGCCTCGTCGACGAGGCCACCGTCTCCTCGACGAAGCCAATGGCGGATTTGTTGACGAGGACGCCAATTTGTCGATAAATCCACCTGGGTCAAAGACTCTTTAAAAGGATATTTTGAGTTGGTTAGTAGTGAAGTAATGATTTTACTCTCTCTCTCTCTCTCTAGGAACTCGGGATTCACTTTCTCTCTCTAGATTTCTTCGCCGATCGTTGTTGGAATCGAGAATCTGAAGTTACCACGAGAATTGTGGAAGGATTCTCTACAAGTTCTACGGATCGGAATCCCATTTCAAAGATTTTCGGGTTTCGGCGTAAAATCGAGGTAAGGCTCGATTTTCAATTCTAATCTGGTAGTTTTTTAGAAAACTGTCTTGTGAGCATATTTTGCACTATTGATTGTAGGTTTTGGAACTCGATTCGCTATTTAGGGGCCTTGGAGTTCAGGATTTGCTATTCGGGGAAAAGGTAAGGGGAACTATGTTTATATTGGTTATTTTTGAAATCAGACTCGATGAAACTGTGGTTCACGGTCCTGTGTATGTTTTGACTACTCATTTGGAGGGATCTAATGGGGAAAACTATGGGTTTTTCATTATTACTGTTTTGTGAAAAAGGGGGCCACGAGCTGCATCCCTGGTTTTGTTGAAAACCGAGTGTATATGGTGATTTTTAAACAAGGTTTTTAGACATAATTATTTTAAAAAACTTGAAAACTATTTTAAGGAAACTTTGGGTGTATGGAATTGCTTCTAAACATCTATAAATAGCCCCAATCTTCAAAGGTTTGATACACCAAGCAATTTTCAAGCAATCAAAGTTCTCAAAGGCTCTCAAACTCTTTTGTGTTCAACTACTGAGTTGCTACTAATTCAAACTTCGAAGCAAAGCATTCAAAGTTAGAATCTTTCATATTTTGAAAGATATTTGGTGATTCATACTAAGTATTGAGCTTCAAATTCTTTTATATTTGAATTACTTTGAAGTATTATTGTGCTGATTGTTGTACTAACCTACTCTGCTGTGAGAGTGTTTTCTTGTACACAAAATCTCTTTATCTTGATTCTTATTCATAGACGATTCAAGGCCATAGAATCGTTGGACCAAACGAGGGAATATCGTTTGGAGAGGCGGGCTCTAGCCTAACGGAAGGAGTGCTTGTAATCGGTATTGTTCCACCCGTCAAAGGAACTAAACTAGTGAATCCTTTGGTGGTTTGTCAAAGGCGAGGACGTAGGCTGGGTATAAGCCGAACCTCGTAAAATCTTGTGTCTCTCTTCTTCCTTTACTCTTTACTTTTTTAGCAAAGACTTATAATCTGCGTGTATGCTTTTAAATTAATTCTGAGTGTTTAGTTGTTAAATAGATCGGAGGATAATTTGTTTTTGATTTGATCAGCATTGATTACGAAAATCGAAAGGGACTACATTGGTTGATCAACCTAAACTTATTAATCTGAAAGTTTGTTTAAAAGCTGAACATAAAGAAGATTTGTGAGTTTGGAACAAACACAGGGCTTACATAAATTTAGCGTGCTTTACAATTCATTACAAGGCTATTGAGAAAAAGATCGAATTTCTTGTTTTGATTGGTTGTGATTGAATTGTCTTTATATTTACTCGTTGTAGTTGTTAATATTAAATAAAGAATAAAAATTGAAATAATTTTAAAGATTCCAATTCACCCCCCCCTCTTGGGAAGCTATCCTAATTTTAATTGGTATGAGAGCCTAGTTATAGCAAATTCTTAATAAGCAGCTATAAAAAGATCTAAATGGCTAACGTAGGAGTGGCTCCTTTTGGAGAGGGCCAATCCTCAACTCGTCCACCAATCTTTTGTGGACACAACTACACCTTTTGGAAAAAGAGAATGCAATCTACCTAAAACACATGGATTGGAAAGCTTGGGAAGTAGTTGTAGAAGGAGACCTTATTCCCACCAATATAATAGATGGACAACATATTCCAAAAGAGAAAAAAGATATGATTGATTCATATTATAAGATGCTTCAAATAAACTCAAGTGCTATAAATGTTTTATAGTGTGTCTTAGATGCTAACGAATTCAATAGGGTAATGGCTTGTAAAATAGTTAAAGAAATATGAGACAAATTAGAAGTCACATATGAAGGAACCATTTATGTAAGGGACAATAGAATAGACATGTTAACTAGAGAATATGAAGCATTCAAAATGAGTTCAGATGAATCCATATCAAGTATGTACACAAGATTCACCCACATAATTAACTCCCTAAGTGCCTTAGGAAAAACATATACCACCTATGAAATAATTAGGAAAATTTTGAGAGGCCTTCCCTCAATATGGGAACCTAAGGCTACAACAATTACCGAAGGAAGGAACCTTAAGACTACCTCCTTAGATGAACTCATAGGATCACTTCTTACTTACGAAATGACTCTAAAAGAAAGAAATCCTGATCCAAAGTATAAGAAATCTATTGCACTAAAAGCATCAAGCCACAGCTCAAGCGAAGAAGAAAGTAAATCAAGTGATTTGGATCAAGATGAATTAGCATTCATCACTAAGAGGCTAGGAAAGTTTTATAGGAGGAATAAAAGATTTCCTAAGAAGTTCAAAAAAAGAAAAACTGAAAAGGTAGAATCAAGTAGAAAAGAAAATAAAAGTAAAAATGAACCTCCTATATGCTATCTTTGTAAGAAACCAGGACATATCAAACCAGACTGCCCTTTGCTCAAGAAAGACAAGAAGAAAAAGAAGGAAGCTATGAAGGCAACTTGGGATGACTCAAGCTCCAGCGAAACTGAAAACGAATCAAGTGGACCAGAGATGGCAAACGTATGCTTCATGGCGAACAATGAAGAGGTAAACTCCTATTACTCTTCAACCGAATCTTGCAATGAATCTTATGATGAGTCTTGTGATAATATGCCCTTATACAAAGAATTACAAGCTGAATTATTTTCTTTACATAAAAGATTCATAAAAATTTCCAAAAGAAATATAATCTTAAAAGATCAAAATAAAGAACTTCTAAAACAACTTGAATCATTTAAAACTATTGAAGAAGAAAAGGATTCTTGTATAAAGAAGTTAGAAGAAGAAGTAAGTAAAGCAACTCAAGAGTTAACCAAAACTCATAAAGAAAACTTAAGTAAAAAGGATCAAGAAATAAATGAACTAAAGAAATTAGTAGAGGATAAAGAACAAGTTATATATAATTTTACTAAAGGGAAAGATAATTTTGAAAAAATGATTGGACAGCAAAGGTTACACGGGAATAAAAAAGGAATCGGTTACAATGGTAAACTAAACAAAAAGAATAAGAAATTATACATGAGTTATTTTGTAAAGGAAGCCAAACACTATGCTAGCACTTCCTCACACAACAAACATGAACACACTACTTGTTATATGTCCAAGATCAAAGGTCATTTAATGTTTAATTGCCCACTAAAAAGGAAGTATGTTAAAATACAAGGTGAATGGAAAGTCAATAATGGATCTAACAACAAAATAAAGAAAGTTAAAAGGATTTGGGTTCCTAAAACTAACCAAATGAATCCTCCATTGTAGGTATGTTTTAGGACAACATCATCAACGGACAAGTGGTACTAGGACAGCGGGTGTTCAAGACACATGACCGGCGATAAGACCAAGTTCACATCATTAAAACAAAAAGATGGAGGATATGTCACCTTCGGTGATAATGCCAAAGGTAAGATTATTGGCATCGGGAGAATAGGTAAAGAACCTTCTATTACTATTGATAATGTATTATTGGTAGAAGGATTAAAACATAATCTTTTAAGCATAAGCCAATTGAGTGACAAAGGGTTTGAAATAATTTTTAAGAAAGAAAAATGTGTTATTCAGAATCCCAAAGAAAATAAAATCTTATTTATAACTCTTAGGATAAATAATGTTTATTGCATAAATCTTGAAAATCTAACAAATCAAAACGTAACTTGTTTGACAGTTATGAATGATATAAGTTGGCTATGGCATAGAAAGTTAGGACATGCTAGTATGGACTTATTATCCAAATTTTCAAAGAAAAATCTTGTTAAGGGATTACCAAATACCAAATTCATAAAAGACAAGTTATGTGACGCATGCCAAAAAGGAAAGCAAGTTAAAACCAACTTTAAAAAGAAAAAAGTATATATCTACTAAAAGACCCCTAGAACTTTTACATCTAGATTTATTTGGTCCAACTAGAACTTTAAGCCTAGGAGGAAAACAATATGCTTTTGTAATAGTGGATGATTATTCAAGATTAACTTGGCTATTATTTCTATCTAATAAAGATGAAGCTTGTAATATGTTAATTTCCTTATGTAAAAAATTACAAAATGAGAAGGGCTATAATGTAACAAGTTTTAGAAGTGACCAAGGAAAAAAGTTTAAGAACAAGGAAGTTGATAAATTTTGTAATGAACATGGAATATCTCATAATTTTTCAGCACCTAGAACTCCACAACAAAATAGAGTTGTAGAAAGAAAAAAATGAAACTCTACAAGAAATGGCAAGAACTATGCTTAATGAGAACAATTTACCTAAATACTTTTGGGCTGAAGCTGTAAGCACAACATGCTATATTATAAATAGAGTATCTATAAGATCAAGTATAAATAAAACACCATATGAATTATGGAAAGGAAGACAACCTAATATTTCTTACTTTCATGTTTTTGGGTGCAAATGCTTCATTCTTAACACTAAAGATGATTTAGGAAAGTTTGATGCAAACTCTAATGAAGGTATCTTTTTAGGCTATTCTACAAATAGCAAAGCCTATAGGGTCTATAATAGGAGAACTCTTACTATCATTGAATCAATACACATATCATTTGATGAATCCAACATCTATGAAAACAAAATTCAGAATGATGAAAAAGAAGATGTTTCACAAAAAGAAGAAGATCTTAAAATAAAGGAAGAAAATATTAAAGAGACCTCAAATGAAAAAGGTCTAGGACTACCTTAAAGAATGGAAATATTCTAAAATTCATCCAAAAGAACAAATACTTGGAGAAACTTCAAAAGGTATAACCACTCGAGCTTCTTTGAAAAATATTTGTAATCATTATGCTTTTTTATCTCAAGAAGAAACCAAAAATATTGATGAAGCTTTAAAAGATAACTCTTGGATTATAGCTATGCAAGAGGAACTAAACCAATTTGAAAGAAGTCAAGTATGGGAACTTATACCAAAACCTAAAGACAAATCAATCATAGGAACTAAATGGGTGTTTAGAAATAAAAAGGATGAAAATGGAGTTGTAGTAAGAAATAATGCTAGACTAGTAGCTCAAGGATATAATCAAGAAGAAGGTATTGATTATGATGAAACTTTTGCTCCTGTAGCAAGAATGGAAGCAGTTAGGATGATTTTAGCTTATGCAGCCTATAGGGATTTCAAATTATATCAAATGGATGTAAAGCGCGCTTTCTTAAATGGATATATAAATGAAGAGGTTTATGTAACACAACCTCTAGGTTTTGAAAATTCAAAAAGTCCAGATTATGTATTTAAGTTAACTAAAGCTCTATATGTGTTAAAGCAAGCTCCTAGAGCTTGGTATGAAAGACTAAGCTAGTTCCTAATCCAAAATAATTTCTCAAGAGGAAAGATAGATAGTACGTTGTTTATAAAAACCAAAAACAAAGACATGCTTATAGTACAAATTTATGTTGATGATATTATTTTTGGGGCAACCAATGACGATTTATGTAAATGAATTTGCTAAATCCATGCAAGAAGAGTTTAAAATGAGTATGATGAGAGAATTAAATTACTTTCTTGGATTACAAATCAAACAAGCAAAAAATGGAACTTTTATAAATCAAACTAAATATATTAAAGATATGTTAAAAAAGTTTGATATGGAAGAGAGTAAACCTATAGGAACTCCTATGAGCACTTCGACTAGTCTTGACAAAGATGAAAAAGGGAAACAAGTTGATACTAAGCATTATCGAGGAATGATAGGAAGCTTACTTTATTTAACAGCAAGTAGACTTGATATTATGTTTAGTGTATGTATGTGTGCAAGGTTTCAGTCAGCTCCTAAGGAATGCGGTCAAAAGAATCCTTAGATATCTATTAGGTACACTTGAGTTAGGTTTATGGTATCCAAAGGAATCTGAATTTGAAATGATTATGTTAGCTTTACCGTAATTCCAAAAGGGGGGGTGAATTGGTATTTTTAAAATTTATCCCCTACGTATTTCTTATAACAGCAGTATGTTCACAACCCTATGGTCAATCTAATGCGAATAGTATAAATATATCATAAATTAAATGAAGCAGTTCAATTAATCGCACAAGCACCAGAAAGCAGTAAATAAAGGGTGACACGCAGATATGTTATCGAGGTTCAACCAACTGCCTATGTCCCCGCCTTGGCTAACCAGCACAAGGATTATCACAAT
This sequence comes from Malania oleifera, assembly GCF_029873635.1. Lineage (NCBI taxonomy): Eukaryota > Viridiplantae > Streptophyta > Magnoliopsida > Santalales > Ximeniaceae > Malania > Malania oleifera. The sequence goes on along the minus strand of NC_080419.1, from coordinate 77,280,623 downwards.
AACTTGCTCACTTAAACGGGTGGAGCAGCACCTATACAACCAGGTCAAATTATCACAGGGCTGACCTCAACCTTTACACCAATCCTTACCGGGTTGGATTACCGCCCCCTCAGGCCACGCCTGGAATCTCTTAGATATACAATCAAATGGTACAATATATGGGTGCTTTCATGTAAAGCAGATTTGTACCACAAATGCGCACAAACACAAACACCACAGATGATTTAAAAATGTAAGCTCAGTGTGGTCTAAGTAGTTCAACTCTTAAACAAGTTTTTCTATTAGTGTAGTATGCACGTGAGAGTGTCAATCCAACGTGTTCACACAGAATATCAAACAAGCCTAAAGAGTGTCAATCAGTAGAATATCTCAATCACACAAATATGTATATGCTTGGACTTGCAAATTATATATGATCTTTGTTTTCAGCAAAAATATATGAGTGAGTAAATATTGCAACAAAGATGTTTCACCTCAAACACAAATATCCCTTCAAACGGTTTTCAAAATAAAGAGCAATAGATATTTGTAAATGATTTTGAAAATATTTTGCAACCAAAAGCGAATATGAACTTCTCAAGATATTGCAACGAATATGCAATCTCAGAAGGCTTAGTAAAGTTTTCTTAGGATGAACTTATTGGCTAAGTCCCCTAAGAATCCTTTTGGGTCAGCTCTCAATAAAAATAGATCAATCTCACAACCAAGAGAGAGCAAACCTTCCTATCTAAACACTCAAGAACACTTACAGATGATTTAATGAGTTTAGAATGTAAGCTAGAGTGTATTTGGAAGAGTATGAGCAAATGGGAATCAAAAGAGTGTATTTTTGCTTGAGAGAAATTTTCTTAATCTTTTTGCTAATTGATTCTTAATTTTCCCAAATGAAGGAGTATATATAGACATACTGAAAATTTTGACCGTTGGGGACCTATTAGGGATTGTTAGAAAAGATTAATGACATTTAAATCAATTTAACCCTGCTTAAAAATATTTAACCCGCGGTAAAAATGATGGCAACCCAGGAGGTCCAGTCGACCAAAAATGTTTCGCTCGACCAAGTCTCAAATGGTTCGGTCGACTAGGAAATATTGAACTAAGGGCACGGCTGACCAGGAAAGGGTGATTTCCCAAATTTTCGAGGTTCGGTCAACCAGGACATTTTGAACTACCTGGTTCGGTCGACCAGATCACTGGGAATTCTCCCGAGAACCCTTCGGTCAACCAGGTAGTTGTAGTACAAAAGTGGTCGGTCGACCAGATGGTCAAACTTTTGACCCCAGGGAGTTTCGGTCGACCAGGGACTTTTGAACTACCTGGTTTGGCTGACTAGGTGGTCAAAATTTTGACCCTAAGGAGTTTCGATCGACCAAGGCCTTTTGAACTACCTGATTCGGTCGACCAGGTGGTCAAACTTTTGACCCTAGGAAGTTTTGGTCGACCAGGGCCTTTTGAACTACCTTGGATGGTCGATCGGGTGGTCAAACTTTGACCTAGGGAGGTTTCGGTCGACTAGGCCAAAATGAACTGGTTTGGCTAGTCGACCGAAACTGCACCATGTGTGCATTTTGGTCTCGTATTGAAGCAAACAAGCCCTATTCAAGTGCCTAACAAATATATATGAAAGTGTCAGTGTCCTAGGGGCACTTGGGGTCCAATTTGAAGACACCGAAAAAGTCCGGTATCGGTCGACCAAAGGGAATACCCTAAGGTCTTTCTATGGTCATTTTTGGTTTGTATCTGGTTTGAGCTTACAAAGTAAACCATGCATGTGATGTGTGTGCTTATTACAAACCGAATACCTTAATTATTATTACAGACAAATTTCACTAAAAAAATATTACAATTAAGAACATGAGTTTGTCTTCAAGCTTTGATCTTTCACGTGCCATTGATGATGTGCTAATATGAACCTGCACATGAACTAGATATTTATTAAATACAGGAGTATTTGTCATTATTAAAATCAAGACGTGACCTATAAGGTCAACAGATTAGTTTTTCAGATGTAGACTTTGCTGGATGTAAAATAGATAGAAAAAGTACAAGTGGAACGTGTCATTTTCTAGGACATTCTTTAGTTTCACGGTCTTCGAAGAAACAAAACTCCATAGCATTATCCATAGCAGAAGCAGAATACGTAGCTGTAGGAAGTTGTTCTGCTCAAACATTGTATATGAAACAAAAACTAAATGATTTCAAATTACAATATCAAACTATTCCCATAAAATGTGACAACACAAGTGCCATTAATATTTCAAAAAATCTAGTATTTCACTGAAGAACAAAACATATTGACATAAGACATCATTTCTTGAGAGATCATGAGCAAAATGAAGATATAATGCTAGAATTTGTAAATTCAAATTACCAATTTGCAGATATTTTCACAAAACCTTTATCTGAAGAAAGATTCATATTTATAAGAAGAGAATTGGGCATGCTACATAGTCGTGAAGTAATCTAAACTCTGTTTTGCTTAGCAGGCGACTGCCACCAAGGTGCCAGACGACTGCCAGGCTACTGACTTTTCAGATCCCACATATACAAGCGCCTGCCACATTATAGCAGGCGACTGCCTCACGGCGGGTAGGGTTTAAAACCCTTCTTAAATCATTTTAACTTCCATCAGGCGCCTGCTCATTCATTTTTCTCTCTGAAAATTTCTCTTCTCTATCTTTTTCCATACAAATATCTCGTTCAAATTTGCTTGAAACAAAGGTTTTAATCCTTCATACTCACCAAATCACAAACCTAACCTAGGGTTTCTCTGTTCTTCTCCTCCATACAACTATGCCACGATCCAAATCAGTTGGTGTCAAGGGATCTTCATCATCAAAAAGGATCAATTTTGACGAGGTGGAAAATTTGTTAGTGACTCCACATGCTAAGCAACTTTATTAGAATCAGATTGCTTTAGCTAAACCTATTTTAGGTAAAGTTCTTGACGTAACATTCTTCAATTCGAATTTTCCTGATATCATGAAACTCTTTAAGAATATTGGATGGGATAAGTTTATTACATATCAAGCTAAAGGATATTATCCCAATGTTGTTCAGATTTTCTATGCAAATATGGAACGATGTGATAATGGGATCAAAACCATTTTTCTTGGGCAAAATATTCATCGAACTCTTGTATCTTTGGGAAAAATTCTTCGAATCAAGTCAGAAGATTTTGAGGTTCACATTGTTGAGAAACAATGGATTATGGCTCAAGGTTTTACTCCACAAGATTTTTTGCCTCTAGTCATGATTGAAACTCCTGTTAATTTTGGGCTACCACCTCTTTACAAACAGCTTAATCTAAAAGCTCTAATCCTGCACAAACTTATTACAAACAACATCTTACCACATTCTGGTTCTCATGATCATATTTTATTCCTATATTGTTTTGTAATGTGGTGTATTCTCAAAGGGAAAAAGATGGATCTTCCAAGCCTAATTATCTGGTGGATTATTATGAAAGTTGATGCCACTCGTATTGTTCTACCATATGCTGGGATGTTAAATATGGTTTTTGCTCATTTTAATATTCTTACACCATCATTTAACTTCACTAGCAAAACTCATTATGATATTTTTTCTGATACCATTCTTAAACGTATGGGTTATAAGAATTCTCGTCAAGGATGGTTTCATAAGGGACATCGTCATGTGTCATCTGCACCACCTCCTTTATCTTCCATACCAGCACCTTCAGTTCAGCTTGATCCATAAACTCCTTCATGGTTCATTCCATTTTTTCATCATTATATGACTTTCAGTGATGGAATGAAATCTGGCCTTGGTACTCAGCAAGAGAAGGTTTCTTCTATAGAAACTCATTGTTCAAATATTGATAAGCGAGTTGATAAGATAGAACAACATTTGGTCAATTCCTCTAAAGGCAAATCTCCAATGAACATCAGCTCTGCTACATCAAGTGATGAAGAATCTGGTGAACAAGAAGAAGGAGATGATGAAAGTGGATCTATGGAAGCTTCTGACTGATGTGTTTTCATCTAAGAGTCATTTATCTCTTTTATGTATTAAAGCTTTATCGAATAGTTTGTTCTTGATGTTCTAAAAGTAGTACTTTGTATTGCAGGATTTCTCTATTTTTGTTTTTCTTTCTCCTTTTTGATTGATGTCTAAAGGGGGAGAAATGTTTAAGAGAAGTGAGTGCAAAAATATGCTATGTCATTGTTTGTAAAACTTATACTTATATGGATCATATCTTATGGCTTGTATGCATTTAAATGGATGCATGGTTTATTCATGAACTATCTTTGTACTTGTACGCATTTAAATGGATGCATGGTTTATTCATGAACTATCTTTGTACTTGTATGGATGGTTTATTCATGAATTATCTTTGGACTTATATGCATGGATCACATATATAAAAAATATATCATGCTTATAGATAGGGCGAGCCATGATTATTAATTCTTATTATTTTTGCTCTCGATTTGTCATCATAAAAAAAGGGAGAGATTGTTGGCCTAATAAGGCTTACAACTCTTATTTTGATGATAACAAATCATGATGTGTTTAATATGGTTTAAGTGAAAGTTTTTCAGGAAAGGCAAAACTCAAGAGCATGAGAAAGTTTATGGTTTAATAAGGCAAAGCTTAAAGGAAGTGACAAAGCTCAAAAGCATGGGAAAGTTTATGGATTACAAAGAGATTTTAAAGAGCATGAGGATTAAAGATAATCTTGTGAAAGCTTAAAGAGAAGATCAAATACTCAAAGATGATGGAAGAACAAGATTGAAGAGCAAATGATCATTTTTTTAGGATGTTCTAAATGTAAGTACTTCAAGTTAATTTCAAATATAAATTGGATTGAAGCTCTCAAAAATTTAGAAATATATTTTTTATATATACTCTAAAGAATATTTTTATAATCAATGTAAAGAAAGGGTTTTGAAAAAGAAAAAAAACTTTTGAAATAAAGAAGGGTCAAGCGACTGCCAAATTAAGTAAGGGGTTTTTCAAAGAGACAGTAGCAAGACAGGCGACTCCCTAAACATGTCAGGTGCCTGAGTGGACATGACAGGCGACTGCCTTGGTTCTGGAAAGCAACTGCCAGTATTCTATGTTGAGAGTTTGTTTTGTGACAGGCGACTGCCACTCGAACGTTGGCTTAAAAATTCTTAACGGAAAGATTTTTTAAACAAGGTTTTTAGACATAATTATTTTAAAAAACTTGAAAACTATTTTAAGGAAACTTTGGGGGTATGGAATTGCTTCTAAACATCTATAAATAGCCCCAATCTTCAAAGGTTTGATACACCAAGTAATTTTCAAGCAATCAAAGTTCTCAAAGGCTCTTAAACTCTCTTGTGTTCAACTACTGAGTTGCTACTGATTCAAACTTTGAAGCAAAGCATTCAAAGTCAAAATCTTTCATATTTTGAAAGATATTTGGTGATTCATACTAAGTATAGAGCTTCAAATTCTTTTATATTTGAATTACTTTGAAGTATTATTATGCTGATTGTTGTGCTAACCTACTCTACTGTGAGAGTGTTTTCTTGTACACAAAATCTCTTTATCTTGATTCTTATTCATAGATGATTCAAGGGTGTAGAATTGTTGGACCAAATGAAGGAATATCATTTGGAGAGGCGGGCTCTAGCCTAACGGAAGGAGTGCTTGTAATCGGTATTGTTCCACTCATCAATGGAACTAAACTAGTGAATCCTTTGGTGGTGTGCCAAAGGTGAGGACGTAGGCTGGGTATAAGCTGAACCTCGTAAAATCTTGTGTCTCTCTTCTTCCTTTACTCTTTACTTTTTCAGCAAAGACTTATAATCTGTGTGTATGCTTTTAAATTAATTCTGAGTGTTTAGTTGTTATATAAATTGAAGAATAATTTGTTTTTGGTTTGATCAGCATTGATTGCGAAAACCGAAAGGGACTACGTTGGTTGATCAACCTAAACTTATTAATCTGAAAGTTTGTTTGAAAGCTAAACGTAAAGAAGATTTGTGAGTTTGGAACAAACACAGGGCTTACATAAATTCAGCGTGCTTTACAATTCATTACAAGGCTATTGAGAAAAAGATCGACTTTCTTATTTTGATTGGTTGTGATTGAATTTTATTTATATTTACTTTTTGTAGTTGCTAATATTAAAGAAAGAATAAAAATTGAAATAATTTCAAAGATTCCAATTCACCCCCCCCTCTTGGGAAGCTATCCTAATTTCAGGTTATATGAGCATGCATGTGTGTGTGACTGTTGAAATGCTAGTAGGAACGGGGTTCCGAATTATTTTAGGTACTAAGAGTGTCCGACTCTATATCCGTGGGCATGTGTTTATCGTTTGTCACGTAGGTAAGAGTGTCTGACTCTATATCTGAGGGCGTGAGCCTATACCGGCAGATCAGGCTGAAGGGTGTGGATCCACCAGTTAGCGCCAATACGATGCCATGGGAGTCGGGGCCTAGCTATGTGCCGGTGGCGCCGTGTTCATGGGTTGGCTACAGGCCAGCCGTATGTCGTGAGCCAGCTTCGGGCCGAAGGGTGTGACAACACCAGGATTTCTAATCATGTTTATGTGTGCGTGTATGCACTGTGTGAACTAGTACTGGACTGCATTTAACTGCGTGTATGTTGCATCATGATAACACTCAAATGTCACACACCGATATAACTTGTGTTCTTTCTTTCTGAGAGGCGTCTCACCCTTGCTGTACGTACATTTTTATGGGTCCTTCGAGTAACCAGAACTAGCGTCCTGGTGTAGGGGGCATAGTGGCCGGTGTACTGCGTTTAGCGCTTAGGTAAGTGTTAGGACTGTATTTTTGGTGGGTTGCCATTTTAAGATGCATTTAGGCACCTCTTTGTACGTTTTTGATAGAGTCGTGTTCTGCTATTGTATAGACTCTGGTATGGTACTGTGTATATATAGAATGACCTTATCCGCTGTATATATTCTGTTTTGTTGGATGTGTTTAGGGTGCCTGGGAACCCCAAGGGGTCGGACCCTCATCCTTTGTACTGTATGTTTGGATGTTTTAACGGATACAGGGACAGGTTAGATTATATTTTCACCCTCGAGTCTCATTTTTCGGGTTCAGGGCGTGACAACTTGGTATTAGAGCTAACTAGGTTACTAGATCTTGTAGACTTAGTTAGGCTCAGTTGTGAGTACATACCAGAGTATAGGATGTGGATATGGGTAAAGTTGGTTAAGGGTTGTTTGGTTGCTAGACCGAGATTTGTCGATGGTATTCCGTGTTTTTCTTGAGATGACAATTTCAGTAAAAGCAGGGCAGATCATTGATGACTTTCGTGTCGGTGTGATAGGAGAGACCTAAACCTAGCAGGGAGTAGTTAACATGATTAGTGTAGATTATGGTGTTAACTGTATGTGTCGTAAGGATACTAATAGATTCCTATTGTGCTGCAGAATGGAGCCTAAGGAGAATGACCTGGGAAGTGGCTCCAAGGAGACTGCGAGTGATGAGTCTCCTTCTGTGCCTTGAGGTTTGCCGAGGCAGGTGTTACGGGAGATCGGGTGGAGTGTAAGGAGACTCGAGCGCTCTCCTACTACTACTGGGTGCACCATTGAGAGGTTCACACGCATGCATCCTCCGACATTCTCTGGAGGACCTGACCTAATGACTGCAGAGGACTGGATGGAGAACACTGAGAGGATTCTGGATGTCCTGCATTGTACAGATAGGCAGCAAGTCCTCTATGCTACTTTTCAGCTATCTGGGAAGGTGGGTCGATGGTGGACTACGGCGAGTCTTCTGGAGAAGCAGAGAGCCAGTTGAGAGGAGATGACGTGGAGCCATTTCAAGGAGGTGTTCTACGATAGATACTTTTGGACTTTTGTACGTGATGCGAAGATAGATGAGTTTTTTGCTCTAACTTAGGGGAGTTTGACGGTGCAGGGGTATGTAGCTCGGTACATAGAGCTGTCCTGCTTTGCACCATGTCTGATCTCAAGTGAGTATGAGAAGACTCAGAGGTTTGAGAAGGGCCTAAGGAAGGATATCCGTAGACTAGTGGGTATTGTTCATATCCATGAGTTCTCGGTGTTGGTGGATAAAGCCACGTGATTAAGACCGATATCCGAGAGGACAAGGTGGATCAGGAATCGAGGAAAAGGACAGTACCTTCCAGTTCTCAGACAAGATCTCGACAAGGATCGTGGAGGAAGAGGAACAAGGGCTCGGGCTACCGCCAGAATACCAAGCACCAGGATTCTCAGGGGACCCATACTAGTGGTCGTTGTACCAGGTGCCTCAGATGGCACAAGGGTGAGTGTCGGTCTTTTGAAGGTAACTGCTATAACTATGGTTAGCCTGGTCCCATGGCTCGTGATTGTCATGCACCGAAGCGAGATGTGCTTGCATTTAGTGGGAACCGAGGGAGCGATAAGATACCTAAGGGAACCATTCAGACGAATACAGCTCCGGCCAGAGTATATTCTCTTACTCCAGTGGACGCTGAGCATGCAGGGAACGTGGTGACAGGTACCTTATTATTGCTTTCGAATAAGGCTTCTATTTTATTTGATTTGGGTGCAATCCATTCCTTTGTATTTGTGAATTTTGTGGGATGGTGAGGGTTTGAGACCCGAGTCATGAACGAGGTGTTATCTATTAGTACGCCTTCTGGGAGTGTATAATTCTGTAGGAAGATGTTGGAAGACTGCCCAGTGGTGATTCAAAGGAAGCTGCTACCAGCAGACCTTCTGGTATATGACATGTCGGGGTTCGATGTCATACTAGGGATGGATTGGTTGTTCTCCAGTTATGATGTGATCGACTATCGTAGGAAGGTGGTAGTTTTTAGACCTCCTGAGGAGCAGGAGTATGAATTCGTGGGATCGTATGTGCGTCCAGCACCACAGATTCTGTCGGCACTATAGTTAAGGAGGCTACTCTTGGACGAATGTTAGGGGTACCTAGCTTGTATGAAGTAACCGCCGCGGGATGAGTTGAGGCTCGAGGATATTCGGTTAGTGAGTGAGTTTTCGGATGTGTTTCTAGATGATTTACCCGGTTTACCTCCGGATCGTGAGGTGGAGTTTGCGATAGAATTGCTGCCTAGTAAGGCACCAATCTCTAAAGCTTTGTACCGGATGGCTCTAGCAGAACTTTGAGAGTTGAAGGTGCAGTTATAGGAATTACAGGACAGGGGATTCATTCAACCTAGTGTTTCGCCCTGGAGAGCTCCAGTATTGTTGGTGAAGAAGAAGGACGGGTTGATGCAGATGTGCATTGATTACCGTGACATTAATAAGATAATTGTGAAGAATCGCCATCCTTTACCGGATATAGATGATTTCTTTGACTAGTTGCAAGGGACGCGGGTGTTTTCGAAGATTGACTTGTGGTCAAGATATCATCAAGTGAGGGTCAAATCGGAGGATGTAGTGAAAACAGCTTTTCAAAGCAGATATGGCCACTACGAGTTCTTAGTCATGCCTTTTGGGTTGATGAATGCTCTGACGGTGTTCATGGATCTAGTGAACAAAGTTTTCCATGAGTACCTAGATCGGTTCGAAGTGGTATTCAATGACGACATTCTGGTTTACCCGAGGAGTACAGAAGAGCATATGGAACATTTGAAGTTAGTGTTACAGATTCTGCGGGAGAAGAAGCTATATGCTAAACTGAAGAATGTGAATTCTGGTTGAGTCAGATTGCATTCTTAGGCCATGTCGTTATTGGTGATGGTATATCAGTTGGTCCTAGCAAGATCAAAGCTGTGGTCGACTGGGTGAGGCCGAAGAGTGTGCAGGAGGTTCAGAGTTTTCTTGGACTTGTGGGTTATTATCGTTGGTTCATAGAGGGTTTCTCTAAATTGTCTGGACCTTTGACACGATTGACCAGGAAGGGGGTATAGTTTGAATGGACTAGTGATTGTGAGCAGTGTTTTTAGGAATTAAAGCACCGGTTGGTTACTGCTCCAGTGTTAACCATTCCTTCGGGGGATGGTGGGTTTGTGATTTATAGCGACGCGCCTCTGAAAGGCCTAGGATGTGTGCTTATGCAGCAAGGTAAGGTAGTGGCATATGTTTCTAGGTAATTGAAAGAGTACGAGAAGAATTACCCTAAGTATGATCTGGAATTGGCTGCTGTGGTATATGCATTGAAGATTTGGCGACACTATCTATACGGGGTGTAGTGTGAGATAGAAGGAGTTGAACATGAGGTATTTCTTCACATAGAAGGAGTTGAACATGAGGCAGAGGTGGTGGCTAGAGTTAATTAAGAAGTACGATTGCACGATCAGTTATCACCTGGGGAAGGCTAATGTGGTGGCTGATGCGTTGAGTTGGAAGTCAGGACCTGCGGTTGTATCTACAGTTGTAGCTCAGCATCATATCAGACGAGACCTAGGAAGCCTTGGCATGGAGTTTGTGATTGGTGATCATCAGACCTTCTTTGCTAGCTTGGTGATCCACTCGACTTTATTTGAGCGTATAAAAGCCGCGCAGGCTAGTGATGCAGATTTGGCAGAGGTTAGGAAAAAGGTACAACAGGGACTAGCTACAGAATTTAACATCTCTAGGGGAGGTGTGTTGAGGTTTGGGACCAGGTTATGTGTTAGTTTTGGTGCAATCCCAAGAGGGGGGGTGAATTGGGTATTTAAAAATTATCACCTAGGTTAAACCAGATAAGCAGTATTACTTAACCTAGGGTCTGTCTATGCAAATGTAAATCTAATCATTTACAATATAACATACACGTGCAGTAAGTAAATTGCGGAAATGTAAAGAACATGCACGATATGTTATCGGGGTTCGGCCAACTGTGCCTACGTCCCCGCCTCTAGCTCGCAAGCAGGAGGATTCCACTAACAGCTCACTTAAGGGTGGAGCGGCACCGTTTACAACCAGGTCAAATTAACACAGGGCTGACCTCAACCTTAACCAGGTTAATTAGCGGGGCTGACCTCAACCTACACGCCTTAACAGGACGACGCACCTAGCTTTCCTAACCGGGTCTAAGCCAATCCGGGACTATTCCAGGGCTAGTCTCCCTCTTCAGGCCCGTGCCTGGAAATACAACCAAAGTGTAAAAATTTGTACACGGAAATATGCTTCTAGAAAAGCAGATGTGTGCACCAATACAGCTCAATCAATAAAGCAAGCACGAATGATATGTAGATATGCTCAGTGCTCTAATGTGTGCTAAACACTCAATCAAGTATGATAATCAATCAAGATCTAGAGTGTGTATCTAAGCAAGATTTGAAACTCAATATTCGAATATCACAAAATCATATTAGGGTTTCAAATATGCTAAGCAAGATAGATCAAACAAACTCAATATGATATTTCAATTTCTAAAGCATAATGGAGTTGTTTGAAAGATTAGCTTTTCACAAAAGGATTTTGCACACAAAATCTAGGTTTAGGTATCTTGCAACAACAATGCAAGAACCACAACCCTCAAAGTCTTCCCACACAAGATTTATCAAATGAAATCCGTGGAAGAACTTTAAGCTATACTCTCAAATAAAATCAATCAACCTTTATACCAAAAGAGAGTATTAGCTAGAAAGATTACGCACAACAGCCTTATAGAAATACTCACAATGCTTAGAGAAATAAAGATTGAAGAGTATGTGAGTGTTTGCAAGAAGTTTTTGGCTAATATAGGGTTTTAAGAGTTGAGAGAGTTTTGCCCTAATCAAGTTTGCTAATCGCCCGCTAATAATGATAAATGAATGGGTATATATAGGCAAGGAGGTATTTTTGACCGTTGGGGACCTATTGGGCATTATTAAGAAAGTTTTAAATCATTTTAAAATAATTAACCCTATTTAAAATATATTTATCCACTGTAAAAATCAGGGCAACCCGAGAGGTCCGGTCGACCAAAAATGTTTCGGTCGACCAGGACTCAATTGGCTCGGTCGACCAGGGAACTTTTGAACTGAAGGGCTCGGTCGACCGGAGAGGGCGATTTGCCAATTTTCCAAGTTTCGGTCGACCAGGACATTTTGAACTGCTTGGCTCGGTCGACCAGACCACTGAAAATTCTCCCGAGGACCCTTCGGTCGACCAGGTAGTTGTAGTACAAAGGTTGTCGGTCGACCAGATGGTCAAATGTTGACTCAGGAGGGTTTCGGTCGACCAGGGCCTTTTGAACTACAAGTTTCAGTCGACCGGGTAGTTAAAATGTTGACCAAAAGTAGTTTCGGTCGACCGTAGTGAAGTCTCGGTCGACCGGGGCTCAAATCAGCGAGTTTTGGTCGACTGTAGTGATGGCTCGGTCGACCGGGAGGTCAAAATATTGACTCCTAGGTGGTTCGGTCGACCGAGGACAAATGAACTGTAAGGGCTCGGTCGACCGGCCTCTACTTTTTTGCACAGACACTGTTTAGTGTTTTGGCCATAACTTTTCCTATATAACTCAAAATTGGATGTTATTGATACCAATATAAAGGTAAGAGAAAATCCCAAAACTTTCATGTTGAACACATTTTAAGATAATGACTTTTGGATTGAGAAAAATGTCCATCAATGAGACGGAAGAAACATGAAGGGAGTTTTTCTCTTACGGACACGTTTCAGTGTTTTGGCCATAACTTTTTCTATGTAACTCCAATTTGAACGTTCTTGGTATCAAACTCAAGCTATGGTAAAATTCCACAATTTTCATTTTGAACATGAATTGATATGACATCCAATTGAGTAATAAAATTGTTCATTTCTAACATTTGGTCGACTAGCCGGTTGACCGACCCCTTTGAAAATTTTAGTTTTTGCCTTCTTTTAACTTTAAAACCATTTAAAAACCTTTGTATAAGTTAGCAATTTTATGACAAAAGTTTTTCATGTTATTTGGAGGTAGGATCTAAGGTCTGGAGTTTTCATGCATATCATGACCTCTGTTGATTCATGATCAAAACGATATATTGTATTTAAAACCACAAGGCCATCATATAGTTTTTAGAGGTGGACAAGGTGCACAATTCTCATTAACTATCCAGGATTTGGAGGTGTGGGATAAGTTGTGTGTTCCGAATGATGATGAGATAAGAAGGATGATTCTAGAGGAGGCACATCGTTCTTTGTATATGGTACATCCTGGTAGTACAAAGATGTATTGGGACTTACACGAGACCTTTTGGTGGTCTGGTATAAAGAGGCAGATTGCTCAGTTCGTGGAGCAGTGTCTGACGTGTCAACAGGTGAAATCTGAACATCAAAGGCCAACAAGGCTGTTGTAGCCTTTGCCTATTCCGGTGTGGAAATGGGAGCATATTTCCATGGATTTTGTGACCGGATTGCCGCCAGTACTTCATGAGCAGAATGCTATTTGGGTGATCGTGGATAGATTGACGAAATATGCTCATTTCATACCAATGAAAGTTAGCTATCCTTTAAGTAGGCCGGCGAAGTTGTATGTGCATGAGATTGTGAGAATGCACGGAGTACTGGTGTCCATAGTATTGGATCGGGATCCGAGGTTTACTTCTCAATTCTGGATGAGCTTGCAGGAGGCATTGGGGACGAAGCTTACTTTCAGTACAGCGTTCCACCCCCAGACTAATGGACAGTCAGAGAGGACGATACAAATATTGGAAGATATGTTGCGAGCTTGTGTGTTAGATTGTGGTGGTAGCTGGATACAGTTTATGCCACTTGTAGAGTTCGCTTATAATAATAGCTTCCAGTATAGTATCGAGATGGCACCATTTGAGGCTTTGTATGGTTGGAGGTTTCGATCTCCTTTGTGTTGGGATGAGGTTGGTGAACGTCAGGTGTTAGTACCTGAACTTGTGAAGCATGCATCTGAGAAGGTGGGTTTGATTCGGGAGAGGATTAGATCAGCTCAGAGTCACCAGAAGAGTTATGTAGATGTTTGTCGCCGTGAGTTAGAGTTCGAAGTGGGAGGTAACGTATTTCTACGTATTGCTTCGATGAAAGGGGTGATGAGATTTGGGAGGAAGGGCAAGCTGAGCCCGAGGTATATCGAACCATTCGAGGTACTTGAGCGAGTGGGTCCGATAGCCTATAGGATTGCATTAACTCCAACACTTTCGAGGGTCCACGATGTGTTTCATATATCCATGTTGAGGAGGTACGTGTTGGATCCTTCACATGTTATTAGTTATGATGAGTTGGAAATTGGGGATACTTTAGCGTATGAGGAGATACTTGTTCAGGTTCTGGACCGTAAAGTTCAGAACCTTCTTACCAAAGAGATACCATTAGTGAAGGTATTGTGGCGAAACCATGAGGTTGAGGAAGCTTCTTGGAAGTTGGAAACGGAAATACGCCGGAAGTATCCACAATTGTTTTGAGCACTTGTACATGATCCTACTATGGGTTGGGATAGGTGGTTAGTCGTCGGGAGGGTGTGTATTATGAACTCCTGAGACAGTTGTATATGTAACCACGGTATTCCTCCACCATAAGTGAGGGTATGTATAGGTATGTGTATGATGGGGCATTGTTGTAGTGGTCGTCAGTTTTTCTTTAGATCGGTATATATGTGTTCGATTGTAAGAATGAGTTTGTGTATGAGAGAGTACAAATTTTGAGGATGAAATTTTGATAAGAAGGGGAGGTTGTAAGAACTCGACTCTTGATAATGGATTTTAAATACATAAAGAAAGGGGCATTTTGGTAAAAGAGCAGGCCTTGTCGACGAAGCCAGATTTTGTTGATGAAGTCTTCGTCCTTCTCGTCGACGAAATTCAGGGGCTCGTCGACGAGGAAATGCCGAGGGTCCTGGAGAAATTGAAATATCAGCCTCATTGACAAGGCCACCATCTCGTCGACGAAGCCAATGGAGGATAGGTCGATGAAGATGCCAATTCGTCGACGAATCCACCCGGGTCAAAGGCTCTTTAAAGGATATTTTGAGTTGCTTAGTAGTGAAGTAATGGTTTCTCTCTCTCTCTAGGAACTCGGGATTCACTCTCTCTCTCTAGATTTCTTCATCGATCATTGCTGGAATCGGGAATCTGAAGTTACAACGAGGATCGTGGAAGGATTCTCTACAAGTCCTATGGATCAGAATCCCATTTCGGAGATTTTCAGGTTTCTGCATAAAATCGAGGTAAGGCTCGGTTTTCAATTATAATCTGATAGTTTTTTAGGAAACTGTCTTGTGAGCATATTTTGTACTATTGATTGTAGGTTTTGGAACTCGGTTAGCTGTTTAGGGGCCTTGGAGTTCAGGGTTTGCTATTTGGGGAAAAGGTAAGGGAAACTGTGTTTATATTGGTTATTTTTGAAATCGGACTCGGTGAAACTGTGGTTCACGGTCCTGTGTGTGTTTTGACTACTCATTTAGGAGGATCTAATGGGAAAAACTACGGGTTTTTCATTATTACAGTTTTGGGAAAAAAGGGAGCGATGGGCTACATCCCTAGTTTTGTTGAAAACCAAACGTATATGGTGATTTATACTGTGTTATTGGGATGGCCGTGCCTTGACTTGTTTAAACTCTATTTTTTTAGAAAACCATGATTAAGATTACCAAATGAGTGTGGTTTTTTTGGTTATATAAGCATGCATGTGTGTGTGACTATTGAAATTCTAGTAGGAACGGGGTTCAGAATTGTTTTAGGTACTAAGAGTGTCCGGCTCTATATACGAGGGCGTGTGTTTATCGCCTGCCACGTAGGCAAGAGTGTCTGGCTCTATATCCGAGGGCGTGAGCCTTTACTGGTAGATCAGGATGAAGGGTGTGGATCCACCAGTTAACGCTGGTATGATGCCGTGGGAGTCAGGGACTAGCCATGTGTCTGTGGCGCTGTGTTCGCGGGTTGGCTACGGGTCAACACTGTATGTTGTAGGCCGACTGCGGGCCGAAGGGTGTGACGATACCAGGATTTTTGATCATGTTTATGTGTGCCTATATGCACTGTGTCAACTAGTACTAGACAACATTTAACTGCGTGTATGTTGCATCATGATAACACTCAAATGCCACACACCGATATAACCTGTGTTCTTCCTTACCGAGAGGTGTCTCATCCCTGCTGTATGTACATTTTTATAGGTCCTTCGAGTAACCGGAACTAGCATCCTGGTGTAGGGAGCGTAGTGGCCAGCGTACTATGGTTAGTGCTTGGGTAAGTGCTAGGACTGTATTTTTGGTGGGTTGCCATTTTGAGATGTATTTGGGCACCCATTTGTAAATTTTTGATAGAGCCATGTTCTGCTCTTGTATAGACTCGGGTATGGTACAGTGTATATATAGAATGGCCTCTTTTGCTGCATATATTCTATTGTGTTGGATGTGTTTAGGGTACCTGGGAACCCCATGGGGTTGGACCCTCATCATTTGTACTGTATCTTTGGATGTTTTAACAGATACAGAGACTGGTTAGATTACATTTTCACCCATGGGTCCCATTTTCGGGTTCGGGGCATGACAGTTGATGCTATTAAATTCCCTACATGTGTCTCATATGTATGAAAATTTCATCACTACTATAACATGAAGAAAAGAAAACATGAGTTTGGAAGAGGTAACAAGCACTCTGCTGGGTTTTTATCAAAGAAACAAGGCCAGCGATGAGATTTTACAAGTTGAAGGGCTTCTGGTGAAGCATAACCAAGAACATGGGAGAAGAAAATTTGGAGCGAATCAAGTAGTAATAAGTCTCGGTCACAGTCCGAGAAGAAAAAGGATAGAAGATGTTTTAAGTACGGGAAAAAGGGGCAAATAAAATTGGAGTGTCTGGAAAGGAAGAAGGGGAATGCAGAAAATCAAGAGGGTTCTTCAAAATCAACAAATGTAGTTGTAGATGGAGACTCAGAAAGCAGTGATGGTGATATGCTTTCTATTTCATTGGGTTCAGATCGCCTCATGGATTCTTGGATCCTAAATTCAGCATTCTCTTATCACATGACACCAAATAAAGATTGGTTCAACACCTATAGGTAATTTAATCATGATTCTGTTCTGATCGGAAATGATGCTTCATGCAAAATTATTAGAATAGGAAACATAAGAATTAAAATATTTGATGGTGTTATGAGAACATTATGTGATGTAAGGAACATATCGGATTTATAGAAGAATTTAATTTCATTGGGAACTTTGGATTGTAACGTATTTAGTTACAAGTCTGAAAGTGGGGTAATGAAGGTATATAAAAATGTTCTAACGGCAATGAAGGGGCGAAAGCTAGTGGAAATTATCTATGCATTGCTGGCTACTATAGTTGTAGGTGGAGCTACAGCTGCAGATTCTAAGTTAGATAAAAATGTTTTGTGGCATATGTTGTTAGGGCATATGGGTGAGCATAAGATGAAGGAATTTCACAAAAGGTATATTTTGAAGTTTATCAAATCATGCGGGCTGAATTTATGCAAGCATTGTGTTCCTGGGAAACAGGATAGGGTGCAGTTCAAAGTAGCTACTTACAAGATGGAGGGTATTCTTGGCTATAGGGGCTGGTGAGAGTAGAATCACGGGGTGGACATATGTACTTTGTGAGTTTTATCGATGATTACTCACAAAAAGTCTGGGTGTACTTCATGCGGCATAAGTCAAAGATGTTTTCCAAGGTTAAATTGTGGAAAGCTGAGGTGGAAAATTAGACCGGAAGGAGAATTAAATGCCTCGACTTAGACAATGGAACTGAGTATGTTGATTTGAGGTTTATGGAGTTTTGCGAGCAACATGGCATAAGGAGATATTTTGTTGACTTTTTGAGTCCGATCTCTATTTTGATGCTGACAAGACACAAGTATCTTATCTGTGTATTCAGTCAGTGAACAAGTTTATATTTCAGCACACACATAAGACAAGGAAGTGGAAGCTAGAAAGGACTTAAAGAACACATTCCTTGGCATATTCCATGAAGCGTGCAGAGCAAAAGAATGAAGACCAATTTTATTCATTTGTAACACATTTAAGTATTTGGTTTGTAATAAAGAATTTCATGCATGATATATATGAAAGCTCAAGTTGACCGTAGACTAATCGTAGGAAATTAGAAAAAGGTCATAGAAAGACCTTAGGGACAAAAAGTTTTCATAAAATCCTTTCAAATAAATTGCCAAAACTTTTACAAAAGAATAAATCATTTTTGGGTCAAATTTTGGGCTCAAACTCAAATTTTCAAAGTGCTCAGTTGACTGACCTATTAACACCTTACCTAGCTCAGTTGATCGACCATTCTTTGGTCAGAAAGTCAACATTTTACAAAACTCAGTCGACCGACTAGTTTTTTCAATTGAGTTCCCTCAGTCGACCGAACTTGGTAAAATGTGAGTTTCACTTTAAGGCCAGCCAACCGGCACATTGGCTAGTCCACTGAAGTTCATTGTTTGGCCTTATATTAAGCTTAGTTGGCCGACAAATGAAGAGCAAAGTATGCTTGATCAACAAACAAATGATGCTCAGCCGACCGTCCAAAAGTGACAGTCGACCGAGTATCAAACGTTTGGAAATTGCCCTTGGCTCAGTCAACCGACGCCTTACTCAGTTGACCAAACCTCTCGGTTGACCTTAATTCTAAGTGCTAAACGTTATTAATTTCCTAATTAAATAAATTCAAAATGATGAGCGTGTCCCCAAAATGGTCATATTTTGCAAACTCTATAAATACCCCCTCATAACAAAATTTTTAATTGATGCTTACATAGAAAATTTTCTGAAAATATTTTTGAGCCTTATTGATTTTACACTCTCGTACACTTATTATTTGAAATTTTTTATTTTGGATAGCATTCATTTTGGGCATTTATTTTCATATCAAAGTGCATTTACTCTCATTCACTAGTTCGTCTTGAAAATTATTTCTTTTGAGAGTAAGGCTTGAGTTTCTCCATATATTTTTCTTTGATAAATAGTTTTGGAGGAAACTCTTGGTGCTTATGAATCTTGCACATTCATTACAAAATTCAAAAGCTCATATTGTTTTATTGCAAAAAACTTGTTGAGCTAAAACCCTTGCTTCCCTTTGAATTATTTTCTTGAATATCATTTTTAGGAAAATTATTTAAGGGTTTAAGATCTTTGATGTTTTCATTGAATACTCAATTTTTGGTCAAAGATAATATATTTGAAAAATAATTTTTGAAAAGCAAACACCCTAGGTTCTCCTACACTTTATTTGAAAAATATTTTTTGGGAGAAAATTTTTATTAGGGTTTGAATTTTTGAAGTGCATTATCATATACATCATTTTCAAAGATTACAAAATCATTTTGAGAAATACCACACATACTCACTTGAGCTTATTTAACATCATATGTGAGTGTATTGTGCTTTAAATTTGTACACATCTGCTTAGTTTAGAAGATATTTATTTGTACAAATATTCTTTTATATCCGTTGTATTCTAGACGTGGTATGAAAGGGAGACTTGCCTTGTTAAAAGTCTTGGATTGGCTGAGACCATGTTAGGAAAGTTAGGATTTGCACCATCCAAAAAAGTGTGCACAATTTAACTCACCTGGTGAATTGAGCCGAGGTGGCTCCACCTCGTAAGGAGAATTGGTTATGGCTCAGCCCTGTAATTGAGTCGGGGAGTCTCTGCCTCGTAAGGAGAGTGTAAACGGCGTTGCTCCGCCCATTAAGTGAGCACTTAATGAAATCCTCTTGTTTGTAGGCTAGTTTGGCCGAACCTTGGTAAAAATGTTGTGTCTTTCTCTTCTCTTGTCTCTTTTAAGTTTCTGCACTTGAATGCTTCATTTAATTTATTGTGCATGATTTAAATATTTGTATAATCTAAATATCTATGGGATTCTTATTTGCTTAGATAGACCCTAGGTTGCGTAATAGTGGTTGTGGTTTCAAATTGAACACACATAACCTAGGAAGAATTTTTAAATACCCAATTCACCCCCCTCTTGGGAATACACCATTCCTCACAATTGGTATCAGAGCCTCCTTACAAAAAGCTTAAATGCATTTGTTAAAGATTGTGATGGCTCACATTGGTGTATCCCCATTCAGTGAGGGACAATCATTTACTAGGCCTCCATTGTTTTGTGGTGTTGATTACATAGCCTAGAAAATTAGAATGAGTGCTTTTCATAAAATGAATGGATTGGAGGGCTTGGCAAATATTTGTTAAAGGAATTTGTATGTCTGTAAATGAAAATGATATAAGTTTAATGCATGCAAATTCATATGCCATGAAATTATTATATTGTGCTTTAGATTCTCATATTTCTCATGAAATTATGGCATGTAAATGTGCGAGTGAAATTTGGGAAGAGCTTGAAAAGAAGTATGGAGAGACCCAAGAAAAAGATGCCGGCACCTCAAAAGCTCCAAGATCAAATGATCAAGTAGTGGCAAATCATGGGCAAGTAGCTTTAGCAAACAAAGAGGTGTATGATTCTCACTCTATATCTATTGATGATTCCTGTGCCGATTCTTATGTTATATCATGTGATGAATCATCTAATGCCTCTTGTGAAAATTCTACTAAATCTTGTGATAATATGGTTAATGATACATACAATGATTCTAGTGGTATATATTGTGATAAATTTGATAGTGAATCATGTAGTGTATTTGATATTAAATTTATGTCATCTTATGAGAATCCTCGGAAGAAATTTATTAATGCTCATAAGATTACATTTATGATGTCTAAGTAGAAAATATTTTTGAAAAACGAAAGTAAAAGGTTGGCAACACAATAGAAAATCTAAAAGATTATCATGCCACGCTAGAAAAGAGAAAGTTTAAGAAGATTTTGAAAATTATCTGTTTGGAGGCAAATATAGACAACTATTCTAACAACACTAAAAGATGAGTTGAACAATCAAGATAAACCCTTAGGAGCTAAAAGAAATAAATCTCTCAAAAAGGGTTCATTTTCAAAATCCCATTCTCATAAAAAAATTTATGCCTCATTGAGCAAAAATAGAACAAATAAGCATGATACTTTGTAAATTTACAAAACATGCTTATTCTATAAAAAGAAATGGCACATTCCGTTTACTTGTCTATTTAGAAGTGCTAGAGGATAAGATAAAGAAATGACATGGGTTGTGATGAAGGCAAACACCATAGGACCAAAGGAAGAATGGGATCCGGTAGGAAGTACATAATCATTTAATTCTTCCTTAGATCTTAGGATTAGGTATAGGGGGCAGTGATGATTGTAGGCTTAGGAAGTGGTTGTCACCTAAAATATTGAAACTTAGTGTATGCACTCACTATATACTATCTTGTATACGAACAACATCATAGAATCAAGCCAATATGCAAATTTAAGTAATTTATCCAACCTGAACTTAATACATGAATATCATGATGATTGGTTAAAATATGAAAACATTGGCTGATGCAAGCATGATAAATCCACTTCCAAATGGACAAACATATTTTCTTAGTAAATAACTCGTAATGCTTAACTCGCACTTAAATATAAATATCTAAAGTTAAGCATCTTTTTTCCATTGCACATAATCGAGCTTTAAGGATCTATCTCATTCTATACATCATTTTACCCTAAACTCATTTTTGAATATAAAAGCCTTGATCAAAAGTTAGTCATCACTCGGGCTTAAGCACTAATTATCATAAAGTTCCTATTATATAAGTGCTTATTTAAAAGTCATCCTTCATAACCAAATTAGGGGACACCCTCTAAGGGATTTAGCTATTTCAATTGAAAAAATCAAAATTTTCCCTCTGTGCACAAAATATAAAAATCCTCTAAGGTTGGTTCACTCCCTCCTCCATAGGAAAATTTTACTAGTCCATGATCATATCTAGTAAAGACTTGTCTATTCATTAGTCTGTATCCTTGCTCCAAAATGTGAAAATACCTATAGGGCACCCTCCAATAATGGAATGTTAGTAATTACCAAAGAGCATTGTTCAAAATATTCATATACTGCTAACTGCTCTTTGCCTAAAAACTGTTAGGATAGATTCACCAGCACGAAAATATATTGAATATTGTCTCACTCCATAATACTCTTCTGAACATAAATTTAATTATTAAGAGTATTTATCCAATCTAACTTCATAAGATCTCAAACTTCAATTCAAATCCATTAGAGCTTTTGAATGTGTTTAATGGCTAAGTTATTTGTATTAGGTTTCAATTTAGAAGAAAACATAAAGTGTTGGCTTTTTGAATATGATCTATGTTTTGATGTTGACAAACACAAGTGTATCATGTGTTTGCCTAATGCTTTGAATAGGTTTAAAATTCAAAATGCACACACAAATGAGAAAGATAGAAGTCAGAAGGGACATAAAGCTCACATAATACTGGCGTATTCCATGAAGAGAAGAGCAAAAAGATGAAGACATGCTTTAAATTGTATTGCATTTAATTTTTATCTTTGGTCTATAATAATGCATGCATCTGCATGATATGAATTAAATGCTCAGATGACTGTAGACTGACCTTAGGGAACCTACACTTCATACAAAACCTTTTCATAAAAAAGATAAAATCTTACAAAGGTTTTAATATAACTTTAGGGTCAAATAAGGGCTTACAGAGCATAATATTACAAACCCAAAAATATAAACTAAATGCAATTCCAACAAGAAATTTCATGTCTTCTTCTTTTGCTCTTCATTTTCCCATGGAATTCACCAGGAGTGTGTGGGCTTTAAGTCCTTTCTGGCTTCCATTCCTTTAATCACATGTGCATGTCAAGATATAGACCTATTCAAACACTGAATGCACACGTGAGAAACCTGTGCTTTGTTAGCATCAAAACAATTGGACTCAAAAAGTCAACAGTCACTCCCTTTTTGATGATGAAAAATGCGCCAGAGCAAAAATAGGTTCAAACTGAAAAGGCTCCCCCCCTAAAAGTATGTATAATTTAAAGATAAGTAGTAAAGCTCAAGCATAT
Organism: Malania oleifera; assembly: GCF_029873635.1. Lineage (NCBI taxonomy): Eukaryota > Viridiplantae > Streptophyta > Magnoliopsida > Santalales > Ximeniaceae > Malania > Malania oleifera. The sequence goes on along the minus strand of NC_080419.1, from coordinate 77,257,843 downwards.
CCAAGAAAGAAGACATTTCAAATAAATTATGCATTTTGTTTTTGTGCTTAAAGCACACTAAAGCTCGGACCATTCAAATTATGAGTATAAAAGATATGCAACATTTTGCTCAAACAGTTCTCTCTCTTTTGGCATCAGCAAAAGGGTTAAGCTAAGCAAGAAGAAAAAACAATTTGGGCATTTAAAATTTCTTAGCTTAAAAAATATTTTATTTTCGTGACACAAAAATTTAAAACAGAGTGGCATATGTCATGAATCAATTAAGCACGCATGCAAGAAACAAAATATGTCTCACGTAAGATCATTTATTACCAAGAAAAATATAAAAGTATATGAATATAAAAATATATATCCCCATTTTGACATTATCATGAAGTACTGGGGGCAATGCTTGCAAAAAAAAAAATAAAATTTAAAGATCACGCAAGTAACATTTTTTTGGTTTATCATTTAAGTGCACATAAAATATGAGTAGAAAAATCAATCACACAGATCCAAAATATATCAAACAATTTAAAACAAGGATCATACGACAAAAAAAAAAAAAATTGTGGTTAGTCAACATACTTCAAATTATGATTTACAATAGAAGCATCACATTTAAGCATAAGCCACGAGTGTTTATAACAGATCTAAGCAAAAAGCATTTGTGAGCATAACAATTTGGATTCTCCCCCAAACGGTTTGAATTATAGCTTAGATGAAATGAATTGCTTATACTAATCAAGATTAATCTCATTGAGCACCTCAAATAGTATAAGAAACTCTTTTTTTGTAATGACTCGAAGAATAATGGTATTTAAAGAGAAAGGAAAAGGAAATTAAAAGGGGGTTCAACAGGTCCGTGTTCGTCGATGATGTGGCAGTTTAGGCTCGTCGACGAAGGTGTGCCTCATCGATGAGAAGATACCAAGAGGATGTTTTGGATGACTCTGAATTTCATCAATGAAGGGGAGAGTTCGTCGATGAATTTCCTCTTGACCTCGTCGACGAGGTGACGTGGCTCGTCGACGAGACCCAAAGTGTAAATAGTCCAAACCTCAAATTTTTATGCAGAAAATCAGAAAAATCCTCACTCTCTCTCCTCTCTATGGTTTCTCTCTCCTCTGTCTTAGATTTTGGCTCCGACATTCGCCGGATCGACAATCTGAGGCCACCACGATGCTCTTGGGAAAGTTCTCTCTAAATCTACCAAAGCGGATCGTTGGTGGGACTGAGTTGAAATTCATCCCTGGTTTAAGGTAAGGTTTTTTATGCAAAATTTGGTATTTTCATAGTTATAGGAAAGGTTATTCACGAAGAAATATTGAAGTTTAGTTCTGGAAGTTATTGTTTTCAGGAAGTTGAACGGGGAACCCTACGAGTGCAGAACCGGTATTTTAGGGGGTTTCTTTTTAGTATCAGGTAAGGGAATAAAATAAAGCAGACATTTTTCATGCAAATTATTATTATTATTTATTAACAAGTTAATTTTTAGGAAAGCATGCATTATATTTGTATAATATTGAGAAAATGCATATTTGGGGAAAATACTGCTATTATGTTGAAATGTATATATAAGTATGAAACTCGAGAAATTATGATTTTAGAATATAATGTATGGTTTTATACAACAATGTGTGGCATGAATATTATTTTATGTGGGAAGTATTATGATATAGCAATTTTATGAATAAAGTATGTTTTCAGAGATTATGAAAGAATGTAGTACATTATGATTTCAAAATACATGATAAATGAATTATTTATTAAGAATGATATATATGAAATATTCGGCGCAAGGCTGTGATTGATAGCCGGCATAAGGCGGTGTTTTACGTATTATTTTGGTGCAAGGCCGTATTTGTGAGTGTTCGGCGCAAGGTTGCAGATATGAAAGAAACTGGTGCAAGGCCATATGTATGTATGTTATTTCAGAAAATGCTATCAATCTATTTATGTTAGGTAAATATATTATCATGTATTATATATTTTCAGAACTTGGATGATAGTTCAGTTTAGTTATAGGAGCATGGTACCATAGCTCTACAAATCAGATTATTATTTTTAGACTTGTGCTAATCACCCCTGCAAGTAGAGGGGGTCGAAGATGGATAGTCGATGTGAATTTCAGTGTAGAGTTGTAGACGTCCACCTGGAAGGTCGGACTAGGGTGTGGCGGGCTTATCATACTTACAAACATTTTTTGACTCGACAGTGGTCAGCCAGCCAATGTCAGGTCCTGCCTTTGGGCTGCACAACCCGTCATGGGGGGTATTACATGACATCAACTAGCTATACATCCTTGGTAAATTTCAATATTATCAAATATATCAGATATTTCATGATCAGTATGAATTATTAGAAATTATGAAAGTTTATGTTTATTCAGTTATATTATCGTGAATGTTTTCCAGAATATGAAATGTACTGTATATGTATTATAGCATCATATATTTTTGTTTCCACACAACTTTATTTAGTTTATTTCCCCTTACTGAGAAGTGTCTCACCCTCGAGCATTAATTAATTTTTAGGAAACCCAGAAAGACCGGCGGATCAAGGCCGCCATTGAGATAGATTGTTACTACCCCGTTAGAAGGGTAAGTTTTGGTCTAGGAAGAGAAGTTTTATGTTATGGGTTCCTAAATATGTATATATTTTGTATTTTTGGGAGATTGTATATAAACACAGTATTTTGGGATTTAGTTGACTCTAGTGTTATGTATTTTATGGTTTTGAGACTGTGATTTATATTTTTTGCTGCTTAGGTTTCTGCTATGAATGTCAGGTCTGTCCCCATTACCCATGGGTTCAGGTTGATTTTTTTATTGATTATGTTTTAATATATGATCAGATAAGCAGGTCGTTACATTTTTGCATTCGTTAAACCAACTATGTTGAATATTTGTCAACTGTATTTTATCACCTGATCAATATAGTTGTCCCTATAGACCATAAATGCATCAGAGAATGTATATTAAGGCATGCTATAGAGTTTTTTGACCCAAGAACATTCTATATCAAATCATAAAGCTTTAAGCGCGGGATATGATGTATTTTGAAGATTTCAATAAACGAAAGTGATGCATGTAAGTCATTTATGCTCTTCCTATAGGGATGGAGCTTAGCATTTCTAAACACTTGATGATTATGCCACGATGAAGTTTAATATTCAATTTATTTTTAGTTTTCACATATCCTTTGAAAAAAATATTTTATCATTTATTTTAATGTAATCATCTTTGCATATGGTTTTATTTTGGAAAATTTTGTCGAAATTTTGGCAACATGTCGTTTGTAAATTTGAAAATTTTCGATAAAACATGTACCTAAAAATGTGGCTGTTTTCAATAGATAAAACAATTCAAGCATGCAACAACCTAAATCCACTACCCACATGCAGTTCACACCACTGCATCCATAATGCAAGATGCATTATAGATTAAGCATGCATTTAGGTAGATCAATCAACAATTTATATATAAAAAAAACTATCTGGTTAAAGAAATATAATCATTTTGTGCATGATGGATAGTAATTCGCAAAGCAATTTTTATAAAGGCGTGTGAGCATGAATGATATAAGAACTTGAAAGGAATTTAAATTATAGTTATGAAGGATATATGCTCCCCCCTGAGTTGTGCACTTAACTCATTTAATGTCTTTTTCATTTTCTCATTTCTTAGCCAAAAGGTTTTAGATTTTTGATTATTTAGACTTGGCGTTGAATGCTTTAGGCTTAACGGACCAAAAATTCACAATGAATATTTATTCAGGGTCTTAAGCCCACTTTGCCTCTTTTCGTGCGAAATTTAACATATGAAAGGCATGAGTTAGAATGACTTTTAAATTTAACTGATCATGCATAGGTTCCTTAGGTATTTGAACTTTCTTTTAATTTGAAACATAGTGCAAACATGTTAGCCATTCAACACATTCAAAAACTCTAATGGATTTGGTTTACAGTTTGAGAGATTTTGAAAGGAAAAGGATAATACTCTTAAAATTTAAATTACTATTGAGCTCATAAGAGTATTCTGGTGAAGCAGGACATTATCCAAAATGTTTTCGTCCCTGAAAATATGTCTTGACATTTTGGAAAAGAGCAAGTAGGGGTATATGAATTCCTTAAACAAAGCTCTTTGGTGGATGGAATGTATCCTTTAGATATAATTACGATTTAGAGCATGGATACAAACCAAGGAATAGGAGAATCTTTACCAGATATGATCGTGGTGTGGTAAAGATTTCCTATGGATGACAGGGTGAACCAAAATAGAGGATTTTTATATTTTAAGCACAAGAGGAATGTTTGATTATGACTTGATGAATTGATTCCCTAAAAGGATGTTTCTTAAAAAGCACTCACTAGATATTAGTCATTTATGATCAATAGTGCTTTAAGCCTAGTGTGATGACTAAAAATTTTATTAGACATTTAAGACTTTGAAGATGAGTTTAGAACAAGATGTTTAAATAGAAGGATTCATTTCCTCAAACTCAAACTTATGCAATGGACATAGTATGCTTAACTCTAGATATTCATATTTAAGCATGAGTTAAGAAATTTGAATTATTTACCAAGAAAAAATGCTTTGTCCATTTTAAAAGTTGATTTTATTCAATTTTTGTATTGGCTTGCTTATTTTAAGATTCTTAGTATGAAAATAGTATATAGTGAATACATGTACTAAGGTTTGGAAATTTAAGCATGCACCATTTCCTAATCCTATAGTCATCACAACCCTTAAATATAGGAACTAAGGAAGGATTTAAAAAAAAAAAAACTTATGTAATTTCTATTGGAATCCATTTTTCCTTAGGCCCCGAGAGGTTCACCTTCATGACAACCCATGTCAATTTTTTATCTATTAACTTTGGTGTATTCCCAAGAGGCGGGGGAGGGGGGGGGGGGTTGAATTGGGTATTTAAAATTTCTCTCCTGGGTTCAACTAATCTGGCAATAGTATTACTGAACCTAGGGTTTTTCTATGCAATTATAAACCCAATCATTCACAATAGTAAAATACAAACATTCATGTGTTAGAATTTAAAATGCGGAAATTAAAAGCACGCACAAGAAATGTTATCAAGGTTCGGCCAAAGTGCCTACATCCTTGCCTTGGCTCACCAGCACAAGGATTCCACTATAAGCTCACTTCACGAGTGGAACAACACCAGTTACAATTAGGTCAATTAGTGGGGCTGACCTCAACCTACACCTTACCAAGATGATGCACCTAACTTTTCTAACCGGGTATAAGCCAATCCGGGGTTATTCAACAGGGCTAGTCTCCCTCTTCAAGCCCATGCCTGAATACAACGAATATGAAATTTGTGTACACGAAAATATGCTTCTCATATAACCGGACTATGTACCATAATACAACACAGTATAATCAGTGCACATCAGTAAGATAGAAATTATAAGCTTAGTGCCAAATGTGTCCAACTACACTCTTACTAACGTCAATAGGCAATAAAAGCAATGAGTGTATTTTTCAAACAATCTTTGAAACAATCAATCACAATATCTCAATCACACATAGGGTTTTAAAGATATCCAACAAATGAAATCAAACAATCTCTAAAAACATTTTCTCAAGATACTAGCACAAGAGATGTTTGAAAATAAGCTTAGGAAAAATATTTTTGCACGCACAGAAAATCTAAGCTTTAGGTTTCTTGTAATGTGAGTGCAAAGACCCACAAGTTACAAAGTTTCCCACACACTAGATTTATTAAGTTAAGCCAGCGAAAAACTTTAGCTCAACTCTCAATCCAAAAATCACACAACAAAGAATATAATGAGTTTCAAGCCAATGGAAATGGAGTATAATTCCTCAAGGTACCCTCACAAGGTTTGGATTAGCAAAAGGGAAGTAGTATGAGAGTGTATAGGGTTTGTGCTTGAGAAATAGGCTAGGAAAAAATTAGAGGATTTTTTGCTTAATCAATGTGTAATCACCCACTAATTGAGAAAATGAGCTCATATATATAGACATGCGGGAAAATATAGTTGTTGGGAACACAAGGGGTGTTGGCCTAACAAGGCTTACAATTCTTATTTTGATGATAACAAATCATGATATGTTTAATATGGTTTGTTTCAAGTGAAAGTTTTTCAGGAAGAAGGCAAAGCTTAAAGATAGTGGCAAAGGTTAGAGAGAGTTCAAAGCTCAAAAGGAAGATAAAGTTTATGGTGAAAATACTATTAAAAAAGAAAGATGATCAGAAGCTCAAAGATGATAGAAGAACAAGGACTTACTTGAAGATTAAAAGAATAGAGTTTTAAGGATGTTTGTATGTAAGTGCTTTAAGTAAACTACAAATATAAACTGAATTGAAGCTTTCATAAATCAAAAGAAACTTAAAATTGTATTTTCAGAAAAAATCTAAAGTATATTTTTTAAAATCAAATAAAAGAAGGGTTTAAAAGAAGAAAAGTTTTCTTTAAACAGAAGGGTCAGGCGACTGCCCCTATTAAATAAGAAATTTTCAAAGAGGCAGTAGGGTGCCAGGCTACTATCTGAGCATAGCCAGGCGCTTGGGTGGTCAAGTCAGATGACTGCCTGGGTTCTGGCAGGCGACTACCAGTGTTTTGTATTTTGAAATTTCTCTATGGCAGGCAACTGCCACTCGAACATTTTTTTAAAATACTCCAATAGGAAGATTTTTTAAATGGATTTCTTGAGCACTACTCTTTTAAAAAACTTGGGGATTACTCCAAGTAAACTTGGGGGGCAAGGAATTATTTTTAAACATTTATAAATAGCCCCAAACTTGAAAGATTTTTACACCAATAAATTTTCCAGCAATCAAAATTTCCTGAAAGCTCTCAAACTCTCTTGTGTTCATCCTACATCAATCACTGAGTTACTGCTGATACAAATTCTGAAGAAGAGTCTTCAAAGTCTAAATCTTTCAATACTTGGAAGATAATTGGTGATCTAAATTTAGTATTGAGCTTCAATCTTTTTATATTTGATTTACTTTGAAGTATACTTGTGCTGAATCTTGTACTAATCTACTCTGCTGTGAGAGTGCCTTTTGTATACAAACTTTTCTCTATCTTGTTTCTTGTTTATAGACGATTCAAGGTTGTAGAATCGTTGGACCGAATGAGGGAATATCATTTGGAGAGGCAGACTCTAGCCTAAAGGAAGGAGTGGTTGTAATCCGAATTGTTCCACCTGTCAACAGAACTGAATTAGTGAATCCTTTGGTAGTTTGCCAAAGGCGAGGACGTAGGCTGGGTATAAGCTCTTAAACTCTCAAAAAATAGCCCCAAACTTCAAATATTTTTACACCAAGAAATTTTCAGCAATCAAAGTTCTCTAAAAAGCTCTTCAACTCTCTTGTGTTCATCCTACTTCAACGACTGAGTTACTGCTGATACAAATTCCGAAGTAGAGCCTTTAAAGTCCTTTCAATTCTTGGAAGATATTTGGAGATCTAAATTTAGTATTGAGCTTCAATCCTTTTATATTTGATTTACTTTGAAGTATTCTTGTGCTGAATGTTGTACTAACCTACTCTACTGTGAGAGTGTCTTTTGTATACAAACTTATCTCTATCTTGGTTCTTGTTTATAGATGATTCAAGGTTGTAGAATCGTTGGATCAAATGAGGGAATATCATTTGGAGAGGTGGGCTCTAGCCTAAAGGAGTGATTGTAATCGGTATTGTTCCACCCGTCAATGAAACTGAACTAGTGAATCCTTTGGTGGTTTGCCAAAGGCGAGGTCGTAGGCTAGGTATGAGCCGAACCTCGTAAAACCTTGTGTCTCTCTCATCTTCCTTACTCTTTATTTTTCAGCAATACTTACAACCTGCATGTATGCTTTAAATTGTTAAATTCTGAGTGTATGGTTGTTAAATAGACCGGAAGGTAATTTGTTTTGGCTTACGGAAACCGAAAGGGACTACGTTGGTTGATCATCCTAAACTTATTAATATGAAAGTTTGTTAAATAATTAAACACAAAGAAGAAGTGTGATTGTGATATAACACAGGGCTTTTATAAATCTATATGATTTACATTTTGATACAGGGCTATTGATATAAAGATCAAGATTTTGATTATTTTGTTGATTGGTTCTGGTTGACTTGATTTTGTGATTGTTGATATAAAACAAAATATTAAAAATGAAAGAATTTTTAAAATCCCAATTCACCCCCCGCTTGGGAAGCTATCCCAATTTCAAGGGGTATTTTTGAAAAATATTAATCATGTTTAATAAAAAATAACCCGGTTTAACTACGGTAAAAAATTCGCCAACCTGAGAGGTTCGGTCGACCGAACTTGAGGTTTGGTTGACCGAGTGTCCCAGTTCAGTCGACCATGGAAAAATTGAACCATAATTATGGTTAACCATCTTGAGGGTTTCAAAGGCGATTTTTTAAATTTGTGTGGTTCAATCAACCGGGTCAATTTGAATTACGAGGTTCGGTCAACCGTGCGGTTGACAATGCCCAAATAATATTAGTCGGTTGATCGAGTGGTCAACTTGTTGACCCGGGGATGTTTGGTCGACCAAGTTATGCCTATATACTTCTGGTCGGTCGACCGAGAGGTCAACGTGTTGACCTAGTGGGAGTTCGGTTGACCGAGGAACTCAGTGTAATTGAGTTCGGTCAATCGACCATGCCAATTTTGGTACTTTCGGTCCTTTTCTTTTTAAAAATGTTTTCCCTATTCATATGATAATTAAATTTAAGGCAATATGGAACATTTTCATGCATAATAGAGTCCTATGGCCAGTCTAAGGTCTTTTTGAAGACACTGAAAAAATCCAGCTTTGGTTAACTGAAGTGTGATCCCTAAGGTCTTTCTAAGGTCCTAAGCTTATAGTCCTTTATGCATGATATGCAGATTATTACAAACATTTTCTTAATTAAGATTACAAACCCAAATAGAAATTACAATAAATAAATATCAACTAGGGTCTTCATTTTCCTTTGGGTCTTCGAGTGCCATCATATGATATTGCCAAGATAAACCTATTCATCAACTCAGCAAATATTAAGTACCTGAGTATTTGTCATAATCAAAACAGGTTATGACCAATAGTGTCATTATTATCTAAGCCTCTGGCAGTTCTAGATGGACAAGTAGATCGAATATGCCACATCATTTTATAGTATAAGCAGATTTTGTATGTACATTAAAGATTATGATTATTTATTCTATTTTTGCTCAATGAGGCATTCATATGGCTATGGGTCTTATAATATGTACCTTTTCTGAAAGATTTATTTCTTTTAATTTCTAAGGGTTTATCGAAGTTATCTTCTTTACTTGTGGATTTGAAAATTATTTCAAAATAACCTTCAATTTTTCTTTCTAAGTAGATGATTTTCAATACTTTCACAATTTTCTTAACTCTTTCAATTGTTTTTCCATCCTTCTATTTTCATTTTTTAGAATACTTTTATGATTAGACATCCTAACTTGAAATTTATGTTTTTTAAATGAATCTTTTTTCTAGTTTTCTATTCAATAGCATGCTTTCATCATAAAAATCATTACATGATTCATCATAAGATATCATAATTATTACATGAATCATTGCATGCTTTGTCAATAGGATTATCACAAGGAATATTGACACAACACAACATTCAACATAAGAATCATCATATGCATCATTGCACGAGTCAGTGAATGAGGTAAAGTAAGAGTCATATACCTCTTGGTTTGTTAATGCTATTACCTTATGATTTTTGACTTCCAAATCATTTGAGTGTGACACTATCAAAGTGGTGGTCTCCTTCTCCTAGGACTCTCCATATTTCTTTTCAAGCTCTTCCCATATATCTTTTGCACTTTTACATGCACTAATCTCATGAAAAATATTAGTCTCTAAAGCACAGTATAATAAATCCATGACATATGAATTCACGTGCAATAAATTTGTATCATTTTCGTTAGCTGGCATACAAATTCCATTAACAATCACCTGCCAAGCCCTCTAGTCCATTGATTTTATAAAAACGTTCATTCAAATTTTTTAGTGGGTGTAGTTTACACTACAAAATAATGGAGTACTAGTAGGTAACTGTCCCTCGCCGAATGGGGAAACACTAAATTGAGCCATTGTGATCTTTTTGCAAAAATGTTTAAGTCTAATGAAATGAGGCTTTGATACCAATTGTGGGAATTTGTGTATTCCTAAGAGGGGGGGGGGGGATGGATTAGGTATTTAAAAATTTATTCCTAGGTTCAATTCAAATCCACAATTAGTATCGCTCAAACTAGGGTATGTCTAAGAAAACACCAATTTCCCAACAATGTAAAACTAAGCAAATAAATAAACTGTTGACCTCATAGGTCATACCTAGTTTGATAATGACAAATACTCAAGTATTTGATGGTTATCGAGTTTGTGTGCAGGTATATATTAGTAGATCAATTGATGGCCCATAAAGAATCAAAGTATAAAGACCTTGAAGTTTTCTTCTATTGTAATTTATATCATTGCTCAAATCGGGTATGTAATAGTAAATATAGGAAAATGTCTACAATAATCTCTACATGTCATGCATGTAGGTAATTGTAAGCTCATAGACCTTAGAAAGTCCTTAGGTCCCCACACAAACACATAAAATAGTCCCCACAATCATTTGCATTATGAGGGGAATCAATTAAAATGAATAGGACATAAATAGGCAAAAATTGTGAGAGGTCGGACGACCGAACCCTTAGTGTTCAAAACACTTTGGACGATCGAACCATTGACTGGTCAGAATGTTGACTTGGTTTCGGGGAACTGAACTTAAATGACCACGTCATCCTAAGGTGACCGAACCATAACTCTGACCTTTCCCACCAACTCCACAACCCAAATTTCACATTCAAAATAGCCTTGGATGACCGAACACATGAGTTCAGTTAACCGAACTCTTGACTAGGCGACCAAAATGCAGACAGAGTGTAAATCACCTTAGTTCAGCAAACCGAGCCTATACTCGGGCACTCGAACGTCCAAAAATAACTTTTTGAACTGAGTCTATTCGAGCAACCGAACCGTGGATCGACCACCTGAAAACTTTCGGGTTGTTTTATTTTTACCACGGTTAAGCACGGTTAAACAAGGTTAATTTTGTTAAATAATTTTAGAACAATTTTAATAATACCTGACATGTCCTTAACCATTATAATTTGCCCTACTTCTATTTATAGGGGCTCATTTGTAAAACTTAGAAAGGATTAGCAAGTTCATTAGTGAAAAATCCTCTCAAATTCAAATAGCCTATTTTGCCTATACTACTTCAAATACTCTCACACACTCCTTCTTTTGATCAATTCAAATACTGTGAGAGTTCTTATTGTGCTAGTCCTCTATTGTAAATTGCTTAATACTCTCATTTGTGCTATTGTTGATTGTTATTGATTCTGGAGAGTTAAGCAAAAGTTTACCAACAGATTTAACTTGATAAATCTAGCGTTGGGAAAACTCATTAGTTGGAGGATATTTGCATTGTTATTGCAAGATTCCTTAAGTAATAATTTTTTTGTGCAAATATTTTACAAGCTATATTTCAAACGACCCTTGTCCTTATTTCATCAAGGAAAATATTTTTGAGTATTGTTTGAATATTGTTGCTATCATCTTTGAAACCCTAATCTTAGATTGATATTTATTATATCTTGTTTCAAAGAAATAACTTGTTTGTACACTCTTGAGCATATTTGAGATTATACATTATTGAGTGCTGTTTGCACAAAATCACATCATCGAGCTTAAAATTCCTATACCGTTGATGTGTGATTGATTAATTATCATTGGTACATATCTGCTTGTGTAAGGAGCATTTGTTTGTACACAAATTTTATTGATTGTTGTATTCCTAGTACGAGCCTGAAGAGGGAGACTAGCCCTATTGAATAGTCCCGGATTGGCTTAGATCCAATTAGGAAAGTTAGATGCACCATCCTGTTAAGGTGCGGTTGTAGGTTGAGGTCAGCTCCGTGAATTGTCCTTGTTGTAACCGGTGCCGCTCCACCTATGAAGTGAGCTTATAGTAGAATCCTTGTGCTGGTGAGCCAAAGTTGGGACTTAGGCACTCGGGTCGAACCTCGATAACATATCGCGTGTGCAAGTTATTTTTTCGCATTTTATTTTCACGCATGTGTATGTTTTATTTACGATTGCATAGACAGACCCTAGGATTGTGTAATACTGCTACTAGACTGGTTGACCTAGGGATAGATTTTTAATCTCCAATTCACCCCCTCTTGGGATTGCACCAAAACTAACAATTGATATCGGAGCCTTGTTACTTAGACTTAAGTAGTTAATTAGTAAAAAGATCATGATGACTCGTGTTGGTGCATCCCCTTCATGTGAGGGAAGGTTAGTCACGAACCCTCCTGCATTTAGCAGAATTTTGCTGTATGGAAATTTAGGATAACCATATTTGTTAAAGCTTTAAATTGGAGGTTCTAGGATATTATTGCACAAGGAGATAGTGTTCCATTAAAAATCATTGATGGTGTTGATGTTCCTAAATCTAAATTTAAGCTGAATGATAATGATAGGAACTTAGTGCAAATAAATTTTGATGCCTTGAACACCTTGCAGCATGCTTTAGTTTCTAATGTTCTTTGTGAGGTTATAGCATGTAATAGTGCTAAGGACGTATGAGAGGAACTTGAAAGGAGATATGGAGCAACTATGTAGGAAAAGGTGATAACTCCTTGTGATTCAAGCTCTACGAATTTTGAAGGAGGTAAACCATGCTTCATAGCTCTAACCGATGATGAGGTAAACTTGTCTCCTCCTATGTTATTAGATAATCCTGGTAATGATTTATGTGATGATTTGAATTATGCATCTGATACTGAATTATGTGATAATTCTGATAGTGAGAGCATGCCTACTTATGAATAATTGCAAATTGAATATGTTAGAATTCATAAGTTACTTGTTAAATCTAAAAAGAAATATACTGTTTTAGAGAACAAGTATGAGGCATGTATGAAAGAATGTGAATCAAAAGTTCTTGTTGAAAGGGAAAGTGATTTAAAGACAAAAAAATTAGTACACAAGAATGAAAAGTTAGAGAATGAATTGAATGCAGTAAGATCTTAAGCATCAAATGATAATAATAAAGATCTTCTCATTGCAGAACTTGAATATAAAGCAAACAACATGATTAAAGAGTTTATTAAATTACAAGATTTTTGCAAAGGTCTTAAGAACTTAAAAATGTAAGAGTTAGAAAAGAAAGTAGAAGACCAAACTAAGATCATGTACACATTCACTAGAGGCAAGGACAACTTTAATAAGTTGTTAGGATCATAGAAGATGACCTTAGATAGGGAAGGTATAGGTTACAATGGGATTAAAAATAATAAAAGAAAGAACTTATACATGGGGTACTTTATTAGAGCATCAAAATACTATGCTAGTACGTCTTCCAGCCCTTATACCCACACCTTTTATGCATTGTGTAAAAAGAAGGGACACATAGAATTTGATTGCCCGTTTAAAAGGAAAGGTGTAAAATGCAAATAGGTTTGGAGAGTCAAAGTACCACCTAGTCCTAACCCATGAAGATTCAAAGATAGAAAAATGGTATGGGTTGTAAAGAAAGGAAACTCATTAGAATTTAAGGGGGAACGAATTCCAATTGGAGTTACATAAATGCTTTTATTAGGTTCTAGGTTTTGGGGGAGTGATGTCTATTGGCCTACGAAGTGGTCTGTTCCTAAAATGTCAAATCTTAGCATATTCATTCCACCTTTAGTATACTAAGATCAATTGAGAATCAAGCCAATCTACAAATCCAAGTACATAACCAATCTAATTTTAATGCATATATTCATTGGTTAAAATATGAAATCATTGGCTATAGCTTAATTAAAAATGCTCTTCCAAATGGACAAGGCATTCTTGCTTAGTAAATAATTTTAAATGCTTAACTCATGCTTAAAAGATAAAACATTAAGTTAAGCAACTGTTGTCCATTGCACAGAAATGAGCCTTAGGGATCCATCCTATTCTATATATTTTTAACCATAATCTTATTAGTCAAAGCCTGGATCAAAGTTTAGTCATCACTCTATATTGATCATAAATGACTAATATATATTGAGTACTCTTTGACTATTCTATTTGGACATATCCACTTCCATGCAAATATCTTGAACCATGTCCACTCACAATGAATACTCTTTGAATATAACATAAATTTTAATCTTTCAAGAATATTAATCCAAAATTCCTTTCGTAGGCTCTCAAACATTAAATCAAATCTATTAGAGCTTCAATTTTGTGAATTAAGTTAAATGGATAATATGTTTGTTATTGGTTTCAACATATATGAAAATGCAATAACTGAGAAACCTATGCATGAAATATAAGAAAGACAAGCCATTTGAACTTAGGCCTCTCACATACTGTAAATCATAAGAAAAGAGGCAAATACAGGCTTAGAACTCTCAAAGAAATATTCATTGTGACTTTTTTTTCCGATAATCCTAAGAACCCAAAGCCAAGCTAAAATCATTGAAAATATTATAACTCTTGGTTATTGAACTTGAAAATGAAAGAAAAGGCATAAAATAAGTTGAGTGCATAACTTAGTGGAGCATATATTCTTTCATGGTTATATAAATTAAAATGCTCTCATATTTTCATTTCATGCCTAAATGTCCATATAAGTACTGCAGTGAATTCCTAACTATCCATGGTTATTTATTGGTCGTGGTATCTAGTTGGATGGTTTACAATTTATATGGACTGTTGATTATACTACTGGAACGCATGCTTAGTATAGAATGCCTCCTGCATGACGGATGCAGTTGATGTGAATTGCATGCTGGCAGTGGATTATAGGTTCTTGCATGCCTCAATTGAGCTATATATTGCTTGCTTGAATCTATTAGGTACAGGTTTTATGGGAAAATGTCCAATTTACAGACGGCATGCTGCCAGAATTTCAACAGGAATTTTCCTAAAAGTAAAACCTTGTACATAGATGATTATGATAAAATTAATGTTAAAATATTTTTAAAAGGATAAGTGAAAATAATTGAATATTAAATTTCATCCTACCATAATCATTGAATAATTAGAGGAGCCCAGCTCGATCCCTATGGAAAGAACTTAAAGGATTCATATGCATCAATTCACATTCTTGAATATTGAGGCTCTTCATAAAACTTTGAACATCATATCCAGTGGTTAAAAGTCTATGTATAGATATGGATTGTTCTAGGTTATGAGTATTAGTTCATGCCTTAATATATTTTCTAAGATGCATTTGTGGCCTATAGGGATGACCATACTAATCATAATATAGTTGATAAATTATTAGTATGGTTGGTTTAAAAGTTTTGGTTTGATGGCTTATACTACTTACCCGAAAAATTTTAAATATTTAAAATTTTAAGAAGGATAATAAGAGAAAAAGGGAAATAGAAGAAAGGGGAAAAGAAATTGGAAAAGGGAAATAAATAGGCGCTTGTTGACGAGTTGGACTTTCACGTAGACGAGAAACCTACAGAGCCTCGTCGTTGAGTATGCTTGTCTCATTGATGAGGGTTTACCAAGAGAGGATTTCACCTTCTAAATTTAGTCGATGAGATCACGGTCTCATCAACAAGTGGTGTTCTCGAGCTCGTCGACGAGACTTTTGGACTCGTCGACGAGACCACGTGGCAAGTTGCCTATAAATAGGCAAAAATCAGATTTTCAGTGGAGAATTTCATTTGTTCTCCTGTTTCTTACTCTACCCACTGCTCCTCTACCTTCTTTCTTCGATTTTGGATCGAATTTAGCTTGGTTCAACGATCGGAAGCTACCACGAGACTCCTAGGAAGATTCGCTGCACTATAGGCGGAGCGGATTTTTGATTCAAGAAGTTTGGGAAACATCCCAAGATTAGGGTAAGTGAAATAATTTAAGGTTTTATTATTATTTTGAGATATTTAGAGCTTAGGAAGTATTATATGGGTATCTCTATGAGGTTAGAGGAAGTTGGAATTTTTGGAATGCAGGGTCTCATTTTGTTGATTTTTGGCTGAATTTCGAGGAGCGGGTAAGGGGAAATATTATAATAGCTTTTTAATAATTTTAAAATGACTAATTTTGGGTATAATTTCTTCATATTCAGCTGTAATTTTTCTAAACCACGCTGGTATTGAAAATACTATATATATATATATATATTATATTGGGAAAAATCGTGTGGTTGAAACCATCTTTGTTAATTAAATGATTGCAAGCATTGTGGAATGATGAATCATTGAGATTGCGAATATTATTTGGTTATGATTTCTGCCTGGTTGAATATGCTGGTTAATTGCGGATATTGATGTTGTGTATACTATAGATGTGTTGAATGATTGGTTTGCTGTTGACTTGTGTTGTGGTTCATGTAAATTGCGATATAGCGTTGGCAGTGGTATAAGGAAGTTGTTATATCATACCTAGTATAACCATCATATAATGTTGGCAGTGGTATGAGGTGGTCGTTATATGGGCATTTATATTGGGAGGTAAACATTAGCAGTGGTATTAGGAGGTTGTTTACCTATTTACTATGAACGGGGTGTTCGTTTTGTAAGCTGTGTGGTTTGATTTATCCTGTGTGAACATGTATGCTGTGAGATTGGTTTGTCATGTGTAGACCGTGTAATCTGTGTGATTGGTTAGTCTTGTGTGGACTAGTCCTGTGTGGATATGTATGTTGTAATTGACAGTCCTATGTGGACGTGTATGGTGTGAGTGATAGAGTCCTGCTTGGATGAATACATATTCTGTGGATGTTGATCATGTATGGGAATGATTGAAGACTATATGATTATACTGTGTGGATTGCTAGTGATATGCATACATGTGTGGAGTTTTGTCAAACAAATATGGTTGGCTGCGTGAGACTTTAATTAATTAAGTATTTATGGTAAAGTAGATTACTCCACCTGAGGGCTTGCTGAGAAAGGTCAGTACTCTGGTTATTTTTTTGTAGATACCAGAGTAGATGGAAGCCACTTGTATGGCGGATGACATTCCCTATTCTTGGTGACTTTACCTGGATACATAACCCGAAGACTTATTGAGAAAGGTGAGTGCTCTGGTTTTAGCACTAGAGCAGAGGGAATCTACTTGTGTAGGCGGGTAGGCTTCCCTATTCTCGGTAATTATCAGTAAAATATTTATGTATGTGGGCATATGACTGGATGACAAAGATGTTGACCATGGTGTGATTATGAGCGTATTATTTTTGGCAACTAATGGAGCATAAACATGTTTGTATGGTTATTTTAATTGTATATTAAACACTTCAACCACACACTGTTATAAATTATTTCTTCCTTACTGAGAGGTGTCTCACCCCGTCGATGATTCAATCTTTTCAAGTTATCTAGGTGATTAAGCTTAGACAGCTCCAGGGCGGGATAGTTTTGTTGGCCAAACTAGGCTTTTCAATCTTGTTTTGATGATAACAAATGAAGCTGGTATAACATGCATTTGTTGAGTGATTTTGTTTTAGGAATAAATATCTCAACACGAAAGAAATAAGCTATGAATCAAAGTCATATCAAGAGAAAGCTTCAAAAAATATTCAAGCAGTAAAAAAAAAAAAGACTTGAAGCTTCAGTACTCAAAAGCTTAAAGATCAAAAGGGACTTGAAGTCAAGAGGGTTTTCAAAGACTTGAAGTTTCAAACTTCAAATATCATGCTTAGAAAAGCTTGTTGTAAGTACTTCGTATCAAATGACAATTTAGAGAATATGAAGCTCTTTAGGGACAAATATGGACTTAGTAGACCTATTTCAAAACCCTGGGAATATTTTATGAAAGATTAAACCATGAGAGCAAAACTAGAATTAAAAAACAAAAAATAAAAACCAATCAATGCTTTGTCCAGTCGACTGACTTAACACAGGCAAAATCACCCAGCTGACTAACAGTCAGCCGACTGACCCAAAATAAACTATGTCTCACCAACCGACTGACAATTTCTTGAATTAATTTCTAGGAGAAAGAATAGTGTCAGCCGCCTATCGAGCTGACTGATCCTGTGTTTTTTGAACTACTCAGTCGCCTATCCAGCCGACTGACTCCACGGGTTTTATTTTTTTAACTCCAACGGGAAGATTTCAAAAATTGGTTTTTTAAAATATGAACGTTGTAAAAACTTAAGAAACACTCAAAGACACTTGGAGAACAAGGAAACTAAGCCAATAATTCCTATAAATACTCTTTTAAACCCAAGAATTAAGCTATCCAAGCAATCACTCAGCTCTCTTGCAATTAAGGCATACAATCTCTCAAAGCTCTCTATTACTTATACTCCACCTGGGAGAAAAAGTTCTAAATCCTTGCTGAATCATCAAAGGCACGGTTCACACTCTGAGTTTTCTCACTCAAACGAACCTTTGGTGATATCTAAACCCTTGAGCTTCATAGTTTCTTTATTGTTATTTGATTGGAGTACTGATTGTGCTTTAACTTGTACAACTCTACTCTGTTTTGGGGGTTTCTTTTGTATATAGATCATTATAGAGAATCTCGTTGTATTGTTGATGGTTCAAGGCTTGTTTGGATCGTTGGAACAAGTGAGGATTGTTCACTTGGAGAGGTTTCTCTACCTAAAAAGAGGGAACTTTTGTAAAGGCTTGCTCTGCCCGGTAAATAGCACACTTAGTGGAATCCTTTGGTGAAATTGACCAAAGGCGAGGAAATATGCTAGGGATAAGTCGAACCTCGTAAATCATGGTGTTCTTCTTCTCCTTACTCTCTTTACTTTCCATATTATATATTGAGTGTAAGTGCAGGTTGCAGGGCTTATACTTCATATTCAAAAAAGACTCTTGATTTAAGAAAGTACATTTTTAATTAACTGTTTGTGGAAACCCACAAGGGAGTACGTTGATTAATTTGAGGAAATCTTGATTAAGAGATACAGCAATAAAAATTTCATTCAAAATAGGATTTGTGAAATAGCTACAGGGCTTTTATCAAAAGAGGCACACTACTCTTGGATGTTTGATTGATTTTCATGCTTTGATTGTATTCTTAAGTTGTGGTGTGATTTGATTCAGATTAAAGGTTCATTGATTTACTTTTAAAGTGTTGTATTAAAACAAGTAAGTATTAAAAAGGGTAAGTTTAAATTAAAAAAAAAAATTCAATTCACCCCTCCTTTTGAAAGCTATCCTAAATTTCAATTGCTATCAGAGTAGGTTATAGTATCTTTTAACAAGAAACTATAAAAAGATCAAATGAGAAATATAAGAGTAGCACCCTTTGGTGAAGGCCAATCCACAACCCGTCCACCAGTCTTCTATGGACATAATTACACCTTTTGGAAAAAGAGAACGCAAATTTATCTCCAGCACATGGATTGGAAAGAATGGGAAGTAGTTATCGATGGAGACCTTATTCCCACCAAGATAGTAGATGGAAAACATGAAATTAGGATAGCATCCAAAGAGGGGGGGGTGAATTGGATTTTTAAAATTATATTCTTTTTAAAACTTTGTTTTATATCAACAATCACAACAAGCAAACACAAACTCAAGTCAACCACAACCAATCAACAAGAATAATCAATATCTTAATCTTTGTATCAATAGCCTTGTATCAAAGTATAAAGCACGTTGAATTTATGTAAGCCCTGTGTTATTCGACACTCACACTTCTTCTTTGTGTTTATTTTTTAAACAAACTTTCAGATTAATAAGTTTAGGATGATCAACCAACGTAGTCATTTTCGGTTTCCGCAATCAATGCTAATCAAGAAAAAATGAATTATCTTCTGGTCTATTTAACAACCATACACTCAGAATTTAACAATTTAAAGCATACACCCAGGTTGTAAGTATTGCTGAAAAATAAATAGTAAGGAAGATGAGAGAGACACAAGGTTTTACGAGATTCGACTTATACACAGTCAACGTCCTCGTCTTTGGCAAACCACCAAAGGATTCACTAGTTCAGTTCCGTTGACGAGTGGAATAATACCAATTATAATCACTCCTTTATTTAGGCTAGAGCTCGCCTCTCCAAACGATATTCCCTCGTTTGGTCTAACGATTCTACAACCTTGAATCATCTATAAACAAGAACCAAGATAGAGAAAAGTTTGTGTACAAAAGACACTCTCACAGTAGAGTAGGTTAGTACAACATTCAGCACAAGAATACTTTAAAGTAAATCAAATATAAAAGGATTGAAGCTCAATACTGAATTTAGATCACCAAATATCTTCCAAGTATTGAAAGATTCAGACTTCGAAGGTTCTACTTCAGAATTTGTATCAGCAGTAACTCAGTAGTTCACAAGAGAGTGTGAGAGCTTTTTAGAAAACTTTGATTGCTGGAAATTTCTTGGTGTAAAAATATTTAAAGTTTGGGGCCATTTATAGAAGTTTAAAAGTAATTCCTTGCTCCTTAAGTTTATTTGGTGTAATCCCCAAGTTTTTCAAAAGAGTAGTTCCTAGAAAATCCATTTAAAAAATCTTCTCATTGGAGTATTTTAAACAAACATTCGAGGGGTAGTCGCCTGCCACGATCTGGCAGTCGCTTGCCATAGAAGAATTTTAAAACACAGAACATTGGCAGTCGCCTGCTAGAACTCAGGCAGTCGCCTGACATGACCACCCAGGAGCCTGGCTGTGCTCAGGCAGTTGCCTGGCACCCTACTGCCTCTTTGAAAATTCTTTGTTTAATTTGGGCAGTTGCTTGTCACATGGAGGCAGTCGCCTGACCCTTCTATTTAAAAAAAAAAAAGCTTTTCTTCTTTACACCATTCTTTTCTTTGATTTGAAAAACATACTTTAGGGTTTTTTTTGAAAATACATTTCTAAGCTTCTTTTGATTTATGAGAGCTTCAATTCAGTTTATGTTTGTAATTTACTTAAAGTACTTACATACAATCATCCTTAAAACTCTATTCCTTTGATCTTCAAGTCCTTGTTCTTCTATCTTCTTTAAGCTTCTGATCATCTTTCATTCTTGATCTTTTTGAATAGTATTTTCTCCATAAACTTTATCATCCTTTTGAGCTTTGAACTCTCTCTAAGCTTTGTCACTATCGTTAAGCTTTGCCTTCATCCTGAAAAACTTTCACTTGAAATAAACCATATTAAACATATCATGATTTGTTATCATGAAAATAAGAATTGTAAGCCTTGTCAGGCCAATAATCTCTCCCTTTTTGATGATGATAAATTGAGAGGAATAAATAATAAATAATGCTCATGGCTCCCCCTTTCAACAAGCATATACCAAATATATTTATACAAATCATGTCAATAAGAAATAATACTTTCATTCAACAAGCATTCCATTACATATGCATTATTACAACTAGCATTCCATTACATATGCATCACATTCTTACAAGCCCATGCATCACATTCTTACAAACCCATAGCATATTTCTTTTTGCACTACTTTCTCTTAAACACTCTCCCCCTTTGGACATCAATCAAAAAGGAAAAGAGAGCGATACAAACAAAAACATAGTGAAGAGCTGTACTATATAGGACTTATAAATCTTACAAACACAAGGATATACTATCCGATGAAGTACTCAGATTTACTAATACATAAGCAAAAGTGTTAAATATCATATAGTTGAATTACATCAATCGGAGGCTTCCATAGATCGATTTTCATCTTCCTCTTCTTCATCTTCACCAGATTCATCATCACTTGATGGAGCAGAGCTGATATCCATATGAGTTTTGCCCTTGGAAGAACTAGCCAAATGTTTCTCAATCTTGTCAACATGCTGAAAAAGGCTTGAATAATGAGTTTCCACAGTAGAAACCTTCTACCTAAGTGTACCAAGTCCAGATTGCATTCCATCACTGAAGGTCATATAGTGATTATAAAATGGAAAGAACCAAGAAGGAGTTTTTGGGTTAAGCTGTACTGAAGGGGCTGGTCTGGAAGGTTAAGGAGGTGGTGTAGATTAGATGTGATGACGTCCCTTGTGAAACCACCCTTGAGGAGTTTTCTTATATCCCATACGCTTAAGAATTGTATCAGAAAAGATATCGTAATGGGTTTTTCTAGTGAAGTTAAATGATGATGTGAGAACATTGAAATGGGCAAATACCATATTTAACATCCTAGCATATGGTAGAATGACACGAGGGGCATCAACTTTCGTAATGATCCATTGGAGAAGTAAACTTGGAAGATCCAGCTTTTTTCCTTTGAGAACACACCACATAACAAAACAATCTAAGAAGGAAATATGATCATGAGAATCGGAACGTGGTAGGATATTATATGTAATAAGTTTGTGTAGGATTAAAGCTTGGAGATTGAGCTGTTTGTAAAGATGTGGATGCCCAAAGGAGATAGGTGTATCAGTTATAACTAGGGGTAAAAATTCCTCTAGAGTAAATCCTTGGGTCATTATCCATTGTTTCTCAGCAATGTGAACCTCAAAATCTCCTGGCTTGACTCAAAGAATTTTTCCAAAAGATATGGGAGTAAGATGAATATCTTGCCCAAGAATATTTGTCTTGATCCCATTTTCAAATTTCTCCATGTAAGTATAGAAAATCCGAACCACGTTTGGATAGTACCCTTTTGCTTGATACGTAATAAACCATTCCCACCCAATTTCCTTAAAAAGGTCCATGATTTCAGGAAAATTAGAATTGAAGAATGTAACATCAAGTATTTTACCTAGGATGGGTTCGGCTGAAGCGATTTGATTCCTATAGAGATTCTTAGTGTGAGGAGTTACTAACCACTTCTTTACTTCATCACTGTTGATCCTTGTAGAGGAAGAGGAACCCTTGTGACCAACTGATTTGATCTGTGGCATGTTTGTTTTGAAGAGAAAGGTTGATAAACCCTAGGTTTTTATGCGATTTGATGTGGAGGGTAGGTTTGATTCACGGTTTCAGGCTGATTTGGAAGAGGAATTTGGCTTTGAAAAGAGTATGAATGAGGATTTTAGGAGAGAGAGGAGAAGTGGCAGGCGCCTGATGGTTTTGTGAATATATATGCTAATTGGTCATTTGTATTTACAAATGCCACTGAGTTTTGTTTCTTTGAAGACCAGGAGACTAAAGAGTGTCCTAGAAAATGACAAGTTCCACTCGTGCTTTTTCTATCTATCTTGCATCCAGCAAAGTCTGCATTAGAATAGCTCATCATTTTAAATTCAGTTCCCTTTGGATACCATAAGCCTAGTTCAAGTGTGCCTAGTAGATATCTAAGGATTCTTTTAACTATTGTTTGGTGTGATTCCTTAGGAGCCGATTGGAACCTAGAACACGCACATATGCTAAACATAATATCTGGTCTACTTGCTGTTAAGTAAAGTAAGCTTCCTATCATGCTTCAGTAATGCTTGGTATGCTTGGTATCTACTTGTTTCCCTTTTTCATCCTTGTCAAGACTAGTTGAGGTGCTCATGGGAGTTCCTATAGGTTTACTTTCTTCCATATCAAACTTCTTTAACATGTCTTTAATATATTTAGTTTGATTTATAAAAGTTTCATTTTTTTGCTTGTTTGATTTGTAACCCTAGGAAGTAATTTAACTCTCCCATCATGCTCATTTTAAACTCTTTTTGCATAGACTTAGCAAATTCATTACACAAATCCTCATGAGTTGCTCCAAAAATAATATCATCAACATAAATTTGAACTATAAGCATGTCTTTGTTTTTAGTTTTTATAAACAAAGTGCTATCTATCTTTCCTCTTGAAAAATTATTTTGAATTAGGAACTTGCCTAGTCTTTCATACCAAGCTCTAGGAGCTTGTTTCAATCCATATAAAGTTTTTGTCAACTTAAATACATGATCTGAATTTTTTGAATTTTCAAAATCTGAAGGTTGTTTGACATATACTTCTTCATTTATATATCCATTTAAGAAAGCACTTTTTATGTCCATTTGGTATAATTTGAAATCCTTATAGGCTGTATAAGCTAAAAGTATCCTAATTGCTTCCATTCTTGCTACGGGAGCAAAGATTTCATCATAATCAATACCTTTTTCTTGATTATAACCTTGTACTACTAACCTAGCTTTATTTCTTATAACTATCCCATTTTCATCCTTTTTATTTCTAAACACCCATTAGTTCCTATAATTGATTTGTTTTTGGGTTTAGGTATAAGTTTCCATACTTGACTTCTTTCAAATTAATTTAGTTCCTCTTGCATAGCTATAATCCAAGAATCATCTTTTAAGACTTCTTCAATATTCTTGGGTTCATCTTGAGATAAAAAGGCATAATGGTTGCAAATATTTTTAATTAAGGCTCGAGTGGTTATTCCTTTTGAAGTTTCTTCAAAAATTTGTTCTTTTGGATGAATTTTAGCATATCTCCATTCTTTAGGTAGTTCTAGATTTTCTACAATGTTTTCATTTGAAGTTTCATTATTATTTTCTTTTTTTATTTCAAGATCTTCTTCTTTTTATGAAATATCTTCTTTTTCATCAATCTTAATTTTATTTTCATAATTGTTTGATTCATCAAATGATATGTGTATTGATTCAATGATAGTAAGAGTTCTTCTATTATAAACCCTATAGGCTTTGCTATTTATAGAGTAGCCTAAAAAGATACCTTCATAAGATTTTGCATCAAACTTTCCTAAATCATCTTTAGTGTTAAGGATAAAACATTTGCACCCAAATACATGAACGTAGGAGATATTAGGTTTTCTATCTTTCCATAGTTCATACGGTGTTTTGTCTATACTTGATCTTATAGACACCCTATTTACAATATAACATCTTGTATTTACAGCTTCAGCCCAAAAGTATTTAGGTAGATTATTTTCATTTATCATTGTTCTTGCCATTTCTTGTAGGGTTCTATTTTTTCTTTCTACAACTCCATTTTGTTGTAGTGTTCTAGGTGTTGAGAAATTATGATTTATTCCATATTCATTACATAATTTATCAACCTCATTGTTTCTAAACTCCCTACCTTGATCACTTCTAAAACTTGTTACATTATAACCCTTTTCATTTTGTAATTTCTTACATAAGGTGATTAGCATGTCACATGCTTCATCTTTGTTTGTTAGGAATAATACTCAAGTGAATCTTGAATAATCATCCACTATTACAAAAGCATAATGTATTCCTCCTAGTCTTAAGGTTCTAGTTGGACCAAATAAGTCTAGGTGTAATAGTTCTAGGGGTCTTTTAGTTGATATATATATTTTGTTTTTAAAGTGTGTTTTAACTTGCTTTCCCTTTTGGCATGCGTCACACATCTTGTCTTTTATGAATTTGGTATTTGGTAATCCTTTTACAATATTTTTCTTTGATGATTTGGATAATAGGTCCATGCTAGCATGTCCTAATTTCCTATGTCATAGCCAACTTATTTCATTCATTGCTGTCAAACAAGTTATGTTTTGATTCATTAGATTCTCAAGGTTTACACAATAGACATTATTTATCTTATGATCTATAAACAAGATTTAATTTTCTTTAAGATTTTGGATAACGCATTTTTCTTTCTTAAAGGTTATTTCAAACCCTTTGTCACTCAATTGGCTAATGCTTAAAAAATTGTATTTTAATCCTTCTACTAATAACACATTATCAATAGTAATAGAAGGTTAATTACCTATTCTCCCAATGCCAATGATCTTACCTTTGCCATTGTCGCCAAGGGTGACATATCCTCCATGCTTTTGTCTTAGAGAGGTAAACTTGGTCTTGTCGCCAGTCATGTGTCTTGAACACCCGATGTCCAAGTACCACTTGTCCATTAATGATGTTGTCCTAAAACATACCTACAATGGAGGATTCATTGTGTTAGTCTTTGGAACCCAAATTCTTTAAACTTTCTTTGTTTTGTTGTTAGTTCCATTATTAACTATCTATTCTCCTTGTACTTTAAAATACTTCCTTTTTAATGGGCAATCAAACATTACATGACCTTTAGTTTTGCACATATAGCAAGTAATGTGTTCATGTTTGTTGTTTGAGGAGGTGCTAGCATAGTGCTTGGCTTCCTTGACAAAGTATCCGATGTATAATTTCTTTTTCTTTTTATTTGAATTACCATTATAAGCTATTCCTTCTTTGTTCCCATGTAGCCTTTGTTGTCCAATCATTTTTCAAAATTATCTTTACCTTTTGTAAAGTTATTTATAATTTTTTCTTTATCCTCTACTAATTTCTCAACTTCATTCACTTCTAAATCCTTTTTATTTAAGTTTTCTTAATGATATTTTCCCTAATTCTTGAGTTACTTTACTTACTTCCTCCTCTAACTTTTCAATACAAGAGTCTTTTTCTTTTTCAATGGTTTTGAATGATTCAAGTTGCTTTAATAGTTCTTTATTTTGATCCTTCAAGGTTATATTTCTTTTGGAAATTTTTATGAATCTTTTATGTAGGGAAACAATTCATCTTGTAATTCATTGTATGAGGGCATACTATGACATGACTCATCACAAGATTCATTACAAGATTCTGTTAAAGAGTAGCAGGAATTTACCACTTCATCATTCGCCATGAAGCATATGTTTGCCATCTCTTATCCACTTGATTCATTTTTCGTTTCGTTGGAGCTTGAGTCATCCCAAGTAGCCTTCATAGTTTCCTTCTTTTTCTTCTTGTCTTTCTTGAGCAATGGGCAGTTCGGTTTGATATGCCCTGGTTTCTTACAGTGATAGCATATTGGAGGTTCATTTTTACTTTTATTTTCTTTTCTACTTGATTCTCCTTGTTTTCCTTTTGTTGAACTTTCTAGGAAATCTTTTATTCCTTCTATAAAACTTACCTAGTCTCTTAGTGATGAATGCTAATTCATCCTGACCTAAGTCACTTGTTTCACTTTCTTCTTCACTTGAGCTATGGCTAGATGCTTTTAGTGCAATAGATTTCTTATGCTTTGGTTCAGGACTTCTTTCTTTTAGAGCCATTTCATAGGTAAGGAGTGAACCTATGAGTTCATCTAAGGAGGTGGTCTTAAGGTTTCTTCCTTCGGTAATTGCTATAGCCTTTAGTTCCCATATGGAGGGAAGGCCTCTCAAAATTTTCCTAATCATTTCATAGGTGGTATAGGTTTTTCCTAAGGCACTTAAGGAATTGATTATGTGGGTGAATCTTGTATACATACTTGATATGGTTTCATCTGGATTCATCTTGAATGCTTCATATTCGCTTGTTAACATGTCTATCCTATTGTCCCTAACATGAACAGTTCCTTCATATGTAACTTCCAATTTGTCCCATATTTCTTTAGCCATTTTACAGTCCATGACCCTATTAAATTCGTTAGCGTCTAAAGCACAATACAAAGCCTTTATAGCACTCGAATTTATTTGAAGCATTTTATAATCTGAATCGATCATATCCTTTTTCTACTTTGGAATCTGTTTTCTATCTACTATTTTAGTGGGAATAAGGTCTCCATCCACAACTACTTCCCATGCTTTCCAATCCATGTGTTGGAGGTAGATTTGCATCCTCTTGTTCCAAAAAGTGTAGTTGTGTCCACAAAAGATTGGTGGACGAGTTGAGGATTGGCCCTCTCCAAAAGGAGCTACTCCTATGTTTGCCATTTAGATCTTTTTATAGCTTCTTGTTAGGAATTTTCTATAACTAGGCTCTGAAATCAATTGAAATTAGGATTGCTTCCCAAGAGGGGGGGGGGGTGAATTGGATTTTTAAAATTATATTCTTTTTAATACTTTGTTTTATATCAACAATCACAACAAGTAAACACAAACTCAAGTCAACCACAACCAATCAACAAGAATAATCAATATCTTAATCTTTGTATCAATAGCCCTGTATCAAAGTATAAAGCACGCTGAATTTATGTAATCCCTGTGTTATTCCACACTCACACTTCTTCTTTGTGCTTAGTTTTTAAACAAACTTTCAGATTAATAAGTTTAGGATGATCAACCAAATAGTCCCTTTCGGTTTCCGCAATCAATGCTAATCAAGCCAAAACGAATTATCTTCTGGTCTATTTAACAACCATACACTCATAATTTAACAATTTAAAGCATACACGCAGGTTGTAAGTATTTCTAAAAAATAAAGAGTAAGGAAGATGAGAGAGACACAAGGTTTTACGAGGTTCGGCTCATACCTAGCCTACGACCTTGCCTTTGGCAAACCACCAAAGGATTCACTAGTTCAGCTTCATTGACGGGTGGAACAATACCGATTACAATCACTCCTTTAGGCTAGAGCCCACCTCTCTAAACGATATTCCCTCGTTTGATCCAATGATTCTACAACCTTGAATCATCTATAAACAAGAACCAAGATAGAGACAAGTTTTTGTACAAAAGACACTCTCACAGTAGAGTAGGTTAGTACAACATTTAGCACAAGAATACTTCAAAATAAATCAAATATAAAAGGATTGAAGCTCAGTACTGAATTTAGATCTCCAAATATCTTCCAAGAATTGAAAGGACTTTAAAGGCTCTACTTCGGAATTTGTATCAGCAGTAACTCAGTAGTTGAAGTAGGATGAACACAAGAGTGTTTAAGAGCTTTTTAGAGAACTTTGATTGCTGAAAATTTCTTGGTGTAAAAATATTTGAAGTTTGGGGCTATTTATAGAAGTTTAAAAGTAATTCCTTGCCCCCCAAGTTTACTTGGAGTAATCCCTAAGTTTTTCGAAAGAGTAATGCCCAAGAAATCCATTTAAAAAATCTTCTCGTTGGAATATTTTAAACAAACGTTCAAGTGGTAGTCGCCTGCCATGACTTGGAAGTCGCCTGCCATAGAAGAATTTTAAATTATAGAACACTGGCCGTCGCCTACTAGAACCTAGGCAGTCGTCTGGCATTACCACCCAGGCGCCTGGCTGTGCTCAGGCAGTCGCCTGACACCCTACTTCCTCTTTGAAAATTCTTCATTTAATTTGGGCAGTCACCTACCATATGGAGGCAGTTGCCTGGCCCTTTTGTTTAAAAAAGAAAACTTTTATTCTTTAAGCCCTTCTTTTCTTTGATTTGAAAAACATACTTTAAGGTTTTTCTAAAAATGCATTTCTAAGTTTCTTTTGATTTGTGAGAGCTTCAATTCAGTTTATATTTGTAATTTACTTTAAGTACATACATACAATCATCCTTAAAACTCTATTCCTTTGATCTTCAAGTAAGTCCTTGTTCTTCTATCTTCTTTGAGCTTCTGATCATCTTTCTTTCTTGATCTTTTTGAATAGTATTTTCTCCATAAACTTTATCATCCTTTTGAGCTTTGAACTCTCTCGAAGCTTTGTCACTATCTTTAGGCTTTGCCTTCTTCCTGAAAAACATTCACTTGAAATAAACCATATTAAGCATATCATGATTTGTTATCATCAAAATAAGAATTGTAAGCCTTGTTAGGCCAACAAAACAAACTCCAAAAGAAAAAAAGGATATTACCAATTCAAATTATAAAATGCTTCAAATCAATTCAAGCACTATAAATGCTCTATATTGTGCTCTAGATGCTAACG
This sequence comes from Malania oleifera, assembly GCF_029873635.1. Lineage (NCBI taxonomy): Eukaryota > Viridiplantae > Streptophyta > Magnoliopsida > Santalales > Ximeniaceae > Malania > Malania oleifera. Next base: position 77,228,422 of record NC_080419.1, on the reverse strand, counting down.
AATATAATATGATTATGGCCTGTAAAATGACTAAAGAAATTTTGGACAAACTAGAAGTAACATATGAAGGAACAATAGATGTTAGAGACAATAGGATAGATATGTTAACAAGCGAATATGAAGCATTCAAAATGAACTCAGATGAAAAAATATCAAGTATGTACACGAGATTTACCCACATAATAAATTCCTTAAGTGCCTTAGGGAAAACTTATACTACCTATGAAATGTTCAGAAAAATTCTAAGAGGCCTTTCCTCCATATGGGAACCAAAGGCTACAGCTATCACAAAAGGTAGAAACCTTAAGACCACCTCTTTAGATGAACTCATAGGTTCACTTCTTACCTATAAAATGACCTTAAAAGAAAGGAATCCTGAACCAAAGCATAAAAGATCCATAGCTCTAAGAGCTTCTAGCCATAGCTCTAGTGAAGAGGAAAGTGAGACAAGTGACTTAGATCAAGATGAATTGGCATTCATCACTAAGAGACTAAGTAAGTTCTATAGAAAGAATAAAAGATTTCCTAGAAAGTTCAATAAAAAGAAACTTGAAAAAGGAGATACAAGTAGGAAAGAAAATAAATGTAAGAATGAACCTTTAATATGCTATCACTGCAAGAAACTATGACATATCAAGCCGGACTGCCCATTGCTCAAGAAAGACAAGAAGAAAAAGAAGGAAGCTATGAAGGCCACCTGGGATGATTCAAGCTCCAACGAGACGGAAAACGAATCAAGCGGACAAGAGATGGCGAATATATGCTTCATGGAGAATGACGAAGAGGTAAATTCCTACTACTTTTCAACATAATCTTACAATGAGTCTTGTGATGAGTCGTGTGATAGTATGCCTTCCTATGTGGAATTACAAGCTGAGTTGTTTTCTCTACATAAAAGATTCATAGAAATTTCCAAGAGAAATATAACTTTGAAAGAACAAAATAAAGAACTATTGAAGCAACTTGAATGATTCAAAACCATTGAAAAAGAAAAGGACTCTTGTATTAAGAAGTTAGAAGAGGAAATAAATAAAGCAACTCAAGAGTTAGGCAAAACTCATAAAGATAATCTAAATAAAAAGGATTTAGAAGTAAATTAACTCAAGAAATCAGTAGAGGATAAGGAGAATATTATTTATAACTTTACCAAAGGTAAAGAAAATTTTGAAAAGTTAATTGGACAGCAAAGGCTCTATGGAAATAAATAAGGGATAGGTTATAATGGTAAAATGAATAAAAAGAATAAAAAAATTATACATGGGATACTTCATCAAGGAAGCCAAGCACTATGCTAGAACCTCTTCATGCAACAAACATGAACACATCACTTGCTATATTTGCAAGACTAAAGGTCAAGTAATGTTCGATTGCCCACTAAAAAGAAAGTATTGAAAGTTCAAGGAGAATGGAAAGTCAATAATGGAACTAACAACAAAACAAAGAAAGTTAAAAGAATTTGGGTTCCAAAAACTAACAACATGAATCCTCCATTGTAGGTATGTTTTAGGACAACACCATCAACGGATAAATGGTACTTGGACAGTGGGTGTTCAAGGCACATGACTGGTGATAAGACCAAGTTTACCTCTCTAAGACAAAAGGATGGGGGATATGTCACCTTCGGCGACAATGCCAAAGGTAAAATTATCGTCATTGGAAAAATAGGTAAAGAACCTTCTCCCACTATTGACAATGTGCTATTAGTAGAAGGATTAAAACACAACCTTTTAAGCATTAGCCAATTGAGTGACAAAGGGTTTGAAATAACCTTTAAGAAAGAAAAATGTGTTATCCAAAATCCTAAGAACAATGAAACCTCGTTTATAGCTCATAAAACAAATAATGTTTATTGTATAAACCTTGAGAACTTAGAAAATCAAAACGTAACTTGTTTGGTAGCAATAAATGAAATAAGTTGGCTATGGCATAGGGAACTAGGATATGCTAGCATGCACCTGCTATCCAAATTATCTAAGAAACATCTTAAAAGGACTACCAAACACTAAATTCATAAAAAACAGGATGTGTGATGCATGCCAAAAGGGAAAGCAAGTCAAAACAAGCTTCAAAAATAAAAATATACATATCTACTAAAAGACCTCTAGAACTTCTGCACCTAGACCTATTTGGTCGTACTAGAACCTTAAGCCTAGGAGGTAAATAGTATGCATTTGTTATAGTAGATGACTACTCAAGATTTACTTGGGTATTATTCTTAGCAAACAAAGATGAAGCTTGTAACTTGTTAATCACCTTATGCAAGAAATTACAAAATGAAAAGGGCTATAATGTAACAAGTTTTAGAAGTGATCAAGGTAAGGAGTTTAAAAACAAAGAAGTTGAAAAATTCTATAATGAATATGGAATAAATCATAATTTTTCAGCACCTAGGACACTGCAACAAAATTTAGTAGAAAGAAAAAATAGAACCCTACAAGAAATGGCAAGAACAACGATAAATGAAAATAATCTACCTAAATACTTTTGGGCAGAAGTTGTGAGTAGAACATGTTACATTGTAAATAGGGTGTCTATAAGATCAAGTATAGCTAAAACACCATATGAACTTTGGAAAGGTAGAAAACCTACTATTTCCTACTTTCATGTATTCAGATGCAAATGCTTTATCCTTAATACCAAAGACGATTTAGAAAAATTCAATGCAAAATCTGATGAAGGCATCTTCTTAGGTTATGCTACAAATAGTAAAGCTTATAGGGTCTACAATAAAAGAACTCTTACTATTATTGAATTAATACACATAACGTTTGATGAATCAAATAATTATGATAATAAGGCTAAGATTGATGAAAAAGAAGATACTTCACAAAAGAAGAAGAACTTGAAATAAAAGAAGAATACAATAATGAAGCTCCGAACGAAAACATCATAGAAAATCTAGAACTACCTAAAGGATGGAGATATGCTAAAAGTCACCCAAAAGAACAAATTATTGGTGAAACATTAGAAGGTATAACCACTAGAGCCTCATTGAAAAATATTTGCAACCATTATGCCTTTTTGTCTCAAGATGAACCCAAGAATATTGAAGAAACCTTAAAAGATGATTCTTGGATTATAGCTATGTAGGAGGAACTAAATCAATTTGAAAGGAGTCAAGTGTGGGAACTTATGCCTAAACCCAAAGATAAATCAATCATAGGAACTAAATGGGTATTTGGAAATAAAAAGGATGAAAATGAGGTAGTAGTAAGAAATAAAGCTAGGCTAGTAGCACAAGGATATAATCAAGAAGAAGGAATTAATTATGACGAAACCTTTGCTCCTGTAGCTAGAATGGAGGCGATTAGGATGCTCCTAGCTTATGCAGCCCATAAGGATTTTAAGTTATATCAAATGGATGTAAAGAGTGCATTCTTAAATGGTTATATAAATGAAGAAGTATATGTCAAACAGCCTCCAGGTTTTGAAGATACAAAAAATTCAAATCATGTATTTAAGTTGACAAATGCGTTGTATGGTTTGAAACAAGATCCTAGAGCTTGGTATGAAAGGCTAAGTAAATTTCTACTTAAAAATGAATTCTTAAGAGGAATGGTTGATAGCACTTTATTCATCAAATCCACAAACAAATACATGCTAATTGTTCAACTATATGTAGATGACATTATATTCGGAGCTACAAATGAAGAACTATGTAAAGACTTTGCCACATGTATGCAAAAAGAATTTGAAATGAGTATGATGGGGGAGTTAAATTATTTTCTAGGATTAAAAATTAAACAAGCTAAGAATGGGAAATTTATAAATCAAACTAAATACATTAAAGATATGCTTAAAAAATTTGATATGGAACAAAGTAAACCCATAGGAACCCCAATGAGTACTTCAACAAGTCTTGATAGAGATTGAAAAGGAAAGCAAGTAGATACAAAACACTATAGGGGAATAATCGGTAGTTTACTATATTTAATCACTAGTAGACCCGATATTATGTTTAGTGTATGTATGTGTGTAAGATTTCAATCAGCACCTAAAGAGTCACATCTAACAGCAGTTAAACGAATACTTAGGTATTTGCTAGGCACACTTGATTTAGGTTTATGGTATCCAAAGGATACTGACTTTGAAATGATAAGCTATTCTGATGCTGACTATACTAGATGTAAGGTTGATAGAAAGAGTATAAGTGGCACATGTCACTTCCTAGGACAATCCTTAGTGTCATGGTTCTCAAAGAAACAAAACTCCATAGCTTTATCAACCGCGGAAGCTGAATATGTAGCAGCAGGTAGTTGTTGTGCACAAATACTATACGTGAAACAACAATTAAAAGACTTCAATCTAGATTATAAAACAATACCAATAAAGTGTGATAATACAAGTATGATTAACATATCAAAAAAATACTATCTCACATTTAAGAACCAAGCATATAGATATAAGGCATCATTTTTTTAAGTGATCATGTTCAAAAAGGAGACATAATTCTTGAATTTATAAACGCACACGATCAATGGGTGGATATCTTTACTAAACCTCTCGCAAAATATAGATTTATAAATATTAGGAGGGAGCTATTTGGAAAAATTTTATGCTATTTCAAGCTAAGGGCCACTTCCCGAACCTTATCAAACTTTTCTATGTAAATCTTGTTCGAGAAGCAAACGGGTTTTCAACAAATGTCATGGGGAAGTCTATATCTCTTACTCCCAAATCACTTCCAAAAATTTTTTGAATTCCAAATTGTGAGTTTAAGTGTCCTACTTTTGGCATGTCTTGGATTTATGAACAAGACTTCACCCCAAAAAAATTTCTTCCTTTAGTATTGGATCACGCACCTGTTTTTTTTTAAGGTCCTCCCCTATATAAACACTTAAATCTTCAAGCGCAAACCCTACAAAAAAGTATCACATATAATATCCTTCCTCAAGTAGGATCCCATGCCTATATATCTTATGCTGATTGCTTTGCCCTCTGGTGCTTGCTCAAGGGCAAGAAACTGGACTTACTAAGCCTTATGCTCTAACGGATGATCACATGTGTAAAGGCACGACGGATTACCCTTCCTTATGGAGGAACCCTAAATCTGCTTTTTTCCAAACTTCAGAAATCCTCATCCTCCAATCTTTTTGTCAAACGTACCCATTATGATATTTTTAACTCTACTACTCTTAAGCTGATGGGATATGAAAAGCACAATCATGGATGGATTTTTAAGGTAGCAGAGGTCAAGCACCTCCTCCTCCTCCTCCTGTTGCTAGTTCTCCTGCTTGGTTCAATTCATTTTATCAGCAGTTCACCAATTTTAGTCAAAACATGCAAACCAGACTTCAATCTCTTCAAACCAACTACTCTGCTCTTTGCGCAAATTATTCCTCACTTGATGACCATGTAGGTCGCATTGAAAAAAACCTTGCTAGTTCATCCCGTACTTTGGATCCTATGGATATTAGTTCTGCTTCTACAAGTAATGAAGGAAGTGATGCAAAGGATTCCCAAGATGGAAATGGTGATGATGAGGAAAACACAGAAGAAGAACATGAAGAAGGTGACAGTGATGAATAAATTGAGGAAGAAGAAGAAAATGAAGCTGATGACTAATGTGTTTTTTTAAAAAAAAACTGATTTTTGTATTTTGGTAGGTAATATGATAAAAATATTTCGTATGGTAGCTTTGCTTAAATATTTTCCCTGCTTTTTGATTGATGTCCAAAGGGGGAGAGTTTTTGTGACAAGAAAATGATAATATAAGTGTTTCCATGTAATTTTCATATGCATGTATGCAATATTATATGAACTATGTCTTTGATGCTTATATGGATGTATATTTTTGGAGTGTATGTATATAATGAAGCATGTAGTAAGGGGGGTATATATAGACTACCTCTGAATTATAACCATTAGGGACATGGTTGGAGTAATTAGAAAAGATTTAATGATTTTTAATTATTTTAAACTTGTTTTACCGAGTTAACCATGGTAAAAAATAAGTCCAACCCGATAGCACTGGTCGACCATAACAAGTTCGGTCGACCCAAGTTCTTGGGGTTTGGTCGACCGGGCCAAAAATGAACTACCCGTTTAGTTGACTAGACATATATGTCCAAGGGCGATTTGTCCATATCTACGAGGTTCAGTTGACCAGGGTCATTTTGAACCAAACTGGTCGGTCGACCAGACCGTTGGGTTCCCACACATAGGAACTCGGTAGACTATGTTGGTGGTATACATTTTTCTCTCGATCGACCAATAGGTCAAAATGTTGACTTCCTAGGAGGTTCGATCGACTGGGGACAAATGAATTACATAGATTGGTAGACTAGGCTGTGGTCAACTTGTTGACCCGGACAAGGTTCGGTCAACTGGGGGCAAAATACACATGAGGTTTTAGTTGACCAAAGGTGCACATTTTGTGTAATTCAGTCCTGTTTCATCCAACAATCACCCTATTCAAGTGCCTAATACATAAAAGTGAGTGTGTGAGTGTCCTAGGGTCTTTTCTATGTCCATTTATATTTATGATTCATTTTGAGCTTACGTATTAGATCATGCATGTGATGTGTGTGTGATTATTACAGACCAAAAGCGCTAATTACTATTACAGACCCTTTACATGAATGAAATATATTACAACATAAAAATTGGGTCTTCAATCTTCACTTTATTCCATGTGCATTAAAATTTTTCAATTTAAGTTCCTGCACATAACCTCAAACACCCATTAGATATAATGAGTATTTGTCATAATCAAAACCGGGCTTGACCTATAAGGTCAACACAATATACATATTTTCATGAAATTTAAGGCTACAAAATAATGAATAATCTCATTAAAATTCTGACTTAGTTTATCCTTTATACCTGACTTACTAAGATGCCCACACAGTTCAATCCTAAGCCCGTGGAATTTCTAGTTCAAAACCTACAATTTCCATTTTCCCAGAACATTCAACAGAATTCCAACATAATAATACATAAAACATTTTCTAGGCTCCCAATAACCTAAATAAATTATTAAACTTCAAAATAATCATATTATCTATGTTTTCCTGAACTATCCCCACAGGGTCCCGAAATTACACCTGCGGCGCTTACTCAAGCCTTGAATTCAATGACCCTAATTCAACCTCAGAATGCTCAATATTTATCATTTCCAAATCTACAATAATTAAATAACAATTAGCCCTTTAATAACCCCCCATAGCCTAATTTAGGGGTTATACTTACAGCAACCCAACAAGAAATCCGCTTCACTAGACTTGTAGAGAATCATACCTAAATTCTCATGGTGGTGTCTGATCATCAATTGGGCTTAAGATTTATGAAAAATTGAGGTAGAAGTAAGATTTGGGCTTACCCTAGGAGATATACCTATGCCGCTCCTATGAGAAATCCGTTCCAGTAGAAATGATGGTGGTGGAAAATGGAGTCCAACGGTATTTTCTGATTTTTGATCGAGGGAAAATCAGTCGAGAATTTGAGGAGAGTGGGAGAGACTGACGGAGGGGATGAGACGAACACTCGGGGGGGGGGGGGGTCGCTCCCAGCTCTCTTCCAACCTCAAAATTTGAAATCCTGAAGCTTATTTGAAGCTTCATGTAACATATATACTTAATAATATTATAATAATAATAACTTTTAACCTTTATATATATTATAATAATAATAATAAATTTTAACATATATTATATTACTTAATTCATAATTCTTATTATTTATTTAATTAATTTATTATTCAATTTAACTTTAAACCTTAAATAATATATTTATTTATTTAATTTATTTTTTATTTATTTTATTTTATTATTATTTATTATTTATTTTTTTTACATTTCCAAACATATCATTTTCTAGGGCATTACATTCTCCATTCCTTATAAAAATTTCATTATCGATATTTGTTGAATACAACCTCAAGTAAAATCCTTCATTAACCTAACAAGGTTTGAGTTAATCTTGCAAACCACCCTATTAAAACTGGTAACTAACATAAGTCGATGGATTATACATTATGTCCTTATACACATTGCTTCAGCACCAACACTTAACAACTTCAATTCCCATTGCCAGTCTTCCAAAGATCTAACACCAACATTTCATGTTTAGCATATAACTGATGTTTTCATAATGTTTGTAAAATTAATCCTAAATATTGTTCATCCTCTTCTTGAGTGTTTGAATACTCCAAAAAAAAAAAAAAAAAACATCCTTGAAAATGCAAGGTGCATTGATAACCCCAATTTGATAACACCAGAAACTTATAGCGACCTTTTTGTGAACTCAATTCTGTCTTTGGGGTGTGTAATTCCCAATTCTTAATTGGTGAAAATTAGATTGCATATCAATCTTAAAAAATTTTGGGATTTACCAATTAATCAAATAATCCACTAATCCTTGGAAGTCGATGCCAATTCTTGTTGTAATATAATTCAACTTCCAATGATTAATGCATAGCCTCGAGGTCCCACTATGTTAAATAACACAGGTGCAACCTATGATGATATACTAGGCTGAACAAATTCTTTGTTGAGAAAATCCTCTAATTGCACCCTAGGTTGCCTTAGTTCAGTTAATGTCATTCTATATGAAGCAGTTGACATAGGTTACATTCCTAACACCAAATCAATATTAACTTCAATCTCCTCTTGGAAGTAACCCCAATAAATCATTTGGGAAGAATATTTAAAAATTCATCACCTATGGGTAAAGAAATTTGGAATTCGTTAACTCGTATATTTCTTTCACTATTGTTACCAACCTAGACGTGTGCCCAAATTATGTCCTTACACAAGCACTCAAGATGTCAAATATGAGAGCTTGTTTGTTAGAAAGAAAACCCTCACTCCATTTGGATTTCTAAATACTATTTTCTTTTAAAAAACAAACAACTAGGTATATGATCAATAGATAACCACCAATGGTTAGCCTCATCTTAAATAGAGAACTTGCAATAATAACTCATACCAATCAAGGACCATACCTGCTAGGACATCCTATACCAGGATGTGTAATCATTTGCCCATCAGATCAATTGTATACAAGGCACTTTAAACTTTCATTATAACTTGTGATTTGATTGAGTAAAAATTTTATGAACTTCCAAACATTCCATGGAATTATAGTCATCTAATTCCTTTTCAATGCCAAACTAATGCACAAGCTTACACTTTTAAATCAGGGTAAAGTGTCATTTTCCTACCAAATTGGTTTCTAGAGTTTTAAACAGTTTAAGGCTCAACTTATAGCCTATGGTGGCATACGTTGAATATCAAAACATAGTTGGAAAATATCCTCAATGAAGAACACAGATTACCATTATGGAAAGTCTAAGTCCGGGTATACTGACTTAAGTCAACCCTGATCCTACTTTAGTGGCTGGACAAATATGCAATACACATGTGTCTTGATTTTGGTATGAAGTACAATACTAATGAAGTTGTTTAGTCAACTATGATCATGAATCTTATGTAAAATGAATCATAAAGAAAAGGGTAATATTCATTTGTGCTAGAGAGTTGCTAATGGTAGAATGATTAGATTCTGAAGATAACTTCAAAAGCCACAATCAACTGTAGATCACCACAGAAAATTTCACATTAAGCTGTATACGAATCAAATCTCAACTGAAACAATGCCTAAGTAGTTAAATTAGTGTCCCATTGCCAAGTAGGATTCGCATAGGATAGAGTAAAAAGATAAAGTTTCAGGTCCTAGCATGTATGGTTTTCCTTCTAGATGATATATTGCTACGGTCCAATTATCATTATGATTTTTCTTTTAGGTAAATTGCTAAAGATGATTTGGTTAGGTGTTATTTGGTTCATAGGATCCTTCAAAATACTTGGAAATGGGATGCCCATGACATCTTGTTCTCATGTTCGTTTCCAGATTATGGTGATAACATCACTTCCCAGGAAATAAATAATTTCCTCAAAACATAAGAGTCCAATTGTTGCCTACTTAGTATCTTACATTCGTATGAGCATCTTAATTTTAGGATTAAACTATCCCCACTATTTTGGTCGACTTATTGAAATATGAAAATATGTAGTCGATGCACATTTTCATCGATCCATCTTCCTTTTTCAAAAACAATACCGGCGCTCCCCAGTGTGACACACTGGGCCATATAAACCCCTTATCCAAAAGTTCTTGCAACTGTTCCTTCAACTCCTTTAGTTGTTCCAGTGCCATTTTGTATGGCGCCTTAGGAATTGGTGCTGTTCTTGGAACCAAGTCAATAACAAACTCTACCTCACAATCAGGAGATAGTCCCGGAAAATCCTTGGGGAAAGCATTAAGAAAATCTCTCACTACGGGGATACCACATATCCTTAATTCTCCTTCTGATACCACCTTCACATACGCCGAATACCCCTGATATCCATCTAGAAGTAGCCTTCTTGTCTGCATGATTGACACTAACTGAGGTGGAGAACACACTTGCAACCCTACAAATTTGAATTCTTGCTTGCCTAGCGGTTTGAATATATCCTCTTTCAGATGGCCGTCAATATTAGCATAATTAGCTGCCAGCCAATCCATACCCAGTATTACATCGAACCCATGCACATCTAACACAAACAAGTTAGCTGGTAACACTCTCCCCTGAATTTCTACTAGTAACCCCTGAGCAATCTACGACACCTCACCACTGACCCTGGCGGTGTAGCTACTGACAATTCCACCTGTAATGATTGGGTATCGTCACCTGAAAATTTAATATAATTTTTAGACACAAAAGAGTGAGTAGCACTTGAATCAAATAAAATAATAGAATTTTATGATAAAATGGTAATACGACATCTGCGGCAATCTCAGCGTCTCTTGGTGTCAGAGCATAAACCCTCGTAAGGGCTGCGTTCCTTTGCTGGTCTCCACAGGGCGCTTGGTAACCTCCCTTGAATTGCCTTGGAGCAGAAGTTATACCAGATGGTGTAGGACAATCTCGTGCCATATGCCTCAATCTGTTGTAGCGATAGCATACGCCTCTCCTTGCTTGGCACTCTCCAAGATGTCTCTTTCCACATGTCTGACATACAAGGTAGGTATGCACACCCTAAACCTCACGACTCCCAGACTCCCGCCTCTGACCTCTGCCATAATTTCCTCTCCTCCACTGGTCCCGACCAGTGCCCTGCTGAAAGCTTAAAGGTGTGGACCTCTTCTTCTGTCCCTACTCCTCAACACCCAACCGCTTACCTACCTCAGCCAAAGCCACTCTATCAACCAACTCAGCAAATTCTTGAATTTTCAAACCTATAACTTGTTTGTAGATTTCACACCTCAACCCTCTTTCAAACTGTCTCGCCTTCTTTGCTTCACCAGGTATGATAAATAGGGTGAACCAAGACAACTCGATAAGCCTTACCGTGTACTGTTGGACTTGTTGTTGTCCTTGCTTAAGATTCAGGAACTCCTCCATTTTAGCCTCCCTGATTGTAGCTAGAAAAATATCTGTCAAAGAACAATTCTTTAAAACGGAACAAAGTCATAGATAAAGGCACCACCCTTTGTTCCTCTAATAATTTCACTGCAGTCCACCACCTTTCAGTCTCCCTTATTTGTTTATAGGTGGCGAATACGACCCTCTGCTCTTTAGTGCACTACAGTGTTGCTAGAACCTTCTCTATTTCCTGCATCCAATTCTTGGTGACTACAAGATCAACTCCCCTTGAGAATGCTGGAGGATTCATCTTGGGGAATTTCTCAATCATGCACCCATTGACTGTAGTCGAGCCTCCTTGTTCTCTAGAACTCCGTGCAATCTCAGCCATGACCTGCTGAGCTACACTGCATAGTACGACATCTAGATCATCTCTACCTGTACCTAAAGGTCTAGTTCCATCACTGCCACTTGCATGGGCACTACTACAACCATAGTCCATCTTGAAAAGACAAAAACATAGCTTAGGAACCCTGTCCTTATGATTTACGAATCTACCCCAAAACTCATATTATCCCTCTATTTTGACATTCCTATCTTAATTCAAGATTCAGTCCTATACTTTAGAAACACAACCTGATAATAGTTTACTACGACTTTCTTGAAACCATCACCCCAGGAAAGACACAGAAACCACCATGGAAGTCCTACCTCCAGACTACAGAACCAACTCTCAACTCCTTTCCTATACTCTGGTATTATTTTCGCTACACTCTAAAGTCTACAGAACCTAGCAACCTAGGCTTTGATACAAATTGTAACTACCTGCCTATTTTACCATGTATTTTTTTATTTCACATAAGAAAATATCATCATTTATAATTACCTTGTTTCCCTATTATACTGATATAAACATAGTCCACCCAGAATTGTGGTTACTAGGGACACACCTGTCAAACATGTCTAACACCTAAGCAGCAGGAAACGTAATTTACATACAACCATCCAATCAATCACAGTACTAGAGTTCTTTTAAATTTGCTAATTATATATATATATATATATATATATATATATATATATATACAATCATCCACCAAAAGACTGAAAAGTGTCCTAAGTCCACTTTCAAAAATAAATCTGACCCTAGCACATCAACTCACCCTTTTGGCAGGGTAGCACATACCAACTTAACTGTCGTGGAGCTCTCTCTGCTCCTCTACCCAAATTTCCTAAAATGTTTTAATGTTGGGGCGAGACACCTCTCAGTAAGGGTAATAAACTAGTATCAGTGTATTGCAACATGAGTATTTTCATGTTGTACATATAGATGATACAATAAACATAATTGGAATAGTCTGACTGTACTAAACTGAATAAAACATGATTTGTCAATTCATAATATAGCATACTGCATACTGTACATGGAAAACATCTTATATAACTGTACTATACTGAAATAACACCTAGGATGGATAACTAGATGATGTCATGTCTTACCCCCACATGACTGGGTTGTGCGGCCCAAAGGCAGCACCTAGCAATGGCTGGCCAATGACGCTAGATCAAAACATGAGTCTATAAGTAAGATAGGCCTGCCCCACCTAGTCCCGGGCTTCCAGGGGGACATCATAACTCTACATTGAAGCCACATCGGCTGCCACTTCCCACACTCTAGTAATGTGGTTGCACTATCATAATGTTGAACATAAAGTTGCGGTACCGTGCTTTTGAAAACTGAACTATACCATACCATCCGGGTTTTGATAACATATAATATGTTTCATATACAGAACATAACTGTTTCATGTTTTATAATAATATCTGACATGATAATATTTCATGAATTTTGTAATATCATACATGAATATGGCATCCGTGCCAACATGAATCACGACATCTGCGCCAACTTAATAAAACATATAATCTCGGCATCTGTGGCTGACATATCATAATATACTGAACATGAATTTTTGGTACTATTTTATGTAATATTCATAAATTCATGGTTCCTGTTCTGTTTAATAATTTTCCTGAAAATGAAAATACGTGATAATTTTGGGAAAACGTAATATTCCATTAACAAAATTTTCATGATAAATAGTACTCATGCCACACAAAAATGGGTAATGCTCCATAAGTGAAATCTGTTCTAAAAATCATATTTCTTGATAAACATATTTAAATCATATCCCCGTTCGTAGCAGTATTTCCCAAACATAATTATACAATATACATATTTTCCTGAAATTAAAAGCTGCAAATTAATGAATAATCTCATGAAAAATTTTTACTTAGTTTATCCCCTTACCTGGCTTGCTGAGATTCCCACACAGTTCAATCTTGAGTTTGTGGCATTTTTAGTTCAAAACTTACAATTTCCATTTCCCTAGCACATTCAAAAGAATTCCAATATAATTTTCATAAAACATTTCTATTGGCCTTACAAGGCTTAAGATCCTATTTTGATGCTAAAAAAGAAGTGTAACTTAACATATTTGATTGAGTGACGATATTTCAGATCTCACAAATGTGAAAGCAAGGTCAAGCACTCACAAGGATCAATTGAAGCTTATATTTCAAAGGAGTATGATCATATGAAGCTTAAAGAATACTTAAAGGAATGGATGATATATTAAAGCTTGACGACTATGAGAGGATGAACTTGATATGAAAGCTTGAAGAAATGATGGACTCAAAGCATGGACATGCATGAAGACTTCAAGAGATGAAGGATTTAGAATCTTAAGGAAATTTCATGTAAGCACTTCAAGTAAACTCAATATGGATGCATGAAGCTCTTAGGATTAATTATTTGGACCTAAATACCTTTTAACATACTTGGAAAATATTTTTATAAGGTCATAAGTTGTTTCAAAAAGGTTAAAATTGTTTTTGGAATAAAAAGCACTAAAATGAGATTTTTCCAAATTTTGTTAATTTTTCTACATGCGTATGGATAAGCATTTTTATCTATAAAAAATTCATTATTTTAAAAGGTGTTCAACAAGAAAGTTGTAGGATTTTATCTTAGCTTTCTTTTGACACCAAGAAAGTTAAATTTGGAGATATAGGGAGACCGTTATGACCAAAATAATAAAGCGGGGTCAAAGCTATCAACAACACAGTGAATTTGTTTGGTCAGTTGGCTGACCAGAACGAACTGTGTTTAGTCAGTCGACTGACCAGTTAAAAGAACTGAAATTTGGGAGACAAAAAGCACCCAGTCGCCTGTCTAGTCGATTGACCCTGCATAAACACCCTCCTAGCCGCCTGGTCAGGCAATTGACCCTACGGAAATTTAAAATTTGGTCTCTAACGGGAAAATTCTAAAAATTAGTTTTTTAAATCTAAATGTTATGAAAACTTGGTGGATACTCCAAGTCACTTGGGGATCAAGTAACATACTTTTTAAAGTCTGTAAATAAGCCTCAAAGATCATTGAAATTAAGAACCAAGAATCAAAATCAGCCCTCAAACTCTCTCAAGTGCTCTCTTCATTGAAAGGCTCTCTTGCTCATACCTTGTGCATGAATTCAATTGAGTTTTTGTAGATCTTCTTCCACCGAAATTGTGCTACAAATTCTAAATCTTTCAATCATTGATAGAATTAATCGGTGATATACTTCCTTGAGCTTCAAGTTAAAATTCCATATTTTTATTTACATTGAAGCATATAGATTTTGAATTGCTGTACTAATCAGCTCTTTGTGCGAGCATTCTTTGTACACATATATTGGTTGCATCTTTTGTAGTTCTTCGACGGTTTGAGGTGTTTGGATTGTTGGCTAAGCAAGGGGATATTGCTTAGAGAGGCGGGCTCTAGTCTAATTAAGGAGTGACCGAATGAGGGGACATCATTTGGAGAGGCGAGCTCTAGCCTACTGAAGGAGTGTGTAAAGGTTTTGTTCCGCCCGATAAGGGAACTGCGATAGTTGAACCATTTTGTGGTTTGCCAAAGGCGAGGACTTTGGCTGTGTTGAAGCCGAACCTTGTAAAATCTTGTGTTCCTCTCTCTTTCCCTTACTCTTTACTTTCAATACATATACAATTACGTGGATGGTTTAATTGATAAACATACAAACTACGTAATTTGGATGTTAAATAAACTTAAGGTTCAATTTTGATTTGGGATTGAAAAAACCGAAAGGGAGTACGTTGGTTAAACCTTACTTTGCGAAAACCATACGGGAGTATGTTACTTGGTTAAACACCCAAAGATAAATTTACCAAGAGTTTATTTGAATTCTAAATATTTGGAAAGTGTGATTGGATTTTATATTGAACATCATATTGAAGAAGCAAATTCATTAATACAGGGTTTGATTCAAATTCACTATAGGGCTGCAAACCAAACAAAAACTGAAAGTTAAATTGTTTAAAGTTTGATATTGATTGGAGTGTGTTTATATTCCAAGAGTACTGAATCTTGAATGCTTTCATCAATCTAAATAGTGATGCAGTTATCTTAATCTTGACTTGGTTGTTTTACTTTCCAATTGTGTTTGATTGGTTTGGATAGTGTGGTTGAAGATTGGATGTTTAATTAGTTGTTTTGTTGATTGTATAAAAGAAACCAAGTGATTGTGTGTTTGAAAAATTAAACAAACAAGTCAAAGAATTGGTTAAACAATAAAAGAAGTGAAGTATTCTTAAAAGAAATTAACAGAAAGTTTTTAAAATCCCATTTCACCCCCCTCTTAGGAAGCTATCCTAATTTCAATTGGTATCAGAGTGGGGTTATAGTAAATCTTAATTAGTAGCTATAAAAAGATCTAAATGGCTCAATTAGGCATAGCTCCTTTTGGAGGGGGACAATCTTCAACTAGGCCACCAATCATTTGTGGTTTGAACTATACCTTTTGTAAAAAGAGAATGCAAATATATCTTCAAACTATGAATTGCAAAACTTGGGAGGTTGTTATGGAAGGTGACCAAATTCCCACTAAGATAGTTGATGGAAAACAAGTCCTAAGGAGAAAATTGATGTGATAGACTTAGACTATAAGATACTGCAAGTAAATTCTAGTGCCATGAATGCTCTATATTGTGCTTTAGATGCCAATGAATTTAACAGAATAATGGCTTGCAAATCAATTAAGAAGATATGGGACAAATTAGAAGTAACATATGAAGGAACTATAGATGTTAGGGATAATAGGATTGATATGCTTACAAGTGAATATGAAGCTTTTAAGATGAACCCAGATGAATGTATAACTAGCATGTTTACTAGGTTCACTCACATAATAAATTTCCTAAATGCACTAGGAAAAACCTACACTACTTATGCAATGATAAGGAAAATTCTTAGAGGGCTGCCAACTATATAGGAACCAAAAGCCATTGCCATAACGGAAGGAAGAAATTTGAAAACCACTTCCTTAGATGAACTTATAGGTTCACTCCTCACATATGAAATGACAATAAATGAAAAGAACGAAAAAACTAAAGCCTAAGAATCCATAGCCTTTAAAGCCTTAAAAGAAAACTCAAGTAGTGAAATGGATGAAGATGAAGAAGCCTTCATATCTAAAAAACTAGCAAGGATACTAAGAAGGAGAAACAAATTTAAAAGAAGAAACCAAGACTCCGAATCAGATGAAGAAGTAGAAGAAATCAGTAAAAAGAAATCTAAAAGTAAAACTCCCGCATGCTATAATTGCAACAAAGCTGGACATTTAAAACTAGAATGTCCTCTACTTAAGAAAAAGTCTAAGAAGAAAAAGAAAAAGGCCATGAAAGCCACTACGTAGGATAGTACAAGTAGTTCGAAATGTGAATCAAGTGACCAAGAGGTCACTTATACTTGCTTTATGGCTTGGGACGATGAGGAAAGCTCTTCAGCCGAACCCTTAGATAATTCTTGTAGTAATTCATCTTGTGAATCTAATGATGAGGGTATGCCATCTTATGATGAACTACAAAATGATCTATTCAAAGTACATAAGATGTTTATCAAAGTAAATAAACAAAAAGCTTCATTGAAGAGTAAGAATGAAGGATTAATGAGAGAGTTAGAATCCCTTAGAAATGCTGAAAGAGAAAAGGATTCAAGGATCAAGAAAATAGAAAATAAGTATGAAGCTGCAATAAAAGAAATAGAAGCTAAAACTCTTGCTGAAAAAGAAAACGACTTGAAAATCAAGAAATTAGAAAGCAATAATGAACAAATGATAGAAGACCTTCAATCCCTATCCTCTACGGTATATGAGAAAGATATGTATATTTCTAAATTAGAGGATAGAATCAAGAATTATCTCTGGAGTTAGAGAAATCATTAAAGAAAGTTGACAACAAGAAAGAAATGGAGACAAACAATCTCAAGAGTCAAATCAAAGATAAAGATAAGATCATTTATAACTTCACTAAAGGAAAAGAAAATCTTGATAAGATGATTGACTCACAAAGAATGTCATTGAACAAAAAAGGCATTGGTTTCAATGGAGTTGAAAATAAAAGGAAAAAGAATATGTACGTGGGATATTTTTCAAAAGGATCCAAAGACTATGCAAAAACGTCTTCTAATGCCTACATTAACACCATATGCTATCAATTTAAGAAAAAAGGGCATATAAAGTTTGAATGTCCATTTAAAAGAAAGGGTGTTAAAAATAAACAAGTATGGAAGATAAAAGAAACATCCCTTGTGAAACCTACCGGAGCCAAAAAGGTATGGGTACCAAAAGTGAAATAATAACTTCATACAAACATAAAGAAAATAGCATTGTTGGTCCAAAATCATAGGATGATTTTTTACAAGGCTTAAATTTAAGAAAATATCAAATTAAGCTTATTAGAAAGTATCTTGATTAAGAAGAAGATATTTGAGAATGAGAGCCTATATACTACATGCTTACATGCCTATATGATATGCTCCCTGTTTATGTGATGTGCTGATATGCTATATGCTACATAACTTGACTTATATTGATAATTTATGGCTCACTATGTTGAAATTATGAGCATGGTATGACATTGATGATATTAGTATGATGTTGATATTTGATACATGACATGATTAAATGTTTTGAAACATGGGATGATAAATGCAAAGTTGGTAACAAAACTAAATGTATTGAATTCAGGGGGAGTTATGACTTACTGCTTATATTATGATAATTTCCTTATTAATCAATTGATATCGTGAATTAAATTTAAAATTTAAAATTCATATCATATAATCATCAATTGGTATCTTGAATAATATCAAAGGGGGAAAAAGCTGTTAGTAAAGATATTACACTCTATACATGTTATATTGAAAAATAATAACTTGAGTGTGTACATATGGTTGATATACATGATATGCTCAAAATGTGTTGTTATTTTTTTTATCTTTTTGATTGATGTCAAAAGGGGGAGATGTTTTAAGCAAAAAATGAGCATGATATTGCAAAAATAGAGCATGAATATGAAAAGGAGGAGAAATACTTGATATTGATGAAGTGATGAACATGATTGAAAAAGAGTTTTTGAAATTAATATTGATTTATCAAGTATTGTTAAGATGATGCTTATTGAAAGGGGGAGTCTTTTTAAGGCTCACTCCTATTTTGGCTCATTGTTTGTCATCATAAAAAAGGGGGAGATTGTTGGCCTTACAAGGCTTAACATCCTATTTTGATGCTAACAAACAAGTGGAACTTAACATATTTTATTGAGTGATGATATTTTAGATCTCACATATATGAAAGCAAGGTCATGTACTCACAAGGATCAATTGAAGCTTATATTTCAAAGGAACATGATCATATGAAGCTTAAAGAATACTTAAAGGAATGGATGATATATTAAAGCTTGATGACTATGAGAGGATGAACTTGATATGAAAGCTTGAAGAAATGATGGACTCAAAGCATGGACATGCTTGAAAACTTCAAGAGATGAAGGATTTAGAATCTTAAGGAAATTTCATGTAAGTACTTCAAGTAAATTCAATATGGTGCATGAGGCTCTTAGGATTAATTACTTGGACCTAAATACCTTTTAACATACTTGGAAAATATTTTTAAAAGGTCAGAAGTTGTTTCGAAAAGGTTAAAATTATTTTTGGAATGAAAAGCACTAAAATGGGATTTTTCCAAATTCTGTTAATTTTCCTACATCCATATGGATAAGCATTTTTATCTATATATAATTCATTATTTTAAAAAGTGTTCAACATGAAAGTTGTATAATTTTCTCTTAGATTTCTCTGGACACCAAGAATGTTAAATTTGGAGCTATATGGAGAAAGTTATAACCAAAATAATAAAGCGGGGTCAAAGCTATCAACAACATAGTGAATTTGTCTGGTTAGTTGGTTGACCAAAATGAACTGTGTTCAGTCAACCAACTGACCAGTTAATAGAACTGAAATTTGAGGGAGAGAAAGCACCCAGTTGCCTATCTAGTCGGTAACCCTGCCTAAACACCCTCCTAGCCGCTTGGTCATCCAATTGACCCTATAGAAATTTAAAATTTGGTCTCCAACGGGAAAATTCTAAAAATTAGTTTTTTAAATCTAAATGTCATGAAAACTTGGGGGATACTCCAAGTCACTTGAGCATCAAGTAACATAATTTTTAAAGTCTATAAATAAGCCTAAAAGATCATTGAAATTAAGAACCAAGAATCAAAATCAGCCATCAAACTCTCTCAAGTGCTCTCTTCATTGAAAGGCTCTCTTGCTCATACCTTGTGCACGAATTCAACTGAGTTTTTGCTGATCTTCTTCCACCGGAATTGTGCTACAAATTCTAAATCTTTCAATCATTGAAAGAATTAATTGGTGATATACTTCCTTGAGTTTCAAGTTAAAATTCCATATTGTTATTTACATTGAAGTATATAGATTTTGAATTGTTGTACTAATCAGCTCTTTGTGCGAGCATTCTTTGTACACATATATTGGTTGTATCTTTTGTAGTTCTTGGATGATTCGAGGTGTTTGGATCGTTGGCTAAGTAAGGAGATATTGCTTAGAGAGGCGGGCTCTAGCCTAATAAAGGAGTGACCGAACGAGGGGAGATCGTTTGGAGAGGCGGGCTCTAGCTTACTAAAGGAGTGTGTAGAGGTTTTGTTCCACCCGGTAATGGAACTGCGATAGTGGAACCCTTTGGTGGTTTTCCAAGGGCGAGGACGTAGGCTGTGTTGAAGCCAAACCTCATAAAATCTTGTGTTCCTCCCTTTTTCCCTTGCTCTTTTCTTTCAGTACATATACAATTGCGTGGATGGTTTAGTTGATAAACATACAAACTACGTAATTTGGAAGTTAAATAAACTTAAGGTTCAATTTTGATTTGGGATTGCGGAAACTGAAAGGGAGTACGTTGGTTAAATCTTACTTTTCGGAAACCATACGAGAGTACGTTACTTGGTTAAACACCCAAAGATAAATTTACCAAGAGTTTATTTGAATTCTAAATATTTGGAAAGAGTGATTGGATTTTTTATTGAACATCGTATTGAAGAAGCAAATTCATTAATACAGGGTTTGATTCAAATTCACTGCAAGGCTGCAAACCAAACAAAAGCTAAAAGTTAAATTGCTTAAAGTTTGATATTGATAAAAGTGTGTTTATATTCCAAGAGTACTGAATCTTGAATGCTTTCATCAATCTAAATAGTGATGCAATTATCTTAATCTTGACTTGGTTGTTTTTCTTTCCAGTTGTGTTTGATTGGTTTGGATAGTGTGGTTGAAGATTGGATGTTTAATTAGTTGTGTTGTTGATTGTATAAAAGAAACCAAGTTATTGTGTGTTTGACAAATTAAAAAAACAAGTCAAAGAATTGGTTAAACAATAAAAGAAGTTAAGCATTCTTAAAAGGAATTAAAAGAAAGTTTTTAAAATCACAATTCACCCCCCTCTTGGGAAGCTATCCTAATTTCAATTTCCTAGGCTCCCAATAACCTAAATAATTTATTGAACTCCAAAATAATTAAATTACTTGTGTTTCCTGAACTATACCCACAGGGTCCCGAAATTACACTCGCGGCGCTTACCCAAGCCCTGAATTCAACGACCCTAATTCAACCTTAGAATGCCCAATATTTAACATTTCAAAATCTACAATAATTAAATAACAATTAGCCCCTTAATAACCCCTCTTTGGCTTGATTTTGGGGTTATGCCTATGACGACCCCATAAGAAATTCTCTCTGCTAGACTTATAGAGAATCATCCCTAGATTCTCATGGTGGTGTTCGATCATCAATTGGGCTTTAGATTTATGAAAAATTGAGCTAAAAGTGAGAATTAGGCTTACCACAGGAGATATGCCTACACCGCTCCTATGACAAATTTGCTTCAATAGAAATGATGGTGGTGGAAAATGGAGTCCAATGGTATTTTCTGATTTTCAATTGGGTGAAAATCAAATGAGAAATTGAAGAGAGTGGGAGAGAGAGACGGAAGAGAAGAGACGAACACTCAGGGGGGGTGTTGGCTGCTCTCTTCCAACCTTCAAAATTTGAAATCTTGAAGCTTCAAAGAAGCTTTAGGTAACATATATACTTAATAATATTATAATAATAATAACTTTTAACCTTTATATAACAATAATACTAATAATAATAGTAATAATAATAATAACTTTTAACATCTATATATATATTATATTACTTAATTCATAATTCTTATTATTTAATTTATTAAATTATTATTCAATTTAATTTTAAACATTAAATAATTTATTTATTATTTATTTATGTATTTTATTTTATTTTATAATTATTTTATTATTTATTTTTTTTTTTTTACATTTCCAAACATGTCATTTTGTGGTGCATTACATGCTCTCCCAAAAGATGGAGCACTTTCACGTTATATGCCCACTACTCCTTAGCCCATGCACCATTCAAGTCCAAGAAGGAGACCACCACTGAGTCCATCATGGACACATTTCGACAAGTTAAAGTCAACATTCCTCTCCGGGACGCCATTAAACAAATACTTGTGTACGCTAAATTTCTCAAGGACCTGTGCACGCAGAAGAGGAAATCAGGGGTGCATATGAATAAGCAAGTTAGGCTAGTTGAGCATGTAAGCTCGATTCTGTTAGGTTACCTTCCCTCTAAGTTAAAAAAACCCAGTGCCCCTACCATTTCACATGTAATCAGTGATTACATCATCGAGTGGGCTTTTTCGGATTTAAGGGCAAGTGCAAACCTCATTCCATACTTAGTTTTTAAGCAGTTAAAGTTAAGAGAGCTGAAGCCCACCTCGGTGACCTTAAGGAAATTTGGGATAAATTAGAAGTAACCTACGTAGGCACAGTAGATGTTAGAGACAGTAGAATTGATATGTTAACTAGTGAATGTGAAGCTTTTAGGATGAATTTTGATGAAACCATAACAAGCACGTACACTAGGTTCACATATATCATAAACTCACTAAGTGCCTTAGGAAAAAAATATTCCACCCATGAGATGATTCGAAAAATTCTAAGAGCACTTCCACCTATTTGGGAACCGAAAGCCACAGCCATAACAGAAGGTAGAAACCTCAAAACAACTTCATTAGATGAACTCATAGGATCACTTCTAACCTATGAAATGGTTTTGAAAGAAAGAAGCTGTGAAAATAAAATTAAGAAGTCTATAGCTCTAAAAGCCTCTAAAGAACATTCAAGTGAAGAAGATAATGAATCTAGTGAATTAGAAGATGAAGAATTAGCTTTCATAACCAAAAGACTTGGAAAATTTTTCAAAAGAAACAAGAACTCGGGTGGTTGCAGGAGGAGGTTGTGCAGCAGTGAAGCAGGGTCTGTGACTGTAGCACTCGAGTGGTTGTAGGAGGAGACTGTGCAGCAGTGAGATGGAGTAGATGGCTGGTGGGTCTCGACTGGTTGCTATGGACTGTAGCAACAAAGGATGGCTTGGAGCAGCGAGGTTGTGCAACAATGAAATGGCCGGCTACAGCTGGGATGCCTTGAGTGGTGGTTGTACAACAGCTTCTACAGGGAGTCTTTAGAGTGGTTGGGTTGTAGGAAAGGGAGGAGAAGGGTGAGGAAAGGAGAGGGGCAACAAAGAGAAAGGGAAAGAAAAGAAGAGAAAGGTAGGGAGAGCCAAAAGAGGGAGAGAAGGAGAGTTGAGGAGAGGGAAGAAGAGAGAATGAAAGGGGAAGATTTAGAAGAGAAAGGGAGTGGGAGCCCTAAAGGCTTGCCTTGAAGAAGAGAATAAAATATATAAAGAGGAAAGGAGGGAAGGCTACCCTACAACTCGTGCACAGGTGACCCAATAATAGAGGATCCGACCCAGCCTGCATGGCCAAGTCATATCAAAGGTTTGTATATTTTTTTTTCTTTTTCTTTCTTCTTTCTTCTTTTTATTCCTTTACGAACAACACCAAATTTGATCCTCCTAGAGCCCATTTCTCTCAAAGCTCAAAACATTGAAGCTTGGACGGGATAATTATGCACAAATTACGAACTGATGCTGGTTTTAGCTCTTGGAAATTTTCCTGTGATAAAAAAAAAATGCCAAAAGTTCATAAATTGCTCAATAAAACCCAAATATTATAAATATGACACTTTTTAAAAATATTAAGAGTAATTAGGTATTTAATTAAAAATATAAGCCCTAATATCTGAATTAAAATGCCTAATTATACAGTTTAAGTGTGTAATTAGTCAGCCGACTAATTGAAGTGGTTTTCCTAGGACAGAGGCCAGTCAATCGACTGACTGAATTATTCTTCCTAGACCAGAGAGTAGTCAGCCAAATGAACCTGAGGTCAGTCAACTGACCTAGGGTTTGTCTCTTCGTGTGCTCTAAAATGTTTTTTGGCTTCTACTTTGATATATTGTATGACAAAACACTTAACTTGGTTGCTTTGCTTGTTTCATTCCCCTTGTTTTTGCATAATGAGCAAAGGGGGAGAGGTTGTGAAAAGTAAAGATGGAATATGAATATTTATATTGATAATGTGTATGGAATATAAAATATTTTTATATTGATAATGTGTATGGAGTATGAAATATTTATTATGAACACGTTAAACAATGTTGAGCATATTGTTATTCTTGACTTCGCGCACATTGAACATCTCCACATGCTATAAATAGTCGATGTCACATGTTAAAGAATGTTTATGGTAAGGAGGAGCCTTTTCATAGGAACCTTCATATTTGCTCCTCATTTGTCATCATAAAAAAGGAGGAGATTGTTGGCCTAACTGGGTTTTTCAATCTTGTTTTGATGATAAAAAATGAAGGATGGTTTAACATGTGTTATTGAGTTGCTTCATTTTAGGTCTAAGTAAAAGGACACTCATGGTTAATCATGGAAGTAAGTTGGAAATAAAAGTTAATCAAGTGAAAGTTTCTCATTATATTGAAGCAATGTGATAGCTTTGGTGTATTCCCAAGAGGGGGGGGGTTAATTGGAATTTAAAACTTTTTCCTAGGTTTGACTTAAATAGCAGCAGTATATTCACAATCTCGGGTCTGTCTATGCAGTTCCAAATGCATAGATAAATATAATGTGCGGAAATTAAAATCATGTGCAACACTCACGAACTATAACATACATGTGTGGGAATGTAAATTGTAGAAAGATAAATAGTGCACACAAAATATGTTGTTGGGGTTTGGCAAACTGTGCCTACGTCCCTGCCTTGACTAACAAGCACAAGGATTACCATTATAGGTTCACTTAACAGGTGGAGCGGCACCTAAACAAACCCGATCAATTAGCACAGGGCTGACCTCAACCTTTACAATTAGGTCAACTAACATAGGGCTGACCTTAACCTACACAATCCTTACCGGACGGGATCACCGCTTCCTCAGACCCCGTTTGGAAACACTCAGTTTTTACAATCAAATTGTACAAAAGTAGTGCTTTCATATAAAGCAGATATGTACCCAAATACGCATAGTATACTCAATCAACCACACATCAACAATATAGGAAATGTGAGCTCAGTGATGTGTATATATGTGCAAATAACACTTAACAATATATGATCACAATAGTGTTCAAAAGTGTTCTAAGACAAGCTATATATTTGAACCAATTAATTTCAAATCTCAATAACAAACTAGGGTTTCAAAGATGTTAATCAGATAATCAAACTATCTTTAAAATATTTCCTTCAATGAAATAAACACAAGAATAGTTTGAAAAAGTATTATAGCTTGTAGAAAATGTTCTTTCACAACAAAAACAAGCTGTAAGAATATTTGCAATGACAATGCAAAGATCCTTAAGATAATGAGTTTTTCCCAACAAAAGATTTACCAAATAAAAATCTATGGGAAAACTCTTACTCGACTCCCCAAAAATAATGACAAACAAACTAGCAAAGCAATGGGAGTATGAGCAATCCTACCATACACTAGCACAACCAATATACTCTCACACTGTCAAGATGTATCAAGGAAGTGAATATTTGAGAGTATTTGGGTAAAATGTGATTTTGAGATAGAGATGATTTTTTCTAATGATTTTGGCTAATCTCCCACTAATCATCACAAATGAACCCCTATTTATAGACAAGATAAAACATATAACCGTTTGGGACCTATTGGGTATTATTAGAAAATTTCAAAAATGTTTAAAAATAATTAACCCAAGATAACCCGTATTTACCTCAGTTAAAAACTTTTTAACTCAGTGAGGTTCGGGTGGCTGAACCTTGGTTCAGTCACCCGAATAGACTCAGTAATTAAAGGTGTTCAATTCAGTTCGGTTGCCTGGATTCAAGTTCGGTGACCCAAAACTAAGTCAGAAACATTTCTTCATTAATTCGGGTGCCCGGTCATAGGTTCGGTCGCTAGAGGCTGTTTTTGAGCTAAATCGCTCGGTCGCCCGAGTTGGTGGAATGTCATTTTCAAAGGGTTCGGGTGCTTGTGGAAGGTGTGAACAATTATGTTCGGTCGCTCGAGAGCCTAATTCAACTATTGATATTTCAATAGTTCAGGTGCTCGAGAAGGTTTGTACTCCAAGGGTTCGGTCACCGGAGCTCTCTCAAAATTCTTAGAAATATTCAATAAAGTGCATTTTTAACACTCCTCAATTTAGTATAATATATGTGCATGAGTGTTGAGACCTAGAGTCACACTAGGGTCTTATTGAGGCCGTTTTAAGATAGTCCCAAAAATCCGGCATCAGTCGACCAAAGGTCGACCGAAAGATTCTCTAAGGTCATTCGGTCTCTATGGTCAGACTATGACATTTTTTAGCTTACAAGCCTACATGCATGACATGTAGAGATTATTACAAACCATATATCCTAATTACTATTACATACCCATATTACGCCAAATATAAATTACAATGAGTCTTCAGGGTCTTTAGTCTTCAAGTCTTCTTATATGCCAGTATATAATCTTATAATATAACCTGCACACAAACTAGATAGACATTAAATACTAAAGTATTTGTCATAATCAAAACAGGGTGTGACCCACGGGGTCAACATAGTGAATGACAAATGAAGAGGTTAAAGGTTAAGCAGGTCTTGAAGTAAAGAATGAACCTCAAGAGGCTGCAAGACTTAGTGATTAAGGAGATCAAGCTTAGACGGATATTTGTAAGTACTTCAAGTCATTACTATTTAGATATGTGAAGCTCCTTAAGATACAAATACTTAGAGACCAACACTTGAAAAACCTTTGAAAATGTTTTTCAAAAGTTGTATTTAAGTTTTCCAAGTAAACTAGATTTTATAAATTAGAAAAAAAAAAATTGAAACAATAGAACTGCCCAGCCGACTGGTCATTTTGAACATGGTTCAGTCAACCGACTGAGCTTTTTGAACTAGAATCATTCAGTCGACTAACATCCTTGCCTACGCAACCGACTAATCATTTTGAACGTGGTTCAGTCAGCTGACTGACATTTTCGTGAAATAAATTTTTGGCAAACAAAATGTCCTCAGTCGCCTGTCCAGCCGACTAACCATTTTGAACGTAGTTCAGTCAGCTGATTGACTCTATGAAGATTTTGAATTTTGAACTATATGGGAAGTTTTTCAAAATTAATTCTATGATTTAATATCTTTTTAAAAATTTACCTAAATATTTAATGTCAACTTGTTAAAAGAAGAAAGCTTTCTTTAAAAAGTCTATAAATACCTCTCTTGCTCAATGAAAATACACACTCAAGCAATACATGCTTTCTACGCTAAATTTCTCCTAAAACTCACACTTGCTGACACTCTTGCTGGGGGAAACTCTATGAAATTGCTGGTTGATTAAAAATTTTTTGTTATGATTTGCAACTAAAATCTCTATATCAATAAGAAAGAACCATTGGTGACTTCTAGACCTTAAGCTTTACATTTTCTATTTAGTTCAGGTTTTGAAGTACGATTAGTGATTTAACTTGTACAACTTGCTCTATGTTTGAGAGTGTTTTTGTACGCAAATATCAATTCCTTTCTACTAGATCTTTGACAGTTCAAGGTATAGTTAGATCGTTGAACCAAGAATAGGTTATTGCTTGGAGAGGTTTCTCTTCCTGAAAAAGAGGTGGGTTATCGTAAAGGTTTTTGTTCCATCTAGAAGGAACAAGGTATGGTGAAATCCTTAGGTGGTTGACCTAAGGCAGGGACGTAGGCTGGGCTAAGTCGAACCTCATAAAAACATCGTCTCGCTCTCTTTCCCTTGCTCTCTTTAAATTCCAACAAAAAATATAAACTGTGAGGAAGTTGTAATTCTTTTAATCATAAAAACAACGTACATTGGAAATTAAATAAACCAAAGCTTAATCTGTTCTTGGGCTTGCAGAAACCAAAAGGGAGTACCTTGGTTAATCAATATTTTTTCGGGGACCGTAAGGGAGTACGTTGATTGGTTAACAATCCAAAACCTATTAACTGGAGGTTTATTTGAATTCTAAAGTATTGAAAAGAGTGATTGGATGTTATTTTAATTTTTAGTTCAAAGGCCAACTACAGGACTTGCACATTCATATGCAAGGCTTCCAAATATTGCAAAGCAAATATTGATTACTTGTATTGTGTTGTTTAGTTTGAACAATTAATCAATTGGTTGTGTATGTTGTGGTTATGGATTGAATAGAAGAAGCAAATGTTTGTGTGGATTGCCTAATCAACAAGAATATAAGAAGTCTTTAAAAGAATTTTAAAAAGTCAAGAACTTATGAAAAGACTCTAGGGAATTTTAAATAACCCAATTCACCCCCCCTCTTGGTACTGCACCTTAGGTTTCAGGTCGGCCGGTTAATTTTACTCCTTGAGGGCTAGTATGGCGAGGCAGATGTGTCAGTCTAGGATTTGGGTTCAAGCTCTAGAGAAAGATGCATGTTCAACAGGACGGTCGCCCAAGCCCCCTTTAGAAAATCTTTTAAAAATAGCTTCAGTCGGCCGAGGCAAATTGAACTCGCAAAGTGCACATTTTTGCCCTATTTTTGTCCTTGAACTTATTCAACTATGCGTGAATAAGTTATAGCATTTTATACTAAGGGTTTTGGGTCCTAATGGTCAGTCTATGGTCTTTTTTATCTTAAGCCTCCAATCTTTATCATGCATAATACGCAATTATTAGGGACCATATAATTATTATAGACCGAACAGAGAAAATACAATTACAATTGTTAAATGGTCTTCATTCCCTTTTTCTCTTCAAATGCCATGTGTATATATGCTTTGATGTCTATCATGGTCTCCACCACATCCTTACTATCTGTGGGCGCCAAATGCAATCATGTTCAAAAGCTAAGTGCACAAGTAAGAAATACAGTGATTTGTCATTATCAAAATAGGATAGGACTCACAGAATCAACATAATTAATCATCCTTATATAGAGTTAGGAAAATTCTTATTGTTTTCCCCAAGTTTGTAAAGCATAACTTTCAATTTTTGAAAGAAATCAGCACTGTTAGAAAGTTTAAAACACAGACTTTAGTCGCCTTTCAATCACCTAAACTATTTAAAAATAGGGCTCTAGAACCAGCAGTTGCCATTCAGTCGCCTGAACTCACGAGGTCAGTCGCATGAACTAATGTTCTTATTTCTTCTACATTGGCAGTAGCACTTCAGTTGCCTGAGCTTTAAACCTCAGTCGTCTAAACACTATCCAACACAGTGTTTTTCATATTTTGTTTCTAAAACTTGTTTATATTCACTTTGAAAAGTATTTTGGACTTAATAAAAATATTTTCCAAATTCGTAATCAGGTCTTTAAGTCGAGAATTAATTTTGAAGAGCTTCAGTCAAAAAATTGAAGCTTAGAAGTACTTACATGAGACTCTAAGAAAAATTAAATACATTTAAATCATAAGTCTTCATATTGTATAATTAACATTATCCAAGCTTGATCATCACTACAATAAGCTCGTATTCTTCATGACTTGTAACTTTAGGTTAGCTTAGGTCCAATCTTTGGCAAGTATAACTATTGTACTTTCTAAAACACATAATTCCTAAAATTTAACTTGAAAGCACAATTAGTAACGTTAATTTATTATCATCAAAGTGAGATTAAACCTTGTTAGGCCAACAACATTGAGATCAAATGACTGATTTTTGAGGTCTGATTGAGGTTGGAACCAAGATACATTAATGATTAAATTTTACAAGATGATTACGCGTCGAAACTGCGTAATTGGACGTTTAACCCGGGCTTTATGATTTATATTTTTAATTAAATGTCCAAAATTTTCCAATATTTTAATAAAGTACCAAAATCATCATTCTTGAACTTTATTGCACTATTTATGAAGTTTTGGTAATTTTTTGTCGCAGGAAAATTCCCGGGAATCAAAACCGATACCTGTTCGTATTTCATGCATAACTTTTCCGTTCGAGCTCCGATTGAGACTATTCAAATTTTTGGAGAACGAAGAAAGGATCATCTACAACTTTTGTGTTTTGAGTTTTATGAGATACGGGCTCCAGAAGAACAGAATTTGCAATGAACAGAGAATAAAAAAATATAATAATTCGGGTCCTCCAAACGGGTCAGATCCAATTGGGTCGGTTTAGCTCCAGCGGGTCATAGGGATTCAAACCTATTCTATTTATATATTTTTTTCCCTTTCTCTAGTGTTGGGTGCTGCCCCCAGCCGGCTGTCCTCTGCTCTCCTCTTCTCTTCTTCTTCTTCTCCTCTTCTCTTCTTCTTCTTTGGTTTTGTTTTTTTTCCTTTCAATTACTGCGTTGCCATTCTCTGTTTCCCTTTCTTTCTTCCCCTGTTTTCTTTAATCTATTGCAGTCTCTCCCTCTCCATATTCCTTACTTGCTGCCCCAACTTCATGGCACACCAGCAGTAGGTCGAGAGCTCTTCCAAAACAGAGCCACACCCGCTGCACACCATCTAGCAGCACAGTAGGACCCGAGCCATTCTCTGCTGCAAATAGCAAACCTCCTCCCCACCCTCTGCACAGCCAGCAACCCGTGACACACCACCACAGCAGCCTGCAGCTTCTCCAACATGAGAACACAGCAGCAACAGCCCCAGCTCTGGCTTCCAGCACAGCAACACCAGCCGAGACCTCTTGCTGCCACAGCTCCTCCTGCAGCCTCTCTTCCATCCATCTGTTCCAGCACTGCAACACCAACTCCTCCTCCTAGGCCACAGCACAGCAGAGCTCCTTCCCCTCTGCTGCAACCCGCAGAAGAACACACAGCAGGCCGAGAGCACCAACCCGACCACACAGGCTCTGTTTTACTCTCCCTCTCTCATCTCCTTCTTCTTCTTGTTTTTATTTATTTATTTATTTCATGTTAATTGTTATTTTGTTTTTTTTACTCATTGGATTTTATTAAAGACTTGTTTTTTATTCTTTTTTTTCCCTTTATCATTTAGTTAGATGCTCTTTCAATTATAGTTCTTTTTAGTATTAAAGTTTATTGATTTTATGTGTTTAATTAATAAAGTCTAAGATAAAATATATATATATATATATAGAAAACTAAAATAAAATACAAAGTTCGTGTTTTTTTATTTCTTGTGTCACGTTATTGTTTAGGTTGATTGATAGTCTAATTTTAATTCGAGTTCTATGTTCGTGTTAAAGGTCCAATTTTTATTGCGCGCGTGTGCATATTTGATTGAGTTTCCATTGCATACTCTATTTCCTTGTTTGAAGTTACCATTTTTAATTAATGTATGTTTCAGTGCTTCCTTAAGTAGGTTAGGGTTTCCATTCTTGTTTTTTAAATTAGTGAATGTTAGTTTTAGGATTTAAATTGCGTGTTATTTAATTCATCAAAAGTGAAATTGAACAATCTTGAAAAACCCCGAATCTGAACCATGTTCAGTGCATTTTTGTTTTTGATTGGACGAACGTAAACTTTGAGATTAAAATGCATTCCCTGAGGAGATGATCTAGCCCTTTGGCTTAATATTACACGACGTAACTCCTATACTTGGGATAGCTTTCGAGCTGCTCATTTTTCGAGTGAGTCACAAGACTTGAGTGTGACCTCAATCTTTATGGTATTGAGGATTGGTAGATCCAAATGTTCTTGCCTTGGGTTAGTTCATCATAGTTATCACCACATTTGTAACTTTGAATGTCTCATCCCAACCAATGATGTGATGACGGGGGTGAAATTAGGATAGCTTCCCAAGAGGGGGGTGAATTGGGTTTTTAAAACAAATTATTTCCTTTTTAATTTTTTTTATTATAACAACAAGCACACCTCCAACACAATCACAAAATTAAATCAAGTTAACCAAAATCAAGAACAAAGTAATTAATAATTGATCTTTGTATCAGTAGCCATGTAACAAAGTGTAAAACACGCTGAATTTATATAAGCCCTGTGTTATTTCACAATCACACTTCTTCCTAGTGTTCAGTTTTTAAATGAACTTTTAGTTTAATAAGTTTAGGATGATCAACCAATGTAGTCTTTTTCGATTTCCACAATCCATATTGATTAAGCAAAAACGAATTATCTTCCAGTCTATTTAACAACCATACACTCAGAATTTATCAATTTTAAAGCATCCACGCAGTTTGTAAATTTTGCTGAAAAAAAAAAAGGAGTAAAGAAGAAGAGAGAGACACAAGATTTTATGAGGTTCGGCTTATACCCAGCCTACGTCCTCGCCTTCGGCAAACCACCAAAGGATTCACTAGTTCAGTTCTATTGACGAGTGGAACAATACCAATTACAACCACTCCATTCTTTAGGCTAGAGCCCACCTCTCTAAACGATATTCCCTCGTTCGGTCCAATGATTCTACAACTTTGAATTGTCTATAAACAAGAAACAAGATAAAGAAAGATTTGTGTACAAAAGACACTCTCACAGCAGATTTGATTAGTACAAAATTCAGTGCAAATATACTTCAAAGTAAATCAATATAAAAAGATTGAAGCTCAAACTGAATTTAGATCACCAAATATATCTTCCAAGTATTGAAAGATTCAAACTTTGAAAGTTCCATTACGAAATTTGTATTAGCAACAATTCAGTAGTTGAAGTAAGATGAACACAAGAGAGTTTGAGAGCTTTTAGAGAACTTTCATTGCTGGAAAATTTCTTGGTGTTGACATTTTTGAAGTTTGGGGGTATTTATAGATGTTTAAAAGCAATTCCTTGCCCCCCAAGTTTATTTGGAGCAATCTTCAAGTTTTTCAAAAGAGTAGTGCCCAACAAATCCATTCAAAAAATCTTCCCATTGAGAATTTTAAAAATTTGTTCGAGTGGGAGTCGCCTACCATAGAAAAAACTGAACGATCCAGAATACTGGCAGTCACCTACCAGAACCCAGGAAGTCGCCTAGCTTGACCACCCAGGCGCCTGGCTGTGCTCAGGCAGTCGCCTGACACCCTATTGCCTTCTTAAAAATTCTTTCTAAAAATTGGGCAGTCGTCTACCACATGTAGGCAGTTGCCTGGCTGTTCGGCTTCACTTTATATTCTTTTCAAAAACTTTTCTTATTTTAAGACCTTATTTATTTTGAATTTAAAACATTCTTTAGAGTTTTTCTAAAAATACATTTTCAAGTTTCTTTTGATTTATAAGAGCTTCAATTCAGTTTATATTGAAGTTTACATGAAGTACTTACATACAGTCATCCTTAGAACTTCTATTCTTTTGATATTCAAGTAAGTCCTGGTTCTTTTATGATCATATATTATCTTTGAGCTTTCGATCATATTTCTTTCTTAAACCTTTTGTATAGGACATTCATCATGAGCTTTATCATCCATTTGAGCTTGGAGTATCTTTAAGCTTTGCCTTCTTCCTAAAAGAGTTTCACTTGAAACAAACCATATCAAACTTATCGTGATTCATTATTATCAAAATAAGAATTGTAAGCCTTGTTAGGCTAACAATCTCCCCCTTTTTGATGATGACAAATTTAGAGCAAAATGTAGGAAAATACCACTTACATACTTTCCTTTTTTAAAAAAAATTACAGCTCATGGCTCCCCCTCTCAACAAGCATGGGGTTTTCGTACACAATGCTTAGATTATAAATATCGTTAATGATCAAGCATACCAAATGCACTCATACAAGCATAAATGTATTCATTCAAGCATATCAAATACATTCATACAGTCATATACAAAATGCATTCATACAAGCCATTCATATATAAGTCATATACAAAATGCGTTCATACAAGCCATTCATATATAAGCATATTCATTCAAGCATATCAAATACATAATGCATTCATACAAATTCATACAAGCCATTCATATATAAGCATACATTACATATTTCTTTTTGCTCTTCTCTTTCTCAAACACTCTCCCCCTTTAGACATCAATCAAAAAGGAAGAGAGGGTGATACAACAAAAAGCATAGGCAAGAACTGAAATGCAAAGTACTTTTAGGTCTTACAAACACAAAAGAAATGTTGTCCGGTGAAGTACATAGAAATACTAATACATAAGAAAAAGTTTTTAAAATATCTCAAAAAGTAAGCATATCAATCAGAGGCTTCCTTAGATCCACTTTCATCTTCTTGTTCATCAGATATTTCAATAGATTCACCATCACTAGATGGAATAGAGCTAATATCCATCAAAGTTGTGCCTTTGGAAGAACTAGCAAAGTGTTTCTCAATCTTGTCAACATACTGAACAAGGCTTAAACAATGAGTTTCCAAAGTGGAAACCTTTTCCCATAGAGTACCAAGACCAATTTGCATCCCATCACTGAAGGTCATATAGTGATTGTAAAATAAAATGAACCAAAAGGGAGTTTCTGGGTCTAGCGGTAGTGAAGGGGCTGGCATGGAAGGCTGAGAAGGTGGTGCAGATGTGGTGTGACGATGTCCTTTGTGAAACCATCATTGAGTAGTTTTCTTATATCCCATACACTTAAGAATTGTGTCAGAAAAGATATTGTAATGGGTTTTGCTAGTGAAGTTGAATGATGGTGTGAGAACGTTAAAATGTGCAAATAGCATATTCAATATCCCAGCATATGGTAGAATGATACGAGGGGCATCAACTTTCATATTTATCCATTTGAGAAGTAAACTTGGAAGATCCAGCTTTTTCCCTTTAAGAATACACCACATAATAAAACAATCAAAGAAAGAAACATGGTCATGGGAACCAGATCGAAGTAGGATATTATACGTAATAAGTTTATGCAGGATTATAGCTTGGTGATTAAGCTGTTTGTGAATGGGTGGATGCCCAAAGGAGATGGGTGTATTTGTGACAAGAGATAAAAATTCCTTTGGAGTGAATCCTTGGGCCATTATCCATTGTTTTTCAACAATTTGTACTTTGAAATCTCCTGGCTTAACTCAAAGAATTTTTCCCAAAGATATGGGAATAAGATTAATACTCTGCCCTAGGAGATTTTTTTTTTATCCCATTTTCAAGTTTCTCCATGTTAGCATAGAAAATCCGTACTACGTTTGGATAGTACTCTTTTGCTTGATATGTAATAAATCGTTCCCATCCAATTTTCTTAAAAAGCTATAAGATTTCAGGAAAATCAGAATTGAAGAATGTAACATTAAGTACTTTACCTAGTATTGGTTATGCTGAAGCTATTTGATTTCTATAGATAGTTTTGGAGTAAGGAGTTACTAACCACTTCTCTACTTCATCATTGTTGATTCGTGTGGAGTTGGAGGCACCCTTGTTAGCAACCGATTTGATTCGAGGCACGTTTGTTTTGAAGAGTGAACTGGTAAACCCTAGAACTTAATGTGAGATGATGCAGAGGTTGGGTTTGAATCAGTATTTTAGACGATTTTGGAAGAGAAATCGGCTTGAAAAAGAGAAGGAATGAAAGTTTTTGGAGTGAGAGGAGAAGGGGTAGGTGTCTGAGAGTAGTTAAAAAGACACATAATAGGGTTTTAAACCCCTACCCGTCGTGAGGCAGTCACCTGCTACGAGGAGGTAGGCGCCTGTCGACCAAGAAAAATACCAAGTCAGTAGCATGGCAAACGCTTGTCACCCATGTGGCAGTCGCTTGCCAAGCAGATTTTTTGTTTAAATAGCTTCTCATATGTGCATCATTCCCAATTCTCATCTAATGAATATGAATCACTCCTCAGAGAGTGGTTTTGTAAATATGTCTGCTAATTGATCATTTGTATTGACAAATTCTAGTGTTATGTCCTTATTTTGCACATGATCTCTCAAGAAGTGATGTCTAATGTCAATATTTTTTATTCTTGAGTGTGATACCGAATGTTTTGAAATATTTATGAAACTTGTGTTCTCACACTTGATTGGAATAGTTTGATATTGAATTTTGAAATCTTTTAATTGTTGTTTCATATATAACGTTTGGGCACAGCAACTTCCAACTGCTATGTATTCTGCTTCTTCTATGAATAATGCCACAGAGTTTTGCTTCTTTAAGAATGAGGAGACTAATGAGTGTCCTAGAAAGTGACAAGTTCCACTAGTGCTCTTTCTATCTATTTTGCATCCAGCAAAGTCTGCATCTGAATAGCTTATCATTTCAAACTCAGTTCCCTTTGGATACCATAAGCCTAGTTCGAGTGTGCCTAGTAGATGTCTAAGGATTCGTTTAACTGCTATTTGATGTGATTCCTTAGGAGCCAATTGGAACCTAGCACACATACAAACACTAAACATGATATTTGGTCTACTTGCTATTAAGTAAAGTTATCATGCCTCGGTAATGCTTGGTATCTACTTGTTTCCCTTTTTCATCCTTGTCAAGACTAGTTGAGGTGCTCATGGGAGTTCCTATAGGTTTATTTTATTCAATATCAAACTTCTTTAACATGTCTTTAATATACTTAGTTTGATTTATGAAAGTTCTGTTTTTAGCTTGTTTGATTTGTAACCCTAGGAAGTAATTTCACTTTCCTATCATGCTCATCTCAAATTATTTTTTGCATCGACTTAGCAAATTTATTACACAATTCTTCATGAGTTGCTCCAAAAATAATATCATCAACATAAATTTGTACTATAAGCATGTCTTTATTTTTTATTTTTATAAATATAGTGCTATCTATCTTTCCTCTTGAAAATTTGTTTTGAAGTAGGAACTTGCTTAGTCTTTCATACCAAGCTTGTTTCAACCCATATAAAGCTTTTGTTAACTTATATACATGATTTGCACTTTTTGAGTTTTCAAAACCTGGAGGTTGTTTGACATATATTTCTTCATTTATATGTCCATTTAAGAATGCACTCTTTACATCCATTTGGTATAATTTAATATCCTTATGGGTTGCATAAGCTAAGAGCATCCTAATAGCTTCCATTCTAGCTACATGAGCAAAGGTTTCATCGTAATCAATACCTTCTTCTTGATTGTAGCCATGTGCTACTAACCTAGCGTTATTTCTTATAACTACACCACTTTCATCCTTTTTATTTTTAAACACCCATTTAGTTCCTATGATTGATTTATCTTTGGCTTTAGGTATAAGTTCCCACACTTGACTTCTTTCAAATTGATTTAGTTCCTCTTGCATAGCTATAATCCAAGAATCATCTTTTAATGCTTCTTCAATGTTCTTGGGTTCATCTTGGGACAAAAAGGCATAATGGTTGCAGATATTTTTCAATGAGGCTCTAGTGGTTATTCCTTTTGATGTTTCACCAAGAATTTGTTCTTTTGGGTGACTTTTAGCATATCTCTATTCTTTAGGTAGTTTTAGATTTTCTATAATGTTTTCATTTGAAGTTTCATTATTGTTTTCTTCTTTTATTTCAAGGCCTTCTTCTTTTTGTGGAATATCTTCTTTTTCCTCAATCTTAAATTTATTATTATAATTATTTGATTCATCAAATGTTATGTGTATTGATTCAATAATAGTAAGAGTTCTTTTATTATAAACCCTATAGGCTTTGCTATTTGTAGAGTAGCCTAAGAAGATACCTTCATCAGATATTGCATCAAACTTTCCTAAATCATCTTTAGTGTTAAGGATGAAACATTTGCATCCGAATACATGAAAGTAGGAGATATTTGGTTTTCTACCATTCCATAGTTCATACTGTGTTTTGTCTATACTCGATCTTATAGATACCCTATTTACAATATAACAAGCTGTATTCACAACTTCTGCCTAAAAGTATTTAGGTAGGTTATTCTCGTTTATCATTGTTCTTGCCATTTTATCATTGTTCTTGCCATTTCTTGTAGGGTTCTATTTTCTCTTTCTACAACTCCATTTTGTTGTGGAGTTCTAGGTGCTGAAAAATTAAGATTTATTCCATATTCATTACAAAACTTATCCACCTCTTTGTTTCTAAACTCCTTACCTTGATCACTTCTAAAGCTTGTTACATTATAGCCCTTTTAATTTTGTAATTTCTTGCATAAGGTGATTAGCATGTCACAAGGTTCATCTTTGTTTGCTAAAAATAATACCCAAGTGAATCTTGAATAATCATCCACTATTACAAAAGCATATTGTTTACCTCCTAGGCTTAAGGTTCTAGTTGGACCAAATAAGTCTAGGTGTAGTAGTTCTAGGGGTCTTTTAGTAGATATGTATATTTTCTTTTTGAAACTTGTTTTCCCTTTTGGCATGCATCACACATCTTGTCTTTTATGAATTTAGTATTTGGTAATCCCTTTACAAGATTTTTCTTAGATAATTTGGATAGTAGGTCCATGCTAGCATGTCCTAGTTTCCTATACCATAGCCAACTTATTTCATTTATTGCTGCCAAACTAGTTACGTTTTGATTCACTAGATTCCCAAGGTTTAGACAATAAACATTGTTTATCCTATGAGCTATAAACAAGGTTTTATTTTCCTTAAGATTTTGGATAACACATTTTTATTTCTTAAAAGTTATTTCGAACCCTTTTTCGCTTAATTGGCTTATACTTAAAAGGTTGTGTTTTAATCCTTCTACTAATACCACATTATCAATGGTAAGAGAAGGTTCTTTACCTATTTTCTGGATGCCAATAATTTTACCTTTGTCATTGTCGCCGAAGGTGACGTATCCCCCATCCTTGTGTTTCAAAGTAGTGAACTTGGTCCTATCACCGGTCATGTGCCTTAAACACCCGCTGTCCAAGTACCATTTATCCGTTGACGGTGTAGTCCTAAAGCATACCTACAATGAGGGATTCATTGTGTTAGTCTTTGGAACCCAAATTCTTTTAACTTTCTTTGTTTTGTTGTTAGTTCCTTTATTGACTTTCCATTCTCCTTGCACTTTAACATACTTTCTTCTTAGTGGGCAATCGAACATTAAATGACCTTTAGTTTTGCACATATAGCAAGTGGTGTGTTCATGTTTTTTGTTTGAAGAGGTGCTAGCATAGTGCTTAGCTTCCTTGACGAAGTATCCCATGTATAATTTTTTATTCTTTTTATTAGTTTTACCATTATAACCTATCCCTTCTTTATTTCCATGTAGCTTTTGCTGTCCAATCATCTTTTCAAAATTTTCTTTACCTTTTGTAAAGTTATATATAATCTTCTCCTTATCCTCTAGTGATTTCTTAAGTTGATTTACTTCTAAATCCTTTCTATTTAAATCTTCTTCATGAGTTTTGCCTAATTGAAGAGTTACTTTATTTATTTCCTCTTCTAACTTTTTAATACTAGAGTCTTTTTTCTTTTTCAATGGTTTTGAATGATTCAAGTTGCTTCAATAGTTCTTTATTTTCATCTTTCAAAGTTATATTTCTTTTGGAAATTTTTATGAATCTTTTATGTAGAGAAAACAACTCAGCTTGTAATTCATTGTAGGAAGGCATACTATCACACGACTCATCACAAGACTCATTGTAAGATTCTGTTGAAGAGTACTAGGAATTTACCTCTTCTTCATTCGCCATGAAGCATATATTTTCCATATCTTGTTCGCTTGATTCGTTTTCTGTCTCGCTGAAGCTTGAGTCATCCCAAGTGACCTTCGTAGCTGCCTTCTTTTTCTTCTTGTCTTTCTTGAGCAACAAGCAGTCCGGTTTGATATGCCCTTGTTTTTTTGCAATGATAGCATATAGGAGGTTAATTCTTACTTTTATTTTCTTTCCTACTTGCCTCTGCTTTTTTAGGTTTCTTTTTATTGAACTTTCTAGGAAATATTTTATTCCTTCTATAGAACTTACCTAGTCTCTTAGTGATGAATGCTAATTCATCTTGATCTAAGGCACTTGTTTCACTTTCCTCTTCACTAGTGCCGTGGCAAGATGCTTTTAGTGCAATGGATCTTTTATGCTTTGGTTCAGGATTCTTTTTTTCTTTTTAAGGCCATTTCATAGGTAAGAAGTGAACCTATGAGTTCATCTAAAGAGGTGGTCTTAAGGTTTCTACCTTCAGTGATAGCTGTAGCCTTTGGTTCCCATATGGAGGGAAGGCCTCTTAGAATTTTTCTGATCATTTTGTAGGTAGTATAAGTTTTCCCTAAGGCACTTAATGAATTTATTATGTGGGTAAATCTGGTGTACATACTTGATATTGTTTCATTGGAATTCATCTTAAATGTTTCATATTCGCTTGTTAACATGTCTATCCTGTTGTCTCTAACATCAATAGTTCCTTCATATGTCACTTCTAATTTGTCCCATATTTCTTTAACTGTCTTGCAAGCCATGACCCTATTAAATTCGTTAGCATCTAAAGCACAGTATAAAGCATTTATAGTACTCGAATTGATTTGAAGCATTTTATAATCTAAATTGGTCATATCCTTTTTCTCTTTTGGAGTCTGTTTTCCATCTACTATTTTTGTGGGAATAAGGTCTCCATCCATAACTATTTCCCATGCTTTTCAATCCATGTGTTGGAGATAGATTTGCATTCTATTTTTCCCAAAGGTATAGTTATGTCCACAAAAGATTGGTGGACGGGTTGAGGATTGGCCCCCTCC
This sequence comes from Malania oleifera, assembly GCF_029873635.1. Classification (NCBI taxonomy): domain Eukaryota; kingdom Viridiplantae; phylum Streptophyta; class Magnoliopsida; order Santalales; family Ximeniaceae; genus Malania; species Malania oleifera. The sequence goes on along the minus strand of NC_080419.1, from coordinate 77,187,854 downwards.
AAAAGGAGCTACTCCTATATTTCCCATTTAGATCTTTTTATAGCTCCATGTTAGGAATTTACTATAACTAGGCTCTGATACTAATTAAAATTAGGATAGCTTCCCAAAAGGGGGGTGAATTGGGTTTTTAAAACAAATTATTTCCTTTTAAATTTTTTGTATTATAACAACAAGCACACCTGTAACACAATCACAAAATTAAATCAAGTTAACCACAACCGAGAACAAAGTAATTAATATTTTGATATTTGTATCAATAGCCTTGTAACAAAGTATAAAACACGCTGAATTTGTATAAAACCTGTGTTATTTCATAATCACACTTCTTCCAAGTGTTCAATTTTTAAATAAACTTTCAGTTTTAATAAGTTTGGGATGATCAACCAACGTAGTCCTTTTCGGTTTCTGCAATAAATGCTGATCAAGGAAAAATGAATTATCTTCCGGTCTATTTAACAACCATACACTCAGAATTTATCAATTTTAGAGCATCCACACATGTTGTAAATTTTGCTGAAAAATAAAGAGTAAGGAAGAAGAGAGAGACACAAGATTTTATGAGGTTCAGCTTATACCCAGCCTACGTCCTCGCCTTTGGCAAACCACCAAAGGATTAACTAGTTCAGTACCATTGACGGGTGGAAGAATACCAATTACAACCACTCCTTTCTTTAGGCTAGAGCCCACCTCTCCAAACGATATTCCTTCTTTCGGTCCAACAATTCTACAGCTTTGAATCGTCTATAAACAAGAAACAAGATAAAGAAAGATTTGTGTACAAAAGATATTCTCATAGCTGAGTTGATTAGTACAAAATTCAGCACAAATATACTTCAAAGTAAATCAATATAAAAAGATTGAAGCTCAAAATGAATTTAGATCACCAAATATATCTTCCAAGTATTGAAAGATTCAGACTTTGAAAGCTCTACTTTGGAATTTGTATTAGCAACAATTTAGTAGTTGAAGTAAGATGAACACAAGAGATTTTGAGAGCTTTTAGAGAATTTTGATTGCTAGAAAACTTCTTGGTGTTGAAATCTTTGAAGTTTGGGGGTATATAGAGATGTTTAAAAGTATTTCCTTGCCCTCGAAGTTTACTCTGAGAAATCTTCAAGTTTTCTAAAAGGGTAGTGCCCAAGAAATCCATTTAAAAAATCTACCATTGAGAATTTTAAAAATCTGTTTGAGTGGCAATCGCCTGCCATATAAGAAACTGAACGATCCAAAATACTGGCAGTCGCCTGCCAAAACCTAGGCAATTGCCTGGCTTGACCACCCAGGCGCTTGGCTGTGCTCAGGCATTCTGGCACCCTACTACCTTCTTAAAAATTCTTTCTACAAATTGGATAGTTGCCTGCCACATGTAGGCAGTCGCCTGGCTATTCAGCTTCACTTTATATTCTTTTCAAAAACTTTTCTTCTTTTAAGACCTTATTTATTTTGACTTTAAACATTCTTTAGAGTTTTTCTAAAAATACATTTCTATGTTTCTTTTGATTTATAAAAGCTTCAATTTAGTTTATATTGAAGTTTACATGAAATACTTACATACAGTCATCCTTAGAATTTTTATTCTTGTGATCTTCAAGTATGTCCTGGTTCTTCTATGATTATACATTATCTTTGTGCTTTTGATCATCTTCTTTTCTTAAACCTTTTGTATAGGACATTCATCATGAGCTTTATTATCCACTTGAGCTTGGAGTATCTTTAAGCTTTGCCTTCTTCCTGAAAGAGTTGCACTTGAAACAAACCATATCAAACTTATCGTGATTTTTTTTCATCAAAATAAGAATTGTAAGCCTTGTTAGGCCAACAAGAGGACATATCATCTTATGGTGACCTCTTGTTAGATTTGGTGTATTCCCAAAGGGGGGGGGGGGTGAATTGAAATTTTAAAATCTTTTCCTAACTTAATCCAACAATTAGTATTACACAAACCTAGGGCCTTTCTATGTAATCACAAACCTAATCAAGTACTCAACCAATAAATATAAACATATAGGTGCAAAAAGTAAATTGCAGAAAATAAAATGACACTAAATATGTTATCAGGGTTCGGCCAATACTGCCTACGTCCCTACCTTGGCTCACCAACACAAGGATTAAAACTGTAAGGCTCACTTAAATGGGCGAAGCAGCACCTAACACACCAGGTCAATTACCGAGGTTGACCTCAACCTAACCAATCCTTTCAGGCTAGATTACCGACCCCTCAGGCCATGCCTTGAATACAACAATATTTTCACAATATGACCGGTACAGTGATTGTGCTTCTCAATAAAGCATATATGTACCAAATGCAATCAATCACATGCACATCAACAATATTGGTAATGTAAGCTCAGTGATGTGAATATTTGTGCAAACAACACTCAACAAGATATCATCACTAGAATGTTCAAGAGTGTTCTAAACAAGCTATGTCTTTGAAACAAGGTATATTAAATCTCAATGTTCAATTAGACTTTCAAAGCTGCTTAATAAAATATTCAAACTAACTCAAAATATTTGCCTTCAACGTAATGAGATCAAGAGTAGTTTGAAAAATATTATAGCTTGTAGAAAATGTTTTTGCACACAAAATCAAAGCTAAGGGAATCTTGCAATAACAATGCAAAGATCCCTAAGCTTGTTATTTTATCCCAACACAAGATTTATAGTATTGAAATATGGGGGATAAACTTAACTAAACTCCCATAAAATGAATCACACAATCAAACAAGAATAGTGGGAGTATTAGTAGTATCCAATAATCACAAGCACACTCAATATGATCTCACAATATCAAAATGTATCAAGAGAGTAAATATTTGAGAGTATTTAGGAAATATGAGTTTCTGAAAAAGAGAGGATTTTGCACTAATGATTTTTGCTAATTGTTGCTAATCCACACAAATGAACTCATATTTATTGGTCAGGGTAAAATTATAACTGTTTAGGACCCATAGGGATTCTTAGAAAAGTTTAAAAGCACTTAGAAAATATTAACCCTATTTAATCAATTTAACCTTGTTAAAAATTTAATTAACTTGAGAAGGTTCGGGTGGCTAAACCAAGGTTCGGTCGCTCGAATAGACTGAGCTTTGAAAAGTATTTTAAATGGTTCGATAGCCCAAGTTTGGGTTCAATTGCCTAAGCAAAAGTTAGAAACATTTGCTCCGAGGTTCGGGTGCCCAAGTTTGGGGTCGGTAGCCCGAACACAAGAGTTCGGTTGTCCAAGGCACGATTTGAACTAAAATGCTCGGCAGCCCGAGTTGGTAAACTATCTTTTTCAAAGGGTTCGGGCGCCCAAGGGAGATAGGGTCAAAATGGTTTCAGTAGCCTGAAGCATGGTCAAACTGTTGACTTCTCAACAGTTTGGGTGCCCGAGGTGATTTCTTCACATAGGGTCTGGTCGCTCGAGGTCCCACATTTTACCCTAATATTGTTCAACTCAATTCAATTTACTCCCCATATTATGAATGATGATGGGGACTTATTTGTGCATATGTGTAGGGACCTAAGGTCTTTTCAAGGGCTGTTAGCTTTGGTGCAACCCAAAGAGGGGGGAGGGGGTAGTGAATTGGGTATTTAAAATTTATTACCTAGGTCAATCCACTAATCAACAGTATTACACAAACCTACGGCCAATCTAGTGCATGTAAAATAAATCAATGCAAATATACAATGAAATTTAAATTGCAATAGAAATTTAATCAAGCATGCATGATAAAGTAGTAAACAAGACGACACCCGAAAATGTTTTCGAGGTTCAGCCAAATTGCCTACGTCCCCACCTTGGCTAACAAGCACGAGGATTACCATTATAGGCTCACTTAACGGGTGGAGTGGCACCTAAACAACTAGGTCAATTATTATAGGGCTGACCTCAACCTTTACAACCAGGTCAATTAACAAAGGGCTAACCTCAACCTTCACAATCCTTACCAAGTTGGATTTCCACCCCCTCAGGCCCCATTTGGAAATACAACAATATTTACTTAATGAAATGGTACAAGGATTGTGCTTTCATGTAAAGTAGATATGTACCCAATACGCACAGTATAATCAATACACTACCAAAAGATAGAATTTGATAATCTTAGTGTAGTCCAAGTTTCTACTCTCAAATAATTATGCAAATATTGCAATCAGTGCGTGAGAGTGCAAATGATAGGATCTTTTTGTCAAAATAATATTTCAATCACAATGCACATGTAACGCCCTGAACCCTGAAACTCGGGTCCAATGCGTTATACCTGATAAAATCCCTAATAATCCATAAACCAATATATACACAGTGGAAAACATAAACATAATCTCCATATAACATAATACCAGAGTTTACTAATTCTAACTATAATCCATATTAAATCATCCATCACCTGCATTTCCATAAATCTACATAACTAAAAAAAAATTCAATATTTTCACAATCATTCCTTACTCAATAGCCTTAAAACATAAAGGCATAAAACATAAATATTTACATTCCCCAAAATTAACATTGAAATATACCATTTTATTTTTCTATTTCCCAATAATGCTATAAAAACCTTGAGCTCTCAAAGTTCGATCTCAAGGAAATCCTGAACAAAAAAGATAAATTCATATTTGGGTGTGACACATCTTAATAAGGGAAGAAACAATATATTAAACTCAGCATGTGGCCATCACGAGATTATACATATCATTTTATAATATTTTCAAATCATTAACATAATATTGGAAATAATTTTCTGAACCTAACAATCACATGCAAAGGTTTACCCCCAAGATGACCCAAGGATAGGGGTGATTACCCGCCTATACAAGTAGCACCCCTCTACTCTGATATTTAGGCAACCCAAAGGTCGCAGCTACAACATCTCAGGGCACTCACCTTACTCAGTCAGCCCTCAAGTGATAAATTGATCTCGTACTCACACAGCTTATACAAAAGTTTACCGATGAAGACCCTAAGGATAGTGAAATCTACCCGCCCATACAAGTAGGTTCCCTCTGCCCTAACACGTTATGTGGCTACTGCCACATTTGTAACTACTAGTGCACTCGCCTTACTCAGAAAATCCTCAGGAAAAAGGTACTCCTCGCCCAATCATAATATGTTCTATGCACATACATACTTCTAATATCATAATACATCATTCTTTCTATCATTATTCAATCTTACACATCTGTTCATATTCATAGCTTAACATTTCATTGCATTTCACTTTAAGTGACTCTTTCCCATTTGTATCATTCATATTTCACATATCATTTCATTGCATTATCATTCCTTGTCATTTGATTTCATAATATTTTCATTTCATTCCTTTGTACTACAGCTGCTTTTTAGCCATCATTTGTTACTCCATATAGAAATGCGCTAGAATCTACTAACCCGACTTTGAGCCGTCGTACCTTTATATGGTTGCATTTAACATACATAAACAACATTGTCCATATCAAATTTTATTCTCATTACTTTACTTACTTAGCCTGCATCTCATGCATTTAACATATAATTTGCACAGATTCTCATGCCACACAATCTAACAGTAAAATTCATACATATTTCTCATAAAATAAGCCAACCCATATTTAACATTTATATACTCAAAATACACTTCATTTCTTACATAATTATCCTGAAAATATTTGTCCACTTTCATCAGTTCATTTTTGCATATACATATCTAATAAACAACCCTAAACTCGGAAAAAATATTATTTAAACAGTTGGCATTTTACCCATACCGAAACATATACACGTATATATAACATAATTTATTTTTCCATTAAATTCGTAAAAATTCTAGTTTAATATATATATTTTCCCCTTACCTAGTTTCTTGAACTACGATAATAGGGACTCCGAAAATTACATGCGGCGCTCACCCGGACCCTGAATAAAAAATCCTAATTCTATTAAATTAATCCTAAATAAAATATTTATTTAATACTTCCTAGGCCCTTAAATACCCAATAAATAATTATACCCTTAAATATAGTCAAATTACCAAATTTTTCAAATCCTACTCTCGCTTTGGAGTGGGGCCTAGAAAACCCCAATTGGAAATTTATCCACGTCAAAATGACGACAATCACGACTAGGACCACGTGGTGGTAGCCGATCGTCGATTTAACCTTATATTTAAAAAGAAATTGAGAGAAGGAGGAAAAGTTACCTTTCCCCAGAAGCAGTGCCTAAGTTGTTCTCATGTAAAATCTGTTCCAATAGAAATGTCAGCAGCAGAACCAGCAATCCAACGGCACCTTCCGTTTCCCTATCCGCCGCAAACTCATCGAGAAATTAAGAGAAGGAGAGAGACGGAGACGGAGAGGTGCGACACGCAAGAATGAAATTTAGGGGGGGGGGGAAGTTGCATCTCTGACTTCTTCTTCTTCTTCTTTCTTTAACTTTAACTTTATATATATATATATATATATATATATACATATCTTATTTCAATTAGTTTTTTTTTAAATCCAATGTAAAAATATTTAATTTAATAACTAATTCTTTAATTATTTAATTTATCTTAATTTAATTTAATTTCTTTATTTTTAATTTTTTTTCTTCTTTTTCCCACACCATTCCTTTTATTTATTTATTTGTTATTTTATTTATTTATTTTTCTAATTATTTTAATCATTTTAATTTTTTGGGTCTTTAGATTCTCCCTTCTTAAAAATTTCATCCTCAAAATTTGTTACCCGATCTTTCATTTCCATAATGCTACGATTTACCATATCCCACACCATAATCTCAACAACAAAATTATATACTTTAAATCCAATACACATCCAAGTTCGCTATATAAGGACCAGTCTCACGGCTAAGAAACATCACCGTCCATGGATTTACTGTGGTTTTCAGAAACTTTCAACTGAATCAAAAAATCACAGAAGTCCGCCAAGGGATTTCTGCCTCCAAGCTATAAGACAAAATCCTATACTTCCCTACACATACCTACTTCTCAATACCTAACTTAACCCATCCATTTAGCATCCTTATCCTAATTATTTCCTATACTCTGGTATAAATCATCTCTAACCTAATACTCTAACAATTCCATATCCAGGCAATGTGAAATTAATCACACTTCCGGCTAGATACTGCTCTGATACCATTTGTAATGCCCCAAACCCTTAAACCTGGGTTTGGTGCATTATACCTGATAAAATCCCTGATAATCCATAAACCAATATATACACAGCGGAAAACATAAATATAATCTTCATATAACATAATACCAAAGTTTACTAATTCTAACTATAATCCATATTAAATCATCCATCACCTGCATTTCCATAAATCTACATAACTCTCAAAACAATTCAGTACTTTCACAATCATTCCTTACTCAATAGCCTTAAAACATAGAGGCATAAAACATAAATATTTAAATTTCCCAAAATTAACATTGAAATATACACTTTTTTTTCTCTATTTCCCAATAATGCTACGATTTACCATATCCCACACCATAATCTCAACAACAAAATTATATACTTTAAATCTAATACACATCCAAGTTCCCCATATAAGGACCAGTCTCACGGCTAAGAAACATCACGGTCGATGGATTACTGTGGTTTTCAGAAAATTTCGATTGAATCAGAAAATCACAGAAGTCCGCCATGGGATTTCCGCCTCCAAGCTATAAGACAAAATCCTATACTTCCCTACACCATACTTACTTCTCAACACCTAACCTAACCCATCCATTTAGCATCTTTATCCTAACTATTTCCTATACTCTTGTATAAATCATCTCTAACCTAATACTCTAACAATTCCATATCCAAGTGATGTGACATTAATCACACTTCCGGCTAGATACTGCTCTGATACCATCTGTAATGCCCCAAACCCTTAAACCCCGGTCCGGTGCGTTATACCTGATAAAACCCCTGATGATCCATAAACCAATATATATGCAGCGGAAAACATAAACATAATCTCCATACAACATAATACCAAAGTTTACTAATTCTAACTATAATCCATATTAAATCATCCATCACCTGCATTTCCATAAATCTACATAACTCACAAAACAATTTAGTACTTTCACAATCATTCCTTACTCAATAGCCTTAAAACATAGAGACATAAAACATAAATATTTACATTCCCCAAAATTAACATTGAAATATACACTTTTCTTTTTCTATTTCCCAATAATGCTATAAAAACCTCGAGCTCTCAAAGCTCGATCACGAGGAAATCCTAAAAAAAAAAAGATAAATTCATATTCGGGTGAGACACATCTCAGTAAAGGAAGAAACAATATATTAAACTTAGCGTGTGGCCATTATGAGATTATACATATCATTTTATAATATTTGCAAATCATTAAGATAATACTAAAAATCATTTTCTAAACCTAATAATCACATGCAAAAGTTTACCCACAAGATTACCCAAGGATAGGGGTGATTACTTGCCCATACAAGTAGCACCCCTCTGCTCTGATATTTAGGCAACCCAAAGGCTGCAACTACAGCATATCAGGGTACTCACCTTACTCAGTAAGCCCTCAAATGATAAATTGATCTCGTACTCACACAGCTCATACAAAAGTTTACCGGCGAAGGCCCTAAGGATAGGGAAATCTATCCGCCTATACAAGTAGGTTCCCTCTGCCCTAGTACGTTATGCGGCTATTGCCAAATCCGTAACTACTAGTTCACTCGCCTTACTCAGGAAGCCCTCAGGAAAATGGTACGCCTCGCCCAATCGTAACATGTTTTATGCACATACATACTTTTAATATCATAATACATCATTCTTTCTATCATTATTCAATCATACACATCTGTTCATATTCATAGCTTAACATTTCATTGCATTTCACTTTAAGTGACTCTTTCCCATTTGTATCATTCACATTTCACATTTCATTTCATTACATTGTCATTCCTTGTCATTTCATTTCATAACATTTTCAATTCATTCCTTTGTACTACAGCCGCTCTTTAGCCGTCATTTGTTAGTCCACATAGAAATGCGCTAGAATCTGCTGTAGTTAGTCCACATAGAAATGCGCTACAATTAGCTAACTCGGCTTTCAGCTGTTGTACCTTTACATGGTTGAATTTAACATACACAGGCAACATTGTCTATATCATATTTTGTCCTCATTACTTTACTTACTTAGCTTGCATCTCATACATTTAACATATAATTTGCACAGATTCTCATGCCACACAATCTAACAGTAAAATTCATACATATTTCTTATAAAATAAGCCAACCTGTATTTAACATTTATATACTCAAAATACACTTCGTTTCTTACATAATTATCTTGAAAATATTTTCCACTTTCATTAGTTCATTTTCACATATACATATCTAATAAACAACCCTAAACTCGAAAAAAATATAATTTAAACAGTTGGCATTTTACCCATACCGAAACATATACACGTATATATAACACAATTTATTTTTCCATTAAATTCATAAAAAATTATGGTTTAATATATATTTTTCCCCTTACCTAGTTTCTTGAACTACGCCAACAGGGACTCCGAAAAATACCTACAGCGCTCTCCTGGACCTTGAATCAAAAATCCTAATTCTATTAAATTAATCCTAAATAAAATATTTATTTAATACTTCCTAGGCCCTTGAATACCCAATAAATAATATACCCTTAAATATAGCCAAATTACCAAATTTCCCAAATCCTACTCTCGCTTTGGAGTGGAGCCTAAAAAACCCCAATTGGAAATTTATCCATGTCAAAATGACGGCAATCGCGACTAGGACCACGTGGTGGTACCTGATCGTCAATTTAACCTTATATTTAAAGAGAAATTGAGAAAATGGGGAAAAGTTACCTTTCCCCAGGAGCAGTGCCTAAGCTGTTCCCATGAAAAATATACTCCAGTACAAATGTCGGTAGCGGAACCAGGAATCCAATGTAACCTTCCGTTTCTCGATCTGCTGCAAACTCATCAAGAAATTGAGAGAATAAGAGAGACAGAGACGGAGAGGCGCGGCACGCAGGGATGAAATTTAGGGGAGGGGGGGAAGTTGCGTCTCTGACTTCTTCTTCTTCTTCTTCTTCTTCTTCTTCTTTCTTTAACTTTTACTTTATATATATATACATATCTTATTTCAATTAGTTTTTTTTTTTTTTAATCCAATGTAAAAATATTTAATTTAATAACTAATTATTTAATTATTTAATTTATCTTAATTTAATTTTTTATTTTTTTTCTTTTTCCCATGCCATTCCTTTTATTTATTTATCTGTTTATTTATTTTCTAATTATTTTAATGATTTTAATTTTTCGGGTCTATATAGCACAACCAAAGATCATAAGCACACTTCAAATATCTCAACAAATAATATTTCTCAATATAAACCATAGGAGATATTCAGATTTAATTTATAAAGTAATTTGATCTTTGTGTTCAAGAAGATAAAATCAATCAAAGGTTATTTCAACAAAGATCTTTTTGCATATGCACAAATATCTGAACAAAATATTTCTCAAAATAAGTCACACAAGATATTTGAAATGGATTTGCAAAAATTTATTTTCACAAACAAAAAGCAATACGAACTCTTGAGTATTGCAATGATGATGCAAAACTCACAAGCTCTACGAAGTTTTCCTACAGAAGACTTATTAATGAAGTCTCCTAGAAAAACTTCAAGCTTACTCTCGGATAAAAATATATATCAATCAACTAGAACAAACGAGAGTGTAAGCTTAGCTGGATACTCATAATAGCACTCTTACTTAACAAGAATTGCAATGAGGATGAGTAAGAATGAAGAAATAAGGTTTGGATGTGAGAAATAGAGCTTTTGAGAATCAGAGGATTTTTGCTAATTGTTTTTCTAATCTTGTTACTAATTATTCCAAATGAAGGGGTATTTATGGACAACCTCTAAAATATAACCGTCAGGGACCTACTGGGAATAATTAGGAAAGTTTTAAATCATTTTAAAATAATTAACTCTGTTTAAAATATATAACCACAGTAAAAAATCAGGGCAATCCGAGAGGTTCGGTCGACCAGAAACATTTTCAATCGACCGAAGTTCATATGGTTCGGTCAACCAGGCCGAAAATGAACTGAGGATAGGATCGACCGGATATATGTGTCAAGGGAAATTTTTTTAGGTTTGGTCGACGAGGAGAAAAATGAACTATGGTCTCGGTCAACCATAAAGGGTGATTTTTCCAAACAGCGCGGTTCGGTCGACCAGGAAGATTTGAAATAGATGGTTCGGTCGGCCAAGACGTTAGGACATCTCTTGAGGACCCTCGGTCGACCAGACGGTTGGAGTTCATTTTGGGCTCAGTCGATGAGGTGGTCAACAAGTTGACTCGAAGGGAGTTCGGTTGACCGAGCATAAATGAACTATATCAGTTTGGTGGATTGGACCGTGGTCAAATTGTTGACCTGAACTGAGTTCTGTCGATCGGGCGTATTTGTACGTGGAAGTACGGTCGACCGAAAGTACCTATTTAAAGCATTTCATTCCTGTTTAAGCATGCAAACACCCTATTCAAATGACCATTCATATATATATGCATGAATGAGTGTCCTGGGGTCATTTCTAGGCCCTTTTTAGTTTGAGAATACCGAAAAAATCCGATGTCGATCGACCGGTGTTCCCTGAGGTCCATATATGGTCTTGAGCTTATCCATCCTACCATGCAGGCAAGGCATTAATTGTTACAGACCATGTTCCTTAAATTACTATTACAGACCCAAATAATATAAATTACAACAAGAAAAAGTTCTTCAAGGTCATCGGCCTTCAAGTTTTCACGTGCCATCAAATGATCTTGTTATTATGAACCTGCACACAAACTTGACAGATATCAAATGCCTGAGTATTTGTCATAATCAAAATAGGGTATGACCCATAGGGTCAACAAGGGCCATTTTGAGATAATCCCAAAAAATTCGGTGTCAGTCAACTGAAGGGTGTTCTAGTGACATTCAATACCCTATGGTTAGTCTATGGTCAACTTGAGCTTACAAAACCTACATGCATGTCATGCAGTGATCATTACATATCCATTTGAAATGAAATTATTGCAAACCAACAAAATTAAATGCAAATAGAATTGACAATAGTGGTCTTCATTTCTTTTGCTTCTCTAAACGCCATCATATAGTGTGAGCATTGAGTTCTATTGGCCTAACTGGGTTTTTCAATCTTATTTTGATGATAACAAATGAAGGATGTTTTAACTTGCGTTGCATAGTGACTTTATTTTAGGTCTAAGTAAAAGGATACTCATGGTTAATCATGGAAGTAAGCTTAAAACGAAACTTAAAGTCAATGAAGTGAAAGCTTCTCAGTATGTTGAAGCAATGAACAACAAATGAAGAGCTTAAAGGCTAAGAAGGTCACGAAGTAAAGATTGAACCTTAGGAGGCTGCAAGACTTAGTGATTAAGGAGATCATGCTTAGAACGATATTTGTAAGTACCTCAAGTCATTACTATTTAGATATGTGGAGCTCCTTAAGATACAAAGACTTAGAGACCAGCACTTGAAAACTCCTTGAAAATGTTTTTGAAAAATTATAATTAAGTTTTTCAAGTAAACTAGATTTTAAAAAATAAAAAATAAATAATATTTGAAAAGAGCGAACTGCCCAGCCAACTGACTAAATGAACTGAAAACACCCAGCCGACTGACTATTTTGAACATGGTTTAGTTAGCTGACTGATAGAAAATCTATAGCAAGGTTAACTATTCAGCCAACTAACTCGATGAACTGAAAACACCCAGCCGACTGACCATTTTGAACGTGGTTCAATCAGCCAATTGAAATTATTTTTTGAAGAGATAGAATGGTGTCAGTCGTCTATCCAGCTGACTGACTAGTACAAAAAGTGACCTAGTCGAGTAAATTAGCCAACTGACTCTATGAAGAATTTTTGAATTTCAAACTTATAGGAAGATTTTCAAAATTAATTCTATGATTTAATATGTTTTGAAAAGTTACCTAAATGCTCCATGTTAAATGAGAAAACTTTTCTTTAAAAAGTCTATAAATATCTCCCTTACTAAATGCAAAAATACGCTCAAGCAATACACGCTTTCTACGCTAAAGTTCTCCTAAAGTTCATTCTTGCACGCATTCTTGCTAAGGAAAACTCTACGAAATTGCTGGTTAATTAAAAAGTTTGGGTTTTGATTTGCATCTAAAATCTTATATCAATAAGAAAGAACCATTGGTGGCTTCTAAACCTTGAGCTTCACATTTTTATTTAAATTTTATTTTGAAGTACGATTAGAGATTTAAATTGTACAACTTGCTCTATGTTTGAGAGTGTTTTTGTACACAGATATACATTCCTTTCTACTAGACCTTTGACGGTTCAATGTATAGTTGGATCGCTGCACCAAGCACAGGTTGTTGCTTGGAGAGGTTTCTCTTACTGAAAAAAGGTTGGTTGTAGTAAAGGTTTTTGTTCCACCCAAAAGGAACAAGGTATAGTGAAATCCTTAAGTGGTTGACCTAAGGTGACGACATAGGCTGGGGTAAGCCAAACCTCATAAAAATAGTGGTGTCACTCTCTTTCCCTTGCTCTCTTAAAATTCCAGCAAAAATATAAACTATGTGGATGTTGTAATTCTTTCAATCATAAAAACAATGTATATTGGAAATTAAATAAACCAAAGCCTAATTTGTTCTCGGGCTTGCGGAAACCGGAAGGGAATACATTGGTTAATCAATATTATGCGGAAATCGTAAGGGAGTACGTTGATTAGTTAACAACTGAAAACCTATTAGTTGAAGGTTTATTTGAATTTTGATTTTGGAAAAAAGTGATTGGATGTTATTTTAATCTTTATTTCAAAGGCCAACTATAGGACTTACACATTCATATACAAGCTTGTTCAATATTGCAAAGCAAATATTGATTACTTGTATTGTGTTTGCTTGGTTTGAATAGTTAATCAATTGGTTGTGTATGTTGTGGTTGTGGATTGAATAAAAGAAGTAAGTGTTTGTGTGTATTGCCTAATCAACAAGAATATATGAAGTCTTTAAAAGATTGTTAAAAGTCAAGAACTCATAAAAAGACTCTAAGGAATTTTAAATAACCCAATTCACCCCCCGTTGAGACAACACCTTAGGTTTCAATTGGTATCACAACGGTTATAGCAAATCCCAATAAGTAGCTATATAAAGATCTAGATGGCACAAATACGAGTAGCACCCTTTGGTGAGGGTCAATCCTCAACTAGACCACCCATTTTTTGTGGACTCAATCACACCTTTTGGAAGCAACGAATGAGAATCTACCTTCAAACAATGGACTGGAAGGCATGGAATGTTTTCACAAATGCAAATCTGATCCTTACTAAGCTAGTAGATAGAAAATAAGTACCTAAAGAAGAAAAAGAACTAATCAAATCAGATTACAAAATGCTGCAAATTAACTCAAGTGCAATAAACACCCTATATTGTGCACTTCATGCAAATGAATTCAATAGAGTAATGGCGTGTAAAATAATTAAGGAAATTTGGAATAAATTAGAACTAACCTATAAAGGCACGGTAGATGTTAGAGACAGTAGAATTCGTATGTTAATTAGTGAATATGATATGAAGCTTTTAGGATGAATTTCGATGAAACTATAACAAGCATGTACACTAGGTTCACACATATCATAAACTCACTAAGTGCCTTAAGAAAAACATATTCCACCCATGAGATGATTCGCAAAATTCTAAGAGCACTTCCACCTATTGGGGAACCGAAAGCCACGGTCATAATGAAAGGTAGAAACCTAAAAACAACTTCATTAGATGAACTTATAGGATGACTTCTAACCTATGAAATGGTTTTGAAAGAAAGAAGTATGGAAAATAAAAATAAGAAGTTTATAGCACTAAAAGCCCCGAAAGAACATTCAAGTGTAGAAGATAATGAATCTAGTGAATTAGAAGATGAAGAGTTAGCTTTCATAACTAAAAGACTTTGAAAATTCTTCAAAAGAAACAATAAGTTCACTAGAAAATTCAATGGATCAAAAACTAAAAAAGGTGAAAGTAATAAAAAGGAATACAAAAGCAAAAATAAACCTCCCACTTGCTATCACTGTAAAAAGGTTGGACACATCAAGCCGGACTGCCCACAACTCAAAAAGGAAAAGAGAAAAAAGAAGCTTGCAATGAAGGGAACTTGGGATGACACAAATTCAAGTGAATCGGAGAGCGAGTCAAGTGATCAAGAAGTAGAAAACATGTGTTTCATGGCACACAACGAAGAGGTAAACTCTTACTACTCTTTCTCAGAAGATTTGTGTGATGAATCATGTGATAATTCATGTGAAAGCATGCCTTTTTATAAAGAACTTCAAGCTGAATTATTCTCTCTTCATGATAAGTTCATTAAGGTCTCAAAAAGGAACATAAGCTTGAAATAACAAAACGAACACTTAGAAATCAGCTTGAATCTTAAAAAATTGTTGAAAAAGTAAAGGACCTAAAGATTGAAGAGCTTGAGAATAAAGTAGATAACATGTCTCAGAAATTAGTTAAGTCTCAAGTGAATGAAGATAGCAAGAGAGTGCTAGAAATAATTGATCTTAAAAACCAAATTCAAGATAAGGAGAAGGTTATTTACAACTTTACCAAAGGTACAGATAACTTCAAAAAAATGGTTGGACAATAGAGGATGACTAATAATAAAGAAGGAATTGGTTACAATGGAACACCAAACAAAAGAAAGAAAAACTTGTTTATTGGATATTTTGTAAATCAATCTAAGCACTATGCAAGTACTTCATCGACAAACATTTATGAGCATACTACTTTGTTGACTACATGTGTTCAAATAAAGGTCATATAATGTTTGATTGTTCACTCAAAAAAAAGTACATTAAAGTAAATAATGAATGGAAGATAAACACTAAAACCAGACGAGACTTAAAGAAAGTTAATAATGTTTGGGTTCCAAAAGTAACTACATAAATCCTATCTTGTAGGTTTGCTTTAGATCCACTTCGTCTAAAGAAAAAATGATACTTGGACGGCGAATGGTCAAGACATATGACTGGAGATAAATCTAAGTTCATTTCTCTCACTCAAAAGGATGGAGGATATGTAACCTTCGGTGACAATGCAAAAGGCATGATCATTGGAATTGGAAAAATAGGTAAAGACTTTTCACTCACTATAGATGATGTCATGTTAGCTGATGGTCTAAAGCATAATCTATTAAGCATTAGTCAACTTAGTGACAAAGGTTTTGAAATAGTGTTTAAGAAAGACAAATACATAATTTAGAATTCTAAAGATCATAAGACACTATTCACTGCACATAGAATGAAAAATGTGTATTGCATAAACCTTGATAGCTTGATCTCTCAAGATATAACTTGCTTAGCTGCCATAAGTTAAAATAGTTGGCTTTGGCATAGAACATTAGGACATGCCAGCATGGATCTCATATCTAAACTCTCCAAAAAGAATTTAATTAAAGGCTTTCCAAACACCAAGTTTATCAAAGATAAAGCGTGCGATGCCTGTCCACTAGGAAAACAAATAAAGAAAAGCTTCAAAAAGAAGAAACATATATTAACTAGTAGACCACTAGAACTAATACACATTGACTTGTTTGGTCCTACTAGAACTCAAAGATTTGGAGAAAAACAATATGCCTTCGTAATTGTTGATGATTACTCTAGATATACATGGGTATTGTTTTTAGCTAACAAAGAGGAAGCTTGTAATTCATTAATCACTCTATGCAAGAAGTTTTGAAATGGGAAAGGGTACAATGTCTCAAATCTAAGAAGTGACCAAGGAAGAAAATTTAAGAATCAAGACATTGAAAAATTTTGCAGGGGCATAAGCCACAACTTTTCA
The DNA here is from genome assembly GCF_029873635.1 of Malania oleifera. Taxonomy (NCBI): domain Eukaryota; kingdom Viridiplantae; phylum Streptophyta; class Magnoliopsida; order Santalales; family Ximeniaceae; genus Malania; species Malania oleifera. The sequence continues at coordinate 77,171,004 of NC_080419.1, read as the reverse complement.
GTACCTAGAACCCCACAACAAAATGAAGTTGTGGAAAGGAAAAATAGAACTCTTCAAGAAATGGCAAGAACTATGCTTAATGAAAATAACTTACCCACGTATTTTTGGGTCGAAGCTATAAATACAGCTTGCTATGTAATTAATAGGATTTCTATTAGATCAAGTATAAACAAGACACCTTATGAATTATGGAAAGGAAGAAGACCTAACATAACTTACTTTCATGTCTTTGGGTGTAAGTGTTTTGTACTCAATAAAAAAGATAACTTATGAAAATTTGATGCTAAATCGGATGAATTTTCCTAGGATACTCTACAACTAGTAAGGCCTATAGGATCTATAACAAAAGAACACTCACCATAACTGAATTAATTCACGTAGATTTTGGTGAATCAAATCCTTTTTCAAGAGAAGTCAAAAATGAATAAAAGGATGATATTTTCAAAAAAGATGATGAGATAGAAATCAAGGAAGAAAAAAAAATAAATGATGGAAACCCAAAATATGAACCTATAGAAAATCCAGAATTACCAAGAGAATGGAAGTATAAAAAAGATTACCCTCAAGATCAAATTATAGGTGAACCATCTAAAGGTGTAACAAGTAGATATTCTCAAAAGAATCTATGCAATCACTATGCATTCCTATCTCAAAATGAACCTAAAGATGTTGAAAAGGCCCTTAAAGATGACTCTTAGATAATTGCTATGTAAGAAGAATTAAACCAATTTGAAAGAAGCAAAGTTTGACAATTAGTACCCAAACCTAAAAATCATTCGATCATAGGAACTAAATGGGTATTTGGAAATAAAAAGGATGAGAATTGTCGCGACGTCCCGGGAGCGCGTGTGCCCCGGGTGGCGAAATTAAAATCATTTTAATATTTTCATGGAAAAACATAGATATCGGAGTCGCCACTGACCTCTAGTGCGGTTAGAACACATGATTACTACCCCGTTAGGGGTAGAATCGGTCTACATTTCCAGAGTTGGGGCCGGGAGTTCGATTACGCGAGGGGAAGGTACAAGCACCCCCTACGCGCCCGTTCTTACGAACGGTACCTAATTAATTTGAAATTATCCCTAAGTTAATCTAATAATTCTTTAAATTACTCCTTTTATGAGTTTATAAATACATAGGGAAAATAAATAAATAAATAAATATATACATATATTCCCTCAGAGCTTAGGGTACGTGATGCCCAAAGGCTCATACTCCCGCAATAAAATCATAGGGAATATAAAAATCAAAAATATTTAATAAATAATAAAAAATATATATATAATAAAATAAAATAATAATAACCATTATAATAATGAACATAATAATAATAACAATAATAATAATAATAACAAATAACAATAGTAAAAATAATAATAATGGTACTAATGATAATAATAATAATGATATTAATATTAATAGTAGTAATCCCATAATGACAATAATAAATAATATTAATACGCACATATTAACAATAAATACATATTCTAAATATCATAATGGTAACATAATAATTTCACACATGATAATAATAATAATACACCATAAATAGAAGGTAATAATAATAATCTTCCTAATGGTATACACCCCTAACATCCTATAAGTTCCTTTACACCCATATGGAAATAATTGATAAAAAAAAAAAAAAAAAAACCAAAATTCAAATTAAAACATGGAAACCTATGCACAAGTAAAGAAATAATGGAATTATGGAAACAAGGTATTGCTGAAAATTATAAATACAAAATGGTTGCCAAAATTAATACACAACCCTAACTATGCAAATATTAAATACAAAGTGAGTACAATAATGACCAAAACCCTAAGTACATAATTTGTATGGAAACAATTTCAACCCTAAAAGTACATCAAGATACAATAAATCAAAATATGAGAATACAATAAATCAAAACATGATAGACAATGTTAAGAATATATAGTAGTAATGCAGCAATTTTAAATATACCCTAATATACAATATAATAACCTACTCCCAAAATACTAAGGTTACCAGGATAAATGATATTGTGTACATTAAAATATTACAAATATGATAGTAATAAATATATAATATGTAATATCCATTATAATATTGAACATACCTTAAAACTAACATGCCAAATACACCAAAATACTAAACACAATATTACTAGATATATCAACATGCTAACCGTAACCAATATATAATATATGCAAATCGACTATATAAACCTAAACATAATAATGAAACAATCTACATAATAAACCCAATAATAGCATATAACAATAATAAAACAATCTACATAATAATAATACCAACCATATGCAAACAATAGAATACTAATACTAATAAAATCAATATGATAATTAATATATAAATAACATCCAAACCATACTGTAATTTTACTAATAGTAATATACAAACCAGTAACATAAGAATAACGCAATCATGTAATTAATAATAATATACAAACTACGTAATACTAATACTAATATAATAATAATGCTAATATTAATAAACCAACTATATAAGAATATTACTAATAATGATATATAAATCATATAATACTAATAATAACAATACACCTATAATGTGATGACAATATTAGAAATATTATACAAATCATATAATAATACTATTAATAGTAATATACAAACAATATAATAACATTATTAATAATGATATACAAAACAATATAATAACATAATATATAAATAATAACAATATTACTATCAATAATATACGTATAATAATACTAATATGGTTAATATAGTATATACATATAGATGCAAATATATAAAAAATTTAAACTTTAAGTATTAAAATCCCAAACAAAACCAATATATGTGTATATATATATTAACACTAATAAATATATAAATATATATGTGTATTGTGTGAGTGTGAGAAATAGTGTTCATGGGTACAGGGACTTGCAGGGACTTACAGAGGGATCCCGTCGGAGTTGCAGCAGGTGGGGCGTGGCTGCCGGACCTTCGGCTGGTTGCAGAAACAGGGGCTGGCTGAGGAGCTGCTGGTTCGCCGGAGTTGCAGGGGGGAGTTCACGGCTGCTGCAAGAGTGGCTCTGCTAGGTGGTGGCTGGCTATGGCTGCTGGAGAGGCCGGAGATAGATGCCAGTGATGACGATGGGGTGCTCCTGTGGTGGCGAGGACAACGGCGGTGGTAGACAGCGATGAGGCTTTTGTGCGATGACGACGATGTTTTCTGGAGATGATGATGGTGATGATGAGAGCTGGAGCTACTAATTCACCTTGACGGTGTGGCTTTGGCGATTTGTCGACCTGGGCTTTGCTGTTGCTAGTGCATGAAAGTGAGGAAGCGAAGTGGGATCTGTGGCTGTGTGAGTGTCGGGGTTGCCGCGTGGATGATGATGTTGCCGTGGAGAGGAGGAGCTACTACTTGGATGATGATGCAGCCGTGAGGATGGGAGATCCTTGTCGTGGAGTCGCTTGAGATGGTGACTGGGTTGTGGGAGATTGGGTGATTGCTGCGTGTGGATGTCGTGGCCGTGAGATGGAATGCCGGAGCTGCTGGGTTCGGCTTTGCTATGTAGGGGTTTGTGCTGCGGGAAGATGATTGTTGCAATGGCTATGGGTGGTAGAGGGTTGTGGTTGCGGCTACGAGAAGAAGCTATGGAGAGAGAGCGGGTGGCGGCCGGGTGCGTTAAAGAGAGCGAGAGTGGATATGGCTTAGGGTTTCTTTTTTTTTTTTTTTAGAATGGCCTGTTATGCGCTGTCGTGCCCCCTTTAGAAGAGAAGCAAAGGGCCTTTTTATAAAAATTATTTTGAAACCCTAACTCCCTCTTTCCTTTTTGGTTTATGGTATTTTTCTTTTTGGAAATAATATATATGAGAATAATTATTAATATGGTAATAATAATAATAATAAGGTAAAAATAATGATAATAGCAAAATAATAATAATAGTAATAAAAAAATAAATAAATAAATAATAATAATAGTAAAATAATAATAATAATAATAATAAATAAAATAATAATAATAATAATAATAATAGTAATAATAAGGATAAAAATACTAATAATAATAATAATAAAAATTAAAAATAATGTCAATAATAATGAAAATAATAAATTAATAATAATAATAATCAATATAAATCCTAATAAGAATAATAATAAATAATAAAAGTAATAATAATAATGAATTAAAATCTAATAATAATAATAATAATAATAATAAACAATATCAAAAATAAAAGTAATAATAATAATTACTAATGAAAAAAAAAAATCCTAATAAAAATAAAATAAAATACTAATAACAATAATAATAATAATAGTAATAAATATATTGGGCCTGGGTAAAAATGGGGTGTCTACAAGAATGGTATAATCATTAGAAACAAAGCTAGTGTTGGATTTTTGAGTTCGATCTCTGTTTTGATGCTGACAAACACACGTGTTACTTATGTCTGTATTCTAGTGACTGAACATGTTATAATTCAACACACGCATAAGGGGAAGTGGAATACAAGAGGAACTTCAAGTTTATCATCATTCTAGCGCATTCCATGGAGGCTTGAAGAGCAAAAGGAAGAAGAAGGCATTTGTTTATTTCATTTGTAATGCATTTATCTTTTATTCTGGTCTATAATATGGCATACATTGGCATGATATGTTTGGATGCTCAATAATGTCATACTTAAATCATAGGTTAATCAAATGACCATAGGAAAGACTTCGATCGACCGAAGGTCGACCGACGCCAGGATTTTAGGGTAAATTAGAATGCCTAGATCATAGTTTGACCCTAGGACCCTTAGCGCTTTGCACAAAATGTCATAACTTATTCGCACATGGTTGAATAGGTTCAAGAAACCAACTAGGACATTTTCTTGAGGTTTTGAGGGACCGAATCTAGGTAAGTCAAATTGCCTCGGTCGACTGAAAAGCTAACCGGTCAAAAGTTTGACTTAGTTCGGGCGACCGAACCAAATTTAACTAAGCATCCCTAGGCGATCGAACCTTAGAGCTGTGACTTTTCACCTTCCCCGGGTGCCCGAACCCTATGCTCAAATATGCCTCTGGCGACCGAACTTGCTGGTTCGGTTAACTAAACTCAACTTCGGGCACCCAAACCGCAGACAAAAAGTTTCTATCTTTGTTTCAACCAACCAACCCTGTCTTTGTGCATCTAAACATTTAAAAATTGAATTTTTTACTGAGTCTATTCTAGCACCCGAACCTCAGACCGAGCACCCAAATCTCGTGAGTAAAATTATTTTTACCAAAGTAAATTGGGGTTAAAACCGGGTTAATTTCCTAAACTCATTTAAAATCTTTTTAATAATTCCCAGCTTGTCCCCAACGGTAAAAAATTTCCCTAGGTCTATATATACCCTTTCATAAGCCAAGATTAGTAACTTTGATTAGTCTATTTTCTCTCTAATTTTTATCCTAATCAAAGTTCCCCCAATACTTGTTTTTATTGCAAAATCTTTTATAGGGTTATATTTTACGCTCTCCATTCTCTTCCACTCATTATTTTGAAAATCTTTTTAAAGAGAACATTTTAATTTGGGCATTCATTTTGATTTGCAAGTATAGTTTTTAAATGCTTGTATTTTGTTTTTTTGTGCAAAGTCATTTGAAACTAAAACCCTAGGTTCTCTGGTTTGTGCTTGAAAAATATTATTTGGAGAAAATATTTTGTAGGGTTTAAATCTTTGAAACTCTTTATTGTATACATTATTTTCAAAGATTGCAAAATATTATTTAGACAAGCACCCTTACTTTACTGAGCACATTTCATATCATTAGAGAATGCACTTATTTGAGCTTTATTGTGTACATTTTAGCTTGTATTTTTTAGAAGCATGTTCGTGTACAAAAATGGTTTCATTGTAATGGTTGGGTTCATCCCGTTAATTGAATTGGGGAGTCTTAGTCCCATAAGTGAGACCAGTTCGGTTTAACACGAAATTGAACTAGGGAGTCCCAACCCCATAAGTGAGACTAGTTTGGCTCAGCCTAGTAATTGAGCTAGGATTTTCCTTGCCCCGCAAGGAGAGGATGTAAACGGCTTTTGCTTCGCTGAATTAAGTGAGCAGGTTTAATGGAATCCTTGGGGGGGGGGGGGGGAGGTACGCCCAAAGCAGTTTTGGCCAAACCTTGATAACAAATCTTATGTCTCTCTCTCCCTATCTTATTTAAATTACTGTACTTTAAATTCAGTATGTGTATGCCTATTGAAATTAGGATAGCCATCCCAAGTGGGAGGGTGAATTGGTTTATTTTAATATTTTGACCTCTTCTAAGAACATACTTGTTTTAATACAACAATAAGAAAAGTAAATCAATCAACTAATAACCACAACCAAAAACCCACACCACAAGATACTGAAATTTAAACACACAAACCAATTTACCAAAGTATTCAAACAATCATACAAGTTTGTTAAGCCTTTTATTAGCTTCCGTGTTGATTTTTGAAACCTACTTTGGATGAGATCTTTGTTTGTGATTCTCTTGATTAAGATTTTCGCAAATTAACCAACGTACTCCCTTTTGGGTTTCTGCAAACAGTTAATCAAAACGTACTTTCTAAATATCAAGAGTCTTCCTTTGATTTTATTTTCAAGCCCTGCAACATGCACTTTAGTATCTACAAAGATATATTGTGCAGAAAAACAATGAATGAGGAAGAGAAAGAGAGACATAAAGATTTTATGAGGTTTGGCTTCAACATAGCCTACGTCCTTGCCCTTGGAAAATTACTGAAGGGTTTCACTATCGCAGTTAATACCCCGGGTGGAACAACACCGATTATAGCACTCCTTTGTTTAGGCTAGAGCCCGCCTTCTCTAGATGATGTACTCTCGCTTGGTCAACAATCCAAAAACCTAGAATCATCCAAAAACTACAAGAGAAACAATAAGAGGATTGTGTACAAAGAATGCTCATACAAAGAGCAAGTTAGTACAACTAAATCTATGTACTTCAAAAAAGTAAATATCAAGAATGAAATACACTTTTGAAGCTCAAGAATGAATTTCACAAAAGATGAGCAAGTTAAGACTTTGAGAGCAAGAGAGCTTATGATAGATTATTCAATGCTTGGTGGTATTTTGATTTGGAAAACCATGTATTTATAGGCATTGAAATGAGTTTCTTTGTTGCTCAAGTTTCCTTGGAGTATTTCCCAAGATTTTAGAAAGATTGGAGCCCAAGCAACTAGTATTTAAAAAATAAAATTTTGAAAATTTCTACTTGTTAACAGTGTTCAGATGGCTGAACACTCGAGTTCAGTCATCTAAACTTCCTAAGCCTATTGAAAAAAATGATCTAGATACATGGTCAGACGACCGAGGATAGGGTTCAGATGACCAAAGAGTCAAGTTCAAACGACCGAGGTCAAGATTCAGTCATCTGAAGTGCTTCTGCCAGTTTCTATTTCTCACCAAAAAATCTTCAGACAGCTGAACTACTTCTTCAAACTTCTGAAGTAATTCTTCAGTCAATCGAACTTGGAGTTTAGTCATCTGAAGTTGTCACTTCAGGCTTTTGAATAGAACTTCAGTCTTCTGAACAGATTTCTTTCTGAATGTTAACTTTCAATAATAAAAATGGTTTACTCTCTTTCATATATTCTTTATAAAACTTATTTCGGGGTTTTTAAATAGGTCTCTAGGTCCATATAATTCCCCTAAAAAGCTTCAAAAGATATTTCAATAGATATTTAGACTTTGACGTACTTACATCGATTTTGCTAAAACCATAAATGCTAAGCTTGAGATCATCCACTTTCTTTTTGCTTTGAAATCCCTTAAATGTTTGCTTGAGAGTTTTAGCTTCCCAAGCTTTGATCAGTATTGTTTCTTTTTATGCTTCTTTTTGGATCACTTGTTAGTTTTTCTAACTTGATGGTCCACAATGACCCTTGTTTTCCTCAAACACCAAAACTCAAACATTGCAAGTTAATATGTCTTTTATTTGTTATCACCAAAACTAATTGAAAAGCCTAGTTAGGCCAACAATCTCCCCCTTTTTGATGATGAAAAACAAGGAGCGGAGATAAAGGTTTCTTTGAAAAATACTCCCCCTTACTATAAGCATCCGATAAAAAAAAAACAAACAAGAAAACATGGCATATTATCCAAACATGTCAATAGAAGTCTTTGCAAGTTCATATGTCCATATAAGTCTTTGCAGATTCATATGTCCATGTATTATTTGTTAATATCAGTCTTCACATTGTAAATTCACATGTCCATGTATTCTTTGTTAATTTCATTCTTCACATGTCCATGTATTCTTTGTTTGTATTCTATGTTAATTTCATTACTTTTGACATGTCCATATATTTTTCTTTGCATTTTATCTTTGCTAATAACCTTTCTCCCCCTTTTGTCATTATTCAAAAAGAACAAGTAATACATAATAGGAAAGTTATTTTTATAACCATCAAGGAAGTGCTTACATGACGAGGTGTGACAACAAAAAATTTGCATCAAGAAATGTTTACAACAAAAAAAGTTAAAGTACCAATATTGCAAACATCTGAGTTACATTCAAAAAGTTACATAATAACTAATAATCTATGCTAGGTGTTTCCTAATGATCCTATCCTTCTTCTTTAGAGCCGTCTCTTTGTCATTCTTCTTCTTCTTCTTATTCTTCTTGGCTTCCTTCTTCTTCAGATCCTGCTTCTTTCTTCCGGTTGCCTTCTTCTTCAGAACCTTCTTCATCGTCCTCAGTTTCTTCATTAGAACCCTCATCTTCACTTTGGGGGGCGGAGCTAATATCCATAGGATCACTTCCCTTAGAAGATCTAGCTTGATACTTCTCAATGTGAGTGACGCGCTGATCAAGGGATGTAACTTTTTCTTTAATATTTTGAAGCCCAGTGCGTACTTAAATGAGAAACTAGAGAAGTTCTTTTGAAATGATAAAAATCATGATGGTGTATCGTGAGAGGATCCTAGATCCTGTGTGGGAGAAGAATTAGCTGCTGCTGAGGCTAAGGTTGAAGCAGAGGCTGAGGCTGAGGCTGAGGCCGCAGGTGCTCACTGAATTCTACTTGATTTGAAATACCAACCCAAGCTACCTTTGTCAAACCCCATTTGTTTTAGAGAGGTCTTATTAAAAATATCATAGCGAGTTATTTTTTTTGAAGAATTTAGAACTGTTGGAGATATGAAGGTAGGCTAAAAGAAGAGTAAGGAAACCTCCATAGGGAAGGACAACTTGCGAGGACTCTAGTTTGGCCAACATCCATTTGATAATTAAACTGGCCAAATCTAGTTTCTTCCCTTTGAGAAGACACTAAAGGACAAAGCAATCAATATAGGAAAGGTGGTCAAACGAACCTTGTTTAGGTAGAATGTTTTTGAAACAATTTTGTGTAAAATTTGGGCTTTTAAACTGAGTTGTTTATACAAAGGAGGATGCCCAAAATATATGCGTTAATTTTCTATGATCAATGGGAGGAAGGTTTCAGGGGTAAACCCTTGTTCTAGAATCTAGGATTGAGCAAATATAGAACAATTAAATTCTCCTAAAGTAATTTTGAAAATAGGAGACAAGATTTCAGAATTCAACAAGATTTTCTTCCCTTTTACTTCAGAAGAGACAATCAATTTCATTAGTCATATTGGCATAAAATATTTTGATAAGATGAGGGAAAATTCCTTTTGGTTGCTAGGTAACCAAATCAAACCATCCTATTGCTTTGAATAACGGAATGATATATGGGAATTCGGTATTTAAGAGTGAGACATCCAATACATTACCTAGAATGGGGTCTATGGTGTCGAGGGACACACGGCAACGAAGCTTAGCTTGGGGAGCAACAAGCCATTTGTCAAGATTTTGTGCATCTCTCCTAGACGAAGAGCGACAATTGGTTGTGTGCTTAATACGAGGCATATTTGATGAAGAAACTTGATTGCAGAAACCCTAGATGTCGTGGAATAAACCTTAGAAGAGAGAAGCAAGCTTTGGATTGAGTGATTTCTGGGAAAGGATGAGGAGAAATGGAGAGAACTAGGTTCGGACGAGTAGAACAACAAACTTCAGAAGGCTGAAATTAGGGTTTTAAGACGATTGTTATATTTAAATCCTGCGACTTTAGACAACTGAGGATTATCTTCAGTCGTCTGAAGATTTTTAGATCTAGAATTTGAAGAGTCAGTAGCCTCTCAGTAGTCTAAAGTTGCAGGTTCAGTCATCTGAACCTATTTGCTATAGTGTTAAGTCGTCCAAAGTTCTTAGTTTAGACAATCAAAGATCAGAAAAATTTTGAAATTTCTTTTCTAACACACTTCTCTACTATGTATTAACCCAAGTTCTCTTCAATTGTGTATAAATCTTTCTTCACTTAGGGATTTTGTAAAAATGTCTACCAATTGGTCACTTGTATTAATGAATTCAAGAATTATATCCTCTTTTTGGACATGATCTCTCAAGATATGATACCTTATATCTATATGTTTGGTTCTTGAGAGTGAAATTAGATTTTTGGATATACTTATAGCACTTGTGTTATCACACTTTATTGAAATTGTTGTATAATCTAGATTGAAGTCTTTTAATTGTTGTGTCATGTATAGAATTTGTGCACAACAACTTCTGACTGCAACATACTCAGCTTCAGTGGTTGATAAGGCTATGAAGTTTTGTTTCTTTGAGAACCAAGATACTAAGGACTGTCCTAGGAAGTGACATGTGCCACTAGTGCTCTTTCTATCAATTTCACATCCGGCATAATCAGCATCGGAATAGCTTATCATATCAAATTTAGTATCTTTTGGATACCATAAACCTAGATCAAGTGTTCCTAGCAAGTACCTAAGTATCCTCTTAACGGCTGTTAGATGTGATTCCTAAGGTGCTGATTGAAACCTAGCACACATACATACACTAAACATAATATCGGGTCTACTAGCAATTAGATATAGTAAACTACCAATTATTCCTCTATAGTATTTTATGTCTACTTGTTTTCCTTTTTCATCTCTATCAAGGCTTGTTGATGTACTCATAGGAGTTCCTATGGGTTTACTTTGCTCCATATCAAACTTTTTAAGCATATCTTTAATGTATTTAGTTTGATTTATAAACGTCTCACTTTTAGCTTGTTTAATTTGTAATCCTAGAAAATAATTTAACTCCCTCATCATACTCATTTCAAATTCTTTTTGCATACATATGGCAAAGTCTTTACATTGTTCTACATTTGTCGCTCCGAATATAATATTATCCATATATATCTGAATGATTAGCATTTCTTTGTTTTTGGTTTTGATAAATAAAGTGTTATCTACCATTCCTCTTAAAAATTCATTTTTGAACAAGAATTTACTTATCCTTTCATACCAAGCTCTAGGAGCTTGTTTCAAACCATATAAAGGTTCTCTTAATTTAAATACATGATTTGGATTTTTTGAATTTTCAAAACCAGGAGATTGTTTAACATACACTTCTTCATTTTTATATCCATTTAAGAATGCACTCTTTACATCCATTTGGTATAAATTAAAATCCTTATGGGCTGCATAAGTTAGGAGCATCCTAATTGCTTCCATTCTAGTTATGGGAGCAAAGGTTTCATTGTAATCAATACCTTCTTCTTGATTATAACCTTGTGCTACTAGCTTATCTTTATTTCTTATAACTACCCCATTTTCATCCCTTTTATTTATAAACACCCATTTAGTTCCTATGATTGATTTATCTTTGGGTTTAGGTATAAGTTCCCACACTTGACTCCTTTTAAATTGATTTAGTTCCTCCTTTATAGCTATAATCCAAGAATCATCTTTTAAGGCTTCTTCAATGTTCTTGGGTTCATATTGATACAAAAAAGAATAATGTTTGCAAATGATTTTCAATGAGGCTCTAGTGGTTTTTTTTTTTTTTTTTTTTTTTTATGTTTCACCAAGAATTTGTTCTTTTGGGTGACTAAAGCATATCTCCATTCTTTAGGTAGTTCTAGATTTTCTATGATGTTTTCATTTGAAGCTTCATTATTGTTTTCTTCTTTTATTTCAAGATCTTCTTCTTTTTGTGGAATATATATATTTTTTTTCATCAATCTTAACTTTCTTGTCATAATTATTTGATTCGTCAAACGTTATGTGTATTGATTCAATAATAGTAAGAGTTCTACTATTATAAACCCTATAAGCTTGCTATTTGTAGAGTAGCCTAACAAGATACCTTCATCAGATTTTGCATCAAACTTTTCTAAATCATCTTTAGTGTTAAGGATAAAACATTTGCATATGAATACATGAAAATAGGAGATATTAGGTTTTCTACCTTTCCATAGTTCATACGGTGTTTTGTCTATACTTGATCTTATAGATACCTTATTTACAATATAACAAGTTGTATTCACAGCTTCTGCCCAAAAGTATTTAGGTAGGTTATTTTCATTTATCATTGTTCTTTTCATTTCTTGTAGGGTTCTATTTTTTCTTTCTACAACTCCATTTTGTTGTGTAGTCCTAGGTGCTGAAAAATTATGATTTATTCCATGTTCATTACAAAATTTTTCAACCACTTTTTTTTTAAACTTCCTACCTTGATCACTTATAAAGCTTGTTACATTATAGCCCTTTTCATTTTGTAATTTCTTGCATAAGGTGACTAGCATGTCAAAGGATTCATCTTTATTTGCTAAGAATAAACCCCAAGTAAATCTTGAATAGTCATATACTAATACAAAAGCATACTGTTTACCTCCTAGGCTTAAGGTTCTAGTTGGACCAAATAAGTCCAGGTGTAATAGTTCTAGGGGTCTTTTATTAGATATGTATTTTTTCTTTTTGAAGCTTGTTTTGACTTGCTTTCCTTTTTGGCATGCATCGCACATCTTGTCTTTTATGAATTTGGTATTTGGTCATCCTTTTACAATATTTTTCTTTGATAATTTGGATAATAGGTCCATGCTAGTATGTCCTAGTTTCCTTTGTCATAGACAACTTATTTCATTCATTGCTGTCAAATAAGTTACATTCTGATTTACTAAGTTCTCAAGATTTATACAATAAACATTATTTATCCTATGAGCTATAAACAAGGTTGCATTTTTCTTAGGATTTTGGATAACGCATTTTTCTTTGTTAAAGGTTATTTCAAACCCTTTGTCACTTAATTGGCTAATGCTTAAAAGGTTGTGTTTTAATCCTTCTACTAATAGCACGTTATCAATAGTGAGAGAAGGTTTTTTACATATTTTTCCAATGCCAATAATTTTACCTTTGGCATTGTCGCCGAAGGTGACATATCTCCCATCCTTTTGTCTTAGTGTGGTAAACTTGGTCTTATCACCAGTCATGTGCCTTGAACACCCGCTGTCCAAGTACCACTTATCCGTTGACAGGGTTATCCTAAAGCATATCTACAATGAAGGATTCATTGTGTTAGTATTTGGAACCAAAATTCCCTTAATTTTCTTTGAATTGTTTTTAGTTCCATTATTGACTCTCCATTCTCCTTGGATTTTAACATATTTTCTTTTTAATGGGTAGTTGAACATTACATGACCTTTAGTCTTGCACATATAGCAAGTGGTGTGTTAATGTTTGTTGTTTGAGGAGGTGCTAGCATAGTGTTTGGCTTCCTTGACGAAGTATCCCATGTATAATTTTTTATTCTTTTTATTTGTTTTACAATTATAACCCATCCCTTCTTTATTTCCATGTAGCCTTTGCTGTCCAATCGTCATTTCAAAATTTTCTTTACCTTTGGTAAAGTTATATATAATTTTCTCCTTATCCTCTATTGATTTCTTAAGTTCATTTACTTCTAAATCCTTTTTATATAAATAATCTTCATGAGTTTTGCCTAACTCTTGAGTTACTTTATATACTTCCTCTTCTAACTTCTTAATACAAGAGTCTTTTTCTTTTTCAATGGTTTTGAATGATTCAAGTTGCTTCAATAGTTCTTATTTTGATCTTTCAAGGTTATATTTCTCTTGGAAATTTTTATGTATCTTTTATGTAGAGAAAACAACTTAGCTTGTAATTTCTTGTATGAAGGCATACTATCACATGACTCATCACAGGACTCATTGTATGATTCTGTTGAAGAGTAGTAGGAATTTACCTCTTTGTCATTTGCCATAAAGCATATATTTGCCATCTCTTATCGACTTGATTCGTTTTCCATCTCGCTGGAGCTTAAGTCATCCCAAGTGGCTTTCATAGCTTCCTTCTTTTTCTTCTTATCTTTCTTGAGCAACGGTCAGTCTAGTTTGATATGCTCTGCTTTCTTGCAGTGATAGCATATTGGAGGTTCATTCTTACTTTTATTTTATTTTCTACTTGTCTCTCCTTTTTCAAGGTCTCCTTTTATTGAACTTTCTAGGAAATCTTTTATTCCTTCTATAGAACTTACCTAGTCTCTTAGTGATGAATGCTAATTCATCTTGATCTAAGTCACTTGTTTCACTTTCCTCTTCAGTTGAGTTGTGGCTAGATGCTTTTAGTGCAATGGATTTTTTATGCTTCGGTTAAGGATTCCTTTCTTTTAAAGCCATTTCATAGGTAAGAAGTGAACCTATGATTTCATCTAAAGAGGTGGTCTTAAGGTGTCTACCTTTTGTGATAGTTGTAGCCTTTGGTTCCCATATGGAGGGAAGGCCTCTTAGAATTTTTATAATCATTTCGTAGGTAGTATAAGTTTTTCCTAAGGCACTTAAGCAATTTATTATGTGGGTAAATCTAGTGTACATACTTGATATTGTTTCATTTGAATCATCTTAAATGCTTCATATTCACTTGTTAACATGTCTATCCTTTTGTCTCTAACATCAACTTTTCCTTCATATGTTACTTCTAGTTTGTCCCAAATCTCCTTAGCCTTTTTGCAAGCCATGACCCTATTAAATTTGTTAGCATCTAAAGCACAATATAAAACATTTATAGCACTTGAATTAATTTGAAGCATTTTATAATTAGAATCAGTCATATCCTTTTTCTCTTTTGGAATCTATTTTCCATCAACTATCTTACTGGGTAAGAGGTTTCCACCCATAACTACATCCCATGCTTTCCAATCCATGCGTTGGAGATATATTTGCATTCTCTTTTTCCAAAAGGTATAGTTGTGCCCACAAAAGATTGGTGGACGAGATGAGGATTGGCCTTCATCGAATGGTGCTACTCCTATATTTGCCATTTGATCCTTTTATATTTTTTTGTTAGGAATTACTATAAGTAGGCTCTGATACCAATTGAAATTATGATGGTTGTCCCAAAATGGGGGGTGAATTGGTTTATTTTAATATTTAGACCTCTTCTGAGAACTTACTTGTTTTAATACAACAATGAGAAAAATAAATCAATCAACTAATAACAACAACCAAAAACCCACACTACAAGATACTGAAATTTAAACACACAAACCAATTTACCAAAGTATTCAAACAATCATGCAAGTTTGTTAAGCCTTTTATTAGCTGCCGTGTAGATGTTTGCAACCTACTTTGGATGAGATCTTTGTTTGTGCTTCTCTTGATTAAGATTTTCGCAAATTAACCAACGTACTCCATTTTGGGTTTCCGCAAATGGTTAATCAAAATGTACTTTCTAAATATCAAGAGTCTTCCTTTGATTTTAATTTCAAGCCCTGCAACCTGCACATTAGTATCCACAAAGATATATTGTGCAGAAAAACAATGAATATCGAAGAGAAAGAGAGACACAAAGATTTTACGAGGTTCGACTTCAGCACAGCTAACATCCTCGCCCTTGGCAAATTACCGAAGGGTTCCACTATCGCACTTCCTTTACTAGGCGGAACAACACCAATTACAGCACTCCTTTGTTAAGGTTAGAGCCCGCCTCTTCCAAAGGATGTACTCTCACTTGGTCAATGATCCAAAAACTTGGAATCATCCAAAAACTACAAGAGAAACAATAAGAGGATTGTGTACAAAGAATGCTCACACAAAGAGCAAGTTAGTACAATTCAAATCTATGTACTTCAAAAAGTAAATATCAAGAATGAAATACACGTTTGAAGCTTAAGAATGAATTTCACCAAACTCACTTTTCTGTAAATGAGAAATCAGCAAGTATAACTCAGGGATTGATGATCAATGATCTCAGAACTCTAGCACTTTCAGTTTGCAAAAGATGAGCAGGTTGAGACTTTGAGAGCAAGAGAGCATATGGTAGATTATTCAATACTTGGTAGTATTTTGATTTGGAAAACCATGTATTTATAGGCATTCAAATGAGTTTCCTTGTTGCTCAAGTTTCCTTGGAGTATTTCTCAAGATTTTAGAAAGATTGGAGCAAGCAACTAGTATTTAAAAAATAAAATTTTGAAAATTTCTGCCCGTTAACAGTGTTTATATGGTTGAACACTCGAGTTTAGTCATCTGAATTCCTGAGCCTCTTGAAAAAATGAACTAGATATAGGGTCAGACGCCTGAGGATAGGATTCAGTTGACCAGAGAGTCGAGTTCAGACGACTGTGGTCAAGCTTCAATCATCTGAAGTGCTTCTGCTAGTTTATGTTTCTCACCAAAAAATCTTCAAATGGCTAAACTTATTCTTCAGACGTTTGAAGTAATTCTTTAGTCAGCCAAACTTGGAGTTCAGTCATCTGAAGTTGTCACTTCATGCTTCTGAACAGAACTTCAATCTTTTGAACAGATTTCTTTCTGAATGTTAACTTTCAATAATAAAAAATGGTTTACTCTTTTTCATTTATTCTTTATAAAACTTATTCCGGGGTTTTTAAATAGGTCTCTAAGTCCATATAATTCCCCTAAAAAGCTTCAAAAGATACTTCAATAGATATTTAGACTTTAAAGTACTTACATAGATTTTCCTAAAACCTTAAATGCTAAGCTTGAGATCATCCACTTTCTTTTTGCTTTGAAATCCCTTGGATGTTTGCTTGAGCTAGTTTTAGCTTCCCAAGCTTTGATCTGTATTGTGCCTTTTTAAGCCTCTTTTTGGATCACTTGTTCGTTTATCTAACTTGATGGTCCACATTGACCCTTGTTCTCCTGAAACACCAAAACTCAAACATTCCAAGTTAAAATGTCCTTTGTTTGTTATCACCAAAACTGATTGAAAAGCCTAGTTTGGCCAACTCCTATTTATTTACTATTATATTTAGTTTTATGCACACATTTACATTGAGTGATATACACGTGCATGCATGAACCAATAGCTTAATCATTTTACATACACGCATTTTATATTGAATGGGGTATGATATGTGGTGAATCGGCGTAATTGTTTAAATTAGCAAAAAATGATTTAAAACCCAATTCACCCCTCTATTGGGATCACACCAATTCCAACAATTGGTATCAGAGCCTAGTTCCAATAAGCTTAAATGCTATTTGCATAAAGATTGCAATGACTCTTTTTTTGGTGTATCTCGATTTTGAGGGTCAACCCTTTGCAACTCCCCCTCTGTTTTCATCGCATAGATTTTACTGTTTGAATGTTGAGAATGATTTTTGTAAAATGATTGGAGGATTTGGAAAGAGTTTATTGAATTTTTTCATATCCCTTTGAAAATAATTTTAAAATGCAATGTTTCCCAAACTCAAAAATAATTTTGAATTTGCATGACATTGTTTTAATGCATATCATTTGAGTGCCATGCATATCTTTATCTTATGCTTTAGCTATTGACGTTCTTGCAAAGTTTATGTTGTTTCTTAGTGCTAAGGATTTTGGGAACTATTAGTGGCATTGAAAATTTGAGAGAGAAAATGACACCACTCTGAGCTTAAATGATTAAGAAGGAGTAAAACATAAAAGGCATATCTATTCTCCTTCTAATATATTGAATAATTCATAGTATGATTTACATGATATATCTTGTGTTTGATTTGTTTGTTGTTGTGAATCATATGACATTTGTGTTAATTTCATGTCATGATTTGTATGATATATCTTGTATTAAATCTTTGTATGAATCATGATAAATCTTTTATGATAATAGCATGATGTCTTATGAGGTACATCTCAAAGAAATTTTTATATACTCATAAGTTTTTAGGACAAAATATACAAAGGGGTTATTATGCTTTGAATGCTTAAATAGTGTATATTGCTTAAAATTCTAAACCTTAATACACACTATTATCATACTAAGAACCCTAATAAAATCTAGCCAATATGTGAGTTTTAATGATCTTATCCAATCTAAGCCTAACATATATATACATATCATTATGATTGGTTAATATATGATAATATTGGCTATAGCATGCTTATATAGAACTGTCAATTCTTAATTCAAATGTCATAAGCATGTTTAAATAAAATCCCATTCAAATGGAAAAATTGATTTTAAAATGTCATTATATTCGTAATGCTATATATATATGTGTGCTATAATTTGAAAAATCTTAAATATAGCATGTTTTGTCCATCACATAGATTAAGGTTTAGGGAATCTATCATAGTATCATATATCATGCTACCCTAAACTTATCATGGAGCTTAAACGCTTAATCATATTCAAACACATTAATAAGCTCATCCTCATATTTGAAAATATTTGTTATGCCAAATACAATTAATTGAACATATAATTCTTTGGCTACATAATTGAGGGGGAGCAACAGATTTTAGAAAATTGATCCAATATATATTGTGCTTATACTTTTTGGATGGTTTGTTGTTGAGTTGAATGCAAATATCCATGTGTGCTAAATGAATATATTTTTTGATGGATGGATATTTTTTAAAATTCGATATGCTTTAAGCTGAATGCCACTATCCATCACTTGCCTAATGATTATATCTTTGTATGGATCGTTTATATTTTATTTGATATACTGATTGAACTACCTGATTGCATGTGTAGTCTAGAATGCCTCCTGCATGGTAGATGCAGTTGATGAGAATTGCATGCTAGTAGTTGATATAGGTTCTCGCATGCCCTATTTATATTGCTTGCTTGAATCTATTAGGTTTCAGGTACATGAAAATTTGGGAAAATGTTCAATTTACAGACGAAATGCTGTCGAAATTTCGGTAAAATTTTTCCCATAAATGAAACCATGTATTAGGATAGATAATGTAATGCATGCTAAGATATTTTTGAAAGGATGAGTGAATCATAAAAGAATTTTATTTTTCATCTTTATTCATAAGTGCATGATGAATTGTCTATTAGTGCATGTTGAATGTTTCAAATGTTATATGCTAAACTGAATAGCATGCACAACCTTCTTGTTTATTTCCTAGGATGCTAGTTAATTAAATAGATTAGTACATGTTAAATCCTATTTGTTTGTGTTGAACTGAAAACATGTACATATTTTATGGACCTAGGAGAAACTTAGTTCATGGACACTACTCGGTCCTAACCTTGGGATGTGAACTTCATGAAGGACCCAAATGGTCAATCATCATGTTATAATATTTAAGTTCATGTAACTATAAGCAATTGCATGACTTAGGGGGAGTGTTCATCACACACACTCATTGTGTACTCTGAGTTGTGTTATTCTTATATTGAACCCCTATTGCATTACCTTTAAGTATAGCTTTGACTGGATATCACGCTTTAAATTAAAATCCAATACGTCATGTTGTGTGCTATATGCTTATTAATTGTTGTATACTGAAAATCCTTTTGAAAGGATGAACTTTTTATGAATGCTCTTAAATGACTATCATCCTTGAACTTAATGCAAGTATGTACGCATGCAAATATATAGGGGGAGTTTAAGCCCCACTTTTAAGAAAAAATGAACTTAATGCTTATAATCTCCTACATGCTAGGCAATATTTAGAAGGATGAACATGTGTTGAGTGTGCTTAAATAAAATCCATCCTTGAACGTTAAATGCACTTATGTGTGAGTGAGATTATACAAGGGAGGTTAAGCCCCATCCTTGAAAAAGGATAAGAATCACTTGACCCATGGACTCATATTATTTCTATAGTTTCTACTTTTTGAGTCCGAAGGTTTTCTAGGCACCTTGAACATCAGATCATGTCTCTACTGAATATCTTTGATATGGACTATTCTGGGTACACATGAACACCATGCTTGACTTACTGTTTGACTTTTAGCGCATGTGTGTTTAGGGACATTTTATTGGTGAAATTTATTCGTCTAACACTTATCCAATAAAATATGAAATTAATACTTATACTGTTTGGACTTTTAATGAATCTTCACAAATTATATCAGTATTAGTAGTTAAAGAATCTAAGCACAAATTCAAATTGATAGGGGGAGCACCTAGAAATTATTTTTTTATCTTGTCGTGCTCATAACATTTCTTGCTTAGATTTAGTTTTTTGAACTCACTGTGGCTTGTGCTTAATTGTAATGTCTTCATTGAATATTATAAATGAAAATATAATGTTTGCCACAGTGTTTTAGGTTTTGCCATATGATCGTCATTCTCAAATTTATTTATATCCTTGGATTTATATGGATGCATTTTTCTGGTACTTTGTGATTAATGTTTTAATGATAAACCAGGAAAATAATGCTTGGTTGAGTTTCAAATTAAAGTTTCTTTTTTAGCAAGCATAGCTCCCCTTTTTATCGAAAATTTTAAGGGGATATATTTTTATCGATATATATATTTATGCATATATAATTACAAATGCAAGAATTGAACTTATATATAATATATTTTATGTCTTGCTTGTGTGCTTGAATGCTTTTATGACTTGTTTTTTTCTATGTTAAAATATTGTGTCATGAAATTTTATTTTTAAAAGGGTGTTACGTAACTGGTTCATTGACTTACGTGAAATGCATGTGAACTAGTTAGATCATATTTATGCTCAAACTGTCTTTCGGTATCATATGTCGTGTGTCTTTAACTCAAATCTTCCACGTGTCTTATGATATGTTTCAACTGCAGTGGTTTGTGTATATTTTTGGTGTAGCCATGTTTTACATGTCATTTTAATCTTTTAAATGACCAGTTAAACTATTTTTTATGTTTAATGGCTATATCTTTAAAACAGTTTAAATTTTATGCCCATAATATATACTAAAAAGAGGGAGAGTTTTCTTTAAAAATTATTTTTAAAAGGGGGAAGTTCTCTTTGCTAAGTCTGTGCTAAATGATAAAATGATTTCCACTTAACTTAGCCCTTTTTGCTAATGCCAAAAGGGGGAGAATGTTTTAAGCAAAATGATAATGAGTGAAAGGGAAATTGTTAAGGACAAATGATAGAGCAAATCACATGGGAAAATTGTCTGAGCAAGTGCTTCAATTCAAAAAATTTAAATGCATGATCTTTGTTGTGTCTTCCTTCATAAATATGCTTGAGCTATTATGTTTATTTTTACCTTATGCATATTCTTAGGGGGAGTCTTTTTAGGTTGTACTCATTTTGCTCTCGTGTGTTTCTTATGATAAAAAAGGGGGAGATTGTTGGTTTTTTGAGTCTGATCTCTGTTTTGATGCTGGCAAACACACATGTTACTTATGCATGTATTCTAGTGATTGAACAGGTTATAATTTAACACACACATAAGGGGAAGTGTAATACAGGAGGGACTTCAAGTTTATCATCATTCTAGCACGTTTTATGGAGGCTTGAAGAGCAAAAGGAAGAAAAAGACATTTTTTTATTTCATTTGTAATGCATTTGTTCTTTATTCTAGTCTGTAATATTGCATGCATTTGCATGATATGTTTGGATGCTCAGTAATGCCATAATCAGGACGTAGGTTAATCAAATGACCATAGGAAAGACTTCGATCAACTGAAGGTCGACTAACCTAAGGATTTTAGGGCAAATTAAAATGCCAAGATCATAGCCTGACCTTAGGACCCTTAGCTGACCGAACAGCTGACCAATCAAAGTTTGACTCGGTTCGGGCGACCGAACCAAATTTAAATGAGCATGCCCCGGCAACCGAACCTAAGAGTGGTCACTTTTCACCTTCCCCAGGTGCCCGAACCCCACGCTCAAATATGCCCCGAGTGACCGAACTTTCTGGTTCGGTTAATCGAACTCAGCTTCAGGCACCCGAACCGTGGACAGAAAGTTTATATCTTTGGTTCAGCCAATCTTCAAGCACCTGAACCTTTAAAAATTGAATTTCAGACCAAGTCTATTCGGGCACCCGAACCTCAGACCGGGCACCCGAATCTCGCAAATTAAAATTATTTTTACCAAAGTAAATTGGGGTTAAAACCGGGTTAATTTCCTATACTCATTTAAAATATTTTTAATAATTCCCAGCGTGTCCCCAACAATCAAAATTTCCTGAAGTCTATATACACTCCTTCATAAGCCAAGATTAGTAACTTTTATTAGCCCATTTTCTCTCTAATTTTTGTCCTAATCAAAGTTCCCCCAAAACTTGTTTATGGCGTTATATTTTATGCTCTCCATTCTCTTCCACTCATTATTTTGAAAAACGTTTTAAAGGGAACATTTAAATTTGGGCATTCATTTTAATTTGCACGTATAGTTTTTAAATACTTGTATTTTGTTTTTTTGTGCAAAATCAATTGAAACTAAAACCCTAGGTTCTCTAGCTCGTCCTCGGAAAATTTTATTTGGAAAAAAATCTTTTGTAGGGTTTAAATCTTTGAAGCTCTTTATTATATATATTCTTTTCAATGATTGCACAATATTATTTAAATAAACACTCTTACTCTACTGAGCATATTTCATATCATTAGAGAGTGCACTTGTTTGACCTTTATTGTGTGTATTTCAGCTTGTATTTTTCATAAGCACGTTCATGTACAAAAATGGTTTCATTGTAATGGTTGGGTTCATCCCGTTAATTAAATTGGGGAGTCTCAGCACCGTAATTGAGACTCGTTCGGTTCAACCTGAAATTGAACTAGGGAGTCTCAGTCCCATAAGTGAGACTAGTTCGGTTCATCCTAGTAATTAAGTCAGAGTTTTCCTCACCTCGTAAGGAGAGGATGTAAACAACTTTTGCTCTACCCGGTTAAGTGAGCAGGTTTAGTGGAATCCTTGGGGGGTATGCCCAAGGTAGGAACATAGGCTCATTTTGCCCGAACCTTGATAACAAATCTTGTGTCTCTCTCTCTCCCTATCTCATTTAAATAACTGCACTTTGAATTCAGTATGTGTATGCCTCTGTATTTACTGTCATATTTAGTTGCATGCACACATTTACATTGAGCGAGATACACGTGTATGCATGAACCAATAGCTTAATCATTTTATATACACACATTTTATATTAAATGGGATATGAAATGTGGTGAACCGACGTAATTGTTTAAATTTGTGAAAAATGATTTAAACCCCAATTCATCCCCTTTTGGGATCACACCAATTCCAAGAGTTAGACTTGTAGCTAAAGGGTATAACCAAGAAGAAGGGATAGACTATGATGAAACCTTTGCCACCATAACTAAAATTGAAGCTATAAGAATGTCATTAGCTTATGCTTCCTACAAAGAATTTAAGATATTCCAAATGGATGTCAAAAGTGCATTCTTAAATGGCTATATTAATGAAGAGGTATATGTTGAACAACCCCCTGGTTTTGAAAGTATAGAAAATCCTAATAATGTATTTAGACTAACTAAGGCTCTGTATTGATTAAAATAGGCCCCTAGGGCTTGGTATGAAAAACTTAGTGGATCTCTAATTGAGAAGGTGTTTTCAAGACGAAGAAATGATAATACCTTGTTCATTAAAACAAAGAAAGATGACATACTTTTAATTCAAATCTATGTAGATGATATAAAATTTGGTGCCATTAATGAACATCTATGTAAAGAATTTGCAAAATGTATGCAAGAAGAATTTGAAATGAGCATGATGGGAGAATTAAACTATTTTATTAGACTTCAAATCAAACAAGCCACAAATGGGACTTTTATAAGTCAATCCAAATACATAAAAGAAATGATACAAAAATTCGGTATGGAAAATAGTAAACTCATACGAACATTTATGAGTACCTCCATCAGCTTAGACAAAGATGAAAAGGGAAAACCTGTAAACACAAAGTATTATAGAAGTATGATTGGAAGTCTACTATGTCTAATAGCCAGTAGACCATACATAATATTTACTGTGTGTATGTGTGCACGTTTTCAATCAGCACCTAAGGAATCACACCTAATAGCTGCTAAGAGAATCCTAAGATACTTAAAAAACACTATAGACTTAGGACTATGGTATCTTAAGGACACCGATTTTGAAATGATTATTTATTCAGATACGGACAATGCAAGATGTAAAATAAATAAAAAGTACAAGGGGCACATGCCACTTCTTAGGATGATCTTTAGTCTCTTGGTTTTCTATGAAACAAAACTCCGTGACTTTGTCAACTACTAAGGCTAAATATGTAGTAGCCGAGAGTTGTTGTGCACAAACATTGTACATGAGGCAACAATTAAAAGATTTCAATTTGAAATACACAACTATACCAATTAAGTGTGATAATATGAGTGCCACAAACATATCTAAAAATTCAATTTCACACTCAAGAATCAAGCACATTGACATAAGACATCACTTCCTAAGAGATCATGTTCAAAAATAAGACATCATTTTAGAATTTATCTATACAAATGATCAATGGGCTGATATCCTCACTAAACCTCTCTTAGAAGGTAGATTCATAACCATTAGAAGAAATCTTGGTCTACTATATAGTAAAGAAACTAACTGAAAGGACAAATCTTAAAGAAAAATCTACAGCTAGCCAACTGACTCTAAAGTCAGCCGACTGACTAAAGTATTCTTGTTGGACTAGAAAGCAGTCAGCCAACTGACCCTGAGGTCAGCCGAATGACTGATAGAAAAACCCTAGGCTCATTTATAAAATTTGAGCCATTTGAGTGGTCAGTCAACTGACCTAGGGTTTGTCTCTTCGTGTGCTCTAAATTTTTTTGGCGTGTACTTTGAAATGTTGTATGACAAAACACTTGCCTTGGTTGCTTTTCTTGTTTCTTTCCACTTGTTTTTTGAATGATGACCAAAGGGGGAGAGGTTGTGAAGAGAAAAGATGAAATATGATGATGGAATTATTGATGTGTATGGAGTATTTATATGATGATGTGTATGATGGTGGAATTAATGATGTGTATGGAGTATGGAGTATTTATATGATGATGTGTATGGAATATGAAATATTTATGATGACCATGATGTGTATGGTGATGGAATTAATGATGTGTATGGAGTATGGAGTATTTATATGATGATGTGTATGGAATATGAAATATTTATGATGACCATGTTAAATAATGATGAGCCTTACTTGACGTTAAGCATATTATTATCTTTTGAGCATATTGAAGATGACAATGTTAAATAATGATGACCCTTACTTGACTTTGAGCATATTGTTGACATTGAGCATATTATTATCTTTTGAGCATATATAACATTCGTTAAAGAATGCTTATAGTAACTTTTTTTATGACACATGTTAAAGAATGCTTATAGTAGAGGGGAGCCTTTTCATAGGAACCCTCATTTTTGCTCCTTGTTTGTCATCATCAAAAAGGGGGAGAATGTTGGCCTAACTGGGTTTTTCAATCTTATTGTGATGATACCAAATGAAGGATGCTTTAACTTGTGTTGTTGAGTGGCTTTATTTCAAGTCTAAGTAAAAGGACACTCATGGTTAATCATGGAAGTAAGCTTAAAAGGACACACAAAGTCAATCAAGTGAAAGCTTCTTAGTATGTTGAAGTAATGAATGACAAATGAAGAGCTTAAAGCTAAGCAAGTCTTGAAATAAAGACTAAACCTCAAGAGGCTGCAAGACTTAGTGATTAAGGAGATCATGCTTAAAAGGATTTTGTAAGTACTTCAAGTGATTACTATTTAGATATGTGGAGCTCCTTAGGATACGAAGATTTAGAGACCAGCACTTGAAAAACCCTTGAAAATGTTTTTCAAAAGTTATAATTAAGTTTTTCAAGTAAACTAGATTTAAAAAAATCATAAATAGAGAATATTTGAAAAGAGAGGACTACACAACCAATTGACTATATGAACTGAAACACCCAGTCGACTGACACTGTCCAGCCGATTGACCATTTTTAACATGGTTCAGTCAGCCGACTG
Organism: Malania oleifera; assembly: GCF_029873635.1. Classification (NCBI taxonomy): domain Eukaryota; kingdom Viridiplantae; phylum Streptophyta; class Magnoliopsida; order Santalales; family Ximeniaceae; genus Malania; species Malania oleifera. The sequence continues at coordinate 77,144,988 of NC_080419.1, read as the reverse complement.
ACAAAAAACCTATAGCAAAGTTAACTGTCCAGCCAACTAACTCGATAAACTGAAAACACCTAGCCGACTGACAGTACCTAGCCGAATGACCATTTTGAACGTGGTTCAGTCAACCGACTAACAATTATTTTTTGAAGAGATAGAATGGTGTCAGCCGCCTGTCCAACCGACTGACTAGTACAAAAAGTTACCCAGTCAAGTGAGCTAGCCAACTGACTTTGCGGATAATTTTTGAATTTCAAACTTACGAGAAAATTTTCAAACTTGATTCTATGATTTAATATCTTTTGAAAAGTTACCAAAATGCTCCATGTTAAATGAGGAAACTTTTCTTTAAAAATTTTATAAATACATCCCTTGCTCAATGAAAATATACGCTCAAAGAAAACACGTTTGTTACACTAAAGTTCTCCTAAAGTTCATTCTTTCTCACATTCTTGCTGGGGGAAGCTCTACGAAATTGCTGGTTGATTAAAAAGCTTGGGTTCTGATTTGCATCTAAAATCTTTATATCAATAAGAAAGAACCATTGGTGACTTCTAAACCATGAGCTTCACATTTTCTATTTAGTTTTGGTTTTGAAGTACAATTAGAGATTTAACTTGTACAACTTGCTATGTGCTTGAGAGTGTTTTTGTATGCAGATATCCATTCCTTTCTACTAGATCTTTGATGGTTCAAGGTATAGTTGGATCGTTGCACCAAGCATAAGCTATTGCTTGGAGAGGTTTCTCTTCTTAAAAAAGACGTTGGTTGTTGTAAAGGTTTTTGTTCCACCTGGAAGGAACAAGGTATAGTTAAAATCCTTAGGTGGTTGACCTAAAGCGAGGACGTAGGCTGGGGTAAGCCGAACCTCATAAAAACAGCAGTGTCACTCTCTTTCCTTTACTCTATTTAAATTCCAGTAATAATATAAACTGTGTGGATGTTGTAATTCTTTCAATCATAAAAAAAATGTATATTCGAAATTAAATAAACCAAAGCCTAATTTGTTCTAGAGCTTGCGGAAATCGAAAGGGAGCATGCTGGTTAATCAATATTTTGCAGAAATTGTAAGGTAGTACATTGATTGGTTAACAACTCAAAAACTATTAGCTGATGATTTATTTGAATTCTGATTTTGGAAAAAGTGATTGGATGTTATTTTAATCTTCATTTCAAAGGTTAACTACAGGACTTGCACATTCATATACAGGGCTACTGAATATTGCAAAGCAAATATTGATTACTTGTATTGTGTTTGTCTGGTTTGAACAGTTAATCAATTGGTTATGTATGTTGTGGTTGTGGATCGAATAGAAGAAGTAAGTGTTTGTGTTGATTTCCTAATCAACAAGAATATAAGTCTTTAAAAGATTGTAAAAAGTCAAGAACTCATAAAAAGACTCTAACCAATTTTAAATAACCCAATTCACCCCTCTCTTAGGAATACCTTGGGTTCCTTATGGCATCAACTATATCTTTACCATCAATGGGTCCAAAGAATTAACCTTGTTCATAAGCTTAGTGCACAGGTACGATATATATGCTTTGTTAGCATCAAAAGTGGAATCGGACTCAAAAAGTCAACACCTCCCTTTTCTTAGCCCTAGCCAACGATAAGCACTCTCCCTTAAGTCCATGTTGGTGAATGGGAGTTGGTTCTTGCACGACAGGATTCAGAAAAAAAAGGGCAAACTTGGAATTCCCTTAACAAATCCTTATTTTTTTCAATAGATCATTGAAATAGTTTATCTCAATAACCAATGATGAGTTTAGTAAGTTTTCAAAAGTTTTCTCTATCATTGTCAAGCATTTCTCCTCAAAAAGGAAATGTTCATTTTTTTTTTCACAAAGGTCAAATATCCTTTTCAAAAATATCGATTGCACTAATCAAATAGAAATAATCAAGTCATTAAAACCTTAATCGTCAATTAGGGATTTTTAGATCTCCAATTAGAGGGTTGGCTTCAATTAGTCATTAAAATCATAATTGGCAATAAAGGATTTTCAAATCTCATAGTAAAGGGTTGACTTTAATTAGTCATTAAAATTGTAATTTTCAATTAGGGATTTTAGATTTTCCACTTAGAGGTTTGACTCCAATCAGATATTAAAATCCTGATTTCAATTTTGACTCCATTCAATTATTAAATTCTTGATTGAAAATTAGGGGATTTCATATCTCATTAAAGCCTTGTCCCAATCACCTTATAAGATCGTGATTGGCAATTAGGATATTTTACAATCTCCCATTTAAAGGTTGACTTGATCTACCATTAAAACTCTAATCAACAATCAATGATTTTAAAATCTCATTAAAGAGTTGAATCAATCAACCGTTAAACCCTTGATTGCCAATCAAAAGATTTTCCAATTGCTCATTTAACTGTTGACTTGATATATCATTAAAACCTTGATTAATAATCAATAGTTTTCAATCACCATCTGATTGAGAATTAGGAGATTTTCTAATCTCCCATGTAAGTGTAGGCTTTAGTCATTAAAATCCTAATTATCAATAAGGAGGTTTTCAAACCTTTATCAATAATTGAATTCAATCACATTTAAATCTTAATTTCCAATTAAGAGACTTCTCAAATTCATTAATATTTAATTAGCTTCAACTTTGATTGCCAATCAAGAGATTTCCCAATCTCCCATTTAAGTGTTGGCTTGATATATCATTAAAACCTTGATTGATAATCAATAATTTGCAATTCTCATTAAAGAGCTGGCTTGATCTCAACCATTAGAACCTTGATTGACAATTAGGAGATTTTCCAATCTCCCATGTAAGTGTTTTACTTTGTTTTTCCTAAACAAAAAATAACAAGAAAGTTGGCAACTCCACATTTTTTATCCCTTCATTTTCTCCTATTCTTATCCACCCTTATTTAATTTTTCTTGTCTGGAGGATTTCCATACATACACTCTTACATCCATTTGGCACACCCTCGAGACTAGAATCTAGTGTTGACACTCCTTTTCAAGCATTTACAATCCCTATGAAACTAAATAGGTTCTTATAATGTACTTCCTTCTACTTTTCACCTCAAAACACCCTTGTGTAATTGACTTGGTTCGTACCAAGTAGCCTTATCATTTTTAAAGTATCGGTGATCCCTATATAATTGGCCAAGTTCTTACTTGGTGACTCCTTCATCTTTTTACCTCATAATAATACCCTTATATAAATGACTAAGCACTTTCCAAGTAGACTCATATCCTTTTGTAGGCATTTTAGTAGTCATTTGACCATCTCATCTTTCTCAAAAATTTTCTCATTACTGCATTCCAAAAATGATTCTCTCCATAAAAACTCGAGGTCCCATTCTTTAGGGGGAGAATTTGAGCACAAGATATGAAATTTAAAGCCTAGCTCTCCCTCATTGCATTTCAATGTGCAAGTATTGCATTTAAAGTATTATAGAGCCTCAATTTCATGTTTTGGGATCCATTCAATTAACAATATGGGGCTATCCTCATTTTAATTGAAAATTGCTCAATAATAAGGTAAAACGAAGGCTCAAACACCCCTATTAGGTATACAAGGAAGTCCTTTATAACTCTACTGGCATTTTTTGGAATGAAGGGAAAGAAATTCATGAAACCATAACCGTTGCCCTATTTAAAGGCTATAAGAGCACAAAAAAAGGGCATAGAGAAAGGAGAGTACATTCAAGCTAGTGAGGGATAGGGGGGGGGGAGAGAGAGAGAGAGAGAGAGAGAGAGAGAGAGAGAGAGAGAGAGGGAGGCTATTTTTAAGGCAAGCAAAAGGCTAGAACTCAAACTACCCTACTATTAAAGAATCAAGGTTTCAATTATGTAAGGTACATTTACTATCCATATTTTTTTAATTGAAACATTGCATATTGAATGCTTCGTAATAGTTTAATTTCTAGATTTGATGTCCTAATATGTACATAAGTGAAATTAGGATGTATTCCCAAGAGGGGGGTGAATTGGGTTATTTAAAAATTATTCGCAGAATTTTAATTACTTCAACCCTTAACAATTCAACCTTCCAATATATATATATATATATATATATATATATGTATGTATGTATGTATGTATGTCAATATACAGTATTCAGAACTATGTTGATTACAAGCCTTTATATATGAATATCGATATACAAACTGAATTTACAATATGAAATAACTCATTCAATTGAGCACTTGTTTGTATTATGACTTTCAGCTTAATTCAAGAAGATTCAAAATAATGTGCTCAATAATAAATTCAGTGATTGATTTATGCCATAATAAAATCAATATTAAGATCTAACTTTCAGCACATGTATTTTCTTTCAAAATAGATTTTACAAAATGCTTGTTTAGCTTCAGCACATATACTTTATTTAGAAAATATGTTCACAAGCAAGAAAATCCTCAGACCATATATTTTCAAAATCAAAGTTGTAAACTTTTATGAATGGTCAAATAAATGCTTCACTCATACAACTGATATATATTTGATCTCAAACAAAAATATGTTCAGCAAGTTTACTATGTTTAACAAGATTCCTCTTTTCAACAGATTTTCAAATATTTTGCTCAACCTCAAATATTCAACAAGATTTAATGTTGAACATGGTATAATATTCAGCAAGTTCTTATAAAAATAAAATCATGCATGCAATTTATAACTTTTAGAAAATAAAAAGAGTAGGGAAGAGGAAGCAGAACATCGTTGTTTTTACAAGGTTCGGTCGCAGCCTACGTCCTTGCCTCCAGCAAAACGATGTGATGATTTCCTTTACCAACTTTGTTACTAGGTGAAGTTACACCCTCTCTCCCTCAAAGGTGGAGTTCACCTCTCTAAAAATAATTCCCTTATGCTGGGCAACGATTCAATCCCCTGAATCGTAAAAAATACATGAAACAACAAATACTTGCTTGTACAAGAAAAGGCTCCTTAATCGAGCATATTAGTACATGTTAGATTCAAAATAATACTTCAAAAACAATATGAAAGTTGATGATCTAAGTATATTACCAGAACTAATTGAAATATTTGAGTTTTGAAGATCAAATTAGTCTTTTTCCAAGCGAAAGAATCAAAAACACTGTAGAAGCCTTTCAGCAAAGAGAATACAAGAGAGTTGTGTGTGTCATTGCTTTTTAATTCGCATTCATACCCTAATGTGAGAGAATAATATGTTTAAATAAAGCACTAGGGTTTTAAAAACTTTCCCTTGAACTTTCTCTTAATTTGAAAACCATTTACGCAAGATTTGGAAATAAGATTAGCGCTCTCTAACGCTTAAACACTCACATTAGTCGCTTGTCCCTGAAGGGTCAGTCGCCTGTGTTCCTTTAAAGTAAATGTATTCTAAAAGTCAGAATGAGGGCAGTCGACTATGCCTGATAGGATAGTTGCCTGTGCCTATTAAGTTTGAATATTTTTAACAATAGAAGCACCACAGCTGCCTGATGATTTATGATCAGTCGCCTATCCTTTCAGAAAACTTATTTTCAATAGTTTTTGGTTCCAAACATAATTCATAGATTTAAAAACTCATTTTGGACTTTAATAAAATATTTTCCATGAATAAAATCAGGTATCTAAGTCCAATGACATTTCCTAGGAGCTTCAATCAATCAGTGTTAAGTTTTGAAGTATTTATATGAGACTTTCATATGATTTTCCTATCTTAGTGTCTAAATCGTCATGTTGTGAAGCTTCCAATATGTCTTCTGAGCTTTATGCACTACTTCAACGAGCTTCATGTCTCACATGACTTGAACCTTCATGTTTATCATGTCTCATTGCCTTAAGTGTAATTTTCCATTCAGATTCTTCAAGTATGTCCACTTGAAATCATAAGATCACTTAAGTCTTGAAACTCAAACATGCATAGACATGTTAAGTAATCTTGATTTGTTATCATCAAAATGAGATTAAGCCTTGTTGGGCAAACAATCTCTCTCTTTTTGATGATGACAAATAAGGAGCAAAAATGAGAAAGGCTAAAAAGGCTCCCCCTTACAATAAGCATACTCTTAACAAGTCATTCATACATATCATAATATATCACATGTTCAGAATATCTTGCTTTCAACATTTATATCAGAGTAATTTCAAGCATTTAAAATTGTAAAGTATAAAATGCTTTTCAATAACTCATGTTAATCAAGCAATCAAAATTTTCAATATATCTCATGCTTTTCAATAAAACATGTATAATAACTCCCCTCAATATATATTACAATGATACATATCAGTCATATATTCATAAACATTTCAGTATTTCTCAAACAATCATATCAATATATCTCATTTTGCACATATTTCTCAAACATGTCAACGTTTCAATATAGCACATATTTTTTTCAACACGTCAACATATCAATATATCTCATTTAATCTCATTTCGCATATATTTCTCCAACATGTCAACATATCAATATATCTCATTTAATCTCATTTTGCATATATTTCTCCAACATGTCAACATATCAATATATCTCATTTAATCTCATTTTGCACATATTTCTCCCCCTTTTGACATCAACAAAAAAGGTAGATGCAATCCAACGTGCAATAACCAAAAAAGATACTTATGCATCATGCAAAAAAAATAAAAAAATTCAAGTTAAGCACAAACAAGCACCAAAATATGTCATGTCCAAACAAAATAAAGTGTAAAGAGCTAAGAACTGCTCAAATATTACAATCCAAGTTGCTTGTTTAGAAGAGAAATAAACTAATCTTCATTGCCTCCATCAGAGTTTGTGCCTTCTTTAGCATCTTCATCTTCATCTCCAGAATTTGTTTCTATTGGAGCTTTGCCACGTGATGAAGAAGAACTTCCCATATATTGTTCAATGCATCCAATATGATAACTCAAGGAATTATAACATGAATCAAGTGAACTGAAATTCGCTCGCACTTCACCATAGAAAGCATTTTGCTACTGTTGATAAGCTATAAACCAAGATGGAGCATCCTCAGTTGGTAGTGCATCGTCCTGCTATTTAGAAGCCTGCTGAGGTTTTGGAACTTTTCTACATGTACGTCTACCTTTTAGAAAGCACCCTTGATCATGCTTCTCATACCCCATTTGCTTAATCATAGTAGATGAAAACATATCATAGTGAGAACAAGCTATGAATAGGGTAGATGAAGTTGTAACACCTAAATGATCAAAGATTTTATTCAATGCTCCTCCATATAGAAGAATAATTCTTCTAGCCCTTTCTCTCATAGTCGTCCATTTTAAAATAAAACAAGAAAGATCAAGTTTCTTCTCCTTCAGTACACACCACATCACAAAACAGTCGAGATAGGAAATGTGATCATGTGATCCTACTCTAGGAAAAATATTGTATACGATGAGTTTTTGTAGGATTTGTGCTTGAAGATTTAGCTGATGATGCAATGGAGAATTAGAAAAATAAATAGAAGCTTCCTTTATTATCAATGGCAAAAAATCCTCAAGTGTAAAACCTTGCTCCATTATCCAAGATGTACCAATCAGAGGACATTCAAAATCTCCATTTTGAATTCCAAATCTAGTAGCTAAAATTTGTGGAGGTAAAGTTATAACAATACTAATGACCTGATTAGAAATTACATTTTCTCCTTCCAGTAAATTTGTATAAAAGATCTTAACCAGATTCGGATACATGCCTCTAGCTTGATAGGTTATGAATATTTCCTGTCCCAAGGCCTTAAACATTGGTAAAATATTAGGAAATTCATCTCGAAAGAACTCAAGGTTCATAGCCTTACCTAAAATGGGTTCAATGGATCAAAGATGTTTCTGATAGATTTTCTTTGCTTGAGGAGCCACCAACCATTTTTTCGATGTCATTTGCATCCTCTTTTCTAGAAGAAGAACCTTTGTTAACCATCAAAATCCTTGAGAATGAGGTGGAAATGAAAGATTAAAGGACATATTGAATTTTAATCGGTTGAAGCTCTGTGAAATCTGACTTCAAAACTAACAACAGAGAGTTCAAGAGAGTGGAGGTATATGGTCAGGTGACTGGAATGTGAAAAGTTAGGGTTTTAACACACAGTAAGCATATATACCCGCGACTCAGTCCAATGTGCTCGAAGAGTCAATCGCCTGAGATGTGTGTTCCTTCAAATTTCACAAGTTAGTAGAAACTCAGTCAACTATGCTTCACCAAGTTAGTTGCCTACACTTCAGGCAAGTAGTATATATATATATATATATATATACATATTCTTTTATCTCACCAGTCATTCACTTTAGTGTATCCTTCTTAATTCACTTCTCTATAATGTAATAGACCTAATTCTTGTCATATTGAGATAAATCTATCATTTGAAAGAGGTTTTGTGAGAATGTCATCCCATGGTTCATCCGTATTTATGAATTCAAGAACTATGCCTCCTTTTTGCACATTACCTCTTAGGAAATGATGACGAATATCAATATGCTTAGTCCTAGAGTGAGAGATAAGGTTCTTTGAGAAATTTATGGAACTTGTGTTATCACATTTAATTGGTACCATCGAATATTCCAAATTGAAATCCTAAAGTTTTTGTTTCATGTATAGAGTTTGTGCACAACAACTACCTGTTGCAATGTATTCAGCCTCAGAAGTATATAATGCCACAAAATTATGTTTCTTGGAGAACCAAGACACTAGAGAACGTCATAAAAAGTGACAAGTACCACTTGTACTTTTTCTGCCTTTCTTACAATCGACATAATCTGCATCCGAATAACTGATCATTTCAAATGCTGTGTCTTTAGGATATCAAAGACCTAAGTCAATAGTACCTACCCAATATCTCAATATCCACTTTACGACTATTTGGTGACATTCTTTAAAATCTGCCTGAAAGTGAGCACACATGCAGACACTAAACATAATGTCAGGTCTACTAGCCATCAAGTAGAGCAAACTTCCTATCATGCCTTGGTAGTATTTCACATCTATCGACTTTCCTTTCTCATCTCCATCAAGACTCATAGAAGTGCTCATTGGGGTTCCCAATGGCTTTCCACATTCTATGTAAAATTTCTTAAGCAAGTTTCTAATATATTTGGATTGGTTTAGGAATGTGCCATTCTTAGTTTGCTTGATTTGAGGACCAAGCAAGTATGTTAACTCACCCATCATGCTCATCTCAAACCTGTCTTGCATGCATTTGGCAAATTCTTTGCATAAATCCTCATTCGTGGCACCAAAGATAATGTCATCAACATAAATTTGTATGATAAGCATATCATTATCTTTAGACTAAATGAATAAGGTGTTTTCCATTTTCCCTCTAGAAAAACCATTTTTTAACAGGAAACCACTTAGTCGTTCGTACCAAGCTATAGGAGCTTGTTTCAATCCATATAAGGCTCGTGTAGTGTAAATACATGATCTGGGAAATTAAAGTCTTCAAATCTTGGGGGTTGTGCAACATAAACTTCTTCATTTATGAATCCATTAAGAAATGCACTTTTGACATGCATTTGATAAAGCTTGAAATTTTTGTGGGATGCATAGGATAGCAACATTCCTATTGCTTCCATTCTAGCTACTAGAGCAAAAGTCTCATCATAATCTATTCGTTTTTCCCGATTGTAACCTTGAGCTACCAGTCTAGCTTTGTTATGGACGACAATTCCATTCTCATCCTTTTTAATCCTGAATACCCATTTAGTGCCAATTACAGAGTGATTTTCAAGTCTAGGGAGTAGCTCCCAAATGTTATTCCTTTCAAATTGATTCAACTCTTCCTGAATGGTAGCTATCCATGATTCATCATTAATTGCCTTATTTATGCTCATTAGTTCCTCTTGAGATAGAAACGCACAATGATTGCAAAGGTTCTTTAATGATGATCTGGTGGATACTCCTCGCGAAGGTTCACCAATAATTTGATCTTTGGGGTGATTCCTTACGAACTTCCACTCCTTAGGCAATTCAATCCGACTTTGAGAGTTTTTGTTTAAAGGTGTACTTATTTCATAACACTCATCTCTTTACTTCCTGAATCGCTAGATCTTCTAAACTCTTTCTTAATTCAACTTCATCAATTTTAGTGGGTTTAGAAGAAAATGGACGAGTCTCATCAAATGTAACATGAATGGATTCTACAATCAAAAAATATCTTTTATTATAGACTCCAAAGGCTTTGCTATTTTCAGCATACCTTAGGAAGATTCCTTCATCTGATTTAGCATCAAACTTTCCTAGGTCAACTTTGTCATTCAAAATAAAGTAGTTGCATCCAAACACATGGAAGTAAGATATATTTGGTTTTGTTCCTTTCTAGAGTTCATATGGAGTCTTTTCTAATTTGGTTCTATGTGAGACTCTATTCATTACATAACACGCGGTATTGAACGCTTCAGTCCAATAATATTTAGGTAGGTTATGTTCGTTTAGCATGGTCCTGGCCCTCTCTAGAAGTTACCTATTTTCCTCTCAACAACTCCATTTTTTTTTGGTGCATAGGAAGTTGAGAAGTTATGTGATATTCCATGTTCAGTACAACAATCCTCAACGTCTCTATTTTTAAATTCTCTCCCTCGATCACTCCTAATATTTTGAGTACCATATCCCTTTTCATTTTGAAGCTTCTTGTGTAGATTGATCAACATCTTACAAGCTTCATCTTTGGAGGATAAGAAAAACACCCAGGTAAACCTAGAATAGTCATCAACTGTGACGAATGCATATTGCTTTCAGATAAGTAACATAAATTGGAATGATTTATCATTTCTTAACTTTAAACTTTAGCCTAATTTTAATTATTTTTTTTTGCAGATTTTAGGTCTCACTGCAGTCATTTAATTTTATTGCATATTTGAGGAAAAGAAAAAGATTTTTCTTGGAAATTAAATTCAGAATTTAAACATGAAGCAAGATAGTGCACGTGAGCCGTGTGCGCGTATGTGAAAGGAGCTTGGCTATGCACCTTGAGTCATGTGCATGAAGATAGGCCATGCATGTGGGAAAACCATGAGTTCACATGAGCTGGGCTTTAAAAAAATAAAGAAAAAACAATGAAAGAGAGCAGCTAGAGTTTGAAAAGGGGAGGTCGTGTACACCTTCAGTCAAAAGAACAAAACCAAAAAGCAATTTTGGAGGAGCAAATAAAGGAGAGCAGTGAAACAAAATTTTGAAAAGTTAAAAATTGTAGGCATTGGAACCAAGTGAAAAAAAAAAAGGTGAGGCCGGGTCTTGATGTGACCCGATCGTGCAAAGGAAGTTGGGACCCTGGGTATTGTAGGTGACTTTACATGGGAAGATAAATTTAGAAAAGTCAAAATAAGTGGGCTGGCCATGAGACTTACGTGAGCTGGGCGCTGGAGGGTTCTTTAGTTAGGGTTTTAATTAGATAAATAAAAGGCAAAAGCAAGGCTTCTTTTTAAGCAGGGTGGTACGACTTCTTGTTGGTGGCTGGGGTGTGTGCGCAGCAAGGAGAAAAAGGAAGGCTTTTCTTTTTGGCTTTGGGGAGGCTGCGCTGAAGGGGGATTTTCTTGAAGCACGAATACAGCAATTCTTGGGGGGTTCTTCGCAGCAAGGACCAGTAGGCTTTGGCTGTGCTTTGTTTGATTTTTCTCCCATTCCCATGAGAAAAGAAAATATGGTGAATTCGTTTATGTGGGATTTTATTTTTAGTATGAACTAATTCTCTTGTTTCTAGCAAAGCGATGTAATCTAGTTTCAAACTATGCTTCCTTTTCAATGCTAATTTCAAGTAATTTTCTTCTATGTTTATCTGATTTATTCAAAGCTTATTGCTTTTTACTAACTGGCCATTAATTAAATGATTTTGATCTTGTTATTTTCTATCGAAGGAGGAAATTATAGGATAGATGTTGGATATTTCAGCATAGGTAAATATAGAGATCGAAAGACTTGTATGAACCTATGTAGTGTTAAAATTGTGGGTCTTAATGCATTATTGTTTTATAGATTTGCATACTCATGTGTTAAATAATGAACAAGAATAGTTACCAATTGAGTATTGAAAGAGGATTTTGGATGACTTTGATATTTGCTAACAAACAGAAAAAATTATTTTGTATTAGTTAGATTAGTAAAGCTTAGTGAGAAACTAGGTGAAATCAATTTCCTAGAAGTTTTATTTCTCATTATTCTGATACTTGCGCAAAAAATTTCATTCTCCTTCGAATATTTTCTTTAAATGGGGTTTATTTCAATTTTTGCACTTACAAAAATCTAAATTTCTTTTCTAAATAAAGTCAAGATTAGTATAATTTTGGTACTTGGTAAAAAAGTAAGTCACCAATCCCTGATGATGATACTCTTTTCTTCACTTTACTATAAAACTACGATACTGTGCACTTGTAGTTTTGCACCAATCAAGTTTTTGGCACCGTTGTCGGGGATTGATTTTTTTTTATTTTTGCCAATATTGATACAAAGTAATCTTAGTTGTTGACTCTATGAGTTTGATCCAATTTTGATTATGACAAAACCAATGTTTCTCACCTGTGCACTAAGCTTCTTGAACAAGTATATCCTTAGCATGCACTATTGGTAGGAACTTAAGCAAGTCATACAGACACTGAAGATCAAACTTCATTGATGGCACTTGGAGAAGCAAAAAGAAAGAAGACCTATTATCAATTGTATTTGCATTCATTTTTATATTGGTCTGTAATAATTCATATGGTCTGTAATAGTACATCTGCATGCATGATAGGATTTAATGCTTAACAAGACCATAGGGACCGAATAAAAAGACCTTAGGTCCCAACACATATGCACTAATAAGTCCCTATATCACTTACATAATCAGGGGAATTAATTGAAGCAAAAATTGGACATAATTGAAAATCTTAAGAGGTGTCAGGAAACCGAACCTGTGGTGTTCAAAATGCCTCGAGCGCCCAAACCATGAACAAGTCAACAGGTTGACTTGGCTTCGGGTGACCAAACCTAAAATGAACCTCTTGTCCACGGGCGACCGAATCCTTGACCGGAGAACTTTTCACCAACACGGGTGCCCAAACCTTCGCTTTTAAAAAGCCTTCGAGCGACCGAACTTGTATCCGGGCACCCAAACCGCGGACAGAAACATTCTGTCTTCTGTTCAGCCGACCGACCCTCAATTTGGGAACCCAGACCTTTAAAAAGTGAATTTTTGAGTGTGTCTAATCGGGCATCCAATCCTTAGACCAGGCACCCAAATCTCGCGGGGTAAATTATTTTTTACTTAAAATTAAAAAGCATAAACTGGGTTAATTTTTCTAAACTTATTTTAAAATTTTCTAATAATTCCTATTAAGTCCCCAACGGTCATAATTTTAACCTTGCCTATATATATCTTCTCATTTGAAAAATTAAAGATTGATTAGCAAGATCATTAAGCAAAAATTCTCTCAAACTTTCAAAATCTCATTTAGCCCATACTACTTCCATACACTCTATCTTGCTATTCCCTTGATAGATCAAGTTCCCAAGAGTGCTATTGTGTGTTCTACATTGCTAAAACTCTTCTTGCTTGTTGATTAATTAATTTTCATTGAGTTCTTAGTTAGGGTTTTCCCCCCAATTTAAACAATAAATCTTTGAGTGGGAATACCCTTATAGCTAGTGAGTCTTTGCATCTTGATTGCAAGACTCATCAAGCTTGTGGATTTTAATTTGAAAAAATATTATTTTACACAAGCTTGCATATTATCCTTGATATTATTTTTGCTAGCTTCAATCCAAAATATCTGTTGTGCTTTATATTTAGAATATCCTTGAGATATTTGATTTCGATTGTGTTAAACTTCCTTTGATCATTTTTGTGTTGAATATCTTATCTTGAATCAAAGGTTGAACTCTCACATATACATACACTCACACATCTTAGAGAGTTTGCATATTAGATCTCACCTGAGCATTAAATCTATATCATCCGTGAGAGCATATTTGTTTGTACTGTATTTTGGTACATATCTGCTATACATGAAAGTATAATCACTGTACCGATTTTATTGCGAACTTACTGTAGTATTTTCAGGCGTGGCCTGAGGGGGTGGTAATCCGGCCCGAGAAAGATTGTGTAAGTTGAGGTAAGCCTTGTGTTAATTGACCTGATGGTAATCTTTGTACTTGTTAGCCAAGATGGGGACATAGGCACAATTGGCCAAACCCCGATAACATATCGTGCGTGTTCTTTACATTTTTGCAATTTATTTACTGCACGTGTATGTTATATTGTGAATGATTGGGTTTTCATTTGCATAGACAGACCCTAGGTTAAGTAATACTGTTAATCTGGTTTAACCTTGGCGATAAATTTTAAATATTCAATTCACCCCCCTCTTGGGGTTGCACCAAAGCTAGCATTGGTTTTAATTTAGAATATTTATTTTATTTTTTACTTTTATTTTTTTTTTATTTTTTATTCCAGGTGTGCTTTTTATGATGGATGCACTATGCTAGAACCCGTGACATTACTCATTTTGATTCGGAGATTGAAAGAACTCTCAGAGCACTAAGAAAGAAGAAGGTACTAGTCATGGAGAACGGAAAACAAAGTGTGCAGCCATGGACCTTGAAGGATTATGTCTGGCCTGTTGTGAATGACAACTACTCAGGTACTGACACCAGACCATTAATGCCAACAACTTTGAGCTCAAACCCGCCTCGATCAGCTTGGTGTAACAAGCCCAATTTAGCGGGTCACCACTTGATGATCTCAATATTCATTTGGCAATGTTTCTAGAGATTCGCGACACTATAAAGATCAATGGTGTTACTAAGGACACCATTAAACTGAGATTGTTCCCTTTTTCTTTCAGGGACAAGGTAAGAGGTTGGCTACAATCTTTACAATCGAGAAGTATCTCTAGTTGGCAGGACTTGGAAGAAAAGCTTCTGGCTAAATTCTTTCCACCAACAAAAATAGTCCAACTCAGGAGAGAGATTGGTTAATTCAAGCAAAATGATTTTGACTCACTCTATAAAGAATGGGAAATGTATAAAAAATTGATTTGACACTGCCCACTACATGGATTGTCAGATTGGTTGCAAATTCAGATATTTATAATGGGTTAAATGGGTAAATTCGAACTTTAGTTGATGTTGTGTTTGGGGGAACTTTGATGTCAAAGACAACTGAGGGTGCTACTTCCCTTTTGGAAGAAATGACGTCAAACAACTATCAGTGACCAATCAAAAGAACTATGGCTAAAAGAGTTGTTGGGATTCATGATTTCGAGCTATTTGTTGTCCTTTCAGCTCAAGTTGCTTCTTTATCCCATTAGATTTAAGCTTTGACCGCTCAAAGGACACCACAAAGTGCAGAATATGTGGCAGCTACAAGTAAGACAGATCCAAGCAATGAAGTGAGTCAAAAATAGGTTTAACACATCAACAATTGGAACTACAACTATTGTGGTAATCCTATGCCACAATATTACCATCCAAGGCTCCAAAATCATGAGAATTTGTCTTATAGAAATACAATGAATGTGCTGCAACCTCCTTTAGGATTTGATAGTCAACAAAGTGAGAAGAAGATGTCACTTGAGAATGCCTTGGTATCATTTTTTGAGGAGACAAAAGCAAGGTTTAAAAAGACTGATTCGCGGTTGGATAACATTGAGACTCATTGTAGCAATATGGGAGCCACTATAAAAAATATTGAAATGCAAATTGGGCAACTGGCCACAACCATAAATTCCCAACAAAGAGGAACTTTTCCTAGCAACACATAAGTGAATCCAAAGGAACAATGCAAGGCCATCAAACTTAGGAGTGGAAGAGAGATTGAGAGATCACCATCAAAGGAACCCATGTCCACATCTATAGCTAAAAATAAAGGCCAAAGCAAATATAAAGTGGAAGAAGAGGAGATTGTGGATGACACACCGAGAGAGACAGACACGCCTCCAGCCATTTCATTTTTTGATAATCCTCCTATTCTCTCTACTCGATTTCCTTTATCCTCAACGTTTTCAAAAGAAAAAATTAGATAAGCAATTTTTCAAGTTTTTGGATATATTTTTAAGAAATTTCACATATATATTCCTTTTGCAGATGCCTTAGAACAAATGCCAAACTATGTCAAATTTCTAAAGGACAAATTTCCAAGAAAAGAAGGTTGGAGGAGTTCAAAACAGTGAAACTTGCTGAAGAGTGTAGTGCTATTCTTCAAAAGAAATTGCCTCAAAAATTAAAAGATTCTGGGAGTTTCACTTTGCCTTGCACTATTGGAAATTCATTTTTTGATAAAGTTTTATGTGATCTTGGTGCTAGCATTAATCTTATGCCACTTTCTGTTTGCAGTAAATTGGGACTTGAGGAGATGAAACAAACAACAATTTCTTTGCAACTAGAAGACCGATCCATCAAGTATCCACATGGAATCATAGAAGACGTACTGATAAAGGTGGATAAATTCATTTTTCCTACTGATTTTGCGGTGTTAGATATGGAGGAAGACCAATAAGTACCACTAATTCTTGGCTGACCATTCTTGGCCACTAGAAGGGCTTTAATTGATGTTTAAAAGGGTGAGTTAATAATAAGAGTGGACAAGGAAGAGGATATGTTCAACATCTACTAGGCCATGAAATTACTAGAAGATCTAAGCACTTGCTTTCAGGTTGATGTCATTCAACAATGTGTAGAAGAAGCCTTTCAAGAAGATGTACCAGCTGATCACCTAGAACGATCCTTGTAGTAGATTACAACACTCAACAATGAAGTGGGGAGGCTAGAACCTATGGTAGCAATGAAGGATTCTGTAATTTCTAAAGAAAAGATCCAGCAACTTATAACTCGAGAATTGAAGCAATTACCTGAGCATCTTTGTTATGCATTCTTAGGTGATGCGTATGAAAATGAAAAAATCCAAAAAGAAGTGGCATGACAAACAAATTGTTAGGTATGAATTTGCTCTAGGACAGCAGATTCTACTCATGAACTCACAATTAAAACTCCTCCCAGGCAAGTTAAGGTCAAGATGGATGGGTCCTTACACAATTGACAAAGTTTTCCCTTTTGGAGCAATAGACTTGAAGGAAAATACAAGGAATATATTCAAAGTTAATGGTCAGAGAATGAAACACTATTATGGAGAACAAGTGGAGAGGAACTATGCATTTATTCCTCTTGGAGTTCCTAACTGATGAAGATTGAAAAGTTTGGCTAGAGATGTTAAAACAAGCTCTTGTGGGAGGGAACCCAAAGAACTTTCTTTCGTTTATTATTTTATTTTTACTTCTTTATTTCTTTAGTTATTCAGTTTTGAATAATTTGGGTTTTTGATAAAGAGCTAGAAATTTAATTCTTCGACTGATTCACCCAGAAACCAAGGAAGCTTCTTTCTTTTCTTCATTGTTTCTCACCTTTGAATTACAATGAAGACATTGTTTTGTTTAAGTTTTGGGTGTGATTTGGTCTTCTTGATTGTGGGTTATGTTAATTTTTCTTATGATTCTTTTCTCTCTTTACTTGGGATTTTATAAGTCTTGAGTTGTTAGATTCTCTCACTAAGCATGTATTTGAGTATGATTGAATTCTCTATGACTCTGAAATTTGTGATTGATGATGGGACTAAGAAAATTTTTTAAAAATTTCTTTTAAGTCAATTTGAGTTTTGTGGGTACTTTGATTTAAATCATTCTCCTTGAACATAATTGCGCACATAGTTGTTTTTTTTTTTTTTTTTCTCTATTCCATTTTGCTTATAAAGAGAATGAGTAGAATTGATTGGGTCAGAGGAGTTCAATATTGCTTTGCTCTAGAATCCGTTGATGAATCCTTGAGGCAAATCCTATTTGATACCAAATATTAGAGAAATGATCTTGGCAAATTTTTATTTTTATTTTTGTCATAACCAAACAGTCCTGATTATCATGCCATCATTGCATGCTGTATTTCCATAGTCAACCCCCTTGAGCTTCATGTTACATAACCCTTTATTTGTTCTCTTAACTACATAAACCATTCCCGTCTAAGCCTGAAAAACCATGAATTTACCTTTATATTTTGAGAAAATACTTTGGTGGAAATTTACATTTAAAAAGAAATTTTCTTCCAAAAAAAGAAAAAGAAAGAAAAAAATGACAAGAAAAAAAAAAGAAAAAAAAAAGGAAGACTCAATAAGTGGAATATGGATCACTTCAAATTTTGTTAAAGGTGTACTTGATACTACTTCATTGGTTACAACAACAACAATATTGTCATCAGCATGAGCATATTATCAAGGGAGATCTTTTTGATTGTTCTTTCAACCAAGTATTTTTCCCCGTTTGCTTTAATTTTCCTTGTCAATTTCTTTCGTAGCCCTCACACAATGGCTTGTCATTACAACCTTGATAAAAGACCTTTTGATCTCTAATTTTGGCATTTTACTACATTAGTGGAGAGGATTTCTGAAAATTGGACTTATGGGGTTAAGTTTTGAGAGAATTTTTTTTGTTTCAGTTGTTCTACTGTTATCTGAATTTACAGTGTGGTTTGGAGTTAAATTGACTATATCACACACACTCAAGGTCTTAGCTTTAGGTTGAAGTAAACACCTAACTCTTTCTTGACAAATAGCTAAATTTTTGATTGATTTTCTTGCCATCTTTGATCTTAAAAGAGTAAGATACTAGTGATAAATCCTTAATTCAGATTGTGGCTTGGTAAGTGATGATACTACTCTATAGGGTCTAGTTGATATTGTCTATAGTGGTCTTTTATTTAGTTTTCTTTTGTTTGAGGACAAACAATGTTTTAAGTTTGGGGGTGTTTGATGAGTGACATAAATCACAATAATTTATCACTTCTTAACTTTAAACTTTGGCTTAAATTTTTTATTTTTTATTTTTTTCTGATTTTAGGTCTCACTGTGGTCATTTAATTTTACCACAGATTTGAAGAAATGAAAGAATATTTTTCTTGGAAATTAAATCCGAAATTTAAACATGAAGCAAGGCTATGTACGTGAGTCGTGTGCACGTACGTGAAAGGAGCTCGACCATGTACCTTGAGCCATGTGCATGAAGAAAGACCATGCACGTGGGAAAACCATGATATTCACGTGAGCTGGGCTTTGAAACAATAAAGAAAAAAAAAAAGGCAGTTGGACTTTGAAAAGGGGAGGCCGTGTACACCTTTAGTCAAAAAAACAAAACCAAAAAGCAATTTTGGAGGAACAAATAAAGGAGAGCATTCAAAAAAAATTTTGAAAAGTCAAAATTGGAGGCGCTGGAACAAATTGAAAAAGGAGAAAGTCCTCTAAGAACTTTCCTAATCATCTTATAGGTAAAATAGCTTTTTTTCCTAGTGCATTGAGGGAATTAATTATATGGGTGAATCTAGTATACATGCTGGTGATGGATTCTTCTGGGTTCATCTTAAAGGCTTTATACTCGTTGGTGAGCATGTAAATCCTGCTGTCCTTAACATCTACGATTCCCCCATAGGTAACTTCTAACTTGTCCCAAATTTCTTTAGTTAATTTACAATTCATTACTCAATTGAAATCATTTGCATCTAAGCACAATACAACACATTCATTGCACTAGAGTTAATTTGAATTTGTTTCATGTCTACATCATTCCATTCTTTTACTTCCTTAGGGACTTCCTTGTTGTCTACAAATTTTATGGGAATCAACTCACCATGTGTGACCACTATCCATACTTTGTAATCAATGGTTAGCAAAAATATTCTTATTCGTTGCTTCCAGAAGGTGTAGTTTTCACCGCAGAAGATAGGAGGTCTAGATGAAGATTGACCTTCACGAAATAGGGATACTCATAACATTGCCATGGGGATCTTTATGTAGCTACTTGTTAGAATATAATACAACCTACGCTCTGATACCAATTGAAATTAGGATGTATTCCCAAGAGTATGTGAATTGGGTTATTTAAAAATTATTTGCAGAATTTTAATTACTTCAACCCTTAACTATTTAACCTTATAATATATATATATATATATATATATATATATATATATATGTGTGTGTGTGTGTGTGTGTGTGTGTGTGAGTGTGTGTGTGTGTGTGTAGATATGTAGCAATCAAAACTATGTTAATTACAAGTCTTCAGATATGAATATGGATATGCAAACTGAATTTACAATATGAAATAACTCATTTAGTTTAGCACTTGTTCGTATTATGACTTTTAGCTTAATTGATGAAGATTCACAATAATGTACTCAAGAATAAATTCAGTGATTGATTTATGCCTTAATAAAATCAATAGTATGATCTAACTTTCAGCACATGTATTTTCTTTCAAAACAAATTTTGTAAAATGCTTGTTTAGCTTCAACATATATACTTCATTTAGAAAATGCGTTGTTGACCCTATGGGTCATATCCGATTTTGATAATGACAAATACTCTTTGTATTTTATGGCTTTCAAGTTTGTGTACAGGATAAATCGGAAGTATCATATGGTGCACGCACATAGGCTTAAAGAAGAAAAAGACCCAGACTTTTTATTTGTTGTAATTCAATTGAGTTTTGTTCGGGTATGTAATAGTAAATAGCAAATGATCTGTAATAATCAAAGCATTGCATGCATGATAGGGTAGATAAGTTCAAAAGATTATTGAATGACCTTAGGGATCCCCTTAGGTCGATCGATGCCAGATTTTTGGGTTAACTCACAAAGACTATAAATTGTCTTTAAGACCCTAAATATTACATAAAAATGTGCCCTATTAGTTTAAAATTAATCATCATATAAATAGGGAGAATTTAATAAAATGAAAAAGACCAAAATGCCCAAGGATGGCATGTTCGGTCGACCAAGCTCAATTAGATTAAGATCTTCGGTCGACTGAACCCCCACCAAGTTTGCAAGTTGACCCTTCGGTCAACTAACCAGAAAGATATAGCAAGCCCTAGTCGACCGAACCTTCCTAGGTCAACAAGTTGACTGCTCGGTTGATCGACTAGAAACGTATAAGGAATGCCCTGCTCGATCGAACCCCCATATGGGAATTTCAAATCGCCTGGTCGACCAAACTCCTTAGTTCAAATTGATCCGGTCGATTAAATCGCGGGGATTTGGAAAATCGCGTTTAAAACCTTAAGTACGGTCGACCATCTTTCTAATTCAAAATACTCTCGGTCGACGGAACTCAAGCACTCGGTGATCCAAACTTTAAGTACGGTCGACCGGTGCTCTCGGGTTGGAAAAAATTACTAAGGTTAAAAATGCTGTTATTTTTATTAACCTCACTTAAATTTTTTCCAAAATGACTAATATGTCCTAAACGGTTATATTTTTTGGGAATTCTATATATACCCTCTCATTTGCAAACATTAGTAAAAGTTTAGCAAAACAATTAGAATTTTTTTTTTTTATTTTCAAAAGCTCTATTTCTGACATTCAAGCTTCATTCTTTAATTCTTACTTATCCTCTTTGCAAATCTTGCTAAGTAAGAGGGTTATTGTGAGTTTCTTGCTAAGCTTACACTCTCATTAGTTCTAGTTGATTGAGATATTTTTTTATCCAAGAGGAGGCTTGAGTTTTTCTATGAGACTTCATTAATAACTCTTCCATAGGAAAACTTCGTTGAGCTTGTGAGTTTTCCATCATCATTGCAATACTCAAGAGTTCGTATTGCTTTTTATTTGTGAAATAATTTTTTTACAAACCATTTTCAAATATCTCTTGTGCTTATTTTTGAGAAAAATACTTTGAGGATATTTGCTTGTGTTGTGAAGATCCTTATTGCTATATCTTTTGATTGTTATTTTTATCTTGACACAAATATCAAATAATTTTTACTAGCAATTTTTGAATATCTCTTATGGTTTATTTTGAGAAAACTATTTGTTGAGATATTTGAAGTGTGTCTTGTGATCTTTGTTGTTGCATTGTGATTGAGACTATTATTTTGACACAAAGATCCTAGCACCTACACTCTCACATATTGATTGCAATATTCTTTGAGAGTTGACATTAAGACTACACTGAGCTTATCATATCTTATCATTTGGTAGTGTGTTGATTATATAATACATATCAGCTCGCATAAGAAGCATTTCGATGTACATAAATTTTTATAAATTTGTTGTATTCCAGGCATGAGCCTAAAGAGGGAGACTAGCCCTGTTGAATAGTCCCGGATTGGCTTTGACTCGGTTAGGAAAGCTAGGTGCACCATCCTGGTAAGGTGTAAGTTGAGGTTAGCCCCGTGAATTGACCTGGTTGTTAATGGTGCTGCTCCACCTATTGAGCGAGCATTAGTGGAATCCTTGGGCTTGCGAGCCTGAGGTGGGGACGTAGGCAGTACTGGTCGAACTCTGATAACATATCTGGTGTTAATTTTATTTTTCGCAATTTACTTTCTGCACCTGTATGTTTATTGTTTGAATACTTGATTGGGTGTACGCTTACATAGAAAGACCCTACGTTTGTGTAATACTACTAATATCGGGATTAACTTGGGAATAAGTTTTAAAATTCCAATTTACCTCCCCTTATTGGGAATACAGCAAAGCTAGCAATTGGTATCAAAGCCTCATTGCATTGGGCTTAATAGCTTTTGTAAAAGATCGCTATGGCTTTCATTGGTGTATCCCCATTCAGAGAGGGACGATCACCTTCTAGTCCTCCATTGTTTTGTGGTGTAAATTACACCAATTGAAAATTTTGAATGGCATATTTGTAAAATTTATGAATTGGAGGGCCTGACAGGTCATTGAATAGATAACTAGAAAATGATTCATTTAAAATTCATGAGTCTCTGGTTAGAATGTCTTGTCATAAAACATTTCTAAAAAATAAAAACAAAAGGTTGGCTAAACAATTAGACAAATTAAAAGTGTATCATGCCATGCTTGAAAAGAAAAAGATTGAAAAGATATTAAGAATTTTCTGCCTAGAAGAAGAAATGGATGATTATTCTAGAGCTACACTCAAAGTTATAAATGAAAAGAATAATCATAATAAACCCTTTGGAATCAAAAAGAAAATTCTGTTGAATAAGGGTTCAGGCTTGACGTATAAATCCCATCGTCATAAGTTTTTTCATGCCTCATCTAGTAAAAATAGAGTATGCAAGCACAATCTTTCACGGTTATTCAAAACTCGCTTGCATTATAAAATGAAATGGCACGTTCTATCTACTTGCTCATGCATAAGTGTTGAAGGCTTAGAAAAAGAAATGAAATGGATAATCATGAAAGCAAGCCGCATAGGCCCTAAAGTGAAATGGATCTAAATTAACATTACATAAATATTTTTAATCTTCCTTAGTTCCTTGGTTTAAGGGCTAGTGATGACTATAGGCTCGGGAAGTGGTGCATGCTTAAAATTCCAAATCTTAGTATATGTATTCACTATACACTCTATTGCCATACTAAGAATCATAAGATAACCAAGCCAATGAAAAAATTGAATAAAATCCACTTTTAAAGTGGACAAAGCATTTTTGCGTGGTAAACAATTCAAAATGCTTAACTCATACTTAAATGTAAACATATTAAGTTAGGTATACATTGTCCATTGTACAAGCTTGTGGTTTAGGGAATCAATATCACACTATATATCATTTAATCCTAAACCCATCCTTAAACTCAAAAGCCTTGAACAAGTAGCAGTCATTACTCTAGGCTTAAGCACTAATGATCACAAATGCCTATTATACAAGTGCTTGTTTAAAAGAATCCCTTGTAGTCAAATTTTGCGGTAATCAGTAAGGGAATCAAAATTTTTCCTTTGAGTTTTAAATATAAAAATCTTCTAATTTTGGTTCACCGAATCTTCCACAAAAAATCTTTACCATACCATGATCATATCAGGTAATGATCCATCCTCTCATTGGTTCGTATCCTTGCTCCAAAATTATGATCATACTTAAAGGATACTTTCCAATCACCAAAGAGCTATAGTCAAAATTCATATAATCTTTAGCACTCTTTGCCAAAGCAGTTAGTTAGGACAATGTCTTTAGACTTCTTATCCTGAAAAATGTCCTACCAATCCTAAATACTTTTCTGTACCCATTAGTGATTTAATTTTTAAAGAGTATTGATTCAAACTCCCTTCATAAGCTCTCAAAACATCAAATCAAATCCATTATAGTTTCATATCCTTAGAGTTAAGTTAAATGGCTAATATGATTGCACTAGGTCTCTATCCAGATGAATGCATAAAATTCAAGTAGACCTATGATCATGCATTTAAAATTCAAAGCCATTAGAACTTGTACCTATCACTCGTTAGAATTCTCAAAGAAAAAAGGTAATGTAGGCTTAGTTCATATAAAGAAATTTTTATTGTGACTTTTTGGTCATCTAAACGTAAGCATGATAAGCCAAGATTAAAACACGAAAAATATAAAACACTTGGCTAAGTAACTAGAAAATGAAAAAGGCATTAAATGAGTCGAGTGCATAACCCAAGGGGAGCTTTTATTCTTCACATCTGTATAAATTAAAATGTTCTCATATCCTTATATTGTTTATGCCTTTATGCTTATCTATGTATAGCATTGCACCACTATCCATGACTCAATGAATGCTTATAATCTCTTTGATGGATATTTTATGTATTTTCCTAGCACGAACTACTATTGAGCTATAGTGAATATCTTGAGCTGATTATACTATTGGATTGCACGCTTGTATTGAAAGCCTCCTGCATGGCGGATGCAGTGATGTGTATTGCATGCTGGTAGTGGATATAGGTTCTCGTGTACCTTGAACTAAATTATAAACTGCTTAATTGAACCTATCAGGTATAGGTTTTATGGGAAAATGTCCAATTTATAGAGGGCATGCTACCGAATTTTTGACAGGAATTTTCCCAACATCAAACCTTGTCCAAAGATGATTATAATAAGGTTAAATTTGAAATATTTTTGAAAGGATGAGTGAAAATTAATTAAATAATTCAACTTCATCCTAGCATAACCATCATACATTTAGAGGAGCTCAGCTTCGTCCCTATAGAAAAGGTTCAAAGAATTTATACGCAACACTTTCATTTTTTGAATATCGAGGCTCTTCCGAAATCTCTAAACATTATATCCAGATCTTAAAGCCTTATATTTTGATATTGAATGTTAATGGGTCATTAACTCTAAAGTATGCCTTAATATACATTTTATGATGCATCAGTGGTTTAGAGGGACAACTATACTAATCAGGTGGTAAATATAGTTGATATATATTCAGCATAGTTGGCTTAAGGAGTGCAAAAATAATTGCTTATACTACATGACATGCTTAATGAAATTAATTTTTAGTTAGTATAAGCAATTGTGTTCATCTAAGCTCGTAATTCAAACTAATAGGGGGAGCATCTAAACATAAATTCCAATATTATTTTGCTCACGAAAATTTTTAGTTGAGATCTATTGTTGTAATTCATTGTGGCTTGTGCTTAAATGAAATGATCTTTGTGAAAATCTTAAGTTGATATATTTGCCACAAGTTGTTTGTGTTTGTCATATGATCTTACATGTGATTGTTAAATCTTTAGGATCATCATGGTTGTGGTTTTCTAGGTTTTTTTTTTTTTGGTGTGCTTAATTGACAAACAAAAAAATTGGTGCTTGCCTAATCTTTAAAGCTTCTTTTTCAGCAAGGAAGCCCAGTACCTTTTGCAAATATCATAGGGGGATAAATATATTTATATTTATATACATTTGTATTTATTTTAATACTTTATGGCAAGAACAAATTTCAAAACTAAAACTTTTTCTCTTACCTCATTATTATTATATACATATATGTTTTAAAAATTGCTTAATTGGTTCGGTAACCGCACATGAAAATGCATGTGAACTAGTTAGACTATGTTTATGCTTAAACCTATTCTTTATATACCGCATGTCTTCAAATTCCATATTTCTGTGGGTCTTATGAAATGCTTTATTTGCCATGGTTTGAGGGTACTTCTGGTCTGACTATAGTTTTGAAGTCATTTAAATCATTTTAATAACAAGTTATATAGTTTGTGTGCTTAATTACTAAACCTGTCATTTCTTTATGCTCTATGAATTTTTTTGTGCTATGAAATGCATGACTATCATATCTATTGTATGATTGATAGTTATATTTATGTTTTGAGAATACTGAATTGTTTGAATAAGTAGTTGTGGATATCTTGTAAATATACTACTAAATCAAGTCACTTGTATATAGAGATTTTTGGGAAATGTTCTATTTTCAAACGGTATGCTGCCAAATTTTCTAATAACCTTTTCCCAAACATATCTTATATTCAGATGATTATTTGTCTATATACTTAAATGTTTATTTAGGCTTTTCTTGTTGTTGCCAAAAGGGGGATAAGTAGGCAAGTATTTGCCAACATAAAAAAGCGGGAGATTCTTGACCCTATGGGTCATAGCTTGTTTTAATAATGACAAATACTCTTTGTATTTGATGGCTTTTAAGTTTGTACGCAGGATTAATTAGAATTATCATATGATGCATACACATGGACTTAAAGAAGAGAAAGACCCAGACAATTTAATTAAGTTTTGTTGGGGTCTGTAATAGTATATAGGAAATGGTCTATAATAATCAATGCATAACATGCATAATAGGGTAGATAAGCTTAAAGGATTATTCAATGACCTTAGGGATCCCCTTAGGTCCACCAACGCTTGACCGATGCCAAACTTTTGGGGTTAACTCACAAAGACCATAGATTGTCTTTAGGACCCTAAATTGGAATAAAAATATGCCCTATTAGTTTAAAATTAATCATTATATAAATTGGGACAATTTAATAAAGGGAAAAGACTGAAATGCCCAAGGATGGCATGTTCGGTCAACCGAGCTCAGTTACACTGAGATCTTCAGTCGATTGAAACCCCACCGGGTCAGTAAGTTGTCCCTTCGATCGACTGACTAAAAAAATATAAGCAAGCCCTGGTCGACCGAACCTCCCTGGGTCAACAAGTTGACCACTTGGTCGATCGATTAGAAACATATAAGCAATGCCCTGGTTGACCAAACCCCCATATGGAAATTTCGAACCGACCAGTCGACCAAACCCCCTAGTTCAAATTGATCTGGTCAACCGAACCGCGCGAATTTGGAAAATTGCATTTGAAACCTTAAGTACGGTTGACCATCTTTCTAGTTCAAAATACTCCTCATCGACTGAACTCAGACACTCGGTTAACCGAACCTTAAGTACGGTCAACCAGTGCACTCGGGTTAGCAAAAATTACCGAGGTTAAAAACACTATTATTTTTATTAACCTCACTTAATTTTTTTCCAAAATGACTAATATGTCCTGACTTGCTATATTTTTGGGGAATTCTATATATGCCCACTCGTTTCAAAAGATTAGTAGAAGATTAGCAAAACAATTAGGAAATTTACTCTAATTTTCAAAAGCTTTATTTCTCACATTCAAGCTTCATTCTTTAGTTCTTACTCATCCTCATTGCAAATCTCGCTAAGTTAGAGTGTTATTGTGAGTTTCTAGCTAAGCTTACATTCTCGTTAATCCTTGTTGATTGAGATATATTTTTATCCGAGAGTAAGCTTCAGTTTTTCTAGCATACTTCATTAATAAGTCTTCTGTAGGAAGACTTCGTAGAGCTTGTGAGTTTTGCATCATCATTGCAATACTCAAGAGTTCGTATTATTTTTTGTTTGTGAAATAATTTTTTTACGAACCGTTTTCATATATCTCTTATGCTTATTTTTGAGAAAAATACTTATGGGATATTTGCTTGTGTTTTGAAGATCTATGTTGCTATATCTTTTGATTGATATTATTATCTTGTTACAAATATCAAATAATTTTTACTAACATTTTTTTAATATCTCTTGTGGTTTATTTGAGAAAACAATTTGTTAAGATATTTGAAGTGTGCTTGTGATCTTGGTTGCCGCTTAGTGATTGAGACTATTATTTTGACATAAAGATCCTATCACCTACACACTCACATGCTGATTGCAATATTTGCATAAATCTTTGACAGTTGACACTAAGACTACACTGAGCTTATCATATCTCATCATTTAGTAGTGTGTTGATTATATTGATTCATATAAGCTTGTGTAAGAAGCATTTACATGTATGTAAATATTTATACATTTGTTGTATTCCAGGTGTGGGTCTGAAGAGGGAGACAAACCCTATTGACTAGTCCCATATTGACTTTGACCCAGTTAGAAAAGCTAGGTGCACCATCCTAGTAAGGCGTAGGTTGAGGTCAACCCCGTGAATTGACCTGGTTGAAAATAGTGCTACTCCACCCATTAAGTGAGCATTAGTGGAATCCTCAGGTTTGCGAGCTAGAGGTAGGGATGTAAACAGTATTGGCCGAACCCCGATAACATGTCTAGTGTTAATTTTATTTTCCGCAATTTACTTTCTGCACCTGTATGTTTTTTATTTGAATACTTTATTGGGTGTATACTTACATAGAAAGACCCTAGGTTTGGGTAATACTGCTAATATCTGGTTTAACCTAGGAATAAGTTTTAAAATTCCAATTCACCCCCTCTTTGCTCATATAACTGATATATATTTGATCTCAAACAAAATATGTTTAGCATGTTCACTATGTTTAACAAGATTCCTCTTTTCAACATATTTTCAAATATTTAGCTCAACCTTAAATGGTCAACAAGATTTAATATTGAGCACAAGATAATATTCAGCATGTTCTTACAAAAGTAAAATCATGCACGCAGATTTTAACTTGTGTAAAATAAAAAGAGTAGGGAAAAGGAAGCTGAAAACAGTTGTTTTTATAAGGCTCGACCGTAGCCTATGTCCTTTCCTCCAATAACACGCTGCGTGGATTTCCATTACCAACTTCGTTAGCAGGTGAAGTTACACCCTTTCTCCCCTCAAAGGTAGAGTTTGCCTCTTTAATGAGAATTCCATCCTGCCAGGCAATGATTCAATCCCCTGAACTGTCTAAAATACAAGAAACAACAAATACTTGCTTGTACAAGAAAAGGCTCCTTAACCGAGCATATTAGTACATGTTAGATTCAAAAATAATACTTCAAAAATAATATGAAAGTGGAAGCTCAAAGTGTATCACTAGAACAAATTGAAAGATGTGAGTTTTAAAGATCAAATATGTCTTTTCCAAGTGAAAGAATCAAGAACACAATAGTAGCCTTTCAAGAGAAAGAATATAAGAGAGTTGTGCGTGCTGTTGCTTTTCAATTCATGTTCATTACCTAATGTGCGAGAATAATATGTTTAAATAGAGCACTAGCATTTCAAAAACTTTCCCTTGAATTTTCTCTTTAATTGGAAACCATTTACACAAGATTTGGAAATAAGATCAATGTTGTTTAACGTTTAAACACTCGCATCAGTCGCCTGTCCTTGAAGGGTCAGTTGCCTGTGCTCCTTTAAAGTCAACGTATTCTGAAAGTCATAATGAGGTCAGTCGACTATGCCTGATTGCTCAATTGTGTATGCCTATTTTCTTTAAATATTTTCAAACACAGAAGCACCACAATCGCTTGATGATTTATCATCAGTCGCCTGTCCTTTCAGCAAACTTGTTTTTCAATAATTTTTTGTTCCAAACTTAATTCATATATTTGAAAACTCATTTTGGACTTTGAGAAAATATTTTCCATGAATAAAATATGGTATCTAAGTCCAAGGAGATTTCCTAGGTGCTTCAATCAATCAGTATCGAGTTTTGAAGTACTTACATGAGACTTTCATATGATTTTCCTATCTTAGTGTCTAAGTTTTCATGTTGTTAAGCTTCCATTATGCCTTCTGAACTTTATGCACTACTTCAACGAGCTTCATGTCTCACATGACTTGAACCTTCATGTTTATCATGTCTCATTGCCTTAAGTGTAATTTTCCATTCAGATTCTTCAAGTATGTTCACTTGAAATCATAAGATCACTTAATTCCAAAAATTCAAACTTGCATAAACATGTTAAGTAACCTTGATTTGTTATCATCACAATGAGATGAAGCCTTGTTAGGCCAACAATAAGGGTAAAGGTGCTTCAAAACTAGAGTTTTTTTTTTTTCTTGTTATTATAAATAGATTGGATTTTTGGGCATAGACTTATTGTTTCATTATAGTAAGGTTTGGTTCGCATAGAAAAAAAAGGATTATTTTGATTGGTTTATTTTTATTCTTATTTAATATATCTTTCTTTAATTAAAAAATTAGTTTCTTTTATGTTTTTACTTAGTTTCCTACATTACATTTTAGAGGATCAATTCATAGGATTTAGGTTTTTTAAGGTCTTTTTGGCCCTTCGTAGTTATCTTTATTGATTTTTTTTGTATTTTTAGTTGTTTTTATCCTTCGAAAATTGTTTAAAAAATAAAAGAATTGTAAAAAAAAAAATCATTATATGGATACAAAAAAATTTCCCTCGCAGTTCCTAATGTGATTTTTATGTTTTTAAAGTGATCCGACCTTGTTTGTATCTTAATCTGACTACGAGGGTTAAAAAAACACTAAGGATTAACTTTAGGGGCACCTAGCTTTTTATTTTGCATACAAGTTTGTATTTGTGGATGTGAGATTGTAAAATTGGGCTTTAATGTAGCTTCTTCACATGAAAAAGCACTCCTATTTGAATTATTTTGAGATGTTCATGTTAGTTCAAATTATGTATACCATGTTAGTTCAAATTTCCATTCATCCATTCTCAACGATATATGGTGTTGTTTTTCCTGTGATGTGATTTGAATCCCTGGTAAAATAGTTCTTGATTCCTTATTTGAATTTTGAATAGAATGGACGAATGGAAATTTGAAAATTATAAACGTTAATTAATGAATCTGATGGTAGATCCCCAAAATGGCATGTTATTGTTGTTCATGTGGTTTTTGAGGTGAGGGAAGCTTTAAAACTCTAAAAGGGTACCTGATGAATGTAATATGGAATAATATTTAAATGAAAAGCATTTAATTGACCAAGAATCAAAGACATTTTTTTATTAATGTTTGAACGCCCCAAAATACGGATATGGAATATAGACTATAGACTATTGGGTCCTTGGACCCTAGTGTGATTTTTGGTGTAATCCCAAGAGGGAGGGGGGGGAGTGAATTGGTTATTTTAAAATTATAGGTAAAGTTTATATCAAATTTTGAAAAACACAAATTGAATGTCTCAAACCTAGGGTTCCTCAAGCAATCTCAAACATTACAAATGTTTAAGTGTGCAAATATTTAACACATATACAATAATCACAATAAATAAAATATAAACATACAAGTGCAGAAAAATAAGTAGTGTAGGGAATGAGTGTAACGACCCGAAAATTTCACCATTTTTTATTTTTTATAATTTAAATTACTTTGATACCCTTGTAATACCCGCTATAACATCTCAAGCCCCAAATGGGCATTGAGGCATCCCTGTACACAAAATGACGCACCTATACAACGGAAATCATAAAGTCATACACCCATATTTACAATACTAGAATTCAGTGTTTCCAAACCATACATACACATTTACACATCACCCTAGTATCATCTACTAAAAAATACAATCCCCT
This sequence comes from Malania oleifera, assembly GCF_029873635.1. Taxonomy (NCBI): domain Eukaryota; kingdom Viridiplantae; phylum Streptophyta; class Magnoliopsida; order Santalales; family Ximeniaceae; genus Malania; species Malania oleifera. The sequence continues at coordinate 77,113,596 of NC_080419.1, read as the reverse complement.
GAATATATTTACCCTATAAACTCGGTAGCACAAAAGATCTCTCTATTTGCGAACCTGATCTACTCACCTAGCTAGATCACCTGAAAAATGTTAAATCACTGGAATGAGACAACGCTCAGTAAAAGGAAATATGCTATTAGTAGTGTGTGGTGACTGAGTTTCGTAAATACTATACTAACAGTATCTAAAACTGTAAAAGTTGGTAAATTAATATACAATATAGTTTGCATCTATCAGAGTTTAAAGTATAACTGTAACATCTGAGTTTTCTACATTTTCATATTTCTAGTATCATACTATATTTGCTAATGTTCTGTAAATATGTTTACATATACATAGCTGAGGTGTTTACCCTTGAAAACTATATGTCATGATTTAACCCCTCATGACTGGGTTATGCGGCCCATAGGTAGGACTTAATCTTGGTTGGACTACCAGGTAAGTCAGTTATAACTCTACCAATCCTTAGTCTGGCCAAACAGCAACCTCTCCTATGCATGGAACAAGTAATAACCTCCTCAAATTGGCCACCTCAACCCAGTCTTCTGGGGACTCTGCAATCCCTCCTGGCATGGTTAATGGAAACCATCCACACACTATCTAAGATGTGTGGTTGCACTCTGATCTTTATTAGCAACGATACCATGCTCTGCTAACTGAACATAACTTGATTCATCAAGGTCTGATACTGTATATACTATTTCTATAAATATCCTACCATTTTCATTATATTTCCAAAATAACCATAACACCATAAATCTGATCTAAAATAACTATAACATTTGACTAAAATAATTGTAATATCTAACTGTAATAACTGTAATATTTGACTGTCATATCTAACTGAATAACATGTAATATCTAAGTGTTATGGTTTTGGAAAGCATGACATTCTGTAAATAATGTAAAATACTTGTCTGTATGATATTTGTAAAATATTTGTCTGTAAAATATATCTGTCTCTATATATACTGTAAATCATGATATTCTGAAAAACTATATAAATTATGTACTTAACAAATACCTACTCAGGCTATACAATTAATAAAACTCATGTTCTGAAATCTATAAAACTGTATAACTTATGTCACGTACCTTAATAAAAAAAATACTATAATTTACTAATAATATTTCTGAATTTACTTGTATAGTATATTTCCCATAACTAACTAGCTGGGAGGCTCGCCTCCAACTTATCCTTACGCTCATGGCGTACTATTCTCTAAATCCAAAAATAATACATATTTCTAATAAATCGACTATATTTCCCTGAACCTACATACTCGTAATTTACCGACTATAATTTACCTGGTCTCCTCGAAAATATCTGTTGGGGTCCTCAACCTATGCTTGCAGGGTCCGAAAAATACCCTAACCCTGAAAACATAACACCCTAATTTTACTCCACAAAACACCGATATACTCTCACATAATATAAAATTTGAACTCAAATAAACCTGCTAATACTGAAAATACCAAAATAATCTACTTACCAAAATTTTGGGATGGTGTCCAAGTTGGCCAAACCAACAAACTACTCTAACTGACTTGACGAAAAACTTAGCAAGAGTAGCGTGGTGGCTTCCGATCATCGAACCGGCAAAGAATGAGATGAAAATTGAAAATAGAAGAGGAGGATGGCAAATTCTAGAGATTAAAGGAGCTTTGCTTGTGTTTCTCTCACAAGAAAAAAATGATTTTTGGCCTTATATAGAATGCTTGTCCACGTGGCCTCGTCGACGAGCCACGTCACCCTGTCGACGAGTCCATGAAAGAGGTTCATTGATGAGCACTTAACCCTTATCAATGAGTTTCATACCCTGAAAACATACCTCTCGATAAGTTCTCATTGATGAGACACACGTCCACATCAACAAGCCCAAGAAGGCGATTCATCGACGAGTGTGGAGCATTCGTCAACGAAACCCTATTGAGTCCCCTTAAATTTTCATTTTCTTCCTCCTTTCTTTATTATTTAATTTCTATATTTAGAAAGGTTACTACATTCTCCCCTCATTATAAAATTTGGTCCTTGAAATTTACTATATATATCGAACACCATCCTTTAAGGAAAATGGGCTACTTATTTTATTACTTACCCTCACTTATGGCGGAGGAATACCGTGGTTACAATTACAATTCTGGGAGATTACAGACATACTCCTGAAATAAAAATTCTCCTAAAACCGAAACACTACCTATCCTATAATCTAAAATACAACTATACATTTATCATTCTATACTGAATAAATAAAAATTGTCTTCATCTAAACAATACTAACTTATACTGTAACCCATTAAATAAATGTGGGTACTTCTATCTGATATCTTCTTCAAACTCCCACGAAACTTCTTCCCTGGCATGATTTCTCCACAAAACTTTCACTAACTGAATTTTTTTGGTGTGAAATTCTTGTTCCTTCCTATCTAAGATCTGCACTGGTGCTTCCTCATATGCCAGTTATCTCTACATAACTGATCACGTGGGATGGGTCTGGGACATATTTTCTCAATATAGAAACATGAAATACATAGTGATTTCTAGATAGGGCTGGTGGTAGAGTTAGCTTGTAGGCAAATGACCCCACTCTCTCAAGTATCTCGAATGGGCCAATGTACCTAGGGCTCAGCTTACCCTTCTTTCCAAATCTCATAATTCCTCTCAGTGGAACTACTCTAAAAAATACGTGATCTCCCACATCAAACTCTAAATCTCGGTGGCAAGTTTCTGCGTAGCTTTTCTATCGACTCTGACTTGCACTAATTCTATCTTTAATTAGTCGGACTTTATCGTATGCGTGCTGCACCAATTATGGTCCTAGAACTTGCCTCTCACCCACTTCATCCTAGTATAGTGGAGAATGACACCTCCTATCATATAACACCTCATATAGTGTCATGTCAATGCTGGCCTAATGGCCATTATTATATGCGAACTCAACCAGTAGTAGATATTGGGTCCAACTACCCCCAAAATCTAGTACACAAGCTTGCAGCATATCTTCAAGTATTTGGATTGCCTTCTTGGTCTACCCATTAGTCTGAGGATGAAAAATTGTGATGAATGCTAATTGTGACCCCACGACCTCCTAAAAACTCTTCCCAAATCATGAAGTAAATTGGGGGTCACGGTTTGAAATTATGGATACCGGCACTCCGTGAGAGTGAACTATCTCCTGAATGTAAACTCTACTAGCCTGTCCATAGTATAGTTGACTTTAGTAGCGATAAAGTGAGTGTCCTTCATCAATTGATCTATTACCACCTAAATAGCATTTTGCCCTTGTCACGCTGGTGGTAGCCCTGTCACAAAATCCATAGAGACGTTATCTCATTTCCACTTAGGAATGTAGAGTGGCTAGAACTGCCCTATGGGTTTTTGGTGTTCAGCCTTTATCTACTAGCACATCAAGCATTGCTTTACGAATTCAGCAATCTCCTTCTTCATACCCTCCACCAGAAGGATTCTTGTAGATTCTGATACATTTTAGTACTACTTGGATGTATGGTATATAAAGATCTGTGTGCCTCCTCTAAGATAATCCTTCTGATCTCAACATCTCTAGGGCCACATAATCTAGTACGGAACCGCAGAGCTCCATCATCTGATATGCTGAACTCCTCCTCATGCCCGTCTTGCACTTTCTCTATCAACTTTGCTAACTCTAGATCAGTTCTATAGGCAGTTTTAGTCCTCTTTTGCAATGTAGGTTTTAACACTAGGTTGGCAATAAGTGCTTGGTGATCACCCTCTATCAGCTTGTTAAATTTGGTGTATTCCCAAGAGGGGGGTGAATTAGAATTTAAAACTTTTTTCCTATGTTTGACCTAAATAGCAGCAATACATTCACAACCTATGTCTATTTACCCAAATGCACAAGTAAGTATAATATGCAGAATTTAAATCATGTGCATCATTTACACAATAACATACACGTGCAGTAAATATAAAGTGCGAAAATATAAACAGACACATGATATGTTATCCGGGTTCGGCCAACTGTGCTTACGTCTCCACTTCTAGCTCGCAAGTTCGAGGATTCCACTAATGGCTCATTTAACAAGTGGAGCAGCACCTAATACAACCAGGTCAATTAGTACAGGGCTGACCTCAACCTTTACAAACTCTCCTTGCAGGGCGGAGAAGGCCCTAGGTCAAATTCACAGGGCTGACCCTAACCTGATCCTTCTGGGCTAGATCAAAACCGCTCAGGCCACACCTGGAAATACAACAGTATTTTCACTCAAATGGTACAGTGATTATGCTTTCATGTAAAGCTGATATGTACCCAATACGCGCAATCACATATGCATCAACAATGTAGGTAAATGTAAGCTCAGTGATGTGTATTTTCTTGCAAGCTACACTCAACAATATATGATCGCGAGTATGCTCAAGAGTGTTCTAAACAAGTTGTATCTTTGAAACAAGCTAAACGAAATCTCAATAGCAAATCAAGGTTTCAAAGAAGTTAATCAAGTATTCAAACTAGCTCAAAATATTTTCCTTCAACGTAATGAGCACAAGAGTAGTTTGAAAATATTTTAGCTCGTAGAAAAATATTTTGCACAAAAAAATCAAAGCTATGGGATACTTGCAACGACAATGCAAATATCCTAAGCTTGCTAGTTTATCCTAACACAAGATTTATAATATTGAAATCTGTGGGATAAAACTAAGCAAAACTCCCCAAAAATAATATGACAATCAACCAATCGAATGGGAGTATTAGAACTATTTAATAAACACAAGACCACTCAATAAACTCTCACAATATCAAGATATATCAAGGGAATAAATATTTGAGAGTATTTTGGGCAAAATGAGGTTTTGAGATAGAGAGGATTTTTGCTAATTATTTTGGCTAATCTCTTACTAATCCTCACAAATGAACCCATATTTATAGGCAGGGGTAAAATTATAACCATTTTGGATAGGTTTGGAATTATTAGAGAAGATTCAAAATGTTTAAACACACTTAACCCAACTTAATCCGATTTTACCACAGTTAAATTAATTTTAACCCGCCGAGGTTTGATCGCCCAAACAGACTTAGTGACAAAATAATTATTAAAGGGTCCAGGTGCCCGAAATTATGCTCGAGTGGCTCAATCAAAGTCAGCAGCCATTGGTGCGCGGTTCGGGTGCCCGATGCTACATTCGGTTAACCGAAACATGCAATTCGGTCGGCTGAAGGCTTTTTGAATGCGAAGGTTCGAGCGCCTGGGTTGGTGAAAAGTATTTTGACATGGGTTCAGTCGACCAGGGAAGATAGGGTTAATACAGGTTCGGTCGCCTAAAGTCTGGTCAAACTGCTGACTTTCCAACAGTTCGAGCGCCCGAGGAGTTTTGACCTCCTGGGGTTCGATCGCTTGACCTCTCACATATTTTTGCAATTTTGCCCAATTTTACTTCAATTAATTCCCCAGATAAAATATGTGTTCGTGGGAACAATGTGCACTAAGTGTAGGGACCTAGGGTCTTTTCAAGTACGCCCAAAAACCTAACGTCGGTCGACCGTAAGGTCATTTGGTCTCTATGGTTAGTCTATGGCATTTTTGAGTTTACAAGAACCTACATGCATGACATGCAGAGATTATTACAGACCATATACCTAGTTACTATTACAGACCCATATTACCATCATTAATTTGACAATAGAAATTAAAGTCTTGAGGGTCTTCATGCTTTACTTCCATGTGCCATCAATTTGATTTTCCTAATATGGTCCTGCACACAAACTTGGCAAACGTTAAATACCAAGAGTATTTGTCATTATGAAAACTGGGTGTGACCTATGGGGTCAACACAACTCCATGCCTAGCCTCTCCAAATCCATCCGAATAGGGTGCTCAACCACCACTACTGACACCGTTGCTTCTGCCGTTTTCTAGCTCAATGCATCAGCCACCACATTTGCTTTCCTTGGGTGGTAGCTGATAGTACAATCATAGTCCTTGATGAGCCCCAACCATATTATCTGCCACATATTCAAATCTTTATACATGAAGAATTACTTAAAGTTTTTATAATTAGTGAAAGTCTTGCATTTCCCATCATAAAGATAATGCCTCTAGATTTTCAAAGAATACACCACTGTTGCTAATTCTATATTGTGCACAAAGTAGTTCTTTTTCATATTCTTTAAGTTGTCTAGATGCGTAGGCGATGACTCTTCCATACTGCATTAACACACGTCTGAGTCCCTTTAAAGATGCATCACTATATATCACAAATTCATCCTCCCCTGATGGAATAGCCAGTACTAGTGCTGAAACCAACCATAGGTTTAACTCTTGGAAGCTCTACTCACAATGATTGGTCCAATAAAACTTCACATTTTCCCTCCCGAGTCGAGCTAGTGGACACGATAATCTAGAGAAACCATCTACAAAGCGTCAATAGTAGCTTGCCTGAAAAGCAAGGTGTAGTCCCAATAGGGGGGTGAATTGGATTTTAACAATTTCTTTTAATTCCTTTAAAGACTTCTTTTTATTTCTTTTAACTAATTCTTATCCTATTTGATTGATTTACGAATCACACAAGAAGTTAGGTTTTTTAATCCACAACCACACAACTATTCAATCTTTCAAGTAATCAATCAACCACAATTTGAAATCAAACAACCAAACAATTTGCCAAGTACAAGTTAACTATAGCACTATTTAGATTTGTAAGATTCAGCACTATTTGGAATATAAAAAATATCCACTCAATATCAAACTTTAAACCATTCAATCACAATATAGCTTTTGTTGTCAGCACTGTGTAAATCAATTTGAATCAAGCCCTGTATATATGAAATTTGTCTTTTAATTTGATATTCAATACAACATCCAATCACTCTTTCCAAATACATAGGCTTTAAAAAAACTTTAAGTTAAAGAATCTTGGGGTGTTGAATCAATCAACGTACTACTATACAATCTCCGCAAAAGATTGATCAACTAACGTACTCTCTTTCAGATTCCGTAAGCCCAAAAGAAAATTAAGCTTTTAGTTTATTTAATATCTAATTTATGTAGTGTATATTATTCAGATATTTAAAACATCCACGCAATTGTATATGTACTAAAAATAAAGAGAGTAAGGGAAAGAGAGAGTGAGACAAGATTTTTACGAGGTTCGGCTTATACCCAGCCTACATCCTCGCCTTTGGTAAAACACCAAAAGATTCACTAAACATGTTCCTTTAATAGGAAGAACAATACCTTTACACACTCCTTCAGTAGGCTAGAGCCTGCCTTTCCAAACGATGTCCCCTCGTTCGGTCACTCCTTCAAATAGGCTAGAACCCACCTCTCTTCGCAATATCCCCTTGCTTAGCCAACGATCCAAACAATCCTTGGAAAGTAATAGAACTACACGAAAGAAGATATAATCTACGTACAAATATACTCTCACAAAGGGCATGTTAATACAATTAAAACACTATATACTTCAATGTAGAAATATCAATATGAAATAGAATGAAGCTCAAGTGTAGAATTCACCAATATCCTTCTTATATGAGGATTAGTAGTAGGAATTTAGAGAAGGAAGGATCATAACTTCAAAATATCTCAGCAAAAGAGTTTTGCAATGAGTGAACTAGAGAACTTTGTAAGAACAAGAGTGCTTTCAGCTTCTCAAACGGATTTTTCAATTCATGGTGTATTTTGATTTGCAAAACAATGTATTTATACGCATTCAAAAGGGTTTTCTTGTTGCCCAAGTTTATTTGGAGTATTTCTCAAGTTTTTAGAAAGTTTGGAGCCCAAGCAACTAATATTTAAAAAGTAAAATTTTTGAAAAATATGCTTGTTAATAGTGTTTAGATGTCTGAACTTTTGAGTTCAGTCATCTAAGGTGTTCTGCCTCTGTAAAAAAAATTTAGCAAAATCCTCGGATGACTGAACTTAATCTTCAGTCAACTTAAGATATTTTTTAGATGACCGAGGTTTAAGGGTCAGACAACCGAAGTGTCCGGTTTAGTCTTCTGATGTTCCGCCGTGAACAGTGTTCAGTTGGCTAACAACTTCGACCCTACTTCAGTATTTTAGTCATCACTTTTTCTATACAACTCCAAATTTGGTTTTCTTGGTGTCAAACGAAATCTAAATGAAAATCCTACAACTTTAATATTGAACATTTTTAAAAAAAAAGAGTTTTGGATAGATAAAATTGCACCTCAATGCGGATGTATGAAAAATTACAATAATTGGGAAATCCTATTTTTGGTGTTTTTCATTCCAAAAATGAATCTAAACTTTTTGAAACAATTTTTGACCTTATAAAAATATTTTCCAAAAATGTTAAAAGGTATTTAGGTCCAAGAAGTTAACTTAAAAGCTTCATAATATTTCAAACGATATTTAAACATTAAAGTACTTACATAAAGACTTCAAGACTTTTCACATTCTAGGTTTCTTGAGTCTTCATACTTTGTCTTTCTTTGAGCTCTTTCTCTTTGCTTTTCTTTTACTCTTTTGACTTCTAAATTTTCTTTGGCTTATCATCCATTTCCTCATATTCTTCAAGATTAAAAATATCATCTTTAAATCCATGCTTTGACTCTTTTAAGCTTCATTTGATCCTTGTGAGCACTTTGACCTTACTTTCTCATATATGAGCCCTAAGATAGCATTACTCACACAAATACGTTAAATTCCACTTGTTTGTTAGTATCAAAAAAAAAAAAACAAGATTTTAAGCCTTGTAAGGACAACAATCTCCCCCTTTTTGATGATGACAAACAAGGTGCAAAAATTTGAGTAAGCCTTAAAAAGGCTCCCCCTTTCAATAAGCATCATATTGACAAACTTGACAATATCATGATCAATTTCAAAAACTCTTTTACTATCATGTTCATATATCAAAATCAAGTACTTCTCCTCCTTTTGATATATCATTTCAATAAGCTTCCAATTTTTAATATTATGCTTGATTTTTGCTACCTAAAACTTCTTCCCTTTTTGACATCGATCAAAAAGAGTTAGACTTTAAATACTAAGGCTATGAGCAACAATAAAAAGTCTAGTTCTTTAAACTTCAGCATGCATAATAATTCATGATACCAATTATTTATTCCATGATTCCAATTTAATAATTAGGGAAGAAACATGATACAAGCAATAAGTCATAATACTCCCCTTGAATTTAATACATTCAGATTTGATACCAATTATACTTTTAAGTTTATTATCCATGCTTCATATATTGATTCATATCTTGTATTTCTCGTGAACACACTCGTCAAATACCAATATAATGTTATCATCAATATCATAACATGCTCATGAGTTTAATTATGCTTATCATTCTTAAATATCAATTTGTGATACCAATTGACCCTTTGGATACCAATATAAAGAGCAACACAAGACAAATTTTTCCACTTGATTCATTATTAGCATGCATAGTCAAAAATTAATTTTATATCAAGATTCATGCTCATGCTCAATAATCTAATGCTCAAACTCTATACTTCTTATATCAAGATTTAGCTTCATAATCATGCTTAAGTTTGCAATATAATGAACCGTACATTATTAATATGAGTCAAGTCATGATTACACATGTAGTATATATAGCAAATTAACACAAGTATCTCATTCTTAAAATGTTTCTTATCAAAACTTTCATGTAATATGCTTATTTTTGCTTTCATATGAATTTTCTTTCCAAATTTTAAAACTCTCTATTTTAAGCTTGTATGAATCATTCTATGATTTTGGCCAACAATGTTATTTAATATTTTTTTTTATGTGTTTCAATAAACACTTTGAGATTTTTAAGACCTTTTATCTAGGTACCCATACTTTCTTGGGTCGATAAGGTTTCATAAGACTTGATTTTTCTTTTATTCTCCATACTTGTTTAGTTTTTACACCCTTTCTCTTCAATGGATATTCAAACTTGATATGCCCCTTTTTCTTACATCGATAGCATGGTGTATTAGTGTAGGCATTACTAGATGTGGTAGCATAGTCTTTGGAGGCTTTCGAAAAATAACCCATATAAAGATTCTTTTTCTTTATATTTTTAATTCCATTAAAACCGATGCCTTCTTTATTTAAGGGCATCCATTGTGAGTCTATCATCTTGTCAAAGTTTGTTTTTCCTTTTGTAAAGTTATTAATGATATTTTCTTTATCTTCAATCTGATTTTTTAGATCTTTTATCTCTATCTCTTTCTTGTTGTCAACATTTTTCAGCTATTTTTCTAATTCTAGAGATAGTTTTCTTATCTTATCATCTAATTCAAAAATATATATATTTTCTTATATTCTATAAAGGATAGGGATCGAAGGTCTTCTATTATTTTTTCATTCTTGCTTTCTAATTCTTTTATTTTTAAATCTTTTTCATTTTCAGTAGGATTTTTAGCTTCTAACTCCTTTGTCATAGCTTCATTCTTACTTTCTATTTTCTTGATTCCTGGATCCTTTTCTCTTTTAGCAGTTCTAAGAGATTCTAACTCTTTCATCATACTTTCATTCTTATTTTTCAATGAAGTACTCTATTTAGTTACTTTAATTAACATCTTATGCACCTTGAATAAGTCATTTTGAAGTTCTTCATAAGATGGCATACGCTCATCATTAGTTTCATCACTACAAGAATTATTTAAAGATTTAGATAAGGAGCTTTCCTCGTCGTCCCAGGCCATAAAGCACGTATAAGCAACCTTTTGGTCACTTGATTCATTTTTTGAACTACTTGTACTCATGTTGTCCTAAGTAATGGCTCTCATGGCCTTTTTCTTTTTATACTTTTTCTTTAGTAGTGGACATTGTGGTTTATGTGTTCAACTTTGTTACAATTGTAACACATGAGAGTTTTATTCTTTGATTTCTTGCTAACTTCTTCTTCTTCATTTGATTCAGATTCAGATTTTCTTTTCAATTTGTTTCACCTTCTTAGTATTCTTGCTAGATTTTTAGATATGAAGGCTACTTCACCTTCATCCATTTCTTCTTCACTACTTGAGTTGTCTTTTAAGGCTTTGAAGGCTATTGATTCTTGGGTTTTGGGTTTTACATTCTTTTCATTCATTGGCATTTCATAAAATCATCTAAGGAATTTTTTTTTAGATTTCTTTCTTCAGTTATATCAATGGCTTTTGGTTCCCATTTTGGTGGTAGCCCTCAAAGAATTTTCCTAGTCATCTCATAAGTAGTATAGGTTTTTCCTAGTGCATTTAAGGAATTTATTATCTGAGTGAACCTAGTGAACATATTAGTTATGGATTCATCCGAGTTCATCCTAAAAACTTCATATTCACTTGTAAGCATATCGATCCTATTATCCCTAACATCTATAGTGCCTTGGTAGGTGACTTGTAGCTTGTCCCATATTTCCTTAGCTAATTTGCAAGCCATTACTCTATTAAATTCATTGGCATGTAAAGCACAGTATAGAGCATTTATAGAACTAGAGTTTATTTGCAACATTTTATAATCTCTTTCAGTCATGTCCTTCTTTTCCTTAGGTATTTGTTTTCCATCTACTAATGTGGTAGGAATTAGATCACCATCTGTGACAACCTCCCAAGATTATCAATCCATGGTTTGAAGGTATATTTGCATTCTCTTTTTCCAAAATGTATAGTGGTGTCCACAAAAGATTGGTAGCCTAGTTGAAGATTGTTCCTCTCTGAAGGGAGCTACGCCTAAGTTAGCCGTTAGGATCTTTTTATAACTACTTGTTAGGATTTGTTATAATCCCACCCGGATACCAATTGAAAAGCAAGGTGTAGTCCCAAGAGGGTGGGGGTGAATTGGATTTTAACAATTTCTTTTAATTCTTTTGAAGAATTCTTTTTATTTCTTTTAACTAATTCTTGTCCTGTTTGTTTGATTTACCAATCATACAAGAACTTAGTTCTTTTAATCCACAACCACACAACTATTCAATCTTTCAAGTAATCAATCAACCAAAATTTGAAATCAAACAACCAAGAAATTTCCCTAGTACAAGTTAACTATAGCACTATATAGATTTGCAAGATTCGGCACTCTTTGGAATATAAACACTATCCACTTAATATCAAACTTTAAACCATTCAATCACAATATAGCTTTCATTGTCAGCCCTGGGTATATCAATTTGAATCAAGCCCTGTATATATGAAATTTGTCTCTCAAATTGATATTCAATACAACATCCAATCACTCTTTCCAAATACTTAGACTTTAAACAAACTTTAAGTTAAAGAGTCTTGGGGTGTTGAATCAATCAATGTACTACTATATAGTTTCCCCAAAAGATTGATCTACTAGCGTACTCCCTTTTGGTTTCTGCAATCCCAAAAGCAAATTAAGCTTTAAGTTTATTTAATATCTAATTCATATAGTGTATATAATTCAAATATTTTAAACATCCAGGAAATTGTATATGTACTGAAAATAAAAAGAGTAAGGGGAAGAGAGAGTGAGACCAGATTTTTACGAGGTTCGGCTTATACCCAGCCTATGTCCTCGCCTTTGGTAAACCACCAAAGGATTCACCAAACATGTTCCTCTAATGGGCAGAACAATACCTTTACACACTCCTTCAGTAGGTTAGAGGCTGCCTCTCCAAACGATGTCCCCTCGTTCGGTCACTCCTTCAAATAGGCAAGAGCCCGCCTCTCTAAGCAATATCCCCTTGCTTAGCCAACAATCCAAAAAATCCTTTGAACGTCAAAGAACTACAAGAAACAAGATATAATCTGCATACAAATATACTCTCACAAAGAGCAAGTTAGTACAATTTCAGCACTATATACTTCAATGTAGAAATATCAATATGAAATAGAATGAAGCTCAAGTGTAGAATTCACCAATATCCTTCTTAGATGAGGATTAGCAGTAGGAATTCAGAGGAGGAATGATCAGCACTTCAGAATATCTCAGCAAAAGAGTTTTTCAACGAGTGAACAAGAGAACTTTGTAAGAACAAGAGTGTTTTCAACTTATCAAACAGATTTTTCAATTCATGGTGTATTTTGATTTGCAAAACCATGTATTTATAGGCATTCAAAAGGGTTTTCTTGTTGCCCAAGTTTACTTAGAGTATTTCCCAAGTTTTTAGAAAGTTTAGAGCCCAAGCAACTAATATTTAAAATGTAAATTTTTTGCAAAATATGTCCGTTAAAAGTGTTCTGACGTTTAAGGTGGTTCTGCCTCTTTAAAAAAATTTCAGTAGAATCTTTAATTGACTGAACTTAATCTTTAGTCAACTGAAGATATTCTTCATATTACTGAGGTTTAAGGGTCAGTCGATCGAAGTGTCCAGTTCAATCTCCTGATGTTCCGCTATGAACAATGTTCAATTGGTTGACAACTTCAACCCTGCTTTAGTAGTTTAGTCTTACCATTTTCTATACAACTCCAAATTAGGTATTGTTGATGTCAAACGAAAGCTATGAGAAATCCTACAATTTTCATGTTGAACATTTTTTAAAATAAGGTTTTTTTGATAGGGAAAATTGCACCTCAATGCGGATGTATGAAAAAATTGCAGCAATTGGGAAGTCCTCTTTTTGGTGTTTTTCATTCCAAAAATGATTCTAACCTTTTTGAAACAATTTTTGACCTTATAAAAATATTTTCCAAATATGTTAAAAGGTTTTTAGGTCCAAGAAGTTAACTTAAGAGCTTCATAATATTTCAAACCATGTTTAAACATTAAAGTACTTACATAAAGACTTATAAGATTTTGCACATTCTAGGTTTCTTGAGTCTTCATGCTTTGTCTTTCTTTGAGCTCTTTCTCTTTGCTTTTCTTTTACTCTTTTGACTTCTAACTTTTCTTTGGCTTATCATCCATGTCATCATTTTCTTCAAGCTTTAAAATATCATCTTTAAATCCATGTTTTGACTCTTTTAAGCTTCATTTCATCCTTGTGAGCACTTTGACCTTGCTTTCTCATATAAAAGCCCTGAGATAGCATTACTCACACAAATACGTTAAATTCCACTTGTTTGTTAGCATCAAAACAAGATAACAAGATTTTAAGCCTTATAAGACCAACATTGCCAAACCCAAAAAAACTCTTGACGTCCTAGACATTTCCTCGCCTCACCCAACTCACCGTTGCCTCTATCTTATTTGGGTCAACCTATATACCACCCTTGAAGATCACATGCACAAGGAAACTAACCTCCCTTAACCATAATTCAAATTTCTTGAATTTTGCATACAACTTTGTTTCTCTCAATATCTGCAACACTAGCCTCAAATGATGCTCGTGCTCTTCAAAACTCCTCAAATAAACCAGTATATCATAAATGAAAACCACAACAAACTGGTCCAGATACTAATGGAACACCCGATTCATTAAATCCATAAATACTGCTGGTGTATTAGTCCACCCAAACGACATCACCAAAAATTTGTAATGCCCACATCTGGTTTGTAATGCTGCTTTTGAAATGTCCTCTGCTATAACTTTTACCTAATGATAACCCGACCGCAAATCAAGTTTAGAGTAGACCTAGGTCCCTTGAAGTTGATCAGATAAGTTGTCAATCCTAGGAAGAGGATATCTACTATTGACCTTCAATTTGTTTATCTCCCTATAATCTATGCACATCCTCATGGTCCCATCTTTCTTTTTCCCAAATAGGATTGGGGCCCCCCACGGCGACACATTGGGCCTGATAAATCCTTTATCAAGTAACTCTTGCAACTGATCTTACAAATCCTTCAATTCAGCTGGAGCCATATGGTATGGTGCTTTAGATACTGGTGCCGACCCTGGTAGCAGATCCACGGTAAATTCAATCTCTTGGTCTAGTGGTAAGCTAGGCAATTCTTCTGGAAAAACATTTCAAAATTCTCTAACTACTGAAATATTAGCCTGTTTTAATTATTCTTTTGGCAATTCCTTTATGTAGGCAACATACCCCTGGCAATCACCTTATAGCAGTCACCTTACCTGAATAGCTGACACTAGCTATGGCGAGGCACGTACACGTGAACCCACAAATCGGTATTCTTGCTCACTCGAGGGTCTAAAAATCACTTCTTTTTTATGGCAATCTATGCTGGCGTGATTAGCTGCCAGCCAATCCATACCCAATAGTACATCAAACCCCTACATATCTTGTACCACAAGATCAGCTAGCAATACTTTCTCCTGAATGCTCACTAGAAAGTCCCAAAGTACCTTCCTACACCTCACCATAAACCCTGTCGGCATAACTATAGAGAACTCGACATCTAATAATTGTGCCTCTACACTAGTTACTTTAACATACCCCACTGATACGAAGGAATAGGTGGCACCTGTGTCAAGTAAAACAACAAATTTATATGGTAAAAATTGTAAGTATACCTGTAATAACATCTCCAGCAGCCTCGGCATCTCCTGATGTCAAAGTATAAACCCTCGTTGGTGTTGTGTTCCTTTTCTAGCCTCCATGGGGTTCCTAGTAACCACCCCAAAATGGTTTTAGAGTTGGTGCATAGTTCGATGGTCCCCAACATGATCAAGCCTTATGGTCGGGTCTCCCACATCAATAACAAACATTCTCACCCAACCGACACTCACCCAGATGTCTCTGACCACACTTGGGGCAAGTGGGATAAGTCTGCCCACCCTGATACCCACTATGTCCTGTTGTCTGCCTCTGACCCACACCAGCTTTGCTTTCTCTCCATGAGCCTCGACTATGCCCGATCTGAAAACTTGAAGGCATGGGCCTCTTCCTCTGGCTCAGTACTATCATCTGCCTACTCAGTCCCCTCTTCTACAATGGCCCTATCCACTAACTCTGAGAGAACCTATATCTTAAGAACTGCCACCTATTTATAAACTTCCCACCTCAAATTTCCCTAGAACATCTTGGCCTTCTTAGCTTCATCTAGGACAATATAAGGGCAGAAGTGTGACAACGCAATGAATTTCTCTATGTACTATTAGACTATCATCGATCCCTAGGACGAGCTAAAAAATTCTTGTGCTTTAGCTTTTCTAACCGAGGCAAGATAGTATCTGTCAAAGAATACATCCCTGAATTAGGCCCAAGTCATCAGCACTAGAATGGATCTCTGCTCCTCCAGTAATCTAGTGGTCATACACTATACCTCGACCTCTCATTTCAGCTTATATGTGGCATAAAGAACCCTCTGCTCATCGGTGCAGTCGAACAGCGTCAAAATCTTCTCTATCTCTTGCATCCAATTCTCTGTAACTACAGGATCCACCTCTTCTGAAAATGCTTGTGGGTTCATCTTCATAAATTTTTCTATCGTGCACTGCTAAGCTGTAAATGGACCTCCCTACTCCCTGGAGCTTCAGGCAATCTCAGTCATGACCTTCTGAGCCACACTACATAACACAGCGTCTAAATCCCTACCTCTTAAACCAGAAGGCCCTACTCCGTCGTCGCCACTAGCGTGAGCGCTACTACCTCCTGGGTCAATCCTGTATTATTATCAAACCATCAAAATCTTCTCTATCTTTTGCATCCAACTCTCCGTAACTATAGGGTCCGCCGCTTCTGAAAATGCTTTTTTGGGTTCATCTTCATAAATTTTCTATCGTGCACTGCTAAGCTCTAAATGGACCGCCCTACTCCCTGGAGCTTCAGGGAATCTCAGTCATTACCTTCTGAACCACACTACGTAACACAGCGTCTAAATTCCCACCTCCTAAACCAGAAGGCCCTACTCGGTCGTCGCCACTAGCGTGAGCGCTACTACCTCCTGGGTCAATCCTGTATTATTATCAAATTATTTTGAGAATCCGAACCTTACAATGCTATACTAACTAAAATACCCCTTAGCTCTTATTACTAATTTAAGGTCTGGCTCTACCATACGGAAATAAAATTCGATGATAGTTTACTATGGTTTTCCTAAAATCGTCACCCCAAGAAACACATAGAAACCACCCCGACACTCTACCTCCAGACCGCATAATAGAACCCTAAATTCTAATAATAATTTCCCTAACATTAACTCTTTGATATCCTATTCCACTCTTCTTAAAATTCCATTCCTTTATTCTGGTATTGTTTTCCACTATAATATAGAATCTACAAAACTTAGCAACCTAGGCTCTAATACCAAATTGTAACGACCCATAAATTCCACCATTTTTCATTTAATTTAAAAAATATAAATTACTTTGATACCCCTGTAATACCTGCTATAACATCTCAGGCCCCAAATGGGCACTGAGGCATCCCTGTACACAAAATGGCACACTTATACAGCGAAAATCATAAAGTCACACACCCATATTTACAATATCAAAATTTAGTGTTTTCAAATCGTACATACACATTTACACATCACCCCAGTATCTTCTACTCAAAAATACAATCACTTGAATATACTTACCCCATAAAAAGGACAGTACAAAAGATCTCTCTATCTACAAGCCTGATCTGCTCGCCTAACTGGAAATGTTAAATTACTGGAATGATACAATGCTTAGTAAGAGGAAATATGCTATTACTAGTGTGTGGCGACTGAGTTCCGTAAATATTATACTAATAATATCTGAAACTGAAAGCTGGTAAATTAATATACAGTATAACTTGCATCTATCATAGTTTAAAGTATAACTGTAATATTTGAGTTTTCTACTTTTTCATGCTACTAGTATCATACTATATCTATTGATGTTTTATAAATCTATTTATATATACAAAGCCGAGGTGCTTAACTTGGAAAAATGTACATCATGATTTAACCCCTCGTGACTGGGTTGTGCGGCCCATATACGGGACTTAATCCTAGTTGGCCTACTAGGTAGGTCAACTGTAACTTTACCAATCCTCAGTTCGATCAAACTGCAACATCTCCTATGCACAGAATTGGTAACTACCTAGTCAAACAGGCCACCTCAACTTAGTCTTTTGGGGAGTCTGCAATCCCTCCTAGCACGGTTGACAAAAAACATCCACACACTATCTAAGATGTGTGGTTGCACTCTGATCTATATTAGCAATGGTACCACGCTCTGCTAACTGAACATAACTTGATTCATCCGGTTCTTATACTGTATATACTCTTTCTATAGATATCCTACTACTTTCATCATGTTTCTAAAATGACCATAACACCATAAATCTGATCTGAAAATACTATAACATTTGACTAAAATAACTATAATATCTAACTGTAATAACTGTAATATCTAACTGTCATTTCTGATTGAATAATCTTTAATGTCTAAGTGTTATGGTTTTGGAAAGCATGTCATTCTATAAATATTATAAAATACTTGTTCATATAATATTTGTAAAATATATGCCTGGTAAATATCTGTCTGTAAAATATATCTATCTATATATACACTGTAAATCATGATATTTTAAAAAACTATATAAATTTTGTACTTAACAAATACTTACTCAGGCCGCACAATTAATAAAACTCATGTTCTAAAATCTGTGAACCTGTATAATTTATGCCCTGTACCTTAATAAACAAATACTATAATTTACTAATAATATTTTTGAATTTACTAGCATAGCATATTTTCCTTACCTAACTAGATGGGAGGCTCGCCTCTAACTTATCCTCACGGTCACGGTGTACTATTCCCTAAATCTTGAAATAATATATATTTCCAATAAATTGTCTATATTTCCCAAAACCTACATACTCGTAATTTACCGACTATAATTTACTAGCCTATGTTCTCACCTCAAGACAACCCGCTTGAGGATTCCACTATTCAACTCCTTAAACAAGGCAGAGCGAACTTATACACACTCTTTCACTTGGGCGAAGCCCTCCATTACACCACTCCTTCTAGGCAGAGCTGCCTCTCCAAACGATACCTCACATTTGACATGGTTCTATACCCAAACTGCAAATACAAATGGAATAAAGATTTTTGCGTACAAGGAAATGCTTCTCAAAATCTAATTTTTACAATGATAAATATGCACTCTCAAAAGATAAGATTTGAGCTCAGTAGTGTTAGGGTTTCTCTTTCAAAAATATTTTTGAAATAATTGAGAGTAGGTAATTTTTATTTAAAAATTAGGTATGCAATAAATGCTTCAAAGATCTATGATCAATAAATGCTTTCCCCAACAAAGACTTTTTCAATAAATGATGCTTGGAGAAACTTGGTTTTTGCTCTGAAGAAAGGATTTTCAAATGAAAGAGTATATGAGAGTAAAATTCACCTTGATTTTGAAAGGGTAAGTGAAAACAATGCCCAAATATTCAAGAGTATAATTCAAGATTAAAAAAAGTTATTTTAAGTGCTTTGGGCAATGTATTTATAGGCATTTTCAAAATATGACCATTTTATGGCC
Organism: Malania oleifera; assembly: GCF_029873635.1. Lineage (NCBI taxonomy): Eukaryota > Viridiplantae > Streptophyta > Magnoliopsida > Santalales > Ximeniaceae > Malania > Malania oleifera. The sequence goes on along the minus strand of NC_080419.1, from coordinate 77,094,342 downwards.
ATAGAGAATAAAATAATAATTTAGTTTTAAATTTTATGGCCGTTTTCTACTCAAAGTGGTCACAACTCGAGAGTTTCGGTTGACTGACCCATGGTCCGATCGATTGCCCAAGGGTGAAAACACTTTTAGTGCGGTTCAGTCGATTGGGCTTACTATCTGGTTGACCAGATCTTCCTTGCATGATTGCTGGTCGACCAGGCTTATGATCTGGTTGACTGGGCTCTTTGAAAACATGCATTTTAGCCTTGTTTTGAACTCCAAAATCTTTTCAAACCTTTGTTGAGTTTAGCTTTTTAAGTGAAAGGTTTTCCATGAAAAGTCTGAGTTCCTAGTGTCAGTCTATGGTCATTACGGAGCTTCTCAATCAAATCATGTAAGGCATGCATTTACAATTGAAACTAAAAGCACTACAATTGAAAATTTATGTGTCTTCATCCTTTGCTCTTCAAGTTGCCATGGAATAGGCTAAGTGATAAGAGCTTTAAGAACCTCATGGCTTCCATATTGCAATGAACATTTGTGCCTTCTGAAAAATACATCTCTTCATACACTAAATGCACAAATGAAATACATATGATTTGTCATTATCAAAATGGCTTCGAACTCATAAAGTCAACAATTTCCTCGTTTTTTATGATGACAAATACAAGAGAAAAAATGAGGTTAGCCTTACAAGGGTCCCCCTTATACTATGCATTTTTTAAAAAAGACAATGTAATCCAAGCATATGTAGAAAGAAGACATTGAAATTTCAAGTTGAGAAGTTTTGAATTTTAGCTCAGTATGCATTTAGTTTTAGTAGCAATATAGCTCAGATATTTCTCCCTCAATTTTTCTCTCACAATTTTGCTCATTTCTTTCTCCTCCATTTGGCATCAACAAAAAGGCTAAGCTAAGCACAAAATCATGTAAGCATAAAAAAATCCTTAGCTTGAAAAGCTCCCCCTTTTTGACATAAAAATGGTTTTAGATAGTAGTAATATAGTTATTCGTAAAAGTTTGCATTTTTGTACACAAATAACAGTAGAAGTGGCCTTTTAAGATCAAAATAATATGTTAAACATGGCCACTACTTTGATACTACATAAAACTTAATAAAACATATTTCAAGTTTAAAAAGAGTCTTATGAAATCATAATTGAAGTCAACTAAGCAACATGTGTGACTGTATTAGATCATTCAATTCAACATGCAATGCCCTAGTCAACTACCATCATTCCTAAAGTGTTGGATCCAAAGAGTTTTTATAAGTTTATACCTATAAATTTGTGTTCCATAGTGTATAAATTTTTTTTTTTGAAGTTTTTAAATGCTCGGCTGATGGGAGTTTTGCATAAGATGATATCTCGGGAACAAGGAGCTTTTATTCCAGAATGTAGTATTTATGAGAATATTACTTTGGCCCAGGAGATGGTACATTCGATGAACAGGAAAAATCAGGGTGGCAATGTAATGCTCAAGATTGATATGGCCAAAGCTTATGACCGAGTTAATTGACATTTTCTCTTAGATGTCCCGGCGGCTTTTGGTTTTGGTGATAATATTTTGCATGATTATAGCAAAGTGTATTCAGTGACGAAAAAACTGGTTTCTAGTGACAAAATTATTAGTAAAGGATTCATAATCGTCACTAATAGCAGGGGTATTAGTGACGGTTTTAGTTACCGTTACTAATATGACACTATTAGTGACGAAATTGAATTCATCACTAACATGTTTGTCACTAAAAATCGAAAAATATCGCGCAAAAACATTTTTCGCCCATAAATTATCTCGGGAAAATATTAGCGTCAATTTCTATGCTATTAGTGACGAATTAAATCCGTTACTAAAAGATAAACATTAGTGACGATTAAATAACTGTCACTACTATTTTTTAAAAAAAAATTAAAAAATTTTAAGTTCAGAGTATTAGTGACGAATTTACAAATTCATTATTATTGGTGCCTTACTAGTGATGGATTTGAGAACCATTACTAATACTTCATTTATAAAAAAAAAACAAGAATTTAAGTTTAGAGTATTAGTGACGAATTTAGAAAGTCATCACTATTGGTCCCTTATTTGTGATAGATTTGAGAACCGTCACTAATACTTCCTTTTTAAATAAAAAATAAAAAAAAATTAAGTTCAAAGTATTAGTGACGAATTTAGAAAGTCGTCACTATTGGTCCCTTATTAGTGATGGATTTGAGAACCATCACTAATACTTCCCTTTAAAAATAAAAATAAAAAAATTTAAGTTCAGAGTATTAGTGATGAATTTGTAAATTCGTCACTATCCCTTATTAGTGACGGATTTGAGAACCGTCACTAATACTTCCTTTCAAAAAATAAAAATAATTTAAATTCAAAGTATTAGTGATGAATTTAGAAAGTCGTCACTATTGGTCCCTTATTAGTGACAGAATTGAGAACCGTCACTAATACTTCCTTTAAAAAAAAAGAAATTTAAGTTAAGAATATTAGTGACGAATTTGTAAATTCGTCACTATTGGTCCCTTATTAGTGATGAATTTGAGAACTGTCACTAATACTTCCTTTTTAAAAAAAAATAAAAAAATTTAAGTTCAGAATATTAGTGACAAATTTTGAAAGTCGTCACTCTTGGTCCCTTATTAGTGACGGATTGGAGAACCGTCACTACTACTTCATTGAAAAAAAAAATTTAAGTTCAGAGTATTAGTGATGAACTTGTAAATTCATCACTATTGGTCCCTTATTAGTGACGAATCTAGAAATTTGTCACTACTAGGCCATTATTAGTGACGAATTTTTGACCGTCACTAATGATGCTATGTTATTATTATTTTTTTTTTTTAAAAAAATAGAAGGAGAGTAGTAGTGATGGTTTTGAAACTGTCACTAATACCAAAATCTCTAATCCCTTCTCGCAGCATATTTTCCCACACTTTCCCCTGCTCCTTGCTTCTCCCTCCTACTCCAGCTGGCTCCTCCTCCTCCCTTCCTACTCTCGTCAAACCTCTCTCTCAGTCTACTGTTGCTCCCGACGTAGCACGCTCTGTTCGCCAGATATCTTAGGCTTCGTCGGAGCCCTAGCCGACTCGCGACCCCTATCAAACTCCTGTCCTAGACTCTTGCTGCTCCCAGGCATCTCTTGAGACCTATACGCCTATTTTGTATTCCAAAAATATTTTGCATTATGGCGGTGCTTTAGGGTATCTATTTCTATCTGTATAGTAGTTATAAACTAAATATTTTTGCACATTTTTATATTATTTTTTTCTGAGGAGGAGTAAGACTCCAATATTTTTTTTGGTTCCACCAAGAACGGGTAGGCTGACAACCCTTAGGAGGGCAAGCATCTATGTTGTTGAATCCTTTATATTGAGCAAGGAAGGGTTCATTTTTTCAATTCATTTTGGCTCCTTTAGGTAGTACCCAATCTGTCTACCATATGGTTGCTTTTACCTTCATTGGTGTTAAGAGGTATTTCTTGAATCCAACATTTGTATTGTTTCTAAACACTCTAATTGGAGTATCATCCAAAAAAAACCTAGTCAAAGAAAAATCCTGGGAAATCAAAATGGGTAAAAGAAGAAAAGGAAATTAGATACGTTAAAAGGTATCATGTATATTCATACACTATTTGTTCTGGATTCCAAAGGATTGAATAATTATGGAAATCTATTGTTGGATCAAACTAAAGAAGAGTCCTTTATTCTCTACCTCCAAAATCATTAGCATACACATTAGTTTGTAGGAAAAAAGTAGGACCAGCCAGGAACTCAAAATCAAGCTCGTCTCGTGCCTATGAGTGTTATTTTTCTAAAGCTAGCTACCATTGCACATGATACAATAATGATTAATATAATTTAAACTAAAAGGAGACACTATGGGCACACAAAAAGAAAATATTATTTGCAATAGTGAGAGAGAGAGAGAGAGAGAGAGAGAGAGAGAGAGAGAGAGAGAGTGGAGGGGGTAAATTTGTCATTTTATGTAGAACCTACACAAAGCATTAAATAAATTAAAAGTTTGCGTGCAAACTTAGGGATTCTATATTTTTTTAATATTCATCATATCCTTCAAACGTGTTAAGTTTACTAAATAAATTAAAATTTTAGAGTTTTTAAGCTCATGGATTGTTGAAGCCACCGGAGCTACAAGTTTATTACTTGAGGGTTGATTTTTAGAGGTCCACCTTTTGTTTTGTTTTGTTTTTGTCCATTTCTTTTTTCTATGGCTTGTTCTTAAAGTTACTTTAAGTATACTATGAAACCTAATTTTGGTTTGTGTAAGATATGGTTTTGTGTGTCCACATTTATAAAGGCTTTATTGGTCCGATATGGTATATTTTTCATCCTTATATATCAATATTGCTCATACACAAGTGAACAAATAATTATGTGCACCTTTTGCTTTTTTAGCCCATAAGCTCTTTCATAAATTTGTTGAACATTATCTTAGGGTTCTTAGTTTTTTAGTTGCTTCTTGATTCTAGATAACATAAAATATAATATCAGATTTCATTTTCTACACATTTGTTACGTAGGAATGGAATAGGAATGAGTATAATGGAATCAAATTTATCACTTGAATTTTTAAGGAATATAATTAATACTCTTTTTAAAGTTATATTAATTATTTACCATGATAAAAATTTTGAATACAATAATTTATCATTAATTTAATTGCTCTTTCATTTATTTTATATTTATACTAATTTATTAAAAATATATACAGTAATTAAAGTACATATTCGAGTAGTGAATCCTTACTGCAAAACATGATTCAAGAACAACAATTGACTTTAATGTAAAACTTGCTTTAAGAACAAACTAACATTTTCTTTTTTATTTATAAGGAAATGATAAACAAAATTTCAGCAGCATGCCATCTTGTCTTGATGGATGGTATTATGTGATATGAATTGTAAATTTAACTACTGAAATACATGCTTGTGTTGAACGCCAACTGCATGGCCGATGCAATACATTGTGAATTGCATGCTAGTAGTGGATTTAGGTTCTCGCATGCTCAAACTCACCAGTATCTGCATCATGCGTACTATTGTGATTTGTATGCTTGAATCTATCAGGTTTTAGTGCAGGAAGATTTTGAGAAATGTCAAATTTACAGATGGCATGCTACCAAAATTTTGTGAAAGTTTTTCCATAATAAAACTATGTGCAAAGAAATGTATGCATGATCAGTTAAAACTTAAAGTCATTCTAACTCGCGCCTCTCATGTGTTGAAATTTGTAAGAAAAGAGGCAATCTTAGGCTTATAATTGAAAATCTAAACATTTGGCTAAGAACAACAATCTTAAGCGTACAGTGAAAGGTTAAGAACTAAATGCCATATGTAGTAAAATGCCAAATTAATTACTGTCATTTCTTGTATTCATGGAAGCTTAGACCCGTCCAAGAATTGTTACTCTACATTCATACCTAATCGTACATGTGAGACAAATCAATTCTTATAATTCAATTGAATATTAGTCATACTATGTTGACTAATAATCACTTGAATATGTTAATTATTTGTTTCACTTATGATTAGTAATGTTTGTATTTTAACCATTCTTGGATTGTCCAATGTGGACAGTTCAGGAAGTTGTATTTACATTATTGTCATCGTTCACGCTTTGTCAATTGTCATTATATATTTCGAGCGCGTCTTTACTTGTGTTCTCTAAGAGCATAATCGGGCATCGTGACAATTTGTTGGTGATGGAAAACTAGCAACATGTTTACTTCCCCCATCTGGTGTACTTGGAGAGCCATGGGGAGATGCTGCCTAAATTTATAATGACTACGACGAAGGAATTTGAGCGATTTATTGCAATGTAAATGCAACATTCCTGAATGGGATAGGATCCGTACCCTTTAGAGTATGATGGTTGATTATAGGATTCACGATGCATGCTTTATAAACATTATGAGAATGTAATGAACACCATTTACTTGAACATGTTATAGGGTAATTAATAAACTTGGATAAGAGTTGGATAAATACTCGGGGTAGGTTTTTGCCAGAATACGTGAAAGGGGTACATGATTTCATAGAGTTCGCGAGTCCTCGTACAGACAAAGCCAGTAGAATAAGGTGTCTTTGCAAGAAATGGCAAAACATAACATTCAAACACATTGATTTGGTCCATTCACATTTATTAGACTTTGGAATGGAGAAAAGGTACACAACATGGGTGTTCCATGGTGAAGATTATGCAGTTCAGAGTGATGATGATAACGATGAAGATGAGGGGGCAAATATAGTAGATGGTGATACATGTTTGGAAGGGTTAATTGAAATGTTAGGTAACTTGTAAAGGGGGATTGCAGTGGACATGGGCGATGTCGGTGTGTCGCGTACTGGTCAGGAATCTACTTTAGCAGGTACCATACCTTGCGATCCTAGTACGTTGAATCGACTCGATAAACCATTTTCTAATCTCATTAGGGATGCACAGGTGCCCATATATCCAAACTATAAAAAGTTCTCAAAATTAGAGTTTCTGATAAAGTTGCTTCATGCAAGGACAATGCATGGGTTATCTTGGAGTGCATTCAACATGCATTTAAACCTCATTAAGGTGGCAATTCCTAATGGTGAAACACTTCCAAAGTATTTTTATGAGGCGAAGACATACATGCGTGAATTGGGTCTCGATTACACTCTAATACATTCATGTAGGTATGATTGTGCACTCTTTTATAGTGAACATGAAAATGCAAATGAGTGCCTAGAATGTGGTGAACTGAGGTATACAACTAATCAAAAGAAGGGTAAAAAGATCCCTAAAAAAGTTTTGTGATATTGTTCATTAATCCCGCGACTGCAATGATTGTATATGTGCAAAAAGGCTGCTATAGATATAAGATGACATCAAAAGAAACATCTTCAAAATGGAAACACCCTTAGCTATCTAGCGGACTTCAAAACTTGTGTTGATTTTGATAAAATGCATCCATGGTTTGCTAATGATCCTCACAACATCAGACTTGGTCTTGCATCAAATGGGTTCAATCCTTTTGGTAACATGAACAACCCGTATATCATGTGGCTAGTTATGATGATGCTGTACAATATGTCGCCATGGTGATGTATGAAAGAACCTTTCATTTATATGTCTCTACTCATTCTTGGACTGAGGGCACTTGGTAATGATATTGATGTTTACCTACGTCCGTTAATTTACGAGTTGAAATAACTATAGGAAAAAAGAGTGGAGTTATTCAATGTGGAAACCGAGACAACATTTTGGATGCATGTTGTAGTGTTGTGGACAATTAATGATTTCTCTACTTACGGCAACCTATTAGGTCAGAGCACAAAAGGTTACTTAACATGCCCAATATGTAATAAGGATGCTGGGTCCTTATCCTTGAAGCATGGGCGCAAGTTATGCTTTATGTTTCATCATCATTTTCTATGAACTGGACATCCTTAGAGGACTCGTGGCGTCAGAAGCTTTAATGGAACACCTGAATGAAGGTCGCAGCCAAAGTGAATAAGTGGGGAAGGGATATTAAACCAGCTAAGGTTGATCGAAGATGTGAAATTTGGGAAACCACAGACCAGTAGAAAAAGAAAATGCGTTGAGTGGGAGTTGAATTGGACAAAGAGAAGCATCTTCTTCAAGTTGCCATATTGGAAAGATCTTCCACTATGCCATAACTTGGATGTCATGCACATCGAAAAGAAAATTTGTGAGAATGTCATTGGTACATTGCTGGATATAAATGGGAAGAAAAAGGACACCGCAAATGCTCACCGGGTTATGGATGATATGGGAATACGGCCTGAGTTGCACCTGTTTCATGATGGGGACAAAATTCTTATGCTATTAGCTTGTTACACATTTTCGAAGGATGAGAAGAATAAATTCTTTGAATGGTTGAAATCAGTGAAGTTCCCTTATGGATATGCATCGAACATAGTTCCATGCATAAACACGAAGGAAGGGAAAATGCTAGGAATGAAAAGTCATGACTGTTACAACCTTCTACAATGGGTTTTACCTGTTTTCCTTCGTGGAAAATTGACTGAAGATGTTCGCTCAGTGCTGGTTGAGTTGGGGATCTTTTTTCGATAATTATGCTCCAAAAAATTGAGCGTAAACGTACTTGAATGGTTAGAGGATGACATCGTGATCATACTATGCAAGGTAGAGAAATTATTTCCGCCAGCATTCTTAGAAGTGATGGTCCACCTAGCCATTCATTTACCAAGGAAGGCCATAATTGGAGGACCGGTTCAATATCGTTGGATGTATCCTATTGAGAGGTAAATTATAAAGTCCTTGTATAATGGTCACGTGATTTCCTTGTTTAGTTTTTCTCTTTTGTGTCTATAAGTTTATAATGCTATGTAAAATGCACAGGTTCTTGTCCACTTTGAAGGGGTATGTGCACGATAAGGCACGACCAAAAAGTTCAATCATTGAAGCATACATTGACAGTGATTGTCCTGCATTTTGCTCAATGTATCTACATGATATTGACACAAGGTTCACTCGTGAGGAGGAAAATGCAGACGTTCGTGCTATTAATGCCGAAGATGAAGAACCAAGGAGCTCTATATTTCGAGAAAATATTTGGCCTCTCGATGCACGAGTTTACGATTTCATTGATATCATCACCTACAAAGGGCTCATTTTTACGTCCTCAATAATTGTAATGAAATTGTTCCATATATTGAGTACGTGGTTCCAAACTCCTTACTTTGCATTGTATTTACATATGCATATTTATATACTTAGTTGACATTAATATGTACTACTGATGCATATAGCGAACATAAAGCTGACCTTTTGGCCCAAAATGAACAGAATGTTGACGAAAGACATAAGAAGGAATTTATCAATTAGTTTGGGAGTCGTGTAAGTAACAAATACTGCTTGAGTGAGAAGCAATGTATGCTTTTACTATTGATGGTTTATTCTTCTAAACTCCTGTTTATTTAGTACATGAAAGTCATGTATTACAATAAGGAACTAATGACAAGTAAAGATTTCTACGCATTGGCATGTGGCCCCAATCAACGAGTTAACCACTACCGCGGTTGCATTGTCAATGAGTTACGATTTCATACAAAGTCCCTCAAACTGCATAGAAGAACCCAAAATTATGAGGTTGCGGTGCTAGGCACAAAAGGAGATGAAGAAATTGACTACTTTGGTGTGTTGGACGACATTATAGAGCTTAGCTATGCAGCCAACAGACTTGGCCACCTGTTCAAGTGTACCTAGTGGGACATTGGCAATAAAAAGACTGGGATAAACATGGATTCCTACTTTACTAGCGTCAATTTTAGTAAGACATCGTATCAAAATGACCCTTTTGTGCTAGCGACGCAGTTAGAACAAGTATTTTATCTTAAACACACAAAATTAAAGGGTGAATGGCATATGGCCCAAAAGATTCCTCCCCGAAGATTGTACGCTATTACAAAAGTTTTAGATGGGGAGATGAGTTCCAGTGAGGCTGTGTTCCAAGAAGATGAGCCATCTGTTAGTGCAACACCGCAATCTTCTTTCAATGTTGTCAAAAAAGGTCTTGATCTTATACCATTGCATAGGGTTGGTGCCACAGCTGAAGCTGTAAAGACTGCTGACATTACAATTTAACCCTTTGTAGATGTTCACTTCATCGATGATGAAGAAACTAATGGGGAGGATAAAATAGGGGTCAAGTATTGTAGTGAACATGAAGACAATTTAGAAAGTGAGGATGATACCGATATTGAGGATGTGTAGGGGGTAAGCAAGTGAAGGTTGTCGCCATATATCTGAAACATGTAAATAACTAAAAATATATTTATTATGCATCCATCTATGGTTCGTACTTTTTATACTTATCTAATATTTTGCAGACATGGCACCAGGAGGCCATCGTGGCTGACTTCCTTCCACGCTATCGACTACGTCATCACACGAGGTTAATCCGGCGGCCTTCAGACTAGAGAACTATGTCGGTGGTGGTGCGGCACCATCATTGTCTGAGCCATCTAGACCTCGACAAGACATGGATACCACAGATGTGACTGATACGTAGGGTGAGTTGCCGACCATGATGAGTAGTGTTGGTAAGGATACGATTAATTTATTTACATTTCAACTATTGATGTTAGTTATTCACGTGTATGATTATAATGTTGTTCTAAATTTAACTTTGCTTTCAGCATCTACATCCACGGTGAGGTCAGGCCATGGTGCAGCGAAGAACATGTCACTGAAGAAGCACCTGGAGAGTACTAAGCAGCGGATTCGGATCGAAATTCCTCCAGGCTACACGATCCTGCTTAACGATTGGTGCACCTCATTGTCCCGGGAGCTCGACATTATCTGTAGACAGTATGCTCCAATAACGGCCTTTAGCTGGCCGCAGGTGACTTAAGAGCAGCGCATGGTTCTTTTTATTTTTACTTTTAATATACTAGATAATTAACAACTATCTAACATTCTAATTGTATTACCTATGTAGGAGGAGTTCGATATGGAGATCCTCGAGGCTGACCATGTGAAGAGGGCAGTGGACATCCAATTGTGTAGTAAATTTAAGAGCTATCGCTCGTAAATGCACAAGCATTTCGGGTGCATTTTTGGTTGATGGGAGATCAAGCAAAAGCGCGGCCATACGATAAGATATTCCAGGAGGATTGGGAGGTGGTGTGTCGCCATTTACTTGAGCCACACTATCATATGATGTGTTTGTATTATAATCACTAATTGTTTACATTGATGTCGTTAATAAACTGTCATTACATCTTCCTTGTTGGCCATATGTGAAACAAATGCTACAAACCACAGAAAATGTCCTACGATGCATTGTGGTGGATCGAGGTTATTCGTAAATCATCGATGGGTAATTACTATATATAAAACTATTTGATCATTACATGACTTAATACTAATGATGTCTTATATGATAATGTAGCATGATCCTAAGACTGGCATAGAGGAGCCGTTGCATCTTTATCAAAGAACACACCAATGGTGATCGGGGGAGTGGTGCGAGGGTGCGCAGGGCAAACATGTAAGTGAACACTTATTCCCTTTTATCATTTTCATGACTGAAATTAGGCATTGATGGTCGAGCTGAGGGATGCACCTGTTTCAGAGGGGAATCAAAAAATGACAAATTTCTAAATAACTTCCCAAGTGCTTGGGGAACGAGCGGGGGGCTGGGTGAAAGGTCTTGGAAGTGGATACATCGCCCTAACAACATCATCATCCATGGGTGCGGTAGCTCGTGCAGACATGGAACGAGCGTGTCGAGACACCGAGTCTCGTGTGGAGGAGATGGCTCGATTGATGCAAATGGTGGAAATGGAGAAGCAGCAATTGAAAGACACAATGTCCACCTTTTAAGCCTAGCAACAAGACATGGTGAATAGGCAAGCGCAGCTCAAGCAAATGATGCGCCAATCTCGACCAGATGATGTAGGTAGCTCCTCTCATTAGAAGGTATGTATGGTACTTATGATTTAACATAGTACTTGTGCAAAAGTATTTTATGATTTTGTTTGTTTTATGTATAGCAATATATGCATCTAATTTGGAATCAATTTTTGAAACTTGTACTAAATCTTTAAGACTTAATTCTTGATTCTCAAAATTGGGATTTCAATTCACATTTTAAATCTCAAGTTGACAATGATAAAAACAAACTAACTAACTTGATTCTAGGTGCCATAATACCCCATCTAATATATATTCCAATACAAGCCAATTTAAGAGTCAACTTGTAAACTAAATGTAGCACATGGTAAGAGAATAAGGCCAGGTGTGTCTTTGACTAATATGATACATATGACTGAATATGAGCTATAAATGATAACAAACGCATTTATCCTTATATGATAAGCATATTGACTCCTGAATAGTTCAGTATGAATGGTGCCACTTAGTAATTTTCAAATTTTGAATCCATTTTGGATGTTTTTGCATTGCTTGCAACAGAGTTTGGGAGTTATAGTTTTCAAAATCATAGGACAGATATAGAATTATAGCCAAAAGGGATGGAAGTAATTTATCCAAAATAGAACCATGTATAAATATGGTTTTAAATTTCAACAAGTCAAAATTTCTACTATAGTTTCCAGTTTTCACCATCATCAAACAAAAAAGGCCAATTATGTCTTACAAAATTGTCATCGAGATGTCCACAGATCATCAAATTTTATCAAAATCTTGAAGCATTAGTGAAACTTATCAAAATTTCAATCAAAATTTTGAATATGAGACAATATTTCATAAAAATGGGAATTTTGAGTAGAAATGCTCTTTGACGTTAAAACTCAATATAGTAAATGTCATGTTTGATATCTTCCAATTGTATAGAAGCTTCAATAATGTATATGTAAATTTAACATATTCAAAGAATTTCATTGAAAATGATAGCTTGAATTAGATGAAATTTTTTAGTGTTTCAAAAAAATAAACTTGATTTTGCAAGATTTTATGTTTCAAAAAAAACATTGAGACTTTTGACAATAAATAAATGGCTGCTTTAGGTTTTGGGTTCTTTGAAATTGCTTTACTTATCGAACACCTTGCCCATATTGAATTACAATTTCACCAATTCAATGACATGATGCATATATTTTAAATTCAAGCTTATAATTAATATTTTTTCATCGAATAATATTATTTTTTGATCTTTGTTGTTTCAGAAAGCTCCATCAATGTTGCACTTTTTGGATGCATCATCCTTGTGGATGTGCCTATGCATCCTTTCTGCAGATTCAACCTCCTTTTGGATGCATCCTGCTTGTCGATGCATCTTCATTTTGGATGCGACTTCCTTTTGAATGCGTCTTCATTTTGGATGTGTCCTCCTTCTAAATTCATCCTCCTTATGGATCCATCCTACTTTTGGATGTTGTTATCTTTAATTACTTGATATGGTTGCATAATGCATACATGTTTTTTTTTTTGTTATCATAGTTGTATATCTTGTTTAGTTAGGAAATTTTCATATGATAGATATTCATCTTGTATGGATGATAGCTTGACTTGTTGGCATTTATGCATTAAGCGGTGGTTAGGAAAGCTGGAATTTGGCACTTGTTGAGATAAAATGTGCACTTAGTTGGGATAACATGCTATATTTGGAAAGAAAAAGTGTAAATGTATGTTATTTTAATGTCATGTGATGGTCACTTTAGATGAATAAATTGCCTAAAATTAAGAGTGTGTTCATGCATATTGTTTTGAATAAAGAGTGTGTTCATGCACCTTATGATCATGCATACATGTAAGACAACATGTGTTAAGTATTGAAATCTTTATTTGAATAAGGATGTGTACTGACCTTGTGGTGGCTCACCATATTCCATATGCATAGATGAATAAAAATACTATACTGAACTCAATACTATCCATTATTCTCTGCTATTTATATTCTTAATTTAATGGATAGATTATATATTGTGATTTGTTGATTGCTACCTCATTGCATGTTAGTCTAGAATGCCTCCTGCATGGCAGATGCAGTTAATGTGTATTGCATGCTGGTAGTGAATATAGGTTCTCGTGTGCCTTGAACTGAATTATAAATGACTTATTTGAACCTATAAGGTATATGTTTTTTAGGAAAATGTCCAACTTACAGACGACATGTTGTCGAAATTTCGTTAAGCTTTTTCCAAAAAAAAAAACCATGTACAATGATAATTATGATTAAATGAATGTTAAAATATTTTTAAAAGGATGAGTGAAAGTTAGGAATTATAAGAAATGAGGCAATGTAGGCTTGGTTCATTTAAGCATTCATTTATATATTTTTGGTTCGGTAATCCTAAAGCATTCATTGCCGAGCCTAAATCATTGAAAGTATTAAAAAACACTTGGCTAAGGATTTGAAAATTAGAAAAAGACATAAGTTGAATATATACATAACTCAGAGGGAGCATCACCTTTATAATTCTTTATATTAAATGCTCTCATCATCTCATAACATTCATGTCCATATGCTTAGATAAATAACAATACTACACTGAACTCAATACTATCCATTGTTCTCTGCTATTTATATTCTTAATTTAATGGATAGATTATATATTGTGATTTGTTGATTACTACCTAATTGCATGCTAGTCTAGAATGCCTCCTGCATAGTGGATGCAGTTGATGTGTATTCCATGCTGGTAGCGGATATAGGTTCTCGTGTGCCTTGAACTGAATTATAAATGACTTATTTGAACCTATCAAGTACATGTTTTATGGGAAAATGTCCAATTTATAGACGACATGTTGCTGAAATTTCGTTAAAATTTTCACAAAAAAAATCATGTACAATGATAATTATGATAAAATAAATGTTAAAATATTTTTGAAATGATGAGTGAAAGTTAGGTATCATAAGAAAGGAGGCAATGTAGGCTTAGTTCATTTAAAGAAGCATTCATTTTTATATTTTTGGTTAGGTAAGCCTAAAGCATTTATTGCCGAGCCTAAATCATTGAAAATCTTAAAAACACTTAGCTAAGGATTTGAAAATTAGAAAAGATGACCTACAGTGAGCATCATCTTGTAGTGAGCATCTAATTCTTAATAAGTAGTTAGGAATCAAATTACAGAAACTTTAAAGAAAAGGACAACATCAACGCATTGCGCTAGCTAGCTGCAACCTGCATGGCTAGAAAACCCAAGTTGGAGGGAACAAACGAAAGTAGGGATTAGGTGATGAAGTCTCCTAGCTAGGTTTGAAAATTCTCTATCTACTTCTCTAAAACCATCCTATTATCACATGTCTCTCCTATACACACACGCGCGCACACACACACACAACATTGTTTATTCACGAGGGGATACCTATTGCAAGGAAAACTATCCTATTCAAGTTACCATATGGTCCCTTTGTTAAATGATGTAAATAAATTGAACCAAAAGAAATTTCTTTCTATTTTTATGTCTAACTATAATAAGTATGACTTTTTAAATGGGATTATAATTCATTTTTCGATCACTGTTTCACCTTGGTGAAGGATTTCTTTGACTCGTATCTTAAAAAGGGATATAGAAGTTTAGGATATTTCCTTTCATTACTTTGGTAGCCCTAAAAAAGTATGTATGGTACTTATGGCTTAACATAGTACTTGTGCAAAAGTGTTGTTTGACATGTTCACAAAAAAACACCTATTAAATTGATTTTGCAAAGCAAAGAATCATAGGATATTTACTCTTAGTGAAGATACTATTTGCTACTACTTAAAATTAGTGCTTATGGTACTTATGACTTAAATTAGTGCTTGTATAAGGAATGTTGTTTAGCATGTTCCCAAAGAAAGTACTTATTAAAATATTTTACCAAAAAAGAATAATTTTTAAGTGGATTTTGAGAAGTAAAGTAACATTACTTTTTGTGACCTAAAAGCAAATATTGTTCATGCATAATAGAAATTTAGTAATATTATTATTAAAATAAATAATTATATATCATTTTATAATGTATTATATTAGTATTAATGAGAAAATAATAATGCTGAATTATATTAGCTAATTAAAATTGTTTACTTATTATATGCTTTGTGATATATTCTTGTTAACTAACATTCTATAATGACGAATTATGGTAATTCGATAATGGTAATTAAAACTATTAATTAAATTAATAATAATATAATTAACATTGAAATTATAATAATATTATTGTATTATGTATTGTAATGCATTATTGTTAATTGGAAGACAATAATGATGGATTATATTAAAATTAGAAAATAATTAATTAAAATTTTTAATTCAATAGTAATATTATTATTAACATAAATTAATGATCATATACTATTTTATTATCTATTGTAATACGTTTTTGTTGATAAGAAAATAATAATGTTGAATCATATTAATCAACAAAATTTATTTTTAGAAAATCAAATAGTACTAGTGAGTTTCAACAATTTTGTAGCTAACACTTACTTTTAGCACTCATAAAATATAACACTTTTTTTAGTCCCATATTTTTCTTAGATGGTTCCAAACAATCCCTCGGAGTGAAAGATCATATGCATGTCGTGCTCCATCTTCTGCCATACTCAAATTACTAAACCCAATTCATACATGTTTAAGTTTCTTAAGAGAATAGAAACACATTGCATAGTGTCGACCCGACCTTTAGAAGCTTATATATACAACACAACTATGAAGCGTCAGTCTACCTATGGATATTCATATACTTATAATTGAGAATATTTAAATGACATGTGGTAAATTGCATTCAAATATCTTAAACATGGTCACCTTTAGTATACCCATTTTCTACCAAGCATTGTCATGTTTGTCTCCATGCTTCTATTCATGTGAATCAAGATTGTTCACCCTTATAAGACAAACATAACATGGACACATTTTTTTTCTCTCCATAATTATCAATATTCAATTTATAATCTTGTGATTGAGAGTATTTATATTAAGTACTAAAAGAAATAAGTCTCATGTTCTACTTTACTAAGTTATCTTCTCAACTTCGATTTTATGCTTATATTAATATAATAGAGATAATATTAGTGTAGCACAAAATTAACTTTCAAGTGTGAAACTTAATGGAAATATGTGAACTAAGTGTTTAGCTTTAAATACTGACATATTTTTTCATTATTAATATTACTACCATACAAATTGTGTAATATGTATGATTATGAAATCTTTGCGAATTTGTTATATCATATAATTTTTTTTCCTTATTATACTAAGTGTCAGCTCTCCATTTGCATACTAATATTTTTTTTTTTTTATGACTCTTAATTTGTAGGGTTCACGGCTGTCATAACATTAGCACGATGCCATGCATGCATGCATTATAGTCGTCTGATGCAATTTTTTTATTATTTCTTTGTAATTTATATTGTTGTTTGAACAAATGGAATTTTTGTATTTTAATTTGAATTTGTACTAGTATTTGTATTTGAATTTTGAATATTTTGAAATTTTTTTTGTTATCTGATTATTTCTTTATTTTAATTGAATTTGTATTTGAATTAGAAATTTTGAATGATTTACGAATTTTGTAGTAAATATGGTTTCCGGTTATGCATGTGAAAATGTAATTACATATTTTTATAGGAATTGATGATTAAAAAAATTAGTATTAAAGGTTTTTTTTAATTTTTTAAATTATTATTAGTGAAGGATTCAAATTCGTCACTAATAATAAAGTATTAGTGAAGGATTAAAATTTGTCACTAATAGTGGAGTATTAGTGACGGTTTTTAGATTCGTCACTAATACCCTACTATTAGTGACGAATTTGAGCTGAACCGATGTAGAATTTATAGTGACGGTGTTAAGATTTTAGTGACAGTTATAATCCGTCACAAATACTCCATTATTAGTGACGAATTTAGACTTCGTCACTAATAGTTAGTAGTAACAGTAGATATAGCAACTATTTTA
Source organism: Malania oleifera (assembly GCF_029873635.1). Taxonomy (NCBI): domain Eukaryota; kingdom Viridiplantae; phylum Streptophyta; class Magnoliopsida; order Santalales; family Ximeniaceae; genus Malania; species Malania oleifera. Next base: position 77,076,976 of record NC_080419.1, on the reverse strand, counting down.
AAACCGTCACTAATACTAATAAATTCGTCACTAATACTATTAGTGACGAATGTATTAGTATTAGTGACAAATTTGATCCTTCACTAGTATTAGTGACGAATTTGATCCTTTACTAATACCCTGATTTTTTGTATTAATGTTATGCTAAATGGCTCATTCAAAGGTTTTTTTAAACCAACAAGGGGATTGCATCAAGGGGATCCTCTCTCGCCTTACCTTTTTTATTTTGATGGCAGAAGTCTTGTCCAGGTTGCTGCATCATAATTTTAGGTCGTGCAAGATTGGTAGATATTTCCATCTTGCCGGTGCTCCTATTGTTTCACATCTTCTTTATACACATGATTTATTGATTTTTTCTGATAGATATGCAAGGTCATTTCAAAACTTGTTGAACACTCTTGAGGTGTATTAAAATTGGTCGGGACAGCATATTAGTATGGAGAAATCTGCTGTGTATTTTTATAAGCTCCTTAATATATCAATGCATCATGAGATTAGGAGGACCTCAAGTCTTCTTGAAGGATCCTTTCCTACAACATACTTGGGCATCTCGCTTGTGCCTAGTCGACTTAAAGCAAGAATTTTGAAACCTTTGGTTAATAAAATTCAATCAAAGGTGGCAGGTTGGGAGCTTAAGATTTTGTCGCAAGGTGGTCGATTAATTCGGTTGAAACATGTATAGTCATCTATGCCAATTCACTTGTTGGCTGTACTTGATGTACCTTGTTCTACCTTGAAGAAGGTAAACTCTATTTTATCCTCATTCTTTTGGGGAGAGGAAAATGGAAAGTTTAAGTGTAAATGGCGGGCTTGGAAGAAATTATGCATTCCCAAGTTGGAAGGAGGTTTGGGAATTAGAGATTTTATGGCGGTGCAAAGATTTCTTCATATGAAGTTTGTTTGGCATTTGTTGAAAATGGATCATTTATGGATGAGATTTTTTAAAGCTAAATATGTTAAAAAAGTGTCATCTTGCTCTTGCTAGAAATTATTCAGGTTGTTCGAGGTTTTTGAAGTCCTTAATGCAGGTTTTGCTAGTTGTCTGTGGCAACACCATTTGGAGAGTTCATGATGGACGAGTCTCCTTTTGGTTCAATCGCTAGCTGAATTTAGGGCCTCTTTGTTTAAGGGTGGAGGACATCTCTTATCCTCTTATCTAGGTGAGGGATTGCAGGGATCATAATGGGTTGAATTATGAGCTAATGCAATATCTTATTTGTCCTATTATGTTGGGTGACATTTTGCTCCCATTGCCTATTAAGAAATAGGGTCTAGATGTTCTAATATGGAAGCGAACTTTGGATGGAAGTTTTTCATCATCTGGTACTTGGGAAATTACCAAATTAAAGCAAGACAATTACCCAGGTATGGAGTGGATATGGCATAATTTTCTCCCAAAAAAAATTTCAGTGTGTAGGTTGAAGGCTTGGTTCAATTGTATGTCAGTGGATATAAGCCTCCAACATTGTGGTATTTATCTTGCATCAAGATGTGACTATTGTATTAATAGGAAGATTGAAACGCTTGATCATGTTTTGAGTGCAGGGGAGGTAGCTTCTTTTGTTTGGGATAGAGTTGTTTGTATTTTGGGCTTGCTGAAATTCATTGCGGGAACATGGTGGGGGCATGTCCTTCATTGGTTTTATTTAGAAAAAATAAAAAATGTCTCAACATGGCATTATTATTGGGCTAATTCCCTCTACAATCACTTGGCATCTTTGGCAATTTTTGTGCAAAGTTAGGATGGAAAATACGGTGGAGTCTAAGGAGGGGGTTTGGAGATCCATTTGTTTTTGGACTAGGCGCATTTTGATAAGCATTCTATTTTACAATTCGGGTCCGAGGGGTTTGATTTATTTGATATACCTCGATTAGTGCCTCGTAATCTTAGAAGACAGCGAATGGTTGTTTGGGAGAAACCATCAATGGGTTTTGTGAAGTTGAATGTTGATGGAAGTTGTAGAGGTAATGTGGGTTTGTGTGAGGGTGGAGGCACCATTCAGGATTCCTATGGCTATCTTAAAGGTGCTTTTCTTCTTATTTTGGACAAGGTACGAATAATGAAGCTGAGTTTCATGCTTTGCACATGGGGGTGTTGTTATGTAAGGATCTGAGCTTTTATAGTATTATTATTGAATGTGACTCTAAGCTGATTGTTGATTGGATCAATAATGATGAATGCACAATATGGTATTTATGGGATTTTTAGGACAAGATTGCTTTGGAGCTTAAAGGTCTCCGATTCTTTATTCCACACATTTATAGAGAGACTAATCAAGCGGCATATTATCTTGCTCATCAAGGTGAAGAAGGTATGATATATAGTTTTTAGGAAGGGGATGAACTTTTGAAGAAGCTTAGAGGCATATTGAGACTTGATAGTCTTAGATTCCCTAGCATTAGATGTTAGGTTGTGTAGTTTGCTTGGCTGTTTGATTTAGGCAAACTTAGTTTTGGCCGTTTGGTTAGGTTTGTTTAGATTTGGTTTTTTTGTTTTTTTGTTTTTTTTTGGTTTGTGGTTAGTTTTTGGGAGAGTTTTTTTTGTGTTTATTTGTAATCTCCTAGAGGCTTTGCTTATAACACGATTTTGCTCTGCCATAAGTGAGATTCATTAATAAATTTGGGATGGGGCCGCTATGTGGGTGGCTTTCGGTCATTTCTAAAAAAAGAAAAAAAAAAAAAACTAGTAGTATGCATTCATAATGTCTGCATCAACCATGCGGTTGGCATTTAGTTATAATGGCATGCAAATCTCCTAATCAACTATCATCATGCATTTTGCATCGACCATGCAGATAGTATCAATTCATTCAGTATTACCAATAATAGTTCATTATACCAGATTAACAAAAAATCACCATCCATAAAAAAAATTTAAGCATTTAGTGTATTATGGATAGTAAGTTGTAGTGTTGTTCTCACAAAAACATATAAGCATAAAACAAGATAAGATTGTTAGAGTATTTAATTTTCGAAACCATGAAATTACAAAGAGATATGCTCCTTCTCAGTTATGCACCCTACTCATCATCATGAGATAGGCTTGATTCCTCATATGATTACTTAAGTAGTTCTAGGCAACTTCCCTAGTGTACAATAACCCTAATTCACATCTAATTTGGATAAGTCTATCCTCTTGAAGTGGTTTCATAAAATATATTGGCGCATTGTTTATCAGTGCATACAAACTCAAGTGCTACGTCCCCCTTTTGCAAATAATCACAAATGAAGTGATGCCTAATCTCAATAAGCTTAGTTCGTGAGTATGAAATGGGATTCTTTGAAATATTTATTGCACTAGTGTTATCACATTTTATGGGAACAGTAATGTAGTGCAATTTATAGTCCATAAGTTGTTGTTTCATATAAAGCGTTTGAGCACAACAACTTCCAATTGCTATATATTTAGCCTCGGCTGTGGACGGTGCAATTGAGTTTTGTTTCTTGGAAAACCAAGAAACCAGATATTGTCCTAAGAAATGACATGTACCACTCGTGCTTTTCTGTTCACCTTTGCTACCGGCAAAGTTAGCATTGAAATAGTTGACAATCTCAAAAAAGGTATACTTAGGGTACCATAAGCCTAAATCAATGATCCCAATGAGGTATCTAAGTATCCTCTTAACTGCTAGTAGGTGTGACTTTTTTGGTGTAGCTTGAAATCTCCCACACATACATAAACTAAACATGATGTCTAGTCTGCTAGCAGTCAGGTATAGTAGAGTACCAGTCATACCTCAGTAGAACTTAACATCTACCTGTATACCTTGATCATCTTTGTCTAATTTAGTGGAAGTACTCATAGGTGTTCCTAAAATTTTGTCATTTTCCATATTGAATTTCTTGAGTCGGTCTTTACATATTTTGATTGGCAAACAAATTTTCCATTTTTAGTTTGTTTTATTTGAATTCCTAGAGAGAAAGTAAGTTCTCCCATGATGCTCATCTCAAATCCATCTTGCATGCATGTGGCGAACTCATTGCACATCTCTTAGTTAGTTGCTCCAAAGATGATATCATTTACACATATTTGCATTAGGAGCATATCTTCATTTGTAGAATTTATAAAGAGAGTTGTGTCAATTTTACCTCTAGTGAACTCCTGATCAAAGAGGAAACCACTAAACCTTTCATACAAATCTCTAAGAGCTTGCTTTAGGCTATACAATGATTTAGACAATTAAAATACATGATTTGGTCAATTGTTGTTTCAAAACCTAGAGGTTGCTCAACATATACCTCCTTATTTATGTAGCCATTTAAGAATGCACTTTTAATGTCCTTTTGATATAACTTGAAGTCCTTAAAAGATGCATAGGCTATTAACATACAAATGGATTCCATTCTAGCCACAAAAGCATATGTTTCTTCAAAGTCTATTCCTTCCTCCTGGTTGTATCCCTGGGTTACTAATATGGCTTCGTTCCAAATTACAATCCCATATTCATCCTTCTTGTTCCTATAGACCCATTTGGTTCCAATGATAGTATGATCATCCAGTCTAGGAACCAAGGTCCAAACCTTATTTCTCTCAAACTGGTTTAGCTCTTCACTCATAGACATCACCCAAGATTCATCCTTTGTGGCCTCATTCACATTCTAAGGCCCTTCCTGAGACAAGAATGTCATGTGACTACACATGTTTCTAAAGGATGAACAATGGCTACTCCATGTAAAGGTTCACCAATAATTTGATCTTTGGTGTGATTCTTCAAAAATTTCCACTCCTTAGGTAGCTAATGAACCTCACTCTCTATCTGGTTGTCCTCAATAGATGTTTCTTTAATTTCAGTGCTCTTTTCATCATTATTTTCAATAAACAATTTTTCTAACCCTTTTCTAATCTCTAGATCATATCAAAAATTTTAGAGAAAGAATTTGACTCATCAAACACTGCATGGATGGATTCTATAATAGTTAAGTTCTATTGTTAAACACTCTGTAGGCTTTACTATCTAAAGCATAACCTAAAAATATTCCTTCATCAGATTTTGCATCAAACATGCCTAGGTTATCTTTATCTCTTAAAACATAACATTTACACCCAAACATGTGAAAATAGTAAATATTAGGTCTATGACCATTTCATGATTCACAAGGGGTTTTATTAAGAGTGAGCCTAATTAATACTCTAGTCATGACATAGCAAGCGGTGCTTACCGCTTTAGCTCAGAAATATTTAGGAAGATTGTGCTCATTTAACATAGTTTACCCATTTCCTGTAGGGATTTATTCTTTCTTTGAACTACTCCATTTTGTTATGGAGTCCTAGGTGTAGAAAATGTTATGAGATATGCCATGTAAATCACAAAATTTTTCCATATCCTTATTTTGAAATTCTCTTCCTCTATCGCTACGGATATGTGTGATTGTATAGCCCTTTTCATTCTGTATTTTCGTACACAATTTTACAAGTCTCTCACATGTTTCATCCTTATATGCTAGAAATATAACCTATGTGAATCTAGAGTAATCATTAACAATAACAAATGCATAACACTACACTCTGTGCTCGTCGATGAGACCCTGCTAAGTCCCCCTTGGAATTCTCCATTTCTCTCCTTTCTTTTATAATTTAATTACTATAATTCTTCGGGTCTCTACAAACATGGTCTTTTCCTAATTATTTGGGTGGACTGCGATGTGATTGTACCTTGAGTACCCGTCCAAGAAGCAATAAAAATTTTGTCCTGCCAATATCTTTAGGATTTGGTCATTAAATGGTAATGGGAAATGGTCCTTTTGGGTGAGGTTGTTGAGTTTCCTATTGTCACACTCTCCACCCACTAGCAACACGAGTAGGAATGCCTTTACCCTTATCATTCTTAACAATAGTAATTTTAGATTTCTTTGGATATAGGGAATATGATCCTTGCGTCTACGAGTTTAACTACTTCTTTTAGAACCACTTCCTTTATATTCGAGTTGAGTCTCCACTGCATCTCTCAGATGGGTTTAGCATTTGGATCGAGGTGAATCTAGTGCATGAAAACTGATAAGGCAATTCCCATATGATCAGCTACTGACCATCCTATTGCTCTTATATGTTTTTGTAAGACTTGAACGAGCCTCGACTCTTGTGAGTGATCCAAGCTAGATGGTATGATTACATGCACGGTTTCTTGAGGGCCCAAAAAAGCATACTTGAGTGAGGGTGGCAGAGGTTTTAATTCAAGCACCGGATGGACCTCAATAGAAGGTCGTGCTGGTATACTAGAGAGCGTAGGAAGTCTTTCAAACTATGCTTTCCAAGGTCTCCCTCCCATCATAGAGGCTTGTTGGAAGCAGGAATTCGGTTGCACGGATCCTCTGAACTTACTGTGGAAGGTTGATCACTTGGATAATTCTTCTCAGGGGGTTCATTGGATGAAGTCGGGGATGCATCTTGTACTAGACCTTCACGGATGGTGGCTACCCAGTTGGAGAGCTAGAAGCTAAATCAAGATGAATTGGGTAGTTTAGGTATGAGTATGGGGGCTAGGTTCTGAGAACTTGTGGATGTATTTGGGATTGAAAACCCGAAGCTTGTGGCCTCCATTAGAAGTTAGGATGTTTTTTCCACCCAGAGTTGTAGGTATTCAAGTAAGGGTTATTGGACAACTTATTGTACTAGTTTTGAGTGGTCTTTACTTCCTCCTACACAAACTCAAGATTGGAATGCGCATGAGGGCAATTGTAACATGTATAGGAATGGTCAGAGTAGATTACACAAACCTCTGCACACGCTGTTGTCTGCAGTCCTAATGGCAGACATTGATCTAACTTTTTGGATGTGGCATGCAGGGTATGGGCTAGATCTTGGCCATTGGACAACTCATAAACTACTTTTGGTTTAGAGTTCGAGGCATTAGGTAGTCTACGAGTGGCAGTCATATGTTGTTGATAATTTTCCTCCAAACTTTCAAAGAGAGTCCAAGCCTCATTATCGTGCTTAGTGAGGAAAGTACCTCCGCACGACGCATCAACAATATACCTATCTCTCTCAGCCAACCCTTTATATAAGGTTTGGACTAATTTCCACTTGGGGACTTGGTGATGTTGACATTTACAGAGCAGGTCCATAAATCTCTCCCACGTCTCGAAAAAGAGTTCCTCATTCATATGTGAGAAACTTGTGATGGCTCTCCGAAACTGATTAGTCTTCCTAATTGGAAAGGACTTTTTAAGAAACTTATGTTGCATGGTGGCCTAGTTGGTCATCGAGTTTGGTTCTAAGGACGTCAGCCAATATTTGGCCTTATCCTTCAGGGAGAACGGGAAAAGCCTAATATGGAGAGCATTGTTACTAAAATTAGGAATGCAGATGGTGGAACAAATTTCCAAGAACTTATCCTGATGCTGATAAGGATTTTTAGTAGAGTTCCTATGAAAGTTAGGCAACATCGAGATGATTGAAGTCTTAATCGCAATTGCGCCACCTGGACATATGTGAATCAGATGCAAGATGGTGATTTTATGTGTTGGCCTAAACATGGCTTTTCAATATTGTTATGATTGTAAAAATTGAAGGATAATTTAATATGTGTTCGTTAAGTGGTGATGTTTTAGGAACAACAAAGTTCAAAACAAAAGCAATGGAAAGCTTAAGGATTCATAGAGCCGCATTTATATGTAGAGTGATCCAAACAATAGCTCAAAGCAACACCAACATGAGCAAAATATGTGGACACTTAAAGTTCACTCAAAGCTCAAGTCAAAGGGAACTTAAAGCAAAATACAATGAAAGGCTTGAAGAGTAGAGTATTAGGCTTTAAAGGGCAATATTGTAAGTACGTCATGTTTGAATATCTTATGAAATATTTTGAAGCTCTTTTAGGGTTTGTTGGCCTAACAAGACTTACAATTCTTATTTTGATGATAACAAATCAAGATAAGTTTGATATGGTTTTCAAGTTGAACTGTTTTAGGAGGTAGGTAAAGCTCAAGTATTTCAAAACCAAACTCAAGGGTTAATAAAGCTCATAAGGGACATATTTTACAAAAGCTTGAAGAATGAAAGATGATTCAAAACTCAAAGATGACATATGATTAAGGAAAGATTTCAAAGTAAGGATTTACATGAAGATCAAAAGTTTAGAGTTTTAAGGATGTCACTATGTAAGTACTTCATGTAAGCATCAATATAAATTGAATTGAAGCTCTTACAAATAAAAAGAAACTAAGAAAATTTTTTTTGAAAGACCTTAAAATATGTTTTAAATCAAAATGATAAAGGTCTCAAGTAAGGAAGGAAGTTGTCAAAGTGAAAAAGCCACTTTTTGAGAGCTACGCGACTGCCAAATACAGGCAGTAGACTTCCAAAAATTAAAAGAATTAAAATTGGGAGGCAGTAGGGTCCCAAGCAAGTGCTTGAGATCTGCCAAGTGCCTAGGTGGTCAAGCCAGGCTCCGGCCTATGTCTTGGTAGGCAACTGCCAACCTTTTGTGTGTTGCAGTTTCACTATGGCAAGTGACTACCGGATCGTGGTAGGCGACTACCATTCGATTAGGTTTTTAAAAAACTGAACGAGAAAATTTTTTAAATGGATTTCTTGGGCTCTACTCTTTTTGAAAACTTGATGTTTACTCAAAGAAAACTTGGGGGGCAAGGAATTATCTTTTAATCATCTATAAATAGCCCCAACTATAATGATTTCGAACACCAAGAGATTTTCTAGCAATCAAGAACTCTTAAAGCTCAAAATCTCTCTTATGCTCATCTCGCTTTCACTACTGAATTGCTATTGATCCCAACTCTGAATTTGAGTATTCAAAGTCTGACTCTTTCAATACACAGAAGATAAATTTGGTGATCTAAATTCAATTGAGCTTCAATCTCTTTATATTGAATTACATTGGATTATATTTGTGCTGAATATTGTACTAACCAGCTTTGTTTTGAGTCTCTTGTACACAAATTTCTCTCTACTTGTTTCTTATTTCTAGACGATTCAAGGTTATTGGATTGTCGTGCCAAGCGAGGGGATACCATTTGGAGAGGCGGGCTCTAGCCTAATCGAGGGAGTGTTGTAAATGGTGTTGTTCCACCTAGCAAAGGAACTGACCTAGTGAGTACTTTTGTGGTTTGCCAAAAGTGAGGACGTAGGGTGGGTAGAAGCTGAAACTTGTAAAACTTTGTGTTTCTCTCTCTTTTCCCTACTTTTTATTTTTTCAACATACTTTACAAACTGCGTGGATGCTTTAAAATTTTTTAATTCTGAGTGTTTGGTTATTAAATAGACTGGAAGATAATTTTTTTTGGTTTGATCAACATTGATTTCGAAAACCGAAAGGGACTACATTGGTTGATCATTCTAAACTTATTAAACAGAAGATTTATTTAAAAGTTGAACCTTGGGAAGAAGTGTGATTGTGAATTTCAACACAGGGCTTATCCAAATTCAACAAGCATTACATATTACTAAAGGGCTATTACCACAATAATCAAGTGCTTAGTTATTTTGTTTTGATTGTGGTTGATTAGGATTGATTTTTTTACAAGTACTTTGTGATTGTGTTTGGGTTGTGTTTATTGTTGGAATACAAAAGTTTTAAAAAGAACATATTTTTTTTAAACCCAATTCATCACCCCCCTATTGGGAACAATATTCTATTTTCAATTGGTATCAGAGGCAGGTTATAGTAAATCTTAACAAAAAGCTATAAAAATATAGAATGGCACACGTAGGAGCAGCTCCCTTCAGAGAAGGCCAATCCTCAACCTAACCACCAATCTTTTGTGGACATAACTATACTTTTTGGAAAAAAAATGAATGCAAATCTATCTTCAACATATGGATTGGAAAGCTTGGGAAGTTTTCAAGGATGGAGACCTAATTCCTATCAAAATAGTGGATGGAAAACAAATTCCTAAAGAGAAAAAGGATATGACCGATATAGAATACCAAATGCTACAAATAAATTCAAGTGCCATAAATGCCTTGTATTGTGCTCTAGATGCTAATGAATTTAATAGAGTCGTGGCCTGCAGAACGGCCAAAGAAATTTGGGACAAGTTAGAAGTAACTTGTTAAGGATTGGTAGATGTTAGATACAATAGGATTGACATGCCAACCAGTGAGTATGAAGCTTTCAAAATGAATCCGTATGAAACAATCACTAGCATGTATACTAGATTTACTCACATAATAAATTCACTGAGTGCCTTAGGAAAGACCTACACCACCTATGAAATGATTCGGAAAATACTAAGAGGCCTTCCCTCCATATGGGAACCAAAGGCCACTACAATAAAAAAAAGTAGGAACCTTAATACTACCTCACTAGATGAACTTATAGGTTCACTACTCACTTATGAAATGACATTAAAAGAAAGAAATCCTGAACCTAAGTATAAGAAGTTCATTGCCTTAAAAGCAACTAGTGAAAGCTCAAGTGAAGATGAAAGTGAATTTAGTGATCTGGACCAAGATGAATTAGCATTCATCACTAAAAGACTTGGCAAGTTCTATAGGAGAAATAAAAAGTTCCCTAGAAAATTTAGTAAAAAGAAATCTGAAAAAGGGGAAACTAGTAGGAAAGAAAACAGAAGTAAAAATGACCCTCCTACATGTTATCATTGCAAGAAACTAGGACACATCAAGTTGGACTGCCCTTTACTTAAGAAGGATAAAAAGAAGAAGAAGGAAGCCATGAAAGCTACATGGCATGATTCAAGCTCAAGTGAAACGGAGAACGAGTCAATCAAACAAGAGATAACGAATATGTGCTTCATGGAAAATGATGAACTGGTAAATTCTTACTACTCATCATTAACGAAATCTAGTAACAAATCTTGTGATGAATCTTGTGATAGCATGCCCTCCTATGAAGAACTACAAGCTGAGTTATTTGCCTTACATAAAAGGTTCATCAAAGTTTCCAAAAGAAACATAACCTTGAAAGAACAAAATGAAAAACTAATGAAACAACTTCAATCTTCAAAATCCATTGAAAAGGAGAAAAAATCTCATATTGAAATGTTAGAAGAGAAAATAAAAGATATGATTTAAGAAATAGTCAAAATACAAGTAGATCGTCAAAATAAAAAGGATATAGAAATAAATGAACTTAAGAAGTCAATAGAGGATGAAGAGAATCATTTATAACTTTACCAAAGGTAAAGAAAATTTTGAAAAGATGATTGACCAACAAAGAGTGCATGGAAATAAAGAATGAATCAGATATAATGGAAAAATAAATAAAAGAAGTAAGAAGTTATTCATGGGGTATTTTGTTAAAGAAGCAAAGTACTATGCTAGTACTTCCTCAACCAATATACATGAACATACTACTTTCTATATGTGCTAGAATAAAGGACATGTGATGTTTAACTGCCCACTCAAAAAGAAATATGTTAAGTTCAAAATGAATGGAAAGTAAACAATGGAACTAGAAATAATCTAAATAATGTAAAGAAACTTTGGGTTCCAAAAACTAACACCATGAATCCTTCATTGTAGGTGTGCTTTAGTACAACACCATCAAGGAAAAAGTTGTACTTGGACAGTGAGTGTTCAAGACACATGACCGAAGATAGGACCAAGTTCACCACACTAAAACAAAAAAGATTGGAGATACGTGACCTTCGGTGATAATGCCAAAGGTAAAATTGCTGGCATTGGTAAAATAAGTAAGGAACCCTCTTTTACAATTAATGATGTGTTGTTGGTAGAACGTTTAAAACATAATCTTTTGAGTATTAGTCAATTAAGTGACAAAGGTTTTGAAATAAGTTTTAAGAAAAGCAAATGCATTATTCAAAATCCTAAGAATGATGAAGCCTTATTCACGACTCATATGGTAAATAATGTATATTGTATAAATCTTGATAACCTAGTTAATCAAAATGTGACATGTTTGGCTGCCATGAATGAAACTAGTTGGCTTTGGCATAGGAAACTAGGACATGCAAGCATGGACCTATTATCTAAACTATCCAAGAAAAATTTAGTAAAAGGATAATACCAATCACAATATTTATAAAAGATAAGATTTGAAATGCATGTCAAAAAGGAAAACAAGTCAAGACATGTTTCAAAAGGAAGAAGTACATATCAACTAGTAGACTCTTAGAACTCTTGCACCTTGACTTATTTGGTCCTAGTAGAACACAAAGCCTAGGAGGCAAACAATATGCCTATGTGATTGTAGATGATTATTCAAGATATACTTGGGTATTGTTCCTAGCAAATAAAGATAAAGCTTGTAACATGTTAATAACTCTATGTAAGAAACTACAAAATGAAAGTGGCTATAACATAACTAACTTTAGAAGTGATCAAGGTAGAGAGTTCAAAAAAAAAAGATGTTGAAAAATTTTGTGATGATCATGGTATAAACCATAACTTCTCCGCACCTAGGACTCCACAACAAAATGGAGTTGTTGAGAGGAAAAATAGAACTCTTCAAGAAATGGCAAGAACCATGTTAAATGAAAATAAATTACCTACGCACTTTTGGGCTGAAGTTGTAAATACAGCTTGTTATGTTACAAATAAGGTGTCTATTAGATCAAATCTAGATAAAACACTTTATGAACTATGGAAAGATAGAAGACCCAACATAGCTTACTTCCATGTATTTGGATGTAAATGCTTTGTTCTCAATAATAAAGATGATTTAGGTAAATTTGATGCAAAATCAAATGAAAGCATTTTCTTAGGATATTCTACAAATAGTAAAGGCTATAGAGTTTATAATAAAAGAACACATATTATCGTTGAATCCATGCATTAACTTTTGATGAATCAAATCACTCTGCAAAAGAAAGTAAGACTAATGAAAGAGAAGATATCTCAAAAAAAGAATAAAATCTTGAAATGAAATAAGAAATCAATGCTGAAACTTCAAATGAAAACCTCACAAAAAACCAAGAACTACCAAAACAGTGGAAATATGTTAAAAGTCATCCCAAAGGTCAAATTCTTGGAGAACCATGAAAAGGAGTAACCACTAGAGCATCATTGGAAAATATATGCAACCACTATGCATTTTTATCTCAAGATGAACCCAAGAACATTGAAGAAGCCTTAAATGACGAATCTTGGATTATGGCTATGCAAGAAGAACTAAATTAGTTTGAAAGAAGTCAAGTATGGCAACTAGTACCTAAACCCAAAAAACATTCAATCATAGGAAAAATGGGTCTTTAGAAATAAGAAGGATGAAAATGGGGTGGTTATTAGAAACAAAGCTATGCTAGTAGCACAAGGTTATAATCAAGAAGAAGGTATTGACTATAAAGACATCTTAGCGCCCGTAGCAAGAACTGAAGCAATAAGGATGTTTCTAGTTTATACAGTCCATAAGGATTTTAAACTATATCAAATGGATGTAAAAAGTGCATTCTTAAATGGATATATAAATGAAGAAATTTATGTTAAACAACCTCCAAGTTTTGAAGACATGAAAAATCCTAATCATGTATACAAGTTAACAAAAGCATTTTAGGTTTGAAACAAGCTCCTAGAGCTTGGTACGAAAGATTAAGCAAATATTTACTCAAAAATGATTTTTCAAGAGGAAAGGTAGATAGCACTCTGTTCATAAAAACTAAAAATAAAAATATGCTAATAGTACATATCTATGTTGATGATATCATATTTCGCTCAACACTTGATAAATTATGTAAAGAATTTGTTGCATGTATGCAAAAAGAATTTGAAATGAGTATGATGGGAGAGTTGAATTACTTCCTAGGGTTACAAATTAAACAAGCTAAGAATGGAACATTCATAAATCAAACTAAATAATTTAAGGATATGATAACCAAAGTTTGATATGGAAGAAAGCAAACCCATAGGAACCCCATGAGCACCTCAACAAGTCTTAACAAAGATGAAAAAGAAAAACAAGTAGACACAAAACATTACCGAGGAATGATAGGAAGCCTATTATATCTGACAGCAAGTAGACCCGACATTATGTTTAGTGTATGCATGTAGGCTAGTTTTCAATCAGAACCTAAGGAATCACATCAAATAGTAGTTAAACGAATACTTAGGTACTTGCTAGGAACACTTGATCTAGGCTTGTGATATCCAAAGGGAACTGATTTTGAAATGATAAACTATTCATATGCAGATTATGCTGGGTGTAAAATAGATAGAAAAAGCACTAGTAGGACTTGTCATTTTCTAGGACACTCACTAATCTCTTGGTTTTCAAAGAAACAAACTTTCGTGGCTTTATCCACAGCTGAAGCAGAATACATAGCAGCTGGGAGTTGTTGTGCTCAAACATTATATGTGAAACAACAATTAAGATATTTCAAAATACAATATCAAACAATTCCAATAAAGTGCGACAACACAAGTGCCATAAATATTTCAAAAAATTCAGTATTTCACTCAAGAACAAAACACATTGACATAAGGCATCACCTCTTGAGAGATCATGTACAAAATGAGGAAATAATCCTAGAATTCGTTAATACAAATGATCAATTAGCGGACATATTCACAAAACTACTCTCTGAGGATCAATTTATATTCATTAGATGAGAATTAGGAATGATGTATGTTTGATATGTTGTTTGAAGAAGTTTTCTTTTTTTTTTTAATTGTGCTCGATAGGCGACTGCCATGCTACTGACTTGGTGCCTTTTGGGTTACCAGGCGCCTGCCTCTTCGTGGTAGGGAACTACCTCGTAGCGGGTAAGGGTTTAAAACCCCATTATGTCTCATTTTAACAGCCCTCGAGCACCTGCCACTTCTCCTCTCACTCAAAATCTTTTCAATCCTACTCTTATTCAAGCTTATTTCTCCTCCAAATCCATCTAAAATCAGAATCCATACTCAAAACCTAAATCATCCTCGCCAATTTCTAAGGTTTCTCAGATTGAAATCTCAAGCAAACATGCCACGAATGAAGACCATTGCAAACAAGGGTGTTTCCTCCTCCTTACGCATCAACAACGATGAAGTCGAAAAATGGTTAGTTACTCCTCAAGCCAAACATCTTTATCAAAATCAAATCGCTTCATCGGAACCAATTCTAGGCAAAGTGATTGATTTTGAATTTTTCAATTCTGACTTTCCTAAAATTTTAAAGCTTTTTAAAGAAATTTATTGGGAAAGATTTATCACCTATCAGGCCAAAGGACATTGTCAAAACTTTGTAAGGATTTTTTATGTTAACATGGAAAAACGAAAAGATGGGATCAAAATGGACCTCCAAGGGTAGAGTATTCACCTCACTCCTCTATCTTTAGGAAAAATCTTTTGTGTTAAACTGGGATATTTTGAAGTTCAAATTGTTGAAAAATAATGGATAATGGCACAAGGGTTTACCCTAGAGGAATTCTTACCTCTTGTGATGAATCATGAACCCACTTATTTTGAATCCACCTACCTATAATTAGCTTAACCTTCAAGCCATAATTTTGCATAAACTCATTGCTTATAATATCCTACCTCGATCCAGTTCATATGATCATGTTTCCTTTCTAGATTGTTTCATCATGTGGTGTATTTTGAAAGGGAAAAATTTGGATCTTCTTAGTCTTATTATCAAATGGATTAATATGAAAGTTGACGCTCCTTGAATTATTCTACCATATGCTGGGATATTGAATATGGTGTTTGCAAATTATAACATCCTCACACCATCTTTCAAATTCATTTGAAAAACCCACTACGACATATTTTTTGATACAATTCTTAAGCAAATGGGTTACAAGAAAACCACTCAAAGTTGGTTTCACAAAGGATGTCGACACCTCACATCTGAGTATCCTCCTCAGCCTTCTATGCCGCTAATTCAGTTCAGCCAGACTTAGATACCCCTTCCTAGTTTTTGTCATTTTACGCTAACTATCTAAACTTCAGTGATGGGATGCAATCTAGTCTTGGTACACTTCAGGAGAAGGTTACCATGGTGGAAACTCACTGCTCCACCCTTCCTGAGCGTGTTGATAAAATTGAGAAACATTTGGTTAACTCTTCTAAAAGTACAACATCGATGAATATTAGCTCAATTCCATCTAGTGACAATAAATCTACTAAAAATTATGAGGAAAAAAAAGATGAAGATGATGGGAGTGCATCTAAGGATGAGTCCTTGATCCTTGTGGTGTTTTGATACTTTATCTTATGTGTACTTAATATTTCCATGTATTTCACCAGCCAGCCTTTTTGATTGTATCATATTCTAGATGGCCTTAAGTACTTTGTAGTTCAAACTTAAATATGCTTTATTATGGATCACCCTCTTTCCCTTTTTGATTGATGTCCAAAGGGGGAGAGTACTTCAGCTAGAAAAAGGAAAAATATGTTTGATTACCAGAATGCTTGGTACTTTATGACTTAAGTATGAGAATGCTTGAAAACTTTACTTTATTCTTTACTTAATGCTTAAGTATGAGAATGCTTGAGAAATTTACTCGATGCTTGAAAACTCTACTACATTTTTCATTCATGCTTATTGAAAGGGGGAGCTATGACTATTGTAAAAGGGAAGTACTTTAAGGAGTATTTTCCCATTTTTGCTCTAGATTTGTCATCATTAAAAAGGGGGAGATTGTTGGCCTAACAAGGCTTACAATTCTTATTTGGATGATAACAAATAAAGATAAGTTTGATATGGTTTTCAAGTTGAACTGTTTCAAGAAGCAGGTAAAGCTCAAGTATTTCAAAGCCAAACTCAAGGGCTAATAAAGCTCATGAGGGACATATTTTATAAAATCTTGAAGAATGAAATATGATTGAAAGCTCAAACATGACATATGATCAAGGAAAGATTTCAAAGCAAAGATTTACATGAAGATCAAAAGTTTAGAGTTTTAAGGATGTCACTATGTAAGTACTTCATGTAAACCTCAATATAAATTGAATTGAAGCCTTTACAAATAAAAAGAAACTAAGAAACAAATTTTTGAAAGACATTAAAATATGTTTAAAATCAAAATGATAAAGGTCTCAAGTAAGGAAGGAAGTTGTCAAAGTAAAAAAGCCACTTTCTGAGAGCCGAGCAACTACCAAATACAGGTAGTAGACTGCCAAAATTAAAAGATTTAAAATTGGGAGGCAGTAGTGTCCCAAGCGACTACCTAAGACCTGTCAGGTGCCTGGGCGATCAAACCAGGCACTTATCTGTGTCTTCGTAAGTGACTGCCAACCTTCTGTGTGTTGAAGTTTCACTATGGTAGGTGACTTCCAGATCGTGGCAAGCGACTGCCACTCGAATAGGTTTTTAAAAAACTCAACGGAAAAATTTTTTAAGTGGATTTCTTGGGCTCTACTCCTTTTGAAAACTTTATGTTTACTCAAAGAAAAATTAGGGGGCATGGAATTATCTTTTAATCATCTATAAATAGCCCAAACTATAATGATTTTAAACACTAAGAAATTTTCTAGTAATAAAAAACTCTCAAAGCTCTAAATCTCTCTTGTGCTCATCTTGCTTTCACTACTGAATTGCTGCTGATCCCAACTCCGAATTTGAGTCATCAAAGTCTGAATCTTTCAACACAACAGAAAATAAATTCGGTCAATTGAGCTTCAATCTCTTTATATTGAAGTATATTTGTGCTGAATATAGTACTAACAAGCTCAGTTTTGAGAGTGTATCTTGTACAAAAATTTCTCTCTACTTGTTTCTTGTTTCTAGGTGATTCATGGTTATTGGTTTGTCGTGCCAAGTAAGGGGATATTGTTGGAGAGGCGGGCTCTAGCCTAATCGAAGGAGTGTTGTAAACAGTGTTGTTCGGCCCGACAAAGGAACTGACCTAGTGAGTCATTTTGTGGTTTGCCAAAAGCGATGACGTAGGCTGGGTATAAGCGAAACCTCGTAAAACTCTGTGTTTCTCTCTCTCTTCCCTACTCTTGATTTTTGAAGCATACTTTACAAACTACGTGGATGCTTTAAAATTTTTGAATTCTGACTATTTGGTTATTAAATAGTCTAGAAGATAATTTGTTTTGGTTCAATCAGCATTGATTATGGAAACCAAAAAGGACTACATTGGTTGATCATTGTAAACTTATTGAACTAGAGATTTATTTAAATTCTGACACTTGGGAAGATGTATGATTGTGAATTTCAACATCGGGCTTATCCAAATTCAACAAGCATTGCATATTATTAAAGGGCTATTGTCATCAAGTGCTTAGTTATTTTGTATTGATTTTGGTTGATTATTTTACAAGTACTTTGTGATTGTATTTGGGTTGTGTTTATTGTTGGAATACAAAAGTTTCAAGAAGAACATGTATTTATTTAAACCCAATTCACCCCCCCCTCTAGGGAACAATATCCTATTTTTAGGGTTAATTATGAACTTAAGGTCCTTATTTCAAAACCCCGGATAATGTTTTATAAGAAATCAAAGCAAGAGAGCAAAAAATATTTTTGAAAAAATAAAATGAAAAATCTGAATTTGGTTTACCTAGACGACTGAGGTGCACCCTCAAAAAATTGATGATGTACCTCCAAAGACTGAAGAATTAGTTCAGTCTACAGAAGATTTTTTTGAAGGAAAGAGTCAGCACGTCCTTAGAAGATGGAACCCTTAGTTCAGTTGTCTGATCCGGGACTTCAGAAGATTAAACCCCCAGTTCAGTCATCTGACCCCGTGTCTAGTTCAAATTTTTTTAGTGTGTAGAGGAACATCAGAAGATTGAACCTGGTACTTTAGTCGTCTAAACACCGTTAACGGCTAAATTTTTAAAATTTTTTAAAATCCAAATAATGGTTTCTTGTGACCCAAATTTTCTAAAAGTATGGAAAATACTCTTATGTATTCTTGGGTTACACGAAAAACACTTTTCAAAGCCTATAAATACATGATTTTGCAAATCAAATCATACCAAGAATTGAAAAATCTACTGAAAGCCATCTTGCTATCAAAGCTCTTTCTTGCTTAAATCTCTGCTCAACTGAATTGTTGAATCTCTATATTGTTGATCACCATTCTTTGAGTTCCCGTTGCTAATTTTTCATCTGGAGAAGGAACTTGGTGAATTCTTACTTAAGCTTCAATCTTATTTCAATTTGATATTTGAATACTGAAGTATCTAGTGTTTGATATTGTACTAATCTGCTCTTTGTGAGAGTATTCTTGTACGCAGAAATTATTTCTTGTTTCTTGTAGTTCTTGGACGATTGCAGGTTGTTGGATTGTTGACTGAGTGTGGGGTATCACTTGGAGAGGCGTTGCTCTAGCCTAGTGAAAGAGTGGCTAAGTGTGAGGTATCACTTGTAATGGTTTTCTCCACTCGGAAATGAGTGCAATAGGGGAATCCTTTGGTGGTATTAGTCAAATGGTAGGAGGTGGACTGGGGATAAGTCATGTTGAATTTACGAGTCCAATCCGGTTTTGATAATGAAAAATCATTTGGTATTTGATTTGTGCATTGAGTTTGTGAACAAGATCTATTTTAAGTATGCACGCAAGGATAACGAGTCATGGAAGCCATCAAGTAAAGCATACATATCTTGGCAAGATTCATGGAACTCAAAGAGTACGAGAATCAAGATGCAAGTGGCAAAGTTCAAGAACAACTTGGGAATGGGTACTTAGATCTCATGTATTTACATTTTCGTATGATTAAATTGGAGGCTCAACATATATATTAGAATGTATTTAGGACTTATGCATTTCATGAACATAATTAGGGGACATTCATAGACTTAGAAATATTGTTAAAACCTTGGAAAATGTTTTTATAAAAGTGCCAAGAAAGAATGCAAAGCAGAATTTTAAGTTAGAAGGGAAAAATTGAGAAAAAGGACACTTCGGTAGCCTAAACTCAACTTCAGTTGCCTGAAGAATTTCTCTAGGAGCTTGAAGATTAAGTTTGGTAGCCAGAAGATTTAATGGTGAAAAACAGAACTCGGCGGAGGCACTTCGATAGCCTGAAGCCAACTTTAGGCACCTAAACTGGCACTTTAGGAGGCTGAACTCAATTTTAGTAGCCTAAACTTGCAGGAAAACTTGAAAATCAGATTTTTATTAAAAGGACTCGCGAGCTATCTCTTTGATCCAACGATTGAGATCAATTCTAAGGGTAAAGCACCTATATATACATCATCTAAACCCGAGTGTGAGTGAAGACAAAAGAGATGATCAATGTATAGAGAAGAATACATATTATTGAGAGAATATTGAGAAACTTGCTCTTATTGCTATACGATTGCCTACACTTCAACTTCTACTCATCGAACTTGGGCAAATCAACTCAGAATCTCAAAGGGAACTCATTTACTCATCTAATTTTTCATTCTAGTATTAAGGTTTGATCATTTAAGTTAAAATTTTCAAGAGTCTCTCATCTCATCACTTGTTATTGAATATTGTTTGAAAAATTGATCTTAAGTGTGCCTATACATATAAAGATTGCTTTTGACCAGATCATTACTTAAGAAAGGTTTTAGCTATTGGTTGAATAGTTTGATTCAAGAGTATATATATATTTTTCATAGAGCTTATCATTACAAAATCTACTTTGGAATATTTGTTAAGAAGTTGATCTTGAGTGTGCGTATAGTTAATTATTTTTGAGAAATTTACCACTTGAAAAAAGCTCTAGTTGTTGATTAAATACTTTTGGTTCAAGTGAGTTTTCGTTCAAAAACTTGATATTTTTAATATTAAAATGGATATTCTAGGTGTTCATAACGATATATTATTGAAGGATATTCTCTGAAATATATTACATTAGGGATTTGATCTTTGGTATACATATCATATATATATTTGCATATTACAAAGATCGTGTTATGATTCAATATTTGAAAGAAAGCATTTTGATTTTGATTAATATAATATTCAAGATAGAGCTTTTGATAAATTCACATTAGATATATTTGTGCATCTTTACAAAGTGAACTCGAACCCCAAAATACTCCAAAGCGTTTCAAATGTATCTTTACTTGGGAGTTTTTATTAAAAAGGATTTTTTGTGTGGAAGCATATAATACACAAACGATTGTATTATTTCATATATTCTGAGCTTCAAGTTTAATCATATGTTAATGTATTAGGAATTTGAATTGTACTCACTAGCTTTTGTTGGAAGAAATTTTGAGTGTTTTACAGATTCATTGTATTCATGGTTCGGTTTGTGAATCGGGTGTGAGAAGGAAGCTATGCCTTTTGTAAGCAGCGGATTAGGAGGAAGCTGTACCTCTTGTAAGCAACGGAGTAGGAGGAAGCTATACTTCTTGTAAATAGCAGAATAGGAGAGAGTTGTATCTCTTGTATACAGCAAATTGTAAGGGAAACTCCGTCCCAATTTAAGGAGCAGATATTTTAGTTAAATCCTTGAGTGAGTTGCTTAAGGCAAGGACGTAGGTCGAGTTGGTTGAACCTCGTAAAAATTGCATTTGTCTTCTCTCTTCTCTTAACTCTTTACTTTCCGCATTACATTATATTATTTGCATTGCATGTGGATATTGAATTACTTTACACAAAATTAATTGGGTAAAAGGAACTCATTGATAAAATAAATTTAATTGAGTCATAAATCCCAGCACTTGATTTGTTAAAAATACAAATAGGGATTAAGTAGTAAATAGGTACAAAGAATTTTTTAAAATACTCAATTCACCCCCCTATTAGGATTACACCTTAATCAACATTTGGTATCAGAGCGAGTTTACATAGACTTAATAGTTTATTTGTAAAAAGATCACATGCCACATATCATTTTAACCCCATTCGGGGAGGGACAATCTTATCTTAGTCGTCCAATATTTTGCAATAAAAGCTTTTCAGTTTGGAAACTAAAAATGAGTGTTTTTTATAAAATCAATGAACGGGAAGGTTTGGCAGTTAATAGTTAAAGGAATTTGTGTGTCTATAAATGAAAATGATACTTGTTTAATGCATGCAAATTCAAATGCCATGGATATGCTTTATCATGCTTTAGATTCTAACATTCTTCATGAATTCTCAGCATGTACTTGTGCAAGAGATATGTGGGAAGAACTTGATAGGAAGTACGGAGAAACCCAGGAGAAAGAAACCAGCAATCTAGAAATGCCAAACTCAAATGATCAAGACGTGGCAAATTGTAAGCAAAATGAGTTAGTCAAGGAGGAGGTATATGGATCTCAGCCTAGTTCATATAATGATTCATTTATTGATTTATGTGATGGTTTTATGAAAAATATTGCTATAATTCTTATGAAAAATCATGTGATGAATCTTGCGTTATATTATGCAATGAATCATGTGTTAAATCATATGTAGATAATTCTAATAATGATTCATGCAGTGTCCCTTGTGACAATATTGCTATTGATGCTTGCAATAATTCAAATGATGGAAATTATGACAATGCTTGTAATGAAACATGTGTGGAATCGTCTATTGATAATTCTGTTTATAAAGTGTCGATGGATTCTATTGACCTTGTTGGTCATATCCCTGTTTTGATTATGACAAATACTCAAGTATTTAATGTCTGCCGAGTTGATGTCCAGGTATTCAAATTGGCATATCATAGTGATAGCACAAAGAGGAACTGAAGCTAAAGACCCAATTTACGATTGTATGGTATTTCATTTCTATGCAAAGGTTCTATAATAGTAAATAGGGATTGGTTTGTAATAAGCTCACACACATCACATGCATGATCTAATAGGTAAGCTCAAACCAACAGTAAACTAAAAATGACCTTAGAAAGACCTTAGGGAAACCGACATTGGATTTTTTTGGTGTCTTCAAAAAGACCTAGAAAAGACCTTAGGACACTCACAATTGCACTTGTATGTGTTAGGCACTTGAATAGGGTGACTATGGAATAAAATAGGACCGAACTACACAAGTTATGCACTTTCGGTCAACCGACCTATAGAGGTTATTTTGCCCCTTGTCGAACGAATCAGGTCTAGGTCAACATGTTGACAGCAGTCCGGTCGACCAAACTTCTAAAGCTCATTTGACCTCGGTCGACTAAATACCCTCGAAGTCAATAGTTTGACTTCCTGGTCGACCGAGAAAAATTTGTATTACACCAACTTTGTCGATCGAGCATCCTCGGGAGTTGTCCCAACGGTCTAGTCGACCGACCAACTTAGTTCATTCTAGCCCTAGTCGACCGAACCGCGCTGATTTTGAAAAATCGCCTCAGATAAGCCATTCTGGTCGATCGATTAGTTAGTTCATTTTCACACCAATCAATGGAATATCGTTGATTTGGAAAAAATCCCCTCGAACATACTTGTCCGGTCAACTGACATAGGCAGTTCATTTCTGGCCCGGTCAAACGAACCATATGAGTTTGGGTCGACCGAAAGTATTCTGGTCGACCGGTGCTCTCAGGTTTCCCTACATTTTTACCGTGGTTAAATATTTTTAAACAGGGTTAATTTATATTATATTGATTTTAAATAATATTAATAATACCCTATATGTCCTAACGATTATAATTCTTCCAACATCTATATATAGCCAATCATTTGCAAAGATTCGCAAAGGATTAGCAATCTTGATTAGGAGAAATTCCTTGAAAATCCCAAATCCATACTACTCATTTTCTCACCCCATTCACTCATACTTACCTTCTACTATTGCCAAAACTCTCTGTAACTTGATTGAGTGTTTGTTTGGAAATGTTTGCTCTCCCTGTTATGATTGGTTGATACAGTTTTCTTGAGAGACAAACCTAAGTGTTCTTAGGGGACTTTGTTAATAAGTCTCTCCTAATATGACTTATATTAAACTTCTGAGTATTGTACATTCATTGTAATATCTTGGGAAGTCTGTATTTGGTTTTAAATTGCAAAATCTCTTTCAAAACATTTTCAAATATCTATTGGGCTTTATCTTGAAAAATAATTGAAAAGATATTTGTTTATGTGATATTGATCTTTGTTGGAATATTCATTGAGTTATCTATTTTTTTGTATATAGAGATTAAATCTCTTTTTACAAACCAAACATATACACTACTTAAGCGTCATACGATTGAGAAAATATGCTGATTGAAATATATATATATATATATATATATTGTCTGGCTGATATCTTTGTTTGAGCACCTTGATTGAATACCTTGTGACACAAAGATTATACTGGTTTATACTCTTACGCATGCACTACACTGATAGTAAATAAATTTGAGAGTCGATATATTAAACCACATTGAGCTTACATATTATATCATTTGGTAGTGTATATGATTGTGCGTAACTAGGTACATATCTACTTTACATGAAAGC
Source organism: Malania oleifera (assembly GCF_029873635.1). NCBI lineage: Eukaryota > Viridiplantae > Streptophyta > Magnoliopsida > Santalales > Ximeniaceae > Malania > Malania oleifera. The sequence goes on along the minus strand of NC_080419.1, from coordinate 77,052,830 downwards.
ATAATCACTGTACCACTGTATTATACTTCAAATCTATTGTATTTCTAGGCACGGGCCTGAAGAGGGAGACTAGCCCTTTGAAATAGTCCCGGATTGGCTTAGATCCAGTTAGGAAAGCAAGGTGTGTCGTCCTGTTAACGCGTGTAGGTTAAGGTCAGCCCCGCTAGTTGACCTGGTTGTAAAGGTTGAGGTCAGCCCTATGCTAATTAACCTGGTTGTAATTGGTGCCGCTCCACCCTAAAGTGAGCCTTTAGTGGAATCCTCAGACTTGCGAGCTAAAGGTAGGGACGTAGGCACAGTTGGCCAAACCCCGATAACATATTGTGAGTTTCTTTATATTTTCGCACTCTATATTTACCACACGTGTATGTTATGGTGTGAATGATGCGCATGATTTAAATTTCTGTACATTATATATACTTGCGCATTTGGGATTGTATAGAAATACCTTAGGTAGCTAAATCATACTGATTTTTGATTTAATCTAGGAGAAAAGTTTAAAATTCCAATTCACCCCCCCCTCTTGGGAATACACAAATTCTAACAGATTCATATGATGTTTATTGCGATAAATTTTGGGTTGAATCACGTGTTGAATCATGTAATGAAGCATGTCTTCATATGAAGATCTAGAAAAAGCTTTAGTCAAAATGCATAAGCTTCTAGCTAGGATATTTGAGGAGAAAATGTGGTTGACAAATGAAAATGGAAGGATAGCTAAACAAATAGAGGAATTAAAAGATTATCATGCTATTCTAGAAAATAAGAAAATCATGAAGATCTTGAAGATCACATGTTTAGATAGAAAAATAGATGAACATGCTAAAGATAGTTTAAATAAACCCCTAGAAGTAAAAAGAAAGTATATTTCCAAAAGGGGTTCAGATGCATCTAAAAAATTTCATAGCTATGTCTCATTAAGTAAAAAGAAAAGAAATAAGCATGCTTTCCCATGAATATACAAAACTTGCTTGTTTTATAAAATGAAAAGGCATACCCAATATAAGTGTCCATTTAGAGGTGTCCGAGGCAAAGACAAGAAAATGACTTGGGTAATCAAGAAAGGTTCAAATTGGAATCACGTGATCATTTAATTCTTTCTTTGTTATTAGGACTAGTTATAGGGTAGGTGATGACTAATAGGCTTGGTGATTAATATATGCTTAAAATGTAAATTTTAGTATGTGCATCTACTACACTACTATTATTCTAAGAATCCTATGAGAAAGTTAAGTCAATATGATTATTTAAGCAATATATCCAATCTAACTACCTAATGCTTTTATATCGTAATGATTGAGTAAAATGTTAAAATATTGAATAGCATGCAAATCTTGATGTATTCAAAGTGAAGGTTGAGAGATTAACTGTTAAATTATCAGGAACCTAATATCCTTGTAATGAGTAACATAAATCATAACATTGAAGAATAAATCCACTCCCAAATGGATTAAAGCATTAGTGTTTAACGAATAATTCTTAGTGCTTAACACATGCTTAAATATTAAAATCATAAGTTAAGCATATCATGTCCAATGCATAAGACTGACCCTTACGAATAAATCATATATTAAAAATCCTAATCCTAAACTCATTCGTGAAGGTTGAAATGGTTAAATAAGTTATCATTCTAGCCACACGCACTAATAAATCATAAACTGTACATCGTTCTAGTGCTTATCGAAGGATATTCCGTTATAATCAAATCAATGGAATTCGCTAAGGGATAAAATTGTTTACCAAGACATTTTAAATAAATATTTCCTTTTGTGCTTAAAACGTAAAAATTCCTAAGTTTGATATGTGATTAAGAAATATCCTCCATAAGATATCTTTACCATACCATGATCATATCTGGTAAAGATTCATCCATCATAGGGTTGTACCCTTGCTTAAAACTGAAGACATACTTATAAGGTACCGTCCAATAATTGGATAATCAAAAATACCTAGAGTAGCATTCTAAATTAATATTCTCCAAATTGCTCTTGGCCTATGTAGCTGGATTTATTCGCTTTCGCGAACTATTTTGAATATTGTCCACTCATAATGAATATTTTTCTAAACTAAATGATAATTAAATTGTTAAGAATATTTGCAAAATCTCACTTCACAAGCTTTTAAACTTCAAGTCAAATCATTTAGAAGATTTTGAATATGTCAAATAGCTAAGTTATATGCTATAGGCTTCAATCTATATGATAATGCGAATGACTTGGAAACCTATATGTTGAAATTCATAAGAAAAGAAGCAATTTAGGCTTGTGACCCTGAAATAAAATCATTTATGACCTTTTGGTCCTCTAAGATAAAGCAGGTAAAGTCATTATAAATCATTCAAAATCTTAGAACACTCAGCTAAACTGATGAAGAATGATTATAAGGAAAATATATAAGATTATGATAAGTGTTGCACTAACAAGGCTTACAATTCTTATTTTGGTGATAACAAATCATGATATGTTTAATATGGTTTATTTCAAGTGAAAGTTTTGTAGGAAGAAGGCAAAGCTTAAAGGTAGTGACAAAGCTCAAAAGATAAAAGAAGAACAAGGACTTACTTGAAGATCAAAGAAATAGATTTTAAGGATGTTTATATGTAAGTACTTCAAGTAAACTCCAAATATAAAACTGAATTGAAGCTCTCACAAAATTAAAAGAAACATAGAAAAACAAAGTTTTAGTAAAAACCCTAAAGTATGATTTTGAAATCAAAGAAAAGAAGGGCTTAGGAATAAAAGTTTTTTTAAAAACAGAAGGGCCAGGCAACTGCATACTTCTGCCAGGCAAATGCCCAAATTAAATGAATTATTTCAAAAAGGCAATAGGGTGCCAGGCGACTGCTTGAGCATAGTCAGGCGCCTGGATGGTCATGGCAGGCGACTAGTTGAGTTCTGGTAGGCGACTGCCAGTGTTCTATGTTTTAAAATTCCACTATGGCAGGCGACTGCCACTCGAACATTTTTAAAAAAATTCTAATGGGAATATTTTTTTTTAAAAATAGACTTTTTTGGGAACTATTTTTTTGAAAAACTTGGGATTAGTTCAAGGAAACTTGGGGGGCAAGGAATTACTTCAAAACTTCTATAAACAGCCCCAAACTTCAAAGATTTTAAACACCAACAAATTTTTTAGCAATCAAAGTTCTCAAAAAGCTCTCAAACTCTCTTGTGTTCATCAAACTTCAAATACTGAGTTGCTGCTGATACAAACTCCGAAACAAAGCCTTCAAAGTGTGAATCTTTCAAAGTGGCAGCCATGAATGAAATAAGTTAGCTATGGCATAGGAAATTAGGACATGCTAGCATGGATCTATTATCCAAATTATCAAAGAAAAATCTTGTAAAAGGATTACCAAATACCAAATTCATAAAAGACAAAATGTGTCATGCATGCCAAAATGGAAAGCAAGTTAAAACAAGCTTTAAAAAGAAAAATTATATATTTACTAAAAGACCTCTAGAATTATTACACCTAGACTTATTTGGTCCAACTAGACCCTTAAGCCTAGGAGAAAAACAATATGCTTTTGTAAAAGTGGATGATTATTCAAGATTCACTTGGGTATTATTCCTAACAAATAAAGATGAAGCTTGTGACATGTTAATCACCTTATGTAAGAAATTACAAAATGAAAAAGGCTATAATGTAACAAATTTTAGAAGTGATCAAGGTAAGAAGTTTAGAAACAAAGAGGTTGATAAATTTTCTAATGAATATGGAATAAATCATAATTTCTCAGCACCTAGAACTCCACAACAAAATGGAGTTGTAGCAACAAAAAATATAACTTTACAAGAAATGGCAAGAACAATGATAAACGAAAATAACTTACCGAAATACTTTTGGGCTAAAGCTGTAAATACAACATGTGATATTGTAAATAGGGTGTCTATAAGATCGAGTATAGACAAAACACCGTATGAACTATGGAAAGGTAGAAAACCTAATATCTCCTACTTTCATGTATTTGGATGTAAATGTTTTATCCTTAAGATGATTTAGGAAAGTTTGATGCAAAATCTGATGAAAGTATCTTTTTAGGCTACTCTACAAATAGTAAAGCCTATAGGGTTTATAATAGAAGAACTCTTACTATCATTGAATCAATACACATATCATTTGATGAGTCAAACAATTATGAAAATAAAATGAAGATTGATGAAAAAGAAGATATTCCAAAAAAAGAAAAAGATCTTGAAATAAAGAAAGAAAATAATAAAGAAACTTCAAATGAAAACATTGTAGAAAATCTAGAACTACCTGAAGAATAGAGATTTTCTAAAAGTCATCTAAAAGAATAAATTGTTGGAGAAACTTCAAAAGGAATAACCACTTAAGCCTCATTGAAAAATATTTGCTACCATTATGACTTTTTATCTCAAGATGAACCCAATAATATTGAAGAAGCCTTAAAAGATGACTCTTGGATTATAGCTATACAAGAGGAACTAAATCAATTTGAAAGAAGTCAAGTGTGGGAACTTATGCCTAAACCCAAAGACAAATCAATCGTAGGAACTAAATGGGTGTTTAGAAATAAAAAGGATGAAAATGGGATAGTTATAAGGAATAAATCTAGTCTAGTAGCACAAGGTTGTAATCAAGAAGAAGGTATTGATTACAATGAAACCTTTGCTCCCGTAGCAAGAATGGAAGCAATTAGGATGCTCTTAACTTATGCAGTTTTTGAAATGAAGAAGTATATGTAAGAGCAATTAGGATGCTCTTAAGTGCTTTCTTAAGTGGATATATAAATGAAGAAGTATATGTAAAACAACCTCCAGGTTTTGAAAATTCAAAAAATCCAGATCATGTATTTAAGTTAACAAAATCTTTATATGGATTGAAACAAGCTCCTAGAGCTTGGTATGAAAGGTTAAGCAAGTTCCTAATTCAAAAAAAAATTTCAAGAGGAAAGATAGATAGTACTTTATTTATAAAAATAAAAAACAAAGACATTCTTATAGTACAAATTTATGTTGATGATATTATTTTTGGAGCAACTCATGAGGATTTTTGTAATGAATTTGCTAAGTCCATGCAAGAAGTGTTCGAGATGAGCATGATGGGAGAGTTAAATTACTTCTTAGGGTTACAAATCAAACAAGTAAAACATGGAACTTTCATAAATCAAACTAAATATATTAAGGACATGTTAAAAAATTTTGATATGGAAGAAAATAAACCTATAGGAACTCCCATGAGCACCTCAACTAGTCTTGACAAGGATGAAAAAGGGAAACAAGTAGATACCAAGCATTACCAAGGCATGATAGGAAGTTTACATTACTTAACAGCAAGTAGACCAGATATTATGTTTAGTGTATGTATATGTGCTAGGTTCCAATCAGCTCCTAAGGAATCACACCAATCAACAATTAAAAGAATTCTTAGATATCTGTTAGGCACACTAGAACTAGGTTTATGGTATCCAAAAGGAACTGAATTTGAAATGATAAGTTATTCTGATGCTGACTTTGCTGGATGCAAGATACATAGAAAAAGCACAAGTGGAACTTGTCATTTTCTAGGACACTCTTTAGTCTCCTGGTCCTTAAAGAAACAAAACTTTGTGGCATTATCCACAGCAGAAGCAGAATACATTGCAGTAGGGAGTTGCTGTGCCCAAACATTGTATGTGAAACAACAACTAAAAGACTTCAAAATTCAATATCAAACTATTCCAATAAAATGTGACAACACAAGTGCCATAAATATTTCAAAAAATCCGGTATTGCACTCCAGAACAAAACATATTGACATAAGACATCACTTCTTAAGAGATCATGTGCAAAACGAAGACATAATGCTAGAATTTGTAAATACTAATGACTAATTAATAGATATATTCACAAACCCACTCTCTAAAGAGCAATTCATATTCATTAGAAGAGAATTAGGAATGATGCATATACGAGAAGCAAACTAAAAATTTTTTCTGCTTGGCAGGCGACTGCCACCTTTGTGCCAGGCGACTGCCAGGCTACTGACTTTCTCTTTTTTTGTTTGATAGGCACCTACCTTATCCTAGCAGGCGATTGCCTTGCAAAGGGTAGGGTTTAAAACCCTGTTTTCTATCTTTTTAACTTCCATCAGGCACCTACTACTTCTCCTCTCTCTCCGAAAATCCTCTACCTACTCTTTTTAACACAAACTCTTCTTCCAAATCAACCTAAAACCATGCATCAAACCTACCCTCAACATCTAATTGCAAATAAAACCTAGGGTTTATCAGCTTTTTTATTCAAAACAATCATGTCATGGATCAAATCGGTTGGTAACAAGGGTTCCTTCTCCTCCACAAGGATCAATAAAGATGAAGTAGAGAAATGGTTAGTTACTCCTCATGCTAAGCAACTCTATAGGAATCAAATCACTTTATATGAACCCATTTAAGGTAAAATTCTTGATGTTACATTCTTTAATTCTGATTTCCTGAAATCATGGATCTTTTTAAGGAAATTGGATTGGAACAGTTTATTACGTATAAAGCAAAAGGGTACTATCCAAACGTGGTTAGATTTTCTATGCTAACATGGAAAGGTTTGAAAATGGGATCAAAACAAATCTTCTAGGGCAAAATATTCATCTTAATCCAATATCTTTGGGAAAAATTCTTCGAATCAAGCCAGGAGATTTTGAGGTTCACATTGTTAAGAAACATGGATAATGTCCCAAGGATTTACTCCAAAAGAGTTTTTACCCCTAGTAATAAATGACACACCTATCTCCTTTGGGTATCCACCTCATTACAAGCAACTCAATCTTCAAGCTTTAATCCTGCATAAACTGATCACATATAATATCCTACCACGTTCAGGCTCTCATGATCATATTTCCTTCTTACATTGTTTCGTTATGTGGTGTATTCTTAAAGGTAAAAAGTTGGATCTTCCAAGTTTACTTCTTAAATGGATCATTATGAAAGTTGTTGCCCTTCGTGTCATTCTACCATATGCTGGGATATGAATTATGGTATTTGCTCATTTCAATGTTCTTACACCATCTTTTAACTTCACTAGAAAAATCCATTATGATATCTTTACGGATACTATTATTAAGCGAATGGGATACAAGAACTCTCCTTAAGGGTGGTTTCACAAAAGACATTGCCACACCTCATCTGCACCTCCACCTCAGCCTTCAATGCCAGCTTCTTCAGTACAACTTGACCCAGAAACTCCTTCTTGGTTTGTTCCATTTTTAAATTACTATATGACCTTCAGTGATGGAATGCACACTTAGGAAAAAGGTTTTAACTGTGGAAACTCATTGTTCAAGCCATGTTTAACGTGTAGATTGAGAAACATTAGGCTAGCACCTCCAAAGAAAAAACATAGATGGATATCAGCTCTGCTCCATCTAGTGATGATGAATCTGTAGAGGAAGACGAAGATGAAAGTGGATCTATGGAATCTTCTGATTTATGTATTTCATTTATGTGCTATTTAACATTTTTGTCTATGTATTAGTACTTTTAAGTACTTCTTCGACTAGTATTTCTTATATATTTGTAAGCTCTAGAAGTACTATGTTCTTTAGAACTTTACTACGTTGTTTCTGTATTGCTCTCTTTTCCTTTTTGATTGATGTCCAAAGGGGAAGATATAGTATTTGAGAGAAGTGCAAAAATGGAATATGTATGGGTATGATTTCATTTATGAATTTATTGCTTGTAAGAATATGAATATGTATAGGTATGATTTCATTTTGATATTTTGCAAGTAACATGGTTTGTATAAATATATTTGATATATCATGCTTATTGAAAGGGGGAGCCATGAGCATTATTTCTATTTCCTATTTTTGCTCTCGATTTGTCATCATCAAAAAGGGGGAGATTGTTGGCCTAACAAGGCTTACAATTCTTATATTGATGATAACAAATCATGATATGTTTAATACGGTTTATTTCAAGTGTGAGTTTTTCAGGAAGAAGGCAAAGCTTAAAGGTAGTGACAAAGCTCAAAAGGATGATAAAGTTTATGGATTCAGAAAGATCAAGAAAGAAAGATGATTAGAAGCTCAAAGATGAAAGAAGAACAAGGACTTACTTGAATATCAAAGAAATAGAGTTTACGGATGTTTACATGTAAGTACTTCAAGTAAACTCCAAATATTAAACTGAATTGAAGCTCTCATAAAATTAAAAGAAACTTAGAAAAATAGAGTTTTAGTAAAAACCCTAAAGTATGATTTTCAAATCAAAGAAAAGAAGGGTTTAAAAATAAAAGTTTTTTTAAAAACAGAAGGGTCAGGCAACGACATACTTCTACTAGGCGACTGCCTAAATTAAATGAATTATTTCAAAGAGGCAGTAGGGTGCTAGGTGACTGCCTAAGCATAGTCAGACGCCTGGGTGGTCATGCCAGGCGACTGTCTGAGTTCTGGCAGGTGACAGCCAGTGTTCTATGTTTTAAAATTCCACTATGGCAGGCGACTGCCACTCGAACGTTTGTTTAAAAATTCTGACGAGAAGATTTTTTTTAAATGGATTTTTTGGGGAACTATTTTTTTTGAAAAATTTGGGGATTACTTCAAGGAAACTTGGGGGGCAAGGAATTACTTCAAAACTTCTATAAATACCCCCAAACTTCAAAGATTCTAAACACCAAGAAATTTTTTAGCAATCAAAGTTCTCAAAAAGCTCTCGAACTCTCTTGTGTTCATCAAACTTCAAATACTGAGTTGCTGCTGATACAAACTCTGAAATAAAGCCTTCAAAGTGTGAATCTTTCAATACTTGAAAGATATTTGGTGATTTAAATTCAGTATTAAGGTTCAATCTCTTTATATTTGATTTACTTTAAAGTATTCTTGTGCTGAATATTGTACAAATCTACTCTGCAGTGAGAGTGTCTTTTGTACATAAATTTTCTCTATCTTGGTTCTTGTTTATAGACGATTCAAGGTTGTAGAATCATTGGACCGAGCGAGGGAATATTCTTTGGAGAGGAGGGCTCTAGCCTAATGGAAGAAGTGATTGTAATCGGTATTGTTCCACCCGTCAACGGAACTGAACTAGTGAATCCTTTGGTGGTTTGCCAAAGGTGAGGACATAGGCTGGATATAAGCTAAACCTCATCAAAGCTTTGTGTCCCTCTCTCTTCCTTACTCTTTATTTTTCAGCAATACTTATAACCTACGTGTATGCTTTAAACTATTAAATTCTGAGTGTATGGTTGTTAAATAAACCGGAGGATAATTTGTTTTGGCTTGATCAGCATTGATTGCGGAAACCGAAAGGGACTACGTTGGTTGATCATCCTAAACTTATTAATCTGAAAGTTTGTTTAAAAACTAAACACAATGAAGAAGTGTGAGTTTGGAGTAACATATGGCTTACATAATATCTGCGTGCTTTACAATTTATTACAGGGTTGTTGATACAAAGATCAAGATTTTTTTTATCTTGTTGATTGGTTGAAGTTGAATTATTTTTGTGTTTACTTGTTGTGATTGTTGATATAAAAAAAAGTATTAAAAAGAATATAAGTTTAAAAATCCAATTCACCCCCCCTCTTGGGAAGCTAACCTAATTTCAATAAGTATAAGCATTTAATTTCATCCACGAAAGTATTAAAATTCATAGGGGGAGCATCTCGAAATGATTTCCTATCTCATTATGCTTAGATGTGGAGTGAACTTTCTGTAGCATGCACTCAATTATGATGATTCTATTGTATATGCAAAATGAAAAATATATTGCTTTTCTTAAATTGCCTGAGTTAACCACATGACCTTGTTTTGAAATGCATTGATAAAATTAGGATCTGTATGGTTAGTCTTTCTAGCGATAATTTTTTTTGGAATGTACCTAAAGCAAATAACTATAGCAAAATTTGCCTTGAAAATCCAAAAGGTGAGAGATATGTACTAGAGTAAATTTTTGGATGAGCACTAAAGCAGAAGAGATTATTTAATCGCATAAGCTACTATATGTATGAGCTTAAATGAATAAAACATGAGAGATACTTTTTTGAGCTAAAATAAACATGGCTTCCTAGAATTATATTAGATAACATAATTCAGAGGGAGCAACTTCACTTAAAATGTAATCACTTGGTATAAAATCAATCAACTTTTAGTTTCACATTAATTCACATTTTGTATGAAAACAATCAACATTTGTTCTCATTCAATATAACATTAGTCCACATTTGGTATCACATCAATCAACATTTGGTATCCTCACGTAATCATTGAAACTTATGCATTAGCAATGGGGGATGGTTGATATAAAAAGGGGAGAAGTAAATGTTGTTTAAAATCTAATGGTTGAACAAGATTAAAACTTTAAAATTTCAAAGGGGAGAAGAACATAAGGTTATGTCAACTAATGTCTTACTATTATACACCTTTTAATTGATGTCAAAAGGGGGATAAAAATCGGGAGCAACAATAATAACACACAAAAATCGGGAGCAAAAATTGTTATTGAAGTTATGCAAAGGGGGAGATATGCAAAGGGGGAGAAACTATTGTTGATGTCATGGTTGAAACATCATGAGCATATCAATAAGCATATTCACTATGAGCATATTTCATACTTCATTTGGATTCAGGCTAAATACTTTGTGTGTGAACATGAGCATATTGTCATTCATTGAATATTTGATGCATTAATTGAAGGGGAGCCTTGTTAGGTGTAACCCATTATATATATTTTTTGCTCGTGTATTTGTCATCATCAAAAAGGGGGAGATTGTTGACTTTACAAGTCCAATCCAGTTTTGATAATGACAAATCATTTGGTATTTGATCTGTGCATTGAGTTTGTGAATAGGATCTATATTAAGCATTCACGGAAGGATAACGAGTCATGGAAGCCATCAAGTAAAGCATACATATCATGACAAGATCCATGAAACTCAAAGAGTACGTGAATCAATATGCAAGCGGTAAAGTTCAAAAACATCTTGGGAATGGGTACTTAGACCTCATGTACTTACATTTTCGTATGATTTAATTTGAGGCTCAACATATACCTTCGAAATATCTTTAGGACTCATGCATTTCATGAGCATCATTATGGGACATTCATGGACTTAGAAATATTGTTAAAACCTTAAAAAATGTTTTTATAAAAGAGCCAAGAAAGAAAGCAAAGCAAATTTTTATGTTAGAAAGGAAAAAATGAGAAAAATGGCACTTTGGTAGCCTGAACTCAACTTAAGTCGCTAGAAGAATTTCTTTAGGAGCCTAAAGATAAAATTCGGTAGCCTGAAGATTTAATGGTGAAAAACAGAACCTGGCTGAGGCACTTCGGTAGCCTAAAGTCAATTTCAGGCCCCTGAACTAGCACTTTAGGAGCTTGAACTCAACTTTAGTAGCCTGAACTTGCGGGAAAACTTAAAAATTAGATTTTTCTTAAAAGGACTCGCGAGCTATCTCTTTTATCCAACAATTGAATCAATTCTAAGGGTGAAGCACCTATATGCATCATCTAAACCCTAGTGTAAGCGAAGACAAAAGAGAAGATCAATGTAAAGAGAAGAATACATATTTTTGAAAGAATATTGAGAAACATGCTCTTATTGCTATACGATTGCCTACACTTCAACTTCTACTCATCGAGCTTGGGCAAATCAACTCAGAATTTCAAAGGGAACTCGTTTACTCATCTAGTTTTTCATTCTAGTATTGAGGTTTGATCATTGAAGTTAATATTTTCAAGAGTTTCTCATCTCATCACTTGTTATTGAATATCGTTAGAAAAATTGACCTTAAGTGTGCCTATACATATAAAGATTGCTTTTGACAAAATCATTACTTGAGAAAGGTTTTAGCTATTGGTTGAATAGTTTGATCCAAGAGTATATATATATTTTTCATAGAGCTTATCATTACAAAATCTACTTTGGAATATTTGTTAAGAAGTTGATCATGAGTGTGCATATAGTTAATCATTCTTGAGAAATTTACTACTTGAAAAGAGCTCTAATTGTTGATTAAATACTTTTGGTTCAAATGAGTTTTTATTCAAAAAACTTGATATTTTTAATATTATAAATCTATTTATTTGGATATTCTAGGTGTTCATAACAATATATTATTGAAGGATATTCTCTGAAATATATTACATTAGGGATTTGATCTTTGGTATACATATCATATATATATTTGCATATTACAAAGATCGTGTTATGATTGAATATTTGAAAGAAAGCGTTTTGATTTTAAATAATATAATATTCAAGATAAAGTTTTTCATAAGTTCACATTAGATATATTTGTGCATCTTTACAAAGTGAACTAAAACCTCAAAATACTCCAAAGCGTTTCAAATATATCTTTACTTGATAGTTTTTGATAAAAAAAAAGATTTTTTGTGTGGAAGCATGTCATACATAAATGATTGTATCGTTTCATACATTATGAGCTTCAAGTTTAATCATATGTTAATGTATTAGGAATTTGAATTGTACTCACTAGCTTTTGTTGGAAGCAATTTTGAATGTTTTACAGATTCATTATATTCACGGTTCAGTTGTGAACCGGGTGTGAGGAGGAAGTTGTACCTTTTGTAAGCAGTGGATTAGGAGGAAGTTGTACCTCTTGTAAAAAGCGGAGTATGAGGGTGTTGTACCTCTTGTACGCAAGGGAGTAGAAGAGAGCTGTACCTCTTGTAAATAGCGAATTGTAAGGGAAGCTCCGTCCCAATTTAAGGATCAGGGATTTTAGTGAAATCCTTGAGTGGGTTGCTTAAGGTGAGGACGTAGGCCGAATTGGCTAAACCTCGTAAAAATTGCATTTGCCTTCTCTTTCCCCTTAGCTCTTTACTTTCCGCATTACATTATATAATTTGCATTGCATGTGGATATTGAATTACTTTACACAATTAATTGGGTAAAAGGAACTCATTGATAAAATAAATTTAATTGAGTCATAAATCCCAATAATTGATTTGTTAAAAATTCAAATAGGGATTAAGTGGTAAATAGGTTCAAAGAATTTTTTAAAATACCCAATTCACCCCCCTTCTTAGGATTACACCTTAATCAATAAGCCAAACCTTATAAAAATCTTGGGGTCTCTCTTTCCCTACTCTTTATTTTAGACCTCTATAAACTTTGTTGTGTATGAATGCAAAGTGCAGGTAGCTGAAGTTAAGAACTGGGAATAACAAGAAGACTCTTTGTTGGCCCTGATATGCATCTAGAGGAGGGGTGAATAGACTTCATTCGTGGATATGCAAGTTTTCCTACAATCACACAAATTTCTTGGCAAGAACAAGATTATTATATCACAATATATAAATAAAGCAAACAACAATGGCTGAGCAACACAAAAGATAAAAGAGAAGAGAAGCTTAAGACAACAATGTTAACATGGTTCGGCACTGCACCTATGTCCACGCCTTGAGCCCAACTCAAGGATTCCCCAAATCCACTATGTGATCCTCCTTCTGGCGGAGAAGCCTATACAAGCAGCTGCTCACAAAGAGCTCTTATAATGGTGCTCACCTAGAGACACCTTACAATGGCTCACAAAGAGCCTTTCAATACAAGCAACTTGAAGATAAGTAGATACAATGAGAAGTGCTCCTCTAGAGCTAAATATCCCAATGAAAGCCTCACATTTTTTCCTCATTGTCAATGGAGTGTAAACAAAAGCAAGAGAGAGAGGGCAAGAGTGTGCACAATGAAACCTTAGAATAAATGCACAATGAATGTTCTCAACAACCAAAATAGCTTCACATGTTCGAAATCAATGCATGAGACCTATTTTAAAGGCCAAAGGGGCAAGCTGGGCGTTGTAGAGCCATTGGGCATTTATTGATATGAGACAAGTTGAAAACTAGCCGTTTTGGCGCATTAAATGTCATCTATAGCCCGACATTCATCGATGAGGTCATGACTTTGTCAACGAGCCCCATTAGTACCTTCATCAACGAAGCTTTATGTTTGTCGATGAAGCAGTGGTTCTGAATTTTGATAGGTCTCGGTTTCTTTTTGTCAATGAGTACCCTGTGTATGTCGATGAACATTAAGCATACTTCATCGCCGAGTCCCCTATATTCGTTGATGAACGCACTCTGAACTTTTTAGGTGTTCTCGGTAACTTCTCATCGATGAGTACAATGTGTACATCGACGAGGGGATGCATTGTTCTCGTCGATGAAACCCCTATGTTCATCGACGAGTCCTTTACTTTTCTAGTTTTATTTCAACGAAGTTTATGTCAAGGAAAAAGGTCCTCATATTTATCTTAGAAATGATCTTTAATCTATTTTAAGATGTCTTAGGTTTAATAAAACATGTTTGAGGCTTTTTGACATCTTGTGCAATTTACTTGACACCTTATGTATGTGTGGGATTGTTCCTGTGTTATAGTGATATATATGTGATTTTCCCATCTCTTGCTTGTACTTTTGAGTCACACCATAGATTATAGAATCAAACTCTTTAACTCTCACACACAACCTAGAGCTTGTGTTTGCTATGCAAGATCCATGAAAGCTTTGGCATAGTTGTGGTCATGTCATATGTAGCTCTTTGCTGGTTTGAGACTTGCTTAGCTCTTTATGCTTGCTTTGGAGCTATTCTGTGAAATTAAGCTAGACTGGAGAAAAATTGTTAGTAACCTTAAAGAACTGCTAATGGGTTGTCATCAAAACACGGCTGGAATGAAAGACCCTTGACCACTAGGTCTAACATTCTCCCCCTTTCTAGTGATGGCAATCCATTGGTGTTCCTTTTGAAAGGATGTTCCCCCTCACTATGTGTAAATGTTTGGAATTTTAATAGTTCCTCCCCCTTAATGTATGCATTATTTGAATAGAGATTCAATTAAATTTTCAGCAGCATGTCGTTTATAAATAAAACATTTTTCATGTCTTTAAACCTGCATGAATCCTATACTTGGCAGTTCAGCATATAAGCATTTCAGTATTCCATACAAGCATTGTTTATCACAAATATTTTAGTACTTTGCATTCAACGCAAGTCCATTCATAATTCATGTACATCAATCAAAATAAATGCAAAGTTATCACTCTTACTACTACTATATTATCTCTAAATGTCAAATGTCGTTAGACCAGAAACAGTAACAGTACTACTACATCCAAAACTATTACATCTGAAGGCCTATATCCGAAACTACTACATTTAAAGGCGTACTACATCTCCCCCTTTGCCATTATCAAAACCGAGGGGGATTGTGGTACTGTGTACTAATCCTGCGGGTGATCAAGTCTGGCTAAGAGAGCGGCTAGGGAAGCATCGATGGAGTCGAAGCGTGCACGATTACTATTTTCCTGAAGGACAAGGGGCACATCGATGGAGTCAAAATGGGCACAGGTACGCAGATCAGACTGTGTCATAGAGAGCTAAATGCCATCTAGGCACTCCAAGATAGGGTCAACTGAAGAATCCTCAACTTCTTCGTCCTCCTCCACGGCGGCCTCGACCTCATCAACAGGGGCCCGACCCTGCTCATGGGTTTTGACCCACGTGTTGGTGTCGTCATCCTTCTCGAAGTGCATGCGACATAGGGTGGCCTCAGTATAGATATCCTCTGGCACAGGTTGAATACGGGGCATCCCGACGCAAATAAGGCTGAAGTGATCAAAGATGGTCATGAGGAGACAACCACAGGGGAGGCAACCCCATTGCCATTTCAAACTCTCTTCCATGTTTTTAACAATCACGGTGGGTAAGTAGATGTCATGCCTAACCCAGAGACAATACATACTGAAGATGTCACCAAGGGTCACCCAATCGTGTTCACCGGTCCGAGGATAGAAATTCTATGTGATCATATAGTGGAGGACTCGAAACTCGACCGTGAGGTCCTTAGATTTTGGTCGGGTGATGGAAGGGATACGGGGGTTACTGGTGATCAGCTTGAGGGCCATATGAGAGTCGAACCATTCAAAACATGTGGGCTAGAAGGTTTTGGGGAGGCCTCGGAGAGGGTAGAGGCTGTTGAATCGGGTGTAATCCCAAGAGGGGGGGTGAATTTGGTATTTAAAAAATTCTTTTACACTTATTTCCCACTAAAACCTTTCTTATATATTTACCAATGAATTCTCATTACTCAATTACTTATGTGCAAGGCTATCCAACTTATACATGCAATATAAACAATTTAAATGGAGTGTTGAAAGTAAAGAGTAAAGGGAAACAAGACGACAAACACGGTTTTACGAGGTTCAGCCGACTTGGCCTACGTCCTCGCCCTGAGCAACCATTCAAGGATTTCACTAAATCCCTGCTCCTTAAATTGGGACAGAGCTTCCCTTACAATCCGATGCTTACAAGAGGCACAACTCCCTCCTACTCCATTGCTTACAAGAGATACAACCCTCTTCTCACACGCCGGTTCACACACCGAACTGTGTATACAATACAATCTGAAAATCAACACTCAAAAATGCTTCTAACAAAAGCGTGTGAGTACAAATTAAATTCCTAGCACATTAACGTATGATTAAACTTGAAGCTCATGAATGAATGAAAATGATACAAACGTTTTACGTATGGTATGCTTCAATACACAAAACCCGTTTTATCAAAACCTCCCAAGTAAAGAAATATTTGAAATTCCTTGGAGTATATTAGAGTTCTAGTTCACTTTGTAAGGATGCACAAATATGTCTAATGTGAACTTGTTAAAAGCTTTATCTTGAATGTTTTATCAATCTGTATCAAAAAGCTTTCTATCAAATATTTAATCACAACCCGATCTTTGTAATATGTAAATATATACGATATGTAATTCAAAGATCAAAATACTGAGTATAAGGTTTTCAAAAACACAATATCCCTCAATAAGATAAATATTTATGAATACCAAGGATATATATTCAAGTGTTTTAATATATCTAAATTATGAATCCTTTAACTGAAAACACACTTGAATCAAACCATTCAATCAATAAAAAAACCTTAATCAAGTAATGATCTTGTTAAAAAAAATAGATATATGTATATGCACATTCAAGATCAACCTTTTAATACTTAATCAAAAATAGATTTTTCAATAACATGCTCTATGAACAATATATATATACACACTATTGAATCAAAAACCAATCAACTAATAGCTAAACAACTTTCTCAAGTAATGATCTTTTGAAAAACAATTTTTATATGTATGTGCACACTCAAGATCAAGCCTTTCCAATGATAATCAATAACAAGTAATGAGATGAGAAGTTCTTGAAAATAATAACTTGAATGATCAAACCTCAATACTAGAACGAGAATTCAGATGAGTAAACAAGTTCCCTTTGAGATTCTGAGTTGATTTGCCCAAGTTCAATGATTAGAAATTGAAGTGTAGGCAATCATATAGCAATAGGAGCTAGTTTTTCAATATTCTTTCAACAAGATGTGTTCTTCTCTTTCTTGTGTGTCTTAGCTTTGTTCTAGGGTTAAGATATTCAGTACATATAGTGTCTTACCCTTAGGATTGATCTCAACCGTTGGATCAAGGAAATAGCTCGCGAGTTCGTTTAATAAAAATCAAAATTTTAAGTTTCCCGCAGGTTCAGGCGCCTAATGGTGAAAGCCCAGGCGATCGAAGTTCCCTGCAGGCTCAGGCGACCAAAGTGCCTCGGCCAACTTGCTGTGTTTCTCATTAATTCTTTAGGCTACCGAACTTAATCTATAAGCTCCTGAAGAAATTCTTGAGGCTACTGAGATTGAGTTCAGGCTACTAAAGTCCCCTTTTTCTCAATTTTTCTTTTCTAATTTAAAAATCTGCTTTGCTTTTTTTCTTGAGTCTTTTATAAAACATACTTTCCATGATTTTAAAAGTATTTCTAAGTCCATGAAAGTACCCTAATGATGTACATGAAATGCATGAATCCTTATGACATTCTAAGTTATGTTGAGCCTTAAATAATATGAAAATATAAGTACATGAGTTCTAAATACCCATTCCAAAGATGTTCTTGAACTTGGACGCTTGCATCTTGATTCTTGTACTCTTTGAGTTCTAAGGATCTTGCCAAGATATGTTTGCTTTACTTTGTGACTTCCATGACTGGTTATCCTTCTGTGCATGCTTAATATAGTTCATATTCATAAACTCAATGCATAGATCAAATACCAAGTGATTTTTCATTATCAAAACCGGATTGGACTCATATAGTCAACAATCTCTCCCTTTTTGATGATGACAAATGCACTAGCAAAAATACATGTAATGGGTTACGCCAAACAAGGCTCCCCCTCAATTAATTCATCAAATATTCAATAAATGACAGTATGCTCATGATGTTTCAACAATTTTTGTTATTATACTTTTCTCCCTTTTTGTACAATTAGTTTTACCAATAGTTTTTGCTTCCATTCTATTATTTTTGCCCCCAATTTTCTCTCCCTTTTGACATCAACAAAAAGGTGTAAAATAAAAAAACATGAGTAGATGTACCCTTATTTTCTTCTCCCCTTAGAAATCTTAAGGTTTTAAATGTGTTCAATTATTAGAAAAAAAATTCTCACGCTTTTTGACATCAACTATCCCCCTTTCTAACGCATACATTTCAAATGTTACATGAGGATATCAAATGTTAAATTAAATGTTATGTTGGATTTTTTATACCAAATGTTGATTAATGCAATACCAAGTGATTATATTGTAAGGGACGTTGCTTCCCCCGAATTATATCATCTAACATAATTCTAAGCAACCTCTCAACTATGCATGAGACCTAATTTATACCTAATTTGGATAAACCTATCCTCCGAAAGTGATTTCGTGAATATATCTACCCATTCTTCATCTGTTCATACAGACTCTAGCGTTACATCCCCTTTTTGCACATGGTCACGAAGAAAGTGATGTCGTATTTCTATGTGCTTAGTTCGTGAATGTAATATGAGATTGTTTGAAATATTTATTGCACTTGTATTATCGCATCTAATAGGGATTGTTTCATAACTTAATCCAAAATCCTTTAGTTGTTGCTTCATGTAAAGCGTTTGAGCACAACAACTACCTGCCGCCATGTATTCAGCCTCAGCTGTGGAAAGAGCAACTAAATTTTGTTTCTTGGAAAACCAAGAAACCAAGGAATGTCCTAAGAAATGACAAGTACCACTAGTGCTCTTCTTATCCACTTTGCTACCCACAAAATCAACATCTGAATAACTGATAATCTTAAAGGATGTGTACTTAGAATACCATAACCCAATGTCCACGGTTCCTATAAGATATCTAAGTATCTATTTAACAGCTAGCAAATGAGACTCTTTTGGTGCAGACTGAAATCTTGCGCACAAACATACGCTAAACATTATATCAGGTCTACAGGCAGTCAGGTATAACAAGCTACCTATCATTCCACGATATAGCTTGACATCTATTGGATACCTTGTTCATCTTTGTCTAATTTCAATGAAGCGCTCATAGGTGTACCTAGTATTTTTCCCTCTTCCATATTAAAATTTTTGAGTAAGTCTCTAATATACTTTGATTGATTTATGAATATTCCATGATTTGCTTGTTTTATCTGAAGTCCTAGGAAGAAATTTAGTTCACCCATCATGTTCATCTCAAATTCATTTGCATGGTATTGGGAAATTCATTTCACAATTCTTTATTTGTAGCGCCAAATATGATGTCATCTACATATACTTACACTAGGAGAATATCATCTTTCTTAGACTTTATGAATAGGGTTGTATATATTTTTCCTCTTATAAATCCATTTTCTAATAAAAATCTGCTTAACCTTTCATACCAAGCTCTAGGAGCTTGCTTTAAACCATATAAGGCTTTTTTCAGTCTATAAACATGACCAGGATTTTTATGATTTTCAAAACCTGGGGGTTTTTCTATATACACTTCTTCATTTATGTAGCCATTTAAAAATGCACTCTTGATGTCCATTTGATATAACTTAAAATCCTTAAAAGCTGCATATGCTAAAAGCATTTGTATGGCTTCCATCCTAGCTATAAGTGCAAATGTTTCTTCAAAATCTATACCTTCTTCTTGATTATATCCCTGAGCTACTAATATAGCCTTATTTCTCACAAATACTCAATGTTCATCTTTCTTATTCTTATATATCCGTTTGGTCCCTATGATTGACTTATCCTCAGGTCTGGGACCTAATGTCCATACTTTGTTTCTCTCAAATTAATTTAATTCTTCTTGCATGGACAACACCCAAGATTCATCCTCTATAGCTTCACTCACATTCTTAGGTTCTTCTTGAGACGAAAATGCAAAATGACTAACCATGTTCGTAAGAGAGGAGTGAATGGCTACTCCACGTAATGGTTCACCTGTTATTTGATCTATGAGATGATTCTTTATGTATTTCCATTCTCTAAGTGGTTCATTAACCTCATTTTTATTTTGATCAATTTTAATTAATGGTTCCTTAAGTTCATTTTTATTTTCTGAATCATTCTCAATTGATAGTTCTTCAAATTCATTGTTTAATTCAATTTCATCTTCATCAGTTTATTTGGAGAAGGGATTTGACTCATCGAACACTATATGAATAGATTCTATGGTAGTCAATGTTCATTTGTTACATACTCTATAGGCTTTACTATCTAAGGCATAACCTAGGAAGATACCTTCATCTGATTTCACATCAAAGTTTCCTAGATGCTCATTGTCTCTAAGCACAAAACACTTACAGCCAGAGACATGAAAATATGATATGTTTGGTCTATGGCCATTCCATAATTCATAAGGAGTCTTATTAAGTGATGGTTTGACTAATACTCTATTTAGAACATAGCAGGCGGTATTCACTGCCTCGACCCAAAAGTATCTAAGTAATTTATGTTCGTTAAACATAGTTCTGGATATTTCTTGTATAGACCTATTCTTCCTTTCAACTACACCATTTTGTTGCAATGTTCTAAGAGCTGAAAAATTATGGGCAATTCCTAATGAATTACAATAGTCTTCCATTCTATGCCTTGATTTTTAAATTCTCTACCCCTATCACTTCGAATTTTAGTAATTGTATATCCCTTTTCATTATGGATTTTCTTGTATAGGTTTATAAATTGTTCACATGCCTCATCTTTGTGACCTAAGAATAGTACCCATGTGTATCTTGAAAAATCATCTATTATGACAAAGGCGTATGATTTTCCTCCTATACTCTGAATTGGGTTTGGTCCAAATAAGTCTAAGTGTATCATTTGGAGTGGCCTAGTAGTGCAGATGTCTTTCCTCTTCTTAAATCTTGTTCTTACTTGTTTTCCTAGTTGGCATGCATCACAGATTTTATCTTTCCCAAATTTAGTCTTAGGCAATCCCTTAACTAATTCTTTCTTAACTAGTTTTGAGATTAAATCCATGTTTGCGTGTCCTAGTCTCCTATGCCCAATCCAGCTTATTTCATTCATAGCAAATAATCATGTCACACTCTGTGAAGTTAAGTTATCAAAGCTTGTGGTATATACATCTTCATGACACTTAGCAATGAACAATATCTTACTATCAGTTTTGTGTTCAACTATACACTTGTCATGTTCAAATGATACCTTGTAACCCTTATCACATAGTTGACTTATGCTCAATAAATTGTTCTTTAACCTTCAACTAATAACACATCATCTATAATGAGTGAGGAATCATTACTGACTTTACCTACACCTATGATCCTTCCCTTAGCATTATCTCCAAAAGTAACAAACCCTTCATCCTTGGGAATGATGGATGTGAACTTGGCTTTATCCCTAGTCATGTGATGTGAGCATCCGCTATCCATATACCATTTGTCTTTTAAGGATGCTGATCTTAAGCATATCTGCAAGACACAATCAAGCAACTAGCTTTAGTACCTAGATTTTCTTGGGTCCAGGGGGGGTTAGTGCTGATTGACCTTTGACCTTCCATGCTTTCTTTATTTTTACATCTTTGTTTTTGAAAGGACAATCGAATTGTATGTGACCCAACCTTCAACATTTAAAGCAAGTAGTATTTCTATAGTAATTCTTAGTTGGAGCATATGACTTTGACTCTTTTGTAAAATAACTCATGTAAAGATGTATATTCTTTAGATTTTACTTTCCATTAAAACCGAGCCCTTCCTTTTCTAGGGAATTTCTTTAAGATTATAGGAGCTTTTCAAAATTGTTTTGTCTTTTAGTAAATTTACAAATAATTTCAAATTTATCTTTTAAATCCTTTTCTAACTCCTCAATTTTCAAATCTTTATTTCTTGTGAAAGGTGCATGAGATTCATTTTGACGTTCAAGTAAGCTTGAAAGTTTTTTGACTTTACTTCTCAACTCATAAATTTTCTTTGTTTTCTTCTCAAGCATTTTAATAGTGTACAGGTATTCTTGTTTCAGTTCATCATATGAAATCATATCATTTTCATTTTTAGAATCACTAAAATAATGCGAAGATGATGAAAATGATGATTTTACCTCAAGGTCATAATGTGCCATTAGACACAGATTGGCAACCTTGTCGTCACTGGATTCAGATTCTGAACCACTAGTGTTGTGTGTGTCCCAGCCGAATTTCAGGGTCTTCTTCTTTTTCTTTGAAGCTTTTACGAGCTTAGGGCACTCAAGTTTGATGTGTCCAACTTCAAGGCAGTTGTAGCATGTTGGTGGATCCTCCTTCTTTTTGTTCATGCTAGAATTTCCTCTTTCCGATTTAGAGTTTTGGAATTTTCTATTGAACTTCTTGTTCTTCTTCAAGAACTTCCTGAACTTCTTTGTTAGCAAGGCCATGTCATCATCCATTTTGGAATCAATTCCTTCACTTGAGTAGCTTGATGAAGCCTTAAGCGCAGTGACCTTCTTTGCTTTTCTTTTCTCATTTTTCCTCCTGTTTATTGCCAACTCATAGGTGATAAGTGATGTAATGAGTTCATCCACTGACATCTCCTTGAGAATTCTCCCTTCTGCTATTTCCATAGCTTTCGCTTCCCACACTGGAGGTAATCCCCTGAGTATTTTTCTGATCAACTCATAAGTAGGGTAAGTTTTTCCAAGAGCATTTAAAGAGTTAATGATGTGTGTGAATCTAGTGTACATGGATTATATGGATTCATCAGTCATCATTTTAAATGCTTCATATTCACTAGTGAGCATGTCTATCCTACTATCCTTAACTCCCTTAGTGCCTTCATATGTAACTTCTATTTTTTCCCAAATTTCTTTAGTTGAGTTACATGTCATTACCTTATTAAATTCATTCACATCTAATGCACGGAAAAGTAAGTTCATGATAGTGGCATTGATTTGTACTGACTTCCAATCTTCTTCAGTATATTCATCTTTAGTTTTAGGTACATTAATCTTATCAATTACTTTCATGGGAATGTGATTTACCTTAGCCACTATTTTACAAACCTTCCGATCTATGTTCAGTACATATATGCTAATCGTACATTTCCAATAGGTGTAATTTACGCCACAGAAAATGGGTGGTCTAGTGGATGAGTGTCCCTCACCGAATGGAGTTACACCAATGTGTGCCATGTGATCTTTTTACAAATTAACTATTAAATCTATGTAAACTCGCTCTGATACCAAATGTTGAATCAGGTGTAATCCCAAGAGGGGGGGTGAATTGGGTATTTAAAAAATTCTTTGATGCTTTTTCCCTCTTAAACCCTTCTTATATATTTACCAATAAACTCTTGTTACTCAATTACTTATGTGCAAGGCTATCCAACCTATACATACAATATAAACAATTTAAATATAGTGCTGAAAATAAAGAGTAAAGGGAAAAGAGAAGACAAACACAGTTTTACGAGGTTCAGCCGACTTGGCCTACGTCCTCGCCTTGAGCAACCACTCAAGGATTTCACTAAATCCCTACTCCTCAAATTGGGATAGAGATTCCCTTACAATCCGTTGCTTACAAGAGGCACAACTCCCTCCTACTCCGCTGCTTACAAGAGATACAACTCTCTCCTCACACACTGGTTCACACATCGAACTGTGTATACAATACAATCTGAAAAATCAACACTCAAAAATGCTTCTAACAAAAGCGTGAGAGTACAAATCAAATTCCTAACACATTAACATATGATTAAACTTGAAGCTCATGAATGTATGAAAACAATAGAATCGTTTCATGTATGGTATGCTTCAACGCACAAAACCCTTTTTATCAAAAACTCCCAAGTAAAGAAATATTTGAAATGCCTTGGAGTACATTAGGGTTCTAGTTCACTTTGTAAGGATGCACAAATATTTCTAATGTGAACTTGTTGAAATGTTTATCTTGAATGTTTTATCAATCTATATTAAAAAGCTTTCTATCAAATATTTAATCATAGCCCGATCTTCGTAATATGTAAATATACACAATATGTAATTCAAAGATCAAAATACCGAGTATAAGGTTTTCAGAAACACAATATCCCTCAATAAGATAAATATTTATGAATACCAAGGATATATATTCAAGTGTTTTAATATATCTAAATTATGAATCCTTTAATTGAAAACACACTTGAATCAAACCATTCAATCAATAACAAAACCTTAATCAAGTAATGATCTTATTAAACAAAAATAGATATATGTATATGCACATTCAAGATCAACCTTTTAATACTTAATCAAAAATAGAATTTTCAATAATATGCTATATGAACAATATATATTGATATACTATTGAATCAAAAACCAATCAACCAATGGCTAAACAACTTTCTCAAGTAATGATCATTTTAAAAACAATTTTATATGTATTTGCACACTCAAGATCAACCTTTTCTAATGATAATCAAGAGCAAGTAATGAGATGAGAAGTTCTTGAAAATAATAACTTGAATGATCAAACCTCATGAAATTAGGAATAGCTTCCCAAGAGGGGGGGTGAATTGGGTTCTAAAAATTTCTTTTAATTCCTTTTAAGATACCTTAAACTTCCTTGAATTGTTTGTTTAATTCTTTAATCACTCAAGAACTTAGTTCTTTTATCCAATCAATACCACAATTAAACAACCAATCAATTAAACACAATCTTTAAACCAAACAATCAATTTATTTGCCAAGCACAAGTTAAACAACAAACAACCAAACCAAGATATAAAGTATTCAACACTTTGGTAATATAACAACTCAAGATGGTTGTTTGTTTATATTTGCAAAATTTGAACCAAGCTCTGTAGTGAATGAGAATTTATGCTTGTTGATGTAAAGCCCTATATAGATGAATCAAATCACTCTTTCCAAATATTTAGAACTTAAATAAACTCTTGGTAAATTTATCTTTGGGGTGTTAACCAAGTAACGTACTCCCGTATGGTTTCCGCAAGATATGGTGTAACCAATGTACTCCCTTTGGGTTTCCGCAACCCAAATCAAAATTGGAGTTTAAGTGTACTTGATTTCCAAATATGCGTAGTATGTATAATTTAAATATTTAAATCATCCACGCAGTTGTATATGAACTGAAAATAAAGAATAGGGAAAGAGAGAGTGAGACGGAGATTTTTACGAGGTTCGGCTTCAACACAACCTATGTCCTCTCCTTTGGCAAACCACCAAAGGATTCACTAAAACCTGTTCTGTTGACGGGTTGAATAACCTTTACAGCACTCCTTTGTTAAGGCTAGAGCCCACCTTCTCCAAACAATATCCCCTTGTTTGGTCACTCCTTACATAGGCTAGAGCCCGCCTCTCTAAGCAATATTTCCTTACTTAGCCAACGATCCAAACAACCCTTGGAATCATCAAAGAACTAAAAAAAATAAGATATAATCTGTGTACAAGTATACTCTCTCAAAGAGCAAGTTAGTACAATTTCAGCAGCATATACTTTAAATGTAAAATATCAATATGAAATACAATGAAGCTTAAGTGTAGAATTCACCAATATCCTTCTTAGAAGAGGATTAGCAATAGAAATTAAAAGGAGGAAGGATTAGTAGTAGGAACTCAGAGAAAGAAGGATCAGCACTTCAGAATTCTCAGCAAAAGAATTTTTAAATGAGTGACCATGAGAACTTAGGAAGAACAAGAGTACTTTCAGCTTCTCAAAACAGAATTTTCAATTCTTGGATATATTTTGATTTGAAAAACCATGTATTTATAGGCTTTCAAACTTGTTTCTATGATGCAAAAGTTTCCTTAGAGAGTTTCCCAAGTTGTTAGAAAATTTGGAGCTCAAAACAGCTATATTTTAAAATATTAGAATTTAAAAATTTGCCCGTTGAACAGTGTTCAGATGACTGCAGTCTCGGGTTCAGTCGCCTGAAGTTTTATAAGATTGTAGTTTTCAAAGTTAGTACAGGTTCAGGCACCTGAACTTATAAGGTCGGTTGCCTGAGGTTGTTCTGTCTGCTGTTTAGGCGCTAAAGTTCTGCCGTGAACAGTGTTCAGTTGCCTGATAGCTTTGACCCTACTTCAGTGTTTTGGCCATAAATTTTTCTATATAACTCCAAATTAGGTTTTCTTGGTGTCAAAAGAAAGATAAGAGAAAATAATAAAAATTTCATGTTGAACACATTTTAAAATAAGGTGTTTTTGATAGAGAAAAAGTCACCTCAATGCAGATGTATAAAAACTGATAGCATTTGGAAAAACTCTTTTTGGTGCTTTTCATTCCAAAAATGATTCTAACCCTTTTAAAATAATTGTTGACCTTGTAAAAATATTTTCCAAGTATTTTAAAAGGTATGTAGGTCCAAGAAGTTATTCTAAGAGCTTTAAAATATTTCAAACGATATTTTAAACATTAAGACACTTACATGAGACTTCTAAGACATTAACATTCTAGGTTCTTGAGTTTTCATGCTTTGTCCTTGGATTGAGTCCATCTTTTCTTCAAGTTTCCATATTCTTTGAGCTTTATCACTTTTCATTTCTTTGGCTCTTTTGACTTCAATATTCCTTGGCTTTCAACAACTCATTTATGTGCTCATAATGTTCAAGGTTTAATATATAATCTTTAAATCCATGATTTGACTCATTTAAGCTTCATTTGATCCTTTTGAGCACTTTGACCTTGCTTTCTCATATGTGAGCCTTGAAATAACATTACTTACACAAATATGTTAAATTCCACTTGTTTGTTAGCATCAAAAAAAGATAACAAGATTTTAAGCCTCGTAAGGCCAACACCTCAATACTAGAATGATAATTAAGATGAGTAAACAAGTTCCCTTTGAGATTCTGAGTTGACTTGCCCAAGTTCGATGATTAGAAATTGAAGTGTAGGCAATCGTAGAGCAATTGGAGCAAGTTTTCCAATATGCTTTCAACAAGATGTGTTCTTCTCTTTCTTGTGTGTCTTAGCTTCGTTCTAGCATTTAGATATTCAGTATATATAGTGTCTTACCCTGAGGATTGATCTCAACTGTTGGATCAAAGAAATAGCTCACGAGTTCATTTAATAAAAATAAAAATTTTTAGTTTCCCGTAGGTTCAGGGGCCTGAGGGTGAAAGCCTAGGCAACCGAAGTTTCTTAACCCTTTGAAAAAATAAACTTGGAAAGCAGCGTTAGGCGCCTAAAAAGAGGGTGAGGCTCCTGAAGTCAGGTCAGGCGCCTGAGGTCACAGGGTCAAGCGATCGAAGTGCCTAAGCCAAATTGCTGTGTTTCCCAATAATTCTTCAGGCTACCGAGCTTAATCTACAGGCTTCTAAAGAAATTCTTTAGGCTACTGAGGTTGAGTTTAGGCTACCAAATTCCCCTTTTTCACAATTTTTCTTTTCTAATTTAAAAATCTGCTTTGCTATTTTTCTTTGGGGTTTTATAAAACCTACTTTCCATGATTTTAAAAGTATTTCTAAGTCCATGAAAGTACCCTAATGATGTAATTGAAATGCATGAATCCTAAAGACATTCTTAGTTATATTGAGCCTCAAATTAAATAATATGAAAATGTAAGTACATAAGTTCTAAATACTCATTCCCAAGATGTTCTTGAACTTGGCCGCTTGCATCTTGATTCTTGTACTCTTTGAGTTCTATGGATCTTGCCAAGATATGTTAGCTTTACTTTGTGACTTCCATGACTTGTTATCCTTCCGTGCATGCTTAATATAGTTCCTGTTCACAAACTCAATGAATAGATGAAATACCAAGTGATTTGTAATTATCAAAACTGGATTGGACTCGTAGAGTCAACAAAGGCTACATCCGAGCACCTGAGAGAAGGTGTCTTTGGAAAGACGAATGATGGTGCCTCGCATGGTGGAGTATGCAGAAATGCCGTGATGGGATGAAACAAAGTTGGCATAAAACTCACGAAGAAGCTCCTCGTATACAAGCTCCCCCAGGTCAAAGAGAGCATCCCACCCGACGACCTTGATTTTAGATAGCAAGGTAGGGAGGTGTAGCTCGAGGAAATTAGATGACACGATCTTTCCATGGACGATGTTCCACTTGGCGATATCATTTTTGATATTGATAGGAAGCCTCTGCGAACATGAAGCATGGATCAATATCAGTTGGATCCTGCTGAGGTTGATCGGTGGGGGGATTGTGAGAAGACCCGTCACCAGCCTCAGTTTGAAGAACCCATCGTTTGGGTCAGGGAGCCATTTGATGGTGATAGGGAAACTCTAATTGATAATGTCGGAAAGAGAAGGTAGGTACATTGGCCTTTCTCCTACAGCTTCTCCACTGGCAGAGCTGGGAGGCCTAGCGATTGCACCCATCAGCGGAGCTGCAAGCTTCGGGAGTGGTGTGGTGGTGAAATGTAGTTGCGTGCGGGTGCAATGGAAGGAAGGGAGCTTTTAGGGTGCATGAGAGAGAGTGGAATGAGGGAAGGAAGAAAGAGGGCTTCATAGGGGCGGGAGGAAGGAGAGGAGTCAACGCTTTAGGGTTAGGGTTTGAAAATAAGCCTATGGGCTAGCTGGTATTTGAGGTGTCATGATAGTTTTCGTTGAAAAGGACCCTGTGTTTATCGACAGAATTAAGGCAAGTTTGGTGATGAAACCCCTGTGTTTGTCAACAAAGACAATGGATTTCTTGGCGAATAATCCCATGTGTCCATTGATGAGGTCAGGGAGAAAAACTTAATTTGAGCTTTAGAGCGAAGGAGGAGAGACAACTAGAAGATCCTAAAATAGATCCGAGGGAGTACACATGCCCAGGGCATGCCAAATTTTATTGAACCTGTCTTCATTGAGAGGTTTTTTCAAGATATTAGCTAGCTAATTTTAAGTAGGAATGTAAACTAACTCAACATCTCCCTTTCTGCTATGAACTTGAATAAAATGATGCCTTATCTCAATATGTTTTGTCCTAGAGTGTAGGCACGAATTTTTTGAGATGTTAATGGTACTAGTGTTATCACAATGAATTGGAGTACCCTTAACTAAAACTTTGAAATCCTCAAGCTGTTGCTTTATGCATAAGGCTTGAGCACAGAAACTCCTGGTTGCAATGTATTCAGCTTCGGTGGTTGAGAAAGCAACCGAGGTTTGCTTTTTGCAAGACCATGACACAAGTGAGTGTCCTAGGAATTGACATGATCCACTAGTGCTTTTCCTATTGGTTTTGCAACCTCCATAGTTGGCATCCAAGTAGAAGGTGGGATCAAAGGGAGCATTCTTAGGGTAAAAGAGTCCTAAGTCATGTGTTCTTGCTAAGTACCTAAAAATTCTCTTGACAGCATGAAGATGAGACTCTTTGTGGCATGATTGGAATCTAGCGCATAAACAAACACTAAACATGATATTGGGTCTATTAGAAGTGAGATATAAAAGACTACTAATCATTCCATGATAAAGCTTTTGGTCGACATTCTTCCCTTGTTCATCGGTGTCAAGTTTTGTTGTGATCCTCATGGGAGTTACTTTAGATTTTCCCATTTCAAGACCGAACTTCCTAAGCATGTCCTCAACATATTTGGCTTGATTAATAAAAATTCCGTGTTTCACTTGTTTTATTTGCAACCCTAGGAAGAAGGTTAATTCACCCATCATGCTCATCTCAAATTTGTTTTGCATGGTTTGGGCAAATTCTTAACACAGAGTCTCATTTGTAGCACCGAAAATGATGTCGTCTACATATATTTGTATGACTAGCATATCCTTTTCTTTATATTTTAAGAATAATGTAGTGTCAAATTTACCTCTGTGAACCCATCTTCTAAGAGAAATTTGCTTAAACATTCATACCATGCTCTAGGTGCTTGCTTAAGTCCGTAAAGGGCTTTTGAGAGTTTGTATACATATTCGGCATGTGTGTGGCTCTCAAATCCTGGATGTTGCTTAACATAAACTTCTTCATTTATGTATCCATTTAAAAATGCACTTTTTATATCCATTTGGAATAGTTTAAAGTATTTTTAGAAATCGAATGCAAGTAACATCCTAATAGCTTCAAGTCTTGCCACAGGGGCATAAGTTTCATCATAGTCAATACCCTCCTATTGGTTATACCCTTGAGCCACTAATCTAGCTTTGTTTCTAACAATATTGCCATCCTCTCTTTCTCATTCCTAAACACCCATTGTGTGCCTATTATTGTAGTGTTTTTGGGTTTAGTAATTAAGTCCCATACTTTGTTTCTTTCAAACTGGTCTAGTTCTTCTTGCATGACATTTATCCAGTTTTCATCATTTTCAGCTTCCTCAAAGTTCTTTGGTTCTAGATGAGATATGAAGGCAATATGATTACATCCACTTCTTAAATGAGATCTAGTGCTAACTCCTTGAGATGGACTAGCTATGATAAGGTCAGTTGGGTGATTCTTGACAAATTTCCAAGCTTTAGGGAGTTCGTAATTTTCTTCTTCTAGTTCCCTAGACTTTTGAGGTGATGATTTTTGATGATCAATTTTTGTGTCTTGACAGTTCTTATCTTGATCATTATTTATCTTAAGTTGCTCAAGTTCATTTTCAATTCTAAAATCGGTGACTTGATCTTCTTCTGTGTCAACAGTTGTTTTGGATGTGTGAGGGTTAGTTTCGAAAAACAACATGTGTTGATTCTTGAATAGTTTGAGTTCTTTTTTTGAACACCCTATACACTTTGTTATTCTTTGCATATCCTATAAATATTCCCTCATCGGATTTTGAATCAAATTTTTCCAGATGATCTTGATCATTTAATATGAAACATTTGCATTTGAAAACCTTAAAATGTGACATATTTGGTTTTCTACCCTTCCATATCTCTTATGGGGTTTTTCCTAACTTGGATCTAATGATGACATGATTACTAACAAAGCAAGTTGTGCTAACGGCTTCAACCCTGAAATATTTTGGCAAATTATGTTCGTTAAGCATTGTCCTAACCATTTATTGGAGTGTTCAACTTTTTCTTTCAACTACTCCATTTTGTTGTGGAGTTTTTTGTGCGGAGAAGTTGTGTGAAAAGTCATTTTCATTACAAAAGTCTTCCAGTACTTTTTTTTTAAAATTCTCTTCCTCTATCACTCCTAATGTGAACAATTGACATTCCCTTTTCATTTTGAATTTTTCCACAAAAATGGATGAAGGCATTACAAGTAAATCTTTTGTTTGCAAGAAAGATTACCCATGAGAATCTAGAAAAATCATCAACTATTACAAAAGCATATAGTTTTCCACTAAAACTTGCAATATCATTTGGTCTGAACAAGTCAAGATGGATTAATTCTAAAGGTCTTGAAGTGGATATCATTTTATTTGTTTTGAAAGATGATTTAACATGTTCTCCATATTGACATGCATCACATACTTTGTCTTTTACATAATTATCTTTTGGTACGCCATTTACTAGTTCCTTAGATGATAGCCTATGTAGTAAATCCATGCTAGGATGACCTTGTCTTCTATGCCATAACCAACAATTTTCATTGGTTGCAGCCAAACATCTAACGTCACAAGTTTTAATGTCATCAAACTCAATTGTGTAGATGTTGGATTCACGTTTTCCTACTAGTATGGTATTTCCACTTAAATCATTTATCAAACATTAGGTGGATTGGAATGTAATGTTTAACCCTTTATCACACAATCGACTAATACTTAATAGGTTATGTTTGAGTGTATCTACCAAACATATTTGATCTTCCACCTTTTTTTTCATATTTGAATTTTCTTGAAGAATTCCCATAATCTGTTTTTTCAAGCTTCCAACTTCTTTTTGAAAAGACTCCTTGTAATTTTTACACTCCTTAGTAAATTTTTCATTTTCAAAACTGAGAGCTACATTTTCCTCTTTTAGAGTATCACATGAGTAGATTTGTTTTTGCTTACATCTTGCATGAGTTTCTTCTAAAAGTTCTTTTTTTTTTTATTTTTGGTAGCTATTAATTCAGTGTAGAACTTCCTACAATTTTCTTCTAATTCTTCATATGATGGAAGGTATTTGTCGTGAGAATTTACCTCACTTTATTCATTCGCCATAAAGCAGAAGTTGGCATTCGATTTCTTCGTTGGTTGAGTTTCCATCTAATTCATCCCATTCGGTTGCGTTCATGGCTTTGAACTTCTTTTTGTCTCCTTGATGATTGTTGCCTTTGTTTTTGAAAAGAGGGTAGTCGGCCATGCGGTGCCTAATCTTTTTGCAGTTGTAGCACCTTATGCTTGATTCCCCTTTCTCCTTTTGTTTGCCACCTCGTTTGTTCATGAAGAAATTTTTGAATCTTCTTGTGAGGAGAGCGACTTCATGATCATCGTCATTTTCTTCCTCCTCTATGAACTCTTTTTGTTTTCCAGCTTTTAGAGCAATTCCGATTGCCTTCTTTGGTGCCTCAGCTTTTGCGGTAGCGTTTTTATTTTTGATTTCATATGTCATAAGGGACCCAATTAGCTCATCGAGAGTGACCTTTGATAGGTCCTTTGCCTCCTCAATTGTTGTGGACTTTGCGTGCCAATATGCCAGTAGAGAGCGAAGGACTTTCTGCACATTATCTTCCATAGAGTATTCTTTACCAAGAGCTTTTAGTTCATTTGTGATATGTGTAAAGTGAGTAAACTTAGCAGTAATTGTTTCACCCTCTTCCATTTTAAAATTTTTATATTCTTTAACCAACATATAAATTTTTGACTTCTTTACCTGGGTTGTTCCTTCATATGTTGCCTGAAGCTTCTCCCACATGTCCTTTGCCTTGTTGCATCCACATATTCGGTTGTATTCTTCATCGTTTATAGCACAATAAAGGAAGTTTTTAGTCTTGAAATTTAGTTGTGCTAGCTTTGCATTAGCCTTGGGAAGTTTCCCAATTGGTATGTCATCGCCTTCCTCATTCTTAAAAATGTAGTCTCCTTCGGAGATGACATTCCACATTCAGTAGTCATAGGCTTGGATGAAGATTGACATCCGATCTTTCCATGTTGGGTAGTTAATTCCACAAAACTTGTGAGGATAATCCATGGATTGACCTTGGGCAAACATGTCCTCCATATTGATCTTTGCGCCTGGGAGTTACTCCAAACATCTAGCGACTGGCACTCTGATACCACTTGTTGGCTCAGATATACGTCTAGAGGGGGGTGAATAGACATCTTTCATGGATATGCAAGTTTTTCTACAATCTCAAAAATTTCTTGGCAAGGACAAGAGTATTATATCACAATATATAAATAAAGCAAACAACAATGGCTGAGCAACACAAGAGAGAAAAGAGAAGAGAAGCTTAACACAGTGATGTTAACAGGGTTCGGCATCGCGCGTACGTCCACGCCTTGAGGCCAACTCAAGGATTCCCCAAATCCACTATGTGATCGTTCTTCTAGTGGAGAAGCCTATACAAGCAGCTTCTCACAAAGAGCTCTTACAATGGTGCTCACCTAGAGACAACTTACAATGGCTCACAAAGAGCCTTTTAATACAAGCAATTTGAAGAGAAGTAGATACAATGAAAAGTGCTCCTCTAGAGCTGAATATCCCAATGAAAACCTCACACTATTTGCTCTTTGTCAATGGAGTGTAAAAAAAAGCAAGAGAGAGAGAGGGCAAGAGTGTGCACAATGAAACCCTAGAATAAATGCACAATGAATGTTCTCAACAACCAAAATAGCTTCACATGAGTGAAATCAATGCATAAGACCTATTTTAAAGGCCAAAGGGGCAAGTTGGGCACTGGAGAGCCATTGAGCATTTATTGATATGGGACAAGTTAAAAAGTAGCCATTTTGGCGCATTAAATGCCGTCTGCAGCCCGACGTTCGTCAACAAGCGCCATCAGTACCTTTGTCGATGAAGCCTTGTGTTCGTCGACGAAGCAGTGGTTCTAAGTTTTGATAGGTTTCAATTTCTTTTTGTCGACGAGTACCCTATGTATGTCAATAAAATTGAGCATACTTCACCACCAAGTCCCATGTATTCATCAACGAAGGCGGTCTGAACTTTTTAGGTGTTCTCGGTAACTTCTCGTCGACGAGTACCCTATGTATGTCGATGAGGGGATGCATTGTTCTCGTCGACGAAACCCCTGTGTTTGTCGACGAGTCCTTTACTTTTCTAGTTTTATTTCAACCAAGTTTGTGTCGAAGAAAAAGTTCCTCATCTTTATTTTTCAAATGATCTTTAGTCTATTTTAAGATGTCTTAGGTTTAATAAAACATATTTGAGGGTTTTTCACATCTTGTGTAGTTTACTTGACCCATTATGTATGTGTGGGATTGTGCCTGTGTTCTAGTGATATATATGTGATTTTCCCATCTCTTTCTTGTACTTTCGAGTTGCACCATACACAAAGGATTACATAATCAAACTCTCTAACTCTCACACACAACCTAGAGCTTGTGCTTGCTATGCAGGATCCATGAAAGCTTTGGGAAAGTTCTGGTCATGTCATATGTAGCTCTTTTCTAGTTTGAGACTTTCTTAGCTCTTTATGCTTGCTTTGGAGCTATTCTATGCAACTGAGCTAGACTATAGAAAAACTGTTAATAACCTTAAAGAACTGCTGATGGGTTGTTGTCACCAAAACACAGCTGGAATGAAAGACCCTTAACCACTAGGTCTAACACTCTTAATAAAAGAAAGTACACTTTGATTAAATGTTTGCAGAAATCTAAAAAGAGAGTACATTATTTAATCGTTTACGCAAATCATTGTTAAGAGAGTGCGAACAATTTCATTCAATACAGGTGTTGACCCTATGGGTCATGCCCTGTTTTGATTATGACAAATATTCATGTATTTAATGTCTGTCGAGTTGTTGTGCACGTTTTCATTGACAATATCATATGATGGCACTCAAAGACCCAAATAAATATGAAGACCCTTATTGCTTTTAGGTGTTGTATTTTTTTTTTTTCATTCAGTTGGGTTTGTAATAATCATTTATTCCAAGGTCTGCAATAATCTACATATCATGCATATAGGAACTTATAAGAACAAGACCATAGTTGAAAGACCTTAGGGATTACCCTACGATCGACTGACATTGGATTTTTTTGGCAAGAAAAATGACCTTAGAAAGACCCCAAGTCCGAGCACTTGCACATAAGAAATTACCCAACATCACTTAATATATTAGGGGAGTTAACTAAAACAAAATTGGACTTAATTGAAAATCTTGTGAGAGGTTGGGTGACCGAACCTGTGGCATTCAAAATGCCACAGGTGACGGAACCATGGACAAGTCTACTTGTTGACTTTTGCTCAGCAGATCAAACCATATTGTACACATCTTCCTCGTTCAATCGAACCCTTGTCAGAGCACTTTTCACCAACCCAGCTGCCCGAACCCTAGGGTTCAAAATAGCCTCGGGTGACCGAACTTGTGAGTTCAATCAACCGAATGTTCAACCATGCACCGGAACTGTGGTTTTTTTTAGGAATCACCTTGGTCAGCAAAACAAGCCCATTTTCGGGTATTCAAACCTCAAAAACACCTTTTTGTGTTGTGTCTGTTTTGGCACCCGAACCTTGGACTGGGCACCCAAAAGCTCTCGGGTTGTTTATTTTTACCAAGGTAATTAACGGTTAAAGATGGGTTAAATCTCTAAAATTGCTTTAAATCTTTTCTTATAATACCTTTTTAGTCCCCAATGATCATAATTTGCCCCTTGCCTATATATACAAGTTCATTTGTTTGGATTAACAAGGATTAGCAAAAATCATTAAGGCCAAATTCTCTCAAAATCCAAATTTCTATTTTATCCTATACTACTCTCATACACTTTGAAACTCAAATTTCTTTGATTTTCCAAGTGTTGTGAGTGTTCTTAAAGTGGTTGTGCTTAATTCTCATTTGCTCATACTCTCATTTGCACTGATTATTGTTTGATTTTATTATTGAGAGTAAAGCTTAAAGTTCTCCCACTTAATTTATTTGATAAATCTTATATGGGAAGACTTTGAGGCTTGCAGTTCTTGCATAGTTATTGCAAGGTACCTTAGCCTGTATTTTTGTGTGCAAAATATTTTACAAAGTTTGATTTCAAACAACTCTAATGCTTTATACAATTTTTGAAAAATATTTTTTTAGTTCTTTTGAATATTATTGCTAGCATATTTGAAACACAATTTTGATATTGAGATTTGATATACTTTGCTTTCAAAGATTAGCTTGTTTGAACACTCTTGTGCATACTTGAGATTATCATTGTAGTGAGTGTAGATTGCGCACATATACACCCTCAAGCAGATAATTCGTGCATGTTTGGCGTGCATTGATTATACTGTGTGTATTGTAGTACATATCTTCTTGTGTAAGAAGTGTTTGTTTTTACGAAAATTTTCATATTCGTTGTATTCCAGGTATAGGCCTGAAGGGGGAGACTAGCCCTATGGAATAGTCCCGGATTGGCTTAGACCTGGTTACGAAAGCTTGGTGCACCATCCTGGTAAGGTGTAGGTTGATGTCAGCCCTGCTAATTGACTTGGTTGTAAAGGTTGAGGTCAGCCCTATGCTAATTGACCTAGTTGTAACCGGTGCTGCTCCACCCATTGAGTAAGCTTTAGTGGAATCCTTGGGCTTGCGAGCTAGAGGTAGGGACGTAGGCACAATTAGCTTAACCCCGATAACATTTCTTGTGCCTACTTTTAATTTCTGCATTTTAAATTCTAGCACGTGAATGTTTGTATTTCACTATTGTGAATGATTGGGTTTATAATTGCATAGACAGACCCTAGGTTGAGTAATTCTGTTTTTAGATTAGTTGAACCCAAGAAGAAATTTTTAAATACCTAATTCACCCCCCTTTTGAGAATACACCAAAGCTAATAATTGGTATCAGAGCCTTGTAGCATTGACTTAAATGGTTTTGCTAAAAGATCGAGATGGCTCACATTAGCGTATCCCCGTTCAGCGAGGGATGATCACTGTCCAGTTCTCCATTGTTTTGTGGTGTCGATTACACCACCTAGAAAATTAGAATGAGCGTTTTTATAAAATCAATAGATTTGATGGCCTGGCGGGTGATTGTTAATGGAATTTGTATGCGCTTCGAAGAAAATGATATTAGGTTAATGCATATGGAGTCATAAGCCATGGACATGTTATATTTTGCACTAGATGCTAATATTTTTGTGAGTTTGTGGCATGTCATAGTGTAAAGGATATCTTGGATGAACTCAAAAGGAAATATGGAGAATCCCAAGAGAATGATACCACCACTCAGGAAGTTGTAAATGATAGGGTAATTGCTTTATCAGATGTTAAGGTATATAATTCTATCTCTGCCTCTGTTGATGAATCTTATGTTGAATGCTATGATGTATCATATGTTGAATCATCTGTTGATAATACTGTTTGTGATGCATGTAATGATTCTAGTGAAAAATACTACAATATATTGTGTGATGAATCATCTGGTATTCCTTGTGATAAATGTTGACAAAGCATGCATTGATTCATATGTTAGTTATGGAGATAAATCTTGTGATGAATCATATGTTGAAGTTTATGATGAAAGCATGCCCTTGAACAAAGAACTAGAATGTATTTTGTTTAAAATACATAAACTTCTAGTTAGGGTATCTAAGCAGAAAACAGTCTTCAAAAATGAAAGTATAAGGTTGGTAAAACTATTAGAGGATCTAAAAGATTGTCATGCTATCCTTGAGAAGAAAAATACTGGAAAGATACTGAAAATTATCTACTTAAGGAAAGAAGTGAATGATTATTCTAGAGTTTCACTCAATGTAGAATTTTAAAGGAATAATCCTAATAAAACCTTAAGAGCCAAAAGAAATTTTTTTTATTTTTTTTTCAAAAAAAGGTCATTTTATAAATCCCATAGTCATGAATATTTTCATGTCTCATCTAGTAAAAATTGGGTATGCAAGCACAATCTTTCACGTTTATTCAAAACTTGCTTGCACCATAGACTAAAAAGGCACATTTGGTTTAATTGTCTATTTAAAAGTGTCTGAGGCCTAGACAAAGAAATGAAATGGATAATTAGTAAAGCACACCCCTTATGACCTAAGGAAAATTAGATGTAAATTAATATTTCCAAATTATTTAATTCTTCCTTAGACCCTAGGACTAGATTTAGGGATTAATAGTGACATTAGGCTTGCGAAGTCGCTTAGGCTTAAAATGTTGAAGTTTTGTATATACATCCACTTCCAAATGGACAAGGCTTCTGCAGCTGGTATATAATTCAAAATGCTTAACCCACACTTAAATATAATCATCTAAAGTTAAGCATACTTTGTCCATTGCACAAGATTGAGTGTTAGGGTTCCATCTTATATCATATATCACTGTACCCTAAACTCCCTTTTGAATATGAAAAGCCTAAATAAAAATTGAGTCATCACTCTAGGTATAAGCACCGATCTTCACAAATTCCTATTCTACCTAGTGCTTAATTTAGAAGACATTTTTCATAATCAAAATTAGAGGCAACCACTAAGGGATTCGAGTTTCACAAATCAACCAAAATGATCCCTTTGAAGCTTTAAATATAAAATTCTCAAACTTTGATTCATGCAAATACCTTTATCCTCCATAGGAACTCCTTACCAAACCACGATCATATTTGGTAAGGTTTCACCCATTCCTTGGTTTGTATCCTCGCTCCTCTATGTGATCATATCTAAAGGATACAAACCACTGTCCAAAGAGTTGTATTCAAAAATTCACTCTCATAAATGCTCTTTGCTTAAACCTGGAAATGATTACTAAGCACAAAAATATTTTGGAAAATGTCCACTCATTCTAAATACTCTTCTAAACCTAATGGTAACTTAATTGTTA
The DNA here is from genome assembly GCF_029873635.1 of Malania oleifera. Lineage (NCBI taxonomy): Eukaryota > Viridiplantae > Streptophyta > Magnoliopsida > Santalales > Ximeniaceae > Malania > Malania oleifera. The sequence goes on along the minus strand of NC_080419.1, from coordinate 77,013,812 downwards.
AGAGTATTTATTCTTCTTCACTTCATAAGCTCTCAAACATTAAGTCAAAATCTTATACAAGCAGCTTTTGAACTGTGATTAAATCATATGAAATGTGAATACATAAGTTCTAAATACCCATTCCCATGAAGTTTTTGAACGTGTTGCTTGCATCTTTATTCTTGTACTCTTTGAGTTCCATGGATTATGCCAAGACATGTATGCTTTAATCTTCATGGTTTCCATGACTTGTTATCCTTCCATGCATGCTAAACCTTGTTTATGTTCACAATCTCAATGCACAGATCAAATACCAAGTGATTTGTCATTATCAAAACCGAATTAGACACATAGAGTCAACAATCTCCCCCTTTTTGATGATGACAAAAGCACGAGCAAAAAAATATATAATGGGTTACGCCTAGCAAGGTTCCCCCTCAAATAATGCATCAAATATTCAGAAAATGAAAATATGAACTATGCTCATGCCAAATGAAATATGCTCATGTCAATACATACATTGTTTAGCCTGATTCCAAATGAAATGTGCTCATGTGAGTACACAAGTTGTTTAGCCTGATTCTTTTCCTATAGCTTGATTTTTCTCCCCTATTACATAGCTAGTGTTGCCAACAATTTTTTCTATTATTCTTCTCCCCCTTTGCACAATTAGTTTTGCCTACAATTTTTGCTTTTGCTTCTGATTTTTAAAAAAATTTTGCTCCGATTTTTAACAATATTTGCTCCTGATTTTTAACAACTTTTGCTCCTTTCTCCCTTTTTTGACGTTAACAAAAAGGTGCATAATAATAATGCATGAGTGGACATAACCTTATGTTCTTCTCCCCTTTGAAATCTTAAAGTTTTAAAAAACTTGTTCAACCACCAGATTTGAAAAATTTACTTCTCCCCCTTGCTAATGCATAAAGTTGTGTTGTTGAATGTAAATTTCATTGTGAACATACATAGTGTGGCAAATTTCAAAGATAATGTGAGGATACCAAATGCTAATTAATGTGATACCGAATGTGATACCAATTGTGAAAATTAAGTAACGTTGCTCCCCCTGAATTATGTCATCTAATATAATTCTAGGCAACCTCTCAGCTATGCATTAGACCTAATTCACGCCTAATTTGGATAAACCTATTCTCAGCAAGTGGTTTCATGAATATGTCTGCCCATTGTTCATCCGTGCATACAAACTCAAGTGTCACATCTCCTTTTTGCACATGATAACGAAGAAAGTGATGTCGTATTTCTATATGCTTAGTTCGTGAATGTAATATAGGATTCTTTGACTTGTTTATTGCACTCATATTGTTGCATCTTATAGGAATTGTTTCATCGCTTAATCCAAAATCAGTCAGTTGTTACTTCATGTATAGCGTTTGAGCACAACAACTACCTGCTGCTACGTATTCTGCCACACTTGTGGAAAGAGCTATTGAATTTTGCTTCTTGGAAAGCCAAGAGACACACGAATGTCCTAAGAAATGACATGTACCACTCGTGCTCTTTCTATCCATTTTACTACCCATAAAATAGTTGATAATCTCAAAAGATGTATACTTAGGATACCATAACCCAATTTCCAAGGTTCCTATCAGGTATCTAAGTATTTGTTTGACAGCTAACAAATGTGACTCTTTTGGTGTAGCTTGAAATCTTGCGCACAAACATACGCTAAACATTATATTAGGTCGACTAATAGTTAGATATAGTAAGCTTCCAATCATTCCACGATATAGCTTGACATCTGCTTGTATACCTTGTTCATCTTTGTCTAATTTCAATGAAGTACTCATAGGTGTACCTAGTATTTTTCCATCTTCCATATTAAACCTTTTGAGTAGATCTCTAATATACTTTGATTGATTTATAAATATTCCATGTTGTTCTTGTTTGATTTGAAGTCCCACGAAGAATTTAGTTCACCCATCATGCTAATTTCAATTTCATTTTGCATAGTGCTAGCAAACTCATTGCACAAGTCTTTATCTGTGGCTCCAAATATGATGTCATGTACGTATACTTGAACTAGGAGCAAGTCATCTTTCTTAGACTTTATGAACAAAGTTGTATCTATCTTTCCTCTGATAAATCCATTTTCTAGTAGAAAACCACTTAACCTTTCATACCAAGCTCTAGGAGCTTGCTTTAAACCGTACAAGGCTTTTGTTAATCTATAAACGTGATCTGGATTCTAATGGTTTTCAAATGCCGAGGGTTGTTCTACATATACTTCTTCACTTGTGCAACCATTTAAAAATGCGCTTTTGACATCCATTTGATATTGCTTGAAATCCTTAAAAGTAGCATAGGCTAAAAGCATTTGAATGGCTTTCATTCTAACTACAGGTGCAAAGTTTTCTTCAAAATCTATTCCTTCTTCCTGGTTATGTCCCTGAACTACTAGTCTAGCCTTATTTCTAATAACTGTCCCATGTTCATCTTTCTTGCTCTTTTATATCCATTTTGTTCCAACGATTAACTTATCTTCAGGTCTAGGAACTAATGTACATACTTCGTTTCTCTCAAACTAGTTTAACTCTTCTTGCATGGACAACACCCACGATTAATCCTCAATTGGTCCACTCACATTCCTAGGTTCTTCTTGAGATATAAAGGCTAAATGACTCATCATATTCCAAACTGAGGATCGTGTAGCTACTCCACGTAATGGTTCACCTATTACTTGATCAATTAGATGATTCTTTATGTATTTTCAATCTCTATGTGGTTTATTAACCCCATTTTCAATTTGATTAGTCTCAGTGGATGGTTCCTTAATTTTACTTTTCTTTCCTGAATCATCTTTAATGGATAGTTCTTCAAATTCCTTGTTTATCTCAATTTCATCTTCATCAGTTCTTTTGGAGAAGGGATTTGACTCATCGAACACTACATGAATAGATTCTATAACCGTTAATGTTTGTTTGTTATATACTCTATAGGCTTTGCTATCTAAGGTATATCCTAGGAAGATACCTTCATCTGATTTCACATCAAATTTTCCTAAATGTTCATTGTCTCTAAGTACAAAACATTTACAGCCAAAGAAATGAAAATATGATATGTTTGGTCTATGGCCATTCCATAATTCATATGGAGTCTTAATAACAGATGGTCTAATTAAAATTCTACTTAGACATAGTAGGCGATATTCACTGCCTCAGCCCAGAAATACTTAGGTAATCTATGTTCGTTAAGCATAGTTCTTGCCATTTCTTGTATAGACCTATTCTTCCTTTCAACTACACCATTATGTTGTGGTGTTCTAGGAGCCAAAAAATTATGAGCTATTCCTAACGAATTGCAGTAGTCTTCCATGCTTTGATTTTATAATTCTCTACCCTTTTAACTTCGAATTTTAGTGATAGTATATCCCTTTTCATTTTGAATTTTCTTGCACAGGTTTATGAATTTTTCACAAGCTTCATCTTTGTGACCTAAGAATAGTACCCATGTATATCTTGAAAAATCATCAACTATGACAAATGCATATGATTTTCCTCCTAAACTTTGAATTGGGTTTGGACCAAATAAGTCTAAGTATAGCATTTGAAGTGGCCTAGTAGTGGAGATTTCTTTCTTCTTATTAAAGCTTGTTCTTGCTTGTTTTCCTAGTTGACAAGCCTCACAAATTTTTTCTTTAATGAATTTCGTCTTAGGCAATCCCTTAACTAAGTCTCCCTTAACTAGTTTAGATATTAAGTCCATGTTTGCATGTCCTAGTCTCCTATGCCAAATCCTACTAATTTCATTAATAGCAGAGAAGCATGTCACACTTTGTGAGGTTAAGTTATCAAAACTGGTGGTGTATACGTTTTCATGATGCTCAGCAGTGAACAATATCTTATCATCAGTTTTGTGTTCAACAATGCATTTGTTATGTTCAAACGACACTTTGTAACCTTTATCACACAGTTGGCTTATACTCAATAAGTTGTGCATTAAACCATCAATCAGTAAAACATCATCGACTATTAGTGATGAATAATTACCAATTTTACCTACATCTGTGATACTTCCCTTAGCATTATCCTTAAAAGTGACAAATCCTTCATCCTTGGGTGTGATGGATGTGAACTTGACTTTATCCCCGGTCATGTGACGTGAACATCCACTATCCATATACCATCTATCTTTTGAGGATGATGATCTTAAGCATATCTTCAAGACACAATCAGACAACGAGCTTTGTTACCTAGATTTTCTTGGGTCCATGGGGGTTAGTACTAGATTCTCCTTTGACCTTCCATACTTTCTTAATTTTGACATTTTATTTTTGAAGGAACAGTCAAATTTTATGTGATCCAACCTCTTACATTTAAAGCATGTAATATTTGTATGATAGTCTTTAGTTGGAACATATGATTTTGACTCTCTTACAAAATATCCCATGTAAAGATGTCTCTCCTTTAGATTTTCCTTCCCATTAAAACCAAGCCCTTCCTTTTCTAGAGAATTTCTTTAAGCTCCTAGGAGTTTTTCAAAATTATTTAGTCTTTCAGTAAATTTACAAATAATTTCAAATTTATCTTTCAAATTCTTTTCTAACTCCTCAATTTTCAAATCTTTGTCTTTCATGAGATATGCATGACATTCATTTTGGCTTTCGACTAAACTTGAAAGTTCTTTGACTTTATTTTTCAAATCAGAAATTTTCTTAATTTTCTTCTCAAGCATTTTAACAAAGTACAGATATTCTTGTTTTAGTTCATCATATGAAAGCATGTAATTCTCATTCCCAGAATCACTAAAATAATATGAAGATGATGAGAATGATGATTGTACCTCAAGGTCATCATGTGCCATTAGACATAGATTGGTAATCTCGTCATCACTGAATTCAGATTTTGAACAGCTTGTGTTGTGCATATCGCAACTGACTTTCAGTGGCTTCTTGTCTTTCTTAGAGGCTTTCACTAGTTTGGGACACTCAGGCTTGATGTGTCCAACCTCTCTACAGTTGTAGCAAGTTGGTGGATCTTCCTTATTTTTCTTCATGCTTGACTCTCTTCTTTCTGATTTTGAGTTCCGAAATTTTCTATTGAATTTCTTATTCTTCTTCAAGAACTTCCCAAACTTCTTTGTTAGCAAGGCCATGTCACCATCTGATTCTAAATCACTTCCCTCACTAAAGTTGTTTGACGATGCCTTAAGCGCGGTAATTTTATTTGCCTTATTTTTCTCACTTTTCTTCTCATTTATTGCAAGCTCATAGGTGATGAGTGTTCCAATGAGTTCGTCAACAGACTTCTCGTCGAGATTTTTCCCTTCTGCTATTGTTGTAGCTTTCGCTTCCTAAATTGGAGGTAGTCCCCTGAGTATTTTCCCAATCAACTCATAAGTAGGGTCAGTTTTTCCAAGTGCATTTAAAAAATTTGTGATGTGAGTGAATCTAGTGTATATGGATTGAATAGATTCATTAGCAGTTGTCTTAAATGCTTCATATTCACTAGTGAGCATGTCTATCCTACTATCTTTTACTTCCTTAGTGCCTTCATATGTAACTTATAATTTTTCCCAAATTTCTTTACCATAGTTACATGCCATTACCCTATTAAATTCATTCCCATCTAATGCACAGAAAAACAAGTTCATCGTAGTAGCATTGATTTTTACTGATTTCCAGTCCTCTTCTATATACTCATCTTCATTTTTAGGTACATTTACCTTATCAATTACTTTCATGGGAACATGATTTTCCTTAATAACTATTTTCTATACTTTCCAATCCACATTTAACAGGTATATGCTCATCCTACGTTTCCAATGGGTGTAATTTACACCACAGAAAATTGGTGGTCTAGTGGATGAGTGTCCCTCACCAAATAGAGTTACACTGATGTATGCCATGTGATCTTTCTACAAATGAATTATTAAGTCTATGTAAACCTTCTATAATACCAAATGTTGATTCAGGTGTAATCCCAATACGGGGGTAAATTAGGTATTTTAAAATTTGTTAAAACCTATTTACCTCTTAGACCCTCTTTATAATTTTAATAAATTACTTATCAAGTTCATGTGAGGTTATTCAACATAAACGTGCAAACTATATATTGAAATGAAATGAAGAAAATAAAAAGAGTAAGGGAAGAGAGAATGCAAACACAGTTTTTACGAGGTTCAGCCAACTCGGTCTACGTCCTCGCCTTTAGCAACCCACTTAAGGATTCCACTATAATCCCTACTCCTTAAATTGGGATGGAGCTTCCCTTACATCCACTACTTACAAGAGGTACAACTTCCTCCTAATCTGCTGCTTACAAGAGATACAACTCTCTCCTCAAACCTGGTTCACAACCCCAACCTTGATTACAATACAAATCAAATTTGCAAAACACTCAATGTTGCTTCTAACAAAACTAGTGAATACAATGGAAATTCCTAACACATAATCATATGATGAAACGTGAAGCTCAAATATGTATGTAATGATACAATCATTAGATGAATGATATGCTCCTACACACAAATTCCCTTTTTTATCAAAACTCCGAAGTAGTGATATAATTAAATGCTTCGGAGAAAATTAGGGTTCTAGTTCACTTTACAAAAATGCTCAAATATCTAATGTGAACTTATCAAAAACTTTATCTAGAATATTATAACAATCAAAATCAATAAGCTTTTTTTTCAAATATTCAATCACAACACGATCTTTGTAATATCCAAATCAATATATATATATATACAAAATATGATTTCCAAAGATCAAAAAACTGAATATAAAGTTTTCCAAAAGAATATCCCTCAATAAAATAAATATTTATGAACACTAAGGATATTCAATCAAATAGTTTGAAATATTGAAAATATCAAGTCTTTGAATGAAAACTCACTTGACTCAAAAATATCTAATCAATGACAAAAGCTTTTCTGAAGTGGTAATCTTGTTAAAATGATTTAATATATGCACACTCAAGATCAACCTCTTAACAAATATTCAAAAATTGATTTAGCAATGACAAGCTCTTTGAAAAATATAGATATCAATCAGCAAATCAGATTAGATGAATAAACTCTATAAGAGTAGATACTAACGAGCAGATTGATTTACCAAACCTCAATACCAAATTAAAAACAAGATGTGTAAATGAAATCCCTTTATTTTTCTAAGTTGATTTGCCCAAGCTTGGTGAGTATGAGTTGGTGTGCAGGAAATCGTATGGCTATATGTTCATGTTTCTCAAGTCTCTTTCAAAAAGATGTTCTCTTCTCTTCTCGTTGATCTTTGCTTACACACTAGGGTTTAGATGTTCAATATATAGGTATCTTGCCCTTAGAATAGATCTCAACCGTTGGATCAAAAAATAGCTTGCATGTTCTTTCATTAAAAATTAGATTTTCAAACATTCCCGCAAGTTTAGGTGACTGAGGTTAAAGGCCCAAGCAACTCAAGTTCCTTAGAGCTTTGAAAATATTTACCAGGACACAGGGTTAGGCGACTGAAGTTGGGGTTAGGCTACTGAAGTGTCAGGTTCAGGTGACTAAAGTCTGAATTCAGTCAACTGAGGTGCTTCGGCAAGGTTCTGTGTTTCACCATTAATTTTTCAGGCGATTGAACTTAATCTTCAGTCTTCTAAATAAATTCCTCAGGCGACTAAACGTTGAATTCAGTCTACTAAAGTTACCAAATCCTGGATTTTTTCTTTTAATTTGAAACATCTACTTTGCACTCTTTCTTGGCTCTTTTATAAAAATATTTTTTGTAGTTTTAAATATATTTCCGAGTCCATAAATATCCCCTAAAGATGTTCACAAAATGCACGAGTCCTAAGATTATTCTAGAGTATGTTGAGCCTCAAATTAAATCATATGAAATATGAATACATAAGTTCTAAATACCCATTCCCATGACATTCTTGAACTTGTTGCTTGCATCTTCATTATTGTACTCTTTGAGTTCCATGGATTGTGCCAAGATATGTATGCTTTAATCTTCGTGGTTTCCATGACTTGTTATCCTTCCGTGCATGCTAAGCCTCGTTCCTATTCACAATCTCAATGCACAGATCAAATACCAAGTGATTTGTCATTATCAAAACCAGATTGGACTCATAGAGTCAACAGTGGATTCTTATTTAAGGGAACTAGGTTGTGCATACCCTCTACATCTCTACGTGACCAATTGATATGGGAATTGCATGCATGTGGTGCCGCAGGTCACTTTGGTAGAGATAAAACCATTGCTATGGTAGAAGATAGGTTCTTTTCGCCTAGTTTATAAAGGGATGTCACTAGAGTTGTATCTCATTGTGGTACATGTAAACCTATAAAGGGTAGGAAGCAAAATACTGGACTATACACTCCTTTACTTGTACCTCATACCCCTTGGCAGGACATTAGCAAGGATTTTGTTTCAGGACTCCCTAGGACTATTGGAAAGAATGATTCTGTGTTTGTTGTCGTCGATAGATTCTCTAATATGTCCCATTTTATTCCATGCAATGATTCGGAAAATACTTAGAGAACTTCCACCAATATGGGAACCCATGGCCACAAAAATTACGAAAGGAAGACACTTGAAAAACATGTCCCTTGATGAATCGATTGGATCGCTTCTCACCTATGAGATGGCCATAAATGAATGAAATTTTAAAAGTAACAAACACAAGAAATCAATAGCCTCTAAAGCTGCTAAAGAAAGTTCTAGTGAAAAAGAAGAAGATAATGAATTAGATGATCATGATGATATAACCTTAATTACTAGGAGACTTGGAAATTCTTCGAGAAAAAAAAGAAATTTACTCAAAAATTCAGAGGCTCAAAATTTGATAAAGGAGAAACATGCAAAAAGGAAACCAAGAATGAACCTCAAACATGTTATAATTACAAAAAAGTTGGGCATATAAAATATGATTGTCCACAACTTAAGAAAGACGCCAAGAAGAAGAAAAAGAACGCGATGAAAGCTACTACATCGGATTACAAAAGCTCAAGCGAATTAGAAAATGAATCAAGTGATCAAGATGTTTCAAATCTCTGCTTCATGGCTAAAGATGCTGAAGGAAATTCCTACACTAGCTCATCTGAAGAATCTAGTGATGAATCATGCAGCGACTCATGTGAAAGCATACCTTCATATAGAGAAATTCAGGCTATACTATTTACTTTGCATAAAAGGTTCATAAGAGTAACCAAAAGAAACTTATCTTTGAAAGAACAAATTGAAATACTCAAAACTTAGCTTGGACTCTCTATATGGCATACTTTGTAAAAGAATCTCTTTATGGCATACTAATTGCTTCTTGTGTAAAAAGAAGGGACGTATAAAGTTTGAATGTCCATTTAAAAGGAAATATGTCAAAATTAAGAAAGTATGTAGAGTCAAAACTGAAAATGTACTAAAAATAAAAAGACCTATGAAGGTTTTGGTACGAAAAGTAACACCTTGAACCCTTCTTGTAGGTGTGCTTTAGGACCACTCCATAAAAAGACAAATGGTACATAGACAGTGGGTGTTCCTGACACATGACCGGAGACAAATCAAAATTTACCACACTAATGTTGAAAGATGGTGGATATGTCATCTTCAGTGACAATGCTAAAGGAAAACCTATTCGTATCATAAAAGTAAGTAATGAACCCTCCTTAACCATTAATGATGTTTTACTAGTAGATGGGTTAACATGTAATCTACTTAGTATAAGTCAAATAAGTGATAAAGGATTTGACATAATCTTTAAACAAGACAAATGCATAGTTGAAAATCAAGAAAAACATGATATTTTATTCACTACAAATAAGGTTGATAATGTGTATTGTATAAACTTTGAAAATTTAATATCTTAAGAAATCACATGCTTGACAGCCATAAATGAAGCTAGCTTGCTATGTCATAGAAGACTATGACACGCTATTATGGATTTGTTATCTAAATTAGCTAAATAGAAGTTAGTCAAAGGTCTACCAAGCACAAAGTTCGTAAAAGACAAAATTTGTGATGCTTGCCAACTTGGGAACCAAGCTAAAACAAGTTTTAAAAAGAAGAAACACATTTCCACTAGTAGGCCCTTAGAACTTATCCACTTAGATTTATTTGACCCTACTAGAACACGAAGTCTATGAGGAAAGCAATATGCTTTCATCATAGTTAATGACTACTTTGGGTTTACATTGGTACTCTTCTTAGCCACCAAAGATAAAGCATGTAAAATATTAATAAACTTGTGGAAGAGACTCCAAAATGAAAAAGGGTATGGAGTTCTAAATATAAAAAGTGATCATGGAAGAGAATTTAAAAATAAAGAAGTTGATAAATTTTGTAATGAATATGGAATAAGTCACAATTTCTCAACACGTCGAACTCCTCAACAAAATGGGGTTGTTGAATGGAAGAATAAGTCTCTTCAATAAGTGGCAAGGATCATGCTTAATGAGCATAAATTACCTAAGTATTTTTGGGCCGAAGCGTAAATACCACATGTTACGTGATAAGTAGAGTTTCCATAAGATCAAGGCTTGATAAGATCCCCTATGAACTATAGAAAGGAAGACGACCTATAACATATCTTATTTTCATGTATTTGGATGTAAGTGTTTTGTATTGAATGATAAAAAAGACTTAGAAAAATTTGATGCAAAATCAGATGAAGGAATTTTCCTAGGGTATGCATTAAATAGTAAAGCATTTAAAATCTACAACAAAAGAACACTCACAATCATATAGAATCAATAGATGTAGCCTTTGATGAGGCAAATTCATTCACTAAAACAATTGATGTTAAGGAAGCTGAAAGAATATAAAAACTAGAAGACTTATAAATTAAAGAAATAAAAGATGAGAACAATGAATTGACCTCAAATAATGGACCTATGAATAAATCTGAACTACTTAAAGAGTGGAAGTTTGCAAGAAAACACCCAAAAGAAATTGGTGAACCTTCATATTTTCTTTCAAGCTTATCCCAGATATCCTTTGCATTGCTGCATGCCATAACCTCACACAAAACATTAGAATCTAAAACATGTAGTAAGGTATTCATAGCATCAAAGTTTACCTGCACTAAGTTCCTATCATGATCATTTAATTCATATTCAGATTTAGGAACATTAGTACAATCAGTGGATTTCACAAGCAAACTATCACCCTGATCAATGACTTTCTATAATTTCCAATTCAAAGCTTTCATAGACACAGTCGTTCTAGATTTCCATATAGCATAGTTATCACCACATACTGGAGGGTGTGTGACCAATCTTCCCTTACATAAAGGAGATGCACTAACATGAGCCATCATGATCTTTTATTAAATGATGTTTAAGTCTAAGTTACGAGGCTCTAATACCAATTGTTAGCTTTTGTGCAACCCCAAAATGGGAGGTGAATTGGCATTTAAAATTTATCTCCTAGGTTTACTAGTTTTAACAACAGTATAACACAACCTAGGGTCAATCTATGCAATTTATAAATAAAAATACACGTGCAAAAAAGTAAGGTGCCCAAAAGTACACAATACATGTGAGATGTTATCGGTTTTCGGCCAATACTGCCTACGTCCCCGCCTTGGCCACACCAACACAAGGATTTAACTACTGCTCACTTAATGGGTGGAGCGGCATCGATTACAACCAGGTCAATTCAAGGGGCTGACATCAACTAACATACCTTACCAGGATGGCGCACCTAGCTTTCCTAACCAGGTTAAGCCAATCTCAGACTATTCCACAGGGCAGGTCTCCCTCTTCAGGCCCACACCTGGAATACAACAAATGATGTAAAATTTGTACACGAAAATACACTTCTTACACAAGCAGGTATGTACACGAGTGTAGCTTAAGTAATATTGCAATCATGAATGATATGTAAATATGTTCAGTGCTCTACTGTGTGCTAAACACTCAATCAAGTATGATAATCAATCAAGATCTAGAGTGCGCATCTAAGCAAGATTTGAAACACTATATTTGAATATCATAATATCAAATCAAAGTTTCAAATATGTTAGCTAGTTGATTCAAACAAACTCAACAAGATATTCTTAATGTACTAAGCACAAGGAGTGTTTAAATGCAAACTTTGAAAATGATTTTTGCACAAAAAAATATGGGCTTAGGTGTCTTGCAATAACAATGCAAGAACCACAACCTTCTAAGTCTTTCCACACAAGATTTATCAAATAAAATCGGTGGAAGAACTTAATGCTATACTCTGCAATAACAATGCAAGAACCATAACCTTCAGTTCGAGTACGTGCGCAAGGTGAACTTGCATGCAAACCTTAGTACAACCATCAGTACCAAGAGTATTTGTCATGATCAAAACTAGGTGTGAACTATTAGGTTAAGAGGACACATGGGAAGTCCCAACGTCCTAGTCGACCGAACCACCAAGTTTAAAAGAACTTGGTCGACCAAAGTTCATAATGTTCGCTCAACCGAACTCAGTCTGGTTGACCGAACCACAGAGGTTCTAAAATCGCCTTAAGAAAGACTGACTGAACACTCAGTTCAAATTCATCCTAGTCAACTAAACTTGGTACCATGGTTGACTGAACCATAAAAGTGGTCGACTGAACCTCTCAGGTTCAGAATTTTTTAAGGGCTAAAATGTAATTATCTTTTAATTAAACAATTTGGAAAATACCCAACGTGTCCTCAATGGTCATAATTTTGGGAAGTTCTATATATACCCCTTCATAAGCCAAGATTAGCAACTTTGATTAGGCTAACTTTTCTCTCAAATCTTTTTCCTAATCAAAGTTACTCCACATATTTTTTTACTTGAAAAATCATTTTGGGGTCAAATTTTTCATACTCTCCAAACCCTCTTTCACTTATTTTTGTAAATCATTTTTAAGAGAGTATTTTGTTTAGGCATTTTTTATCCATAGCACAAATATTTTTGAGCTTAACTCCTAAATTCTCCAAACACATTCATTTGCAATCTTTGTTGGAGAACATATTTCTCATATATATATGTATTATTTTTGAAAAAATTATTGGAAGAGCAAAACGCTAGGTTCCCCTATATTATTACTGAAATATATTTTTGGAGAAAATTTCTTATTAGGGTTTGAATATATTCAAGCACCCTTACTCTAATGAGCATAAATCATATCATATTGGAGTGCATATATTTGAGTTTTATTGTGTACATTTCTACTTGTATTTCAGAAGCATTATTATACGTACAAAAATGTTTTTATTGTAACAGTTAGGTTCAGCCCAGAATTGAACTGGGGAGTCTAGGCCCCGTAAGTGAGACCGGTTCTGTTCAACCTTGAAATTGAACTGGGGAGTCTCAGCCCCGTAAGTGAGACGAGTTTGGCTCAGCCTTGTAATTGAGCTGGGGTTTTACTCGCTCCATAAGGGGAGGATGTAAACGACTTCTGCTCTGCCCATTTAAGTGAGCAGGGATAGTGGAATCCTTGGGGGTTATGCCCAAGGCGAGGATATAGACAGTATTGGCCGAACCTCATTAAAAAATCTGTGAGTCATTCTTTCTCTATCTTATTTAAATTCATGCACTTAAATTTCAGCATGTGTATGAATTTTTGTTTAATGTCATAATTATTTACATACACACACTTGATTTAAATAAGATATACTAGGCACGTGTATGTTTACTTTCACTGTTAAAATTATTTTACATACACGCGTGTACATTGAATGAGAGATATGATATGTGATGAATTGGCGTAAATGTTTAATTTAGCCAAAATGTTTTAAAACCCAATTCACCCCCTTCCTGGGATCACACCAATTCCAAGACATCCATTTGATATAATTTGAAATTCTTAAAAGAAACATATACTAGCAACATTCTCATGGCTTCTATTCTAGCTACGGGAGCCAACTTTTCCTCAAAATCTACACCTTCCTCCTTGTTATATCCTTGAGTTACTAGTCTAGTTTTGTTTCTAACTACTATTCTTTTTTCATCTCTCTTGTTCTTATATATCCATTTTGTTCCAATTACTATATGATTATCAGGTCTAGGAACTAATGTTGGGACTTTATTTCTCTCAAGTTAATTTAATTCCTCTTGTATAGATATCACCCATGATTCATCCTCAATTGCCTCACTCACATTCTTAGGCTCTTCTTGTGATAAGAATGCAAAGTGACTAACCATATTTCTAAGTGAAGATCGTGTAGTTACTCCACGTGATGGTTCACCTATGATTTGATCAATGGGATGATTCCTTACATATTTCCATTCCCTAGGTAGCTCGTTAACCTCCCTTTCTACTTGATTATCTTCATAAGATGTTTCCTTAACTTCATTGCTCTCGTCTGAATTATTTTCAATAGATAGTTTTTCTAATCCCTTACTTATCTTAATTTCATCCTCATCAGACTTTTTAGAAAATGGATTAGACTCATCGAATACTACATGAATGGATTCTACAATGGTCAATGTTCTTTTATTATATACTATGTACGCTTTACAATCTAAGCCATAACCTAGAAATATACCCTCATCGGATTTGGCATCAAATTTTCCTAGGTGTTCATTATCTCTAAGAATAAAACATTTGCAGCCAAAGACATTAAAACATGAAATATTTTGTCTATGGTCATAGGTAGTTTTATTTAGAGTGGGTCTAATCAGAACTCTATTCAATACATAGCAGACGGTGTTCATAGGCTCAGCCAAAAATTACTTTGGTAATTTATGTTTGTTAAGCATAGTTCTAGCCATTTCCTATAAAAATCTATTCTTTTGCTCAATTACCCCGTTTTATTGTGGAGTCCTATGTGCTGAGAAGTTATGAGATATACCCTCTATGTCACAGTAGTTCTCTATACCCTCGTTTTTAAATTCTCTTCCCCTATCACTTTTAATGTTCGTTATTTTGTATCCCTTTTCATTTTGGATTTTTCTGCAAACTCTAGTAAATTGTTCACAAGTTTCATCTTTATGTGCAAGAAATAGTACCCATGCGAACCTAGAATAATCATCAACAATGATGAAAGCATATAATTTATCACCTAAACTTTGAGTTGGGTTAGGATCAAATAGATATAAGTGCAACATTTGGAGTGGCCTAGTGGTGGAGATACCTTTCTTCTTCTTAAAGCAAGATTTTACTTGTTTCCCTTGTTGACATGCATCACATATTTTATCTTTCACAAATTTTGTCTTAGGTAATGCCTTCACTAATTCTCCTTTGACTAGTTTAGATAATAAGTCCATATTTGCATGTCCTAATGTCCTATGCCAAAGCCAACTAACTTCTTTTCTAAAAGAAAATCAAGTTACGTGTTGAGAAGCAAGATTATCAAAGCTAGTGGTGTAGACATTTTCATGATGATCAGCAATAAACAATGTTTCTTTTTTAGATTTATTCTCTGCAGCGCATTTGTAACTTTATAACCTTTATAACATAATTTGTAACGACCTAAAAATTACACAATTTTTTTTATATAAATTACTCTGATACCCTTGTAATTCTTGCTTTAATATCTCAGGCCCCAGATGGGCACTGAGGTATCCCTGTACACCCATTGACACACCTATGCAGCAGAAAACATTAAGTCATACACGCATATTTACAATACCATAATTCAATGTTTCCAAACCATATTTACATATTTACACATCACCCCAGTATCATTTGCTCAAAAACATAATCCCCTGAATACTCTTACCCTATAAGCAAGGCAAAATAAAAGATCTCTCTATCTGTGAGCCTGATCTGCTTGCCTATCTGGATCACTTGTAAATGTTGAACCACTGGGATGAGACAATGTTCAGTAAGAGGAATATGCTATTACTAGTGTGTGGGGATTGAGTTTTATAAAGATTATAAAGACAATATCTGAAACTGTAAAAGCTGGTAAATCGATATACAGTATAACTTGCATTTTTCATATTTTAAAATATAACTGCAATATATGAGTTTTTTCTACTTTTTCATACTTCCTGTATCATACTATATTGGTAATGTTCTGTAAATCTGTATACATATACATAATTGAAATGTTTACCTTGAAAATTTGTATGCATGATTTAACCCCTCATGACAAGTTTGTACGGCCCATAGGTGGGACTTAATCCTGGTTGGCCTACCAGGTAAATTAATTGTACTCTACCAATCCTTGGTCCAACCCCAAATTGCAAACTCTCCAAGGCTCGGAACTAGTAACTACCTTGTCAACCCGGTCCTCTAAACCCATAATACTGGGGAGACTACAAACTCTCCAGACACTGTTTGATGGACTCCATATACTATCTGAGATATGTAGTTGCACTCTGATATGAAAATAGCAATGGTACCGTGCTCTGCTAACTAAACATGACTTGATTCATCAGGGTCTGATACTGCATATACTATTTGTATAAATATCCTACTATTTTCATCATGATTCCAAAATAACCATAACACTATAAATCTGATCTGACAATACTGCAATATCTAATTGAATAACTGTAATATCTGATTATACAATCTGTGATGTCTGAGTGTTATGGTTTTGGAAAGCTTGGTATTCTGAACTCCGGGCACACAATTAAATAATTCGATTCACATATTCTAAAATCTGTATTTTTTATTATACTAATATTTTATAATCTGAATAATACTAATCTGGTAAAACATATAATTTTCGCAGATAATCATACTAAAATTCCTAGCATTGCATATTTCCCTTACCTAACTGGCTACGAGGCTCGCCTCCAACTTAATCCTTACGCTCACGGCATACTATCCGCAAAATCCTAAAATAATACATATGTACATATTTCCAATAAATTAACTATATTTCCCCAAACTCACATACTCATAAATTCTCTAAATTATAATTTACCTAGGCTCTTGAAAATATGTTCTGCATCTTCAGCCCATGCCTGCATGGTCCCAAAACACCCTATTTCTGAAAATATAATACCCTAATTTTACTTCACAAAACTCTAGTATATTCGCATATAATACAGAATCTGACCTCAAATGAACTAGGCAATACTGAAAATACTCAAATAATCCACTCACCCTGGTTTTGGATGGTTTCCAAACTTCTCAAATCAACATTTTGCTCCAGCTATGTTGTAGTGAATCTCCCCAGGATCATCATGGTAGCTTCTGATCGTCGAATAGGGAAGAGACAAAGCAAGAAACTTATAGAGAAGTGAAAGAATCTTATTTTTAGAGAGGGAAAATGAGAGAGAGAAAATTTTCTTTGCTAAAAACACGTTTCTGCATATTTATAGATGTCTTGAAACGTTGCCTCGACAACGAGCCATGTCACCTCGTCGACGAGTCTAAGAGGTGTTTCGTCGACAAACCCTTACTCCTCGTCTGCAAAATTCAGGTCTAGGAAACCATCCCCTCGGTATCTTCTCGTCAATAAGACACGTGTCCACATCGATGATCGCAACAAGGCTGTTCGTCGATGAGACCATGCTGACCTTCTTAAAATTTTCCTTTACTTCCACCTTTCTTTTATTATTAAATTACCATAATTCTATAGGTCTCTACATTCTCCCCTCCTTATAAAGTTTCGTCCTCGAAATTTACTATTTATATTGAACACCACTCTTAACATAAGCGGGCCACTTATTTTATTACTAACCCTCACTTATGGTGGAGGAATATCGTGGTTACATAAGCAGTTCTGAAAGATTACAAATATACTCATAAAAGAAAATTCTCTCAAAACTAAAAAGTCTACCTATTCTATACTCTATATTACAATTACACATTCATTACACTGTGCTAAAAAAAATAAAACTGTTATTATTTAACTTACAACTCACTACTGTACCCCACTAACAAGTGTAGGTATTTCTACCTGATTTCCTCTTCAAGCTCCCAAGAAGCTTCTTTTACTGCATGATTCCTCCATAGGACCTTTACTAGTGGTATTTTCTTACTACGCAATTCATGTTCCTTCCTGTCTACGATCTGTACTAAAGCTTCCTCATATGCTAGAGTATCACTGAATTCTAATTCTGCATAACTGACGACATGAGAAGGATCTAAGATGTATTTCCTTAACATGGAAACATGAAATACGTCATGTATTATGAACAAAGCTGGTGGTAAAGCTAACCAATAGACAACTGACCCAATCTCCTCGAATATCTCAAATGGACCAATAAACATGGGGCTCAAGTTATCCTTCTCCCCAAACCTCATTACTCTCTTCAATGGTGCTATTTTCATAAACACATGGTCACCAATTTTAAATTCCAATTCCTGGCGGTGAGTATCCGCGTAGCTATTCTGCAAACTCTATGCTGCACTGATTCTGTCTCGAATAAGTTGGACTTTATCGTATGCTTGCTGTACTATTTCTAACCCCAAAACTCGCCTCTCACCTAACTCATCCCAATACAAAGGAGAATGACATCTCCTACCATATAGTGCCTCGTAAGGTGCCATGGTGATGCTAGTTTAATAGCTATTATTGTAGGCAAATTCAACTAGTGGCAAATACTGGGTCCATCTACTCCCAAAGTCCAATACATACACTCACAGCAAATCCTTAAGTACCTAAATTGTTCTTCCTGTCTGCCCATCCATAAAATGATGAAAAGCAGTGCTAAATGCTAACTAGGACCCCAAAGCCTCCTATAAGCTCTTACAACATCGTGACGTAAAGCGTGGATCACAATCCGAGATTATAGACACTAGTACTCCATGGGGTCGAACAATCTTCTGAATTAAAATCTCTTCCATTCTGTTCATAAGGTAGCTAACTTTAATAGGTAGAAAATGAGTTGTCTTCATCAGCCGATCAACAACTACCCAAATGGCATTTTGACCATGTGGTGCTGACGATAGCCCAGTGACAAAATCCATGGATATGTGGTCCCACTTCCACTCATGGATAAAGAGTGGTTGTAACTTCCCTGTCGGCTTTTGGTGCTCAACCGCAATCTACTAGCATGTCAAGCACTACTACACAAATTTGGCAATATCCCTCTTCATGCCACTCAACCAAAAATACTCTAGCAGATCCTTATACATTTTAGTACTACTAGGAAGAACCGTGTATAGAGATCTGTGAGCCTCCTCTAAAATCGTTCTCCTAATATCATCATCTGCAAGCACACACAATTTGGTGCGAAACCTTAAAACCCCATCATCAGAGATACAAAACTCCTCTCCCTGACCATCTTGTACTCTGAGTATTACCTCTACTAATTCTGCGCCATCTCCCTAAGCGACTTTAATCTTTTCATATAATGCAAGTTGCACAACCAAGCTGGCTATAAATGCCTCAGGATTACTCTCTACTAATTCTACACCAAGTCTCTCTAAATCCATCAGGATCAGATGCTGAACCTCCATAACTGCCAGTGCTGGTCGCACTGATTTCCTACTCAGAGCATTTATTACCACATTCAATTTCCCTGGGTGGTAACTAATAGTGCAGTCATAATATTTAATGAGTTCTAGCCACTGTCTTTACCTCATATTTAAATCTTTCTAGGTAAAGAAATATTTTAAGCTATTGTGGTAGTTGAAGATTTCGCATTTCCCACCATATAAATAATGTCAAAGGGTAATTCTTTTCATATTCTTTAAGCTCTCTAGAAGCGTAGGCAATAACTCTTCCATGTTGTATTAACACACATCCAAAACCCCTCAAATATGCATCACTGTATATCAAAAATCCATCCTCCCCTGATGGAATAGCTAGTATCGGTGCTGAAATCAACCACTACTTTAACTCCTGGAAGCGCACCTCAAAATCATTAGTCTAATAAAAGTTCACATTTTTTGTTGTGAGTCGTGTTAGTGGACCTGATAATTTGGAGAAACCATCAACGAAATGTCAGTAGTAGCCTCCTAAACCCAAATAACTCTTGACCTCCTGGGCTTTTCTTGGCCTAACCCAACTCACCACTTCCTCTATCTTACTTGAGTCAACCGATATACCATCCTCGGAGATCACATGCCTAAGGAAAGTAACCTGCCTTAACTAGTATTCACATTTTTTGAATTTTTCATACAACTTTCTTTCTCTCAATATCAACAACACCAGCTTCAGATAATGCTCGTGTTCCTCAAAACTTCTTGAGTAAACCAATATATCATTAATGAAGACCACAACAAACTGGCTCAAGTACTGATAAAACATCCGATTCATTAAATCCATAAATAACGCTGGTGCATGAGTCAACCCAAACAACATCACCAAAAATTCATAATGTCCTTATCTGGTTCAGAATATTGTTTTCAAAATATCATCTGCTCTAACTTTCACCTCATGATAACCCGGCCGCAAGTCAATTTTAGAGTAGACCTGGGTCCCTTAGAGCTGATCAAATAAGTCATCAATCCTGGGAAGAAGATATCTATTCTTGACTATTAATTTGTTTATCTCCCTATAATATATGCACAAACTCATGGTCCCATCTTTCTTTTTCCACAAATATGACTGGGCCCCCCACACCGACACACTAGGCTCGATAAATCCTTTATCCAGCAACTATTGCAACTGATCTTTCAATTCCTTTAATTCAACTAGATCCATATGGTATGGTGTTTTAGATATCGGTGCCGACCTTGGTAGTAGATCCACGGTAAATTCAATCTCTCAGTCTGGAGGTAGGCCAGACAATTCTTCTAGAAAAATATTTGGGAATTCTCTAACCACTAAAATATCAACCTATTTTAGTTCTTCTTTTGGCATTTCTTTTATGTAGGCAACATACCTCTGGCAACCACCCTGTAGTAGTCTTTTCAACTAAATTACTGACACTAGCTGTGGCGAGGAACGTACACATGAAACCACAAATCCGTATTCTTGCTCACTTGGGGGGTCTAAAAATCACTTCCTTTTGATGGCAATCTATGCTGGCGTGATTAGTTGCCAGGCAATCCATACCCAGTATTACATCAAACCCCTACATATCTAGTACCACGAGATAAGCTTGTAGTACTTTTTCCTGAATGCTTATTGGAAAGTTTTGAAGTACCTTCCTACACCTCACCAGAGATCCCATCGGCGTGACTACAAACAATTCTACATCTAATAAATGTGTCTCTATCCTAGTTACTTTAACATACCTCGTTAATATAAAGGAATGGGTGGCACCTGTTTGAAACAAAACAATAATATTATTTGACACTACAGTAATTGTACCGTGACAACATCTTTAGCAGTCTCAATGTCTCTCAACGCCAATGCATAGACCCACACTGGTGTCGTATTCCTTAGTTGGCCTCCATGAGGCCTTTGATGACCACCCTGATTTGTTCAGGGAGCTGGTGCATAAATCGGTGGTCCCTGACATGTTCTAGCCATATGGTTAGGCCTCCCACAACAGTAGTAGACATTTTCCCCCAACCAGCACTCACCTGGATGGCTCCATCCACATATGGGGCAGGTGGGATAAGACTGCCCACTCTGAAATCCACTGTACTTTGTCATTTGCCTCTGACCCCCATCAGATTTACCACCCTGAAAAATCAAGGGTGCGGCCCTCTTCTTCTGCTATTATGACCCTGTCAACTAGCTTTAAGAAGTCCTGTATCCTTAGTATTGCCACCTGTCTATAAATATCTAGCTTCAAATTCCTCTTGAACATTCTGGCCTTTTTAGCTTCATCTAGAACAATATAAGGGCACAAACGTGACAACTCAATGAATTGTTCCGCGTACTGCTAGACTTTCATTGATCCCTAGGACAAGCTAAAAAACTCTTGTACTCTAGCCTCTCTAACCGAGGCAGGATAGTATCTATCAAAGAACATGTCCCTGAATCAAGCCAGGTCATCGACACTAGAATTGATCTCCACTCCTCTAGTAAACTAATGGTCATCCACCATCTCTCGGCCTCCCCGGTCAGCTTATACGTGGCATAGAGGACCCTCTGCTCATCAGTGCAATGAAGTACCCTCAAAATCTTCTCTATCTCGTACATCCAGTTCTCCGCAACTGCACGATCAGCCGCTCCTAAAAATGCTTGTGGATTCATCTTCGTTAATTTTTCTATCATGCATCCCTGAGCTGTAGATGAACCTATCTATTTCCTGGAGCTTCAAGAAATCTTAGCTATAACCTACTGAGCCACACTGCGTAACACAGCATCTAAGTTCCTGCCTCTCACACCAAAAGGCCCCGCTCCATCATCACCACTAGTGTGAGCGCTACTACCTCCTAGGCCCATCTTGCAATATTATCAATTTATTCCAAGAATCCGAACCTTACAATACTATTCTAACAAAAAATACCCCTGACCTCTTATCACTAATTTACGGTCTGACCCTACCATATGGAAATGGAAATCGTCGATAGTTTACTATGGTTTTCGGGAAATCATCACCCCAGGGAAAACATAGTTTATTATGGTTTTCTTGAAATCATCACCCCAGGGAAAACATAGAAACCACCCTACAACTATATCTCTAAATCGCAGGACAGATCCCTAAATTCTTATCCTAATTCCCCAACATTAACTCACTATTATCCATTTCCATTCTTCTTAAAATTCCATTCCAATATTCTGGTATTGTTTTCCTTTGTACTCTAGAGTCTGCAGAACCTAGCAACCTAGGCTCTGATACCAAACTGTAACAACCCAAAAATTACACATTTTTTTTTATATAAATTACTCTGATACCCTTGTAATTCTTGCTTTAATATCTCAGGCCCCAGATGGGCACGGAGGTATCCTTGTACACCCATTGACACACCTATGCAGTGGAAAACATTAAGTTATACACCCATATTTACAATACCATAATTCAATGTTTCCAAACCATATATACATATTTACACATCACCCCAGTATCATTTGCTCAAAAACATAATCCCCTGAATACTCTTACCATATAAGCAGGGCAAAATAAAAGATCTCTCTATCTGCTCGCCTGATTTGCTCGCCTATCTGGATCACTTGTAAATGTTAAACCACTAGGATGAGACAATGCTTAGTAAGAGGAAATATGCTATTTCTAGTGTGTGGTGACTGAGTTTTGTAAAGATTATAAAAACAGTATTTGAAACTGTAAAAGCTTGTAAATCAATATTCAGTATAACTTGCATTTATCATATTTTAAAATATAACTGTAATATATGAGTTTTTCTACTTTTTCATACTTCTAGTATCATACTATATTGCTAATGTTCTGTAAATCTATATACAAATACAAAAATGAAATGTTTACCTTGTAAAATTGTACGTCGTGATTTAAACCCTCATTATAGGGTTGTGCAGCCTGTAGGCGAGACTTAATCGTGGTTGGCCTACCGGATAAGTTAGCTGTTGTCTACCAATCCTCAGTCCGACCCAAAACTACAAACTCTCCAAGGCTCGGAACTAGTAACTAACTCATCAAACTGGTCCCCTCAACCTAGAATATTGGGGAGACTGGAAACTCTCCATACACGGTTTGAGGGAATCCACATACTATCTGAGATATGTGGTTCCACTTTGATCTGAAAATAGCAATGGTACCGTGCTCTACTAACTGAACATAACTTGATTCATAAGGGTCTGATTTTTTATATACTATTTCTATAAATATCCTATCGTTTTCAGCATGATTCCAAAATAACCATAACACTCTAAATCTGATATGAGAATACTTTAATATCTAACTGAATAATTGTAATATTTAACTGTATAATCTATAATGTCTGAGTGTTATGGTTTTGAAAAGCTTGATATTCTTAATTACTGTAAAATACTGGTCTATATAATATCTGTATAATATATATCCAGTAAATATCTGTCTATATCGATATATATACTGTAAATCATGATATTCTGAAAATTATACAAATTATGTACTAATCAAATATCTACTCATGCAACACAATTAAGTAATTCGATTCACATGCTCTGAAATATGTATTTTCTGTTATACTTATCATCTGAATAATAATAATAATAATTTGGTAAAACATATAATTTCTGTAGATAATCATACTAAAATTCCTATCATACCATATTTCCCTTACACTCACGGCGTACTATCTCCAAAGTCCTAAAATAATGCATATGTACATATTTCCAATAAATCAACTATATTTCCCCAAACTCACATACTAATAAATTCTCTAAATTATAATTTACCTGAGCTACTAAAAATATTTTCTGGGTCTTCAGCCCATGCCTGCAGGATCCCAAAACATCTTATTCCTGAATATATAATACCCTAATTTTACTTCACAAAACTCCAATATATTCACATATAATACAAAATCTGACCTCAAACAAACTGTGTACTTCTGAAAATACTCAAATAATCCACTCACCCTGGTTTTGGGATGGTTTTCAAACTTCTCAAATCAACATTTCGCTCTGGCTATGTTGTAGAGAATCTCCCTAGGATCATCGTGGTAGCTTCTTATAGTCAAACCAGGGAGAGACGGAACCAGAAACTTGGAGAGAAGTGCGAGAATCCCATTTTTAGAGAGAGAAAATTTTCTTCATTGAAAACCCATTTTTGCGTATTTATAGATGTCTTGACACGTGGCCTAGTCGATGAGCCACGTCACCTTGTCGATGAGTCTAAGAGGTGTTTCATCGACAAACCCTTACTCCTCATCAACAAAATTCACGTCCAGGAAATCATCCCCATGGTATCTTCTCATCGATGAGACATGTGTCCATGTCAATGATCCCAAGAAGCCTGTTTGTCGACGAAAGCTCCACCTTTCTTTTATTATTTAATTACCATAATTCTACGGGTCTCTATGTAATTGACTTATACTTAACAAGTTATGTTTTAAAAAATCTACTAAGAACATATTATCAATAACAAGGGAAGGTTTCTTACCAACCTTACTTACTCCAATGATTCTACCTTTTGCATTGTCGCTGAAGGTGAAGAATCCTCCACCCTTAGGTGTCGTGGATGCAAATTTTGCTTTGTCTCTATTTATATGTCCAGAACATCCATTATTCGTATACCATCTATCATTTGAAGAAGATCATCTCATGCACACCCACCATGGACATTCAAATGACTAATTTTGATACCCATATTTTCTTGGGTCCATGGGGATTAGTGCTAGACTCTCTTTTGACTTTCTAGACTTTCTTAATTTTAACATCTATTTTATTAAAAAGAAAGTCAAATTTTACGTAACCTAGATTTTTACATTCAAAACATGTAGTATATCTATAAGCATCTTTAGTTGGAAGATAGGATTTCGACTATCTCACAAAGTATCCCATGAAAAGATGTTTCTGTTTAAGATTTTATTTTCCATTAAAACCGAGACCTTCCTTATCTAGGGAATTTCTTTGTACTCCAATAATCCTTTTAAAATTATTTTGACCCTTTGTGAATTTATAAATAATTTTAGATTTGTCTTCCAATTTTTTTTTCTAACTCCTTAATTTTCAAATCTTTGTCTGTTATTAAAGATGCATTAGATTCATTTTGTCTTTCCGACAACTTTGAAAATTCCTTTAATTTTAATTTCAAATAAGGATTTCTCTTAGCCATTTTTTCAAGCATTTTAAGAGTATACAGATATTCCTGTTGCAATTCATTATGCGGAATCATGCTATCATCACTATCAGAATCACTAGAATAATATGATGAAGCTGAGCAAAATGAATGTACCTCGTGGTCTTCATGAGCCATTAGACATAGATTTGCAATTTGCTTGTCACTAGATTCAAAGTCTGAGCTAATGGTACTATGAGTGTCCCAACCAAGCTTTAGTGCCTTCTTCTTATTTTTGGACGCTTTCTTTAGCTAGGGATAATCCATATTGATGTGCCCAACTTCTCTACAGTTATAACAAGTAGAAGGATCATCCTTTTGCTTCCTTCTACTTGACTCTCCCCTTTCTATTTTTGAGTCCTAGAATTTTTTGGTATACCTCCTATTCATTTTTAGGAACTTTCCAAACCTCTTGGTTAGAAGAGTTGTTGGCTTTTTGAGTCCAATCTCGGTTTTGATAATGACAAACCACTAGTTACTTATGTGTGTATCTAGTGATTGAATAGATTATAAATCAACACACACATAAAGGGATTGATAATGGAATTCAAAGACGCATAAAGCTCATATGATTAGGCATTCTCCATGAAAATTAAAGAGCAAAGAAGATAAAGAAGTCATTTGTTTTTATTTTTTATTGCATTTAATCTTTAAATTTGGTATGTAATAATGGTCTGTAATAACTGCATCTCATGGATGATAGGTTTATGCTCTAAGGCCATAGTCCGTCCATAAGGAAAATCAGAAGATCATAGACAAACTTTGGTCGATCGACCTTAGGTTTTTAGGCTTAATTAAAAATCCTCAGTCGACCAATACCCTTTGAATCAAAAGACATATGCTTATTCACACAAGTTTGATAAAGCACAGAAGCCAAAATGAACTTAAATGCACATTTTAAGTAGTCTCGGTCGACTAAACCCTTGGCATTAAAAATGCCTCGGTCGACCAAATCGGTCAAAAATCAACATGTTGACTTCCCTTGGTCCACCGTTCTATTTTGAATGTGCCTCCCTCAGTCGACTGAACTATAAAGTGTTTGTCTCCCCAACTACTTGGTCGACCAAATATGTAGTTCAAAATCTTGATGGTTGGCCAAACCATATAAATGGTCGACTGGCCAAGTGCCTTGGTCAACCGAACCTATGAAGGGTTTCGGTTTGCCTTGCATTGGTCGACCACCCATTTCTTTTGTCAACCGAATCTTTTAAAATTTGAATTCCCTACTAGTGCTCAGCGGACCGCTGGTTCTCTTCGGTCAACCAAACTTTCATGTTTGGTCAACCACCCTTGTCCTCAGTCAACTGAACCTCCCAGTTCAGGCCATTTTTAAATGCTTAAACACACTTAAAAATTAATTTAACTTTTCTAATAATACTCAGCATGGCCCCAACAGTCATTTTTTTCGCCCAACTCTATACATACCCCTTCATAATTCATAATTAGCAAGATGATTAGTTAGAAAAACCTCTAAAAATTTGATATCCTATTTTCATCTTCCTAAGCCTATTTTTTTCATCCTCCCTTTATTATTACATTGAAAAGTCATTTTCTAAAAAGAGTGCTTGCTTGATATTATCTTGTTGAGAATAAGCAAATTATTTTCCTTGTGATTTAATTCATAAAACTTATTTTGGGAAAAACCTTCTTGAGTTAGTGAGTCTTTGCATACTTGTTGCAAGGTTCAAGACCTTGTCTTTTATTTTAGTAAAATATGTTTGACAAGTCGTAAACCCTATTGTCTATTGTGCTTGATATTTGAAAAATCTCATTGAGATATTTTCTTAGGGCTGTAAAATATATATATATATATATTTGAGCACTCATCATACACATTTTTATTCAAAAGATTATTTTAGTGAAAATCACATTCTTACTTTGAGCTTAAATCCTTATCATACGTGAGTGTATTAAGCATATTGTTGTACATCATCTACTTATTTTAAAAGCATATTTCCTTGTACACAAAATTTATTTTAATATCTATTGTATTCCCGACGGGTGGTCTGAAGAGGGAGACTAGCCTTATGAATAGTCCTGAATTTGCTCAAACCCGGTTAGGAGAGCACCGGACTAGTTCAGACTCGGTTATGAGAATTAGGTGCACCATCTTGGTAAGGTGTTGTAAACGGTGTCGCTCCACCCATGAAGTGAGCAACTAGTAGAATCTTTGAGTTGCGGCTTAAAGCAGGGACGTAGGCAGTATGGCCGAACCCTGATAACATATTTGGTGTAATTTTTTATTTTTTTGAAATTTATTTTCCGCACCTGCATGTTATTAGTTATTGCTTTGATCATTTTACATATATGCATTGAATGATTAATAATACTGAGATTGGTTTATTAGATTAAATATTTGCTCGGTAGTTTATCCATTGAATTGGTATGTGTTTAGACAAACCCTAGGTTTGTGTAATATTGTTTGTGGAATTTGAATTGACCTAGGAGAAAACTTTTAAATATCCAATTCACCCCCCCCCCTCTTGGGAATACACCAATTCCAACAAGAGCTATATTATTATCTGATTCTCAATAGTTTTCTTCACTGGAATTGCTTGAGGATGCTTTGAGGGCTGTTACTTTCTTAGTTTTATTCTGCTCACTTAGTCTTTCATTTATTGTCAGCTCATATGTTATGAGCAACCTGATCAACTCATCTAGTGCCATTGCTTTCAGGCTCCGTCCTTCTGCTATGGGTGTAGCCTTTGCCTCCCAAATTTGTGGTAATCCCCTATAAATTTTCTTGATCATTTCATAAGTGGGGTAAGTTTTACCAAGAACATGCAATGAATTCGTGATGTGAGTGAACCTGGTGTACATGGATTGAATAGATTCACTAGAAGACATTTTAAAAGCTTCGTATTCACTTGTTAGCATATCTATTCTACTGCCTTTTACATCTTTAGTGCCATCATAAGTGACTTCTAATTTATCGCATATTTCCTTAGCAGTTGTACATGTCGTGACCCTATTAAATTCATTTACGTCTAAAGCACAATATAACATATTCATTGCAATAGCATTTATTTGAAGAGCTTTCATGTCCTCATCTATGTATTCATCTTCAATTTTAGGTATATTTTCTTTCTCTACAATTTTCATAGAAATATGACTTCCTCTAGAAACAACTTTCAATACTTTCCAATCAGCATTTTGAAGAAAGATTCTCATTCTTTGTTTCCATTATGTGTAGTTAACACCAAAAAAATGGGTGGTCGTGTGGATGAGTGTCCCCCACCGAATGGAGTTACACCAATGTGTGCCATTGTAATCTTTCACAAAAAACATGTTTAACTATAGTGTAACCTCACTCTGATACCAAATGTTAATTTAGGTGTAATCCCAAAAGGGGGGCTGAATTGGGTATTTAAAAATTTCTTAAGATTATTGTATCACTTAATCCCTAATTTAATATTTAATAGAATAATCACAAGTTAGGGAATGCTTAGATTTCAATTTATTACACTATTTAATAAAAGTAATATCTTAATAAGCTTCATGTTACCCAATTAACTCTCAAGTGCACATAATATTTAGCAACATACATACATATAAGATTGACAGTTAAACGCAAAGGGAAATTAAAAGGAGATGAGGGAAGAGAGATGCAAACACAAAATTTTACGAGGTTTGGCCTACCTCGGCCTACGTCCTCACCTCGAGCAACCCACTTAAGGATTCCACTAATTTGCTTATTTAATTGGGAAAGAGCTTCCCTTTACACTCCACTACTTACAAGAGGTGTAGCTTCCTCCTCACCCAAGTTCAAAACCCAAAACGTCAATAAAATAATAAGATTACAATTTTCTACAAACTCAAATGCTCCTTAACAAGCTAATGAGTACAATCAAATCTTAATACATACTCAAATGATATAACTCGAAGCTTAATAGAATGTATGTAATATGATGAATGAAATTATTTTGCAATAATAATTCGATAATCTTTGAATAAATATATGTATGACTATTATGCTTCCAAAATTAAATCCAACTATATGATCTTTATAAAAATATATGTAAAATAGTTTTGCTCCAAAAGATTGAAATGAAATAGTTTTTTGCAATAATGAAACTGATATGAAATCTTTGAATAAGATATATAAAAGTGAATGCTTTCAAATATTTATGCTTAGATAAGCCCTTTAAAAATTCTTCAAGTAATATATATATGTATATATATATATATATATATATATATATATGAAGATCTCAAGTTCTTGCTCTCGAGGAATATTTAATAATTGAATTATGAGAGTATAAACCCTTTGATAATGAAGATCTATATATCAAAAATGATACTTTGTTTACCAAACCTCAAAGAACACGATTTTTCTTGCAAAAATATGAGTGAATTCTCTTTGATCATGAGAGTAATGTGTGCCTAAAAATCTGAATGCAACAGCGTGTAGGCAAGAGGTTCAAACATTGCGAAAGTACTTTTCGTCTTTTTTCTCTTCTTGTTCTTCTTGTTGTTCTTCTATGTAAGACTAGGGTTTTAGGTTAAAATATATAAGCATGGTCAGCAGATGGGCACATCTTGACTGTTAGATCAATCAAGATATATTTTAGTTAAGAAAATTCTGCCCATTGGGTGCTGGAGCGTCAGTCTGCCCGATAGAATCGTCGGCGAGTGCACATCTTTGTCAATGAGTGTTCAACACTCATTTGTCGACAAGAACATGGGTTCATCAATGGGTGGATTGTCTGAGATTTTTGAGCTCTTTTCTATTCTCTCGTCAACGAGAGCAAAGCATTCGCTGCGGAGTGGCCTTTATGAATTCATCGACGACGCCAAGAGGTTCATCGATGAGGCCTCTATTTTTTAGAACAATTTGCCTCTAAAATATCCATCCAACCTAGAACTGATGTAAATAGATTTTTCACGAAATGAATGAGTCCTAAGGTCAAACTAAGGTTTTTTTGAGCTTCTAACTACATCATATGAGATATGTAAATACAAGTAATACTAAATAACCATTACAATTGAAAACTTGAAGTTTCTTCATCCTTTTGCTTTTCTAATTCCATGGAGTGTGTCAGGTTGTATATGCTTTAAGTTCCTCATGGCTTCCATGACATTCTTACCTTTCGTGCACGCTAAGTAATTATCTTGTTCACAATCTCAATGTAAAGGTAAGACACTATGTGATTTGTTATTATCAAAATGGGATTAGACTCATAGAGTAAACATATCTAGTGATACCTTTGGCGATTGATTAAACAAGAAACACGTCATACTTGCTAACTTTACCAAGAGTTTCTTTGCAAGCCCTGCATATAACCTGTCATACTCATAAAACTCCTTTAGCACCAGTGTACACAACTTCAACATTTGACCTGTAGAATTCTCTCCTAGTCTAGTATTCCACCTCAGTCACAAGTTTAACCTAGGAAACATCTCCAACTTGTGCCTCACGAAACACCCCCAGTCCTTTTTGAAATTAGGATTGCTTCCCAAGAGGGGGTGAATTGGGATTAAAAAAAAAATTATTCCCTTTTTAATACTTTTGTGTTATAACAATAATCACACCTCAACCACAATCACAAAAATCAAACACTTAATAATAGCCTTGTAGTAATGTGTAAAGTTTGTTGAATTTGTATAAGCCCTGTTGTTAAATTCCACAAACAACCTTCTTCCTAATGTTCAGCTTTTAAATAAACTTTCAGTTTAATAAGTTAAAGATGATCAACCAACGTAGTCCCTTTCGGCTTCTACAATCAATGTTGATCAAACCAAAACAAATTACCTTCCGGTCTATTTAACAACCAAACATTTAGAATTTAGAGTTTGATAAAGTATCCACGCAATTTATAAATTTTGCTGAAAAGTAAAGAGTAGGGAAGAGAGAAGACCACAAGATTTTATGAGGTTCGGCTTCAACACAGCCTACGTCCTCGCCCTTGGCAAAACCACCAAATGATTCACTATCATTGTTCCTTTACCAAGCGGAACAATACCGATTACAACACTCCTTGGTTAAGGCTAGAGACCGCCTTCTCCAAACAATATTCCCTTGTTTATCCAACGATTCAATACTCGAACCATCTATCAATCTGTTACAAAGATTTAAAACATGATGTACAACAATTGCTCCTTATAGAGCTGATTAGTACAGATCAAAAACTATATACTTTAGTAAATTCACAATACAAAATTCAGATTGAAGCTCTAGAGTTTTATCACCGTAGGAATCTTTCAAATGATAAAAGAATTAATGATTGTAGCGCAATATCAGTGAGAAAATCAGCAGAACTTTAGAGAACTTCGTGGATGTTGTGAGCAACAAAGAACTTTCAAAATTTCAGAATGCTTGAGAGAGAGTTTGATTGCTGATTTGAAATCTTGGTGTCTAAATTAATGTAACTTGAGGGTACTTATAAATGTAGAAAGGTTTCTAACTTGTTCCCCAAGTTTACTTGGTTTTGGATTAATTTGGGCTTCAAGTAATTTAAATTTTAAAAATATGCTCGTTGAGTATTTTGAATTTTGCCGCGAGCCAGACGAATGTGTGCTCTCTGGTAGTCGTCTATCCATGTATTTCAAAGAAAATTTTCACAAACAGAAAGGTGGCAGTCGTCTGTCCTTAGGGTGGCAGTTGCCTATCACTGAACAACTATATTTTTTAACACACACAGAAAAGTGGTAGTCAGTTGACAAAACCCACACAGACGTCTCATTTTGCACTGACAGTTGTCTGTCAAGTGCTTTCCAGTCGTCTATCATGTTTCTGTTACTTGTTTAAGATCCTTGAAAAATATGCCAGTCATTTTTCCATAGACAGACAGTCGTCTATCAAGCAGATTTTCCTTCTTGTAAAAACATCTTTATCTCTCTCATATTTTATTAATTAATCTTGGAATATTAACTTGCTTAACTTTGAAAAAAAAATGTTCCAAGACTTTAAAACTTAAGGTTTCTAAGTGTGTCTTTGCCTAATGAGTTTCAAAAAGAACATTCATAATTGAATCAACTTGAAGTACTTACAAAGCTTTGTTCTAAAAACAAATTTGACACTTCTTTTCATTGAGTTCTTTTTGTCACTGATCTTTGATCTTTCAGACATCTCTGAGCTTTCATTATGGATCACTTGCATTTATGTGAGGCTTTCCTTATTCCGTGATCCTTGTGAGCTTTTGAAGATATGGCATTTAAGTTTGAGCTTTCCAAATTTTCCTTTCTATTACTGAAATCATCTTTTCCTGAAATAGTATCACTTGGAAACACATTAGATAACCTTACTTTATTATCATCAAAATCAAGAGTTGTAAGCCTAGCTAGGCCAACAATCTTCCGCTTTTTGATGATGAAAAAGAAAGAGCAAAGATATAAAAAATAATAATACTTCCCCTATCAATAAGCATAGGCTCGACATAATTTCACATTTAACATTGAAGCATATTCATCGAGACAAATACATAGAACTCATAGTTCATCAAACTAGAAACATAGACTCATAGAATTTGCGCGCACACATACACCCCCTTTTGACATCAACCAAAAGGCATAATACATCCATAAACTGAGCATGTGTGGCATACAAAACAACAAAAAATTCAAACATCATCAAAATTCTTTAGTCAAGTATCAGAATCTGTGTCACTTTCTGCAGCAATTCTTTTTCCTTTAGATTGTTGTGATCCTTCTTCTTCTTCTTCTTCAGCTTCAGCAGAGTCTTCATTTGATTTTTCCTAAGAGTCTTCATCATTTTTTTCATTACTTTATTTATTTGAATCAGTGTCATTTTGTGTGACACATTGCTCTATTTTGTCAAGACATTTTTCTAGTAAAGTGTATTTATCATCAATATTTGCGATCTTGTCTCAAAGAGAAGCAAAACCATCCCTCATATCAGAACTGAAGCTGGAATAATGCTGATAAAAAGGAAGAAACCGTGTGGCATATTGGCTTCTTCAGGAGCTGGATTACGTTCTTCTAGTGCTGGTCGTGCAAGTCTATTTCCATTAAACATCCATCCCTCTATATATTTCTTGTAACCCATCATTTTTTAAAGTAGTGGAGGAGAATATGTTGTAGTGGGTTCGCTTCATTATTTTGGAAGATGGAGTGAGGACTTGGAAGTGAGAAAAAACTAATGAAAGAATACCACCATATGGAAGCCCAATTCTAGGAGATTAGAGCTTCATGACCATCCATTTGAGTATGAGGCTAGCTAAATCTAATTTCTCCCATTTTAGTATGTACCACATGACAAAGCAATCAAAGAAGGAGATATGATCAAAGGATCCTAATCGAGGAATTATATTATAAGCAATGATCTTGTGAAGAATCTATGCTTGCAAATTGAGCTGTCTGTATTGTGAAGAATTTCCAAAATAGATGGGTTGATCGTTCATCACAAGAGGCAGAAATTCTTGTGGTGAAAAACTCTACTCCATTGTCCACTATTTTTTTATTGGATTGCACTCAAAATCACCATGCTTTGTACGAAGTATTTTCCTTAGTAATGTGGAGTACGTGTGGTCTTTTGGCCAAATACTTCGGTGGCAAATCCAACATCTTTCTTTACCAAGTTGGAATAAAAAAGTTTGATTTGATCAGGGTAATATCCCTTAACTTGGTGAAGAATAAACTTAACCCATCTTATATTTTTGAATAATTCAAGAATCTTAGGGAAATTTTATTCATAGAAAAAGACATCGATTACCTTACCAAATATGGGATCGATAGTTGAGATGTGATTTTGGTACAATGCTTTTGCGTGATATGAGACTAACCACTTTTCAATTTCATTGTTGCTAGTTGGCCTTAAAGAAGAGGATGCTTTAACCTTTTTCCTGACTATTTTGGTTTGTGGCATTTTGATGAAGCACGAGTTTAAGGAACCCTAGATGTGAAGGATTTATGGTTTTGATGGAGTGACGTTGGGAAGAGGTTTGGAGACGAGAAACATAGAGAATAGATGAAGAGGAGCTACTTTAGTGAAGGGTAGATGAGTGGACAGGCATCTGGGGCTTTAAAAAGAGTGTTTTACATGTTAAATAAACGTGAACTGCCGCGAGACAGGGGTCTGTCATCAAGGTGACAATCGTCTGTCAACTGTCTTTCTAGATAGACAGTAGCCTGTCAGGCGCCTACCTTGTGTCTATTAGTCGTTTGCCCTAAAGAAAAATTATTTTCTCTCTTAGTTAACCTCTTGTATATGTAACATTCTCAATTCCCGTTGGATAAATACAAATTGATCTTCAACCAGTGGTTTTGTGAATATATTAGCTAATTGATTGTGAGTGTTAACAAATTCAAGAACTATTTCTTTCTTATCTACATTATCTCTTAAGAAATGATGATGTATATCAATATGTTTGGTTCTTGAGTATGATACTGGATCCTTTGAAATATTTATAACACTTGTATTGTCACACTTTATATGGATTGTTTGATATTGAATTTTGAAGTCCCTTAATTATTGTTTCATATATAACGTTTGAGCACAACAGTCCCCAACTGCTATGTATTCTGCTCTAGCTGTAGATAATGTTATGGAATCTTATTTATTTGAAAACCAAGAAAATAGTGAGTGTCCTAAAAAGTGACAAGTCCCATTATTGCTCTTTCTATCTATTTTGCATCCTACATGATCCGCATCTAAATAACTTATTATTTCGAAATGAGTTCCCTTTGGATATCATAAACCTAGTTCAAGTGTGCCTAGTAAATATCTAAGGATTCGTTTAACTGCGATTTGATGTGATTCCTTAAGAGTCGAATGAAACCTAGCACACATACAAATACTAAACATGATATCCGGTCTACTTGCTGTTAAATAAAGTAAGCTTCCTATCATTCCTCGGTAATATTTGGTATCTACTTGTTCTCCTTCTTCATCCTTGTCAAGACTCATTAAGGTGCTCATGGGAGTTCCTATGGGTTTGCTTTCTTCCATATCAAACTTTTTTAACATGTCTTTGATATATTTAGTCTGATTTATGAATGTTCCATTTTTAGCTTGTTTAATTTGTAACCCTAGGAAGTAGTTTAATTCTCTCATCATGCTCATTTCAAACTCTCTTTGCATAGTTGTAGCAAATTCATTACATAAATCTTCATGAGTTGCTCCAAATATGATATCATTAACATAAATTTGTACCATAAGCATATCATATTTTTTATTTTTATAAATAAAGTGCTATCTATCTTTCCTCTTGAAAAATTCTTTTGGCGTGGGAATTTGCTTAGTTTTTCATAACAAGCTCTAGGAGCTTGTTTCAATCCATATAAGGCTTCAGTTAACTTGAATACATGATTTGGGTTTTTAGGATCTTCAAATCCTGGAGGTTGTTTAACATAAACTTCTTCATTTATATAACCGTTTAAAAATGCATTTTTTACATCCATTTGGTATAATTTAAAATCTTTATGTGCTGCATAGGCAAGAAGCATCCTTATAGCTTCCATTTTTTCTATGGGAGCAAAGGTTTCTTCATGATCGATACCTTCTTCTTGATTATAACCTTGTGCTATTAACCTAGTTTTGTTTCTAATAACTACTCCATTTTCATCCTTCTTATTTCTAACTACCCATTTGGTTCCTATGATTGATTTATCTTTCGGTTTAAGTATAAGTTCCCATACTTGAATCCTTTCAAATTGATTTAGTTCCTCCTGCATAGCTATAATCCAAGAATCATCTTTTAAGACTTCTTCTATATTCTTGGGTTCATCTTGAGACAAAAAAGCATAATGATTACAAATATTTTTTTAATGAGGCTCTAGTGGTTATTCCTTTTGATGGTTCACCAAGAATTTGATCCTTTGGGTGACTTTTAACATATCTCCATTCTTTAGGTAGTTCTAGATTTTCTATAATGTTTTCATTTGAAGCTTCATTATTATTTTCTTCTTTTATTTTAAGATCTTCTTCTTTTTGTGAGATATCTTCTTTTTCATCATTCTTAACTTTATTGTCATAATTATTTGATTCATCAAATGTTACGTGTATTGATTCAATAATAGTAAGAGTCCTTTTATTATAAACCCTATAAGGTTTACTATTTGTAGAATAACCTAAGAAGATACCTTCATCAAATTTTGCATCGAACTTTCCTAAATCATCTTTAGTATTAAGAATAAAGCATTTGCACCCAAATACATGAAAGTAGAAAATGTTGGGTTTTCTACCTTTCCATAGTCCATTCGATGTTTTTTCCATACTTGATCTTATGGAAACCTTATTTATAATGTATCAAGTTGTATTCACAGCTTTCGCCCAAAAGTATTTGGGTAGATTATTTTCGTTTCTTATGGTTCTTGGCATTTCTTGGAGGGTTCTATTTTTTCTTTCTACAACTCCATTTTATTGGGGAGTCCTAGGTGCTGAAAAATTATGGTTTATTCCATGTTCATTACAGAATTTATCAACATATTTGTTTTTAAATTCCCTACCTTGATCACTTCTAAAAATAGTTATATTATAGCCTTTTTCATTTTGTAATTTCTTGCATAAGGTGATTAGCATGTCACAAGCTTCATCTTTATTTGCTAAGAATAATACCCATGCAAATATTGAATAATCATCTACAATTACAAAAGCATATCATTTGCCTCCTAAGCTTAAGGTTCTAGTTGGGCCAATTAAGTATAGGTGCAAGAGTTCTAGGGGTCTTTTAGTAGATATGTATTTTTTCTTTTTGAAACTTGTTTTGACTTGCTTTCCTTTTTGGCATGCATCACACATCTTATCTTTTATGAATTTAGTATTTGTTAATCCTTTTACAAGATTTTTCTTAGATAATTTGGATAAAAGATCCATACTAGCATGTCCTAGTTTCCTATGCCAAAGCCAACTCATTTCATTCATTGTAGCTAAACATGTTTTTATTTACCTATTTTTCCAATGGCAATAACTTTACCTTTGCCATTGTCGCCGAAGGTGATGTATCCCCCATCCTTTTGTTTTAATGTGGTGAACTTGGTCCTATCACCGGTCATGTGCCTTGAACACCCACTATCCAAATACCATTTATTTGTTGATGGTGTTGTCCTAAAGCATACCTACAGTGAGGGATTCATTGTGCTAGTCTTTGGAACCAAAATTCTCTTAACTTTCTTTGAATTGTTTTCAGTTCCATTATTTTTTTTTTGGATTGCGCACCGGGTATCCACGTGCCCATTTTACGATCCACGTGACTAATCCTGCACCCCTTGAAGTTGACCCCACAACTCCAAAGGGAGGGTAAATTCAGGAGTCTAGGAGCGGAAACGAACCCGGGAGGGTTTGAACGCCTGACCTCCTGAAAGGCACTCCCGCAACCCGCACTACCACCTGATCCACACCCTAGGGGTTGTTTTTAGTTCCAATATTTACTTTCCATTCTCCTTGTACTTTAACATATTTTCCTTTTAGTGGGCAATTGAACATTACATGACCTTTATTCTTGCACATGTGGCAGGTGGTGTGTTCATGTTTGTTATTTGAAGTACTAGCATAGTGCTTGGCTTCTTTGACAAAATATCACATGTATAATTTTTTACTTCTTTTATTTGTTTTTCCATTATAACCTATCCCTTCTTTATTTCCATGTAATCTTTGTTGTCCAATCATTTTTTCAAAATTTTATTTTCTTTTGGTAAAGTTATATATAATTTTTTCTTTATCCTCTACTAATTATTTAAGTTCAATTATCTCTAACTCTTTTTTTTTTTAAATCAACTTTTTTAATTTTTCCTATCTCTTGAGTAATTTCTTTTATTTCATTTTCTAATTTTTCAATACAAGAATCTTTCTCTTTTCCATTGGTTTTAGATGCTTCAAGTTGCTTCATTAATTCTTTATTTTGATCTTTCAAAGTAATGTTTCTCTTTGAAATTTTTATGAATCTTTTATGTAAAGAAATTAACTCAACTTGTAATTCCTTATAGGAAGGCATACTATCGCAAGATTCATCACAACACTCATTGTAAGATTCTGTTGAGGAGTAGTAGGAATTTACCTCTTCGTCATTCGCCATGAAGCATATATTTGCCATCTCTTATCCACTTGACTCATTTTCCGTCCCGCTAGAGCTTGAATCATCCCAAGTGGCCTTCATAGCTTCCTTATTTTTCTTCTTGTCTTTCTTGAGTAACGGGCAGTCCGGCTTGATGTGCCTTGGTTTCTTGCAATGATAGCATATAAGAGGTTCATTTTTACTTTTATTTTTTTTTCTACTTGTTTCTCATTTTTCGGGTTTCTTTTTATTAAACTTTCTATGAAACCTTTTATTTTTCATATAGAATTTACCCAGTCTTTTAGTGATGAATGCTAATTCATCCTTATCTAAGTCGCTTGATTCTCTTTCCTCTTCACTTGAGCTATTACTAGAAGCTTTTAATGCAATGGACCTTTTATGCTTTGGTTCATGATTTCTTTCCTTTAAAGTCATTTCATAGGTAAGTAATGAACCTATGAGTTCATCTAGAGAGGTGGTTTTAAGATTTCTACCTTTCGTGATAGTAGTAGCCTTTGGTTCCCTTATGGAGGGAAGGTCTCTTATAATTTTTCTAATCATTTCGCAGGTAGTATAAGTCTTTCCTAAGGCACTTAAGGAATTGATTATGTGGGTAAATCTGGTATACATACTAGAGATTGGTTCATCTGAGTTCATTTTGAATGCTTCATACTCACTCGTTAACATATCTATCCTGTTGTCCATAACATCTATTGTTCTTTCATATGTTACTTCTAATTTGTCCCATATTTCTTTAGCTGTCTTACAGGCCATGACCCTATTGAACTCATTAACATCTAAAGCACAGTATAGGGCATTTATAACACTTGAACTTATTTGGATTATCTTATAGTCTATATCGGTCATATCTTTTTTTTCTTTGGGAATTTGTTTTCCATCTATTACCTTAGTATGGATTAGGTCTCCATCCATAACTACTTCTCAAGTCTTCCAATCCATGTGTTGGAGATATATTTGCATTCTCTTTTTCCAAAAGGCATAGTTGTGTCCACAAAAGATTGGTGGACGGGTTGAGGATTAGCCCTCACCGAAGGGTGCAACTCCTATATTTTCCATTTGACCTTTCTATAGTTTCTTGTTAGGAATTACTATAACTAGGCTCTAATACCAATTGAAATTATGATAGCTTCCCAAGAGGGGGGTGAATTGGGATAAAAAAAATTTATTCCCTTTTTAATATTTCTGTGTTATACAATAATGACACCTCAACCAAAATCACAAAATTGATTCAAAATAATCACAACCAAAACAAAATAAGCAAACACTTAATAATAGCTCTGTCGTAATGTGTAAACTTGCTGAATTTGTATAATCCTTGTTGTTAAATTCCACAAAAAACCTTCTTCCCAATGTTCAGCTTTTAAATAAAATTTCATTTTAATAAGTTAAAGATGATCAACCAACATAGTCCATTCGATTTCCGCAATCAATGCTGATCAAACCAAAATAAATTACCTTCTGGTCTATTTAACAACCAAACATTTAGAATTCAGAGTTTGATAAAGCATCCATGCAATTTATAAATTTTGCTGAGAAATAAAGAGTAGGGAAGAGAGAAGAACACAAGATTTTACGAGGTTCGGCTTCAACACAGCCTACGTCCTCGCCCTTGGAAAAACCACCAAAGGATTCACTATCACCGTTCCTTTACCAAGCGAAACAATACCGATTACAACACTCCTTGGTTAAGGCTAGAGCCCGCCTTCTCCAAACAATATTCCCTTGTTTGGTCCAACGATTCAACACTTGAACTGACTATCAATGTGTTGCAAAGATTTAAAACAAGATGTACAAGAATTGCTTCTTAAAAATCTGATTAGTACAAATCAAAAACTATATACTTCAGTAAATTCACAATACAAAATTCAAATTGAAGACCTAGAGTTTTATCACTGTAGGAATCTTTCAATAGATGAAAGAATTAACGATTGTGGCGCAATATCAGTGAGAAAATTGGTAGAACATTAGAGAACTTCGTGGGTGTTGTGAGCAACAAAGAAATTTCATAATTTCAGAATGCTTAAGAGAGAGTTTGATTACTGATTTGAAATTTTGGTGTCTAAATCAATGTAACTTGAGGGTATTTATAGATGTAGAAAGGTTTCTAACTTGTTCCCCAAAATTACTTGGAGTAGGGTCTAAGTTTTGGATTAATTTGGGCTTCAAGTAATTTAAATTTTAAAAATATGCCCGTTGAGTATTTTGAATTTTGCCGCAAACCAAACGACTGTGTGCCCTCTAGCAATCGTCTGTCCATGTATTTCAAAGGCAACTTTCACAACCAGAAAGGTGGCAGTCGTCTGTCCTCAGGGTGACAGTTTTCTATCATTGACCAACTTTTATTTTTTAACACATACAGAAGAGTGGCAATCGGCTAACAAAACCCACACAGACATCTCATTTTGCACTAACAGTCATCTGTCAAGTGCTTGTCAGTCGTCTGTTATAATTTTGTTACCTGTTTAAAAACCTTTAAAAATATGCTAGTCATCTGTCAAGTAGATTTTCCTTCTTTTAAAAACATCTTTATCTCTCTCATATTTTCTTAATTAATCTTGGAATATTAACTTGTTTAACTTTGAAAAACATGTTCCAAGACTTTAAAACTTCAGGTTTCTAAGTGTCTCTTTGCCTAATGAGCTTCAAAAAAACATTCATACTTGAATCAACTTGAAGTACTTACAAAGCTTTGTTCTAGAAACAAATTTGACATTTCATTGCTTTGAGTTCTTTTTGTCGCCGATCTTTGATCTTTTAGACATCTCTGAGCTTTCATTATGGATCCCTTGCATTTATGTGAGGCTTTCCTTATTCCTTGATCCTTGTGAGCTTTTGAAGATATGGCATTTGAAGTTTGAGCTTTTGGAATTTTTCTTTCTATTATTGAAATCATCTTTGCCTGGAATAGTATCACTTGGAAACACATTAGATAACCTTACTTTGTTATCATCAAAATCAAAAGTTGTAAGCCTAGCTAGGCCAACACTTTTAAGATAAACTCACGAAATACCCATGTCCAACCCGTGATGCTGCTCTCATCAGTCCCCAAATGTCAAAAATAATGTTGTTAAGAATACCCTCCATTTTTGTGTGGGATTGTTTTACATAAAATGGTATTATTTGACTCATAACTTTAGTTGCAACTTGAAAACTAAGGTATAGTCTCGAAAGGGGGGGGGGGTTAATTGGGCTATTAAATTTTTTTTTTTAATTCTTTTATGAATTCTTTGACCTCTTATTAATTAATCAAATATCCAGAAAAGCTTAGTGAATCAATCCTTAACAGCACACAAGTGAACCAAAACTTAAACAAACATTCAACAAATCAATCAACTTTAAAGTAATTAACCACTCAATATAATATTCAGCTTTTTGTATGTAGCCCTTTGTATTGATTGATTCAAGCCCTGTATTGATGGATTTGATTTTCAATGTGAAGCACAATATGAAATTCAACACTCTTTCCAAAAATTTGGACCTTAAATAAACTTTTAGTTAAAGAGTCTTTGGCTGTTGAACCGATTAACGTACTCCCTTATGGTTTCCGAAATTTGTGTTCGTCAACTAACATACTTCCTTTCGATTTCCGAAAATTCCCAAAAACAAATTAAGCTTTAGTTTATTTAATATGCAATCCATGTAATGTATATGATCAGAAATTAAACACAACCACACAGTTAATATTTGGTGAAAATTAAAAGGAATAGGGAAAGAGAGTGACACCACGTTTTTTACGAGGTTTGACTTATCCCCAACCTACGTCATTGCCTTTGGCAAATACCACCAAATGATTCCACTACACTATTCCTTTCCGAGTGGAACAAACCTTTTACAAGTGATATCCCATGCTTAGACACTCCTTAAGAAGGCTAGAGCAATGCCTCTCCAAGCGATACACCACATTTAGTCACTTCTTCAATAGGCTAGAGCAACACCTCTCTAAGAGAAACCCCACACTCAGTTAGTCCTTCAACAAGCTAGAGGAACGCCTCTCCAAGTGATACCCCATGCTTGGTCAATGATCCAAATCATCCTTAAACTGTCAAAGAACTACAAGAATACAAAGAAAAACTCTGCGTACAAGAACACCATCAAGCATATTAGTACAAATTGAAACACTATGTACTTCAATATTAAATATCAATATGAAATAAGATGAAGCACAGGATTAGATATCACCAGAGGTTCTTTCATAGGATTTGAGAAATCTCACTAGCAAACTTAGAGCCGTAGGCTTTTGATAAGCAACAATTTCAATAGTATTCTTCCAGTAGAATTTGAGCAAGAGTGAACTTTAGAAGAGATTGCAAGTAGAGTGCTTGAATGTTGATTGTATGTGTTGGCCTAATAAGGCTTACAATTCTTATTTTGATGATAACAAATCAATGATATGTTTAATATGGTTCAAGTAAATTTTTTTCAGGAAAGTGACAAACCCCAAGTGCATAAAGAAGCCTATGAATTACAAAGAATTCTTGAATAATACAAGTATAGTTTATGGATTACAAAGAATCCTTGAAGAACACAAAGAAAAGCTTATGGATTACAAAGAGCATGAGGAATACAATTATACTGGTGAAAAGCTCAAATAAAAGATTGAAACAACAAAGACGATGGAAGAACAAGATTGAAGATTAAAGAATTATATTGTAGGATGTTCTTAATGTAAGTACTTCAAAGGTTAAACTCAAATATAAAGTGGTTGAAGCTCATAGAAAATCAAAAATATTTTTTTTTAACATATATACTCTAAAAAGTATTTTTTTCATAAATAAAATGGGCTTAAGAAGGGAAGATTTTTTAAACCATTTTTTTAAACATATATAGCCTAAAAAGTATTTT
The DNA here is from genome assembly GCF_029873635.1 of Malania oleifera. NCBI lineage: Eukaryota > Viridiplantae > Streptophyta > Magnoliopsida > Santalales > Ximeniaceae > Malania > Malania oleifera. Next base: position 76,970,642 of record NC_080419.1, on the reverse strand, counting down.
TTTTAATAAATAAAAAGGGCTTAAGAAGGGAAGATTTTTTAAACCATGTTTTTAAACATTTTATTTCAAAATATTTAGAAATGAATTTTAGGAATCTTTGGGAGTAATGGATGGCTTCTAAAAACATCTATAAATAGTGAAAAGCTTCAAAGGTTTAAAATAATGATCATAGAGGCAATATTAAAAGGTTTTTGAAATTTAGAAATTCTCAAAAGTTTCAGATCCAGAAATCTTCTAAAGTTTCAAATCCAGAAATCTTCAAAGTTTCAAATCCAGCAATCTTCAAAGTTTAAGATCAAGCAACCTTCAAGGTTTTTAGATCAAGCTACTTTTCAAAGGTTTTTAGATCAAGTGATTTTCAAATATTCAAATTTCTTAAAGGATCTAAATTTTCTTGTGCTTAAACTTTCTGATCTGATATTGATTTATATTTTTGAAGCAAAGCTTTAAAAAATCAGAATATTTCATTTTCTTTGAAAAATCATTTGGTAATTTATACTAAGCATTGAGCTTCAAATTTCTTATATTTGAATTACTTTGGAGTATAAGTGAGCTGATCATTGTACTAATCTACTCTATTGTGAGAGTTCTCTTTTGTACACAAATTTATTTATCATCATTCTTAAACAATTCAGAGTTGTTGAATCGTTGGACCAAACAAGGGGTTATTGTTTGGAGAGGCAGACTCTAGCCTGATAGAAGGAGTGGTTGTAAATTGGTATTGTTCCACCAGGTAACGGAACTGATATAGTGGAATCCTTTGGTGTTTTGCCAAAGGCGAGGACGTAGGCTGTGTTGAAGCCGAACCTCGTAAAAATCTTGTGTCTTTCTCTCTACTTTACTTTATATTATTTACTTGCTATTGTGGTATGATTTAAATGTGCAGGTTGCAGATTCCTAAGTGAGAAAGAAACAAAGGTACTTGATATTTAGAAAGTACGTTTTGATTAATTATTTGCGGAAACCCAAAAAGGGAGTACGTTGGTCAATCTGCGGAAATCTTGATCAAGTAAAGTGCATAATAAGAGTTTACAGAAAAATCAATTAAAGCTCTAATATTTTTGGTTGAATGATTGAATTACGTTGATTTCATTAATTGACTTGTGAATTTAAATTTCTGTATTTTTAAGTGTAGTTATCGTTTATATATATCTTGTTTCTGGGTAATTAAAATCAATAGCTTTAAAATCATTAAAATTTAAAGAGATTCCAATTCACCCCCCCCCCCCGGCGGCTCTTGGAAAGCTATTCCTCATTGCAATTGGTATCAGAGCCTAGTTATAGAAATTCCTAACAAGAATCTATAAAAAGATCTAATGGCAAACATTGGAGTAGCACCCTTTGGTGAAGGACAATCCTCAACCCGTCCGCCAATCTTTTGTGGACATAATTACACATTTTAGAAAAAGAGAATGGAAATATATCTCCAAAATATAGATTGGAAAGCTTGGGAAGTTTTTATGGATGGAAATCTTATTCCCACTAAGTTAGTTGATGGAAAACACATTCCAAAAGAAAAGAAAGACACGACAGACTTAGACTATAAAATGCTTCAGATATATGCAAGTGCTATAAATGCGTTATATTGTGCATTAGATGCTAATGAGTTTAATCGAGTCATGCCTTGCAAAACAGCTAAGGAAATTTGGGATAAGTTAGAAGTAGCTTATGAAGGAACCATCAATGTTAGAGACAATAGGATAGATATGCTAACAAGTGAATACGAAGCTTTCAAAATGAATTCTGAAGAAACAATATCAAGCATGTACACCAAATTTACCCACATAATAAAATCTTTAAGTGCCTTAGGAAAAACCTATGCTACATATGAAATGATTAGGAAAATTCTAAGAGGTCTACCCTCTATTTGGGAACCAAAGGCCACAGCTATCACGGAAGGTAGAAACCTTACGACTATGTCTTTGGATGAACTTATAGGTTCACTTCTTGCATATGAAATGGCACTGAAAGAAAGAAACCCCGAACTAAAGCATAAAAAATCCATAGCTCTAAAGGCATCTAGCCATAGCTATAGGGAAGAAGAAAGCGAAACAAGTGACCTAGATCAAGATGAATTGGCATTCATTACTAAGAGACTAGGAAAATTCTATAGAAGAAATAAAAGGTTTCATAGAAAATTCTACAAAAATAAAACTGAAAAAGGAGATACAAGTAGGAAAGAAAATAAAGGTAAGAATGAATTACCAATTTGTTATCACTGCAAAAATCCAGGATATATTAAACCGGAGTGTCCATTGTTCAAGAAGGACAAGAAGAAAAAGAAGGAAGCAATGAAAGCTACTTGGGACGATTCAAGCTCCAGCAAAACTAAAACTAAATCAAGTGAACAAGAGATGACAAATATATGCTTCATGGCAAATGATGAAGAGGTAAATTCTTATTATTCTTCAACAGAATCTCAAAATGTGTCTTGTGATGAGTCATGTGATAGTTTGCCTTCTTACAAGGAATTACAAATTGAATTATTTTCACTACATAAAAGATTTATAAAAGTGTCTAAAAGAAATATAACTTTGAAAGATCATAATCAAGAACTTGTAAAGCAACTAGAATCATTCAAAGTTATTGAAGAAGAAAGAAATACTTAAATTAAGAAGCTGGAAGAAGAAATAAAACAAGAATTAGATAAAACTCATATAGATGGTTTGAATAAGAAAGATTTAGAAATAAATGAACTCAAAAAGATAGTTAAGGATAAGGAAAAGATTATCTATAACTTTACTAAAGGTAAAGAGAACTTTGAAAAGATGATTGGACAGCAAAGGCTTCATGGAAACAAAGAAGGAATAGGCTACAATGGTAAAACAAATAAAAAGAATAAAAAGCTATACATGGGATACTTTAATAAGTAAGCTAGGTTTTATGCTAGCACTTCATCAAATAACAAACATGAACACACCACTTGCTATATGTGCAAGACTAAAGGTCATATAATGTTTAATTGTCCATTAAAGAAAAAATATGTTAAAGTCGAAGGAGAATGGAAAACAAATAGTGGAACTAACAGTAAAACAATGAAAGTCAAAAGAATTTGGGTTCCAAAAACTAACACATAGTGTCCCTCATTATAGGTTTTCCTTAGGACAACAACGACAATGGACAAATGGTACTTGGATAGCAGATGCTCAAGACATATGACCGGTGACAAGAACAAGTTCACTACCTTAAAACAAAAAATTGGGGATACGTCACCTTCAGCAACAATGCCAATGGTAAAATTGTCGGTATAGGTAAAATTGGTAAAGAACCTTCACTCACTATAGATAATGTGTTATTAGTAGAAGGACTAAAACATAATATTTTAAGTATCAGTCAATTAAGTGATAAAGGGTTTGAAGTAATGTTCATGAAAGAAAAATGTGTTATCTAGAATCCCAAAAATAGAGAAACCTTGTTTATGGCTCATAGAATAAATAATGTTTACTGTATAAATCTCAAGAAAATAAAATATCAAAACATAACCTGTTTAACAGCTATGAATGAAGTAAGTTGGTTATGACATAGGAAGCTAGGACATGCTAGCATGGACCTACTATCTAAATTATCTAAGAAAAATCTTGTAAAAGGATTACCAAATATTAAGTATGTAAAAGACAAGATATATGTAATGCTTGTCAAAAGGGAAAAACAAGTAAAAACAAGTTTTAAAAAGAAAAAAATTCATATCCACCAAAAGAATACACTTAGAATTATTTGGTCCAACTAGAACCTTAAGTTTAGGTTGAAAACAATATGCTTTTATAATAGTAGATGATTTTTCAAGATTTACTTGGGTAATATTTTTAGCAAACAAAGATGAAGCTTACAATCAATTCATAACCTTATGCAAGAAACTACAAAATGAGAAAGGTTATAATGTAACAACCTTTAGAAGTGACCAAGGAAGAGAGTTTAAAAATAAGGAAGTTGATAAATTTTGTAATGAACATGGAATAACTCACAATTTTTCAGCACCTAGAACTCCACAGCAAAATGGAGTTGTTGAAAGGAAAAATAGAACTTTGCAAGAAATGGCAAGAACAATGCTCAATGAAAATAGTTTACCTAAATATTTTTGGGCAGAAGCTGTAAATACAACATGTTATATTGTAAATAGGGTATCAATAAGATCAAAAATAGATAAAACACCATATGAACTTTGGAAAGATAGAAAACCAAATATATCCTACTTTCATGTATTCGGTTGCAAATGTTTTATATTAAATACTAAAGATGACCTAGGAAAATTTGATGCAAAGTCGGATGAAGGTATTTTCTTAGGTTATTCTACAAATAGTAAAGCTTATAGGATTTACAATAAAAGAACTTCTACATATATGGAATCAATTCATATAACTTTTGATGAATCAAATCATTATAACATTAAATATATGAATGATGAAAAAGTAGTCACTTCACAAAAGGAAGATGTTCTTGAAATAAAAGAAGAAAAGAACAATGATACATTAAATGAAAACCTTTCAGAGAAACTAAAACTTCCTAAAGAGTGGAAATATGACAAAAATCACCAAAAAGAACAAATTCTCGGTGAAACCTCAAAAGGAATAACTACTAGAGCCTTACTAAAAAATATTTGCAATCATTATACTTTCTTATCCCAACATGAACCAAAAAATATTGAAGATGCCTTAAATGATGACTCTTGGATTATACCTATGCAAGAGGAATTAAATCAATTCAAAAGAAGTCAAGTATGGGAACTAATACCAAAACCCAAAGATAAATCAATTATAGGAACTAAATGGGTGTTTAGAAATAAGAAGGATGAAAGTGGAGTTGTTGTGAGAAATAAAGCTAGGTTAGTGGCACAAGGATATAATCAAGAAGAGGGAATTGATTACGATGAAACTTTTGCACATGTGGCAAGAATGGAAGCCATTAGGATGCTTTTAGCCTATACAGCCCATAAGGATTTTAAGTTATATCAAATGGATGTGAAGAGTGCATTTTTGAATGGATATATAAACGAAGAAGTATATGTCAAACAACCACCAGGATTTGATAATTCTAAAAATTCAAACCATGTATTCAAATTGACAAAAGCTCTTTATGGTTTGAAACAAGCTCCAAGATCTTGGTATGAGAGATTAAGTAAATTCTTACTTAAAAATGAATTTACAAGAGGAAAAGTTGATAGTACCTTATTCATTAAACCTAAAAACAAAGATTTGTTATTAGTTCAAATATATGTGGATGATATTATATTTGGAGCTATAAATAAAGATCTATGTAAAGAATTTGCCACAGGTATGCAAAAAGAGTTTGAGATGAGTATGATGGGAGAATTAAATTACTTTCTTGGATTACAAATCAAACAAGCAAAAAATGGAATCTTTATAAATCAAACTAAATACATTAAAGACATGTTAAAAAATTTTGATATGGAAGAAGGTAAACCCATAGGAGCTCCTATGGGTACTTCAACTAGTCTTGACAAAGATGAAAAAGGGAAACAAGTTGATACTAAGCATTATCGAGGAATGATAGGAAGCCTACTCTATTTAACAGCAAGTAGGCCAGATATTATGTTTAGTGTATGTATGTGTGCAAGATTTCAGTCAGCCCCAATGGAATCACATCAAACAGTAGTCAAAAGAATTCTTAGGTATCTCTTAGGTACACTTGAACTAGGTTTATGGTATCCAAAGGAATCTGGATTTGAAATGATTAGTTATTCAAATGCAGACTTTGCTGGATGTAAAATAGATAGAAAAAGCACAAGTGAAACATGTCATTTTCTAGGACATTCTCTAGTTTCATGGTCTTCAAAGAAACAAAATTCTGTAGCATTATCCATAGCAGAAGCAGAATACATTGCTGCAGGAAGTTGTTGTGCTCAAACATTATATATGAAACAACAGTTAAAAGATTTTCAAATACAATATCAAACTATCCCTATCAAATGTGATAACACAAGTGCTATTAATATTTCAAAAAAATCCAATATCTCACTCAAGAACAAAACAAATCGATATAAGACATCATTTCTTGAGAGATCATGTACAAAATGAAGATATAGTACTAGAATTTGTAAATACACATGATCAATTAGCAGATATTTTTACAAAACCTTTGTCGGAAGAAAGATTCATATTTATAAGAAGAGAATTGGGCATGCTTCACAGTCGTGAAGTAATCTAGAAATTGTTCTGGTTGACAGGTGACTACCACCAGGGTACTAGGCAACTACCTGGCTATTGTCTTTCAAAATTCCACAAAGACAAGTGCCTGCCATATTAAAGCAGGCGACTACCTCGTGGCGGGTAGGGTTTAAAACCCTATTTTAAGTCATTTTAAAACCCACCAAGCACCTGACCATTCATTTTTTCTCTCTGAAACCCTTCGTCTCCATCACTTTCCATACACAAATCTTGCTTAAAGCATCTTGCAACCTAGTATCAAATCCTTCCTCCACACAAACACCGAGCTTAACTTAGAGTTTCTTTTTTTTTTTTCTTCATCCAAACATGCCTAGATCAAAATTCGTTGGTGTTAAAGGATCTTCCTCTTCCACAAGAATAAATAACGATGAGGTGGAGAAATGGTTGGTCACTCCACACGCCAAGCACCTTTACTAAAATGAAATTGCTTCAACTGAACCGATATTAGGTAAGGTACTCGTCATAACATTCTTCAATTCTGATTTTCCTGAAATCTTGGAACTTTTCAAGAACATTGGAAGGGATAAGTTTATCACCTACCAAGCTAAAGGCTATTATCCTAATGTTGTACGTATTTTTTACGCAAACATGGAGTGATGCGAAAATGGAATCAAAACAAATTTTCTTGGGAAAGACATCCATCTAAATCCCATATTTTTGGGAAAGATTCTTCGAATTAAGCTAGGGGATTTTGAGATTCATATTATTGAGAAGCAATGGATTATGGCTCAAGGTTTTACACCACAAGAGTTTTTGCCACTGGTTATGACTACCACTCCAGTAAACTTTGGTCATCCTCCACTTTATAAGCAGTTTAGTTTGAAAGCCCTCATTTTGCACAAGCTCATTACAAACAACAGTTTACCATGATCTGGTTCTCACGATCACATTTCATTTTTGGACTATTTTGTAATGTGGTGCATTCTAAAAAGGAAGAAGATGGATCTTCCAAGTTTGATCATACAGTGGATTATCATGAAAGTTGATGCTCCCCGTGTTGTTCTACCATATGCGGGAATGTTGAATATGGTTTTCGCTCATTTTAATGTATTAACACCATCATTCAACTTCATTAGCAAGACATACTATGACATCTTTTATGATACCATTCTAAAATGGATGGGCTATAAAAATTCTCCTCAAGAGTGGTTTCATAAAGGACATAGGAATGTCTCATCTACACCACCACCTTCTTCATCTTCCATCCAAGCATCTTCAGTTCAGCTTGATGCATACACTCCTTCATGTTTGTTTCATTTTTTAACCATTACATGACGTTTAGTGATGGTATGAAATCTGGCCTCAGTACTCTGCAAGAGAAGGTTACCTCCATCGAAACTCATTGTTTACACATTGATAATAGAGTTGAAAAGATTGAGCAACAGTTGGCCAGTTCTTCAAAACGAAAATCTCCTATGAGTATTAGTTCTGATACATCTAGTGAGGATGACTCTGGTAACCAAGAGGAAGGAGATCATGAAAGTGAACAAGAAGAAGGAACTAATGAAACTAATGACCAAGAGGAAGGAGATGATGAGAGTGACTCTATGGAAGCTTCTAACTGATGTGTTCTTATCTACAAGATATATATCACTTTTATGTGCTCAAGTTTTATCGGATAGGTTATTTTCTGGTATTTTAAAAAACGAGTACTTTGACTTGCAGCATTGCTCTGTTTTTGTATCTCCTTCTCCTTTTTGATTGATGTCCAAAGGGGAAGAAAATGTTTAAGAGAAGTGAGTGCAAAAATATGATATATAATGGTTTGTAAAACCTTTTAAATACCTTTTAAATGGATGGATGAATCTTTTACATGTATGTATGGTTTATTCATGGATTATCTTTTGGACTTACATGAATTGTATCATGCTTATTGATAGGGGGAGCCATGAATATTAAAATCTTATTATTGTTGCTCTCGATTTGTCATCATCAAAAAGGGAGAGATTGTTGGCCTAATAAGGCTTACAATTCTTATTTTGATGATAAGAAATCAATGATATGTTTAATATGTCTCAAGTAAAATTTTTTCAGGAAAGTGATAAAGCCCAAGTGCATAAAGAAGCCTATGGATTACAAAAAATTCTTGAAGAACACAAGTATAGTTTATGGATTACAAAGAATCCTTGAAGAACACAAAGAAAAGCTTATGGATTACAAAGAGCATGAGGAATAATATTATACTGGTGAAAAGTTCAAATAAAAGATTGAAACAACAAAGATGATGGAAGAATAAGATTGAAGATGAAAGAATTATATTGTAGGATGTTCTTAATGTAAGTACTTCAAAGGTTAAACTCAAATATAAAGTGGTTTGAAGCTCATAGAAAATCAAAAATAGTTTTTTTAACATATATACTCTAAAAAGTTTTTTTTTTTATAAATAAAAAGGGCTTAAGAAGGTAAGATTTTTTAAACCATTTTTTTAAACATATATAGTCTAAAAAGTATTTTTTTTAATAAATAAAAAGGGCTTAAGAAGGGAAGATTTTTTAAACCATGTTTCTAAACATATTTATTTCAAAATATTTGGAAATGAATTTTAGGAATCTTTGGGAGTAATGGATGGCTTCTAAAAACATATATAAATAGTCAAAAGTTTCAAAGGTTTAAAATAATGATCTTAGAGGCAATATTGAAAGGTTTTTGAAATTAAGAAATTCTCAAAAGTTTCAGATCCAGAAATCTTCAAAAGTTTCAAATCTAGAAATCTTCAAAGTTTCAGATCCAGCAATCTTCAAAGTTTAAGATCAAGCAACCTTCAAGGTTTTTAGATCAAGGTACGTTTCAAAAGTTTTTTAGATCAAGTGATTTTCAAATATTCGAATTTCTCAAGGGATCTAAAATTTTCTTATGCTTAAACTTTCTGATCTGATATTGATTTATATTTTTGAAACAAAGCTTTAAAAAATTAGAATCTTTCATTTTCTTTAAAAAATCATTTGGTAATTCATACTAAGCATTGAGCTTCAAATTTCTTATATTTGAATTACTTTGGAGTATAAGTGAGCTGATCATTGTACTAATCTACTCTATTGTGAGAGTTCTCTTTTGTACACAAATTTCTTTATCATCATTCTTAAACGATTTAGAGTTGTTGAAACGTTGGACCAGACAAGGGGTTATTGTTTGGAGAGGCAGGCTCTAGGCTGACAAAAGGAGTGGTTGTAAATTGGTATTGTTCCACCAGGTAACGGAACTGATATAGTGGAATCCTTAGGTGTTTTGCCAATGGCGAGGACGTAGGCTGTGTTGAAGCCGAACCTCGTAAAAATCTTATGTCTTTCTCTCTACTTTACTTTATATTATTTACTTGCTATTGTGGTATGATTTAAATGTGCAGGTTGCATATTCTTAAGTGAGAAAGAAAAAAAGGTACTTGATATTTAGAAAGTACGTTTTGATTAATCATTTGCGGAAACCCAAAAAGGGAGTATGTTGATTAATCTGCGGAAATCTTGATCAAGTAAAGTGCATACTAAGAGTTTACAGAAAAATCAACTAAAGCTCTAATATTTTTGGTTGAGTGATTGAATTACGTTGATTTCATTAATTGACTTGTGAATTTAAATTTCAGTATTTTTAAGTGTAGTTATCGTTTATATATATCTTGTTTTCTGGGTAATTAAAATCAATAGTTTAAAAATCATTAAAATTTTAAAAGAATCCAATTTACCCCCCATCTTGGGAAGCTATTCCTCATTTCAGTATGCTTGGTGATTTAATTCATTAGGTTAAAGGGGTATTTATAGAGTTTTTAGAGTGAGTTTCCTTGTTTCCCACATTGCTTGGAGTGTGCCCCAAATTTTTATAATGTTTAGATTTGAAAAACTAATTTTTGGAATTTTCCCGTTGAAGTTCAAATTTTAAAATCTCCACAAGGTCAGTCAGTTGCGTCACTCGACCGGGCCTGTTTTTTATAGGGTCAGCCAACTAAGTCCATTCTGTTTGTCCAAAAATTAAAATATTTACTTGTCAGTTAGCTGAGTGAACACCGTTCATTTTGGTCAGTCAACTGGGCAGTCCAATTTGTTAGTCGGCTAAATGAACATAGCTCATTGAGGTTAGGTGGCTGGATAGTTCCATTTTTCAAAAACTTTCATTTTTAAGGCTTTGAACTTTTGTTGTTTGAAAAACTGAAAGGTGACTTTTAAAATCATTTTCTAGGATTTTCAAGAATTAGTCTCTAAGTCAATATTGCATCCTAAAGAGCTTCCAAGTATTTCATAAGATACTTAAGCATGAAGTACATACATAAAAACTTCTTAAGACTTTGACATTGTAAACACTTAAGTCTTCATGCTTGCTTTGTCTTCAAGCTTTTACTTTGAGCTTTCTCTTTAATATCCAACCTCTCATAATCTTCAAACTTTAATATATCATCTTGGAATCTATGCCTTTAAGCTTCTTTTGATCATATTTCTTTGGGTTTTAAGCTTTCAATGGATCATTGTGAACACTTGACTTTACTTTCTCATAGCTGAGTCCGGAAATGTCATTGCTTAACCAAATATATTAAGTTCCTCTTGTTTGTTATCATCAAAACAATATGTTAAGTCTTGTAAGGCCAACAATCTCTCACTTTTTGATGATGACAAACAAGGAGAAAAAATTTGAGTGAGCCTTGAAAAAAAAAAAAAAGACTCCCCCCTAACAATAAGCATCATCTTTACAAACTTAACAATATCAAGATCAATTTCAAAAACTTGTTTACTATCATGCTCAATATCAATAAGCATCATTCAAGATCAAATACTTTCATAGTTGAGCCAATATTCATGCGTAGGTATGCAATATCATGTTTAATTTTTGCCCAAAACTTCTCCCCCTTTTGACATCAATCAAAAAGAGTAAGATATCAAGAGAAACATATAAATACTAAGAAAATGAACAACCATAAGTAAAAGTATAGATCTTGTGAAGGCTCAAAATAGAAATTTTGAATTATTTTCAATGGTGAACATAAATCATGATATCAATTCTAACTCCCCCTAAATGAAGTATTTTATATTCAATAAATTCAGACTTCCATTTATGAATTTGTAAACTTATGTATTCAGGAAGATACCAATTGTGTTTTTAAATTGTGACACCAATTGAGCTTTTAAATTTATCATGCTATGTTTCAAATATTAATTTATTCTATGTACGTACTCATGGATATCAATATCAAGAATAATACCAACTATCATATCAATATCAAAACATTCTCATGGATACAAATGTGCTATCATGCTCAAGTATCAGTTATTATACTCATGTATAGCAATATATTTCATAGATACCAATACTAATATCATATCATGTACTACTTATACCAATTTTTTTAAGTCGACTCTTTCTCCCTTCTTTTTATATTTAACAAAACAATTGAGAACTAAGGTACTAAAGACAAAAACAAATTTCTCATTTAGACTGCAATACCAAGGTCCATAAGCCAACTTATATTTTAATCATGATATGTTTATCTATTAGTCAATCATGCAAGCTATATATAATGTGATCCATTATGAATTAATCTTGTACTCATATATCATACCAAGATTCATGCTTCCTAATCATGCTCAAATTTGCAATATAGTAAGCCATAAATCATTAATATGAGTTATTTCTTTGGCAATATCAAGATATCATATAGCATTTTAACATGCAAGTATAACAACATATCATATAAGCATGGAGCATATTATTATCATTTGTGCATTGTGCTACATGTTTTCTTAAATTGTTCTTATGTTGCTCAAATATCTCTTATTCTTAAATATCTCTCATATTAAATTTAAAATCTATTAAAACTTGTTTCCTTCAGTTAATTGACTGGAGTTATGGTCAGTCAGCTGACCTTTGTTTTCTTTTTAAAGTTTTGTTTAGTTAGTGAACTGGGACTATGATCAGTTGGCTGACCTTTGTTTTCCTTTAAAATTTGTTTCTTTCTACAATCTTTCTACTGTGTATAAAATCAAGCTCTCTTCTTATATCAAAATATTCATGTAATAAGTTCAACATGCTTCAGATTTTCTTTTCTTTTGACTTCATATGAACACCCAAAATCCATATTGCTTTCCAAATCTTAATATTTTCTAAGTTAAGCCTTATACAAATCATCCTATGATTTTGGCCAACAATGTCATTTTTGTTTTATTTGTCTCAATGTTATAGTTGTCAATAAGCTCCTAAACTCTTCTTTCAGATTATCCACTAGTTTAATATCCTTGTATTATGAAATGATTTTCCATAGATTTGAACAAGGAGAATTTTCTTCTTGAGTTATAACTAATCCATATGATTTTATTTTTCTTAATTCCTAATAAAAACTTAAGATTTATGTAGTCCTTGGTTTATGATAGTCTTTCATCTTGACACCCATATTTTCTTGGGCCCGGATGCTTTAACAAGAGATGTTTCTTTTACTTTCCAAACTTGTTTAGTTTTCACACCCTTTCTCTTTAATGGACATTCAAACTTTATATGTCCCTTCTTCTTACATAAGAAGCATGTGATGTGAGTGGCATTTGAAGAGATGCTAGCATAGTTTTTAGATGCTTTTGTAAAGTATCTCATATAAATATTCTTTTTCCTTTTATTTTCAATTCTATTGAATCCTATGCCTTCTTTATCTAATGACATTCTTTGTGAGCCAATCATTTTATCAAAGTTTTCTTTTCCTCTAGTAAAATTGTAAATGATCTTTTCTTTATCTTCAATTTGACTTTTGAGATCATTTATCTCTAAATCTTTCTTGCCATTAACATTTACTTGTGATTTCACTAATTCTTGAGGCATGTTACTACTTTTACTTTCTAATTCAGAAATGTATATGTCTTTTTCATTATCCCCAATGGGTTTTTGATTCAGCTAGATATTAAGATTCCAATTCTGTTAGAATTGGTGTATTCCCAAGAGGGGGGGGGGGGGGTGAATTGGAATTTTCAAATTTATCACCTAGGTTAAATAAAATGCTTGTATAAAACAACCTAGGGTTGGTCTATACAATTCCAAATGCGCAAATATAAAAGATATGTGGAAATTTAAGTTAAGTGCATCATTCACATAATAAAATACGTGTGCGGTAAATGTAAAGTGCAGAAATGTAAATAAACACACGATATGTTATCGAGGTTCGGCCAACAGTGCCTACGTCCCCGCCTCAAGCTCGCAAGCTAGAGGATTCCACTAATAGCTCACTTAAGGGTGGAGCGGCACCGTTTACAACCATGTCAAATTAACACAGGGCTGACCTCAACCTTAACCAGGTCAATTAGCGGGACTGACCTCAACCTACACGCCTTAACAGGACGACGCACCTAGCTTTCCTAACCGGGTCTAAGCCAATCCGGGACTATTCCAGGGCTAGTCTCCCTCTTCAGGCCCGTGCCTGGAAATACAACCAATGTGTATTATACTTAAATGGTACGGTGATTGTGCTTTCAAGTAAAGCAGATAAGTACCCAAATTCGTGCAATAATATACACCACAAATATGAAATAATATGTAAGCTCAATGTGGTCTAAGATGTCAACTCTCAAGTAGATTTATTATCGTTCTAATGAGTGCGTGAGAGTGCAAACCTAAATGATCTTTGTATCACAGGATATTCAATCTAAGTGCTCAAACAAAGATATTAATCAAACTTCATATATTTCAATCAACGAGTTTTCTCAATACATATATGTATATGAAGCTCTAGCAACGTATAGGTTTGGTTTGCAAAAAGGATATTCAATCTTTGTATTCAGCAAGGGATATATGAGTTAACGAACATTGCAACAAAGATTTTATCACACTAGCAAATATCTCATCAAATATTTTCAAGATAAAAACACAGTAGATATTTGAAAATGTTTTTGCAACCAAAATGCAAATACTAACTTCTTAAGAAATTGCAATGACTATGCAATACTCAGAAGTTTTATATAAGTCTTCTTAGGAGAGACTTACTAACAAAGTCCCCTAAGAATACTTAAGGTTTGGCTCTCAAAAATAAATTCGACAATCCAGAGATGGGAGAACAAACCAATTACAACAAGCACTCAAAATCAACTTACAAATGATGTAGGCAATATGAGAAGGTAAGATTGAGTGTGTGGAGCTTGGAAATGAGTATTATAGGGTTTTCGATTTTCAAAGAATTTTCCCTAATCAAAGTGGCTAATCCCTCTCTAATTTTCTCAAATGAACTTGTATATATAGGCAAGGGAGAAAATATGACCGTTGGGGACCTATAGGGTATTTTTAGAAAAGTTTAATGATGTTTAAGGCATTTTAACCCTGTTTAGAAAAATATTACCCACGGTAAAAATGGGAACAACCCGAGAGGTCCGGTCGACCAAAAGTGGTTCGATCGACCAGGACTCAAGTGGCTCGGTCGACCAGGGGGATTTTGAACTGAGTGGTCGGTCGACCGGGCAAGGGCGATTTTCAAAAACTCCGAGGTTTGGTCGACCGAGGCCTTTTTGAACTGTATGGCTCGGTCGACCATACCGCTGGGAATTCTCCCAAGACCCCTCGGTCGACCAGGTAGTTGGAGTACAAATCTGGTCGATCGACCGGGAGGTCAAACTGTTGACTCCCAGGTGGTTCGGTCGACCGGGCCTGGGTCAAATAGTTTACCCGGACTGGTTTCAGTCGACAGGGCCAAATTGAACTTAATTGGCCGGTCGACCGAAAGTGCACCAAGTGTGCATTTCGGTCCCGTATCTACCCAAACAATTTCTATTCAAGTGCCTAACAAATATATGTGAATATGTGTGTGTCCTACGGTCACTTTGGGGTCCAATTTGAGATCACCGAAAAAGTCCGGTGTCGGTCGACAAGGTTCACCCTAAGGTCTTTCTACGGTTCAGTTTGAGCTTGCAAATTAAATCATGTTTGTGATGTGTGTGCTTATTACAAACCGAAGAACCCTAATTACTATTACAGACAATTTTACTGAAAATTGTTACAATTAAGGGTTATGAAATTGTCTTCAAGCCTTTCTTGCTTTTGTGCACATCTTGATCTTATCATTCTTGATTCCTGCACAAAAACTCAAACGCTCATTAGATACAATGAGTATTTGTCATAATCAAAACCGGGCGTGACCAATAAGGTCAACAATCTCCCCCTTTTTGATGATGACAAACACGACAGATAAAAATATAGGGTTAAGCCTAAGAAGGCTCCCCCTCACAATATGCATCTAATGTTTGTAAATAAAACCATTAACCCATTATTTTTGCCCTTTTTTATCTCCCCCTTTTGGCAACAGCAAAAAGGACCATTTGAATTTAATATCCTAGGCAATGGGTGATCAGTATACTTATGCATGATGAATTTTGGAAAGGTTTTGGAAAAATTTCGGCAGAGTGCCGTTTGTAATTCGGACTTTCCAAAAGATATCCTGTATAAGTATGATCTGTTTGAGTTTAAATTTCCTAACAGTTTATCCACAACTACTCAAATAGTTCAGTATGGTCCAATTACAGCAAGTGAACTATTAATTATGAACATGAATTGGACAAGTTGTGCAATAAAGGTATAAGGTGTGCACATAATCAACATATCTGGTATTAGCAAGGTTCAAATGACATAGAAAACCTGATTAAACCAGAAATATACACAAACCTTTTAACAATGAAAACATATCATAAGACCCGTGGAAGATTTGAGTTAAGGACACACGGCATATGATACCAAAAAGAGGGTTTGAGCATAAATAGAGTCTAACTAGTTCACATGCATTTTCACATATTATCAATGAACTAGTTATATAATGCAACATCCTTAAGATATTTCATGACATAAGATTTCAATACATAGAAGGCACAAGTCATGAAGGCATGTAAGCAAATTAGCAAGACAAACAATATATCCAAATTGAGTTCAATTCTTGCTTTCATAGATAGATGTATATATATTCCCTTTAGTATGTGCAAAAGGTACCGAGACGTTGCTTGATGAAAAAGAGAACTTCTATTTCAAGATAATCAAGCAATATTTTTCTGGATTGTCAATTATGCAATGCTAAATCATGACCAGAAAAATCATAACCATAATGATCCAGAAATGTAAGATTCACATGCATGATCATATGGCAAATCAAGTAACAGTGGCAACAAGAACATGTTTCAATTCTATGATGAAGGCATTCCATTTGAGCACAAGCCACACTTGATTAAAAGTAGACCTAATCGAAACATATTTTTGTGAGCAAGTCAAGATAGATATTTATTTTTAGATGCTCCCCCTAAATGTGTGCAAATTGTGGAACAATTACTTCACATGAATATATACATTTGGCACACACAAGTAATTGTTTCAATTATTTGGGCAAATATCTACAGAAAATTCAGTAGCATGCCGGCAGTAAACAGGACATTTCCCAACTTTTACCTGCACAAAAACGTTCTCAAACAGAAGAAATTATAGAAGCAGGGCACACGAGAACCTATCATCTACCAGCAGGAAATTCTCAACAACTGCATCCGCCATACAATAGGCATTCTATACTACTCATGCATTTCAATACCATACACAATTAACCATAAGAACATGTAAATCAAGAAACTGCAGATGTATATATATATATATATATATGTCATAAATAACCGGAGTAGCATGTTAATAATATCATGAGAGTACAAAATAAAATGAAAGAGCTGTTTTATTTAATACAGATCAAATGATATAAAATAACACAAAAAGAATCCAGGCCACGCTATCTGATCTGTGAATAACTCTGGAGTCTAGATCTCCCCTCCATCATCTCCTCCATCCTCTCCTCCATCACCACCATCGGCGGCATCAAAATCAAAATCCATCGTCATCCTATCTCTCTCATCCTGCATCTCCTGAATGCGGTCACTCAACTCACTGAAGCCAGCTGTCATGGTCCGCTCCAAGTCTGTAAGGCGGCTATCAGGGGAGATGGAGTGCTGCTGGAACTCCTGCCGAAGTGCAGTGGATGACGATGCAAGATCCTCTAAGTCAAATTGGACTGATCCTCGAAACTGTATAAACATGTCTGACAAGCCAGAGATAGCATAATGAGGTCCGCCATCGATGGCTGTGGAGGCTGTGGTGGCTCCTGTGGGGCCCCAACATGTGCTACTCTAGAGGACGCCCAAACGTTCCCTACGAGCTCATACCCCATCAGTCTAAGGGTCACTCCAGAGAAGGTGTCCGCCGGTCGTCTCCTCTTCAGTGAAGCCACATTCGTCCTCGTGACTCCAATGCTTCTGAACAATTTGTTCAGGCTACCTCCTTATGGCATGATCACTCGGTGGCCAATCGTCTTGGCCATCATCCATCGGATAATCAAGCTTGGCAGGTCCAACTTCTTCCGAGCAAAGAGGCACCACATGACGAAGCAATCTAAAAAGGAGACGTGCACTCTAGATCCCGCCTTGGGCAGGATATTATACGTGATCAGATGATGCACGATCTTAGCCTCTAAGCTGAACTGTCTGTACTGGGGAGGATGGATCTGGCTAGCAGTGCCAGGGTCAGACATGGTCAGATTGGAGAATGTGGCTACGGTAAATCCCTGATCAAGGATCCAGGTGTTACCCACCTCGGGGCACTGAAAATCACCACGGCCAATGTCGAGGACTTCATAGATATATTGTGCATCAAAACGCACATCTGTCCTCAGAACACGAGAGAAATACCCGTTCTCATCATTTCCAAGGTTGGCATAGAACATCCTAACGAACGTCGGGTAATGTCCCCCGGGCTGGTAGGAGATAAATGATCTCCACCCCTGATACTCGAACATGTCTAATATATTTTGAAAATATTGACCCATAAAGACTAAATCGAGTATCTTACCAAGTATAACCTCCTTGGGACGGAACTCCCGTATCTACCGCATCTTGCATCTATATGAGAGAAAGTACTCATCCTCGGCATGCGCAAGATCGTGGGCTTCAATGTGAGCCATGTGAATGATGGTATGAGGCTAGGATATTAGGAAATGTAGTGAAGGAAGGAAATTTTCTCAAGATTTTTCGCGCAAGTGAGCTGAAAATGAAGAAATAATACATATATATCGCAGCTTGGTCGACCAGGAGTAGATACGGTTGACCGACACTTGAGATTTCCCAGGCACCGACACAGGTCGGTCGACCGAGGCAGAAATGAACTAGGATGGCCGGTCGACCGATAGGGTGTAATGTGCCATGTTTCGGTCGACCAGGGAGAAACCGAGACTTCCGGTCGACCGAGATAATTTGCTCATGAGGGTTCGATCGACTGTGAGGGGTCAAAGTCAAACTGTCCCGGTCGACCGGGGCATTTTATAACTACAGTGCTCGGTCGACCGAGCATAGTGAATTTTTTCGGTTTTTCCTGATTTTTGATCCAAAGTTCTTCCTAAGGTCCATATTTGATATGTAACAGTGTAACCATGATTCTTAGGGATTCTTGGTGAAAGATATTGCTCAAATGAAGTGAGTACCGAGAATCGATTTTATCGACCTATTTTAGGTACCGGGCACTACGGAGTATGCGGCTTTTCTTAACTCATGCTCTATGGTGATTGGATAGTGTCCTACAGATATGATGGCATGGGTTAAGCAATTAGACCTAAATACCGGGCGTACATGTCATGTCCATTTGGAAGTGGATAAAGGTTCTTAGTATAACAAGATAGTTTAGTGAGTCTGCATACTAAGAGTTTCGTTTTAAACAACAATCACTTCCTGACACTACAATCGTCTCAACTCCTAATCCTAGGAATAAAGAAAGGATAGCAAGAATGCATTTTCAGTTTGAGTTTGCTTTTCTTTAAGTCCTACGAGGTTTGCTTCACTGATTATCCATCTCATTTCCTTTTCTGGTCCTCTCTTGCTTCTTAGCAGGCAATTAAACCACATATGCCACACAAATTTGCAAAATAAGCAAGTATAGAATATACGTGAAGGATTGTGCTTATTTAATCCATATTTCTTTAGTGAGACTGGATCATTGGTTTTATGTGAGCAACCCAAACCCTTTTTGAAAAAAGTTTTCTCTTTAGGTCCGAAGGGTTGATTATGATTATTCGTATCATTTTTAATCTCAAGAGCAATTTTCGAATAATCATTTCTTTCTTCATCCAAGCATGCAATATTCAATATTTTCTTAACCTTTTTCTTTTCAAGAATCGAATGAAAATTTTTCAGCCCCTTTAATTGTTTTGCTATTCTTTTGTTCTCATTCTTTAGGCGAATTTCATGCTTAGAGATTATAACTAGAAACTTGTGGATTTTCAACAAAGTCTTTTCTAGTTCTTCATATGATAGCATGCTTTTACTATTCAAATCAGCACATGATTCATCAAGAGAATTATCACAACAGTTTTCATACGAATCATTGCATGCATGCTCAATAGGGCTATTATGAAGCACAGGGGATGTTTCATTCCATAATATACTGCAGCATTTAATATATGAATCATCATAAACATCACTATCAAAGTTGTTATGATATTCAACAGATGATCCGACATTTGATATGTCACAAAAATAAACATATGGTTCATCACAAGATTTTTCATGGTAAACATCGCATGAACCATATGCAGCATTATCAGCAGATGATTCAGTATATGAACCAATACAGCATTTATCACAGAGACCATCAAACGGGCTAGAGTGAGAATCATACACCTCGTCGTTGATGTCTAGCTCATGAATTACCTCCTCTTGATCATCTGGAGGAGTTACCATCTCTGTTTCCTGGAATTTTTCATATTGCTTTTCTAATTCATCCCAGATTTCCTGTGCAGTCTGATATACCACAAACTCAACAAAGATATCAGAATCTAACGCAAGATATAACATGTTCATGGCATCAGAATTAATCATATCAAAATCATTTTTATTTATTTGTGCACATCTTCCTTTGGCAGTCACAAGCCACATCCTCCAATCCATGGATTTCAAAAATATGGTCATTCTAACTTTCCATATGGTGTAGTCGACACCACAAAATACTGGAGGGCTGGAAAGTGACTGTCCCTCAACGAATGGGGATACACCAATGTGAGTCATTGCGATCTTTTACAAAAACGTTTAAGTCAAGTGCAACGAGACTCTGATACCAATTGTTAGAATTGGTGTATTCCCAAGAGGGGGGGGTGAATTGGAATTTTCAAATTTATCACCTAGGTTAAATAAAATGCTCGTATAAAACAACCTAGGGTTGGTCTATACAATTCCAAATGCGCAAATATAAAAGATATATGGAAATTTAAGTTAAGTGCATCAATCACATAATAAAATACGCGTGCGGTAAATGTAAAGTGCAGAAATGTAAATAAACACACGATATGTTATCGAGGTTCGGCCAACAGTGCCTACGTCCCCGCCTCAAGCTCGCAAGCTAGAGGATTCCACTAATAGCTCACTTAAGGGTGGAGCGGCACCGTTTACAACCAGGTCAAATTAACACAGGGCTGACCTCAACCTTAACCAGGTCAATTAGCGGGACTGACCTCAACCTACACGCCTTAACAGGACGACGCACCTAGCTTTCCTAACCGGGTCTAAGCCAATCCGGGACTATTCCAGGGCTAGTCTCCCTCTTCAGGCCCGTGCCTGGAAATACAACCAATGTGTATTATACTTAAATGGTACGGTGATTGTGCTTTCAAGTAAAGCAGATAAGTACCCAAATTCGTGCAATAATATACACCACAAATATGAAATAATATGTAAGCTCAATGTGGTCTAAGATGTCAACTCTCAAGTAGATTTATTATCGTTCTAATGAGTGCGTGAGAGTGCAAACCTAAATGATCTTTGTATCACAGGATATTCAATCTAAGTGCTCAAACAAAGATATTAATCAAACTTCATATATTTCAATCAATGAGTTTTCTCAATACATATATGTATATGAAGCTCTAGCAACGTATAGGTTTGGTTTGCAAAAAGGATATTCAATCTTTGTATTCAGCAAGGGATATATGAGTTAACGAACATTGCAACAAAGATTTTATCACACTAGCAAATATCTCATCAAATATTTTCAAGATAAAAACACAGTAGATATTTGAAAATGTTTTTGCAACCAAAATGCAAATACTAACTTCTTAAGAAATTGCAATGACTATGCAATACTCAGAAGTTTTATATAAGTCTTCTTAGGAGAGACTTACTAACAAAGTCCCCTAAGAATACTTAGGTTTGGCTCTCAAAAATAAATCCGACAATCCAGAGATGGGAGAACAAACCAATTACAACAAGCACTCAAAATCAACTTACAAATGATGTAGGCAATATGAGAAGGTAAGATTGAGTGTGTGGAGCTTGGAAATGAGTATTATAGGGTTTTCGATTTTCAAAGAATTTTCCCTAATCAAAGTGGCTAATCCCTCTCTAATTTTCTCAAATGAACTTGTATATATAGGCAAGGGAGAAAATATGACCGTTGGGGACCTATAGGGTATTTTTAGAAAAGTTTAATAATGTTTAAGGCATTTTAACCCTGTTTAGAAAAATATTAACCACGGTAAAAATGGGAACAACCCGAGAGGTCCGGTCGACCAGGACTCAAGTGGCTCGGTCGACTAGGGGGATTTTGAACTGAGTGGTCGGTCGACCGGGCAAGGGCGATTTTCAAAAACTCTGAGGTTCGGTCGACCGGGGCCTTTTTGAACTGTATGGCTCGGTTGACCATACCGCTGGGAATTCTCCTAAGACCCCTCGGTCGACCAGGTAGTTGGAGTACAAATCTGGTCGGTCGGACCGGGAGGTCAAACTGTTGACTCCCAGGTGGTTTGGTCGATCGAGGTCGAATGACCTATAAGGGCTCGGTCGACCAGGCCTGGGTCAAATAGTTGACCCGGACCGATTTCGGTCGACCGGGCCAAATTGAACTGAATTGGCCGATCGACCGAAAGTGCACCAAGTGTGCATTTCGGTCCCGTATCTACCCAAACAATTCCTATTCAAGTGCCTAACAAATATATGTAAATATGTGTGTGTCCTAGGGTCACTTTGGGGTCCAATTTGAGATCACCGAAAAAGTCCGGTGTCGGTCGACAAGGTTCACGCTAAGGTCTTTCTACGGTTCGGTTTGAGCTTGCAAATTAAATCATGTTTGTGATGTGTGTGCTTATTACAAACCGAAGAACCCTAATTACTATTACAGACAATTTTACTGAAAATTGTTACAATTAAGGGTTATGAAATTGTCTTCAAGCCTTTCTTGCTTTTGTGCACATCTTGATCTTATCATTCTTGATTCCTGCACAAAAACTCAAACGCTCATTAGATACAATGAGTATTTGTCATAATCAAAACCGGGCGTGACCAATAAGGTCAACAAATTCCTTCATGACAGTTTCATTCTTATTTTTCAATTAGGTATATTGTTTAGTTACTTTAACTAACATTTTATGAGCTTTAAATAATACATTTTGTAGTTCTTCATAAGATGGAATACTCTCATCATTGGATTCATCATTGCTAGATTCACTACATGATTCATTCAAAGATTTGGATGAGGAACTCTCATCGTCACATGCCATTTAGCAAGCAACTTCTTGGTCATTTGATTCATTATCGGAACTACTTGTACTTATATTGTCCCAAGTAGTGGCTTTCATTGCCTTTTTTCTTTTTCTTTTTGGAATCTTTCTTGAGTTTTGGACAATCCGGTTTTAGGTGTCCTACTTTCTTGCAATTATAGCATGTAGGTGATTCTTTCTTTGTTTCTTCTTATTAGTTTCTTCCTCATTTGATTTTGAGTTCTGGATTTTTCTTTTGAAATTACTCTTCCTTCTTAGTATTCCTACAAGCTTCTTAGATATGAAGGCTAGTTCATCTACTTCATCTTCATCACTGGAGTTTTCTTTTGATGCTTTAAAGGCAATAGATTCTTGAGCTTTAGATTCACCACTTCTTTCATTCATGGTCATCTCATAGGTGAGAAGGGATTCTATGAGTTCATCTAGGGATGTAGTTTTTAGATTTCTTCCTTCCTTTATAGCTATGGCTTTTGGTTCCCATATTGGAGGAAGTCTTATAAGGATTTTTCGAATCATCTCATAGATGGAATATGTTTTCCCTAAAGCATTTAGTGATTTTATGATGTGTGTGAACTTAATGTACATGCTTGTGATGGTTTCCTCATAATTCATCCTAAAGGCTTCATATTAACTAGTCAACATATCAATCCTATTGTCTCTTACATCTACGGTGCCTTCGTAGGATACTTCTAGTTTATCCCAAATTTCCTTTTCTATTTTACATGCCATAACTTTATTGAATTCATTAATATTGAGTACACGACATAATGCTTTTATTGCACTAGAGTTAACTGGCAACATTTTGTGATCTATTTCGGTCATTTCTTTGTCTTCCTTAGGAATTTATTTGCCATCTACGGTTTTTGTAGGAATTAAGTCACCATGTGTGATAGCCTTCCATGCTTTCCAATCCATTGTTTGAAGGTAGATTCTCTTACATTGTTTCCAAAATGTGTAACTTAAACCACAAAAGATGGGAGGCCTAGTTGAGGATTGACCCTCTCCAAAGGGAGCTACTCCTATTTGTGCCATCTACATCTTTACATAGCTTGTAATTAAGATTTACTATAACCCCTCTCTGATACCAATTGAAAAACTAAGGTGTAGTCCCAAGAGGAGGGGTGAATTTGGATATTAAATTTTTCTTTTAATTCTTTTATGAAATCTTTGATCTCATATTAATTAATTAATTACCCAGAAAAGCTTAGTTAATCAATCCTTAACACCACACAAGTAAACCAAAACTTAAACAAACATTCAACAAATTAATCATCTTTAAAGTAATCAACCACTTAATATAATATTCAGCTTTTTGTATGCAGCCCTATGTATTGATTGATTCAAGCCTTGTACTTATGGATTTAATTTTTCAATGTGAAGCACAATATGAAATTTAACACTCTTTCCAAGAACTTGGACCTTAAATAAACTTTTATTTAAAGAGACTTTGGGTGTTGAACCAATCAACATACTCTTCTACGGTTTTCACAATTTGTATTGGTCAACTAATGTAATTCCTTTCGGTTTTTGCAAATTCCCAAAAAAAAATTAAGATTTAGTTTATTTAATATCCAATCCACGTAGTGTATATGATCAGAAATTAAAACACAACCACACAGTTAATATTTGGTGAAAATTAAAGAGAATAGGGAAAGAGAGTGACACTACGTTTTTTACAAGGTTCGTCTTATCCCCAACCTACATCCTCACCTCTGGCCAATACCTCCAAAGGATTCCACTATACCATTCCTTTCTGGGTGGAATAAACCTTTAAAAAGCGATACCCCATACTTAGACACTCCTTAAGTTGGCTAAAGCAATGCCTCTCCAAGCGAAACCCCACGCTCGGTCCCTCCTTCAATAGGCTAGAGCAATGGCTCTCCAAGTGATACCCCATGCTCAGTCAACGATCCAAATCAACCTTGAACCATCAAAAAACTACAAGGATACAAAGATAAACTTTGGGTACAAGAACACTCTCACAAAGCGCATATTAGTACAAATTTAAACACCATGTACTTCAATATTATATATCAATATGAAATACAATGAAGCTCAAGATTAGATATCATCGAAGGTTCTTTCGTAGGATTTTAGAAATCTCAATAGAAAACTTAGAACCGTAGGCTTTTGATCAGCAGCAATTTTAGTAGTATTCTCCTAGTAGAATTTGAGCAAAAGTGAACTTTAGAAGAGATTGCAAGTAGAGTGCTTGAATGCTGATTGTATGTTTGGTGATTTAATTCATTGGGTAAAAGGGGTATTTATAAAGTTTTTAGAGTGAGTTTCATTATTTCCCACATTGCTTGGAGTATGCCTCAAGTTTTTATAATGTTTAGATTTGAAAAACTAATATTTGAAATTTTCCCATTGAAGTTCAAATTTTAAAATCTCCGTAGGGTCAGTCAGTTGGGTCACTCGTCTGGGCTTGTTTTGTATAAGGTCAACCGACTGAGTACATTTTGTCTGTCCAAAAATTAAAACATTTAATTGTCAGTCAGCTGAGTGAACAACGTTCATTTTGGTAAGTCGGGTGGACAGTCTAATTTGTCAGTCAGCTGAGTAAACACAGTGCATTGAGGTCAGTCGGCGAGACAATTCCATTTTTCAAAAAATTCCATTTTTAAGGCTTTGAACTTTTGTTATGTGAAAAACTCAAATGTGAATTTTAAAATCATTTTCCAGGGTTTTCAAAACTTGGCCTCTAAGTCAATATTGTATCCTAAAGAGCTTCAAAGTATTTCATAAGATATTTAAACATGAAGTACTTATATAGAGACTTCTAAACACTTAATTCTTCATGCTTGCTTTGTCTTCAAGCTTTAATACTCTGAGCTTTCTTTTTAATATCCAAGCTCTCATAATCTTCAAGCTTTAATATATCATCTTAGAATCCATGCCTTTAAGCTTCTTTTGATCATATTTCTTTGGATTTTAAGCTTTCAATGGATCCTTGTAAACACTTGGCCTTGCTTTCTCATAGTTGAGTCTTGAAATGTCATCACTTAACCAAATATATTAAGTTCCTCTGGTTTGTTGTCATCAAAACAAGGTGTTAAGTCTTGTAAGGCCAACACAACTTAATTTACAACTGTGTTATCCAACAGTGCATAGAGATTCCCTGCTAACCTCTATCCCTTCATCACCATCAAGAGACCTTTACACGCCTTCATTGTCTCATTTTCAGACTTGTAACTATACTCGTTACAATCCAAAGTTCCTATGGATATCTCATTCTTTCGTAGATCAAGTAATTGGCTTACATCACATAACGTCCTTACCATACCATCATACATCTTGATTCTGATATCCCTATTCCAACAACTTTGTAGACCTCATCGTTTCTCATCATAATTGAACCAGAACTCACCAATTCGTAAGTGGTGAACCAGGCTTTGTTGGGGCATCATGTGAAAAGAACACCTCAAGTCTAGGATCCAAGAATCCGTGAGGCATTTGAACGAAATCATATCATAATTACTGCTCTGTGAGTGTCCTTTTTTCACTACGTTCGCAGATTTTGACGAACCCTCACAATTTTTTTCATTCCCTTTCCTTAACTCCAGACACTCCGATTTTATGTGCCTAATTTTCCCACCACTTTATCCGCTACAAGACTTGCTTCTCCCATGATCCTGATTACCCTTCGTCATGAGCCATTTTCCTTGTGAACTCTTATCATTGGCCTTCTTACTTCGATGGAACCCCAACAAAGCACTAGTGATATCCTCTAACTCCAGTATTTCTTTCCCCCATGTCTGAGTCGTAACTAGATTCTCTTACGTAGGAGATGTAAGTAGGGAATTAAGTAGCATCAAAGTCTTGTCTTCTTCCTCGAACTTCACATCAACTCGCTTCAGATCACTAATGATCTGATTGAATACGTTGATGTGCTGAATCACGTCCTAACCCTCTGCCATCTTAAGTCAATATAGTTTTTGCTTAAGATAAAATTTGTTCATCAATAACTTGGACATGTACCGACTCTCCAATTTTAGCCAACCGTTGTCAGAGATTATCCATCCATGACATGATATATCACGTCATCGGTCAAACTGGAGCTGATAGTAAACACATATATCTTTCGCTTCTAACTCCTTCCAACTCGTGTCGTCCATGCCTTCCGACTTCTTTCCATATAGTGTATTCACCAAACATAGCTACACCAGCAAATCCTTAATCTTCCTTTACCAATGTCTGAAATTTCCCATTTCATCAGACTTAGTAACAAAAAACTTCAATGAAGAGATCACAACCATTGAAACTAATAGGTCTGATACTAATTGTTGATGCATGTGCGTAGCAGAAGAAAACCTCATGCACTCGAATAAATCCAGAACAAGTAATGTAAACACTCAATGATGAATATATGGAACAAGTAATCACTCACATTGAGAATATGGAAAGCAAACAATCAGACACGACACAAAAACTTACGTAGTTCGGCAAAATTTGCCTACGTCCACGGGAGCAGGCAACTACTTTTCACTATTACATGTGAAGCTTATATCAATCTTATCATCAAGGGTAACAAAATATTAAATAAATACTAACCCTATACGTACAAAAGACTTATACTGTAACTAAAACACTTCGGTAGCAATTTCTAGAAGAAAAACATCCAAAATCTCCCAACTTACCGATCACCAATTTAAAAATCTGCGACTTGCGTCAAAAAAAACCATCGATAGTTTGATACCGAGAGTAAATTTCCTCTCATACCGTTGATGATTTAATCTTGCAACTAGTCTTCTTATTTTTTGCATCACTATGTTTTCCCGATGCATGCAATCCACTCAAATATGAGTCACATCCCCAACAGTTGCATAATAAATGTGAATCACAATAATAGCTAGGTATACACATTATAAATGCTAAACAAAAAACATATCAGCCAATTTTAGCCCCGAAAAAAAATGCAGCACTCCGTACAAATGGATCAGCATGAAAATTTGATGCAATTGATGAATTGCCACGTAATGATCGGGCTAGAACAAAAGATGATGTGAAACAAGGCAAATTATTTCAAGGGTGACACAAAGCATAATCGGCTGCTGATGAAATAAAAAGAACACCCTCCTCTCAAATTTCCTCTTCTTGTCTCAAAAGCTGTGGCCAATGCTTCTCAACCACGAGGATTGTATGCATAATCATATCTTTTTTTTGTGCCTATATGTATCTTCACTTTCACAAATGAGAAACCCCACGAGTTACAGCCTATCTCTAGACCCCAAAAATAATTGAGATAGCAGGCTGGAGGGAAACTTCTCAGTTAATCTTCAAAAGCCTTTTTTACTTTTTATGCATGGTTATAATGCATGCAGACACTCCATGGTGGATCCCAAGCACCCATATCCTGACTACCAAAATCCGAACCCCACTTCCCATTCATAATGAATGGACACGGCTTCTCCACCCGTAAAGATTTATTTGTACGACCCACAAGTCAAATCTCCAAGACCCCAGTGCATAGCTGTCGACCTTCTGACAGCCATCGTTTTCCTTTGCAAGTTCGTCTTCTTATTACTATTTTTGTTTATCAATCCTCTTCGTTTTATTCTCTTCCTCTCCCTTTGTGGAAAGAGCATCGGCAGAAATGATATATAGAAGGAAAAGAGTGTCCATAGGCATGCTGGAGCCCATAAAGTTGCGAAGGCGGCTTTTGAACACCATAATTAGGTCATATTTTATTTACCGAGTCAAGTAGGATAAAGAATATGCCTTGAAAAATTATATTAAATTCATGATTTTATTTCTTTTTATGTATAAAGTGCCGTTAGGGAATTTAGATTTTTCTTTTTTTTTTTAATGTTTAAATTCTTGAATTGGAAACATAGAGTTTGTTGCTCAGGCTTATTGATAATTTTGCTTCTAAAATAAAAAAAAATTGGTCCAAAATAAATTCGAAAAAACTACTGTTTTAAATGGTATCGACCATAAAATGGTTACTTAATTTGTTTTAAAATATTTTGACTGCTAATTAGCTTTAGTAATTATATCTTATTTTATAGATTTAAACAATATGGGATTTGTCCTATTGATGGTCAAAAGGAAACTCTTGGAGCTAAAAAACAATATAAGATGGACTTGCTTTAAGTAGGAAACCAAATATGAAGTATCTTTTAAGTTTCAGGAAACATTTCTTATTTTCTTTTACAAATTTTTAAATCTAAAAAACATTACATTGTTTTTTACTTTTCTTAAATTTATATTAAAAAATTATAAAATTGATAAGAAGATATATTTTAACTTTCATAAATAAATTTGGAAAATTATAATATAAGCTTTGGACTTTTTATAATTATAAAGTGGAATAAAAATATTCTATTCTTTTTCTTGTTTTTTCAAAAGTAAACAGAGCCTAAATGTTTTTAAATTACGTATGTGTGTTATTAAAAGCAAAACAAAATTTTGGAAACATAAGAAATGTTTATAATGTGTAGGTTCATAATGATAGCGAGATTACTTTGATATTGTTGTTGAACAAAATTGAATGATCTTTGGGGACGTTCTTCAATCACGACCACCTGAAAAGAGAGAAAGCATGAACGGCTTGAAGGACTCAAGGTGTACTCCGAGAGATCACTCTGATGTCTAAGTAAAGGATTTTGTCGAGAAATTTATTGCAATAGTAAATAATAGGTTGGAATGAGATACCTTTAGCTCTTCTCGGAGCCCCCTTTTATAGTGGTGGAGTTTGATCTTGTGGTTATATAGTATGTATGAGTGCATTATTGTGTAGGTGTAAATTGCTTTATCCTTTAAGAGCATTAACCCGAGTGACATAATAACTGCCCCCATTAATGGGTGCTTTGGTCTTCTCGCATATTTATGCTAGTTATTATAAGGAGTGGGTCAACTTAAGGTCTCCCTATTAATGATGATATTCCCTCCCCCCCCCCCCCCCCCCACTCTCAAAATTTGGTCTTCAAGGTTCAAAGTCTTGGTGTTTGAAATATATCTACCTTTTGCTTTTAGCATTGTCTAAGTTGTTTTAGAATCGTTCGTTGCTTCATATGCATATCGGAGCTGCTTGTCCTGTCGACGAGTCGTTTTTCTTCTATCTGAGTCGTCTTGGAACAGTCTGTGGCTCCACTGATTGATCCAAGCCAATATTATAAACAAGTTCCAAATTGTTGTGTGATTATGTCATAAGATTATAAAAGCGCGAACATATAGCAAATACGAAAAAAAATAATAGAAAGAAAGAGAATACAACTTTACATGATTCAATAATGTGCTTACATCCATGAAGTCTTTATGTAATTTTCACTATCAAAAGAAATTGTCATGGGGTTTCAACCCTTTGCTATAATATGTCTAAACAATCACATACATATTGAAACCTCAAAATATTGACATATATAAAAGTTTACATTGCACCCTAACCGAAACATGTTGTATCGCACTGTGGCAGGACCACCTAATGCACCCATACTTTACTTAGTTTAAGTGCACAAGGAGGTCTCATGCATGGAGATCTCAAGGCCAACTCAGCACAATTTGAGAATGATATTGGTATTCATAGTTAAACAAATTGTTGTTCAAGGTGTTTTATTTATTATGAAAGTAAAATATTGATTATAGTAGTTGAGTCATTTGATATCATAGTAAAAAAAAAAAAAAAAAGAATTATGGAAATTATAATTGAAAATAATTAAAAACCCGAATAAAAACTAAAAATTAAACAATGCTGACCTACGTGCTTCATATTCCAAAAATGAAATCGACAATAAACATAACTAAAGGAATGTGAAGTTTTACCTTTGGATCACATATCAATTAAAATATTTGAAATAATAAAAATGCAAAAGAATACAAACTAAAAATATTATTGTAGAGATCGGGAAAATAATAGCAATTAAATAATAAAAAGGAAAAGGGAGTTAAATGGGAGAAAAGGATTTCAAAAGAAGGGCAAAATCAGGGTTCGTCGACGAACCCCTAGGTTTTGTCAACAAACTTACTTGTATGGTTTGTGGACGAGTACCTAAGTTTCGTCAACAAAGAGATACCGAGAGGGGAATTTCAGATGTTAATGGTCCGTCAATGATCTCGCTACCTCCATCGACGAAATCCCTTCTTGGCTTCATCGACGAAGCCACGCGCCCAACCATCTATATATACGTGAAATTCAATTGTGGAGAGAGAAAAACAATCACTCTCTCATTCTCTCTCTAAAATTTAGCCTAGATACCATTTCTCTACTATCCTTGTTTCATTAAAGTCCGGTTTGATGATTGAGAGCTACCATGAGGTTCATGGGGAGATTCTCTACGAGATTGATGGAGCAGGTTGTTGGTTTGGAGTGCTTGGGCACCATCCCAAAATCCGAGTAAGTGGGTTATTTTAAGGTTTTCTTGATTATTAGGTATTTTTGGACCCATGATTTGTGTTAGACAAAAGTATACTGAAGTTTGAATTAATTAAACTGGGGTTGATGTGAAATACAGGGTTTGGTGCAAACATCGCAGGCACGAGATAAGGATCCTAGTGGATAATTCCTCAAAAACTCATGTAAAGATGATAATAGTTTATAGTCTAGGAAATTATGAATATGCGGTTTGAAAAAGATGTGAATTGGATAATTATTCTGGAAAGTTCTGTTGATTGATTGGGAAAAATATGTGTATAATTTCAGGGTTTTGGAATCACGAATACTGTAGGCATAAATTAGTAAATAATAAATGAGTCTCAATTAGTCAGGTAAGGGAAATATGTTATGTACTTAAATTAGATATTTTTACCAACAAAATATAGTATATGACTATGGGTTTCGAGAGTAAGATTTTGAATAATTTAGAGTAAGAAATTATACCGTTTTACGGATTATATTTAATGAGTTTTAATTATTGTGTGGCATGAGATTATTGACATAGTAAAAAATTCTACACACCTTTTAGAGAACTATGATTATATAATTTTTACAAAATTATGATATACAGATTATACAATTTTATTTACAGAACTATTGCTATACAATGTGTTTTACAAAATTATAGTTTACACGGTTATACAGAACTATAATATACAGCTTTTACAATACCATGATATTCATATTATAAAACCATGATATACAGATATTACAGAACCATAACATACATATATTATAGCTTACACAGATGTGTTTATTACAACTGTTAGAATTGGTGTATTTTCAAGAGGGGGGGTGAATTGGAATTTTAAAATTTATCACCTAGGTTGAACTGGATAAATAGCAATATATACACAACCTAGGGCATGCCTATTCAATTTCCAAATGCGTAGATAAATATAATGTGAAAATTAAGTCATACGCATCATTCACCCATAACATACATGTGCGGTAAATATAAAGTGCGGAAATAAAAATGTACACACGATATGTTATCGGGGTTCGGCCAACCGTGCCTACGTCCCCGCCTCAAGCTCGCAAGCTAGAGGATTCCACTAATAGCTCACTTAAGGGTGGAGCGGCACCGTTTACAACCAGGTCAAATTAACACAGGGTTGACCTCAACCTTAACCAGGTCAAATTAACACATGGCTGACCTCAACCTTAACCAGGTCAAATTATCACAGGGCTGACCTCAACCTTAACCAGGTCAAATTAACACAGGGCTGACCTCAACCTTAACCAGGTCAATTAGCGGGGCTGACCTCAACCTACACGCCTTAACAGGACGACGCACCTAGCTTTCCTAACCGGGTCTAAGCCAATCCGGGACTATTCCAGGGCTAGTCTCCCTCTTCAGGCCCGTGCCTGGAAATACAATCAAAGTGTATTACAATGAACTGGTACAGTGATTGTGCTTTTAAGTAAAGCAGATATGTACCCAAATTCGCACAATAATATACACCACAAATATGAAATAATTTGTAAGCTCAATGTGGTCAATATGGTTCAACTCTCAAAGTATATTCTATCAGTGTAATGTGTACGTGAGAGTGTCGAACTAACAGTCTTTGTATCACAAGATATGTTCAATAAATAGGTTCACACAAAGATGTCAAGTCTTGTATATTTCGATCATTTAGATATTTCAAGCATGTAAGTATTAAACGATGTATATGCTTGATTTGCAAAAGACGTGTAATCTTTGTATTCAGCAAATGATATATGAGTGAAAGAATGTTGCAACAAAGATCACAATCACACATGCAAATATCTCTTCAAAGTATTTTGCAACATAAAAGTACAATAGATATTTGAAAGTGTTTTGAAAAGTTTTTGCAGAAAAAAGCAAATACACTCTTCTCAAGATCTTGCAATGAAGGTGCAAGCTTAGAAGATCTAACAAGGTCTTCTTAGGAAATGCTTTATTAGAAAAAGCCTCCTAAGAATCCTAAGGTTTGGCTCTCAAGAAAATCAAACGAGTAACACAAGGAGAGCAAACCTATTAAGAAAAACACTCAATCAACTTACAAAATATGTAGGCAATTCTAGAAGGCAAGTATGAGTGGTTTGAGTAATAAAATGAGTATTATAGGGTTTTGGTTTTTCAAAGAATTTTTCCCTAATCAAGGTGGCTAATCACTTAAATCTTTGCAAATGAAGGCATATATATAGGCAAGGGAGAAAATATGACCGTTGGGGACCTATAGGGTATTATCAGAAAAGTTTAATGAAGTTTAGTGCATTTTAACCCTGTTTAGAAAAGTATTAACCACGGTAAAAATGGGAGCAACCCAAGAGGTCCGGTCGACCAAAAGTAGCTCGGTCGACCGGGACTCAAGTAGCTCGGTCGACCGAGGGCATTTTGAACTAAGGGGTCGGTCGACCGGGTAACGGCGATTTTTGAAATCTCCGAGTTTCGGTCGACCGAGGCCTTTTTGAACTGCACGGCTCGGTCGACCGAGTTGTTGGGAATTCTCCCGAGGCGCTTCGGTCGACCGAGTTGTTGGAGTACAAAAGTGGTCGGTCGACCGGGGGGTCAAATAGTTGACTCCCAGGTGGTTCGGTCGACCGAGGTCAAATGACCTGTAAGGGGTCGGTCGA
Organism: Malania oleifera; assembly: GCF_029873635.1. Classification (NCBI taxonomy): domain Eukaryota; kingdom Viridiplantae; phylum Streptophyta; class Magnoliopsida; order Santalales; family Ximeniaceae; genus Malania; species Malania oleifera. The sequence goes on along the minus strand of NC_080419.1, from coordinate 76,936,987 downwards.
CCGGGACCGGGTCAAATAGTTGACCCGGACCGGTTTCGGTCGACCGGGCCAATTTGAACTGTTTGGCTCGGTCAACTGAAAGTGCACCAAGTGTGCATTTCGGTCCCGAATTGACCCAACTCAATCAATTTTAAGTGCCTAATAAACATATGTGCATATGTGTGTGTCCTAAGGCCACTTGGGGTCCAATTTTGAAGACACCGAAAAAGTCCGGTGTCGGTCGACCTTCGGTCGCCCGAAGGTACACTCTAAGGTCTTTCTATGGTTCGGTTTGAGCTTACAAAGTAAATCATTCATGTGATGTGTGTGAGCTTATTACAAACCGAAAAACCCTAATTACTATTACAGACAATTTCACTGGAAAATATTTCAATTAAGAGTTTATGAAACTGTCTTCAAGCCTTTCTTGCTTTGTGCACATCTTGATCTTGTCATTCTTGATTCCTGCACAAAAACTCAATTACCCATTATATACAATGAGTATTTGTCATAATCAAAACCGGGCGTGACACGTAAGGTCAACAACAACGTTATGGTTAACACAGTTTTATAAAATCATGGTTATTACAGTTGAAACAGAATCATAGTAAAACAATAAGATATATATTAAACAATATTATATAGTATCAAACCTTGATGGACCAGATTAGATTACAAAGCCACGGTGCCATAGCTATTACAATTTATAATGCAACCACACATCTTAGATAGAGTGTGAAATTTATAAGTAGTCGATTGTGCCTTAGGAGAGACGAATACCCCCTGGTAGTCCAGGTTGTGGCGGCCAATCTAACGATAGAGGTTTCCAGTTGAATTTTCTTGGTAGGCCAGCTAGTGTTAAGTCTAGCCCACGAGCCGCACAACCCTGTCATGAGGGGTTAAATCATGACATACAGTTATCCATCCAGGGATGTTTTCACAGTATTATATATTTATATAGATTTTCAGAAAATGGAAAGTATATATATATAGTAGCTAAAAGTATGATTAAGTAGAAAGTTAATAAACACTTGTACTTTAAGTGACATAAGTGTGAACTCTGATGTATTTTATCTTTATATGTTATCCCAGTTACAACCCGATTTATAAATATATTGCTCACGTAGACTCATTTGCCACACAGTGGTAATAACATATTTTTTCTTAGTGAGAGTTGTCTTATCCTATTATTTATAAACATTTTAACTGATCCAGTTAGATGAGCAGATCAGACTCGGAGATAGAGGAGACACTTGTACTGCCTTATCTGTAGGGTAAGTGATTTTGGGAGATGTATTTTTGAGTAGTTCCTAGGGGATCTAGTGGATGATTTTGGAGAGATTTGTATGTATTTTTGGAAATTACTGTAACTCTGGTATTGTAATTATGGCAATGTAATTTATGTTTTCCGCTGTGTAGGTGTTTTATTCTATAAACAGGAGTTCTCGGTGTCTACTTTGGGACTGAGACATTATAGTAGATTTTATAAAGGGTAACAGAGTAATATAATTTTACAGTCTATATAGAAAAAAAAGAGTTCTCGGTGTCTACTTTTGGGTCTCAATTATCATTCAGCATAGCCTTTCATCCTCAGACTGATCGGTACATGGAGAGGATGATCCAAATACTAGGGGATATGCTATGAGTATATGTGTGGTAGACTTCGAGGGTAATTGGACCCAGTTTATGCTTCTGGTTGAATTTGTATATAATAACAACTAACTAGCTAACATTAGGATGGCACCTTATACGGCATTATATGGTATAAGGTGCCGCTCTCCGCTATACTGGGATGAAATAGGTGAAAGGCGAGTTCTAGGGCTAGAGTTGGTGCAGCAGGCATATGATAAAGTTTGACTTATTAGAGACAGAATCAGTGCAGTCCAGAGTCAATAGAAGAGCTACGCAGATACTCAACACCAAAAGTTGGAGTTTGAAGTAGAAGACCATGTTTTTTTTAGAGTACCACCAATGAGAGAGGTTATGAGGTTCGAGAGGAAGGGTAAGGTGAGCCCTAAGTAGATTGGCCCATTAGAAATGCTTAAGAGAGTGGGACCTGTTGCCTGCAGATTAGCTTTACCACCAGCATTATCCAGGATTCATGATGTATTCCATGTTTCTATGTTGAGGAAATACGTCCCAAATGCCTCCCACTTGATTTTCTATGAGGAGTTTGAGTTTAAAGATACTTTAGTATATGAAGAAATACTAGTGTAGATTCTAGATAGTAAAGAACAGGAGTTGTGCACCAAGAAAACACAACTAGTAAAAGTCATATGGAGGAATCACACAGTGGAGGAAGCTTCGTGGGAGCTAAAGGAGGAGATATGAAAGAAGTACCCACATCTATTCAGTGGGGATCGACGCTAGTCAAAAAAAGGAAAGTAATAGTTCAAATAAGGTAAGTACTGTTTCAAATTTTTTTATAAAATGCAGAATAATTGATGTATTAAGTTGTGTTTTGGGTTTATACGGTATAGTTGGTTTGGGGTAATTTTGATTTGTTATTGTAATCTCCTAAAACTATAAATGTAACTACGGTATTGCTCCACCATAAGTGAGGGTAAGTAATAAAATAAGTAGTGATTTTTTCCTCAGAGGATGGTGTATAACATAGATAGCAAATTTTGAGGATGAAATCTTTATAAGAAGGGGAGAATGTAGAGACCCAAAACAATAATAGCAATTAAATAATAATAAGGAAAAGGGAGTTAAATGGGAGAAAATAAATTCAAAAGAAGGGAAAAATTAGGGTTCATCGACAAACCCCTAGGTTTCATCGATGAACTTACTTGTATGGTTCATGGATAAGTACCTAAGTTTCATCAACGAAAAGATACCGAGAGGAGAATTTCAGACCTTAATGGTTCATCGGTGATCTCGCTACCTTCATCAACGAAATCCCTTATTGGGTTCGTTGATGAGGCCACGTGTCTCGTTGATGAAGTCATGTGCCTAGCCATCTATATATACTTAAAAATTAGTTTTGGCAAGAGAAAAACAGTCCCTCCCTCATTCTCTCTCTAAAATTCATCATGGACACCTTCTCTCTACCATCGTCACTTCATTAAAGATTGGTTTGACGATCGAGAACTATCATGAGGATTGTGGGGAGATTCTCTAAAAGATTACTGGAGCATATTGTTGGTTTGGAATTCTTAGGCACCATCCCAAAATCATGAAAAATGGGTTCTTTTAAGGTTTTCATGACTATTAGGTATTTTAGGACCCAAGATTTGTGTTAAACAAAAATATGCTAAAGTTTGAATTGATTAAACTGGGGTTGATATGAAATATAGGGTGTTGACCTTATTGGTCACGCCCGGTTTTGATAATGACAAATACTCATGTATTTGATGAATATCTAGTTCATGTGTAGGTCTATATTAGCATATACATTGAGGGCACGTGAAAGCTTAAGGCTTGAAGACCAATTAATGTTTTTTAGTTGTAATAGATATATTCAGTAGGGAAATTGGTTTGTAATAGTAATTAAGATATCTGGTTTGTAATAAGCTCACACACATCACATGTGTGATTTATTACGTAAGCTCAAACAAACCATAAATGAGAAATGACCGTAGAATGACCTTAGGGCTTTGGTCGACCGACACCGGACTTTTTCGGTGTCTTCAAAATTAGAACCCAAGTGATCCTTGGACACCCACATTTGCACATATGTTTGTTAGGCACTTGAATAGGGTTTGTATGTTTCAATACGGGACCGAAATGCACACTAGGTGCACTTTCGATTGATCGAACCAAGCAGTTCAAAAAGCTCCAATTGACCAAAACCTCCCTAGGTCAACATTTTGACCATTTAGTCAACCGAGCCATTTTTGTACACCAACTACCTAGTCGACCAAGGGTTATCAGAAGAAATCCTAACAATTTGGTCGACCGAACCAGCCAGTTCAAAATGGTCCGGTCGACCAAACCTCGGAAAGTTGAAAAATCGCCTTCTCTTGGTCGACCGAGCCTTTAGTTCAAAATCCCCTTGGTCTACTGAACCATATGAGACCTACTCGACCAAAACATTTCTCCGGTCGACCGGACCTCTCGGGTTGCACCTAATTTTTTACTGTAGTTAAAATTTTTAAATAGGGTTAAAATGTTTTAAACATCATTAAACTTTTCTAACAATCCCTAATAAGTCCCCAATGGTCAAAAATTTTGGTATATCTATATATACCCTCTCATTTGGGAGAATTAAGCATTGATTAACAAAAAAAAAAATCAAATTTCTCTCTCAAGCTAAATACTTCCTACTGCTCATACTATTTCCAAATCCATTCAAACTTACCTTCTTCACTTCTTTGCATCATTTGTAAGTGTATTGAGTGTGTCCATTCATAAGTTTGCTCTATCATTTTTTGATTGCTTGAAATCAATTTTTACGAGAGCATAACCTAAGCATTCTTATGAGGCTTTTCTAATAAGCCTACCCTAAGAAGGTTTGTAGTGAACTTCCGAGTATTGCACTCTCATTGCAATATCTTTGGAAGTATGTATTTGTTTTTGGTTTGCAAAAACATTTTCAAACTTACTTAAATATCTGGTGGAATCTTCATTGAACTATTTGCGAAAAGATATTTGTGTCTGTTACCTAAATCTTTGTGGCAATATTTATTCAAGTATATATCATTTGCTGAACACAAAGATTATCTATTTTGCAATCCAAGCATATACATATTCATGTGATTGAGACATTCTACTTATTGATATTCTTGAGACTTTCTTGATATTCTATGTGAACACACTTGATTGAAACATTTTGAAATACACAGATGTTATTGATACTCTCACATACTCACTACACTGATAGAAAATACCTTCGAGAGTTGAACTATCTAGACCACAAGCTTACATTTTAAATCATCTGTGGTGTTTGTATCTGAGAGATTCCAGGCGACGCTTAGGGGGGTGGTAATCCAGCTCGGTAAGGATTGGTGTAAAGGTTGAGTTCAGCCCTGTGTTAATTTGACCTGGTTTGTATAGGTGCCACTCCATCCGTTTAAGTGAGCAAGTTATTGTAATAATCCTTGTGCTGGTTAGCCAAGGCAGGGATGTAGGAAGTTTGCCAAACGCCAAACCTCGATAACATATCTGTGTGTCACCTTCTCTTTACTGCTTTCTAGTGCTTGTGTAATTAATTAAATTGCTTTATTTAATTTCTGATATTACTTGCACTAGATTGACCATAGGATTGTGAACATACTGCTGTTAGGAGGAATACCTAGGGGATAAATTTTAAAAATACCAATTCACCCCCCTCCCCCTCTTGGGATCATGGTAAAGCTAACATAGGGTTTGGTGCAAACACCATAGGCACAAGATAAGGATCCTAGTGGATACTTTCTCAAGAACTCAGGTAAAGATGATAATAATTTTTAGTATAGGAAATTGTGAATATGCGATTCGGAAAATATGTGAATTGGATAATTATTTTGGAAAATTTTATTGATTGACTAGGAAATATATATATATATATATATATATAATTTCAGGGTTTTTGAATCACGAATGTTGTAGGTGTGAATTAGTAAATTGTTGAACTTATAGGTCATACCCGGTTTTGATAATGACAAATACTCATTATATCTAATGGGTGTTTGAGGTTATGTGCAGGAACTCAAATTGACAAGATCATAATGCACATATAGAGAGTGAAGATTGAAGACCCAATTTCTATTTGTATTGTTTTTCACTTTTATTCAAAGGGTCTGTAATAGTAATTAGTTTCTTTAATTATAATAATTCCATGCACCACCCATATGATACAATAGGTAAGCTTAGACTAAAAAGGACAAGCTCAAAATGAAAATGACCTTGGATAGACCTTAGGGTCGACCAACACAGGATTTTTTCGGTGCCCTAAAAAGGACAAGCTCATGCATACATATGTTTGATTATTTGGAATAGGGTGTTTGTTTCATTAAACAAGACTGAAATGCACAAAATGTGCACTTCGGTTGACCGGCACCTCACTAGTATTTTGCCTTCGGTCGACCAAACTTGGTCTGGGTCAACAAGTTGACCACAGTCCGATCAACCGAACTATGTAGAGTTTATTTGGCCCCAGTCAACCTAACCTCCTAGGAGTCAATTTTTTGACCACCTAGTCGACCGAGCCCAAATTGTACTCTAACTTTCTAGTCAACCGAGGGTCCTCCAGAGTTGTCCCAATGTTATGGTCGATATCCAGTTCAAATATTCTTGGTCAACCGAACCACGCTAATTTGGAAAAATCACCTCGAATATACTTGTCTAGTCGACCAAACCTATAGTTCATTTTTCGCCTGGTTGACCGAGCCTCAAGAACTTCGGTCGACCGAAAGGTTTCTGGTTGACCAAGTCTCTTAGGTTACTATGAATTTTTACCATGGTTAATATTTTTAAAACAAGGTTAAAATGGCTAATACATCATTCAACTTTTCTAATAATACCAGCCTTGTCCCTAATGGTAAAAATTCTTGGGGTATCTATATATACCCCTTCATTTGGGAAAATTAGCAATAAGATTAGCATACAAAATCCAAAAATTTTCTCTCAAGCAAAACTCTCACTACTATCTCTACTATCTCTAAAAACACTCAAACTTACCTTCTTCAATCCTTTATATCATCTGTAAGTGTATTGAGTGTTGGTATTAAGAGGTTTGTCCCCTCATTTGTTGAGTGTTTGAATTGAATTTTACGAGAGCATAACCTAAGTGTTCTTAGGAGGCTTTGCTCATAAGCCTATCCTAAGAAGACTTGTGTTGAACTTCCAAGTGTTGCATTCTCGTTGCAATAGCTTAGGAAGTTTGTATTTGTTTTGAGTTGCAAAATGTTTTCAAAACCTACTCAAATATCTTGTGGGATTTACATTGATATACTTGTGAAAGGATATTTGTTTTTGTGATATTGGTCTTTGTTGCAATATTTATTCAAATGTATATTGTTTTGCTAAATACGAAGATTACATATATCTTGCAAACCAAGCATATACACTACTCACGTGACTAATATATTCTGCATTTTGGAATATATGAAACTTGAGTGATATCTTTGTTTGAGCACCTTGATTGATAATGTATTGAAATACAAATATTGATTGTTGACACTCTCACGCACTCATTGCATTGATAGAAAATACATTTGAGAGTTGAACTATTTAGACCACACTGAGTTTACGTATTAAATCATTTGTAGTGTGTGATTGAACGCATTTAGGTACACATTTGCTTTACTTGAAAGCATAATCACTGTACCAATTTCATTGATTATGAAAATACTGTTATATTTCTAGGCACGGGCGCCTGAAGAGGGAGACTAGCCCTTTGAAATAGTCTCGGATTGGCTTAGACCCGGTTAGAAAAGCTAGGTGCGCCATCCTGTTAAGGCGTGTAGGTTGAGGTTAGCCCCGCTAATTGACCTGGATGTAAAGCTTGAGGTCAGCTCTGTGCTAATTGACTTGGTTGTAATCAGTGTCGCTCCACCCTTAAGTGAGCCTTTAGTGGAATCCTTGGGCTTGCAAACTAGAGGCGGGGACGTAGACACAGTTGGCCAAACCCTGATAACATATCGTGTGTTTGTTTATATTTCTGTACTATATATTTACAACACGTGTATGTTATGGTGTGAATGATGCGCATGATTTAAATTTTCATACATTATATCTACTTGTGCATTTGGAATCGTATTGAAAGACCCTAGGTAGCTAAATCATATTGATTTCTAAATTAACATAGGAGAAAAGTTTAAATTTCCAATTCATCCCCTCTTGGAAATACACCAATTGTATCAATTGGTATCAGAGCCTCGTTGCACTAGACTTAAATGTTTTTGCAAAAAGATCACAATGGCTCATATTGGTGTATCCCCATTTGGGGAGGGACAATCACCTTCTAGTCCTCCATTATTTTATGGTGTTGATTACACAGCCTGGAAAATTAAAATGACCATATTTTTAAAATCTATGGACTGGAAGGTATGGCTTGTGACTGCTAAAGGAAGATGTGCACAAAAAAATGAAAATGATTTTAATATGATTAATTCTAATGCCATGGATATACTATACTGTGCTTTAGAGAATAATATTTTTTTTGAGATTGTGGCATGTAGTAGTGCAAAAGAAATCTGGGATGAACTTAAAAGGAAATATGGAGAATCCCAGGAAAATGAAATCACCACTCAAGAAGTGGTAAATGACACGGTAATATCATTAACAGAGAGTGAGGTATATGTTCCTATTTTAGCCTCTGTAGATGATTCTGTTACTGAATGCTATGGTGTATCTTATGCTGAATCATCTGTTAAATATTGTGATAGTTCTGTTATTGATGCACTTGATGATTCTTATGTTGAATATTGGAATATATCATGCAATGAATCATCCAATTGCCCTAATGATAATTATGCTATTAGCTCGTATAATAATTCATGTGATGCATGTTGTGATGACTTTTGTGCCAAATTCTATGATATATTGTATGATGATGATAATATTGTATGCATTGATTCATATGAAAACTATTGTGTTAACTCTTATGATGAATCATGTGTTGAATTGAATAATAAAAGCATGCTGTCATTTGAAAAACTAGAAAAGACCTTATTGAAAATGAATAAATTTCTAGTTAAGATATCTAAGCAAAAATCATTTTTGAAATTTGAGATTAAAGGGATAGCTAAGCAATTAAAAGAATTAAAATATTATCATTCTATCATTGAGAAGAGAAAAATTGAGAAGATATTGAAAATAATTTTCTTAGAAGAAATAGATATGATTATTCTATTGTTGCACCTAAAGTAGAATATGAAAAGAATAACCATAATAAACCCTTAAGAATCAAAAGAAATAAATTTTTCAAAAAGGGTTCATATTATAAATCTCATAGTCATTTATCTGCCTATTTTTGTAAAAATATAACAAGTAAGCAAAATCCTTCATGCATATCCAAAATTTGCTTATTTAGTAAAATGAAAGAGCATATAGTTTTAATTGTCTATTTAGAAGTGCCCAAGGCCTAGACAAATAAATGATATGGGTGATCATGAAAGCAGACCCCATAGGTCCTAAGGAAAAATGGATTTAAATTAATATTACTTTATTAAAAGTTTTCTTAGATCCTAGGCTTAGGTATAAGGGGTTGTGATGATTGTGGGATCAGGAAGTGGTTTGTGCTTAAAATGAAAATTCTTAGTGTATTTATTCACTATACACTTTTTCCATACTAAGAAATTGAATAAACTTCACTTCCAAATGGACTAGGCATCGTTGTTAGATAAATATTTCTAAATGCTTAACCTATGCCAACATGAAAATCACGAAGTTAAGCAACTGTTGTGCATTACACAAAATTGAGTGATAGAGTTCCATTTTATATCCTATATCACTATACCCTAAACTCACTTTTAAATATGAAAAGCCTAAATCAAAATCATGTCATCACTCTAGGCTTAAAGCACTATTGATCATAAATGACTAATATATATTGAGTGCTTCTCATAGCTATAACCAAATTTGAGGCATCCACTAGGGGATTGGTCCCTTTGAGATTAAATTGTAAAACCTTTAATTTTGGTTTATCTCATCCATATGAAATCCTTACCAAACCACGATCATATTCGGTGAGGTTTCACTCATTCCTTGGTTCGTATCCCTGCTCCTCTATATTGATAATATCTAAAGGACACTTTCCAATCACCAAAAAGCAATGTACAAAAACTCATATACTTCTATTTGCTCTTTTTTAGAATGGTTTGGACATATTCACTTTCATAAAACTATTTTGATAAATGTCCTTCCTATCCTAAATACTCTTCTTTACCCATTAGTGATTTAAAGTTTTGAAGAGTATTTATTTATCTTCCCTTCACAAGCTCTCAGATAATTAAGTCATATCCTTTAGAGCTTCATATCCATTGAAATGAGTTGAATGGATAAGTTGGTTGCAGTAGGTCTTAATCTAGATGAATGCAAAGTTCAAGGAGACCTAAGCACATGCATTTGAAGTTAATAGCCATTCGAACTCGTGCCTCTCACATGTATTCAGATTCTTAAGAATAGAGGTAGACATAGGCTTATTATCTTAATAAATATTAATTATGGCCTTTTGGTCTGATAAGCATAAGACATCTCATGCCAAGATCAAACCATTGAAAATCTTATAACTCTTGGTTAAAGAAACTAGGAATTGAAAAAGACATTAAATGGGTTAAGTGCTTAACTCAGCGGGAGCATTTATCGTTCATATCTATATATATTTGAATGCTCTCATATTCTTATATCATTTAAGCATGTATGCCTATATGTGCATAGCATTGCAGCACACTATCCATGATTCGATTAATGGCTAAAATTCCTTTGATGGATAGTTTATATTTCTACTATTGAGCTACACTGAATATTTTGAGTTAATCATACTACTGAACTGCATGCCTGTGTTGAAAGCCTCCTCCATAGCCGATGCAGCAGATGAGAATTGCATGCTGGTAGTGGATTATAGGTTCTCACATGCTCAAATTACTATTTTGAATTGATTTCTTGAATCTATCAGGTTTTAGTGCAGGAAAATTTAAGAAATGTTCGATTTACAGACAATATGCTGTCAAAATTTCGATAGAATTTTTCCCAAACCAAAACCTTGTGTTCAAGATGATTATGATGAAATTAACTTTAAAATATTTTTGAAAGGATGAGTGAAAACTCAAGTAGATAATTAATCTTCATCCTTGCATAATCATCAATTATTTAGAAATGCTCAAATCCATCCCTATAGGAAGTGCATAAATGATCCATATGAATCACTTTCATTTATTGAATATCGAGGCTCTTGAGAATACCCAAAACATTATATCTAGTGCTTAAAGGCTTATGTTTTGATATGAAATGTTCTTGGGTCATGAACATTATTGCATGCCTTAATATATATCTTCTGATGCATCCATGGTCTATAGGGACAACTATACTAATCAAGTGACAAATTTAATTGACAAATACTTAGTATAGTTGATTTTAAAAATTTGGATTGATGACTTATTCTACTAAGCATAATAAAATTAATCTTTGGTTAGAATAAGTAATTAAAAAATCTAAGCACGTACTCAAATTGATAGGGGGAGCATCTAAACATAAAATCCTATTTTTTTCTTTGCTCACCAATATCTTCTAACTTAGATTTGTTTTGAATCAAGCATGGCAGGTGCTTAATTAAAATGATGTTGTTGAAAATATGTGTTTGTATTTGCCACATGTTTTTTATGTTTGCCATGTGATCCTTACTTTAAATTGTTTGACATCTTTAGGATCATTGTGGTTGTGATTTTCTAATTATATCTTAGTATGTGCTAAATTAACAAACTAGAAAATTTGTGCTAAATTTGTACTTACTTGTTTTAAGATTAAAGTTTCTTTTTCTGCAAGCACACCCTTAGTACTTTAAGCAAATATTATAAAGGGGATATATACTTGTATATATATATATATATATATATATATATATATATATATATATTTATTGTAATACCTTATGGCAAGAATTACTTTCAAACTCAAACTTTTTCTCTTGCCTTATTATTATTATTATTATTATTATTATTATTATTATTATTATTATTATTATTATTTACTATATGGTTTTAACTTGCATAATTGGTTTGGTAACTTCACATAAAAATGCATGCGAACTAGTTAGATTGTTTTTATGCTCAAACCTACTATTTGGTATCATATGCCATGTGTTTTAAACTCAAATCTCTCATGGGTCTTATGATAGGTTTCAATTGCCATGGCTTGTGCATATTTATGGTTTAATTCAGTTTTCATGTCATTTAAATCATTTAAATGACCAGTTTTATTATTTGTGTGCTTAATTGCTGAAGTTATCTTTGTCATTCTTTTTGAATCATATGGCTATTATATTTCTTGAATGACTGAAATCTGTACTTCTACTTTATGTTTTGAGAATATTGGACTACTTGAATAGTTGTGGATAAATTGTTAGGAAATTTAAACTCAAACGGGATATTATTTATACAAGATATGTTTTGGAAAGTCCGGTTTTCAAACGGCACTCTGCTGAAATTTTTCAAAAACTTTCCAAAACTTATAATGTATAAATATTGTATTTACCCATTGCCTAGAGTTCTTAATTCCTATGGCCCTTTTTGCTATTGCCAAAAGGGGGAGATGAAGAGGCAAAAATATTTGGGTTAAAACAAAACTTGACGTTTTCTTTCATGCATATTGATAAGGGGAGCCCTTTTAAGCTTATACCCATATTTTTGCTTGGTGTATTTGTCATCATCAAAAAGGGGGAGAATGTTAACCTTATAGGTCACTCCCAGTTTTGATAATGACAAATGGTCATTATATCTAATGGGTATTTGAAGTTATATGCAAGAACTCAATTTGACAAGATCATAATGCACATAAAAAGAGTGAAGATTGAAGACCCAATTTCTATTTGTATTGTATTTCACTTTTATTTAAAGGGTCTATAATAGTAATTAGGTTTGATTGTAATAATTGCATGCACCACCTGCATAATACAATAGGTAAGCTCAGACTAAAAATAATAAGCTCAAAATGAAAATGACCTTAGACAGACCTTAGGATCGACCAACACCGGATTTTTTTGGTGCCTAAAAAGTACCTATAAATGACCCTAGGACACTCACTCAAGCGTACACATGTTTGATTATTTGGAATAGGGTGTTTGTTGCATGAAATAAGACCAAAATGGACAAAATGTGCACCTTCAGTCGACCAGCACCTCACGAGTATTTTGCCCCCTGTCGACCGAACCCGGTTTGGGCCAACAAGTTAACCACAGCCCAGTTGACCGAACCTCCTAGGAGTCAACTTTTTGACCACTTGGTCGATCGAGTCCAAAATGTACTGCAACTGTCTAGTCGACCGAGGGTCCTCGAAAGTTGTCCTAACGCTATGGTTGACCGAACTATCCAGTTCAAATATTCCTAATCGACCAAACCGCGCTAATTTGGAAAAATTGCCTCGGACATACTTGTCTAGTTGACTGAACCTGTAGTTCATTTTTGGCCTGGTCGACCGAGCCTCAAGAACTTTGGTCAAGCGAAAGGTTTCTGGTCAACTGGGTCTCTCGGGTTGCTGTGAATTTTTACAGTGGTTAATATTTTTAAAACAAGGTTAAAATGGCTAATACATCATTAAACTTTTCTAATAATACCATCCTTGTCCCTAACAGTAAAAATTCTTGGGGTGTCTATATATAACCCTTCATTTGCGAAAATTAGCAACATGATTAGCATACAAAATCCAAAATTTTTTTCTCAAGCAAAACTCTCACTACTATCTCTACTCTCTCTAAAAACACTCAAACTTACTTTCCTTAATCCTCTATATCTTCTGTAAGTGTATTGAGTGTTGGTATTAAAAGGTTTGCTCTCTCATTTGTTGAGTGTTTGAATCAAATTTTATGAGAGCATAACCTAAGTGTTCTTAGAAGGCTTTGCTCATAAGCCTATCCTAAGAAGACTTGTGTTGAACTTCCAAGTGTTGCATTCTCGTTGCAATAGCTTAGGAAGTTTGTATATATTTTGGGTTGCAAAACGTTTTCAAAACATACTCAAATATCTTGTGGGATTTACATTGATATACTTGTGAAAATATATTTGTGTTTGGGATATTGGTCTTTGTTGCAATATTTATTCAAATATATGTCTTTTTGCTGAATGCAAAGACTACATATATCTTGCAAACCAAGCATATACACTACTCACGTGATTGATATATTCTGCATTGAAATTGGGAATAGCTTCCCAAGAGGGGGGGGGGGATGAATTGGCTTTTAAAAATTTCTTTTAATTCCTTTTTAGAATTCTTAAACTTATTTTATTTCTTTTAACCAATTCTTGACTTATTTGTTTAATTTGTTAAGCACTCAAGAACTTAGTTTCTTTATTTAATCCTTAACCATACAAACATCTAATCATTCAACCAAACTAATAAACTATAATAGAAAGTAAACAAACAAGCCAATACACAATACTTATGTAATATAAAAACTCAAAATGGTTGTTTGTTGATATTAGCCAATTTTGAACCAAGCCCTGTAGTGAATGAGAATTTATGCTTGCTGATGTAAAGCCCTGTATAAATGAATCAAATCACTATTTCCAAATATTTAGAACTCAAATAAACTCTTGGTAAATCTTTGGGATGTTGACCAAGTAACGTACTTCTGTATGGTTTCTGCAAGATATGGTGTAACCAACGTACTCCCTTTCAGTTTCTGCAACCCAAATCAAAATTGGACTTTAAGTTTGCTTGATTTCCAAATATACGTAGTATGTATAATTTAGATATTTAAAACATCCATGCAGTTGTATATGAACTGAAAATAAAGAATAGGGAAAGAGAGATTGAGACGGGGATTTTTATGAGATTCGGCTTATACCCAGCCTACGTCCTCACCTTTGGCAAACCACCAAAGGATTCACTAGTTCAGTTCTGTTGAAGGGTGGAACAATACCGATTACAACACTCCTTGGTTAAGGCTAGAGCTCGCCTTCTCCAAGCGATATCCCCTCGTTCGGTCACTCCTTATATAGGCTAGAGCCAGCCTCTCTATGCAATATCCTCTTGCTTAGCCAATGATCCAAACAACCCTTGGAATTGTCAATCTACAAGAAATACAACCACAATATGTGTACAAAAATTTTTCTCCTCAAAGAGCTGATTAGTACAACAATTACAGCACAACTACTAGACTTCAAAGTAAAGAACAATATGGAAATTAACTTGAAGCTCAAGGAAGTGTTTCACCAATTTACTTCTTTCAATGAATGAAAGATTTTAGAGTTGTAGCACAAACTTGGTGAGTAAAATCAACAAGAACTCAGTAAGCTTTGTGCAAGTTGAGAGCAAGAGAGAGCCTTGATAATTTGAGAGCAATTTGAGGGAGATGCTGAATTTTTGCTGAATTTTAATTCTTAGTCGTATGATTCAATAATCTTTGAGGCTTATTTATAGACTTTAAAAGGTATATAACTTGGTCCCCAAGTGTGTTGAAATATCTCCCTAGTTTCCATAAATTTCGAGCCACAAACAACCCAATTTAAAAATTTGACCGTTATGAGAAAATTAAAACAGCCGTGTGGTAGTCGCCTGCCCCAATCCTCCAGTCGCCTGCCATATTATTTTTAAAGGAACAGCAGGGGTAGTTGCCTGGCAATCGCCTGCCAAAACTAAGGCAGTCACCTAGCATAGCCACCCAGGCGTTTGGCATGTTCAAGCAGTCTACTGGTTGCACACATGCTGTTGTCAGCTTCAAGCACCCTTCTATTTTTTGGTAATAAAATTTTATGTATAACTCAGAATTTTACGATCTTGGTTTCAAATGAAATATAAGAGAAAATATAACACCTTTCATGTTCAACAATTTTTAAAATAAAGGGTTTTTGATAGAGAAAAATACACCTCAATGTAGATATAGAAAAATTAACAGCATTTTGAAAATCCTCTTTTTGATGCTTTTCATTCCAAAAATGAATCTAACCTTTTTTAAATAATTTTTGACCTTATAAATATATTTTCCAAGTACATTCAAAGGTATCTATGTCCAATAAATTTACTAAAGAACTTCATGTATCCATATTGAACTTCTTTTTAGTACTTACATGAAATTTCCTAGACTTTTTCAATTCTTGAATTCCTTGAGGCCTTTATACTTGTTTCATCTTTCTTTGAGCTTTCCATGTTGATCACTTGGGCTTTCATTCTTTGAAGATGTTTCTTTAATATTCAATGCTCTCATGATCTTCAAGCTTTAAACTTCAAATCCATGCTTCAAGCTTGATATAATCATTACAAGCTCTCATGAACTCTTTAACCTTGCATTTTTCATTTAATCCTGAAAATACAGCACTTAACATAGCATGTTAAGATCTACTTGTTTGTTAGAATCAAAATAAGATGTTAAGCCTTATAAAGCCAACAATATCCCCCTTTTTGATGATGACAAAGAAGAAGCAAAAATTAGAGTGAGCCTTAAAAAGACTTCAACTTTCAATAAGCATCATCTTAACAATATTTGCAAGATCAATATCAATTTCAAAACTCTTTTACAATCATGCTCATCACTTCATTTTACAATCATGCTCATCACTTTACTCAAGTTCAAGTTTATCAATATAAAATACTTCTCCTCCTTTTGATATATATTATATGTTCATGCTCAGTTTTTATAATTTGTAATACTATGCTCAATTTTTGCTTTAAAAACTTCTCCTCCTTTTGACATCCATCAAAAAGGGAAAAAAAAGATTAAGTTCAAGTAAAATCACATGTTGAGCATATCACCAAACATGCGTATCACACTCAATTTGTTCAATATAGCATGCGTAATGTGTTATAACATTCAAGTATATGAGTTGTAACTTCATTACTAACATCTTTTTTCTTTTAGACAATATTCAAGATTTCAATTTTTGATTTTATGATACCGATTTAAAATTGAATTCATGATATCTATTTAAAATTCATGCTACCAATTGAAAATTTAATTCATGATACCAATTGAGAATTCTTCGAATTGATTAATATTGAAACAATCATAATATAAGCAATATGACATAACACTCCCCCTGAATTCAATACATTCAGTTTTGTTATCAATTTTGCTTTCATCATCCTATGTATCAAAACATTGATCCACATCATGTATCAAATATCAATATCATGCCAATATCATCAATGTCATATCATGCTCATAGATATAATCATACTTGAAATGTTTAAAAAAAAAATTGTTCTTTTAGATTTTGATACCAAGTGAGCTTTTTAAAATTGTGAGACCAATTGAAATTTTTAAATGTGATACCAAAAGTATTCATGGATACCAAAAAATTTATAGATGCCAAAGTCATTATCACATTATTTACAGATCATGGATATCAATATAACCATTATATCTTCTCATAGCTCATGGATATCAATATAAAAAGCAGTAAGTCTATCCATGTAATTCATCAATAGCATTGCTGATCAAGAATTAATCTCATATCCAAAATTCATGTTTATACTTAATAATCTTATGCTCAAATTTTCAACATAGTGAGCCATAAATTTTCAATATAAGTCAAGCATATCATGTAGCATATCATATAGGCATGTAAGCATATAGCATCTCATATAGTCATTCATTCTCAAACTTATCTTAAACTCATCTTTAAGTTTTCTATTTTAACTAGTTTGTTTGTTGATCATGAATTAAGTTACTTTCTCAATTTTTAGAGGGAATGACTTAATCCATGGATGTTTTTCACTTATGAACTAGTCTTTCATCTTGGTACCCATACTTTCTTGGGTCCGGTTGGTTTAACAAGGGATGATTCCTTAATTCTCTATATTTGTTTAATTTTCACACTCTTTCTCTTAAATGGACATTCAAACCTTATATGCCCCTTTTTCTTACATTGATAGCATATGGTGTTGGTGTAAACATTAAAGGATGTGCTTGCATTATCTTTGAAGGCTTTTGAGAAATAACCCATGTGAAGATTCCTTTTCTTTTTATTTTCAATTCCATTAAATCCAATGCCTTCTTTGTTTAGAGACATCCTTTGGGAGCCTACCATTTTGTCAAAGATTGTTTTTCCTTTTGTAAAGTTATAAATGACCTTTTCTTTTTCTTTAATCTGATTTTTGAGATCATTTATTTCAATGTCTTTCTTGTTGATTTTTCTAATTCAAAAGATAGTTTTCTTATCTTATCATTTAATTCATAAATATATATATATATCTTTCTTATATTCTATAGAGGATAGGGATTGAAGGTCTTCTATCATCTTTTCATTCTTGCTTTCTAATTCTTTAATTTTTAAATCTTTTTCTTTTTCAGCAAGGTGTTTTGATTCTAATTATTTTATTGTAGCATCATACTTATTTTCTATTTTCATGACTTTTGAATCTTTTTCATTTTTAGCAATCTTTAGGAATTCTTATTCTTCAATGAGGTGTTTTGTTTATTTGCTTTCATCAGCATCTTATGTACTTTGAATAAATCATTTTGAAGTTCATCAGAAGATGACATACCCTCATCACTTGATTCATCACTACAAGAATTATTTGAAGATTTAGTTGAGGAGCTCTTTTCATTATTTCATGTCATAAAGCACGTGTAAGCAACCTCTTGGTCACTTATTTCATTCTCCGAACTACTTGTACTATCCCAAGTAGTGGCTTTCATGGCCTTCTTATTTTTCTTTTTAGACTCTTTCTATAATAGTGGACATTCCGGTTTTAAATGTCCAACTTTATTGCAATTGTAGCATTTAGGAGTTTTATTCTTTGATTTATTTTTGTTTATATCTTTTTTTTTTTCTAATTCAGAGTCTTGATTTCTTCTTTTGAATTTGTTTCTCCTTCTTAGTATCCTTACTAGTTTTTTAGATATGAAGGCTTCTTCATCTTCATCCATTTCACTACTTGAGTATTCTTCTAAGGCTTTAAAGGCTATTGTTTCTTGGGCTTTGGTTTTCCCACTCTTTTCATTCATTGTCATTTCATATGTGAGAAGAGAACCTACAAGCTCATCTAAGGAAGTGGTTTTTAGATTTCTTCATTCCGTTATAGCTGTGGCTTTTGGTTCCCATTTAGGTGGCAGCCCTCTAAGAATTTTCCTTATCATCACATAAGTAGTGTAGGTTTTTCCTAGTGCATTTAGGGAATTGATTATGTGAGTGAACCTAGTAAACATATTTGTAATTGATTCATCTAGATTCATCTTAAAGGCTTCATACTCGCTTGTGAGAATATCAACCCTATTATCCCTAACATTTGTTGTTCCTTTATAAGTAACTTCTAACTTATCCGATATTTCCTTAGCTGAATTACAAGCCATTACTCAATTAAATTCATTAGCATCCAAGGCACAATATAAAGTATTTATAGCACTTGAATTTGTTTGGAGCATTTTATAATCTTGATCGGTTATATCTTTCTTCTCTTTTGGGATTTGTCTTCCTTTTACCATCTTTGTGGGAATTTGATCTCCATCTACAACAACTTCCCATACTTTCCAATTCATCGTTTGGAGATAGATTTGCATTCTCTTTTTCCAAAACGTGTAGTTCAAACCACAAAAGATAGGAAGCCTAGTTGAAGATTGTCCTTCTCCAAAGGGAGCTACGCCTATGTGAGCCACTAGGATCTTTCTATAGTTACTTGTTAAGAATTACTGTAACCTGCTCTGATACTAAATGAAATTAGGAGTAGCTTCCCAAGAGGGGGGGTGAATTGACTTTTAAAAATTTCTTTTAAATCTTTTCTAGAATTCTTAAACTTATTTTATTTCTTTTAACCAATTTGTGACTTATTTGTTTAATTTGTTAAGCACTCAAGAACTTAGTTTCTTTATTTAATCCTTACCCATACAAACATCCAATTATTCAACCAAACCAATCAACTATAATAGAAAGCAAACAAACAAGCAAATACACAACACTTATGTAATATAAAAACTCAAAATCGTTGTTTGTTGATATTAGTCAATTTTGACCAAGCCCTGTAGTGAACGAGAATTTATGCTTGCTGATGTAAAGCCCTGTATAAATGAATCCAATCACTCTTTTCAAATATTTAGAACTCAAATAAAATATTGGTAAATTTATCTTTAGGATGTTAACTAAGTAACGTACTCTCGTATGGTTTCCGTAAGATATGGTGTAACCAACGTACTCTCTTTCAATTCCCGCAACCCAAATCAAAATTGGACTTTAAGTTTACTTGATTTCCAAATATACGTAGTATGTATAATTTAGATATTTAAAACATCCATGCAGTTGTATATGAACTGAAAATAAAGAATAGGGAAAGAGAGAGTGAGACGGGGATTTTTACGAGATTCAGCTTATACCTAGCCTACGTCCTTGCCTTTGGCAAACCATCAAAGGATTCACTAGTTCAGTTCCATTGACAAGTGGAACAATACCGATTACAACACTCCTTGGTTAAGGCTAGAGCCCACATTCTCCAAACGATATCCCCTCGTTCGGTCACTCCTTATATAGGCTAGAGCCCGCCTCTCTAAGCAATATCTCCTTGCTTAGCCAATGATCCAAAAAACCCTTGGAATCTTCAATCTACAAGAAATATAGCCACAATATGTGTACAAAAATTTTTCTCCTCAAAAAGCTGATTAGTACAACAATTACAGCACAACTAATATACTTCAAAGTAAAGAACAATATGGAAATTAACTTGAAGCTCAAGGAAGTGTTTCACCAATTTAATTCTTTCAATGAATGAAAGATTTTAGAATTGTACCACAAACTTGGTGAGTAAAATCAACAAGAACTCAATAAGTTTCGTGCAAGTTGAGAATAAGAGAGAGCGTTGAGAATTTGAGAGCAATTTTAGAGATATGCTGAATTTTTGCTGAATTTTAATTCTTGGTTGTATGATTCAATAATATTTGAGGCTTATTTATAGACTTTAAAAGGTAATTAACTTGATCCCCAAGTGTGTTGAAATATCCCCCAAGTTTCCATAAATTTCAAGCCACAAAACAACCCCATTTAAAAATTTGACCGTTACGAGAAAAATCAAAACAACCGCGTGGCAGTCGCCTACCCAATCCTCGAGATGTCTGCCATGTTATTTTTAAAGGAATAGTAGGGGCAGTAGCCTGGTAGTCACCTGCTAGAACTAAGGCAGTCGCCTCGCGTAGCCACCCAGTCGCCTGACATGTTCAGGAAGTCTACTGGTTGCACACATGCTGCTGTCAGCTTCAAGCACCCTTCTATTTTTTGGTAATAACGTTTTTTGTATAACTCCAAATATTAAGATCTTGGTGTCAAATGAAATATAATAGAAAATCCAACACCTTTCATGTTCAACACTTTTTAAAATAAAGGGTTTTTGATAGATAAAAATGCACCGCAATTCAGATATAGAAAAATTAACAGCATTTTGAAAATCCTCTTTTTTATGTTTTTCATTCCAAAAATGAATCTAACCTTTTTGAAATAATTTTCGACCTTATAAAAATATTTTCCAAGTATATTCAAAGGTATCTAGGTCCAATAAATTTACTTAAGAGCTTCATGTATCCATATTGAAATTCTTTGAAGTACTTACATGAAATTTCCTAGACTTTTTCAATTCTTGAATTCCTTGAGGCCTTTATACTTGTTTCATCTTTCTTTGAGCTTTTCATGTTGATCACTTGGGCTTTCATTCTTTGAATTTGTTTCTTTAATATCAATGCTCTCATGATCTTCAAGCTTTAAACTGTAAATCCATGCTTCAAGCTAGATATAATCATTACAAGCTCTCATGAACTCTTTAACCTTGCATTTTCCATTTAGTCCTGAAAATACATCACTTAACATAGCATGTTAAGATCTACTTGTTTGTTAGCATCAAAATAAGATGTTAAGCATTATAAGGCCAACATGCATTTTGGAATATTTGAAACTAGAGTGATATCTTTGTTTGAGCACCTTGATTGAGAACATCTTGAAATACAAAGATTGATTGTTGACACTCTCACGCACTCATTACATTGATAAAAAATAAATTTGAGAGTTGAACTATTTAGACCACACTGAGCTTACGTATTAAGTCATTTGTACTGTATGTGATTGAACGCATTTGGGTACACATCTGCTTTACTTGAAAGCATAATCACTGTACCAATTTCATTGATTGTGAAAATACTATTGTATTTCCAAGCACGAGCCTGAAGAGGGAGACTAGCCCTTTAAAATAGTCTCGAATTGGCTTAGACCCAGTTAGGAAAGCTAGGTGTGCCATCCTGTTAAGGCGTGTAGGTTGAGCCGACCTCGCTAATTGACGTTGTTGTAAATCTTGAGGTCAACCCTGTGCTAATTGACCTGATTGTAATCGGTGCCACTCCACCCTTAAGTGAGCCTTTAGTGGAATCCTTGGGCTTGCAAGTTAGAGGCAGTGACGTAGGCACAGTTGGCCGAACCCCGATATAACATATCAGGTGTTTATTTATATATCTGTACTCTATATTTACCACACATGTATGTTATGGTGTGAATGATGCACATGATTTAAATTTCCATACATTACATGTACTTGCACATATAGGATTGTATCAAAAGACCCTTGGTAGCTAAATCATATTGATTTTTGATTTAACGTACGAGAAAAGTTTAAATTTCCAATTCAACCCCCCCCCCTCTCTTGGGAATATTGCAATTCTAACATAAATAATAAATGAGTCTTAGTTAACCAAGTAAGGGAAATATGTTATGCTAGTTACATTAGAGATTTTTACTAGTAAAATATGGTACATGATTATAGGTTTCTAGAGTAAGATTTTGAATAATTCAGAGCAAGAATTTATACAGTTTTAAATATTATATTTAATGAGTTTTAATTATTGTGTGGCATAAGAATATTGGTATAGTACAGAGTTGTACGCAACTTTTACAGAACTACGATTATGTAGTTTTTACAGAATCATGATATATAGATTATAAAATTTTATTTATGTAGCTATGGCTATACAGTGTTTAACAGAATTATAGTTTACACAGTTATACAGAACTATGATATACAATTTTCACAGTACCATCATATTTAGATTATAAAACCATGATTTACAAATATTACATAATCATAACATACAAATTTTACAGTTTACACAGATAAGTTTATTACGGTGTTATGATTAACACAGCTTTACAGAATCAAGGTTATTACAGTTGAAATAGAATCATGGTAAAATAGTAAGATATATATTAAATAGTATTATATAGTATCGGTCCCTGATGCACCAGACCAGAACACAGAGCACGGTATCGTAGCTATTACAATTTAGAGTGCCACCATGCATCGCAGATAAAGTGTGGAATTTATGAGTAGTCGATTATGCCTTGGGACAAATGAAGACTCCCTAGTAGTCCAGGTTGAGGTGGCCAATCAGACGACAGAGATTTTCAATTATATCCTAGTAGGCTAGCCAGTGTTAGGTCCAGCATACGGGGCTGCACGACTTTATCATGAGGGGTTAAATCATAACATACAGTTATCCATCCAGGGAAGTTTTAAGAATTATATATAAGTGTATAGATTTTCAGAAAATGGAAAGTATATATATATATAGTAGTTAAAAGTATGATTAAGTAGAAATTTAATAAACGCTTGCACTTTAAGTTACATAAGTGTGAGTTATGATGTATCTTATCTTTATATGTTATCCCAATTACAACCCGATTAATAAATATATTGCTCAAGTAGACTCATTTGCCACACACCGGTAATAACATATTTTTCCTTACTAAGAGTTGTCTTGTCCCTGTAGTTATAAACATTTTAAGTGATCCTGTTAGATGAGCAGATCAGGCTCGGAGATAGAGGAGACCCTTGTATTGCCCTGTCTGTAGGGTAAGTGATTTTGGGAGATGTATTTTTGAGTAGTTCCTAGGGGATCTGGTGGATGATTTTGGAGAGATGTGTATGTATGTTTTGAAATTACTAAAACTATGGCATTGTAATTATGGTGATGTAATTTATGTTTTCCGCTGCATAGGTGTTTTGTTATATGAACAGGAGTTCTCGATGTCGACTTTGGTACCGAGACATTTAAGGAGATTTTATAAGGGGTATCATACAAATATAATTTTACAGTCTATATAGAAAAAAAAAAAGTAAAAATTTTTGGGTCGTTATAATTATAAAAAAAATTAACAGTAGTCATTTTTTCTTTATTATTATGTTGGGATGTGGCTCATATTTTAAGCGGAAACGCATGCACCAAGAAAGCTACGTGTAGCGAGGAACAAGAGCAATAGAGAAGGCTGCATGGCGAGGGAAAACCATTGATGATTTGGGCTATAATGGTCGCAAGTTCAAGCAAAATGTATAATGTTACTTCTCGGCTCCAAACCGTTGATGGTTACTAACAGCAAACTTCACGAAATTCAAATCGGGAGATAAGTAGATTTGGTTGATTGGAGGATTTTCCTATAAGGATTGCTACAAAGATGGTTTAGATAGGATCTAAGGTTCCTGTATGTTTAGAGCTCGCATATAATCAATGATTTGTAACCTTAGTGTATGTTTGACATTGTGCATAGTGAAAATCATAGTTGCTATAATCGTGGATGTAGGCAAATTTCCTAGCCACATAAATCTTGTATCTTTTGGTTGTGTTTTCATTCTTCTCATTACTGAGTGTTTTCTTTTTTAGTATATTTCATCATCGAGCTATTGCATTTGTTATTTGTTGATTAATTCGTGTGTGATTATGTGCTTCCGCTGCACATCCAACAAACAACAAGTGGTATCAGAGCTATTAGTTCTTAATGGCTTGGGTCTCTTTGATGACGTTCGATGTGAACAAGTTTGAAAAAACTGGTAATTTTGGGCTTTGGCAATGGAGAGTGAAGGACTTTCTAGTGCTTTAAAGGATGGTGAAGGCTTTATACCAAAAGAAGTTAGATGACATGAATGATGCAATTAAGTTAGAAAGAGCTTAAAGTAAAAGATATGTCCACTATCGGGTATTATATGACCGATGATGTGATGTATAACGTCATGGATGAGGAATCACTAGCTGTGATTTGACTGAAATTTGAAAGCCAATACAAGTCCAAGTCGCTTATGAAAAAGTTGTATCTTAAGCAAAAGATTTATTGGCTTAAGATGGTGGATGGTTCGGACTTGACTTAGCACATCAACACCTTTAATAAGATTATTAGTGATTTGAAGCACGTTGATATGAAGTTCAAGGAAGAGGATAAAGCATTGATGATGCTGAATTCCATATTGCATCTTCTACATATGAAAACCTTGTTATGATGCTAATTTGGGGGAAAGAAACCTTGGAGTTGGAGGACATCATGAGTGCATTAATGGGGTTCCACCAAAGGAAGAAGGGCAATGATGAGGGTTTACGTGATGAACGGCTTGTGGCAAAGCTAAATTAGGATCAAGGGATGAGTGGTTTCAAGAGTTGATTGAGCAGCTATAAGGCTAAGTCCAAGTCCAAGAAGGAAAAGGACTTGTGGTGTTTTAATTGTAGGAAAAGGGGACACATAAAATCTAAGTGTTTGGAGAAGAGCAAGGGAGTTGCTGAAAGCAAAGAAGGTTTGTCAACAATGACAAATGTAGTAGAAGAAGGAGAATATGAAGAAGTTACAATGATATACTCTTTCATCGGGATCGGATGAGTTTGAATATTCTTGGATCATGTACTCGGCTTGTTCATATCATATAACGCTTAACAAGGACTAGTTCACTACATATAAACTGGTTAGTTTTGGTTACGTTCTAATGGGGAACGATGCTAAAAGAAAAGTGTTCGGAATGGGGAATGCTAGAATTAGGACATATGATATTGTGGTGAGGACGTTGAGTGATGTTTAGTACATACCAGAGTTGAGGAAGAATATGGTTTCGTTAGGTACCATGAATTTTAATGGGTTTTTTGACAAATCCGAAGGTGGGGTAATGAAGGTCAGCAAGGGAGTTCTGACCGTGATTAAGGGGAAAAGAGTTTCAAGTAATATATACACATCGCTAGGTACCATAGTTGAAGGTGGAGCTGTAGCCATAAAGTATGAGTCTGACAGTACTATTCTATGGCATATGCGTTTAGGGCATATGGGTGAGAGTGGGATGAAAGAACTTTATAAAAGGAATCTTGTAAAGGGGGTAAAAAATGGAAGTTGGAGTTCTACAAGAACTTTGTGCTTGAAAATCAGAATCGAGTTCAGTTTATGATAGCTACACACAAGACGAAGGGAGTACTAGACTAAATTCATTCAGACGTTTAGGGACCGGTGATAGTGGCATCACGAGTGGGACATGTGTATTTTGTGAGTTTTATCGAGGACTACTCATAAATGGTTTGGGTTTACTTCATGTGCCACAAGTTGGAGACGTTTGCAAAGTTTAAAATGTTCAAAGCTGAAGTTGAAAACTAGATCAGGAGAACGATGAAGTTCCTTGGGACAGACAATGGAACTAAGTACACAAACACAGGATTCAAAGAATTTTGAGAGCACATGGCATAAGGAGGCATTTTACCATGTGCCGATGGTAGGCTCATCAAGGCTTGGGTCCTCAACTACCAAAAATAAAATTTATAAAACCTACAAAATCCCAAGTTCTCTAGAAAGTGAGAAAGTAGGGTATCGAACCACAAGGATTCAAGTGCAGTTATTAACCACTTCTAATTTAGTTTACTACCACTTTGTGTAAAATAAAGTAAAAGGAGAAATTATTAAAATATTTTTCTAACAATCTACTGAAAGAATGTAAATTCTATATTAACTATACTCCTACAAAGCAATGCTCAATTTATGAATCCAACTTAGACTGTCATGTGCATAAACTATGTTCGATTAGCTATCCTTATTAGGCTAGACGGTGAAAGGAGTCATTTGAGGGCATAGAGTAGCAAAGGTGCACCAGTCGTCTAGAGAACAATCAGGAACCAGGGTATACTCTATTTCAACAATCACAAGAACATCTTTGGTATTCGTAGCTTACTGTGTATAATTGATTGAATCGATAGTAATGCTATCCTATCCCCTAAGATTTCATCATAATCCAAGCATTAAAGGTGCATCAAAGTAAAAGCACGATATTGAAATTAAAGCAAGTAATGTGCAAGGTATTTAAATGAAAGCAAGTAAAAGATGGCTTCAACTGCAAACTTAATAGTCTATCACTAACAATCAAGCATACAACCAAAAACCAAGATAGGAATTTAAATGAAAAGCATGTAAATTTAATCTACTATGGTTCTCAATGACATTTTAGGTCTGTCATTAACCCAAAGGAGGCCAAAGAGGAACCCTAAGCACATAGTCAAAACTTAGTTTTATACCCTCGGCAGTGGTCGGCTAGCCATTGTTGGGTCCTGCCTTCGGGTTGCACAACCCGTCATAGGGGGTAATACATGGCATCAGTTAGTAGTTCATCTTGGGTAAATTTTCAGTATTATTAGTTATATCAGAAATTTCATGATCAGTATGAATTATTAGAAATTATGAAAGTATATGATTATTCCAATATGATATGTTGAATGTTCGCCACACCGTTGTATTTAGTTTATTTTCCCTTACTGAGAAGTGTCTCACCCCTGAACTTAAATAATTTTTAAGAAACCCAAAAAGATCGATGAATCAAGACCACCATTGAGTCAGTTGAGTTACCCCACTAGAAGGGTAAGTTTGGACTAGGATCAAAAGTTTTTGGATGTGGGATCCTAGAGATATGTTTGTATCATTTTTGGGAGATGTATATAAACACAATGTTTTGGTTTACAGTTAACTATGGTATTATATATTTTGTGGTTATCAGAATGATGATTTATATTTACTGCTGCCTAGGTTCCGTTGTGTATGACAGGTATCCCCATTACCCATGAGTTTGGGTTGTCTTTATGGTTAAATATGTTTTACTTTATGATAAATTAAGCAGGTCGTCACAAGAAGTTACAAGGGAAAAAATTTCAGAGTATATGCAATATCCAAAATAAGATAAAATAAATTTCCTAAGATCTCTAAATTTTCAAAATCATGACAAAATAGATCTTCAAGTATCGCCTAGAATCATTCATGGCCAATCCTTCATCAGTCGCTACCTGCTTTTAGTATGCTGCGGGAAGGATAAAGCGCTCAGGGGTCCAATATTCATGGTGATCAACTATTTTCTTTTGCCCAAACCATACTGAAAAATTAGACTGCGCATAATATGGGAACGAGCAACCAACCAACCAGAAACTATCCATAGAGCTCCACACAGTTTTGTCATTCTGTTATGAATTAGGATGAACACCAGTTTCTCAGTCAAATCTTTCACATTCTATGAACTTCTTCTAGGCCACTTCCATTCCTTATTTTGCACCATAGAGCTTAGCTTAGCATGTTTTTTAATACCCAATTCATAATAGTGCTCAATAATTTTATTTTGGTTTTTAAAGGAGAAATCCATAAAACCAACATGATTCAGATAATCAACAAACTCTACCAAACACTCTAGCAAGTGTACAAATGATGACATTCTATTAAAAACAAACATCCATGCCCATCTAACCCACTCAGTTAAGCTTGGTCAAACACCCAGCCAAAGCCACAACAAAAGCACTTTAAGAAGTAAGATGTGCTAAACTAATAAAACAAGCATCTATGCTCATCTAAACAATGCAAATGTAGGCAAGGATCCTCTCTACTAGCTTGACTCTTGAAGGATGAGAGAAACCTTGGTTGAAATTAACAGGTGGATTAATTTTTTATTGAATTAAGGTAGTAAAAGTGGAGATGGTTCAAGCTCATATAAATTTAACCATTTGAATGCATACTCCTTTCTTATTAGTGTATTGTTTACCACATAAGTGTTGTGTTAAGACTTTCTACTCTTATTGAAGTTATATTGCATCTCTTGTGAAATGCTAGATTGAGTTGCCATACTAGTTGTGAATATGTCTTCTGCATGGTTGATGCAGATTTGTGTATTGCATACTAGTAGTGAGTCTAGGTTCTCGAATGCTCTTATATATAAATTCTTTTTCTAGTAAATTTTTTTTTCGAAATGTTCATTTTACAATCGGCATGGTGCCGAAATTTTTTTAAAAGCTTTTCCAAAATATGAGATAATAGATATTGAAGTATATAACTGTATAAACACCATATGAGATAAGTAATGCTCTTGGAACCACAAATAGCTATAACTTGTTGGAAATCAAGCTCAAAAGAGGAAACTATGTCCATAATTTTGGAAAATTGCTCATCTAGTGCATCATCTCATTAAATTGCTTTCCATCTTCCATTAAGTATACATTTGAATTCGAATTTCTCACCATTTTCAAGACTCATTATTATTTATGATTTTCTAATTCAATCATTACTATTTATAAATTTTCTAATTCAAAGTCACTAACCAACTCATCTATTGTATATTTTAGAATTGTGATATAATATTATGGATGCATGCCTTTGAATTTATAACCCATCTATGCATGCCACTCGCCACGATGTGCTGCCAAGCGGCAGAGGGTCCAGGACCCGCCAAGGGGAGAGTCTGCTTCTAGGGGTCGAGCGGCCCTAAGTGAGCACACATGGATTTCAGATGAGACGAGAGCACCTAGGGTGACTCTTGAGGATGTGCAGTTGCCCTCAGCATGTTTTCTGCACCACCCATTAGAGAGCGATCCCTGAATGTTACCCCGTGGCTTAAAGAGGACATGCCCACTCATCTGGTGCTATTCCATATGATTAGGCCGACCATGCCAAATGATTTTGCCGTGAGACCTCCGGAAGACATTCCTGACCATCGGGTGCTGCACTGTATCCTTAGACCATGCAAACCACCACCCTCCCCTCTTATCCTTGACTTGCATCATCTTCGAAAGGAAATGGCACAAGACCAAGATGCCACTAGAGCAGTAGCCGCTTTGCCTTGCTCGACCAGTTCTGATTCTAATTCTAACTCTAATTAGGATAGACTAGATGCTTGGGATCTTTTGATGCGCTTTCTCTTTTGCTTATGTATTGTGCTCATGCACCCTTTGCTTTTATTTTATTTCATTCTTTTCCCTATATTTTTTTTTCCATGCTTTTGAATGGCTATATGTGTGCTTCGATGTTTCTATCTACATTGTATTGCCTCTAAAATTAATGAAAATGCATGGTGCTTTTGGTTTCTACCTGTATTTTGTGCTTCATTATATCATTACATTTTTCTTGCTATTTCTTGATTTTATGAGGATCTTACTTACAAAGATAAGGTAGGCAAATAAGTGTTCACTTTTTTTCTCCTTCTTGTGGCGTATTTTCCTTTTTTGAAGGAGGGCAAATGGAAATTGTGTTCTTAAGTATTTTATTTTTATTTGTCTCTAGGAGAAGGAGTCCTAGTATATGAGGACTTAGTAGAAGATTAAAGCTGCTGGTAGAAAGAAAGAATAAAGAAATGCATTGTTTAAGACTGGTAAATATCTTAAAGCTTCAAAGATATATGTAAATGTACATTTGCCTAGTTGAATGTCATAAGGATGAACCCAGCTGAATTTCTAGTATACTAAATTGCATGCTTGAATTGAATGCCATCTGCATGGCTAATGTAGAATCTTATGAACTACATGCTGGTAGTTGCTTAGGTTGTTTCATGTTTGGATTAAACGCATTAGAATACACATAGGAGCTAAGCTCCATCCTTAGTAAGCTGGCCTAAATTTAAGTATCTTATGGATTCGAATGAATTTTTTTTTATTGTTTTCGCGATTTGCAGGTTTGGGAAATGTTTTATTTATAGATGGCATACTGACGAAATGTTATTAGAAATCCCATACATGACTACAACCATTAAAATGTGTGCTAAAATGATTACAATGTCATGTATATTTTGAAAAGATGAGTGAATGAATGAATAATTGAATTTCATCCTTATGCTTTCTATAAATTTCCTACATCACTAGGAAAATAAAATCAACGATCTGCAATTAACACAATCTTATGAAGGTATGAAGTGTTTTGTGATAAATGTAATTTGTGTACAGCATCTACTGTATATGGAGAGCATTTAGATAAATGCAATTAGTACAATCTCATAAAGGAATATAGTGTTGTGTGACAAATGTAATTAATTTTTATGCCACATCTGCTACATATGTAGAGCATGTAGATCAACAATTTCCTCACCTTTAGTGATCTCTAAACCTTTTGTAAAAATTATGAATTAATTCAAGAACATCTTCTCAATGAAAACCTAGGACAACCTGCACACTACGATTACCATTTATACACTAGGATTTTTCAGGCTATTTTGTTTTATATAAGTCCTTACATAATATATGTTTTCATTTCGTAGGCTCACATGCTTGTGTTGAACGCCAACTGCATCACTGATGCAGTTTATTGTGAATTGCATACTAGTAGTAGATTTAGGTTGTTGCATGATTGAAATTATTTATTTACTTAAAACAAACAGGTTTCAGGTACAGGTTTTATGGGAAAATGTCTAATTTATAGACGGTGACTCCTCCTCATAACAATAAGGCGTTTCTTCTTGTACATTGTGATGTGAGGATATCTTAGTTCAACTTATCTCACAAAATTATTTGTTCTTTGTTTTAGAAACTAGTGGAGCTAGTAAAGATTGAACGTTCGAGTGTTGTGAACTTCTCAACTTGACGTGATATCCATGGTCTTGTGAGAGATCTAATCAAATGTGGAGAAATGAAAGGAATTGTAAGTTTTATTATTATGTTTTCTGCAATATAAGAGACAATGGTATTATGTTATATGAATTGTAGAATTCGCGGGCTGGAATACATGTTTGTATTGAACACCATCTGCATGGCTGATGCAATATATTATGAACTATATGCTGGTAGTGGATTTATGTTGTTGCATGATTGAAATGATTTATTTGCTTAAAACAATCAAGTTTCAGGTATAGGTTTGACGGTGGCTCCTCCTCGCAAAAATAAGATGCTTCTTCTTGTACATTGTGATGTGAGGATATCTTAGTGCAAACCATCAATAGATTCCCCCAAACCGTCAACGGTTTGCTCAAACGGTGGGCGATTTCATTTAGGCCAAATTCCATTTATCTTTATGTTTGAAACCGTCGAAGCACCTAAGCTAAACCGTCAACGGTTTTCCTATTTCTTCATTAACTTGATTTTTAGGTGCTTATATAAGGTTTTAATCAGACCGGGATCAAGTCCATGAAAGTTTATAATACAAGATGATTTAAAACTTGTCCCATATCAACATACATTTGAGTATAGGATTTTTATCAAACTTTTTGTTTTATCTATGAAATAACAATGAGGATTAAACTTATGACTTAGTGAGATCCTATAAACTCTTATGAACTAGTATGCACATGCAATTTGCTCAAATTTTACTCAATAAACATGCGTGAAACAATAGTGCAAGAGTTACAATAAGCACTACCTCAATCACTCCTCATTATACATATGTTTCTACAGGTTCTTCATTGGATGTGCTTAAGTCCTTTCAAGCAATTTGCCACTTTGATCTTTTCCTACTTGAATGTCCACTAAATCTTTTCCTATGAGAATGTTCACTTGATCTTTGCACTAAAACTCATATATGTGTGATTTATCCACTTTACCTACCACAATTTAGTATGCAAAGATTATTTTAACTTAGAACCACTAATGGGTTGTTATCATCAAAATACCACGATTAGCATCATGTTGTCACTTAGGCTAACAATATATTTAGAAAAATTTCCAATTTATAAAATGATTAGTATTTTGAAACTTTCCAATAAATTCATAATTTTATTTTTGTAACTTCTAATAATAATGAAATTAATACTTTATTGGCACTAATAATAATTAATTTATTGATTTATTTATTTTTAATAATATTATTCATAACTTATTAAATATTTTATTATGAATTTTTTATTTTTTGAGAATCATGCTTAGGAAGTTGAGAATCTAGGTATACTCCCAAGAGGGGGGTGAATTGGGAATTTAAAATTTTTTTGCTTCTTTGTATTACAAATATCTTAGTTGAATTTTAACTTTAGCAACTTAATCAACTTTCAACAATTACTCAAATATAAATTTGATAATCAACCAAGTATAGTCAATATTTAGTCCAAGTTCAAGTCTTTGAGGTTAAAGCCCAGTTGATAAATTCCAAGTTTCAATTTTGAATTGTTATTAACAAACATTAGAATCTTTTAAATTAAAACTCAGATGACAATGAATGGTGAAATATAATTT
The DNA here is from genome assembly GCF_029873635.1 of Malania oleifera. Classification (NCBI taxonomy): domain Eukaryota; kingdom Viridiplantae; phylum Streptophyta; class Magnoliopsida; order Santalales; family Ximeniaceae; genus Malania; species Malania oleifera. The sequence goes on along the minus strand of NC_080419.1, from coordinate 76,904,286 downwards.
TAGAGATTTGATAAAACATGTAACTTTAGCAAAACACTTTTCAGCTTTGATATTCAAAATTAGAATTTTACTTTTGAATATATCGATCAACCAATATTATAGTACGCTGATTTCAAATACGAATCAAAAACCAAAAACTCCAACAATTCCAAAAATTCAGCAAGTGTTAAAGATCATATACGCAGGTTATACACTTGTAGTAAATTAAAGAGAGTAGGGAGAAGAGCTAACAATTGAATTTTCAACAAGGTTCGGCCAACATCCTACGTCCTTGCCCCAAGAAACCGTTGTGAGTGTTGAGTCAGGTGCAATCCCAAGAGTGGGGGTGAATTGGGTATTTAAAAAATTCTAAGGCACTTAGTTACCTCTTGCACCCTTCTTATAAATTTACCAATAAATTCTTATTACTCAATTACTTAAGTGCAAGACTATCCTATCTATGCATGCAATATACACAAATTAAATGCAATGCTGAAAATAAAGAGTGAAGGGAAGAGAGAAGACAAACACAGTTTTACGAGGTTCAGCCGACTTGGCCTACGTCCTCGCCTTGAGCAACCACTCAAAGATTCACTAAAACCCTGCACCTTAAAGTGGGACGGAGCTTCCCGTACAATCCGCTGCTTACAAGAGGCATAGCTTCCTCTTACTTCATTGCTTACAAGAGATACAGCTCTCTCCTCACACACCGGTTCACACCCCGAACCATGTATACAATAAAATCTAGAAAATACACTCAAAATAATGCTTCTAACAAAAGCTTGTGAGTACAATTCAAATTCCTAGCACATTAACATATGATATAACTTGAAGCTCATGAATGTACGAAAAACGATACAATCGTTTGATGTATGATATGTGTCAACACACAAATTCATATTTAATTAAAACTCCCAAGTAAAAATATATTTGAAATGCCTTGGAGTTAACTAGGGCTCTTGGTTCACTTTGTAAAGATGCAAAAGTATGTTTGAAGTGAACTCGTTAACAAAATCTTTGTCTTGAATACAAACTCAATCAAAATCACAAAGCTTTATTTTATGTATTCAATCACAAACTGAGAATATTAATTTTCAGAAAATATCCCTCAATTAAATGTATAGTTGTAAGTACCAAGGATATTTAATCACGTAGCAATATAACTAAAGTATATATCCTTTAGAAAATACACACTTGAATAAAAAAAAAAATCAATCAAGCAAGTTAAATAAGTTTTCTTAAGTAATGTTCTTCTCAAAAATATATTTTATATGAATAGGCACACTCAAGATCAAAACTTTTCAATACTTAGTCAAGAACAAGCAATGAGATGAGATGAAAAGTCACAACACTAATAACTTGAAAGATCAAATCTCAATACTAGATTGAAGTCTAGTAGAGTAAACAAGTTCCCTTTGAAAATCTGATTTGATTTGCCCAAGCTTGAAGATTTTAGATTGATGTATAGGCAATCGTATAACACTTTTCAATGATCTTGCAACAAGGCGTGTTCTTCTCTTTCTTGTGTGTCTAACTTGTGTTCTAGGGTTTAGATATTCATAATATATAGTATATTACCTTTAGGATTGATCTCAGCTGTTGGATGAATAAGATAGCTCGCAATTCTTTTTAATAAAAAAACTGATTTTTAGGCTTTCCTGCGAGTTCAGGCAACCGAACTTGACTTCAGGCTCCTGAAGTGGCAACCTCAGGCGCCTGAGGTTCTAGGGTCAGGCGACTGAGGTACCTCTGCCAGGTTCTGTCTTTCTCATTTAATTCTTCAGGCTACTGAACTTAATATTTAGGCTACCGAAGAAATTCTTTAGGCTCCTGAGGTTAACTTCAGGCTACCGAAGTCCCCTCCTTTTTTTTATTTCCTTTTTCTAATTAAAAAAAAAAATGCTTTGCTCTTTTTCTTGGGTCTTTTATAAAACATATATTTCATGATTTTCCAAACATTTCTTGGTCCATGAAGATTCCCTAATGATGTACATGAAATGCATAAATCCTAACAATCATTCTAAGTTATGTGCCTCAAATTAAATCATACAGAAATGTAAGTACATGAGATCTAAATACCCATTCCCAAAATATTCTTGAATTTTGCCACTTGCATCTTGATTCTCATACTCTTTGGGTTTCATGGTGCTTTCTAAAATGTATAAGCTTTACTTTATGATGTCCTTGACTCATTATCTTTCCGTACATGCTTAGTGTAAGTCCTATTCACAAACTCAATGCACTGATCAAATATCAAGTGATTTGTCATTACTAAAACAGGATTGGACTCGTAGATTTAACAATCTCCCCCTTTTTTATGATGACAAATGCACGAGCAAAAAATATATATAATGGGTTACACTTAAACAAGGCTCCCCCTCAATTAATGGATCAAATAATTAATGAAGGATAATATGCTTATGTTCATACACAAGGTGTTGAGCCTGAATCCAAATGAAATATGAAATAAGAAATATGCTCATAATGAATGTGATATGCTAGATTTCTCCCTTTGTATATCTCACACTTTGCACTTAGCTTTACATGAATCCATTTTATTATTTTTTCTTGAAAACTTTCTTCCCCTTTTGACATCAACAAAAAGGTGTAAAAATGTTGGTCAATGCAATACCAGGTGAATATATCGTAAGAGATGATCTCAAGGAACCTCTGACTATGCATGAGACCTAATCCCTAATTTGGATAAACCTATCCTCCACAAGTGATTTTATGAATATATCTGCCCATTGTTCATCCGTGCATACAAACTCTGGTGTTATATCCCCTTTTTGTACATGGTCATGAAGAAAGTGATGTCGTATTTCTATATGCTTAGTTCGTGAATGTAATATGGGGTTCTTTGAGATATTTATTGCACTCGTATTATTGCATCTTATAGGGATTGTTTCACAAGTTAGTCCAAAGTCCTTCAGTTGTTGTTTCATATGAAGCGTTTGAGCACAACAACTACCTGCCTCTATGTATTCAGCCTCAGCTGTGGAAAGAGCAACTGAGTTTTGTTTCTTGGAAAACCAAGAGACCAAGGAGTTTCCTAAGAAGTGACAAGTACCACTAGTGCTTTTCCTATCCACTTTCCTGCCCACATAATTAGCATCTGAATAACTAAGAATTTCAAATGATGTTTGCTTAGGATACCATAACCCAATGTCCATGGTTCCTATCAAATATCTAAGTATCCATTTAACAGCTAGCAAATGAGACTCTTTTGGAGCAGACTTGTGCACAAACATACACTGAACATTATGTCTGGTCTACTGGCAGTCATGTATAACAAGATACCTATCATTCCACAATATAGCTTGACGTCTACTGGTATACCTTGTTCATCTTTATCTAATTTCAATGAAGTGCTCATAGGTGTACCAAGTATTTTTTTGTCTTCCATGTTAAATTTTTTGAGTAGGTCTCTAATATACTTTGATTGATTTATGAATATTCCATGATTTGCTTGTTTGATCTGAAGTCCTAGGAAGAAATTTAGTTCACCCATCATGCTCATCTCAAATTCATTTTGCATGATATTGGCAAATTCATTACACAATTCTTTATTTGTAGCGCCAAAGATGATGTCATCTACATATACTTGAACTAGGAGAATATCATCATTCTTAGCCTTTATGAAGAGGGTTGTATCTATCTTTCCTCTTATAAATCCATTTTCTAATAGAAAACCGCTTAGCCTTTCATACCAAGCTCTAGGAGCTTGCTTTAAACCGTACAAGGCTTTTGTCTGTTTATATACGTGATCTAGATTCTTATGGTTTTCAAAGCCTGGGGGTTGTTCTACATATACTTCTTCATTTATGTAGCCATTTAAAAATGCGCTTTTGACGTCCATTTGATATAGCTTGAAATCCTTAAAAGCTGCATATGCTAATAACATTTGTATGGCTTCCATCCTAGCTACAGGGGCAAATGTTTCTTCAAAATCTATACCTTCTTCTTGATTATATCCCTGAGCTACTAATCTAGCCTTATTTCTCACAACTACTCCATGTTCATCTTTCTTATTCTTATATATCCATTTGGTCCCTATGATTGACTTATCCTCTGGTCTGGGAACTAAAGTCCACACTTTGTTTCTTTCAAATTGATTTAATTCTTCTTGCATGGATAGCACCCAAGATTCATCCTCTATAGCTTCACTCACATTCTTAGATTCTTCTTGAGATAAAAATGTACAATGACTCATCATATTCCTAAGAGAGAAGCGAGTGGATACTCCATGTAATGGTTCACCTATTATTTGATCTATGGGATGATTCTTTTTGTATTTCCATTCTCTAGGTGGTTCATTAGCCTCATTTGTAGTTTGATCAATTTCAATGGATGGTTCTTTAAGTTGATTTTTCTTTTTTGAATCATTCCCAATTGATAGTTCTTTTAGTTCCTTGTTTAATTCAGGTTCATCTTCATCAATTTTTTTGGAGAAGGGATTTGTCTCATTGAACACTACATGAATAGACTCTATGATCGTCAATGTTCGTTTATAGGCTTTACTATCTAAAACATACCCTAGGAAGATACCTTCATTAGATTTTATATCGAATTTTCCTAAATGCTCATTGTCTCTAAGCACAAAACACTTACAGCCAAAAACATGAAAATATGATATGTTTGGTCTATGGCTATTCCATAATTCGTAAGGAGTCTTATTAAGTGATGGTCTAATTAGAACTCTATTTAGCACATAGCAGGCGGAATTCACTGCCTCGGCCAAGAAGTATTTAGGTAATTTATGTTCGTTAAGCATAGTTCTGGCCATTTCTTGTATAAATCTATTCTTTCTTTCAACTACGCCATTCTGTTGTGGTGTTCTAGGAGTTGAAAAATTATGGGCAATTCCTAATGAGTTACAATAGTCTTTCATGCCTTGATTTTAAATTCTCTACCCCTATCACTTTGAATTTTAGTAATTGTGTATCCCTTTTCATTTTGTACTTTCTTGCATAGATTTATAAATTTTTCACATGCTTCATCTTTATGACCTAAGAATAGTATCCATGTGTATCGTGAAAAATCATCAACTATGACAAATGCGTATGATTTTCCTTCGAAACTTTGAATTTGGTTTGGCCCAAATAAGTCTAAGTGTAGCATTTGTAGTGGCCTAGTAGTAGAGATCTCTTTCTTCTTATTAAAGCTTGTTCTTGCTTGTTTTCCTAGTTGGCATGCATCACAAATTTTATCTTTCACAAATTTAGTCTTAGGCAGTCCCTTAACTAATTCTTTCTTAACGATTTTTGAGATTAAATCCATGTTTGCGTGTCCTAGTCTCCTATGCCAAATCCAACTTAATTCATTCATGGCAGATAGGCATGTCACACTCTGTGTAGTTAAGTTATCAAAGCTTGTGGTATATACATTTTCATGACGCTTAGCAATGAAGAGTGTCTTATTATCAGTTTTGTGTTCAACTATGCATTTGTCATGTTCAAATGATACTTTGTAACCTTTATCACATAGTTGGCTTATGCTCAATAAATTGTGCTTTAAACCTTCAACTAATAACACATCATCAATAATGAGTGAGGAATCCTTACAGACTTTACCGACACTTGTGATCCTTTCCTTAGCATTATCACCAAAAGTAACAAACCCTTCATCCTTGAGTATGATGGATGTGAATTTTGATTTATCTCCGGTCATGTGGCGTGAGCATCTGCTATCCATATACCATCTATCTTTTGAGGATATGGATCTTAAGCAGATCTGCAAGACACAATTAAACAACTAGCTTTGGTACCCAGATTGTCTTGGGTCTAGGGGGGTTAGTGCTAGATTGACATTTGACCTTCCACACTTTCTTTATTTTTACATCTCTATTTTTGAAAGGACAGTTGAATTTTATGTGACCCAACCTTCTACATTTAAAGCATGTAGTATATCTATAATGATTTTTAGTTGGAACAAATGACTTTGATTCTTTGTAAAATACCCCATGTAAAGATGCCTTTTCTTCATATTTTCTTTACCATTGAAACCGACCCCTTCTTTTTTTAGAGAATTTCTTTAAGATCCTAAGAGCTTTTCAAAATTGTTTTGTCCTTTAGTAAATTTATAAACAATTTCAAATTTGTCTTTCAAGTCCTTTTCTAACTTCTCAATTTTCAAATCTTTATCCTTTATGAAAGACGCATGGGATTCATTTTGGTGTTCAACAAGAATTGAAAGTTCTTTGACTTTGCTTCTTAACTCAGAAATTTTCTTTGTTTTCTTCTCAAGCATTTTAATAGTATATAGGTATTATTGTTTCAGCTCATCATATGACATCATATCATTTTCATTTTCAAATTCACTAGAATAGTATAACGATGATGAAAGAGATGATTGTACCTCAATGTCATTATGTGCCATTAGACAGAGATTGGCAACCTCGTCATCGCTGGATTCATATTCTGAACTGCTAGTGTTGTGTGTATCCCAGCCGACTTTTAGCACCTTCTTCTTTTTCTTTGAAGCTTTTATGAGTTTGGGGTACTCAGGCTTGATGTGTCCAATTTCTCGGCAATTGTAGCGTGTTGGTGGATCCTCCTTCTTTTTCTTCATTCTTTGCTCTCCTCTTTCTGATTTAGAGTTTCAGAATTTTCTGTTGAACTTTTTGTTCTTCTTCAAGAACTTCCCGAACTTATTTGTGAGCAAGGCCATGTCATCATCCATTTCAGAATCGCTTCCTTCACTTGAATAACTTGATGATGCCTTAAGTGTAGTGACCTTCTTAGCTTTGCTTTTCTCATTTTTCCTCTTGTTTATTGCCAGCTCATAGGTGATGAGTGATCCAATGCATTCGTCCACTGACATCTCCATGAGATTTCTCCCTTATGCTATTATGGTAGCTTTAGCTACCCACACTAGAGGTAATCCCCTGAGTATTTTCCTAATCAACTAATAAAAAGGGTTAGTTTTTCAAAGAGCATTTAAAGAGTTAATGATGTATGTGAATCTAGTGTACATGGATTGTATGGATTCATCAACCATCATTTTAAATGCTTCATATTCACTAGTGAGCATGTCTATCCTGCTATCCTTTACTTCCTTAATGCCTTCATATATAACTTCTAACTTTTTCCAAATTTCTTTAGCTAAGTTACATGCCATTACCCTATTAAATTCATTGACATCTAGTGCATAGAAAAGTATATTCATGGCAGTGGCATTACTTTGAACTGACTTCCAATCCTCTTTAGTATATTCATCTTCAGTTTTAGGTACATTAATCTTATCAATTACTTTCATGGGAATGTGATTTCCCTTAGTCACAATTTTCCAAACCTTCCAATCTACGTTCAGTAGATATATGCTCATCCTACGTTTCCAATAGGTGTAATTTACACCACATAAAATGGGTGGTCTAGTGGATGAGTGTCCCTCACCAAATGGAGTTACACCAATGTGTGCCATGTGATCGTTTTACAAATTAAATATCAAGTTTAAGTAAACCCACTCTGATACCAAATGTTGAGTCAAGTGAAATCCCAAGAGGGGGTGTGAATTGGGTATTTAAAAAATTCTAAGGCACTTAGTTACCTCTTACACCCTTCTTATAAATTTAACAATAAATTCTTGTCACTCAATTACTTAAGTGCAAGACTATCCCATCTATGCATGCAATATACACAAATTAAATGCAATGCTAAAAATAAAAAGTGAAGGGAAGAGAGAAGACAAACACAGTTTTATGAGGTTCAACCGACTTGGCCTACGTCCTCACTTTGAGCAACCACTTAAGGATTCACTAAAACCCTGCTCCTTAAAGTGGGATGGAGCTTCCTGTACAATCCGCTGCTTATAAGAGGCACAACTCCTCCTACTCCCCTGCTTACAAGAGATACAGCTCTCTCCTCACACACCGGTTCACACCTCGAATCGTGCATACAATAAATCTAGAAAATACACTCAAAAAAATGTTTCTAACAAAATATTGTGAGTACAATTCAAATTCCTAACACAATAATGTATGATATAACTTAAAGCTTATGAATGTATGAAAAACGATTCAATCGTTTGATGTATGATATGTGTCAACACACAAATTCGTATTTAATCAAAACTCCCAAGTAAAAATATATTTGAAATGCCTTGGAGTTAACTAGGGTTCTTGGTTCACTTTGTAAAGATGCAAAACTATGTTTGAAGTGAACTCGTTAACAAAATCTTTGTCTTGAATACAAACTCAATCAAAATCACAAAGCTTTATTTCATGTATTCAATCACAAACTGAGAATATTAATTTTCAGAAAATATCCCTCAATTAAATGTATAGTTGTAAGTACCAAGGATATTTAATCATGTAGCAATATAACTAAAATATATATCCTTTAGAAAATACACACTTGAATAAAAAAAAAATCAATCAAGCAAGTTAAATAAGTTTTCTCGAGTAATGATCTTCTCGAAAATATATTTTATATGAATAGGCACACTCAAGATCAAAACGTTTCAATACTTAGTCAAGAACAAGCAATGAGATGAGATGAAAAGTCACAACACTAATAACTTGAAAGATCAAACCTCAATACTAGATTGAAGTCTAGTAGAGTAAACAGGTTCCCTTTGAAAATTTGATTTGATTTGCCCAAGCTTGAAGATTTTAGATTGATGTATAACACTTTTCAATGATCTTGCAACAAGGTGTGTTCTTCTCTTTCTTGGGTGTCTAACTTGTGTTCTAGGGTTTATATATTCATAATATATAGTATATTACCTTTAGGATTGATATCAGCTGTTAGATCAATAAGATAGCTCGCGAGTCTTTTTAATAAAAAAACTGATTTTTAGGCTTTCCCACGAGTTCAGGCAACTAAACTCGACTTCAGGCTCCTGAAGTGGCAACTTCAAGCGTCTGAGGTTCCAGGGTCAGGCGACCGAGGTACCTCTGCCAGGTTCTGTCTTTCCTATTTAATTCTTCAGGCTACTAGACTTAATCTTCGGGCTATCGAAGAAATTCTTCAGGCACCTAAGGTTAACTTCAGGCTACCGAAGTCCCCTTTTTTTTTATTTCCTTTTTATAATTAAAAAATTGCTTTACTCTTTTTCTTGGGCCTTTTATAAAACATATATTGCATGATCTTCTAAACATTTCTAGGTCCATGAAGATTCCCTAATGATGTACATGAAATGCATGAATCCTAACAATCATTCTAAGTTATGAGCCTCAAATTAAATCATACGAAAATGTAAGTACATGAGATCTAAATGCCCATTCCCAAAATATTCTTGAACTTTACTGCTTGCATTTGATTCTCATACTTTTTGGGTTCCATGGTGCTTTCTAAAATGTATAAGCTTTACTTTATGACGTCCATGACTCGTTATCTTTCCGTACATGGTCAATGTAAGTCCTGTTCACAAACTCAATGCACAGATCAAATATCAAGTGATTTGTCATTATCAAAATAGGATTGGACTCGTACAGTCAACAATAAACCATGAAGGTGCATCACCAGTCGAAGGAGCAGGCTGTAGAGCAGGTTACTGAACAAGTGGTTGTGGTTTAGGAGCTTGTCTTTGTTGCCTTCCATCTTTAGGAAACCATCGTTGATCGTGTTTTTCATATCCCATTTGATTAAGAGTAGTTGAAGAGAAAAGGTGTTGACCCTGTGGGTCATATTGATTTTGATAATGACAAATACTAAAGTATTTGATGGCTTTCAAGTTTGTGTGCAGGTTCTTATTAGCAAGTTCATATTTGATGGCACGTGAAATCTAGAAGCTTGAAGACCTTGAAGATAATTTGTATTGTATTTCATTATTATTTAATTTGGGTATGTAATCTTAATTAAGAAAAGGTCTATAATAATTTGCATTTCACACATATAAGGACTACACAAAATCATGACCTTCTATATACCTTAGGGATAACCCTTCAGTCGACCGACGCCGGATTTTTTTGGTGTCCTAAAGAAGATCTAGATATTACCCTAGGGCCCTCAAACACGCACACATATATATATGGCTAAATGGAATGAGTGATTACATAAGTGAAAAGAATCGAAATGCACTTAAGTTGCATGTTCGGTCGACCGTACTACTCAAGTATAAATTCCCTAAGTCGACCGAACCAGTGTTGGGTCAACAGTGTGACCAAAGGCTCGGTTGACCAAACTTGCTAGTTCATTTATACCCAGTCAACCGAATTCCCTCGGAGTCAACACTTTGACCATCTAGTCGACCGTGCCAAAATTGCATGCCAACCACCTGGTTGACCGAGTTCCCACATGTGGAACTCAATAGTTTGGTCAACCGAACTTGTTAGTTCATTTGAATCCTAGTCGACCGAACCACACTAAATGAAAGAATCACCCTTGGATCTCGATGTCCGGTTAATTGAACCATGCACAACTCAGTCAACTGAACTTCCTTCAATTGATCGGTGCTCTCGGGTTGCCCCATTATTTTTACCGTGGTTAATATTTTTAAACGGGTTTAATTGAGTTAAAATAATTGAAAACAATATTAATAATACCCTACATGTCCTAACGACTATAATTTTTCCTATCTCTATATATATGCCTTCATTTGCAAAAATTAGTGAGAGATTAGCCAAAATAATTAGCAAAAATCTTTACTATCTCAAAATCTTATTTTGCCCAAAATACTCTCAAATATTTATTTCCTTGATATATCTTGATATTGTGAGAGTTTATTCAGTGTTCTTGTGTTTATTAGATATTGCTAATACTCCCATTGTTCTTGTTTGATTAATTGATTTTAGGGGAGTTTAATTAAGTTTATCCCACTAATTTCAATTTTATAAATCTTGTGTTGGGATAAACTAGCAAGCTTAGGATATTTGCATTGTCATTGCAAGCGTCCCATAGCTTTGATTTAGTTATGCAAAATATTTTTTACAAGCTAAATTATTTTTCAAACTACTCGCGTACTTATTTCATTGAAGGAAATCTTTTGAGCTAGTTTGAATACTTGATTAACATCTTTGAAACCCTAATTTGGTATTGAGATTTCATTTAGCTTGTTTCAAAGATACAACTTGTTTAGAACACTCTTGTGCTTGACTAAGTATAATTATTATATTGAGTGTAGATTACACACATACACCGTTGAGCTTACAGATCCTACATGTTTGGTGTGGATTGATTATTACTTGTGCATATTTGGTAAAAATATTCCTGTTGGAGAAGCACTGAAATTTTACACCAAATTTATATTGTAAATCTATTGTATTCCAGGCGTGGCCTGATGGGGCAGTAATCTAGCCCAATAAGGATTGTGTAAAGGATGGGGTCAACCCTGTGAATTTGACCTAGGGCCTTCTCTGCCATGCAAGGAGAATGCGTAAAGGTTGAGGTCAGCCCTGTGCTAATTGACGTGGTTGTAATCAATACCACTCCACCCATTAAGTGAGCATTAGTGGAATCATCGGGCTTGCAAGCTAGAGCGAGGACATAGGCACAGTTGGCCAAACCCCAATAACATATCGTGCATGTTCTTTATATTTCCGCAATTTTATTTTCCACACATTTATTTTTCAGCACATATATGTTGTATGCTTGATTCATTATAGGTAATGCATGTGTTGATTGGGTTATAATTAAATATAAACCCCTAGGATTGTGCAAAACTATTGTTGATCTAGTTTAACCTAGGAAGTAATTTTTAAATACCCAATTCATCCCCCCTATTGGGAATACAACAAATCTAACAATTGGTATCAGAGTCTCACAACATTGACCTAAACGTTTTGACTAAAAGATCGAGATGACTCATATTGGTGTTTCCCTATTCGGGGAGGGACAGTCATCTACTAGACCTCCATTATTTTTTTGTGTTGATTACACCACCTGGAAAATTAAAATGATCATATTTTTTAAATCTATGGACTGGAGGGTCTGGCTTGTGACTGCTAAAGGAAGATGTGCACAAATAAATGAAAATGATTTTAACATGATTAATTCTAATGCCATTGATATATTATACTGTGCTTTAGAGTCTAATATTTTACTTGAGATTTTGGCATGTGTAAGTGTAAGTGCAAAGGACATCTGGGATGAGCTTGAAAGAAAATATGGAGAGACCCAGGAGAAAGAGATCACTCTTCTGGATGCTCCAAGTTCAAAAGATCAGGAGGAGAAAAATCAAGAGCATGTAGCATTTACAATCAATGAGATATATGATTCTCACCCTATCACTTTTAATGACCCTTGTAGTGAATGCTGCTATATAACATGTACCGAATCCAATGATAAATCGATTGATGATTCCTGTGCTAAATGTTATGTTGTGTCACATGCTGAATCATTTATGGGACATAATGATAATTCTGAATAGTGCATGTGATGATTCATCTATTGATTCCTGTAATATATTGTGTGATAAATCTTCAAATGTTTCTTGTGATGATGATGGTATGAATGCATACAATGATTCATGTGTTATTATATTTGATAAATCATATGATGAATCATTTGATGAGATGCCTTCATGTGGAAAACTAGAAAAGACTTTATTTAAAATGCATAGAATTTTAGTTAAGATATCAAAGAAGAAAACATTTGTGAAAAATGAAAATGAAAAGGTGGCAAAGCACTTAAATGATTCAAATGAATATCAAGCCACTCTAGAAAGGAGAAAAATTAAGAAGGTTTTGAAAATCATTTTCTTAGAAAGAAAAATAAAAAATTATTCTAAAATGGTTTTCAAATCCTCAAGTGATAAAGATAACCTCAACAACCCCTTCGGACTTAAAAAGAAAATTCTTTTCAAAACGGATTCAGGTTGTTTGCATAAAACCAATAGTCTAGACTCACTAAAGAAAAATAGAATAAATAAGCAAAATATTTTATGTATATTCTGCTTATTTTGCAAAACTATGTAATACGTATGGTTTAATTGCTTACTTAGAAGTGCTTGAGGCTTAGAAAAGGAAATGCAATGGATAATCAATAAGGCAAACCTTGTAGGATCTAAGGAAGATCATATTCCAATAGAAATTGTGTAAATATTTTAATTCTTCCTTTAGTTCCTAGGTTTAGGGGTTGTGATCACTATAAGCTTAGGAAGTGATTTGTGCTTAAAATGAAAATTCTTATTATATGTATTCACTTGCACTTTTGTCATACTAAGAATCATAAGATTAGCAAGCGAATTTGAAATTTGGATAAATTCCACTTCCAAATGGACTAGGTATCTTTGTTAGGTAAATATTTCCAAATGCTTAACCCATGCTAACATGAAAATGACAAAGTTAAGTAACTATTGTCCATTGTACAAAATTGAGTGTTAGGGTTCTATCTTTTACCATATATCACTATACCCTAAACTCGCTTTTGAATATGAAAATCCTAAATCAAAATCAAGTCATCACTCTAGGCTTAAAGCACTATTGATTATAAATGACTAATATATATTAAGTGCTTCTCATAGCTACAACCAAATTAGAGGCTTCCACTAGGGGATTGGTCCCTTTGAGTTTAAATTGTGAATCCTTTAATTTTGGTTTAATCACTCCATAGAAAATCTTTACCAAACCACGATCATATCAGGTATAGATTTACCCTTTCCTTGGTTTATATCCTTTCTTTAGATTGTAGTTATATTTATAGGATACTTTCCATTCTCCGAAAAGCATTGTTCAAGAAAAATTAAATACTCATAAATGCTCTTTGCCCAAGCATGGACATGATTACCATGAGCGATTCAAAATTTTAAAGAGTATTTATTTATCTTCCCTTCACATAGCTCTTCAAATGTTAAGGCATATCTTTTAGAGTTTCATATCCTTTGAAATGAGTTGAATGGGTAAGTTGGTTGTAGTAGGTCTTGATCTAGATGAATGCATAAACTACAAGAAGACCTATGCACATGCATTTGAAATTCATAGCCATTCGAACTCAAGCCTCTCACTCGTTAAGATTCATGAAGAAAAAAGCAAATGTAGGCTTAGTTCACTTAATGAAATATCTATTGTGAATTTTTGGTCCTCTAAGCCAAAAGCATTTAAAGTCAAGATATATTCTTAAAAACTTAAAACTCTTGGCTATAGAACTTGAATAATAAGAAAAGGCATAAAATGGATTAGTGCATAACTCAGGGGGAGCATTTCTCTTTTATGACTATTCATATTAAGTGCTATCATGATTATAGTTTATATGCCTTAATGAATGACAACACTGTATTGAACTCAAATCTATCCTCTACTCTCAACCATTTATATTCTTTGATGGATAGATTATATTTTATGAATTGTTGCTTGCTACCTGATTGCATGCTTAGTCTAAAATGTCTCCTGCATGGTGGATGCAGTTGATGAGAATTGCATGCTAGTAGTGGGTATAGGTTCTCGTGTGCCTTGAATTTCATTATAAATTGCTTAATTGAACCTATCAGGTATAGATTTTATGGGAAAATGTCTTATTTATAGACGGCACACTGTCAAAATTTCAACAGGAATTTTCCTAAAATAAAACCTTGTGCTAAAGATGATTATGATAACATTAATATTAAAATATTTTTGAAAGGATGAGTGAAACCAAATAGATAATTAAACTTCATCCTAGAATAATCATCAACCATTTAGGAAGGCTCAGAACCATCCCTATAGGAAGCACATAAATGATCCATATGCATCACTTTCGTCTAGTGAATATCGAGGCTCTTGAGAACACCCTAGACATTATATCCAGTGCTTAAAGACTTATGATTTGATATGGAATGTTCTTGGGTCATGAACATTATTGCATGCCTCAATATACATTCTCTGATGCTTCTATGATCTATAAGGACAACTACACTAATTAAGTGAAAAATGCAATTGACAAATACTCGATATAGTTGATTTTAAAGATTTTGATTGATGGCTTATACTACTAAACATAATGAAATTAATCTTTGGTCAGTATAAGTAGTTAAAGAATCTAAGCATGTACTCAAAGTGAAAGGGGGAGCATCTCAATTGTCATGCTCTCTAATAATTTTAGCTTAGACCTATTGTGAACTCATTGTGGTATGTTCTTAACTGAAATTATCTTTGTGAAAATCTTAAGTTGATATATATCTCTTTGCCACATGCTGTTTGTGTTTTCCATGTGATCCTTGCTTTAAATTGTTTAACATCTTTAGGATCATTGGGGTTGTGATTTTCTGGTTATATCTTAGTATGTGCTTAATTGACAAACCAGAAAATTTATGCTTGCTTGTTTTAAATTAAAGTTTCTTTTTCCGCAAGCAGACCCTTAGTACTTTTTGCAAATATCAAAGGGGGATATATATATATATATATATATATATATACATATGTATTTATTGTTATACTTCATGACAAGAACTAATTTCAAAACAAACTCTTTTTCCTCTTGCCTCATTACTATTATTATTATATACATATATATATATATATATATATATATATCTATTTTAAAAAAATTGTGTAACTGATTCAATAACTTCATATGAAAATGCATGCAAACTGGTTAGATTGTTTTTATGCTCAAACCCTTTTTTTGGTATCATATGTCGTGTGCTTTTAACTTAAATTTTTCACAAGTCTTATGATACATTTTAACTGCTTTGGTTTGTGTATATTACTGGTCTAATCGTGTTTATTATGTCATGTGAATATTTTAAATTACCATTTATATTGTTTGTGTGCTTAATTGTTGAGGCTATCTTTGTCATTCTTTTTGCATTATATGACTATTATATTTCTTGAATGACTGAAAGTTATACCTCTATTCTATGTGTTGAGATTACTGGATTGTTTGAGTAAGAAGTTGTGGTTATATTGCCAATATATTACTTAATCAGGTCACTTGTATACAGGTATTTTTGGGAAAAATATTCTGTTTTCAAACGGCGTGCTGCCGAATTTTTTAAAAACCTTTTTCCAAACATATCTTGTACTCAGATGATTATTTGCCTATGTTCTTAAATATTTATTTAGGCCATTTTTTCTGTTGCCAAAAGGGAGAGAAGTAGGCTAGTATTTGTCATCATAAAAAATGGGGAGATTGTTGACACTATGGGTCATATCCTGGTTTTAATAAAGACAAATACTCAAATATTTGATGGCTTTCAAGTTTGTGTGTAGGTTCTTATTAGCAAGTTCATATTTGATGGCACGTGAAAGCTTGAAGTTTGAAGACCCTGAAGATCATTTGTATTGTATTTCATTAATTTGGGTTTGTAATTTTAATTAATTAAAGGTCTGTAATAATCTGCATTTCATGCACACCTGTATTCATTAATTTAGGTTTGCTTTATGTAGAAAGTTTGTGCACAACAGCTACCTACTACCACATACTCTGATTCCGTAGTAGATAGTACTATTGAATTTTGTTTCTTAGAGAACTAAGATACAAGAAATCTTCATAAGAAGTGGCAAGTACCACTTTTGCTTTTTCGATCAATTTTACATCCAACATAGTCTGCATTTGAATAGCTGATCATCTCTAAGTCTGTGTCTTTGAGATACCATAGTCCTAAGTCAATAGTACTGATCAAATATCTTAAGATTCTTTTGACGACTATCTCACGTGATTCCTTAGGGGCTGATTGAAACTAGGCACACATACATACACTAACATAATGTCTGGTCTACTAGCTGTCAAATAAAACAAACTTCCTATCATAGCTCAGTAGTATTTCATATCTACTGACTTTCCTTATTCATCTTTATCAAGATTTATTGACGTACTCATAGGAGTCCATAAAGGTTTTCCACCTTCCATATCGAATTTCTTAATCATGCCTCTTATGTATTTTGATTGATTTATGAAAGTTCCATTTTTAGCTTGTTTGATTTGAAGTCCTAGGAAGTAAGTCAACTCTTCCATCATTCTCATTTCAAATTCATACAACATACACTTTGCAAAATCTTTACATAGATCTTTGTTTGTGTTGACTTTGGTGTAATCCCAAAAGGGAGGTGAATTTGGTTTTTAAAATATTTTGGCATATTTAAACATTTACGCATTCACCACATATCATATCCCATTTAATTTGCACGTGTGTATGTAAAATAATTTTAGTAGTGAAAATAAACATACACGTATGCAGTTATCCTATTTAAATCAAATGTGTGTATGCAAACAATCATGACATTAAACAAACATTCGTACACATGCTGAAATTTAAGTACAGGAATTTAAATAAAATAGAGAGAGAATGACAAGCAGATTTGTTAACAAGGTTTAGCCAATACTGCCTACGTCCTCGCCTTGGGCATACCCCCCAAGGATTACACTATACCTGCTCACTTAAATGGGTAGAGCAGAAACCGTTTACATCCTCTCCTTACGGGGCGAGGAAAACCCTAAGTTAATTACTATGCTTAGCCAAACTAGTCTCACTTACGGGGTTGAGAATCCCCAATTCAATTCTCGTGCTGAGTCGAACCAATCTCACTTACTGGGCTGAGACTCCCCAGTTCAATTAATGGGTTGAACCCAACCAGTACAATAAAAACCATTTTTTTACAAAGTCATGCCTTTAAAAATACAAGCTAAGACATACACATTTAAGCTCAAATAAATGCACTCTGTACAGATATGAAATAATGCTCAGTAGAGTAAAGGGTGTTTTTTTCTAAAAATGATTTTGCACAAAACAAAAGTACAAACATTTGATATTTAATGTGCAAATCAAAGCAAGAATGTATTTCTCCAACAACATATTTACCATGGAAATATGTGGAGAAATCTCAAAGCTTAACTCTCAAAAGGTTTTTCAAATATGCACGCAAGAGAGAGTAAAACACTTGAAAATAAATGCCTAAATAAAAAATGCTCTCTTGTAAAAATGATTTTAAAGAAATAATAAAGAGAGCTGGAGAGTGTAAAAAGTTTACCCCAAGGAAAAGATTTTTGCAATGAAATCAGTTTAGGGGAACTTTGATTAAGAAATAATTTAAGAGATTTTAAAGTTAATCAAAGTTGCTAATCTGGAGTAATGAGGGGGTATTTATAGACTTCTAAGAAAATATTACCATTGGGGACACGCTCGGTATTTTGGAAAATATTAATTAAATTTTAATGATGTTTTAGTGCTTCAAAATATTTCCAACCCAAGAGGATCGGTCGACCATTTTTGAGGTTCGGTCGACCATCTCACTAAGTTCGCTCGACTTGGGGATTTTTGAACTACAAGTTCGATTGACTGTCTAAAGGCGATTCTGAACCCACTAAGGTTTGGACAACCAGATTTAGTTCAGTTGACCAAACTTTATGAACTTTAGTCGACCAAGTCCTTTTGAACTAGGTGGTTCGGTTGACCAGGACGTTGGGACTTCCCACGTGTCTGTTCGGTTAACCAAGGTGTTGCTTTACATTTCTAGTCAGTCGACCAAAGGGTCAAACTGTTGACCTTAGGAAGGTTTGGTTGACCAAAGGGCCCTTAGTACAAGGGTTCGGCCGAGCAAATATGCCAATTTTGGGCATTTCGATCATTTTCTTCTTATGCAATGTCCCTAATCATATGATGATTACTTTTAAGACAATAGGGCACATTTTCATGCAGAAATGAGGGTCCTAAGGTCAGTAAGGCCTTTGAGAAATAACCCCAAAAAATTTGGCATTCGATCGGCCAAAGTCAGCCGTAAGGTCTATCTACGGTCTGAGCATGCATTCATATCATGAAAATGCATGCATTATTACAGACCAAAGATAATAATTAAATGCAATACAATTACAAAACAAATTTCTTCTTCTTTGCTCCTCTATTTTTGGTGGAAAATGATAGTTGATGTGAGCTTTTTGGCTTCCATCTTCCTCTTCTATGTGTGTATTCTGAATTGTAAACCTGTTCAAAACACTAGATACACACATAAGATGTATGTGCTTTGTCAGCATCAAAACAGGGATCAGACTCAAAAAGTCAGTAGTTTGTAGCACCAAAAATGATATCACCCACATATATTTGAATAATAAGCATATCTTCATTTTTAGATTTAATAAACAATGTGTTGTCCACTTTTCCTCTAAAAATCCACTCAACCACTCCTACCAAGCTCGAGGGGCTTGTTTTAGTTCATATAATGCTTTTGGTAATCTAAACACATAATTAGGACAATGATCATCCTCAAATCTTGGAGGTTGTGCTATATAGACTTCTTCATTTATAAATTCATTTAAGAATGCACTTATCACATCCATTTGATAGAGTGTTTTAATTTAGGTGTAATCTCAAGAGGGGGGTGAATAGGGTATTTTAAAATCTAGGTCACTCAAGTCCTAATTTTGAAAATGAAAATTAAGATGTAGTCCCAAGAGGGGGGGTGAATTGGGTTATTCAAATTTTCTTTTAACTCTTTTATGAATTCTTTTACCTCTTATTAATTAATCAAGTATCTAGCAAAGCTTACTTAATCAATCATTAACACCACACAAGTAAACCAAAATTTAAACAAACATTCAACAAATCAATCAACTTTACAGTAATCAACCATTAAATATAATATTCAACTTTTTGTATGTAGCCCTGTGTATGTATTGATTGATTCAAGCCCTGTATTGATGGATTTGATTTTTCAATGTGAATCACAATATGAAATTCTACACTCTTTCCAAAAGCTTAGAATTTAAATAAAATTTTACTTAAAAGGTCTTTGGGTGTTAACCAATTAGCATACTCCCTTATGGTTTATCCAAATTATTAATCAACCAACGTACTCCCTTTAGGTTTCTGCAATCCCAAAAATAAATTAGTCTTCAGCTTATTTAATTTCCAAACTACATTGTATTTATGATCATGAAATTTAAAACATCCACACAGTTTATAAGTATGCTGGAATTTAAAGAGTAAGAGAAAGAGGGAGACACCACGTTTTTTTATGAGGTTCGGCTTATCCCCAACCTACGACCTCACCTTTGGTCAATACCACCAAAGGATTCCACTATACCATTCCTTTCCAGGTGGAACAAACATTTTACAAGCGATACCCCATGCTCAAACACTCCTTAAGTAGGCTAGAGCAAGACCACTCCAAGCGATACCCCACGCTCGGTCACTCCTTCAATAGGTTAGAGCAAGACCTCTCCAAGTGATACCCCAAACTTGGTCAACGATCCAACAACCTTGAATCATCAAGAAAGAAGAAAAAAAAAAAAAGCTTCGTACAAGAATACTCTCACATAGAGCAGATTAGTACAAATTCAATCACTATGTACTTCAATATTAAATATCAATATGAAATTCAATGAAGTTCAAGTAAGAATTTCACCAAGTTCCTTACAGATTGTGAATTAGCAACTCAGAACTTAGTAGTGTGATGACCAACACTTCAGAAATTCATCTCTTCAATTGAGTAAAGATTTGAGTAGGAGAGAGCAGCAAGAGCTTTCAGCTATCAAAATAGATTTTTTAATTCTTTTGTTCTGGGTGTTTTAATTCATTGGGTTAAAGGAGTATTTATAGAGTTTTTAGAGTAAGTTTCCTTATTTCCCATGTTTTTTGGAGTGTCCCCCAAACTTTTATAACATTTCAATATTGAAAAACTAATTTTTTGAATTTTCCCGTTAAATTTCAAATTTTAAAATCTCTGCAGGGTCATTCGGTTGGGTCACTCGATTGGGCTTGTTTTGTATAGGGTCAGCCGGCTGGCCAGTCAGCTGAGTCCATTATGTATGTCAAGAATTTAAAACATTTAATTTTTAGTTGGTTAAGTAAACACCATTCATTTTGGTCAATCAACTGGACAGTCCAATTTATCAGTCGGCTGAGTGAACACAATTCATCCAAGTTAGTCGGCTGGATAGTTCCATTTTTCAAAAACTTTCATTTTTAAGGCTTTGAACTTTTTTTGTTTGAAAAACTAACATGTGACTTTTAAAGTCATTTTAAAGGGTTTTCAAAAATTTGTCTCTAAATCTATATTGCATCCTAAAGAGTTTCAAAGTATTTCATAAGATATTTAAACATGAAGTACTTACATAAAGACTTCTTCAGACTTTGACATTCTAAATACTTAAGTTTTCATGCTTGCTTTGTCTTTAAGCTTTAATATACTTTGAAATTTCTTTTTAATATCCATGCTCTCAAAATCTTCAAGCTTTAATATATCATCTTGGAATCCATGCCTTTAAGCTTCTTTTGATCATATTTCTTTGGATTTTAAGCTTTCAATGGATCTTTGGGAACACTTGACCTTGCTTTATTATATTTGAGTCTTGAAATGTCATCACTTAACCAAATATGTTAAGTTCCTCTTGTTTATTATCATCAAAACAAGATGTTAAGCCCTGTAAGGCCAATAGAAAACTTCCAATCATACACGTACAACATAGATGACAAGCAATTCAGTATTTTTCAACTTATCAATTTTATGTGTGACTTAATTAAAAAAATTGAATTACCCAATTACTTAACATACACCACAAAAAAATAAGTAAGTGCAAACGAAAATTAAAAGAGTTAAGGGAAAGAGAGATGCAAACTGATATTTTTACGAGGTTTAGCCTACTTCAGCCTACGTCCTCGCCTTTGAGCAATCCACTCATGGATTCCACTAATCCCACTCTTTTAACTACGATGGAACTTTGCATTTCAGTCTGCTTCTTACAAGAGGTGCAACTTCCTCCTCAACCCGATTCACAACCTAAACCGTCAACACAATAATTAGATTACACTTTTCTGCAAACTTGAATGCTTCATAATAGGCTACTGAGTACAATTGCAATCCTAATACATACTCAGGTGATATACTCAAAGCTTAGTTGAATGTATGTATTATGTTGAATGAAATTTTTAGTAATAACAATTGAATGATCTTTGTATAAGAAAAAGTGTATAACAAATATGTTCCAAAGATCTAATCCAACTATACGATCTTTATAAAAATATATGTAAAATAGTTTTGCTCCAAAGATCTAAATCAAATCAATTTTACAATAATGAAACTAAGATAAAATCTTTGAATAAAACATAAACTTGAATGTTTTTAAAGATTTATGCTTTAATAGACCCTTTAAAAATATCTTTTCAAGTAATATATATATGAACAACTCACATTCTTGCTCTCAAAATATATAGCAATATGATTGTGAGAGTTTGAAGACTTTGAAAATAAAGATCTACATATCAAAAATAATATTCTGTTTACCAAACCTCAAAGACACAATCTTGCTTATGAAAGTATGAGTGAAAGAACGTTTGATCATGACAGTAATGAATGCCTAAAAATCTGAATACAATAGTGCATAGGCAAAAGGTCTAAGCACAATAAAAATCTTTCGTCCTTGTTCTCTTCTAGCTCTTGTTGTTATGCTCTTTTATCTTATTGCAAAAACTAGGGTTTTAGGTTGAAATTTATATGCATGGTCGACACATGGGTGCATCTTGATCATTGAATCAATTTAGGTATATTTTTGTTAAGAAAAAATTTTCCCATCACACACTCGAGCGTTGTTCTGCCCGACGGACTCGTCGACGAGTGCACATGTTCATCGACAAGTGTTCTACACTTGTTTGTCAACGGGAGCACGGGTTCTTCATTGAGTGACCTATTTGAAATTTTAGAGGTCTTAGTATTTTCTCATCAATGAGAAAAAAACATTCATCGCCGAGTGGCCTTCATGCATTCGTTGACGAGGCCAAGGATTCGTTGATGAGCTGCCTTATTTTAGCCCAATTCAACCTAGGATAAGTGAATGTAAATTTTTGTCAAATGCATGTATCCTAAGGTCCATCTATTTGTTATTTTGAACTTGCAACTATATCATATGAGATATGTAAGTACAAGCAATACTAAATACCCATTACACTTGAAAAACTTGAAGCTTCTTCATCCTCTTGCTCTTCTAATTCCATGAAGTGTACCAAGTTGTATATGCTTTAAGTTCCTCATGGCTTCCATGACATCCTTACCTTCCGTGCATGCTAGGTAATGATCCCGTTCACAGTCTTAATGCACAGGCAAGATACTATGTGATTTTTCATTATCAAAATGGGATTAGACTCATAGAGTCAACAATCTCCCCCTTTTTGATGATGGCAAATATACGAGCAAAAAATAAACATTCTCGCCCCCTTTGCAAATAATATGGCATTGCAATCCAAAAAATATTTTAATGAAAATTTTGCTTTAATAAATATTCTCTTCCCTCTTTGACATCAATCAAAAAGGTATACAAAAATATACAAGGTTAAATATTTCATCCCTTTGTGAAAAAAAAAAAAAAAATTTCTCATCCTGTGATAAACAATTTATCTCTCCCCCTTTCTAAAAAAATATAGTTGTTTTATAAAATCAAATTTCATGTTTAACAACAACAACATTCCAATCAACATTGATATAGGCAAACAATTAAGCTCATTAAAGTTTAAAATTCATGTGTGCATCAACATGTATCATATATCCATAAAATATTTATGTTGACTTTGGTGCAATCCCAAGAGGGGGGGGGGTGATTTGGAGATTAAAAAATTTCCTCATAGGTTCAACTAATTTAGTAGCAGTATTACTCAATCTAGGGGCAGTCTAAGTGTGTATGAAATTGCATATTTGATACATTAAACAATTTTTAGTACATGCACCACAATTTCATTATTTCTGAACTAGATACTATAATTAAAATAACAACATTCAAGTGAGTAAATTTAAGTGCGGAAATCAAAAGCAAGCACAAGAAATGTTATTGGGGTTCAACCAATACTGCCTATGTCCCTGCCTTGCTCACAAGTACAATGATTTCACTATGGCTCACTTAATGGGTGGAGCAGCACCATATACAACACCTTACTACGATGGTGCACCGAGCTTTGCTAACTAGGTCAAAGCCAATCCGGGACATTTCACGGGGCAAGTCTGCCTCTTCCGAACACACATCGAGTATACAATTAATCAGCACAAATTTTGACGTACAAATAAAGTGCTTCTAAAATGGCAAATATGTACCACAATATAGTCCAGATAAATATACACTCACAAATGATAGTAATTATTCTCAGTGCCAATAAAGTGTGCTAACACTCAATAAGATGTAAATATACAATCAAGTCCCATAGTGCATTTTCAAATAATCTTTGAAACAAAGTATCAATATTAATCAATCACCACAAGTTTCAAAGAGTTCCAACTAAAGTATTAAAAATATCTCAAAGATAATTTTATCAAAATAATAGCTCAAGAGATATTTGAAAAATTAGTAAGCTTGTGAAAAAGATTTTACACAATCAAAAACACGCAAGCTTGATGAGTTTTTCAACAATGATGCAAATACTCGCTTGCTACAAAGATTTTCCCACACAAATATTTACTAGTTAAAATGGGAGGAAAACCTTTTGCTCAACTCTCAATCCGAAAATCAAATATACAACAGTTTCCTAGGAAAGAGAATAATGTATAACCACTCAAAGAACTCTCACAAGAATTGATTTTTCAAAGGAATAGTAGTATGTGAGGGTATAGGCTTTGTATTTGGAAAAAGATTTCTAAAAAATATAGAGAGTATTTATACTAATCAAAGTGCTAATTAATTGCTAATCTGAGCAAATGAACCCATATATATAGGCAGGGCCAAAATATAACCGTTGCATATACATAGGGAATTATTAAAATTATTTTAAAAGAGTTTAAGAAAATTAACCCTATTTAACCCCAATTAACTGTGGTAAAAATTTGGCCAAACGGAGTGTTTCAGTCGATCGAGCCATAGGTTCGGTCGCCCGAATAGACACAACAGAAAAAGTAAATTTTGAACTTTGGGCGCTAGAATGAGGGTTCGGTTTGCTAACCAATGCGATTTTCCAATCTATCCGAGGTTCAGTTGCCTGATCTCAAGTTTGGTCTGCCAAACTTGCATATTTGGTCGCTCGGGAATATTTTGAACAGGAAGTTTGGGCGCCCAAGTTAATGGAAAAAGTAAGGGTATGAGTTTGGTAGGCCATGGACACTCAAGTCATTTGAGTTTAGTCACCCAAAGGCAGGTCAACTTTTTGACAAGTCGAACGTAAGGTCGACCAAGACATTTTCAATGCCAAGGTTCGGTCACCCGAACTCCTTGCACAATTAATACCTAAGTCATATTTTAAATCATAAGTTACCCCTAATTGCATAGTTGATAGTGGGTATTTTCGTAAGTGTTTGTGCAAGGACCTATGGTCTATCTAAGGTCTTTTTACTTAGTCCCAAAAATCCGGTGTTGGACGACTGTGATCCGTAAGGTCAAACTAGGGTCTTGAGCATTTAGTCCTATCATGCATGTGGTTCAGTTATTACAGACCATACTATATTACAGACCAAGCAAAAAATGAATGCAAATACAATATCAAATAGGTCTTCATTCTTTTGCTTCTTCAGATGCCATATATATGAAGCATGATCTTTGTCATCCACATAGCTTCCTTGAGTTCCTACCATCAGTGCATATTAAGGATGAACCTGTTCAAGAAGCTCAGTGCATGGGTGAGAAACATTGGTTTGGTTATAATAAAAAATGGGACTAGACTCATAGAGTTAACAATATAAGTTGCTCCCACTAAGTTAAGTATTCTAATATATCTCTAGGCAACTTCTTTAATGTGCATCAGGCCTAATTCACATCTAATTTGGATAAAACTATCCTTTAAAAGTGGTTTCATGAATATATCTACCCATTGTTCATCTATACACACAAACTCAAGTTCCTCATCCCCCTTTTGCACATGGTCACATAGAAATTGATGTCTAATTTCTATGTGCTTAGTTCTCGAATGTGATATAGGGTTCTTTGAGATATTTATTGTGCTCGTATTGTCACACTTTATAGGAACTAATTCATAGTGCAATCCATAGTCCATTAGATAACTGACAATCTCAAGAGAAGTGTACTTAGGATACCATAATCCATGTTCAATAGTTCCAATAAGGTATCTAAGTATCCTTTTAACGACTAATAGATGTGACTCTTTAGGTGCAGCTTGAAATCTTGCACACAAGCATACACTAAACATAATATCAGGCCTGTTAGCAGCCAGGTTTAACAGTCTACCTATCATTCCATGGTAGAGTTTAACATCCATCGATATACCTTGCTCATCCTTATATAATTTTGTGGAAGAAATCATAGGTGTTCCTAAAATTTTACCATCTTCCATGTTAAACTTTTTTAGTAGGTCTCTAATGTATTTTGATTGGTTTATGAAAATTTCATGCTCTTCCTATTTGATCTGGAGTCCTCGAAAGAAGTTGAGTTCACCCATAATACTCATTTCAAATTCATTGTGCATGCAAATTGCAAACTCATTACACAACTCTTTGTTGTTGCTCCAAAAATGATATTATCTACATATATTTTTACTAGGAGCAAATTATCATTTTTAGTCTTTATGAAGAGTGTTGTGTCAATTTTCTCTCTAGTAAACCCATTATCTAGGAGAAAACTACTAAGCCTTTTCATACCAAGCTCTAGGAGCTTGCTTCATTCCATACAAGGCTTTTAGTCAATTTATAGGCATGATTTGGAAATTTGTGGTTTTTAAATCCAGAGGGTTGTTTAACATAAACTTCCTCATAAATATAGCCATTTAAAAATGCGCTTTTGACATCCATTTGATATAATTTAAAATTCTTAAAAACATCATATGTGAGCAACATTCTTGTGGTTTCCATTCTAGCTACAGGAACAAATGTTTCTTCAAAATCTATGCCTTCCTTTTGGTTGGATCCTTGAGCTACTAGTGTAGCTTTTTTTTTTTTTCTAACTACTATTCCATTTTCATCTTTCTAGTTCTTATATATTCATTTTGTTCCAACAACTGTATGATCATCAGGTCTAGGAACTAATGTCTAGACTTTATTTCTCTCAAATTGATTTAATTCTTCTTGCATAGATATTACCCAAGATTTATCCTCAATTGCCTCACTCACTTTCTTAGATTCTTCTTGTGATAAAAATGCGAAGTGACTAATCATTTTTCTAAGTGATGATCGCATAGTTATTCCATGTGATGGTTCATCTATGATTTGATCAATGGGGTGATTTCTTACATATTTCCATTGCCTAGGTAGCTCATTAACCTCCTTTTCTACTTGATTATCTTCAGCTGATGTTTTGTTAACTTCAATGTTCTTATCTCAATTAGTTTTGATAAATAGTTTTTATAATCCCTTACTTATCTCAATCTCATCCACATCGGTCTTTTTAGAAAAGGGATTGGACTCATCAAACACCACATGGATGGATTCAATTACAGTCATCGTTCTTTTGTTATAGACCCTGTAGTCTTTACAATCTAAGGCATAACGTAGGAAGATACCCTCATCTGATTTGGCATCAAATTTTCCTAGGTGGTCATTATCTTTAAGAATAAAAAATTTATTGCCAAAGACAAGAAAATATGAAATATTTGGTCTCTAGTCATTCCACAATTTGTAGGGAGTTTTATTTATAGTGGGCCTAATCAGAACTCTATTTGATACATGTTCACTGCCTCTGTCCAGAAGTACTTAGGTAGCTTATGTTTGTTAAGCATGGTTCTAGCCATTTCTTGTAAAGATTTATTCTTCCGCTTAACTACCCCATTTTGTTGTGGAGTCCTAGGTGCTGAGAAGTTATGAGACATACCCTCTATGTTACAGTAGCTCTCTATACCATCATTTTAAATTATGTTCCCGTATCACTTCAAATGTGTGTTATTTTGTACCCCTCTTAATTTTGGAATTTTCTATAATGTCTAGTAAATTGGTCACAAGTTTCATCTTTATGTGCAAGTAATAGTACCCATGTGAACCCAGAATAGTCATCGACAATGATGAAAGCATAACATTTACCACCTAGACTTTGAGTTGGATTAGGACCAAATAGATCTAGGTGCAACATTTGAAGTGGTCTAGTGGTGGAGATAGTTTTCTTCTTCTTAAAGCTAGTTTTTATTTGTTTTCCTAGTTGACATGCGTCATATATTTTATCTTTAGCAATTTTTTTCTTAGGTAATGCCTTAACTAATTCTCCTTTAACTAGTTTGGATAATAAGTCCATGTTTGCATGTCCCAATCTCCTATGCCATAGCCAACTAATTTCATTTATAGAAGAAAAGCAAGTTACATGTTGACAAGCAAGATTATCAAAGCTAATGATGTCGACAATTTCATGACGATCAGCAGTAAACAATATTTTGTTTTCAAATTTATCCCCTACATTGCATTTGCCATGTTCAAAAGAAACTCTATAACCTTTATCACACAATTGACTTATACTTAATCAGTTATGCTTTAGACCATCTACAAATAACACATTATCAATAACAAAGGAAGGTTCCTTACCAACCTTACCAGCTCCAATAACTCTATCTTTTGCATTGTCGCTGAAGGTGACGAATCCTCTATCCTTAGGTGTGTTGGATGCAAACTTGGATTTATCTCCGGTCATATGTCGAGAACATCCACTATCCATATATCATCCATCCTTTGAAGAGGATGATCTCAAGAACACTTTTAATAGGCATTCAGTTGACTAATTTTGGTACCCATATTTTCTTGGGTCCATGTGGGTTAGTGCTAGACTCTTCTTTGACTTTTCAAGCATTTTTAATTTTAACATCTTTTTCTTTTTAAATGGACTATCATATTTTATGTGACCTTACCTCTTAGATTTGAAACATGTAATATATCTATAAGACTCTTTAGTTGGAACATAAAATTTTGACTCTCTTACAAAGTGACCCATGTAAAGGTGTTTATGTATAAGGTTTTCTTTTTTATTAAAACCAAGACCTTCTTTATCTAAAAAAATTCTTTGAGCCCCAAGAAGTCTTTCAAAATTATTTTGACCCTCTGTGAATTTATAAATAATTTTAGATTTATCTTCCTAATTTCTTTCTAACTCCTTAATTTTTAAATCCTTGTCTTTTATTAAATATGCATGAGATTCATTTTGTCTTTCCAACGACTTTTTAAATTTCTTTAATTTTAATTTGAAATCATAATCTTTCTTAGTCATTTTCTCAAGAAGTTTAAGAGTATACAGATATTCCTATTGCAGTTCATCATACGAAATCATGTTATCACCATTATCAAAATCACTAGAATAATATGATGAAGCTGCGCAAAATGATTGTACCTTATGGTCTTCATGAGCCATTATACACAGATTTGCAATCTGGTCATTGCTAGATTCAGAGACAGAACTACCGGTACTATGAGTGTCCCAACAGACCTTTAGTGCCTTCTTCTTTTTTTGGACACTTTCTTCAGCTGGGGAAAATCTGGCTTTATGTGCCTGACTTCTCTGCAGTTATAGCATGTAGGAGGATCATCTTTTTGCTTCCTTATGCTTGACTCTCCCTTTTCTATTTTTGAGTCCCAAAATTTTATGGTATATCTTATGTTATTTTTCATGAACATTCCAAACTTCTTGGTTAGAAGAGCTATATCATCTTCTGATTTTGAACATATTTCTTCACTATAATTGTTGGATGATACCTTGAGGGTTGTTACTTTCTTAGTTTTATTCTACTAACTCATTCTTTCATTTATTGTCAGCTCGTATATGATAAGCGACCCAATCAACTCATCTAGTGTCATTGCTTTCATGTTTCGTCTAGATGATGCTTCGAGGGCTGTTACTTTCTTAGTTTTATTTTGCTTACTCAGAATTTTATTTATTGTCAACTCAAATGTGATAAGCAACCCGATCAACTCATCTAGTGTCATTGCTTTCAGATTTCGTCCTTCTACTATGGTTGTAGCCTTTACCTCCCAGGCTAGTGGTAATCCCTTAAGAATTTTCTTGATCATTTCATAAGTGGGGTAAGTTTTACCAAGAGCATGCAATGAACTCTTGATGTGAGTAAACATGGTGTATATGGATTGGATTGATTCACTAAAAGACATTTTAAAAGTTTCGTATTCACTTGTTAGCATATCTATTCTACTATATTTTACATCTTTAGTGCCTTCATACGTGACTTCTAATTTATCCATATTTCCTTACGAGTTGTGCATGCCATGACCCTATTAAATTCATTTACGTCTAAAGCACAATGTAACAGATTCATTGCAGTAGCATTTGTTGACCTTATGAGTCATATCCCGTTTTGATTATGACAAATACTCGGTTATTTAATGTCTCTCAAGTTTGTGCACACGATCATAGTGGCAAGATCATATGATGGCATAAGGTGACATGAAGATAAAGACCCATAATATTTATTTTTCTAATTAATATTAAGTTCAATTTGGGTTTGTAATATTTAATTTAGAAAGGTTTGTAATAATTGATGCATATCATGCATGTAGGAATTGATAAGCTTATACACCATAGATTGACTATTAGGTCCCTATAACATCACTTGCATAATCCCCTTAAACACTCAAATCATAACAATGCAACCAAGGGTAAACTGCACTCAAAATCAAAACCTAAATAAATAATTAAAAGTTACTCGATCGACCGAACCTAGTTGTGCATATTTAACTTAGTCGACCAAACCTCTCAGGGGTCAATAATTTTACTAGGGTTTGGCTGACCGAATGGTTTTTGAATATATCTTCCTCAGTCGACTGAACTCACATGGGTTTGACACCTAATGGTTTAGTTGACCGAACTTTCAATTCAATTATGGTTGGGTTGACCAAACTTTTTGAACAACAGACCGAACTCAGATATGGTTGACCAAACCTCAAAGGGTTCGTAAATCGCCTTGATTCAGCCGATTATATTCTATAGTTCAAAAGTGGTTCGGTCGACCAAACTTATAAATATAGTCGACAAAACCTAAAATATAGTCGACCAAAACTTTTGGGTTGCTCAATTTTTACTGAGGTTAAACCAAAGTTATTTTTAATTTACTGTACTTAAACTTTTTAAAAAATTATCTTTATGTCCCAAACAGTTAATTTTTTTTTTTTTGAGTGTGCTTATAAATATATGCTCATTTTCTCATATAAAAGTGTGATTAGCATTTTTAATTAAGTGAAAATTATCTGAAATTTCCACTCTTCCAAAAACAAAGCCTATACACTCACCCTTTGTTATTCCCTTGCAAAATCTAGCTTGGTGAGAGTACCTTGAGTGATTTTACATTGCCTATACTAGCTTAAACTCTCAATGATTTATTGCTTGATTGATTTTGTGTTGAGAGTTTTAGCCAAAGTTTTTCACCCCTGTTTATTTAATAACTTCATTGTGTAGGGAAAACTTTGAAGCTTGTAAGTCTTGGCATTTGTATTGTAGGACTCCGAGGCTTGTATTTTGTTGTGATAAAAATATTTTCAACAAGCTTATACTTCATATATCTCTTGAGCTAATATTTTGAGATTATCATTTTTTTAGATATTTTGAATACTCTGGTTGGAACTTTTTAAAACCCTAGTTGTGATTGATTAATATTGATACATAGTTTCAAAGATAGATTGATTATACATTCTTGAACTTGACAACATATTAACATTAGATTGAGTGTCATCACACATATTGCACAAAGCTTATAGATCCTATCTTGTTGATGTGCATTAATTGATATTGGTACAAATCTACTTGTTGGAGAAGCACTCATTTCCTACACACCTTGTATCTTGAATTGGTTGTATTCCAGACATGACCTGGGAGGGCGTTGATCTAGCACAGAAGGATTGGTTGTAAATGTTGAGGTCAGCCCTATTTTAATTTGACCTAGTTGTACTAGGTGCCGCTCCACCCGTCAAATGAGACATAGTGGAATCCTTGTACTTGTGAGCCAAGGCGGGGATGTAGACAGTATTGGCCGAACCTCGATAACATATTTTGTGTCAACTCTCTGTTTATTTTCCGCACCTTCAATTCTGCACATGTGTGCTAGTACTTGAAGTACTGTGACTATTTAAATTGCTTTAAATATTTGCGTACATAGTTGCTTGGGGAATTGAGTCTATTTTAAAAAGACCCTAGGTTGGGTAATACTGTTGCTGGACTAGTTGAACATAGGGGAGAAATTTTTTAAATCTCCAATTCATCCCCCTTGGGATTGCACCAAAGTCAACAACATTTATTTGAAGAGCTTTCATGTCCTCATTTATGTATTCATCTTCTATCTTAGGCATATTTTCTTTCTCTACAATTTTCATAGGAATATGATTTCCTCTAGAAACAACTTCCCATACTTTCCAATTAGAATTTTGAAGAAAGATTCTCATTCTTTGTTTACAGTATGTGTAGTTAACACAACAAAAGATGGGTGGTCATGTGGATGAGTGTCCCTCACTGAATAGGGTTACACCGATGCATGCCATTGTGATCTCCTACACCAAAAAAAAAACAAAAAAACAAAGAAAACTTATAGGTCTAGGGTGACCCCAGAGGAGGGGTGAATTAAGTATTTTAAAATCTAGGTCACTCAAGTCCAAATTTTGAAAACTTACAATCATACACGTACAACCTAGATGACAAGCAATTTAGTATTTCTCAACTTATCAATTTAATGTGTGTCTTAATTAAACAAATTGAATTATGCAATTACTTAACATACACTACAAATAGATAAGTAAGTGTAGGCGAAAATTAAAAAAGTTAAGGGAAAGAGAGATGCGAACTCAGATTTTTACGAGGTTCGGCCTACCCAGGCCTACGTCCTCCCCTTGAGCAACCCACTCAAGGATTCCACTAATACCGCTCCTTTAACTAGGATGAAGCTTCCCATTGCACTCCTCTACTCACAAGAGGTGTAACTTCCTCCTCAACCCGATTCACAATCCAAACCATCAACACAAAACAAGATTACAATTTTTTTGCAAACTCGAATGCTTCACAACAAGCTAATGAGTACAATTGAAATCCTAATACATACTCATATGATATAACTCGAAGTTCAGTTGAATGTATGTATTATGTTGGATGAAATCTTTAGTAATAACAATTGAATGATCTTTGTATAAGAAAAGATGTATAACAAATATGTTCCAAAGATCTAGTATAACTATACGATCTTTATAAAAATATATGTAAAACAGTTTTGCTCCAAAGATCTAAATCAAATCAATTTTACAATGATAAAACTAAGATAAAATCATTGAATAAAATATAAACTTGAATGTTTTCAAAGACTTAGGCTTTAATAAACCCTTTAAAAATATCTTCAAGTAATATATATATATATATATATATATATGAACAACCCACGTTCTTGCTCTCAAAATATATAATAATAAGATTGTGAGAGTATAAGCACTTTGAAAATAAAGATCTATATATCAAAAATAGTATTATGTTTACCAAACATCAAAGACACGATCTTGCTTACTAAAATATGAGTGAAAGAACCTTTGATCGTGAGAGTAATGAATGCCCAAAAATCTGAATACAATAGTGCGTATGCAAAAGGTTTAAGCACAGAAAAAAATCTTTCATTCTTGTTATCTTCTAGCTCTTGTTGTTCTTCTCTTTTATCTTGTTGCAAAACTAGGGTTTTAGGTTGAAATAAATATGCATGGTTGGCAGATGGGGGCATATTGATCGTTGGATCAACTTAGGTATATTTTTGTTAAGAAAAACATTGCCCGTTACGCACTAGAGCATCGTTCTGCCGACGGACTTATCAACGAGTGCACATGTTCTTCGATAAGTGTACTACACTCGTTCATCGATGCAAGTATGGGTTCATCACCAAGTGGCTTGTCTGGAATTTTAGAGGTTTGCGTAGTTTCCCGTCGATGAGAACAAAGCGTTCATCGCCAAGTGGCCTTCATGCGTTCGTCGACGAGGAAAAGGATTCATCGGCGAGCTGCCTTATTTTCTACTTGATTCTACCAAGGATAAGTGAATGTAAATTTTCATAAAATGCATGTATCCTAAGGTCCATTTATTTGTGATTTTGAGCTCCCAACTATATCATATGAGATATGTAAATACAAGCAAAACTAAATACCCATTACATTTGAAAAACTTGAAGCTTCTTCATCCTTTTGCTCTTCTAATTCCATGAAGTGTGCCAGGTTGTATATGCTTTAACTTTATCATGGCTTTGAAGACATTCTTACCTTCCGTGCATGCTAGGTAATGATTCTGTTCACAATCTCAATGCGGAGGTAAGATACTATGTGATTTTTCATCATCAAAATGGGATTAGACTCATAGAGTCAATTGAGTTTAAAATCTTTGTGAGATGCATAAGCTAATAACATTCTCATGGCTTCCATTCTTGCTACAGGAACAAATTTCTCATAATTGTCTATTTCTTCTTCTTAATTATATACTTGAGCTACGAGTCTAGATTTTTTGTGTACTACAACAACATTTTCATCATTTTTATTCCTAAACACCCTTTTTGTTCCAATTACTGAATGATAAGCGGGTTTAGGAACTAATTTCCAAACATTATTTCTTTCAAATTTATTTAATTCTTCTTACATGGCTACTATCCATGAGTCATTGTTTAAAGCTTCATCTATATTTCTGGGTTCATCTTGAGATAGAAACGCATAGTGATTACACAAATTTTGCAATAAGGATCTGGTAGACACTCTTCATGAAGGTTCACCAATAATTTGGTCTTTTGGGTGATTTCTCACAAACTTCCATTCTTTAGGTAGTTTTGTTAGTTCTAGAGATCTATCAGTTGAGGTTGAACTCAGTTCTTTGTTCTCATCCCTTACTTCTTGAATTTTCAAATCATCTTGACACTCCTTAATTTTAGTTTCTTCAATCTTTGGTGGTTTCGAAAATGGATTTGCTTCATCAAAGGCTACATGTATTAATTCTCTAATTATGAGGGTTCTTTTATTGTAGATTCTGAATGCTTTACTATTTAATGCATACCCTAAGAAGATTCCTCTGTTTGATTTCGTATCAAATTTTCCTTAGTCTTCTTTATCATTCAATACAAATCACTTACATCTGAATACATGAAAATAAGATATGTTAGGCCTTTTTCCTTTCGATAGTTCATAGGGGGTCTTATCTAAAGTTGATCTTATGGAAACTCCATTCATCACATAACATGCGGTATTTACAGCCACAGAAGTACTTTGGTAAATTGTACTCATTTAACTTGGTCCTAGCCATTTCTTGAAGAGTCCTATTCTTTCTTTCAACAACTCCATTTTGTTGAGGAGTTCGAGGTGCTGAAAAATTATGATTTATTCCATGTTAATTACAAAATTTATTGACTTCTTTATTTTTAAATTCTCTTCCTTGATCACTCCTAATATTTAGAACTCCATATCCTTTTTCGTTTTGAAGCTTTTTGAATAGATTAATTAACATATTACAACATTCATTTTAGAGGTCAGGAAAAAGTACCCAAGTAAACCTAGAGTAGTCATCAACTATGAGGAAATCATAATGCTTGCTTCCTATACACTGTGCTCTAGTGGGGCCAAATAAATCTAAGTGTATAAGTTCTAAGGGCTTACTAGTGGAAATATGTTTCTTATTTTTAAAGATTGTTTTAGTTTGCTTCCCAAGTTGGCAAGCATCACAAATTTTGTCTTTTACAAACTCTGTGCTGGGTATACCTTTTACTAATTTCTTTTTAGCTAATATAGATAATAAATCAATAGTAGTGTGTCCAAGTGTTCTATGCCATAGCCAGCTAGCTTCATTCATGGCTGTAAAAGCTTGTGACTTCTTGAGATATTAGATTTTCAAAGTTTAGACAATACACATTATCAACCCTATTTGTAATGAAATATCATGCTTTTCTCGATTTTGAACAACACACTTGTCTTGTTCAAAGATTACATCAAAGCCGTTATGACTTAATTGACTAATGCTTAGTAAATTATGTTTTAACCCATTTACTAATAAAACAACATCAATGGTTAAGGAGGGTTCCTTGCCTAATTTTTCGATACCGGTAATTTTACCTTTAGCTTTGTCACCGAAGGTGACGTATCCACCATCTTTTTGCCTTAGTGTGACAAATTTTGATGGAGTGGTCTTAAAACATACCTGCAAGAAGGGTTTCTAGGTGTTACTTTTGGTATGCAAGCCTTCTTAGGTATTTTTTATTCAATTTTAGCTTCAATTTTAACTCTCCATACTTTCTTAATTTTAACATTATTCAATTTAAATGGACATCCAAACTTTATATGTTGCTTTTTTTTACATAAGAAACAAGTGGTGTATTCATGCGCATTTTTTGAAAAAGTTCTAGTAAAGTATATTGATTCCTTTACGAAATACCCCATATAGAGGTTCTTTTTTGTTTTATTTTCAATTCCATCGAATCCAATTCCTTATTTATCCAAGGGCATCCTCTATGATCCAACTATGTTAGCTTTATCGTGATCCCAAGAGGGGGGTGAATGGGTACTTTTAAAATTAATTCCCTAGGTTAGCAACCTAATAGCAATATATTCAAAACCCTATGGTCAATCTAGTGCATTTAATTAAATCAATTATAATATGTACCAAAAATTAAATAATGCAATTTAATTAACTACATATGCACTAGAAAGCAGTAAAGAGAAAGGACACATAGAAATCTTATCAAGGTTCAGCAAATTGCCAACGTCCTCGCCTTGGCTAACAAGCACAAGGATTACCACTATAATGCTCACTTAAACAAGTGGAGTTGCACCTAAGAAAACTAGGTCAACTAGCACAGGGCTAACCTCAACCTTTACACAACCTTACTGGGTTGGATTACCACCCCCTCAATCCACGCCTGAAAATACAAAAGTATTCTCTCAATCAAATGGTACAATGATTATGCTTTCACGTAAATCATATATGTATCCAATACGCGCAGTCACATATACATCAATGAGATAGATATAGTGTAAGCTCAGTGATGCAAATAATTGTGCTATGAACACTTCAGTATGGTATAATCAGTGATATGCTCAAGAGTGTTCAATACAAGCAATATCTTGGAATTAAAGCAAAGCACAGTTCAGTAGCAAGTCAATATTCCAAAGTTATGAATCAAATAATCAAACTAGTTCAAGAATATTTTCCTTAATGAAATAAGCACAATACTAGTTTGAAAATATTTTACTTTTTTGAAAAATCTTTGCACAACTAAAATCCAAGTAATTGGACACTTGCAATAATAATGCAAATATCCTAATCTCACTTATTTTATCCTGACACAAGATTTATAATCTCAAAATCTGTGGGATAAACCTAAGTTAAACTCCCCAAAAATAATATCACACTCAGTCAATCAAATGGGAGTTTCTAACAAAGCGTAGCAATCACAAACACTCAAAATGTGCTCTCACAAACTCAGAATATATCAATGAAGTAAAGATTTGAGAGTATTTGGACAAAGAGTGTATTTTGTAAAGAGAGGATTTTTTGGCTAATGAATTTGCTAAATCTACCTAATCCTCACAAATGAGCCTATATTTATAGGAAAGGTAAAAAATATAACTGTTTGGGACTTGTTGAAAATTATTAGAAAAGTTTCAAATAGTTAAAACACTATTGACTCTATGAGTCCAATCCGGTTTTGATAATGACAAATCACTTGGTATTTGATCTGTGCATTGAGATTGTGAATAGGAACAATATTTAGTATGCATGGAAAGATAGAAAGTCATGGAAGCCATGAAGACTAATGTATATATAGCTTGACAAAATCCATGGAACTAAAAGAGTTGAGGAACGAAGATGCAAGTGGCAAGTTCAAGATCATGATGGGAATGGGTATTTAGAACTGAATATATTTACATATTTCATATGATTTAATTTAAGGCTTAACATATACCCTAGACTAACCTTAGGACTCATGCATCTTATGAACAACTTTAGGGGATATTTACGGACTTAAAAATATTTTTAAAACCACGAAAAATATTTTATAAAAAATCAAAGAAAGAATACAAAAGTAAATTTTTCAAACTAAAAAGGAAAATCTAGAAAACGAACAGTTCAAAAAACTGAACTCCACGTTCAATGACCGAAGTTAAGCTTAGTCGTCTGAAGAATTTCTTCAAAAGACCGAAGATTAAGTTCAGTCGTCTAAAGAATTAATGGTGAAACAAAGAACCTGACAAAAGCACATCACAAGACTGAACTCAGACTTCAGTCATCTGAACCCGACGTCCAGGTTAATTTTTCAAAGCTCTAAGGAACTTCAGTCGTCTAGGCTCTAACCCTCGGTCATCTGAACTTACGGGAAGATTAAAAATTTTGATTTTTAATAAGAGAATACGCAAGTTATTTTTTGATCCAGTGACTAAGATTCATTGTAAGGGTATGGTTACCTATATAAGAAAGATTGCCTAGATGAGAGAAAGAAGTGAAGAGAGAACGAACCTTTGGCATACGATTGAGCATATTGTAAGATTAGCACAACTTTGAACACACTGTTGAAACTTATGCTTGGGATTTCAAAGTTTATACATCGAATCTAAGATAAGGCTATCTCGATTTTCAAAAGGCAATCTAGCATTCATTGTGCTTTCATTTTGGTATTAAGGTTTGGTAAATCGATATGCTCGCTAATATTTATTCTCATAGAGTTTTTCATCTAAACTGATTTTCTTGTTGATATTTATTTTTCAAAGAGCTTTTCATCTCAAAATCCATTATTGAATATTTGTTGAGAGGTTGATCTTGAGTGTGCATATATTAAATCGTTTTGATAAGATCACTACTTGTGAAAAACTTTAGTCATTGGTTAAATATTTTTTATTCAAGTGAGTTTTCATTTAAAGATTTGATATTTTTGATTTTACAAAATCACTTGATTAAATATCCTTAGTGTTCATAACAATATATATTATTGAGGGATATTTTTTGAAAAATATTAAGTTTTTGATCTTTGGAAATCTTATCCTATATATATTTGCATACTACAAATATCATATTGTGGTTGAATATTTGGAAGAAAGCTTATTGATTTTGATCGTTGTAATATTCAAGACAAAGCTTTTGATAAGTTCACATTTGATATTCGAGCATTTAGTAAGTTGAACTACTACCCTAATTTTCTCCAAAGCTTTTACTTATTTCATTGCTTGAGGGATTTGATAAAAGGGAAATTGGTTGAAGCATATCACTCATATAATGATTGTATCATTACATACATACTGACCTTCAAGTTTCATCATATGGATATGTGTTAGGATTTCAATTGTACTCACTAGCTTTGTTAGAAGCAAATCTTGAGTTATTTTACAGATTTGAAATTATATATTGTAATCACGGTTCGGGTTGTGAACCAGGTGAGGAGGAAGTTGTTCCTCTTAT
Organism: Malania oleifera; assembly: GCF_029873635.1. Lineage (NCBI taxonomy): Eukaryota > Viridiplantae > Streptophyta > Magnoliopsida > Santalales > Ximeniaceae > Malania > Malania oleifera. The sequence continues at coordinate 76,865,242 of NC_080419.1, read as the reverse complement.
AAGTAGTAGATGTAAGGGAAGCTTTGTATCGGTTAAAGGAGCAAAGATTTAGTAGAATCCTTGAGTGGGTTGCTCAAGGCGAGGATGTAGGTCGGGTTGGCTGAACCTCGTAAAATCGTGTTTGCCTTCTCTCTTCCCTTATCCTTTTATTTTCCATAATGCATTTCAATATCTATCTTGCATATGTATGTTGAATAACCTCACACACACTTAACAATTAATTGGGTGAAAAGAATTCATTGATATAATAATTTAAATCAGTCTTAAATCTCTGCAATTGATTTGTTAAATTTAGAAATAGGGATTAAGTGGTAAATAATCTGAAAGATTTTGAAAATACCCAATTCAACCCCCCTCTTGGGATTACACGTAAATTAACAAACACCATTAACCCAACTTAACCCAATTTTACCATGGTTAAAATAGTTTTAACCCACCAAGGTTCGGGTGGCTGAAACTTGGTTCGGTCCCCGAACAGACACAGATTGTAAAGGTATTTTCAAAGTTTTGGTTGCCTGTGTTGTGTTTTGGCAACCCGAATCAAAGTCAGTAGCCTTTGTCTATGACTTTGGGTACCCGATCCTAGGTCTGGTCGCCCGAACTCTTGTGTTTGGTTGCCTGGGGCTCATTTTGAACTAAAAAGTTTGGTCGCCTGAGTTTATGGAATGTCCCTTTCAAAAGGTTCAGGCACCTATGAATAGTATGCAGAAAACGGTTCGATCGTGTGAGAGTCTAAGTCAACTGTTGACTTTTCAATAGTTCGGGCGCCCGAGGAATTTTGAACTCCTAGGGTTCGGTCGCTTGAGCTCTCTTAATTTCTTTAGAATTATTCAATTAAGTGTATTTTTTACAATCCTTAAATTTTTATGATCTATGTGTGAGTGTTGAGACCTAAAGTCTTACTATGGTCTTACTGAGCTTACTATTACAGAACCATATTATAATTATTTAATTGACAATACAAATTAAAGTCTTCAGGGTCTTCTTGTTGCTTCAAGTGTCATTCCTTGGGAAGCTCTTTTAAGCCTTCACAAATACTTGACAATCATCAAATACCTAAGTATTTTTCATTATCAAAACCAAGTGCAACCCATAAGGTCAACATTTTCCTCCTTTTTGATGATGACAAATATATCAGGCAAAAAATGGGTATAGCCATAGAAGGCCCCCCCTAACAATGTGCATCTTGTAAAATTCTAAATAATTTTTCATGTAAGTTAAATTCAATCCAATTTTCAATAATTTAACCAAAATTTTGCCCTCTTATCCATCTCCCAATTTGGGCAACAGCAAAAAGGACCATAATAATTATAGCTTTAGGCATTGGGTAATAATCATTTGTATGCAAGAGAAGTTTAAGAATTTTTAAAAATTTCAGTAGTATGCCGTTTGAAAATAAGACATTTCTCAAAAATTCCTGTATAAAAATGACCTGTTTTGAGTTAAAAGACCTGAAATTAGGAATAGCTTCCTAAGAGGATGGGTGAATTGGACTTTTCAAATTTTCTTTTAATTCCTTTTTAAGATACCTTAAACTTGTTTTATTCTTTTAACCAATTTGTGACTTGTTTGTTTAATTTGTCAAGCACTTAAGAACTTAGTTTCTTTATTTAATCCTTAAACATATAAACATCCAATCATTCAACCAAACAAATCAACTATAATTAGAAAGCAAACAACCAAGCCAATACACAACACTTATGTAATATAAAAACTCAATATGCTTGTTTGTTGATATTAACCAAATTTGAACCAAGCCTTGTAATGAATGAAAATTTATGCTTGCTTATGTAAAGCCCTATATAGATGAATCCAATCACTCATTCCAAATATTTAGAACTCAAACAAACTCTTGGTAAATTTATCTTTCGGATGTTAACCAAGTAACGTACTCCCGTATGGTTTCCGTAAGATATGGTGTAACCAACGTACTCTCTTTCGATTTCCGCAACCCAAATCAAAATTAAATGTTAAGTTTGTTTTATTTCCAAATATACATAGTTTATATGATTTTCAAATTGAAATCATCCACACAATTTAAATATGCACTGAAAATAAACAATAGGGAAAGAGAGTGAGACGAGGATTTTTACGAGGTTCGGCTTATACCCAGCCTACGTCCTCGCCTTTGGTAAACAACCAAAGGATTCACTAAACTTGTTCCTTTAACGGGTGGAACAAACCTTTACAACACTCCTTGAGTAAGGCTAGAGCCCACCTTCTCCAAATGATATCCCCTCATCCGGTCACTCCTTACATAGGCTAGAGCACGCCTCTCTAAGCAATATCCCTTGCTTAGCCGATGATCCAAACCACCCTTGGAATCGTAAATATACAAGATACAAATCAAATATTTGTGTACAAAGAATTTGCTCCTAAAAGTGCTGATTAGTACAACAATTTAGAACTATATACTTCAAAATAAATAACAATATGAATATTCAAATTGAAGCTCAAGGAAGTATATCACCAATTTAATTATTTCAATGAATGAAAGATTGAGAATTTGTAGCACAAGACTGGTAGAAGAAGATCAACAAAAACTTAGTTGAATTCGTGCCCAATATGTGAGCTTGAGAGCAAGAGAGAGACTTGAGAGTTTGAGAGCAATTTGAGAGAGATGCTGAATTTTAATTCTTGGTTGTGTTGATTCAATGATCTTTGAGGCTTATTTATAGACTTTGAAAGGTAAGTAACTTGGTCCCCAAGTAATTTGAAATATCCTCCAAGTTTCCGTAAATTTCGAGCCACAAACAACCCCATTTAAAAATTTGACCGTTATGAGAAAAATCAAAACAACCGCGTGGCAATCGCCTGCCCAATCCTCCAGTTGCCTGCCATGTTATTTTTAAAGGAATGGAAAGGGTAGTAGCCTGGTGGTCGCCTGCCAAAACTAAGCCAGTCTCCTATCATGACCAACCAGGCGCCTATCCTGTTCAAGCCGTCGCCTGTCATGCACACAAGCTGCTGTCAACTTCGAGCACCCTTCTGTTTTTCGATTATAAATTTTTGTATATAACTCCAAATTTGATGATCTTGGTGTCAAATTAAATATAAGAGAAAATCCTACAACTTTTATGTTGAACACTTTTTAAAATAAAGAGTTTTAATAGATAAAAATACATCTCAATGAATATGTAGAAAAATTAACAGCATTTCGAAAATCCTCTTTTTGGTGCTTTTTCATTCCAAAAATGATTCTAACCTTTTTGAAACAATTTTTGACCTTATAAAAATATTTTCCAAGTATGTTCAAAGGTATCTAGGTCTAAGATATTAACCTAAGAGTTTCATGTATCCATATTGAAATTATTTGAAGTACTTACATGAAATTTCCTAGACTCCTTCAAATTTTCAATCCTTGAATTCCTTGAGGTCTTTATGCTTGCTTCATCTTTCTTTGAACTTTCCATGTTGATTACTTGGGCTTTTTTTCTTGAAACTTTTTATTTAATATCAATGCTCTCATGATCTTCCGGCTTTAAACTTTAAATCCATTTTTGAATCTATGCTTTAAGCTTCATATTGAATTCATTCTTTGAAGTACAAGCTTTCATCAATTCTTGAGTGCTCTATCCTTGAGTCCTGAAAATATATCCCTTAAACAAAACATGTTAAGTTCTTCTTGTTTGTTAGCATCAAAATAGGATATTAAGCCTTGTAAGGCCAACAATCTCCTCCTTTTTGATGATGATAAACAAGAAGCAAAAATTGGAGTGAGCCTTAAGAAGACTCCCCCTTTCAATAAGCATAATCTTAACAATATTTGCAAGATCAATATCAATTTCAAAACCTCTTTTACAGTAATGCTCATCACTTCACTTTGCAATCATGCTCATCATTTTATTCAAGTTCAAGTTTATCAATATCAAATACTTCTCATCACCTTTTGATATATATTATGTTCATGCTCAGTTTTTATAATTTGTAATACTACGCTCAATTTTTGTTTTAAAAACTTCTCCCCCTTTTGACATCCATCAAAAAGAAAAAAAGAATGATTACGTTCAAGTAAAATCACATGTTGAGCATATCATCAAACATGCGTATCAAACATATGAACACACTCAATTCATTATTTTTCAATATAGCATGTGTAGTGTGTTATAAGATTCAAGTATAAGAGTTGTAACTTCATTACTAACAGCTTTTTCCTTTAGACAATATTCAAGATTTCAATTGTTGATTTTATGATACCGATTTAAAATTGAATTCATGATATCTATTTAAAATTCATGATACCAATTTAAAATTTAATTCATGATACCAATTTAAAATTCTCTGAATTGATTAATAGGGTAACAATCATAATATAAACAATATGACATAACTCTCCCCCCGAATTCAATACATTCAGTTTTGTTATCAATTTTGTTTTCATCATCCTATGTATCAAAACATTGATCCACATCATGTATCAAATATCAATATCATGCCAATATCCTCAATATCATACCATGCTCACAAATATAATTATACTTGTCATGCCTAAAAAGCAAATTTAACTTTTAGATTGTGATACCAAGTGAGCTTTTTTAAATTGTGATACTAAATAAAATTTTTAAAATGTGATACCAAAAATATTCATGGATACCAAAGACTTTATAGATACCAAAGTCATTACCACATTATACACAGCTCATAGATACCAATATAACCGTTATATCTCTCATAGCTTATGGATATCAATATAATAAGCAGTAAGTCTATCCATGTAATTCATCAATAGCATGCATGATCAAGAATTAATCTTATGTCCAAAATTCATGCTTATACTTAATAATCTCATGCTCAAATTTTCAACATAGTGAGTCATAAATTTTCAATATAAGTCAAACATATCATGTAGCATATCATATAGGCATGTAAGCATATAGCATCTCATATAGGCATTCATTCTCAAACTTATCTTAAACTCATCTTTAAGTTTTTCTATTTTAACTAGTTTATTTGTTGATCATGAATTAAGTCACTTTCTCAATTTTTAAAGGGAATGACTTAATCCATGGAGTTTTTCCCTTATGAACTAGTCTTTCATCTTGGTACCCATACTTTCTTGGGTCTGGTTGGTTTAACAAGGGATGATTCCTTAATTCTCCATATTTGTTTAATTTTCACACCTTTTCTCTTAAATGGACATTCAAATTTTATATGCCCCTTTTTCTTACATTGATAGCATACGGTGTTGGTGTAAACATTAAAGGATGTGCTTGCATTATCTTTGGAGGCTTTTGAGAAATAACCCATGTAAATATTCCATTTCTTTTTATTTTCAATTCCATTAAATCCAATGCCTTATTTGTTTAGAGACATTCTTTGTAAGCAAATCATCTTATCAAGGTTTTCCTTTCCTTTTGTGAAGTTGTAAATAATTTTATCCTTATCTTTGATTTGATTCTTGAGATCATTTAACTCTATGTCTTTCTTGTTGTCAACCTTCTTTAGTGACTTTTCTATTTCTAGAGATAGTTTTCTTATCTTATCCTCTAATTCAAAAATATAAATATCTTTCTTATATTCTATAGAGGATAGAGATCGAAGGTCTTCTATCATCTTTTCATTCTTGCTTTCTAATTCTTTGATTTTCAAGTCTTTCTCCTTTTCAACAAGATTTTTAGCTTCAAACTCCTTTGTCAAAGTTTCATTCTTACTTTCCATTTTCTTGATTCTAGACTCCTTTTCTCTTTCTGCAGCCTTAAGGGATTATAACTCTTTCATTATTCCTTCATTCATATTTTTCAATGAAGTATTTTGTTTACTTACTTTAATTAGCATCTTATGAACTTTGAATAAATCATTTTGAAATTCTTCATAAGATGGCATACCCTCATCACTACAAGAACTGTTTGGAGATTTAGTTTAGGAGCTTTCTTCATTATCCCATGCCATAAAGCATGTGTAGGCAACCTCTTGGTCACTTCTCCGAACTACTTGTACTATCCCAAGTAGTGGCATTCATGACCTTCTTGTTTTTCTTTTTAGACTCTTTCTTTAATAGTGGACATTCCGGTTTTAAATTTCTAGCTTTATTGCAATTATAGCATTTAGATGCTTTATTCCTTGATTTCTTTTTGCTAACTTCTTCTTTTTCTGATTCGGAGTCTGGATTTCTTCTTTTAAATTTGTTTCTCTTTCTTAGTATCCTTGCTAGTTTTTTAGATATGAAGGCTTCTTCATCTTCATCCATTTCACTACTTGAGTTCTCTTCTAAGGCTTTAAAGGCTATTGTTTCTTGGGCTTTGGTTTTCCCACTCTTTTTATTCATTTTCATTTCATATGTGAGAAAAAAACCTATAAGTTCATCTAAGGAAGTGTTTTTCAAATTTCTTCCTTCGGTTATGGCAGTGGCTTTTGGTTCCCATACGGTTGGTAGCCCTCTTAGAATTTTTCTTATTATCTCATAAGTAGTTTAAGTTTTTCCTAGTGCATTTAGGGAATTGATTATGTGAGTGAACCTAGTAAACATATTTGTAATTGATTCATCCGGGTTCATCTTAAAGGCTTCATACTCGCTTGTGAGCATATCAACCCTATTATCCTTAACATATGTTGTTCCTTCATAAGTAACTTCTAGCTTATCCCATATTTCCTTAGCTGATTTACAAGCTATTACTCGATTAAATTCATTAGCATCCAAGGCATAAAATAAAGCATTTATAGCACTTGAATTTGTTTGGGGCATTTTATAATCTTGATCGGTCATATCTTTCTTCTCTTTTGGGATTTGTTTTCCATCTACTATCTTAGTGGGAATTTTATCTCCATCTATAACAACTTCCCATACTTTCCACTTCATTGTTTGGAGATAGATTTACATTCTATTTTTCCAAAACGTGTAGTTCAAACCACAAAAGATAGGAGGCCTAGTTGATGATTGTCCCTCTCCAAAGGGAGCTATGCCTAATTAAGCCATTTAGATCATTTTATAGCTTCTAGTTAAGAGTTGCTATAACCCCACTTGATACCAATTGAAATTAGGAATAGCTTCTCAAGAGGGGGGTGAATTGGACTTTAAAATTTTCTTTTAATTCCTTTTTAAGATACCATAAACTTGTTTTATTCTTTTAACCAATTTGTGAGTTGTTTGTTTAATTTGTTAAGCACTCAAGAACTTAGTTTCTTTATTTAATCCTTAACCATACAAACATCCAATCATTCAACCAAAACAATCAACTATAATTAGAAAGCAAACAACCACGCCAATACACAGCACTTATGTAATATAAAAACTCAAGATGGTTGTTTGTTGTTATTAGCCAAATTTGAACCAAGCCCTGTAATGAATGAAAATTTATGCTTGCTGATGTAAAGCCCTATATAGACGAATCCAATCACTCTTTCCAAATATTTAGAACTCAAATAAACTCTTGGTAAATTTATCTTTGCGATGTTAACCAAGTAACGTACTCCCATATGGTTTCCGTACGATATTGTGTAATCAACGTACTCCATTTCGGTTTCCGCAACCCAAATCAAAATTAAACCTTAAGTTTGTTTGATTTCCAAATATACGTATTTTACATGATTTTCAAATTTAAATCATCCACTCAATTAAAATATGCACTGAAAATAAAGAATAGGGAAAGAGAGTGAGACGGGGATTTGGTTCGGGTTATACCCTGCCTACGTCCTCGCCTTTGGTAAACCACCAAAGGATTCACTAAACTTGTTCCTTTAATGAGTGGAACAAACCTTTACAACACTCCTTGGGTAAGGCTAGAGCCCACCTTCTCCAAATGATATCCTCTCATCTGGTCACTCCTTACATAAACTAAAGCTTGCCTCTCTAAGCAATGTCCCCTTCCTTAGCCGATGATCCAAACCACCCTTGGAATCATCAATCTACAAGATACAAATCAAATATTTGTGTACAAAGAATTTGCTCCTAAAAGAGCTTATTAGTACAACAATTCAAAACTATATACTTCAAAATAAATAACAATATGAATATTCAAATTGAAGCTCAAGGAAGTATATCACCAATTTAATTCTTTCAATGAATGAAAGATTGAAAATTTGTAGCACAATATTGGTAGAAGAAGACCAACAAAAACTCAATTGAATTCGTGCACAATATGTGTGCTTGACAGCAATAGAGAGACTTGAGAGTTTGAGAGCAATTTGAGAGAGATGCTGAATTTTAATTCTTGGTTGTGTTGATTCAATGATCTTTGAGGCTTATTTATAGACTTTAAAAGGTAAGTAACTTGGTCCCCATGTACGTTGAAATATCCCCTAAGATTCCACAAATTTCAAGCCACAAACAACCCCATTTAAAAATTTGACCGTTATGGGAAAAATCAAAACAGCCGCGTGGCAGTCGCCTACCCAATCCTCCAATCACTTGCCATGTTATTTTTAAAGGAATGGTAGGGGCAGTAGCCTGGTAGTCTCCTGCCAAAACTAAGCCAGTCGCCTATCACGACCACCCAGGTGCCTATCCTATTCAGGCAGTCGCCTGTCATGCACACATGCTTCTGTCAACTTCGAGCACCCTTCTGTTTTTTGGTCATAACCTTTTCTATATAACTCCAAATTTGATGATCTTAGTGTCAAATGAAATCTAAGAGAAAATCATACAAATTTTATGTTGAACACTTTTTAAAATAAAGCGTTTTGATAGATAAAAATACATCTTAATGCAGATGTAGAGAAATTAACAGCATTTTGAAAATCCTCTTTTTGGTGCTTTTTCATTCCAAAAATGATTCTAACCTTTTCGAAACAATTTTTGACCTTATAAAAAAATTTTCCAAGTATGGTCAAAGGTATCTAGGTCCAAGATATTAACGTAAGAGTTTCATGTATCCATATTGAAATTATTTGAAGTACTTACATGAAATTTCCTAGAATCTTTCAAATTTTCAATCCTTGAATTCCTTGAGGTCTTTATGCTTGCTTCATATTTCTTTGAGCTTTCCATGTTGATCACTTGGGTTTTTATTCTTGAAGCTTTGTCTTTATTATCAATGCTCTTATGTTCTTCAGGCTTTAAACTTTAAATCCATTTTTGAATCCATGCTTTAAGCTTCATATTGAATTCATTCTTTGAAGTACAAGCTTTCATCAATTCTTTAACGCTCTATCCTTGAGTCCTGAAAATATATCACTTAAACAAAACATGTTAAGTTCTACTTGTTTGTTAGCATCAAAATAGGATATTAAGCCTTATAAGGCCAACAAGACCTAACAATTTATCCACAACTAGGCAACTTAAATAGTTTCGGTATGACCAAGACATAAAACATAAGTGCAATCATCATTATGCAGTAAGTATAAGAATTATGCATTTCAAACCATAATCAACTTTCACAAAGTATAAGCCAGTAAAAGATATCAACAATTATATTCATTGTTAAACTTTTAAAATTATTTGAAAGCTCCCCCTGAATTTATGCAAACTATGAAATATCTACGAACCATCTCTACTATGCATTATACCTAATTCACGACTAATTTGAATAAACCTATCTTCTGGAAGTGGTTTAGTGAGAATGTCCTCTCACCACTCATTAGTGCATACAAACTCAAGAGTCATATCTCTTTTCTGCACATGATCACGGAGGAAGTGATGTCTAATTTCAATGTGTTTAGTTCATGAATGTGCGACAGGATTTTTAGAGATGTTGATTGCACTAGAATTATCACATTTAACTGGTACTGTATCATAGTGCAACCCAAAATCCATAAATTTTTGTTTCATACAAAAAGTTTGAGCACAACAACTTCTAGCTGCAATATATTATGCTTCAGTTGTGGACAAGGAAACTAAGTTTTGTTTCTTGGAGAACCAAGAAACGAGAGATTGTCCTATATAATGACAAGTTTGGTTGGTACTCCTATCCACCTTTCTGCCGGCAAAGTCAGCATCAGTATAACTCACAATCTCAAAGGTAGTATGCTTAGGGTACCATAAGCCTAACTTTATAGTTCCACTTAGATACCTACAAATTCGTTTAATAGCTAATACATGAGATTCCTTAGGAGCAGCCTAAAACCTAGCACACATACACACACTAAACATAATATTAGGCCTACTAGCAGTGAGATATAGAAGACTCTCAATCATGCCACGATATAATTTTACGTCAACAGGGATTCCTTGCTCATCTTTATCAAGTTTAATGGAAGAACTCCTAGGGGTACCAAGAATTTTACAATCTTCCATATTAAATTTCTTTAGCAAGTCCCTGACATATTTAGATTGGCATATGAAAGTTCCATATTCATCTTATTTAATTTGCAGCCCTAAGAAGAAACTATGTTCACCCATCATGCTCATTTCAAATTCACTTTGCATGCATTTGGCAAACTCATTACACAACTCATCATTAATGGCTCCAAAAATGATATCATCCATATAAATTTGAACAATGAGCATATCATCATTTTTGGATTTGATGAAGAGTGTAGTATCAATCTTACCACGAGTAAACCCATTTTTTAGAAGAAAACTACTAAGCCTCTCATACCAAGCTCTAGGAGCTTGTTTCAATCCATATAAGGCCTTAGATAACCGGTAAACATGATATGGATATTTATGATTTTCAAAACCGGGTGGTTGTTTTACATAAACTTCTTCATTGATATAGTCATTTAGAAAAGCGCTTTTAAAATCCATTTGAAACAATTTAAAATTTTTAAAAGCGGCATAAGCAAGTAGTATATGAATGGCTTCTAACCTAGCAACAGGAGCATATGTTTCATCAAACTCTATCCCTTCTTCCTGATTATATCCTTGGGCAACTAGTCTAGCCTTATTCCTAGTTATTACCCCATTCTTATCTTTCTAATTTCTATATACCCATTTAGTTCCAATAATGGTATGATCATTAGGCCTAAGAACTAGGGTCCACACTATGCTTCTTTCAAATTGATTTAGTTCTTCTTGCAAGGACATCACCCAAAACTTATCCTCTATGGCCTTTTTAATATTTTTAGGTTCTTTTTGGGACAAGAAAGCAGAATGACTCACTAAAATTCTTCAAGGAAGATCTCATGGCTACACCACGTGATGGTTCCTAATGAATTTCCAATCTCTAGGTTACTCCTAAATTTCATTTTCATTCTTGTTATCGTCAAATAATTTATCATTTACTTCTGAATTTTCACTTGCATTGTTTTCAATAAATAATTTATCTAAGCATTTTCTAATATCAATATCATCTTCATCACCTTTCCTAAAAAATGGATTAGATTCATCAAACACAACATGGATAGATTCAATGACAGTCAATGTTCTTTTATTGAAAATTATATATGCTTTACTATTAAGAGCATAGCCTAGGAAAATGCTTCATTAGATTGAGAGTCAAATTTCCCTAAATGTTCATTATCCCTAAGTACAAAGCATTTACAACCAAAATAGGAAATATTAGGTTTATGATTGTTCCACAATTCATAAGGGGTTTTATTAATGGATAGTCTAACAACACCCTATTCATGACATAACAAGTTGTATTTATGGCCTTGACCCAAAAATATTTAGGTAAGTTATGTTCACTCAGCATAGTTCTACCCATTTCTTGTAATAACCTATTCTTTCTTTCTACCACACCATTTTGTTGAAGGGTCCTAGGTGCAAAAAAGTTATGTGATATGCCCTCTAGGTCACAGTAATTTTCTATGCCTTCATTTTTAAATTTCGTGCCTCTATCACTTCTTATATGAGTTATCTTATAGCCCTTTTCATTTTGAATTCTCCTACGAAAGCTTGGTAAACTATTCACATGATTCATTTTTATGTGAAAGAAATAACACCCATGTGAATCTAGAAAAGTCATCAACAATGACAAAAGCATATCATTTACCACCAAGACTTTGCACTGAATTAGGACCAAACAAATCCAAGTGAAGCATTTCAAGTGGTCTAGTGGTAGATATAAATTTCTTTTTCTTAAAACTAGATTTTGTTTGCTTACCCATTTGACATGCATCACAAGTTTTATCTTTTACAAACGACATTTTAGGCAAGACTTTTACCAATTCTTTTCTTACTAGTTTTGACAATAAGTCCATGCTAGCGTTTCCTAAGCACCTATGCCATAACCAACTAGCTTCATTTATTGTTGAAAAACAAGTTACTTGTTGTGAAGCTATGTTATCAAAAGTGGTAGTTTACACATTTTCATGCCGATTTGCAGTAAAAAGAACTTTATGATCTGTTTTACATTAACCTATGCATTTATCATTTTCAAATGATACTTTATATCCTTTATCACACAATTGAATTATGCTCAACAAATTATGCTTTAGCCCATCAACTAATAAAACATTATCCATTACAAGGGAAGGATCCTTACCAACCTTACCTACGCCGGTGATGCGTCCCTTTGCATTGTCGTTGAACGTCACATATCCTCAATCTTTGGGAATGAATGAGGCAAATTTTGCCTTGTCACCGGTCATGTGTCGTGAACACTCGCTATCTAGGTACCACCTGTCCTTGGAGGAGGACGATCTTAAATGTACCTACAAAATAAACTAAGTAACTGATGCTAGACCCCAAATTTTGTTGGGTCCACGGGGGTTAGTAGTTGGATCACTCTTAACTACCCATACTTTTCTAATTTTTGCATGCTTACTCCTATGTGGACAATCAAATTGAATATGCCCAATTTTTTTGCATTTAAACATTTCATTCTACACTTAAGATTTTTAGGAGGGACTTGAGATTTTGATTCACGCAAATCTCCCAAGTAAAGATTAAGTCATCTAACATTTTCAATGTCATTAAAACCTAGACCCTCTTTACATAAAGAATTTCTTTGGGCACCAAGTAGTTTTTTAAAATTGCGTTTGCCCTCGGTGAATTTAAAGATAATTTTGGAACTATCCTCCAATTTCCTCTCAAGTTTAGCAATAGTCACACCTTTTTCTTTCAAAATAAAAGCATGGGAGGTTTTTGCAATTCTAAACAACTTTGACCAATTTTAACATTTCTTTTTCAAATCATCAAATTTTTTTGGTCATTTTATTCAACAGTTTAGATACACGAATAAATTCAAATTATAATTCTCTAGACATAGGCATGCAATTAGAATCACAATCATCCGATGAATAATATGAAGATAAAGAACAGGAGTAAGATACCTCATCACCATGTGCCATCAAGTATAGATTAACAACCTCTGAGTCACTGCGATCTGATTCTGAGTCACTGCTGCTTAATTTGTCCCATAAAGTGTCTGCCTTTATGGCTTTCTTCTTTTTCTTAACCTCCTTTTTCAATAGTGGGTAGTCTGGCTTGATGTGCCTAACTTTGTTGCAATTGTAAAACGTGGGAGCATTTTATTTTTATTTTCTTTTACTAGACTCTCCCTTCTCAGATGCAAACTCCCTATATCTTTTGTATGGCTTTCTATTCTTCCCGAAGAATCTTCTAAAGTTTCTAGTTAGCATGGCCATATCATCATATGTGTCAAGTTCGCTGCATTCACTAGATGTGTTAATGGAGGTTTTCAATGCAGTCACTTTCTTTGCCATATTATGTTCATTGACTCTCTCATTTATGGCTAATTCATAGGTGATCAAGAAACCTATCAATACATCTAGAGTTATGGCCTCAAGGTCTCTACCCTCAAAAATGGTCGTAGCCTTAGCTTCCCAAATGGAAGGTAAGCCTCTAAGGATCTTCCTAATCATCTCATATGTGGGATAGGTCTTACCTAATGCATGTAGTGAGTTTATAATGTGTGTGAATCTAGTGTACTTGCTTTGAATGGACTCACCTACATTCATCCTAAAGGCCTTATATTCACTAGTCAACATATCTATTCTACTATCTTTTACATCCCTAGTACCCTCGTATATGACTTCTAACTTATCTAGATTTTTTTTTTGCAGTAGCACATGCTATTATTCTATTAAATTCATTTAGATCAAGACTACAATATAGAATGCTCATAGCAGTGGCATTCAAACTAACAGCTTTCATGTCATCATCATCATATTCTTCCTCAGTTTTAGGAACTCTAGTTGCACCCTCTATTTTCATAGGAACGGTTTCCCTTAAAGACAATCTTCCACACCTTCCTATTAGTATTTTGAAGGTAGATGCGCATATTCTATTTCCAAAAGATGTAATTAACACCGTTGAAAACCAGAGGTCGTATGGAAGATGGTCCCTCAGAGAAAGGGGTCACGGAGCTATGAGCCACATAATATCTTTTTCAAAATAACTACTAGCCTATGCTATGTGGCTCCAATACCAATTGTTAGCTTTACCGTGATCCCAAAAGGGGGGTGAATTGGTACTTTTAAAATTAATTCCCTAGATCAGCAACCTAACAGCAGTATATTCACAACCCTATGGTCAATCTAGTGCAGGTAAAGTAAATCAATTATAATATGTACTAGAAATTAAATAATTCAATTTAATTAACTACACATACACCAGAAAGTAGTAAAGAGAAGTGACACGCAGAAATGTTATCGAGGTTCGGCAAATTGCCTACGTCACCGCCTTGGCTAATAGACACAAGGATTACAACTATAATGCTGACATAAATAGGTGAAGCGACACCTAAACAAACCAGGTCAATTAACATAGGACTGACCTCAACCTTTACACAATCCTTACTAGGCTGGATTACCATCCCCTCAAGCCACGCCTAAAAATACAAAAGTATTCTCTCAATAAAAATGGTACAGTGATTTTGCTTTCATGTAAAGCATATATGTACCCAATACGCACAGTCACATACACATCAATGATATAGATATAGAGTAAGCTCACTTATGCAAATAATTGTGCTATCAACACTTCAATATGGTATAATCAGTGATATGCTCAAGAGTGTTCAATACAAGCAATATCTTGGAATTAAAGCAAAGCACAGTTCAGTAACAAGTCAATATTCCAAAGATATGAATCAAATAATCAAACTAGTTTAAGAAGATTTTCCTCAATGAAATAAGCACAATACTAGTTTGAAAATATTTTACTTATTTGAAAAATTTTTGCACAACAAAAATTCAAACTATTTGACACTTGCAATAATAATGCAAATATCCTAAGCTCACTTACTTTATCCCAACACAATATTTATAACATCAAAATATGTGGGATAAACCTAAGCAAAACTCCCCAAAAATAATATGACACTCAATCAATCAAATGGGAGTTTCTAGCAAAGTGTAGCAATCACAAACACTGAAAATGTGCTCTCACATACTCAGAATATATCAAGGAAGTAAAGATTTGAGTGTATTTGGAAAAAGAGTGTATTTTGTAAAGAGAGGATTTTTTGGCTAATCAATTTTCTAAATCTACCTAATCCTCACAAATGAGCCTATATTTATAGGCAAGGTAAAAAAATATAACCATTTGGGACTTGTTGGGAATTATTAGAGAAGTTTCAAATAGTTAAAACACCATTAACCCAACTTAACTCGATTTTACCGTGGTTAAAATAATTTTAACCCGCTGAGGTTCGGGTGGCTGAACCTTGGTTCGGTCGTGCGAACAAACACAGATTAAAAAGGTTTAAAAAGGTTTGGTCATATGTGTCATGCTTTGGCAGCCTAAATCAAAGTTAGTAACCTTTGTTCTTGACTTTGAGTGCTCGGTCCTAGGTCCGGTCGCCTAAACTCTTGTGTTCGGTCGCCCGGGGCTTATTTTGAATTAAAATGTTCTGTCGCCCGAGTTGGTGGAATGTCCCACTCAGAGGGTTCAGGCGCCCGTGAATAGTACACACAAAAAGGTTCGGTTGCTCGAGAGCTAAAGTCAACTGTTAACTTTTCAATAGTTCGAGCGCTCGATGAGTTTTGAACTCCCGGGGTTCGGTTGCCCGAGCTCTCAAAATTTCCTTAGAAATATTCAATTAAGTGTATTTTTGACACTCCATAAATTTTTATGATCTATGCATGAGTGTTGGGACCTAAAGTCTTACTATGGTCTTACTGAGCTTACCATATATCGTTTATCCATGATATACAAGTAAGAAAATATAGACCATGCCCTAGGCTACTATTACAGACCCATATTACAATCATTTAATTGACAATACAAATTAAAGTCTTTAGGGTCTTCTTGTTGCTTCAAGTGTCATTCCTTGAGATGCTCTTTTAAGCCTACACAAACACTTGACAATCATCAAATACCTAAGTATTTGTCATTATCAAAACCGGGTGCAACCTATAAGGTCAACAAACTAGTTTATCAAAGTTTTATTTGTCTCTAGTAAAGTTGTGGATGATTTGGTCTTTATCCTCAATTTGCCTTTTGACATTACATATTTTTGACTTTTTGAATCCGATCCCGTTTTGATAATGAAAAAACACAATTATCTCATCTGTGCATTAAACCTTTTAGCATGATCATTATTTAGCATGCACGGATGAGACGAATACTGTGGAAGCCATGAGGAACTTGAAGCGCATTTAACCTGACACATTCCATGAAATTAAAAGAGCAAAGGATGAAGATACTTCATATTTTCTATTGTAATGTGTGCTTAGTCTCACTTGTATTTACATATCTCATATGATATAGGTGAAAGTTCAAAGGGACCTTAGATTGACCTTGGGACTCATGCATTTCATGAAAAATCTATTTACATTAGTTCTAAGTTGGATGGACATTCTAGAGGCAAAATAATTCTGGAAAATAGAGGCCTCGTCGACGAACATCATGACTTCGTCAATGAATTGATAAGGCCACTTGGCGATGAATGCTCTACTCTTATCGACGAGAAAATACCGAGAGCTCAAGACACTTGGATTGGCCATTTGGCGACAAATTCATCTTCTCGTCGAAGAGAACAAAATGTTCGTCACCAAGTGGCCTTCATGCGTTCATCGACGAGGCAAAGGTTTCATCGAGGAGTTGCCTTATTTTCATCCCTATTCTACGTAGGATAAGTGAATGTAAATTTTCATAAAATGCATGTATCCTAAGGTCCATCTATTTTTTTTTTTTGAGCTCCGAACTATATCATATGAGATATGTAAATACAAGCAATACTAAATACCCATCACACTTGAAAAACTTGAAGCTTCTTCATCCTTTTGCCCTTCTAATTCCATAAAGTGTGCCAAGTTGTATATGCTTTAACTTTATCATGGCTTCGATGACATTCTTACCTGTCGTGCATGCTAGGTAATGATCTTGTTCACAATCTCAATGCACATGTAAGATACTATGTGATTTGTCATTATCAAAATGGGATTAGACTCATAGAGTCAAGAGAGTTTAAAATCATTGTGAGATGCATAAGCTAATTACATTCTTATGGCTTCCATTCTTGCTATAGGAGCAAATGGCTTATACTAGTCTATTTCTTCTTGATTATATCCTTAAGCTACGAGTCTAGCTTTGTTGCGTACTACAATGTTGTTTTCATCATTTTTATTCCTAAACACCCTTTTTCTTCCAATTACTGAATGATAAGCAGGTCTAGGAGCTAATTTCTAAACCTTTTTTCTTCCAAATTGAATTAATTATTCTTGCATGACTACTATCCACGAGTCATCGTTTAAAGCTTCATCTATATTTTTGTGCTCTTCTCGAGAGAGAAACGCATAGTGATTACACAAATTTTACAATGACGATCTAGTAGATACTCTTCATGAAGGTTCACCAATAATTTGGTCTTTTGGGTGATTTCTCACAAACTTCAATTCTTTAGGTAGTTCTGTTTGCTCTAGGGATCTATCATTTGAGGTTGAACTCGGTTCTTTGTTCTCATCCCTTACATCTTGAATTTTTAAGTCATCATGACTTTCCTTAATTTCATTTCTTCAATCCTTGGTGGTTTTGAAAATGGATTCGCCTCATCAAAGGCTAAAAGTATTTATTTTATAATTGTAACAGTTCCTTTCTTGTAGATTCTAAATGCCTTACTATTTAATGCATACCCTAAGAAGATTCCTTTATTTGATTTCGAATCATATTTTCCTAAGTCTTCCTTATCATTCAATACAAAACACTTGCATCCAAATACGTGAAAATAAGATATGTCAGGCCTTCTTCCTTTCCATAGTTAATATAGGGTCTTGTTTAACCTTGATCTTATGGAACTCCATTCATCACATAACACATGGTATTTACTGCCCAGAAGTACTTTGGTACATTATGCTCATTTAACAAGGTCCTAGCCATTTCTTGAAGAGACCTATTTTTTCTTTCAACAACTCCATTTTGTTGAGGAGTTCAAGGTGCTAAAAAATTGTGGTATATTCTATGTTCATTACAAAATTTATCGACATCTTTATTTTTAAATTATCTTCCTTGATCACTCCTAATATTTAGATCTCCATATCCTTTTTTGCTTTGAAGCCTCTTGCATAGATTAATTAAAATATTGCAAGATTCATCTTTGGAGGTCAACAAAAGTACCCAAGTAAACCTAGAGTAGTCATCAACTATGACGAAAGCATATTGCTTGCCTCCTATACTTTGTGTTCTCGTATGGCCAAATAAATCTAAGTGGATAAGTTCCAAGGGCTTACCAGTGGAAATATGTTTCTTATTTTTAAAAGATTTTTTAGTTTGTCTCCCAAGTTGGCAAGCATCACAAATTTTGTCTTTTACGAACTTTGTGTTGGGTAGACCTTTTACCAAATTCTTTTTAGCTAATTTAGATAATAAATCAATACTAGTGTGTCCTAGTGTTCTATCTCATATCTAGCTAGCTTCATTCATGGGTGTTAAGCATGTGACTTCTTGAAATATTAGATTTTCAAAGTTTATACAATACACATTATCAACCTTATTGGCAATGAAACATCATGCTTTTCTCGATTTTGAGCAACACACTTGTCTTGTTCAAAGATTACATCAAAGCCTTTATGACTTAATTGACTAATGCTTAGTAAATTATGTTTTAACCCATCTACTAATAAAACATCATCAATGGTTAAGGAGGTTTCTTTACCTACTTTTTTGATACCGATAATTTTACCTTTAGCATTGTGACTGAAGGTGACGTATCTTGTCATGCCCTGAACTCAAAAATGGGACCCAGGGGTGAAAATGTAATCTAATATGTCCCTGTATCATACAAATCATCCAAGATATAGTACAATGAATGAGGGTCTGACCCCATGGGGTTACCAGACACCCTATATACATCCAAAGATACAAAGCGGAAATAGGGTCTTTCTATACAAGCAAGGTACCATACCAAAGTCTATACATGAGCAGATACAAGGCTCAATCATACAACATACAACCGGGTGCCCAACATATCTCAAAACCGAAATCCACAAAACACAAGTCCTAGAACTTACCCAAGTGCTATCCGCAATATACCGGTGACTATACTCCCAACACAAGGACGCTAGTTTCGGTTACGCGAAGGACTTGAAAAATATGTACGTACAGCAGGGGTAAGACACCTTTGAGTAAGGAAGAATGCAGGTTATATCAGTGTGTAGCATTTGAGTGTTATCATGATGCAACACATGTACAGTTAAATGCAGTTCCAGTACTAATTTCGCAACAGTGCATATTCGCGCACACACATGATCAAACAATCCTAGTGTCGTCACACCCTTCGGCCCGAAGCCGGCTCGTGACATATGATGTTGGCCCGTAGCCAACCCATGAAACACAGCGCCACTGGCACATGGCTAGTCCTAGACTCCTATGGCATCATACTGACGCTAAAATAGTGGATCCACACACTTCGGTGATTAGACGATACGATGCCATGGGAGTCTAGAACTAGCCATGTGCCAATGCCTCCATGTTTCACGGGTTGGCTACGAGCCAACGTCGAATGTTGCGGACCGGCTTTGGCCCGATGGGTGTGAGGACACCGGGATTGCTTGATCATGTGTGTGTGCGTATATGCATTGTTGTGACATTAGTACTGGAACTACATTTAACTATATACGTGTTGCATCATGATAACTCTCAAATGTCACACATTGATATAACCTGCATTTTTCCTTACTGAGAGGTGTCTCACCCCTACTGTGCATACATATTTTTTAGGTCCTTTGAGTAACCAAAACTAGCGTCCTTGTGTTGGGAGCATGGTGGTCGGTGTACTGCGGGTAGCACTTGAGTAAGTTCTAGGACTTGTGTTTTGTGGGTTGCGGTTTTGACATATGTTCGGCACCCGGTTGTACGTTGTATGATCAAGCCTTGTATCTGTTCCTGTATAGACTCTAGTATGGTACCATGCTTGTATAGAAAGACCTTATTTCCACTTCGTATCTTTGGATGCATATAGGGTGTCTGGTAACTCCATTGGGTTGGACCCTCATTCATGTACTGTATCTTGGATGATTTGAATGATATAAGGACAGGTTAGATTACATTTTCACCCCTGGGTCCCATTTTTGGGTTCAGGGCGTGACAACTTAGTATCAAAGCTAACTAGGTTGTTAGGTCTTGTAGAGTTGGTTAGGCTTAGCTAAGAGTACATACCATAATATAGGATGTTGGATGTGGGCATAGTTGGTTGAGGGTTGTTTTGTTGCTAGACCGGGACTTGTTAGCGGTATTCCATGTTTTTCCTATAATGACGATTCCATTAAAAGCAGGGCAGACAATTGATGACTTTCATGTCGATGTGGTGGGACAAACCTGGACCTGGTAGGGAGTAGTTGAAATGATTAAGAGTAGATCATTGTGTTAACTGTATATGTTGTATGAGTATTGAATAGATTCCTATTGTGTTACAGAATGGAGCCCAAGGAAAATGACCTGGGAAGTGGTTCCAAGGAGACTACGAGTGATGAGTCTCCTTCTGTGCCTCGAGGTTTGACAAGGTAGGTTTTGTTCGAGATCGAGTGGAGTGTGAGGAGACACGAACGCTTTTCTATTGCTATGGGGTGCACCATTAAGAGGTTCACACGTATGCACCCTCTGACGTTCTTTATGGGATATGACCCAATGATAGCAGACGACTAGGTGGAGAAGACTAAGAGGATCTTGGAGGTCCTGCACTGCACGGATAGGTAGCGAGTCCTCTATGCTACCTTCCGGCTATTTGGGGAGGTGGGTCGATAGTGGATTGCGATGAATCTGCTGGAGAAGTAGAGGGGTGGTCCAGAGGAGATGTCATAGAGCCGTTTCAAGGAAGTCTTCTTTGACAGATTCCTGGCTTCTGTACGTGATGCTAAGGCGGATGAGTTTTCTGCTCTGACTTAGGGGAGTATAAAAGTGCAGGGGTATATGGCTTAGTACATAAAGTTGTCCCACTCCCGTGTTTGATCTCAAGCAAGTACGAGAACACTCAAAGGTTTGAGAAGGGTTTGAGGAAGGATATCTGCAAACTAATGGGTATGCTTCAGATTCGCGAGTTCTTGTTGTTGGTGAATAAAGCCACGGTGATTGAGACTGGTATCCGAGAGGATGAGGTGGATCAGGAAATAAAGAAGAGGACAGTACCTTCTGGTTCTAAGTCAGGATCTCATTAGGGATTGTGGAAGAAGAGGAATAAGATCTCATGTTACCGTCAGAATACCAAGCGCCAGGGTTCTCAGGGGAGTTACACTAGTGGTCCTTGTACTAGATGCCACAGATGGCATTAGGGTAAGTGCCGGTCATTTGGGGGTAACTGGTACAGCTATGGATACTCAAGTCACATATTTCGCGATTGTCATGCACGGAAGCAAGACGTGCCTATATCCAGTGTGAACCAAGGGAGCAATTAGATACCTCGAGGAACCATTCAGAGAAATACAGCTCCGACCAAAGTATACTTTCTTACTCCAGTGGATGTTGAGAATGTGGGGAACGTAGTGACAGGTACCTTATTATTGCTTTCAAATAAGGCATCTAATTTATTTGATTCGAGTGCAACCCATTCTTTTGTATTTGTGATATTTATCAAACGGTGTGGGGTTGAGACCCAAATCATGAACGATGTGTTATCTGTTACTACGCCATGTAGGAGTGTATCATTCTGTAGTAGGATGTTAAAAGACTACCCAATGGTAATTCAGGGAAGGCTGCTACCGGTGAATTTAATGGTATATGACATGTCTGGGTTTGACATTATACTGGGGATGGACTGGTTGTCCTCTAGTTATGCTATGGTTGACTGTCGTGGGAAGGTTGTAGTTTTTAGACCTCCTAGGGAGCAAAAGTATGAGTTCGTGGGATCGTGTGTGCGTTCGACGCCACAGGTTTTATCAGCATTACAGGTGAGAAGGTTACTTTTTGACAGGTGTCAGGGGTACCTAGCTTGTGTGAAGGAACTGCTGCGGGATGAGTTAAGACTCGAGGATATTTGAGTAGCCAATGAGTTCCCGAAAGTGTTTCCGGATGATTTACCCAGTTTACCTTTGAATTATGAGGTGGAGTTCGCTATAGAGTTGCTGCCTGGTAAGGCACTGATCTCTAAAGCTTCGTACTGGATGGCTCTAGTAGAACTTTAGGAGTTGAAGGAGCAGTTGCAGGAATTACTAGATGAGGGTTTCATTCGACCTAGAGTTTCCCCCTAGGGAGCTCCCGTACTATTTGTGAAGAAGAAGGATGGATTGATGCATATGTTCATTGATTACCATGAGATTAATAAGGTGACTGTGAAGAATCGCTATCCTTTACCTTGTATAGATGAATTATTTAACCAGTTGTAGGGGATGTGGGTTTTTTCGAAGAACAACTTGCGGTCAAGATATCATCAGGTGAGGGTTAGATTTGAGGATGTTGCGAAGATGGCTTTTCAAACAAGATATGGCCACTACGAGTTCTTAGTCATGCCTTTTGGGTTAATGAATGCTTCGGAAATATTTATGGATTTGATGAACAGGGTTTTCCATGCGTACATGGACCGATTCATGGTGGTATTCATTGACGATATTCTGGTATACTCGAGGAGTTCGAAAGGGTATGAAAATCATCTAAGCTTAGTATTATAGATTATGCGGGAGAAGAAGTTGTATGCTAAACTGAAGAAGTGTGAATTATGGTTGGATCAGAATGCATTCCTAGGCCATGTGGTATCTGAGGATGGTATCTCAGTTGACCTTAACAAGATTGAAGTTGTGGTCTACTGGGTAAGGTCGAAGAATGTGCAGGAGGTTCAAAGTTTTCTTGGACTAGCGGGTTATTATAGTCGGTTCGTGGAAAGGTTTTCTAAACCATCTAGACCTCGGATTCGATTGATCAAGAAGGGAGTTAAATTTGAATGGACCAATGATTGTGAGCAGTGCGTTCAAGAGTTGAAGGACCAGCTAGTTACTACTCCAGTTTTGACCATTCCTTCGAGGGATGGCAGTTTTGTGATTATAGCAATGCGTCTCTGAAAGGTTTGGGATGTATGCTTATGCAGTAGGGTAAATTAGTAGCATATGCTTCTTGACAACTGAATGAATATGAGAAGAATTACCTACACATGATCTGGAGTTGGCTGCTATTGTATATGCACTGAAGATCTGGCGACACTATCTTTATAGTGTGCAGGGTAAGATCTTCACTAATCATAAAAGCCTCGAATACTTTTTCACATAGAAGGAGTTGAATATGAGGTAAAGATGGTGCCTTGAGTTGATCAAGGACTACGGTTGCACCATCAGTTATCACTGGGGAAAAGCTAATGTGTTGGCTGATGCGTTGAGTCAGAAGTCGGAACATGCTGCAGTATCTGCAGTTGTAGCTCAGCATCACACCAGATAGGATTTGGAAAGCCTAGGCATAGAGTTTGTGTGTGGAGACCATCGGACTGTTATTGCTAGCATGGTGATCCAGCCAACTTTGTTTGAGCGTGTTAAAGACGCACAGGCTAGTGATGCGGAGTTGGTGGAGGTTATATAAAAAATACAGCAAGAATTGGCTATGGAATTCAACATCTCTAAGGAAGGTGTGTTGAGGTTTGGGACCAAGCTATGTGTTCTCAACGATAATGAGATCAGAAGGACGATTCTGGAAGAAGCGCATCGTTCATTATATACAGTACTTCCCGGTAGCACGAAGATGTATCGTGACTTGTGTGAGACCTTCTGGTTGTCTGGTATGAAGAGGTAGATAGCTCAGTTCGTGGAGCAGTGTCTGACATGTCAGCAAGTGAAAACTGAACATCAAAGGCTGGTAAAGCCATTGTAGCCTTTGCTTATTCCAGTGTGAAAATGGAAGCATATTTCCATGGATTTTTGTGATCGGATTGCCACCAGCACTTCACGGGCAGAATGTTATCTAGGTGATCATGGACAAATTGATGATATCTGCTCACTTCTTGCCAATGAAGGTTACCTATCCTTTGAGTAGGCTAGCAGATATGTATGTGTGTGTGTGATTGTGAGAATGCACAGGGTACCGGTATCCATTGTATCAGATCAAGACCCGAGGTTCACTTCTCGATTCTAGACGAGCTTGCAGGAGGCACTGGGGATGAAGCTTACTTTTAGTACAGCGTTCCACCCCCAGACTGATGGACAGTCGGAGAGGATGATACAGATCTTGGAAGATATGTTGCAAGCTTGTGAGTTAGACTTTGGTGGTAGCTGGATATAGTTTATGCCACTAGTGGAGTTTGCTTATAATAACAGCTTCCAAATGAGTATCGGGATGGCACTGTTCGGGGCTTTGTATGATTGGAGGTATCGATCTCGTTTGTGTTGGAATGCGGTTGGTGAACGTCAGGTGTTAGGACCTAAACTTGTGTAGTAGGCGTATGAGAAGATGGGTCTGATATAAGAGAGGATTGAATCAACTAAGAGTCGGTAGAAGAGTTACGCAGATGTTTGTCGCCGTGAGTTAGAGTTCGAGGTGGGGGGTAAGGTATTTCTAAGATGAAAGGGGTGATGAGATTTGGGAGGAAAGGCAAGTTGAGCCTGAGGTACATCAGACTATTCGAGATTCTTGAGCAAGTGGGTTCAGTAGCCTACATGATTGCACTACCCCCAGCATTTTCGAGGGTCTATAATGTGTTTCATATATCCATGTTGAGGAGGTACGTGTTGGATCCATCACATGTTATCAGTTATGATGATTTGGGAATTGGGGATACTTTAGTGTATGAGGAGATACCTGTTTAGGTTCTGGACCATAAAGTTCAGAAGTTTCGTACTAAAGAGATACTGTTAGTAAAGTATTGTGGTGAAACCACGAGGTTGAGGAACCTTCTTGGGTACTAGAAACGGAAATATGTCAAAAGCATCCACAGTTGTTTTGAGTATGTGAACATTTCTCTACTTTGGGTTAGGATAGGTGGTTAGTCGTTGGGAGTGTATGATATTGTGAACTCCTAAGATAGTTTATTTTTGTAACTATGGTATTCCTCCGCCATAAGTGATGGTATATATGTATGTGTTATGATGGGGTTGCGCTGTAGTAGTTGCCAGTTTTTCTCTTTAGAGTTGAGTGTATGTGTGAGTGTTTTATTATATGTATGAGTTCATAAATGAGAGACTACAAATTTTGAGGATGAAATTTTTGTAAGGAGGGGAAGTTGTAAGAACCCGAACCGTGATATATGGGTTTAAATAATTAAGAGAGGGGTAAAATTGGAATTTGAGCAGGCTTCGTCAACGAAGCTAGATCTCGTCGACGAAGGCTTTGTATTTCTCGTCGACGAAGTTCAAAGGCTCGTCGAGGAGGAGAAGCCGAGAGATTTTGGGAAATTGGGAATCCCAAGCTCATCGACGATGTCACCGTCTTGTCAACGAGCTGTCTATATGACCTCATTGATGAGGACACCATTTTGTCGACGAGGGCGGCCAAGTCAAGGGCCGTAAGTATCAATTTCTATTACTTCTTAGCTAATAAATATAAATATCCTCTCTCTATCTCTCTAAAAACTCTTCATAAATTTCTTCTCTCTAGATTTCTTTGCCTTTTATTGTCGGATTGACAATCTAAAGTTACCACAATGATCAATGAAGGATTATTTACAAGTTTTGTGGATCGAAAACTCATTTCGGAGATTTTTGGGTTTCGGCATAAAATCGAGGTAAAGCTCGATTTTCATTTCTGATTTGGTAGTTTTGTAGAGAACAGAGTCGTGAATATTTTCTGATTGTTGGTTGTAGGTTTTGGAACTCGGTTCGCTATTTAGCTGCCTTAGAGTTCAGGATTTGTTATTTGGGGGAAAGGTAAGGGGAATTGTGTTTATATTGGTTATTTTTGAAATCGAACTTGGTACAACTATGGTTCATGGTCCTGTGTGCATTTTGATTACTCATTTGAGGGGATCTAATAGGTAAAACTATGGGGTTTTCATGATTACATTTTTGGGAAAAAGTGGGTATCGGGTTGCATCCCTGGTTATGTTGAAAATTGAATAAATATGGTGATTTATACTGTGTTATAGGGATAGCCATGCTTTGACTTGTTTAAACTGTATGTTTTTGGAAAACCATGATTTTAGATTTCCAAATGGGTGTTGTTTTTTTGGTTATATGAGCATGCATGCGTTGTATTTTGGTTGAAATGCGAGTAGGAACAGGGTTCCAAATTTTTTCTAGGTACTGAGAGTGTCCGACTCTATATCCATGGGCATATGAAATCATTAGAAATGTTTGGCAAAAGTGTCCGACTTTATATCCGAGGGCGTGAGCCTTACCGGGTGTATATCCACCAGTTTAGCACTGGTACGATGCTATGGGAGTCTGGGACTAGCCATGTGCCGGTGGTGCCGTGTTTCGCGAGTTGGCTATGGGCCAACGTTGTATGTTGTTGGCCGGCTTCATGCCGAAGGGTGTGACGACACCGGGATTGCTTGATCATGTGTGTGTGCGTATATGCACTATTGCGAAATTAGTACTAGAACTGCATTTAACTGTATATGAGTTGCATCAAGTAACCGCAACTAGCATCCTTATGTGGGGAGCATAGTGGCTGGTGTACTGAGAGTAGTGCTTGGGTAAGTGCTAGGACTTGTGTTTTGTGGGTTTCCGTTTTGAGATATGTTGGGCATCCGATTGTACATTGTATGATAGAGCCTTGTATCTGCTCCTGTATAGACTCTGGTATGGAACCATGCTTGTATAGAAAGACCTTATTTCCGTTGCATATCTTTGGATGTGTATAGGGTGCCTGGTAACCCCACGGGGGTTGGACCCTTATTCATTGTAGTGTTTTTTTTGGATGATTTGTATGATACAATGATAGGTTAGATTACATTTTCACCCCTGAGTTCCAATTTTGGGTTCAGGGCGTGACATATCCACTATCCTTTTGCATTAGTGTGGTAAATTTTGATTTGTCTTCGGTCATATGTCTTGAACATTCATTGTCCAAGTACCATATGTCTTTTGATGGAGTGTTCCTAAAACAAGCCTACAAGAAGGGTTTCAAGGTGTTACTTTTGATACCCAAGCCTTTTTAGGTCTTTTTAATTCAGTTTTAGCTTCAATTTTAACCCTCCATACCTTCATAATTTTAACATTTTTTTCCATTTAAATGGACATCCAAACATTATATGTTCCTTTTTCTTACATAAGAAACAAGTGGTGTGTTCATATGCATTTGTTGAAAAAGTGCTAGTAAAGTATTTTGATTCCTTTGCGAAATACCCCATGTAGAGGTCCTTTTTCTTTTCATTTTCAATTCCATTGAATCCAATTCCTTATTTATCCAAGGACATCCTCTGTGATCCAACTAGTTTTCAAAGTTTTATTTGCCTCTAGTAAAGTTGTGGATGATTTGTCTTTATCCTCAATTTGTCTTTTGAGATTACATATTAATGACCTTTTTGAATCTGATCCTGTTTTGATAATGACAAAACATAATTATCTCATCTATGCATTGAGCATCTCATCAAGATCATTATTTAGCATGCACGGATGATACGAATACTATGCAAGCCATAAGGAACTTGAAGCACATTTAACGTGGCACATTCTATGAAATTAAAAGAGCAAAGGATGAAGATACTTTAGAATTTTGGTTGTAATGTGTGCTTAGTCTCACTTGTATTTAAAAATCTCATATGGTAAAGTTGAAAGCTCAAAAAGACCTTAAACTGACCTTGGGACTCATGCATTTCATGAAAAATCTATTTACATTAGTTGTAGGTTGGATTGACATTCTAGAGGCAAAATAATTGTGGAAAATAGAGGCCTCGTCGACGAACATCATGGCGTCGTCAATGAATTCATAAGGCCACTTAGTGATGAATGCTCTACTCTCGTCATTGAGAAAATACGAAGAGCTCAAGAATCTCACACAGGCCATTTGGCGACAAATTCATCTTCTCATTGAAGAGAACAAAATGTTCAGCACCGAGTGGCCTTCATGTGTTCTTCGATGAGGCAAAGGTCTCATCGACGAGGTGCCTTATTTTCATCCCTATTCTACCTAGGATAAGTCAATGTAAATTTTCATAAAATGCGCGAATCTTAAGGTCCATCAATTTGTTATTTTGACCTCCCAACTATATCATATGAGATATGTAAATACAAACAATACTAAATACCCATTCCGCTTGAAAAACTTGAAGCTTCTTCATCCTTTAACTCTTCTAATTTCATGAAATGTGTCAAGTTGTAAGTTCTTTAAGATTCTCATGACTTCAATGACATTATTACCTTCTGTGCATGTTAGGTAATGATTATTTCACAATCTCAATGAACAAATAAGATACTATGTGATTTGTTATTATCAAAATGGGATTAGACTCATAAAGTCAACAAAGTTTAAAATCATTGTGAGATGCATAAGCTAATAACATTTTTATGCCTTCCATTCTTGCTACAGGAGAAAATATCTCATAATAGTCTATTTCTTCTTCTTGCTTATATCCTTGAGCCACGAGTCTAGATTTATTGCATACTACAGTGTCGTTTATCATTTGTATTCCTAAACACCCTTTTTGTTCCAATTACAAAATGATAAGCGGGTCTAGGAACTAATTTCCAGACTTTATTTCTTTCAAATTGATTTAATTCTTCTTGCATTACTACTATCCATGAGAAATTGTTTAAAGCTTCATCTATATTTTTGGATTCTTCTTGAGATAGAATCGCATAGTGATTACACAAATTTTTCAAAGAGGATCTTGTAGATACTCTTCATGAAGCTTCAACAATAATTTGGTCTTTTAGGTGATTTCTCACAAACTTCCATTCTTTAGGTAGTTCTGTTTGCTCTAGAGATCTATCATTTGAGGTTAAACTCGGTTTCTTGTTCTCATCCCTTACTTCTTGAATTTTTAAGTCATCTTGACTTTCCTAAATTTCAGTTTCTTCAATCCTTGGTGGTTTGGAAAATGGATTCGCCTTATCAAAGGCTAGAAGTATTGATTCTATAATTGTAAGGGTTCATTTATTGTAGATTCTGAATGCTTTACTATTTAATGCATACCCTAAGAAGACACCTTCGTCTAATTTCGCATCAAATTTTCCTAAGTCTTCTTTATCATTCAATACAAAAAACTTACATTCAAATACGTGAAAAATAAGATATGTTATGCCTTCTTCCTTTCCATAGTTCATAGGGGGTCTTGTCTAAACTTGATCTTATGGAAACTCTATTCATAACATAACACGCGGTATTTACCACCGCATAGGTACTTTGGTAAATTATGCTCATTTAACATGGTCCTAGCCATTTTTTCAAGAGGCCTATTCTTTCTTTCAACAACTTTATTTTTTTGAGGACTTCGAGGTGCTTAAAAGTTGTGATTTATTCCATGTTCATTACAAAATGTATCAACTTCTTTATTTTTAAATTATCTTCCTTGACCACTCCTAATATTTAGAACTCCATATCCTTTTTCGTTTTGAAGCTTTTTGCATAGATTAATTAACATATTACAAGATTCATCTTTGGAGGTCAAGAAAAGTACCCAAGTAAACCTATAGTAGTCATCAACTTTGACAAAAGCATATTGCTTGCCTCCTATACATTGTGTTTTAGTACAGCCAAATAAATCTAAGTGGATAAGTTCCAAGGGCTGACCAGTGGAAATATGTTTCAATTTTTAAAGATTGTTTTAGTTTGCTTCCTAAGTTGGCAAGCATCACAAATTTTGTCTTTTACTAACTTTTTGTTGGGTAGACCTTTTACTAAGTTCATTTTAGCTAATTTAGATCATAAATCAATACTAGTGTGTCCTAGTGTTCTATGTCATAGCTAGCTAGCATCATTCATGGGTATTAAGCATGTGACTTCTTGAGATATTAGACTTTCAAAGTTTATACAATACACATTATCAACCCTATTTGCAACGAAACATCATGCTTTTCTCGATTTTGAACAACACACTTGTCTTGTTCAAAATTACATCAAAGCCTTTATGACTTAATTGACTAATGCTTAGTAAATTATGTTTTAACCCATCTACTAATAAAACATCATCAATGGTTAAGGAGAGTTCTTTACCTACTTTTCCGATACCGATAATTTACCTTTAGCATTGTCGCTGAAGGTGACGTATCCACCATCTTTTTGCATTAGTGTGGTAAATTTGGATTTATCTCCGATCATGTGTCTTGAACATCCATTATCCAAGTACCATTCGTCTTTTGATGGAGTGGTCTTAAAACATACCGACAAGAAGGGTTTCAAGGTATTACTTTTGGTACCCAAACCTTCTTAAGTCTTTTTAATTCAGTTTTAGCTTCAATTTTAACTCTCCATACTTTCATAATTTTAACATTTTTTCATTTAAATGGACATCCAAACTTTATATGTTCATTTTTCTTACTTAAGAAACAAGTGGTGTGTTCATATGCATTTTCTGAAAAAGTGCTAGTAAAGTATTTTAATTCCTTTACGAAATACCCCATATAGAGGTTCTTTTTCTTTTTATTTTCAATTCCATTGAATCCAATTCCTTATTTATCCAAGGACATCCTCTGTGATCCAATTAATTTATCAAATTTTTATTTACCTCTAGTAAAGTTGTGGATGATTTGTCTTTATCCTCAATTTGTCTTTTGAGATTACATATTGTTGACTTTTTGAATCTGAACCCATTTTGATAATGACAAAACACAATTATCTCTTATGTGCATTGAGCCTTTAAGTAGGATCATTGTTTAGCACGCATGAATGATATGAATACTACGGAAGCCATGAGGAACTTGAAGCGCATATAAACTGGCACGTTCCTTGAAATTAAAAAAGCAAAGGATGAAGATACTTCAGATTTTCTGTTTTAATGTGTGCTTGGTCTCACTTGAATTTACATATCTCATATGATATAGTTGAAAGCTCCAAAAGACATTAGACTGACCTTGGGACTCATGCATTTCATGAAAAATCTATTTACATTAGTTCTAAGTTGGATGGACATTCTAAAGGCAAAATAATTCTGGAGAATAGAGTCCTCGTTAACGAACATCATGGCCTTGTCAATGAATTGATAAAGCCAATTGGTGACGAATGCTCTACTCTCGTTGATGAGAAAATACTGAGAGCTCAAAAATCTTAGACAGGCCATTTGGTGACAAATTCATCTTCTTGTCGACGAGAATAAAATGTTCGTCGCCGAGAGGCCTTCATGCGTTCGTCGACAAGGCAAAGGTTTCATCAATGAGCTACCTTATTTTCATCCCGCTTCTACCTAGGATAAGTGAATGTAAAATTTCATAAAATGCATGTATCCTAAGGTCTATCTATTTGTTATTTTGAGTTCCCAACAATATCATATGAGATATGTAAATACAAGCAATACTAAATACCCATTACACTTGAAAAACTTGAAGCTTCTTCATCCTTTTGCTCTTCTAATTTCATGAAGTGTGTCAGGTTGTATATGCTTTAAGTTTCTCATGGCTTCCATGACATTCTTACCTTCCGTGCATCCTAGGTAATGATCATGTTCACAATCTCAATGCATAGGTAAGATACTATGTGATTGTCATTATCAAAATGGGATTAGACTTATAAAGTCAACAGAGTTTAAAATATTTGTGAGATGCATAAGCTAATAACATTTTTATGGCTTCCATTCTTGCTATAGGAGAAAATGTCTCATAATTGTCTATTTCTTCTTCTTGATTATATCCTTGAGCTACAAGTGTAGTTTTGTTGCGTACTACAATGCCATTTTCATCATTTCTATTCAACACCCTTTTTTGTTCCAATTACTAAATGATAAGCGGGTCTAAGAACTAATTTCCAAACATTATTTCTTTCAAATTGATTTAATTCTTCTTGCATGCCTACTATCCATGAGTCATCATTTAAAGATTCATCTATATTTTTGGGTTCTTCTTGAGATAGAAACGCATAGTGATTACATAAATTTTTCAATAAGGATCTAGCAGATACTCTTCGTGAAGGTTCACCAATAATTTGGTCTTTTGGGTGATTTTTCACAAATTTCCATTTTTAGGTAGTTCTATTTGCTCTAATGATCTATCATTCGAGGTTGAACTCAGTTCTTTGTTCTTATCCCTTACTTCTTGAAATTTTAAGTCTTCCTGACATTCCTAAATTTCAGTTTCTTCAATCTTTGGTGGTTTTGAAAATGGATTTGCATCATCAAAGGCTAGAAGTATTGATTCTATAACTGTAAGGGTTCCTTTATTGTAGATTCTGAATGCTTTACTATTTAATGCATACCCTAAGAAGATTCCTTCGTCTAATTTCGCATCAAATTTTCCTAAGTCTTCTTTATCATTCAATACAAAACACTTACATTCAAATACTTGAAAATAACATATGTTAGGCCTTTTTCCATTCCATAGTACATAGGAGGTCTTGTACTAATATTGATCTTATGGAAACTCCATTCATCCCATAACACGTGCTATTTATCGCCGCAAAAGTACTTTTGTAAATTATGCAAATTTAACATGGTCCTAGTCATTTCTTGAAGAGACCTATTCTCTCTTTCAACAACTCCATTTTGTTGAGGAGTTTGAGGTGCTAAAAAATTGTGATTTATTCCATGTTCATTACAAAATTTATCAACTTCTTTATTTTCAAATTCTCTTCCTTGATCACTCCTATTATTTAGAACTTTGTATCCTTTTTTGTTTTGAAGCTTCATGCATAGATTAATTAACATATTACAAGTTTCATCTTTGGGGGTCAAGAAAAGTACCCAAGTAAATGTAGAGTTGTCATCAACTATGACGAAAGCATATTGCTTGCCTCCTATACTTTTTGTTCTAGTACAGCCAAATAAATCTAAGTGGATAAGTTCCAAGGGCTTACTAGTGGAAATATGTTACTTATTTTTAAAGATTGTTTTAGTTTGCTTCCCAAGTTGGCAAGCGTTACAAACTTTGCCTTTTACGAATTTTGTGTTGGGTAGAACTTTTACTAAGTTTTTTTTTTAGCTAATTCAGATAATAAATCAATACTAGTGTGTCCTAGTGTTCTATGCCATAGCTAGCTAGCTTCATTCATGGCTATTAAGCATGCGACTTCTTGAGATACTAGATTTTCAAAGTTTATATAATACACATTATCAGCCCTATTTGCAATGAAACATCATGCTTTTCTCAATTTTCAACAACACACTTTTCTTGTTCAAAGATTACATCAAATCCTTTATCACTTAATTGTCTAATGCTTAGTATATTATGTTTTAACCCATCTTAATGGTTAAGAAGGTTTCTTTACCTACTTTTCAGATACCGATAATTTTACCTTTAGCATTGTCGCCGAAGGTGATGCATCCACCATCTTTTTGCACTAGTGTGGTAAATTTTGATTTGTCTCTGGTCATGTGTCTTGAACATCCATTGTCCAAGTACCAATTGTCTTTTGATGGAGTGGTCCTAAAACATACTACAATAAGGGTTTCAAGGTGTTACTTTTGGTACCTAAGCCTTCTTAGGTCTTTTTAATTCAATTTTAGCTTCAGTTTTAACTCTCCACACTTTCTTAATTTTAACATTTTTCCGCTTAAATAGACATCCAAACTTTATATGTTTCTTTTTCTTACATAAAAAACAAGTGGTGTGATCATATGCATTTGTTGAAAAAGTTTTGGTAATGTATTTTGATTTCTTTACAAAATACCCCATATATTCTTCTTATTTTCAATTCCATTGAATCCAAATCCTTATTTATCCTAGGACATCCTATATGATCCAACTAGTTTATCAAAGTTTTATTTGCCTCTAGTAAAGTTGTGGATGATTTTGGCTTTATCCTCAATCTGTCTTTCAAGATTACATAATGTCGACTTTTTGAATCTGATCCCATTTTGATAATGACAAAACAAAATTATCTCATCTGTGCATTGAGCCTTTTAACAAGATCATTATTTAGCACGCACGGATGATACAAATACTATGTAAACCATGAGGAACTTGAAGCGCATTCAACCTGGCACATTCCATGAAATTAAAAAAGCAAAGGATGAAGATACTTCAGATTTTCATTTGTAACGTGCCCGTAGTCTCACTTGTATTTGCATATCTTATATGATATAGTTGAAATCTCAAAAAGACCTTAGACTGACCTTGGGACTTGTGCATTTCATGAAAAATCTAGTTACATTAGTTCTAGGTTGGATAGACATTCTAGAGGCAAAATAATTCTTGAAAACAGGGGCCTCGTCGACGAACATCATGGTCTCGTCAATGAATTCATATGGCCACTTGGCGACAAATGCTCTACTCTCGTCGACGAGAAAATACTGAGAGCTCAAAAATCTCAAATAGGCCATTTGGCTATAAATTCATGTTCTTGTCGATGAATGGGTGTTGAACACTCGTTGTCGAACATATGCACTTGTCAATAAGTCTGTCAGGCAAACTGATGCTCTAGCGCGAAACAGACAAATTTTTATGAACAAAAATAAGTTTTTAATGATCCAATGGTCAAGATACGCCCATTTGCCGACCATGTTTATAAATACCAACCCTAGACCCTAGTTGAACAACTTTTGCATACTTTACCTACACTCTATCAAGTTCAAACATCTTTTGGGCATTCTCTCAGATTTACAAAGGGCTCTCATGCACACATCTTGCTAGCACATTTGATATTGAGGTTTGGTATACAAGGTTTTTTATTTGGGCATTTAATCTTCATTGAAAATGTTTTTCTTCTCTCATATTTTTTATTTAATTTTTTATTGAGAACAAGAACCCTAGCTTTTCATATATCCGTTATTTAATATATCTTTTGGGAAAATTTCATTATAAAGCTTAGATCTTTGAAATCATTCACGTTTATACTTTACTCAAAGATTTCATTGTATTCCATTATTGCAAAAGCTATTTGAGAGTAAATCCTAAAATCTCCAAAATACATATTTTTGAGATATCTTTTGTGGAGAAATAATTTAAATAAATTTTAGATCTTTGGAGCCGACATATCTTATATATTTTTATATACAAAGATCATATATTTGATTATTGAAAACATCTTATACACTCATTGAGCTTCAGGATTATATCTTATGAGTATGTTTAGGATTTTATTGTACTCATTAGCTTGCTGAGAAGCATTTAAGTGTTCAGAAATTTCATTCAACTATTGTATTAATGGTTTGGGCTATGAACCGGGAAGGTGAAAGCTATGCTTCTTGTAAGCAACGGAGTAGGAAGAAGTTGTGTCTCTTGTAAGCAATGGAGTAGAAGGAAACTGTGCCTCTTGTAAGCAGCTGGTTTGTAAGGGGAAGCTCTGCCCGGGTTTAAGGAGTAGATTAGTGGAATCCTTGGGTATTTTGCCCAAGGCGAGGACGTAGGTCGAGTTTGGCCGAACCTTATTAAAAATCCAGTGTCAGCGCCCTCTCTCTCTCGATCTCTCTTTATATTTCTGCACTTATATTCATATTATATCTACTGTGCATGTTTTAAATATTGGTATATATGAATATATAAAATACGTGAGAATAAATGGGTAATACTAAATTAATTGAGATATCCACTAATTAAATCAATTAAGTTGTATAATACTAAAATTGGTGTATATCCAAATTTTTGCTTGTATGGTTCGGTTTTCAATTAAGGATTGAAATAAAAAAATACTTTTAAATACCCAATTCATCCCCCCCCCCCCTCTTGGGAATACACCTAAATTAACATATGGTATCAGAGCTAGGTTGCATAGACTTAACTGTTTTTTTGTAAAAGATCACAATAGCTTATTTTAGTGTATCCCCATTCAGTGTGGGACAAATCTCTACAAGGCCTCCAATGTTTTATGGTCAAAATTTCATCGAGCGGTAAATAAGAATGACTTTTTTTATTAAATCCATGGATTGGAGGACTGGGAGGGTAATTGCTCAAGGAAACTTTGTACTTATAAAAATTGTTGAAAATGTTGAAATTCCTAAATCTAAATATTAGCTGAATGAGAATGACACGAAATTAATTCAAAAAAATTTTGGTGCGAATATTCTATTGTTTGCTTTAGATACTAATGTCTTTCATGTAATCAAGTCATGTCAAAGTGCTAAGGAAATATAGGAAGAACTTGATAGGAAATTTGGAGAGACCGAAGGAAAGAAGTCCACCACTTGGGAAGATTCATGCTCAAATGATCAGGTAGTGGAAAATTGTAGACTAGTTGCATTAATCGGCTCCCTCCTCTCCTTCTACTTCTCATAATGATTCATGCCATGATTGTGACAAATCTTGTGATATATATTGTGACAATTCTGATAGTGAATTTTATGATGAATCTGATAATGATGACATGCCATCTTATGAGGAATTAAAAAAGGGATTTGTTAAAGCCCATAAGATTCTAATAAAGTTGTCTAAAAAAAGAACAATGTTGGAAAATTAAAATAAAAACTTAGCAAAACAATTTGAAGATAGTCTCATACTTCTTGGGAAAAAGAAAAGATAGAAAAAGACTTAGAAATTAAGTGATTAGTAAACAAAAAAGAGGCCTCGCTGAAGGAATTAGAATCAAAATTTCTTGTCGGAAAAGAAAAGGATTTGAAAATCATAAAATTAGAAAACAAGAATGATATAATGGCGAAAGAGCTGAAAGTGTTAAGTTCCAAAATTTCGAGTGATAGTGCAAAAGATCTTTAGATTTTTGAACTTCAATGTAAAGCAAACAAAATGACCGATGAATTTGTAAAATTACAAGCTGCTAGCAAAGGCTTAAAGAATTTAAAAATTCAAGACCTAGAAAGAAAGATAGAGGATCAAGCTATGATCACCCACACATTTACTAGGGACAAAGAAAATCTTGATAAACTCTTGGGTTCTCAAAAGATGGCCTTAGATAAGGAAGGTATAGGTTATAATGGAATTGAAAATAGGAGAAGAAAGAACCTATACATGGGATACTTTGTTAAAATATCAAAATTCTATTCTAGTACCTCCTCCGATTCGTATGTTCACATCACCTGCATATTATGTAAAAATAAAGGGCACATTAAATTTGATTGTCCATTCAAAAGGAAAGGCGTGAAATCCAAACAGGCCTGGAGAGTCAAAGAAAAATGGGTAACAAAGACAAACTTCCTAGGACAAGAAGAAAGATGGGTTCCAATAGGAGTTATATATCTATCCTTTCTTAGTTCCTATGTTTAGGGGTAGTGATGACTAAATGGCTTAGGAAGTGATTTAGGCTTAAAATGTAGAATCTTAGTATAAGTATCTACTATACAAAACTTTATAAACCAAGAATTTTGGAAAATTAAGTCAATATGATTTCTTTTAAATAATATATCCAATCTGGCTATCTAATGTTTATATATCATAATGATTGGGTAAAATGTTAAAATACTAGGTAGCAAGCAAACCTTGATTTGTTCAAAGTAAAGGTTGAAGGCTTAACTAGTTAAAATCTCAGAAACCTTGTATCTTTGCAATGAGTAACATAAATAATAATATTGAAGAATAAATCCACTTCCAAATGGACTAAAGCATTGTTGTTTGGCAAATAATTCTTATTGCTTAACCCATGCTTAAATATTAAAATCTTAAGTTAAGTAGATCATGTCCATTGCATAAGACTGAGCCTTAGGAAATAAATCATATACTAAGCATCATCTGATCCTAAACTCATTCTTGGAGCCTTAAATACTTAAATCAGTCATCACTCTAACCACAAGCACTAATAATCATAAATTCCATATCTATCAAGTGCTTATTAAAAGACATCCTGTTATAATCAAATTAGGGGCATTCTCTAAGGGATCCAATTTTTTTATCAAACATTTTTAATAAATATTCCTTTTGTACTCAAAATTGAAAATTCCTTAATTTTGATTTATGCTTAAGCCATCTCCTCCACAAGAAGTCTTTAACATACCACGATCATATACGGTACAGATTCATCTATTCTTGTCTCATACTCTAACTTAAAATCAAGATTATACTTGTAGAGTATCGTCCAATGGTGGGATAATCAAAAATAGCCAAAGAGCTACATTCACAAATTAATATTCTCTTAAATTGCTCTTTCCCTGATGACTCAAAAAATAAGCAGCTCGGAAGCTATCCCAAGTATCGAAGTTCTGTCGTTTAATATTCAGCCCAAAGGTCAGATCGTCCCCTTAAGGTATGTAGTTTAATCTCAAATTTTATGTAATTCTAATCATAAAGTAAAAAAAAAAAACGCACTGAACTTAGTTCAAATTCGGATTTTCTGGATTGTTTGAGATTTCTTTTGGTCAATTAAATGAACATGCAATTTAAATCCTAATCCCTAACATGCACTGAATTTAATAATGAGAACGGAAAACCTACATTAACTACCCTACCCTACGTTAACTACCGAGCAAGAATTGAAACACACATTGAACTTCAAAAAAGGATTAAAAATGATAACTTTAATACGTAAATTGAAACATGCAATTCTAAAAAAAAAACTCAATCAATCTCAAATTTAAACAAAACCAATTTTTAATGCGATTAATAACTTAAACAAAAATTCAAAACTTCAACAACTAAATAGTAACTGGAAACACGATAAAAAATCAGATTTTAATAAAATTAAACTTGAACTAAATTGAACTCAACAAAATTTAAATGTTAAAGAAGACAACTAATTTAAATCCATAAGATGGTATATTTTTATCTTTTTGTATTTTATTCTCTTTTTTTTTTTTTTTTTAAGAAACCACACCAAACTTTAATCAATACAAAAAAAATAGCTCAAACAAAATTAAGTGTAATGCTATATTAATTGAGAGAAAAAGAAAATAAATAAAATTTCATACTAATACCCAAGCAATATTTAAAAATTAAAACTTTAAATAAAATCCTACCAATAACAATAATTCAATTCATAAAAGCAATAATAAAAAAGAACAACTAAAAGAGAAGATAAGAAAGATAAGAAAAAGAAAGAGAAAGGGAGAGATGGAGGAAGCAGAAGCTGGCCGTGTGGGAGTGGGAACAGCAGCCGTGTGGAAGCTCTCTGTCTTGCCTTCTAGTAGCAACAACACAAAAGGGTGGAGGCTTCGGCTGGGCAACAGAGGTAGCAACAACTTCAACAAGGGAGGAGAGACAGTAGCAAGGCTGAGAGAAGAGGCAATCACAGTAGCAGCTTCAGTAGCTTCAGTTTGATGCTGCAGGAGTTGGTAGGGGGACAGTAGGGGCTTTACGAGAATGCAGCAGCTAGGAAAAATAAGAAAGGGTAGCAGAGCAGTAGGGTGTCTCAATTGTTCCAAGGGAGGAAAAAGATATTACACAATAGATAAGGAGAGGAAGATAAAAGGGAGAAGAGAAAGGAAAAGAAGAGAGAAAATAATAGAGGGAGTTCGTGTCTCTTGGATGGCAAAATAGAGCAAGGCAGGAGGAAGAGGAGCAACCATAGTAATCATATGAGGAAGTAAGGAGGAGTAGATAGGGAGAGAAAGGAATAGGGAGAGAAGGGAAATTGGGGTTGTTGCTGTTCACGGATAGCAATGGAGCAAATAGGGAAGGGAATAGGAAGAGATAAAAGTGGAGAGAAGGGGGGAGTTGAAGAGAATTAAGAGAAGGGAGCGGATAGGAAAAAGCCAGGGTGCTGCTAGAAAGAAGAGAAATATAAGAGGCAGGGGGAGAGAGCCCTACCTGATGCACAAGTGGAAGATCTAGACCCGGCTGCATGGTCGGGTCACGTCAAGTAAGTATTTAATTTTTTTTTTCTTTTGCTTCTCCTTTTCTTCTTTATTTTTTTTTTCCCAGGGAATGAAGGCGATTTTAACCATCTTAGATCTTGTATCTCTCAAATCTTAAAACACAAAAGTTGTAGATAATCTTCTCATATTTCTCTAAAATTTAAAATCGTCTCGATCGGAGGCCAAATGAAAAAATTATTTGCGAATTATAAACTGGTGCCAATTTTAGCTTCTGATAATTTCCTTACAATAAAATAAACTCCAAAAATTCATGAATTACTCAATAAAACCAAAATATACAATTAGTATACTGTGTTAAAATACTAAGAGTAATTAGGTATTTGATTAAAAATATAAGCCATAAATATTATAACTAATATTTTGCTAGTCTCTAGCAATTACTAACATCAACAAAAATGAATGCACATGCAACACAACCATACCATTTCACATACGGGAATATAATCAAATTTCACACCAGCTCGTTCATATTCAATACACACAACTCCGAAGCACGTCACTCACGCAAGTTTCATCATTATATAGTAGTTAAGAATAGTATACTCATATGAAGTTAACCAACAATACAATTCAAAGTTAATGCAATCATATAAATTCGAGTATAAATAGGTGAAATCTCGAGGTATGTGTAATATGTATGACTCATTACACCCAGGATACCAGTGGACACCTGCAAAATGGATATTTTGACTTGGCCTAACTGGTATACCCTTGAAACACTCAAAAAGAATGAGTTCACTCATCATATGTAAAGAGGAGTGTCGCGATCAAATAGCCCACATATTGCAAGGAACAAACGCTAAATGTATAGAGTGGATTAGTTTGAAAAAAAATCTAGCCTATTTGCAAGGTTTCGAGTCCTCAACCCTAGCATCTTCTCACCTACTTTCCATATCCAACCAAGACCACCCTAGATGAACTTTTTCACAAACCAAGCATGAATACATCTGAGGCATTAAGTGGTTGAAGAATCTTCATACATGGAGAACATGTGTCTTGTCCTTGACTTTTTGCGGTATTTAAGTGTAGCAAGTATTAGCCTTTCATTCTGAAAACTAAGGTGTAGTCCCAAAAGAGGGGGTGAATTGGGTTTTAAAATTTTTTTTAATTCTCGTCAAGAATCCTTAACTTATTTTAAGTTTTTTAAATGAATTCTTGTTTTTTTTTTTTTTTTGGTTTTATCAAATACACAACAAACATTTAAAACAAAATTCAATTCACAACTATAACACAAGTACTTAAACAATTAAGTAACCAATCAACCACACAATCTAAACCAATCAATCATAAAACATTCAATCAAAGTATACTTCGCAACTTAATGGAAATTCTCAACTTTTTCAACTTGTGTGCAGCCCTATTGTTAATGCAATCCCTTTGATAATGAGTTAGCTTTCTCAAAGTAATTTTCAACAAAACATTCACTCTTCCAAAATTCAAATTCAAATAAACTCTTAGTTAACTTATCATTGAGTGTTAACTAGGTAACGTACTCCTTTATTGTTTCCGCAAAGTATGGTTTAACCAACGCACTCCCTTTTGGTTTCCGCAACCAAAATTAGAATTTAAGTTTACTTGATTTCTAAATATACGTAGTATATATGATTAAACCATTCACGCAATTTTAACTGTGCTGAAAATAAAGGGTAAGGGAAAAAGAGAGAGTGAGACCGAGATTTTTACGAGGTTCAACTTATACCCAGCCTATGTCCTCGCCTTTAGCAAACCACCAAAGGATTCACTAAAATTAGTTTCTTTACCAGGTGGAACAACACCAATTACACACTCCTTCAGTAGGCTAGAGCCCGTCTCTCCAAACAATGTACTCTCGTTCGGTTACTCCTTCAATTAGGCTAGAGCCCACCTCTCCAAATGATGTACCCTCGTTTGGTAACTCCTTCAATTAGGCCAAAGCCTGCCTCTCTAAATGATATCCCCACTGTAATGACCTGAAGTATAATGGTATTTAAATAATAATTAAGAGAGTAGAAAATGGAAACAAGGAAAAGGGG
This sequence comes from Malania oleifera, assembly GCF_029873635.1. NCBI lineage: Eukaryota > Viridiplantae > Streptophyta > Magnoliopsida > Santalales > Ximeniaceae > Malania > Malania oleifera. The sequence continues at coordinate 76,823,382 of NC_080419.1, read as the reverse complement.
GCCAGCAGGCTTGCGTTTGTCGATGACGTTGCCTTATGAGCTCGTCGATGAGAAGATACCGAGAGAATTTTTGGGTGACTCTAAATTTCGTCGACGAAGGGGAGAGTTTCTCGATGAATTGCCTATTGACCTAGTCGACGAGGTGATGTGACTCATCGACAAAGCCTCTAGTATACATAGTGTGAAACTCGGTTTTAAAGCAGAAAAAAAAATTAGAAATCACTCCCTCTCTCTCTCTCCCTACTATTTCTCTCTCCTCCCTCTTTGATTTTGGCTCCGTCATTCACCGAATCGACGATCTAAGGCTACCACAACACTCCTGGGGAAGTTCTCTCCAAATCTGCTAGAGCAGATCATTGGTGGAAGCAAGTTGAAGTTCATCCCTGAGTTGAGGTAAGGCTTTTTATGCCAAATTTGATCTTTTCACAGTTATAAGAAATGATACTCACATGAAAATACTGAAGTTTAGTTCTGGGAGTTATTGTTTTTAGGGAGTTAAACGGGGAACCCTGCGAGTGTAGGACCATAATTTTTAGGAGGTTTCTCTCCAGTGTCAGGTAAGAAAATAAACTAAAGCAGTTATTTTTCCATGCAAATTAGTATTATTTATCAGAAAATTAATTTTCAGAAAAGCATGTGATATATTTGAATATTATTAAGAAAATGCATATTTGGGAAAATAATACTGTTATACGGGAAATGTAATTTTAGAATGAAATGTATGATTTTACTCAGCATTGTGTGGTGTGAACATTATTTTATATGACAAGTATTATGTTATAGCAATTTTAATATTAAAGCATGTTTTCAGGAATTGGGAAATAATATAGTACATTATGATTTTGAAAATACATGATAATTGATTTATTTATTCAGAATGGTATTTATGAAATGTTTGGCATGAGGCCGTATTTATGAAATATTCAGCGTGAGGCCGTTTTTATTAAATGATCGGTGCAAGGCCGTATTTATGAAATGTTCGGAGCGAGGCCATACTTATAAAATTATAAAAAATGCTATCAATTTATTTATGTTAAATGTTATATTATCATCTATTATATATTATCAGAATCCAAACGTTAGTTTAGTTCAGTTTGAGGAGCACGGTACCATAGCTATATAGATAAGATATCTATGTTCAGATTGGTGCTAACCACCCCACGAGGGGGTGGGAGATGGATAGTTGATTTGTCTTCCAGTGCAAAGTTGTAGGCGTCCACCTGTGTTGACCTTATAGGTCACGCCCTAGTTTTGATAATGACAAATACTCTTGTATTTAATAAATATACAGTTCATGTGCAGGCCCATATCAACAGATCATTAATGGCATGTGAAAAGCTTAAAGCTTGAAGACCAATTCGCACTTTAAGTTGTAATATATTTAGTGGTTTTTTTGGTTTGTAATAGTAATTAGGACATTTGGTTTGTAATAAGCACACACAACACATGCATGGTTTATCTTGTAAGCTCAAACCAAATCATAATGCAAAATGACCTTAGTATGACCTTAGGGTGTACCCTTCGGTCGACCGGCATTGGATTTTTTCGGTGTCTTAATTTTGGACACAAATGACCCTAGGACACTCACTCATGCATACATATGTTTGAATATTTGACTTATGTAATTGCATGCTTGAAAAAGGACAAAAATGTACAAGTATTGTACTTTCGATCGACTGACCCACACAGGTCATTTTATCCTGGTCGACCAAAATTAGTCTGGGTCAACATGTTGACCATGGTCCGGTCAACTGAGCCCTTACAGTTCATTTGACCCTGATTAGCCGAATAATATGGGAGTCAACATTTTGACCTCTCGGTTGACCGAGAACTTTTATTCTCTAACTACCTGGTTGACCGGAGGGTCCTCAGGAGAATTCCCAGCAGTTTGGTCGATTGAACCTCGCAGTTCAAAATGGCCTAGTCGATCGAACCTCAGAAAATTGGAAAATCGCCCTGCCTCGGTCGACCGACCACCTAGTTCAAAATTCCCCTTGTCGACCGAACCATATGAGTTCTAGTCGACCGAAACATTTTCGGTAGACCGGACCTCTCGGGTTGCCCCTATTTTTTATCGCGGTTAATAAATTTTAAATAGGGTTAAAATGTGTTAAACATCATTAAACTTTTCTAACAATCCCCAATAGGTCCCCAACGGTCAAAAATTCTGATATGTCTATATATACTCTTTCATTTGTTGGATTAAGCATTGATTAGCAAAAAGATTAAGAAAATCTCTCTCAAGAAAAAATACTCTCTTTTGATTCCCATTTGCTCATACTTTTCCAAATACGCTCTAGCTTACATTCAATACTCGTAAAAATCATTTGTAAGTGTTCTTGAGTGTTTATATAGGAAGGTTTGCTCTCTCTTGGTTGTGAGATTAATCTATTTTTATTGAGATCTGAACCAAAAGGATTCTTAGGGGACTTAGCCAATAAGTTCATCCTAAGAAGACTTTACTAGGTCTTATGAGATTGCATATTTGTTGCAATATCTTAAGAAGTCCATTTTTGCTTTTGGTTGCGAGATATTTTCAAAATCATTTACAAATATCTATTGCTCTTTATTTTGAAAACCATTTGAGGAGATATTTGTGTTTGAGGTGAAACATCTTTGTTGCTATATTTATTCACTCAAATATTTTTACTGAAAACAAAGATTCTATATATTTTGCAATCCAAGCATATACATACTCCCATGATTGAGATATTCTATGGATTGATATTCTTGAGGCTTATTTGATATTCTGTGTGAACACATTTGATTCAAATACTTTAAGATACACAGATTGCTTGTTTGACACTCTCACGTACTTACTACACTGATAGAAAACATATTTGCGAGTTGAAATATCTAGACCATACAGAGCTTACATTTTAAATCATTTGTGGTGTTTTTGTTTTGTGCGCATTTGTGATACAAATCTTCTTTATGTGAAAGCACCCATATATTGTACCTTTTGATTGTATATCTGAGAGATTCCAGGCGTGGCCTGAGGGGGCGGTAATCCAGCCCGGTAAGGATTGGTGTAAAGGTTGAGGTCAGCCCTGTGATAATTTGTCCTGCTTTGTATAGGTGTCGCTCCACCCGTTCAAGTGAGAAAGTTAGTGTGATAATCCTTGTGCTGGTTAGCCAAAGCAGGGACATAGGCAGTTGGCCGAACCTCAATAACATATCTGTGTGTCACCCTTTATTTACTGCTTTCTGGTGCTTGTGCGATTAATTAAACTGCTTCATTTAATTTTTGATATATTTACATTATCCGCATTAAATTGACCATAGGGTTGTGAACATACTGCTGTTAGGAGGAATACCTAGGGGTTAAACTTTAAAAATACCAATTCACCCCCCCCCCCTTTTGGGATCATAGTAAAGCTAACAACCTGGTAGTCCGGACTAGGGTGTGACGGGTCCATCGTACTTACATACATTTTTGACTTGGCAGTGGTCGGCCAGCCATTGTCGGGTCCCGCTTTCGGGCTGCACAACCCATCATGGGGGGTAATACATGACATCAGCTAGTTATTTATCCTGGGTATGTTTTCAATATTATTAGCTATAACAGACTTGTTATGAACGGAATGATTTATTAGAAAATACGAAAGTATATGATTATTCAGTATGTTATGATGAATGTTTATAGATATATGAAATGTATTATATATGTATAATTACATTAAATGTTCATGTTGCCACACAGTTGTATTAGTTTATTTTCTTTTACTGAGAAGTGTCTCAGCCCCGAACATTAAATGATTTTCAGGAAACCTAGAAGAACCGGCGGGGCAAGGCCGCCGTTGAGTTAGTAGTACTACCCTGCTATGAGGGTATGTTTTGATTTAGGGACAGTAGATGTGTGTTGTGGATTCCTAGATATGCATATATGTTTTGTATTTTGGGAGATGTATATAAATACCATATTTATGGATTATAGTTAACTCTTGTATTATATCTTTTATGGTTATGATGATAATGTTGTTCATTTACTGTTGCCTAGGTTCCGCTGTGAATGACAGGTTTCCTCGTTACCATGGGTTCAGATTGACTTATTTATTAAATTATATTTTATTATATAAATATTTAAGTAGGTCATTACACCCACGCTTAGACAATGATCCGAATAATCTTGAACCATCAATATCTACAAGATACAAATCAAATATATATGTACAAAGAATGCTGTCACATAAAGCTGATTAGTACAAGTTAAATCTATATACTTCAATCGAATTCACAATATGGAAATATGAAGTTTAAGAAGATATCACTGTAAGCCATCTTTCTAGATTGAAAGAATTAAGAGTAGGCTCATAATTTTCTTGGTAAATTCACAGCAAATCTTAGTAGTGAAACTTGGAAATTGATTGCACAAGAGAGCTTTGAGAGAATGGGGAGATTTGAGAGTAAGAAAGCTTGTTTGCTGTATTTTCTTGGTGTAATTAATCCTTAGACTTGGGGAGTTATTTATAAATGAGAAATCAAGTCTATTTCATGTTCCCCAAGTGACTTAGAATGTTTCCCATGTTTATAGAAAGTTTGGAGCACAATAAATATAAGTTTGAATTTAAAAACTTTTTTAAAAAATATGACCACTAATAGTGTTCAAACGACTGAACTATCGGGTTCAATCTTTTGAAGTTCCGTAGCCTTTGAAAAATTTGAACTGGATATAGGGTTACATGACTGAGGTAAGGGTTTAGACATCTGAAGTGTCGGGTTCAGACGGCTGAACTGAGAGTTCAGTCTTCTAAAGTGCTTATGCCAGTTTCTATCTTTCACTAATAATTCTTCATACGACTGACCTTATTCTTCAGACATCTGAAGTAATTCTTCAGACATCCAAACTTAAAGTTTAGTCTTCTAAAGTTGCCACTTCAAGCTTCTGAGCTGAAACTTTAGTCTTCTTAGGTACTTGTTTTCTAATTTTTCAATTCCAATTCAAAATATGTTTTTGCTCTCTTTCTTTATTCCTTTACAAAAAAATTTTCTGGGGTTTAAAAATAGGTCACTAAGTCCATATAATTCCCCTAAAGAGCTTCTTGTATCCATATTGAAATTGAATGAAGTACTTACATAAAGACTTCTTAGATTTTTGACATTCTTAAATACTTGAGTCTTCATGCTTTGTCTTGACTCTTTCTTCAAGCTTTAATATCAAGTTCATCCTCTCATAGTCGTTAAGCTTTAATATATCATCCATGCCTTTAAGTATTCTTTAAGATTTATATAATCATGTTCCTTTGGAATAAAAGCTTCATTAGATCCTTGTGAGCACTTTGATTTTACTTTCACATTTGTGATGAGTTGTGAAATATCACCACTCAACCAAAAATGTTAAATTTCACTTTCTTTTTTCTTAGCATCAAAACAAGATTTTAAGCCTTGTAAGGCCAACACATTCCATGTGCATTTCTATTTTTCTTATTCTTTCTTCAGCTAATTCTTCAATTTTTGTCTTTTCTTGGTCAATTGGGACAATTATTACACTTCTTTTCTTATCTTCATACTACTAATAGGAGTTAACCTTGAACAATAGTCCATGAAATAAGTCTATTTTTAGGGTTGGCCTAGCCTTCACATCTTGAGTAGGTTACAAGACCTAGGTTTCTATTTCCCCACTAGATGTCACCTCTAGGCTAGCAAGTCAAAAACAGAGACTAGTGTAAAAAGAATCGTCCAAAAGAAAGGAGAATTGAGTTTTATGAACTCTGATTTAATGTTAACACTCAAAAGGAAGATAAATAGCACAAGGATACCTCACAAGGTGTCATAGTCATCACGGGTGTTCTCTTAGTGCTCACAAGGAACCCTAAGTGTTACAAGTGTCATGAGATACCATGTGAATACAAGAGTTTATATAGCTAGATTAACACGAGTGTACTACCAATCAATTTTTGAAGGAGTTACAAAATCATATAAAGAGAAACTACACATAAATGACTCGGGTGTGTAATTCTTAGGTTATATGCAAATATGTGAAGGGTATAAGTCAATGTTCATCATGGCTTAAGTCATCTCTTTTTCTTTTCTTTTTTTTATTTTTTTCTTTTTTTAATATAAAACCCAACAAGTATAGGTGCACAGTGTCACAGACAAATTCTCATCCCCCTCCCAACTAAAGTGGAACATTGTCCTTAATGTGAAAGTAGAGTGGAAATAGAAAAAACTATGCATGGGTGAACAAACTGTTGACCTTATTGGTCACGTCTAGTTTTGATTATGACAAATACTCATTATATCTAATGAGTATTTGAGTTTTTGTGCAGGAATCAAGAATGATAAGATCAAGATGTGCACAAAGCAAGAAAACCTTGAAGGCCAAATCATATTCTTTGTAATATATCTATATTGGTCTGTAATAGTAATTAGGGCATTTGGTTTGTAATAAGCTCACACACATCACATGTATGATTTACTACGTAAGCTTAAACCGAACCAAGAATGAGATAGGACCTTAGGGTGCACCTTCGGTCAACCGAAGGTCGACCAATAGACCGACACCGGACTTTTTCTGTGATTTCAAATTGGATCCCAAGTGACCTTAGGACACGCACATATTTCACATATGTTTATTAGGCACTTGAATAAGACTTATTTGGGTCAATACGAGACCGAAATGCACACTTGGTGCACTTTCGGTCAACCGGCCAATTCAGTTCAATTTGGCCCGGTCGACCGAACTGACCATGGGTCAACAATTTGACCAAGGCCCGGTCGACCGAGACCATGTAGTTCATTTGACCCCGGTCGACCGAACCACCTGGAAGTCAACTTTTTGACCTCCCGGTCGACCGAACACTTTTGTACTCCAACTACCTGGTCGACCGAAGGGTTTTGGGAGAACTCCCAACGGTCTGGTCGACCGAGCCCTTCAGTTCAAAATAGCCCCGGTCTACCGAACCTCGGAATTTTGGAAAATCGACTTCCTTGGTCGACCGACCACTCAGTTCAAAATAGCCCTGGTCGACCTAGCCATTTGAGTCCTGGTCGACCGAACCACTTTTGGTCAACCGGACCTCTCGGGTTGCTCCCATTTTTACCATGGTTAATATTTTTCTAAACAGGGTTAAAAAGCCTTAAACGTCATTAAACTTTTCTAATAATACCCAATAGGTCCCCAACGGTCATATTTTCTCCCTTGCCTATATATATGAGTTCATTTGAGAAAATTAAGTAGAGATTAGCCACTTTGATTAGGGAAAATTCTTTGAAAAACTAAAACCCTATAATACTCATTTTATTACTCAAACCACTCATACTTGCCTTCTATCATTGCCTACATATTTTGTAAGTTGATTGAGTGTTTTGTTTAAAAGGTTTGCTCTCCTTATGCTACTTGTTTGACACGATTTTCTTAAGAGCCAAACCTAAGGATTCTTAGGAGGCTTTTGCTAATAAGCATTTCCTAAGAAAACCTGTTAGATCTTCTAAGCTTGCACTTTCATTGCAAGATCTTGAGAAGAGTGTATTTGTTTTTGTTTGCAAAAGCTTTTCAAACACTTCCAAATATCTATTGTACTTTTATATTGCAAAATACTTTGAACAGATATTTGCTTGTGTGATTGTGATCTTTGTTGCAATATTCTTTCACTCATATATTATTTTCTGAATACAAAGATTACATGTCTTTTGCAAACCAAGCATATACATCGTTTAATACTTACATGCTTGAGATATCTTAATGATTGAAATACATAAGACTTGACATCTTTGTGTGAACCTATTTGTTGAATATCTTGTGATACAAAGATTGTTTTTTTGACACTCTCACGTACTCTTTACACCGATAGAAAATACCTTTGAGAGTTGAATCATCTAGACCACATTGAGCTTACAAATTATTTCATATTTGTGGTGTATATTATTGCGCGAATTTGGGTACATATCTGCTTTACTTGAAAGCACAATCACTGTACCATTTCATTGTAATACACTTTGGTTGTATTTCCAGGAACGGGCCTGAAGAGGGAGACTAGCCCTGGAATAGTCCCAGATTGGCTTATACCCAGTTAGGAAAGCTAGGTGCGTCATCTTGTTAAGGCGTGTAGGTTGAAGTCAGCCCCGCTAATTGACCTGGTTAAGGTTGAGGTCAGCCCTGTGTTAATTTGACCTGGTTGTAAACAGTGTCGCTCCACCCTTAAGTGAGCTACTAGTGGAATCCTCAAGCTTGCGAGCTTGAGGCGGGGACGTAGGCACAGTTGGCCGAACCCCGATAACATATCGTGTGTTTGCTTACATTTCCGCATTTTACATTTACTGCACAGGTATGTTATGGGTGAATGATGCGTATGACTTAATTTTCATATTATATTTATCTATGCATTTGGAAATTGCATAGACAGGCCCTAGGTTATGCATATACTGTTGTTGAATACATTAACCTAGGAGAAAAAGTTTAAAATTCCAATTCACCCCCCCCCTCTTGGGAATACACAAATTCTAACACAAACTAATAGAACATAACTACCAACTAATGCAACATAAAAAGAAAAGAAAGATGCAAAATAAGAACAAATAAAATGAAAATAAAAAAATAAAAAATAAAAACAGTTAAATAGAAAGGTCATAGGACTCCCCTAGGGTCTTGTAGAAGCAATACCTCTTCATGTGGATCGAATGAAGTCATGAAGGGCTTTAGACGTGTCCATTGACTGTGAAGTGGTTGCCACTCTTTGGATCTACAATCTTTATTGTGTCATGAGAATGAACTTTTTCAACAATGTACGAGCCACCCCATCGGGACATCAGTTTCCCAAGAAACACATGTAATCTGGAGTCATAGAGAAGCACTTGCTAAGAACGAAAAAGTTGTTTGTCTTTGATGTTCCTATCATGTAACAACTTCATCCACTCCTTGGCTAAGCAAGCATTGTCGTAAGCTTCCCTCCTAAACTCTTCAAGCTCACATAGTTGCAATTTCCTTAACCCTTTGGCATGATCAAGTGAAAGGTTAATTTGTTTTATAGCCAATAAAGCACGATGCTGAATTTCAACAGGTAAATGACATGCCTTACCGTAAACTGTCCTGTAGGGAGACATCCCTAAGTTTGTCTTGAAAACAATTCAATAGGCCTAGAGTGCATCAACAAGTTTTTCTGACCAGTCTTTTCGATTAGGATGCACTGTTTTTTCAAGTATAATTTTGATTTCTCTATTAGCCAACTCAGCTAGACCAATAGTTTGAGGGTGGTATGGAGCAGAGACCTTATAGGTCACGCCATATTTTTGCATGAGTTTTTCAAAAAGTTTGTTACAAAAATGCAACCCTCCATCACTAATGATTGCCTTGGGCATGCCAAAACGTGCAAATAACTCCTAGAGAAAATAGATGACAACCATGTGGTCATTAGTTCTACAAGGTATAGCTTCCACCCATTTTGAAAAATAATCCATTGCAACTAAAATGTAAGAATGCCCAAAAGAGTTTGGGAATAGTCCCATAAAGTCAATGCTCCAACGATCAAATATTTCAAGGGTCAAAATGGAAGACATGGGCATTTCTTTCTTTGCTGTAATTTTCCCTCATTTCTAGCAAGCCTCACAAGTTTTACAAAAATTCTCAACATCTTTGAACATAGTAGGCCAGTAAAGTTCACTTTGCAAAATTTTTGAAATAGTTTTCTTTACAACAAAGTGACCTCCACATGCTCCACTATGACAAAAATGCATGACAAAAGTGAATTCGTCACCAGGCATATATCTATGAACCAACTGGTCAGAGCAGTATTTAAACAGATATGGATTGTAAAAATAATAATGTCGTACCTCCACAAGGAACTTAAGCTTATCCTAAGTTAACCAATGTTCTAGCATTCAGTCAGTCACAGGCAATTCACAATATTGGCAAACCACAGAGTGCGTGACACTGCAAAAAGACGATCATCAAGAAAATCATCATTTAAGGGAGAGGGAGCTACTGACACATCAAGTAGTTGCAAACAAGAGAGATGGTCAGCTATAACATTTTTCATGCCCTTTTTATCTCAAATAGTGATGTCAAATTCCTAGAGAAGTAGAATCCATCTTATCAACCTGGGTTTAGCATCCTTCTTTGCTAAAAAATATTTCAGAGCAGAGTGATCAGTAAAAATAATAACAAGTGATCCAATAACATAAGAATGAAATTTTTCTAAGGCAAATACAATAGCTAACAATTCCTTCATAGTGGTGGTATAATTTTTCTGAGCATCATTCAAAGTTCAACTCGAATAATAAATGATAGTCAATTTGTTATCAAGGGCATAGTCACTAGCATCAGTCATGATTTCAAATGGCAAGTCCCACCAAGGAGGTTGCATGATGAGCGTAATAGTCATATGTTTCTTTAGTGTTTCGAAATCTTGTTGACATTCATTAGTCCACAAGAATTCAATCTCATTCTGCGATAATGTACATAATGGTTTAGAAATACTACTAAAGTCCTGAATGAAACGCCTATAGAAGCCAACATGACCAAGGAAAGAACAGATATCCTTAACTGTCTTAGGGATAGGTAATCGGAAAATCAACTCTACCTTGACCCTATCAACCTCTATACCACGCACAAAAACCAAATGACCAAGCACTAAACCACTACTTATCATAAATTTACATTTTGCCCAATTTAAAAGAAAATTCTTTTCCTCACATCTTTTCAAAATAGCAGTTAATTATTTCAAACAAATATCAAAAGACTATGTTCGCCTTACAAGGCTTAATCTCTTATTTTGATGCTAACAAACAAGTGGAACTTTACATATTTGGTTGAGTGATGATATTTCAGATCTCACATATGTGAAAGGCAAGGTCAAGTACTCACAAGGATCAATTGAAGCTTATCTTCCAAAGGAACATGATCATATGAAGCTCAAATGGCATGAATTCAAAGACTAAAGCTTGAAGATAATGAGAGGAAGACCAAAGCATGAAGACTTAAGTGTTTAAGAATGACAAATAGCTTAGAAGTTTTTGTGTAAGTGCTTTAATATTTAAATATCTTTTTAAATATTGCTGAAGCTCTTTAGGGAAAATACATAGACTTAGAGACCTATTTTAAAACCTCGGAAAATGTTTTATGAAAGACCAAAATAAGAGAACAAAATTAAATTTGAAAAACAAAAATGAAAAATCAGAAAAATGACTGGTTAACCGACTGACCAGAAATACTCTGGGTTTAGTTAGCCGACTAACAGATAAACAATAGAAAAATTAACTATCCAGACGACTAACTCAATGAACTGAAATCACCCAGTCGACTGACAGTGCCCAGCCGACTGACCCTTTTTGAACTGTGTCACGCTAGCCGACTGATGATTTCCTAATTTTAATTTATGGAAGACAGAAGGGTGTCAGCTGCCTATCTAGTCGACTGGCCCTATGAAAATACACTACCTAGTCACCTGCTCAGCCGACTGACTCCATAGGTTTTGATTTTTTAAACCCCAACGGGAAATTTTCAAATATTGGTTTTTAAAATATGAACGTTAAAAAAACTTGGTGGATACTCCAAGTTACTTGGGGAAGAAGGAAATTGATCCTGAAATGCCTATAAATACTCCTTTAATCCCAAGAATTCAAAGATACATGCAATCACACAGCATACTTGCATCAAATCTTTCAATCTCTCTCAAAGTTTCATATTGCTCGTACTCTTACTGGAGGGAAATCATCTGAATTGCTGAAACACGAACCTAAGGTTCTTATATTGAGCTTTCTCAAATCACAAAGGAACCCTTGAGTGCTATTGTATGCAGAGATTACTTCATATCTTTTGTATTTCTTGGATGATTCGAGGTGTTTGGATTGTTGGCTAAGCAAGGGGATATCGCTTAGGGAGGTGCTGCTCTAGCCTAATTGAAGTAGTGACCAAACGAGGGCATATCATTTGGGGAGGTGGGCTCTAGGCTTCTTGAAGGAGTGTGCAAATGGTATTGTTCTGCCCAGTAAAGGAACTGATTTTAGTGAATCCTTTGGTGGTTTGCCAATGGCGAGGACATACGCTAGGTATAAGTCAAACCTTGTAAAAACTATGGTCTCACTCTCTCTTTCCCTCACTCTTTATTTTCAGCACATATAAAATTGCATGGATGATTTAATTTTTAATCATATGTACTACGTATATTTGGAAATCAAGTCAACTTAAAGTCTAGTTTTGATTTGGGTTGCAGAAACTGAAAAGGAGTATGTTGGTTAAACCATACTTTGCGAAAATCATAAGGGAGTACACTACTTGAATAACACCCAAAGATAAATTAATTAAGAGTTTATTCAAATTCTGAATTTTGGGAAGAGTGTGAATGTTTTGTTGAAAATCACTTTAAGAAAGTTAATTCATTATCAAAGGGATTGCATTAACAACAGGGTTGCAAACAAACAAAAGCTAAAATCTTGTATCTTATATATCTTGGTTTGGATATTGTGTTTGGTTTGATAATTGGTTTGGTTGATTGATTGATTATTTGATTGTTTAAGCAATAGTGTTGTGGATTGTATAAAAAGAACTAAGTTCTTGTGTTGTTGATAAATTAAACAAATAAGTCAAAAATTGGTTAAAAGAAATAAAAGAGATTAAGAAGTCTTAAAAAGAAATAAGAGAAAATTTTTAAATCCAATTCACCCGCCCCCCTCTTAGGACTACATCTTAGTTTTTAGACGTACCAAATACAGAAAAGTCATCCATGAAAATTTCACACATATCATCTAACATATCAAAGAAAATACTCATCATGCAGCACTGGAAAGTAACAGGTGCATTGTGTAGACCGAATGGCATTCTACAAAAAATGAAAGTACTGTAGGGACAAGGGAAGGTAGTCTTCTCTTGATCCTCATGTGCTATAGCAATTTGATAATAACCAAAAAATCCATCCAAAAAACAGTAAAAGGAGTTACCAGCTACTTTTTTGAGTATCTAATCTGGGAAAGGTAACGGGAAGTGATCTTTTCGGCCAACCGAATTCAATTTATGATAGTCAATGCCCATTCTCCAACCTGTTACTTTTCTAGATGGGATCAACTATCCACTAGCATTTTCAATGATAGTCAAACCAGATTTTTTGGGAACTACCTATGTCAGGCTTACCCATTTGCTGTCGGAGATCGGGTAAATGATATCGGTAACTAATAATTTCAGTACTTTGTTCTTTACTACCTCCTTCATGGTTGGATTCAGCCTCCATTGTGCATCTCGAACTGGTTTAGCGTCTCTTTTAAGGAAGATTTTGTGAGTGCATATTGAAGGGTCGATACCTTTGATGTCTATAATAGTCCATCCTATCACCCCGCGATGTTTCGCTTGTACCTGCAATAACTCAGTTTCTTGTTTAAGAGTAAAGTGCAAAAAAATTACCACAGGGAATGTGCCATCTGCTGGACCCAGGAAAACATATTTCAGCTCTTTAAGCAATGATTTCAGTTTGAGTGTTGGAATTTCTTCTTCTGATGACTTCATAATTTTGGGCAGGTCAATAGCCTCAAATGTTGGCTTACGCCAACTACTCGTGTAACTTGCATTCAACACGTGAGGGGAACAATCTATCTCTGGAAACTGCCCCTCCAATCCAAGCAATTTTTCATCAAATACCTCAAGCTATTCAGAAGAGTCTTTTTCAAACGTGCCATTAATATCAAGTACTGACAGTAGCTCTGAAATATCCAAATTATCTATTACATCAACTACATGTGTCTCTACATCATTGCACCCACTTGACATCTTGTGAGCATTGAACACGTTCATTTCAAATGTCATGTTCTCAAACGTGAGCTTAAGTACTCCGCTTTGACAACATTAGAGGTAGCAAGAAATGGTCGCCCAAGAATAAATGGGTCCTGATATATAGTGGAGACAAGCTACTACATGTCTAGAACAATGAAGTCCACTGGGTAGTAAAATTTGTCGACTTGAACCAATACATCCTCAACAATGCCTCGTGGAGCTTTTATAGATCTGTCTGCCAACTATAACATCATAGTGTTTTGCTTCAACTCACCTAAACCCAGCTGCTCATATATCGAATATAGAAGCAAGTTCACACTGCTCCCCAGATCAAGTAAAGCTCTCTTGATATAAGATTCACCAATTATGATAGAAATAGTGGGAGAACCAAGATCTCTGAGTTTCTGTGGAGTCTGACTTAGTATCAACACACTAACTTGCTCAGTCAAGAAAGTCTTTTTTTTCACTTTCAGTTTCCATTTTACTATGCATAGGTCTTTCGTAAATTTTGCATATGTAGGGACTTGTTGTATGGCATCCAAAAGTGGAATGTTGATCTTCACCTATTTGAATATTTCTTGGACCTCAATGTGATACTTATTTTTTTGACCAGATGTCAACCGCTGAGAATAAGGTACCACATGTTGATACTCCTTAACAGTCTCATCCTCTTTATTATCCGACTTCTTTGAATCTGAGCTCACTACATCTGATTTTAATTTCCCTTTATCTATCTCAGCTGTCACTTTAGGTGTTGGAGTAACTGTTTGTTGATCAGTGGGAATTTTAGAATGGGCAACTTCTTTTACGCTCCTTATGGTAATAATTGCCTTTGATGTTTCAATAGAATCCCCTGAAACAGTATGCACTGATTGCTGTTGTTGTCAACATACCTGAGGATTATGCTGAGGCTATGTAGGAAATTTCCCTTTTTCTAGGGTATTCAACTGTGTACTTATCTTATTCATGGTATCTCTCAATTCTCTTGTGGTCGTGGCATGAAGCTGCATAAATTGCTGGAACATGTTCGTCATCTGTGTCATGCTATCATCAGGAGATTTCTTTGCTGGAATAAGAGTTAGAGTTAGTTGGAATCCTGGTGGTGCGTAGCTCTGAAAAATCTGTTGCAGCTAATACCCTGTTGAGGAGTTGCAACTAGGTGATATATCAGTTGCGAAGGTGGTGCATGAGATTGAGGAACTTGCTGATACCATGAGGTTGATGGATCGGGTTGATCATTCCTCCATGTGAGGTTCTGATGATTCCTTCATCTTGGATTATAAGTGTTCGAGAATGGCTGATTCTGAGTTTTGTTGACCCAATTCACCGATGGCACCCGATCAGATATACTCTCCTGCCATACTGGTAGTAAATGACAATCCTGAAGTATGTGGTCTGAGGTCTCAAAGATATAGCAATCCTCAACTTTCACTTTTTCTGATTTCATAACCTCCAATTTCTTAGACAATGCAGCAACAAGAGCTTGCAAACTAGGTTCCTCTTTAACCTCATATCTGCCTCCACCACTGATCGCTCTGAGAGGTTGTGCTGCTATTGGTGCCTGTTCATGTCGTGTGTTCCATTGTTCGGCACTCTCAGCTAAGCAATAGAAGAATGATAAAGCCTCATCTAGTTCCTTAATGAAGAATTCCCCGTTGCACATAGTCTGGACAAAGTGTTTACATGTAGGGGTTAAAGCAGTATAAAAATAATTCACCAACCTTTATGATTCAAATCCGTGGTGTGGACATATATTCATCAGGTCATTTAATCTCTCCCATCAAGCTTGGAATGTCTCATTTCCTCTCTACATGAACTGACTGATCTACTCCTTCAGGCACTGGGTTCTTTGAAAAGGAAAGAACTTATGTAAGAACTCATGATGCATTTTAGCCCACCTAGTAATAGAGTTAGGTCGTAGAGAATTAAAGAATATTTTTTCCTTAACTTTCAAAGAAAAGGGAAACAAACAAAGTTTGATATACTCATCAGTTCCAGCCCTATTAATGAAAGTGGTATAGACTAACTCAAAATCTATCAAGTGTTGGTATGGACTCTCAGAATCCATTCTATGAAATTGGGGTATCACAGATAACATACCATGCTTAATATTGAAGTTCGGTGTACCTTGTGGTAACACAATGCAAAACGGTGTCGAAGCACGTATCAGCCGTAGAAAATCTTGAAGTGTATGTGGTGCAAGTGCAGCCATGACTTCCTCAAAGAATTGGTCAAACAGATTGCTCAAAACAATTTTAGAATCGCTCATAAAAGTAATAGGAGAACAAACAGATTCTGTGTTTTGTGTGTCACTACTAGTACATGGTGAAATTTTAAATAGTCAATTCGAGTTGTCTCGAAGCCAAGGCATTAAACATCAATGTAACTAGAGAAAGCCACTAACACAGAAGCAAACAAGCATGATCAAATTTTCAAATTTTTTATTTTTTTATTAATGAAAAATAAAAAATAATTGAAAAACACAAAATTTGAAATTAAAATTGGCACTCCCCGGCAATGGTGCCAAAAACTTGACTCATTTGAGAAATGAGCAGCTCAAAAGCTATCCCAAGTATAGGAGTTCTGTTCTGTAATATTCAACCCAAAGGCCAAATCGTCTCCTCAAGGAATGTAGTTTAATCTTAAATTTTACATAATTCCAATCAGAAAGTAAAAAAACAAAAAGACACTGAACTTAGTTCGGATTCTAGTTTTCTGGATTGTTTGAGATTTCTTTTGATCAATTAAATGAACATGAAATTTAAATCCTAATCCCTAACATGCACTAAATTTAATTATGAGAACGAAAAACCTACGTTAACTACCATATGTTAACCGCCCTACATTAACTACTGAGCAAGAATTGAAACACGTATTGAACTTCGAAAGAGGATTAAAAACGATAACTTTAATACAAAAATTAAAACACGCAATTCTAAAAAAAAAAACTCAATCAATCACAAATTTAAACAAAACCAATTTTTAGTGCAATTAATAACTTAAACAAAAATTCAAAACTTCAACAACTAAATAGTAACCGGAAACACGATAAAAAAAATCAATTTTAATAAAATTAAACTTGAACTAAATCGAACTCAACAAAATTTAAATGTTAAAGAAGACATCTAATCAAAATCCTAAAGAAGGTATATTTTTTTATTTTTGTATTTTATTATTTTTATTTTTTTAAGAAACCACACCGAACTTTAATCAATACAAATAAAAAAAAAGGCTCAAAAAAAAATTAAGTCTAATGCTATATTAATTGAGAGAAAAGGAAAATAAATAAAATTTCATACTAATACCCAAGCAATATTTAAAAAATTAAAACTTTAAATAAAATCCTACTAATAACAATAATTCAATTCATAAGAGCAATAAAAAAAAATACAACTGAAAAAGAAGATAAGAAAGAAAAGAAAAAGAAAGAGAGAGACAGATGAAGTAGAAACTGGCCGTGTGGGAGTTGGAACAATAGTTGTGTGGAAGCTCTCCGTCTTGCCTTCCAGTAAAAGCAACACAAAAAGGTAAAGGCTTCGACTGGGTAGCATAGGCAGCAGCAACTTCAGCAAGAGAGGAGAGACAGTGGTAAGGCCGAGAGAAGAGGTAGCCGCAGCAACAACTTCAATAGTTTTGGTTTGATGTAGCAATAGTTGGCAGGTGGACAGCAAGGGCTTCACAGGAACGCAGCAACAAGGAAAAATAAGAAAGGGCAGTAGGGTAGTAGGGTGTCTCGGCTATTGCGAGGCAGGAAAGAGATATTACATAGCAGATAAAGAGAGGAAGAGAAAGGAAAAGAATAGAGAAAAGAAGAGAGGGAGTTCGGGTCTCTTGGATGGCAGAACAAAGCAAGGCAGGAGGAAGAGGAGCAACCGTAACAATCAGATGAAGAAGTAAGGAGGAGTAGAGAAGAAGAGAAAGGAAGAGAGAGAGAGAAGGGAAACTAGGGCTGTTGCTATTCACAGACAGCAATGGAGGAAATAGGAAGAGATAAGAGTGGAAAGAAGGGGGAGTTGAAGAGAATTAAGAGAATGGGGCCGAGAGAAGAGAGTTGGGGCGCAGCTAGGAAGAAAAGAAATATAAAGGGAAGGGGGAGAGAGTCCTGCCTGATGCAGAGGTGGAAGATTCAGACTCAGCTGCATGGCTGAGTCACGTCAGGTAAGTATTTAATTTTTTTTTCTTTTGCTTCTCCTTTTCGTCTTTGTTTTGTTTCCCAACGAACGAAGGCAATTTTTACCCTCTTAGAGTTCATATCTCTCAAAGCTTAAAACATAGAAGTTGTAGGTAATCTTCTCATCTTTCTCCATAATTTCGAATCGTCTCGATCAGATCTTAGACAAAAAAATTATGCGTGAATTACGAACTGGTGCCGGTTTTAGCTTCTAATAATTTTCCTGCAATTAAAAAAAATGCCAATAATTCATAAATTTCTCAATAAAACCCAAATATTACAATTAGGACACCGTGTTATTGAGAGTAATTAGATATTTAATTAAAAATATAAGCCCTAATGCATGAATTAAAGCACCTAATTAAGCAGTTTAAGCGCGTAATCACCTAAGTAGTTGGATATATTTGCGTCCACGAAATATTTTTAGTATTGTCCACTCATGATGAATTCTCTTCTGAAATTAATAGCAATTTAATTGATAGGAGTATTTGTCCAATCTCACTTCACAAGCCCTCAAAATTCAAATCAAATCTATTAGAAGCTTTTGAATTTGTCTAATGGCTAAGCTATTCACAATAGGTTTCAAAATATATAAAAATGCAATTATATCTAATAAACCTATGTATTGACATCCATAAGAAAAGTGACAATATAGGATTATGACCATGAAGAATAATTGTTTATGACTTTTTGGTCCTCTAAACTAAAACATTCAGCGCCAAGCTTAAATCATTGAAAATATAAAAACACTTGGCTTAATCTTGAAAAATGGTAAAGGAATAAAAAAGCAATCGTGCATAACTCAAGGGCAGCATTTCTTTTATAAATTCATAACTCTATGCTCTCATAATTTTTCTTTATGCCCATATGGCTTTATGAAAACAACATTGCATATTACTATTTATATTACATTGTATGATTAAATTTTTTTAATGGTTAGTTTATAGTTTATGATTTGTTGGTTGAGCTACTTGATTGCATGCTTAATCTGGAACGCCACCTACATAGCTGATGCAGTGATGAAAATTGCACGTTGGTAGATATTTTAGGTTGTTGCATGCTTGAGATAAATTACTTGTTGAAAACAACCAGATTTTAGGTACATATTTTTATAGAAAAAGCTCAATTTACAGACGGCATGCTGCCATAATTTTGTTAAATCTTTCCAAACTAAAACCATATGATAAGATGATTATGATAGAGTAAATGTTAAAATATTTTTGAAAGGATGAATGAATGCAAAATGAAAATTTTATACTCATTCTTATTTGATAATGCATGCTTGAAAATATTTAGGGGAGCTAAGCTCCATTCCTAGGGAAAAAGCATAAAAACTTATGTGTATCATGGTATCGAAATAGTTGGTTTAAGATATTTTAAAATGATTGCTTATACGGCTTGAAAGTATCATTAAAACTAATTATTGACTAGTATAAGCATTTCATTTCATCTAAGCAAGTATTCAAACTCATAGGGGGAGCATCTAAAAATTATTTCTTATCTTGTTATGCTCATCAATATTTTTATGCTTAGATTTGCATTGGGCAATATTGTGGTATGTGCATTAAAGTCTGATATAAATCTTAAATGAAAATATTATGGTATGCGCTATATTCTGTTTCAAATGGTCATAAATAATTAACCATAAAAATGACGCTTGCTTAATCTTTCATATTTTTTTTTTTTTTTTTAACAAGCATCATCTCTAGTATTTATTAACAATCATTAAGAAATGCACACATGTGATACTGCATGGATGAAAAAGACTTAAAAAGATTAGATGTTACTACCCATATCAACAAGCTGCACCTTTCTTTTCGAGAGCTTTCCCATAAGAACTCCACGATTAAGCGTGCTTAACTTGGAGCAATATTGGGATGGGTGACCTCCTAGGAAGTTTTCTCAGGAAGTGTGTGAGTGAGGACAAAGCACACTGAAAAGGACATGTGTTGATCTGTGGGGCCAGTCATTAGTCCGATAAGGCCCACTCCCCTGTTGTCTGGTCCAAGTGGAGGAGAAGAGATGTACTGCTCCTTGGTAGACCCAGGTTGGGGCGTTACAACACATTTATGATATAAAATTCTTTTTGGGGGTGGCATAGCATGACTAGTTTGTTGATTGAACATGAAAATGCATGCGAATTAGTTAGATGGAAATCGTACTCAAACCTATTATTTTGATTTCATTTGTCGTATGTTTTAAATTCTAATCTTTGACGGGTCTTATGATACATTTTTTAAATTTTAATTGAAATGGTTTGTAGATATTTCTGGTCCAACTATGTTTAACAAGTCATTTTAATGGCTAGTTATATTATTTGCATGAGCTTAAATGCCAAAAGGGGGAAAGTTTTCAAAAAGGCGGAGTGTTTTTTTTTTTAGCTAAATAAGAATTGTTTTGAAAAGAGGGAGTTTTTTTTACGGCTAAAATTTTTTTTCTTTTACACTATGTGTAATCCATCTGTTGATGCCAAAGGGGGGAGAGGATTGTTGAGCGCAAAATGATATACACCTTGTGTATTTAAATGAGCTTTAAATTTTAAATGAGATAAGTGCATATACTTTATTGCTAAATCTAGATAGATATTGAGCTGAACTTGAAATTCTCAACTTGAAATATCTCAGTGTCTTTTCTCTAGATATAATAATTACAATGTTTATTTTGAAAATTATTCATTTTACTCTTGTGTTTTTCATCTCAAAAAAGGGGAGATTGTTGACTTTTTAAGTACGATCCCGTTTTGATAATGACAAAACACGATTATCTCATCTTTGAGCCTTTTAGCAGGATCATTATTTACCATGCATGGTTGATATGAATACTATGGAAACCATGAGGAACTTGAAGCACATTTAACCCGGTACATTCCATGAAATTAAAAGAGCAAAGGATGAAGATACTTCAGATTTTTATTTGTAATGTGTGATTAATCTCACTGTTTTTACAAATCTCATATGATATAGTTGAAAGCTCAAAAAGGCCTTAGACTGACCTTAGGACTCATGTATTTCATGAAAAATCTATTTACATTAGTTCTTGGTTGGATGGACATTGTAGAGGCAAAATAATTATAAAAAACAAAGGCCTCGTCGATGAATTTATAAGACCACATGGTGACAAATGATTTGCTCTCATCGACGAGAAAATACCGATAGCTCAAAAATCTTAAACAGACCATTCAGCGACGAACTCATGTTCTCGTCGACGAGTCTACTAGGTGGACTGATCCCTTAACATGCAACGGGTAAATTTTTGTTAACAAAAGTAAGTTTTTGATGATCCAATGGTCAAGATATGCCCATCTGCTGACCATGTTTATAAACATCAACCCTAAACCCTGGCTAAACAACTTTTGCATACTTTACTTACACTCTATCAAGTTCAAACATCTTTTGGGCATTCTTTTAGATTTACAAAGGGCTCTCATGTAACGACCCAAATAAAAATGGAATTTAAATAATAAATAGGGAGGAAAAGAAAACTGTCAAGCTTTGTCGACGAACATAGGGCTTCGTCGATGAGAAAATACCGAGAGGCGGTTTGGGCTGCTCTGAATTTCGTTGACGAATACAGGGCTTCGTCGATGAATTTACTAAAGGACTCGTCGATGAAGTGACGTGTCTCGTCGATGAATTTGGCCCTATAAAAAGTGGAAAACCAGGATTTTTATCATTTTCAACATTCCTCTCTCTCTCCTCTCTCTCTCTCTCTCTCTCCTACGTCTCTCTCTCACTTCTCTCTTTGATTTTAGCCCCGTCAGTCGCCAGATCAAAGATTTGAGGCTACCACAACGCTCCTGGCGAAGTTCTCTACGAGTTTTCTAGAACAGATCGTTGGGGAAACGAAGTTGGAAGTCATCCCTAGGTTGAGGTAAGGATTTTTAAGCCAAATTTGATCTTATGGTAATTATAAGAAATGATCTACACATGAAAGTACTGAAGTTTAATACTGGGAGTTTCAAGTTTCAGGGTATTGATCAGGAAATCCTACGGGGATCAGGCTAAGATATTTTAGGGGCTTCCTCAATAGCCAGGTAAGAGAAAAATTAAAGTAGTTACTTTCCATGCAATTTATTATTAATTATGAGTAAATTTATTTTCAGAAAAGCAAATGTTATACTTGTATATTATGGATGAAATGTACGTTTGGGAAATACTGCTATTATGTTGAAACATATATGTACATATGAGATGCCAAAGAATTACAATTTTAGAATAAGAAGTATGATTTTATACAGTGCATGTGTGGCATGAATATTATTTTATATGAACGTATTATGATATGAAAGATTTTATGAGCAAAGTATGTTTTCAGGTATTATGAAAAGATACGTTATGTTACGATGATTTTGACGAATATGTGATAATCGATTTATTTTCAGAATGTATATACCTGAAATGATTTCAGCACGAGGCCGTATTTATGATATATTTGGCCTGAGGCCGTAATTATGATATATTCAGCTCGAGGCCGTAATTACGATATATTCGGCATGAAACCATAATTTTGATATATTCGGCACGAGGCCGTAATTATGATATGTTTGGCACGAGGCCGTAATTATGATATATTTGGCACGAGGCCATAATGATGTTATGTATGATCATGTATTATAGGTTATCACAACCAGGATGTTAGTTTATATCAGTTCAGGGGCTCAATATTGTAGCTTATAGATCGAATGTTTATGATTAGATTAGTGTTAACCACCCCATGAGGGGGTGGGAGATGGATAGTCGATGTGGCTTTTAGTAGAGTGTCGACGTCCACCTGGCAGTTCGGACTAGGGTGTGGCGGGCTCATCGTACTTACAGACATATTTGACTCTGCAGTGGTCGGCCAGCCATTGTCGTGTCCCACCTTCGGGCTGCATAACCCGTCATGGGGGGTAATACATGACATTAGCTAACTATTCATCCTAGGTATATTTTCAATATTATCAGTATAACAGATGTTTACATGTGATATAATTTACCAGCTATTATGAAATCATATGATTTCTCAGTATGTTATGTTAAATGTCTACAGATATATGAAATGTACTGTATATGTACAATTACATTAAATATTCATGTTGCCACACAGCTGTATTTAGTTTATTTTCCCTTACTGAGAATTGTCTCACCCCTGAACATTAAATGATTTTCAGGAAATCCAGAGAGACCGGCGGGTCAGGGCCGCCGTTGAGTGGGTTTAGCTTTCCTACTAGAAGGGTAAGCGTTGAACTAGGATCGAGAGATTTTTGTTATACGATCCTAGTGTTAATTTGAATTTTGGAAGATTGTAAATAAATATAATATTTTTGGAATGTAAATAACTCTGGTATTATGTTTCATGGTTGGATGATTTAGATTTTATTTTACTACTACTTAGGTTCCCGCTGTGATTGATAGGTGTCCCCGTTACCTATGGGTTCGAGTTGACTTTCCACTTATTATGTTACATTTTATGTTAAGAAAATTTAGGGTCACTACATTTGGTATCAGAGCCTAGGATACTAGGTTCTGTAGACTCTAGAGTGTAGTAGTAATAAAACCAGAGTATACGATAAGGGGATTTGAGGTCTGATTTTGTAGTCTAGATACAAAACTTCTGTGGTGGTTTGTGTGATTTTCCTGGGGTGACGATTTTAGGAAAGTCATTGTAAACTATCATCGGGTTGGGTATCTAGGTTGTAAGATTTAACCTTGAATTGAGATTAGGAGTGACGAATTAATTAGGAGAATGTACTATATGAGTTGAGTGATAAGTTTAGAAAAAGAGGTTTTGAGTTAAGTTACATGTTTTTCAAGATGGACCTTGGTGGCAATAGTGCCCACGCTAGTGGGAGTGAGGGTGTTGGACTCTCGGGCGCTGCGGGTAATGATTCAGATGTCATCCTATGCAGCATGGCACAGCGGGTTATAGGAAAATTTTCTAGGAGTTTGAGGAAACCGAGTGGTCCATCGACAGGCCACGGTAGTTCGATTAAGAAGTTTATTAAGATGAGTCCTCCGGATTTCTCAAGAGGGATAGATCCTGCAGTTACTGAAAACTGGGTATAGGAGATAGAGAAAATATTTGCAGTGCTGCAGTGTTCAGAGGAGTAGAAGGTGCTGTTTGCCACCTATAGACTAACTGGGGAGGCCGAGAGATGGTGGTTAGTAGTGAGACTTTTAGAGCAGTAGAGGGCTATACCTGTGAAGATGACGTGGGAGTAGTTTAAAGAAATATTCTTTGACAGGTATTTTCTCGCCTCGTCCAGGAAGGGTAAGAATGAGGAGTTCCTGAATCTGAAGCAGCGACAACTGTCAGTATAGCAGTATGCAGCAAGGTTCATCGAGTTATCCCGCTTTGCCCCATACATTATTCTAGATGAGGTGAAGAAGGTACAATAGTTTGAGAGAGGCCTAAGGAGAGAAATATAGAAGAAGGTATCGATTCTGAAGTTGCATGATTTTGCTGAGCTAGTGGATAGAGCCACTATACCAGAGATTGATGAGCGATTGGAGGCTGAAGGGGAGAGGTAGAAGAAAAGATCCACACCTTCTAGTTCCTACTAGGGGGTTGGATGTGGTTCATGAAAAAGAGGTGGCTATTATCGAGACTAGAGATAGGAGACTGGAAATCGCTGTTTCCAGGGTGTACAGCCATCTCCAGCTTGCCCATCTTGCGGGAAGAGACACCTGGGAGAGTGTCGTGCTGGGCGAGGTGTCTGCTACAGGTGTGGGGAGCTAGGATATATGATAAGGGGGTGTCCGACGTAGATTGGTACTGCTCCTACTCCTAGACCTGCACGAGGAGGTTACCAGGCACCACGTGGAGGCCAGTAGAGGAATATGGCCCCAACTAAGGTGTTTTCTTTGACATCGGGTGATGCTGAGGCGACCAGCGATGTGGTGACATATACTGTTAGTATGTTTTCATTTAAATTTATTACACTTTTTTATTATGGTGCCACACACTCGTTTGTGTCCCTAGGGTGTGTTAAATTATATGCGGCAGAAACGTAATCATTAGATGTTGAGTTATTAGTGGCTACACCAACCGGGTTAGCGGTAAAATGTAGTAGAATGCTCTGTGGTTGCCCAGTTGATGTTCAAGGGAGAATTTTATCTACTGATTTGGTAGTGCTGGATATGCACAGGTTTGACATTATCTTTGGCATGGATTGGCTAGAAGCTAATTCTGCTATTATAGTTTGTCGTGCAAGGGAAGTGATATTCAGACCTCTAGGGAAACCAGAATTCAGATTTATAGGGTCATGAGTGCAATCTTTACCTCAGATGGTCTCGGCAGTTCAGGCGAGGAGACTACTCCAGAATGGCTGTCTGGGATTCATGGCTTTTGTGAAGGAAATGTCAGAAAATGAATTGAAGCTTATCAATACGCCTGTGGTGAAAGAATTTACAAACATATTCCTAGATGAATTACCAGGTTTGCCGCATAGTCGTGAAGTAGATTTTTCCATTGATATACTTCCAGGTACAACGCCTATTTCTAAAGCACTGTATAGAATGGCACTAGCAGAGTTGGTAGAACTGAAAGACCAGTTGCAGGATTTGCTTGATAAGGGTTTCATATGACATAGTGTATCTCCGTGGGGAGCTGCAGTTCTATTTGTAAAGAAGAAGGACGGGTCTATGAGGATGTGCATTGATTACAAAGAGATTAATAAAGTGACAATCAAGAATAAGTATCCTCTACCCCGTATAGATGATTTGTTTGATCAGCTCTAGGGTATACAGGTGTATTCCAAAATTGATCTCAGGTTAGGT
Organism: Malania oleifera; assembly: GCF_029873635.1. Classification (NCBI taxonomy): domain Eukaryota; kingdom Viridiplantae; phylum Streptophyta; class Magnoliopsida; order Santalales; family Ximeniaceae; genus Malania; species Malania oleifera. The sequence continues at coordinate 76,797,758 of NC_080419.1, read as the reverse complement.
TACCATCAATTAAAGGTGAGAGTAGAAGATGTATCGAAGACGACTTTCAAGACCAGGTATGGGCATTACGAGTTTCTTGTTATGCCAATTCGTCTGACGAATGCTGGTATTTATGGATTTGATTAATAGGATTTTTCGTCCATATTTAGATCAGTTTGTGGTTGTTTTCATTGACGATGTACTAGTCTATTCGAGGAGCTATGAGAAGCACGAGATACATTTGAGGCAGGTTTTGCATATGCTTAGAGAGAAGAAATTGTATGCCAAATTTAGTAAATGTGACTTCTTGCTTGAGGAAGTTGTATTTTTGGGGCATGTTATCTCAGGAGACAAAATTTCTGTAGATTCTAGTAAGATTGAGGCAGTGGTGAACTGGGCTAGACCAAGGAATATCTAGGAGATTAGGAGTTTCTTGGGGTTAGCCGGTTATTATCGTCATTTCGTCAAGGGGTTCTCAGCTTTGTCAGGACCTTTGACACGACTGATGAAGAAGAATGCTAGATTTGAATGGAATGATAGCTCTAACAAAGTTTTCAGGAACTGAAGTAGAGGCTAGTCACAGCACCAGTACTAATCATCCCATTTGGGGGTAAGGGGTACACTATTTATAGTGATGCGTCCTTAAAGGGACTTGGCTATGTATTGATGCAGCATGGCAGGGTAGTGGCGTATGCGTCTAGACAGTTGAAAGAGTATGAAAAGAACTACCTACCCACGATCTTGAGTTGACTGCAGTGGTGCATGCATTGAAAATTTGGAGGCATTACCTGTACGGCGAGCAGTGCGAGATTTTCTCCGACCACAAGAGTTTAAAGTATTTTTTCACCTAGAAGGAATTGAACATGAGATCGAGAAGGTGGTTAGAATTGAATAAAGATTTTGATTGTACTATCAGTTACCACCTAGGGAAAGCAAATGTGGTAACTGATGCACTGACTTGGAAGTTTAGAGTATTAGCGTTGGCAGCTATGGAGATCCAGTGTTTGATCATTATGGATTTGGAGAGACTCGGCATTGAATTGATAGAGAGTAATACTCCAGTATGTATCGCCAGCCTAGTGGTATAGCTTATGCTACAGGAAAGAATTAAAGCTGCTCAGAAGGAGGATCCAGAATTGGTAGAGGTGATGGATAGAGTGCAGAGTGGTTAAGGGGAGGAATTCTGCACTTCTGATAATGGAGCTTTACGATTCCGTACCAAACTGTGTGTTCCTGCTGATGTTGACATTAGGAGGACTATTTTAGATGAGGCTTATAGATCTTTGTATACAGTTCATCCCAGAAGTATGAAAATGTAAAGGGATCTGTGAGAGTTTTACTGGTGGAGTGGAATGAAGAGGGAGATTTCTGAGTATGTAGCCTAGTTCTTGATGAGCCAACAAGTAAAAGCTGAGCATCAGAGACCAGCGGGTCAGTTGCAGCTGCTATTTATCCCAGAGTGGTAGTGGGATCATATATCCATGGATTTCGTTTCAGGGCTGCCGTCAACATCGCATGGCCAGAATGCGATTTAGGTGATAATAGATTAGTTGACTAGGCCTACCCATTTTCTCCCTATCAAGATCAGCTATTCCTTTAGCCGATTGGCAGAGATTTACGTTCAGGAGATAGTTTGTTCTAATGGGGTACCTATATCTATTATATCAGATCGAGACCCGCGATTCACATCACGATTTTGGAGGAGCTTGCAGGAGACTCTAGGTCTCAGTTATCGTTTAGTACGACATTCCATCCTCAGTCAGATGGACAGACTGAGAGGACGATACAGCCACTAGAAGATATGCTCCGAGCATGTGTTTTAGACCTTGGGGGTAGTTGGACTCAGTTCATGCCACTGGTGGAGTTTGTGTATAATAACAATTATCAGTCTAGTATTGGCATGGCACCGTTTGATGCACTATACGGTAGGAGATGTCGATCCCCTTTATATTGGGATGAGACAGGTGAGTGGCGAGTAGTGGGACCAGAGCTGGTACAGCAGGCATACGATAAGGTACAACTTATCAGGGAAAGAATTTGTGTAGCTCAAAGTCGACAAAAGAGTTATGCTGACCAGCACCGCAGGAATTTAGAGTTTAACACTGGTGATCATGTGTTTTTGAAGATAGCTCCGATGAAAAGGGTTATGCGATTTGGGAAGAAGGGTAAACTTAGTCCTAGGTTTATCGGTCGATTTGAGATTCTAGATAAAGTGGGACTAGTAGCCTATAGGCTAGCTTTACCACCTGTGTTATCTAGGATCCACAACGTATTCCATGTTGCTATGTTGAGGAAATACATTCCAAATCCTTCTCATATCATCAGTTACAATGAGTTGGAGCTTAGTGATTCACTAGGGTATGAGGAGGTACCAGTGTAGATTTTGGATAGGAAATTAAAGGAGCTACATAACAAGAAGATTCCCTAGGTAAAAGTTTTGTGGAGGAATAATGCAAATGAGGAGGCTTCTTGGGAATCCAAGGAGCAGATGAAACAGAAGTATCCGCATCTATTCCAAGAAGTTTGATTGAGTAAAATGTAAGTAGTTAGGTAATATTTTCTTTTGCAGGTACATGCAATGGTTTAATTACTATAGCATTTTAGTTTTGGGAGAAGTTTTCTATTGTATATGTAATCTCCTAGGACTCATATTGTAACCACAGTATTCCTCCACCATAAGTGAGGGTAAGTAATAAAATAAGTAGACCATTTTTCCTAATAAGGGATGATGAACTATATGAATAGTAAATTTCGAGGATGAAATTTTATAAGGAGGGGAGAATGTAACGACCCGAATAAAAATGGAATTTAAATAATAAAGAGGGAGGAAAAGAAAACTACCAAGTTTCATCGACGAACACAGGGTTTTGTCGACGAAGGCCTTCAAGATTTCGTCGACGAACACAAGGCTTCGTCGATGAGAAAATACCGAGAGGCGGTTTCGATTGCTCTGAATTTCGTCAACAAATACAGGGCTTCGTGAACGAATTTACTGAAGGATTCGTTTACGAAGTGACATGTCTCGTCGATGAATTTGGCCCTATAAATAGTGGAAAACTAGGATTTTTATCATTTTCAACGCTTCTCTCTCTCTCCTCTCTCTCTCTCTCTCTCTCTCTCCTACATCTCTCTCTTACTTCTCTCTTCGATTTTGGCCCCGCTAGTTGCCAGATTGAAGATTTGAGACTACCACGATACTTCTGGCGAAGTTCTCTATGACTTTGCCGGAGTGGATCGTTAGGAAAATGAAGTTGGGAATCATCCCTAAGTTGAGGTAAGGCTTTTTAAGCCAAATTTGATCTTATGGTAGTTATAAGAAATGATGTACGTATGAAAATACTGAAGTTTAATACTGGAAGTTTCAAGTTTCAGGGTATTGATTAGGAAATCCTACGGGGGTCAGGTTAGGATATTTTAGGGGCTTTCTAGTAGTTAGGTAAGGGAATAAACTAAAGTAGTTACTTTCCACACAATTTATTATTAATTATGAGTAAATTTATTTTCAGAAAAGCAAACATTATACTTGTATATAATGAATGAAATGTACGTTTGGGAAATACTGCTAGTATGTTGAAACATATATGTATATATGAGATGCTAGAGAAATACGATTTTAGAATAAGAAGTATGATTTTATACAGCGCATGTGTGGCATGAATATTATTTAATGTGAACGTATTATGATATGAAAGATTTTATGAGCAAAGTATGTTTTCAAGTATTATGAAAAGATATGTTATGTTACGATGATTTTGACGAATGTATGATAATCGATTTATTTTCAGAATGTATATACCTGAAATGATTTTGGCACGAGGCCGTATTTATGATATATTCGGCACGAGGCCGTAATTTTGATATATTCGGCACGAGGCCGTAATTATGATATGTTCAGCATAAGGCCGTAATTACGATATATTCGGCATGAGGCCGTAATGATGTTATGTATAATCATGTATTATATGTTATCACAACGAGGATGTTAGTTTAGTTTAGTTCAGGGGCTCGGTACCGTAGCTTATAGATCATATGTTTATGATCAGATTAGTTCTAACCACCCCACGAGGGGTTGGGAGATGGATAGTCGATGTGGCTTTCAGTAAAGTGTGGACGTCCACCTGGCAGTCCGGACTAGGGTGTGGCAGGCTCATCGTACTTACAGACATATTTGACTTGGCAATGGTCGGCCAGCCTTTGTCGGGTCTTGCCTTCGGGATGCCCAACCCGTAATGGGGGGTAATACACGACATTAACTAGTTATTCATTCTAGGTATATTTTCAATATTATCAGTATAACAGATGTTTACATGCGATATAATTTACCAGCTATTATGAAATTATATGATTACTCAATTTGTTATGTTAAATGTCTATAGATATGTGAAATGTACTGTATATGCATAATTACATTAAATATTAATGTTGTCACATAGCTGTATTTAGTTTATTTTCCCTTACTGAGAAGTGTCTCACCCCCGAACATTAAATAATTTTCAGGAAATTCAGAGAGACTGGCCTGTCAAGGCCGCCATTGAGTGGGGTTAGCTTCTCTATTAGAAGGGTAAGCATTGAACTAGGATGAAGAGATTTTTGTTATACGATCCTAGTGTTATTTTGACTTTTTGGAAGATTGTAAATAAATACAGTATTTTTGGAATGTAAATAACTCTGGTATTATGTTTCATGGTTGGATGTTTGAGATTTTATATTACTGTTGCTTAGGTTTTCGCTGTGATTAACAGGTGTCCCCGTTACCCACGGGTTCAAGTTGACTTTCCACTTATTATGTTCCATTTTATGTTAAGGAAATTTAGGGTTGCTACATCTCATGCACACATCTTGCTAGCATGTTTGATATTGAGGTTTGACATACAAGGTTTTATATTTGGGCATTTAATATTCATTGAAAAAGTTTTTCTTCTCTCATATTTTTATTTAATATTTTACTGAGAGGAAGAACCCTAGCTTTTCATATATCTATTGTTGAATAAATCTTTTGAAAAAAGTTCATTCTAGAGCTTAGATCTTTGAAAGCAATCACGTTTGTACTTTATTTAAATATTTCATTGTATTCCATTATTGCAAAAACTATTTGAGAGTGAATCCTAAAATCTCCAAAATACATATTTTTGAGATATCTTTTGTGGAGAAATTTTTTAAATAAAGTTTAGATCTTGGGAACAAACATATCATATATATTTGTATATACAAAGATCATATATTTGATTATTGCAAAAATATTATTGAAAACATGACATACACTCATTGAGCTTCAAGATTATATCATGTGAGTTTGTTTAGGAATTTATTGTACTCATTAGCCTTTTGAGAAGCCTCTGAGTGTTCAGGAATTTCATTCAACTATTGTATTAATGATTTGGGCCATGAATCGGGAAGTAGGAAGCTACACCTTTTGTAAGCAGCGGAGTAGGAAGAAGTTGTGCCTCTTCTAAGTAGTGCGTTTGTAACGGGATGCTCTGACCAAGTTTTAGGATCATATTAGTGGAATCCTTGGGTGTTTTTCTAGGATCATATTAGTGGAATCCTTGGGTGTTTTGCTCAAGCCGAGGACATAGGCTGAGTTTGGCAAAACCTCGTTAAAAATTCGGTGTCTAGGCTCTCTGTCTCTCTCTCATTCTCCCTCTCTGTCTCCCTCTGTCTCTCTCTCTCTCTCTCTCTCTCTCTCTCTCTCTCTCTCTCTCTCTCTTTATATTTCCGTACTTGTATTCATATTATATTTGTTGTGCATGTTTTAAATATTGGTATATATGAATATCCAAAATACGTGAGAATAATTAGGTAATACTGAATTAATTGAGATATCCACTGATTAAATCAATTAAGTTGTATAATACTAAAATCGGTATTATACATTTGGTTTCATTTGTTTTTTTGTTTCCCAAAGAGGAAATGAGATGTTTGAGTTGTATTTTTAAAATTTTTTTTTTTTAAAAAGTGGAAAGGCCGCATCTATGACACCTAAAGCAACCATGACTAATAGCTAAAGGTAGGGGTTATTATTAATTTTGGGTTTTTGGTTATGATTTTTTAGTGACATTATAAAAACCATGGTAGACAGGCACAAATTGCCATATTTCTTTTTTAATTCTCGTGGCAATAAAATTGCAATGAAGGACCATTTTTTATGCCATGATATTACTTAAATATATTTGATCTTATGTTTGTATAATGTTCTCATACATGTGAACTATATATTAGGATGGCACTTTAATGCATGAATTTATTATATTTCATGAAAATTGACACTGTCTTTTTTAAGTAAAAAATTTTAAAACATTGTTCTCTTAGTTCCTAGAAATTTTATGGGTCCCAACTACTTTATATATCGTTTATAAAAGAAAAAGAATTCTAAGAACTCAAATTGAAGAATATTTTTCTAATACAGCTTTCTGGAACACTCATTGGGTGTTTGCTCTCTCTCTCTCTCTCTCTCTCTCTTTATATTTTCAAACTCATATTCTTATTATATCTGTTGTGCATGTTTTAAATATTAGTATATATGAATATCTAAAATACGTGAGAATAATTGGGTAATATTGAATTAATTGAGATATCCAAATTTGTGCTTGTATGGTTGGGTTTTCAATTAAGAATCAAAATCCTAAAATACTTTTAAATACCCAATTCACCCCCCCCCCTCTTGGGATTGCACCTAAATTAACACATCTTTCTAAGTTCTTTTTACTTTTACTATTTACTTGAAGATTTGCTAATTCTTTAGACATCTTGTTTATTTCGTTCATAAGTTTATCAATGTGTGAGTCTTTTTCTTTTTCAGCCGATATTGAAGATTCTAGCTAGTTCTTTAGCATTTCATTTTGTTCTTTCATTGTTATGATTCTTTTAGTTACTTTTATAAAGTTATTATGCAAAGAAAATAACTCATCTTGTATTTCTTTATATGAGGGTATGTCACTACATGATTCATCACTAGATTCTTCTTCTTGTGAGCTAGAGTGAGAATTTACCTCAACATCTTTTACCCTAAAGCAGATGTTTGTCATATCTTGATTGCTCGATTTATTTTCTGATTCACTTGAGCTTGAGTCATCCCATGTAACTTTTATCGCCTTCTTTCTCTTCTTCTTAGCATCTTTCTTAAGTTATGGACAATTAGGTTTAATATGTCTAACTTTCTTGCAATTATAGCATGTTGGGGGCTCATTCTTTGTTTTTTTTTTTTCACTTGTCTCCCCTTTATCAAATTTTGAGCCTCTAAATTTTTGAGTGAATTTCTTATTCTTTTTAAAGAATTTTCTATGTCTTCTAGTAATGAGTGCTATATCATCATCGTCTAATTTGTTGTCTTCTTCCTCACTAGAACTTTCTTTAGTAGCCTTAAGGGCTATTGATTTCTTATGTTTGTTACTTTCAGAATTTCTTTCATTTATTACCATCTCATATGTGAGAAGTGATCCAATCAATTTATCAAGGGAGGTGTTTTTCAAGTTTCTTCCTTCCGTAATTGCAGTGACATTAGGTTCCCAAATCGGTGGAAGTCCTCTAAGAATTTTTTGACTCATTTCATATATAGAGTAGTTTTTCCCTAATGCATTAAGGGAGTTTATGATATGTGTGAACCTAGTGTACTTACTAGTGATAGTTTCATCACGGTTCATCCTAAATGCTTCATACTCGCTAGTGAGCGTATCAAATCTACTCTCTCTTACATCAACAGTCCCTTCATAGGTTACTTCAAGTTTATCCTAGATTTCTTTAACTCTTTTGCATCCCATAATCCTATTGAACTCATTCACATATAGACCACAATATAGTGCATTCATTGCACTAGAGTTTATTTGCAATATCTTTAAGTCATTATCAGTCATCTCTTTTTCTTGCTTTGGTATTTTTTTGTTGTCTATGGTTTTAGTAGGGATAAGGTCACCATGTGTGGCTACTTTTCAAGATTTCCAATTCATAATTTGCAAGTATATTCTCATTCATTATTTCCAAAAGGTATAGTAACACCACATAATATAAGTGGTCTAGGAAAGGATTGTCCTTCGGCAAAGGGAGATACACCCAGGTGTGCCATAGGGATTTTTATGTAACTTTTAGTTTAGGATTTATTACAACTTGGTTCTGATACCAATTGAGAATCTAGGTATGCATCCAAGAGGGGTGAATTGAAATTTAAAAATTTCTTTGCTTCATTGTATTAAAAATATCTTAGTTTAATTTTAACTTCAACAACTTAATCAACTTTCCAAAATTACTCAAATATAATTTTGATAATCAACCAAGTATAGTCAATATTTAATCAAAGTTCAAGTCTTTGATGTTAAAGCTCAGCTAATAAATTCTAAGTTTCAATTTTGATTCGTTATAAACAAATCTCGGAATCTTTTAAATTAAAACTCAGATGACAATGAATGATGAAATATAATTTCATAGATTTGATAAAACATGTAACTTTAGCAAAATACTTTTCAGCTTTGATATTCAAAATCAAAATTTTATTTTTGAATATATCAATCAACCAATACTACAGTATGCTGATTTAAAATACGAATCAAAAACCAAAAACTCCAGTAATTCCCAAAATTCAGCAAGTGTTAAAGATCATACACGCAGGTTATATACTTGCAATAAATTAAAGAGAGTAGGGAGAAGAGTTATGAACCATATTTTTTACAAGGTTCGCCCAGCAGCCTACGTCCTTGCCCCAAGCAACTGCTATGAGGTTTTTCCTTTCCAACTTATTTTCAGGCTAAGTTACAACCTTTCTCCTTATCAGTTGGAGTCCCCTCTCTAACAAGAATACCCCTTCTTACTAGGTGACGATCCAACAACCTGAATCGTCAATACAACAAATAAAAACAAGAACAACTTTGGTTCGTACAATAACACTTATAGTTAAAGCAGATTTGTACAATTAAAATCACAACATACTTAAGCAAGTAATCAATATAAAGATTGAAGCTCAATAGAATATCACAGGATTCTGATTTGATTTTAAAAACTCACTAGAAATTGATCAGAACTCATGAATATTGATAAAACACAACAAAAACTTTAGCAGAAGGTTTTTCAACAATAGAGCTTTTAGCATGCGAGTATAGGCTTTATTGCTAATTGATGTTTTTTTTTATGTGATTCTTGAAATTAACTTATATTCATAAAGTTAAAATGTATATTTTCGAACTCCCCAAGTTACTTGCATTTTTTCCCAAGTTTTCCCAAAGTTTGGGGGCCAAGCAATCAATTTTGAAAACTTTCCCTTATTGTTTAAAATTTAAAAATACAAACATCAGTCACCTGTGCCACTAGGATTAGTTGCTTGTGCCATTTAAGTTCAACATATTTTTCAAACATAGAATGGGGTCAATCACTTGATCCTAAGAGGTTAGTCGCCTGTCTTGATTCTGTCTGTTCAGTTTTTAATAGCATAAAAATATCAGTCGCCTGAAGGTATTTCATCAATCGCTTGTCTCAGCTCAGTTTGCTTAGTCTTAACAGTATAATTATGCTAGTTGCCTGATGATGATTCATCAGTCACCTGTCCTTGTAGCTTTATATGGTTTCAAAAACTTTGTTTCCAAAACTCTTTAATTTTTAAATTGGAATATTGAAATGAGACTTTAAAACATATTTTTCATGGTTTTCAAAATTGGGTCTCTAAGTCAATAATAGATCTTAAGAATTTCAAACATTTATATTGAAATCGTGAAGTATTTACATGAGACTTCTTAAGAACTATGACTTTTTAATCACTAAGTCTTCATACTTTGCTTCCATTCTTTACGTGTGATTTGACTTCTTACTTCAATGGTCTTTAACTTCATCAGGTCTTCTAACTAGAAGTACAAGCTTTCAATAGACTTCTCAATCACTTGATTTTAATTTTCTATCAACACACTTGAGTCATAAAACGTCACTTAAACAAATATGTTAAGTTCTTTTGATTTGTTATCATAAAAAAAAAAGATTCTAAACCTTGTTAGGCCAACAGAAGTGATCTAGTGATAAGCGTGTTTATTAAATTATATGCATAAAACTTCTATTATAATAAATTAATTAATAATTTCACTATCACTAATAATTATTTTTTTTAATTTTATATTTTAATTGCTATATTCATAATTGAATTGATGATTTTTGTAACCATTGTTAATAAATGAATTAATTTATGAAACAATGAGTAAAATAATTAATATTTTGAAAACTCCAATTATTATTTTGAATCCTAAAATAAATTAATAATGTAATTTTATAGCATCTAATAATAATTAAACTAATATTTTTTGTAACCACTAATAATATTTAAATTTAATAACTTATTCATTGATATTATTTAATGTCATTAAATATTTTTATTATTATTTTTTTAGTTTCTTACTTAAAAAATGTATCTCGTATTAAAGAATTGTCCTTTTTATGTAGTTTATGTTTCATATTCATGTTATGATTTTTTTATTAGTAAAATAAAATATTAATCTATGGTGAATGGGATGGTCCACTTTATGTAGGGCCCAAAATAGAACTAATTTATTTTAATCAATTCAAAATAAGTAGGCATAAGTGAAAGTAAGCAAATGTCATAATTGTTATTGAACTAATGGAGAGTAAGGAAAAAGATTAGACTAACAGATCAAAAGTTTGACAACAAATAAGAAAACAATGGGTGCCTATAAGAAGATCGGCTGCACAAAAGAGGGAGAATTTTTATGTTGGAAGATTAATGAAATATAAAGACATATATAATTTTATTAGCAACAAAAAATTGAGATACCTCTATATAATAAAAATATTAAATTAAAAATTATAAGAAATCGAGAAATGCCAACATGAAACTCCATTTCTAGTAAAATTAGGGAATAGAAAATGAAAAACTTAAAACATAACTTAAACTATCACAGGCTAAATTCAACATGCCCAAACCAATTCAAAAATTTAATTACATAGTGAATAAAATTGAACACTCTAAATGAAAGTCATAAAATTAATTTAATTTCTAGTAAATTCAAAATTATGAAAAATTCAAAATTAAAAATTAAAATTCCATTGCTACTAAAGTTAGGAAACAAGAGATGAGAACTTCATAACCCAATTTAAACTATCACATACCAAATTCAATATGTCCAAATCGATTGGAAAACGAATTACACTTCAAATAAATTTGAACACCTTAATGAAAGCTATAAAATCAATTTAATTTCATAAAATTAACTCTAAAAATCAAACAACTATTCACGCTTGAGAAGGGATTTATCGACATCTTCACATTATTCGTCTCAACACCCATCCACAATTTAATGCCCTAATGAAAGCTATAAAATAAATTTAATTTCCCAAAATTAACTCCAAAAATCAAACAACTTTTTATACCCAAAAAGGGATTTATTGACCTCTTCATGTTAATCATTTCAATGTTGGTATGCAATTTGGTGATTTGAGTAAGTTTTGAAGAAGATGAAATTGAATTATCAAACAATAACAAGATTAGGCTTAGCAGGTTTGACTATGATATTGACAATATAGCAACCACTCACTATATGACCACCATTATCTTCACTTTTGCCTTGTCTTTTTCTTCCTCCTTGTTGTCTTTGCACAATATGTTTCCTTCAATTTATTGTCGGATGCTACGATAATTTTGATTCTACTCTTTTGTCCCATAGTCCACAATAAAAATCTTATGTCATACAAATAATCTACAAAACATTAACAATTAATTAACAAGAGTCAAATTAACAATTAATTATCAGAAGTTAATATTAATAACATAAGAAAGTTTAAAATCATGGTATTTTAAACTTGTTCCTCTTTCACCGATGACTAAAAACGGGGAAATTGTGAATTTAGTTATTATCAAAACCCAAAACTAATATAAATCGAAGTCCTTATTTTTTGTATTAAATCAATGATAAATTATGAATATTATAAGATTATGAAAAATCTAGAAATTGATCTTCAAAAAAATAAAATAAAAAACACATCTAACGAAATCATAAGAAGAACTCATTTTTGGGGAGTTTGATTCATGATAGTTACACCATAAGAATGAAAAATCATGAAAAAAAAAAAAAACAAAAACAAAAACAAAACAAAAGAGGATAAATTCAATTTCAAAAAATAAGAATTTTTTAAAAATACATATATAAAGCAACTACTTACACCAAATTACATAAATTAGAATGAGAGATCCATTGTGAACTATGTGTACTTTATGTTTTTGATGACCAATATTTATACTGCAACACTCTAAAGAGAGTCAACCATTTGATGGAAGAAATTAAGTAATTATACAATACTTCAATTAATAAGACTTTAAAAGTTAAAAAATCAACCTGAAAACTAAGGTGTAGTCCCAAGAGGGGGGGTGAATTGGGTTTATAAAATTTTCTTTAAGAATCTTTTTTATAAATTCTTTCTCAACCTTTTTATATTTAATAACCACAAATTTAATTTTTAAGTTTTAATCACTAGGCCAACTCAAAATTGAATTCAAATTTTAAGACTCTATGAATGAGTATATCAACTTGATCTTGCAACAATTTCAATCAACACCCAACCAATGATATCGCAATGTAATACTTTCAGCTTTTGAATATTTCAATCCACTCGACAAGATAGAATTGATTTCAATATGAAAGAATTCAACCAAACATCCAAAACTCAGAAATTAAATATGTTTGATTAATAAATGAATCAATGAGTCCTTGGGTGTTAATCAATCAACGTACTCTGTTACGGTTTTCGCAATAGATATTGACTAAGCAACATAATTCCTTTCGGTTTTTGTAAATCGTGAAGGCAAATCATTTTTCATCATTTAATTCACACCCACACAGTTTATAGATTTGAAATAAACAACCATGCAGTTATATATGCTAAAATTTAAAAAGAGTAAGGAAGATAGTGAGACTGAGATTTTTACGAGGTTTGGCTATGCCCGGCTATGTCCTCTCCTTAGGCACACCACCTAAGGATTCCACTATAACACTCCTTTATAGGCGGAGTAAACTTTTTACAAAACTTCTTCAATAGGTTGGAGCCCTCCTCTCTAAGGATTACCCCACGCTTAGAATACAGAGCAAATTAGTACAAGATATAACACAACTAATCAATACTTCAATGTAAATATCAATGAAGAATATATTTGAAGTTTAAGGAGCATATCACCATGATTTTTTCTTTGATTGATTCAAAATTCAGAAGTTTTGCTCAGAGATTGGTGAACAGTAACTCAGTAATTCTTTGAAAATCTTAGAAAGTAGATGTGTGCAAGAAGGCTTTGAGAGATATGAGCAATATAGGCTTGAAATCATATTTTCAATTTTTATACTTAATTTGATTTGAAAAAACATGCTTTTATAGAGTTAAAAGTCATATTTTCGTGTTGCCCAAGTTACTTGGAATGTTTCCCAAGTTTAGAAAAAGTTTGGGGCACAAGAAACTCATTTTGGAAACATTTAAACGTTGTTTTAAAACTAGTCGTTACGAAGATCAGTCGACTAAACTCGTCAGGGTCAGTCGCCTAATCTTTGAATTTCAACGTTTTTTCAAAGTCAGTATAGGGTCAGTCACCTAAACTCTCAGGGGTCATTTTACTGAGCCTATTCTATTTCACAACTTTAATTCAGCAAAAATGTCAGTCGCCTGACCAGTCAAGGGTCAGTCACCTGAACAGTTAAAACATTGTTTTTAAACCTTGTTTCCAAAAACTCTTGCCAACTTGTTTTGATACTTCTGAAAGATATTTTCAAGGGTTTTCAAAATAAGGTCTCTAAATCCATAATTAGCCCTAATGAGCTTCAAAGCATTCATTTTGATATTTAAAGGAAGTACTTACACAAGACTTCCTTAAGACTTTAAAACTTTCTAAACTTGAAGTCTTCATGTATATCTTTGCTTTTAGTCCATCTTCTCTTGAGCTTCAATATCCTTTAACCTTCCATAAGGTTTGTCTGTCTTTGACCTTTTAAGCTTCCTTTTGATCACTTGTTGATGGAGTACGAGCATTTATTAATCATTTGTGATCTTGGCGACTCACTCTAAAAATGAGTAGTGCAAAGACTATCCCAAATATAGGAGTTCAGTTATGTAACTTAATTCCAGACATCATGTAATTCCAAAGAAAATAAGAAAAGAAATTTTTAATAAAAACGGTTCAGATTCAGTTCCTAGGATTTTTGAGATTTTGTGACGAAATTAAAAAGAAACAAAGACATAAACTACGGACATCTCATGAATAAAATTAATGACAAAGAACTAATAATGATAAATAGACGATAGGTGACCGGTGCAAACTGCAAGTGCACAGTATCGTAGTTTTATAATATAATAATGTGTAGAGTATCGTCCTCAGGGATTGATGTCTTACTTTTACCAAGTATCGAATTTATAATAACCTTGATTTTATTTAGAAAAATTGATAATTTTAGGCTGTGAAATTTAAACAAGCTACTTTAAATAACCTAATCAAGAGAATTTTAATTGGATACTGAGTGTCAAATTAATGATGGTGAAAACTTCTAGGAAACTGATTTCACCTAGTTTCTCACTATGCTTTACTCATTTAGTTAATTCGACTTCATTTTCTCTATTTGTTAACAAATTGCCAATTTTTCCAAAAGTCTATTTCGATAGTCAATCAGAACCTATTCTTGTTTATTATTTAACATAAGAGTATGCAAATTAATAACGCAAGAACACAATAGGACTCTTGACTTTTAATGCTACGTAGGTTCATACAAGTCTTTCGATCTCTATATTTACCTACACTGAATTATCCAAGATCTATCTTATAATCCCCCCTTTCCGTAGCAAATCACAAGACTAAAATCATTTAATTAATGGCCAATTAATTAAAAGCATTAGGCACAGAATAACTCAAACGAACATTAATGAAAACTACTTCAGATTAGCATCAAAGAGCAAGCATGGTTCAAAACTAGCTACATCGTTGTCCTAGAATACAAAAATTTAGTTCATTCTAAAAATTATATTCAACATAACATATTTCACCATATTTTCTTCTATTTGGACCATACGGGAAAATCAATACTCGCAGCACCGCCGTCGCGCTTCATGAACACCCCGAACACTACCGTTGTTTGCCACTTCCGATTCCCAAAAAGATTTTAATTTTCTGCATGCCGTCAACTCCTTTCTTGCTGCTATGTTTGTTGAACTTCAATCACGCAGTTGTTAGAAGAAAATCTTAAGAAAAAATTCTCCCCCTTTTTTTTTTTTTTTTCAAATTTTGGTGCGGTCTCCCCCTGTTCACATCCCCTCTCCAGCGCGTGCTACCCCTTTTCTCTTCTTGTGCACTACTCCCCTCTAGAAACCATATGCCTCCTTTCCTATTTGACTTTTCCAACTTCATTTTTCTTTCCTTTCTTTTCTTTCTTTCTTTCTTTCCTTTCTTTTCTTTCTTTCTTTCCTTTCTTTGCCTTTCTTTCTTTCCTTTTCTTTGTACCAATCACCTCACCCTTCTAAGATGACCCGGCTGCATAGCTGGGTCACATCTCATTTTTTTATTTTTTTTTCTTTTTTATTTTTTCAAAGGTACACGAACTGCGCTCCTCTGTCAAGCCCACTTTAGACCCTCGTACAGCCCGTAACTCTAAAATCTTAAAACACGAAAGGTGTAGAGCTATTTTTTATATTTGCCTAGAAATTTAAATCATCTCAATCGGAGTTTGGATAAGAAAGTTACACCAAGATTACGAAGAATTGTCAAAATAGTCCATAAAACGGCGTACACTAACTTCACATCTGATTTCGATCTTGATGCATCCAGTATTTCACAAAATGAAAAGCTTGAAAATTGTAGAGAATTTTCTTATCTTTCTATGGCATCCTGAATCATTTGAATCAGAGGTTGGATGAGAGAGTTACACATAGATTAAAAAGTGTCGTTGGTTTTTAGCGTCCGATAGTTGCCCTACAATAAAAAATACCAATATTTCATAAATTACTCAATAAAACTCAAATATTATAAATAGAACACAATGTTAGAATATTGAGAGTAATTAGGCATTTAAATACAAAATATAATTCACATTGCATGAATTAAAGCACCTAATTACGCAATTTAAGCGCGTAATCAATAGGAAAAATTAACACAATTAATATCCCTACTCAGCGATCCATTCACATAATAAAATAAAAGATAACACAATCTAACATTTAACCATTTAGATAGAAAATAAATCCTACATTTTAAATTTCAGACAAAAACCTAAAGATAAAAACTTTATCACGTAATTGAAAAATGCAATCCTAAAATCATCAATCAAACACGAACTCAAACAAAACTAATTTTTAAACATTCAACAACTTAACAAAACACAAATTAGAAACTGAACTTTAATAATAACCAAATATAAATTAAAAATTCCTAACTTTAATTAAAACACAATTCCAATAAATACTAGTAACTCGGGCAACCATTGGAAAGAAAAGAGAGAATGAAAGAGAGAGATAAATTAAAATAATAAGATTTAAAGATTTTAAAAGAAAATCAAACTAAACTTTAATAAAATTAATCTAGCACCTAATTAAAATTCAACAATGATAAAAAGAATGAGAGAGAGAGAGAGAGAGAGAGAGAGAGAGAGCGTAAGACATTGGGGTTGCAGGGGCTGCTCCATGCAGCAGCTTGCTACTGCTTGACTCCAAGCACACTACTGCCGCACTCCACAAGAAAAACCTATGAAAACCTACTCCAAAACCCTACTAAAGTAAAATTTATTAAAGCCTCCTCCTTTGTTGACTTTTCCAATTCAAAATCCCCCCAGCACATCCTTTGCAATTGGTACAATTCCTTGGAGCTCCAGTGCATGCATATGAGCCTAGAAGCCCACTCACCATGTGGTCATGTCATGGGCCTCACACGTGAGCTTTTCTTTTTAATTCAAATGCACATGGCCTGACCTGCACATTCAAGCCAAATTTGGACCTTGCTACAACCCGTATCTCTTAAAACTCAAAACATTAAAGTTGTAGATAATTTCCTTGACTTTCCATATCATCATAAGTCACCTGAATCGGAGCTTGGATGAGAAAGTTATGCCTAAAGTACAAAGCAATGTTGAAATTGTATGTAAAAAATAGCGTATGGTAACTTCACTTCCGATTTCGGCCTTGATGCAGCCAGTATCTCTTAAATCACAACATGAAAGTTGCAGAGCTCTTTTGTAGTTTTCTACAGCATCTTACATCATCTAAATCGGAGATCGGATGAGAGAGTTATGCATAGATTATGAAGTAGTGTCGAAACTATCCTTCGTTTTGCGCTCAATGCCTCCATTTGCATCATTTTATATTTTATCCTCCATGAACCCCACATACACAGCTCTTTCAATGAAAAGCTACGGCCCTCATGTGCACGGTTCACTTTGCATGCATGGCCTAGTTTCTCTCACGCATGACCCACGCACATTTTATTTTCAACTTTAAAGTAAAAAAAAAAACATCCTACAATAGTAAGATACCAAAAATCTATAAATTATCGAATAAAGACCCAAATATTATAAATTGTGCTCACTATTAAAATATTGAACATAATTTGGCATTTAATTAAAATTATAATATTTAATGCATGAATTTAAACACCTAATTACACAACTTTGATGTGTAATCACTTGTACTCTTAATACTTGAACTTTTGAACTTCATATACTTGACTTCCTGAAACACCATTACTTAAACCACAACATATTAAATTTACCTTGATTTTTTATCATCAAAATAAGATTTGAAAGTCATGTTAGGCCAACAATCTCCCCATTTTTTATGAAGACAAATAAGGAGCAAAGATGAGAGAACTTTAATAAGGCTCCCCCTTACAATAAGCACACTTTTAACAATGTATCAAAATCATGGTTTCCGATGTAAGTTCAAAATCTATATATCATAAAGTACTAGTGCATCATAGTTCATTTCAGCATATTAGCATTAGTAACATGTCTCAAGTCATCATATCATATCATTATTAGAGCATTATCTCATATATTTTGCATTATAGCTCAAACTTCTCAAATTGCGTATATTTCGTCATTTTGGCTTTCTCCCCCTTACTGTTTATTATTTTTAAAATTTTTAAAATTTTCAAATATGTTCTCATTTTTTATCTACTCTCATTTTTACTTTAAAATTCCCCCCCCCCCCCGCCCCCTTTGACCCTAATTAAAAATAGACAAATAGCTTAATCATAAGGATACTAAGAATAGTACACAATAATATGCATAGTCATTCAGCGTAGCAAGGAGTATGAATGTCATGAATATAAGGAGTTACATGCTAAAAAGAAAGCAAAAAAACATTAGAGATGCAAAGTTAATACATAGATAACTGAGATACAACACAAAAAACAAAAAAAATAGATTAAGCATCATCATCATCAGTTGCAGCATCTTCTTCAGTACCCTTATCACATCCTTTTCAGACACCTCATCAGATGCATCATCACTAGGAGGTGTAAAGCTGTTGGCCTTATAGGTCACACCCGATTTTGATTATGATAACTCATTGTATCTAATGGGTGTTTAAAACTTTGTGCAGGAACCTAAAATTGTTAAGATCAAAATGGACACAAAGCAAGTAAAGATTGAAGACCAAATTGTATTGTAACATATATTCATTTGCAAAATTGGTCTATAATAGTAAATTAGGGTGTTTTACATGAAATAATACACACACCACATGCATGGTCTAATAGGTAAGCTCAGAATTCAATCATAACTTAAATTGAACCTAAAAAAGACCTTAGGACACTCACCCTTGCACTTATCTATGTTAGGCACACTGAATAGGGTGTTTGTGAATAAAAATAGGACCAAAATGCACACTTTGTGCACTTTCAATCAACCGATCCATGCTATTCATTCTCCCCTGGTCGACTGAATTCGGTCTAGGTCAACCGGTTGGCCATAGCCCGGTCGACCAAACCATTATAGCTTATTTGACCCCGGTCAACCGAACCTCCCAGGGGTCAACCTTTTGACTACCTAGTCAACCGAGCATATTTTGAATACCACGAACCTGGTCGATCGAGTTCCCACGTGTGGGAACTCAACGGTCTGGTCGACCAACCAGCTCAGTTCAAAATCAGTTTGGTCAACCGAACCTCTGTAAATTTGAAAAATGGCCTCGGACATGTCTCCCAGTCGATCGAGTCTCCAGTTCAAAGTTGGCCTAGTCGACCGAGCCATATGAACTTCGGTCGATCGAAAGTGTTCTGGTCTACCAGGTCTCTCGGGGTTGCCCTGAATATTTTACTGTGGTTAATTTTTTAAAATAGGGTTAAAACAACAAAAACATCATTAATCTTTTCTAATAATCCCAATCTTGTCCCCAATGGTTATAATTCTTAGGGTGTCTATAAATACCCCTTTATTTGGGAAAATTAATAACTTAATTAGCATACAAAAAAAATCAAAGTCCACTCTCAAGCAATATACTCTCTACTACTCATACTATTTCTCAAACCACTCAAACTTACCCTCTCAAGTTCCTAAATCCTCTATAAGTGTATTGAGTGTGTGTGCAAAGAGCTTTTCTCTCCTATTTGTTCTTTCATTGTTTCAATTTTTATGAGAGTAGAACCTAAATGTTCTTAGGGGGCTTTGCTCATAAGCCTATCCTATGAGGACTTGTATTGAGCTTCCGAGTGTTGCATTTTCATTGCAATAACTTAGGAAGTTTGTATTGGTTTTGGGTTGCAAAACTTTTCAAAACTTACTCAAATATCTTGTGTGATTTACATTTGACATATTTGTGAAAAGATATTTGTGTTTGTGATATTGATCTTTGTTGAAATATTTATCCACTCACAAATCATTTGGTGAATACAAAGATTACGTAGCTTTTGCAAACCAAGCATATACACTATATTTGTGATTAAGACATCCTACTGATTGACATACTTGAGACTCACTTGAGATCTTGTATGAACACGTTTGATTGAATATTTTTAGATACACAGATTGTTGTTGACACTCTCACGTACTTATTACACTGATAGAAAATATACTTGTGGAGTAAAATATTAAACCACACTGAGCTTACATATTAAATCATTTGTGGTGTTTGTGATTGAATGCATTTGGGTACAAATCTGCTTTACGTGAAAGCACTTTTCTGTTGTATCCTTTGATTGTAAAATTTGAGTGTTTCCAGGCGTGGCCTGAGGGGGCAGTAATTCAACCCAGTAAGGATTGGTGTAAAGGTTGAGGTCAATCTTGTGCTAATTGAGTTGGTTTGTATTGGTGCCGCTCCACCCGTTTAAGTGAGCAAGTTATAGTGGTAATCCTTGTGCTTGTTAGCCAAGGCGGGGACATAGGCAATTGGCCAAACCTTGATAACATCTCTGTGTGTCACTTTTACTTTACTACTTTTTGGTGCATGTGGCATTGATTAAATTGCTTTGCTTAAATTCTGGTATATTTACTTCACTTGCATTAGATTGTCCTTAAGGTTGTGAACATACTAGTGTTAGAACATTTACCTAGGGATTAAATTTAAAAATACCAATTCACCCTCCCTCTTGGGATCACGGTAAAGCTAACAATTGGTATCAGAGCCTAGGTTGCAAAGACTAGTTGTTATTTTGCAAAAAGATTACATATGACTTATAGCTCCGTGACCCTTTTCCTTGAGGAACCATCTTCCATGTGACCTCCTATTTTCAGTGGTGTTAATTATACCTTCTGGAAATAAAGGATGCGCATCTACCTTTAGAATACTGATTGGAAGGTGTGGAGGATTGTCTCTATAGGAAACTATGTCTCAATGAAAACTGAGGGTACAATTAGGGTTCCTAAGACTGAAGATGAATATGATGATGATGATATGAAAGTTGTTAGTCTTAATGTCACTGCCATGAATATCTTATACTGTAGTCTTAATGTAAATGAATTTAACAGGATTGTGGCATGTTCTACTGCAAAAGAAATATGGGATAAGTTAGAGGTCACATATGAGGGTACTAGAGATGTGAAAGATAGTAGGATAGACATGTTGAACAGTGAGTATGAGGCCTTTAGGATGAATGTAGGGAAGTCCATTCATAGCATGTACACTAGATTCACCCACATCATAAACTCACTGCATGCATTAGGAAAGACCTATCCCACATATGAGATGATTAGGAAGATCCTTAGAGGCTTACCTCCTATTTGTGAAGCCAAGGCTACGACCATTGCTGAAGGTAGTGACCTTAAGGCCATGACCTTAGATGAATTGATAGGTTCCTTGATCACTTATGAATTGTCCATAAATAAGAGACTTCATGAGCATAATAGGACCAAGAAAGTAACTACAGTGAAAGCATCTAATAACACATCTAGTGAGTATAGTGAGTTTGACACTGATGATGAAATGGTCATGCTAACCATAAAATTTAGCAGATTTTTCAGGAAGAATAGGAAGCCTTATAAAAAATATAGAGAGTCTACTAATGAGAAGGGAGAGTCCAGCAGAAGAAAAGAAAAATCAAATGCTCCTACATGCTATAACTGCAACAAGGTGGGCATATCAAACCCGACTGCCCACTGCTGAAAAAGGAGGCTAAGAAAAAAAAGAAAGCAATGAAGGCTAGGACTTCATGGTACAAACTCAACAGCAGCGACTCAAATTCAGATCATAGCGACACAGAGGTCGCTAATCTATGCTTGATTGCACAAAAGGATGAGGTATGCCTAAGATCATCCTTCTCCAAGGATCGGTGGTACCTGGATAGCAGGTGCTCACGACACATGACTGGTGACAGGGAAAAATTCATATCAATTATTCCCAAGGATGGAGGATATGTAACATTCGGTGACAATGCCAAAGGACACATCATCGGGGTAGGTAAGGTTGGTAAGGATTCATCTCTTACTAATGATAATGTTTTGTTAGTTGATGGGCTGAAACATAATTTCCTTAACATAATTCAGTTATGTGACATAGGATATAAAGTATCTTTTGAAAATGACAAATGCATAATAGAGGATAAAACAGATCATAAAGTACTTTTTACTTCTAGTAGACATGAAAATGTTTATACTACCTCTCTTGACAATTTAGCTTCACAACAAGTAACATGTTTTTCTACTATGAATGAAGCTAGTTGGTTATGGCATAGGCGTCTAGGCCATGCTAGCATGGATTTATTGTCTAAACTTGTTAGAAAAGAATTAGTTAAAAGCTTGCCTAAGATGTCTTTTGTAAAGGATAAAATCTGTGATGCATGTCAAATCGGTAAGCAAACAAAATCTAGTTTTAAGAAAAAGAAATTCATATCTACTACTAGACCTTTAGAGATACTTCACCTAGATTTGTTTGGACCCAATTCTGCTCAAAGTCTTGATGGTAAATCTTATGCTTTTGTAATTGTGGATGACTTTTCTAGATTCACATGGGATGTGTTTCTTGCACATAAAAATGAATCATGTGAATAGTTCACTAAACTTTGTAGGAGAATCCAGAATGAAAAGGGATATAAAATAACTCATATAAGAAGTGATATAGGCAAGGAATTTAAAAATGAAAGCATAGAAAATATTATGACTTAGAGGGCATATCACATAATTTCTCTACGCCTAAGACACCTCAACAAAATGGTGTAGTAGAAAGAAAGAATAGGTCACTGCAAGAAATGGGTAGAATTATGTTGAATGAGCATAACTTACCTAAATATTTTTGGGTTGAGGCCATTAGTACTGCATGCTATGTTTTGAATAGGGTGTTTATTAGACCTTTGATTAATAAAACCCTTTATGAATTGTGGAACAACCATAAGCCTAATATTTCCTATTTTCATGTGTTTGGTTGTAAATGCTTTATGTTTAGAGATAATGAACATCTAGGAAAATTTAACTCTAAATCTGATGAAGGTATTTTCCTAAGATAGGCATTAAATAGCAAAGCATATAGGGTTTTCAATAAACAAACATTGACCGTAATTGAATCTATTCATGTTATGTTTGATGAATCTAATCCATTTTCTAATAAAGATGATGAAGATGATATTGATATTAGAAAATGCATAGAAAAGATGTCTATTGAAAACAATGCAACTGAAAATCAAGAAGCAAATGAAAAATCACTTGAAGATAATGAAAATGGAAATCAGGAGTTGCCTAGAGATTGGAAATTCATTAGAAATTACCCTATAGATCAAATCATAGGTGAACCATCCTATGGTGTAGCCACAAGATCCTCCCTTAGAAATCTAATGAATCATTCTACCTTCTTATCCCAAGAAGAACCTAAAAATATTAAAGAAGCAAGAGAAAATGAGTCTTGGGTAATGTCCATGCAAGAACAACTTTATCAATTTGAAAGAAGCAAGGTGTGGACTCTTGTTCCTAGGCCTAATGATCAATCAATTATTGGAACTAAATGGGTATATAGAAATAAGAAAGATGAAAATGGGGTAGTAACTAGAAATATGGCTAGACTAGTTGCCCAAGGGTATAACTAGCGGGAAGGGATTGACTTTGATGAAACATATGCTCCTGTTGCTAGGTTAGAAGCCATTCGTATGCTACTTGTCTTTGCCCTTTTTAAAAATTTTAAATTGTTCCAAATGGATGTTAAAGGCACTTTCCTAAAAGCCTACATTAATGAAAAGGTATGCGTAGAACAACCACTCGATTTTGAAAACCATAAATATATCGATCATATGTACCTATTGTCTAAAGCCTTATATGGATTGAAACAGGCTCCTAGAGCTTGGTGTGAGAGGCTTAGTGGTTTTCTACTTGAAAATGGGTTTACTCGTGGCAAGATTGACACTACACTCTTCATCAAATCCAAAAATGATGATATGGTCCATGTTCAAATTTATGTGGACGATATCATTTTTGGAGCAACTAATGATGAGTTGTGTAATGAGTTTTCCAAATGCATGCAAAGAGAGTTTGAAATGAGCATGATGGGTGAACTTAGTTTCTTCTTAGGACTACAAATTAAGCAAAGCTAATCATGGAACTTTCATATGTCAATCTAAATACATTAGGGACTTGCTAAAGAAATTTAATATAGAAGATTGCAAAATTCTTTGTACACCTATGAACTCCTTTATTAAGCTTGATAAAGACAAGCAAGGAATCCCTTTTGACGTAAAATTGTATAGTGGCATGATTGGGAGTCTCTTATATCTCACTGCTAGTAGGCTTGATATTATGTTTAGTGTGTGTATGTCTGCTAGATTTTAGGCTGCCCCTAAGGAGTCTCACTTAAAAGCTGTCAAAAGAATCCTTAGATATCTAGTTGGGACTATAGCATTAGGCTTGTGGTACCCTAAGCATACTACCTTTGAGATCGTTAGTTACACTGATGTTGACTTTTCTGGTAGTATGGTTGATAGAAAAAGCACTTGCGGCACTTGTCATTACCTAGGACAATCTCTTGTTTCTTGGTTCTCCAAGAAACAAAACTCAATTGCCTTATCCACAACCAAAGCTGAATATATTGCGGTTGAAAGTTGTTGTGCCCAAACTTTTTATATGAAACAACAACTTATGGATTATGGATTGCACTATGATACAACACCTATTAAATGTGATAATACTAGTGCAATCAACATTGCTAAAAATCCTATCTCACATTCACGAACTAAACACGTTGAGATTAGACATCATTTTCTTTGTGATCATGTACAAAAAGGAGATGTTACACTTGAGTTTTTATGCACCAATGAACAGTGGGCCGACATATTCACTAAACCACTACCCGAGGATAGGTTCATACAAATTAGACGTGAATTAGAATTAATGCATAGTAGAAAAGCTTCTTAGGCTTAAATGTTTCATAACTTTCATAAATTTAAGGGGAGCTCTCAAATGAGAGCTTTCCAAGTCTTAGCAACTAATGTTATTGTTAACTTGCCTTCTTGCTTTAGACTTTGTGAAAGTTGATCATTGATTATGTGCACATGTCCTATATATATCTATTGCATGATCATATTGAATGTAATGTATAATGACTATCATTTGTGATGCACAACTTGTCCACTTCATAATCATATTGAAAGTTTACTTGCTTCTTGGACATTACTAAACTATTTGAGTAGTTGTCAACAAATTGTTAGGAAATATTTAAACTCAAACAAGTTACACTTATACAGGATTTAGTTTGGAAAGTCTAATTTACAAACGGCACTTTGTCGAAATTTTTCTAAAATCTTTCCAAAATTCTTCACGTATAACTATAATACTTACCCATTGCCTAGAGTGTTAACTTATATGGCCCTTTTTGGTGTTACCAAAAGGGGGAGATGAAAAGGGGCAAAAATAATGGGTAAAATAACTTAGCTAAAGATAAAATGGATGCATATTGATAGGGGGAGCCTTTTTAGGCTTAAACCCATATTTTTTCTGACCGTATTTGTCATCATTAAAAAGGGGGAGAATGTTGAGCTTATAGGTCACGCCCAATTTTGATTATGACAAATACTCATTGTATCTAATGGGTGTTTAAGACTTTATGCAGGAACCTAAAATTATCAAGATCAAGATAGACATAGAGCAAGTAAAGTTTGAAGACCAAATTGTATTGTAACATATATTTGTTTGCAAAATTGGTTTGTAATAGTAAATTAGGGTGTTTTACTTGTAATAATCACACACCCCATGTGTATGGTCTAATAGGTAAGCTC
This sequence comes from Malania oleifera, assembly GCF_029873635.1. Classification (NCBI taxonomy): domain Eukaryota; kingdom Viridiplantae; phylum Streptophyta; class Magnoliopsida; order Santalales; family Ximeniaceae; genus Malania; species Malania oleifera. The sequence goes on along the minus strand of NC_080419.1, from coordinate 76,772,158 downwards.
ATAATTAAATCATAACTAAAATTGAACCTAGAAAAGACCTTAGGACACTCACTTTTGCACTCATATATGTTAGGCACATTGAATAAGGTGTTTGTGAATCAAACCAGGACCGAAAGGCACACTTTGTGCACTTTTAGATGACCGGCCCATGAAGTTCATTCTGCCCCCATCGACTGAATCTGGTCTGGGTCAATCGGTAGACCACAGCCTAGTCAACCAAACCATTATAGTTTATTTGAACCCGATCAACCGAACCTCCCAGGAGTCAACCTTTTGACTACCTGGTCGACCGAGTATATTTTGAATACCACCAACATGGTCGACCGAGTTCCCACGTGTGGGAACTCAACGGTCTAGTCAACCGACTGTTTTAGTTCAAACGCAGACTGGTCGACCAAACCTCGATAAAATTGAAAAATCACCTCGAACATGTACTCCTGATCAACCGAGTCCCCAGTTCAAAGTGGGCCTGGTCGACCGAGCCATATGAAAATTGGTCGACTGAAAGTGTTCTGGTCCACTGGGTCTCTTGAGTTGCTCTGAATTTTTTACCATGGTTAATTTTTTAAAACAGGGTTAAAATAATAAAAACATTATTAAGCATTTGTAATAATCCCAATCTTGTCCGCAACGGTTATAATTCTTGGGATGTCTATAAATACCGCTTCATTTGGGAAAATTAGTAACTTGATTAGCATGCAAAAAAAAAAAAAAATCAAAATCCTCTCTCAAGCAATATACTCTCTACTACTCATACTATTCCTCAAATCACTCAAACTTACCCTCTCAAGTTCCTAAATCCTCTATAAGTGTATTGAGTGTGTGTGCAAAGAGGTTTGCTCTTTTATTTGTTTTTCGGTTGATTCAATTTTTACGAGAGCAGAACTTAAGTGTTCTTAGGGGGTTTTGCTCATAAGCCTATCCTAAGAGGACTTGTATTGAACTTCCAAGTGTTGCATTTTCATTGCAATAACTTAGGAAGTTTGTATTCGTTTTGGGTTACAAAACTTTTTCAAAACTTACTCAAATATTTGTGTGATTTACATTTGACATGTTTGTGAAAAGATATTTGTGTTTGTGATATTGATCTTAGTTGAAATATTTATCCACTCACATATCATTTGGTGAATTCAAAGATTACATAGCTTTTGCAAACCAAGCATATACACTATATTCGTGATTGAGACATCCTACTGATTGACTTACTTGAGACTCACTTGACATCTTGTATGAACACGTTTGATTGAATATCTTGAGATACATAGATTGTTGTTGACACTCTCACGTACTCATTACACTGATAGAAAATATACTTGTGGAGTAAGATATTAGACCACACTGAGCTTGCATAACAAATCATTTGTGGTGTTTGTGATTGAACACATTTGGGTACAAGTCTATTTTACATGAAAGCACTCTTCTGTTGTACCATTTGATTGTAAAATCTAAGTGTTTCTAGGCATGGCCTGAGGGGGTGGTAATCTAGCCCGATAAAGATTGGTGTAAAGGTTGAGGTCAACCCTGTGCTAATTGACCTAGTTTGTATTGGTGACGCTCCACCCATTTAAGTGAGTAAGTTATAGTGGTAATCCTTGTGCTTGTTAGCTAAGGTGGGGATGTAGGCAATTGGCCGAACCTCGATAAAATTTCTATGTGTCACTTTTACTTTACTGTTTTCTGGTGCATGTGGCGTTGATTAAATTACTTTATTTGAATACTGGTATATTTACTTCACTTGTATTAGATTGTCCCTTAAGGTTGTGAACATACTGGTGTTAGAACATTTACCTAGGGATTAAATTTAAAATACCAATTCACCCCCCGCTCTTGGGATCACGGTAAAGCTAACAAGAGCTGATGTCCATGGAAGCAACACTCCGAGAAGAACTAACCCCATACTGCTCTATACGAGTAAGGCACCAGTTAGGTGAGGAGCAGGTAGTCTAGAGTGAGGTCACGTTCTCTTGAAGCAATTGTAGTCCTAATCACATGTGTTGACTTTTTGAGTCTTATCTTATTTTGATTATGACAAGTACAAAGTATCTTACCTTTGCACTGATTTGTTTGTACAAGATCATCCTATTGATGCACTAAGGGTAGGAACATAAGGAAACCATACGAACCATAAATTTCAAGCTTTGTATGGCTTTTGAAGCAGCAAAAAGAATGAAGACATTTTTGTGTTGTATTGTAATGCATTTAATATTTGGTTTGTAATTTATTATGGTTTGTAATAACTACATCATGCATGATAGGATTATATGCTCAAGACCATAAATTGACCTTAGGGAAGGTCTATCGACATTGGATTTTTGGGGTTAACTCTCAAGGCCATGATTGACCATAGGACACATCATGACTAAGTCCCTTAAGCCAAAATTGCAAACACCGAAAAATAGGGATTAAATCATATGAGGTCAAGAGAAGAAGAAAAGTTTTTAAGAGACCTCGAGTGACCAAACCTTGACGTTATAAATGCCTCGGTCAACCGAACCAGACTAGGTCAAATTGTTGACTATGGCTTGGGTGATAGAACTGAAATTGAATTGAATGTCCACTATCAACCGAACCTTTCGACTGTTACTTTTTACATTCCTCGGGTGCCCGAACTCTAAGTTCAAAAATGCCCTAGGTGACCAAAGTATGTAGTTTGGATGGCTGAATAAATAACCGAGCGACTGAACCTCAAGCATTTGGGAAATCGCCTTGACATTCAACCAAAAAAACTCACCACATCCACCTGAAACCTAGAACATGCATGTGTCTGTTCGGGGCAACGGACCCTATGGACTGGGCGACTGAATCTCTCAGGGTTGGTTTATTTTTTCTACTTTAAACTAGGGTTATTCTTAATTAACTTCCATTAAACTTTTCTATAATGACCTTTGTATCCCCTGATGGTTATAATTCATTGAATATCTATAAATACTCATTCATTTGGAGAGAATAGAGGTAGACTAGCACAATAATTAGCAAAAAACTTCCTCTGATTTTCTTGAACCCACATTGTATATTCTTCCTATTTCCAAGAAAATTTTTTTATACTCTCTCATTTATTCTTGATAAATCCTTTTAAAATAGAGAGTTATAATTTTCTTGTGCTCCTTTCTTGCAAACTAATTGCAAGTTAAAGTGAGTTTGATTCTCACTTGTGTGAGCTTACATATATTGGTCTTGAAGCTTTTTACACTCATTGTCTTGCATTATTTTATATTTTTATTGGAGAATAAAGTTAGGGTTTTTATCAATATATTTGATTGATAAATATTATTTGATAAGAACACTTGTTAGCTTCCAAGTCTTGACATCTTCATTGCCGATTCGAAAGCTTGCTTGCATTATTTGATAAAATACTTTTGAGCAAGCTAGAACCCTAATCTTAGTAGTTCTTAATAATTGAAAAACATTATTGTTGAGATTTTCACTTAGAGATTCATGATTCCTTTGATTATATATTGATTATGATATTCTGAATCAAAGGTAATCACTCTAATGCATACACATGTTCATATACGTCTATAAAGAGTTCAAGTCCTATTTAATCAACTATCACTTAAGGATATATTCTTATTTTATGCGAGTGCATTTTTGGATCATAATATTGTACAAATCTGCTTGTGTTAGAAGCATCTTTCATTGTACACAAAATTTGTATTGATCAGTTGTAATTCAGGCATGGCCTGAGATGGGTCTTCTCCGCCCCATTAAGAAGAGGTCGTAAAGGTTGAGGTCAAGCCTGGTAATTTGACCTAGTGTTGTAAACGGTGTCGTTCCACCCCTTAAGTGAGCAATAGTGTTAATTCTCAGGCTTGCGAGCTAAGGTGAGGACGCAGGTGGTATTGGTCGAACCCTGATAACATATCGTGTGCCTCTTGTTAATTTCCAGCACTTTATATTTCTACACATGTATGTTATATTCGATATATTGCAAATGTTGCATATGATTTAATTTCTGCATATTACTTTTATATGTGCAATTGATATATGCTTAGAAATACCCTAGGTTGTGGATTACTAATATCTAGTTTAACCTAGGCAAACTTTTTAAAACTCCAACTCACCCCCCCCCCTCTTTGGGAATACACCAATTCCAACAATTGGTATCAAAGCCTCGTTGCACTAAACTTTAACATTTTTTTTTTTTTTTTTTTTGCAAAATATTGCAATGGCTCACAATGGTGTATCCCCATTCGGAGAGGGACGATCACCTTCCAATCCTCTATTATTTTGTGGTGTTGATTACACCACCTAGAAAATTAAAAGGAGCATATTTATAAAGTCAATGGACTGGAGGGCCTGGCAGGTGATTGTCAAAAGAATTTGCATGCCCACTAACGAAAATGAAATAAATTTATTGCATATGAATTCATATGCCATGGATTTATTATATTGTGTTTTAGAGACTGATATTTTTCATGAGATTATGGCATGTAAAAGGGCAAAAGATATATGGGAAGAGCTTGAAAAGAAATTTGGAGAGTTGTAGGAGAAGAAGACCACCACTTCAATAGTGTCAAGCTTAAATGATGTGGAAGTGGTAAATCATGGGGTTAGTGCACTCACAAAATAGGAGTATATGATTCTCACTCTCACTCAATTGATGATTCATGTGTTGAATGCTATGTTACTTCATGTGTTGAATCATATATTGAATATTGGGATAATCCTGTTGTTGAATTTGGTGTATTCCAGAGAGGGGGGGGGGGTGAATTGGGTATTTAAAATTTATTCCTAGGTTTAACTAATTCAACAGCAGTATTTCATAACCTAGGGTCTTTATATATACACAAACCCAAATGCGCAGATAATATGCAGAAATTAAATCATGTGCTATAGCTTACATGTGCAGAAATATAAAGTGCTGAGGATATAAAGTACACGCACGATATGTTATCGAGGTTCGGCCAACTGTGCCTACATCTCCGCCTCTAGCTCACAAGTCCGAGAATTCCACTGATACTCACTTAATGGGTGGAGCAGCACCAATTACAACTAGGTCAATTCAAGGGGCTGACCTCAACCAATGGGCCTTACCAGGATGGTGCACCTACCTTTCCTAACCGGGTCTAAGCTAGTCTAGGACTGTTTACTCGGGCTAATCTCCCCCTTCAGGCCTGTGCCTGGAATACAACAGATTTGAAATACAATTTTTGTGTACAAGGAAATGGTTCTTACGCAAGCTGATATGTACCAATATAATAAAAACACTATCAAATGATAAGATATGAAAGACTCAGTGTAGCCTTAATGTCTACTCTCAAAATTAATGCCAATAATGCAATCAGTACGTTAGAGTGTAAGTGACAGGATCTTTGTGTCAAAATAATATTCTCAATCATAGTGCACTAGCAAAGATCACAAGTATACTTCAAATATATTAACAGAAGTTTTTATCAAAATAAACCACAAGAGATATTCAACAATGGTTTGTAAAAATAGTTTTTTGATCTTTGTATTTAAATGATGATCTCAACCAAGGGTATAACAACAATGATCTTTTGGCACTCAAGCAAATATCTCAAAATACAAATTTATCAAATATAAGCACATGAGATATTTTGAGAATGATTTGTAAAATAGTTTAGCAATCAAAACCCAAAGTGAACTCCTTGAGTATTGTAATGACAATGCAAAACTTAAAGGCTCAATGAGGTATTCATAGGAAAGACTTATTAACAAAGTCTCCTAGGGAAACGTCAAGCTTAGCTCCCTAATAAAATAACCTCAATCAACAAGAACAAGAGAGAGCTTAAGCGTAATGAGAAAAACACTTAATCACACTTACAAAGAGATTTAAGCAATAAAATTTGGTAAGAATGAGTGTAGGAGGCTCAAAAATGAGTATAGGATATTTTTGAATTTTAGTGGATTTTTCCTAATTAAGATTGCTAATCCAATGCTAATCATTCCAAATAAGGGGGTATATATAGACAATCCCTTGATTATAGTCGTCCAGGACACATAGGGTATTATTAGTATTATTTTAACACATTAGAAAAATTAACCCTGTTTTAAAATTTTAATCGCGGTAAAAATATTATGCCAACCCGAGAGCACCGGTCCACCAAAGGTGAGGTTCAATTGACCGAGTGTCCAAGTTCGGTCGACCGGGTGAGATTTGAACTAGAAGTTCGGTCGACCGGTCAATAGGATTCCAAGGTGATATTTTCTTTTCCGCGTGGTTTAGTCGACCGTGAAGTTTTGAACTAAGTAGTTCGGTCGATCAGATAGTTGGCCAAACACACGTGGGAACTCGAGCAATCAGGTGGTTGGCTTAAGATTTAGACGCAATCGACCGTATGGTCAAATTTTTTACTTTGAGGGAGTTTAGTCGACCGAGTGATTTGAATTGGGCATGGTTCGGTCGACCGGGAAGTGGTCAAAATGTTGGCCCAGTCACCGGTTCGGTCGGTGGATAGATATGTACTTGTGAAGTACGGTCGACTAAACATGCATTTTAAGTGCGTTTCGGTTCTATTTTCTTATATGATCACTCTTTCCATATAAACATAAATATTTGTGCATGTATGAGTGTCCTAAGGTCATTCTAGGTCTTTTTCATTTTGAGTTTACCTATCATATCATGTAGGTGATGCATATAATTATTTCAACCCAGAACCTATTTACTATTGCAGACCTATAATGAACAATGAATTTAAATACAACATAAATAAGGTATTCAGGGCCTTCAACTTCTACTTCTTGTACCATCATTTTCCAATAGTATACTTGCATATATCCTCAAACATCCATCAAATACAACAAGTATTTGTCATTATCAAAACCGAGTGTGACCTATAAGGTCAACATTCTCCTACTTTTTGATGATGACAAATACATCATGCAATAAATGGGTATAGCCTTAGATGGCTCCCCTTAACAATATGCATTATGTACAAGTTTGTCAATGTAGATTATTTTTCTTATTTTTCTCAGGTCCCAATTTTTGCCTTTTCATCTCCCCCTATTGGTAACAGCAAAAAGGACCATAAAAGTTATAGCTTTAGGCAATGGGTAAAAATCATTTTTATACACAATAAGTTTGAAAAATTTTTGAAAAATTTCAGCATACTGTTTGAAAGTAGGACATTCCAAAAAAAATCCTATATAAAAATAACATGTTTTGAGTATATAAGACCTAACAGTTTATCCACAACTAAGTAACTCAAATAGTTCCAGTATGAACAGGATATAATGCATAGGTGCAATCATCATCATGTAGTAGATATGAGAATTATGCATCGCAAACCATAATGAATTTTTACAAAGTTTATACCAATAAAAGATATTAATAGTTATATTAGTTGTTAGACTTTTTAAAATTTATTTGAAAGCTCCCCCTGACAAATTGAATCCAAGTTTAGATTAAATAAACTGCTTAGACTAGATGGATAAATATTTCATTAAGAATGCCAAGAAATGTAAGCAATCAATTTTTAAGTCTTTTAAAATGAATATACTGGATTAAGATTTATTCATTTTACCATTCAATCAATATAATTATCCCTATAGATCGCACATGCATTAGAAAACATACATGAAGGCATGAAATAAAGCACATAACCGAGAACAATCCATATCAAAACATACGAGATATGATGATCAGGGTTCTTAGAAAAGTCTCAATATTTAATAAGTCAAAACATGATGCATATGAGTTCTTTATGCTCTTTCTCTAGGGATGGAGCTACGCTCCTCAAATACCTGATGATTATGGGAGGATGAAGTTTAATTTTCATTGAGTTTTCACTCATCCTTTCAAAAATATTTTAACTTTTAATTTTATTATAATCATCATTGGACAAGGTTTTATGTTGGAAAATTCCATCAAAATTTCGGCAACATGCCATTTGTAAATAGGATATTTCCCAAATAAACCTGCATAAAAGACTCCCAACAGCCAGTATATGATAAGTTTAGGGCATGCAAGAACCTAATTATCTATTAGAAAGCAATTGCACATCCACTGCATCCGCCATGCAGGAGGCATTCTAAACTACTCATACAATCAGGTAGACAATGATTTATGTGTCATTTATCACAGGATATCCAACAAAAGAACATAAAACTATCATCTTGGCATATACATACATGAGTTACACAAAAACATAATTACAGGAACATGCAATACCTAAGAAATAGATAACCACGGCTCCCCAAAATCAATACATACCAACAGATAGAAATAAAAGCAAATGACCCAACTATTCGAAGAATCCAAAATAGACAGTGGGTGTGAGTATAGTATGTAAAATATATATATATATATATATAAAGACTGATGTAAGCTATTTTATAAGTATAAACCAGAGAATATAAAGGATAATGAATCATAAAGACAATTCCTGATCCTGCAGAATGCTCCCCCGAAGCTAAATCTCACCCCTATTTATACTGCCATCATTGCCATCACCTGCATCAAAATCAAAATCCATCATCATCCTATCTCTCTCATCTTGCATCTCTTGGATCTGGCTATTCAATTCACTGAAGTTAACCGCAATGACCCTTTACATCTCCATAAATCGGTTCTCAGAAGAGATCGAGAACTATCTAAACTCATGACAAAGTGCACTGGATGAGGATGCTAAATCTTAAAGATCTGACTGGACAGATCCTCTGAACTGCTCGAAGGAGACTAGTGATGGTGACCATCATATCAGTATTCGTTGGCTGCATGGGCTGTGGTGGTAACTCTTGTGGGGCCTCCTCCTAAGCTGCTACATCCTTCGCACCAGATGGAAACCATATGTTGCCGACCGGCTCATACCCCATCAGTCTCAAGGTGACAGAGGAAAATATATCTATAGTTCTTCTCCTCTTCAACACAGCTACATTGGATCTGGTAACTCCCACTACTCGAAATAACTTATTCAAAATTCCTCCATATGGCATAATGATCCTCTACCTGATTTTTTTAGCCATCATCCACCGAATCATCAGGCTGGGTAAATCAAGCTTTTTTCCGTGCGAATAGGCACCACATGACAAAACAGTTCAGGAAGGAGACATGCACCCTAGATCCTGCCTTAGGCAGGATATTGTATGTAATGAGGTCATGCACAATCTTAGCCTCTAAGGTAAATTGACTATACTGTGGTGGGTGATTTTGACTAGTGGCCAGTGGATCAGACATAGTCAAATTAGCAAAGGTGGCAATAGTAAAATCATGTTCGTTTATCCAGGACGTTACTGAGTTAGGGCATTCAAGGTCACCATGATCAATATCTAGAACATCAGATAAATATCTTGCATCAAATCTAATGTCAATGCTCACTACCCTGGAGAAATACCCATTCTCATCATTGTCTAGGTTAGCATAGAACAACCTAACATAGGTAGGGTAATGGCCACTGGGCTGATAAGAAATAAAGGACTTCGACCCCTGATAATGGAACATATCCATAATATTCTCGAAATATTGTTCCATAAACTCAAGGTATAGAATCTTACCCAGAATAACTTCCTTTGGGCGAAACTCCTGCACATGTCTGATTTTGGCTTGCTTTGACTGAAACCAATTGTCCTTAGCATGCACCATATCATGGGCTTCAATATAATCATCTAGACGAGCCATGAATGCTGGAGGATATGGGTTTGGTACTGGTTTAAGAATATAGGATGATACTCAGAGAGATAGTGGAGGAGCTCTAAAATGTTTTAGTGAAAACTGAGTTCTGAATGTGAAAAATATATATATACATCAATGTCGGTCGACAGAGTAACAGGTACGGTCGACCGTACCTTTAAAATTAATCATATACTTCTAAATGCTCTCTAGATAACTAGTCAGGACATATTTGCTAGCACGAAGAACATTTTAAATAATGTCCTGCATCCCCAAAATACTCTTCCAAACTCAATAGAGATTAAATCCTTAAGAGTATTTAATTTATACTTCTCACACATAGCTCTCAACTTTTAAATCAAATCCTTTAGAATTCTATATACCTTGTCTGTGTTGAATGGCTAAATTGGTTGCCTAGGTCCTAATCATGATAAATGCGTATATCTCAAAGTGACCTATGCACATGTAATTAATATTGAAAGTCATTCCAACTTGTGCCTCTCACACGTATTGAGATTCATAAGAAAAGAGGTAGGCATTGACTTATTACATTAACAAATACTCATTGTGACTTTTTGGTCCAATATTCCTAATGCAATAAACACAAAGATTAAATCATTGAAAATCTTAAGAACCTTGGCTAAGATATTTAGAGATGAAAAAGGCATAAAATTATTAAGTGCATAACTCAGGGGGAGCATATATTTCTCAAGGTCATATAAATTAAAATGCTCTCATTATCTTATAACATTTATGTCCATATGCCTTAATGAATAACAACACTGTTCAGAATGCAAACCTATCCATTGCTCTTTACTCTTTATATTCTTTGATGGATAGATTATTATTTTTTTATTGATGATTTTTACCTGATTGCATGCTTAGTATAGAATGCCTCCTGCATGGTGGATGCAGTTGATATGAACTGTATGCTAGTAGTTGATTTTAGGTTGTTGCATGATTTATATAAATATCATGTTGAAAACAACCAGTTATCAGGTACATGTTTTTGGTAAAATGTATGATTTACATCTGGCATGCTGCCGAAATTTCAATAGGATTTTTCTGAAAATAAAACCTTGTATAAAGATGATTATGATGGAATAAATATTAAAATCTTTTTGAAATAATGAGTGAAAACTAAATAAAAATTAAACATCATTTTGGTATAATCATCAGGCATTTGTGAGGTCAGCACCTTCTTTATAGAAAGAGCATAACAAACTCACATGCATCACTTCGCTTTTTGAATATTGAGACTCTTCTAAAATCCCTGAACATTATATCTTGCACTTAAAGTTTTATGATTTGGTATGGAATTTTATTGGGTAATGAACTCTATAACATATCTTAATATACATTTTTTGATGCATCTATAGTCTATAAGGAGACTATATAGGGCTGATGACAAAGATAGTTTTAATTCATATTCTATATAGTTGCTCTTTTGGAAAAGGCTTATACTATTATGCATAATGAAATAAATCTCTAATTAGTATAAGCAATTTACTTCATCTAAGCTAGGATTCAAATCGAAAGGGGGAGCATCTAGAATTAAATTCCTACCCTGTTATGCTCACCAACACTTTTTAGCTTAGATCTGTTTTGAATCAAGTGTGTCATGTGCTTAGATATGTTGTTCTTATTGCAAATCATAATTTGAAATATGCTGTTTTTGCCACAGTTCTCTAGTTTTTCCATATGATCCTTGTTTTCAATTTTCTAAAATTTTTGGGATTTATATGGTTGGTTATTCTAGTCATATTTTACATTGTGCCTAAATATTTAACTAGAATAATCAATGCTTGTTTGCTTTAAATTATTATTATTATTATTATTTTGCATGCAATCCCCAGTACTTTTTGCAAACATCAAAAGGGGATATAAATTTATATATATATGCATACATATTTATTTACATATATTTTTATTATTTGACAATAAATGATTTTATATGTAACATATCTTATTTTCTTGCTTATGTGTCTAAATGCTATATCTTTAAAATAGGTTTAATGCCCAAATTCTTTTAAAAAACATTCGTTCTCTTAAGCTCATCTTTAAAAAAAAAAAAAACTCAAATTATTTTACTTAGCTTAACTCTTTTTGCTGATGCCAAAAGGGGGAGAAACACTCTTTGTAAAATTGGGTACTCTTGATACTTAAGCTTAAAATTAAAACTTGAATGCATTTTGTATTTGAAATGTCTTCCTTTCTAGATATGCTTAATCTGCATTGAAATTTTGAAATTATGCATATTCTTAGGGGGAGCCTTCTTTGGCTTTACCCACTTTTACATTTGTATTTGTCATCATCAAAAAGGAGGATATTATTGACTTTTTGAGTCTTATTTCATTTTGATTATGACAAATAAAAAATATCTTACCAGTGCACTGAGTTGTTTGAACAAGATCATCCTTTGCATGCACTAAGAGTAGGAACACAATGAAGCCATACGGACCATAAAGTTCAAGCTTTATATAGCTTTTGAAGAAGAAAAAAGAATGAAGACATTTTTGTGTTGTATTGTAATGCATTAAATATTTGGTTTGTAATTTATTATGGTATGAAATAACTACATCATGCATGATAGGTTATATGCTCAAGACCATAGATTGACCTTAGGGAAGGTTGACTGAGGTCGGATTTTTGGGGTTAACTCTCAAGGCCAAGATTAACCATAGGACACATCATGACTAACTCCCTTAAGACAAAATTGCAAACACATACAAATAGAGATTAAATCATATAAGGTCAAAACAACAAGAAAAGTTTTCAAGAGACCTTAAGCAACCGAACCTTGGTGTTATAAATGCCTCGGTCGACCAAACCAGGCTAGGTCAAATTGTTGACAATGGCTTGGGTGACCTAACTGAATGTCCATGATCAACTGAACCTTTGGGCTGTAACTTTTTACCTCCCCCGGGTGCCCGAACTCTAAGTTCAAAAATAACCCGGGCGACCGAAATATGTAGTTCGACATACCTAACCAACAATCGGGTGACTGAACCTCGAGTGTTTGGGAAATCGCCTTAACATTTAGCCAAACGAACTCACCTCAGTCACCCTAAACTTGGAACTCATCTATCTGGTTGGTTTACTTTTACCGCATTAAACCAGGGTTATTCTTAATTAACTTTCATTAAACTTGTCTAAAATGACCTTTGTGTCCCCGAACGGTTATAATTCATTGAATATCTATAAATACCCATTCATTTGGAGAGATTAGAGGTGGATTAGCACAATAATTAGAAAAAGAAACTCTCTCTGATTTTCTTGAACCCACATTGCATATTCTTCATATTTCCAAGCCAAATTTTTTATACTCTCTCATTTATTCTTGCTAATCCTTTTAAAACAGAGAGTTATAATTTTATTGTGCTCCTTTCTTGCAAACTAATTGCAAGTTAAAGTGAGTTTGATTCTCACTTGTGTGAGCTTACATATATTGTTCTTGAAGCTTTTTACTCTCATTGTCTGGCATTGTTTGATATTTTTTTTTTTTTGAGAGTAAAGCTAGGGTTTTTCTCAATATATTTGATTGATAAATATTATTTGAGAAGAACTCTTGTTAGCTTCCGAGTCTTGGCATCTTTATTACCAAATTCGAAAGTTTGCTTGTATTATTTGATAAAATACTTTTGAGCAAGCTAGAACCCTAATCTTAATAGTGCTTAGTATTTGAAAAACATTATTGTTCAGATTTTCACTTAGAGTCGTGATTCCTTTGATTTTATATTGATTATGATATTCAGAACCAATGGTAATCACTCTCACGTATATAGACGTTCATATACATCTTTGGAGAGTTCAAATCTTGTTTAATCAAATCTCACTTAAGAATATATTCTTATTTTATGTGAGTGCATATTTGGATTATTATATTGTACAAATCTACTATTTTAGAAGCACTTTTCATTGTACGCAAAATTTGCATTGATTGGTTGTAATTCATGCATAGCCTGAGGTGGGTCTTCTCCGCCCTATTATGGAGGGGTTGTAAAAGTTAAGGTCAGCCCGAGTAATTTGACCTAGTATCGTAAACGGTGTCGTCTCTGCCCATTAAGTGAGCAATAATGGTAATCCTCAGGCTTGCGAGTTGATGCGAGGATGTAGGCACTATTGGTCGAACCCCAATAACATATCGTGTGTCTCCTATTAATTTCCAGCACATTATATTTCTGCACATGCATGTTATATTCAATATATTGTGAATGTTGAGCATGATTTAATTTCTGCATATTACTTTTATTTGCGCAATTGGTATATGCTTAGAAAGACCCTAGTGTTGATTTTATAGGTCATTCCCTATTTTGATAATTACAAATACTCTTTGTATATGATGACCTTCATGTTTGTGTGCAGGATCATACTAACTGGATCATATTGATGGCATTCGGCAACTTGAAGAGAAGCGAAGACCTGACATATTTATTCATTGTATTTTCTCTTTGGGTCTATAATTTTAATTAGGGAAAGGTCTATAATAATCTACATATCATGCATATAGGATCTATAAGCTCAAAACCTTAGAGAAACCTTTGGGAAACACCAGGTTATTTGGTGTACTTAAAAAGACCTTAGAAAGACCCTAGGTCCCAACACTTGTACGTAAAAATGTCCCCATCAACTTGAAATGAATTTGAATAGAATAGGCAAATTTTGTGAGAGGTCGGGTGACCAAACCCCAAGTGTTCAAATAACCTTGGGTGCTTGAACCACTAAGTAGTCAGTGAGTTGACCTGGTTTTGGGCGACCGAACCAGAATTGAGCATATCATCTCGGGCTTACTAAACTAGTGTCAGAGCACTTTTCAACAACCCGGACCACTGAATCTCTGCATTCAAAAAGGCCTCGGTTGACCGAACTTGTTAGTTCAGTCAATCAAAGTTAGTTTCGGGCACGCGAACCGTGGATAGAAAATTTGTGTCCTTTGTTCAGCCAACCAACCCTAAATTCGGGCCCCCAAACCTTCCAAAACTAATTTTCTAACTGAGCCTATTCGGGCACCCAAACCTCAGACCGGGCACCCAAATCTCGTGAGTTAAATTATTTTTTTTTTTCGGGGTTAAAATTAAGTAAAATGGGTTAATTTTCTTAATTGGTTTTAGAATAAATTTCATAAAACACATAAAGTCCCAAACGATCATAATTTTACCACTCTCTATATATAGGAGCTCATTTGCAAAAATTAGAGGTTAGTAGCAAATAGGATTAGCAAAAAATTCTCTCAAATTTCCTAAGTCGTATTTGTTCATTCCAACCCCATACACTCATAATACTTCCATTCCTTTGAGAAATATAACTTTGTGAGTGTTTTATTAATTATTCCATTTTATCTAAAAACCCTCACTTGCTCTTGTGCTTGTGATTTTCATATTGATGGTTTAGCTTAATTTCTCCCCCCCCCCCCCGATTTTATTTGATAAATCTTTTTGTGGGAAAAATCTTATAGTTAAGTGGGTCTCTGCATTGTCATTGCAATACTCCTTAGGGCTTATAATTTTTGGTGTGCAAAAATATTTTACAAGCTCAAATTTGAATATCTCACTATGCATTGTTATTAAGAAAATTATTTTGCAGATATTCTAGATTTCTATTAGTTTGAGTCTTTGAAATCCTAAACTAAGATTGAGAGTTTATCATTGCTTAGTTTCAAAGATTAGCCTGTATAAACACTAATGTACTTGACTTGAGACATTCACAATACTAAGTGTTGATTGTACACATAGAGCACCGAGCTTATAGTTCTTACATCATTGAGGTGCATTGATTATATCGTGCGTAGTGGTACATATCTACTTGTATAAGAAGCGTTTATTTATACGAAAATTTTATATTGATTATATTCCAGGCGTGGGCCTGAAGAGGGAGACTAGTCTTGTTGAATTGTCCTAGATTGGCTTAGACCTGGTTAGGAAAGCTAGGTGCACCATCTTGGTAAGGTGTAGGTTGAGGTCAGCCCCGTTAATTGACCTAGTTGTAACCGGTGCTGCTCTACCCGTTAAGTGAGCTTTATTGGAATCCTCAGACTTGCGAGTTAGAGGCGGAGACATAGGTAGTATTGGCTGAACCCCAATAACATATCATTTGTCTTTTTATATTTCCGCACTTTATATTTACCACACATGTATGTTATATTGTGAATGTTGCGCATGATTTAATTTTCACATATCATTATCTGCACAATTGGTGTATGATTAGAAAGACCCTAGGTTGTGTTATACGGCTATCTTGTCTAACCTAGGAGATAAATTTTAAAATTCCAATTCACCCCCCAACCCCCCCCCCCCCGGCGCCCCCCCGCTCCTCTTGGAAATACACCAAAGCTAACACCTAGATTGTGGATTATTGCTATCTAGTTTAACTTAAGCAAAAATTTTAAAATTCCAATTCACCCCCTCTTGGGAATACACCAATTCCAACAGCATGTCACTACTAAATGTAGTGAACTAATGATGGAAGGGTATAAACCAAGATGGAGTATTAAGTGCAGGTTCTTGTTGCAGATTTGGAGGTGGAGGTACAAATGCTGATATGGGTGGTCATGCCCTTTCAAAAACCAACCTTGCTGATGCCTTTCATATCCTATTTGGTTCAGGGTCGTAGAATTGAAAAGATTATATCAAGTTCTCTTAATGAACAACTCAGTCGGAGTGGTGATACTAAGGTGAGCAAATAGGAGATTCAGGATACCCCATATGGAAGAGTGACTTAATGAGCTTTTAATTTAGACCACATCCATTTCAAAAATAATCTGGATAAATCTAGTTTCTTCCCTTTTATCAAACACTACATAACAAGGCAACAACGTATGACATATGATCACGTGAACCAACTTGGGGTAGGATATTGTAGGTGATTATTTTTTGGAGTATTTGAGCTTGAAGGTTCAGTTGTTTATACAATGGAAGATGCCCAAAGTATATCGGTTCTTCCTCCATGATCAACAGTAAAGATTCCTTAGGTATGAAACCTTGCTCCATAATCCATGATTGAGCAAATGTTGGACATTCAAGTTCTTCTGGACTAATGTGCAAGATAAGGTCCAAAGTCTGTGGAGTTAAGGCAATAGCCTTTCCCCTAATCTTAGTAGTCAATAAGGACTTGCCTTGTACCATATTTGTAAAATATTTTCACTAAGTTCGGATAAAGTTCTTTTGAAACCATTTTATGAATAATGTGCTGACCACCTTTCCTCTTGAAAGACCATTTTCTAGTAGGAATCCACTCAACCTCTCATACCAACCTTTAGGAGCTTGTTTTAACTAGTACAATGCTTTTGTTAATCTAAATACGTGATTGGGATTGTTTATGTTCTCAAAACCAGGAGGTTGTTCCACAAAAACTTCTTCATTTATGATACCATTTAGAAAAGCACTTTTTACATCCATTTGATATAGTTTGAATTCTTTATGACATGCATATGCTGACAACATTCTAATAGCTTCCATTCTTACTACAGGTGTAAAAGTCTCATCGTAGTCTTTTCCTTCTTTTAATTGTATCCTTACAAGTCTTGCCTTATTTCTTACTACTATGTCATTTTCGTCCTTTTTATTCCTAAATACCCATCATGTTCCAATTATTGAGTGGTCATTGGGTTTAGGAACTAATTTTCATACTCTATTTCTTTCAAACTGATTCAACTCTTCTTGCATAACTATTATCCAAAAATCATCACTTAAAGCTTCTTCTATGTTTTTAGGTTCTTTTTGTGATAGGAACACATAGTGATTAAATAAGTTTTTCAATGACGATCTTGTTGGCTTAATAAGGCTTACAAATCTTATTTTGATGATAACAAATCAATGATATTTAATATGGTTCAAGCGAAAGTTTTTCAGGAAAGTGAGAAAGCTCAAGTGCACAAGGAAGTTTATGGATCACAAAGAATTCTTGAAGAACATAATAAAGCTTATGGATTACAAAGAGCATGAGGAATAAAGTTATATTGGTGAAAAGCTCAAAGCAAAGATTGAAACCACAAAGATGATGGAAGAACAAGACTGAAGATCAAATAATTATATTTTTAAAGATGTTCTAAATGTAAGTACTTCAAAGTTAATTTCACGTATAAATTTGTTTGAAGCTCTTGGAAATTCATATATATATATATATATATACACTCTAAAGAATATTTCTATAAACAATGAAAAGAAAAGTTTTTGAAAAAGAAAATTTTCAAATATTAAAGGGCTAGGCGACTGCCATGATATGGCAGGCAACTGCCACATTAAGAAAGAGATTTTTCAAAAAGTCAGTAGCTAGACAGGTGACTGCCTAAACCTGTCAGGCGCCTCCGTGAACAAGCCAAGTGACTGCCTTGGTTCTAGCGGGCGACTACCAGCATTCTATGTTGAGATTTTGCTCTATGACAGGCGACTACCAAGTCGTGGCTGGCAACTGCCACTTGAACGTTGGCATTAAATCTCTCAACGGGAAGATTTTTAAACCATGTTTTTGGACATAATTAATTTAAAATAATTGAAAATGATTTTTAGGAATCTTTGGGAGTAATGAATGGCTTCTAAACATCTATAAATAGCTCAAATCTTCAAAGGTTCAAAGAACGATTAAGCAATATTCAAAGGTTTTTGAAATTAAGTGATCTTCAAGGGTTTTCAGATCTAGCAATTTTCAAAAGTTTTTAGATCAAGCAATCTTCAAGGTTTTTAGATCAAGCAACCTTGAAGGTTTTTAGATCAAGCGATCTTCAAGCATTCAAAATTCTCGAAGGATCTAAAACTCTCTTGTGTTTAAACTACTAATTTGCTACTAATTTATACTTTGAAGCAAAGATTTCAAAAGTCAAAATCTTTCATCTTTTGAAAAATTATTTGGTGATTCATACTAAGTGTTGAGCTTCAAATTATTTTATATTTGAATTATCTTGAAGTATCATTGTGCTGATTATTGTACTAATCTACTCTGTTGTGAGAGTTTTTCTTTTGTACACAAAATCTCTTTATCTTGATTCTTAGACAATCCAGAGCTATTGAATCGTTGGATCGAACGAGGGATTGTCATTTGGAGAGGTGGGCTCTAGCCCAACAGAAGGAGTTTTTGTAAATAGGTGTTGTTCCACCTAGTAATGGAACTGATATAGTGGAACCCTTGTGTGTTTTGCCAAGGGCGAAGACGTAGGCTGTGTTGAAACCGAACCTCGTAAAAATCTTGTGTCTTTCTCTCTACTTTACTTTATATTCTTTACTTGCTATTGTTGTATGGTTTAAATTGTTGTATGGTTTAAAAGTGCATGTTGCAGGTTTTTAGTGAGAAGGAAACAGAGATACTTGATATTTAGAAAGTACGTTTTGATTAACCATTTGCAGAAACCCAAAAGGGAGTACGTTGGTTAATTTGCGAAAATCTTAATCAAGAGAAGTGCATACTAAAAGCTTACAGGGAAATTAAAAAAAAAAAACTCTAATATTCTTGGTTGAGTGATTGAACTACTTTGATTTCATTAATTGACTTGTGAAATTAAATTCCATTATTTTTAAGTGTGATTATCATTTATATACTTTGTTTTTTGGGTATTAAAATCAAAAGCTTAAAAATCATTAAAATCCAAAAGAATCCAATTCACCCTCCCCTCTTGGGATGTTATTCCTTATTTCAATTGGTATCAGAGCCTAGTTATAGAAATTCCTAACAAGAAACTATAAAAAGATCTAATGGCAAATATTGGAGTAGCACCCTTTGGTGAAGAACAATCCTCAACCCGTCCACCATTCTTTTGGGGACACAATTATACTTTTTGGGAAAAGAGAATGGAAATATATCTCCAACACATGGATTGGAAAGCTTGGGAAGTTGTTATGGATGGAAATCTTATCCCCACTAAGTTAGTTGATGGAAAACATATTCCAAAAGAAAAGAAAGACATGACCAACTTAGATTATAAAATGCTTCAAATAAATGCAAGCGCTATAAATGCATTATATTGTGCATTAGATGCCAATGAGTTTAATCGAATCATGGCCTGCAAAATAGCTAAGGAGATTTGGGATAAACTAGAAGTAACTTATGAAGGAACCGTTGATGTTAGAGACAATAGGATAGACATTCTAACAAGTGAATATGAAGCATTCAAAATGAATTCTGATGAAACAATATCAAGCATGTACACCAAATTTACCCACATAATAAACTCTTTAAGTGCCTTAGGAAAAACCTATACTATGAATGAAATGATTAGAAAAATTCTAAGAGGGCTACCCACTATTTGGGAACCAAAGGCCACAGCTGTCATGGAAGGAAGAAACCTTAAGACTACTTCTTTCGATGAACTTATAGGCTCACTTCTTACATATGAAATGGCATTGAAAGAAAGGAATCCTGAGCCAAAGCATAAAAGATTCATAGCTCTAAAAACATCTAGTCATAGCACTAGTGAAGAAGAAAGCGAAACAAGTGACTTAGATCAAGATGAATTGGCATTCATTACTAAGAGACTAGGAAAATTCTATAGAAGAAATAAAAGGGTTCCTAGAAAGTTTAATAAAAAGAAAACTGAAAAATGAGATAAAAGTAGGAAAGAAAATAAAGGTAAGAATGAACTACGAATCTGCTATCATTACAAAAAGCCAGGGCATATTAAACCGGAGTGTCCATTATTCAAGAAAGACAAGAAGAAAAAGAAGGAAGTAATGAAAGCTACTTGGGACGACTAAAGCTCCAGCGAAACTGATCTCGAATCAAGTGAACAAGAGATGGCAAATATATGTTTCATGGCGAACGACAAAGAGGTAAATTCTTATTACTCATCAACCGAATCTCAAAATGAGTCTTGTGATGAGTCATTTGATAGTTTGTCTTCTTATAAAGAATCACAAACTGAATTATTCTTACTACATAAAATATTTATAAAAATGTTTAAAAGAAATATAACTTTGAAAGATCAAAATCAAGAACTAGTAAAGCAACTTGAATCACTCAAAGTTATTGAAGAAGAAAGAAATACTTATATTAAGAAGTTGGAAGAAGAAATAAACATAGCAAAACAAGAATTAGATAAAACTCATAAAAATGATTTGAATAAGAAAGATTTAGAAATAAATGAACACAAAAAGATAGTTGAGGATAAAGAAAAGATTATCTATAATTTTATTAAAGGTAAAGAAAACTTTGAGAAGATGATTGGACAGCAAAGGCTTCATGAAAACAAAGAAGGAATAGGCTACAACGGCAAAGCAAATAAAAGGAATAAAAAGATATGCATGGGATATTTTGTTAAGGAAGCTAAATTTTATGCTAGCACTTCGTCAAATAACAAACATGAACACACCACTTGCTATATGTGCAAGACTAAAGGTCATGTGATGTTCAATTGCCCATTAAAGAAAAAATAGGTTAAAGTTAAAGGAGAATGGAAAGCAAATAATGGAACCAACAACAAAACAAAGAAAGTCAAAAAAATTTGGGTTCCAAAAACTAACACATAGTGTCCCTCATTATAGGTTTGCCTTAGGACAACAACGACAATGAAAAAATGGTACTTGGACAGCGGATGCTCAAGGCATATGACCGGTGACAAGACTAAGTTCACTATCTTAAATCAAAAGGATGGGAGATACGTCACCTTTGGCGACAATGCCAAACGTAAAATTGTTGGTATCGGAAAAATTGGTAAAGAATCTTCACTCACTATAGATAATGTGCTATTAGTGGAAGGACTAAAAAATAATCTTTTAAGTATTAGTCAATTAAGTGATAAAGGGTTCAAAGTAATCTTCATGAAAGAAAAATGTGTTATCCAAAATCCCAAAAATAAAGAAACCTGTTTATGGCTCATAGAATAAATAATGTTTACTGTATAAATCTTGAGAAAATAGCAAATCAAAACATAACTTGTTTAACAGCTATGAATGAAGTAAGTTGGTTATGCCATAGGAAACTAGGTCATGCTAGCATGGACCTACTATCTAAATTATCTAAGAAAAATCTTGTAAAAGGACTACCAAATATTAAGTACATAAAAGACAAGATGTGTGATGCATGTCAAAAGGAAAAACAAGTAAAAACAAGTTTTAAAAAGAAAAAATTCATATCCGCCAAAAGACCCCTAGAACTCTTACACTTAGACTTATTTGGTCCAACTAGAACCTTAAGCTTAGGTGGAAAACAATATGCTTTTGTAATAGTAGATGAATTTTCAAGGTTTACTTAGGTAATCTTTTTAGCAAACAAAGATGAAGCTTGTAATCAATTAATAACCTTATGAAAGAAATTACACATTGAGAAAGGCTATAATGTAACAAGCTTTAGAAGTGACTAAGGAAGAGAGTTTAAAAATAAGGAAGTTGGTAAATTTTGTAATGAACATGGTATAACTCACAATTTTTCAGCACCTAGAACTCCACAACAAAATGGAGTTGTTGAAAGGGAAAATAGAACTTTGCAAGAAATGGCAAGAACAATGCTCAATGAAAATAGTCTACCTAAATATTTTTGGGCATAAGCTGTAAATACAGCATGTTATATTGTAAATAGGGTATCAATAAGGTCAAAAATAGATAAAACACCATATGAACTTTGAAAAGATAGAAAACCTAATATATCCTACTTTCATGTATTCGGTTGTAAATGCTTTATATTAAATACTAAAGATGATCTAGGAAAATTTGATGCAAAGTCAGATGAAGGTATTTTCTTAGGTTATTCTACAAATAGTAAATCTTATAGGATTTATAATAAAAGAACTTCTACAATTATGGAATCAATTCATATAATTTTTTATGAATCAAATCATTATGATATTAAAGATATGAATGATGAAAAAGAAGTCATTTCACAAAAGGAAGAAGTTCTTGAAATAAAAGAAGAAAGAATAATGATGCTCTAAATGAAAACTTTTCAGAGAATCTGAAACATCCCAAAGAGTGGAAATACGAAAAAAATCACCCAAAAGAACAAATTATTGGTGAAACATCAAATGGAATAACCACTAAAGCCTCACTAAAAAATATTTGCAATCATTATGCTTTTTTATCCCAAGATTAACCGAAAAATATTAAAGATGCTTTGAATGATGATTCTTGGATTATAACTATGCAAGAAGAATTAAATCAATTTGAAAGAAGTCAAGTATGAAAACTTATACCAAAACCCAAAGATAAATCAATTATAGGAACTAAATGGGTGTTTAGAAATAAGAAGGATGAAAATGGAGTTGTTGTAAGAAATAAAGTTAGGCTAGTGGCACAAGGGTATAATCAAGAAGAAGGAATTGATTATGATGAAACTTTTGCACTTGTGGCAAGGATGGAAGCTATTAGGATGCTTTTAGCCTATGCAGCCCATAAGGATTTTAAGTTATATCAAATGGATGTGTGAGTACATTTTTAAATGGATATATAAATGAAGAAGTATATGTCAAACAACCTCCAGGTTTTGAAAATTCTAAAAATCCAAACCATGTATTCAAATTGACAAAAGCCCTTTTATGGTTTGAAACAAGCTCCAAGAGCTTGGTATGAGAGGTTAAGTAATTTTTTACTTAAAAATGAATTTACAAGAGGAAAGCTTGATAGTACCTTATTCATTAAAACTAAAAACAAAGATATGCTATTAGTTAAAATATATGTGGATGATATTATATTTGGAACCACAAATAAAGATCTATGTAAAGAATTTGCCACATGTATGCAAAAAGAGTTTGAGATGAGTATGATGGGAGAATTAAATTACTTTCTTGGATTACAAATCAAACAAGCAAAAAATGGAACTTTCATAAATCAAACTAAATATATTAAAGACATGTTGAAAAAGTTTAATATGGAAGAAAGTAAACCTATAGGAACTCCTATGAGTACTTCAACTAGTCTTGACAAAGATGAAAAAGGGAAACAAGTTGATACTAAGCACTATCGAGGAATGATAGGAAGCTTACTTTATTTAACAACAAGTAGACCGGATATTATGTTTAGTGTATGTATGTGTGCAAGGTTTCAGTCAGCTCCTAAGGAATCACACCAAACAGCGGTCAAAAGAATCCTTAGATATCTATTAGGCACACTTGAACTAGGTTTATGGTATCCAAAGGAATCTGAATTTGAAATGATTAGTTACTCAGATGCAGACTTTGCTAGATGTAAAATCGATAGAAAAAGCACAAGTGGAACGTGTCATTTTCTAGGGCACTCTTTAGTTTCATGGTCTTCAAAGAAACAAAATTCTGTAGCATTATCCATAGTAGAAGCAGAATACATTGCTGCAGGAAGTTGTTGTGCTCAAACATTGTATATGAAACAGAAACTAAAAGATTTTCAAATACAATATCAAACTATTCCTATCAAATGTGACAACACAAGTGCTATTAATATTTCAAAAAATCTAGTATCTCACTCAAGAAAAAAACACACTGACATAAGACATCATTTCTTGAGAGATCATGTGGAAAACAAAGATATAATACTAGAATTTGTAAATACACATGATCAATTAGCAGATATTTTCACAAAACCTTTGTCAGAAGAAAGATTCATATTTATAAGAAGAGAATTGGGCATGCTACATAGTCATGAAGTAATTTAAACATTGTTCTGCTTGGCAGGCGAGTGCCACCAAGGTTCCAGGCGACTACCAGGCTACTGTCTTTTAAAATTCCACATAGACAGGCACCTGCCACATTCAAGCAAGTGACTGTCTCACGGCGAGTAGGGTTTAAAACCTTGTTTTAAGTCTTTTGAACTTCCACCAGGCGACTGTTCATTTAGTTTTCTCTCCGAAATATTTCATCTCTAACTTTTTCCATAGACATATCCTGTTCATATCATCTTGAAACCAAGGTTCTAATCCTTCCTACTCACCAACTCACGAACCTAACTTAGGGTTTCCTTATTCTTCTCTTCCATACAAATATGCCTCGATCCAAATCCGTTGGTGTCAACGGATCCTCATCTTCAACAAGGATCAATAATGATGAGGTGGAGAAATGGTTAGTAACTCCACACGCTAAGCAACGCTACTGGAATCAGATTGCTTCAGCTGAACCTATTTTAGGTAAGGTTCTTGACATAAGGTTCTTCAATTCAGATTTTCCTAAAATCATGGAACTCTTTAAGAACATTGGATGGGATAAGTTTATTACCTATCAAGCTAAAGGGTATTATCCCAATGTTGTTCAGATTTTTTATGCAAACATGGAACGATGTGATAATGGGATCAAAACCAATTTGCTTGGGCAAAATATCCATCTAACTTCCATATCCTTAGGAAAGATTCTTCGAATCAAACCAGGGGATTTTGAGGTTCACATTGTTGAGAAGCAATGGATTATGACTCAAGGTTTTACTCCACAAGATTTTTTGCCTCTAGTCATGACTGAAACTCCTATTAATTTTGGGCATCCTCCTCTTTATAAGCAGCTTAATCTGAAAGCTCTAATTCTACACAAGCTCATTACAAACAACATCTTACCACGATATGGTTCTCATGATCATATTTCATTTCTGGATTGTTTTGTAATGTGGTGTATTATCAAAGGAAAGAATATGTATCTTCCAAGTTTAATTATCCAGTGTATTATCATGAAAGTTGATGCCCCTCGTATTGTTCTACCATATGCTGGGATGTTGAATATGGTTTTTGCTCATTTTAATGTTCTAACACCATCATTCAACTTCACTAGCAATACTTATTATGATATCTTTTCTGATACCGTTCTTAAACGTATAGGCTATAAGAATTCTCTTCAAGGATGGTTTCATAAAGGACATAGACATGTATCATCTGCTCCACCACCTCCTTCATCTTTTATTCAAACACCTTCAGTTCAGCTTGATCTAGAAACTCCTTTATGGTTTGTTCCTTTTTTTAATCATTATATGATCTTCGGTGATGGAATAAAAACTGGACTTGGTACACTGCAAGAGAAGGTTACCTTTATAGAAACTCATTGCTCACTTATTGATAAGTGAGTTGATAAGATTGAGCAACAGTTGGCCAGTTCTTCTAAAGGCAAATCTCTTATGAATATTAGCTCTGCTACATCCAGTGATGATGAATCTGGTGAACAAGAGGAAGGGGATGATGATGAATCTGATGAACAAGAGGAAGGAGATGATGATGAAAGTGAATCTATGGAATATTCTGATTGGTGTGTTTTCCTCCATAAGATAATTATCACTCTTATGTATTAAAGCTTTATCGGATAGTATGTTCTTAATGTTCTAAAAATAGTACTTTGTTTTGCAACATTTCTCTAGTTTTGTATTTCTTTCTCCTATTTGATTGATGTCCAAAGGGGGAGAAATGTTTAAGAGAAGTGAGTGCAAAAATATGATATACCATGGTTTGTTAAATGGGTTTGTAAAACTTTAAATGGATGGATGAATCTTTTATGGGTTATCTTTGTACTTGCGTGTATGGTTTATTCATGAATTCTCTTTTAGACTTATACGTATGGATCATACCTATAAAATCATATCATGCTTATTGATAGGGGAAGCCATAAGTATTAAAATCTTATTATTTATAATTTTTGCTCTCGATTTGTCATCATCAAAAAGGGGGAGATTGTTGGCCTAATAAGGCTTAAAAATCTTATTTTGATGATAAAAAGTCAGTGATGTGTTTAATATGGTTTAAGTGAAAGTTTTTCAGGAAAGTGACAAAGCTCAAGTGCATAATGAAGTTTATGGATCACAAAGAATTCTTGAAGAACATAATAAAGCTTATGGATTACAAAGAGCATGAGGAATAAATTTATATTAGTGAAAAGCTCAAAGCAAAGATTGAAACCACAAAGATGATGGAAGAACAAGATTGAAGATCAAAGAATTATATTTTTAAGGATGCTCTAAATGTAAGTACTTCAAAGTTAATTTCAAGTATAAATTTGTTTGAAGCTCTTGGAAATTCAAAAATATATTTTTATATGTGTATATACTCTAAAGAATATTTCTATAAACAATGAAAAGAAATGTTTTTGAAAAAGAAAATTTTCAAATATTGAAGGACTAGGCGACTGCCACATTAAGAAAGAGGTTTTTCAAAAAGTCAATAGCTAGATAGGCAACTGCCTAAACCTGTTAGGCACCTGCGTGAACAAGCCAGGCGACTACCTTGGTTCTGGTAGGTGACTCCCAGCATTCTGTGTTAAGAGTTTGCCCTGTGACAGGCGACTGCCACTCGAACGTTGGCATTAAATCTCTCAATGGGAAGATTTTTTAAACCACGTTTTTGGACATAATTAATTTAAAATAATTGGAAACGATTTTTGGGAATCTTTGGGAGTAATGAATGGATTCTAAACATCTATAAATAGCTCAAATCTTCAAAGGTTCAAAGAAGAATTAAGCAATATTCAAATGTTTTTGAAATTAAGGGATCTTCAAGGGTTTTCAGATCCCACAATTTTCAAAAGTTTTTAGATCAAGCAACCTTCAAGGTTTTTAGATCAAGCAATCTTCAAGCATTCAAAATTATCAAAGGATCTAAAACTCTCTTGTGTTTAAACTATTGATTTGCTACTGATTTATACTTTGAAGCAAAGATTTCAAAAGTCAAAATCTTTCATCTTTTGAAAAATTATTTGGTGATTCATACTAAGTGTTGAGCTTCAAATTATTTTATATTTGAATTATCTTGAAGTATCATTGTGCTGATTATTGTACTAATCTACTCTGTTGTGACATTTTTTCTTTTGTACACAAAATCTCTTTATCTTGATTCTTAGACGATTCAGAGCTATTGAATCGTTGGACCGAATGAGGGATTGTCGTTTGGAGAGGCGAGCTCTAGCCTAATAGAAGGAGTTGTTGTAAACAGGTGTTGTTCCACCTGGTAACGGAACTGATATAGTGGAACCCTTTGGTGTTTTGCCAAGGGCGAGGACGTACGCTGTGTTGAAACCGAATCTCATAAAAATCTTGTGTCTTTCACTCTGCTTTACTTTATATTCTTTACTTGCTATTGTTGTATGGTTTAAAAGTGCATGTTGCAGGTTTTTAGTGAGAAAGAAACAAAGATACTTGATATTTAGAAAGTACATTTTGATTAACCTTTTGCAGAAACCCAAAAGGGAGTACGTTGGTTAATCTGTAGAAATCTTAATCAAGAGAAGTGCGTACTAAAAGCTTAGAGGGAAATTAAAAAAAAAACTGTAATATTCTTGGTTGAGTGATTGAACTACTTTGATTTCATTAATTGACTTGTGAACTTAAATTCCTATATTTTTAAGTGGGATTATCATTTATATATTTTGTTTTTTGGGTATTAAAATCAAAAGCTTAAAAATCGTTAAAATCCAAACGAATCCAATTCACCCCCCACCTCTTGGGAAGCTATTCCTTATTTCATATCTAGTAATTACTCCTCAAGAAGGTTCTCCTATGATTTGGTCTTTAGGATGATTTCTTACATATTTCCATTCTTTAGGTAACTCAGAATTTTTTATAGGATCATCATTTGGAGTTTCTTCATTTTTCTCTTCTTTAACTTCTTTGATTTCTAAATTTTCTAGTTTTTGTGAAGCATCATCTTGAATTTCTTCATTCTCAATTGTTTTTGTACAGGGATTAGCTTCATCAAAGGTTACATGGGTTGATTCAATAATTGTGAGTGTTCTCTTATTATAGATTCTAAAAGCTTTACTATTTGTTGCATACCCTAGAAAGATACTTTCATTTGATTTAGCATCAAATTTCCCTAAGTCATCTTTGTCATTAAGTACAAAGCACCTACATCCAAATACATGAAAGTAAGCTATGTTAGGTCTTCTTACTTTCCAAAATTCATAGGAAGTTTTATTTAAGCTTGATCTAATGGACACTCTATTTATTACATAACATGTGGTATTAACAGCTTCAACCCAAAAGTACTTAGGTAGTTTGTTTTCATTTAATAATGTTGTAGTCATTTCTTGAAAGGTTTTATTCTTTCTTTCAAAAACTCCATTTGGTTGTGGAGTTCTAGGTGCTCAAAAGTTATGTCTAATTCCATGTTCATTGCAAAATTTTTCAACATCTTTATTATTAAATTCTCTTACTTGATCACTTCTAATGTTGAAGACACCATAGCCTTTTTCCTTTTGAAGTCTTTTACACAAGTTTATTAATGTATTACATGCTTCATCTTTTGAGGCTAAGAAGGGTACCCAGGTAAACCTAGAGTAGTCATCAACGATGAAGAAAACATATTGCTTTCATCCTACACTTCGTGTCAAAGTTGGGTCAAACAAGTTTAAGTGAATAAGCTCTAAAGGCTTGCTAGTGGAAATGTGTTTCTTCTTCTTAAAGTTGGACTTAGTTTGTTTTCCTAATTGACAAGCATCACAAATTTTATCTTTAACAAAATTTATTCTAGGTAGTCCTCTAACTAAGCTCTTCTTAACTAGTTTTAATAGTAAGTCCATACTAGCATGTCATAGTCTTCTATGCCATAACCAACTTGCCTCATTCATAGTTGTTAAGCATGTGATATTTTGAGATTTTAGCTTTTCAAATTTTATGCAAAACACATGATCAACTCTTTTAGCAGTGAATAGAATATTATGTTTTTCTCTATTTTCAACAATACATTTGTCTTGCTTAAAAATTACGTCAAAATCCTTGTCACTTAATTGGCTTATGCTCAATAGGTTATGCTTTAATCCATCTACCAATAACACATTAACAATGGTAAGGGAAGGTTCTTTACCTATCTTACCAATCCCAGTGATTTCGCCTTTGGCATTGTCTCCGAATGTGACGTATCCACCATCTTTTAGCATTAGTGTGGTGAATTTAGATTTATCTCCGGTCATATGCCTAGAACACCCATTGTCTAAGTATCATTTGTCTTTTCATGAGGTTGTCCTAAGGCAAACCTACAAGAAGGGTTCAATATGTTACTCTTAAGTATCCAAACTTTCTTAGGTTTCTTTATTTCAGATTTGTTTTCTTTAATTCTCCAAACTTTTTTGACTTTCACATTCTTTATTTTAAATGGACAATCAAATTTTATGTGTCCTTTTTTATTACACAAGAAGCACGTAGTGTGTTGATAGATAATAGTTGAAGATGTGCTTGCATAATACTTTGGTTCCTTAACAAAGTATCCCATATAAAGATTCTTCTTCTTTTTGTTCTTAATTCCATTAAATCCTATTTCCTCTTTATCTAATGACA
This sequence comes from Malania oleifera, assembly GCF_029873635.1. Taxonomy (NCBI): domain Eukaryota; kingdom Viridiplantae; phylum Streptophyta; class Magnoliopsida; order Santalales; family Ximeniaceae; genus Malania; species Malania oleifera. Next base: position 76,742,473 of record NC_080419.1, on the reverse strand, counting down.
TTTTTTGTTTTCCAAGCAACTTTTCAAAGTTCTCCTTTCCTTTAGTAAAATTGTAAATGATTTTATCCTTATCCTTAATTTTACTTTTAAGGTCTTTTATTTCTAAGTCTTTCTTACTTTCACCGTTTACTTGTAGTTTTATCAAATCTTGACACATCTCATTTATTTTCTTCATAAGATCATCAATATGTGACTCCTTTTATTTTTCAATTGATTTAGAAGTTTCTAGTTGATTCTTTAGTTTTTCATTTTGTTCTTTCAAGGCTATGTTTCTTTTAGTTACTTTTATGAACCTTTTATGTAATGCAAATAATTCAGCTTGAATTACTTTGTATGAAGGCATACTATCACATGAATCACTACATGACTCATCACTTGATTCCTCGAATGAACTCGAGTAGGAATTTACCTCAGCATTATAAGCCATGAAGCATATATTGGTCATTTCTTGTTCACTTCATTCGTTCTCCAATTCACTTGAGCTTGTATCATCCCATATAACTTTCATTGTCTTATTTTTTCTTCTTATTGTCTCTCTTCAGTTGTGGATAATAAGGTTTAATATGTCCAACCTTTTTACAATTGTGGCAAGTAGGAGGTTCATTCTTATTTTCCTTTTTGCTTGATTCTCCTTTTTCAGATTTTGAACCTCTAAACTTCTTAGCAAATTTCTTATTTCTTTTAAAGAACTTTCCAAGTCTCTTAACAATGAATGCTAGTTCTTCATCATCTAATTCATTTTCTTCACCTTCATCACCAGAGCTTTCTTTGGTAGCCTTAGGGCTATTTGTTGTTTTTATTTTCATCATTTCATTCATTCATTGTCATCTCATAGGTGAGAAGTGATCCAATTAATTCGTCTAGGGAGGTATTTTTAGATTTCTTCCTTCCGTAATTGCTATGGCTTTAGGTTCCCAAATAGGTGGAAGACCTCTAAGGGTTTTTCGGTTCATCTCATATGTAGAGTAGTTTTTCCCTAAGGCATTAAGGGAGTTTATTATATGCGTGAACCTAGTGTACATAATGGTAATGGTTTCATCTGGTTTCATCCTAAAGGCTTCATATTCACTAGTGAGCATGTCAATTCTATTGTCCCTTATATCAACCATCCTTTCATAGGTTACTTCCAATTTATCTTATATTTCTTTAGCTGTTTTCCATGCCAAGATGTTGACCGTATAGGTCACGCTCGATTTTGATTATAACAAATACTCATTGTATCTAATGAGTATATGAGATTATGTGCAGGAACCTCAATCATCAAGATCATAATGCGCGTGGAGCAAATGAAGCTTGAAGACCAATTCATATTTATAATTGTAATATATATTCAGCTATGTAATTGGTCTGTAATAGTAATTAGGGCTTTTTGTATGCAATAATCACACACATCACATGCATGATCAAATACGTAAGCTTATAATGAAAAAGACCATAGATGGACCTTAGGGAAGGTCGACTGACACCGAATTCTTTCGGTGCCTTCAAATTGGACCTAAAGAGACCCTAGGACACTCACCCTTGCACTCATATATGTTATGCACTTGAATAGGGTGTTTGTGAACCAAAATAGGACCGAAATGCACATTTTGTGCACTTTTGGTCAACTGATCTTGGCAATTCATTCTACCTTGGTCGATCAAAACCGGTCTGGGTCAACTAGTTGACCATAGTTCGATCGATTGAACCATGATAGATCATTTGACCCTGGTCGACCGAAACCTCTTGAGGTCAACATTTTGACCACCTGGTCAACCGAGCCCAAATTGCATTGCAACTGTCTGGTCGACCAAGGGTCCTTGGGAGAAATCCCAACTTTCTGGTCGACCGAATCACCCAGTTCAAAATAGCCTGGTCGACCGAACCTTGATAAAATGGAAAAATTGCCTCGGACATGTACGTCCGGTTGACCAAGTCCCAAGTTCAAAAATGGCTCGGTTAATCAAGCCATATGAACTTCGGTCGACCAAAAGGTTTCTGGTCGACCGGATCTCTCGGGTTGCCCTGCATTTTTACCATGGTTAACTTATTTTTATCAGGGTTAAAATACTTAAAACATCATTAATCTTTTCTAATAATCCCGACTGTGTCCCCAACGGTCATATTTCATATGGTGTCTATATATACCCTCTTATTTGGGATTATTAGTAGAAGAATAGAAAATTTGATTAGTGAAAATTTTTTGAAAATCCGAAAACCTATAATACTCATTTTCACACTAAAACCACTTATACTTACCTTATCCTATTGCTTATACTCTTTGTAAGTTGATTGAGTGCTTATTGTTATAGGTTTGCTCTCCTATTTGCATTTGATTGATTCGATTTTAACGAGAGCTAAAATGGAGTATTCTTAGGGGGCTTTGTTCATTAGCCTATCCTAAGAAGACTTGCCTAAACTTTTGAGTATTGGATTTGTGTTGCAATATTTTAGGAAGCTTGTATTTGTCTTTGTGTTGGAAAAACTCTTTCAAAACATACTCAAATATCTTGTGTGATTTTTATTGATATGTCTTAGAGAAGATATTTGTGTTTGTAATATAGATCTTTGTTGCAATATCTATTTGCACATCATTTGCTAAATACAAAGACTATACATCTTTTGCAAACCAAGCATATACGTCATCTACTATTTACGTGATTGTTATATCCCTTAAACTGATACATTTGAAACTTGCTTAACATCTTTATGTGAATCTGTTGATTGAATATCATGTGATACAAAGATTGCTTGTTGATACTCTCGCGCACTCATCACACTGATAGAAAAAACATTTGAGAGTTGAAATACTAGACCACACTGAGCTTACATATTAAATCATCTTGTGGTGTATATGACTGAGCGCATTTGAGTACATATCTGCTTTACACGAAAGCACAATCACAATACCAAATTTATTGATTGAGCAAATACTGTTGTATTTCCAGGCATGGCCTGAAGAGGGAGACTAGGCCTTTGAAATAGTCCCAGATTGGCTTAGACCCGATTAGGAAAGCTAGGTACGCCATCTTGTTAAGGCATGTAGGTCGAGGTCAACCCCACTAATTGACTAGGTTGTAAAGGTTGAGGTCAGTCCTGTGCTAATTGAGCTGGTTGTAATCGGTGCCACTCCACCCTTAAGTGAGCCTTTAGTGGAATCCTTGGGCTTGCAAGCTAGAGGTGGGGACGTAGGCACAGTTGGCCGAACCCCAATAACATATCGTGTGTCTGTTTACATTTCCGCACTTTATATTTACCGCACATATATGTTATGGTATGAATGATGTGCATGATTTAAATTCCGCATATTTTATTCATCAGCACATTTGGAATTGTGTAGAAAGAACCCAGGTTACCAAATCATATTAACTTTTGACTTAACCTAGGAGAAAAGTTTAAATTTCCAATTCACCCCCCCCCCCCCTTCTTGGGAATACTCCAATTCTAATACATGACCCTATTGAATTCATTTATATTAAGGGCACAATATAATGCATTTATAGCACTTGAGTTAACTTGTTACATCTTTTGATTGTTTTCGGTCATATCTTTTTCTTCTTTGGGTACTTCTTTTCCATCTACAAGTTTGGTAGGGAAAATAATGACCATGTGTGACAACCTTCCGTGCTTTCCAATCCATAGTTTGTAGGTAGATTCTCATTCTTTGTTTCGAAAAAGTATAGTTAAAACCACAAAATTTAGAAGGCCTAGTTGAGGATTGACCCTCGGCAAAGGGAGCTATGCCTACATGTGCCATAAAGATCTTTCCGTAGCTTCTAGGTTAAGATTTGCTACAACCTTGCTCTGATACCAATTGAAAACTAAGTTGTAGTCCTAAGAGGGGGGTGAATTGGGTTTATAAAAATTTCTTTAAGAATCTTTTTATAAATTCTTTCTCAACCTTTTTATATTCAACAATGACAAAATGTAATGTTTAAGTTTGAATCACTGGACCAGCTGAAAATCGAATTCAAATTTTAAAACTCTATGAATGAGTATATCAACTTGATCTTACAGCAATTTCAATCAACACCTAAGTATTGAATTCACAATGTAATACTTTCAACTTTTGAATATTTCAATCCACTCAACAAGATCGAATTGATTTCAATATGAAAGAATTCAACCAAACATCCAAAACTTAGAAATTAAATAAGTTTGATTAATCAATGAATCAATGAGTCTTTGGGTGTTTATCAATTAACGTACTCCGTTACAGTTTCCGCAATAGATATTGATTAACCAATGTACTTCCTTTCGGTTTCCACAAATCCCAAAAGCAAATCAATTTTCAGCAATTTAATTCACACCCACGCAGTTTATAGATTTGAAACAAACAACCACGCAGTCATATGCTGAAATTTAAAGAGAGTAAGGAAGATAGTGAGACTGAGATTTTTACGTAGTTTGACTATACCTGCCTACCTTAGGCACACCACCTAAGGATTCCACTATAACACTTATTTATGGGCGGAGTAAACCTTCTATAACACTCCTTTAATAGGTTGGAGCCCTCCTCTCCAAGCGATTCCCCACGCTCGGTACGACGTTTCAAGAACCCTCAACTGTCAAGAAAACAAGAACTATTTCTTGCGTACAAGAATTACTCTCAAACAAAGCATATTAGTACAGGATATAGCACAAATAATCAATACTTCAATGTAAATATTAATGAAGAATAGAATTGAAGCTCAAAGAGTATATCACTAGGAACTTTCTTTGATTGATTCAAAATTCAGAAGTTTTGCTAAGAGATTAGTGAACAATAACTCAGTAATTCTCAGAAAATCTCAACAAGTAGATGTGTGCAAGAAGGCTTTAAGTAAGTATGAGCAATATAGGCTTGAAATCAGATTTTTGATTCTTGGTATTTAATTTGATTTGAGAAATCATGTATTTATAGAGCTAAAAAGTCATATTTTCATGTTCCCCAAGTTACTTGGAGTGTTTCCTAAGTTTTGACAAAGTTTGGGGCACAAGCAACTCATTTTGGAAACATTTAAACGCTGTTTTAAGACTAGGCGTTACGAAGGTCAATTGACTGAACTCATTAGGGTCAGTTGTTTGATTTTGAATTTCAACATATTTTCAAAGTCAGTATGGGTTCAGTCGCCTGAACTCTCAAGGGTTAGTCGACTAAGCCTATTCTATTTCCCAACTTTAAATTAGTAAAAATGTCAATCATTTGACCAATCAAGGGTCAGTCGCCTGAACAGTTAAAACACTGTTTTTAAACCTTATTTCCAAAAACCTCTTGCCAACTTATTTAGATACTTTTAAAAGATATTTTCAACGGTTTTCAAAATAAGGTCTCTAAGTCCATAGTTAACCCTAATGAGCTTCAAAATATTCATTTTGATATTTAAATGAAGTATTATACAAGACTTCCTTAAGATTTTAAAACTTTCTAAGTTTGAAGTCTTCATATATATCTTTACTTTTAGTCCATCTTGTTTTGACCTTCAATATCCTTTAAGCTTCCATAATATTTGTTTGTATTTGACTTTTTAAGCTTCCTTTTGATCTCTTGTTGTTGGAGTATGAGCTTTTAATAATCACTTGTGATCTTGGACTCTTAATACTTGAACTTTTGAACTTCATATACTTGATTTCCTCAAATGTCATTACTTAAACCACAACAGGTTAAATTTACCTTGATTTGTTATCATCAAAATAAGATTTGAAAGTCATGTTAGGTCAACACAACCAATAATAATTTAGTGAGATATTTTAAAAAATCAAAATTCTAAAAAAAAAAGGATTTGGATTTTGGAACCAATAGAGGGCACAATGATCTCTTTTAATATTATAATATATATATTATGCATATGTAAGTATAAGTTACTCAATAATAATAAGGGTAAGACACTAACCTCCCATGAAGTTTGGTAAAAAGACAATGACCTTCTCTGACCTTAAGATTTTAAGAATTTCACTAACCTCGTCTAAAATTTGTTTAAAAGAGATTGTCCTCCTCTTATATTATACAAAAACATAATTTAAAAAAAAAAAAGATTTTTGCCTTTTTGGCAAATTCCATAGAAGGTCTAATATTTTTTAAATCTAAAAAAATATTTATGTCATTTTTGAAATTTCAAGAGAGAATTCTTTATTTATTTTTTAACAAACCTTTAAGCTGGTGAATATTTTTGCCTTAATAATATCATCCCCTTCGTTTATGTTAATTGAATTGATTATAGACATAGTGGGCTGTGGGGCCTTTGATTAGCACACTTAGACAAAGCGCACTGAACTACATTGTTATGTAATTTACGTATACATCAAACCCTTGTTCAGCTCCTAGCCTCCTATTACAACAGTGTTTCTATTAGTTTATTATTTATCCCTTTACTTTTGAAAAATTGCTCCCACAATAATTCGCATATCTCACGTGGGCCGAATGACGAATTAATGTATTTATAGTTGGTAATTAATACACAAATAATAATAATAATAATAATATTAAAGGATTGATTTACTAGATCTGCGGGCCATGCAAATTATTATTGACACAACTTTTATCTAGAAGCATTTGGTAATTAACAGTCTCAACTTGAAACCTTTTAATTATTGGTGAGGTACACCTAATTTATCTTATTATGGCACATGTCTTTTCTTCATATAAGCCAATGTATTTTTATTGCACAATGTTGGCATCTTGCATGGCATCTTGGAAATTTATAAATTCAAACAGCAAAACAGGACTTGACAAATTGTCCAATTATTAATGACAAAATGTTAAGTAATAATTGGAAAGGATTGATTAATTAATCCTAGTTTAGTTTTATGGAATATTTTTCTCGTGTATCTGGCCTATCTGAAATGATAAACATCTAAATAATGAGTGGTTCCTCTAAGGTTTAATATTGTTTTTTCTAAATAAATAATTATTGAGTTCATTTCTAAATTGTAATCACTTTAAAAATTGATTTATCTTATATACATTCTTTTAACTTGACTGATTTAAATTGATATTTAGTAAAGATTAGAGGTAATCATTTATTGATCTTATAGGTCACACCCGATTTTGATAATGACAAATACTTATTGTATTTAATGGATGTTTGAGGATATGTGCAGGTATACAATTGACAACTCAAAATGATGGCACAAGAAGTAAAAGTTGGAGGCCCTCAACATCCTATTAATGTTGTATTTAAATTCTTTATTAATTATGGGTCTGTAATAGTAAATAGGGGTCTGGATTATAATAATTATTTGCATCACCTGCATGGTATGATAGGTAAGCTCAAAAAGAAAAATGCCTAGAATGACCCTAGGACACTTATACATGCATAAATAATTATGGTCAGGTGGATATGGTAATTACATAAGGAAAAAGAATCGAAATGCACTTAAGTTGCATGTTCGGTCGACCGTACTGCACAAGTACGATATGACCTAGTCAACCGAATTGGGACTGGGTCAACTATTTGATCACTGCCCGATCGATTGAGATATGCCAGTTCATTCTCACCCGGTCGACCGAACTCTCTCAGAGTTAACTCTTTGACCTTACGGTCGACCAAGTCAAAGTCTTAGGCCAACGCCTTGGTTGACCAAGTTCCTACGTGCGAGAACTCAACATTCCGGTCGACTGAACTACTAGTTCGAAAGCTCCCGATCGACCAAACAACGCTAAAAAGGAAAATCGCCTCTGGAACCTGGTTGACCAATCGACAGAACTTCTAGTTTATTTCTTACCTAGTCAACCGAACTTGCACAGCTCCGTCAACCAAACCTGCCTTCGGTCGACCGGTGCTCTCGGGTTGCCCCAATATTTTTACTGTGGTTAAAATAATAAAACAAGGTTAATTTGGTTAAATTGTATTAAAACATTTATAATAATTCCATATGTGTCCTAAACGGTTATATTTTTGGGGAAGTCTATATATACCCCCTCATTTGGAATCATCAACAACAAGATTAGCACACTTGATTTGTGATTTTTCTATGAATTCCAAAATCATTATCTCTCACTTCCAAGTATCCTAGCCTCATACTTACCTTGCCATATTGCCAAAATTCCATTTGTAAGTTTGAATTGATTGTTCTTATCTTATAGGTTTGCTCTCTCAAATCTTTGATTGTTTGATATTATTTTGTTTGAGAGCAAGACGTAAAGTTTTCTTAGAAGGCTTTATTGATAATTCTTTTCTAAGAAGACTTTACTTGAGCTTTTAAGCATTGCACTATCAGTGCAATATCTTAAGAAATTCTTATTCGATTTTGGTTGCTAAAAATCTTTTCAAAACATTTTCAAATATCTCGTGTGTTTCATTTTGAGAAAAATTCTTGGAGAGATAATTGTTTACGTGCTAAAGATCTTTGTTGTAATATTCCATGAGTAATATTATTTGTTGAACACAAAGATCAAATAGTTTTTGCAAACAAAATCTATACATCTCCTGAGCTATATACATTGAAAAAAATCATCTATTGAGATATCTGAAGTGTGGCTAATATCTTTGTTTGAGCATTGTGATTGAATATATTGTCTAATACAAAGATCATATTATTTGCACTCTCACGCACTGATTGCAACGCTTGAATAAATATTTGAGAGTAGTCATCTAAGACCACATTAAGCTTACTTCATTATATCATTTGGTAGTGTATGAGATTATTTATATTGGGTACAAATCTGCTTTACATGAATTCATAAACACTGTAACATTTTATTGTGAACATTCTGTTGTGTTTCCAAGCGCGGCCTGAGGGGGTGGTAATCCAGCCCAGTAAGGAATGGTTGTAAAGGTTGAGGTCTACCCCATGCTAATTGACATGGTTTGTTTAGGTTCCGCTCCACCCGTTTAAGTGAGCATTATAGTGGTAATCCTTGTGCTTGTTAGCCAAGGTGATGACGTAGGCAATTTTTTGAATTTCGATAACATTTTTGCATGTCACTGCTCTTTACTGCTTTCTAGTGCATGCGTAGTTAATTAAATTTTATTATTTAATTTCCTATGCATATTATAATTGATTTACTTTACTTGCACTAGATTGACCATAGGGTTGTGAATATATTGCTGTTAGGATACCAACCTAGGACATTAATTTTAAAAGTACCAATTCACCCCCTCTCTTTGGATCATGATAAAACTAACAATTGGTATCAGAACCACGTAGCATAGACTAGTAGTTATTTTGCAAAAGATCTTATATGGCTTATAGCTCTGTGACCCCTTTCCTTGAGGGACCATCATCCACACGACCTTCGATTTTCAGTGGTGTTAATTACACATTCTAGGAAATAGAGGATGCACATCTATCTCCAAAATACTCATTGGAAGGTGTGGAGGATCGTCTCTAGGGAAAATTATGTTCCTATGAAAATAGAGGGTACAACTAGAGTTTCTAAAACTGAGGAAGAATATGATGATGAGGATATGAAAGCTGTTAGTTTGAATGTCACTACTATGAACATTTTGTATTGTAGTCTTGATGTAAATGAGTTTAATAGAATTATGGCATGTGCTACTGCAAAAGAAATCTGGGATAAGTTAGAAGTCACATATGAGAATACTAGAGATGTGAGAGATAATAGGATAGATATGTTGAGTAGTGAATATGAGGTCTTTAGGATGAATGTGGGTGAGTCCATTCAGAACATGTACACTAGATTCACACACATCATAAACTCACTGTATGCATTAGAGAAGACCTATCCCACATATGAGATGATTAAGAAGATCCTTAGAGCTTGGCCTCCTATTTGGGAAGCCAAGGCTACAACCATTTTTGAGGGTAGAGACCTTAAGGCCATGACAATAAATGAATTGATAGGTTCCCTGATCACCTATGAATTAGCTATAAATGAGAGAGTTAACAAACACAATGGGGCGAAGAAAGTGACTACATTGAAAACCTTCACTAACACATCTAGTGAATGCATCGAACCTGACATCGATGATGATATGACCATGCTAACTAGAAAATTTAGAAGATTCTTCAGGAAGAACAGAAAGTCATACAAAATATATAGGGAGCCTACATCTGAGAAGGAAGAGTCTAGCAAAAGAAAAGAAGAATCAAATGCTCCCACGTGTTACAATTGCAACAAAGTTGGGCACATCAAGCCGAACTGCCCACTACTAAAAAAGGAGGTCAAGAAAAAGGAGAAAGCCATGAAGGCAGGGACCTCATGGGATAAATTAAGTAGCAGTGACTCAGAATCAGACCACAGCGACTCAGAGCTTGCTAATCTATGCTTGATGGCACACGGTGATGAGGTATCGTCCTCTTGTTCATTATCTTCATATTATTCATCTGATGATCATGATTCTGATTGCATGTCTACATTTAGAGAATTACAATGTGAATATACTCGTGTATCTAAACTGTTAGGTAAAATGACCAAAGAAAATGATGATTTGAAAAAGAAATGTGAAAATTGGTCAAAATTGTTTGGTATTGAAAAAACTTTTCATGCTTCGATTTTAAAAGAAAAAGATGTGACTATTGCTAAGCTTGAGAGGAAATTAGAGGATAGCTCCAAAATCATTTTTAAATTCACCGAGGGCAAACGCATTTTTGAAAAACTACTTGGTGCTCAAATAAATTCTCTGAGTAAAGAGGGTCTAGGTTTTAATGGCGTTGAAAATGTTAGACGACCTAATCTTTACTTGGGACATTTCACACTTGAATCAAAATCTCAAGTCCCACCTAAAGAACCTATGTGTAGAATGAAATGTTTTAAATGATAACAAATTGAGCATATTCAATTTGATTGCCCACTTAGGAATAAGCATGTGAAAATTAGAAGAGTGTGGGTTGTTAAGGGTGATCCGGTTACTAACCCCCATGGACCCAACAAAATTTGGGGACCAGCATTAGTTACTAAGTTTATTTTGAAGGTATGCTTAAAATTGTCCTCCTCCAAGGACAGGTGGTACCTGGATAGCGAGTGCTCATGGCACATAACTGGCGACAAAAGAAATTTTGCATCAATCATTCCCAAGGATGGAGGATATGTGATGTTCGGCGACAATGCAAAGAGGCACATCATCGGCGTAGGTAAGGTTGGTAAGGATCCTTCCCTTGTTATTTATAATGTTTTATTAGTTGATGGGCTGAAGCATAATTTGTTAAGCATAAATCAATTGTGTGATAAAGGATATAAGGTATCATTTGAAAATGATAAATGCATAGTTGAAAATAAATCAGACCACAAAGTGCTTTTTACTATAGATCGCCATGAAAATGTTTACACTACATCTTTTGATAACATAGTTTTGCAACAAGTAACTTATTTTTCTACAATAAATGAAGTTGGTTGGTTATGACATAGGCACTTAGATAGCATGGACTTATTGTCAAAACTAGTAAGAAAAGAATTAGTAAAAGGCTTGCCTAAAATGTCATTTGTAAAAGATAAAATTTGTGATGCATGTCAAATGGGTAAGCAAACAAAATCTAGTTTTAAGAAAAAGAAATTTATATCTACCATTTGACCACTTGAAATGCTTCACTTGGATTTGTTTGGTCCTAATTTTGTACAAAGTCTTGGTGGTAAGTCATATGCTTTTGTCATTGTTGGTTATTTTTCTAGGTTCACATGGGTGCTATTTCTCTCACATAAAAATGAATCATGTGAACAATTTACCAAACTTTGTAAGAGAATTCAAAATGAAAAGGGCTATAAGATAACTCATATAAGAAGTGATAGAGGCACGAAATTTAAAAATGAGGGCATAGAAAATTATTGTGTCTTAGAGTGCATATCACATAACTTTTCTGCACCTAGGACCTCTCAACAAAATGGTGTGGTAAAAAGAAAGAATATGTCACTACAAGAAATGGGTAGACCTATAGTGAATGAACATAACTTACCTAAATATTTTTGGGTCAAACCATAAATACTGCTTGTTATGTTATGAACAAGATGTTGATTAAACTGTCAATTAATAAAATCCCTTATGAATTGTAGAACAACCATAAACCTAATATTTCCTATTTTTCATGTTTTTGGTTGTATATGTTTTGTGCTTAGGTATAATGAACATCTAGGGAAATTTGACTCTAAATCTGATGAAGGCATTTTCCTAGGTTATGCTCTTAATAGTAAAGCATATAGGGTTTTCACTAAAAGAACATTGACTATCATTGAATCTATCGATGTTGTGTTTGATGAATCTAATCCATTTTCTAAGAAAGATGATGAAGATGATATTGATATTAGAAAATTCTTAGAAAAATTATCTATAGAAAATAACACAAGTGAAAATTCAGAAGTAAATGATAAATCATCTGAAGATAATGAAAATGAAATTCAAGAGTTGCCTAGAGATTGGAAATTTATTGGGAAGCATCCTATAGATCAAATCATAGGTGAATCATCCTGTGGTGTAGCCACAAGATTCTCCTTGAAGAACCTAGTGAGTCATTATGTTTTTTTATCCCAAGAAGAACCTAAAAGTATTAAAGAAGCTATAGAAGATGAGTCTTAAGTGATGTCCATGCAAGAAGAACTTAATCAATTTGAAAGAAGTAGAGTGTGGACCTTAGTTCCTAGGCCTAATGATCACACCATTATTGGAACCAAATGGGTATATAGAAATAAGAAAGATGAGAATGGGATAGTAACTAGAAATAAAGTTAGACTAGTTGCCTAATGTTATAATTAGGAGGAGGGGATAGACTTTGATGAAACATATGCTTTTGTTGCCAGGTTAGAAGCCATTCATATGATACTTGCTTATGCCGCTTTTAAAAATATTAAATTGTTTCAAATGGATGTTAAAAGCACTTTTCTAAATGGCTATATTAATGAGGAAGTATATGTAGAACAACCACTCGGTTTTGAACATAAATATCCAAATCATGTTTACCGGTTGTCTAAGGCCTTGTATGGATTGAAACAAGCTCCTAGTGCTTGGTATGAGAGGTTTAGTGGTTTTCTGCTACAAAATGGGTTTACCTGTGGCAAGATTGACACTACACTTTTATCAATTTAAAAATGATGATATGCTCATTGTTCAAATTTATGTGGACGATATCATTTTTGGAACCACTAATGATGAGTTGTGTAATGAGTTTGTTAAATGCATGCAAAGTTAATTTGAAATGAGCATGATGGGTGAACTTAGTTTCTTCTTAGGGCTGCAAATTAAACAAGTTGAATATGGAACTTTCATATGCCAATCTAAATATGTCAAAGACTTGTTAAAGAAATTTAATATGGAAGATTGTAAAATTCTTGGTACCCTTATGAGTTCATCCATTAAACTTGATAAAGATGAGCAAGGAATCCCAGTTGACGTGAAATTGTATCATGGCATGATTTTGAGTCTTCTATATCTCACTGCTAGTAGGACTGATATTATGTTTAGTGTGTGTATGTGCGCTAGGTTTTAGGCTGCTCCTAAGTAATCTCATCTATTAGCTGTTAAACGAATCCTTAGGTAGTTAAGTGGAACTGTAGAGTTAGGCTTATGGTACCCTAAGCATACTACCTTTGAGATTGTGAGTTATACTAATGCTGACTTTGTCGGTAGTAAGGTTGATAGAAAGAGTACAAGCGGCACTTGTCATTATTTAGGATAATCTCTCGTTTCTTGGTTCTCTAAGAAACAAAACTCAGTTGTCTTGCCCACAGCTGAAGCAGAATATATTGCAGTTGAAAGTTTTTGTACTCAAACTCTTTATATGAAACAACAACTTATGGATTTTGCATTGCACTATGATACAGTATCAATTAAATGTGATAATACTAGTGCAATCAACATCTATAAAAATTCTATCTCACATTCACGAACTAAACACATTGAAATTAGACATCACTTCCTTTATGATCATATACAGAACGGGGATGTGGCTTTTGAGTTTGTATGCACTAATGAGCAGTGGGCGGACATCTTCACTAAACCACTTCCCGAAGATAGGTTCATACAAATTAGACGTGAATTAGGGCTCATGCATAATAGAGATGCTTCCTAGATATTTCATAGTTTGCATAAATTAAGGGGGAGCTTTCAAATAACTTTAAAAGTCTAACAACTAATATTACCGTTGATATCTTTTAGTGGCTTAGACTTTGTGAAAATTGATTGTGGCTTGCAATGCATAATTCTTATATCTACTGCCAAATGATGCTTGCACTTATGTTTTACATTTTGATCATACTGGAACTGTTTAAGTAGTTGTGGATAAATTTCTAGGTCTATAAACTCAAAATAGGTCATTTTTATACAGGATTTGTTTTAGAATGTCCTATTTTCAAACGACACACTGCTGAAAATTTTCAAAAATTTTCCAAACTTATTGTGTATAAAAATGATTTTTACCTATTGCCAAAAGCTGTAATTTTTATGGCCCTTTTTTCTGTTACCAAAACGGTGAGATGAAGAGGAAAAAAATTAGGTTGAAATTAGGTTGCACTTAATGTATATTGTTAGGGGGAGTCATCTGTGACTATACCTATATTTTTTGCATGGTGTATTTGTCATCATCAAAAAGGAGGAGAATGTTGACCTTATAGGTCACCTCCAGTTTTGATAATAACAAATACTTGTTATATTTGATAGATGTTTGAGGATATGTGCAGGTACACAATTGGCAACTCAAAATGATGGCACAAGAAGTAAAAGTTGGAGGCCCTCAAGATCCTATTAATGTTGTATTTAAATTCTTTATTCATTATGGATCTATAATAGTAAATAAGGTCTGGATTGTAATAATTATATGCATCACCTGCATGGTATGATAGGTAAGCTAAAAAAGAAAAAGGCCTAGAATAACCCTAGGACACTCATACATGCACAAATAATTATGGTCATATGGATAGGGTGATTACGCAAGGAAAAAGAGCCAAAATGTACTTAAGTTGCATGTTCGGTAGACCGTACTACACAAGTACAATATCACTTGGTTGGCCGAATCGGGACTGGGTCAACTATTTGACCACTGCCTGATCGACCGAGATATGCCAGCTCATTCTCACTCGGTCGACCAAACTCCCTTATAGTCAACTCTTTAACCTTACGATCGACCGAGCCAAAATTTTAAGCCAACGCCCTGGTTGACCGAGTTCCCACGTGTGTGAACTCAACGCTCCGGTCGATTGAACTACTAAGTTCAAAAGCTCCCAGTCAACCGAAGCTCGCTAAAAAGGAAAATCGCCTCGGAACCTGGTTCATCGGTCGACCGAACTTCTAGTTCATTTCTTACCCGGTCGACCGAACTTGCACAACTCGATCAACCGAACCTGCCTTCGGTCAACCGATGCTCTCAGGCTGCCGCAATATTTTTACCATGGTAAAAATAATAAAACGGGGTTAAATTGGTTAAATTGTATTAAAACATTTATAATAATTAAATATGTGTCCTGAACAGTTATATTTTTGGGAAAGTCTATATATACCCCCTCATTTGGAATAATTAGCAACAATATTAGCAAACTTGATTAGTGATTTTTTTCTGAATTCCAAAATCATTCTCCCTCACTTCCAAGTATCCTACACTCATACTTATTTTGCCATATTGCCAATAATCCATTTGTAAGTTTGAATTGAGTGTTCTTGTCCTATAAGTTTTCTCTCTCAAATCTGTGATTGTTTAATATTATTTTGTTTGAGAGCAAGGCTTCAAGTTTTCCTAGGAGACTTTATTGATAAGTCTTTCCTAAGAAGACTTTACTTGAGCTTCTTAGTATTGCACTATCATTAGAATATCTTAAGGAGTTCTTATTCGATTTTGGTTGTTAAAAATCTTTTCAAATCATTTTCAAATATCTCGTGTGTTTCATTTTGAGAAAAATTCTTGGAGAGATATTTGTTCATGTGCTAAAGATCTTTGTTGCAATATTCCTTAAGTAATATTATCTGTTGAACACAAAGATCAAATCATTTTTGCAAACAAAATCTATACATCTCTTCAGCTTTATATGTTGAGAAAAATCATCTGTTGAGATATATGAAGTGTGGCTGTTGGCTTTACAAGGCTTAACATCTTGTTTTGATGATAACAAATAAGTAGAACTTAACATGCTTTGTTTAAGTGATGTATTTTCAGGAATCACTAATGAATGCAAGGTTAAAGTATTTATGAAAGCTTATATTTCAAAGAAGGATGATCAATATGAAGCTTAAAGCATGGATTCAAAGATGGATTTAAAGATAAAGCTTGAAGATCATGAGAGCATAAGGATTAAAGAGAACTTGATGAAAGCTTAAAGAAAGATGAAGCAAGCATAAAGACCTCAAGGAATTCAAGAATTGAAAATTTGAAAGTGTCTACAGGAAATTTCATGTAAGTACTTTAAATAATTTGAATATGGATACATGAAGCTCTTAGGTTAATTTATTGGACCGAAAAACTAAAGGGTGCTCAAAGCTGACAGCAGCTTTGTGTTCCACCAGTAAACTTCCTGAACTATGACAGGCGCTTGGGTGGTCAAGCCAGGCAACTAGCTATGTCCTAGTAGGTGACTGCCACCCTACTGCCCCTTTAAAAACAACATGGCAGGCGACTGCCAAGAACATAATTTTAAAAAAACCTCAACGGAAACATTTTTTAAATGGTTTGCTTGGGGCTCAAACTTTGTGAAAACTTGGGGAATACTCCAAGTCACTTGGTGATCAAGTTACATACCTTTTAAAGTCTATAAATAAGCCTCAAAGATCACTGAATCAATGCACCAAGAATTCAAATTTAGCAAAAATTCAAAATCTCTCTCAATTGCTCTCAAATTCTCAAGGCTCTCTTTGATTCTCAACTTGCATGAATTCAACTAAGTTTTTGCTGATTTTCTTCCACTGGAATTACGCTACAAATTCTAAATCTTTCAATCATTGAAAGAATTAATGGTGATATACTTCATTGAGCTTCAAGTTAATTTCCATATTGTTATTTACTTTGAAGTATATTATAGTTCTAAATTGTTATACCAATCAGCTCTTTGAGGAGAAAATTCTTTGTACACAAATATTTGATTTCTATCTTGTATATTGATGATTCCAAGGATTGTTTGGATCGTTGGCTAAGCAAGGGGATATTGCTTAGAGAGGCGAGCTCTAACCTAGTTAAGGAGTGACCGAACAAAGGGACATCGTTTGGAGAAGGCATGCTCTAGCCTTAACCAGGGAGTGTTGTAAATGTATTATTCCGCTTGTTAAAGGAACATATTTATTGAATCCTTTGGTGGTTTGCCAAAGTCAAGGACTTAGGCTAGGTATAAGCTGAACCTCGTAAAAATCTCCGTCTCATTCTCTCTTTCCCTTACTCTTTATTTTCAGCATATTTAAATTGCATGGATGGTTTAATTGATAATCATATATGCTACGTAATATAGAAATCAAGTAAACTTGAAGTCTAATTTTGATTTGGGTTGTGGAAATCGAAAGGGAGTACGTTGGTTATACCATACCTTGTGGAAACCATATGAGAGTACGTTACTTGGTTAACAACCCAAGGATAAATTAACTGAGAGTTTAGTTGAGTTCTGAATATTGAGAAGAGTGTAGATATTTTGTTGATTGGATGATATATTGCACATCATATTAAATAAGTAAAACCATATATACAGGGCTTATATAAACAAACAAACTATTTTAAGTGCTTACATCACCAAAGTGGTGTATGTGTTAATTTTGGTTTGATTGTTTACTTTTAATTTATGATTGATTGATTGGCTTGGCTATTTGGTTGAATAATTGATTACTTGTTTGGCTTAGCAATAGTATTGTTGATTGGATAAAAGAATCTAAGTTCTTTTGTGATTAAAGAGTTAAACAAACAAATCAAGAATTGTTTAAAAGAAATAAAAGAAGTTTAAGAATTCTCAAAAAGAATTAAAAAAAAAAATTTTTAAATCCATTTCACCCCCCTCTTGGGACTACACCTTACTTTACAGTGGCTAATATCTTTGTTTGAGCATTGTGATTGAATATACTGTCGAATACAAAGATAATATTATTTGCACTCTCACGTATTGATTGCAAAGCTTGAATAAATATTTTAGAGTAGTCATCTAAGACCACATTGAGCTTACTTCATTTTGGTAGTGTATGTGATTGTTTATATTAGGAACAAATCTACCTTACATGAAAGTATAGTCACTGTACCATTTTATTGTGAACATTATGTTGTTTTTCGAGGAGTGGCCTGAGGGGGTGGTAATCTAGCTCAGTAAGGATTGGTTGTAAAGGTTGAGGTCAGCCCTATGGTAATTGACCTGATTTGTTTAGGTGCCGCTCCACCCGTTTAAGTGAGCATTATAGTGGTAATCCTTGTACTTGTTTGCCAAGGCGGGGATGTAGGCACTTTATCGATCCTCGAAAACATTTCTGCATGTCACCCATTAGCTATAATGAGTATTTGTCCTAATCAAAACTGGGCTTGACCTGTAAGGTCAACATTCTCCCTTTTTTTTTATGTTGACAAATACAACTAGTAAAAATATGGGTTTAAGCCTAAGAAGGCTCCCCCTATCAATATGCATCCACTTATTTTAGCCCAATTATTTTACCCAATTATTTTTGCCTCTCCATCTCCCCCTTTTGGCAATAGCAAAAAGGGCTATAAGAGTTAAATACTTTAGGCAAAGGGTAAGTGTTACATTTATACACTATAAGTTTTGGAAAGATTTTAAAAAAATTTGGCAGAGTGCGGTTTTTAAATTGGATTTTCCAAAACAAATCCTGTATAATTGTAACATGTTTGAGTTTATATGTCCTAGTAGTTTATCAACAACTACTTGAACAGTTCCAGCAGAATCACACAATAAAACATACAACTCAATATTATCATGCAATAGATGGAAGAATGATACACACAAGCAAAAATAATTTTACTAAGTCTAATCCAATAAGAAATACCAACAATTATAGTGTAGTTAGACTTGTAGATTTTACTTGAAAGCTCCTTAAATATATGATGATTATGTGAAGATGAGATTTAATTTTAATTTGGTTTTCACTCATCCTTTTGAAAAAAATTTAAAGTTAATTTTATCATAATCATTTTTGGTGGCCAAAATAAAAATGTATTTTCACAAGGTATAGTATAATGAAAGCATGTTGGCCTAATACCAAGTGTTACAACTGCGTGGTAGAGGAGATACTAACTGTTAAGATACCACTTGTTAGAGTACCACATAGTTAACGTATTTTTCAAATGATATATAGAATGAAGGCACAATACATATTTATTTCTCAGGGCCTAATGATTTTAATGGTAAGTGACTCCTCATAAGAATATGCATTTTCTTTATAAATTAACTTAAGTATAATTCACATACTATTTTAGAAACACAACTCAAGTTTTAAGAAAATATGCATTTAGAAAAGATATAGAGTTATGTGTAATAATTTTCAAAAATTTTGGCAACACTTTGTTTGAAAATGTGATCAATCCATAAGAACCTGCCAATGTAAGCACTTTAAGTATATACGCACAATCAGCTCCAGGGCATTTAAAGATTTGAAGAAAATAAGCCAAGCATGAGTATTTAAAATCTAAGATCAAAATTCATTTGCACACGAGATATTTAATCATTTCAGCCTTTTAGGCAAATGTCTATAGAAAATTTGGCAGTATGCTGGCTGTAAACAAGACATTTCACAAAATTAACCTGCACAAAATTGATTCTCAAATAGCAGTATCTAAAGAGTTTAAGGCATGTGAGAACCTAAATCTACTAATTGGCACTTCTCATCAATTGCATATGCCATGCAGGAGGCATTCTATACTAAGCATGCATTTTAGTAGTATAGTTATCCAAGCACAAAAACTCATGCAATCCTGAATACTATCAAATATATATGATCATAAGAAAAAGCACAAACATCACAGGATAGTATCTATGTGTGTGTGTGGTGAGTGCGATCATCATAACAAAACAAAAACAAAGATAAAATTTGTTTTATAAGTACAAACCATATGATATGAAATAAAATGAATCACAACCATAAATCCTAATCTATAGACTGCTCTCCTGGGCTTAGATTTCTCCCCCATCAACACCACCGTTGTCACCATCACCTACATCAAAATCAAAGTCTATGGTCATCCGATGTCTCTTGTCTTGCATCTCCTAAATCCGGTCATTTAGCTCGTTGAAGTTAACTGCGATGGTCCTCTCCAAATTTGTGAACCGGCTAGCAGTGGAGATGGAGAACTATCGGAACTTGTCATGAAGTGCAGTGGATGACGATGCAAGATGTCACAAATCTGACTCGAATGATCCTCTAAACTGTCCAAAAGAATCAGAGAGGTTGGTGATGGCAGCCATTAGATCCACGTTCGACGGCTGCGCGGGCTATGGTGGAAACTTCTGTAGGAGCCTCCTTCTGTGCTGCAGCACCCCTAGATGGCAACCAGATGTTGCCGACCAGCTCATACCCCATAAGTCTCAGGGTGATGGAAGAAAATATATCAGCAAACCTCCTTCTCTTTAGTGTAGCCACATCGGTGTGGGTGAATCCTATGGATCGAAACAGCTTGTTCAAAATCCCTCTGCATGGCATAATAATCTTGTGGCCAATCGTTTTGGCCATCATCCATCGTATTATCAAGCTCGGTAGATCTAGCTTTTTGCAAGCAAACAAGTACCACATATTAAAGCAGTCTAAGAAAGATACATGCACTCTAGAACTTGCCTTGGGCAAGATATTATATGTGATCAAGTGGTGCACGACTTTGGCCTCTAAAGTAAACTGCTTATATTGTGGGGGATGATTTTTACTGGCTACACGTGGATCGGACATGGTTAGGTTTGCAAATGTGGCAACCATAAAATCCTATTTGTGGATCCAGGAAGTTATCGAGTTTTGGCCCTCAAAGTCTTCGCGATCTATATCTAGGACATCAGAAAGATACTGTGCATCGAAACGAACGTCTGTCTTTAATACTCTAGAGAAATATCCATTCTCGTCATTTCCCCGATTCGCATAAAATAACCCAACATATGTTGGGTAGTGGCCACTAAACTAATATGAAATGAAAATTTTCCAGCCTTTATTCATGAAAATTTTAAAATATTGATCCATAAATTTCAAGTCTAGAATCTTACCTAGCATTGCTTCTTTAGGACGAAACTCCTGCATGTATCGGATCTTGGAGAGATTCATCAAAAAGTAGTCATCCTCAACTTGTGCCAAATTGGGGGTTTCAATATGCTCATTTTGATAAGCCATGGGTGTAAGATGAAAGAGGTTTGGCACTAGTCTAAGGATATTGGCTGATGTTTGGAGGAACAATGAAGAAGGCTCTGAAATTTTTTACGAAAAATGAGCTTTGAATGTGAAGAAGGTATATATATAGAGTTGTTTGGTCGACTAGGAATGGATTCGGTCGACCGACGATTCAAATTCTTCACAAACCGACACTATTCAGTTGACCGGATAGAATTTGGACGGAAATGGACGGTCGACCGAGGTGGCGCACTGTCCCTTTGTTCGATTGACCAAGAGAAAACAAAAATAATTCGGTCAATCGGAGTGGAGAAGCTTATAGAGGGTTGGTCGACCATAAAGTCAAAAGTTAGAGGGTCGATCGAATGGGAGATCTAGTTTAGTCAATGCTCGGTTGACCGAGCATAGTAAATTTCTCTGATTTAACTTTATTTTGACTAAAAATTCTCCTTAAGTTCAGATTTGATATGTTATATATATTTTCTCATTAACATGATTCTTAAGGATCCTTGGTGAAGTAAAATCATACAATTAAGACACAAACCAAGATTTGACAGATTAGACATAGATTACTTGCTAATCTTGCAGTTACCACAACCCCTAAACTCAGAGACTAACAAAGGATCAATTAGAAGATGATTTCACTTAAAATGCACTTTTCCTTAAGTTCTATGGGATTCTCTATCATAACTAACCAACCCATTTCTCTTCCCAAGCCTCTGGCACTTCTCGATAGACAATTAGGATTAATGTGCCCCTTTCTTTTGCAGTGTAAGCAAGTTGTGTATGTGCATGACAGAGTATGCTTTTTGATTTTATGTTTGCACGAAGAAGCATGATTGTGGGATTTAAAATATGAACCCTTTTGAAAAATTTATTTCTTTTGAATCTTAAGGGTTTTGTATGATTATTCTTTCCATATTTTTCTTTGGGTGAAGATCTAGAATAATCACCTACACCTTTCCTCGAGCAGACAATTTTCAATATCCTTTTAATTTTTCTTTTATCAAGAATAGCATGATAATCATTTAATTATCTCAATTGTACAGCTATCCTTTTGTTTTGATTTTTCAGAAAAGTTTATGATATGACATTCTAACTAGAGATCTATGAATTTTAAATGAATCCTTTTCTAGTCGTCTATTCAATGATATGCTTTCATCATAAAACTCACTGCATGATTCAATGCAAGACTTCTCTTTATAAATATCAAATGAGTCCATGCATATAGCATCATTGTCAAAAATAATTAATGATTCCTTTTGAGATATATCACCAATATTACATGAACCATCGCATGCTATGTCAATAATAATATCACAATGAATACCAGATGATTCATCAAACAAATTTGCACAATAATTTTCACATGAATCATCGCATGCAATAACAACAGTATTTTCACAAAGAACCACAGATGATTCTTGACTCACTTCTAAAAATGAGTAGCACTAGGTCTATCCCAAGTATAGGAGTTACGACGTGTAATAATTAGCCCAAATAGGCCAGATCGTCTCCACGGGGAATGCAAATTAGTTGTAAACTAGCTTAAAATAAGAAAAGAAAATAAGAAAACAAATTTACTGAACATGGTTCAGATTCGATTTCTTGGGATTTTTGGAAGTTTGTGATGAAATTGAAGTGATGCAAAATCTAAACTAAAAATTTAACATGCAGAAAACCAACCAAACAACTCACTATTTAAACAAAGATAAACTAAAATTAAACCCTAAACAATGACTTAAGATTAAACACCCAACTCAACACAATGATAACTTGACAAAAAATAAATAAATAAATAAAGCAAATAAGACTCATTCAATAACAAACTAAACTCATAATAAAAATAACTCTAAAAATATTTAGCTTCAACAATGGCTAAAGAGAATTAAACTTAAACAAAGTGTTAAACTAACATTAAAGTGAATAACTAAAATGGCAAGGAAAAGAGAAGAGAAAGAAGAAAGAGATGAGAACAAAAATAAAAGTAGCTTAAACACATCAATAAAACAAACTCAACATTAATTTAATATGCAAATAAACTTAATCCACTAATATTTTTAAACATAAATAGACCCAACATTAACTCTAAGAAAAAATACTCAATGTAATACTCAACTAAAACTAAATATTAAAACATGAATTAAAATGACAAATGAAAATAAATGACAATAAACAACTAACAAAAAAGATTAGAGAGAGAAAGATGAGAGAGAGAGAGAGAGAGAGAGAGAGAGAGAGATGGAGTGGCCGTGGGAGCTCCTCCAACACAGCAGCAGCAGTTGCTGTCTCTGCTTCTCGTAGCGGCGCACACCCCCCAAAAAACAGCCCCCAGCTACCTTTTTAAAAAACCTTCCCTAAACCCTACTTAAAACCCTTCTTTTGCTAACTTCCCTTTTCCTTTCTTGCCCTCCAAAACAATTGCTTTTGCTCTTGTGTGCCGAGCAGTACCCACGGGTTCCCAGCCCTACCCAGCTACCTCTTAAGTTGCATGGCCAGGTCACATCAATGGACCCGGCCCACATCTCTTTTCTTTCTTCAATTTCATATTTTATTTGTTCCATTTTAAGTTTCTGACCCCCAGTGAACAAGTCTAGTTTCAATCATACTAATGTCCATATCTTTCAAAGCTCAAAACACAAAAGTTGTAGAACTCTTTCTTGGATTTCCCCAAAATTTTGAATCGCCTCGATCGGAACTCGGACGAGAAAGTTACACCCAGATTACGAAGTAATGCTGAAACAGTCCATAAAACAACATATGGTAACTTCACTTCCGATTTCGATCTTGATGCAACTAGTATTTCTCAAAATGCAAAACATGAAAATTGTAGAGTGTTTTCTTATATTTTTACAGCATCTTGAATCATCAAAATTGGAGGTCGGATGAGAGAGTTATGCACAGATTACGAGGCACCATCGGTTTTAGCTTCCAATAATCGCCCTGCGATTAAAAAATACCAAAAATTCATAATTTACTCAATAAAACCCAAATGTTATAAATATGGCACAATGTTAATTTATTGGGATTAATTAGACATTTAATTAAAATTATAATTTGTAATGCATGAATTAAAACACCTAATTATGCAATTTAAGTGCGTAATCATACCCCCTAACTAACGTTTTATTAGTCCCTAACAAATAACGTGAATGCAATCAAACTAGGGGAGAAGCACTAAATTTCATTACTTATGAAAATTACATGCCATGAAGTATGCTTAATGAGTTTAGAAACACAGGACATAAATCAATCCAAGTTACGTCTCAACTGAAAGATTTATACACCATTTAGTAAAACAACCAAGATAATGGAGTGTAACAAAGCTCATGTGTACAAGAGAGGTTCAGAATTCCAAAATTGACCACCAGCAAACATTAACGGTTTCAAACACAATCAATTAGTCTAAGCCAACCGCACGGTCTTACTCTAATTCAAAACCATTGTATTGGCGGCTTTCACACTATTACACTTTAAAAGGCACAAACTTTTTTTATTAGTTAGGACCCCGGTAGTAAGTAGTCGTTTCCAGTGCATAAATGTACAAAGGTGGCTTTCACACTACTACACTTTAAAAGGTACCTGCTTTTTTGTTTAGTTGGGGCCCCGGTAATAGGTAGCCCTTTCCAATACATAATTGTTTACCTTTTTTTTTTCTTCTTTTTGTAACTAATCCCTGACTTATTTCTTGTTTTCATTTGCTTCAAACTTTTTTTTTTTCTTTCTAAGCCATTAGGATATGGTTCATTAGAGTCCCAAACAACTGAAGTGTATATCAACTAGAAATGGTGTAAGGTAGTCTTTTTAAGTTTTCTAACCTCTGCAGTGTGTGTAGCAAGACTCTCAACATCCTTCTCTTGGTTACAACTAAATGAAATGTATAAAACTCTCTTTTGGTTCAAAATTTGATTGCACTACATCCTACTTGTTCCATATCCTCAAAAATAAAAAATAAAAAATAAATAAAATTTGGGCATGTAACGTTCACAAATAAGGAATTCAACATGCTCTGAGCTCAATACTAGTATTTCCAAAAAGGTGGGCCTAACTGACATGCAAACATCATATGCAATTTTCATATTAAAATTCTATCACATGGAAGCACACTATTGCACGTGCAAATTCTCCTCTCCCCCCCCCCTCCCCCAACTAAAATGTAGCATTGTCCTCAATGGTTGAAAAGAGAAGCAAAAGAATGATACTAAGGGAAGTAGAAGCGTACGTGGGCAAAGCAGTAAGGGAAAAGGAAAATTGAAACTAAAGGAAAATGTACCTACTAATAAACTAAAATAAGACAAAATAAAACAAAATGAAAAGAAAAGGAAAGAAAAACATCACAATATGTCTGGTGGCGGCTCAGGAGGAATCTCATCTGATGGGTGCAGGTCTATAAATTGAATTGGCGAGTCTCCAAATTTGAGTCACCACAATGAATCAATCTTGTTACTTGCACAAAAGTTAGCCTCAATTAAATCAATGCTCTCTAAGGTACCAGACAAAACATGTGTAGGTTGGCTTCCTTGTTTTAACAAGAAAAGATCTTTATTCAGTATATTGTCTAGGAAATTCAATTCTTTAAAAACTAGCCTCTGAGGAAAACGTTTCGAAATAGTTACCTTCGGTTCTTCAGAAACATAAACATTAGAATTTTTACCTAGTTTCTTGAAATTTAAGCTTTCATCATTCTGCTTATCCTCTTTATCAGGTGTACCAGTCACCTTACCACTGCAAAGAATTGTTTTAGCATTACACTCCTTGACATTTACTTTAGTTGGGAGAGATAGTTTCATGACTACCAAATTCTGAGAATAAGGTACCACAGGTTGGTACTCCTTATTAACTGACTTCTTCACTTCCGAACTTGCTTCCTTTGATGCTTTGGGTGTCTCATACCATTCTCCACCATGTACTGCTCTCAATGGCTGAGCTGCAATTGGTCTTCTGTCAATCCTAGTGTTCCGCTACTGAGCATAGTCAGCTAAATGATCCAGAAAACTCAATGTCTCATCAGGCTCCTTGTCGAAGAAATCTCCTAAACACACAGTATGGATGAACTGTTTCAAGTCAGGAGTCAATGCAGTATAGAAGTAGTTGACCAAGCGCCATGATTCAAATCCATGGTTGGGACACATATTAACCAGATCTTTAAATTGCTCCAAGCTTTCATGAAATTTCTCGCCAGCTCTTTGTTTGAAGTGATTGATCTGTTCCTGCAAAAATTGAGTTCTCTATGAAGGAGAAAATTTATGCAGAAATTAACATTCCATATCATTCCAACTAGAGACAAAATGAGGCATCAAATAATTAAACCACATCTTCGCTCTATCCTTCAGAGAGGCAGTAAATAAACGAAGTCTAGTTAATTCATCAGTTCTAGCACTAGGAAAAAAATTATTGCAAGTCAACTCAAACTTCGTCAAGTGTCGATAAGGACACTCAGATTCCATCCCATAGAACTGAGGTATCAATGATGCCCTCCCACACTGAGTCATGAAATTAAGTGCACTATCAGATAAAACAGTGAAAGATGGTGCAGTGGTGCATGTAGGCTGCAAAAAATCCATAAGATTGTGTTGTGTAGGTGTAGCCAAATATTCTTCAAAACTCTTTTTTTCTTCTTCTTTTTTTCTATTTTTATTTTTTTTTTCTTTTTCATGAGAAAAATTAAAATAACGGGAAAAAAACTAGTTTAAAACTAGAACTAACATTTCCCAGCAAAGGCGCCAAAAACTTAACTCACTTCTAAAAATGAGTAGCACTAGGGCAATCCCAAGTATAAGAGTTACGTCATGTAATAATTAGCCCAAATAGGCCAGATCGTCTTGAAGGAAAATGTAGATTAGTTCTAAACTGGCTCGAAACAAGAAAAGAAAATAAGAAAACAAATTTATTGAACATGGTTCAGATTCGATTTCTTGGGATTTTTGGAAGTTTGTGATGAAATTGAAGTGACGCAAAACCTAAACTAAAAATTTAACATGCATAAAACCAACCAAACAACTCCCTAATTAAACAAAGATAAACTAATATTAAACCCTCAACAATGACTTAAGATTAAACACCCAACTCAACACAATGATAACTTGACAAAAAAAATAAAGCAAATAAGACTCATTCAATAACAAACTAAACTCACAATAAAAATAACTCAAATAAAAATATTCAGCTTCAACAATGGCTAAAGAGAATTAAACTTAAACAAAGCATTAGACTAACATTAAAGTGAATAACTAAAATGGCAAGGAAGAGAGAAGAGAGAGAAGAAAGAGATGAGAACAAAAATAAAAGTAGCTTAAACACATCAATAAAACAAACTCAACATTAATTTAATATGCAAATAAACTTAATCCACTAATATTTTTAAACATAAATAAACCCAACATTAACTCTAAGCAAAAATACTCAATGTAGTACTCAACTGAAACTAAATATTAAAACATGTATTAAAATGACAAATGAAAATAAATGACAATAAACAACTAACAAAAAAGATTAGAGAGAGAGAGAGAGAGAGAGAGAGAGAGAGAGAGAGAGAGAGAGAGATGGAGTGCCGTGGGAGCTCCTCTAACACAGCAGCAGCAGTTGCTGTCTCTGCTTCTTGCAGTGGTGCACACCCCCCAAAAAACAGCCCCCAGCTACCTTTTCAAAAAAACTTTCCCAAACCCTACTTAAAACCCTTCTTTTGCTAACTTCCCTTTTCCTTTCTTGCCCTCCAAAGCAATTCTTTTTGCTTTTGTGTGCCCAGCAATACCCATAGGTTCCTAGTGCTGCCCAACTGCCTCTTAAATTGCATGGTCGGGTCACATCAGTGGACCTGGCCCACATCTTTTTTTCTTTCATCAATTTCTTATTTTATTTGTTCCATTTTAAGTTTCTGTCCCCCAGCGAACAAGTCCAGTTTTGACCATACTAAAGTCCATATCTTTCAAAGTTTAAAACACAAAAGTTGTAGAAATCTTTCTCAGCTTTTCCCATAATTTTGAATCGTTTCGATCAGAGCTCAAACGAGAAAGTTAACATTCAGATTAAGGAGTAATGCCGAAACAGTCCATAAAATAGCGTATGGTAACTTCACTTCCAATTTTGATCTTGATGCAACTAGTATTTCTCAAAATGTAAAACATGAAAATTGTAGAGCTTTTTCTTATCTTTTTAGGAAATCTTGAATCATCAAAATTGGAGGTCGAATAAGAGAATTACGCATAGATTACGAAGCACCGTTGGTTTTTAGCTTCCAATAATCGCCCTGCAATAAAAAAATACCAAAAATTCATAATTTAGTCAGTAAAACCCAAATGTTATGAATATGACACAATGTTAATCTATTGAGATTAATTATACATTTAATTAAAAATATAATTTGTAATGCATGAATTAAAACATCTAATTATGCAATTTAAGCGCGTAATCAATTCTCCACATGATATTTTGCAATAGTCAACATAAGAATTATAAGCTGCATAACAAACTGAAATAGAAGGTGATTCATATACATCCCCATTGACTACTGGCTCATTATTCTCTGCCACCAGATCATCTGATCTTGGTCCTTCTAGATTGGCAATCTCCTTGTCCTGGGTCTCTCTATATCTCTTTTTCCAATTCAACCTAGATTTTCTGTGAACTACTACATGCCATAATCTCATGAAAAACATTAGTATCTAAAGCATAATATAACATTTCCATGGCATATGAATTTGCATGCATCGAATTAATATTATTTTCTACAAACATGCAAATTTCATTTACAATCACCTTCCAGGCCCTCCAGTTCATTGACTTTATAAAAATGCTTATTCTAATTTTTCATGTGGTGTAATTGACACAAAAAAATATAGGAGGACTAAAAGGCGATTGGCCCTCACAAATGGGGTTACACCAATCTAAGCCATTTGCGATTTTATTGCAAAAAAATTTAAGTATAGTGCAACGAGGCTCTAATACCAATTGTTGGAATTGGTGTATTCCCAAGCGGGGGGTGAATTGGAATTTTAAAAAATTTATCAACTAGGTTAAATGAAATACCCGAATAATAAAACCTAGGGTATTTCTATGCAATTCCAATGCACCAATAATGTAATGTGCGGAAATTTAATTCAAGCGCATCATTTAAACCATAACATACATGTGCGGTAAATATAAAGTGCTGAAATATAAACAAGGCATGCGATATGTTATCAGGGTTCGACCAACTGTGCCTACGTCTCCGCCTCTAGCTTGCAAGCCCAAGGATTCCACTAATAGCTCACTTAATGGGTGGAGCCGCATCCAATACAACCAAATCAATTAGCACAGGGTTGACCTCAACCTTTACAAACTCCCCTTGTGGGGCGGAGAAGGCCCTTGGTCAAATTCACAGGGCTAACCCCAACCTGATCCTTCCGAACTAGATCAAACCCCCTCAAGTCATGCCTGGAAATACAATAGTATTTTTCACAAAGTAACTGGTACAGTGATTATGCTTCTCAAGTATAGCAGATACGTACCCAATACTTGCAATCACATACACCACTAATAACATATAATAAGTAAGCTCAATGTGGTTTAATATATGTTTCTCAAATAAATATTTTCTATCAATGTAGTTAGTGCGTGAGAGTGCAAACCAATACGATCTTTGTATCATAAGATGTTCAATCAATGTGCTCAAACAAAGATATCAATCAAATCTCAAATATATCGACCCGCAGGTTATCTCAATCGTGTAAAGCTCAAGTAATGTATATGCTTAGTTTGCAAAAGATGTTAGTCTTTGTATTCAGCAAATGATATGAAAATCGATGAATATTGCAACAAAGATTAATATCACATAAACAAATATCCTTTCAAAAGTATGTCACGATAAATCACCAAAGATAATTGAGAATGTTTTGAAAAAGGTTTTTGCAATCCAAAAATAAATACAAACTTCCCAAGATATTGCAACGAATATGCAATACTCAGAAGTTTAACACAAGTCTTCTTAGGAGACACTTATTAACAAAGTCCCCTATGAACACTTAGGTTTGGCTCTCAAGAAAAACAAATCAATCAATTAAAAAAAAAGAAGGAGAGAAACCCTTTCAAAACAATCACTCAATTAACTTACAGAGAGTTTAGACAAGATTAGAAAGTAAGTATGAGTGAAACAGAGTGTAAAAATGAGTAGTAGGAATTTAGAGCTTGAGAGAGAATTTCTTAATCAAGTTAGCTAATCTAATACCTAATTATCCCAAATGAAGGGGTATAAATAGACTCCTCTTGAATTATAACCGTTAGGGACAAGGTTGGAATTATTAGAAAAGCTTTAATGATTTTTAAATTATTTAAAACCTGTTTAACCGAGTTAGCCGCAATAAGAAATAGGTCCAACCCGAGAGCACCGGTCGACTAGGACAAGTTTGGTCAACCAAAGTTCTTAGGGTTCGGTCGACTGGGCCAAAAATGAACCGTCAGTTCGGTCGACCGGACATGTATGTTCGAGGGTGATTTTTCAAATTAGCGAGGTTTGGTCGACCGATGTCATTTTGAACTATATTGGTCGGTTGACCAGACTGTTGGGTTCCCACACATGGGAACTCAGTTGACCAGGTTGGTGGTGTACAAAATTCTCTCAATCGACCAGGAAGTCAAAGTGTAGACTTCAGGGAGGTTCGATCGATCGGGGTTAAATGAACTGATATAGCTCAGTCGACCAAGCTATGGTCAACTTGTTGACCCAAACTGAGTTCGGTCGACTAGGGGAAAAATGAACTACATAGGTCAATCGACCGAAGGTGCACAGTTTGTGCATTTCGGTCCTGTTTCATCCAACAATCACCCTATTTAAATGCCTAACACATACATGTGCAATGGTGAGTGTCCTACGGTCATTTCTAGGTCTAGTTTTAATTATGATTCAATTTGAGCTTACCTATTAGACCATACATGTGATGTGTGTGATGATTACAAGTAAAGGCCCTAATTACTATTACAGACCATTTACATAAATGAAATATATTACAACATAAAAATAATTAGGTCTCGATTCTTCACTTTCTTCCATGTGCATTAAGATCTTTCAATTTAAGTTCCTGCACAAAACCTCAAACACCCATTAGCTATAATGAGTATTTGTCATAATTAAAACTGGGCGTGACCTATAAGGTCAACACTTATTGCCTTAGACTTTGTGAAAATTAATTATTGCTTATGTGTATAACTCTTATATCTACAACATGATGATATTGGACTTCATGTTTTATTGCATTGATCATATTGGAGCTATTTGAGTAGTTGTGGATAAACTGTTAGGATTTATAAACTCAAACAGGATATTATTTATACATGATATGTTTTGGAAAGTCCAATTTTCAAACGACACTCTACCAAAATTATTCAAAAACCTTTCCAACACGTATAATGTATAAATATTGTATTGCCTATAGATCTTAATTCAAATGACCCTTTTTGCTATTGCCAAAAGGGGGAGATGAAGAGGCAAAAATATTAGGCTTAAAATTGGTTTTAAAATTGGTGTTTATTTAATGCATATTGATAGGAGGAGCCTTCTAAGGCTAAACCCATATTTTTTCTTGATGTATTTGTCATCATCAAAAAAGGGAAAAATGTTGACCTTATATCATATTGTATTTCATTTTTATGCAAGGGGTCTGTGAAAGTAATTAGGATATATGGTTTGTAATAAGCACACAGACATCACATGCATGATCTAATATGTAAGCTCAAACCAAAAATAGCTGAAACAGGTCTTAGAAATGACCCTAGGACACTCACTATTTCACAAATATATTTGAGTAGGGCAATTGCATGGTTAAAAAGGACTGAAATGCACAAAATGTGCACCTTTGATCAACCGTACCTCAAGGTACAAATGCCCTCCGATCAACCGACCTTAGACCTGGTTAACTGGTTGACCACAACCCGATTGACTGAACTCTTCTAGTTCATTTGGTCCCGGTCGATCAAACCTCTTAGAAAGTTAATATTTTGACTTTCTGGTTGAACGAGAGAAAATTACATTGCACCAACGTGGTCGACCGAGTTCCCATGTGTGGGAACTCAACGGTATGGTCGATGGACTAGCTTAGTTCAAAATCAGTTTGGTCGACTGAAGCTCGCAAAACTGAAAAATCGCCTTCGGACTTACATGTCTGGTCGACCTAGACCACAGTTCATTTTTAGCTAGGTCGACCAAACCCCGATAACTTGGGTCGACTGAACTTGTCCTGGTCGACAGGTGTTCTCAAGTTGGACCTATTTTTTTACTGTAGTTAACTCGTTTAAGCAGGGTTAAAATAATTAAATAATATTAAATCTTTTCTAATTATTCCAACCATGTCCTTAACGGTTATAATTTAGGGGAAGTCTATATATACCCCTTCACTTGGAATGATTAGAAATGAAATTAGCAAACTTGATTAAAAAATTCTCTCTTAATTACAAAATTCCTACTACTCATTTCTAAATTCCTTACACTCAATCTTACCTTCCCATATAGCTGAAAATCATTTGTAAGTTCATTTGCGTGTTGAGAAGGTTTTCTTCCCTTTGGTTTGTGATTGATTGATTCGATTTTCTTGAGAGTCAAACCTAAGTATTCTTAGAGGACTTAGTTAATAAGTCTCTCCTAAGAAGACTTCCATTAAACTTATGAGTATTGCATATTCATTGCAGTATCTTGTGAAGTTTGTATATTTATTTGGATTGCAAAATCTTTTCAAAACATCTTCAAATATATTGTGTGATTTTTCTTGACATATCATTGAAAAAATATTTGTTTATGTGATAAAAATTTTTGTTACAATATTCATTGATCTATATATCATTTTCTGAATACAAAGATTAAATTTCTTTTGCAAACCAAGCATATACATCGATTGCAAATATATTTGAGAATTTATATAATAAACCACATTGAGCTTACATATTATTTCATATTTGTGGTGTATGTGATTACCCGTAACTGGGTACATATCTGCTTTACATGAAAGTATAATCATTGTACCAATATTCTTGATTGTACTATCTGAGTGTTTCTAGGTGTGCCCTGAGGGGGCGGTAATCCAGCCCTATAAGGATTGGTTGTAAAGGTTGAGGTCAGCCCTGTGCTAATTGACCTGGTTTGTTTAGGTTCTGCTCCACCCGTTTAAGTGATCAATTATAGTGGTAACCTTTGTGCTTGTTAGCCAAGGCGGGGATGTAGGCAATTGGCCGAACCTCGATAACATTTCTGTGTGTCACACTTACTTTACTGCTCTTTGGTGCTTATGTTGTTAATTAGATTGCTTTATTCAATTACTGGTACATATTACAACTGATTTACATTACTTGCACTAGATTGACCATAGAGTTGTGAATATACTTCTGTTAGGAGATTTACCCAGGGCTTAAATTCTAAAAGTAGCAATTCACCCCCCTCTTGGGACCACGGTAAAGCTAATAGGAATGTTAAAATATTTTTGAAAGGAAGAATAAAAGTTAAACAAAAAGTCATTTCATTAAGCACTAAATTTGCATCTATTAACATACATGGCATATCATTTGCTTTTAACTATGGATAAGCATTATCATTCGTCCACCACTACAAATATTCTGTTTTGAGAACGAGTTAAAATGTTTACGTGCGTGGTTTGATGCATGTAGCTGTATATATTCATACGTATGTCATTCACATTCATTTTAGTTATTCGTTTAGGATTGAAAACAATTGTACAACGCACTCTTTATATTTTTCTTCTTGATTATACTGAATGTCAGTTCTCCATTCTGTTCTCTATTTGTATACAAATTTTTTTTATTTTTTTTATGATTCTTAATTTGTAGGGTTTGTGACTGTCATAACATTAGCACAATGTCATGCATGCACCACACCCGTTGGATGCAACTTTTGATTATTTCTTTATAATTTTTATTATTATTTGAATAAATGGAATTTCTGCATTTTAATTTGAATTTGTATAATGTATTTGTATTTGAATTTTGAATTTTTTGAATTTTTTTTTGTTATCTGAACATATGTAATTTCTTTATTTTAATTGAATTTGTATTTGAATTCGAAATTTTGAATAATTTATGAATTTTGTAGTAATTATTATTTCAGGTTATGTATGTGAAAATGTAATTACAGATTTTTACATGAATTGATGATTAAAAAAAATTAGTATTAATTTTTTTTATTTTTTAATTATTAGTGAATATTTCAAATTCGTCACTAATAGTAGGGTAGTAGTGATGAATTACAAATTCGTCACTAATGGTACAACATTAGGGAAGGATTCAAAATTGTCACAAATAATAGAGTATTAGTAACGGTTTTGAAATTCGTCACTAATACCCTATGTTGATTTAGGTGTAATCCCAAGAGGTGGGTGAATTGGATATTTTAAAAATTCTTTGAAACTTATTCACCACTTAGTCCCTATGTCTAAATTTAACCAAGTACTTATCAAGTTCGTGTGAGATTATTCAATAAGCATACATGCAATGGAAGTAGTGATGTCCATTGCAGAAATTAAAAAGATAAGGGAAGAGAGAATGCAAACACAGTTTTTACAAGGTTCAACTAACCCGGTCTACATCCTTGCCTTGAGCAACCCACTCAAGGATTCCACTATAATCCCTGTTCCTTAAATTGGGATGGAGCTTCCCTTACAATCCACTACTTACAAGAGGTACAACTTCCTCCTACTCCGCTACTTATAAGAGATACAACTCTCTCCTCGCACCCAGTATAAAACCCGAACCATGAATATAATAAAATCTTTAAAACACTCGAAGTTGCTTCCAACAAAGTTTTTGAGTACAATTCAAATTCCTAATACATAAACATATGATAAAACTTGAAGCTTAGAATGTATGAAATGATATAATCATTTATGAATGATTATGCTTCAATACGCATTTTCTCTTCTAACCAAAACTCCTAAGTAAGTTATATTTGAACGCTTTGGAGAATATTAGGGTTCTAGTTCACTTTGTAAAAATGCACAAATATATCTAATGTGAACTTATTCAAAAACTTTATCTTGAATATTAGATCAATTAAAATCAACAACTTTCTTTCAAATATTTAAACACACATACCAAGGATATTTAATCAAGTGTGAATATATCTAAAATATAGATCCTTTAACAGAACACACACTTGAATCAAAACTATTTAATAATTGATAAAACTCTTTGTCAAGTAGTGAGATTATCTAAATAATCTATATGAAAGTGTACTCACTATTTATCACTTAGCCTATTTCAACAGTAGATTTTGAAATGAGAAGTTCTTTGAAAAATATATATATCAATGCCAAAATAACTTTCTCAAGTAACACATCTTGTCAAGAAAAATCTCTATATAGTTAGGAACACTCAAGATCAAACTCTCTAATGATATTCAATAACAGATGATGATGTGTAAGACTCTTGAAAAACACTAAACAGATTTACCAAACCTCAATACCAAGTTGAAATATAGATGTGTGAATAGATTCTCTTTGATTTTCTGAGTTGATTTGCCTAAACTTGATGATTGTGAGTTGAAGTTCAGGCAATCGTATATCAAGACGTTCAAGTTTCTCATTTCTCTTTTCAACAAGATGTTCTCTTCTTTTCTTGTTTGTCTTAGCTAACACTCTATGGTTTAGATGTTCAATATATAGGTGCTTAACCTTTAGAATTAATTTTGACCGTTGGATTACAAAATATCTCGCGAGTTCTTTTAATAAAAATAAAAATTTTTAGTTTTCCTGCAAGTTCAGGTGATTGAGGTCGAAGCTCAGGAGACTAAAGTTCCTTAGTGCTTTGAAAAATATCAACTTGAATATAGCGTCTGGCGACTAAAGTAGAGTTTAGGCTCTTGAAGTGACAATTTCAGGCGACTGAAGTCGCATGTTCTGGCGGCCGAAGTGCCTTGGCCAGATTCTGTGTTTCACCATTAATTCGTCAGGCAACTGAACTTAATCTTTAGGCTTCTGAAGAAATTCTTTAGGCGACTGAGGTTGAGTTCAAGCTACCGAAGTGGCCATTTCCTAAATATTTTCTTCCTAAATTAAAATTCTGCTTTGCTATCTTTCTTGGCTCTTTAAAAAAAATATTTTCCAGGGTTTTAAAAATATTTCTAAGTCCATGAATGTCCCCTAATGATGTTCATGAAATGCATGAGTCCTATGGTCATTCTAAGGTATATGTTGAGTCTCAAATTAGATCATATGAAAATGTAAATACATGGGTTCTAAATACCCATTCCCATGACGTTCTTGAACTTGGTGCTTGCATCTTCATTCTTGTACTCTTTGAGTTCAATGGATCTGTCAAGTTGTGTATACTTTATTCTTTATGGCTTCCATGATTTGTTATCCTTCCATGCATGCTTAATATAGTTCTTGTTCACAATCTCAATGCACAGATCAAATACCAAGTGATTTGTAATTATGAAAACCGAATTAGACTCGTAGAGTCAACAATCTCCCTCTTTTTGATGATGACAAATACATGAACAAAAATACATAATGGGTTACACCTAACAAGTCTTCCCCTCGAATATTGCATAAATAATCAATAAATAAAATATGCTCATGCCAAATGAAATATGCTCATGTTCATACACATGTTGTTTAGCTTGATTCCAAGTGGAATGCTCATGTTTATACACATGTTGTTTAGCTTGATTCCTCCTATGATCTAATATTTCTCCCTCGTTACACAACTAGTGTTGCCAATAATTTTTGCTATTCTTCTCTTTTACACAATTGGTTTTTCCAACAAATTTTTTGCTCATTACAATTTTTTCTCCTCAATTTTTTCTCCCCTTTTTGACATCAACAAAAAGGCGTATAAAAAATAGTGCGTGAGTGTACATAACCTTATGCTCTTCTTCCATTTGAAATCTTAAAGTTTTAAACTTGTTCAACAAAAAAAAAAAAAAAATTACTTCTCCCCTTTTTACATCAACCATCCCCCTTACTAATGCATAAATCTGTGTTGTGAAATGTAAATTACATTATAAACATACACAGTGTGCCAAATAGAAAAGGTTATGTGAGAATACCAAATGTTGATTAATGTGATACCAACTGTTTACATCTTTAAAATGTGATACCAAATGAGAAGAAATGAGCAACATATGAAATTTTGAACAAATTGTGAATATTAAGCAACATTGCTCCCCCTGAATTATGTTATCTAATGTAATTCTAGGCAACCTCTCGACTATGCATCAAGCCTAATTCTCGCCTAATTTGGACAAACTGATCCTCCGCAAGTGATTTGGTGAATATATCTGCCCATTGTTTATCTGTGCATACAATCTCAAGTGTCACATCTCCTTTTTGCACATGATCACGAAGAAAATGATGTCTTATCTCTATATGTTTAGTTTGTGTGTGTAATATAGGATTCTTTGATATGTTTATTGCACTCGTATTATCGTATCTTATGGGAATTGTTTCATAGTTTAATCCAAAATCCTTTAGTTGTTGCTTCATATATAGCGTTTGAGCACAACAACTACCTGCCACTATGTATTCAGCCTCAGCTATGGAGAAAGCAACTGAATTTTGTTTCTTGGAGAACTAAGAGACTAAGGAATGTCCTAAGAAATGACAAGTACCACTTGTGCTCTTCTTATCCACTTTGCTACCCACAAATCAACATCTGAATAGCTGATAATCTCAAAAGATGTATACTTAAGATGCCATAACCCAAGTTCAACGATCCCTATCAGGTATTTGAGTATTCATTTGACAGCTAACAAATGTGACTCTTTTGGTGCCACCTAAAATCTTGTGCACAAACATACACTAAACATTATATTAGGTCTACTTGCAGTCAGATATAATAAGCTACCTATCATTCCACGATAAAGTTTGACATCTACTCGTATACCTTGTTCATCTTTGTCTAATTTCAATGAAGCACTCATAGGTGTATCTAGTATTTTTCCATCTTCCATATTAAACTTTTTGAGTAGATCTCTAATATACTTCGATTGATTTATAAAAATTCCATGTTTTTTTTGTTTTATCTGAAGTCTTAGGAAGAAATTTAGTTCACCCATCATGCTCATCTCAAATTCAATTTTGCATAGTATTAGCAAATGCATTATACAATTGTTTATTTATAGCTCCAAATATGATGTCATCTACATATACTTGCACAAGGAACAAGTCCTTTTTTTTAGATTTTATGAACAGACTTGTATCAATTTTGTTGACTCTATGAGTCCAATCCGGTTTTGATTAGACAAATCACTTGGTATTTGATCTGGGCATTGAGTTTGTGAACAGGACCAATATTAAGCATGCACGGAAAGATAACGAGTCATGGAAGCCATAAAGTAAAGTTGACACATTTTGGCAAACTCCATGGAAATCAAAGAGTACAAGAATCAAGATGCAAGTAGTAAAGTTCAAGAATATCTTGAGAATGGGTATTTAGAACTTATGTATTTACATTGTCATATGATTTAATTTGAGGCTCAACATAAGTTAGAATGACTTTAGGATTCATGTATTTCATGTTTATCATTAGGAGAATTTCATGGACTTAGAAATACTTTTAAAATCATGGAAAATATGTTTTATAAAATACCCAATAAAGAGAGCAAAGCAGATTCTTAAATTAGAAAAAAAAAATTGAGAAAAAGGGCACTTGATATTAGAAAAGAAAAATAGCTTTAGATATTGATTAAATATTTTAGGTTCAAGTGAATTTTTCCATTCAAAGACTCGATACTTTTAATTGTACAAATCCACTTGATTAGATATCCTTGGAGTTCTTAAATACATATATTGTTGAAGGATATTTTCTAAAATAGATCACATTGATTTTTGATCTTTGGTATACATATCATATATATATTTGCATATTACAAAGATCGTGTTATGATTGAATATTTGAACAAAAGCGTTTTGATCTTGATTGATATAATATTGAAGATAAAGTTTTTGAATAAGTTCACATAAGATATAATTGTGCATTTTCGCGAAATGAACTAGAACCCTAAATTCTCCAAAGCATTTTAAATATATCATTACTTTGGAGTTTTGATGAAAAGGGAAATTGTGTGTTGAAGCATATCATTCATAAAATGATATCATTTCATTCATACTGAGCTTCAAGTTTTATCATATGATTATGTACTAGGACTTTGAATTGTGCTCACTAGCTTTATTAGAAGCAACATTGAGTGTTTTGCATATTAAATTGTATTCAATGTTTGGTTTGAGAACCAGGGTTAAGGAGAGAGCTGTATCTCTTGTAAGCAATGGATTAGGAGGGAACTATATCTTTTGTAAGTTAGGAGGAAGTTGTACCTCTTGTAAGCAGTGGATTGTAAGGGCAGTTCCGTCCTAATTTAAGGAGCAGAGATTTTAGTGGAATCCTTGAGTGGGTTCCTCAAGGCAAGGACGTAGGCGGGTTGGCTGAACCTCGTAAAATCATGGTTGCATTCTTTCTTCCCTTATCCTTTTTATTTTCCGCGTTGTATTTCAATTTCCAGTTTACTTGTGTACATTGAATAACTTTAGACACACTTAATTAGGTAGAAAGGAATTCATTGATTTAGTAATTAAAATTAGCATCAAATTCTAGCTATTAATTAGTTAAACATAGAAATAGGGATTGAATGGTAAATAAATTTCAGAGAATTTTTAAAATACCCAATTCACCCCCCCCCTATTGGGATTACACCTAAATCAACAATTGGTATCAGAGTGGATGTACATAAACGTAATTGTTAATTTGTAAAAAGATCTCGATGGATTATTGTGGTGTATCCCCATTTGGTGTGGAACAAATCTCTGCAAGACCTCCAATGTTTTATGGTAAAAATTTCATCGAGTCGAAAATGAGAATGACTATTTTTATAAAATCCATGAATTGGACAACTTGGAGAATAATTGATCAAGGAAACCTAGTTCCTATGAAAATTATTGATAATGTTGAAATCCCTAAATCTGAATATAAGCTGAATGAGAATGACATGAAATTAATGCAAATAAATTTCGATGCTATGAACATTCTATTGCTTGGTTCAGATACTAATATTTTTCATGAAATCAAGTCATGTCAAAGTGCTAAGGAGATATGGGAAGAACTCGATAGGAGATTTGGAGAGGCCAAAGGAAAGAAGTCCTCTACTTGGGA
The DNA here is from genome assembly GCF_029873635.1 of Malania oleifera. Taxonomy (NCBI): domain Eukaryota; kingdom Viridiplantae; phylum Streptophyta; class Magnoliopsida; order Santalales; family Ximeniaceae; genus Malania; species Malania oleifera. The sequence continues at coordinate 76,702,244 of NC_080419.1, read as the reverse complement.
AGATCCATACTATAGTGATAAGGTAGTAGAAAACTATGGCCTAGTTGCATTGGTTGATGAAGAGGTACACTCTATTCACTTTACTTCTCATTCAAATTCTCAAAATGATTCATGCAATGACTGTGATACATCTTCTGATAGTTCTGGCAGTGAATATTATGATGAATCTGATAATGATAACATGCCACCTTATGAGGAATTACAAAAGGAATTTGTTAAGGCTTATAAAATGTTAACAAAGATGACCAAAAAGAAAATAATGTTGGAAAGTGAAAATAAAGACTTAGCAAAACAATTAGAGGATTTTCGAGAGTCTCATACTTCTTGGGAAAAAGAAAAGACTTAAAAGGATTTAGAAATTAAGAGATTAGTAACCAAGAATGAGGCATTACTGAAGGATTTAGAATAAAAAAGTTGTGTTGAAAAAGAAAACGACTTGAAAATCTTGAAATTAGAAAACAAAAATGATATGATGGCAAAAGAGCTAAAAGAGTTAAGATCTAAGATTTCGAGTGATAATGCAAAAGATCTTAAAATCTTTGAACTTGAATGCAAAGCAAACAAAGTGACCGACGAATTGGTAAAATTACAAGCTGTTTGCAAAGGCTTAAAGAATCCAAAAATTCAAGATCTAGAAAGAAAGATAGAGGATCAAGATAAGATCATCCACACATTTACTAAGGGAAAAGAAAATTTTGACAAACTCTTAGGTTCCCAAAAGATGACCTTAGACAAAGAAAGTATAGGTTACAATGGAATTGAAAACACGAGAAGAAAGAACCTATACATGGGGTATTTTGTTAAAGTGTCAAAATTCTACGCTAGTGCCTCTTACGGTCTGTATGCTCACACCACCTACGTATTATGTAAAAATAAAGGACACATTAAATTTGATTTTCCATTTAAAAGGAAAGGTGTGAAGCTCAAACAAGTTTGGCAAGTCAAACAAAAATGATTACTAGACAAGCCTTAAACACTCCCTTTTAGACTTTAGGATTGAGAATTTAGCGAAGTCAGCCACATAAACAAAAGGGGAACGTGATAACTAAAAGGCTTGGGAATAGTATATGCTTAATATGTAAATCTTAGTATGTGTATCTATTGCATTATTATTATACTAAGAATCCTATGGGAAAGTTAAGTCAATATGATTCTCTAAGCAAGATATCCAATCTAACTACCTAATGCTTTTATATCGTAATGATTGGGTAAAATGGTAAAATATTGAATAGCAAGCAAATCTTGATGTATACAAAGTGAAGGTTGAGAGATTAATGGTTAAAATATTAGGAACCTATTATCCTTGCAATGAGTAACAAAAATCATATTGTTGACCTTATAGGTCATGCCCTGTTTTGATTATGATAAATACTCATTGCATCTAATGGGTGTTTGAAGTTTTGTGCAAGAACTAAAATTGTTAAAATTGAGAAGTGCACAAAGAGGAACTCAATTGAAGACCCATTTATCAATTGTATTGTATTTAATTCATATGCAAAGGGTCTATAATAGCAAAGGGTCTGTAATAGTAAATAGGTTTTGGTTTGTAAAAACCTCACACACATCACATGCATGATAATACGTAAGCTAAAACAAACCATAAGTGAAAAATGACCGTAGAAACACCTTAGGGTTTTCGGTCGACCGACACCAGACTTTTTTGGTGTCTTAGTTTTGGACATAAATGACCCTATGACACATACATTTGCACATATGTTTGTTAGGCACTTGAATAGGGTTTGTATGTTTCGAAACGGGACCAAAATGCACACTTGGTGCACTTTTGGTCGACCGACCAACATAGTTCATTTTAGTCTGGTCGACTGAACTGGACTAGGTTAATAGTGGACCAAGGTCCTGGTCGACCGAACTAGGTAGTTAAAAAAGCCCCAGTCGACCGAAACCTCCCTGGGTCAAAATTTTGACCATCTGGTTGACCGAGCCACTTTTGTACTCCAACTACCTAGTCGACAGAGGGACCTCGGGAGAAATCCCAACAGTCTGGTCGACCAAACTAGCCAGTTCAAAATGGCCTGGTCGACCGAACCTCGGTGATTTGAAAAATCACCTTCTCCTAGTTGATCGAGCCTCTAGTTCAAAATCTCCCTAGTCGACCGAACCACATGAGACCAGGTCGACCGAAACATTTTTGGTCGACTAGACCTTTGGGGTTGCCCTGATTTTTACCGCGATCAAATATTTTTTAAATAGAGTTAAAATGTTTTAAATGTCATTAAACTTTTCCAATAATTCTTAATAGGTTTGCAACAGTCATATTTCCCCTCATCTCTATATATATGAGATCATTTGTGAAAATCAGGTGGGATTAGCTACTTTGATTAGGGAAGAATTCTTTGAAAACCAAAAAGCCTATACTACTCATTTTTTAGCCTCATTCACTCATGCTTACCTTCTATTAGTGCCTACATCACTTGTAAGTGGATTGAGTGTTTGTTTCAATAGGTTTGCTCTCCTTGTCTTGCTTGGTTAATACGATTTTATTAAGAGCAAAACCTAAGTACTCTTAGGGGACTTCATTAATAAGTATCTCCTAAGAAGACTTTCATTTGATCTTCTGAGGTTGTATATTCATTGCAACATCTTGAGAAGATCGTAACGTGTTTTGGTTGCAAAATCCTTTCATAATCACTTTCAAATATCTATTGTGCTTTATACTGAAAAATATATTTAAAGAGATATCTGTTCGTGTGATAGTGATCTTTGTTGCAATACTCACTCACTCATATATTATTTACTGAAAACAAAGATTGCACATCTTTTGCAAATCAAGCATATACACCATTTGATACTTACATGCTTGAGACATCTTGCTGATTGAAATACTTGAGACTTGACATCTTTGTGTGAACTTATTGGCTGAATATCTTGTGATAAAAAGATTTCTTGTTTGACACTCTCACGTATACACTGATAGGAAATACCTTTGAGAGTTGAAATATCTTAAACCACACTGAGCTTACATATTATTTCATATTGGTGGTGTATGTGATATTGCGCGTAACTGGGTATGTATCTGCTTTACACGAAAGCTTAATCACTGCACCATTTGACTGTAATACACATCTATTGTATTTCCAGGCACGGGCCTGAAGAGGGAGACTAGCCTTGGAATAGTCCTGGATTAGTTTAGACCCGGTTAGGAAAGCTAGGTGCGTCATCCTATTAAGGCGTGTAGGTTGAGGTCAGCCCTATGTTAATTTTACCTAGTTGTAAATGGTGCCGCTCCACCCTTAAGTGAGCCTTTAGTGGAATCCTCGAGCTTGCGAGCTAGAGGCGGGGACGTAGGCACAGTTGGCTGAATCCCGATAACATATTGTGTGTTTGTTAATATTTTCTGCTTTATATTTACCACACGTGTATGTTATTATATGAATGATGCACTTGATTTAAACTTCCGCATATTATATTTATCAGCGTATGTGGAACTGCATAGAAAGACCCTAGGTTATAATATTTTGCTAACATCTAGTTCAACCTAGGAGAAAAGTTTAAAATTCCAATTCACCCCCCTCTTGGGAATACACCAGTTTTAACACATATCATTGAAGAAATAATCTACTTCCAAGTGAATTAAAGCATTTCTGTTTAATGAATAATTCTTAGTGCTTAACACATGCTTAAATATTAAAATCCTAAGTTAAGTAGATCTTGTCCATTGCATAAGACTGAGCCTTAGGAATAAATCATATATTAAAAATCATCTAATCCTAAACTCACTCTTGGAGCCTCAAAGGATTAAAATCAGTCATCACTTTAGCCACAAGCACTAATAATCATAAACTATATATCTTTCAAGTGCTTATTAAAAGATATCCCATTATAATCAAATCTGGGGCATTCTCTAAGGGAACCAAATTGCTTACCAAGACATTTTTTAATAAATATTCCCTTTGTGCTTAAAATGTAAAAACCCCTAGTTTAGATCTGTGATTAAACAATATACTCCACAAGAAATCTTTACCATACCATGATCATATCTGGTAAAGATTCATCTATTATAGGGTCGTACCCTTGCTAAAATTGAAGACATACTTATAAGGTATTGTCTAATAATTGGAAAATTGAAAATACCTAAAGAGCAATATTCAAAAATTAATATTCTCCCAAATTCGCTCTTTGATCTATGTAGTTGGATATATTCACTTCCACCAAAATATTTTGAATATTGTCCACACACCATGAATATTCTTCCAAACTTAATGATAATTAAACTGTTAAGAGTATTTGCAAAATCTCACTTCACAAGCTCTCAAACTTCAAGTCAAATCTATTAGAAGTGTTTTAATGTGTCAAATGGCTAAGCCATATTCTATAGGTTTCAATCTATATGATAATGCAAATGACTAGGAAACGTGTGCATTAAGATCCATAAGAAAAGAAGCAGTATAGGCTTATGACTCTGAAGTAAAATGGTTTATGACTTTTTAGTTTTCTAATCTAAAGCTGGTAAAGTCAAGTATAAATCATTCAAAATCGTAGAACACTCGATTAAACTAGTGAAGAATGATTACATGCAAAAGATATAAAAGCATGATAAGTGCAAAACTGAAGGGGAGAAAATTAACTTGAAAATTCTATGGCTCTGAAACATAAGCATAAGCACATTTAGTATCATACTTTGTGTTTACATATGGTATCAAATCATGAATAATATGTGTAAATTCTTGTGTGCATATGTGATACAACATGTTAACTAAAATGAGTTTTTTTATACTGAACTAAATTAGTTGCATGCTTGAAAATACTTAGGGGAGCTGAGCTCCATTCCTAGATAAAAAGCATAACGAAAGCATGTGCATCATAGGATCACTATAGTTGGTCAAAATATTTTACAATGACTACTTATATGGCTTTGAACTAGTAGTGACATAAATCTTCGATAAGTATTAACATTTCATTTCATTTACGTAAGTATTAAAATTCATAGGGGGAGCATCTCGAAATGATTTCCTATCTCATTATGCTTAGATGTGCAGTGAACTTTCTGTAGCATGCACTCAATTATGATGATTCTGTTGAATATGCAAAATGAAAAATATATTGCATTGCCGAAAATTGCTTGAGTTAACCACACGACCTTGTTTTGAAATGCATTGATAAAATTAGGATCTGTATGGTTAGTCTTTCTGGCCATAATTTTTTTTGGAATGTACCTAAAGCAAATATCTATAGCAAAATTTGCCTTGAGAATCCAAAAGGTGAGAGATATGTACTAGGGTAAATTTTTGGATGAGCACTAAAGGGGGAGAGATTTTTTAATTGCATAAGCTACTATGTGTATGAGCTTAAATGAATAAAACATAAGAGATACTTTTTTGAGCTAAAATAAACATGGTTGGCTAGAATTATATTAGATAACATAATTCAAGGGGAGCAACTTCACTTAAGATGTAATCACTTGGTATCAAATCAATCAACATTTAGTTCTGCATTAATTCACATTTGGTATCAAATCAATTAACATTGGTTCTCATTTGATATAACATCAGTTCACATTTTATACCACATCAATCAATATTTGGTATCCTCACATAATCGTTAAAAATTATGCATTAGCAAAGGAGATGGTTGATGTAAAAAGGGGAGAAGTAAAGTCTGTAAAAAATCTAATGGTTGAACAAGATTAAAACCTTAAGATTTCAAAGGGGGAGAAGAACATAAAGGTAGGTCCATTCATGACTTACTATTATACACCTTTTTGTTGATGTCAAAAAGGGGAGAAAAATCGGGAGCAAAAATAATAAAAACAAATCAAAAGCAAAGGAGAATGAGCAAAAACTGTTATTGATGTTATGCAAAGGATGAGATATACGAAGGTGGAGAAACTGTTGTTAATGTCATGGTTCAAACATCATGAGCATATTTATTATGAGCATATTTCATATTTCATTTGGATTCAGGCTAAACACTTGTGTATGAACATGAGCATATTGTCATTTATTGAATATTTAATGCATTAATTGAGGGGGAGCGTTGTTTGGCATAACCCATTACATATATTTTTGCTAGTGCATTTCTCATCATTAAAAAGAGGGAGATTTTTGACTCTACGAGTCCAATCCGGTTTTGATAGTGACAAAACACTTGTATTTGATCTGTGCATTGAGTTTGTGAACAGGACCTATATAAAGCATGCACGGAAAGATAACGAGTCATGGAAGCCATAAAGTAAAGCTGACACATTTCGGCAAGCTCCATGGAAATCAAAGAGTACAAGAATCAAGATGCAAGCAGCAAAGTTCAAGAACATCTTGGGAATTGGTATTTAGAACTTATGTATTTACATTGTCGTATGATTTAATTTAAGACTCAACATAAGTTAGAATGAATTTAGGATTCATGTATTTTATGTATATCATTAGGGGACTTTCATGGACTTAGAATAATTTTAAAATAATGGAAAATATGTTTTATAAAAGACCCAAGAAAGAGAGCAAAGTAGATTTTTAAATTAGAAAAGAAAAATTGAGAAAAAGGGCACTTTGGTATATTGAACTCAACTTCAGTTGCCTGAAGAATTTCTTCGGTAGCTTGAAGATTAAGTTCGGTAGCCTGAAGAATTAATGGTGAAACAAAACCTAGCCGAGGCACTTCAGTAGCCTAAAGTCAACTTCAGGCACCTGAAGTCACTTTAGGTGCCTGAACTTCAACTTTAGTAGCATGAAGTCGCGGGAAAATTTAAAATTCAGATTTTTATTAATAGAACTCGCGAGCTTTTTCTTTGATCCAATGGTTGAGATCAATCCTAAGGGCGAGACACTATAAATATTGAATATCTAAACCCTAGAATATAGCAAAGACACACAAGAAGAGAAGAACACATCTCATTGAAAGAATATTGAGAAACTAGCTCTTATTGCTATACGATTGCCTACACTTCAACTTCTACTCATCGAGCTTGGGTAAATCAACTTAGAATCTTGAAGGGAACTCGTTTGCTAATCTTCTTTTTCATTCTAGAATTGAGATTTGATCATTTAAGTTAATATTTTCAAGAGTTACTCATCCCATCACTTGTTATTGAATATTGTTAGAAAAGTTTGATCTTGAATGTGCACATACATATAAAAATTTCTTTTGACAAGATCATTACTTGAGAAAGTTTTCTTGTCTAGTGGTTGATTGGTTTTTGATTCAAGAGTATATATATATATATATATATATTGTTCATAGAGCTTATTATTGCAAAATCTATTTTTGATTAATTATTAAGAGGTTGATCTTGAGTGTGCATATATATATATATATATATATATATATAAAATCACTTTGATAAGATTAACACTTGAAAATAACTTTAGCTATTGATTAAATATTTTAGGTTGAAGTGAGTTTTTCCATTCAAAGACTCGATACTTTTAATAGTACAAATCCACTTGATCAGATATCCTTGGAGTTCTTAAATACATATATTGTCGAAGGATATTTTCTGAAGTAGATCACTTTGATTTTTGATCTTTGGTATACATATCATATATATATTTGCATATTACAAAGATCGTGTTATGATTGAAGATTTGAGCGAAAGCATTTTGATCTTGATTGGTCTAATATTCAAGATAAAGTTTTTGAATAAGTTCACATAGAATATAATTGTGCATTTTCGCGAAGTGAACTTGAACCCTAAATTCTCCAAAACATTTAAAATATATCATTACTTCGGAGTTTTGATGAAAAGGGAAATTGTGTGTTGAAGCATATCATTCATAAAACGATGTTATCATTTCATTCATACCGAGCTTCAAGTTTTATCATATGATTATGTACTAGGACTTTGAATTGTACTCACTAGCTTTATTAGAAGCAACATAGAGTGTTTGCAGATTAAATTGTATTCAAGGTTCGGTTTGTGAACCGGGGTTGAGGAGAGAGCTGTATCTCTTGTAAGTAGCAGATTAGGAGGGAGGTGTACCTCTTGTAAGTAGTGGATTGTAAGGGAAGCTCCATCCCAATTTAAGGAGCAGGAATTTTAGTGGAATCCTTGAGTGGGTCGCTTAAGGCGAGGACGTAGACCAGGTTGGTTGAACCTCGTAAAATTGTGGTTGCATTCTCTCTTCCCTTATCCTTTTTATTTTTCCCATCGTATTTCAATTTCCAGTTTGCTTGTATATATTGAATAACTTTACACGCACTTAATTGGGTAAAAAGGAATTCATTGATTTAGTAATTAAAATCAGTATCAAATTCCAGCTATTAATTAGTTAAACATAGAAATAGGGATTGATTAGTAAATAAGTTTCAAAGAATTTTTAAAATACCCAATTCACTGCCCCTCTTGGGATTACACCTAAATCAACAAATCTTTCCTCTTGTAAATCTATTTTCTAATAAGAAACCGCTTAGCCTTTCTTACTAAGCTCCAGGAGCTTGCTTTAAACCATACAGGACTTTTGTCAGTCTATATACGCGATCTGGACTCTTATGGTTTTCAAAGCCTGGGGGCTATTTTACATACACTTCTTCACTTATGTAGCCATTTAAAAATGCGCTCTTGATATCCATTTGATATAATTTGAAATCCTTAAAAGCTGCATATGCTAAAAGCATTCGAATGACTTCCATTCTAGCTATAGGTGCAAAGATTTTTTCAAAATCTATACCTTTTTCCTGGTTATATCCCTGAGCTACTAGTCTAGCTTTATTTCTCACAACTATACCATGTTCATCTTTCTTATTCTTATATATCCATTTTGTTCCAATGATTGACTTATCCTTAGGTCTAGGAACTAATGTCCATACTTTGTTTCTCTCAAACGTGTTTAGCTATTCTTGCATGGACAACACCCATGATTCATCCTCTATAGCTTCACTCACATTCCTAGGTTCTTCTTGAGATAAAAAAGCAAAATAACTAATCATATTCCTAAAAGAGGATCGAGTGCCTACTCCACGTAATATTCACCTATTATTTGATCAATGGGATGATTCTTTATGTACTTCCATTCTCTAGGTGGTTCATTAACCTAATTTTCAATTTGATTAGTTTCAGTGGATGATTCTGAAATTAGGAATAGCTTCCCAAGAGGGGAGATGAATTGGTTTTTAAAATTTCTTTTAATTCCTTTTTAGAATTCTTAAACTTATTTTATTTCTTTTAACCAATTCGTGACTAATTTGTTTAATTTGTTAAGCACTCAAGAACTTAGTTTCTTTACTTAATTTTTAACCATACAAACATCCAATCATTCAACAAAACCAATCAACTAAAATTATAAAGTAAACAAACAAGCCAATACACAACACTTATGTAATATAACAATTCAAGATGGTTGTTTGTTTATATTTTCCAAATTTGAACCAAGCCCTGTAGTGAATGAGAATTTATGCTTGCTGATGTAAAGCTCTGTATAGATGAATCAAATCACTTTTTGCAAATATTTAGAACTCAAATAAACTCTTGGTAAATTTATCTTTGGGATGTTAACGAAGTAATGTACTCCTGTAAGGTTTCCGCAAGATATGGTGTAACCAACGTACTCCCTTTCAGTTTCCGCAACCCAAATCAAAATTAAACCTTAAGTTTGTTTGATTTCCAAATATTACGTAGTATATATGATTATCAAATAAACCATCCACGTAGTTTAAATATTCTGAAAATAAAGAGTAAGGGAAAAAGAGAATAAGACGGAGATTTTTACGAGATTCGGCTTATACCCAGCCTACGTCCTCGCCCTCGGCAAACCACCAAAGGATTCACTGAACTCGTTCCATTGACGGGTGGAACAAACCTTTACAACCTCCTTGGTTAAGGCTAGAGCCCGCCTTCTCCAAACGATATTCTCTCGTTCGGTCACTCCTTTAGGCTAGAGCCCGCCTCTCTAAGCAATATCCCCTTGCTTAGCCAATGATCCAAACAATCCTTGGAACATCAAAGAACTACAAGAAATACAAAATAAGATCTGCGTACAAGTATACTCTCTTAAAGAGCAAGTTAGTACAATTTCAGTACTATATACTTGAATGTAAAATATCCATATGAAATACAATAAAGCTCAAGTGTAGAATTCACCAATATCCTTCTTAGATGAGGATTAGCAGTAGAAATTCAGAGGAAGGATTAGCACTTCAGAATATCTCAGCAAAAGGGTTTTGCAATGAGTGAACAAGAGAACTTTGGAAGAACAAGAGTGCTTTCAGCTTTACAAGTAGATTTTTCAATTCTTGGATGTATTTTGATTTGCAAAACCATATATTTATAGGCTTTCAAACTTGTTTCCATGTTGCTAAAGTTTCCTTAGAGAGTTTCCCAAGTTTTTAGAAAGTTTGGAGCTCAAACGGCTATATTTTAAAATATTAGAATTTAAAAAAATTTCCCGTTGAACAGTGTTCAAATGTTTGACAACAGTAACCCTGCTTCAGTGTTTTGGCCACAACTTTTGTTGTATAACTTCAAATTATGTGTTCTTGGTGTCAAAAGAAATATAAGAAAAAATAATACAACTTTTATGTTGACAACTGTTTAAAATAATGAGTTTTTGATAAAGAAACATTCACCTCAATGCGGATGTATAAAAACTGACAACATTTGGGAAAACTCTTTTTGGTGCTTTTTATCCCAAAAATGATTCTAACCTTTTTAAAATAATTTTTGACCTTGTAAAAATATTTTGCAGGTATTTTAAAAGGTATATAGGTCTAATAAATTAACCTAAGAGTTTCAAAATATTTCAAATGATATTTTAAACATTAAAGCACTTACATGAAACTTCTAAGATATTAACATTCTAAGTTCTTGAGTCTTCATACTTTGTCCTTGGATTAAGTCAATATTTTCTTCAAGCTTTCATATTCTTTGAGCTTTCTCACTTTGCCTTTCTTTGGCTCTTTTGACTTTAATATGTCTTGGCTTTCAACAACTCATTCATGTCCTCATATTCTTCAAGGTTTCATATATCATCTTTAGATCCATGCTTTGACTCTTTTAAGTTTCATTTGATCCTTGTGAGCACTTTCACCTTGCTTTCTCATATATGAGCCTTTAAATATCATTACTAACACAAATACAGTAAATTTCACTTGTTTGTTAGTATCAAAACAAGATGACAAGATTTTAAGCCTTGTAAGGCCAACGGGTTCCTTAGTTTTATTTTTCTTTCTTGAATCATCTTTAATGGATAGTTCTTCAAATTCATTGTTTATTTCAATTTCATCTTCATCGGGTCTTTTGGAGAAGGGATTTGACTCATTGAACACAACATGAATAGATTATATAACCATCAATGTTCGTTTGTTATATACTTTATAGGCTTTACTATCTAAGGCATACCCTCAGAAGATACCTTCATTTGTTTTCATATCAAACTTTCGTAGGTGTTTATTGTCTCAAAGCACAAAAAATTTAAAGGCAAAGACATGAAAATATGATATGTTTGGTCTATGGCCATTCCATAACTCATACGGGGTTTTATTAAGAGATGGTCTAATCAATACTCTGTTTAGAACATAGCAGGTGGTATTCACTGCCTCAACCCAGAATTACTTAGGTAATTTATGTTCGTTAAGCATAGTTCTAGCCATTTCATTTATATAACTATTCTTCCTTTCAACTACACCATTCTGTTGTGATGTTTTAGGGGCTAAAAAGTTATGGGAAATTCCTAATGAATTGCAATAGTCTTACATGCCTTGATTTTTAAATTCTTTACCCCTATCACTTCGAATTTTGGTGATAGTATATCCCTTTTCATTTTGAATTTTCCTACACAGGTTTATGAATTGTTCACATGCTTCATCTCTGTTACTTAAGAATAAGACCCATGTATATCTTGAATAATCATCAACTATTACGAATGCGTATGATTTTCCTCCTAAACTCTGAATAGGGTTTGGACCAAATAAGTCTAAGTGTAGCATTTGGAGTGGCCTAGTAGTGGAGATTTCTTTCTTCTTCTTAAAGCTTGTTCTTGCTTGTTTTCCTAGTTGTCAGACCTCACAAATTTTATTTTTGAAAAATTTTTTCTTAGGCAATCCTTTAACTAAGTCTCCCTTAACTAGTTTAGATATTAAATCCATGTTTGCATGTCCTAGTCTCCCATGCCAAATCCAACTTATTTCATTTATAGTAGAGAAGCATGTCACACTCTGTGATGTTAAGTTATCAAAGCTGGTGGTATAAACGTTTTCATGATGCTTAGCAGTGAACAATATCTTATTATCAGTTTTGTGTTCTACTATGCATTTGTCATGTTCAAAAGACACTTTGTAAGCTTTATCACATAGTTGGCTCATACTCAATAAGTTTTTCTTTAAACCCTCAACCAATAAAACATCATCAATAATTAATGATGACTCATTACCAACTTTACCTACTTTTGTGATCCTTCCCTTAATGTTATCTCCAAAAGTGACAAATCCATCATCCTTAGGTGTGATGGATGTAAACTTCGCTTTATCCCCGGTCAGGTGATGTGAGCATCCACTATCCATATACCATCTGTCTTTTGAGGATGTTGATCTTAAGCATATCAGCAAGACACAATCAGACAACTATTGGTACTCATATTTTCTTGGGTCCAGGGGGGTTAGTGCTAGATTCTCCTTTTACCTTCCATACTTTGTTAATTTTAACATCTTTATTTTTGAAAGGATAGTCAAATTTTATGTGACCCAACCTTTTACATTTAAAACATGTAATATGTCTATGGTAATCCTTAGTTGGAAAATATCCCATGTGAAAAGGTCTTTGTTTTACATTTTCTTTTCTATTAAAATCAACACCTTCATTTTCTAGGAAATTTCTTTGACTTCCTAGGAGCTTTTCAAAATTATTTTGTTCTTCAGTGAATTTGAAAATAATCTCAGATTTATCTTTCAAATTCTTTTCTAATTCCTTAATTTTCAAATCTTTGTCTTTTATGAAAGTTGCATGAGATTCATTTTGTCGTTCAACTAAGTTTGAAAGTTCTTTGACTTTACTTTTCAATTCAGAAATTTTCTTTTTTTTCTTCTCAAGCATTTTAACAAAGTACAAATATTCTTGTTTCAGTTCATCATATGAAATCATGTCATTTCCATTTTTAGAATCACTAGAATAATACGAAAATGATGAAAATGATGATTGTACCTCACGGTCATCATGTGGCATTACACACAGATTGGCAATCTCGTCGTTGCTGGATTCAGATTCTGAACAACTAGTGCTGTGTGTATCCCAACTGACTTTCAAGTCCTTCTTCTTTTTCTTTGAGGCTTTCACTAGTTTAGGACTCTCAGGCTTGATGTGTCCAACCTCTTGAAAGTTGCGGCATGTTGGAGGATCTTCCTTCTTTTCCTTCATGCTTGACTCTCCTATTTCTGATTTTGAGTTCTAGAGTTTTTTGTTGAAATTCTTATTCTTTTTCAAGGACTTCATGAACTTCTTTGCTAGCAAGGCTATGTTGTCATCTGATTCTGAGTCACTTCCCTCACTAAAGTTGTGAGATGTTGCCTTAAGTGCTGTGGTTTTTTTTTTTTTTTTTTTTTTGTCTTATTCTGCTCATTTTTCCTCTCATTTATTGCAAGCTCATAGGTAATGAGCGATCCAATGACTTCGTCAACCGCCATCTTTTATAGATTTCTCCCTTCTTCTATAGTCATAGCTTTCGCTTCCCATACTGAAGGCAGTCCCCTGAGTATTTTCCTAATCAACTCATAAGTAGGGTAAGTTTTTCCAAGTGCATTTAAAGAATTTATGATGTGTGTGAATCTAGTGTACATGGATTGTATAGATTCATCAGTTGTCATTTTAAATGCTTCATATTCACTGGTGAGCATGTCTATTCTACTGTCTTTTACTTCCTTAGTGCCTTCATATGTAACCTCTAATTTTTCCCAAATTTCTTTACCCGAGTTACATGCCATTACCATATTAAATTCATTTACATCTAATGCACAAAAAAAAAAACAAGTTCATGGCAGTAGCATTGATTTGTACTAATTTCCAATCTTCCTATGTATACTCATCTTCAATTTCAAGTACATTAATCTTGTCAATTACTTTCATGGGAACATGATTTCCCTTAGTGACTATTTACCATACCTTCCAATCTACATTCAATTGGTATATGCTCATCCTACGTTTCCAATAGGTATAATTCACACCACAGAAAATTGGTGGTCTAGTGAATGAGTGTCCCACACCGAATGGAGTTACACTGATATGTACCATGAGATCTTTTTACAAATAAACTACTAAGTATATGTAAACCCGATCAGATACCAAATGTTGATTTAAGTGTAATCCTAAGAGGGGGAGGGGTGAATTGGGTATTTTAAAAATTCTCTGAAACTTATTCACCACTTAGTCCCTATGTCTAAATTAAACCAATTACTTATCAAGTTTGTGTGAGATTATTCAACAATCATACATGCAATGAAAGTAGTGATGTGCGTTATAGAAATTAAAAAGATAAGAGAAGAGAGAATGCAAACACAGTTTTTATGAGGTTTAGCCAACTCGGCCTACGTCCTCGCCTTGAGCAACCCATTCAAGGATTCCACTATAATCCCTGCTCCTTAAATTGGGACCGACCTTCCCTTACAATCCGCTACTTACAAGAGGTACAACTTCCTCCTACTCCGCTGCATACAAGAGATACAACTCTCTCCTCACACCTGGTTCACAACCTGAGCCATGAATACAATAAAATCTGTAAAACACTTAAAGTTACTTCCAACAAAGCTTGTGATTACAATTCAAATTCCTAATATATAAACATATGATAAAACTTCAAGTTCAGAATGTATGAAATGATATAATCATTTATGAATGATTATGCTTCTATATGCAATTTCTCTTCTAACCAAAACTCCCAAGTAATGTTATATTTAAATACTTTGGAGAATATTAGGGTTCTAGTTCACTTTGTAAAAATATACAAATATATCTAATGTGAACTTATTCAAAAACTTTGTTTCAAATATTCAAACACACAATGATATTTGTAATAAGAAAATACATACACATATATAATATGATTTTCAAAGATCACACACTGAATATATTGTTTTTCCAAAAAATATCCCTCAATAAAATGAATATTTATAAATACCAAAGATATTTAATCAAGTGTTAATATATCTAAAATATAGATCCTTTAACATAACACACACTTGAATAAAGTCTATTTAATCAATGATAAAACCCTTTATCAAGTAGTGAGATTGTCTAAATAATCCATATGAAAGTGTACTCACTATCTATAACTTAGCCTATTTCAACAATAGATTTTGACACGAGAAGTTCTTTGAAAAATATATATATTAATGGCAAAATAACTTTCTCAAGTAACACACTTGTCAAGAAAAATCTCAATATAGTTAGGAACACTCAAGATCAAACTCTCTAATGATATTCAATAATAGATGATGATGTAAGAGACTCTTGAAAAACATTAAACGGATTTACCAAACCTCAATACCAAGTTGAAATATAGATGTGTGAATAGATCCCCTTTGATTTTTCCGAGTTGATTTGCACAAGCTTGATGATTGTAAGTTGAAGTGCAAGCAATCGTATATCAAGAGGTTCAAGTTTCCCAATTCTATTTTCAACAAGATGTTCTCTTCTTTCTCATTTTTCTTAGCCAATGCTCTAGGGTTTAGATGTTCAATATATAGGTGCTTAACCCTTAGAATCAAATTTGACCGTTGGATTAAAAAATATCTCGTGAGTTCTCTTAATAAAAAATAAATTTTTAAGTTTTCCCACAAGTTCAGGCGATTGAGGTCGAAGCCCAGGCGATTGAAGTTCCTTAGTGCTTTGAAAAAAATCAACTTGAATACAGGTTCAGGATCCTGAAGTGACAACTTCAAGAGACTAAAGTCACATATTCAAGCGATCAAAGTTCCTCAGCCAAATTCTGTGTTTCACCATTAATTCTTCAGGTGACTAAACTTAATCTTCAGGTTAATGAACAAATTCTTTAGGTGATTGAGGTTGAGTTCAGGCTACCGAAGTGGCTATTTCCTAAATTTTTTCTTTCTAAATTAAAATTCTGTTTTCCCACTTTCCTGGCTCTTTTATAAAAATATATTTCAGGGTTTTAAAAATATTTATATCTCCATGAATGTCCCCTAATGATGTTCATGAAATGCATGAGTCCTAAGGTCATTCTAAGGTATATGTTGAGCTTCAAATTAGATCATATGAAAATGTAAATACATGAGTTCTAAATACCAATTCCTATGACAATCTTGAACTTGGTGCTTGCAACTTAACTCATGTACTCTTTGAGTTCCATGGATCTGTCAATTTGTGTATACTTTATTATTTATGGCTTCCATGACTTGTTATCCTTCCGTGCATACTTAATATAGTTCATATTCATAATCTCAATGCATAGATCAAATACCAAATGACTTGTCATTATCAAAACCAGATTGGACTCATAGAGTCAACACCCTACTATTAGCGACGAATTTGAATCCTTCTCTAATACTGAACTATTAGTGACGAATTTGAGCAAAGCTGATGTAGAATTTATAGCGATGGTATTGAGTTTTAGTGATGGTTATAATCTGTCACTAATACTGTATTATTGGTGACAAATTTCAAATTCATCACTAATAGTTAATATTAACCATAGATATAGCAACTAATTTAAAACCGTCACTAATACTTATAAAAACGTCACTAATACTATTAGTGACGGATTTGATCCTTCACTAATACCCTGATTTTTTGTAGTGATTGATATATATAATATACTAACCAATATCTTAACCTTAGACAATTATTGGTGTACACAATAGATTCACCACTATATTAACCCTATTAAAGTGCTTAGTAAGGTCTTTCCAACTAATGAAATGATTAAGAAAATTAGAAATAATTTATCTAAAAATGGGAATCCAAGATTGCTATAATTACTAAAGCCAAAAACTTAAATGTGCTATTACTGATAGTCATTTTTTAACCAATAAAAATAACAAGACCTGAATGAGTGTGAAAATTAAGCTAAAAACAAAGAAAAAATTACATCACAAGGTGGTCGATCAACCACTTTGTGACAATTGACTAACCCTTTCTCCTTCATTAGTTTTGTGCCATTTGATAGTAGTTAACTAACGTCTGCAAGTGGTCAACCATCCCATTCAAATTAAAAAAAATTTAAGTTATTTTCATTTTATTGGCCAAATGGATCTAGGTATGCCAATTGTCCTACAAGTTGTCACATGTCGGGAAAAAAAGAAGAAGAGAAGTTGGTAGTTTGTTGACGTAGGTTAGTGATTGGTAATTTGAATTTGAAATTTTGAAATTCAAATTCGAAGTATTTTTTTTTTTCCATCCAAATAATCGCTTGGGAAAGATTTTGAGGCATATCCAAGTGGGGGTAAGGAGAGTGCTTAAAGAGAATTTCGTGCATTGTTTTCCATTTGAGAAAAAGGAGAAACGTATAAAGTTTGTGAAGAGGACCTTGTCTCTTATTGCTATCTTTGAGAAGATACATGGGGGGGTGGGGGTGTGCATTGTGAGTGTAACCCCACTTCTATACTTTGAGTACAACACCAAAAGATAAGTCCCCTTCCCCTTCCTTTCATTTACAACTTGGTTTGGGTTTCGTATGAAAAGCGTGCATAGATGCATGTGATGTTAATGTTTGTTTTTGTATATGTCATTTGCATTTATTTGATTAAATAATGTCATCTAATGATGTTAGAGTTGTTTTTGTTTAGAAATTTTGAAAAAATAATTGGTCAAAATTGGATAAATTTGCATTTCTGCAAAAGTTGGGCATACAAATGGTTAACCCTGTTGACCCTATAGGTCATACCCTATTTTGATTATGATAAACACTTTGGTATTTAATGTCTGTCAAGCTTGTGTGCATATTATATTAGCAAGATCATTTATTCGCACATGAAGACTTGAAGACTAAAGACCGAGAAGATTTATTTTGTGTTGTAATTCATATCATGTTTAATTTGAGTCTGTAATATTTACTATCTATCGGTCTGTAATAACATGCATATCATGCATGATAGGATCTTATAAGCTCAAGACCATAAATTGGCCTTAGGGATAAGGTCGATTGACGTCGGATTTTTTTGGTGTCCTTAAAAGACCTTAGAATAACCTTAGGTCCTTGCACATACACGTAAGACAATCCCCAATAGCATATATAATATCAGGGGAATTAATTAAAGTGAAAATGGACTTATGGGTAAAAATTATGAGCCTTCAGATGACCGAACTCCAAGTGTTCAAAAGACCTCGGGTGACCAAACCCTTGATGAGTCAACTTGTTGACCTGGGTTTCGGGCGACCAAACCATTTTAAGTGTACCGTCTAGGGGCAACCGAACCTTATTTTTAACTCTTCCCACCAACTCGGCAGCCCAAACCTTAGCATTCAAATCATCATCAGGTGACCGAGCACATGAGTTTGGTTAACCAAACTTCAGACCGGACACCCGAATCTCAGACAGTGTGGAAATCACCTTGGTTAAGCAAACCAACCCCATGCCCAGGCGACTGAACTTCAAAAGCACCTTTTTGCACTGTGTCTGTTCGGGCACCCAAAACTCTAGGGTTGTTTTATTTTTTAACCGAGGTAAAATAGGTTAAATAGGGTTAATTTTTCTAAACACTTTCAAAACAATTTTAAGAATTACCCTAGTGTCCCCAATGATCATAGTTTTGTCATTCTCTATAGACAGGGGCTCCTTTGCTTATATTAGCAAGGATTAGCAAAAAGATTAGGCAAAAAATTCTCTAAAAAATCCAAAGCCTTATTTTTCTATACAAACCTCATACACTCATACTATACTACTTCCTTTGAGAAATCCATTATTGTGAGTGTTTTATTCATCATTCTAAATTGCTAGATACCCTCACTTGCATTTGTGCTTGTGATTTTTATTTAAGGGTTGAGCAAAGAATTTTTGCCCTTGATTTTGTCAATAAATCTTTGGTTGGGAAGAATTCCTACAACTAAGTGGGTCTTTGCATTTGGATTGCAAGATTCAGTAGGCTTATATTTTTGTGTGCAAAAATATTTTACAAGCTTTGAGTTGAATATCTCTTCATGCATTGATATTGAGAAAACCATTTTTTTTTTTTTTTTTTGAGATATTCTAAATTGCTATTAGTTTAAATTTTTGAAACCCAAAAGTAAGATTGAGATTTTATCTTTGCTTAGTTCAAAAGATTAGCTTGTTGATATACTCTTGCGCTTCATTGACTATAAACATAACTTTGAGTGTTGATTGCACATAAACACCATTGAGCTTATAATTCCTACATGATTGGTGTGCATTGATTAATGCTTGTGCTGAATCGGCACAAAGTCTGCTTAGTTAAGAAGCATTTATGTGTACGAAAATTTTCATATCTGTTGTATTCCAGGTGTGGACCTGAAGAGGGAGACTAACCTTATTAAATAGTCCTGGATTGGCTTTGTTCCAGTTAAGGAAGGTAGGTGCACCATCCTGGTAAGGTGAAAGTTGAGGTCAACCCCGCTAATTGACACTATTGTAACCGGTGCTGCTCCACCCGTTAAGTGAGCATTAGTGGAATCCTTGGGCTTACGAGCTAGAGGTGGGAATGTAGGCAGAGTTGGCCGAACCCCGATAACATAACGTGTGTGCATTTTTATTTTTTCATAATTTATTTACCGCACGTGTATGTTATATTGTGAATGCTGCACATGAAGTAATTTTTGCACATTTTATTTATTTATGCATTCGAACCTATATAGATAGACCCTAGGTTGTGGATATACTACTGGATTAGCTAAACCTAAAAATAAATTTTAAATACCTAATATACCCCCCTCTTGGGAATACACCAATGCTAACAGACCCCTTATTTTATTTGAAATAAAAATAATCATTAGGCTATTGAAGGCTATTAATTGACCTCTGCAGGCGGTCAACTAGTAAATTGAAATGCCTAGTCTTTGGCCAATTTTTAAATATTTTTCTTGTTGTGTAAATTGAATTGCACAGTGGAATATAGGATCAAACAGATGCAACACTCAATGGTCAAATATACAAAATTGACAATTACAATGACTATAATGAAAGCAATAGTAGAGACATGACGAATTACGTGGTTCGGCAATGCCTACATCTATAGGAGCAATCAACAATTTTCCTTACAATCTTGTGTCAAAGACACTTACAACCATACAAATACATCATAAACAATGAATAAATAAAGTTCTAAGAGGCTTTCCTCCAAACTTCAACCAACTTAACATCCCTATTCAAAATTTGAAAATCTGCATTGGGTTCCCAAGCCAAATCGGCGATGGTTTGTAGACATACCGTCGACAATTTTTGACAAAGAGCAAAATCTCTTTGAAACTGGGCGAAACCGTTGACAGTAATAGGGATTCCGTCAATGGTTTCCCCTGTTGACACTAGCATCTTAATTTCCATCATGTTTTGTCTTTGTGCATGCCTTTCACTCAATATGTGTGCCATATATCACAACAATCCTCCACCTTGGCGAATATAAGCACCTTAGGAGAAATTGAAAACATAAACTTGATGAAAGTTAAGTTGCAATCCCAAAGGGGGGGGGGGTGGATTGAGTATTTTAGTATTTAATGTAGAAATTTAATCTATCTTAATTTGTTTTTCATAAGTGATCTAAATACCTTAATCACCATAGAAATATTTTTCAGCGAACTAGTATACCAATATCAATATTCCTAAATATGGGAGAACCTAAACTTATATATAAATATGTAATCAACTATGCCTTATTAACAATGTATGCATTAGATCAATATTAGCAAAATTTTGCTCAGCCACCAAATAATTTATACAATAACTTGAATAAATAATGAACCAATACAATACTATTTCTAGTAGCTAAATCACAATATTTATATTCGTAACTACGACAAATCTAGATCAAGAAGAGTATTCAAATCATTCACAACATTCACAACTCAAAGTAAATCATTCATAGTAGACATATTTCAATATAAGTATGCTTGAAAAGTAAAAGAGATAAGGGAGAGAGTGAGAATAGTATTTTTTACAAGGTTCGGCAACCGTGCCTACATCATTGCCTTAGGCAACTCGCTCTGAGGATTCACTAATCCTTCCATTCAATAGGTGGAGACACCTCTCTCCTTCAGTATGTGGAGACACCTCTCTCCTTCAATAGGCAGAGACACCTCTCAAGAAAGAACAATCCTCTCACTTGTCAATGATTCACGACCAGAACCATCAGTTTGTGAGGAAATCAAGAATTGATTTTGAATAATGAAAAACTCTATAACTATAACATATTTGTACAAAATAAAAATTATAATACTCTCAAAAAATATTTTTCTAAGAAGCTCTAGAAGATTGAATTAGTTTTCTAGGTTTGAAAGCTTAGAACTTGAAATTATAAACCATAAAATCAGTTTCAGCAAAGTAATGGCACAAAAAAAAAAAAAAATTCAATGTAAAATCAATGTCTTTGCTTGCTTTCTTGTTACCCTAACATGATAATGGTTAGCTATAAAGAGCAAGTTATGAAATCTAACCATTTGTGCAAGTTTTGGTAACATTATCTTTCGAAATCGAAAATATTTTCAGCCATGCGTGAATTTTATTGCACGCTTTGGTCGATTGAACTGGTAGTTCGATCACCCGAACCAATTTAAATTGTGAATGTTCCAAACTAGCTGTAGCCTTTCGGTCGACTGAACTCTACGTTCGGTTGCCCGAACATGTTTGGTCAACTAAACATGTAGTTCGGTCACCCGAACCAACACTGTCTGTAACTTTAACAATGGCATTAGCCATTCAGTCAACAGAACCATTGGTTTGGTTGCCTGAACTCTCTAATGACAGACCAGTTTGTTTAGGCTCCTATATTCGGTCAACTGAGCACTTGCCTCACGCGCCTGAACATGTTGAAACTAAATATTCCTTTATCTTTTTTATTCCAAAATTGATTTTTATCCTTTTGAAATATTATTTGGACTTTGTAAAAATATTTTCCAAGAATTGAAAACAAAGATGAATTGAGAAGTACTTACATAAGACCTAGTTTACAACAGTTATTATAAACTATCTAGATCTTTATATCCTTAAGCTTTATTTTCATCCAATATTTTCTTCAATAGCCATCTATGATTTACTTGTTTTCTTCATGGCTTCTCTATTATTCATCTTTCATTGTGCTTTTAAACTAGAATACCTATAAATATACTTGATAGCACAATTAGATGCCTTTGTTTGTCATTATCAGAATGGGATCAAGCCTTGCTAGGCCAATAATCTCCCCCTTTTTTATGATGACAAACAAGGAGCAAAATAAGGCAACGTTGATAAGACTCTCCCTCATAATAAGCATAAACTTAAAAGATGATCAACATAAAAACATTCGTTTAAGCTCAATTGTGATTAAATTCTCTAAAAAATTCTCCTACTTTTTACTTGAAATTCAAAAAGGTATTTTATGAAAAATTTCATCTTGCTATTACTCTCGCTATTACTCTCCCCCATTTTTCTATTATTGAAAATTTTCATTTTACTATGATTCTCCTCTATCTTCAAAATAATAGTTCAATTTGTGATTATTCTCCCCCTTTGGACATCAGCAAAAAGAATTTCAACAAGAAATTTGCATTGTAGCACAACCATGCAAATAGACAGCTATAGCAAACATATATTTGCCAACAACCAACATGCAGTTTACAAAGATAAAACAATCAGTAGAAAATCACAATCAACATACATTAGTTAACATGCATACATAGTAAGTATTCTCACATCGATCTTATAATGATTGCAAATAAAACACATGTATATAAAAATAACCATACATAAATAAGTTGTTTCCATGGAACAAGGCAAAAACAAAAAATAAGGACAATCACAACACAATCAAATACAAAATGCTTCAAAGATCGCTTTCTCTAATAGCTAGTAAATCTCTCATCTAGTCCTCATCGATATCATCTCCACTAGATGAGCTCTCATCCTCCTCATCCTCATCTTCATCCTTTTCTTCACTTAAGCTCGCTTCCATTGGTGCTTTCCCTTTTGACGAGGAAGCACTATACTGTTGGTTTTCAATCCTTTGAAGTCTCTTGTGGAAGGTTGCGAAGTTAGTATGGAAGTTCATATGCCTACAAAGATGATGAAGAGTTCCTAAAATGGATGTATAATCAGAAGGAGCAATAGTTGTACAAACTTGAGCAGATGGCTACTCATGGTGTGGATCATTCTAACATGCATTTTCACATTCCTATTCCATGCGTACATTCACATCAGCATGTGAAAGATGATGGTTTTTAGGGATCCACCCAAGTACTCTATCCATCTCATATCCCATTAGTTTGATGGTGGATGATGAGAATTTATTTGAATTTTTTCTTTAATGAATAAAGTGGTAGAACGTGCTAGGCCAAGATATACAAAAATGAGGTTAAGAGCCACTCCATAAGGAAGAATGACTCCATGTGTTTCCTCTTTTGCAATCATTCACTTGATGATGAGAGAGGGAAGATCCAAATGTTTTCCAGTGTATAAGCACCACATTATGAAGCAGTTTAGGTAGGACACGTGATCCCTACACTTGGTCCTAGGAAGGATGTTATAAGTGATGCTCAGGTGTATTATTTTGGCTTCCATAGTGAGATTTTTGTATAAAGGAGTATGCTTATAATTATTATTTGGCTTCGCTAACATAAGATGCAAAAATTCTTGAGGAGTAAGGTTATGTTCCATTACCCAGCTAGGTTGTACTTTAGGAGACTCAAAATCACCACTACTAAGGTGGAACCTCGCATTAATGTTGCTGGGAGTGAGCATAAAGGAATTAGACATGACTTGTGTGGTATATTTGTTAGCATCCCATCCAAAGTTGGCCTAAAATAGGAGTACTAATTTCAGACATACTCCTTGGGGTTGATACATTACAAATCTATCCCAACCTAGGTCAACAAACCTTCAAAGAATATTTGAAATTATTCTTGCATAAAAGGTATATCAAGAATCTTACCTAAGATGGGTTCTGAAGAAAAAAGATGTTCACTGTAAATTTTTTTAGCCCCTAGAGTCAAGAGCCAATGATGAATAACCTCAGTGTCATCGTGACCTGAGGAGGGAGTTTTGTATGCAACTCTTTTTTCTTTTGGCATTATTTTTGATTTGGAAAGCTAAGAAAGTGGAGATTTGAAGCTTGGATATGAGTTAAAGAAACAAAATCAAAGTGTAGAGAGGTAGAATAGGTAAATATGCACCTTTGGGTGCGATTAAAATAGGGTTTATGGAGTTGAAGAGGCTAAAGTTAGGGTTTTTCATGAGTTAAGTTTTTATATCAATGCAATTCAGTCAATTGAACGAACAGTTCGATAGCCCGAGCATCTTGAAATTTTAAAACCCATAACACAGTAGGCGTTCAATCGACTGGATGAGTCGCTTGATTGACTAAAGCATTTAGTTGACTGGCTTTACTATGTTTTGTCACCCGAAGCACTTAATCCTCTAAGCGACCAAGTTAAGATGGGTTCAATCAACTAAACTTTACCCTTCAGTCACCCGAATGTCCTGCGATTTTCCAAATTACCCCAAAATCCTTAAGTTAATGATTCTTCTCAAAATACTTCCCTAGCATGCAATAAGCCTAATTCGCATCTTATGAAAATGAAAAGATCTCCTTGAATGGGTTTCGTGAATATATCGGTCCATTGTTCATTCATGCTCACAAATTTAAGATTCATGTCCTCCTTGTACACATTGTCTTTAAGAAAGTGATGTCTTATATCTATGTGCTTTGTTCTTGATTGTGATATCAAATTTTCAGAGTTGTTTATGGCACTGGTATTATCACACTTGATTGGTACAGACCCATAATTCAGCTTGTAGTCTTTAAGTTGTTGCTTCATGTACAAGCCTTGAGCACAACAACTGCTTGTAGTAACATATTCAACCTCAGCAGTAGACAAAGCCATTGGGCTCTGTTACTTGGAAAACCGAGATACCAGAGAACGTCCTAAGAAGTGACATAGACCACTTGTACTCTTGTGATCAATTTTGCACCCGACATAGTCCGCATTAGAGAAGCTAATTATTTCAAAAAAATGTGTCCTTTGGATACCATAAACCGAAGTATATAGTACCAATAAAATACCATAAAACCCTTTTAAGGGCTATTTGATGTGATTCCTTAGGTGGGGCTTGAAATCTAGCTTGCATGCAAATGCTGAACATGATATCTGGTCTACTGGTAGTTAAGTAGAGTGGACTCCCAATCATGCCTCGGTAGTACTTGACATCTACCGGTTTCCCTTGCTTATCCTTATCAAAGATTAGTGGAAGTGCTCATTGGTATTCCCAATACCTTGCCATCTTCTATATAAAATTTCTTAAGTAGGTCTTTTATATACTTAGATTGGTTTATGAAAGTGCCATTCTTGGCTTGCTTGATTTGAAGACCAAGAAAAAATGTAAGTTCACCCATCCTACTCATCTCAAAATTTTCTTGCATGCATTGAACTAACTCTTTACGTAGATCCTTATTTGTAGCACCAAATATGATATCATATTCATAAATTTGAATGATAAGCATATCATTGGCTTGAGTTTTGTTAAAAAGTGTATTATCCATCTTTCCTCTCGACAATTCATTTTCTAACAGAAAGTCACTTAGTCTCTCATACCAAGCTCTAGGAGCATGTTTTAACCAATATAAGTTTTTATACAATTTGAATACATGGTTTGGAAAATGGAAATCTTCAAAACCTAGGGGTTGTTCTACATATACTTCTTTATTTATGAAACCATTTAGAAATGAACTCTTCACATCAATTTGATAGAAATTGAAATTTTTGTAGGAAGCATAAGCAAGTAACATATGAATGACTTCCATTCTAGCTACTAGAGAATAGGTTTCCTTAAAAATAATTCCTTCCTTTTGATTAAAACCTTGTGCTAGTAGTCTAGCCTTGTTATGGATAACAATGTCATTTTAAGAATATATGTGAAACAATCAAGAAAATAAATACTCAAACATACATGTGCAGAAATTAAAGTGCAAAATATAAATAGTGTAGGGAAAGAGAAAGTAGACACAATATTTTTATCGAGGTTCGGCCAATACTGCCTACGTCCCCACCTCAAGCAAACCAGTAAGAGGATTCCACTAAATGCTCACTTAACCTGGCGGAGCGACGTCGTTTACAATACTCATTATGAAGTGAAGTCTCCTAAGCTCACTTACGGGCGAAGCTAAACCTCTCCTTACAGGGCAGAGTTTTCCTAACTCAATTTACCAGGTTGAGCAAACTGGTTCCTTATTACAGAGGAGAGTCTTCCTAGCTCAATCACTAGGAAGAGCCAAACCAGTTTTCCTTACAAGGCAAAGACCTCTACTCCCCTAACTGGGCTTGAGCAAAATTAATATACCTTACAGGAATGTGTACTTCCTCTTCAGGCCACGCCTAGAATACTAGGATATGGAAATTTGCTTACAGACAAAAATGCTTATAGAAAAGCAGAGATGTACCATATGAATCTCAATGCATTCTCATATGACATGAAATAAAAGCTCAATATTGTAGGTGTTTTTCTAAATATAATTTTGCAATCTTTGAATAAAAATATAGGTGACGAATACTCAAAGATTCAAACCCTAATAAATATTTCTTTAAAATTTTTTTTAATGAAAAGTGTAGGAGAACTTGGGGTTTTGCTTTCAAATGGTTTTTGCGCAAACAATAGTAAATGATCTTTGATGAAATATGAAATATGAAATATGAAAATATATGCTTTTTCAAAGATCTTGAAATCCTAAGTACTTTCTCCCAAAAAATAATATTAAAAAATTATTGTTCAAGAAAGCTAGGGTATTTGCTAAAAACGATTTTTGCAATAAAACACAATTGAGCTTTTGAATCTTGTAATGAATGTGCAAAAGATCCACAAGCAAGAAAGAGTTTCCATGAAAATATTTATCAAGAAAATATGGGAGAAACTCAAAACTACTCTCAAAATGATTTTCAAAAATAAAGGCTTAAGTGAGAGTAAATACTTTAAAATCAATGAATAAATGGCCAATGAATATTTCTTTCAATCAACCCTCAAATGCAATCAATGTGCAAATGAAAGAAGTGAAAGGATGTTAGCTTTGATGCAACCCCAAGAGGGGAGGGGGTGAATTAGGTATTTGAAAATTATTGCTTAGGTCATCTCATTTAACAACAGTATTACACAACCTAGGGTCAGTCTATGCAATCAATAAATTAACATACACGTGCAGTAAAAGTAAAGTGCAGAAAAGTAAACAATACACGCAATATGTTATCGAGGTTCGGCCAAATTGCATACATCCCCACCTTGGCTAGACCACCATAAGGATTCCACTACAGCTCACTTAAACAAGTGAAGCGGCACCTAATACCACACGCCTTACTAGGGTGGTGCACCTAGCTTTCCTAACTAGGTCTAAGCCAATCCGAGACTATTCCATTGGGCTAGTCTTCCTTTTCAAGCCCACGCCTGAAATACAACAATTGATATAAAATTTTTGTACACAAATATACGCTTCTTCATAAGAAAATATGTACACCAGTATAGCTTAAGGAATAATGCAAGCACGTATGATATTTAAATATGCTCAGTGCTCTAATGTGTGCTAAACACTCAAATAATTATAGATATTTAATCTAGATCAAGAGTGTATATCTAAGAAAATTTTGAAACACAATATTTGAATATCACAATATCAGATCAAGGTTTCAAATATGCTAGCAAGTTGATTCAAACAAACTCAACAAGATGTTCTCAATATACTTAGCACAAGGAGTGCTTGAATGCAAACTTTGAAATTTGATTTTTGCACACAAAAATATAGGCTTAGGTAACTTGCAATGACAATGCAATAACCACAACCACTAAGCCTTCCCACACAAGATTTATCATTGAAATATGGGGAAGAACTTAATGTTATACTCTAAAATAAAATCAATCAAACAATATAGCAAATGAGAGTACTAGCTAATGAGATTAGGCACAATCACTTTACAAATACTCACAACACTTAAATGATCAAGGAAAATGGTGTGTATGAGTGTTTGAGAGTAGTATAGGCTAAAAAGAGATTTTTGAATTTGAGAGAATTTTGGCTTTAATCAAATTGCTAATCATTACTAACCTATGCAAATGAACATATATATATATATATATATATAGGCAAGGGGAAATTTTTGACCGTTGGGGACTTAATGGGTATTATTAAAAAAGATTAAAAACCAATTAAGAAAATTAACCCAGTTTAACCCTTTTAATTTCAGTAAAAACTTAATTTAACCCTTGAGTTTCAGGTGCCCGAAGTTAGGGTCGGTTGGCTGAACAAAAGACAAAATGTTTTTGTTTGTGGTTTGACTGTCCAAAGCTAAGTTCGATCACTCGAGGTCTTTTTGAACGCGAAGGTTTGGGCACTCGGGTTGGTGAAAAGTGTTTTGACATGAGTTCGGGTGACCGAGGAAGATACATTCAAATTGGTTTGATCGCCTGAACAGAAAGTCAACAGCTTGACCTGTCCAGGGTTAGGTTGCCCGAGGCGTTTAAAATGCCACAGGTTTGGTCGCCCGAGCTCTCTCAAGATTTTCAATTAAAGTCCAATTTTGTTTGATTTAATTTCCCAAATATAATAATTGACATTTGGGGACTATATGAACTAAGTGTAGGTACCTAAGGTCCAACTAGGGTCTGTTTGAGCATACCTACCAATTATGCATGATGCAAATTATTACAAGTCATAAGAGTGTAAAGTCCATAATAATATTACATCTCTAAAAGAAGAAAGTGAAAAAGAATTACAAATAAAGCACAAAACTTCTTCATTCATTGGCACAAACACCGCACGCCATCATGATATGTCTTTCAGTCTAAGTTCACGCGTAGGGTGAACCTGCATGCAAGCCCTAGTACAAACCATCAGTACCAAGAGTAACTGTCATGATCAAAATTAGATGTGACCTATCAGGTCAACAAAGGAAAATTTAAAGCTCTTTTAGAAAATATTTTTCAAGTAATAACAAATAGAGTATAAGAAATAAGGCACAGAATATTTAAGAGAATTTTTGGGCTAATCTCCTTCCTAATTATGTTTATGAAAGGGGTATATATAGACTTTCCAAAAAGGATGACTGTTAGGGACATAGAGGGTATTTTTAAATTTATTTAATTAAAAATTAAACACGTTTTAGCTTTGAAAAAGAGCCAAACCCAAGAGAGTTTGTCGACTGACAAAGGCTCTAGTCAGCTGGCCTTAGTAAAAATTCAAATTTTCAATGAGGTTCGATCGACTGTAGAAGGCACCGATTGGTTGGACAGGCCATTTCCAAACCTTCGTAAGTTCGATCGGCTAGCCTAATGATCCATTCGGCTTGGTGAACAGTGTCAGTCGACTGAAGCTATTATATTCTAAGATGGCCGATTGGCCGGCCTTCAGAAATTTGGCCAAATACGAAGGTTGGTCGGTTAGGCTTCCCTAGTTCTATTCAGGCCGGTTAGCTGAGGCTTTATAAAATAGGCCAAAAATATGGTTGGTCGGCCGAGCTTGTCAAGTATTAAAATGGCCAGTCGGCCGAGCTATAGACATTTTTGCAAAATGCAAAAGTCGATCGACTGAGTTATTTAAAATGTAGGAGGGTTGGTCGCCCGAGATCAATAAAAGCCTAAGGTTTAGCCTCGTTTTTTACCCTAAAATTATTTTAAATCCTTTGTGAGATTTAGGCATTTTCAGAAAAGGTTTTCTGTGAAAGGTTGGGTCCCCTAAGGTCTGTCTATGGTGCAGCTATTGAGCTTTAAACATATTATGCAAGACATACATTATTACAGATTAAAACTTAAATACGTTTACAAATTAAAATATAAGTCTTCTTCTTCCCATTCTTTTGCTTTTATGATTTTTCATGGAATATGCCAAGTGTGTAAGCTTGAAGTCCTTCATTGCTTCCATTATCTTTCCCTCATGTGTGTGCTGAAATGCAAACCTACTAAAGTACTTTAAAACACACATAAGATACTTGTGCTTTGTCAGCATCAAAATAGGGATCAGACTCAAGAAGTCAACAATCTCACCCTTTTTGATGATGACAAACACATAAGAGCAAAATGGGTTAAGTCTGAAAAGGCTCCATTTAACAATATGCATAATTTAAAATAAACAGTGTAGCTCAGGCATATCAAAATATAGAAGACATATCAAATTAATAAGAAATTTAGTTTTAACATTAAACCACATTAAAAATCAGATATTTAGCCCATTTAAAATTATTTGCCCTATCACAGGTTCTCTCCTTATAAAAAATTTTCCCCTATTGGTATAAAGTCATTTGCCATTTTGCTCATAAAATTCTCCCCCTTTTGGCATCAGCAAAAGGGCTAAGCTAAGTATAAAAGGCAATTTGATCATTTAAAAAAAAAATAGCTTAATAAAAAGACTAGGCATGAAATCACTCTAATAACAATTTTTTCAAAATGGCAATTAAGCACACAAAAATAGTGTAATTGGTCATTAAAAGATTAAAATGACATGTTAAACAAGGTCAGACCAGAAATATCCACAAACCATTACAACTCAACCACTACATAAGACTAGTAAAAGATTTGAGTTCAATGCATACGACATATGATAACAAGTGTAGGTTTAAGTATAAAATTGGTCTAACTAGTTTGCATGCATTTTTATGTATGGTTAATGAACTAGTCATGCAATTCCCTTTACCAAATTTTGTACTTTGAAATTTCATGACACAAGATTTTAAAACAAGGATATCCTGAGTCATGAATGCGTTTAATCATACAGGCAAGATATAAGACAAATTCCAATTTAAAAACACTTATTGCAGAGAATTTATTTTGTGAAATAAATTTCTTCCTTTGATATTATCAATAAGTGCTTAGGGGTTGGGCTTACTGAAAAGAACTTTAACAAAGAAGATCAAGCAAGCATCATGTTTCTGGTTAACCATTTAAGCAAACTTCGTAATATAATAAGAAATAGCAACCGTATGAATCTTAAAGATAGATAATACAAATGCAAGGTCATATGGAAAAATAGATGATTGTGGCAAAAAAACATATCTCAAATTAAAATTTTCTACAAAACTCATCATACTTTAATGCATATGCCACACTAAGTTCAATTGAGAGCAAGGCATAAAAGTGGGTGAGCACAACAAGATAAAGATTTTATTTCAAGAACTCCCCCTATGAAATTGAATACTTGCTTAGATGATACAAATATGAATTTTACTATAGGCAGAACAAAAATCATTATGTTTTGAACCACATATCCCAAAACAAGCCTTAAGTCTAAGCCAAAGTTGGTTAAGCATAAGAAATAGGATCTTATAAAATCTCCCTCTTTAGATTTGAAGGCTAGATTAGATGAAATGAATTACATGTCTTTTAGAATTGATTTCACAAAGCATACCAAGCAATATAAGTAATTATCGTAAGTTACTTAAACTAACTATACTGAATATTTATCAAGCATATTTATCATTTGAACAATATAGTCATCCCTATTGACTACAAATGCATTAGAGAAAATATATTAAGGCATGCTTTTGTGCTCATAACCAAGATTAATCCATATCTAATCATAGAGCTTTAAGAGCTGAATATGATGTTCGAGGTTTTTTAGAAGAGCCTTAATATTCAAAAAGTGAAGCATGATGCAAGTGAGTCCTTTATGCTCTTTTTATAGGGATGGAGGTCAGCTCCCCTATATATGTTCTTTTGCATGCATTGTCAATTTAGGATAAAAATCAAATTTTCATTTAATGTTCACTCATCCTTTCAAAAATATTTTAGCATGCAACATATTATGACCATTCGGTGCATGGTTACTGTATATTGCAGTCTATTTAGCATTTGATAGCCAAACAAGGTTATACCTAGATAATTATTCAATAATCATGTAGTGTACACACGTATGCACAAAATCATTATTGTTTAAGCACATGGTCAATGGATTTTGATTATTTTGGGAAAATTATAATGAAATTTTTGCAGCATGCCGTCTATAAATAGAATATTTTCCCATCAAAACCTAGTCGTTTTCAACAAGTAATTCACATAAAACATGCAACAACCAAAAGAATCTACTAGTATACAATTCACATAATTGCATCAGCCATGCAGGTGACATTCAATACAAGCATGAATTTCTAGATTCACTACCAGCATGCAATACACAAAACTCATCAGCCATGCAATTGGCGTTCTAGATTAAGCATGTAATCCAGTAGCTCAAATAACAGTTCATACAAAATATAGACCATTCATTAAAAAAATATAATCATTTAGTGCATTATGAATAGAAATCTGCAATGCTCTTTACATAAAGGCATTTAGGCATAAAATATGATCATGAGACCATTTAATAGAGTTATGATATTGTAAACAAAAATCCTCCCACTCAGTTATGCACTTAACCATCTTATGCCTTTATCATCTATTCGTTCTTTAAATTCTTTAGCCAAGTGTCCTAAAGTTTCAATGATTTATACTTGGCTTTGAATGCCTAGGCTTAATGGACCAAAAAGTTAGAATGAATGTTCCTTAAGATGTGAAAAATCTGTTTCTGCCTCTTTTCTTATGAATCTCAATACGTGAGAGGCTTAAGTTCGAATGGATTTTAATTTTAATTGTTCATGCGTAGGCTTCTTTGGAATTTGTTTCTTCATTTAGATTGAAACCTAGCAATCATTTTAGCAATTCAACTTCATTAAAAGAATACAAAGCTTTAAAGCATTTGATTAAAATTTGAGAGCTTGTGAGAGAAGTATAGAATAAATACTATTAAAGATTAAAATTTCTATTACATTTGGAAGAGTATTCGGGAGCAAGCACTAGTGGACAATATTCAAAATATTTTTTTGTTAGAAAATATGTCCTAATCATTTTGGAAAAGAGCATTATGAAGTATACGAATTTCTTGAACATAGCTCTTTTAAGATTAGAGAGTATTTGTTTAGATATGATAACAATTTAAAGCAAGGATATGAGCCAACGAAAGGATGATACTTTACCAGATATGATGGTGGAGTGGTAAAGTTTTCCTATGGAGGAGAGGTAAAAAAAATAACAATGTTTTGCATTTTAAGCACAAAGGGAATATTTTAATATGACTAGATGATATATCTTGAATCCCTTAGTGGATGCCTCTAATTTTGATTACAAAATGATGTCCTATGATAAGCACTCAGAATATTAGGAATTCATTATGATTAGTGCTTATGACCTGAGTGATGACTAAATTATTAGGCATTTATGGATTTCTAGATGAGATTAGGATAAGATGTTTAGATAGTAAGATTCATTTCCTAAAACTCAAACTTGTGCAATGGATAGAGTATGCTTAACTTTTGATATTCATATTTGACCATGACTTAAGCAATGGGAATTATTTACCTAGTAAATATAACTTTGTCTATTTGGAAGTGGATTGTACTTAAGCATGCTTCTGAGATACTATACCAAATATGATGTGTTAGCTTTGGTGCAATCTGTTAGAATTGGTGCATTCCCAAGAGGGAGGGGAGTGAATTGGAATTTTAAAATGCTTATCTCCTAGGTTAAATGAAATGGCCATATAATGCAACCTAGGGTTTTTCTATGCAATTCACATGCACCACCAATATGAGTGCGTAAGAGTGCAAACCAGTGTGATCTTTGTATCACAAGATGCTTAATTTAAAAGCTCAAACAAAGATATCAGTCAAATTTCATGTATTTCAACCAGCATGTTGACCTTATAGGTCATGCCCGGTTTTGATAATGATAAATACTCATGTATTTAATAAATATCTAGTTCATGTGCAGATCTATGTTAGCAGATACATTGATGGCACGTGAAAGCTCAAAACTTGAAGAAAAATTTATGTTCTAAATTGTAATATATATTTAGTGGTCAAATTGGTCTTTAATAGTAATTAGGATATTTGGTTTGTAATAAGCACACACAATACATACATGGTTTATTTTGTAAGCTCAAACCAAAAAGTGACCAAAGAATTACCTTAGGGCGCCAGTCGACCAACACCGGACTTTTTCGGTGTCTTAATTTTGGACATAAATGACCCTAGGACACACTCATTTGCACATATGTTTGATAGACACTTGAATAGGGTTTTTATGTTTCAAGATGGAACCAAAATGCACACTTGGTGCACTTTCGGTCGACCGGCCTACATAGTTCATTTTGGCTTGGTCGACCGAACTAGGTAATTCAAAAAGCCCCGGTCGACCGAAACCCTAGGTCAACATTTTGACCATCTAGTCGACTGTGCCATTTTTGTACACCAACTACCTGGTCGATCGAGGGTCCTCGGGAAAAATCCCAGTGGTCTCGTCGTTTGAACCTGCCAGTTCAAATTGGCCCGGTCGACCGAACCTCAAAAAATTGAAAAATCGCCCTCTCCCGGTCGACTGACCACTAAGTTGAAAATCCCTCTAGTCGACCGAACCATGTGAGTCTTGGTCGACCGAAACGTTTCTAGTCGACCGGGCCTCTCGAGTTGCACCTAATTTTTTACCGTAGTTAAAATCTTTAAATGGGGTTAAAATGTTTTAAATGTCATTAAACTTTTCTAACAATCCCTAATAGGTCCCTAATGGTCAAAAATTCTGATATGTTTATATATACTCTTTCATTTGGGAGAATTAAGCATCGATTAGCAAAAAAAAGTCCAAATTTCTCTCTCAAGCAAAAGACTCCCTACTGCTCAAACTATTTCCAAATTCACTCAAACTTACCTTCTTACTTCTTTGTATCATTCGTAAGTGTATTGAGTGTATTCTTTTAGAGGTTTGCTCTCTTATTTTGTAAGTGCTTGAATCAATTTTTACGAGAGCATAACCTAAGCATTCTTAGGAGGCTTTTCTAATAAGCTTACCCTAAGAAGGCTTGTGGTGAACTTCCGAGTGTTGCAGTCTCATTGCAATATCTTTGGAAGTTTGTATTTGTTTTTGGCTTACAAAAATATTTTCAAACTCTCTCAAATATCTTGTGGTTTTCATATTGACATTGTTGTGAAAAGATATTTGTGTTTGATATACAAATCTTTGTGGCAATATCTATTCAAGTTTATATTATGTGCTGAATACAAAGATTGCTTAGCTTTACAAACCAAGCATATACACTAGTTGAAATATTTGATACTTGCATAATATCTTTATTTGAGCATTTTTATTGAGATCACTTTGAAATACAAAGATTGCTTGTTGACACTGTCACGTACGCATTACACTAATAGAAAACATATTTGAGAGTTGAAATATTTAGACGACATTGAGCTTACATTTTAAATCATCTGTGGTGTTTGTGATTGTGCACATTTGGGTACAAATCTACTTTACGTGAAAGCACTTTTATATTGTACCATTTGATTATATATCTAAGTGATTCCAAGCGTGGCCTGAGGGGCTGTAATCCATCCCGGTAAGGATTGGTGTAAAGGTTGAGGTCAGCCGTGTGCTAATTGTCTTGGTTTGTATAGGTGCCGCTCCACCCGTTTAAGTGGGCAAGTTATTGTGATAATCCTTGTCCTAGTTAGCTAAGGCGGGAATGTAGGCAGTTGGCCGAACCTCGATAACATATCTGTGTGTCACCCTTCTCTTTATTGCTTTCTGGTGCTTGTGTAATTAATTAAACTACTTTATTTAATTTCTGATATTACTTGTACTAGATTGACCATAGGATTGTGAACATACTGCTGTTAGGAGGAATTACTTAGGGGATAGATTTTGAAAATACCAATTCACCCCCCCTATTGGGATCACGATAAAGCTAACAATTGGTATCAAAGCGAAGTTGCATAGACTAGTTGTTATTTTGCAAAAAGATCACATATGGCTTATAGCTCCATGACCCCTTTCCTTGAGGGACCATCTTCCACACGACCTCCTGTTTTTAGTGGTGTTAATTACACCTTCTAGAAATAGAGGATGCACATCTACCTTCATAATACTAATTGGAAGGTGTGGAGGATTGTCTCTAAGGGAAACTATGTCCCTATGAGAACTGAGGGTGCAGCTAGGGTTCCTAAAACTGAGGATGAATATGATGATGATGATATGAAAGCTGTTAGTCTTAATGCCACTATCATAAATATTTTATACTGTAGTCTTGATGTAAATGAATTTAACAGGATTATGACATGTTCTACAGCAAAAGAAATATGGGATAAGTTAGAGGTCACATATTAGGGTACTAGAGATGTGAAAGACAGTAGGATAGATATGTTGACCAATGAGTATGAGGCCTTTAGAATGAATGTAGGTGAATCCATTCAGAGCATGTACACTAGATTTACACACATCATAAACTCACTGCATGCATTAGGAAAGACCTATCCCATATATGAGATGATCAAGAAGATCCTTAAAGGCTTACCTCCTGTTTGGGAAGCCAAGGCTATGACCATTGTTGAGGGTAGAGACCTTAAGGCCATGAGCTTAGATGAACTGATAGGTTCCTTGATCACTTATGAACTGTCTATAAATGAAAAACTTAATGAGCATAGCAGGCTAAGAAGGTGACTGCATTAAAAGCATCTAATAACACATCTAGTGAGTATTGTGAATCTGACACTAATGATGAAATGGCCATGCTAACCAAAAAGTTTAGAAGATTTTTCAAAAAGAATAGGGAGCCATTTAGAAAATACAGAGACTCCACTAATGAGAAGGGAGAGTCCAAGAAAAGAAAGGAAAAATCAAATGCTCCTATGTGCTACAACTGCAACAAAGTGGTGCACATCAAACCTGAATGCCCACTTTTGAAAAAAGAGGCTAAGAAAAAGAAGAAAGCCATGAAGGCTACGACTTCATGGGACGAATTCAACAGCAGCGACTCAGATTCGGCTCATAGTGACACAGAGGTTGCTAATCTGTGCTTGGTGGCACACGAGGATGAGGTATTGTCTTATTGTTCACCATCCTCTTATTATTCATCTGATGATTGTGATTCTGACAGTATGCCTACATTTAGAGAATTACAATTTGAATATATTCATGTTTCAAAATTGCTAGGCAAAATGACCAAAGAGAATAATGATTTGAAAAAAAAATGTAAAAATTGGTCAAAATTGTTTAATATGGCAAAAACCTCTCATGCCTCTATTTTAAAAGAAAAGGATACCATTATTATTGAGCTTGAGAGAAAATTGGATGATAGCTCCAAAATCATTTTTAAATTCACAAAGGGCAAAGAAAATTTTGAAAAATTACTTGGTGCCTAAAGAAACTCTTTAAGTAAAGAGGGTCTTGGTTTCAATGGCATTGAAAATGTCAGACGACCTAATCTTTACTTAGGACATTTTACAAGTGAGTCAAAATCTCATATTCCTCCTAAAGAACCTAAGTGTAGATTAAAATGTTTTAAATGTAAACAGATTGGTCACATTCATTTTGATTGTCCACTTAGGAATAAGCATGCTAGAATTAGGAAGGTATGGGTAGTTAAGGGAGATCCTGCTACTAACCCTCATGTACCCAACAAAATTTGGGGACCAACATCAGTCACTTAGCTTATTTTGTAGGTATGCTTAAGATCGTCCTCCTCCAAGGACAAATGGTACTTGGATAGTGGGTACTCAAGACACATGACCAGTAATAAGGGCAAATTCACATCAATCATTCCCAAGGATGGAGGTTATGTGACATTTGGGGACAATGCCAAAGGGCGTATCATTGGGGTAGGTAAAGTTGGTAAGGATTCCTCTCTTACTATTGATAATGTTTTACTAGTTGATGGACTGAAGCATAATCTACTTAGCATAAGTCAATTGTGTGACATAAGATATAAAGTATCATTTGAAAATGACAAATGCATAGTAGAAAATAAAACGGACCACAAAGTGCTTTTTACTGCTGATAGACATGAAAATGTCTATACTACCTCACTTGATAATTTAGCTTCACAACAAGTAACACGTTTTTCTACTATAAATGAAGCTAGTTGGTTGTGACATAGGCGTTTAGGCCATGCTAGCATGGATTTATTGTCTAAACTTGTTAGAAAAGAATTGGTTAAAGGCTTGCCTAAAATGTCTTTTGTAAAGGATAAAATCTGTGATGCATGTCAAATTGGTAAGCAAACAAAATCCAGTTTTAAGAAAAAGAAATTCATATCTACTACTAAACCTTTGGAGATGCTTCACCTAGATCTATTTGGACCTAATTCTGTGCAAAGTCTTGATGGAAAATCGTATGCTTTTGTAATTGTAGATGACTTTTCTAGATTCACATGGGTGTTGTTTCTTGGACATAAAAATGAATCATGTGAACAATTCACCAAACTTTGCTGGAGAATTCAGAACGAAAAGGATACAAAATCACTCGCATAAGAAGTGATAGAGGCACGGAATTCAAAAATGAAAGCATAGAAAAATATTGACTTAGAGGGTATTTCACATAATTTCTCTGCACCTAGGACATCTCAACAAAATGGTGTAGTAGAAAGAAAGAATAGCTCACTGCAAAAAATGGGTAGAACTATGTTGAATGAGCATAACTTACCTAAATATTTTTGGGCTAAGGCCATTAATACTACATGCTATGTTATGAATAGGGTGTTGATTAGACCATCAATTAATAAAACCCCTTATGAATTTTGGAACAACCATAAGCCTAATATTTCCTATTTTCATGTGTTTGGTTGTAAATGCTTTATGCTTAGAGATAATGAACATCTAGGAAAGTTTGACTCTAAATCTGATGAAGGCATCTTCTCAGGCTATGCACTTAATAGAAAAGCATATAGGGTTTTCAATAAAAGAACTTTAACTGTGATTGAATCTATTCACATTGTGTTTGATGAGTCTAATCCATTTTCTAATAAAGATGATGAAGACGATATTGATATTAGAAGATGCTTAGAGAAAATGTCTATTGAAAACAATGCAAGTGAAAATTAAGAAGCAAATGAAAAATCACTTGAAGATAATGAAAATGAAAATCAGGAGTTGCCTAGAGATTGGAAATACATTAGAAGTCATCCTATAGATCAAATCATAGGCGAACCATCCCGTGGAGTAGCCATAAGATCCTCCTTGAGAAATACAGTGAATCATTATGCTTTCTTATCCCAAGAAGAACCTAAAAATGTTAAAGAAGCCATAGAAGATGAGTCTTAGGTAATGTCCATGCAAGACGAACTTAATCAATTTGAAAGAAGCAAAGTGTGGACACTAGTTTCTAGGCCTAATTAGCACACCATAATTGGAACTAAATGGGTATATAGAAATAAGAAAGATGAGAATGGGGTAGTAACTAGGAATAAAGCTAGACTAGTTGCCTAAGGGTATAACTAATAGGAAGGGATTGACTTTGATGAAACATATGCTCCTGCTGCTAAATTAGAAGCCATTCGTATGTTACTTGCCTTTGCCACTTTTAAAAATTTTTAATTATTTCAAATGGTTGATAAAAGCGCTTTTCTAAATAGCTACATTAATGAAGAGGTATACGTAAAACAACCACTCGATTTTGAGAATCATAAATATTCCGATCATGTGTACCGGTTGTCTAAAGCCTTGTATTGATTGAAACAAGCTCCTAGAGCTTGGTATGAGAGGCTTAGTGTTTTTCTACTAGAAAATGGGTTTACCCATAGGAAAATTGACACTACACTCTTCATCAAATCCAAAAATGATGATATGCTCCTTGTTCAAATCTATGTGGACGATATCATTTTTGGAGCAACTAATGATGAGTTGTGTAATGAGTTTGCCAAATGCATGCAAAATGAGTTTGAAATGAGCATGATAGGTGAACTTAGTTTCTTCTTAGGTCTACAAATTAAGCAAGCTAATCATGGAACTTTCATATGCCAATCTAAATACATTAGGGACTTGCTAAAGAAATTTAATATGGAAGATTGTAAAATTATTGGCACACCTATGAACTCTTCCATTAAGCTTGATAAAGATGAGCAAGGAATCCCTGTTGACGTAAAATTATATCGTGGCATGATTGGGAGTCTCTTATATCTCACTGCTAATAGGCCTAATATTATGTTTAGTGTGCGTATATGTGCTAGGTTTCTGGATGTCCCTAAGGAATCTCACATAAAAGCTGTCAAACGAATCCTTAGGTATCTAGTTGGGACTATTGAATAAGATTGTGGTACCCTAAGCATACTACCTTTGAGATTGTTAGTTACACTGATGCTGACTTTGCTGGTAGTTAGGTTGATAGAAAAAACACTAGCGGCACTTGTCATTACTTAGGACAATCTCTTGTTTCTTAGTTCTCCAAGAAATAAAATTCAGTTGCCTTATCCACAGCCGAAGCTAAATATATTGTGACTGAAAGTTGTTGTGCCCAAACTCTTTATATGAAACAACAACTTGTGGATTTTGGATTGCATTATGAAACAATACCGATTAAATGTGATAATACTAGTGTAATCAGCATCTCTAAAAATCCTATCTCACATTCACGAACTAAACACTTTGAGATTAGACATCATTTTCTTTGTGATCATGGGCAAAAAGGAGATGTGGCTCTTGAGTTTGTATGCACTAATGAATAGTGGGCCGACATATTCACTAAACCACTACCTAAGGATAGGTTCATACAAATTAGAAGTGGGTTAGGCTTAATGCATAGTAAAGATGCTTCCTAAAATCAAATGTTTCATAACTTGCACAAATTTAGGGAGAGCTATTCTCATGGGAACTTTCCAAGTCCAAGCTCTTCTCATGTTAACTTATCTTCTTGTTTTAGACTTTG
Source organism: Malania oleifera (assembly GCF_029873635.1). Taxonomy (NCBI): domain Eukaryota; kingdom Viridiplantae; phylum Streptophyta; class Magnoliopsida; order Santalales; family Ximeniaceae; genus Malania; species Malania oleifera. Next base: position 76,661,532 of record NC_080419.1, on the reverse strand, counting down.
TGAAAGTTGATTGCTGATTGTGTGCATATGTCATATATATATATATATATATATATATATATATATATATTGCATGCTTATATTGACTAGCATCTGTGTTGCACACCTTGTCCAATTAATGTTCATTTGATATTTTATTTGTTGTATTGGACAATATTGGACTGTTTGAGTAGTTGTTGATAAATTGCTAGGAAATTTAAACTCAAACAGATTAGGTTTATACTGGATGTCTTTTGGAAAGTCCGATATACAAACGGCACTCTGCCAAAATTTTCAAAAATTCTTTCCAAAATTCTTCTTGTATAATTGTAATCCTTACTCCTTGCGTAGAATTTTAAATTCAAATGTCCCTTTTTGCTATTGCCAAAAGGGGGAGATGGAAAGAGGCAAAAGTAATGGGTAGGTCTTTTGTTTTAAAATACATTGGATCCATATTGCGAGGGGGAGCCTTCGCTTAACCCTATATTTTGCCAATCGTATTTGTCATCATCAAAAAGGGGGAGAATGTTGACCTTATAGGTCACGCCCAGTTTTGATAATGACAAATACTCCTCTATTTAATAAATATCTAGTTCATGTGCATATTTACGTTAGTAGATACATTGATGGCACGTGAAAGCTCAAAGCTTGAAGACAAATTTATATTCTAAATTGTAATATATATTTAGTGGTCAAATTGGTCTGTAATAGTAATTAGGATATTTGGTTTGTAATAAGCACATACAACATATGCATGGTTTATTTTGTAAGCTCAAACCAAAAAGTGACCATAGAATGACCTTAGGGCACCGGTCGACTGACACTGGACTTTTTCGGTGTCTTAATTTTGGACATAAATGACCCTAGGATACACACATTTGCACATATGTTTGATAGGCACTTGAATAGGGTTTTTATGTCTCAAGATGGAATCAAAATGCACACTTGGTGCACTTTCGGTCGACTGGTCTACACAGTTTATTTTGGCCTGGTCGACCGAACCAGACCTGGGTCAATAGTTGACCAAGGTCCTAGTTAACTGAACTAGGTAGTTCAAAAAGCCTTGGTTGACCGAAACCTTGGGTTAACATTTTGACCATCTGGTCGATCATGCCATTTTTGTTCTCCAACTACCTGGTCGACCGAGGGTCCTCGGGAAAAATCCCAGTGGTCTGGTTGACCGAACTTGTCAGTTCAAATTGGGTCGGTTGACCGAACCTCGAAAAATTGAAAATTGCCCTCTCCCGGTCAACTGACCACTCAGTTTCAAAATCCCTCTGGTTGACCGAACCATGTGAGTCCTGGTCGACCGAAACATTTCTGGTCAACCGAACCTCTCGGGTTGCACCTAATTTTTTACCGTAGTTAAAATCTTTTAACGGGGTTAAAATGTTTTAAATGTCATTAGACTTTTCTAACAATCCCTAATAGGTCCCTAACGGTTAAAAATTCTGATATGTCTATATATACTCTTTCATTTGGTAGAATTAAGCAACGATTAGCAAAAACAAAAGTCCAAATTTTTCTCTCAAACAAAAGACTCCCTACTACTCATACTATTTCCAAATTCACTCAAACTTACCCTCTTACTTCTTTGTATCATTTGTAAGTGTATTAAGTGTATTCTTTTAGAGGTTTGCTCTCCTATTTCGTGAGTGCTTGAATTGATTTTTACGAGAGCATAGCCTAAGCATTCTTAGGAGGCTTTTCTAATAAGCCTACCCAAAGAAGGCTTGTGGTGAACTTCCGAGTGTTGAATTCTCATTGCAATATCTTTGGATGTTTGTATTTGTTTTTGGCTTGCAAAAATATTTTCAAACTCTCTGAAATATCTTGTGGTATTCATATTGACATTGTTGTGAAAAGATATTTGTGTTTGATATACAACTCTTTGTGGCAATATCTATTCAAGTTTATATTATGTGCTGAATACAAAGATTGCTTAGCTTTGCAAACCAAGCATATACACTAGTTGAAATATTTGATACTTGCATAATATCTTTATTTGAGCATTTTTATTGAGATCACTTTGAAATACAAAGATTGCTTGTTGACACGCTCACGTACGTATTACACTAATAGAAAACATATTTGAGAGTTGAAATATTTAGACCACATTAAGCTTACATCTTAAATCATCTGTGGTGTTTGTGATTGTGCACATTTGGGTACAAATCTGCTTTACGTGAAAGCACTTTTATATTGTACCATTTGATTGTATATCTGAGTGATTCAAGGCGTGGGCTAAGGGGGCGGTAGTCCATCCTGATAAGAATTGGTGTAAAGGTTGAAGTCAGCCCTATGCTAATTGACCTGGTTTGTATAGGTGCCGCTCCACCCATTTAAGTGAGCAAGTTATTGTGATAATCCTTGTGCTGGTTAGCCAAGGCGGGGATGTAGGTAGTTGGCCGAACCTCGATAACATATCTGTGTGTCACCTTTCTCTTTACTGCTTTCTGGTGCTTGTGTAATTAATTAAACTTCTTTATTTAATTTCTAATATTACTTGCACTAGATTGACCATAGGATTGTGAACATACTGTTGTTAGGAGGAATACCTAGGGGATAGATTTTGAAAATACCAATTCACCCCCCCCCCTCTTGGGATCACGGTAAAGCTAGCACAGCATATTTTTTCAATCATATAAAGCTTAAGCAACGTATAAATTTTGTTTGCAAAAGGGATTCAATCTTTGTGTTCAACAGTAGATATAGCTCAAAGAATATTGCAACAAAAATTTTCACCTCATAAATAAATATCTCTTCAAATATTTTCCAAGATAAAACACAATAGATAATTAAAAATGGTTTTGAAAAGATTTTGCAACCAAAATAAAATATGAGCTTCTCAAGATGTTGCAATGAGAGTGCAATCTCAGAAGATGTAACAAAGTCTTCTTAGGATAGAATTATTAACAAAGCTCCTGAAGAATACTTTATGTTTTGCTCTCAAGAAAAGTTATATCATACAATCACAAACCAAAGGAGAGCAAACCCACTTAAAGCAAACAATCACTCAAAACAAACTTACGAAGGATGTAGGCAATAGTAGATAGTAAGTATGAGTGAATGGAGCTTAGATATGATTATTATGGATTTTGAGAATTTCAGAGAATTTCTCTTAATCAAGATTTTTAATCCCATGCTAATTATTCCAAATGAGGGGGTATTTATAGACTTCCCCAGAAATATAACCGTTAAGGACATGGTTGGAATAATTAGAAAAGTTTTAATATTATTTAATTAAATTAACCCCATTTAAGTGAGTTAACCGCGGTAAAAAAAATAGGTCCGACCTGAGAGCACTGGTCGACTAGGGTGATTTTCAATAGAGCCTGTTAGTCGACCAGACCGTTGAGTTCCCACACGTGGGAACTCGGTCAACCAGGTTGGTGGTATTCAAAAAGTGCTCGGTTGACCAGGAGGTCAATAAAGTTGACTTTTGGGGTGTTTGGTCGATCGGGGCCAAATGAAGTTTGGTCAACTGGGCTGTGGTCAACCAGTTGACCTAATCCAGGTTCATTCAACCGAGGGCAAAATGAACATGAATGGTCGGTTGACCGAGTGTGCACACTTTGTGCATTTTGGTTTTATTTCAACCAACAAACACCTTATTCAAGTGACTAACACATACAAGTGTGTGAGTGAGTGTCATGGGGTCATTTCTACGTCTTTTTGTTGACATCGAAAAAATCCGACGTCAGTCGACCAAGGTCTTTCTAAGGTCATTTTCATTTTGAGCTTACCTATCGTATCATGCAGGTGATGCATGCAATTATTACAATAAAAGCCCTATTTACTATTTCAGACCCTTTAAATAATAATGAAATAAAGTACAACATGTATTGAGTCTTTTGCTTCAATTCCTTGTGCCATCATTATGATATTGTCAAGATAAACCTGCACATCAACTCGGCAAACATTATATACCTGAGTATTTGTCATGATCAAAATAAGGTATGACCTATAGGGTCAACACAATCCCAAAAGGTGTTGACCTTATAGGTCACGCCCGGTTTTGATGATGACAAATACTCCTGTATTTAATAAATATCTAGTTTATGTATAGGTTCATATTAGCATATCATCAATGGCACATGAAAGCTCAAAGTTTGAAGACAATCTCATGCTCTTAATTATAATAATTTTTAGTGAAATTTGTCTATTATAGTAATTAGATTATTCGGTTTGTAATAAGCACACACATCACATGCATGGTTTATTTTGTAAGCTCAAACCAGATACAAACCAAAAATGACCATAGAAAGACCTTAAGGTAGTCGATCGACACCGGACTTTTTCAATGTCTTCAAATTAGACCCCAAGTGACCCTAGGACACACACACTTTCACATATATTTTTTAGGCACTTGAATAGGGCTTGTTTGTTTTGATACGGGACCAAAATGCACACATGATGCACTTTTGGTCGACCAGCCAAGCCAGTTCATTTTGGCCTAGTCGACCGAAACACCCAGGGTCAAAAGTTTTACAACTTGGTCGACCGAACTAGGTAGTTCAAAAGGCCCTGGTTGACCGAAACCCCCTGGGTCAAAAGTTTGACCACTTGGTCGACCGAACTAGGTAGTTCAAAAGGCCTTGATCGACTAAAACTCCCTGGGTTCAAAAGTTTGACCCACCTGGTCGACCGAACCAGGTAGTTCAAAAGGCCTTGGTGACCGAAACCCCCTGGGGTCTAAAGTTTGACCATCTGGTCGACCGACCACTTTTGTACTACAATTACCTGGTCGACCGGAGGGTTCTCGAGAGAATTCCCAGCGGTCTGGTCGACCGAACCAGCCAGTTCAAAATAGCCTGGTCGACCAAAACTCAAAAAATTGGGAAATTGCCCTCTCTTGGTCGACCATGCCCTTAGTTCAATATTTCCTAGTCGACCGAACCATTTGAGACTTGGTCGACCGAAACATATTTGGTCGACCGAACCTCTCGGGTTGCCATCATTTTTATCACGGGTTAAATATTTTTAAATAGGGTTAAATTGATTTAAATGTCATTAATCTTTTCTAACAATCCCTAATAGGTCCCAAACAGTCAAAATTTTCAGTATGTCTATATATACTCCTTCATTTGGGAGAATTATGTAGGTAATTAGAAAAAACCAAAAATCAAATTTCTCTCTCAGACTAAATACTTTCTATTGCTCATACTATCTCCAAATCCACTCAAACTTACCTACTTCATCTCAGTATCATTTGTAAGTGTATTTGAGTGTTATTGGTTTGAGGTTTTGCTCTCTCATTCTTTGATTGTTTGAATCAATTTTCTTGAGAGCATTACCTGAGTATTCTTAGGAGGCTTTTCCAATAAGCATATCCTAAGAAGACTTGTTAAACTTCCAAGTGTTGCAATCTCATTGCAATAACTTAGGAAGTTTGTATTTTCCTTTAGCTTGCAAAACTATTTTCAAACGTATTCAAATATCTTGTGGTATTCATATTGATATTTTTGTTAAAAGATATTTGTGTGTGTTATATTAATCTTTGTGGCAATATCCATTCAAATATATATGATTTGCTGAAATACAAAGATTACATATATCTTGCAATCCAAGCATATACATATTCATATGATTAAGACATTCTATTGATTGATATTCTTTAGGCTTGTTTGATATTCTGTGTGAACACGTTTGATTGAATATTTTGAAATACACAGATTATTATTGATACTCTCACATACTCACTACACTAATAGAAAACATCTTTGAGAGTTAGACTATCTAGACCACACTGAGCTTACATTATTAAATCATCTGTGGTGTTTGTGATTGTGCGCATTTGTGGTACAAATTTGCTTTACGTGAAAGCACCCTTGTATTGTACCTTTTTGATTGTATATCTGAGAGATTCTAGGCGTGGCCTGAGGGGGCAATAATTCAGCCCGGTAATGATTGGTGTAAAGGTTGAGGTCAGCCCTGCGATAATTTGACCTGGTTTGTATAGGTGCCGCTCCACTCGTTCAAGTTAGCAAGTTATTGTGATAATCCTTGTGCTAGTTAGCCAAGGTGGGGACGTAGGCAGTTGGCCGAACCTCGATAACATATCTGCGTGTCACCTTTTATTTACTGCTTTTTGGTGCTTGTGCGATTAATTAAACTGCTTCAATTAATTTTTGATATATTTATATTATTCGCATTATATTGACCCTAAACCTGTGTTCAGGTGCCCGACCAGACACAGTCAAAATCCAATTTTAGATGTTCAGGTGCCCGAATTGAGAGTCGGTCGGCCAAACAAAAGTCAGTAGCATTTGTTCGTTAGTTCGGGTGCCTGACCCCAAGTTTGGTTAACCGAACTGACCAATTCGATCACCTGAGCCCATTTTGATTGTGATCGTTCGGGCATCTGGGTTGTTGAAAAGGAACTTGACACAGGTTCGGGTGCCCAAGGGAGATATGCTCAAAAGTGGTTCGGGTGCCTGAACACCAAGTCAATATATTGACTGTTTGGTCGCCCGAGTCATTTTACACGGCATAGGTTCAGTAGCCCAAACCGTCTCCATATTCTTAATTAGGTTCATTTTTATCCTGAATTGTTTTCCCTGATATAATAAGTGACGTTGGGGACTTGTGTACTAAATGTAGGTACATAAAGTCCAACTAGGGTCTATCATGAACATAACTATCTACCATGCATGATGTAAATTATTACAAGTCATAGGAGTGCACAGTCCATAATTAAATTTACATCCCATAATGAAGAAATGAAATAATAATTACAAAGACAACACATATTTCTTTATTCATCGGCACAAACACCGCATGCCATCTAGGTATGTCTTTTAGTCCAAAAGCGCGCACAAGGTGAACCTGCATGGAAGCCTTAGTACAATCATCAGTACCAAGAGTATTTGTCATATTCAAATTTGGGTGTGACCTATTAGGTGAACATGATGATTTATGGTTTATGTACATCTAAAAAATATAAGGTTTTAGATATTTAGCTAGTTATGCTCTCAAACTTTACTGTGAACCAATTAGAGGAATACTGTGGATTGTGTGAAGACTGACGTCTCACTCAAGCAGAGATTACCACTTTCCTTTTCAGCTCAAAGCTTGCATTCTAATGCTAATATTTTTCATGTCTTACCCAATCGTTATGATATATATATATATATATATATATATATATATATATATGTATGTATGTATAAGTTCATATTGGATAAATTGCTTGAAATTTCATAATGGCATGATTTCACTAAGATTCTTAGTACAATAACAATGTATAGTCAATGTATAGACTAAGATTATACATTTTAGGCACAAACCACTTCCTAAGCCTTATTCATCACAACCTCATAAAATTAATCCTAAGATCTAAGGAAGAATTAAGTAATTACGTAATTAAAATTTGAATCCATTTTTCAGTTAATCCTGATAGGTTTTCCTTCATGACAACCCATGCCATCTTTTTGTCCATGCCTCTGGCACTTTTACATAGACAAGTAAACCTAGTGTGCCCTTTCTTTTTATAATATAAGAAAGTATTATATACATGTGAAGATTTTTGCTTATATCTCCTATTTCTATTTTATGAGGCATAAGAGTGGCCATGGGAGTTAAAAGAAGAATCCTTTTTGAATGAATCATTTCTTTTAACTCCTAAGGATTCATTTGATTTGTTCTTTTCACTTGCAACTTTGAATTTTATTCTAGGATGATTTTCCATTTGTTTCTCTAAGCAAGTGATTTTCAATACCTTCTCAATCTTTTTCCTTTCTAAGGTGGCATGACATTCTTTTAGACTTTCAAATTGATTTTCCAACTTTTTATTTTCATTTTCAAAGAAGGTATTCTTTTTAGAAATTCTAATTAGAAACTTTATGAACATTGATGAATTTATTTCACAGTTTCTTATAAGATGTCGTACATTCAATCTTAGATGCACATGATTCACTACAAGATTTAATACAAACATTATCACATGAATCAGTGCATGCATTATTAATAAAAACATAACATGAGCTATCAGATGATTCAATGCAAGATATATCACAATGTTTGTCACTAGAATCATCAATTGAGGTAGGATGAGAATCATATACCTCTTTGTTAATTGATGTTACTAGCCTACGATTTACATCCTCCTGATAATTTAAGTTTGGAACATTCGGAGGAGTGGTCTCCTTCTTTTTGGTCTCTTCATATTTATTTTCTAACTCATCCTAAATTTCTCTCGCACTTTTACATTCCATGATCTTATGAAAAATGTTAGAACTTAAAGCACAATATAATATATCCATGGCATTAGAATTGTATGCATTAAACTAATATCATTTTCGTTCAAAGGCATACGTATTCCTCTACCAATTGCTTGCCAGGCCCTCCAATCCATTGATTTTATAAATATGCTCATTTCTTATTTTCTAGGTGGTAAAATTTTCATCACAAAATATTGGAGGCCTAAAACAAGATAATCCCTCACTGAATGGGGACACACCAACTCGAGCCATTGCAATCTTTAACATAAGCGATTAACCTTTTTTCAATGAGGCTCTAATACCAATTGATGTAAATGGTGTGATCCCAAGAGGGGGAGGGTGAATTGGGTATTTAAAAAAATCTAGTTTAATTTACCCCTATTTAAAATAACACAAGCAGTATTACACAACCTATGGTCAATCTAAACAATCTCAACATCCTATAAATATTTAAGCATGTATGTGAAATAATCAAGACAGTAAATACTCAAACATACATGCACAGAAATTAAAGTGCGGAATATAAAAAGCATAGGGAAAAAGAAAGTAGACATAATACTTTTATCAAGGTTTGGCCGATATTGTCTATGTGTAATAACCCAAGGAATTTTCTCATGACCTCGTCGATGAACACAGGGGATTCATCGGCGAGGGTACAAGAGGGTCTCATCAACGAGGACATGTCTTGTCAATGAGAAGATACTGAGACGATTTTGGGCCTCTGAATTTTGTTGATGAAGGGGAGAGCTCGTCGACGAATTTCTTAACCTCGTCGATGAGGTGACGTGGCTCGTCGATGAAGCTCATGGTATAAATTGTCCAAACTTCATTTTCAGACTGAAATTTGACGAGCAGACTTCTCCCTCTCTCTCCTCTATGTCCCTCCTACCTTCTCTCAACGATCTCGAGTCGGATTTACGCCAGTTCGACGATCTGAAGCCACCACGACGCTCCTGGAGAAGTTCTCTACATATCTGCCAGAGCGGATCGTTGGTGGGTTTGAGTTGAAATTCATTTTGGGTTAAGCTATGGCTAAATATGTAAAATTTGGTCTTTCTGTAATTATAGGAAATGTTATTCATAGGAAAATACTGAAGTTTAGTTTTGGGAATTTTTGGTTTTAGGGTGTTACTCGGGGAACCCTGTGAGTATAGGACCGGTATTTTAGGGGGCTTTTCTTCAGTACTAGGTAAGGGAATAAACTAAAGCAGTTATTTTCCACGGGTATTATTATTATTTATCAACAATTTAATTTTCAGGGAAGCATGAATTATATTTGAATATTATTGAGAAAATGCATATTTGGGAAAATACTGCTGTTATACAGAAAATGTGATTTTAGAATGAAATGTATGAATTTACTCAGCCATGTGTGGCATGAATATTATTTTTCGTGAAAAGTATTATGATATAGCAATTTCAAGAGTAAAGCATGTTTTCAAGAATTATGAAATAATACAGTACATTATGATTTTGAAAATACATGATAATTGATTTATTTATTCAGAATGATATGTATGAGATATTCGGCGCAAGGCCATGATTAATAGTAGGCGCGAGGCCGTGTTTGACATATGATTTTGGCGCAAGGTCGTATTTATGAAATGTTCGGTGCAAGGTCATATTTATTAAATTATAGAAAATTCTATCAATCCATTTATGTTAAATGCTAAATTATCATGTATTATATGTTATTAGAACCCCGATGTTAGTTTAATTCAGTTTAGGAGCACGATACCGTAGTTATATAGATTAGATATCTATGTTCAGAGTGGTGCTAACCACCCCACGAGGGGGTGGGAGATGGATAGTCAATGTGGCTTTCAGTTTAGACTTATAGACGTCCACCTGGAAGTCCGGACCAAGGTGTGGCAGGCCCATCATACCTATAGACATTTTTGACTCTGCAGTGGTCGGCTAGCCATTGTCGGGTCCCGCCTTTGGACTGCACAACCCGTCATGGGGGGTAATACATGACATCAGTTAGCTATTCATCCTGGGTATGTTTTCAGTATTATTACCTATACCAAATAGTTATTTTTAGTATGCTTTATTAAAAATATGAAGGTATACGCTTGTTGGTTTTATAAGGCTTAATATCCTATTTTGATGCTAACAAACAAGTGGATCTTAAAATGCTATGTTAAGTGATGTATTTTCAGGACTAAATGAAGAATGTAAGGTTAAAGAGTTCATGAGAGCTTGTACCTCGGATAAGGATGATTATATCAAGCTTGAAACATGGATTTAAAGTTTAAAGTCTGACGATCATTAGAGCATTGATATTAAGAAAAAGCTTCAAAGAATGAAAGCCCAAGTGATCAACATGGAAAGCTCAAAGAATGATGAAACAAGTATAAAGGCCTAAAGGAATTCAAGAATTGAAAGAGTCTAGGAAATTTCATGTAAGTACTTCAAAGAATTTCAATATGGATACATGAAGTTCTTAGGTAAATTTATTGGACCTAGATACCTTTGAACATACTAGGAAAATATTTTTATAAGGTCAAAAATTGTTTCAAAAAGGTTAGAGTCATTTTGGAATGAAAAGCACCAAAAAGAGGATTTCTCAAATGCTGTCAATTTTTCTAGATATGCATTGATGTACATTTTTCTCCATAAAAAATTCTTTATTTTAAAATGTGTTCAACATTAAAGTTTTAGGATTTTCTCTTAGATTTCATTTCACACAAATATCATCAAATTTTGATTTATACAAAAAATGTTATGATCAAAATATTGAAGGGTACTCGAAGGTGACAACATGACAGACATCTATCAAGAACTTGACAGACGACTGCCAGTGCATTTTGAGGCATCTGTGTGGGTTTGGACAGATGACTGCCACCTTTTTGCCCCTATAATTTAATTGGACAGATGACTGCCACAAATGGGCAGTTTACTGTCACACGACTGTTTTGAATTTTTCATAACGGTCAAATTTTTAAATGAGGTTGCTTGGGGCTCAAAATTATGGAAACTTGTGGGATACTTCAACTTACTTGGGGATCAATTTACATAACTTTTAAAGTCTATAATAAGCCTCAAATATCATTGAATCAATACACCAAGAATTCAAATTCTGAGAAAAATTCAAAGTCTCTCTCAAATTGCTCTCAAATTCTCAAGGCTCTCTCTTGCTCTCGAGCTCACATATTGTGCACGAATTCAACTAAGTTTTAGTTAATCTTCTTCCATCAGAATTGTGCTACAAATTATAAATCTTTCAATCATTGAAATAATTAATCGGTGATATACTTCCTTGAGCTTCAAGTTATATTCCATATTGTAATTTACTTTGAAGTATATTAGTTGTGCTGTAATTGCTGTACTAACCAACTCTTTGAGGAGAAAGTTCTTTGTATGCATCTATTTGATTTTTATCTTGTAGATTGGTGATTCCAAGGGTTGTTTGGATCATTGACTAAGCAAGGAGATATTGCTTAGAGAGGCGGGCTCTAGCCTAGTTAAAGAGTGACTGGAAGAGATGATATCGTTTGGAGAAGGCGGGCTCTAGCCTTAACCAAGGAGTGTTGTAAAGGTTTGTTCCTCCCATTAAAGGAACAGGTTTAGTGAATCCTTTGGTGGTTTACCAAAGGCGAGGACATAGGCTGGGTATAAGCCAAACCTCGTAAAAATCTCCGTCTCACTCTCTCTTTCCCTACTCTTTATTTTCAGTACATATTTAAATTGCGTGGATGGTTTAAATTTGAAAATTATATAAACTACGTATATTTGGAAATCAAGTAAACCTTAAAGTTTGATTTTGATTTGGGTTGCGAAAACCAAAGGGGAATACATTGGTTGAACCATTCTTTGCGGAAACCATACAGGAGTACGTTACTTGGCTAAACATCCCAAAGATAAATTAACTTAAGAGTTTATTTGAATTCAAAAGTTTGGAAAGAGTAATTGAATTTTATATTGAACATCATATTGAAGAAAAAATTTCATATATACAGGGCTTTATTCAAAACTCACATTCACCACAGGGCTGAAAACATCAAAAGCTGAAAGTTACATATATTATATTGATTGTGATTGGATGGTATAAATATTTGTTTTATATTCCAAGAGTCTTAAATCTTGAATGATTTCATCAATCTAATAGTGCTGCAGTGAACTTATATTTGGCGAACAAGTTGATTGTTGGTTTGAGCATTGTAGTTAATTGGCTTGACTGGTTTAATTATATGTGTGATTGAAGATTGAATGTTTTATTAGTTGTCTTGTTGATTGTTTAAAAGAAGCCAAGTTCTTGTTTGATTGACAAAATAAATAAACAAGTTAAAGAATTGGTTAAATATTAAAAGAAGTTAAGGACTTTAAAAATAGCTAAGAAGAAAGTTTTATAAGCCAGTTCACCCCCCCTCTTGGGAAGCTATTCCTAATTTCAACGCTTATGCATTTATTAAATGATTAATATTTTATGGTATGGAAAATGTACTGTATGTCTAAATTATCATTAAATATCCATGTGGCCACATAGCTGTATTTAGTTTATTTTCCCTTACTGAGAAGTGTCTCACCCCTGAACATTAAATGATTTTCAGGAAACTCAGAAAGACCGGCGGAGCGTGACCGCCATTGAGTCGGTTGTACTACCCTACTAGGAGGGTAAGTTTGGGATAGGGTCAAAAGATTCTTATTATAAGATTCTAGTTGTATTTTTTATATTTTGAGGTTGTATATGAATACAGTATTACTATGGATTGTAGTTAGCTCTGGTATCTTATAGTTTATGGTTATGAGAATGTGATTTACATTTACTGCTGCCTAGGTTTCCACTGTGTATGATAGGTGTGTCCCCGGTACCCACGGGTTCTGGTTGACCTTATTATTATGTTTTATTACATTACTAGATAAGCAGGTCATTGCAGTTTGGTATCAGAGCCTAGGATGCTAGGTTCTGTAGACTTTAGAATGCAACAGTAATAATACCGGAGTATAGGATAAGAGAATTTGACGTCTGGTTTTGTAGTCTAGATGCAAGACTTCCATGGTGGTTTGTGTGATTTTCCTGGGGTGATGATTTCACGAAAGTCATGATAAACTATCGTCAGATTGGGTATCTAGGTTGTAGGATTGAACTTTGAATTAAGATCAGGAGAGATGAATTAATTAGGAGTATATACTATATTGGTTGGGTGATATGTATAGTGAAGGGGTTCTGAGTTAAATTATTTGTTTTTAAGGATGGACCCTGGTGGTAGTAGTGCCCATGCCAGTGGAAGTGAGGTTGCTAGACCCTCAGCCGCTATGGGAGGTGATTCAGATGCAGTCTTATGCAGCGTGGCACAGCAAATTATGTCCGAAATTTTCAGGAGTTCGAAGGAACAAGGTGGTCCGTTGGCAGGCCACGTTAGCTCGATCAATAAATTCATTAAGATGAATCCTCCAGCTTTCTCAGGAGGAACTGACCCTGCAGTTGCTAAAAATTGGGTGCAGAAAATAGAGAAAATATTTGCAGTGTTGCAGTGTTTAAAGGAGCCGAGAGTGCTATTTTCTACCTACAGATTGACCAGAAAGGCTGAAAGATGCTGGACAGCAGTGAAACTCTTAGAGCAGCAAAGGATAGTACCTGTGGAGATGACATAGGAGCGGTTTAAGGAGATATTCTTCGACAAGTATTTTCCAGCCTCATCCATGGAAGCTAAGATAGAGGAGTTCCTGAATCTGAAGTAGGGACAGCAGACCGCGCAGCAATACGCAACGAAATTCATCGAGCTATCTCACTTCGCCCCGTACATCATACCAAATGAAGCAAAGAAGGTACGACAGTTCGAAAGAGGATTGAGGAGAGAAATATATAAGCAGGTATCGATTCTGAAGTTACAGGATTTTGCTAAGCTGGTGGATAGAGCCACTATAGTAGAGATTGGAGAGTGGTTGGGGGCTGAGAAGCAAAGGCAGAAGAAAAGATCCACACCCTTTGGTTCCCATCAGGGAGTCGGCCGTGGTTCATAGAAGAGAGGTGGTTATTACAAAGATCGAAGGAAGGAGACAGGGAATCATAGTTTTCAAGGTATGCAGCCATCTCCAGCTTGCCCATCTTGCGGGAAGAGACACATGGGGGAACGTCGTGTCTGGCGAAGTGTTTGCTACTAGTATGGGGAGCCAGGGCATATGATGAAGGATTGTTAGGCTTAAATTGGGGCTGGTTCTGCTCCTGGACCTGCTCAAGGAGGCTACTAGGCACCACGTGGAGGCTAGCAGCAAAATATGGCCCCAACCAAGGTTTTTACTCTGACGCCGGGTGATGCTAAGATAGCCGATGACTTGGTGACAGGTACAATTAATATGTTTTCATTGAAAGTTATTGCACTTTTTGACTCAAGGGCCACACACTCGTTTGCATTTTTAGGGTGTGTTAAATTGTGTGGGGCTGAAACACATACATTAGATGTTGATTTATTAGTGACTACACCGAGCGAGTCAACGGAGAGATGTACTAGGGTACTCTGTGTTTGTCTAGTTGATGTTCAAGGGAGGATTCTATCTGCTAATTTGGTAGTGCTAGACATGCATGGGTTTGATATCATTTTCGGCATAGATTGGCTAGTAGGTAATTATGCCAGTATAGATTGCTGTGCGAGAGAAGTGATATTCAAAATGCCAAGAAAACCAGAATTTAAATTTATAGGGTCACGAGTACAATCTTTATCTGAGATGGTTTCAGCTGTTCAGGCGAGGAGATTGCTCTAGAGTGGTTTTCAGGGATTCGTGGCCTTCGTGAAGAAAACAACAGGGAATGAAGTGAGGCTCACTTGTACTCTAGATGTAAAGGAGTTCACCGATGTATTTCTCGATGAATTACCGTGTTTGCCACCTGATCATGAGGTAAATTTTCTCATTGATTTACTTCCAGGTACAATGCCGATCTCTAAAGCACCATATCGAATGTCACTAGTAGAATTAATAGAACTGAAAGATCAGATACATGATTTACTTGATAAGGGTTTCATATGACCTAGTGTATCCCCATGGGGAGCTCCAGTATTATTCGTGAAGAAAAAGGATGGGTTTGTGAGGATGTGCATAGATTATAGGGAAATTAATAAAGTGACAATTAAGAACAAGTATCCTCTACCCCATATCGATGACTTATTTGATCAGCTCCAGGGTACACGAGTATATTCTAAGATCAATCTCAAATCAGGTTACCATCAGGTAAAGATGAGGGCATAAGATGTATTGAAGATGGCTTTTAGGACCAGTTATGGGCATTACAAATTTCTTGTTATGCCATTTGGTTTGACAAATGCTCTTGCGACATTTATGGATTTGATAAATAGGATTTTTCATCCATTTTTAGACCAGTTTGTTGTTATTTTTATTGATGATGTACTGGTCTATTTGAGGAGCTATGAGAAGCATGAGATACATTTGAGGTAGGTATTGCAGATGCTCTGGGAGAAGAAGTTGTATGCCAAGTTCAGTAAATGCGACTTCTAGATCGAGAAAATTTTGTTTTGGGGGAATGTTATCTCAGGCAATGAAATTTTTGTGGATCCTAGTAAAATTGATGCGGTAGTGAATTGGTCTAGACCAAGGAATGTCCAAGAGATCAAGAGTTTCTTGGGGTTAGCTGGATGTTACCGTCGTTTTGTCAAGGGGTTCTCAGCATTATCAGGGCCTCTGACACAACTGACTAGAAAGAATTCCATATTTGAATGAGACGACAACTGTGAACATAGTTTTCAAGAATTAAAGTAGAGGCTAGTCATAGTACCATTGCTGATCATCCCGTCAGGGGGTGAAGGTTATATACTATTTACAGTGATGTGTCCTTGAAGGGACTTGGTTGTGTATTGATGCAGCATGGCAGGGTAGTGGAATATGCATCCAGACAGTTGAAAGAATACGAAAAGAATTACCCTACCCACGATCTTGAATTGGCTGCAGTGGTACACACATTGAAAATTTGGAAGCAATACCTATACGGCGAGCAGTGTGAGATTTTCTCTGACCACAAGAGTTTTAAGTATTTCTTCATCCATAAGGAATTGAATATAAGACAGAGAATATGGTTGGAGCTTATTAAGGATTTCGATTGTACTATCAGTTACCACCTAGGGAAGCAAATGTGGTAGCTGATGCGTTGAGCAGGAAGTCTGCGAGACCAGTGATGGCAGCTATGGAGATCTAGTATCCGATCATGATGGATTTGGAGGGACTCAGCATAGAGTTGGTAGAGAGTAATCCTCCAGTATGTATTTCCAGTTTAGTGGTACAACCTACTCTGCAGAAAAGAATTAGAGGTGGTCAGATGGAAGACCCAAAATTAATAGAGGTGATAAATAGAGTGCAAACTGGCAGGGTGAGGAACTCTGCATTTCAGATGATGGATTTTTACAGTTCTGTTCTAGATTATGTGTTCCTACTAATGTTGACATCAAGAAGACTATTTTGGAGAAGGCTCATAAATCTTTGTATATAGTTCATCCCGGTAATACGAAAATGTACAAGGATCTACGAGAGTTTTATTGGTCGAGTGGTATGAAGAGAGAGATTGTGGAGTATGTAGCCCAGTGCTTGATGTGCCAGTAGGTAAAAGCTAAGCACCAGAGGCCGGAGGGTCAGTTGCAGTCTCTATTTATCCCAGAGTGGAAGTGGGAACATATTTCCATGGATTTTGTCTCAGGGCTACCGTCTACATCGCATAGCCACAATGCGATACGATTGACTAAAACCACCCATTTTCTCCCTATTGAGATTAGTTATTCCGTTAATCATTTGGCAGAGATCTACATTTAGGAGATAGTCCATTCTCATGGAGTGCCTGAGTCCATAGTGTCACATCAAGACCCACGTTTCACTTCACTGTTCTAGAAAAGCTTACAGGAAGCTTTAGGATCTCAGCTATCATTTAGTACGACATTCCACCCTAAGTCGAATAGGCAGACTAAGAGGACGATACAGATACTAAAAGATATGCTCCGAGCGTACGTATTGGATTTTGGGGGTAGTTGGACTCAGTTCATGCCGCTGGTAGAGTTCGTGTATGATAACAGTTATCAGGTCAGCATTGTCATGACACCATTTGAGGCTTTATATGGTAGGAGATGTCGATCTCCTTTGTATTGGGATGAGATGGGTAAGCAGCAAGTTATGGGATTAGAGCTGGTGCAGTAGGTGTACGATAAGATTTGGCTCATAAGAGATAGAATCAGTATAGCTCAGAGCCAACAGAAGAGTTATACCGATAAACACCATTAGAAGTTAGAATTTGACATTGGTGATCATGTATTTCAGAAGATAGCTCCGTTAAAAGAGGTTATGAGTTTTGGAAGGAAGGGTAAACTTAGCCCTAGGTTCATCGGTCCATTTGAGATTCTAGAGAAAGTGAGACCGGTTGCCTATAGGTTAGGTTTACCACCTGCGTTATCCAGGATGCACGACGTATTCCATGTTTCTATGTTGAGGAGATACGTCCTAGACCCTTCTCATATTATCAGTTATAGTGAGTTAGAGCTCAGTGATTCACTAATTTATGAGGAGGAACCAATGCAAATTTTGGAAAGAAGAGAACAAGAACTATGTAATAAGAAGATTCCTCCACTAAAGGTTCTATGAAGGTATCACATAGTAGAAGAGGCTTCTTAGGAGCTCAAGGAACAAATAAAAAAGAAATACGCGCAATTGTTCTAAGAAGTTCAGATGTAATTAGGAAATGTAAGTAAATATGTAGTATTTCATTTGCAGGTACATGTAATACTTTAGTTAGTAAGTGATATTTTAGTTTTAGGAGAAATTTTCTTTTGTATATGTAATCTCCTAGGACTCAAAATGTAAGCACGGTATTCTTCCGCCATAAGTTAGGGTAAGTAATAAAAAAAGTAGATTGTTTTTCCTTAAGGGATGATGAGTTATATAAATAGTAAATTTTGAGAACAAAATTTTATAAGGAGGGCAGAATGTAATAACCCAAGGAATTTTCTCATGGCCTTGTCAACGAACACAAGGGATTTGTCGACGAGGGTACAAACGGGTCTCGTCAATGAGGACATGTTTTGTCGACGAGAAGATACCGAGAGGATTTTTGGGCCTCTGAATTTCGTCAACTAAGGGGAGAGCTTGTCGATGAATTCTACGGTATAAATTGCCCAAACTTCATTTTTAGACTGAAATTTGATGCGTAGACTTTTCATTTACAAACATTTTTGATTCGGCAGTGGTCGGCCAGCCATTGTTGGGTCTCGCCTTCGGGCAGCACAACTAATCATGAGGGGTAATACATGACATCAGCTAACTATTCATCTTATGTATGTTTTCAGTATTATTAGCTATACCAAACAGTTATGATTAGTATGCTTTATTAAAAATATGAAGGTATAAGCTTATGCAGTTATTAAATGATTAATCTTTTCTTGTATGCAAAATGTACTATATATCTAGATTATCATTAAATATTTATGCTGCCACACAGATGTATTTAGTTTATTTTCCCTTACTGAGAAGTGTCTCACCCCTGAACATTAAATGATTTTCAGGAAACCCAGAAAGACCGGTAGGGCATGATCGTTGTTGAGTCGATTGTACTACCCTGCTAGGAGGGTAAGTTTGGGCTAGGCTCAAGAGATTCTTATTGTGGGATCCTAGTTGTATTTATGATATTTTGAGGTTGTATATGAATACAATATTACTGTGGATTGTAGTTAGCTCTGGTATTTTATATTTTATGGTTTTGAGAATGTGATTTACATTTACTACTGCCTAGGTTTCTGCTGTGTATGATAGGTGTGTCCCCGATACCCACGGGTTTGAGTTGACCTTATTATTAAGTATATTTTATTATATGATTAAATAAGTAGGTCGTTACACTATGTCCCCACCTCAAGCCAACCAGCTAGAGGATTTAACTAAATACTCACTTAACCTAGTGAAGTGACGCCGTTTATAATACTCCTTACGAGGCGGGGTGAAGCCAAACCTCTCCTTACAGGGTGGAGTCTACCAAAGTCAATATACCAGGCTGAGCCAAATGAGTTCTCTTTTGAAGGTGGAGTCTCCCTAGCTTACCTAATTGGCCTTGAGCAAAATTGGTACACCTCACAAGATGGTGTACGTCCTATTTAGGCCACACTTGGAATACTAGGATATGAAAATTTGCGTACAGATAAAAATGCTTCTACAAAATCAGAGATGTACAATATGAAGCTTAATGCACTCTCGTATGACATGAAATAAAAATTCATTAGAGTTAGTGTTTTTCTCAATATAATTTTGCAATCTTTGAATAAAAATATATATGATGAATACTCAAATATTCAAACCCCAATAAATATTTCTCTAAAATATTTTTCAATGAAAAGTGTAGGAGAACCTAAGGTTTTGCTTTCAAATGGTTTTTTCCCAAATTATAGCAAATGATCTTTGACGAAATATAAAATATGAAAATATACGCTTTTTCAAAGATCTTGAAATCCCAAGTACTTTCTTCTAAAAAATAATATTCAAAAATTATTGTTCAAGAAAGCTAGGGTATTTGCTAAAAACCATTTTTGAAATAAAACACAAGTGTTCTTTTGAATCTTGCAATGAATGTGCAAAAGATCCATGTGCAATAAAGAGTTTCCCTAAAAATATTTATCAAGAAAATATGGGAGAAACTCTAAGATTACTCACAAAATGGTTTTCAAAAAGAAAGGCTTAAGTGAGAGTAAATACTTTAAATTCAATTAATGAATGCCCAAATGAATAATTCTTTCAATCAACCCTCAAATACAATCAATGCACAAATGAAAGAAGTGATAGGAAAAATTAAAGCGCTTTGTTAATTCAGGTGTAAACCCAAGAGGGGTGGGGGTGAATTGGGTATTTTTAAAATACTTTAAGTTTATTTAACACTTAATCCCTATTCTATATTTAAAAAATCAATTACATGGGTTTGAAACTGATTAAAATTATTATCTCAGTAAACTCTATTTTACCTAATTAACTATCAAGTGCGTGTGGGTTTATTCAACATATACAAAAGCAAAATAGATAATGAAATGCGTTGTGAAAATTAAAAGGAGTAAAGGAAGAGAGAAGGCAAACACAATTTTTATGAGGTTCAGCCAACCCGGCCTACGTCCTCACCTTGAGCAACCTACTCAAAGATTCCACTAAATCCCTGCCCCTTTAATCGGGACGGAGCTTCCCTTACATCCACTGTTTACAAGAGGCATAACTTCCTCCTCATCCGGTTCACAACCCAAACCGTGATTGCAATATAGAATTTCAAATTTGTAAAACAACTCAATATTGTTTCTAACAAAGCTAGTGAGTACAATGGAAAACCTAACACATATCCATATGATGAAACTTGAAGCTCAGTATGTATGTAATGATGTAATCGTTATATGAATGATATGCTTCATAAAATTTCCCTTTGATCAAATCTCTCAAAATAATTACATAAGTAAATGCTTTGGAGAACTTAGGGCTTTAGTTCAACTTACTAGAAGCAAAAATACCAAATGTGATCTTATTAAAAAAGTTGTCCTGAATATTATAAAGATCTAGATCAATAAGTTATATTCCAAATATCCAAAACACAATATGATCTTTGTATATGAATATATATATATATATATATGTGTGTGTGTGTGTGTGTGTGTGTTCCAAAGATAAAAAACCTAATATAATATTTTTTCAGAAAATATCCCTCAATAATATATATTGTAATGGGCTCTATGGATATTTAATCAAGTGGTTTCGTAATATTGAAAATATCGAGTCTTTAAATGAATACACACTTGAATAAAAAATATTTGACCATTGGCAAAACTTTTCCCAAGTAGTGATCTTGTCAAAACAATCTATATGTATATAAGTACACTCAAGATCAATCTCTCAAATAATATTCAATAATAGATTTTGAGATGAAAAACTCTTTGAGAATAAGTAGTAACCAACAAATCAATTTACCAAACCTCAATACCAAGTTGAATGCACAACAATCACTAGAATGCCTTTTGAAGATCAATGTAGCCTTAGCTCAGATTTGACGTATAAGTTTTGAAATCTGAAGCAATAATTTAGCAGTGTGTTCAATGTTCTCCCAAGTTGTGCTAAACGTTCAAGACTCTCATTCTTATGCCAAACTTGGGGCACTAGGGTTTACATATTGATTATATAGGTAACGTTGCCCTTTAAATGAGTCCTAACTGTTGGATCAACTTGATTAAAAAATAACTCGCGTGTTCTCTCACTAAAGATTAAATTTTTTTAATCTTCCCGCAGGTTCAGACAACTGAGGAGTAGGGCTCAGACAACTGAAGTTCCTTAAAGCTTCAATAAATTGAATTGGACACAGGGTCAGACATCTAAAGTTTGGGTTCAAACTTCTGAAGTTGTGAGTTCAAACGACTAAAGTCAAGGTTGAGTCTTCTGGTGCACTTCTACTTATTTCTGTGTTTCTCCAATAAATCTTTAGACGACTAAACTTAATCTTCGGTCTCTTGAAGAAATTATTTATAGGACCGAGCTTAAATTTCAGTCTTCTGAAATTGAATTGTTAGACGACTAAGCATGCATTCAATCTTCTGAAGTTGACACTTCAGACTTCTGGGCAGGGACTTCGGTCTTCTAAACAAAACACTTTTTGATTTTTTTATTTTAGTTTCAAAAATATGTCTTTCTCTCTTTCTTTGCTCTTTTATAAGCCATTTTCCAAGGTTTTAAAAACAATCTCTAAGTTTATAAATATCCCTTAAAGATTTTCATGAGATGTATGAGTCCTAAGATCAGTCTAAGGTATATTTTGAGTTTCGAATTAAATCATATCAAATATGTAAATACATTCAGTTCAAAATACCCATTTCCATGACGATCTTGAACTTGCCGCTTGCATCTTCATTCTTCTACTCTTTTACTTACATGGATTGTGCCAAGATGTATATACTTTAATCTTCATAGCTTCCGTCACTTGCTAGCCTTCCGTGCATGCTAAATATTGTTCCTGTTCACAATCTCAATGCACAGATCAAATACCAAGTGATTTTTCGTTATCAATACTAGATTGAGTACATAGAGTCAACACTCTCTTAGAAAGGATTTTTGAAGTAATTACAAAGAACGTATAAGAAATAAGGCACAAAATATTTGAGAGAATATTTGGGCTAATCTCCTTTCTAATAATACTTATGAAAGGGGTATATATAGACTTTCCAAAAAGGATGACCATTTGGGAAGCATAGGGTATTTTTAAATTTATTTAATTAAAATTAAACATGTTTTAGCACTAAGAAATAGCCAAACCCAAGAGGGTCAGTTAACTGACGAAGGCACCGATCGATTGGCCTTAGTAAAAATTCAAATTTTCAATGAGGGTAGGTTGGCCGTTTAAAGCATTGATCTGCCGGCCATTGGTGATTTCCAAACCTTCTTGGTTCAGTCAATTGGCCTAATGATACAGTCGGTTGTGTGAAAAGTACCGGTCGGATTGGGGCTATTATGTTCTAAGATGGCTAGTCGACTGGCCTTCATAAATTTGGCCAAATCCGAAGGTCAGTTAGCTAGGCTTCCCTAGTTCTATTTGGGCCGGTCGGCCGAGGCTTTATAAAATAGGCCAAAAATAGGGTTAGTCGGCCAAGCTTGTCAAGTATTAAATTGGCCAGTCAACCGAGCTTCAGACACTTTTGACAAAATGCAAAGGTCAGTTGACTAAGGTATTTAAAACGTAAGAGGATCGGTTGACCGAGGTCAGTGAAAGCGTAAGGTTAGCCATGTATTTTACGTTAAAAATATTTTAAAACCCTTGTGAGATTTAGGAATTTTTAGAAAAAGGTTCTTTTGTGAAAGGCAGTGTAACGATCTGCTTATCTAATCATATAATAAAACATAATAAATAAAATAGTCAACCCGAACCCGTGGGTAGCAGGGACACCTAACCTGCCGGTCTCTCCGGGTTTCCTGGAACAATTTAAACTTAGGGTGAGACACCTCTCAGTAAGGGTAGATAAATTAAAATCAGCTGTGTGGTAACATGAATATTTAATGTTGTAATACATATACCGTACATTTCACATACCATAAAACATAAATCGTAATATGGTTAGATAAACATATAATTTCATACTTCCAAGTAATCATACTAATTATGTATTATCTGATATAATCTATAATACTGATAACTATCCAGGATGTATACCTAGATGATGTCATGTATTACCCTCCATGACGGGTTGTGTAGCTCGAAGAAGGGACCCGACAATGGTTGGCCGACCACTGCCAAGTAAAAAATGTCTGTAAGTACGATGGACCCGCCACACCCTAGTCCGAAGATTTCCAGGTGGACTTCTACAACTCTACACTGAAAGCCACATCGACTATCCATCTTTCACCCCCTCATGGGGTGGTTAGCAACAATCTAAACATAGATATCTGATTTATAAGCTACAGTACCATGCTCCTGAAACTGAACTAAACTAACATCTGGGTTCTGATAACATATAGTACATAAACATATATAGTTTTTCATAAATCAAATAATAGAATTTTCTAAATCCTACATTAACATAATAATTACGGCCTCGTGCCGTGCTGAAAACATGAATAAATGCGGCCTTGCACCGAATAACATGAGTAATTGCGGCTTTGCACCGAACAAATCATACATTTTGAAATCATAATTTACTATGTTTATCATGTTATTCTTGAAAATATCTGTAAACATGCTTTACTGTGTAAATCTAACTTAACATGGTATAATATATATATATATATATAATAATATTCATGCCACACGAATTGAATGAAACCATATATTCCGTTCTGAAATCACATTTCCTGTACAATGGCAGTATTTTCCCAAACTTACATTTTCTAAATTACACTCATTTATAATCACATGCTTTCTAAAAATTATTCTACTATTAAATAATAATAATTTCAATGAAAAATAACTGTTTTAATTTATCCCCTTACCTAGCAATTGGAGAACCCCTCTATAATACTGGTTTTACACCCGTAGGAAACCTTGAGCAGTACCCTGAAAATGATAACTCCTAGAACTAAACTTTAATATATATTCGAGTACATCATTTCCTTCAACTGTGGAAAGACCAAATTTTGAATAAAAAGTATTATTTCAACTCAGGGATGAATTTCAACTTACTTCCACTAACGATCCGCTTCGAGCAGATATGCTGAGAACTTTTCCAGGAGCGTCAGGGTGGCTTCAGATTGTCGAATCGGTGGAAATCCGGCCCGAAATCGAAGAGAGATGGAGGAGATACCGTAGGAGAGAGAGAAAGGGAGTGATTTTCTGTTTTTCTTCTACGTAAAACCGAATTTTTGCACTATTTATAGAGTCGGATTCATCGATGAGACATGTCACCTCATCGACGAGTCCCTAAAGAGCTTCGTCGACTAACCTTCACCCCTCGTCAACGAAATTCAGAATTGCCAAAACCCTCCTCGGTATTTTCTCATTGACGAAACAGACCCTCGTTTACGAGACCCTATGTTATCCTCATCGACGAATCCCTTATTTATTATTTAAATACGATTATTCTTTAGGTCATTACAGGTTGGGTCCCTTAAGGTCTGTCTATGATTTGAGTATTGAGCTTTAAATTTATCACGCAATACATGTATTATTACAGACCAAAACTTAACTGCATTTACAAATTAAATTATGTCTCCTTCTTCCTCTTCTTTTGTTGTTATGATTTTTCATGGAATACGCCAAGTGTATAAGCTTGAAGTCCTTTATGGCTTCCATTTTCTTTCCCTTATGCATGTGCTAAAATGTAAACCTACTCAAGCACTTAAAAACACACATAAGATACTTGGACTTTTTTAGCATCAAAATAGGGATTAGAATAAAAAACTCAACAAACATCTCTCTTGCTCTTTATTCTAGTTGTTAGCTTTACCGTGATCCCAAAAGGGGGGGTGAATTGGTATTTTTAAAGTTTAAGCCCTAGGTTAATCTCCTAACACGAGTATGTTCACAATCCTAGGGTCAATCTAGTGCAAGAATGTAAATGTATACAAGAAAGTCAATAAACCAACTTAACCAAACACACAGGCACCAAAAAGCTATAAAGTAAAGGCGACGCACAAAAATGTTATCGAGGTTTAGCCAATGGCCTACATCCCTACCTTGGCTAACGAGCACAAGGATTACCACTATAACTTGCTCACTTAAACGAGTGGAGCAGGACCTATACAAACTAGGTCAATTAGCACAGGGCTAACCTCAACCTTTACAACCAGGTTAATTAACACAAGTCTGACCTCAACCTACACAATCCTTACCGGGCTGGATTACTACCCCCTCAGGGCACGCCTGAAAATACTCATATTTTAGTGCTTTCATGTAAAGCAGAATTGTACCCAAGTTCGCACAACCACATACACATCAATAGCACGGATATAGTGTAAGCTCAGTGATGCTAGGTTTGTTCAATCAATACTTAACACAGTATACTCAATATGAAGTTCAAGAGTATTCAACACAGTATAATCAATATGATGCACAATCACATTCAACACAAGCAGAGTCTTGGAATCTAAATAGGATATTTCAGTAGCACATCAATATTCCAAGTATACTAAACTGATAATCAAACTAGTTCCAAAAGGATTTTCCTCAATGAAAGATGCACAACACTAGTTTGAATAACATTTGCTTGTTTGAAAAATCTTTACACACCAAAACAAAGCTATTGGACACTTGTAATGGAATGCAAATATCCTATGCTTTCTTGATTTAATCCCACACAAGATTTATAATAAAAAATCCGTGGGATAAACCTAAGCTAAGCTAATAGTCTCAAGCACACACACAGATGGGAGTATTAGCAATGGACAATAATCACATAAACATAAGAAAAGCTCTTACAAACTTAGATTTTATCAAGTGGATGTTAGCTTGAAAGTATTTGGGCAAAGGGTGATTTTTCAGAAGAGAGAATTTTGGCATAATCACTTTTTGCTAATCTCTCTCTAATTGTGCAAATGGACTCATATTTATAGTCAGGTGAAAAATTATAACCGTTCAGGATAGAATGGGCATTATTCAAAATGTTCCAAAAGATTAAAATCCAATTAGCCTAAAATAACCCTGTTTTACCATGGTTAAACTAATTTTAACCGGGCATGGTTTGGGTGCCTAAACCTAAGTTCGGTCGCCCGATAAGACACAGCTTAAAAAATATTTCAAATAAGTTCGGTCGGTCGGCTATAGGTTCTGCAGCTCGAATCAAAGTCAATAGCTTAGCTACGTAACTTTGGGTGCCTGAACAATTGTTCGATGGCCTGAACAGAGGTGTTCGGTCGCCCGGGGGTATATTTGAACTAAAACCATTGGACGCTCGAGTTGGTGAACAGTCGCTTTCGAGGGGTTCAGGCATCTGGGGAAGATGTGTACATTAAAAGTTCGGTCACCCAAGGGCTGGTCAACATTTTGACTTTCAATGTTTAGGTGTCTGAGGAGTTTTGTACTCCAATGGTTCGGTTGCCCGAGCCCTCTTTACTTGTTTAGATTTTTTAAATTGTTGAGCACAATTATAACATACTTGTATATTTAATGCGGAGTGTTGGAGCCTAGGGTCTTGTTATGATCTAATTGAGCTTACACTACATCTTGTATGCATGATTTGCAGGTGATAAACAACAACCACAGCCTAGGTTACTATTACAGATCCATATGAATTATTACAAACCAGTATGAATTACAATTATAAATTACAACTCTTCGCAGATCTTCCTTTTTCTTCAAGTGTTCTTACTTGGGATATTTATTTGAACCTACACAAGCACTTGACAATCATCAAATATTAGTGCTTGTCATTATCAAAACCGGGTGCAACCTATAAGGTCAACATTCTCTCTCTTTTTGATGATGACAAATACACTAAGCAAAAATTAGGTATAGCCTTAAGAGGCTCCCTCTAACATATGCATGATGTATTTAATCCAAAATTTTGCCCTACATCTCCCCCTTTTGGCAACAGCAAAAAGGGCCAAAGGAGTGAACACCTTGGGCAATAGTGAAGAGGTACGTTTACACATAAGACATTTTAGAAGGAATTTGAAAAAAAATTGGCAGAGTGTCGTCTGTAAATCGAACATTCCAAAATAAATCCTATATAAAGCGTAACCTATTTGAGTTTATATTTCCTAACAGTTTATCCACAATTACTCAAACAGTTTAGTATGGTCCAACAATCAAGTAAAAGTTTTAAGATCATCATTAAGTGGACAAGGAAGTTGTGCATCAAATAATAAGTAATATGCATTGCATTCACTATGATTATGCTATAGATATAAGATATGTGCCCACAAGCAAAGATTCAACATTCACAAAGTCTAAGACAAGTATACAAATCAGCTATGATATTGGTTGTTAAGACTTGTTAAATTTCATTTGAGAGCTCCCCCTGAATTTATACAGACTATGAAATATCTAAGAAGCCTCTTTGCTGTGCATTAGACCTAACTCATGCCTATTTTGTATGAATCTATCCTCAGGAAGTGGTTTAGTGAATATATCTACCCATTGTTCATTGGTGCATACAAACTCAAGAGCCACATTTCCTTTTTGCACATGATCACGAAGGAAATGATGTCTTATCTTAATGTGTTTAGTTCATGAGTGTGAGATAGGATTTTTAGAGATGTTGATTGCACTAGTATTATCACATTTAATCAATATTGTTTTGTAGTGCAATCCAAAATCCACAAGTTGTTGTTTTATATAAAGAGTTTGGGCACAACAACTTCCAGCCACAATATATTCTGCTTTAGACAATCAGTACACATGGTCGGGATATTTATGATTTTCAAAATCGGCTGGTTGTTTTACGTGTACCTGTTCATTAATGTAGCCATTTAGAAAAGTGCTTTTAACATCCATTTGAAACAATTTAAAAATTTTAAAAGCAGCAAAGGCAAGTAGCATATGAATGACTTCTAACCTAGCAACATGAGCATATGTTTCGTCAAAGTCAATCCCTTTCTACTAGTTTTACACTTGGGCAACTAGTTTAGCCTTATTTCTAGTTACTATCCCATTCTCATCTTTCTTATTTCTATATACCCACTTAGTTCTAATAATTTATTGATCATTAGACCTAGTAACTAGAGTCCACACCTTGCTTCTTTCAAATTGATTAAGTTCTTCTTGCATGGACATTACCTAAGACTCATCTTCTATTGCTTCTTTAATATTTTTTGGTTCTTCTTAGGATAAGAAAGCAGAATGATTTACTAGATTTCTTAGGGAGGATCTTGTGGCTACACCACGGGATGGTTCACCTATGATTTGATCTATAGGATGATTTCTAATGAATTTCCAATCTCTAGGCAACTCTTGATTTTCATTTTCATTATCTTCAGGTGTTTTTTCATTTGCTTCTTGATTTTCAATTAGATTGTTTTCAATAGACATTTTCTCTAAGCGTTTTTTAATATCGGTATCATCTTCATCATCTTTGTTAAAAATGGATTAGATTCATCAAACACAACATGAATAGATTCAATTACGGTCAATGTTTGTTTATTGAAAATGCTATATGCTTTACTATTAAGTGCATAACCTAGGAAAATGTCTTCATCAGATTTAGAATTAAATTTTCCTAAGTGTTCATTATCCCTAAGAACAAAACATTTACAACCAAACACATGAAAATAGGAAATATTGGGTTTATGGTTGTTCCACAATTCATAAGGGGTTTTATTTATTGAATGTCTAATCAACACCTTATTCATAACATAACATGCAGTATTAATGGCCTCAACCCAAAACTATTTAGGTAAGTTATGCTCATTCAACATAGTTCTATCCATTTCTTGCAGTGACCTATTTTTTCTTTCTACCACACCATTTTGTTGAGGTCTCCTACGTATAGAGAAGTTATGTGATATGTCCTCTAAGTCACAATATTTTTCTATGCTTTCATTTTTGAATTTCGTGCCTCTATCAATTCTTATATGAGTTATTTTATATCCCTTTTCATTATGGATTCTCCTACAAAGTTTGGTGAACCGTTCACATGATTGATTTTTATGTGCAAGAAACAACACGCATGTGAATCTAGAAAAGTCATCCACAATTACAAAAGCATAAGATTTACCACCAAGACTTCGCACAAAATTAGGTCCAAACAAATCTAGGTGAAGCATCTCTAAAGGTCTTGTATTAGATATGAATTTCTTTTTCTTAAAACTATACTTTGTTTGCTTACCCATTTGACATGCGTCATAAACTTTATCTTTTACAATTGACATCTTAGGCAAGCCTTTTACTAGTTTTTTTCTATCAAGTTTAGAAAATAAATCCATGCTAGCATGTCCTAGATGCCTATGCCATAACCAACTAGCTTCATTTATAGCAGAAAAACATGTTACTTGTTGTAAAGCTAAATTATCAAGAGAGGTAGTATAAACATTTTCATGTCTATCAACAGTAAAAAGCACTTTGTGGTCTGTTTTATTTTCTACTATGCATTTGTCATTTTCAAAAGATACTTTATATCCTATGTCATACAACTGACTTATGCTAAGTTGATTATGCTTCAGTCCATCAACCAACTAAACGTTATCAATAGTAAGAGAGGAATCCTTACCAACCTTATCCACCTCGATGATGTGTCCATTAGCATTGTTGCCAAAAATCACGTATCCTCCATTCTTGGGAACAATTGAAGTGAATTTTCCATTGTCCTCGGTCATATGCCGTGAGCACCCACTATCCAAGTACCGCCCATCCTTGGAGGAGGATGACCTTAGGCATACCTGCAAAATGAGCTAAGTAACTGATGCAGGTCCCCAAATTTTGTTGGGTCCATGGGGTTAGTAGCAGGATCTCCCTTAACTACCCATACCTTCTTAATTCTAGCATGCTTATTTTTAAGTGGAAAATCAAATTGAATGTGAACAATATGTATACATTAAAAACATCTTAATCTACACTTAGGTTCTTTAGGAGGAATAAGAGATTTTGACTCACGTGCAAAGTGTCCTAAGTAAAGATTAGGTCGTCTAACATTTTCAACACCATTAAAACCAAGACCCTCTTTACTTAAGGAGTTTCTTTGGGCCCCAAGTAATTTTTCAAAGTTACCTTTGCCTTCAGTGAATTTAACAATGATTTTGGAGCTATCCTCCAGTCCCCTTTCAAGCTTAACAATAGTAGCATCTTTTTCTTTTAAAATAAAGGCATAAGAGGTTTTTGCTATAATAAACAACTTTGATCAATTTTCACATTTCTTTTTCAAATCATTATTTTCTTTGGACATTTTGCCTAACAATTTAGAAACACAAATATATTCAAACTGTAATTCTCTAAATGTAGGCATGCCATCAGAATCATGATCATCAGAAGAACAATATGAAGATAAAGAACTAGATGACAATACCTCATTCTTGTGTGCCATCAAGCACAAATTAGTGACCTTCGAGTCACTGTGATCTGATTTTGAGTCGCTGCTACTAAGTTTGTGGCATGAAGTCCCAGCCTTTATGGCTTTCTTCTTTTTCTTAGCCTTCTTTTTCAACAGTGGGCAGTCAGGTTTGATGTGCCCCACCTTGTTGCAGTTATAGCACGTAGGAGCATTTGATTTTTCTTTTTTTTTTTGCTGGGCTCTCCCTTCTCATTAGTAGACTCTCTATATTTTTTATAGGGCTTCCTATTCTTCCTGAAAAATCTACTGAATTTTCTAGTTTTTCTAGTTAACATGGCCATTTCATCATCAGTGTCAGACTCACTGCACTCACTAGATGTGTTGTTAGATGTTTTCAATGCAATCATTTTCTTAGTCCTATTATGCTCATTAAGTCTTTCATGTATGGATAATTCATAAGTAATCAAGGAACCTATCAATTCATCTAAGGTCATGGCCTTAAGGTCTCTACCCTCAACTATGGCCATAGCCTTGGCTTTCCAAACAGGAGGTAAGCCTATAAGGATCTTCCCAATCATATCATATGTGGGATAGGTCTTTTCTAATGCATGTAGTGAGATTATAATGTATATGAATCTAGTGTACATGCTCTGAATGGGCTCACTGACATTCATCATAAATGCCTCATACTCACTGGTCAACATCTTTATCCTACTGTCCTTCACAACTTTAATAACCTCATATGTGACCTCTAACTTATCCTATATTTCTTTTGAAGTAGAACATGCCATAATTCTGTTGAATTCATTCACATCAAGACTACAGTATAAAATATTCATTGCAGTGGCATTAAGACTAACAACTTTCATATCATCATCATCATACTCATCCTCAGTCTTAGGAATGCTAGATGCACCCTCAGTTTTCATAAGAACATAATTTCCCTCAGAGACAATCCTCCACACCTTCCAATAAGTATTCTGAAGGTAGATGCGCACTCTCTATTTCTAGACAGCATAATTAACACCACTAAAAATAAGAGGTCGTGTGGAAGATGGTCCCTCGGGGAAAGGTGCCACAGAGCTATGAGTCATAAGTGATCTTTTTACAAAATAACAGCTAGCCTATGCTACGTGGCTCTGATACCAATTGTTAGCTTTACTGTGATCCCAAGAGGGGGGGGGGGTGAATTGGAATTTTTAAAGTTTAAGCCCCATGTTAATCTCCTAACACCAATATGTTCACAATCCTAGGGTCAATCTAGTGCAAGAATGTAAATGTATACAAGAAAGTCAATAAACCAACTTAATCAGACACATATGCACTAGAAAGCTGTAAAGTAAAGTCGACACACAGAAATGTTATCGAGATTCAGCCAATTGCCTACGTCCCTGCCTTGGCTAACAAGCACAAGGATTACCACTATAACTTGCTCACTTAAACGGGTGGAGCAGCACCTATACAAACCATGTCAATTAGCACAAGGCTGACCTCAACCTTTACAACTAGGTCAATTAACACAGGGCTGACCTCAACCTACACAATCCTTGCTGGGCTGGATTACCACCACCTCAGGCCACGCTTGGAAATACTCAGATTTTACAATAAAAAGGTACAAAAGTAGTGGTTTCACGTAAAGCAGAATTGTACCCAAATTCGCACAATCACATACACATCAATAGCATGGATATAGTGTAAGCTCAGTGATGCTAGTTTTCTTCAATCAATACTCAACATAGTATACTCAATATGAAGCTCAAAAGTATTCAATACAATATAATTAGCATGATGCACAATTGTATTCAACACAAGTAGAGTCTTGGAATCTAAACAGGATATTTCAGTAGCACATCAATATTCTAAGTATACTAAACTAATAATCAAACTAATTCCAAAAGGATTTTCCTCAATGAAAGATGCACAACACTTGTTTGAATCACACTTTCTTGTTTGAAAAATATTTGCACACCAAAAACAAAGCTATTGGACACTTTCAATGGAATGCAAATATCCTAAGCTTTTTCGGTTTAATCCCACGCAAGATTTATAATCAAGAAATCTAAGGGATAAACCGAAGCTAAGCTCTCAGAGAAATAGTCTCAAGCACACACACAAATGGGAGTATTAGTAATGGTCAATAATCACATAAACACAAAAGGAGCTCTTACAAACTTAGATTTTATCAAGTGGATGTAAGTTTGAAAGTATTTGAGCAAAGGGAGATTTTTCAGAAGAGAGAATTTTGGCTTAATCACTTTTTTCTAATCTCTCTTTAATTGTGCAAATAGACTCATATTTATAGGCAGGTGAAAAATAATAACCATTTAGGATATAATGGGCATTATTCAAAATGTTCCAAAAGATTAAAATCCAATTAGCCTGAAATAACCCTGTTTGACCATGGTTAAACTAATTTTAACCGGGTAAGGTTTGGGTGGCTAAACCTAGGTTTGATTGCCTAATAAAACATAGCTTAAAAAGCTTTTGAAATAAGTTCGGTCAATCAACTATAGGTTCAGTAGCCCGAATCAAAGTCAATAGCTTAGCTACGTAACTTCGGGTGCCTGAACAATTGTTGGGTGGCCCGAATAGAGGTGTTCGGTCACCCGAGGGTATATTTGAACTAAAACCATCAGATGCCTGAGTTGGTGAACAGTCCCTTTTGAGGGGTTCAGGCACCCGAGGAAGATGTGTACATTAAAAGTTCGATCACCCGAGGGCTAGTCAACATTTTGACTTTCAAAGTTCAGGCGCCCAAGGAGTTTTGTACTCCAAAGGTTCGGTCGCCCGAGCCCTCTTAACTTGTTTAGATTTATTTAATTATTGAGCACAATTATAACATACTCATATATTTAATGTTATGTGTGTGAATGTTGGAGCCTAGGGTCTTGCTATGGTCTAATTGAGTTTACACTAGATCCTATATGCATGATGTGCATGTGATAAACAACAACCACAACCTAGGTTACTATTACAAAACCATATGAATTATTACAGACTGATATGAATTACAATTATAAAATACAAGTCTTCACAGGTCTTCTTGTTTCTTCAAGTGTCCTTCCTTGGGATATTTGTTTGAACCTGCACAAGCACTTAACAATCATCAAATATCAGTGTTTGACATCATCAAAACCGGGTGCGACCTATAAGGTCAATACTAGTTGTGATTCATTAATTTGAGAGAGTTGTAAGGCTTTCATTATCTCACAAATTAGCTCATTCAAGGAGCATTGTTTTGTATTTCATCTTCTTGTTGTAAAAGGTTCTTGGTGAACTGAATAGCAAGGGTTCTTGGTTAACCATGGTTGATGGGCTTTTGGTCAACCTTGTCAAAGCTCTTGTCAAGCGTTAAGGGATTTGTTCCCTCATCGTGTAAAGGCTTCTCCACCAGTGAAGGAGACGTATAGTGGATTGCGGAATCCTTGAGTGTGTCTCAAGGTATGGACTGAGGTAAGAGGCTGAACCACATTAAAATATTTTGTTAAGCTTTTCTTCCCTATACTTTATTATTTATATCTTGTGAATTGTTTATTTTATTTATTGTGATATAATTGCTAGCATCTTGCCAAGATTTGTATTTTTGTAAGGGAAAGCCAAAATATGTAAAAGAGTCTATTCATCCCCATCTGGACTCTACTTCGAAGCCAACAAGTGGTATCAGAGCAAGGTGCTTACATTATCGGTGTAAATTCCAGAGTATAAAGATCAAATGGTTTATATGGTAGACACTTCAGTTTCTCAAGGAAAATTTGTTACCAAACCACAGATGTTCAACAACACCAACTACCAAACATGGAAAAATCGTATGGCCATCTTCATTCAATTGTGCAATTTGAATATGTGGGAGATCATCTCAAATGGAGACTTCTGCTTCACAAAGAAGAATGAAGTTATTCCAAAGTAATTAATGGAGCTTACAACCGATGAAAAGAGGTTAGTACAACTTAACTTCAAAACAAAACATTTTCTTTATTATAGCTTGAGCAATGAAGAGTACAATCACATTTGTGGATGTGAAACTGCAAAAGAAATTTAGGACAAGCTCAAAGACACATGCAAAGTTAAGAGCAGTGACGTTCATGCAACAACTTGGGACAAACTTGATGGAATTTCCACCAACAATAAAGTAGAGGAGGACGCAGAACATTCTTGTCTCATAGCTAATGAGCAAGAAGAGGTAAGTTCTGATGATGACAATGATTATGCTCCTTCTTATGATGAATTAGTGAATAATTATGGTAAATTATTTGATGAATTAGTTTCGATAAAAAGAAAGAACAAACATTTTGAGAATGCACTTGCTATGTTTAAACAAAGGGAATCCTCCTTGAAAGAAGAAAACGATTCTTTTAAACAGAAGAATGAAAAGCTTATTATAAATACTAAAAAAGACCATGAAAATTTTCATGTAGAAGTAGGAAATTTGAAAAATCAAATTGAAAATAGTTTAAAAGAAAATTCTCTCTTGAAAAAGAAAGATGAAGATCATAGAAAAAGTATTGAAAATTTCAAAAAAGGAAATGAAAACCCCAATAAATATTTAGAAGTTAAAAGAAATCACCTTTACAAAAATAATTTATGTTGCTCTTATAAATCACATGGTTATACCTTCATCAAGCAAAAATAGGGTAAATAATTCAAATCCTTCACATGTAAATGAGACTTGCTTGTATTGTGAAAGAAAGGGTCATATCCATTACACTTGCCCTTTTAGAGGTGCTAAAGGTAAAAAAAGGAAGTTAGAATAGGTAGTTAAGAAACCCAACCCCTTGGGATCCAAGAAAGAATGGTTACCTAAAAAAATTTACTTAATCTTGTTAAAATATTGCTTCCTTAGAACCTAGGTAAATAGGGATAGTGATGACTAAGTAAATCTATACAGTGCAGAAATTATAGACACTTATCACAATAGCGCTCAAAGTATAAAGTCCAGTTTATGCATAATAAATGATTGATTACCATGCTGGGAACTTTGGAAAATTAAGCCAATATGATGAGGTCAATTGATAAATCCGATATGATGTTTTAACTGTTTATATCCCTGTTGATTGGCTACATCTTATGGGATAAAATAGCATGCACACCCTTATAAAATTTGTACATAGGCTTATTCTTTACAACTAGAAAGGAATAAAATAGCAATTGCTTTCGTGAGCCATTAGTCTTCATAAGACATACTTCCTACAAAATGCACAAGGAAAAGGGCCTCAACTAGCCTATTTTAGGTGAAAATAGAAACCTTGTATTTCTGATATGAATAACTTTGGTGTTGAATAAAGGTTCAAAAGCATGCTATAGTAGGTAAATCCATCTCTTATAGACAAGAGATTTCTTCCTTACATAATTTGTTTTTGATGATATATGCTTTCGTTTGGAAACATAATAAGAATGTATAAAACATAGCATTACTTGTCCCATACATGAAGTTGAGTTTTAGGGGAGTTAATCATAACAACATAAGTACTGTGGACCATCCAAACCTAAACTCATATTGAAACATAAACATTGAATACTTGATTCAAATTCAAGGGCATTCAAATGAAAATTCAGTCATCACAAATAATTTAGCTAGCAAAATCCTTCTAGCAATAATCTACTAGTACTTACCAAAAGATATACCATCATGATCATTTAGAAGTATCAACTAGGGATTCTTAGCTATATTGACTCAAGAAAGAGTATTCCATTTATGCTTGACTTATGGGAAATTTCTTAACCATTGTTAAATACAAAAAGTATCCTCTTCAATAAGAAAAGATTTACCAAATCAGGATCAATTTGGTAGAGGAATCAGTCATTTGTAATGCCTTATTCTTGCTCAAAATTGTGAGCATATTCTTGGGTACATTCCCATTAGTGGCTGATCAAGAGAATATATCTCCTATCTCCAAGAGCATTGTTCAATAAGGCCTAGTATACTTCTAAATGCTCATTGCCAAGTAGTAAAGACATACTTATCATGCCTAAATTAAAAGTATGAAAATATTATGCTTATTTTGGAAATGTCCACTCATAATTACTTTGGAATCTTGTATTGGATTGAAAAATAAATCTCGAGTTTGAATCAACCTAATGAGCATCCCTTTCCAAGGAATTCATGACCTATCATTTTGATGACCTTATGAATCATATCTCATTTTGATTAAGGACAAATCCAAGGTATGTCACTTGTGCATGTTGTGCTTAACTACATATCTCTTTTAGACGGCATGAAAAGTCACGCTACTATCAATGCCATAAGGAGCCCAAAGTTTACATCACCAAGATTATGGCATGGCATCATGAGAAGCAAAGCATGAAGACAATTCACTTTCATTTGTAAATTGCATCTATTTGTCCGTTCTGTAATAATGCACTTATATATGATGGGAATGACAGCTCAAACAGAGACCCTAGATTGACCTTAGGGAATACACACTTTCATGAAAATCCTTTACCAAAATTGTTAAACATTTACAAAGATTTTTCAATAAGCTAAAAGTAAAAAGGGGGAATTAATTTCATATTTTTACTAGGTCTGGCAGACCGACCCCATCTTGTACCAAAAGATTCGATCGACCGAACCTGTCATGTAAGGCACATTCTGAAAAGCCTCGGTCAACCGAAGCATTTTTTTACTTGAAATGCTCAGCCAACGGGCTATGTCCTTGGCAGACCAAACCTTCAAAATAATTTGAAATTTTATTGAGTGGTCAGTCGACGGGCCATAGGCTCGGTCAATCGACCGTACGGGGTTTGTTTTAAGTTTAGTTGGTTCAGCCGAATGATGTCTCCACTGGGTGACTGAACCTCTCAAGTTGCAGTTGTTTTTAAGTGCTAAACACATTTAATATTGCAATTAATCTTTTTCAAAATGCTGGTCGTGTCCCTAACGGTATTATTTTTGGGGGATTCTATATATACCCCATTCATTAACTAGATTAGAACTGGATTAGAAAATATTTTTTCTCTCAAATTTTTGTGCTAATTTTGTAAGTTTTACCCACATGCAAAGCTTAGATTGTTACCCTCTTTTACATTCTTACTTGCATACTCCTTTAGAAAGAGAGAATTCTTTTTTTCACCTCCTACATTTGCACTATGATTGCATCTTGAAGTTAGGTTTAGTGTATTTCATTGTGAGGATTACATTGTATGTCACAAAGTTTAAACTCTCTCATACTTGCATTACATAATATTGATTTTTGAGAGTTAGCTAAAAGCTTTTCCCATTGTATTTCTCTTATAAATACTGTTTGGGATAAACTTTTCCTTGCAAGTGAAACTTTGCATCCTTAGTGCAAGATTTGAAAGCTTGCATATTTTTTTTGATAAATATTTTTGGCAAGCTTGAAAACCCTAATATCTCCTTTGCTTCATATTTGAAGAACACATTTTGACATATTTGCATAGGGTCTTAAAGATCATTTGATCATACAATTAGTAATATATATTATCTTGAATCAAAGATCTCACTTTCTCACATATACATACATACACATATTTTTGGGAGTTGACATATAGCATAACAAGATCTCACTTGAGCTTAATATCCCATCATTATTGAGTGTATTGTGCTTATTGTTATACATCATCAGCTCGTTGTAGAAGAATCTCTCTTGTACACAAAATTATTACTATTGTATTCCCTGCATGTGATCGTTGAAAGAGGATTGCACTGGCCTATAACGTGCACCAGATGGTTCAGAACCGATTAGGAGAACCAGGTGTACCTTTCTATGGTGTGGTTATAAAGGTTGGGATCAGCTCTATGAATGTTACCTAAGGTATTCCTTGCTCAGTAAGGAGAGGAGGTTGTAATCAGTGATGCTCCACCCATTAAGCGAGCACTTACCGGAATCCTTTTGCTTGTGAGCTTGAGGCAAGGATGTAGGTTGTATAGGCCGAATGCCAATAACATATCGTGTGTCATTCTCTATTTCCTTACACTATTTAATTTTCCTAACTTAAATTCCTACAGATGTATGCTTCGGTTTAAATTTATTATTAATGTGTGCATGTTTTAAATATTGTGAATGATTGAGAAATACCGAGCCTGCTATATCTAATTTTAATATCCACTCAGTTATATTGTATTGGGTTTTGGAATTGCGTATAAAGACCCTAGGTTGTGCATTACTGTCTGTGATTTGGATTCAACCTAGGAAATTTTTTTAAAATACCCAATTCATCCCCCCTCTTGGGAATACACCAATTCCAACACATTTGGATGTTAATTAGGAAAGCAATACCAAAGTAATTTAGGGAGAGGTTATCTTAACATAGGAATTATCTACCTCATATTTAAGATTCACTTTAATAAGAAATTTCCTCAAACAAAAACTTCAAGTGCTCAACAAAATGTTTACGAAAAATGAATATCGTATATTCTGCTATGCTTATATAGACATATCCTAAAGTTGCTTAGCTTTGCACATAATCAGAATCAACGTCTCTAACTCTTAGAAGAAACTGGAAAAATCTATCCTCTACGATGGCAATGTTCGAAGGCTCAGATGATATTGCAAAATGATGCGTTGACTTGGTAATCATCCTAAAATTCCCTTTAATTAAAAAGTGTAGCTTTGAGAATCAAATAAGAAACTTCATATAATGAAAAGAAACTTTTAGATCCTTATACTCATTCGTGCCAAACATTGAATAAACAGGAGATTCATCTTTTCAACACCTCAAAGTAAATAACGGGTTCTTTAAATGAACATTCATGATTAATCAAAAGCCTATTCCCCTACACTCAACCATGAGCATCAATGTGTTTGTGATATGCAATTTGGTTTTGAGCATTCACAAATTTTATGGTTGAATGAAAAAGAAGAAAGTCTCTTCTTATACTCTTATTTATCCATTATTGAAATATCCTTTGTATAAGAGTATCCATCCATACTTCATTGTCAGCTCTCAGCCCTTGATAAATCAAATAGAGCCTTGTATTATTAGAAATAATCATTCATGAGTAAGTATGTAACCAATCTAGGCAAAATAGATGGTTTGGTTCTTCACCAAACCGTCAACGATTTCAAGAGAAACCATCCACGAAAATCACTTGAGGCAGGTTGACATTTTGGTTTAGCACATACTTGCCTCAACAACATGGAAGCTAGTCTTAAAAATGCTTTTAGGTAATTTTAATCTAAATGAATAGTACCTCTCTTTTTTATGATGATCGAAGGGAGAGAAGTTATGTGGTGTTTGGTATGTCCGGGGAGAAGTGTAATATAGATTGGTGTATAGGTACAATTATGATGAAAGTGCAGTTCACTTATTGTTTTATTTTAAATGAACTTTCTATTAATGTATTGCATGTAATAGCTTCAATGGATATGAAATATCTAGTTGAATGGTTTTATTATGCCTTATATGCATATAGTAAGGGAAAACAAATTTTATAACTTATTCAAACCATATGCATAAATTAAGCGGGAGTTTTCAAGAATGTCCTGTAAGAACACCAATGGTTTACTATCATCAGAAAGGGGGAGATTATTAGCCTTGGTGGCTAAATGATCTTAATTGTCATATTTTGATGATAACAACCCATTAGTGGTTCTAAGGTAAACTAATCTTTGCATATCAAGTTATGATAAGTATAAACTCAAATGCAAATATTAAGCAAAATCTTAATAGGTTAGAAATCATCAAAAAGGGGGATATTGTTAGCCTTAGTAGCTACATAATTATATTTAATGTGTTTTGATGATATTATCCTATTTGTAGTTCCAAGTGTATCCTATCTTTGCAAATCACATTAAGTACAAGTACAAGTGACAAATACATGAGGGTACTGGATCAAATGCAAAGATCCAATTGAGTAGAAGTTCGAGTAGGAAAAAAGGTGGATACTCACTAGGAAGAACTCAAGCACATCCAACAAAGTCATAGTGTAATAGGGAGTGTTTGAGGTAGTAATTATTGTAACTCTTGCAGTTCTGTTTCACACATGTTTATTGAGCAAGAGTTGAGCTAAATGCATGTGCATAATAGTGCATATAGGATATCACTTAAATGAAAAATAAATTTTTCATAGTTTGACACTTAAGAGTTTTCAAAAACAAAACAATGAGTTTTATGGAAAATTTCCTATACTCAACTTTGATTAAAATAGGATATAAGAGTATATATGATATCACCAAATCATAAGTTAGTACTTACGAGTTTTCAAAGTAAAAGCAAGAGTTTTATAAAAATTTCCTTTCCTTAAATATATTTTTATATGGGACAAATTTTAAATCATAATAGTGTTATAATCTTTCAAAAAATTGGTGTTGGTTGGGTTTATAACCTTAGTTATGCACCCCTCAAATTTCCTGAACACCATTCAGTATTTGGAATATAACTTCTGCTTGAAAAGTCAAAAAAGGGCAATCTTGATATCTATGGAAAGCTAAAAAAAAAATCCCATAACTTTCATGTTGGAGACTTTCATTAAAATGAGCAATCCATACATGATTTGGAGTAAATCGTTAACGATTTCAGGAAGAATGTGGCCCAGATGAAACTGTCGACTAATTGGGGCAAACAATCAACCAATTGGGTCAAATAGTTGATGATTTGCATCGAGATTCAATCCCCAATAGTTATAAACATCTAGTTTTCAAACAAAACAATTATTTTACATACCCAAAGAACATAAAATGGCTAGTACTCCATTTTACCTATAAATACAAGTTCAAAGACTTGTTTTAAACATTGATTTTAGTCATTCCACATTATTCCCAAGCACACATCATTTTAGTTCATTATTCTTGTGCTCAATATCTCTCTTGCTCTTTATTCTAGTTATGATTCATTACTTTGAGAGAGTTGAGAGGTTTTCATTGTATCAAATATCAACTCATTTAAGGAGCATTGTTTTGTATTTCATGTTCTTGTTGTAAAAGGTTCTTGGTGAACCAGATAGCAAAGGTTTCTTGGTGAACTGTGGTTGAAGGGTTCTTGGTGGACCTAGTGAAGAATCTTGGTGAGTGTTAAGGGATTTATTCCCTTGTGGTGTAAAGGCTTCTTCGCCGATGAAGGAGGTGTATAATGGATTGTGGAATCCTGGAGTATGTCTTAAGGTGTGGACATAGGTAAAAGGCTAAACCACGTTAAAATTGTTTGTTAAGCCTTTCTTCCCTATACTCTTTTATTTATATCTTGTGCACGGTTTATTTTATTTATTGTGATATAATTGCTTACATCTTGCCAAGATTAGTAATTTTGTATAGGAAAGCTAAAATACGCAAAAGAGTCCATTCACCCCCCCCCTGGCCGTTCGAGACTCTACTCCATGGCCAACACTCTTAACTAAATCCTTCCTAACTAACTAAGATAGGAGGTCCATGCTAGCATGTCCTAATCTCTTATGTCATAGCCAACTAGAATTGTTCAAGGCTGTAAAACACTTTACGTCTTGAGACATTAAGTTTTCAAAGTTGATGCAATACACGTTTTCACAATGATTTGAAGCTCTAGAAATTTTCCACGGTATAAATCTTTCAATGGATGAAAATATGTATAGTTGAAGCACAATATCAGTGAGAAAATTAGCAAGACTTCAATAAACTTCGTGCAAATTTACAGCAAGAGAGAGCTTTGAGAATTTTAGAATACTTGAGAAAGATTTTGAATATTGAATTGAATTCTTGGTATTGAACCAAGTTTGCTCAGGTGTATTTATAGATGTAAAAGAGTATCTAACTTGTTCCCTAAGTTTACTTGGAGTAGGGTCCAAGTTTTAAATAAGTTTGAGCCCCAAGCAACTTAAAATTTAAAAATATGTCCACTGTGATTTTAAAATTTTACAGCGTGGCAAATGACTGCTAATACTCTGGCAATCAGCTGACAGTGTTTTCCGTGTTTAAAATGCACAACCAGAAAGGTGGTAGTCGCGTGTCAATAGGCACTCAGGTGCGTATCACCAAACAACTGAATTTTTTAAAGCAGCTAGAAGGGTGACAGACGATTGGTAAAACACACTCAGTTGTCTCAATTTACACTGATAGTCACCTGTTAACACTACACATCTGACTGTCATGCTTCTGTCTCATTCTTAAGGTTCTTCAACATGGCAGTTGACTGTCCATTGGCTGTCAATCGCCTGTCAACCAGTTGTTTCTTATTTTTTATCTCTCTTTTCCTTGCTTATTTAATCTTGGAATATTAATTTATTTTACTTTGAAAGATATGTTCCAAGACTTAAAACGAAGGTCTCTAAATCTCTTTGCCTGATAAGCTTCAAAATGAAAAATCATACTTGAATCATATTTGAAGTAGTTACAAAGCTTGTCCTAAAAACTGATTTGACTCCTCTTTGCTTTGAGTTCACTTTGATGCAGATGTTTAATCTTTAAAACTTCTTTGATGCTTTCATTATGGATCATTTTCTTTTATATAAGGTCTTCCATGTTCCTTGATCCTTGTGGGCTTTCAAGATATGTCATTTGAAGTCTAAGTTGAATGAGCTTTTGGAATTGTCCCTTTTATCATCTAAAATCATATTTGCCTTCAATAACTAAAATAACATCACTTGGAAACAAATTGGATAGCCTTTCTTTCTTATCATCAAAATCAAGAGTCGTAAGCCAAGCTAGGCCAACAAGAAGTTTACCACCTCCTGATCGCTCGAGTTGCTTTCTAAGCTGCTTGAGTTGGAGTCATCCCAAGTTGTGGCTTTCATTGTCTTCTTCTTCTTCTTCTTCTTCTTCTTCTTCTTCTTGATGTAGATAATCAGGTTTAATATAACCTACTTTCTTGTATTTATAGCAAGTTAGAGGTTCTATTTTTGTTTTCTTTTCCTACTTAATTCTCCTCTGTCCATCCTAAATCTTCAGGAATTTCCTAGTGAATTTCTTATTCTTTTTAAAGAGCCTACCAAGTATTTTAGTGATCAAGGTTATATCTTCTTCATCCATCTCTTCATTTTCCTCATCACTTGAGCTTTATTTGGAAGCTTTAAGTGTGATGGATTTCTTAGCTTTTCTATTTTTGGTTGCTCTTTCATTTATGGACACCTCATATGTGAGAAGTGACCCAATGAGCTCATCTACAATCATCACCTTTAAGTTTCTACCCTCAACAATTGCTATGGCCTTAGGTTCCCGTATGGATAGGAGTCTTTTGAGGATTTTCCTAACCATCTCATACGTAGGGTTGTTCTTTCCTCGTGCATTGAGGGAATTTATTATGTGAGTGAACTTAGTGTGTATACTAGATATGGATTCATCTGGGTTTATTTTAAAAGCTTCATACTCACTAGTGAACATGTATATCCTAACGTCTACAGTTCCTTCATAAGTTTTTTTCCAATTTCTCCTAGATTTATTTGGCACTGTTATAGCCCATTATCCTATTAAATTCGTTTTCATCTAACACACAATATAGGGCATTCATTGCACTAGGGTTGAGTTGCGTAAGCTTCATGTTAGCCTTATTCATTTCTTTTTCTTCCTTAGGGACTTCTTTATTTTCAGTGAATTTAGTTGGCACGTAATTTCTTTGGATAATGACTCTCCAAGTCCTCCAATCCATGGTTTGTAGAAAAATTCTCATCCTTTGTTTCGAAAAGGTGTAGTTCACACCGCAGAATATTGGAGGCCTTGCAAAGGATTGGCCTTCACCAAATGGGGACACACCTAGGTTTACCATTTAGATCTTTGTGCAACTACCTATTAGGATTCATTGCAACCTATGTTTTGACACCAATTGAAAGTTAAGGAGTAATCCCAAGAGGGGGGTGAATTATGTATTTTAATATTTAATGTGGAAAATCAATCAATCTTAATTTGTTTTTCATGAGTGATCTAAATACCTTAATCACCACAGAAGTATTTTAGCAAACAACTGTACCAATATAAATATTACTAAATATAAGAGAACCTAAAATTATATATTAATATGCAATCAACTACAACCTATTAACAGTGCTTGCAATAGATCAATATTAGCAAGAGTTTTCTTGGCCACCAAATAATTTATGCAATAACTTGAATGAATAATAAACAAACGCAATACTATTTCCAATAGATAAATCACAACATTTATATTCGTAACAAGAGTATTCAAATCTTTCATAGCATTTACAACTCAAAATAAATCATTCACAATAGATATATTTTAATATAAGCATGCTTGAAAAGTAGAGGAGATAAGGGAAAAAGTGAGAATAGTATTTTTTACAAGGTTCAGCAATCGTGCCTATGTCATTGCCTCAAGAAACTTGCTATGAGGATTCATAATCCCTCCATTCAATACGTGATGACACCTCTCTCCTTCAGTAGGCAGAGACACCTCTCAAGCAAGTACAATCCTCTCACTT
Organism: Malania oleifera; assembly: GCF_029873635.1. Lineage (NCBI taxonomy): Eukaryota > Viridiplantae > Streptophyta > Magnoliopsida > Santalales > Ximeniaceae > Malania > Malania oleifera. The sequence goes on along the minus strand of NC_080419.1, from coordinate 76,616,692 downwards.
GTCAACAATTTACAACTGGAACAGTCAGTTTACAAGGAAATCAAGAGCTGATTTTGTACAATGAAAAGCTCTCTAACTAGAGCATATTCGTACACAATAAAAACTATAATACTCTCAAAAAGTATTTTCTAAGAAGCTCAATAAGGTTGGCTTAGTTTTCTGGGTTTGAAAGCTTAGAACTTGAATGTATAAACTAGAAAATCAGTTTCAAAAAATGAACGACTCGCTGTAGAATTTTCAATGTAACATCAATGTGTTTGCTTACTTTCTTTTCACCGTAACATGATTAGGTGAAGCTATAAATTGCTAGGTATGAATTTTGACCATTTGTGCAAGTTTTGGTAACATTATCATTCAAATCAAAAATATTTTAAGTCGTTCGTAAAATTTATTACATGTTTTGGTTAATTGAATTGGTAGTTTAGTTGCCCAAACCAATATAAATTATAAATTTCAAAATAAGAGTAGCCTTTCAGTTGACTGAACTCTATGTTCGGTTTCCCAAACCAACACTGTCTAGAACTTTAATCTATGACAAGCCTATTTGTTCAGACTCTTGCATTTGGTCGATTAAGCACTTGCCTCAAGTGGTCAAACATGTTGAAAGTCAATATTCCTTTATATTTTTTATTCCAAAATTGGTTTTTATCCTTTTGAAATATTATTTGGACTTTGTAAAAATATTTTCCAATAATTAAAAAAACAGTATCTAAGCCCATGCAATTATCCTAAGAGCTTCAAAACAAAGACCAATTGAGAAGTACTTACATAAGGCTTAGTTTACAATAGGCATTATATACTAACTAGGTATTCATATCCTTAAGCTTGATCTTCATCCAAGCTTTTTTTCAATAGCCATCTATGATTTACTTTTGTTCTTCTTGGCTTCTTCATTATTCATCCTTCATTGTGCTTTTAAACTAAAATACCTATAAATAAACTTGATAGCACAATTATATGCCTTGATTTGTCATTATCAAAATGAGATCAAGCCTTATTAGGCCCACACTCACTACTCCACCATGACCTTGGGACATTAGGCTGGGACCGTCTCCCATCTAGCAATTGGAGACTTGTAGCATATCCAAGCAATGCTTGAACTTATCCGTGGTAACCAACTTTGTTAGGATATCCGCTGTATTCTTAGAAGTGTGAACTTTCTTAAGCACTAGTTCACTTTAAGAAATCAACTCTCGGATCTTGTGGAACCTTACATTTATATGTTTGGTTCTAACATGATAGACTTGATTCTTCGCCAAATAGATGACACTTTGACTCACTCGAAAAATGAGTAGCTCGAGAGCAATCCCAAGTATAGGAGTTACGTTGGGTAATATTCAGCCTAAGGGTTAGATCGCCTCCTCAAGGAATGCGTTTTAATCTCAAATGTTATGTTCGTCCAATCAAAAACAAAAGGGTACTGAACTTAGTTCATGTTTGGGATCTCAAGATTTTTCAATTTCACTTTTAATGAATTAAATAACACGTAAATTGAAATCCTAAAACTAGCATGCATTGAATTAAAGAATACTAATGGAAACTCTAGACTACTTAAGGAAACACTGAAACATGCATTAATTAAAGATGGTAACCTAGCACGTGGAATAAAAAACACGCAATGGAAACTCAATCAAAAACACACATGCGCAATAAAAACTGATCCTTTAACGAAATTAAGAACTTAAAACAAAATCACAATTTAAATGCAACCATGAACTTGGATGAAAAAGTAACATTCAAAAGACAACAAAAAATTAACATTCAATTTTTTTAACTAACTTCACTAATAAAATTCCTAAAAATATTCAACTAAAAAAAAAAAACTCGAATAACATAATAAAAGTTTTCCTCAACATCCCAAGTTTCAAAGAAAAATAAATAAAAGAGAGAGAGAGAAAGAGAGAGAAAGAGAGAGAGAGAGAGAAAGCGAGAGAGAGCAAAATAGAGCACGAAGGTAGAAGAGCTATAGGGGGTGGCTGGTTGTTGCGGTCGAGAGTGCTACAAAGCTGGAGCTTCCGTGGAAGTTGCTCCGATGGGCTGGTGTGTCGTGGAGTGGAGCTAGTATGGGAGGAGTTTCGATGAAGCTACTGGTGTGGCTCTCGGGACTGGCTAGTAGAGGAGGCTCTTGGAGTGCTAATCTTACTAGAAGAGAGTGTTGCAGGGGTTGAAACAGGTACAGGGGCCTCAGGGATTACTGCAGGGGTTGTGGATGTTGAAGGACTCTTGGGTGGAGCTGAGGTGTGCTGCTCAGAGGGATGAAGGCTGCAAGTTGCAGAGGTTAAAGGAAACAAGGGGAGAGGGAGATTGAGAGGGGATAGTAAAAGGGACTGAGGGAGTTTGAGAAAGGGACTGGAAAAGAGAGAGTAGAGAAAAGGGAAAGAGAGAGAGAGAATAGAATGAAGGGAAGAGATCAAGGAAATAAAAAGAGAAAGACAAAGGGAAGAGGAAAAAGCGAACAGGGGAGCCTCTAGGGCTGCCAAGAAAAGAAGGAGGAGAAGAAGAAGATTTTAAAGGGAATGGGGGAAATCTTTATGACCCGTATGGAGGATTCGACAACTTGACCCGACCCGGCCTGCATGGCTGGGTCACATCAATTGTTCTCAATATATATTTCTTTTCTTTTCTTTTCTTTTCTTTTTTTCATTTTTGTTCTCTGCATTCACAGCCATGTTTGACCTTCCTAGAGCCAGTTTCTCATGAGACTCAAAATACAGAAGTTGTAGATAGTCCTTTTCTCTTTCTCTAAAAATTTGACTCGTCTCGATTGGAGCACGGATGGAAAAATTATGTGCGAATAACGAATTGGTTTTGGTTTTGACTCTTGGGAATATTTCTGCGATAAAAAATTTACCAAAAATTCATAAATTTTTCAATAAAACTAAAAAATGATAAATATGGCACTTTGTTAAAATATTGGACATAATTAGATATTTAAATAAAAATAGAAGCCATAATGCCCGGATTAAGATGCCTAATTATGCAGTTTTAGCGCGTAATCACACCCCTAACTGACGTTTTGCTAGTCTCTAGCAAATGACGTGAATGAATTTCAGTGTAGTGCCCACAACTATGAACTCCAGTGAACAAGAAATTAATGCACATGCGACACAACCATACCATTTCATATACAAGAATATAAATGAATTTCACACAGGCTCGTTCATATTCAATACACACAACTCCAAAGAACGTCACTCATGCAAGTTTCATTGTTTAAATGTCATTCAAGAACAGTATACTCACATGAAGTTAATGAACAGCATAGTTCAGAATTAATGCAGTCATATAAGTTTGAGTATAAACAGGTAAACTCTCGAGGTGTGTGTGATATGCGTGATTCAATACACCTAGGATACCAGTGGACACCTACAAAACGGTCCCTTTGACTTGGCCTAACTGGTATACCCTCAAAAACACTAAAGGAAAATGGGTTCACTCATCATATGTGAGGAGGAGTGTCGCGATCAAACATCCCACATATTAAAAGGAACAAATGCTAAGTATATGGAGTGGACTAGTCTGAGAAGGATCTAGGCTATCTATGAGGTGTCGGGTCCTTAACCCTATCATCTTCTCACCTACTCGCCATATCCAACTGAGACCACCCTAGATTAACTTATTCACAAACTTGTCGTGAATACATCTGAGGCATTAACCGGTCGAAGAATATTCATATGTGGAAACTATGTGTCATGACCTTGACTTTTTTTGTGATATTTATATGGAGCCGGCATTAGCATTTCTTTCATGTGCATGTGTATTACTTAATATTTCTTCTGCTTATTCTTCATTTTCTATCTTTTCTTGATCAATTAGGACAATCTTAACACTTCTTTTTTAATCCTCAAACAATCAATGGGAATTGAGCTCGAATAGTGGTCCATGAACTAAGTTTATCTCTAGGGGTGGCTCAGCCTTTATATCTTGAGTAGGCTACAAGACCTAGGTTTCTATCTCCCCACTAGGTGTCACCTCTAGGCTAGCAAATCAAAGATAGAGACTAGTGTATAAGGAATCATCTAGAAAAAGAGAATTGAGTTTTGTGAACTCTAAATTGATGTTAACTCTCAAAAGGATGATAAATAACTCAAGGATATCTCACAAGGTGTCATAGTCGCAACGAATGTTCTCTCAGTGCTCACAGGAAACCCTAAGTGCAATGAATCACATTAATGTGTTTATTCAGCCTCGTGAGATGCCATGTAAATAAAAGAAATTGTATAGCCAGATTAACATGAGTGTACTACCAATCAATTCTTCATGAAGTCATAAAATCATATAAAGAGAAACTATGCATGATGGACTCAAGTGTGTCATTATTAAGTTATACGCAAGTATGTGAAGGGTATAGTCAGTGTTAAACATGGCATAGTGTAGTGTAATTCCTCAGTGCTCTTTCTTTCTTTCTCTCTTTCTTTTTGAATTTTTTTTTTCTTTTTTTTTTTCAATAATATAAAACCCAGTACGTGTACGTGCACAATGTCACATGCGAATGCTCACCCTCCCCCCCAACTAAAGTAAAACATTGTCCTTAATGTAAAAGCATGGGGGAAATAAAAAATAAAAAAAACTATGCACGGGAAAAGTAAGGCGTACTTGAGTGGCGAAGTAATGGAAAAGAAAAGTTGAACTATAGGAAAATGGACCTGAAAACTAGTTAAAAATAAAATAAGATAAAATAAAAGGAAAAGAAAAATATCACAATTGTCTGGCGGAGGCTCTGGAGGAATTTCGTCTGGTGGCCGCAGGTCTATAAATTGCACCGAGGGTTCTCCAAATTTGAGCCACCACAATCGATCAGTCTTTATACATGCAAAAAATTAGCCTCAAATGAATTAATACACGTCAATATACCAAACAATATGTGTGCAGGTTGACCCTTGTGTGTTGACAGGAAAGGGTTTTTATTCAACATCGTTTCTAGGAAATTTGCTTCTTTACGAACCAACATTTGATAGAAAGTTATTGGAACAGTTACCTATAGTTCTTTAGAAGCATTAACATTGCAAATTTTACTTGGTTCCTTGAAAATTAGATTCTCACCAGACTGGTCACCCTCTTTATCGGGTGTACATATCATCTCACCATTGCAAGGGTTTGCCTCCACATTGGGCTCCTTGACATTTGATTTAGGCAGGAGTGAAAATTCTACAGTTTCTGAGCTCTTAGGGTGAGGGACCATAGGTTGGTACTCCACATTGGTATCAGTCTCCTCATTAACTAACTGCTCAACTTCTAGGTACATTTTCTCTAATTTTTCTTTGACCTCTTCTAGTTCAGCCATAACTTCTGGTGTTGGGACAACTAGTTGTCCGGTGATGAGCATCTCAGGTTGGGGAACTTCTTTCTCACTTCTCAGAGTAATGGTGGTCTCTACTATCTCAAAGAGAACATCGTGCACTTTTTGTTATGGTTGCTGGTACTCTTAAGGACTTGGTTGACGTTCCGTGAGCAATTCTTCTTTTTTCTAAGATGTCCAACTCTGTGCTTATCACATTAATGGTGTCCCACAATTTATTATGATGATCGACTTGAGTTTGCATGAACTACCGGAGCATGTTCACCATCTGGGTCATGCTATCCTCAAGAAATTCTGACGGCATACAGCTGTGAGGGATCTCTTTTGGCTGATATTGAGGTGGATGAATATCTAGGTAGTTTGGTGGTTTGTATACATATCCACCACTAATTGCGTTGATAGGGTATGTAGTCATGGGTGCTTGAGTGTATCATGTGTTCCACTGTGAGACATTTTTAGCTAAGTAATCAAAGAATGATAATACCTTATCTGGATCCTCGCTGACGGGCTCTCCATTAGACATGGTCTGGACAGAGTACTTGAAATCAAGGGTAAGAGCAGTATAAAAACAATCATCTAACCTCCATGAGTCAAACCCGTGATGTGGACAAGTACTTAGCAGATCCTTGAATTGCTCACAGCAAGCCCAAAATGTCTCATCATCCTGTTGCATAAAATTAAGAATTTGTTCCTACAAAAATTGAGTTTTCTATAAGGAACAAAAAGCATGTAGAAATTCATGCTCCGTATCGGACCAATTAGTGATAGAGTGAGATCTCAAGGACTGAAACCACATCTGTGCTTTATCCTTTGAAGAGCCAAGAAATAAATGCAGTCTAGTAGATTCATCAGTTCTAGCACGAGAGAAAAAAGTATTGCAAGTCAACTCGAACTATGATAGGTGCTGATAAGGGCACTCAGATTCCGTCTCATAAAACTAAGGTAGCAACGACTTCCTCCCACGCTGCTTCATGAAATCATGTTTTCCATTAAGAAAATGAAAAAGGATGCAATAGCATATTCAAGCTGCAAAAAGTCCATTATCGTGCACGGTGAAGGTGCAGCCATTTTTTTCGAAACTTAGTTTTTTCTTTTGTTTCTGTTTTTTTTTCCTTTTTCATAAGACTAATTAAAATGATGAGAAAAATGCTAATTTGAGACTAAGACCGAAATTCCTTGGCAATGGCGCCAAAAACTTGACTCATTCGAAAAATGAGCTGCTCGAGAGCTATCCCAAGTATAGGAGTTATGTCATGCAATATTCATCCCAAGGGCTAGATCGTCTCCTCACGGAATGCGTTTTAATCTCAAATGTTACGTTCATCCAATCGAAAACAAAAAGGGTACTAAACTCAGTTCAGATTCGGGATCTCAAGATTGTTCAATGTCACTTTTAACGAATTAAATAACACGTAAATTGAAATTCTAAAACTAGCCTGCATTGAACTAAAGAATACAAATGGAAACTCTAGACTACTTAAGGAAACACTGAAACATGTATTAATTAAAGATGGTAACCTAGCACATGGAATAAAAAATACGCAATGGAAACTTAATCAAACACACACACGCACAATAAAAACCGAACCTTTAACGAAATTAAGAACTCGAAACAAAATCACAATTTAAATGCTACCATGAACTTGAACAAAAAATTAACATTCAAAATACAATGAAAAATTAACATTCAATTTTTTTAACTACAATAATAATAAAATTCCTAACAATATTCAACTAAAAAAAAACTCCAATAACATAAAAAAAAAACTAAGTTTTCCTCAACATCCCAAGTCTCAAAGAAAAATAAATAAGAGAGAGAGAGAGAGAGAGAGAGAGAGAGAGAGAGAGAGAGAGAGAGAGAGAGAAATAGAGCCGGAAGGTAGGAGAGCTGCAGGGGGTGGCTGGTTGCTGCAGCCGAGAGTGCTGCAAAGCTGGAGCTCCTATGGAAGTTGCTCTGATGGGCTGGTGTATCGTGGAGTGGAGCTGGTATGGCAAGAGTCTCAATGAAGCTACTGGTGTGGCTCTCAAGCCTGGCTAGTAGAGGATCTTCTCGGAGTGCTAATCTTACTAAAAGAGACTGCTGTAGGGGTTAAGACTGGTATAGAGGCCTCGGGGATTACTGCAGGGGCTGTGGATGCTGAAGGACTCTCGGGTGGAGCTGAGGTGTGGTGCTCGGAGGGATGAAGGTTGCGAGTTGTAGAGGACAAAGGAAACAAGGGGAGAGGGAGACTAAGAGGGGAGAGTAAAAGAGACTGAGGGAGTTTGAGAAAGGGACTGGAAAACAAAGGGTAGAGAAAAGAGAAGGAGAAAGAGAATAGAAGGAAGGGAAGAGATCAAGGAAAAGAAAAGAGAAAGATAAAGGGAAGAGGAAGAAGGGAACAAGGGAGTCTTCGGGGCTGCCAAGAAAATAAGGGGGAGAAGAAGAGGATTTTAAAGGGAATGGGGGAAAGCCTTATGACCCCATATGGAGGATCCGGCAACTTGACCTAACCTGGCCTGCATGGCCTGGTCACATCAATTGTTCTCAGTATATATTTTTTTTCTTTTTTGTTCTTTGCGTTTAGAGCCAAGTTTTACCTTCTAGAGCTTATTTCTCATGAAACTAAAACATGGAAGTTGTAGATAATCCTTCCTTTTTCTTCAGAAATTTGAATCGTCTAGATTGGAGCTCGAATGGAAAAGTTATGTGCAAATTACGAACTTGTTCCGATTTTGACTCTCCTGAATTTTTCTTGCAATAAAAAAATTACGAAAAATTCATAAATTGTTCAATAAAACTCAAAAATGATAAATAGGCCACTTTGTTAAAATATTGAACATAATTAGGCATTTAATTAAAAATAGAAGCCATAATGCCCGAATTAAGATGCCTAATTATGCAGTTTTAGCAAGTAATCACACTTTGACTATGACAATGCAGCTTAACTCCACCTTGCATGTCTAATGCATAGCACATCATATCCATGGCACATGAATCAATCAAAAAAAATTCATTTACATTTAAAGGTGCACAATTTCCTTTAATAGTCACCTGCCAGGCCATATAGTCTTTTGATAAAAACACCCATTCTAATTTTCCAATGAGTGTAATTGACACCATAGAATACAAAAGGCCTAGTAGGAGACTATCCTTCACTAAATGGGAATACACCAAATTGAGTCATTGCGGTCCTTTTGCAAAAAATGTTTAAGTCTAGTGTAACGAGGCTCAAATACCAATTGTTGACTTTGGTGTAATCTCAAGAGGGAGGGTGAATTGGTTATTTTAAAATTTTAGGCCAATATTCATACTCGGTAAAACTCAACCTAGGGTTTTTTTTCTAAATGGTTCCAATTCAACCAATGCGAGGATGTTTGGATGAGCTAAGTAGATAAAGTAGTTCTAGTATTATTCAACCAATCACACAAAAGTATTCAAACATTTGTGCAATGAATCATGTAGATAAATATATTCAAGCAAACACAGATGTGTAAAACAAGTAAAATAAAAGTGACACTAGATATTTTATTGAGCTTCGGCATCTATGCCTACATCCTCGCCTCTACCTCACAAGCCCGAGGATTCCACTAATGCTCACTTTCGAGTGGAGTGACACCAGTTACAACCTCCTCTCCTTAATGGGCGAGGAAAACTTGAGGTTAGATTAACAGGGCTGACCCCAACCTTTATAATTGATCTTTATAGGTTAGATTAACACCCCCTCGGGCCATGCCTAGAATATAATAACTAGTATAAACTTTGTGTACAATAGAAGTGCTTCTTACACTAAGTAAATTTGTATAACAGCTCAGCACAATATGCTCACACAAGATGGGAGTTTAAGGTTAAGTGAGATCTAGTTAATACAATATATCAACTCACAACAATATGTATATCTATATGTGAATATGTGAGTGAGTGAGATCTTTGATTCTAGATGGTATATTCTCAATATGAATTATCAAAGAATCTTGGGAAACCCAAAGCAAATATCTCAATAAAACTTTTCAAATATGAAGCACAATGGATATTAGGGTTTAAGCTTGCTAGAAGATATCTTGTTAAAATCACAAGGCAAGCTTATGAATCTTGCAACAAGAATGCATGATCTCAAGCAATGAAAGGTTTTCCCCAATCAAATATTTATATGTAAAATACTATAGGAAAAACATTTACGCTAACTCTTAACAGTAAGAATTAACAAATGCAAGTATAGGAGAGAGTTTGAGCATCTGAGTATGCTTAGAAAGCTTTACAATAAAATATACTCAATCCTAACATCAATATGCAAACTAGTTGTAAATGAAGAAGGTGAGATCTAAGTTCCCTTCAAAAAAGATGCGAGAGAAAATATGAAAGAGAGTGAAAAGTTTTGCTTGAATGTGAGTAAAAAATATTAAGATTAGCAAAAGAGTTTTAGAGAGAAAAATTTGCAAATCAAATATGATAATCACCCTTAATTTGACCAAATGAGAGGGTATTTATAGATTTCCCATAAAATATAACTGTTGGGGGCTCAAAGTGAATTTTGAGAGAACTTTAATTAAGTTTAGTAAAAATTAAACCCCTTTGTTGGCCTAATAAGGCTTACAATTCTTATTTTAATGATAACAAATCAATGATGTGTTTAATATGTTTCAAGTAAAAGTTTTTCAGGAAAGTGACAAAGCTCAAAGGCATAAGGAAGCTTATGGATTACAAATAATTCTTGAAGAACACAAAGTAAAGTTTATATATTACAAATAGCATGAGGAGTAAAGTTATACTGGTGAAAAGCTCAAAGAAAAGATTGGAACAACAAAGATGATGGAAGAACAAGATTGAAGATCAAAGAATTATATTTTTAAGGATGTTCTAGATGTAAGTACTTCAAAATTATTTTCAAGTATAAATTGGTTTGAAGCTCTTAGAAATTCTAAAATATATTTTTATATATATACTCTAAAGAATATTTTTATAATTAATGAAAAGAAAAGTTTTTGAAAAAGGAAAAATTTTCAAATATTAAAGGGCCAGACAACTGCTATATTAAGAAAGAGTTTTTAAGAAAAAAAAAAAGTTAGTAGCTAGACAGGCGACTGCCTAAACCTGTCAGGCACCTGCATGAACAAACCAGGCGACTGCTAGCATTCTGTGTTGAGAGATTGCTCAATGACAGGTGACTGCCACTCGAACGTTGGCATTAAATCACTTAACGGGAAGATCTTTTAAACCACGCTTTTTGACAAATTTTTTTCAAAATACTTGGAAATGATTTTTAGGAATCTTTGGGAGTAATGAATGGCTTCTAAAACATCTATAAATAGCCCAAATCTTCAAAGGTTTCATATGAGAAGCAATATTCAAAGGTTTTTGAAATTAAGCAATCTTCAAAGGTTTTCAGATCCAGTAACCTTCAAAAATGTTTAGATCAAGTAACCTTCAAAAGCTTTTTAGGATCAAGCGATCTTCAAGCATTCAAAATTCTCAAAGGATCTAAAATTCTCGTGTTCAAACTACTAATTTGCTATTGATTTATACTTTGAAGCAAAGCTTTCAAAAATCAGAATCTTTCATTTTCTTTAAAAATTATTTGGTAATTCATACTAAGTATTGAGCTTCAAATTTTTTATATTTGAATTACCTTGAAGTATCATTGTCCTGATTATTGTACTAATCTACTCTATTGTGAGAGTTTTTCTTTTGTACACAAAATCTCTTTATCTTGATTTTTAGACGATTCAGAGTTGTTGAATCGTTGGACCAAACAAGGGATTGTTGTTTAGAGAGGCAGGCTCTAGCCTAATAGAATGAGTGGTTGTAAACAGGTGTTGTTCCACTCGGTAATGGAACTGATATAGTGGTACCCTTTGGTATTTTGACAAGGGCGAGGACGTAGGCTGTGTTGAAACCGAACCTTGTAAAAATTCATGTCTCTTTCTCTTTGCTTTACTTTATATTCTTTACTTGTTATCACTGTATGGTTTAAAAGTGCAAGTTGCTTGTTTTTAAGTGAGAAAGAAACAAAGATACTTGAAATTTAGAAAGTACGTTTTGATTAACTATTTGCAAAAACCCAAAAAGGAGTACGTTGGTTAATCTGCGGAAATCTTGATCAAGATAATTGCATTCTAAAAGCTTACAAGGAAATTAACTAAAGCTCTAATATTCTTGGTTGAGTGATTGAATTACTTTGATTTCATTAATTGACTTGTGAATTTAAATTTCAATATTTTAAGTGTGATTATCATTTATATATTCTGGGTGTTAAAATCAAAAGCTTAAAAAATTGTTAAAATTTAAAAGAATCCAATTCACCCCCCCCCCCTTCTTGGGAAGCTATTCCTTATTTCACCCTTTAATCTTGGTAAAAACTTGGCAACCCTAGAGGTTCGGTCGACCAAAGGCAAGGGCCGGTCGACCAACCTGTGTAAAAGTTGAATTTTCAGTCCAAGCTCGGTTGAGCAAGAAGCATGATGGTTGACCATCATTTAAGCGATTTTGAACCCTTCGTGGGTTCAGTCGACCAAGCTAAATTGTGCATGGTGGGATTGATCGACCAAGCTAAAACTTTGAATTTGGTCCTCTTTTTGACCTTAAGCTTATTTGAAAAAATCCTTGTAAGTGCTTAGTAATTTAGGCAAGGGATTTTCGTGAGAGTGATGTGTTTCCTATGGTTTTATTTTAGCTACCATTCCCTTCATATAAAAGAGCATTATTACAGACCCAAATAAATACATAATACAATTGAAAATGTCTTCATTCTTTGCCCTTTATGATGCCAAGTCATATCCTTAATGAATTGATCTTTCAGCTCCTTCAGGCTTTGACAGTACCTCCACTTTTTGTGACAAAAAAAAAAAAAAAAACCTTTTTAAGTACTAGGAACACACGTGAGATACCTTGGATTTTTCATAATCAAAACAGGATATGACCTATGTTGAATTTTTAGTCCAATCCCTGTTTTGATTATGACAAACCACAATATCTCATCTGTGTGCTAAGTGTCTGAATAGGTTCATTTTTCTAGCATGGATGATAGATGAGAAATGGAAGCTGAGAAATACTTAAATGAACACACCATTCGGCGAAATCCATGAAATATCAAAGGAGTAGAGCATGAAGATTTTTGTTTCACGTTGTATTGTAATGCATTTATTATTAGGGTATGTTATAATTATGGTTTGTAATAATGCATCTTCCTACATGATAAGGTTTAATGCTCAAGAGACCATAGATTGACCCATAGGAACCAATACCCTTAAGATAAAATTCCACAGACTGACCTTAGGTCCTAAAGCACTTAATGAAAAATCCCCACAACTTAAAAGTCATACCATTGTTAACAGGGGTGAAGTCTTATAAAAATTACGACCTAAAATGAACTTTGAAAGGGCTTCGCCCAACCGAACATAGGGTGTTAAAAATGTCTCGGTTGACCAAACTAGTAAGAATTCAATACTTTGACTTTGCTAGGGAGACCGATCTAGATTTGAACTAAATTTCCACGGTTGACCAAACCTTAATCCTGATACTTTTTACCAGCCCCGATAGCTCGAACTTATAATTCAAAATCTTCCTGAGTGACCAAATTATGAGGCACAACAAATCGAACCAATGAATCGGGTGCCTGAACCTACGAAGGTTAGAAAATCACCTTGGCTTTAGCCAATTGGTTCTCTCCAAAGTCACCCAAACCAAGAATCATCTTTGTGTCTATTTGGGTGATCGAACCTCTTTGGTTCACTTAAAATAACCGTAATAATTAGGATAAAAATTCTAAATAAACTTTTCTAAAAATTGCCTTTGAGTCCCAACGGTTATTTTTTGAGGAGAAACAATATATACAACTTCATTTGCTTTAATCAGCGTGGGATTAGCAAATTTATTAAGGAAAATTCATATTAAATTTTTTTACTCCCATTTGCCTATACAACATATTTTTAGGAAAAGTTTTTCATACTCTCTCTTAGATTACTTGCTAAAATCTTTTTAAGAGTGGAGAGATTCATTTTCTTACACTTCTCACTTGCAAATTAATTGCAAGTTGAAGGGGAGTTTTGTGCTTTATTGTTGTGAGTATTTTCATGCACAAATTTTTATATAGTCTCAAATTTCTATACTCATTTGAAAATTCTTCATTGAGAATTTGCTTGGTAATTTTTCCCATATTGTTGTTGATTGATTAGCATTGTTGGGGAAAATTATTTTAACTTGTGAGTTTCTTGCAATATAAATTGCAAGAACTGCAAGTTTACATTTATCCTTTACAATTCTTTTGCAAACTTAATCCATAACGTGTTTTATGCTTCATTTTTTAAATACATTACTGAGGTACTTGATTATGGTTATTTAGATTCTTTGATTGCTTACATTGTGAGTATAACTTCTAAAATCAAAGGCCTCACTCACTCACACATATACATATATATATATATATATATATCTTGTTGTGAGTAGATATATTGTTTAGGCCAAATCTCACTTGAGCATTAATTCCTTATCATACTTGAGTGCATAGATAATATTGTGCTTATTGTTGTACATATCTACTTAGTGTAAAAAGCATATGTATTGTACACAAAAATTATTTCATTATCTGTTGCGTTCCCGACGAGTTGTTGAAAGAGGGAGACTAGCATTGTGAACAGTCCTGAATTGCTCAAACTCAGTTAGGTGAGCACCAGACTGATTTAGATCCGGTTAAGAGAATTAGGGGCACCATCCCAGTAAGGTGTTGTAATCGGTGTCGCTCCACTCGCAAGTGAGCAATTTAGTGAATCCTCTTGCTTGTGACCTTTAGGCGGGGACGTACGAAGTATTGGCCAAACCCTTATAACATTGTGTTTGCTTTTAATTTCTTGAACTTTATATTCCTGCACATGTATGTTATATTTGATATATAGTGAATGCTACGCATGATTTAATTTCTACATATTTTACTTATCTGTGCAATTGATATATACTTAGAAAAATCCTAGGCTCTATATTACTACTGCCAGTTTAGTTATATACCTAGGAAGAAATTTTTTACATATGCAATTCACCCCCCCTCTTGGGAATACACAAATTCCAACAATCTATAAGGTCAACAGGTTTAAACACCAAATTAATTACTACCTATTCATTAACCTCTAAGTTAAGCCTAAGTCCAAAGAAGTCGATAGTTAAGGTTTGCATTGCCAGTATTAGTGACGTGTTCCTAAAATGTACTACTTTAGGTCCCCATTTACCTATGCTTTGTTTTCCCTTTCATTGTAATGATCCTTTTTAACCTTGTTTGGAGTTACACGTGGTTTGTTTCATGTTTCAGAGGCAAAGGATCAAAGGAAGCAATTCAGAAGCCCAAGCCTTGACCAAGTCTTCAAGGCTTTGTCCCATCCAAATCAACATAACAATGTTCAACGATGTGGTGCGACTAGACAATCACAAGGGGTGACTAGGTCATGAAATGAAGACTCCGAAGTGGTGAATAATTGAAGAATCATATAATACCTCAACCATGGCGTGACCAAGATACCTTGAAGCTGCGACTAGGTTGAGGTAGCCAATAGCTGAAAAGGAATTAATTGAATATTTTCCATAGTGGCTTGACTAGGGCGTGACCAGGAGAAGTCTAGGGTGTGACTAGGTCATCCATGATCAAGTTTAGCTATGTGAGATTTTTGGCAAAATTTTCAGATTTGAATTCAATTTCTTGTAAAACCTCTTGGGTATAAAATTAATCTTTGAATAGGTGATTAGGGTTCCTTTTTGGCTCCTCCTTGGTTAGTGACAAACCTAGAGTGTTGATTGGAGCCATTTAGATTAGTTTTACTGCTTTCTTCATCTTCAAGTTGTAATTTATAATAGTGGTTGCCTATAGTTCTTCTTTGGTTCATGACAAACCCTATAGTACTATTGGGTTGCTGCTAGAGTTGTGTTAGTGTAGATTGGTTCTCCTTCGATTTCTCTTTGGTTAGTGATAGACCTTGAGGGTCGTTGGATGCCATTTAGAGTATTTGGTTCCCTTTTGGTTCATTGAAGGTCCAGTGACAAAGCTTGCATTATGATTTAAGTGCTGATTTTTGTGTTGTTTTGCTTATTTAGACACAACAAGCTTTATCCATTCCCTTTTGCATGATTTTTGCTTGTTTTTTTTCTTTAGTAGTCCATATCGTGCATCTATGAATGATAGTGTGGTAAAAAAAAAACTAGCTTTATTGGAAAAAAAATTTTAGGCTAGTTCTCTAGCATGTATTTGTTTGCCCCATTAATTCATGCTCTTGTGTATGAAGTGACTTTATTCATATTAGTTATTTGAACTGTTAACTTGGTTCCTCTCGATACAATGTGGATGATAAATCTTCTACTTTGGGGTAAATAATACAGCTTGAGAATGCTAATATGCCATATTAGGTTAAGTAGATCTTTTGAAATTAGTCATTTGCCATGAAACATAGGTTCATTTTGATGCAATGTGGATGATAACTTTTTTACTTTGGGGTAAATAATACAGTTTGAGAACGATAATATGCTTTAGTAGGTTAAGTATCTCTGTTAAAATTTTTCATTTGCCATGAAACATAACGTATGCAATTCCATTAATTACGTAAAAATTCTTATGCTTCTGTTAAATATCATTAGTGATGGTTAATGATTTCACCATTATTTATGCATGCTTGTTATTATTGGTAATTATTGCTTGCATGTGCTTTTCAAGGTCCTCTTTTGATTTAGTCCTAAGTGTGTCTCTACTTTCTCTAAAAGCTTGAGTCAGGGCTTCTCAACCTAGGTAATGATGGGATGATAGGGAGATTTCATTGTTAGGGAGATTTCATTGTATAGTGTCCTCTCCCTTTTCAAAACTAGGCAAGGTACAAGAACTCTCCATTACGCCTATATGGGTGAATGGGAGTCGACACTTGTACCACAAGATTAAGAAGTCAGCGGCCACTTTGGAATCCCATTTTCTAAAAAAAAAAATTCCTATTTTAAAAAATACCATTCTAACTCTTTCCTTTAATGGTCAATGATGAAGCTTAGTAGTTTTTTAAAAATCTTCCATCTTTGTCAAAGCATCTTTCCTTAAATTGGAAACTCCTTTTATTTTTAAATGTCAATTTTTTTTCATAAATTATGATTGCCTTATTCAAAGATACACTATCCAGTCAAAGCAATTGAAGTATGATTGACAATCAAAGACTTCCTAGTCTTTAATTAAGAGTTGACTTGATCCTATGCATTAAAATCTAACATACAACTAGAGATTTTCAAAATCCTCAATTAAGAGTTCACTCTATCCTATTAAAACCCTGATTGCCAATAATATATTTTCAAATCATCAATCAAAAGTTGACTCTATCTTGGCATTAAAACCCTGATGGTCAATCAAGAATTTTCAAATTCAATTAAGAGTTGACTCTATCTAAAGCATTAAAACCTGATTAACAATTGTAGATACCCCAATTTTAACCCAACCTCTCTTTTTCTCTCTAAGGAGACCACTCCTAATAAGAAGTTGACTTTGTATCTCAGGAATTGGAGGATCCTTTTTGAAAAGTTCAATTAAATCCTTTTGAATGTCATTTTATAGTCTCGTTATTAAATCCATTGTAATTTTAATTGAGTCCCCTTTAAGTCCTTATCAAGTCTTAGCTACCTAATTGAAATCCTGGTGAATTAAGTCCTTTTTCTTAAATCCTTATGATGTGTTCCTAAATATTCTTATTTAGTCCCCGATTTACCTATGCAATGTTCCTATTTACTTTGTAATTACCACTTCTTATTATTGTTCGAAGTTACACATGGTATATTTGATGTTTCTTGAAATCGAAGCTTAAACCGAAGAGTTACGCAGTGCAAGGAGTCAATGCAACAATTTGGAAGCATAATGCTCGGCCAAGTGCTCAACTATGTCTCTACTGCTTTAATTCCATTGCAGCGAAAGTTCCTTGATCGACCATGTGGTGCAACCAAGAAGTAACAAGTGGCGATTGGGTCAGACTAGAAGACTCTAGAGTGCTAGTTAATAGCAAGTTCACAGAGAACCTTGATTAGGGCACGACTAGCAGACCTTGGAGGTGCGATCTGGTTGACGATCCCATCGACTGAACACAGCAATAATTAAAGATTTTCTAGAATGTGTCGATCTAGGCGCGACGAGGAGAACTTGGTAGTGCAATTAGGTCAACTTTGGTTGACTCAAGAAATCTATTTCGTGAGATTGATGCAAATTGTTTCCTTATTTGAATTTGAGTGCGTGTAAAACCTAAGGGGTATTAATTAAGAATTGTAGAAGATAATAGGCAGTAGTTTTAGGCCGTCAAGAATAAGAGCCCTTTTTACATTCATGGTTGTCACCTTTTCTTTATGTTTGATTGCATACATAATGATAAGCTAATTTTCTTCGATTCTCCGATTGTGATGAAACGTTAAGTTAGATTCACAAAGCTAGGGTTTAGTTGATTGTTCATAATAGGGTTTGGTTGCATGATGTTCTGTAGACTTTTCTAATTTAATTTTCATAATCATAGTGCTTATGTTAGAGTGTACCAAGCCCAATCTATGTTCATGCAATGAGATTAATAGAAAGGAATTTGTGTTTGCTATATAGGGTATGCCCGATTCTCCTGATCATGCTCACAACAATTGGTGCGCACTCAGATACGCTATACTACTCGAGTGGATTACTTGTATTTGCTTAGGGTTCATCCTATGTGTTGAGTCAGGTGTAATCCCAAGAGGGGGGGAGGTGAATTGAGTATTTAAAAAATTCTAAGGCACTTAGTTACCTCTTACACCCTTCTTATAAATTTACCAACAACTTCATGTTACTAAATTACGTATGAGTACAGCTATCCTATCTATGCATGCAGTATACTCAATTTAAATGCAATGCGAAAAATAAAGAGTGAAGGGAAGAGAGAGAGGACAAACGCAGTTTTATGCAGTTCAACTGACTTGGCTTACGTCCTCACCTTGAGCAACCACTCAAGGATTCACTAAAACCCTACTCCTTAAAGTGGGACAGAGCTTCCTGTACAATCCGCTGCTTACAAGAGGCATAACTTCCTCCTACTCTGCTGCTTACAAGAGATACAACTCTCTCCTGACACACCGGTTCACACCCCGAACCGTGTATACAATAAAATCTGGAAAACAACACTCAAGATAGTGCTTCTAACAAAAGCTTGTGAGTACAATTCGAATTCCTAGCACATTAACATATGATATAACTTGAAGCTTATGAATGTATGAAAAACGATACAATCGTTTGATGTATGATATGCTTCAACACACAAATTCGTATTTAATCAAAACTCGCAAGTAAAAACATATTTGAAATGCCTTGGAGTCAACTAGGGTTCTTTACTCACTTTGTAAAAATAGACAGATATGCTTGAAGTGAGCTATTTAACAAAAACTTTGGCTTGAATACACACTCAAGAAAAATCACAAAGTTTCTTTCACGTTTTCAATCTTTTAATCAAACTAGGTTTTTCAATAAAAAGCCCTATGAACAATATATATGTATATTTATATACTCTTGAATCAAAAATCAAACAACCGAGCTAACAAGCTTTCTCAAGTAATGGTCTTCTCAAAAATCAATTTTTATACATATAAGAACACTCAAGATCAAAAACCTTTTCTAATGATAATCAAAAGAACATGTAATGAGACGAGAGGTTCTTAAAAAAAATAACTTGAAAGATCAAACCTCAATACTGGATTGAAGTATAGTTGAATGAAAGAATGCCTTTTGATTCTCAGAAGAGATTTGTCCAAAGAAGATGGAAGAAGATGAAGTGCATACAATCAGCTCAATGTTTTCTCAAATCTTGCAATGAGATGTGTTCTTCTCTTGTTGTGTGTCTTCGCTTTCTTCTATGGTTTAGATAATCAGAATATATAGTGTATAACCCTTAGGATTGATCTCAGCTGTTGGATCAATAAGATAGCTCGCGAGTTCTTTTAATAAAAAACAAGTTTTTAACATTCCCACAAGTTCAAGCACCTGAGCGTAAAAGTCCAGGCGATCGAAGTTCCTTAAGCCTTGAAAAAAGCACGTTGGAACACAGGGTCAAACGACTGAATTGGTGACTTCAGGCTCCTAAAGTGACTTCAGGCACCTAAGGTTCCAAGGTCAGGCGACCGAAGAGCCTCTGCCAAGTTCTGTCTTTTCCATTTAATTCTTCAGGCTACTGAACTTAATCTTCAAGCAGCCGAATAAAATCTCCAGGCACCTGAGGTTGAGTTCAGGCTATCAAAGTTCCCTTTTTCTCAAATTTTCTTTTCTAATTTAAAAATTTGCTTTGCTCATTTTCTTGGGTCTTTTATAAAACATATTTTTCATGATTTTAAACAAATTTCTAAGTCCATAAGAGTTTCCTAATGATGTACATGAAATGCATGAATCCTAAAATCATTATAAGTTGTATTGAGCCTCAAAATAAATCATACGAAAATGTAAGTACATGAGTTCTAAATACCCATTCCGAAAATATTCTTCAACTTTGCCGCTTGCATCTTGATTCCCGTACTTTTTGAGTTCCATGGTGCTTTCTAAAATGTATAAGCTTTTCTTTATGGCGTCCATGACTTATTATCTTTCTGTGCATGCTCAGTGTAAGTCCTGTTCACAAACTCAATGCACAGATCAAATATTAAGTGATTTGTCATTATCAAAATAGGATTGGACTTGTAGAGTCAACAATCTCCCCTTTTTGATGATGAAAAATGCACGAGCAAAAAATATATATAATGGGTTACACTTAAACAAGGCTCCCCCTCAAGTAATGCATCAAATAATTAATGAACGACAATGTGCTAATGTTCACACACAAAGTGTTTAGCCTAAATCCAAATGAAATATGAAATATGAAATATGCTCATAATGAATATGATATGCTAGATTTCTCCCTTTGTATATCTCACCCTTTGCACTTAGTTTTGCATGAATCTATTTTATTATTTTTGCTTCCAAACTTTCTCCCCTTTTTGACATCAACAAAAAGGTGTAAAAATGTTGATCAATGCAATACCAGGTGAATATATCATAAGATATGATTCTAAGAAACCTCTCGACTATGCATGAGACCTAATTCATGCCTAATTTGGTTAAACCTATCATCCGTAAGTGGTTTCATGAATATATCTGCACATTGTTCATCCGTGCATACAAACTCTAGTGTTACATCCCCTTTTTGTACATGGTCACGAAGAAAGTGATGTCGTATTTCTATGTGCTTAGTTCGTGAATGTAGTATGGGGTTCTTTGAGATATTTATTGCACTCGTATTATCGCATCTTATAGGGATCGTTTCATAAGTTAGTCTAAAATCCTTCAGTTGCTGTTTCATGTAAAGCGTTTGAGCACAACAACTACCTACCGCTACGTATTCAGCCTTAACTGTGGAAAGAGCAACTGAATTTTGTTTATTGGAAAACCAATAGACCAAGGAGTTTTCTAAGAAGTTACAAGTACCACGAGTGCTTTTCCTATCCACTTTGCTACCCGCATAATCAGCATCTGAATAACTAAGAATTTCAAATGATGTGTGCTTAGGATACCATAACCCAATGTCCACGGTTCTTATCAAATATCTAAGTATCCGTTTAATAGCTAGCAAATGAGACTCTTTTGGAGCAGACTGAAATCCTGCGCACAAACATACGTTGAACATTATGTCTGGTCTACTGGCAGTCAGGTATAACAAGCTACCTATCATTCCACAATATAGCTGGACTTCTAATGGTATACCTTGTTCATCTTGTACTTTCTTGCATAGATTTATAAATTTTTCACATGGTTCATCTTTATGACCTAAGAATAGTACCCATGTGTATCGTGAAAAATCATCAACTATGACAAATGCGTATGATTTTCATCCTAAACTCTGAATTTGGTTTGGTCCAAATAAGTCTAAGTGTAGCATTTGAAGTGGCCTAGTAGTGGAGATCTCTTTCTTCTTCTTAAAGCTTGTTCTTGCTTGCTTTCCTAGTTGGCATGCATCACAAATTTTATCTTTCACAAATTTAGTCTTAGGCAATCCCTTAACTAATTCTTTCTTAACTAGTTTTGAGATTAAATCCATGTTTATGTGTCCTAGTCTCCTATGCCAAATCCAACTTAATTCATTCATGGAAGATAAGCATGTCACACTCTGTGTAGTTAAGTTATCAAATCCTGTGGTATATACATTTTCATGATGCTTACCAATGGAAAGTGTCTTATTATCAGTTTTGTGTTTTTGTAACCTTTATCATAGTTGAATTATGCTCAATAAATTGTGCTTTAAACCTTCAACTAATAACACATCATCAATAATGAGTGAGGAGTCATTACCGACTTTACCAACACCTATGATCCTTCCCTTAGCATTATCACCAAAAGTAACAAACCCTTCATCCTTGAGTATGATGGATATGAATTTTGTTTTATCTTTGGTCATGTGGTGTGAACATCCACTATCCATATACCATCTATCTTTTGAGGATGTGGATCTTAAGAAAATCTCAGGGTCATCATGTGCCATTAGACAGAGATTGGCAACCTCGTCGTCACTGGATTCAGATTCTGAACTACTAATGTTGTGTGTATCCCAGCCGACTTTTAGTGCCTTTTTCTTTTTCTTTTAAGCTTTTATGAGTTTGGGGCACTCAGGTTTGATGTGTCTAGCTTTTCGAAAATTGTAGCATGTTGGTGGATCCTCCTTCTTTTTCTTCGTGCTTTGCTCTCCTCTTTCTGATTTAGAGTTCCAAAATTTTCTATTGAACTTTTTGTTCTTCATCAAGAAGTTCCCAAACTTATTTGTTAGCAAGGCCATGTCATCATCCATTTCAGACTCGCTTCCTTCACTTGAATAGCTTGATGATGCCTTAAGTGCAGTGACCTTTTTGTTCATTTTTCCCTCGTTTATCGCCAGCTCAAAGGTGATGAGTGATCCAATGAGTTTGTCCACCGACATCTCCTTGAGATTTCTCCCTTTTTCTATTGCAGTAGCTTTAGCTTCCCACACTTGAGGTAATCCCTTGAGTATTTTCCTAATCAACTCATAAGAAGGGTAAATTTTTCCAAGAGCATTTAAAGAGTTAATGATGTGTGTGAATCTAGCATACATGGATTGTATAGATTCATCAACCGTCACTTTAAATGCTTCATATTCACTAGTGAGCATGTCTATCCTGCTATCTTTTACTTCCTTAGTGCCTTCATATGTAATTTCTAATTTTTCCCAAATTTCTTTAGCTGAGTTACATGTCATTACCCTATTAAATTCATTGACAACTAGTGCACAAAAAAGTATATTCATAGCAGTGGCATTACTTTGAACTGACTTCCAATCCTCTTCAGTATATTCATCTTCATTTTTAAGTATGTTAATCTTATCAATTACTTTCATGGGAATGTGATTTCCCTTAGTCACAATTCTCCAGACCTTCCAATCTACGTTTAGTGGATATATGCTCATCCTACATTTCCAATAGGTGTAATTTACACCATAGAAAATGGGTGGTCTAGTGGATGAGTGTCCCTCACCAAATAGAGTTACACCAATGTGTGCCATGTGATCATTTTACAAATTAACTATCAATTCTAAGTAAACCGGCTCCTACACCAAATGTTGAGTCAGGTGTAATCCCAAGAGTGGGGTGAATTGGGTATTTAAAAAATTCTAAGGGACTTAGTTACCTCTTACACCCTTCTTATAAATTTACAAAAAACTTCTTATTACTCAATTATGTATGAGTACAACTATCCTATCTATGAACGCAATATACTCATTTTAAATGCAATGCGGAAAATAAAGAGTGAAGGGAAGAGAGAGAGGACAAACGTAGTTTTACCAGGTTCAGCCGACTTGGCCTACATCCTTGCCTTGAGCAACCACTCAAGGATTCACTAAAACCCTGCTCCTTAAAGTGGGATGGAGCTTCCCGTACAATCCGCTGCTTACAAGAGGCATAACTTCCTCCTACTCCGCTGCTTACAAGAGATACAACTCTCTCCTCACACACCGGTTCACACCCCGAACCGTGTATACGATAAAATCTGGAAAACAACACTCAAGACAGTGCTTCTAACAAAAGCTTGTGAGTTCAATTCAAATTCTTAGCACATTAACATATGATATAACTTGAAGCTCATGAATGTATGAAAAACGATACAATCGTTTGATGTATGATATGCTTCAACACACAAATTCGTATTTAATCAAAACTCCCAAGTAAAAAGATATTTGAAATGCCTTGGAGTCAACTAGGGTTCTTTACTCACTTTGTAAAAATAGACACGTATGTTTGAAGTGAGCTATTTAACAAAAACTTTGGCTTGAATACACACTCAAGAAAAATCACAAAATTTCTTTCACGTTTTCAATCTTTTAATCAAACTAGGTTTTTCAATAAAAAGCCCTATGAGAAATATATATGTATACTTATATACTCTTGAATCAAAAATCAAACAACCAAGCTAACAAGCTTTCTCAAGTAATGATCTTCTCAAAAATCAATTTTTATACATATAAGAACACTCAAGATCAAAAACCTTTTCTAATGATAATCAAGAGAACATTTAATGAGATGAGAGGTTCTTAAAAAAAATAACTTGAAAGATCAAACCTCAATACTGGATTGAAGTATAGTTGAATGAAATAATGCCTTTTGATTCTCAGAAGAGATTTGTGCAAAGAGGATGGAAGAAGATGAAGTGCATACAATCAGCTCAATGTTTTCTCAAATCTTGTAATGAGATGTGTTCTTCTCTTGTTGTGTGTCTTAGCTTTCTTCTATAGTTTATATAATCAGAATATATAGTGTATAACCCTTAGGATTGATCTCAGCCGTTGGATCAATAAGATAGCTTGCAAGTTCTTTTAATAAAAAACAAGTTTTCAACATTCCCGCAAGTTCAGGCACCTGAGGGTAAAAGTTCAGGTGATTGAAGTTCCTTAAGCCTTGAAAAAATCATGTTGGAACACAGGGTCAAGCGACCGAACTGGCAACTTCAAGCGCCTGAGATTCCAGGGTCAGGCGACCGAAGAGCTTCTACCAAGTTCTATCTTTCCCATTTAATTCTTCAGGCTACCGAACTTAATCTTCAAGCAGCCGAATAAAATCTTCAGGCGCCTGAGGTTGATTTCAGGCTACCGAAGTCTCCTTTTTCCCAAATTTTCTTTTCTAATTTAAAAATCTGCTTTGCTCCTTTTCTTGGGTCTTTTATAAAACATATTTTTCATGATTTTAAAAACATTTCTAAGTCCATAAGAGTTTCCTAATGATGTACATGAAATGCATGAATCCTAAAATCATTATAAGTTGTATTAAGCCTCAAAATAAATCATACAAAAATGTAAGTACATGAGTTTTAAATACCCATTCCGAAAATATTCTTGAACTTTGCCACTTGCATCTTGATTCTCATACTCTTTGAGTTCCATGGTGCTTTCTAAAATGTATAAGCTTTTCTTTATGGCGTCCATGACTCGTTATCTTTCTGTGCCTGCTTAGTGTAAGTCCTGTTTACAAACTCAATGCACATATCAAATATCAAGTGATTTTTCATTATCAAAATAGGATTGGACTCGTAGAGTCAACACTATGCATTCGTATTAGGATGAACCATTAAAACCCCATTATGGACAATTGACCAAACCTTGGTTATTACAAATTAACGACTTTGGGTGGATTCATAACAAGAGAATTACTTTCCCATAAGAACTTTACATAAAGATTTTGTGCCCATATGATTAATTTTCTTTCATAGTTTTAAATAGAAAATCCACCATTCCATCTTTTCTTATTACTTCTAGCATCGTAAATTAAGTTAATTTTGGTACACCACTGCATTGAGCCCCCGATTATCGACACTCGACTTACTCACTGTTCTACGAAACTTAGGAGTAATTAGGTTATAAATTTTATCTTTGGTAGTTAAGGACCCAAGCCTTGGTGAAGCTATCAAATTTTAGCACCGTTGTCGAGGACTCACTTATGATAGTGAGCCAATATTAGTGTAGTTTATTGCGTGATCTTTACTTTTACTTTCTTTATTTTTCCTTTGTTCTTCAATGTCTTGATATCCTGTGCTAACTTTTTGAATGTAGGGTTTGAGATCGCTAGAACCTGAATTAGTGCTTATTAACCCCAAAATTGAGAGATCTCATAGGTCAGCAAGTAAGTCTACTTTGAGTCCAAAGTTAGCTAAGTCCTCCGAATCTAAAGTCTTGACTGAACACCAACTGGTTCTGGCTTTCCATAATCAAAATCAAAATTCGAACCCTCATCCTCCCCATCGAACTGAAGCGGAGAAGCAACCTCTTTGGCATCTTTGGGACTACTTCACTCCCATTGTGACACATTGCCATTTTGGATCCAATTCCTGAATGTTGAGGCAGCACAATTTGAAATCAATACCTCAAAAATATCAGTGCTTCACAACTTCAATGGGAATTCCATTGAAAACACTTATAAGCATCTTGATGAGTTGCTCGAAATTTGTTCAACCATCCGCATCTCTATTTTTGGTGGTGATGCTCTTAACCATAGTCTATTTATGTTCTCTCTTAAGGGCAAAGCCAAATATTAGTTGGATTTTTTAGAGTTAAACTCAATTACCACCTAGGCCACCATGCATCATGAATTTCTTCAAAAATACTTCCCCATTGAGAAGACTAATCAGCTTAGGAAGACCATCACTAATTTTTTCCAGATAGAAGGTGAGCCATTCTTTGAGACTTGGGAGTGTTTTAAGGACCTTCTACATAAATTTCCACATCATCAAGTCCCTATGTGGCAACTAGTCCAAAGATTCTATGAAGGGTTAGTTAAGCATGATTGATCTATGGTTAACGCATCCTGTGGAGGTACTTTCCTTTTAAAGCATGAGAATGAGGATTGGACTCTCTCTGAGACCCTTGCCGAGAATTCTCAGCAACACATCATTGTCATTCATAAAACTTCCCAAACTTCTTCTTCCCATTCTGAAGGATTTTACGAGTTAGTAGTTGGTCATGAGCTCGCACCCACTCTACGCACTATCGTGAAGGAAACTTGATCAAGTCCTTTCTTTAAGATAACCATCTCAGCCAATAGCCTGTGCAGAGTTTTGCACCAATCTCATACTTGTTACACTTGCCCCTATGTGCCTCCCACACCTAAGTTTGTGTAGAAGGAAGTTAAGTCCGCCCACAATTGGCATGATACACCGGCCAATGACCCATATTCAACTAAGTACAATCCTCGGTGGAGTCAACATTCTAACTTATCCTAGAGGGCACAAGCTCTAGGATTTCCAGCCCCAAGACCTCAACAATCACAAAATTCTCTCCCTCATAGATCATTTAAAAATCAAAATAAGCAAAATCCTCCCATGCCTACTCCCCACCACCAAGCTTATCAATCACCACCTCCTCAACAGCCTTAATACGATCGTTCCTTTTAGAAGATAGTATTGAAAACTTTTAAGGGTATCGAGGCAAATCGTCAAGTGGATCGACAATTCCTTTATTCCCACTCCCAGACCATAGCATAGCTAGAGGCCACCTTAGGCCAACTAGCTACATCCCTGAATAGACGAGAAGAGAGTAAGTTGTCGAGTCAACCCCTTGTCAACCAAAAATGTCAATATAGGGTAGAGTGTGATTTGACTTCTAGTCATTCAACATACCATTAGCAAGCCCAAGTCGTGACTACCCTTAGAAGTGGGAAGGAGGTAGACAATAAGGTTGGAGAGAAATCAGACATAGGTGAGGGTAAGGGGAAGATGAGTTTAGATCCCATAGTTGAAACATGTACCCCTTCTTCCTCCAATCCGGTAAGTGATCCCATGATTCTTGCCTCCTTCGATGATTGACATTGCCCCTCTACATCCCTATAGTACCATTTCCTGCAACTATTTAATCCAATTTTAATTCTAAGAAGAAAGCCAATGTAGGGTCCATGATGGACACATTTAAGCAAGTCAAATCAATCTTCCACTCTTAGATGCAATTAAGCAAGTGCCCATTTATGCAAAATTCCTCAAGGATGTATGCACCCAAAAGTGCAAATCTCGAGTGCACATGAACAAAAGAATTTGGTTGACCGAGCATGTGAGCTCCATTATGTTAGGTCACATTCCCCTAAAGCTTAAGGACCCCTGTGCTACCACCATATCATGTGTAATCAGAGATTACACAATCAAGAGAGCCCTTTTGGATTTGGGAACGAGCGTGAACCTACTTTCCTATTCGATATACCAAAAATTTTGTATATGAGAGCTTAAGCCTACCCCAGTCAGTTTAAGCTTTATTAACCAATCCGCGAAAGTGCCTTAAGGTGTTGTTGAGAATATCCTAGTGAATGCGAATATGTTCTATTTTCCAGTAGACTTCATTGTCTTAGATGTGGAACCTATCGACTTGGCTAAAAAATAGATCCATGTCCTCCTTGGTTGACCATTCTTAGCCATGACAAATGCATGTATCCAGTGTAGGACTTGTGTCATGGATATATCTGTTTGAATTGGTGTATTCCCAAGAGGGGGGGGGTGAATTGGAATTTAAAATTTATTGCCTAGGTTAAACCAGATAAACAGCAGTATGTACACAACCTAGGGTCAGTCTATGCAATTTCCAAATGTGTAGATAAATATAATGAGGAAATTAAGTCATATGCATCATTCACCCATAACATACATGTGTGGTAAATATAAAATGCGGAAATGTAAATGAACACATGAAATGTTATTAGGGTTCGACCAACTGTGCCTACGTCCCCGCCTCAAGCTCACAAGCTTGAGGATTCCACTAATAGCTCACTTAAGGGTGGAACGACACTGTTTACAACCAGGTCAAATTATCACAGGGCTGACCTCAACCTTAACCAGGTCAATTAGCGGGGCTGACCTCAACCTACACGCCTTAACAGGACGACGCACCTAACTTTCCTAACCGAGTCTAAGCCAATCCGGGACTATTCTAGGACTAGTCTCCCTCTTCTGGCCTGTGCCTAGAAATACAACAGTATTTGAAATACAATCAAATGGAACAATGAATAAGCTTTCAAGTAAAGCAGATGTGTACCCAAATACGCGCAATTACAAACACCACAGTATAATTCAATATGTAAGCTCAATGTGGTCTAAATGGTTTAACTCTCAAATGTATTTTCTATCAGTGTAATGCATACATGAGAGTGACAAACAAACAGTCTTTGTATCACAAAATATGTTCAATAAATAAGTTCACACAAAGATATGTAGTCTCAAGTATTTCAATCAGTAGGATATTTCAAGCATGTGAGTATCAAATGAAGTATATGCTCGGTTTACAAAAGATGCGTAATCTTTGTATTCATCAAATAATATATGAGTGAATGAATATTGCAACAAATATCACAATCAAAAACACAAATATCTTCTCACAAATATATCAATATAAATCACACAAGATATTTGAGTATGTTTTGAAAATGATTTTGCAACTCTAAACAAATACGATATTCTTAAGATCTTGCAATAAAAGTGCAAGCTCAGAAGATCAAGCAAGGTCTTCTTAGGATAGGCTTATTAGCAAAAACCTCCTAAGAGTCCTTAGGTTTAGCTCTCGATGAAAATAAATCAATCAAATGTGAATGGGAGAGCAAACCTATTAAAGCAAAAACAGTCAATCAACTTACAAGTGATGTAGGCAACAATAGAAGGTAAGTATAAGTGATTTTTTCTAAGAAAATGAGTGATATAGGGTTTTTATTTTTTAGAGAATTCTTCCCTAATCAAAGTGGCTAATCTATTTTTAATCTTTGCAAATGATTACATATATATAGCCATGGAAGGAAATATGACCGTTGGAGACCTATTGGGTATTGCTGGAAAAGTTTAATGACACTTAAAACAATTTAACCCTGTTTAAAACATTTAACCACGGTAAAAAAATAGGAGCAACCCGAGAGGTCCGATCGACTAGAAATGGTTCGGTCGACCAGGACTCAACTGGTTCGGTCGACCAGGGGATTTTTGAACTGAAAGGCTCGGTCGACCGGAGAGGGAAATTTCCCAAACTTCTGAGGTTCGGTCGACTAGGGGACTTTTGAACTGAAAGGCTCAGTCGACCAGACCGCTGGGAATTCTCCGAAGACCTTCCAGTCGACCAGGTAGTTGGAGTACAAAAAGTGGTCGGTCGACCGGAAGGTCAAAATGTTGACTCCCAGGTGGTTCGGTTGACCGAGGTCAAATGACCTACAAGGTCTCGGTTTGACCGGTACCTTGGTCAACGGTTGACACAGTTATGGTTCGATCGACCAGACCAAAAATAAACTGATTTGGCCAGTCAACCGAAAGTGCACCAAATGTGCATTTCGGTTTCGTCTTGACACAATCAAGCCCTATTTAAGTGCCTAACAAACATATGTGTACATGTGTGTGTCTTAGGGTCACTTGGGTCCAAAATAGAGACACTGAAAAAGTCCATGTCGGTCGACCGAAGGGTACACCCTAAGGTCTTTCTAAGGTCATTTCTTATTCATGGTTTGTTTGAGCTTACGTAGTAAATCATACATGTGATGTGTGTGAGCTTATTACAAACCAAGTACCTACTTACTATTACAGACCAATTAAATATATTACAATATGGAATAAAACTTTGGTCTTTGAGCTTTACTTGACTTTGTGCACATCTTTATTTTAACATTCTTGATTCCTGCACAAAAACTCAAACACTCATTAGATACAATGAGTATTTGTCATAATCAAAATCGGGCGTGACCAATAAGGTCAACAATATCCTTCGACTACATGAAGGTTAGGTTAAATGTTTTTTGTGCCTTCTAACACCCATCCTATGATGTCGAATGTATGGACGTAGATATGATTGACGAGTGTGTTGAGGAATTCGCCCCCTCAACTATTTTGAGGGACCCTTTTAAGGTTATGCTTCGGCTTGATCATTCTTCCATCTTAGGCCTAGAGGATCCATGTGAGCATATTTTTTTTGTCTATGACTCGACCACTAGCCTAGAGAAAATATCTTGAAAAGCTAAATTCAAAACACTTTATACTCTTCCTAGCATTCTAGCACATCCTTCCATAGAGGCCCCACCATCGCTTGAGTTGAAGCCTTTTCAGACTTCCATCAAGTATGTATTCTTAGGCCTCCATGAGACCATGCCTGTTATTATTTCATCTAGCTTAACTAGTTTGCGGGAGTCTTAGCTCATTCGTGTCCTAAAAAAAGCTATGAGGGCCATAGCTTGGTCGGTGGTGAACCTTAGGGCTATAGATCCATAGGTCTGTACGCATCGGATTCTCCTTGAGTCAATTTCAAAACCTATTCATGAGATGCAGTAGAGGTTAAACCCCAATATGAAGGATGTAGTGTTAAAAGAATTGGTAAAACTCTTAGATGCTAGAATAATATTTTTTATTTCTGATAGTGAGTTTTTGAGCCCCACACAAGTGGTTCCTATGAAATCAGGAATCACAATTGTTGAGAATGATAAGGGCGAAGGTTTCCCCACTCGCGTCACTAGTGAGCCTGAATTTCTACTTTTTTTTATGGGTACTCGAGGTATAATCAAGTTGTGGTCCACTCGGATGATCAGGAGAAAACCACCTTCACTAGCCCATTTGGGAGCTTTTCCTATAGGAGGATGCCTTTTGGGTTATACAATGCACCCGCAACCTTTTAACGGTGCATGCTAGCCATTTTCTTTAATGTGGTTGAAAAATTCCTCGAGGTGTTCATGGATGACTTTTTTGTGCTCAAAGCCTACTTTGATGCATGCTTGGAGAACCTATCTAAAGTTCTTAAACGATGTGTGGACACAAATCTAGTATTAAGCTTGGAGAAGAGCCATTTTATGGTTCAAGAGGGCATATTTTTGGGCCACATTGTGTCCACTAGGGGGATTGAAGTCGATAGAGCCAAGGTAGAGTTAATTTCAAAACTTCCTCCCCCTACCTCGATTAAACAAGTTCAGTCATTCTTAAGGCATGATGACTTCTATCAGCAATTCATCAAATATTTTAGCAAAATTTTTTGGCCCTTGACCAACTTGTTAGTCAAAGATGGACCCTTTGAGTTCAATAAAGAAAGTGCAATTGCATTTGATGCTCTTCGGAATCTTCTTTCTACTGCTCCAATCATGTAGCCCCTCGATTGGTCTATCCCTTTGAAGATCATATGTGATGCGTCAAACTACGCTGTAGGAGCTGTGTTGGGGCAACGAGCTAATAAATTGCCCCATGTGATCTACTACGTTAGTATGACTCTTCAAGGACCTCAATTGAATTACACTACCACCAAGAAAAAGTTTCTAGTAGTAGGCTTCGTGCTTGATAAGTTTTCCTCCTTTCTCCTATGGTCGAAGGTTTTTGTGTATTCCGATCATGCCACCTTGTGGTACCAAACCTAGGTTTATTAGGTTGATTATGCTTTTATAGGAGTTTGATTATGAGATTCAGGATAGGAAAGGGATGAAAAATCATGCAGCAAATCATTTGTCCAACATTCTAGTTGAGGGGTCGATTGACCCATATTCGGTATGACACTCCTTCCATTATGAATAACTCTTCGCAGTGTCTCTTTAGCTCCCATGGTTCACTATGATTGTGAACTATTTAACCTCAGGAACCATTCTGCACGATTGGACACAGTGAGAGAAATGCAAGTTCTTCTATTAAGTGTGCCACAACATATGGGAAGTCCCCCACTTTTTCAAAATTTGTCTGGATTCGATCATTCAACACTATGTTCCTCAGAGTGAGTACCCCCACATACTTGAGTTATGTCATACCCTAGAGTACGGTGGCCACTTTAGTAGAAAGGAAACAACGGCCAAAGTGCTTCAAAGTAGATTCTTTTGGCAAACACATTTTCGGGATACTCAATAGTTTTGCAGAGCATGCTTGAGGTGTCAGCAAACCGGGAATATCTCATGGCGTGACATGATGCCTTTAAACCCTATCCTAATGGTCGAGTTCTTTGATGTGTGGGGGATCAACTTTATAGGTCCATTCCCTCTTTCTAATGGGTACATGTACATACTTGTGGTGGTGGACTATGTTTTGAAGTGACTTGAGGCGGTAACAACTAGGACAAATGACCAACGAGTGGTGGTTCAATTTATTAAGGGTCTCTTTACTCATTTTGGTTGTCCTCAAGCTATCATTAGCGATGAGGGAACTCATTTCCTTAATTTCATTTTGCGGCACTCCTTTGCAAATATTCCATCACTTACAGAGTAGCAACTTCATACCATCCGTGGACTAGTGGATAGGTTAAGGTTTCAAATCAGGAAATTAAGAACATCCTTAAGAAAACTGTGAGCATGAATAGAAAATATTGGTCATCTAAGCTAGACAATGTTTTATTGGAATATAGAATGACTTGCAAGACCCCTATCGGTATGTCCTCATATTGGCAGGTCAATGGTAAGGCCTGCCACCTCCCAGTTAAGTCAGAGCATCAAGCCTATTAGGCAATTAAAAAGTTGAACTTCGACATTGTCATTGTTGGTTCCAATCGTTACCTCCAAAGATTTGGAATGACTCGTATGAAAATGCCAAGATCTATAAAGATAGGATGAAGGCTTTTAATGACAAGCACATTGTTTTGAAAACTTTTGAGCTTCACCAAAAAGTATGGCTTTACAATGCAAGGTTGAAATTATTCTTGGATAAGCTATGATGTAGATGGCATGGTCCATATATGGTGACTTGTGTACCCCATGGGGAAGTCAAAATTAAGGATCCACCGACCAACACCCTTTTTAAGGTGAATGGTGAGTGTTTAAAGCCATGTGTGGAGGGGGTTAGCTAGGGACTAGTGGAAGAGATTTCTATTAGTGACCTAGTGAGTCTGACTTGAGCATTCTTTGTGTCTAGTTGAATATGGTAACTTAGTGCTTTTGGGAGGCAACCCATGTGTTTTTCTTGTTCTTTGTTTCTTTAGGTTGTACATTATAGGGTGTGGTAGAGTCTAGAGTAATTAGATTAGGCCTTAACTTATTATCTTAGTCAACCTACATGTGATTAGGGATTCCCTAGGTATGACTAGGTCCACCTTTCATGACCCTTAATTAGAATCATGTGGCCTTCTTTAGAGAATAGGTTGACCAGGGCTTGACTAGAAAGCCAAGTAGCAGCAACCAAGGCATCTCTTCGTTTGTCTTCAACCCTAAATCCTTGGCATTCTCGACCAAGGGGTGACCTCGTGACATCTTGTGCGCTAGTTGGAGGATCAATATAGACTCCTGAAGACTTAAATTTTAAACTTTTTTAGAATAGATCTAACATTGCACGATCATCACTTCTACCGAGAGCGACCTGGTTGACTCTTTGTGTTCCAATGGACTATCGATTTCCAGAAAAGGTTGACCATCGCACGACCATTAATTTAATCTAGCGCAACCTGGTTGATAGCCTATTTTCCATTCCCTTTCACACACGAAGCTCAAAGTTTTCCATTGCTTGCTTCTCTTTGTACATTCGTCACACCACTTGGTCGCCTTCACCCCATTTTTCTCTAACTACATCTAGTGACCCTCGCCTACATCTTTCCCACCTCCAGCAACCATTTCTAGCCATCCTCCTCCTTACCTAGATGTGAGTGTCCCCCTGCACAATGAGTGCTCATTCAATGAAGCCTTATCTCTTCATCTTCTTCCACCTTCAAGACCTCGTCTCTTCTTCTAGGGGGCTTTGCAACCATGACATGCTGCATCGATGCGTGGTCTACTTCTAAGATGTCCTAGTCTTCCAGTTCTGCGACTAAGTGAAAGAGGGTTGAGGAAGAACCCATGGATGAGTCCGCCTCCGATTCTGATCAGAATCCACTAGTACAGCCCAAGAAAACAGGTCAGGCTTCCTAGAAAGAGCAAGATGAGAATGGCAGAGGAAAGAGGCTTCAATATATTACCCTCGATGATTATGACTTCAAGCCAATGTACACGTAACGCCCTTGAAAATGATATGCTTGGTAATGTAAAAATAAATAAATAAATAAATAAATTAATTAATTAAATTATAAAAAATATAATAAAATATTACTATTATGAATATATTAGTTAGTTAAGTATTATTAAATTGAATTAATTAAATGAATAAAATGGAAGATATATAAAAGGATAAGTGATATATAATTGTGTGTGTGTGTGTATATATATATATATATATATATATATATATAAGTATATAATATGATATATATATAACAAAAAGGTATTGGGAAGCTTTGAAGCTTCCTGAGATTTCAATTGAAATCTCATTCTGCGAACATAATCCCCCCGCCCTAAATCTCGTCTGTCTCACTCCTTGTTGTCTCTCCCTCTCCCCTTATTTTTTTGATGAATATTTGGATGATCAAAAATCAAAAAATACCACTGGACTCCATTTTTTGCCATTGACATTTCTACCAGAGCGGATTTATCATAGGAGCAGCGTAGGCACCACTCATGGGGAAATGTATACTCCCTCTCTTTTCTTAATTTTTCCATCAATATTTTGCTAAATCAATGATCGGGCACCACCATGGGGTCCTAGTCTCGATCGTTGACATTTTGGCCAGAGTGAATTTTCAATTTGGGGGTCCTAGGCACCACTCCAAAAGGATAGTGAGATTTAGGAAATTACGTAAATTGTTTATGTTTGGAAGTTTAAATGTTTATTGAGAATTTATGGGCCTAGAAAATGTTAAAAAAGTAATTTATTTAGGGTTGATTTGATTAAATTAAGGTTATTGAATTCAGGGTTCAAGTGAGCGTCGGGGGTATAATTTTGGGATCCTTGTAGGCGTAGTTCAAGAAAACAAGTAAGGGTGTTATTTTGGTATTTTTAGATTGATTATTAATTTACTGACGGTATAAGCTTAGATATGAATGTACTTCTAAGGTTAAATTGAGAAATTGGGATTTTATACAATTCAGGGTTGGTATACATAGTAGACAAGCTAGGTTTTTATTGGGTGTTCCTAGGAATCCAAATAAGATAATGAATAGTTTAAAATTTGGGAGATGTGAGTATGAGATTATTCTAGGAATTCAATTATTTGACAGGAATATATATATATATGATATTTTTAGGGAAATGGAAT
This sequence comes from Malania oleifera, assembly GCF_029873635.1. Taxonomy (NCBI): domain Eukaryota; kingdom Viridiplantae; phylum Streptophyta; class Magnoliopsida; order Santalales; family Ximeniaceae; genus Malania; species Malania oleifera. The sequence continues at coordinate 76,581,381 of NC_080419.1, read as the reverse complement.
TATGAACGCCATGGGCGTGAGTTAGACTCGGTAGAGGAGTTCAGTTAGCTAAGGTAAGGGAAATATGCTATGATGGTAAACTCATAAATATTATTAGTAAAATATAGTATTTGTTTATTAAGGCACAGGGTGTAAATTATACAGATTTACAGATTTCAGAACATGAGTTTTATTAATTGTGTGGCCTGAGTAGATATTTGTTTAGTGTAGAGTTTATATAGTTTTTATGAATACCATGATTTATAGTATTATTGGCACAGAAATATGTTTTACCATATTTTACAGAAGTATAAATTACAGTGTATATACAAACGGATATATTTTACATACAGATATATTTTACAGACATATATTTTACAGATATTTTACGGATGGATATTTTACAGTATTTGCAGAATACCAATATTTCCAGAATTTCCAAATCCATAACACTCAAACATTATAGATTATTGAGTTAGATGTTACATATTATTTAGTCAAATATTTCAGTCAGATATTACAGTTATTTCAGTCAAATATTTTAGCATTTGAGATTAGATTTATAGTGTTATGGTTATTTTGTAATCATTATAAAATAGAAGTATAATTATATATATTAGTATTATACAATATCACACCACCGATGAATTATTTTAGAAAGATTCAGTCAAAAGAGCACGGTACCGTTGCTATTTTCATATCAGAGTGCAACCACATATCTCAAATAGTGTGTTGATTCTATCAACCATGCCTATGGACGGATTGCAGTCTCCCTAGTATTTTGAGATGAGGAGGCTAGTTTGATAAGGTAGATACCAGTATTGTGCCTTTTGAGGGATTGCAGTATGGCTGAACTATGAATTGATAGAGTATTCAGGTGGCTTATCCTAATAGGCCAACCAGAGTTAAGTCCAACCTACGGGCCACACAACCTTGTCATGAGGGATTGAATCATGACACATAGATTTCCAGGGATATTTCTCAATTATATATATTTACAGATTTACAGAAAAAGAGCATATATATTATATTCTTTTCGGTATTTATAAGTAGAAAACTCAGATAATACAATTGTATTTTAAGTTATGTAGGTGTGAGTTGCACAATATTTACATGATATCTCAATTAAATTATTTATCAATAAATTATTTATATAGACTCAGTTGTCATACACTTGTAATAGCATATTTCTTCTTATTGAGCATTGTCTCATCCCAGTAAATTAACACTTTTCAAGTGATCTAACTAGACGAGCAGACCGGACTTGCAGTTAGAGAGGTCATATACACTACCCTGTCTGAGGGGTAAGTGTTATCAGGGGATTGTATTTTTGAATAGTATTCAAGAGTATTGGGTAGAGGTGTTGGGATGATGTATAATTATGTATGTATGCTTTGGGTTAATACTGGATTCTGACATTGTATATAATGTGGTTATGTGCATTTTTATATTCCACTACATTGGTAGAATATGGATATACAGGTTCCACGATCCCCACTTCAACCGTGATGATGTTATGGATTATATTATAGAGTATCAGAGCAGTGAAACTTTACAAAGTATATATAGAGAAAAAAGAAAAGAAAAGCAAATGGCATGAAAAATCAGGTCGTTACATACAAGCTTAAGAGACTTGAGCTCCACCATGAAATAAATGTCGTATTGATGTGCCGGGAAGGAGGAAATTTGACCATTACATGATCCCACTAACCAATTTCTATAATCCTCAATTGATTTGGGATTTCTATAAAAACACGCGGCATAATTGCTCTATTGGCATCTAGACCATTGAGGTGCGGGGGATTTTTTTTGAGTTGGTGGATGTAGTTATTGATACAGCATGATTGCATAACCAGATCGACAACATCCCATGGCCGCCTATCAACTCACTTGATGTGCACCATATCATTGGCTAGATGTTTTATGACACATACTTTGACAGTGTCGATTATCATAGGGGGACATGCATAGCCTGAAACTGCATGCCCAATTATTTGCTATTGCTTGACCTGATTCTGCAACGCAACATTTGCACTTTTGGGCACCATTCAAAGACATAGAGTGTCCAAATCCAGGCTTTATATGCGGTGCATTGGGATATGGACTACAATATCCCCTGCTTTATATGGGAGGATATGCTTACGTCCTATGAGAGGAATGTGAAGCACCCTAAAGTGAAGAAGCCACCCTCGAAGCCTGTGCGAGGCGAGCCAGCTAGGGAGCCCAAAAAGCCCCTCATCCCTTAGGTCCAGCTCATCATAGCCATCTTGTGGTTGAAGAGAATCAATATGGGTGACACCTACAGGCACATTTCGATTGGCAAGGTGACCAATGAGATGACTTGGAGTCAGAGTCATAATCTAGTCACCATAGTGTGGCTGTGGGTGAATAAGCTGGCACCCTTTGAGAATGACCTAGGGATGGAGTTTCTTGCCCCGTAGTTTCTTTCCCCCCTTACTGTACCTCAAGCGAGGGATAGCTTGGGTAGGCTTCGTTAGGACTTCCAGTGCTTTACTTCGGACATGCAACGCGAGCTTTTAGAGTCTTAGGCCGAGATGAGGCAGAGATTTCGTGCCCTCTTAGATTTTATCTGAGTGTATTTCATATGAGTAGTCGAGACATTTGCCTTTTTAGGTTTTGCGGATTTACCATCTCTACCATTGACGGCTCAGGCCTCAACAACTACCACTACCCTTAGGCCCTCATCATTTCTAGCCTCTCCATCTCCAATTCTGGGGCCTACCCCTCTAGTGAGCCCTGTTGTTATGGTCGATATTGACACCTCTAGTGCAAGATATGACCGTTCATTATGAAGAGACTACCACACCCACTGCCACTTCTTGTGGGGGGAGAGGGGGGGGGGGAGACTGAGTCACCTCAAATTCCTTGTGTGGCTATTGTTACGCCACCCATAGAGGACGTTTCTCCTCCGTCATCCTCGACTATGACCCTTGTGCCTCCATAGGTGTAGAGTGTAATCCCAAACCCTCTTGCGACAATGCCTCGTATGACCGCGCTTACTATTCTAATCAATGTTGTAGAGTGTCCTCCACTTCCCCTTGCTATAGAAAGGCTGACAGCACCACCTGCCCCTTCCATATGGCGCGTGGTAAAGCCCCTTTTATATAGCGCATGGTAAAGCACATGGCAACTAACTTGTTTCTACCGACAGTGAGTTTGAGGATGATGTGGCCATTGATAACTTGATTTCTGATGATTCTGGGGATTTGGGGATTAGTGATTCTAATGATCGGGCTGGCGAATCCATCGAGGATGAGTTTTTATTGCATCGCGCCCCCCCTGTTTTTCATTCATTGTATTTGTGCTAATTTGTATTAAACTGTGGTTTTTGATATTTCTTGCTTGTTTATAGTAACTATTACTATCATTTTGGTTGTACTCTCATTTTCCTTGTATTTCTTTTCAGGGTGTGTTACCCATGGGCTATGCAAGAAATGGTGACTTTCTTTTTGTCTTTATGCCCTGTGTACCAATGTTTCTTTACTGTATCTCAATTTTACGCTGGGTCCGTTCATGTGCAGGTACACTTGTTTTTCTCTCGTTACCGTATAGTGCTTCCCTCCCTTTGCCTTCTAGGTGTCTTCCTTGTTTACTTCAGTGGGGACACTGAAGCCTTAAGTTGGGGGTTGTCAGGTTAGGAAGGCACTACATTTTGCATATAGGGTTGTCAGGTTTGCATTTTGTTAGTGAGCACTGTATGAGGTAACTCATGTTAACACAACCTATGCCTTTACATAGTTCTATATAGCATTCTTTTTACAAAGTCATGTTGTATCAGTTAATGGCTTTATTATGATCACTAACGATGAAGTGAATTGTTCATACATACTTTCATGAGGTGTAGTTAGTATTCATTTTTGGAAACTTGATGAGAATTAATTGTGAGTTCATTAGTTTTAATGTCGTTATATAAGTTTTGCTATTTACACGTTTTATTACAAGGATTAGTCACACTTGCACATGATTAGTTTCACTAAGATTTCCTTGTGAGCACTAAGAGAACAACAGTGGCGACTATGACACCTTTGTGAGGATTTTGCTGAGCCTTTCATTTTTTGTGAGAGTTATTTACATGAAATATGAGTTTATGAAACCCAACCATTCTTCTCAGGATACTCTTTTAATGCTAATCCTTATATTTGTACTTGCTAGCCTAGTGGTGATGTCTAGTGGGGAGATATAAACTTAAGTCTTGTACATTACTGAGGATGTGAATATTAAGCCAACCTTAGAGATGAAAATAATTAATGAAATTTCACTCCGAGCTTATTTCTCTATCAATATAATGAAGGAAACGAAAAGTTGTATTTTTTGTCCCTGATGGCCACGAATAAAAACAAAAGAAAAAGAAAAAAAAATTAGGAGAAAACAAAACTGATGAGCTGAAAAGAAAGAAAATAAGAAAATGATGAAAAAAAAAATGCATAGATACCTGCTCCAAATACAAAATGAATAAGGTAAAGTTGATGAAAAGAGAATGGCCAAACAAAGTATATAGCATTCCGGCAAGTATTTAGTTTCGTTGAGGTGCTCCGATGCATATGAATGGATTTATGCATGGTTTATAAATTATCAATCTAGGATGATCATGATAGGATGTGGCGAATAGGTGAGAAGGTGCTAGGGTGAAGGACCTAACACCTCGATATTAGACTAGATCCCATTCTCTTGAGACTGGTTCACTCCATTTTCTTCATCATTTCTTTGATGTATGTGAGATGCTCAACCATGCATGTTTTTTCCTTCCTCACATATGGGAGTAACCCCATTTTCATGAGCATTTTTAGAGTATACTAGCAAGGATGAGTCAAGACAATCGTTTTGTAGGTGCACGAGGATTAACCGAGTAAAATGAGTCTTTCACTTTACACTTGCCTTGTGATTATGCTTGTTTATGCTAATATTTATACGATGATATTAACTCTGGATATGAATTGCTGATTGATTCTCTAAGGTTTACGATATCGGAAAGGTTATATCTTATTAAGGCGTGCGTGGGTGATTTCCTTTGGGTTGCCTTGATAATGGAGGTATTGGTAGAGGGGCATGTTTGTAATGGTGCTATATGCCTGTATATGAAGTGGTATGACTGTGTTTCTTGTTTGAGCTTAATTGTTATGCACTGGGTTAGGCGTTTGTTGAAATCACCCTGGAAACCCTTACGAGACTATGACTTGTCAACTAGGGCCACCTAGGAGTTCAAAGCCTTATTGTATACGGTAAATGCAATCATTTTTCCTGCAAAAGAGGAGGTGGTTAGGAATTTATTTATCTTTTGTAGGTTTTTCTTATTTTTCTTTTCTTGAGGACTAGCAAAGTGTAATTGAGGGTTGTGATGTGTTCCTAAATATGCTTCTTTAGTCCCTCATTTACCTAGGAAATGTTCCTATTTACTCCGTAATTATCACTTCATATTATTGTTCAGAGTTATAGGTTGTATATTTGATGATTCAGGAAATCAGAGCTTAAATTGAAGAGTTACATAGTGCAAGGAATCAATGCTGAAATTTGAAAGCGCAAGGCTCAACTAAGTGCTCGACTAGGTCTCCATGGCCTCGATTCAATTGCAGTAGAAGTTCCCAAATCGACCTTATGGTGCAACCAAGAAGTCACAAGGGGCGACCAGGTCGAGCTACAAGACTCTAGAATGCTAGTTAACACAAAGTTCACAGAGACCCTTGAGTAGGGCACGACCAGGAGACCTTGGACATGCGACCTGGTCAACGATGCCATGGAATAATCATAGAAATAATTGAAGATTTTCTAGAATGTGTCAACTAGGGCACAATAAGGAGACCTTGGTAGTGCGACGAAGTCAACTTTGGTTAACTCTTGAAATCTGTTTCGTGAGATTGCTACGAATTGTTTCCTGATTCGAATTTGAGCACATGTGTAAACCCTATGGGGTATTAATTAAGGTAATAGGTAGTAGTTTTAGGCCATCAAGCCTTATATCGTTTTTTAGCTTTTCGAATTGCAGAGTTTTGAGTTCTCATTTTTGCTTTATTTTGATTACGAAATTCAATAAGAGCTAGGTTTACATTCGTGTTTATCATCTTGTCTTTATGTACATGCATAATGAGTAGCTAATTTCCCCCGATTCTCCAATTGTGTAGACTTTTATAAATTAGTTTTCATAATCAAAATGTTTAGATTAGAGTGGACCAAGCCTAATCTATGTTCATGCAATATGATTAATAGAAAGGAATTTGTGTTCAATTTGCTAGATAGGACATGCCCGATTTTCCCGATCGTGCTCCAGACGATTGGTGCGAGCTCGGATATGCTATACTGCTCGAGTGGATTACTTTTCTTTGTTTAGGGATCATTCTATGCATTTGTATTAGGATGAACTGTTGAAACCCGATTATGGACAACTGACTAAACTGTAGTCATTGCGAATGAACGACTTAGGGTGAATTCATTACCGAGGGATTACTTTCCCATAAGAACTTTAAATAAAGATTTTGTGCCCATATAATTTATTTTCTTTCATAGTTTTAAATAGAAAATGAACCATTCCATCTTTTCTTATTGCTTTCAGCATAGTAAATTAGGTTAAGTTTGATACACCACTGCATTGAGTTCCTAATGATCGACACTCGACTTACTCACTCTTCTACCAAACTTGGGAGTAGTTAGGTTATAAAAATTTATCTTTGGTAGTTAAGGACCCAAACCTTGACAAATCTATCACCTTATCATTGAGTCCCTTATTCCTTATTATTGAATCCTTTATTTCTTAAAATTGAGTCCCTTATTTCTTAAAATTGAGTCCCTTATTTTTTTTTTCAATTGAGCCTCTCTTATTTTAAAATTAAGTCCCTTTTATTTATTTATTTTTAAATCGAGTTTTATTATTTCAAATTATGTCTGGTTCCTTCCATTTTCGGGAATTAAGTTCATTTTTTAACTGGACCTCTCTTTTATTTTTGAAGGATAAAAATTGGGCAATTAAATGGAATGCATAGGCCGTGCAACGTTGGCCCATAAATACATGTGCAACCATGAAAGTGGGCAATTAAAGGGTTTGCATAGGCCATGCAAATAAAGGCCCATGCAAACACAAGAGGGGGCGACACAAGGAGAACGGTTTAGGGTTTTTTAATCGTAGGGTTTTGGGGCTTATAAATATACACATGTAGCCAAGGGGAAAACACACAACTTGGAGGCACCGAATCCCTACTCACTGTCTCTCTCTCTCTCTCTCTCTCTCTCTCAGCACACAGCCGCAGGCTGGGAGTAGAGTAAACATAGAAAAGGACACCAAGAGAGCAGCAACCATGAGAAGAGACAGCACCACAAGACCTCTCACGCACACACACAGCACACTCCCTCACTCACACAAACCACACATACAGCACACACGCAACACCTTTTTCTTGCTCCCTGTGGCCAGCCACCTCTCACGGCCAACACCTCCTCCTTGCTCATGCACAGCAGCAGCCACTGCAGATCCAATCCATAACCACAACACACCCTCACTCTCCTCCTCACCGGCTGCTCCCTGCGCCCAGCTGCCACTCCACGGCCACACTCTCCAATCCTTCTCTAAAAGTAAGGTTTTTAATACATATTCGTTATTGTCTTCTCTTGTTATTATTGTGTTGTGTTATGGTGTTTTTATTATTATAATGTTTTTTATGTTATTAATTATATGATATTATTATTGGTTTTTTTTATTATGGTCATTTTATATTTATTATTTTTTATCTACTATTATTAGGTTTTTAATTATTGTCATGTCATTGTATATTAATATTAGGGTTATTATTATTGTGTTATCTTTATTTTATATTAATGTTAGGTTATTATTATCGTGTGTTATGTTTATTGTATATTAATATTAGGTTTAGTTTTATTGTGTGTTATGTTTATTGTATATTAAAATTAGGGTTATTATTACTGTGTGTTATGTTTATTGTATATTAACATTAGGGTTATTTTTAGTGTGTGTTATGCTTATTGTATATTAATATTAGGGTTATTATTATTGTGTGTCATGTCATTACTATTAGTAGTAGGGTTAGTTTTATTATGTGTTATGTTTATTGTGTATTAATATTACGGTTAGTTTTATTGTGTGTTATGCTATTATTATTGTATACTACTATTAGGGTTATTATTATTATTATTAGAGTTATTATTATAGTTGTTGTGTTTTTATTATTGAATATTATTATTAGGATTTTGATTATTGCATATTATTATTAAGGTTTTAATTATTGTATATTATTTTTAGGGTTTTAATTTTTTCCATGCTATTATTGTATATTATTTTTAGGGTCTTGATTGTTTCCTTGTTATATTTTTATATGTAATATTATTTAGGGTTTTCATCAGAGTCATTTGCTATTGTAGTTATTTGATATTATTTTTAGGGTTTTGATCATTGTCATGTTATTATTATTGTAAGTATGTGATATTATTTTTAGGGTTTTGATTATTGTTATGTTATTATTATTGTTTTTATGTGATATTATTATTATGGTAGTGTATTATTATATTTTATTTGGTTAGTTTATTACTATGGTAGCTTATTGTGCATTATGGTAGTTCATTAATATGGTATTATTATTATTATTATTATTATTATTATTATTATTATTATTATTATTATTATGTAGTTTCATTTTATAGTAGTTTATTATGTAGTTTATTATTTTGATATTTTATTATGTAGTTTATTATTATGGTACTTTGTATTAAGGTAGTATGTTATTATTATGATACTTTATTATGTAGTGTGGTAGTATTATTATGGTATTGTATCACGTGTTAGGGTAGTTTATTATCATAGTACTTTATTATGTAGTATATTATTACGGTACTATTATATAGTACTATGGTATTTTGTTATTATTATTATCCTTATATTTAGTATTATTTATTATATTATCTTAGTATATATGGTATTATGGTTATGTTTATATTTAGTATCACTTATTATGGTATTTTAGTATTTTAATATATATAGTATTATTTACTATGGTATATTTTAGTATCACTTATTATGGTATTTTAGTACTTTAATTTATATAGTATTACTTATTATGGTATTTTAGTATTTTTAATATAAATGTATATAAAATCAGAATGTATTCCCAAGAGGGGGTAAATTGAGTTATTTAAAAATTTATTTGCGGAATTCTTATATACTTTAATCCTTAATTATTCTATCTTTCAACACAAACAATATTTCTATTTAGTTATCATGCTATACAACTAAGAAGTCCTAAGTATGAATGTAAAAATCAATGCACAATCTGAATTTACAAAGTGAAATAAACATTAATACACTCAGTTAGGCCCTTTGTTTAGAAAATGATTTTCAGCTAGAATAAAAAATATATTCAAGAATAAACACAGTGATTCGTTTTATGGCACAATGATATAACAAAGATTAACAACTCATTTTCAACAACAAATAAATTTTCCTTCAAAACAGATTTTATAAATTACTTGTTTAATTTAAGCTCTTATGCTTTAATCTGAAAATCAATTTACAGCTTGTTCCTCCTCTGATAAATTACTTGTAGATTCAAAATTATATGTTCATCTGAAATTTTAATCCAACAACTCAACCATGTAGCTGATACAAGTTCAATAACAACCAACCAGTATTCAGCAAAACCCAATATTTAACAAGTTTAGAATTTTAACACAATTACGATATTCAACAAGGATGGATATTGACCAAAATTCGATATTCATCACTATTCAATATTTAGCAAAATGATAATGAAAATATATTCAAGCATGCAAGTTATATCTCGTAGAAATAGAAGAGTAGGGAAGAGAGAGCTAAACACCCTTGTTTTTACAAGATTCGGCCGCAGCTTATGTCCTTGCCTCACGCAACGTGTTGTGAGGATTTCCTTTCCCAACTTCGTTACCAAGTGAAGTTATAACCTCTCTCCCTTAAAGGTAGAGTTCACCTCTCTAAAGACAACACCCTCTGGCTAGGCAACGATTCAATGCATGAACCATCAAACAATACAACAAACAACAACAATTGCATGTACAAGTGAAAACTCCTCAAATGAGAAAATTAATACACATTAGTATAAAAAAAATACTTCAAATGAACAACATGAAAGTTGAAGCTCGAAAGTATATCACCAAAACTAATTTAAACATGCGAGATTCGAAATATCATATTAGTTTCTAAGAGTATTCGCCAAGAACACAACAATAGTATAACTAGAGAATTTTTTAAAGTATGAACATGTCGTTCTCTTTCTTTTTGAATTTTTTTGTTTTCAGAATGTGTGAGAATATGATGTATAATTAAATAGTACACTAGGGTTTTAAAAAATTTTCTTGAAGTTTTCTCTTACTTTGGAAACCAATCAAGTAAGATATGGAAACAAGATCAGTGTTGTAACTCATTTAAATATACGCATCAGTCTCCTACCCTCGAAGGGTCAGTCGCCTATGCTCTTTTAAAAATAGAGTATTGTGAAAGTCAGAATGGGTCAGTTGACTGTGCTCGATTGGTCGGTCGTTCGTGCCTATTTTGTTTGTATTTTTTAAAACTTAGTAGTACCACCGTCGCCATATGATTTATCATCAGTTGCTTGTCCTTTTAACAACACTTGTTTTTCAATATTTTTGGTTCCAAACTTAATTCACGTAATGGAAAACTTAATTTGGACTTTGATAAAATATTTTCTAATAGTCATGGTGCAACCCCAAGATGGGGGGTGAATTGGGTATTTGAAAATTTATTGCCTAAGTCTACTGATTTTAACAATAATGTAATTTAGCCTAGGGTTAGTCCATGCAATCATCAAACACACATACACATGCAGTAAATGTAAATTGCGGAAATGTAAAGAAAACGCACGATATGTTATCGTTGTTCGGCCAACTGTGTCTACGTCCCCGCCTTGGCCACACCAGCAGAAGGATTACCACTAAAATGTTGTCTTAAACAGGTGGAGTGGCACCTATACAATTAGGTTAATTCAATGGCCTAACCTCAACCGACACATCTTAACAGGATGGCGCACCTAACTTTCCTAATCGGGTCTAAGCCAATTCAGGACTATTCCAAAGGGCTAGTCTCCCTCTTCAAGCCCGAGCCTGGAATACAACCAATGTGTATAAAAATGTTTATACATGGAAATGCGCTTCAACACGAGCTGATCTGTGCACCAATATAACTCAGTCAATAATGCAAGCACGAATGATATGTAAATATGTTCAGTGCTCTAATGTGTGCTAAACACTCATTCACGTATATATTTTCAGTCCAAATCTAGAGTGTATATCTAAACAAGATTTGAAACACACTATTTGAATATCATAAAATCATATCAGGGTTTCAAATATGCTAAGCAAGATAAATCAAACAAACTCAATAGTATATTTCAATGTATAAAGCACAATGGAGTTGTTTGAAAGACTAGCTTTTTGATAAAAGATTTTTGCACACAAAAACTAGGTTTAGGTAATTTAGAACAATAATGCAAAAACCTAAATCCTCAAAGTCTTCCCACATAAGATTTATCAAATGAAATCCGTGGAAAACCTTTAATGCCAAACTCTCAAAGAAAATCAATCAAACAATAATCCAAGTGAGAGTTCTAGCTAAGTAGGTTAAGTACAATAGCCTCGAAATACTCACAATGCTTAGAAAAATCACGAATGAGAAATGTGAGTGCTTGAAATAATATTTGGCTAATATAGGGTTTAGGAAGTTGAAAGAATTTTGCCCTAATCAAATTTTCTAATCCTTGCTAATTAAGACAAATGAACTAGTATATATAGGCAAGGAGGATTTTTTGACCGTTGGGGACACAATGGGTATAATTAGAATTGTTTAAAACATCATTAATAAAATTAACCCAGTTTACCCCATTTAAAAATCAGTAAAAATTATTTTAACCCGAAAATTTCGGGTGCCCGGCCAGAGGTTCGGGTGCCTGAACAGGCACAGTCAAAAAATCAATTTTAAGAGGTTCGGGTGCCTGAGTTAAGGATCGGTTGGCTGAATCAAAGTTAATAGCCAAATTTCTGAGGTTCGGGTGCCCAAAGCTGAGTTTGGTTAACCAAACCAGGTAGTTTGGTCGCCCGAGCCTCTATTTGAACGTAAACAGAATCGCCTGAGTAGTTGAAAAGTGCTCTGAAGAGCATTCAAGTGCCTGAGGAAGATACGTTCAAAAGAGGTTCAGTCGCCTGAAGATAAATCAACATGTTGACTTGTTCAGCTGCCCGAGACGCTTTACATGGCATAGGTTTGGTCGCCTACACCCTCTCAACCTTTCCAATTTTCAGTCCAATTTTAGCCAATTGTAATTCCCCTTATATGAAGATGATAATGGGGACTAATTAGTGCATTTGTTTAGAGACCTGAGGCCTTTCTATCCTACCGGAGAAATCCAGTGTCGGTCGATCGAATGGTGATCCCTAAGGTCTATGTAAGTACCTAAAGTCCAACTATGGTCGTTTTGAGCATACCTACTACCATGCATGATGCAAATTATTACAAGCCATACACGCGCACAGTTCGTAATAAATTACATCCCAAAATGAAGAGATAAACACATAAATACAAATATAGCACGAACATGTTTATTCTTTGGCACGAACACTGCACGTCATCATGATATGTCTTTCAGTCCAAATACACGTGCACGGTAAACTTGCATACAATTCTTAGTACAACCATCAGTTCCAAGAGTATTTGTCATAATCAAAATTGGGTGTGACCAATAAGGTCAACATTTTCCATGTTCAAAATCAGGCATCCAAGTCCAATGACATGTCCGACGAGCTTCAATCAGTCAATATTGAGTTTTGAAGTACTTACATGAGACTTTCATCAAACTATTCTAAGGTCCTAAGTTCTCTCGTTGTGAAGCTTCCAATATGTCTTCTAAACTTTATGCATTGCTTCAATGAGCTTTGTTGGCCTAGTTAGGCTTACAAACCCTTGGTTTTGATGATAACAAAGTAGAGTTATTTAATGCATTTTCAAGTAATATGACTACAGGCAAAGATGATTTGCTCAAATTACATATACCCCGACATGAAAACTTATAAGGATCAAGGAAGAAAGAAAGTCATGTAAGAACACCAAATATCCACAATGAAAGCTCATAAAAGTCTGAAAGATTGAAGATGCTGCATTGAAAGGACTCGAAGCAAAGAAAGTTTCAAAATAAGCTTAGGACAAAATCTTTGTAAGTACTTCTAAGTATATTCAAATATGAATCTTTCATTTTGAAGCTCATTAGGCAAAGAGACTTAGAGATCTTAGTATAAAACTTGGAACGCGTTTTTCAAGGTTAAAAAAATATATTCCAAGATTAATTGAGTAAAGTAGAGAGAATTCAAAAATATGCTTAAATGAGGAAAATCTGCGGACAGTCGACTACTTGTTCAGAGACAAATGATTGGCATGTTTTGAAGTGTTTTTAATACAAGTCAAAATACTAACAGACGATTGTCAAGTAATGGATAGACGACTACCAGTGACTAGAGAGCCGTCTGTGAGTGTTCTGCCAGACGACTGTCAACCATCTGTGTATATTGAAAATTTTGACTTGTTCATGGATAAACAACTGCAACCCTACTGTGTTGTATTAAAACTAAATTGTTCTGGTGACAAACGACTGCCAATGTGGGGGTAGACGACTGCCACCTCTTTGCCTATGAAATTTATAGTTATAATATATAAACAGACGACTATCAAGACTTCACAGTCGTCTCGCCCGTGGCAGTTTTTAAATTTCCAACGGATATATTTTTTGAAATTCAAATTATTTGAAGCTTTAAAATTTTAAAAATTGGAAACAACTCTAAGTACACTTGGGGAGCAAGCAAGGAGTTTTTCTACCTCTATAAATACCCTCAAGGATCATTGTTTTATACACCAAGAAATCAATTCAGCTCTCATCCTCTCTCAAAGCCTACTGACATTTTGAAAGTGTGCTATTGCTTTCATCAACTCACAAAAATCTTTGAAAGCTTTGTTGAGTTTCTCACTGAGTTTGTGCATCAAGTTGTTGATTCTTTAATTCATTGAAAGATACTTATGGTGATAAACTTCTAAGAGCTTCATTCTAAAATTTATGTTCGGAATTTACTAAAGTACATAGTGTTTTAATTTGTACTAATCAGTGCTTTGAGGAGCAAGCTCTTGCACGTCTTGTTTTATATCTTTGTAACAGGTTGAGTGATGGTTCGAGTGCTGAATTGTTGAAACCAAATAGGGGGATATTATTTGGAGAAGGCGGGCTATAGCCTTACCCAATGAGTGTTTTAATCGGTATTGTTCTGCCTCGTAAAGGAGCAGTGATAGTGAATTCCTTTAGTGGTTTTGCCAACGGCAAGGACATAGGCTGTGTTCAAGCCGAACCTCGTAAAAATCCATGTGTTCTTCTTTCTCTTCTCTACTCTTTATTTTCCAGCAAAAGATATCATCTGTGTGTTTGCTTTAAAATTCAATTCTGAGTGTTTGGTTGTTAAATAGACCGGAAGATAATTTGTTTTGGATTGATCAGCATTGATTGCGGAAAACAAAAAGAGACTAAGCTGGTTGATCATCTTTGACTTATAAATCTGAAAGTTTATTTAAAAGCTGAACGTTAGGAAGGAGAATAATTGTGGTACAGAGCATATAACAAGTTCAACAAATTTTCATATCAACACGAGGCTATTATTTCAAAGATTGAGTGTTTGTTCATATTATTTTGATTGTGATTACTCTAGATAAATTTTGTGATTGTGTCTAAGTTTTGATTACTATTATAACTCAAAAGAACTAAGACTAAGGGGAATAAAATTTTTAAATCCCAATTCACCCCTCTCTTGGGAAGCTATTCAAATTTCAATTGGTATCAGAGCCTAGTTATAGTAATTCCTAACAAGAAACTATAAAAAGGTCAAATCGCAAATATAGGAGTAGCACCCTTCGGTGAAGGCCAATCCTCAACATGTTCACCAATCTTTTGTGGACATAATTATATGTTTTGGAAAAAGAGAATGCAAGTCTATCTCCAACACATGGATTGGAAAGCATGGGAAGTAGTTATGGATGGAGACCTTATTCCCACTAAAATAGTAGATGGAAAACAGATTCCAAAAGAGAAAATGGATACGACCGATTCAGATAATAAAATGCTTCAAATCAATTCAAGCACTATAAATGTTTTATAATGTGCTTTAGATGCTAACGAATTTAATAGGGTCATTGCCCGCAAAACGACTAAAGAAATATAGGACAAATTAGAAGTGACACATGAAAGAACTATAGACGTTAGAGATAATAGGATTGACATGTTGACAAATGAATATAAAGCATTAAAAATGGATTCAGATGGAACAATATCAAGCATGTACACAAGATTTACCCACAGTAAATTCCGTAAGTGCCTTAGGAAAAACCTATACTACCTACAAAATGATTAAAAAATTCTAAAATGCCTTCCCTCCTTATGGGAACCAAAGGCTAAAGCTATTACAGAAGGTAGAAACCTTAAGAACACCTCTTGATATGAATTCATTGGTTCACTACTCACTTATGAGATGGCTCTAAAGGAAAGAAATCCTAAACCCAAACATAAAAGGTCCATAGCTTTAAAAGCCTCTAGTAACAGTTCAAGTGAAGAGGAAAGTGAATCAAGCGACTTAGATCAAGATGAATTAGCATTCATCACTAAGATACTAGGAAAGTTCTACATGAAAAATAAGAGGTTTCTTGAAAAATTTAAAAAGAAATCTGAAAAAGGAGAGATAAGTAGAAAAAAAAATAAAGGTAAGAATGAACCTCCAATATGCTATCACTGCAAGAAACCAGGACATATCAAGTCGGACTGTCCGTTGCTCAAAAAAGACAAGAAGAAGAAGAAGGAAGCAATGAAAGTCACATGGGATGATTCTAGCTCCAACGAGACAGAAAATGAATCAAGTGGACAAGAGATGGCAAACATATGCTTTATGGCTAATAACGAAGAGGTAAACTCCTACTATTCCTCTACAGAATCTTATAATAAGTCGTGAGATGAGTCATGTGACAACATGCCTTCCTATAAGGAATTGCAAGCTGAGTTGTTTTCTTTACATAAAAGATTCATAAAAATTTCCAAAAAAAATATAACCTTGAAAGATCAAAATAAAGAACTATTGAAGCAAATTGAATCATTCAAAACCATTGAAAAATAAAAAGACTATTGTATTAAGACGTTAGAAGAGGAAGTAAATAAAGTAACTCAAGAGTTAGGCAAAACTCATGAAGATGATTTGAATAAAAAGGATTTAGAAGTAAATGAACTTAAGAAGTCAGTAGAGGATAAGAAGAAAATTATATATAACTTTACCAAAGGTAAAGAAAATTTTGAAAATATGATTAGACAGCAAAGGCTACATGGAAATAAAGAAGGGATAGGTTATAATGGTAAAACAAATAAAAAGAATAAAAAATTGTACATGGGATACTTCGTCAAGGAAGCCAAGCACTATACTTGCACCTCCTAAAACAACAAACATGAACACACCACTTGCTATATGTGCAAAACTAAAGGGCATGTAATGTTCAACTGCCCATTAAAAAGAAAATATGTTAAAATTTAAGGAGAATGGAGAGTCAATAATGGAACTTAAAACAACACAAAGAAAATTAAAAGAATTTGGGTTCCAAAGACTAACACAATGAATTCCTCATTGTAGGTATGCTTTAGGACTACCCCGTCAACGGATAAATGGAACTTGGACAGCGGATGTTCAGGGCACATGACCGGTGACAAGACCAAGTCTACTACACTAAAACAAAAAGATAAGGGATACGTCACCTTCGGCGACAATGCCAAAGGTAAAATTATTGGCATTGGAAAAATAGGTAAAGAACCTTCTCTTACCATTGATAATGTGTTATTGGTAGAAGGATTAAAACACAACCTTTTAAGCATAAGCCAACTAAGCGACAAAGGGTTCAAAATAACCTTTAAGAAAGAAAAATGTATTATCCAAAATCCTAAGAACAATGAAACCGTGTTTATAGTCAATAGGATAAATAATGTTTATTGTGTAAACCTTGAGAATTTAGTAAATCAAAACGTAACTTGTTTGACAACAATAAATGAAATAAGTTGGCTATGGCATAGAAAATTAGGACATGCTAGCATGCACCTATTATCCAAATTATTAAAGAAAAATCTTGTAAAATGATTACCAAATACCAAATTCATAAAAGACAAGAGGTGTTATGCATGCCAAAAGGGAAAGTAAGTAAAAACAAACTTAACAAAGAAAAAATACATATCTACTAAAAAACCCCTAGAACTATTACACCTAGACTTATTTGGTCCAACTAGAACCTTAAGCCTAGGAGGTAAACAGTATGCTTTTGTAATAGTAGATGACTATTCAAGATTTACTTGGGTATTATTTTTATCAAACAAAGATGAAGCCTATGACATGCTAATCACCTTATGCACAAAATTACAAAATAAAAAGGAGTATAATGTAACAAGCTTTAGAAGTGATCAAGGTAGGGAGTTTAAAAACAAAGAGGTTGATAAATTCTATAATGAACATGGAATAAATCATAATTTTTTAGCACCTGGGACTCCATAACAAATGGAGTTGTAGAAAGAAATAATAGAACCCTACAAGAAATGGCAAGAACAATGATAAATGAAAATAACCTACCTAAATACTTTTGGGCAGAAGCTGTGAATACAACTTGTTATATTGTAAATAGGGTATCTATAAGATCAAGTATAGACAAAACACCATATGAACTATGCAAAGGTAGAAAACCAAATATCTCCTACTTTTATGTATTCGGATGCAAATGTTTTATCCTTAACACTGAAGATGATTTAGGAAAGTTTGATGCAAAATCTGATGAAGGTATCTTCTTAGGCTACTGTTAGAAAAGGTGTATTCCCAAGAGGGGGGGTGAATTGGAATTTTAAACTTTCTTCCTAGGTTCAACTAATCCTACAATCAATATTACACAAACCTAGGGTCTTTCTATGCAATTCCAAATGCGCTAATAAATAGAGCATACAGAAATTTAAATCAGGCGCATCATTCACACAATAACTACATGTGTGGTAAATGTAAAATGAAGAAATATAAACAAGACACATTATATGTTATCGGGGTTCGGCCAACTGTGTCTACGTCCTCGCCTCTAGCTCGCAAGCCAGAGGATTCCACTAATAGCTCACTTAAGGTTGGAATGGCACCATTTACAACCAGGTCAAATTAACACAGGGCTGACCTCAACCTTAACCAGGTCAATTAGCGGGGCTGACCTCAACCTATACACCTTAACAGGACGACGCACCTAGCTTTCCGAACTGGGTTTAAGCCAATCCGGGACTATTCCAGGGCTAGTCTCCCTCTTCAGGCCTGTGCGTGGAAATATAACAGATGTGTATTACAATCAAATGGTACAGTGATTGTACTTTCATGTAAAGCAGATATGTACCCAAATGCTCGCCATAACATACACCACAATATGATTCAATATGTAAGCTCAATGTGGTCTAGATGGTTCAACTCTCAAAAGTATTTTCTATCAGTGTAATGCGTACGTGAGAGTGTCAGACAAACAATCTTTGTATCACAAGATATGTTCAATCTAATAGTTCACACAAAGATACTAGCCAGACAATATATGTATATATATGTGTATTTCAATGAGCAGGTTTCCTTAATCATATGTTGCTCCAATAATATATATGTTTGGTTTGCAAAAGATATTCAATCTTTCTATTCAGCAAAGGATATGGAATATTGCAACAAAGATCTTTCTCACACAAACAAATATCTCTTTAAAATATTTATCAAGATAAAGCACACTAGATATTTGAAGGTATTTTGAAAATATTTTGCAACCAAAAACGAATACAATCTTCTCACGATTTTTCAATGAAGGTGCAAACTTAGAAGATCTATCAAAGTCTTCTTAGGATAGACTTATCAACAAAGTCCCCAAAGAATCCTTAGGTTTTGCTCTCAAACAAAATCGTGTGAAGCAAATAGAATAAGGAGAGCAAACCTTTCCAAACCCACACTCAATCCACTTACAAATGATGTAGGCACTAATAAACAATAAGAATGAGTGAATGAGGCTAAAAAATGAGTAGTATAGGATTTTAGGTTTTCAGAGAATTTTCTCCTAATCAAAGTGGTTAATGCATACTGATTTTCTCAAATGATCTCATATATATAGGCATAGGAGAAAATATGACCGTTAGGGACCTATTGGGTATTCTTAGGGAAGTTTAATGATGTTTAAAGCATTTTAACCCTGTTTAAAAAAATATTTAACTGGGGTAAAAATCAGGGCAACCCGAGAGGTCCAGTCAACCAGATCAAGTACGGTTGACCAAGTCTCATATGGTTCGGTCGACCAATGGAATATTGAACTAAGGGCTCGGTCGACCAGGAGAGGGCGATTTCTCAATTTTTTGAGGTATGGTCAACCACGCCATTTTGAATTGGCTAGTTCGATCAACCAGACCGTTGGAATTTTTCTCGAGGACCCTCGGTCGACCAGGTAGTTGGAGTACAAAACTGGTTCAGTCGATTAGATGGTCAAAATGTTGACCCAGGGAGGTTTTGGTCGATCGGGGCTTTTTGAACTACCTGGCTCGGTCGACCGAGGCCTTGGTCAACTGCTGACCCAGGCCTAGTTCGGTCAACTAGGGCAAAACGAACTACCTGGTTTGGTCGACCGAAAGTGCACCAAGTGTGCATTTCGCTCCCATTTCAAAACATACAAACCCTATTCAAGTGTCTAACAAACATATGTGCAAATGTGTGTGTCATAGGGTCACTTGGGGTCCAATTTTAAGACACCAAGAAAGTCCGGTGTCGGTCAACCGAAGGGAAAACCCTAAGGTCTTTCTAAGGTCCTTTCTCATTTACGGTTTGTTTGAGCTTACGTATTGTCATACATGTGATGTGTGTGAGCTTATTACAAACCAGAGTCCTAGTTACTATTACAGACCAATAAAATGAAATATACTACAACATTAAATAGAATTTGGTCTTCTGGCTTTACTTACTTTGTGCACATCTTGATCTTAACACTCTTCGTTCCTACACAAAAACTCAAGCACTCATTAGATATAATGAGTATTTGTCATAATCAAATTCGGACATGACCTGTAAGGTCAACAACTACTCTACAAATAGCAAAGCTTATAGGGTTTGCAATAAAAGAACTCTTACAATTATTGAATCAATACACATAATATTTGATGAATCAAATGATCATGACAACAAAATTAAGATTGATGAAAAAGAAGATAATTCACAAAAAGAAAAATATATTGAAATAAAAGAAGAAAATAATAATGAAGCTTCAAAAGAAAACAGTATTGAAAATCTAGAACTACCTAAAGAACGGAGATATGCTAAAAGTCACCCAAAAGACCAAATTCTTGATGAACCATCAAAAGGAATAACCACTAGAGCCTCATTAAAAAATATTTGTAACCATTATGCTTTCTTGTCTCAAGATGAACCTAAGAATATAAAAGAAGCCTTAAAAGATGATTCTTGGATTATAGCTATATAAGTGGAACTAAATCAAATTGAAAGAATTCAAGTATGGGAACTTATACCTAAACCCAAAGATAAGTCAATCATATGAACTAAATAGGTGTTTAGAAATAAAAAGGATGAAACTAGGGTAGTTGTAAGAAATAAAGCTAGGCTTGTAGCACAAGGTTACAATCAAGAAGAAGGCATTGATTATGGAGAAACCTTTATTCCTATAGCAAGGATGGAAGCAATATGGACGCTTCTTGCCTATGCAGTGAATAAAAACTTTAAATTATACCAAATGAATGTAAAAAGTGCATTCCTAAATGGTTATATAAATGAAGAAGTTTACGTTAAACAACCTTCTGGTTTTGAAGATACTAAAAACCTAAATCATGTAATCAAGCTAACTAAAGCCTTATATGGACTGAAACAAGCTCCTAGAGCTTGGTACGATAGACTAAGCAAATTCCTACTCCATAACAAATTTTCAAGAGGAAAGATAGATAGCACCCTATTTATAAAAACCAAGGATAATGATATGCTTATAGTACAAATTTATGTTGATGATATTATATTTGGAGCAACTCATGAAGACTTGTGTAGTGAATTTGCTACATCTATGCAAAGAGAGTTTGAAATGAGCATGATGGGAAAGTTAAATTACTTTCTAGATTTACAAATCAAACAAGCTAAAAGTGAAACTTTCATAAATCAAACTAAGTATATTAAAGACATGTTAAAGAAGTTTGACATGGAAGAAAGTAAACCTATAGGAACACTCATGAGCACCTCAACTAGTCTTGACAAGGATGAAAAAGGGAAACAAGTAGACACCAAGCATTACCGATGCATGATAGGAAGCTTACTTTATTTAACGGCAAGTAGACCAAATACCATGTTTAGTGTGTGTATGTGTGCCAGGTTCCAATCGGATCCTAAGGAATCACATCAAATCATAGTTAAACGAATTCATATATATTTGATAGGCACAATAGATCTAGAATTATGGTATCCAAAAGGAACAAATTTCAAAATGATAAGTTATTCAGATGTAGATTATGTGGGATACAAAATAGATAGAAAAAGAACTAGTGGGACTTGTCACTTTCTAGGACACTCACTAGTTTCTTAGTTTTCAAAGAAACAAAATTTCATAGCATTATCTACAGCTAAAGCGAAATACATAGCAGCTTGGAGCTATTGTGCTCAAACTTTATATATGAAACAGCAATTAAAGGATTTTAAAATTCAATACCAAACAATCCCCATAAAATGTGATAATATGAGTGTGATAAATATGTCAAAGAATCCAGTATCACATTCAAGAACTAAGCATATTGATATACGTCATCATTTTTTAAGAGATAATATGGATAAGAAAGAAATAGTACTTGAATTTGTTAATACAATGATCAATTCGCTGATATTCTTACAAAACCATTAGCTAAAGATCAATTTGTATTTATCATACGGGAATTAGGCATGTTACATATAAGAGAAGTTAACTATAAGAGAAGAAGAATAGCTATTCAGGGTAGATGACTGCCAGATAGCTGGCAGGCGACTGGTAGGCTACTGTCTATGTAAAAAGACAGTGGACAGACGACTATCTCGCAGTGACTCGTGTTCATTTCACTTAAAAACACCATTTTTAAACCTCCCAGACATCTTTCCATTCGTCTCCCCTTTTCTAAATCAACTCCTCTCCATTCTCTTCAAAGTTCTTTCTCTTCTAAACTCCTCCCAGTGATCATCCATCATAACCCTAATCCATACACATTTAGGGTTTTCTAAACTTCAACTATTTCAAAATGGTTCGTACCAAAACCAATGTTCTTCTAGGTAATAGATGTTACTTTCTTTGAAGAAAACTTCCCTGAAATCCTTGAAATGTTAAAAAATATAGGATGGGATAAGTTCATTCTTCACCAAGTTAAGGGGTATTACCCAGATCATATTAAGATTTTTTACTCAAACTTGGTAAAGAAAGAAGTTAGAATTGCTACTGAAATTTTTGGCCAGAAGATAACTCTTACCCCACATTCTTTACGAAAAATTCTTCGCATCAAGCATGGGGATTTTGAGTGTACTCCAATAGAAAAGTAGTTGACTATGGAGCAAGGATTTTCACCTCAAGAATTGTTGCCCCTAGCAATGAATGATGCACCTATTTATTTTGAACATCCTCCACCATACAAACATCTAAATCTCCAAGCACAAATCCTACACAAGATCATTGCGAATAATATAATTCTAAGGTCCGAATCCCTTGATCATGTGTCCTTCTTTGATTGCTTTGTAATGTGGTGCTTATTAAAAGGGAAGAAATTAGATTTAGCAAGCATCATCCTAAAATGGATGGTCATGAAGCTCGAATCTTCCAGAATTGGGCTTCCCTATGGTGGCATTCTCTCCTTGGTCTTCGCTCATTTTCAAGTCCTTTCAGCATCGTCAAAAATAGTAAAGCGAAGCCATTACCATGTCTTTTCCACTACTACACTAAAAAGAATGGGTTATAAAAGGTATACTGAAGGATTGATGTTTAAAGGCAATAGATCGGCAAGGCCAGCACAAGAAGAAAGGGATCTAGCTCCTAAAGAAGCTGATATGCCACCTTAGTTTGTTCCATTTTATTAAAATTATACCAGCTTTAGTTCTGAAATGAGGGAAAATTTTCTTCTTTTCAGGATAAGATCTCAAACATTGATGAAAAATACACTCTGTTGGATAATCGTATTGCCAAAATAGAACACCATGTCACACAAAATAAAGAGAGCAATGAAAAATATGGTGAATAAGAAGCTGTGAGTGAAGAAGGAGAAGATGAAGGAGAAGCTAAAGAAGAAGGGGAAGATGCAGGGGATAATGAAGAAGAAACTAAAGAGAAGGAAGAAGAAGAAGAAGAAGAAGAAGAATAAGAAGGTTCGCAGCAATCCAAAGGCAAAGGAATTGTTGTAACTAGTGCCACTGATTTTCATACATATATGTTTTTTTTTTTTAACACTTTTGCTACACATGCTTAGTTTCTAAATGTTTTATAATTTTTTGTTGATGTCAAAAGGGGGAGTATGTGTGTTGAGCAAAGTCTATAAGCCTTATGTATGTATTTTCTTATGTATGTTTGTATTTCCAGTACGATCTATGCAGAGTTTTAAGAATCTTGGAATCTTGGAACTTATGCCTTAATGTGCCTTAATGAGATTATTTTAAATCTATGCTTTTTGATAGGGGGAGCATTAATTTTAATTTTAATATCTTTGCTCGTTCTTTGTCATCATCAAAAAGGGGGAGATTGTTCCCCTAGTTAGGCTTACAAACTCTTGGTTTTAATGACAACAAAGTAAAATTATTTAATGCATTTTCAAGTGATATGACTATAGGAAAAAGATGACCTGCTCAAATTACATATACCCTGACATGAAAGCTTATAAGGATCAAGGAACAAGGAAAGTCATGTACGAACACCAAAAAGCCACAATGAAAGCTCATAGAAGTCCGAAAGATTGAAGAAGCAGCATTGAAAGGACTCGAAGCAAAGAAAGTGACAAAATAAGCTTAGGACAAAATCTTTGTAAGTACTTTTAAGTATATTCAAATATGAATCTTTCATTTTGAAGCTTATTAGGCAAAAATATTTAGGGACCTTAGTATAAAACTTGAACATGTTTTTCAAAGTTATAAGAACTCATACTCCAAGATTAATTGAGCAAAGTAGAGAGAATTCAAAAATATGTTGAAATGAGGAAAATCTGCTGACAGACGACTGTCTGTTCAAAGACAGACAAATGGCATGTTTTGAAGTGTTTTTAATACAAGTCAGAAGACTGACAGATGACTCTAAAGTAATGGACAGATGACTTCCAATGACTAGTGAGCCATCTGTGAGTGTTCTGTGAGACGACTGTCAACCTTCTGTGTATATTTAAAATATTAACTTGTTCATGGACAGACAACTATCAACATATGGACAGATGACCGCCACCCTACTGTGTTGTATTAAAACTAAATTATTCTAGTGACTGAAGACCACCAATATGAGGATAGACAACTGCCACCTCTCTGCCTATGAATTTTATAGTTATAATATATAGACAGACGACTGCCAGGACTTCACATTCGTCTAGCTCGTGACAGTTTTTAAATTTCCAATGGATATATTTTTTGAAATTCAAATTATTTGAAGCTTAAATAATTTATAAATTTGAAACAAATCTGAGTACACTTGGGGAAGAAGCCAAGAGTTTTTCTACCTCTATAAATACCCTCAAGGATCATTGTTTTATACACCAATAAATCAATTCAGCTCTTATTCTCTCTCAAAGCCTACTGAAATTCTCAAAGTGTGCTTTTGCTCTCATCAACTCACAAAAATCTCTAAAAGCTTTGCTGAGTTTCTCGTTGAGTTTGTTCATCAAGTTGTTGATTCTTTCATTCACTGAAAGATACTTATGGTGATAAAATTCTAAGAGCTTCATTCTGAAATTCATGTTCTAAATTTACCGAAGTACATAGTGTTTTAATTTGTACAGATTAGCTCATTGAAGAGCAAGCTCTTGTATGCCTTGTTTTATATCTTTATAACGAGTTGAGTGACGGTTCCAGTGCTGAATCGTTGAAACCAAACAAGGGGATATTGTTTGGAGAAGGCAGGCTCTTGCCTTACCCAAGGAGTCATGTAATCGGTATTATTCTGCCTAGTAAAGGAGCAGTGATAGTGAATTCCTTTGGTGGTTTTGCCAAGGGCAAGGATGTAGGCTGTGTTGAAACCGAACCTCGTAGAAAACCTTGTGTTCTTCTTTCTCTTCTCTACTCTTTATTTTTGAGCAAAAGATATCTTTTATGTGGTGCCTTTAAAATTCAATTCTGAGTGTTTGGTTGTTAAATAGACCAGAAGATAATTTGTTTTGGATTGATCAGCATTGATTGTGGAAACCGAAAGGGACTACTTTGGTTGATCATCTTTGACTTATTAATCTGAAAGTTTTTTTTAAAAGCTAAATATTAAGAAGAAAAATAATTGTAATACAGGGCTCATAACAAGTTCAGCAAATTTTCAAATCAACACGGGGCTATTATTTCAAAGATTGAATGTTTGTTGATATTATTTTGATTGTGATTACTCTAGATAAATTTTGTGATTGTGTCTAAGTTTTGATTACTATTATAACTCAAAAGAACTAAGACTAAGGGGAATAAAATTTTTAAATCCCAATTCACCCCTCTCTTAGGAAGCTATTCCAATTTCATGCTTCATATTTCGAATAGCTTTATATCCTTCATAAGTCGTGGCTTTAAGTGTTCAAATCAATTAAGCTCTTCAAGTATACTCACAAAAATACTTAAGTCCTAAAACTCAAACTCATATAGACATGTTAAGTAACCTTCATTTATTATCATCAAAATGAGATTAAGTCTTGTTAGGCTAACAATCTCCCCCTTTTTGAAAATAACAAGTAAATAGCAAAATGAGAAAGCCTTAAAAGGCTCCTCTTTTTCAATAAGCATACCCTTAACAAGTTATACACGCATATTAGAGTATTTAATGCATTAAAATATCATACATTCAACATTCTTATCAAAGCAATATCAAACATTCAAAATTTTCAATATATATCATGCTTTAAATACACATGCTTTCAATACTTATGTCATTTAAACATTCAGAATTTTCAATATCATGCTTTCAATACTCATGTCACTCAAGCATTTAGAATTTTCAATATCATGCTTTCAATACTCATGTAACTCAAGCATTCAAAATTTCCAATCTATTATCATGCTTTCTGTAACTCCCCCAGAAGATATGTTCATACGTCACTCACAAACTCTGTTGACTTTTTTGTCAGCTCCTTGTTTTGATTATGACAAATCAAAGTATCTCATCTATGTGCTTTGAATGTATAAACAAGATTGTTGAATTAGGTGTAATCCTAAGAGGGGGGGGGGGTGAATTGGGTGTTTTAAAATTCATTGAATCTATTTACCACTGAATCCCTACTTGTATATTTAGCAATGAGTTATTATTACCCAATTAATTGTGTGCAATGTTATTCAATCTACACATGCAAGATGAACAATTTAAATGTAGTGTTGAAAGTAAAAAGTAAAGGGAAGGGAGAAGTCAGATGCAGTTTTTATGAGGTTCAACCAACTCGGCCTACGTCCTCGCCTTGAGCAACCACTCAAGGATTTCACTAAATTCCCTTCTCCTTAAATTGATACGGAGCATCCCTTATAATCAGCTGCTTACAAGAGGCACAACACCCTCCTACTCCGTTACTCACAAGAGATACAACTCCCTCCTCAAACCCCGGTTCATGCACTGAACCGTGAATACAATAGAATCTCAATATTAGAATGAAAACACGATGAGTAAATGAGTTCACATAGATATTATGAGTTGTTTTGCCTAAGCTTGATGTTTGTAGGCTAGAGTGCAAGCAATCGTGTATCAATATGCTTAACTTTCTCAATTCTCTTTCAAATCGAAGTTCTTTTCTCTTCTCTTTTCATTTTTTTATTGCATACCGGGGTTTAGATATTCAGTATACATAGTGTCTTACCCTTAGAATTGATCTCAACCATTAGATTAAAAGATATCTCGCGTGCTTGTTCAATAAAAATTAAATTTTTAATCTTTCCCACAAGTTCGGACGACTGAGTCCAAGGGCCTAAACGAACGAAGTCATTTTTATCCTTTGAAAAAATAGCCCGGACACGGGGTCAGATTACCGAGGTCAAGGTTCAGACAACCAAAGTGTCAAGTTTAGACGACCGTGGTCAAGGTTCAGTCATTTGAGGTGCTTCTTCCAGTTTTTGTTTTTCACCTAAAAATCTTCAGACGACTGAACTTATTCTTCAGGTGTTTGAGGAAATTCTTCAGTCAACCGAACTTAAAATTCAGTCAACCGAAGTCCCCATTTTCTGAATTTTTCTTTTCTAATTTAAAATTATGCTTTGCTCTCCTTCTTGGGTCTTTAATAAAACATATTTTCCATGATTTTAAAAGTATTTCTAATTCCATGAAAGTCCTATAATGATATACATGAAATTCATGAATCCTAAAGTTTTTCTAAGTTATGTTGAGCCTTAAATTAAATCATAAGAAATGTAAATACATGAGATCTAAGTACCCATTCCCAAGATGTTCTTGAATTTTGTGGCTTGCATCTTGATTCTCGCACTCTTTGAGTTCCATGGACTTTGCCAAGATTTGTGTGCTTTACTTTAAGGCTTCCATAACTCGTTATCCTTCCGTGCATGCTTAATATAGTTCCTGTTCACAAACTCAATGCACAAATCAAATACCATGTGATTTATCATTATCAAAATCGGACTGGATTCGTTGAGTCAAGAAGGATTACTTGTCTAAACATAGATTATAGATGAGAAATGAAAGCTGAGATGCATTTAAACGCACACATTTTTTGGCTTATTCTATGGATTTGCAAATGAGCAGCGCATGAAGACCGATGTCTATTTCTAGTTGTATCTTTATATTTTATTTTATTTTTGGGTCTGTAATAATTTATATCGGTTTGTAATAATCTATGTATGTCATGCATGTAGGTTTCGTAAGCTCAATATAACCATAGTTTGACCATAAAGACCGAATGACCTTAAGGCAACGCCAGATTTTTGGGACTATCTCAAAACAACCATAGAAAATACCTTAGGTCCCAACACTCATGCACATATATCATACAGAATTTGAGAGTGTTAAAAATGTATTAAATTAAATATTATATGGAAGTTTGAGGGAGCTCGGGTGACTGAACCCTAGGAGTTCAAAACTTCTCGGGCGCCCGAACTATTGAAAAGTCAACAGTTGACCTAGCTCTTGGGCAACCAAACAATTTTTAAACATATCTTCCCTAGGCACCTGAACTCGCTGAAAGGGACCCCTCACCAACTCAGGCTACCGAGGAAAATAGTTCAAAAACAGACTCACGCAATTGAACCTCTGTGTTCGAGCTACCAATTCACTAACTGAGCACCTAAACCTAAGAACAAATGTTTCTGACTTTTGTTCGAGCTACCAAACCTACACTCGGGTTACCAAACTATTTTTGAGGATTTTTAAAAAATGAGTCTGGTCGGGTGACTGAACCTCGGTTCAACCACCCGAACCTTGTCGGGTTAAAATTATTTTAACTATGGTAAACACGGATTAATTTGAGTTAATACTTCCTAAGCATTTTAGAACTTTTCTAAGAATGCCCAATAGGTCCCAAACAGTTATATTTTTTACCTTGTCTATAAATATGGGTTCATATGTGAAGATTAACATGAGATTAGCCAAAATCATTAGAAAAAATTCTCTATATCTCAAAATCTCATTTTGTCCAAAATACTCTCAAATATTCATTCCCTTGATACATCTTGATATTGTGAGAGTTTATTGATTGTTCTTGTGTTTATTAGATACTACTAACACTCCCACTATTCTTGTTTGATTGTGTGATTCATTTTTGGGGAGTTTAGTTAAGTTTATCTCACAAATTTCAATATTATAAATCTTGTGTTGGGATAAACTAACAACCTTAGGGATCTTTGCATTGTCATTGCAAGATTCCCTTAGCTTTGATTTTGTTGTGCAAAAACATTTTCTACAAGCTATAATTTTTTTCAAACTACTCTTGAGCTCATTATATTGAAGGAAAATATTTTTAGTTAGTTTGAATACTTGATTAAGAATCTTTGAAACTCTAATTGAACATTGAGATTTGATATTAACTTCCTTCAAATATACAACTTGTTTAGAACACTTTTGAACATTATTGTGATCATATCTTATTGAGTGTTATTTGCACATATATTCACATCACTGAGCTTTCAATACCTATACTGTTGATATGCATGTGATAGATTATATTGGGTACATATCTGCTTTACTTGAGAAGCATAATCATTGTACCAGTTATGTTGTGAAAAATACGGTTGTATTCCAGGTGTAGCCTGGGGGGGCAGTAATCTAGCCCATAAGGATTGTAAGGGCCTTCTTTGCCCCGCAAGGAGAATTTGTAAAGGTTGAGGTTGGCCCTGTACTAATTAACCTGGTTGTAATCGGTGCCGCTCCACTAGTTAAGCAAGTTTTATTGGAATCCTCGGGCTTGCGAGCTAGAGGTGGGGATGTAGGCACAGTTGGCCGAACCTTGATTACATTTCATGCGTGTTGTTTATATTTCAGCAAATTTATTTTTCGCATTTTTATTTTCAACACATGTACGTTGTATGCTTGATTCATTATATGTAGTACATGTGTTCATTGGGTTTATAATTAAACAGAAAGAGCCTAGGTTTGTGTAATGCTACTGCTAGATTGGTTGATCTAGGGATAAATTTTTTAATACCCAATTCACCCGCCTTCTGGGAATACACCGAAGCTAACAAACCTAATCGAAAATTCTCATTTTGCACACATATTTCTCCCTCTTTTTACATAAAAAAAAAGGGTGCCTATAGAAAATGATCATGTGCGAAAACATAGGACTTAAAACCAGAATTCAAGTCACTAGCATAGTCGATAATTCAACATGCAATGCATCAAATCAAATAGATAACAAATATTCTAGCATTATGCAAAATATATTGAATAACATCAAAATCTAGCATGAAATATGTCATATCCAGTATAAGAAAACAAAAAAGAAATTGTAAAGAGCTAAAACAACTCAAATATTATAACCCAAAGTTGTTCTAGATCAGCAACAAAACAAAACTAATTTTCGTTTCCATCATCTGATTCAGTGCATTCCTCCTCATCGTCATCTTCATCATCTTCATTTACAGAGCTTGTTTCCATAAGAGATTTGCCACGAGATAAAGAAGAACCAACCATGTATTGCTCAATACGTCCAAGTCGCTGGTAAAGAGAAATATAACTTGACTGAAGTGAACTAAAACTAGTACTCACATCACCATAGAAGGCATTCTGTTGCTGCTGATAAGCTACAAACCATGATGGAGCATCATCTGTTGGTGGAGCATCGTGCTGGGGATCATGTACTTGTTGAGGTTCTCGACGTCCTCTTTTGCCCTTTTGCAACCAAACATTCCATTCATATTTTTCGTAACCCATTTTGCTTCCCTGTAGTAGTAGAAAACATATCATAGTGGGTACAAGTTATGAATAGGGTAGTCGAAGTGGCAACACCTAAATGATCAAAAATATGGTTTAACATTCTTCCATAAGGTAAAATAACTCGTCTAGCCTCTTTTCATGTGATAATCCATTTTAAAATATGACTAGGTAGATCAAGTTTCTTTCCTTTGAGTAGACACCACATCACAAAACAGTCAAGGTAGGAAATAAGATCATTTGATCCTACCCTAGGCTAAATATTGTACCTAATGAGTTTCTGTAGAATTTGACCTTGAAGGTTCATTTGATGATATAGTGGATGATGACCAAAATACACAGGAGTTTCAGACATAATCAAAGGTAAAAACTCCTCTAGAGAAGATCCTTGTTCCATTATCTAAGACAAACCAATCAGTGGACATTCAAAATCTCCATTTTTGATCATAAATCAGGTTGCTAAAGACTATTGATTTAGAGCAATAGCTTTTCCCATAATCAGAGTATAGGTCACAATGTCACCTTTCACCTTGTTGGCATAAACAATCTTAACCCGATTAGGATACATATCTCTAGCTTGATAGGTTATGAATCTTTCCTAACCCAAAGCATTAAACATTGGTAAAATATTTGGAAAATCATCTCTAAAAAGGTCAACGTCTAAAACCTTACAAAGTATAGGTTCGGTAGATCGAAGATGCTTCTGATATATATTTTTTTCATTAGGCAACATCAACCATTTCATAATTTTGTTCCTATCATCTTTCCCAGAGGAAGAACCTCGGTTAGCCACATGCTTGGTTCTAGGCATGATTTAGCGAAAAATAACCAGTGAAATCCTCTAAAATGAAGTGGGAATGAAAGATTGAAGGAGATTTTGAGGTTTAAATAGTTTAATCTTCAAGAAATATGACTCTAAGATGAAAGAGAGAGACTTTGGGAGAGTAGAGGTATATGGTCAGTTGATTGAGATGCGAAAAGTTAGGGTTTTTACGAATAGTAAATATTTATACTGCCCCAGGTCAGTCGATTGTGCTCGAAGAGTTAGTCACTTGATCTATGTATTTCTTCAAATTTCAGAAGTTAGTGTAGATGCAGTCAACTGATGATGAATAGTTAGTTGCTTGACCATCAGCAATTTTGATTAGCAGGTATACTTAGCTCAACCACTCATTCACATTAATGTCTCCTTCTCAAATCAACTCTCTACTATGTAATAAACCTTATTCTTGTCATATTGAGATAAACCTATCCTTTGAAAGAGGTTTAGTAAAGATGTCAACGCATTGTTTATCTGTATTTAGGATTTTAAGAAATATATCTTCCTTTTGCACATGATCTCTAAGGAAATGATATTGAATGTCAATGTGTTTAGTTCTAGTGTGAGATAGGATTCTTTGAAATATTTATGGCACTAGTATTATCACATTTGATCAGTACTGTCGAATATTCCAAATTGAAATACTTGAGATGTTGTTTCATGTACAGAGTTTGTGCACAACAACTACTAGCAGTGACACATTCAGTATCAGTCATAGACAATGCCACAAGACTGTTTCTTAGAGAACCCAAAAACCAAAGATCCTCCTAAAAAGTTGCAAGTACCATTAGTACTTCTTCTATCTATCTTACATCTGACATAATCTGCATATGAATGTCTAATCATTTCAAAAGCTATGTCTTTAGGATACTAAATACTTAAATCAATAGTACTTATTCAATATCTCAATATTTTTTTTACAGCTATTTGGTAAGATTCTTAAGGAACTGCTTGAAAACGAGCGCACATGCAAACACTAAACATGATGTCAGGTCTACTGGCAGTCAAATAGAATAGGCTACTTATCATGCCTCAATAGTATTTCACATCTATCAACTTTCCTTGCTCCTCTCTATCAGGACTAATAGAAGTGCTCATTTGAGTTCCCAATGGCTGTCCACCTTCTATATCAAATCTCTTAAGCAAGTCTTTTATGTACTTTAATTGATTTATAAATGTGCCACTATTAGCTTGTTTCATCTAAAGACCAAGGAAATATGTCAACTCGCCCATCATGCTCATCTCAAATTTTTCTTGCCTGCATTTAGTGAAGTCTTTACATAAATTCTCATTAGTAGCACCAAAGATAATGTCATAAACACAAATTTGTATGATAAGCATAGCATTATCTTTTGACTTTATGAACAGGGTGCTATCCATTTTCCATCTAGAAAATTCATTGACTAATAGGAAGCGACTTAATCGTTTGTACCAAGCTCTAGGAGTTTGTTTCAATCCATATAAGGCTTTTGTTAGTCCAAATACATAATCAGGGAAATGAAAGTCTTCAACCTCTATTGGTTGTGCGACATATACTTCTTCATTTATAAATCCATTTTGAAATGCACTCTTCACATCCATTTGGTAAAGTTTGAAGTTCTTGTGGGATGCATAGGCTAGTAACATTCCTATCACTTCCATTCTCGCTACTGGAACAAAGGTCTCATCATAATCTATTTCTTCTTATTGATTGTGACCTTCAACTACAACTCTAGCCTTCTTATAGACTATTGTTGACCTAACATGGCTTTTCAATCTTGTTTTGATGATAACAAATGAAGGATAATTTAACATGTGTTTGTTAAATTGATGACGTTTCAGTATTTCTTATAGAACAAGTTGAAAAGAAAGAAAAGCAAATGAAAGTGCAAAGGACTCTAAAGCTACATTCATATTCAAAAAATTCAAAGATAGCTCAAGCAAGACCAACATGAGTAAAGTGTATGTGGAAACTTAAAGCTGACTCAAGCTCAAGTCAAAAGGGACATAAAGCAAAATACCACAGAAGACTTGAGAGATTAGAGTTTTAGGCTTTAAAAAAATATGATGTCAGTACTTCATGTTTAAATATATCATGAAATATTTTAAAGCTCCTTAGAGGTTATTTATGGACCTAGAGAACATTATTTCAAAACCCTAGAAAATGGTTTATAAGTAATCAAAGCAAGAGAGCAAAAAGGTTTTTGAAAACTAATATGAAAAAACCAAAATTTTGTCTGCTCAGACAACTAAAGTTTCACTTCAGAAAACTAAACAATAAGTTCAGTTTGCTAAAGAATTTCCTATTGAAATTTTGAGGAGGCACTACACCCTCAGAAGACTGAATTGGTCAGCCTAATTGACTGACCTTGTTTCCAATTCAAATTTTTCGGTGTTTGAAAGTACCTCAGAAAACTGAACCCGACACTTTAGTCTACTTAACACTATTAACGAAAATTTTTTTTTAATGTTTTCAAATTCAAATTAAAGTTTCTTGTGCCCCAAATTTTATGAAAACTTGGGAAATACTCCTAGAAATCTTGGGCAACATGAAAATACCTTAAAGAGGCTATAAATACATGCTTTTAGCAAATTAAATTTACCAAGAAAATTTAAAATCTATTTCAAAGCTGAAAGCACACTTGCTATCTCAAAGCTCTCTCCTGCTCAACTCTTTACAAATTTGAATTGTTGAGAAAATTTGAAGTGCTGATCATCCTACTCTGAGTTTTGAGTTACTAATTCTCATCTAAAGAAGAAACATGGTGAAATCATTCTCGAGCTTCAATCTATTTTGATTTGATATTTGATATTGAAGTATATAGTGCTTTAATTGTACTAATATGCTTTGTTGAGAGTGTTATTGTACACAGGGATAGTTTTTTGTTTCCTTGTAGTGAATTGTTAGTCTAGGTTGTTGGATCGTTGTATCGAACAAGGGGTATCTTTTAGAGAGGCATTGCTCTAGCCTATTGAAGGAGTGACCGAGCGTGGGATATCGTTTGGAGAGGCGTTGCTCTAGCCTACTAAAGGAGTGACTAAGCATGGGGTATCGCTTGTAAGGGTTTGCTCCGCCCAGAAAGGAGTGTTCTAGTGGAATCCTTAGGTGGTATTGGCTTAATGCGAGGACGTAGGCTGGGGATAAGTCGAACTTCATAAAAATCTCAATCTCATTCTCTTTCCCTTTATTTACTTTCAGCATACATATATATACACACACACACATATATATATATATATATGTGTATTGTGTGGAGTTTATACAAAGTGCAGATTGCTGAAAAAAAATATCGAGAATAAGAAGAACTCTTTACTTAAGAAAATACGTTTTTATTAAAATTTTGCAAAAACCCAAAAGGGAGTGACTTCCTCGAAAAATGAGCAGCTCAAAAGCTATCCCAAATATAGAAATTATGTCGTGTAATATTCCGCCCAAAGGCTAGATCGTCTCCTCAGGGAGTGCATTTTAATTTCAAATTTCACATTCATCCAATCGAAATTAAAGGGTACTAAACTCAGTTCAGATTTAGGTATTTTCAAGATTGTTTGAGACTTATTTTGACAAATTAAATAAACACGCAAATTAATTCCCTAAAACTAGCATGCACTGAATTAAATAGCAAGAATGGAAACCCTAGTCTACTCAAGGAAACATTGAAACACGCATTAATTAAAGATGGTAACTTTGAACATGGAATTAAAACACGTAGGAATGGAAACTCAATCAGACACAAGCACCCACACTAAAATCTGAATCTTTAATCAAATCACAAAGTTGAACCAAACGTAGCACAAAACTAAATACTAAAAACTAAACTTCAAGTTCTTCCATAAAACATAATAAAAAAAATAAAATTTAACTAACATAAAAGAAGAAGAAAGGGATAAGAAGAGAAAGAGAGAGAGATAGAGAAAAGAATTGCTGGAGGAGAGTTGCAGAGTGGCCTGGTGGAGCTGTGCTGATGCTGCCG
Organism: Malania oleifera; assembly: GCF_029873635.1. Lineage (NCBI taxonomy): Eukaryota > Viridiplantae > Streptophyta > Magnoliopsida > Santalales > Ximeniaceae > Malania > Malania oleifera. Next base: position 76,546,013 of record NC_080419.1, on the reverse strand, counting down.
GAGTTGAACAGGAAGGTAGAGGAGGACACTGGTTGTTCACAGCGGCTACTCTATTTTTCTAGAATGGCCGTGCGATAGTGGCCTTCGGCTATTGGTTGCTAGTTGTGGTGGCTCTCGGCTATTGGGGTTGTGCAGTAGAGGTCTGGGTGTTTGGTGCATTGGCTAGGAGTCTGAGGAAGGCTGTGGTGTGGTCGGGAGGTAGAGAAATTCACTGGTGATAGCCGCTGATGGTGCTACTACAGAGACATGGCTGCAACTGCAAACTGGAGGGTGGCCGGAGGAATGGCGGCTGCGTAAGAGATTTTAGGGAGTTCGGAAGCGTAATCGAGAGGCTGTAAGAGAGAGGGGAGTTGGAAGGTGAGAGGAAGCTGGAGAAAACAAAGAACAAGAAAGACAGGGAGAGAGGGAAAGGGAAACAAAGAGAAGAAGAGTGAGAAAAAGAAAGGAAAACCAGAGCTGAAACAAAAACAGAAAGCTAAGGGTAGGGCTGCGAGAGAGCAAATGAAAAAGAAGGATGGGGGGTGCTGGGGGCACAAGGGATGAAGAAGATTAAATAATAGGAGAGGGGAGTTTCCTACCCTAGACCCTCGAAAGTAAGCCGAGTGTGACCTGACTAGCTAACCTGACCCAGCCTGCATGGCCAGGTCAAATCAAGCTTTTTATTTTTTTTTTAATTTTTTTTCTCCGCGATCATGGCCAATTTAGACCTTCTTGGAGCCCATTTATCTCAAATTAAAAAAAAAAAAAAAAAAGGAAGTTGTAGATAATCCTTTCATCTTTCTCGAAAAATTTGAATCATCTTGATGGGAGCTCGGACGGGAAAGTTATGCGCGAATTACAAACTAGTGCCGATTTTGGCTGCTGGGAATTTTCTTGTGATAAAAAATTGCCAAAAATTCATATATTTTTCAATAAAACTCATAAATTATAAATAAGGTACTTTGTTAAAATATTGGACGTAATTATATATTCAATTAAAAATAAAAGCCCTAATGACTGGATTAAGATGCCTAATTACGCAATTTTAGTGCGTAATCACACCCCCCAACTAACATTTTGCTAGTCTCTAGCAAATAACGTGAATGCATTTTAGGGCAGTGCCCACAACTATGAACTTCGGTGAACATGAAATTAATGCACAAGCAACACAACCATATGATTTCACGTACAAGAACATAACTGAATTACACACTAGCTCATTCATAATCAATGCACACAACTCCGAAGCACGTCACTCGTGCAAGTTTCATTGTTTATATGTCATTTAAGAATATTATACTCACATGAAGTTAACTAGCAGCACAATTCAGAGTTAATACGGTCCTATAAGTTCAAGTATAAATAGGTGAACTCTCGAGGTATGTGTGATGTGTGTGACTCAGTACACCTAGGATACCAGTGGACACCTACAGAATGGTCGCTTTGACTCAGCCTAACTAGTGTACCCTCAAGAACACTCAAAGAAAATGGGTTGACTCGTCATATGTGAGGAAGAGTGTTGCGATCAAACATCCCACATAATGAAAGGAACAACGCTAAGTATATGGAGTGGACTAGTCTGAAAATGATCTAACCTAGCTATGAGGTGTCGGATCCCTTACCCTTGCATCTTCTCACCTACTTGCCATATCCAACCAAGACCACCCTAGAACAACTTATTCACAAACTTAACGTGAATACACATGAGGTATTAAATGGTTGAAGAATCTTCGTACATGGAGAACATGTGTGTCCTTGACTTTTTATGACATTTTTTTTGTGGAGCAGGCATTAGCATTTCATTTCACATGCATTTTTATTTCTTATTCTTTCTTCTGCTCATTCTTCATTTTCTATCTTTTCTTGATCAATTGGGACAATCATTACACTTCTTTTGCTATCTTCATACCATAAATGGGATTTGAGCTCAAATAGTGGTCCATAAACTAAGTCTATCTCTACGGGTGGCTCAGCTTCCACATCTTGAGTAGGCTACAAGACCTAGGTTTTTATCTCCCCACTAGATATCACCTTTAGGCTAGAAAATCAAAAATAGAGACTAGTATACAAAGAATCATCCAGAAGAAAAGAAAACTGAGTTCCATGAACTCTGATTTGATGTTAACACTCAAAAAGATGATAAATACCTCAAGGATATCTCACAAGGTGTCGTAGTCACCACAGGTGTTCTCTTAGTGCTCATAGAAAACCCTAAGTATAATGAATCATGTGAATGTATTTATTTAGCCACATGAGATACCGTGTAGATACAAGAAATTATATAGGCAGATTAACATGAGTGTACAACCAATCAATTCTTCATGGAGTCATAAAATCATATAAAGAGAAACTACGCATAAATGACGCAAGTGTGTAATTCTTAAGTTATACACAAGTTTGTGAAGGGTATAAGTCAGTGTTAAGGATGACATAATTCAGTGTAATTCTTCAGTGCTCTTCCTTTCTTTCTCTATTTCCTTACAATTTTTTTTTTATTTTTGTTTTTGTTTTGATAATAGAAAACCTAGTACGTATACATGCGTAGTGTCACATGCGAATGCTCACCCCCCCAACTAAAGTGGAACATTGTTCTCAATGCGAATGCATAGGGGAAATAGAAAACCTGTTCTTAAGAAAAGTAGGGTGTACCTAGGTGGCGAAGTAATGGAAAAGAAAAACTAAACTACAAGAAAATGAACCTAAAAATTAACTAAAAATAAAATAAGGTAAAACAAAAGGAAAAGAAGGGAAAGAAAAACATCACAATTGTCTTGCGGAGGCTTAGGAGGAATTTCGTCTTATGGGTGTAGGTCTATAACTCGAATTAGCGGGTCTCCAAATTTGAGCCGCCCCAATGGATCAGTCTTTATACCTGCTTGAAAGTCAGCCTCAAATGAATCAACACTCATAAAAATACCAAAAAATACATGTGCAGATCGAATTTCTGGTTTTAACAAGAAAGGGTCGTTATTAAGCATATTTTCCAAGAAATTTACTTTTTTACGAACTAGTGTTTGAGGAAAAATTATTGGAAAAATTACCTTTAGTTCTTCCTGTTGACCTTATAGGTCGCACCCGATTTTGATAATGAAAAATACTAGTATTTGATGATTGTCAAGTGGTTGTACAGGCTTAAATAAATATCCCAAGGAAGGACACTTGAATAAGCAAGAAGACCCCAAAGACTTGTAATTTGTAATTCTAAATTTAATGTCTGTAATATGGGTTTGTAATAGTAACCTAGGTTGTGGTTTGTATGTTCCTTACCTGCACATCATGCATATAGGATATATTGTAAGCTCAAATAGACCATAGCAAGACCCTAGGCTCCAATACTCACACACATAACATATAATATATAAGTGTGTTGAAATTGTGCTCTAATTGAACAAATCTAAGCATTTTGAGAGAGCTTAGGTGATTGATCCCTTGGAGTACAAAACTCCTCGGGCGCCCAAACTTTGACAAGTCAAAGTGTTGACCAGGCTCTTAGGTGACTAAACCCTAAATGCACATATCTTCTCCGGGCGCCCGAACACCTCGAAAGGGGCTCTTCACCAACTCGTACGACCGATCCTTTTAGTTCAAAAAGGACCTCAGGCGACCGAACACATGCGTTTGCGCACTGAACGTTAGATCGAGCACCCGAAGTCATGAAGCTTTGTTACTGACTTTGATTTGGCCTACCTAAGATCCATCCGGGTGACCAAAATTCATTGACGACCTTTTTAGTATGTGTCTTGTTAGGCGACCGAACTTAAGTTCAGCCACCCAAACCCTAACCAGTTAAAATTATTTTGATTGCGATAAAACTTCGTTAAGTTGAGCTAATTGGATTTTAATCATTTGGGACATTTTTAATTATTCCAATTATATCACAAACGGTTATATTTTTACCTCTAGATATTAATATAAGTCCATTTGCATGATTAGAAAAAGATTAGCAAAGTGATTAGCCAAAAAATTCCCTGTACTGAAAAATCACCCTTTGCCCAAATAGTCTCAAACTTGCATCCTTTTGATAATCTGAGATTGTGATAGTTCCACTTATGTTAATGTGATTGTTGTTCTGTGCTAATACTTTCACTTGTTTGTGTGCTTGAGATACTTTTAAACAAGTATTGTGCATATTACATTGAAGAAGATTTTCTTAAGCTAGTTTGATTATCTGACTTGTATACTTTGAATATTAATGTGTTATTGAAATATCTTGTTTAGATTCCAAGTTATTACTTGTGTTGAATACTCTTGAGCATCATACTGATTATACTATGTTGAGTTTTGATTGAAAAAAACTTGCATCATGGAACTTACACTATATCCATGCTATTGATATATATGTGATTATGTGTATTTGGGTACAATTATGCTTTACGTGAAAGCACTATTTATGTGCCATTTAATTATAAAATCTGAGTGTTTCCAAGTGTGGCCTGAGGGGGCAGTAATCCAGCCCGGTAAGGATTGGTTGTAAAGGTTGAGGTAAGACCTGTGCTAATTGACCTGGTTTGTATAGGTGCCGCTCCACCCGTTTAAGTGAGCAAGTTATAGTGCTAATCCTTGTGCTTGTTAGCCAAGGCAGGGACGTAGGCAATTAGCTGAACCTCGATAACATTTCTGTGTGTCACCCTTACTTTACTACTTTCTGGTGCACGTGTGTTTGATTAAATTGCTATATTTACTTTCTAGTATACATTTACATTACTTGCACTAGATTGACCATATGGTTGTTAATATACTAGTGTTAGGTGATTGACCTAGGATTTAAATTTTAAAAATACCATTTCACCTCCCTCTTTGGATCATGGTAAAGCTAACAATTGGTATTAGAGCCATGTAGCATAGACTAGCTGTTATTTTGCAAATAAGATCACATATGGCTCATAGCTTCGTGACCCCTTTTCCTGAGGGATCATATTCCATATGACCTCCTATTTTCAATGGTGTTAATTACACCTTCTGGCAATAGAGGATACACATCTACCTTCAAAATACTGATTGGCAGGTGTGGAGGATTGTCTCTAAGGGAAACTATGTCCCTATGAAAATTGAGGGTACAACTAGGGTTCCTAAGACTCAAGAAGAATATAATGATGATGATATGAAAGTTGTTAGTTTAAATGCTATTGCCATGAATATTTTGTACTATAGTCTAGATGTAAATGAATTTAACAAAATTATGGCATGCTTTAGTGCTAAAGGAATACGGGATAAGTTAGAAGTCACATATGAAGGTATTAGGAATGTGAAAGACAATAGGATAGACATGTTGACCAGTGAGTGTGAAGCCTTTAGGATGAATGTAGGTGAGTCCATTCAGAGCGTGTACACTAGATTCATACACATCATAAACTCACTGCATGCATTAGGAAAGACCTACCCCACATATGAAACAATTAGGAAGATTCTTAGAGGCTTACCTCCTGTTTGGGAAGCTAAGGCTATGACCATTGCTGAGGGTAGAGACCTTAAGGCCATGACTCTAGATGAATTGATAGATTCCCTGATCACTTATGAATTAGCCATAAATGACAGACTTAATGAATATAATAGGGCTAAGAAAGTGATTGCATGAAAAATCTCCACAAACACATCTAGTGAATGCAGTGAATTTGACACTAATGAGGATATGGCTATGCTGATAAGAAAATTTAGCATATTTTTCAGGAAGAACAGAAAGCCTTATAAAAAATACTGGGAGTCTACAACAGAAAAAGGAAAGTCAAGTAAAAGAAAAGAGAAATCAAATGCTCCCACGTGTTACAACCGCAACAAGGTCGGGCATATCAAACCAGATTACCCACTACTAAAAAATGAGGCTAAGAAAAAGAAGAAAACCATGAAGGCTGGAACATCATGGGATAAGCTTAGCAGCAGCGACTCAAATTCACACCATAGTGACTCAGAGGTCACTAATTTGTGCTTGATGGCACGTGACAATGAGATATCATCTTCTAACTCATTATCTTCATTTTATTTATCTGATTATTGTGATTCTGATTGCATGCCTACATTTAGAGAGTTGCAACTGGAATATATTCGTGTATCTAAATCGTTAGGCAAAATGACTCAAGAAATTAATGATTTGAAAAAAAAAAATGTGAAAATTGGTCAAAATTTTTTAATATTGCAAAAGCCTCTCATGCTACCATTTTAAAAGAAAAAGATGTTACCATTGTTGAGCTTGAGAGGAAGTTGGAGGATAGCTCCAAAATCATTTTTAAATTCACCAAGGGCAAACACAATTTTGAAAAACTACTTGGTGCCCAAAGAAACTCCTTAAGTAAAGAGGGTCTTGGTTTTAATGGTATTGAAAATTTTGGACAACCTGATCTTTACTTAGGACATTTTACACGTGAGTCAAAGTCTCATATTCCTCCTAAAGATCCTAAGTGTAGAATAAGATGCTTTAAATGTAAAAAAATTGGTCACATTCAATTTGATTGTCCACTTAGGAATAAGGGTGTTAAAATTAGGAAAGTATGGGTAGTTAAGGGAGATCCTGCTACTAACCCCCGTAGACCCAACAAAATTTACGGACCAGCATTAGTCACTTAGCTTATTTTGCAGGTATGCCTAAGATTGTCCTCCTCCAAGGACCGGCAGTACTTGGATAGCGGGTGCTCACGGCACATGATCGGCAACAAGGGCAAATTCATATCAATTGTTCCCAATGATGGAGGCTATGTGACATTTGGTGACAATGCCAAAGAAGGCATCATCGGGGTAGGTAAGGTTGGTAAGGATTCCTCTCGTACTCTTCATAAAGTTTTCTTGATTGATGGACTGAAGCATAATCTACTTAACATAAGTCAGTTATGTGATATAGGATATAAAGTTTCTTTTGAAATTGATAAATGCACAGTAGAAAATAAATCATATCACAAAGTGGTTTTCACTACTAATCGCCATGAAAATGTTTACACTACTTCTCTTAATAATTTAACTTCACAACAAGTAACATGCTTTTCTGCTGTAAATGAAGCTAGTTGGTTATGGCATAGGCGCTTAGGACATGCAAGCATGGATTTATTGTCAAAACTTGTTAGAAAGGAATTAGTAAAAGGCTTGCCTAAAATGTCTTTTGTAAAAGATAAAATTTGTGATGTATGTCAAATGGGTAAGCAAACAAAATCTAGTTTCAAGAAAAACAAATTCATATCTACTACTAGACCACTTGAGATGCTTCATTTATATCTATATGGTCTTACTTCTGTGCAAAGTTTTGGTGGTAAATCTTATACTTTTGTAATTATGGATGACTTTTCTAGATTCACATGGGTGTTATTTCTTGCACACAAAAATGAATCATGTGAACAGTTCACCAAACTTTGTAGGATAATTCAGAATGAAAAAGGATATAAGATAACCCATATAAGAAGTGATAGAGGCACTGAATTCAAAAATGAGAGCATAGAAAAATATTGTGACTTAGAGGGCATATCACATAACACTTCTGCACCAAGGAGACCTCAACAAAGCCGTGTTGTAGAAAGAAAGAATAGGTCACTGCAAGAAATGGGTAAAACTATGTTGAATGAACATAACTTACCTAAATATTTTTGGGCCGATGCCATTAATACTGCATGTTATGTTATGAATAGGGTGTTGATTAGATCGTCAATTAATAAAACCCCTTTCGAATTGTGGAACAACCACAAGCCAAATATTTCCTATTTTCATGTGTTTGGTTGTAAATCCTTTGTGCTCAGAGATAATGAACATCTAGGAAAATTTGACTATAAATCTAATGAAGAAATTTTTCTAGGTTATGCACTAAATAGCAAAGCATATAGGGTTTTCAAAAAAAGAACTTTGACTGTCATTGAATCTATTCATGTTGTATTTGATGAAGCTAATCCATTTTCTAAGAAAGATGACGAAGATGATATTGATAATAGAAAATACTTAGATAAATTATCAATTGAAAACAATGCAGGTGAAAACCCATAACAAAATTAAAAATCATAGGAGGATAATGAAAATCAAGAGTTGCCTAGAGATTGGAAATTCATTAGAAATCATCCCATTGATCAAATCTTAGGTGAACCATTGTGTGGTGTAGCCACAAGATCCTCCTTGAGAACTCTAGCAAATCATTCCTCTTTCTTCCCAAGAAGAACCTAAAAATATTGAAGAAGCAATAAAGGATGAGTTTTGGGTGATGTCAATGCAAGAAGAACTTAACCAATTTGAAAGAAGCAAAGTGTGGACTCTAGTTCCTAGGCCTAATGATCACACAATTATTGGAACTAAATAGGTGTATAGAAACAAGAAAGATGAGAATGGAGTAGTAACTAGGAATAAAGGTAGACTAGTTGCTCAAGGGTATAACCAGTAAGAAGGGATTGACTTTGATGAAACATATGCTCTGGTTGTTAGGCTAGAAGCCATTCGTATGCTATTTGTTTTTTCCGCTTTTAAAAATTATTTGTTTCTAATGGATGTTAAAGGCGCTTTTATAAATGGCTTTATTAATGAAGAAGTATATGTAGAACAACCACCCAATTTTGAAAATCATAAATATCCAAATCATGTTTACCGATTGTCTAAGGCCTTATATGGATTAAAACAAGCTCCTAGAGCTTGGTATGAGAGACTTAGTGGTTTTTTATTAGAAAATGGGTTTACTCATGGCAAAATTGACACTAAACTCTTCATCAAATCCAAAAATGATGATATGCTCCTTGTTCAAATTTATGTGGATGATATCATTTTTGGAGCAACTACTGATGAGTTGTGTAATGAGTTTGCCAAATGCATGCAAAGTGAATTTGAAATGAGCATGATGGGTGAACTTAGTTTCTTCTTAGGGTTACAAACTAAGCAAACTAATCATGGAACTTTGATATGCCAATCTAAATATATTAGGGACTTGGCAAAGAAATTTAATATGCAAGATAGCAAAATTCTTGGTACACCTATGAACTCTTCCATTAAGCTTGATAAAGATGAGCAAGGAATCCCTGTTGACATAAAGTTGTATCGTGGCAAGATTGGGAGTCTCCTATCTCACTGCTTGTAGGCCTGACATTATGTTTAGTATGTGTATGTGTGCTAGGTTTCAGGCTGCCCCTAAGGAATCTCACCTAAAAGCTGTTAAACGAATCCTTAGGTATCTTGTTGGGACTATAGAGTTAGGCTTGTGATACCCTAAGCATACTACATTTGAGATTGTTAGTTACACTGATGTTGATTTTGCCAGTAGTAAGGTTGATAGAAAAAGCACTAGCGGAACATGTCATTATTTAGAACAATCTCTTGTTTCTTGGTTCTCTAATAAGCAAAACTCAGTTGCCTTATCCACAGCCAAAGCAGAATATATTGCGGCTAGAAGTTGTTGTGTCTAAACTCTTTATATGAAACAACAACTTGTGGATTTTGGATTGCACTGGGAAACAATATCGATTAAATGTGATAATACTAGTGCGATCGACATCTCTAAAAATCCTATCTCACATTCACGAACTAAACACATTGAGATTAGACATCATTTCCTTTGTGATCATGTGAAAAAAGGAGATGTGGCTCTCGAGTTTGTATGCACCAATGAATAGTGGGCAGATATATTCACTAAACCACTTCTCAAGGATAGGTTCATCCAAATTAGACGTGGGTCAAGTCTAATGCACAGTAGAGAGGCTTCTTAGATGTCTCATAGTTTGCATAAATTCAGGGGGAGCTCTCAAGTGAAATTTAACAAGTCTTAGCAACTAATATCATTGTTCATTTGTTTACTTGCCTTAGACTTTGTGAATACTGATTATTGCTTGTGTGCACATATCTTATATCTAAAGCATGATTATATTGAATGTAACGCATATTACTTATTACTTGTGATGCACAACTCCTTTGTCCACTTCATGGTGATATTAACATTTATATTTGATTGTTGGACCATACTGAACTGTTTGAGTAGTTGTGAATAAACTGTTAGGCTATATAAAAACTCAAATAGGTTACTATTTATACAAGACTTATTTTAGAAAGTCTGATTTACAAATAGCACTCTGCCGAAATTTTTCAAAATTTTTCCAAAATTTCTAATGTATAAATGTAACACTTACCCATTACCTAGAGTGTTAACTCCAATGGCCCTTTTTGATGTTCCCAAAAGGGCGAGATGTAGATCAAAAAATTGGATTAAATACATGATGCATATTGTTAGGGGGAGCCTCTAAAGGCTATACCCATATTTTGCATGGTGTATTTGTCATCATAAAAAAGGGGGAGAATATAGACCTTATAGGTCGCACCTAGTTTTGATAATGACAAATACTGATGTTTGATGATTTTCAAGTGCTTGTGTAGGCTCAAATAAATATCCCAAGGAAGGACACTTGAAGAAGCAAGAAGACCTCGAAGACTTGTAATTTGTAATTGTAAATTTAATGTCTGTAATAGTAACCTAGGCTGTGGTTTGTATGTTTCTTACCTGTACATCATGCATATATGATATATCTTAAGCTTAATTAGACCATAACAAAATCCTAAACTCCAACACTCACATATATAACATATAATATATAAGTGTGTTGAAATTGTGCTTTAATTGAACAAATCTAAGCATGTTGAGAGAGCTCGGGCGACTGAACCCATGGAGTACAAAACTCCTCGGGCGCCCGAACTTTGACAAGTCAAAGTGTTGACCAAGCTCTCGGGTGACCAAACCCTGAATTCACATATCTTCTCTGGGCGCCCGAACACCTCCAAAGGGACTGTTCACCAACTCGGGCGACCGATGCTTTTCATTCAAAAAGTACCCCGGGTGATCGAACACATGCGTTCAGGCCACTAAAAGTTAGACCAGGCACCCGAAGTCACGAATCTTTGCTGCTGACTTTGATTCGGGCTGCCAAAGAACCATCCGTACGACCGAAATTCATTGACTACCTTTTTAGTATGTTTCTTGTCAGGCGACCGAACTTAGGTTCAGCCACCCGAACTCCAGCGGGTTAAAATTATTTTATCCGCGGAAAAACTAGGTTAAGTAAGGCTAATTGGATTTTAATCATTTGGGACTTTTTTTATTATTCCCATTATATCCCAAACGGTTATATTTTTACCCCTGGTTATAAATATGAGTCCATTTGCATGATTAGAAAAAGATTATCAAAGTGATTAGCTGAAAAATTTTCTCTACTAAAAAATCACCCTTTGCCCAAATACTCTCAAACTTGCATCCTTTTGATAAAATCTGAGATTGTGAGAGTTCCTTTTTTGTTAATGTGATTGTTGTTCTATGTTAATACTCCCACTTGTTTGTGTGCTTGAGATAATTTCTTTAGGAGCTTAGCTTAGGTTTATCCCACGGATTTATCTATTATAAACCTTATGTGGGATTAAACCAAGGAAGCTTAGGATATTTGCATTCTATTGCAAGTGTTCAATAGCTTTGTTTTTGGTGGGCAACGACTTTTCAAGCAAGAAAATATTTTCAAACTAGTATTGTGCATATTACATCGAGGAAGATTTTCTTAAGCTAGATTGATTATCTAACTTGTATACTTGGAATATTAATCTGTTATTGAAATATCTTATTTAGATTCCATGTTATTGCGTGTGTTCAATACTCTTGAGCATCATACTGATTATACTGTGTTGAGTATTGATTGAACAAAACTTGCATCATTGAGCTTAAACTATATCCATGCTATTGATGTGTATGTGATTGTCTATATTTAGGTACATTTCTACTTTACATGAAAGTACTATTTCTGTACCATTTAATTGTAAAATCTGAGTGTTTCCAGACGCGGCCTGAGGCAGCGGTAATCCAGCCCCATAAGGATTGGTTGTAAAGGTTGAGCTCAGCACTATGCTAATTGACCTGGTTTGTACCGCTCCATCCGTTTAAGTGAGCAAGTTACAGTGGTAATCCTTATGCTTATTAGCCAAGGTGGGGACGTAGGTAATTGGCCGAACCTCGATAACATTTATGTGTGTCACCCTTACTTTACTGCTTTCTGGTGCATGTGTGTTTGATTAAATTGCTTTATTTACTGTCTAGTATACATTTACATTACTTGCACTAGATTGACCATAGAGTTGTGAATATACTGGTGTTAGGTGATTGACCTAGGGCTTAAATTTTAAAAATACCAATTCACCCCCCTCTTGGGATCACGGTAAAGCTAACACTTCCGAAGTATTAGCATTAAAAGTTTTACGTAGTTCCTTAAAAATTAGATTCTCAACAATTTGCTCACCCTCTTTATTGGGTGTACCAATCTTCTTACCACTGCAAGGGTTTGCTGCCACATTGGGCTCCTTGACATTTGATTCAGTTAGGAGTGACGGTTCCATGGTTTCCAAGCTCTGAGTATGAGGTAGCACAAGTTGGTACTCCTTATTAGTATCAGCCTCCTCGTTAATTAACTAGTCCACTTTTAGGCCCATTTCCTCATATTTTTCTTTGAATTCATCTATTTTAGCAGTAACTTCTGGTGCCGAGAATGCTGGTTGACTGGTGATAAGCATCTCAGGTTGGGGAATATCTTTCTCGCTTATCGAAGTAATAACGACCTCTACTGTCTTAATAGAAACATTGTGTATTTGTTATTGTGGCTACTGGTACTCTTGAGGACTAAGCTGAAGTTCCACAGATAATTCCTCTTTTTCTAAGATGTCAAGTTGCATACTGATCGCATTAATGGTATCCCACAATTCATTATTATGAGTGACTTGAGTTTGCATGAACTGCTGGAGCATGTTTGCCATCTGTGTCATGCTATCCTCAAAATGTCCTGATAGCGTACAACTTTAAGGGATTTGTTGTGACTGATATTGAGGTGGAGGATTATCTGGATAGTATGTCGGATCATATGCATCTCTACCACTGATTGTGCTGATAGGGTGTACAATCATAGGTGCCTGATTGTATCATGTATTCCACTGTGGGACACATTCAGCTAGGTAATCAAAGAATGATAGTACCTGATCTAGATCCTCACTGAAAGGTTCTCTATTACACATGGTTTGGACAAAGTGCTTGCAATCACAGGTAAAAGCAGTATAAAAGAAATTAGCTAACCTCCATGAGTAAAACCCGTGATATGGACAAGTACTTAGCAGATCCTTGAATCACTCCCAGCAAGCCCGAAATGTCTCGTCACCCTTCTGCACAAACCAAATATTCTATTCCTACAAAAATTGAGTTTTTTGTAAGGGACAAAATGTACGCAAGAGATCGCGCTCCATATCTTCCCAATTGGTGATAAAGTAAGGTCTCAAGGAATGAAACCACATCTTTGATCCATCCTACAAAGAAGGAATAAATAAACGCAGTCTAGTAGATTCATCGATTCTAGCATGAGAGAAAAACATATTGCAGGTTAACTCAAACTCTAATAGGTGCAGATAAGGGCACTCAGATTCCGTCCTGTAGAACTCGGGTAGCAATGATGTCCTCTCGTGCTGTATAATGAAATTAAGTTCTTCATTAGGCAAAAGAGTGAAAGAGAATATAGTGGCGTATTCAAGCTGTAAAAAGTCCATCATCGTGCGTGGTGCAGGCGCAGCCATATTTATGCATTTATTTATTTTTATTTTTATTTCAAAACTCATATTTTTTTTTTCATAAGACTAAATAAAATCACAACAAAAATGCTAATTTGAGACTAAGACCGACATTCCCTAGCAACGGCGCCAAAAACTTGACTCACTCGAAAATGAGCAGCTCGAAAGCTATCCCAAGTATAGGAGTTATATCATGTAATATTCAGCCCAAAGGCTAGATCATCTCCTTAGGGAATGTGTTTTAATTTCAAATTTCACATTTGTCCAATCAAAATTAAAGGGTACTAAACTCAAGTCAGATTTAGGTATTTTCAAGATTTTTTGAAACTTGTTTTGACAAATTAAATAAACACGCAAATTAAAGCCCTAAAATTAGCACGCACTGAATTAAATTGCAAGAATGGAAACCCTAGTCTACTTAAGAAAATATCGAAACACGCATTAATTAAAGATGGTAACTTTGAACATGGAATTAAAACACGCAGAAATGGAAACTCAATTAGGCACAAACGCACACACTAAAAACCGAATCTTTAATCAAATCATGAACTTGAACCAAACGCAGTACAAAACTAAATACTAAAAACTAAATAACATGTAACTAAATACTAAAAACTAAAAACTAAATACATAATTAAATAAACTTCAAGTTCTTCTATAAAACATAATAATAAATAATAACATTTAACTAACATAAAAGAAGAAGAAAGAGATAAGAAGAGAGAGAGAGAGAGAGAAAGAGAGAAGAGTTGCTATAGGAGAGTTGCAGAGTGGCCTAGTGGAGTTGTACTGATGCTGTTGGAGTTGAACAGGAAGGCAGATGAGGACAGTGGTGGTTCATAGCGGCTGCTTTGTTCTACTGGAGTGGCCATGTTACGGTAGCCTTCGAATGTTGGTTGCTGGCTATGGTGGCTCTCAGTTGCTGCGGTTGTACAGCAGAGGTCCAGGTGTCTGGTGCATTGGTCCAGAGTTTAAGGGAGGTTGTGGTCTAGCCAAGAGATAGAGGACCTCATTGGTGACGGCTGCTGCTGGTGTTGCTATGGAGACACGACTGCAGCTGCAAACTAGAGGGTGGTCAGAGGAATAGTGGCTACGCAGGAGATTGCAAGAAGCTCGGAAGCATAACCGAGAGGCTGAGAGAGTGAGGAGTGTAGGAAGGTGAGAGGAAGCCAGAGAAAACAAAGAACAGGAGATACAGGGATAGAGAGAAAGGGAAACAGAGAGAAGGAGAACAAGAAAAAGAAAGTGAAACTAGAGATGAAACAAAAAAAGAGAGCTAGGGATAGGGTTGCAAGAGAGGAAAGGAGAAAGAAGGATCGGGGGTGCCGGGGATACCAGGGGAAGAAGAAGATTAAATAAGAGGAGATGGAGGTTTCCTACCCTAGACCTATGAGAGTAAGTCGGGCGTGACCTGACTAGCCAACCCAACCCGACCTGCATGGCCGGGTCACATCAAGTCTTTTAATTTTTTTTCAATTTTATTTTCTCCACGATCATTTCCAATTTTGACCTTTTTGGAGATGATTTCTCTAAAATATAAAAACACAAAAGTTGTAGATAATCCTCTCAACTTTCTGTAAAAATTTGAATTGTCTCAATTGGAGCTCGTACGGGAAAGTTATGCGTAAATTAAGAACTAGTACTGGTTTTGGCTGCCGGGAATTTTCCTTCGATAAAAAATTGGCAAAAGTTCATAAATTGTTCAATAAAACTCTTAAATTATAAATAAGGCATTTTTCTAAAATATTGGATGTAATTAGATATTTAATTAAAAATAGGAGCCCTAATGATCGGATTAAAATGTCTAATTATGCAATTTTAGCGTGTAATAAGGGAGCATGTTGTTTAATCATTTGCAGAAATCTTAGTTAAGATAGTGCAAATATATTTCATTAACCATAGGGTACATATATTCACAGGATTACATTTAAATACCTTGAGCAAAAAATTGCTAAAGTGCTGTAGGTTTTATTTTGGTTGGGTATTTATGTGGTTGATTACTTTAGTTATTGATTGGTTGTTGGATTGCTTAAGTTTTTGTTTACTTGTGTTGTGATTAGTTTGTGGATTAATTGAATAACTAATCTTTTCTTGTGTTTTATAAACTAACAAGTGGTTTAAGAATTTGTTAAAAGAATTAAAAGAAAATTTTCATAACCTAATTTCCCCCCCTCTTGGGACTACACCTTAACTTTTAACTACAATTGCATTCTCATCCTTCTTATTCCTGAATACCCTTTTAGTGTCAATTACAAAGTGATTAGCAAGTCTAGGGACTAGCTCCCAAACCTTATTCCTTTCAAATTAATTGAACTCTTCTTGCATGGCAGCTATCTATGATTCATTATTAATTGCCTCGTTTATATTCTCGGGTTCTTCTTGAGATAGGAATGCGCAATGATTTCACATGTTCTTTAATGATGATCTGGTGGATACTCCTTGTTAGGATTCACCAATAATTTGATCTTTGGGGTGATTCCTTACAAACTTCATCTCCTTAGGCAATTTAGATTGACTTTGAAAGTTGTCGTTTAAAGGTGTATCAATTTCATTACACTCATCTTTTGCTTCCTAAATTGCTAGATCTTCTAAATTCTTTCTTACTTCTACTTCATCAATATCAATAGTCTTAAAAGATAATGGATTAGCCACATCAAATGCTACATGAATCGATTTTACAATTGAAAGAGTTATTTTATTGTAAACTTTAAAGACTTTGTTGTTCTCATCATATCCTACGAAGATTCATTCATATGATTTGGCATTAAACTTTCCTATGTCCTTTTTGTCATTTGGGACAAAGCATTTGCATCCAAAAACATGGAAGTAAGATATATTTGGTTTTCTTCCTTTCCATAGTTCATATGGAGTCTTCTCCGGACTGGTCCTAAGTGAGACTCTGTTCATCACATAACATGTAGTGTTAATTGCTTCAGCCCAAAAATATTTAGGTAGGTTATACTTGTTTAGCATGGTCCTAGCCATCTCCTGAAGTGGCCTATTTTTCTTCTCAACAACTCCATTTTGTTGAGATGTACAAGGTGCTAAAAGGTTATGTGATATTCCATGTTCAATACACTAATTCTCAACTTCTTTATTTTTGAACTCTCTACCTCGACCACTCCGAATGTTTTAAACACCATACCCCTTTTTATTTTGAAACTTCTTACATAAGTTGATCAACATCTTACACGCTTCATCTTTGGAGGATAAGAAAAGCACCCAGGTAAATCTGGAGTAGTCATAAACTATAACGAATGCATATTTCTTTCCTCCTAGGCTTTGAGTTCTGATGGGAAAAACCATATCTAAATGAATAAGTTATAGTGGCCTACCAGTGGAGATATGTTTTTTCTTCTTAAAGCTTGTTTTGGTTTGCTTCCCAAGTTGACAAGCATCACATACTTTTTCTTTTACGAAATTAACGCTAGGTAAGCCCCTAACTAAGTTTTTCTTTGTTAATTTAGACAACGGATCCATACTGGCAAGGCCTAATATCCTATGCCACAACCAACTAGCTTCATTCACAGTAGTGAAGCATCGGACTTCTTGAGATATTCGGTTTTCAAAGTTAATGTAATACACGTTGTCAACTTGATTTGCAATAAACAATGTTTTATGCTTTTCATTGTGTTCAACTTTGCATTTTCCTTCTTTGAATGATACTTCAAAACCTTGGGTACTTAGTTGATTAATGCTAAGAAGAATATTTTTCAACCCTTATACCAATAGAACATTATCAATCTCCAAGGAGGGTATCTTACCAACTTTACGATGCCAATAATTTTGCCTTAGCATTGTCTCCAAAGGTGACATATCCACCACCATCCTTTAGTGTCAATAAGGTGAAATTGGACTTATCTCCGGTCATGTGCCTTGAGCACCAACTGTCCAAGTACCATTTATCTTTTGTTGGTGTGGATCTAAAGCATACCTACAAGAAGGGATTCAAGGTGTTACTTTTTATACCCAAACCTTCTTAAGTCTTTTTGATTCATTTTTAGTTTTTACTCTCCATACTTTCTTGCTATTAATATTCTTTCTTTTGTATGGACATTCAAATTTTATGTGCCCTTTCTCCTTACATAAGAAACACGTAGTGTGTTCATATGTATTGACTGAAGATGTATTAGCATAATAGGTTGGGGCAATGCTTGTTGAAAAAGAAACTTTAATATAAAGTTCAAGCAAACATCATTTTTGTGGTTAAGCATTTGAGCACGATTCATAATATGACAAAAAATAAAATAAAATTGCAACCATATGGATATAGAGAATTATTATGATAATTTGAAAACAAGGATCACATGGCAAACCTAAGACTATGGCCAAGCAATATTTTAATTCAAAAAATTTCAATATAAGCATCACATTTAAGTGTATGCCACAATAAATTCAGAGTAGATCTAAGCCTACAATGTTGGTGAACAAAACAAGATAGACAATCATTTTCAGATGCTTCCCCTATTAATTTGACTACTTACATAGGTATTGATAGCTACTTATACTGATATTAATTATGAGAATTCATTAAGTGTTTATAACAGCATAAGTATTGGAACAAATCGAACTCAAAAAGTGAAAACAATAATAGTATGAGTCCATGGAGCTGGTGATTTTTATCCACTTCTTAAGCATGGGGCTTAAACTCCCCGATATAATCTCAAGCACACATAAGTGCATTTAAGTGCAATGATGAATTTCATTTAAGCACATACATCATGTATTCACCCTTTTTAATAAAACATAGCACGCAAGAGAATATAGACATTAAGCTCTTATTCATTTTTCCTAACAGTGAGGCTTAAGCTTTCCCTGTATATTTCGATGCACGCATACTTGCAATAAAGTTCAAGGATGATAGTCATTTAAAAACATTCATCAAAAGTTCCTCCTTTCAAAATATTTCAACACGTAGCAAATATTGAACATTCCACACATAGTATAACATATTGCATTTCAATTTAAATGCATAGTAGCCAATCAAGGCTATACTCAAGGGTAATGCAATATGGATTCAAAGAGGATTACCCAACTCAAAACACGATGAGTGTGCATAAAATGAAAAACTCCCTCCAAGTCATGCAAATGTCCAAGTTTATGGACCATCATCAAAATATGGTATGTCCAATTAAAAGGATGATGCTTTACCAATTAGGTCCTGAGTGAAAGTGCATAACCCAACGAATTGGACCAAATGGTGTCCATAAACTAGTCCCTCCTAGGACTACATAATGAGTACATGTTTTTTGTTTACATTATGGTTTGGATTTGACATGTGCTTACCTATATAGTTATTTTGCATGTATTTTCAATAAAGGGTTAGAATAATAATTTTATTATGATTCACTCATCATTTCAAAAATGTCTAGGCATGCATTAAACTACCTATCCTAATACATGGTTTTATTTGTGGGAAAAATCTACAAAAATTTTAGTAGCATTTCAGCTATAAATTGAACATTTTCCCATTTTTTCCATATGCCAAAAGCCTGATAGATTCTTGAAAGCAATATAAAATAATCTGCATCATGTAGATACCATTCAGGTAAAGGCATGGGAGAACCTATATCCACTACCAGCATGCAATTCGCATCACTACATCAGCCATGTAGGTGGCATTCTAGATCAAGCATGCTTTCAGTAGATACATCAATAGATCAAATAAAATATAAACTACCCATACAAAGATATAATCATTTGGCAAGTAATGGATAGTGGCATTCAGCTTGAAGCAGTTATTATAATTAACTATACATCAAAAAGTTTAAACATCTCACAATATATGGATAGTAATTAGCAGTTCAAAAATAAATTCTTTGCTCTCCCTTAGTTATGCAGCCAAATAATTTTATATTCAATCAATAATATGTGGAATAACTAATATTTTCTAATATGGGAAGAGCTTATGAATTCCTTACACTAAATTTATCATTTTAAAAGGTTTTATCATTTAATGATGAGTTTATGATTTTACATTACGTACCATAAGATAGATTTCCTAAAACTCATTACTATGTGATGGGCAAATTATGCTATATTTAAGATTTTTATATTAAAACATATATAGCATTAGGAGTTATTTCCACAGATAATGCTTCTTTATCCATTTGAAGGGGATTCTATTTTAAACATGCTTATGAGATTTAAATTTAAGAATTGACGATTTTGTATAAGAATTATATAACCAATATTATCATATATTATTAAATCATAAATTAATAAATATATATATATATATATATATATATATATGTGTGTGTGTGTGTGTGTGTGTGTGTGCGTGCGTGTGTGTGCGCACACATGCGTGTGTGTTAATCTTATATTGGATATGATCACTAGACTCATGTATTGGCTAGATTTTCTTATGGTTCTTAGTATGATGATAGTGTATATTTAAATTTAGAATCTTTTAGCATTATACACTGTTTAGGCATTTAAAGCATTCTAACCTATTTATAACAGTTTCTGTTGACTCTATGAGTTCAATCCTGTTTTGATAATGACAAATCACTTGGCATTTGATCTGAGTATTAAGATTGTGAATCAGAACAATACTTAGCATGCACAGAAGGCTAGAAAGTCATGGAAGCAATGACGATTAAAGTATATACATATTGGCACAATCCATAGAACTAAAAGAGTAGAATGCACGGAAGGCTAGAAATTCATGGAAGCCTTGAAGATTAAAGTATGTACATCTTGGCGCAATCCATGGAACTAAAAGAGTAAAATAATGAAGATGCAAGCAGCAAGTTCAAGATCATAATGGGAATGGGTATTTAGGGTTTAATGTATTTACATATTTCATATGATTTAATTCGAAACTCAAAATATACCCTAGATTTACCTTAGGATTCCTTCATCTTATGAAAATCTTTAGGGGATATTTATGGACTTAGAGATTCTCTTTGAAACCCCAAAAAATATTTTATAAAAGAGCAAAGAAATAGAAAGAAAAAATAAATTTTTGAAACTAAAATGAAAAAAAAAAAACTAGAAAGCATTTTGTTCAAAAGACTGAAGTCTTTGCCTAGAATACTAAAGGGTCAACTTCAGAAGACTGAAGTTTAAGCTCAGTCGTCTGAAAAATTTCTTCAAAAGATCGAAGATTATATTCAGTCATCTGAAGATTTATTAGAGAAACAAAGAAACAGGAAGAAGCACATCAGAAGACTGAACCTTGACTTCAGTCATCTAAACCCGCAATTTTAGAAGTCTAACCCTAACTTCAGACATCTGACCTTGTGTCCAGTTCAATTTTTCAAAGTTTTAAGGAACTTCAATTGTCAAAACCTAAGACCTCAGATGTCTGAACCTGCGGGAAGTTTAAAATTTTGATTTTTAGTGAGAGAACACGTGAGTTATGCACTTGATCAACTTGATCCAATGGTCAAGACTTATCCTAAGGCCGAGATTACCTATATAATCAACCTATAAACCCTAGTGCCTCAACCTTTGTCATAAGATTGAGTGTATTGAACATTTAGTACAACTTGGGAGAGCATTGAACACACTGCTAATATTCTTGCTTGGAATTTCAAAACTTATGTGTCAAATATAAGCTAAGGATACATTGATTTTCAAAAGGCATCCTAGCGATTGTTGTGCATTCAACTTGGTATCGAGGTTTGGTAAATTGATCTGTTTGTTACTACTTTTTCTCAAAGAGTTTTTCATCTCAAAATCTATTATTAAATATAATTTGAGAGATTGATCTTGAGTGTACTTATATACATATAGATTGTTTTGACAAGATCACTACTTGAGAAAGGTTTTGCCAATGGTTAAATATTTTGATTCAAGTGTGTATTCATTTAAAGACTCAATACTTTCGATATTACAAAACCACTTGATTAAATATCCTTGGAGCCCATAACTATATATATTATTAAAGGATATTTTCTGAAAAATAGTATATTAGGTTTTTGATCTTTGGAACACATATGATATATATATATTTATACACAAAAATCATATTGTGTTTTGGATATTTGGAATAAAACTTATTGATCTAGATTTTTGGAGAAAAACTGAATTACATATTTGTATTAAGTTCATTTGGTAGGATTCAATATTTCAAGTAGAATAGTCATATTCTTTTAAACCAAAGTTTATTTAAAGATTCAACTTCACAAACTGTTTGATAGCAAGAACTTAGATCTTCATAATATTCAAGAAAGTTTTTTTTATAAGATCACATTCTGTATTCTTGCATCTAGAAAGTTGAACTAAAATCCTAAGTTCTCCAAAGCATTTACTTAAATAATTATTTTGGGAGATTGATCAAAGGGAAATTTTGTGAAGCATATCATTCATATAACGATTACATCGTTACATACATACCGAGCTTCAAGTTTTATCATATGGATATGTGTTAGGTTTTCCATTGTACTTACTAGCTTTGTTAAAAGTAATATTGAGTTGTTTTGCAAATTTAAAATTCTATATTGTAATCACGGTTCGGGTTGTGAACCGAGTGAGGAGGAAGCTATACCTTTAGTAAGCAGTGGATGTAAAGGAAGCTCCATACTGGTTAAAGGAGTAGGGATTTAGTGGAATCTTTGAGTGAGTTGCTCAAGGCGAGGACGTAGGCCGGGTTGGCTGAACCTCGTAAAAACTATGTTTGCCTTCTTTCTTCCTTTACTGATTTTAATTTCCACAACGCATTTCATTACCTATCTTATATGTGTGTATGTTGAATAACCCCACACACACTTGATAATTAATTGGGTAAAATAGAATTTGTTGAGATAATAATTTGAATCAATTTCAAACCTCTGCAATTAATTTGTTAAATATAAAAATAAGGATTAAGTGGTAAATAATCTTAAAGTTTTTTAAAAACACCCAATTCACCCCCCTCTTAGGATTACACCTGAATTAAAAGTTTCTAAGATCTCATTGACCTTATAGGTCATGCCCAGTTTTGATTATGAAAAATACTCATTGTTTCTAATGAGCATTTTAGATTTTGTGTAGGAACTTAAATAGACAGATCATAATGCACATGGAGAGAGTGAAGCTTAAAGACCAAATTTCTATTGAAGACCCAATTTCTTATGTTGTAATATAGTTCATTCATGTAAAGGGTCTGTAATAGTGATTAGGGCTTTTTGTATGTAATAATCACATACATCACATGCATGGTCAAATACGTAAGCTCATAATAAAAATGACCTTTGGTGTCTTCAAATTGGACCTAAAAAGACCCTACAACACTCACCCTTGCATTTATTTGTGATAGGCACTTGAATAGGGAATTTGTGAATCAAAACATGATTGAAATGCACACTTTGTGCACTTTCGGTCGACCGGCCCACGCAACTCATTCTGTCCTGGTCGACCAAACCTAGTCTAGGTCAACAAATTGACCTTGTTTTGGTAAATCGAACTATATAGTTCAATTTGCCCTTCGGTCGACTGAAACCTCCCAAGAGTCAATAGTTTGACTACTTGGTCGACCGAGCACAAAATAAACTCAAACGCTATGGTCAACCGAGCACAAAAAAAACTCAAATGCTCTAGTCAACTGAGGGTCCTCAAGAGAATTCCCAACGGTCTGGTCGACTGAATCACCTAGTTCAAATATCCCTCGTCGACTGAATCGCACAAGTTAGGAAAATCGCCTCTCCTCGTCAACCGACCCTAAAGTTCAAAGTTGGCCCGGTCGACCGAAAGGTTTCCTGGTCGACCAGGTCTCTCGGGTTGCTGTGAATTTTTACCATGGCTAATATTTTTAAACTAGGGTTAAAATGGCTAATACATCATTAAGCTTTTCTAATAATACCAGCCTTGTCCCTAATGGTAAAAATTCTTTGGGTGTCTATAAGTACCCCTTCATTTTGGAAAATTAGGAAGTTGATTAGCCTACTTGATCAATAAATTCTATCTCAAGTTCAAAAATCCTACTACTCAGTTTTATACTTCAATAACTCATACTTACCCTCTTTTATTGATCATACACTCTATAAGTTGATTGAGTGTTTATCTTCATAGGTTTGCTCCCCCATTTGTATTTGATTGATTCGATTTTAATGAGAGCTGAACCGGAGTATTCTTAGGGGGCTTTGTTCATAATCCTATCCTAAGAAGACTTGCCTAAGCTTATGAGTATTGCATTTGTGTTTTAATATCTTAGGAAGCTTGTATTTGTCTTTGTGTTGCAAATTTTTTTTCAAAACATACTCAAATATCTTGTGTGATTTATATTGATATATCTTTGATAAGATATTTGTGTTTGTAATATAGATCTTTGTTGCAATATCTATATGCATATCATTTGCTGAACATAAAGACTATACATCTTTTGCAAACCTAGCAAATACATTATCTACTATTTATGTGATTGATATATCATTCAGACTGATACATTTGAAACTTTCTTGACATCGTTGTGTGAATCTATTGATTGAATATCTTGTGATACAAAGATTGCTTGCTGATACTTTCACACACTCATTACACTGATAGAAAATACATTTGAGAGTTGAAATATTAGACCACACTAAGCCTACATATTAAATCATATTGTGGTGTATGTGACTGAGTATATATGGGTACACATCTACTTTACTTGAAATTATAATCACTGTACCATTTCATTTTTTAAGCAAAACTATTGTATACCAGGCATGGGCCTGAAGAGGGAAACTAGCCCTTTGAAATAGTCCCAGATTGGCTTAGACCCGGTTAGGAAAGCTAGGTGTGCCATCCTCTTAAGGCGTGTAGGTTGAGGTCAACCCTGCTAATTGACCTAGTTGTAAAGGTTAAGGTCAGCCATGTGCTAATCGACCTGGTTTGTATCGGTGCCGCTCAACCCTTAAGTGAGCCTTTAGTGGAACCCTCGGGCTTATAAGCTAGAGGTGGGGACATAGGCACAGTTGGACAAACCCCGATAACATATCGTGCATTTATTTATATTTCTGCACTTTCTATTTATCGCACGTATATGTTCCAGTGTGAATGATGCGTGTAATTTGAATTTCCATATATTTATCACCACATTAGAGATTGCTTATAAAGACCCTAGTTTATAATATCTTTCGAACATTTAGTCTTACCTAGGAGAAAAGCTTGAAAATTCCAATTCACCCCCCCTCTTGGGAATACACCAATTCTAACGATTGGTATCAGAGCCTCGTGGCATTGACTCAAACGTTTTTGCTAAAAGATCGATATGGCTCTCGTTGGTGTATCCCCATTCAGAGAGGAACAGTCACCTATCAGTCCCCATTATTTTGTGGTGTTAATTTCACCACTTGGAAAATTAGAATGAGAGTATTCTTAAAATCTATGAGTTGGAGGGCCTGGCAGGTGTTTGTCAAAGGAATTTGTATGCTAATAGAAAATCATATTAATTTGATGCATGCAAAATCATATGTTGTGGACATGTTATATCTTACTTTAGATCCTAATATTTGACTTGAGTTTGTGGCATGTCGGACTGCAAAGGACATATGGGATGAACTTATAAGAAAATATGAAGAGACCCAAGAGAAAGAGACCACTCCTCCAAATGCTTCGAGTTCAAAAGATCGGGAGGAGGTAAATCATAAGCATATAACATTTACAGTCAATGAGGTATGTGATTCTCATTCTATCTCTTTTGATGACTCTTGTTATGAATGTTGTTATATAACATATAGTGAATCCAATAATAAATCGATTGATGATTCCCGTGCTGAATGCTATGTTATGTCATATGTTAAATCATCTATTGGACATAATGATAATTTTGTTAAAATTGAATGTGATGATTCATCTGTAGATTCCTATAATATATTTTGTGATGAATCTTCAAATGTTTCTTGTGATGATAATGGTATGAATAAATGCAATGATTCATGTGTTTCTCAGTTTGATAAATCCTGTGATGAATCATTTGATGAGATGCCTTCATATGGAAAACTAAAAAAGACCTCATTTAATATGCATAGAATTCTAGTTGAGATATCAAAGGAGAAAACATTTTTGAAAAATGAATCGAAAGAATATCGGGCCACTCTAGAAAGGAGAGAATAGAGAAGGTTTTGAAAATAATTTGCTTAGAAAGAAAAATTGAAAATTATTCTAAAATGTTTTTCAAATCCTCAAGTGATAAAGATAACCTAAACAACCCCTTCAGACTTAAACAGAAAATTCTTTTCGAAAAGGGTTCAGGTTGCTTATATAAAACCAACAGTTTAGTCCCACTGAAGAAAAATGGAATAAATAAGCACAATCCTTTACGTATATTCAATAACTGCTTATTTTGAAAAAATTTGTGGCACGTATGGTTTAATTGCTTACTTAGAAGTGCCAGAGGCTTAGAAAAAGAAATAAAATGGATAATCAACAAAGCAAACCCCGTAGGACTTAAGGAAAAATGGATTCCAATTGAAATTTTATTCTAATTAATTTTTCCTTTATTCCTAGGTTTAGGGGTTGTGATGACTATAGGTTTGAGAAGTGATTGATGCTTAAAATGAAACTCTTAGTATACACACTCACTAAACAATCCTATTATACTAAGACATTTTATCCACTTCCAAATGGACTAGGCATCTTTGTTAGGAAAATATTTCTAAATGCTTAACACATGCTAACATGGAAATGACAAAGTTAAGCAATTGTTGTCCTTTGCACAAAATTAAGTGCTAGGGTTCTATCTTATATCATATATCACTATACCCTAAGCTCACCTGTGAATATGAAAAGCTCAAATCAAAATCAAGTCATCACTCTAGGGTTAAAGCACTAATGATCATAAATGACTAATTTATATATTGAGTGTTTCTCATAGCCATAACCAAATTAAAGGTATCCACTAGGGGATTGGTCCCTTTGAGTTTAAATTGTTAAATCTTTAGCCTTGGTTTATCTCATCCATAGGAAATTCTTACCAAACCACTATCATATTCGATGAGGTTTCACTCATTCCTTGGAATGTACCCTTGTTCTTCGATGTCATACTTTCTGAAGGATACTCCCCAATCACCAAAGAGCATTGTTCAAGAAAAGTCATATACTCCTTTGTGCTTGGTGCCAAAATAGTTAGGACTTAAACAAAAGTATAGTCAAAGTAATTGCAAAATTGGGAAGAAATCTACACTCAATATGTCAAATCTTGGTACGTGCTTCAATTGTGTAATATTTCTTCACCAAGATTCCCTAAGAATCATGTTTATGTTGTATCACATCAAACCTGAAATTAAGAGAGAACCTTGGATCAAAATAAAGCCAAATCAGTGAAATTCACTATGCTCAATCAATCGAGCATTGACTGAGTAAAAGCTTCCGATCGACTGAACGAGCATTGACTTTGACCTCAAGGTGGACTGAACCTTAGTGAACCTATCTACCCTGGTCAACTAAACTTGTCGGTTTTCCTTTGGTCAACCAAACATAGATACAGTCCTCCCTCTCGGTCGACCATCCATCAAAGTTCAAATTCACCTTGGTTGACCGAACATTGTTGGTGCATGAAGAACTTTAACCATCAGTTGATCGTACCTGCTTCTGGTTGACCAAACTGCGATATATATATATATATATATACTTTTACCTCGATTAAAGCTCATTTGGGCGAATATTTTGAAAGCCCTTTCACCTTCCCCCCCAAACATTGCCAAGAAAACTTTGATTTGAGCCTCACGTCCTTCATCCTACATTCATGGCATACCACAATGAGCACATTGAAGCCCATGACTTAGCGCACTATGAGGATGAATACTTCATATTAGAACTATCCAAGGTTTGATACATATAGGAGTTTCTTCCTAAGGAGGAAATACTGGGTAAGATCTTAGACTTGGACTTTATGAATCAATATTTTGCGAATACAATGGACATGTTTGAATATCAAGGCTGGAAAACTTTTATTTCCTATCAGCTAGGGGGTCACTACCCAGCGTACGATAGATTATATTATGCTAACCTGGGTAATGATGAAAATAGGTACTTCTCCCGAGTATTAAGGACTGATGTTTGTTTCGATGTACAGTACCTCTCAGAAGTCCTTAATATAGATCATGGAGATTTTGAGTGCCCAGATGTGGTAAATTCATGGATTCACGAACAAGAATTTATGGTTGCCACATTTTCAAACTTGACCTTATCTTATCCAAGCACGGCCAACCAAAACCATCCCCCACAGTATAGGCAGTTTACGTTAGAGGCTAGAGTTGTGCACCACTTGATCACTTATAATGTTTTGCCCAATGTAGAATCTAGAATGCATGTGTCTTTCCTAGACTGTTTTATTATGTAGTGTTTATTTGCCCGAAAGAAGTTAGATCTGCCCATCTTGATGGTTCGATGGATGATGGCCAAAACGATTGGCCACAGAATTATAATGTCGTACGGGGGAATCTTGAACAAGTTGTTTAGATCCATTGGAGTCACATGCTCAAATGTGGCTTTACTGAAGAGAAGAAGACCTGCTGATATTTTCTCTGGCATTACCCTGAGACTTATGGGGTATGAGTTGGTTGGCAACATCTGGTTGCCTTCTAAGGGTGCCACAGTATAGGGAGAGGTCCCCCAGGAGCCACCACAGCCTATGTAGCCATCAAATGTGGACCTAATGGCTACCATCACCAATTTTTTTGACTCATTTTGACAATTTTGAGAATCAGCCCAGTCAGACCTACGAGATTTGGCATCGTCATCCACTGCCCTTCATGAAAAATTTTGACTGTTCTCCATCTCTACTGCTAGTTGATTCATAGATTTAGGGAGGGCCATGACAGTCAGCTTCAGTGAGCTAAACGATCGTATTCAAGAGATGTAGGATGTGAGAGATAGGATGACCATGGACTTTGACTTTGATGCGAGCGACAGTGGCGATGGTGGTTATGATGGAGGGGAGTTCTAAATTGAGGAGAGCAGCCTACACATCATACTGTGCGAAGTTAATTCCTTTTATGTTATATCATCTGGTTTGTACATATATATATATATATATATATAACAACTTTTACTTTTTCTTTGTTTTATCATGACGATTACACACCATATGCAGATATTATCATATGTTACCTGTTTTGATTATGATCATATATATTTGGTAAAATTCAGGATTGCGTAAGCCTTTGAGCATAAATGACTATATTTCTAAAGTGCATGATTAGTATAGAATGCCTCCTGCATGGCGGATGCAATTGATGAAAATTGTCTACTGGTAGATTATAGATTCTCGTATGCCTTACTCTTGAGATACTATTTGCTTGAGAATCATTTTTGTGTAAGTAAATTTTGGGAAATGTCTTGTTTACTGTCGGCATGCTGTCGAATTTTCTGTAGACATTTGCCCAAATGATTGAAACATTTATGTGTGTGCAAAATCTAAATATTTTACTCTTGGTTCATTTGCATTGAAATTTTAAATTCTTTGGGGTTGATTGTGCATATATATTTAAAGTAATTGGTAATATTAAAATCATTAGGCTCTAAGAAACAAATATGTATTCTTAACTGTATATTGGTAACACTTTGTATTAGGTTGACATCTTCTCATCATACTATGTCGTGCAACAATACATGCTTGTTTTCGGACACCAAAATGATTATAATAAAATTCACCTTAAAATATTTTGACAGGATGAGTGAAAACCAAGTAAAAATTAAACCTCATCTTCACATAATCATCGGATATTTAAGGAGTCTCGAGTGAAATTTATAAGTCTAACTAAACTATAATTGTTGGTATTTCTCATTGGATTAGACTTTGTAAAGTGACTTTTGTCTATGCGTGCACGTTTCATATATCTATAGCATGCTCATATTGAATGTGATGAATATTGGTTATCATTTGTGATGCACAATTTCTTGTCCACTTCATGATCATGTTGAAATTTTATTTGCTTGTTGGACCATACTGAACTATTTGAGTAGTTGTGGATAAACTGTTAGGAAGTATTTAAACTCAAACAGATTACAACTATACAAGATTCATTTTGGAAATTCTGATTTACAAACGACACTCTGCCGAAATTTTTCTAAATCTTTCCAAATTTTTCATATATAACTGTCATTCCTACCCATTGCCTAGAATCTTAACTCAAATTGCCCTTTTTGCTATTGCCAAAAGGGGGAGATGAAAAGGGGCAAAAATAAAGGGGGTAAAAGACTTGGTTAAAAATAAGGTAGATGCATATTGATAGGGGGAGCCTTTATAGGCTTAAACCCATATTTTTGTTGATCGTATTTGTCATTATCAAAAAGGGGGAGAATGTTGACCTTATAGGTCACACCTGATTTTGATTATGACAAATACTCATTGTTTCTAATGAGTGTTTGAAACTTTGTGCTGCAACTTAAATTGACAGATCATAATGCACATGGAGAGAGTGAAGCTTAAAGACCAAATTTCTATTGAAGACCTAATTTCTTATGTTGTAATATAATTAATTCATGTAAAACGTCTGTAATTGTAGTTAGGGCTTTTTGTATGTAATATTCACACACATCAAATGCATGATCAAATACGCAAGCTTATAATACAAATGACCTTCGAATGACCTTAGGGTTTACCCTTCGGTCGACCTTCCATCGACCGAGACCAAATTCTTTCGGTGTCTTAAAATTGGACCTAAAAAGACCCTAGAACACTCACCCTTGCATTTATTTGTGATAGGTACTTGAATAGGGTGTTTGTGAATCAAAATAGGACCAGAATGCACACTTTGTGCACTTTCGGTTGACCAACCCATGCAGTTCATTCTTCCCCGGTCGATCGTACTCGGTCTAGGTCAACAAATTAACCTTGTCTCGGTCGACTGAACTATATAGTTCAATTAGCCCCCGGTCGGCCGAAACCTCCCAGAAGTCAATAGTTTGACTACCTAGTCGACTGAACACAAAACAAACTCCAACGCTCTAGTCGACCGAGGGTCCTCGAGAGATGTCCCAACAATCTGATCAACCGAATCACCCAGTTCAAATATCCCTGGTTGATCGAACCGCGCAAGTTGGGAAAATTGCCTCTCTTGGTCGATAGACCCTGAAGTTCAAAGTTGACTCGGTCGACCGAGCCATATGAACTTCATTCGATCGAAAGGTTTCTAGTCAACCAGGTCTATCGGGTTGCTACGAATTTTTACCATGGTTAATATTTTTAAAATAGGGTTATAATGGCAAATACATCATTAAACTTTTCTAATAATACCAGCTTTGTCCCTAACGGTAAAAACTCTTTGGGTGTCTATAAATACCCCTTCATTTGGGAAAATTAGGAACTTGATTAGCCTACTTGACCAATAAATTCTCTCTCAAGTTCAAAAATCCTACTACTCATTCTCATACTTCAATCACTCATACTTACCCTCTTTTATTGATCATACTCTCTATAAGTTGATTGAGTGTTTATCTTCATAGGTTTGCTCCCCCATTTGTATTTGATTAATTCGATTTTAACGAGAGTTGAACTGGAGTATTTTTAGGGGGCTTTGTTCATAAGCCTATCCTAAGAAGACTTGCCTAAGCTTCTAAGTATTGCATTTGTGTTGCAATATCTTATAAAGCTTGTATTTGTCTTTGTGTTGCAAAAACTTTTTCAAAACATACTCAAATATCTTGTGTGATTTATATTGATATATCTTTGATAAGATATTTTTCTTTTTGTAATATAGATCTTTGTTGCAATATCTATTTGCATATCATTTGCTGAATATAAAGACTATACATCTTTTGAAACCAAGCATATACATCATCTACTATTTACATGATTGATATATCCTTGAGACTGATACATTTGAAACTTGCTTGACATCGTCGTGTGAATCTATTGATTGAATATCTTGTGATACCAAGATTGCTTGTTGATACTCTTACACACTCATTACACTGATAGAAAATACATTTGAGAGTTGAAATATTATACCACATTGAGTGTACATATTAAATCATATTGTGGTGTATGTGACTGAGCATATGTGGATAGACGTCTACTTTACTTGAAAGCATAATCACTGTACCATTTAATTTATTGATAAAAAATATTGTATACTAGGCACGGGCCTGAAGAGGGAGACTAGCCCTTTAAAATAGTCCTAGATTGGCTTAGATCTAGTTAGGAAAGCTAGGTGGCCATCCTGTTAAGGCGTGTAGGTTGAGGTCAGCCCTGCTAATTGACCTGGTTGTAAAGGTTGAGGTCAGCCCTGTGCTAATTTACCTGATTTGTATCAGTGCCACTCCACCCTTAAGTGAGCCTTTAATGGAATCCTCAAGCTTAGGAGCTAGAGGCGGGGACGTAGGCACAGTTGGCCGAACCTCGATAACATATCGTGCATTTATTTATATTTCTGCACTTTCTATTTATCGCACATATATGTTCTGGTGTGAATAATGTGCATAATTTGAATTTCCATATATTTTATTAATCAATGCATTAGAGATTGCTTAGAAAGACCCTAGGTTGTAATATCCTGCTAACATTTAGTTCTACCTAGGAGAAAAGCTTGAAAATTCCAATTCATCCCCCCCCCCCCCGGTTTTTGGGAATACACCAATTCTAACAGATCTTATGAGTATTAATGAAATTTCTTTCTGAGTAAATCATAAGACAACATGCTAGCATTAGAAAAAACATCATGATTCATAAAATCTTTAACACAACTTATATCATAAAAATTATGACATAAATCATCTGAAAAAGTAGAAGAGGAAGATATATACCTTTCCATTTTACCTCTTCTTAAACGTTTAAGTTCAGACTAGCTTACTCCTCTCTTCAAAATTTTCTATTCCTCTAATATTTCTAAAATCCTTAGTGCTACTATAAAACACAATTCTTTTAGAGACGTTAGCAGCTAAGGCACCATATAAATATCTGCATGGCATTCAAATGATATGCATTAAAACCGTGTCATTCATTTTCAAATCATTTTCAAGTTTGGGAAACTTTGCATTTTAAAAACATTTTCAATGGGATATGAAAGACTTCGATAAACACTTTCCAAATCCTCCAATCATTTGATTTTACAAAAGCATTTTCAATAATCAAACGATAAAATCTACATAATATAAGTAGTAGAGGATTTGCAACGTATTGACCAAAAAATAGGGATACACCGAAAATGAGTCATTGCAATCTTTTTGCAAATAGCGGTTAAGCTTATTGCAACAAGACTCTGATACAAATTGTTGGAATTGGTGTGATCCCAAGAGAGGGTGAATTGGGTTTAAAAAATAATTTGGCCAAATAAAACATTTACTCTGATTCACCACATATCATATCCCATTCAGTATAATAACATGTATAAAAAATGATTAAGCTATAAGTGTGAACATACACTTGCAGCATATCTCGTTTAAGTAAAAGTGAGCATGCAAATAGTTATAACTGTAAATGAACAGGCATAGACATATAGAAATTAAGGTGCATAAAGTAAACAAGATAAGGGATAGAATGACACGCGAAATTTCTTATCAAGGTTTAGCCAAACCAGCCTACGTCCCCACCTTGGGCATACCCCTCAAGGATTGCACTATCCCTACTCACTTTAAAGGGCAGAGCCGAAGCCGTTACAACCTTTCCTTACGGGGCAAGGTAAACCCCAACTCAATTATAAGGTTGAGCCAAACTTGAATCACTTACGGGCTGAGACTCCCACTTCAATTTTCTGGGTTGAACCGACTCGGTCTTTCTTAGTGGGCTAAGATTCCCCAGTTCAATTTTGTGTTGAACCCAACTGATACATTAAAACCATTTTGTACATAAAACATGCTTCTAAAATGCAAGCAGAGATTTACATATTCAAGCTAAAAAATATGCACTCTCTAATGATATGTGTTATGCTCAGTAGAGTTAGGGTGCGTTTCTAAAGATGATTTTGCAATCTTTGAAAATAATGTACATGATAAAAAGCTTCAAAGATTTAAACCCTGCAAAAGATTTTCTCCAAACCAGAGAACCTAGGGTTTCGGTTTCAAATGATTTTGCACAACAAAAATGCCTATATAAATTACTCTTTTGTACAAAAGACTTACACATAAATGAAAGAGAGTTTTGGGGAGTAAAAGATTTTCCCCAAGAAAATATTTTTGCAATAAAAATGCGTTTTGGGGGAACAGTGATTAGGATAAAATTAGAGAGAAATGTTGGCTAATCAAAGTTTTAATCTAAGTTATGAAAGGTGTATTTATAACTTTTCTAAAAAATATGACCGTTGGGGACCTATTGGGAATTTTGGAAATGTTTTAATTGAGTTTAACCTTAATTACCGAAGTATAAATTTGCAAATCTAGAGGTTCGGTCGGCCAGTCCTTAGGGACAGTTGCCCAAACAGACAAATAGAAAAGTTGCTTTTTCAAGTTTGGGTTCCCTAGGAAAAGTTTGGGTCGCTAGGATAAGGTCATTTTCCAAAAGCTCGAGGTTTGGTCCCCTGGCGAATGGTTCGGTCTACCGAACATCATAATTCGATTGCTCTGGGGGATTTTAAGCAATAGGTTTGGGCGCCTGGGGACAATGGAAAAAGTGACTTTAGGAGTTCGGTCACTCGGTGACGTTTAGTTCAAAACTGGGACGATCACCCGAGCCTTAGTCAACGATTGACCTCCAGCTAGTTCGGTTGCCTGAACTATTTTAAGTTTCTAAGTTTGGTCGCTTGAAGCCCGATTTTTTACCTTAAATAATTTAAAATTTTTGTAAGATTTTGGCTTTTATGAAAATGTTTGTCTTCCAAAATTTTAGGTCTCATAAGGTCAATCTATGGCAAACTGAGTTAACCCAAAACATTTGACGTCGGTCGACCGTAAGGTCAGTCTACTTTCTTGAGCATAAAAACATGTCATGAAAATGCAGGCAATATTACAGACCAAAATAGTAAAATTAATACAATACAATTAAACTCAAATGTCTTCTTCTTCTCCTCTACTCTTTGACATCATGGAATACGCCAGTTTTAAGCTTCTAAGTCCTGTCTTGGCTTCCATGTTCTCTTGATCCTATGTGTGACCTAAGTTAAACATGTTCAACACTTAAACACACACATAAGAGACACTTGTGTTTGTGAGCAACAAAATAAAGATCAGACTCAAAAAGCCAACAATCTCTTTTTTTTTTTATGAAGGCAAACGCATAAGAGCAAAGCAGGTACAACCTGAAAAGGCTACATTTAATTTTAGCATTCAAGCACAAGCTTAGAAATTTGCCCCTATGTAATTTTCCCTCAAGAAATTTCCCCCTTCTGATCATAAACATTTTGTTCATAAAAATTCTTCCCCTTTTGGCATCAGCAGGAAGGATTAAGTAGGGTAAAAAACATTTGAATATTTAAAAACACACTTAGCCAGAGAATTCCCCCTTTTTGAAAAAAAAAAATTTCAATTTGTTTAGAAAATACTCTCCCTTTATGGTTCTAGCATTTATTTTTCATACAACACAATTAACGAACTAGTTATGCAACGCAACACTCTTAAGAAAATTTCATAACGTAAAATTTTTAGGACAGGATAACACGAGTAATGAAATCATTTAACACACAAGCAAGAAACAAATATATATTATGTGAAAGTTCATTTCTTGCAATTGAAATATATATATAAATGTATATATAAAATATATATCTCCCCTTATGATTTTCGATAAGTCCTAGGGGGCAATGCTCGCTGAAAAGGAAACTTTAATATAAAGTTCAAGCAAACATCATTTTCCTAGTCAGGCATTTGAGCACGATTCAGAATATGACCAGAAAAATACAATCTTATGGATCCAGAGAAATATTATGATAATTTTAAAACAAGGACCACATGGCAAACCTAAGACACTATGGCCAAGAAATATTTTAATTCATAAAATTTCAATATAAGCATCACATTTAAGCGTATGCCACAATAAATTTTGGACAGATCTAAGCCTACAATGTCGGTGAGCATAACAAGGTAGACAGTCATTTCCAGATGCTCTCTCTATCAATCTGACTAAGTGCTTAGATACTGATAGCTACTTATACTGATATTAATTATGAGAATTATTTAAATGTTAAACACAATATAAGTACTGGAACAAATCTGACTCAAAAAGTAAAAACAATAGTAGTATGAGTCCATGGAGCTGGTGATTTTTATCCTTTTCTTAAGGATGGGGCTTAAACTCCCTTGTATAGTCTCAAGCACACATAAATGCATTTAAGTGCAAGGATGAATTTCATTTAAGCACATCCCTCATATGTTCACCCTTCTCAACAAAACTTAGCATGCAATAGAATATAGACAATAAGCTCTTATTCTTTTTTCCAAATAGTGGGGTTTAAGCTCCCCCTATATATTTGCATACCCGCATACTTGCAATAAAGTTCAAAGATGATAGTCATTTAAAAACATCCATCAAAAGTTCATCCTTTCAAAATATTTTAGCATGTAGCAAATATTTAACATTTAGCACATAGCATGACATATTGCATTTAAATTTAAATGCACAATAGCCAATCAAGGCTATACTCAAGGGTAATGCAATAGGGGTTCAAAGAGGATTATACAACTCAAAACCTAATGAGTGTGTGTAAAATGAAAAACACCCCCCAAGACATGCAGTTGTCCAAGTTTATGGACCATCATCAAAATATGATATGTTCAATTAAAAGGACGATGCTTTACAATTTGGGTCCTAAGTGAAAGTGCATAACACAATGAATTGGACCAAATGGTGTCCATGAACTAGTCTCTCCTAGGATGACAGAATGAGTACATGTTTTTGATTTATATCGTGGTTTCGATTTGACGTGTACTCTCCTATATAGTTATTTTGCATGCATTTTCGAAGCAGTTATTATAACTAACTATCCATTAAAGACATTAAACATCTCACTATATACTGATAGTAATTAGCAGTTCAAAAATAAAATCTTTGCTCCCCCTCAGTTATGCATCCAAATAATATTATATCCAATCAATAATATTTTTCATAACTAATATTTTCTAATATTGGAAGAGCTTATGAATTCCTTAGACTAAATTTATCGCTCAATGATGAGTTTAGGATTTTACATTACATACCATAAGATAGATTTCCTAAAAATCATTACTAGGTGATGGACAAATTATGCTATATTTAAGAATTTTATATTAAAGCATATATAGCATTAAGAGTTATTTCCACAAATAAAGTTTCTTTGTCCATTTGAAGGGGATTCTATTTTAAACATGCTTATGAGATTTAAATTTAAGAATTGACCGTTTCGTGTAAGCATGATATAGCCAATATTATCCAATCATAATGATATATATATATATATATACATGTTAATCTTAGATTGGATATGACCACTAAGACTCATGTATTGGCTAGACTTTTCTAGGGTTCTTAGTATGATTATAGTGAATATTATAATTTAGAATTTTTTTCGCATTATACACTATTTAGGCATTTAAAGCATTCTAACCCTATTTACAATAGTTTCTAAAATATTATGAGTATTAATGAAATTTCTTTTTGAGCAACTCAAAAGACAACATGCTAGCATTACAAAATGCATCATGATTCATAAAAGATTTAATATAACATATATCATACAAATCATGACGTAAATCATTCAAAAAAGTAGAAGAGGAAGATATATACCTTTCCATTTTACTCCTTCTTAAAAGTTTAAGTTCGGACTAACTTGCTCTTCTCTATCAAATTTTCTTTTCCTTTAATATTCCCAAAATCCTTAGCGCTACTATAAAACATAATTCTTTTAGAGACATTGGAAGCTACAGAACCATATAAATATATGCATGGCATTCAAATGATATGCATTAAAACTGTGTTATGCATTTTTCAAATCATTTTCAGGTTTGGGAAACTTTGCATTTTAAAAACATTTTCAATGGGATATGAAAGAATTCAATAAACGCATTCCAAATCCTCCAATCATTTGATTTTACAAAAGCCTTTTCAATAATCAAACGATAAAAACTACATGTTGGCCTTACTAGGTTTGATACTCCATTTTGATGCTAACAAACAAGTAGGATTTAACATGATTTAGTTGAGTGTTGTGTTTTCTCAGGATTTCATATTGAAGGTACTCATGTAGCATGAATCAATAACTGATAGCATGGATCAAAGTCTGAAGACCATAAGAGCATGATGACTAAAGAAGAACAACATGAGAGCTCAAAGTTCAGAATATTCTACAAGATCAGAGATTAGCAACAAAGAAAGTTCAGAACAAAGGAGAATTTTTGAGAAAATAGGACAAGTCTCTGTAAGTACTTTAAGTTTATTCAAGTATGAAGTTTTCATTTTGAAGCTCATTAAAGAAAGAGACTTAGAGACTGTTGACTCTACGAGTCCAATCTTGTTTTGATAATGACAAATCACTTGGTATTTGATCTATGCGTTGAGTTTGTGAGCGAGACCTATTTTAAGCATGCACAGAAAGATAATGAGTCATGAAAGCCATAAAGTAAAGTTGATATATTTTGGAAAGCATCATGGAACTCAAACAGTACGAAAATCAAGATGCAAGCGGCAAAGTTCAAGAACATCTTGGGAATGGGTATTTAGAACTCATGTACTTACATTGTCATATGATTTAAATTGAGGCTCAACATAACTTAGAATGATTTTAGGATTCATGCATTTTATGTACATCATTAGGGAACTTACATAGACTTAGAAATGTTTTTAAAATCATGAAAAACTTGTTTTATAAAAGACCCAAGTAAAGAAGCAAAGCAGAATTTAAAACTGGAAATGAATAATTGTGAAAAAGGGGACTTCGGCGGCCTGAACTCAACCTCGGTCGCCTGAAGAATTTCTTCGGTTGCCTAAAGATTAAGTTCGGTAGCCTTAAGAATTAAGTGGGAAACACAGAACCTGGCAGAGGTACTTCGATCACCTGACCCTGGAACTTCAAGCGCCTGAAGTCACCACTTCAGGAGCTTGAACCCTACTTCGGTTGCCTGAAGTCGCGGAAAAGTCTAAAAATCAAATTTTTATTAAAAGAACTCGCGAGCTATTTTATTGATCCAATGACTGAGATCAATCCTAAGGGTAATATACTATATATTCTAAATATCTAAACTCTAGAAAAGAAGTGAGACACACAAGAAAGAGAATAACACACCTTGTTGAAAGAAGATTGAAAATTTGCTCCTAGTGCTATACGATTGCCTACACTTCTATCTCTAATCTTCAAGCTTGGGCAAATCAACTCAAATTCTCAGAGGGAACTTGTTTACTCAACTGTACTTCAATCTAGTATTGAGGTTTCATCTTTCAAGCTATTATTCTTTAGAACTTCTCATCTCATCTCATTACGTGTTTTTTTTTTTTTTTGAATATCATTAGAAAAGTTTTGATCTTGGGTGTGCGTAAACCTATAAAAATTGGTTGTTGAAAAGATCATTTCTTGAGAACAATTTTTTTTTTATCAGCTGATTCGTTTTTTATTCAAGGGTATATAAATATACATATATATTGTTCATAGACCTTATTATTGAAAAACCTATTTTAATTAAAAGATTGATATTGAAAGTGCCTTTAAATATACATCGTTATTCTAAATAAGATCATTATTTGATTTAGAGTGTGTGATTGATTGAAAGGTTTGATTCAAGTGTGTGTTTGCAAAAGGATCTATATTTTAGATATATTAACACTTGATTAGATATCCTTGAAACTTATAACTATACATGTTATTGAGGTATATTTTCTGAAAAATAATATACTCAGTCTGTGATTGAATACTTGAAATAAAACTTTTTAATTTTGATCGAGTTAATATTCAAGACAAAGTTTTTGTTAACAAGTTCACATCAAACATACTTGTGCATTTTTGCAAAGTGAACCAAGAACCCTAGTTCACTCTAAAACATTTTGAATATATTTTTACTTGGGAGTTTTGGTTAAATAGGGATTTGTGTGTTGAAGCATATCATACATAAAACGATTGTATCGTTTTCACACATTCATGAGCTTCAAGTTATATCATATGTTAATGTATTAGGATTTTCAATTGTACTCACTAGCTTTTGTTAGAAGCATTGTTTTGAGTGTTGATTTTCATATTCTATTGTATACACGGTTCGGTTTGTGAACCGGTGTGTGAGGAGAGAGTTGTATCTCTTGTAAGCAGTGGAGTAGGAGGAAGTTGTGCCTCTTGTAAGTAGCGGATTGTAAGAGAAGCTCCGTCCCAATTTAAGGAGTAGGGTTTTAGTGAATCCTTGAGTGGTTGCTCAAGGTGAGGACGTAGGCCAAGTCGGCTGAACCTCGTAAAACTGTGTTTGTCTTCTCTCTTCCCTTCACTCTTTATTTTCAACATTGCATTTAAATTGTGTATATTGCATGCATAGGTAGGATAGTCTTACACTTAAGCAATTAAGTAACAAGAATTTATTGGTAAATATAAAAGAAGGGGCTAAGCGGTAATTAAGTGTCAAAGATTTTTTTAAATACCCAATTCACAATCCACAACCATATACCAACAAAGATTTTATACTTTCAAGATCTCTCTCATATTCTTCAAGCTTTAAAATATCATCTTAAAATCCATGCTTTAAGCTTCATATGATCAACCTTCTTTGAAATATAAGTATTTTGCACATTCTCTTTCTTAAACCCTGAAATGTCATTACTCAACCAAATATGTTATATTACTCTTGTTTGTTAGCATTAAAATAAGATGTTAAGTCTTGTACAGCCAATACCTTGGGAGCTCGTTAACCTATTTTTCTACTTGATTATATTTAGAAGATGTTTCCTTAACTACATTGCTCTTATTTGAATTATTTTCAATAAATAGTTTTGTTAATTCCCTACTTATCTCAATTTCATCCTCATCTGGCTTTTTAGAGAAGGGATTGGACTCATCAAACACTACATGGATTGATTCAATTATAGTGAACGTTCTTTTGTTATATACATTGTAGGATTTACTATCTAAGGCATAACCTAGAAAGATACCTTCATTTGATTTGGTGTCAAATTTTCTTAAGTGTTCATTATCTCGATGAATAAAACATTTGCAGCCAAAGACATGGAAATAGGAAATATTTGGTCTATGGCCATTCCACAATTCATAAGGAGTTTTACTTAGAGTGGGTCTAATTAGAACTCTATTCAATACATAGCAGGCGGTGTTGATTGCCTCGACCCAACTTAGGTAATTTATGTTCGTTAAGCATAGTTCTAGCTAGTTTCTGTAAAGATTTATTCTTTCACTCAATTACCCCATTTTTTTATGGAGTCCTAGGTTCTGAAAAGCTATGAGATATACCCTCTACGTCACAGTAGTTTTCTATACCTCCATTTTAAAATTTTTGTTTTCTTATCACTTCTAATGTGTGTTATTTTGTATCCCTTTTCAATTTGGATTATTTTTCTAAGTTTAGTAAATTGTTCACAAGTTTCATCTTTATGATCAAAAATAGTACCCATGTGAACCTAGAATAATCATCGACAATGACAAAAGCATATAATTTAGCACCTAGACTTTGAGTTGGATTAAAAACAAATCGATCTAGGTGCAACATTTGAAGTGGTATAGTGATGGAGATAGTTTTCTTCTTCTTAAAGTTAAATTTTATTTGTTTTCCTAATTGACTTGCATCACATATTTTATCTTTAGCAAATTTTGTCTTAGGTAATCCCTTAACTAATTCTCCTTTTACTAGTTTAGTTAAAAAGTCCACGTTTGCATGTCCTAATTTCCTACGTCATAGCCATCTAGCTTCATTTATAGCAGAAAAGCAAGTTACATGTTGAGAAGCAAGATCATCAAAGCTAGTGGTGTAGACATTTTCATGACGATCAACAGTAAACAATAATTTGTTTTTTGATTTGTTCTCTACAGTGCATTTTTCATGTTCAAAAGTAACTCTATAACCTTTATCACACAATTGACTTATACTCAACAGATTATGTTTTAGATTATCAACTAATAACACATTATCAAAAACAAGGGAAGGTTCCATACCAACCTTACCAACTCCAATAATTCTACCTTTTGCATTGTCGCCGAAGGATACGAATCCTCCATCCTTAGGTCTGATGGATGCAAACTTGGCTTTATCTTCGGCCATGTGTTGAGAGCATCCACTATCGATATACCATCTATCCTTTGAATAGGATAATCTCAAGCACACCTACAATGGACACTCAATTGACTAATTGTGGTACCCATATTTTATTTGGTCCATGGGGGTTAGTGCTAGACTCTCCTTTGACTTTCCAAACCTTCTTAATTTTAATATTTATTTTTTAATGGACAATCAAATTTTATGTAACCTAACCTCTTACATTTGAAATATGTAATATATCTATAATACTCTTTAGTTGGAACATAAAATTTTAACTCTCTTACAAAGTAACCCATGTAAAGGTGTTTTTGTTTAAAGTTTTCCTTCCATTAAAACCAAGACCTTCCTTATCTAGAGAATTTCTTTAAGATCCAAGGAGTCTTTCAAAATTATTTGGACCCTCTACGAATTCATAAATAATTTTAAATTTATCTTCCAAATTTCTTTCTAACTTCTCAATTTTCAAATCCTTGCCTTTTATTAAAGAAGTATGAGAGTCAGTTTGTCTTTTCAAAAACTTTGAAAATTCCTTTAGCATTAATTTCATATTAGAATCTTTCTTTGTCATTTTCTCAAACATTTTAAGAGAATACATAAATTTTTGTTGCAATTCGCCATAGGACATCATGCTATCAACATTATGAGAGTCATTAGAGTAATATGATGAAGCTGAACAAAAAGATTGTACAATGTCGTCTTCATGAGCCATCTGATATAGATTTGCAATCTGGTCATCACTAGATTCAGCGTTTGAACTATAGGTACTATGAGTGTCCCAACCGACCTTTAGTGCCTTCTTCTTCTTTTTAGACACCTTCTTTAGTTGTGGACATTTTGGCTTGATGTGCCCAACTTCTTTGTAGTTGTTGCATGTAGGAGGATCATCCTTTTCCTTCCCTCTTCTTGACTCTCTTTTTTCTGTTTTTGAGTTCTAAAATTTTCTAGTATACTTCCTATTCCTTTTCAGAAACTTTCCAAACATCTTAGTTAGAAGAGCCACGTTATGTTCTGATTCTAAACAACTCTCTTCACTAGAATTCCTGGAAAATGCTTTGAGGGCCATTACTTTCTTAGTTTTATTCTACTCACTCAATCTTTCATTTATTGTCAGCTTGTCTGTGATGAGCGATCTGATCAACTCATCTAGTGTCATTGCTTTGATATTTCATCCTTCTGCTATGGTTCTAGCTTTTGCCTCCCAGACTGGTAGTATTCCCCTAAGAATTTTCCTAATCATTTCATAAGTGGGGTAAGTTTTACCAAGAGCATGCAATGAATCTGTGATGTGAGTGAATCTGGTGTACATGGATTGGATTGATTCACTAGATGACATTTTAAAGGCTTTGTATTCACTTGTTAGCATGTCTATTCTATTAT
Organism: Malania oleifera; assembly: GCF_029873635.1. Taxonomy (NCBI): domain Eukaryota; kingdom Viridiplantae; phylum Streptophyta; class Magnoliopsida; order Santalales; family Ximeniaceae; genus Malania; species Malania oleifera. Next base: position 76,503,149 of record NC_080419.1, on the reverse strand, counting down.
CTTTTACATCTTTTGCGCCTTCATATGTGACTTCTAATTTATCCCATATTTCTTTAGTAGTTGTGTATGCCATGACCCTATTAAATTCATTTATGTCTAAGGCACAATAAAGTAGATTCATTGCAGTAGCATCTATTTGAAGAGCTTTCATGTCCTTATCCATGTATTCATCTTCAGTTTTAGGTATATTTTCTTTATCCACAATTTTCATAGGAATATGATTTCCTCTATAAACAACTTTCCATACTTTCCAATCAACATTTTGAAGAAAGATTTGCATTCTTTATTTCCAATAAGTGTAGTTAACACCACAAAAGAATGGTGGTTGTTTGGATGAGTGTCCCTCACGAATGAGGTAACACTGATGTATGTCATCGTGATCTTTTACAAAAAGAATGTTTAAGTCTAGTGTAATCTCGCCCTGATACCAAATGTTAATTTAGGTATAATCCCAAGAGGAAGGTGAATTGGGTATTTTAAAATTTGTGTGACTTAAGTTTTAGTTTTGAAAGACTTACAACCATACACGTACAACTTAAATGACAAGAAAATTAGTATTTCTAAACTTATCAATTTTAATGTGTGATTTTATTAACCAATCAATCTTACCCAATTACTTTACTGACGTACTAAATAGTTAACACACACACAACAACCACATAATTAAGTGCAAGTGAAAATTAAAAGAGTTAAGGGAAAGAGGGATGTAAACTCATATTTTTATGAGGTTCAGCCACCTCAGCCTATGTCCTCGCATTGAGCAACCCACTCAAGGATTCTGCTAATCCTACTCCTTTAACTGGGATTTAGCTTCCCGTTACATTCCACTGCTTACAAGATGTTTAGCTTCCTCCTCACTCTGGTTCATAACCCGAACCGTCAATACAATAAAATGATTACAATTTTTTGCAAACTCAAATGTTTCACATCAAGCTAATGAGTACAATTGAAATCCTAATACATACTCAAATGATATAACTCGAAGCTCGGTTGAATGTACGTACTATGTTTGATGAAATCTTTAGTAATAACAATTCAATGAGCTCTGTATAAGAAAAGATGTATAACAAATATATTCCAAAGATCTAATCCAACTATATGATCTTTATAAAAATATATGTAAGACAATTTTTCTCCAAAGAACTAAATCAAATCAATTTTACGATAAAGAAACTAAGATACAATCTTTGAATAAAATATAAATGTGAATGTTTTCAAAGATTGAAGCTTTAATAAACCCTTTAAAAATATCTTCAAGCAATATATATATATGAACAACACATGTTCTTGCTCCCAAAATATATAACAATATGATTGTGAGAGTATAAGCACTTTGAAAATAACGATCTATATATCAAAAATAATACTAGGTTTAACAAACCTCAAAGCACGATCTTGCTTACAAAAATATGAGTGAAAGAACCTTTGATCCTAAGAGTAATGAATACCAAAAAATCTGAATACAGTAGTGCGTAGGCAAAAGGTTCAAGCATAGCAAAAATCTTTCGTTCTTGTTCTCTTATAGCTCTTGTTGTTCTACTCTTTGAAATTCTTACCAAAAAACTAAGGTTTTAGGCTATAATATATATGCATGGTTAGTTGATGGGTGCATCTTGATCGTTGGATCAATTTAGGTATATTTTTGTTAATAAAAATTTTTCCCGTTGTGCACTGGAGCGTTGTTTTGCCCGACGGAGTCATCGATGAGCGCACATGTTCGTCAATGAGTGTTCTATACTTGTTTGTTGATGAGAGCATGGGTTTGTCGTTGAGTGGCCTGTCTAAAATTTTAGAGGTCTCGGTATTTTCTTGTCGATGAGAACAAAACATTCATCGTTGAGTGGCCTTTACGTGTTCATCGACGAAGCCAAGGATTCATCGACAAGCTACCTTATTTTCAGCCCAATTCAACCTAGGATAAGTGAATGTGAATTTTCATAAAATGCATGTATCCTAAGGTCCATCTATTTTTTATTTTGAGCTCCCATCTATATCATATAAGATATGTAAATACAAGCAATACTAAATACCCATTACACTTAAAAACAAAACTTGAAGTTTCTTTATCCTTCAACTCTTCTAATTTCATGAAGTGTGTCAGGTTGTATTTCCTTTGTGTTCCTCGTGGCTTCCATGACATCCTTACCTTCCATGCATGCTAAGTAATGATCTCGTATCTCAATGCACATGAAAGATACTAAGTGATTTGTTGTTATCAAAACTGGATTGGACTCATAGAGTCAACACAGGATATTCATACTATCGTCGTCTCAAGACAATAATGAGTTTTTTAAATGAAAAATCTTGCTTGTTTAAGCAACCACACTCAACCATGAAGTTCTAGTCCGATGCAATTAGTTTTGACCAGTCACAACATATGGTTGATTCAAAATGAAAAATGCTTCTAAATACTCTTCTGAACTTTTTATTAAGTGTGCCATTTATAATCCCTTAAAAGCTTTCAATACATGATCATATTAGAAGCTTCTACTAAGGAATTCAAATTTTCATTAACTGAAAGTATAAAAATCTTCCTTACTCGATCTATGAAAAATTCCTTAGTCAATGTTAATATAAGAGCATTGATCAAGAACAATTCAGATACTCCTAAGTGATCATTACCTAAATGATTAGAACATGCTTATCATGCTTAATCAACAAACATGAAGATATTAGGCTTATTTTTTACAAAATTCCATACTCCCCATTTAGCCCCCAGCTTTTTATTAAGCACTTGGTAAATCTCTATATAGGGCAACTACTGGTTTTTCACTCTAAAACAAAGATAATTATTCTGCCCTTAGAACCTAGAAAATTTATCTTGTGCAAATCAAAGTTGAAATGGGTCAAGAGAATTTTGGAGATTAGTTTCTAGGCTTATTGATGACATAATTATTGGAACTAAATGAATATGAAAATGGTAGTGTTGGATGCAACCAAGCAAAATTGGATTGCACAAGGTTTCAATTAAGATGGAAGCATTGAATTCAAAGAAACATATGCACTAATAGCTAATTTGGAAAGCCATTTGAAATTTGGCCATTCATATGCAAAAAGAGATTTAGATCAAAAAGGAGAGAATTTGAAGTAAATCAAGCCTATTAAATGTTAAGGAAAGTGGTTGAAGAGATTTGGTTGATTACCTTAAGTATTCCAAGTTAAATCTAAGTAATTGGAAAAGTTCACGACATTCAAGTGACTGAAATCCCTAGTCCAGTTGACCAAACGTTTACTATGTTAGGCATTTTTCAAAAATTCAGGACATTTAGGCAACTGAACGACTTGTTCAGTCGACGGAATCCATTATGACTTCAGAAATTGGTCCTTCCCTCTTTATTTCCTCAACTCCATCAAATTGCCTGAACATTGAAATCTTAATATGATTTTTCTAAATTTGAGAAAATTAGTTAAAGAAAACAAATGATGTGGTTAAATTTAGAAAGTCTTAAAAATGGTGCATCACATTACAACATAGCAAGTCTTCCTTGCAAAGTTCGACCCATTTATTGGGATTGGTTTAATTCCCATGAAACGCTCCAACTGATAAACGGGAAACCCAAAACCAAGGATTGTAAGAATTAGTTACTATTGGACTAACATGGAGACCATTTTCATTGATTATATAAGAAAATGTTTTAGGTTTCAAACTTTTTGTTAAATGCAAATAATTATAAGAAACCTTTTAATGATAGGGAGAACTGAATGCTAAATAAAGTTAAGAAAAATGGAGATCTTATTTTAAGATAAAATGGGGGAGAATTTTGAACAAAAACGCAAAATAAATTATCTAAGATCAAAAAAGGGAGACAGTAAATCAAAATGCCAAAAGAATGAGAACTTAATCTTAAAAGGAGAATGAGCTTGATCTTAAGGAGAATATGCATGATTACGCGCCGAAACTGCGTAATTGGACGTTTAACCCGGACTTTACGGTTTATATTTTTAATTAAATGTCCCAATTTGTTCAATATTTTAATAAAGTACTAAAATTATCATTCTTGAACTTTATTACACTATTTATAAAGTTTTGGTAATTTTTTGTCGCAGGAAAATTCCCGGGAATCAAAACCGACACCTGTTCGTATTTTATGTATAACTTTCCCGTACGAGCTCCGATCGAGACGATTCAAATTTTTGGAGAAAGAGGAAAGGATCATCTACAACTTTCATGTTTTGCATTTATTGAGATATGGGTTCCAGAAGAGCATAATTTGCGACGAACAAAGAACAAATAAAAAGAAAAAAATTAAAAAAATTGGATAGTCGATGTGACCCGGCCATGCATAGCCGGGTGGGGTTGGCTAATTGGGTAGGTCTTCTTTCTTTCTCTTTTTAAACCTCTCCTTCAGTGCAGCCTCTCTGGTCACGCTGCCTCTGTTTTTCTTCTTCTTCTTCTTCTCCTTTTTCTTCTTCTTCTTCTCTTCTCCTTACTTTTCTTTGCTGTTTTTGTCTTCTCTTTTGGTATTTTCTTTTAGCCTTTCTATCTCCCATTATTTCTCTTCTTCTTTTTCCTTCTTCTTCTTCTCCTTTCCCATCTTCTTCCTCCTCTGTTTTCCTGCTAAAACTCCCTCTACTTTAGCCAAACCCGAGAGCCTTCCCTGCTGTCCCCTGCTAGTCCACCATCATTCGAGGCCAGCACCACCAACTGCTGTAGGAATTTCATACGAACACAGCAGCAGCCTTCATCACTGCCAACTCGAGAACCTACAGCCACCGAGAAGCCTTTCAGCACAGCAGCAACACCACACAGCAGCAGCCTTCTCGTCCAAAACTAGCAACCCGTGAGCATCCAACACACAGCAGCAACAGCCCCAGCTCCATGATTTGCTGCTGCAACCTCCACACACTCAAAGCCTCAGCCAGCTCCTCCACAGCAGACCCGAAGCATTCCATGGCAGCCATGCTCTGTTTTTCCTCTCTCTCCCTCTATTTTATTTTAGTTTATTATTTGTTTGGTTGTTCTTATTTCTTCCATTCTCCTTCAATGTTTAGTTGTTTTTTTTATTCCAAGTAAAGTTTAAGTCAAATTGTTATTGTTTAGGGAATTTAAATTCTTTGTTTTATTGAGTATTATGTTTCCATTAAAGTTATTTTTTGTTGGTTTTGTTTTTTCATGTTTGAGTATGTTAAGTTTGATTTCTTGAATAAAATACAAAAAGAAAAAAAAAATTGTCTTTATTTTAGAAAGTAATTTAGTGCCTTTCTTTCGTAAAATTTGATTTTTGATTGAAGTTTGGTTTAATTTAGGTTCGGTTTTTATTAGAGTTTATGTTTTTATTTATCGTATTCTGTTATCGGTTAAATCATTAATAGTTTATTTTAGTTTGAGTTTTTAATTCGTGTTAAAGGTTCGGTTTTTATTGCGCGTGTGTGTGTTTGGTTTAGCTTCTATTGTGTGTTTTTAATTCCATGTTCTAGGTTACCATCCTTAATTAATGCGTGCTTTGATGTTTCCTTGAGTAGGTTAGGGTTTCTCGTTTTTATTCTTTAGTTCAATACATGTTAGTTTTAGGACTTTAATTTGCATGCTATTTAATTTGTTAATAGTAAAATCAAACAATTTTGAAAATCCGAATCTGAACCAAGTTCAGTGCATTTTTAATTTTGATTGGGAGAACGTAAAATCTGATATTAAAATGCATTCCCTGAGGAGACGATCTAGCCCTTGGGCTTAATATTACACGACGTAACTCCTATACTTAGGATAACTTCCGAGCTGCTAATTTTTCGAGTGAGTCAAGTTTTTGGCGCCGTTGCCGGGGAATGTCATTCTTAGTCTCAATTTTGCGTTTTTCCCGTCATTTTTATTAGTTTTATGAAAAAAGAAAAAAAAATAGAAAACAAAAACAAAATTTTTTTTTTTTGAGTTTTGAAAAATGGCTGCACCTGCACCGCGCACGATAATGGATTTTTTGCAGCTTGAATATGCCCCTGCATCCCCTTCCACTGTTTTGCCCTATGACGAGCTTAATTTCATGATGCTGCGCGGGAGGACGTCATTGCTACCCGAGTTTTACGGGATGGAATCTGAGTGCCCATATCAGCACTTAACAGAGTTTGAATTAATCTACAACATGTTTTTCTCTCATGCTAGAGCTGACGAATCTACTAGACTGAATTTATTTCTTGCTACTTTACAGGATAGGGCACTGATTTGGTTTCATTCTATGAGACCCTATTCTATCACTAATTGGACTGATATGGAGCGTGAATTCCTGCATGCGTTTTGTCCCTTACAGAAAACTCAATTTTTGCAGGCACAGATTCTTAATTTTGTGCAACATGATGATGAGACATTTGGGGCTTGCTGGGAACGATTCAAGGATCTACTACGCACTTGTCCACATCACAGGTTCGTCTCATGGAGGTTAGCTGATTATTTTTATATTGCTCTTACCCTTGATTGCAAGTGTTTTGTCCAGACTATGTCTAATGGAGAGCCCGTTAGCGAGGATCCAGATCAGGTATTATCATTCTTTGATTACTTAGCTGACAATATCCCACAGTGCAACACACGATATACTCAGGCACCCATGACTGCACACCCTATCAGCACAATCGGTGGTGGTGATGCATATGAACCACCAAACTGCCCAAACAACCCTCCGCCTCAATAATAGCCACAACAGATCTCTCCGAGCTGTACGTCGTCAGACCTTTTGGGGGATAGTATAACACAGATGGCGAACATGCTCCAGCAGTTCATGCAAACTCAAGTTGATCATAATAATGAATTGCTAGATACCATTAATGCGATAAGCATGCAGTTGGACATCTTAGAAAACGAAGAATTGCCCGTGGAACCTCAGCCTAGTCCTCAAGAGTACCAGCAGCTACACCAACAAATGCACGATGTTTCTCTAGAGATAGTAGAGACCACCACCACTTCGAGAAGCGAGAAAGAATTTCCCCAACCTTAGATGCTCATCGTCGAACAACCAGTTGTCCCAGCACTAGAAGTCATGGCTGAACCAGAAGAGATCAAAGAAAAATCAGAGGAAACAGGGCCAAAAGCAGAGCATTTAGTTGATGATGAGACTGATACTCATACGGAGTACCAACTTGTGGTACCTCATGCTCCGAGCTCAGAAACCATGAAACCGTCACTCTTGCCTGAATCAGATGTTAAGGAACCTAATGTGGAGGCAGACTCTTGCAGTGGTATGATGATATGTACACCCGATAAAGAGGGTGACCAATCTGGTGAGCATATAATTTTCAAAGAACCAGGTAAAACCTTTAATGTTAATGCTTCTGAAGAACTGCAGGTAATTATTCCAATAACTTCCTACCACACATTAGTTCGTAAAGAAGCAAATTTCCTGGACACGATGTTGAATAAAGACCCTTTCTTGTGCACACACGAGGGTCAACCTGCACATGTATTGTTTGGTATTTTGACACGCATTTATTCATTTGAGGCTGATTTTTGTGCCGGTATGACGACTGATCGATTGTGGGGGCTCAAATTTGGAGAATCGCCGATGTAATTTATAGACCTGCGGCCACCAGATGAAATTCCTCTTGAGCCTCCGCCAGACAATTGTGATGTTTTTCTTTCCCTTATTTTCCTTTTATTTTATCTTATTTTATTTTTAGTTAGTTTTCAGGACCATTTTCTCGTAGTTCAATTTTTGTTATTTCGCCACTCAGGTATGCTTTACTTTTTCCGTACACAGTATTTTCTATTTCCCCTATGCTTTCACATTGAGGACAATGTCCCACTTTAGTTGGGGGGGATGAGCATTCGCATGTGACACTGTGCACGTACACGTACTGGGTTTTAAAAACAAAAAAAAAAATGAAAAAATCAAAAAGAGAGAAAGAAAGGAGGAGTACTAAGGAATTCCATTGCACTATGTCATGCTTAACACTTTTTATATCCTTCACATACTTGAGTATAACTTACGAATGACACACTTGAGTCAATCATGCATAGTTTCTATTTATATGATTTTATGACTCCATGAAGAATCGATTGATAGTACATTCGTGTTAATTTGACTATATAATTTCCTGTATTTATACGGCATCTCACGAGACTGAATAAACACATTCACGTGATTCATTGCACTTAGGGTTTCCTGTGAGCATTAAGAGAACACCCGTGGCGACTATGACACCTTGTGAGATATCCTTGAGTTATTTATCGTCCTTTAGAGTGTTAATATTAAATCTGAGTTCACAGAACTCAATTCTCTTTTTCTGGATGATTCCTTGTACACTAGTCTCTATTTTTGATTTGCTAGCATAGAGGTGACACCTAGTGGGGAGATAGAAACCTAGGTCTTGTAGCCTACTCAAGATGTGAAGGCTGAACCACCCCCAGAGATAAACTTAGTTCATGAACTCCTATTCGAGCTCAATTCCCATTGATGGTATGAAGATTACAAAAGAAGTGTTATGATTGTCCTAATTGATCAAGAAAAGACAGAAAATAAAGAATGAGGAGAAAAAAAGAATAAGCAATACACATGCTCATGAAATGAAAAGTCAATGCTGGCCCAATTACATATCACAACAAGTCAAGGACGACACATATTTTCCACGTATGAAGATGCTTCAACCGGTTAATGCCTCAGATGTATTCACGACAAGTTTGTGAGTAAGTTGATCTAGGGTGGTCTCAGTTGGATATGGCGAGTAGGTGAGAAGATGCTAGGGGGAAGGACCCGACACCTCATAGATAGGCTAGATCCTTTCCTGACTAGTCCACTCCATATACTTAGCGTTGTTCCTTTTAATATGTGGGATGTTTGATCGCGACACTCCTCCTCACATATGATGAGTGAACCCATTTTCTTTGAGTGTTTTTAAGGGTATACCAGTTAGACCGAGTCAAAGCGACCGTTCTGTAGGTGTCCACTGGCGTCCTAGGTGTACTGAGTCACACACATCACACACACCTCGAGAGTTTACCTGTTTATACTCGAACTTATATGATTGCATTAACTCTGAATGTGCCATTGACTAATTTCATGAGAGTACACTACTCTTAAATGACATATAAATGATGAAACTTGCATGAGTGACGTGCTTTGGAGTCGTGTGCATTGAATATGAACGAGCTTGTGTGAAATTCAGTATGTTCTTGTATGTGAAGTGGTATAGTTATATCGCATGTGCATTGATTTCATGATCACCGGAGTATGTAGTTCTAGACACCACCCTGAGATTCATTCACGTCATTTGCTAGAGACTAGCAAAACGTTAGTTGGGGGGTGTGATTACGTGCCGAAACTGCGTAATTGGACGTTTAACCCGGGCTTTACGGTTTATATTTTTAATTAAATGTCCAAATTTGTTCAATATTTTAATAAAGTACCAAAATTATCATTCTTGAACTTTATTGCACTATTTATAAAGTTTTGGTAATTTTTTGTCGCAGGAAAATTCCCGGGAATCAAAACCAACACCTGTTCGTATTTTATACATAACTTACTCGTACGAGCTTCGATCGAGACGATTCAAATTTTTGGAGAAATAGGAAAGGATCATCTACAACTTTCATGTTTTGAGTTTTGTGAGATACGGGTTTCAGAAGAGCAGAATTTGCGACGAATAGAGAACAAATAAAATGAAAAAAATTGAAAAAATTGGATAGTTGATGTGACCCAGCCATGCATAGCCGGGTCGGGTTGGCTAATTGGGTAGGGCTTGTTTTTTTCTCTTTTTAAACCTCTCCTTCAGCGCAGCCTCTCTGGTCACGCTGCCTCTGTTTTTCTTCTTCTTCTTCTTCTTCTCCTTCTTCTTCTTCTTCTTCTCTTCTCCTTACTTTTCTTTACTGTTTTTGTCTTCTCTTTTGGTATTTTCTTGTAGCCTTTCTATCTCCCATTATTTCTCTTCTTCTTTTTCCTTCTTCTTCTTCTCCTTTCCCATCTTCTTCCTCCTCTGTTTTCCTTCTAAAACTCCCTCTGCTTTAGCCAAACCCGAGAGCCTTCCCTGCTGTCCCCTGCTAGTCCACCATCATCCGAGGCTAGCGCCACCAACTGCTGCAGGAATTTCATACGAACACAGCAGCAACCTTCATCACTGCCAACCCAAGAACCTACAGCCACCGAGAAGCCTTTCAGCATAGCAGCAACACCACACAGCAGCAGCCTTCTCGTCCAAAACCAGCAGCCCGTGAGCATCGAACACACAGCAGCAACAACCCCAGCTCCATGATTTGCTGCTGCAACCTCCACACACTCGAAGCCTCAGCCAGCTTCTCCACAGCAGACCAAAAGCATTCCATGGCAGCCATGCTCTGTTTTTCCTCTCTCCCTCTATTTTATTTTAGTTTATTATTTGTTTGGTTGTTCTTATTTTTTCCATTCTCCTTCAATGTTTAGTTGTTTTTTTTATTCCAAGTAAAGTTTAAGTCAAATTGTTATTGTTTATGGAATTTAAATTCTTTGTTTTATTGAGTATTATGTTTCCATTAAAGTTATTTTTTGTTGGTTTTGTTTTTTCATGTTTGAGTATGTTAAGTTTGATTTCTTGAATAAAATACAAAAAGAAAAAAATATTGTCTTTATTTTAGAAAGTAATTTAGTGCCTTTCTTTCGTAAAATTTGATTTTTGATTGAATTTTGGTTTAATTTAGGTTCGGTTTTTATTAGAGTTTATGTTTTTATTTATCGTATTCTGTTATCGGTTAAATCATTAATAGTTTATTTTAGTTCGAGTTTTTAATTCGTGTTAAAGGTTCGATTTTTATTGCGCGTGTGTGTGTTTGGTTTAGCTTCTATTGTGTGTTTTTAATTCCATGTTCTAGGTTACCATCCTTAATTAATGCGTGCTTTGATGTTTCCTTGAGTAGGTTAGGGTTTCTCGTTTTTATTCTTTAGTTCAATACATGTTAGTTTTAGGACTTTAATTTGCATGCTATTTAATTTGTTAATAGTAAAATCAAACAATTTTGAAAATCCGAATCTGAACCAAGTTCAGTGCATTTTTAATTTTGATTAGGAGAACGTAAAATCTGAGATTAAAATGCATTCCCTGTGGAAACGATCTAGCCCTTGGGCTTAATATTACACGACGTAACTCCTATACTTGGGATAGCTTCCGAGCTGCTCATTTTTCGAGTGAGTCAATGCAGCGAATGAAGACTAGATTGAGGGATAGCTTAAGTTTAGTGGGAGAACTTGTGAATATATTTTATTTTGAAAGCATAATGTTTAATCATGCTTGACTTCTATCTTTAATATATATGGTTTAAATTGATTATGAATGGTTGTGTTGACTGATGCATATTGTGAATGTTATTCTAACTAATATCTATGTATTGGCAAAATTATGCTGCATGTTGTGTGTTTCTATTGGCAAAATCACGGTGGTTGGATGTATGCTTAATTGAAAATGTATGAATTCTCATATAAATTTTTTTAGGAGAACATACAACAAAAATACAAAATGGTTAATATTAAAGGGAAGAAATTTAATTGAGTTTCTCATGAAATGATAAACATCATATATAGTTTGTTTTATATTGCTACTAAGTTTCTTATCACATGATAAACATCATATATGGCTTGAAATTTTAAGAATTATGAATATATATGGATTTTTATTAAGTATTGATAAAGTCTATACACATAGTTTGGTATTAAGTGTTATATTCCATATCCAAAGTTATCCTTGTTGACCTTATAGGTCACACTCGGTTTTGATAATGACAAATACTTAGGTATTTGATGATTTTCAAGTGTATGTGCAGATCTATATGAGCATTTTAAGGAATGGCACTTGAAGCAAGATATAAAGACCCTGAAGATTCTATTTCATATTGTAAATTCAACTAATGTAATATGGGTCTCTAATAATAACTAGGTATATGGTTTGTAATAATTGTCTGCATGTCATACATATAGGATATGTGGTAAGCTCACTAAGACCCTAGTATGACTCTAGGTCCCAACACTCATGCACATATATCATACAAAATCGAGGAGTGTTGAAAATAAATAAAATTTAATAATATAGGGAAATTTGAGAGAGCTCGGGTGATCGAACCCAAGGAGTTCAAAACTCCTCGAGAACCTGAACTATTGAAAAGTCAACAATTGACTTAGCTTTCGGGCGACCAAACCATTTTTGTGCATATCTTCCATGGGTGCCTGAACCCTCTGAAAGGGACCCCTCGCCGACTCGGGCAACCAAGGAATTTAGTTCAAAATAGGCCCCGGGTGACCGAACACATGTGTTTAGGCTACCGAACCAATAACCGGGCACCCGAACCTACAAACAAATGTTTCTGACTTTTGTTCGAGCTGCCAACTATTTTAAAGAATTTTTAAAAATGTGTCTATTCGGGCGACCAAACCTCGGTTCAGCCACCCAAACCATGTCGGGTTAAAATTATTTTAAACAAGGTAAAATTGAGTTAATGTGGGTTAATAGTGCTTAAGCATTTTGGAACTTTTCTAATAATACCCTAAAGGTCCTAAACAGTTATGTTTGCCTATAAATATATGGACATTTGTGAGGATTAGTAATTAATTAGCAAAATCATTAGCCAAGAATTCGCTCTACTCCAAAAATCCTACTTTGCTCAAATACCCTCAAATACTCACTCCCTAGATAAATCTTGGTATTGTAAGAGCTTAGTGAGTGTGCTTGTAATTGCTATATAGTGCTAAAACTCCCATTTGCTTGAGTGATTATTAATATTATTTTTAGGGAGTTTGGCTTAGTTTTATCCCACTGATTTCATATCATAAATCTTTGTTGGGACAGACTAGCGAGTTTAGGGTTCTTTGCATAGTTGTTGTAATACTCCCATAGCTTTGATTTTTGTTGTGCAAAAATATTTTCAAAAATTCGAAATATTTTTCAAACTAATAGTGTGCTGATCTTATTAAAGAAAATTTTCTTGAGCTAGTTTGAATATCTGATTGATATCTTTGGAATCTTGATTAGCTATTGAAGTTTACTTTACCTAGTTTCAAAGATATTGCTTGTATTGAACACTCTAGAGTATTCCATTGATCATACCCTATTAAGTGTTGTTTGCACAACTATTTACATAACTGAGCTTACACTATATCTATATTGTTGATGTGTATGTGATTGCTTATATTGGGTACATATCTGCTTTACATAAAAGCATAATCTTTGTACCATTCTTATTGAGAAAAATACTTTTGTATTCCAAGCGTGGCCTGAGGGGGTGGTAATCCAGTCCGATAAGGATTGTGTGTAAAGGTTGAGGTTAGCCCTATGCTAATTGACCATGTTGTTCAGGCATCGCTCCACTCGCTTAAGTGAGCATTATAGTTGTAATCTTTGTGCTTGTTAGCTAAGACCGGGACGTAGGCAATATGCCGAACCTCAACAACACTTTAGGGTGTCACTTACTTTTTACTACATTCTAGTGCATGTTTGGTTGATTAAATTGTGCTATTTTATTTCTACTACATATTGCAATTGATTTATTTTACTTGCACTAGATTGACTTTAGGGTTGTGAAAATACTGCTATTAGGATATTGACCTAGGGCATCAATTTTAAAATACCAATTCACCCCCCTCTCTTAGGATCACAATAAAGCTAACAATTGGAATAAGAGCCACGAAGCATAGACTCATGGTTATTTTGCAAAAGATCTTAGATGGCTCATAGCACCATGACCCCTTTCCTTGAGGGACCACCTTCCACACGACCTCTGATTTTCAGTGGTGTTAATTACACCTTCTAGAAACATAGGATGCATATCTACCTTCAAAATATAGATTGGAAGGTGTGGAGGATTGTCTCTAAGGGAAATTATGTTCCTTTGAAAACAGAGGGTACAACTAGAGTTCCTGAAACTGATGAAGAATATAATGATGATGATATGAAATCTGTTAATTTGAATGCCACTACTATGAATAATCAGTATTGTGGTCTTGATGTGAATGAGTTTAATAAAGTAATGGCATGTGCTATGGCAAAAAAAATCTAGGATAAGTTAGAAGTCACATATGAAGGTACTAGGGATGTGAAAGATAGTAGAAAAGATATCCTGACTAGTGAATATGAGGCCTTAATGATGAAGGCAGGTGAGTCCATTCAGAGCATGTACACTAGATTCACACACATTATAAACTCATCGCATGCATTAGGTAAGACTTATCCTACATATGAGATGATTAAGAAGATCCTTAGAGACTTACCTCCTGTTTGGGAAGCTAAGGCTACGACCATTTCTAAGGATAAAGACCTTAAGGCCATGACTTTAGATGAATTGATAGGTTCCTTGGTTATGTATGAATTAGCCATAAATAAGAGACTCAATGAACATAATAGGGCGAAAAAGGTGATTGCATTGAAAACCTCCACTAGTACATCTAGTGAATGCAGCGAACTTGACTTTGGGGATGATATGGTCATGCTAACTATAAAATTCAGCAGATTCTTTAGGAAGAATAGAAAGTCATACAAAAGATATAAGGAGTCTGCATCTGAAAAGGGAGAGTCTAGTAAAAGAAAAGAAAAATCAAATTCTCCCACGTGTTACAATTTTAACTAAGTTGGGAACATCAAACCGGACTGCCCATTACTAGAGAAGGATGCTAGGAGAAAGAAGAAATCCATGAAAGTAGGCACTTCATGGGATAAATTAAGTAGCAATGACTCAGACTTAGACAGCAGTGACTCAGAGGTTGCTAATTTGTGCTTGATGGCACACGATGATGAGGTATTGTCTTCTTCCCCTTTATTTTTATATTGTTCATTTGATGATTGTGATTCTGATTGTATGCCTACATTTAGAGAATTATAATTTGAATATATTCATGTATCTAAACTATTGAATAAAATGACCAAAGAAAAATGATGATTTGAAAAAGAAATGTGAAAATTGGTCAAAATTGTTTGGAATTGCAAAAACCTCTCATGCTTGAATTTTAAAAGAAAAGGATGTGACTATAGCTGATCTTAAGAGGAAATTGGAGGATAGCTCCAAAATTGTTTCTAAATTCACCGAGGATAAACACAATTTTGAAAAAATATTTGGTGCCCAAAGAAATTCTCTAAGTAAAGAGGGTCTAGGTTTTAATGGCATTGAAAATGTTAGACGACCTAATCTTTACATGGGACATTTCACATATGAATCAAAATCTCAAGTCCCACTTAAAAATCCTAAGTGTAGAAAGAAATGCTTTAAATGCAAAAAAATTTGCCATATTCAATTTTATTGTCCACCTAGGAATAAGCACGCGAAAATTAGAAAAGTATGGGTAGTTAAGGGTGATCTAGTTACTAACCCTTGTGGGCCCAACAAAATTTGGAGACCAGCATTAGTTACTTAGTCTATTTTTCAGGTGTGTTTGAGATCGTCCTCCTCCACGTACAGTTGGTACCTGGATAATGAGTGCTCACAACACATGACCAGCGACAAGGAAAAATTTGAGTCAATCATTCCCAAGGATGGAGGATATATGACGTTTGGTGACAATGCAAAGGGACGCATCATCGGCGTAGGTAAGGTTGGTAAGGATTCTTTCCTGGTTATTGATAATATTCTATTAGTTGATGGGTTGAAGCATAACTTATTGAGCATAAGTCAGTTATGTGATAAATGATATAAGGTCTCATTTGAAAATGATAAATGCATAGTTGAAAGTAAAAGAGATCATAAAGTTCTTCTCACTGTGGATCGCCACGAAAATGTATACACTACAACTTTTGATAACTTAGCTTCACAACAAGTAACTTGTTTTTCTGCAATAAATGAAATTAGTTGGTTATGGCATAGGCGCTTAGGACATGCTAGCATGGACTTATTGTCAAAATTAGTAAGAAAAGATTTAATAAAAGGCTTGCCTAAAACATCATTTGTGAAAGATAAAATCTGTGATGCATATCAAATGGGCAAGCAAACAAAATCAAGTTTTAAGAAAAAGAAATTTATATCTACCACTAGACCACTTGAAAAGCTTCACTTGAATTTGTTTAGTCCTAATTCTGTGCAAAGTTTCAGTAGAAAATGATATGCATTTTTCATTGTTGATGACTTTTATAGGTTCACATAGGTGTTATTTCTATCACATAATAAGGAAAAATTGTGAACAGTTTACTAAGTTTTGTAGGAGAATTCAAAATGAAAAAGGCTATAAGATAACTCATATAAGAAGTGATAGAGGTGCTGAATTTAAAAATGAAAGCATAGAAAATTATTTTGACCTAGAGGGCATATCACATAACTTTTCTGCACCTAGGACCCCTCAACAAAACAAAATGGCGTGGTAAAAAGAAATAATAGATCATTACAAGAAATGGGTAGAACTATGCAGAATGAACATAAGCTACCTAAATATTTTTGGGTTGAGGCCATAAATATTGCTTGTTATGTCATGAATAGGGTGTTGATTAGATCGTCACTTAATAAAACCCCTTATGAATTATGGAAAAACCACAAACCTAATATTTCCTCTTTTCATGTTTTTTGGTTGTAAATGCTTTGTGCTTAGGGATAATGAACATCTAAGGAAATTTGATTCTAAATCTGATGAAGGCATTTTCCTAGACTATGCTCTTAATAGTAAAGCATAGAGTTTCCAATAAAAGAACACTGACCATCATTGAATCTATCCATGTCGTATTTGATAAATTTAATCCATTTTCTAAGAAAGATGATGAAGATGATATTGACATTAGAAAATGCTTAGACAAGTTATCTATTGAAAACAATGCAAGTGAAAATTCAAAAGTAAATGATAAATCATCTGAAGATATTGACAATAAAAATGAAGTTCAGGAGTTGCCTAGAGATTGGAAATTCATTAGGAACCATCCTATACATCAAATCACAGGTGAACCATCCCATGGTGTAGTCATAAGATCTTCCTTCAAGAACCTAGTGAGTCATTTTGCTTTCTTGTCCCAAGAAAAACCTAAAAATATTAAAGAAACCATAGAGGATGAGTCTTGGGTGATGTCTACGCAAGAAGAACTTAATCAATTTGAAAAAAGCAAAGTGTGGACCCTAGTTCAAGGGCCTAATGATCATATAATTATTGGAACTAAATGGGTATATAGAAATAAGAAAGATAAGAATGGGGTAGTAACTAAGAATAAGGCTAAACTAGTTGCCCAAAGTTATAATTAGGAAGAGGGGATAGACTTTGATGAAACATATGCTCATGTTTCTAGGTTGAAAGCCATTCGTATGCTACTTGCTTATGCCGTTTTTAAAAATTTTAAATTATTTCAAATGGATGTTAAAAGCACTTTTCTAAATGGCTATATTAATGAAAAAGTATATGTAGAACAACCGCCCGAATTTTAAGATCATAAATATCCAGACCATGTTTACCGGTTGTCGAAGGCCTTGTATGGATTGAAACAAGCTCCTAGAACTTGGTATGAGAGGCTTAGTGGTTTTCTACTACAAAATGGGTTTACCCATGGTAAGATTGACACTACACTCTTCATCAAATCCAAAAATGATGATATGCTCCTAACTCAAATTTATATTGATGATATCATTTTGGGAGCAACTAATGATGGGTTGTGTAATGAGTTTGTCAAATGTATGCAAAGTGAATTTGAGATAAGCATGATGGGTGAGCTTAGTTTCTTTTTAGGGCAGTAAATTAAACAAGTTGAATATGGAACCTTCATATGCCAATCCAAATATGTTAGGTACTTGCTAAAGAAATTTAATATGGAAGAGTGTAAAATTCTTGGTACTCCTATGAGTTCTTCCATCAAACTTGATAAATATGAGCAAGGAATCCCTGTTGATGTGAAATTGTATTGTGGCATGACTGGGAGTCTTCTATATCTCACTGCTAATAGGCCTAACATTATGTTTAGTGTATACATGTGCCCTAGGTTTCAGGTCGCTCCTAAGGAATCTCATCTATTAGTAATTAAACGAATCCTTAGGTACCTAGTTGGAACTATAGAGTTAGGCTTATAGTACCCTAAGTATGCTGCCTTTGAGATTGTAAGTTATACTGATGCTGACTTTACCAGTAGTAAGGTTGATAGGAAGAGTGCTAGCAACACTTGTCACTATTTAGGACAATCTCTCATTTCTTTTTTCTCCAAGAAACAAAACTCAGTTACCCTATCTACAGCCGAAGCAGAATATATTGCTGCTGGACGTTGTTGTGCTCAAACTCTTAATGTGAAACAACAACTTATGGATTTTGGATTGCACTACGATACAATACTGATTAAATGTGATAATACTAGTGCAATAAACATCTCTAAAAATCCTATATCACATTCACGAACAAAACACATTGAAATTAGACATCACTTCCTTCATGATCATGTGTAGAAAAGGGATGTGGCTTTTGAGTTTGTATGCACTAGTGAGCAGTGGGTGGAGATTTTCACTAAACCGCTTCTAGAAGATAGGTTCATACAAATTAGATGTGAATTAGGTCTTATGCATAGTAGAGATGTTTCCTAGATATTTCATTGTTTGCATAAATATAGGGGGAGCTTTCAAATAATTTCAAAGTCTAACAACTAATATATCTATTGATATCTTTCATTGGCTTGGACTTTATGAAATTGATTATGTTTTGCAATGCACAACTCTCATATCTACTGCATGATGATGATTGCATTCATGTTTTATATATTGATCATACTGGAGCTGTTTGAGTTCAGTAGTTGTGGATAAACTGTTAGATCTTAAAAACTCAAAAAAGGTCATTTTTAAACAAGTTCTTTTTTAAAAAATTTTTTTTTGGGAATTGTCCTACTTTCAAATGGGATGTTACCGAAATTTTTAGAAAATCCCAAACTTATCTTGTATACAAATGATTCATACCCATTGCCTAAGGTTATTACATTCATAGCCCTTTTTGCTGTTGCCAAAAGGGGGAGATGAATAAGAGGCAAAAAATTAGGTTTCAAGCACTTAAGGAAAATACTTTTACATAATGCACATTGTTAGGTGGAGCCTTTAAAGGCTATACCCATTTTTTGCATGATGTATTTGTCATCATTAAAAAGCAGGAGAATGTTGACCTTATAGGTCATACCCGATTTTGATAATGATAAACATTTAGGTATTTGATGGTTTTCAAGTGTATGTGTAGGTCTATATGGGCATTTCAAGGAAAGGCACCTGAAACAAGATATAAAGACCTTGAAGATTCTATTTCATATTGTAAATTCAATTAATGTAATATGGGTTTGTAATAGTAACTAGGTATATGGTATGTAATAATTACCTGCATGTCATGTATATAGGATATATAGTAAGCTCAGTAAGACCCCAGTATTACTCTAGGTCCCAACACTCATGCACATATGTCATACAAAATTAAGGAGTGTTAAAAATGAATAAAATTGAATAATATAAAATTTTAAGAGAGCTCGGGTGCTCGAACTATTAAAAAGTCAACAATTGACTTAGCCCTCGTGCGACCAACCCATTTTTGTGCATATCTTCCACGGGCACACGAACCCTCTAAAAGGGACCCCCCACCAACTTCGACTATTAAGGAATATAGTTCAAAATAGGCCCCGGGTGACCGAACATGTGCATTTGGGCTACGAAACCTAGTACCAGGCACCCGAACCTTCAAACAAATGTTTCCGACTTTTGATTAGGCTACCAAACCTAGACTTGGGCTACCGAGCTTTTTTAAAGACTTTTTAAAAATGTGTCTATTCAAGCAACTGAACCTCGGTTCAGCCGCCTCAACATTGTCAGTTTAAAATTATTTTAATCGAGGTAAAATTGAGTTAATGTGGGTTAATAGTGCTTAAGCATTTTGGAACTTTTCTAATAATACCCTAAAGGTCCCAAACGGTTATATTTGCCTATAAATATAGGCTCATTTGTGAGGATTCGTAATTAATTAGCAAAATCGTTAGCCAAGAATTCTCTCTACTCCAAAAATCATACTTTACTAAAATACCCTCAAATACTCACTCCTTTGATAAATCTTGGTATTGTAAAAGCTTAGTGAGTGTGCTTGTAATTGCTAGATAGTGCTAAAACTCCCATTTACTTGAGTGATTGTTGATATTATTATTAGGGAGTTTGGCTTAGTTTTATCGCACTGATTTCATATTATAAATCTTTGTTGGGATAGCCTAGCAAGCTTAGGGGTCTTTGCATAGTTGTTGCAAGACTCCCATAGCTTTGATTTTTGTTGTGCAAAAATATTTTCTACAAACGAAAATATTTTTTAAACTAGTAGTGTGCTTATCTCACCGAAGAAAATTTTCTTGAGCTAGTTTGAATATCTGATTGATATCTTTGGAATCTTGATTAGCTATTGAAATTTGCTTTACCTAGTTCCAAAGATATTGCTTGTACTAAACACTCTTGAACATTCCATTGATTATACCCTATTAAGGGTTGTTGGCACAACTATTTACATCACTGAGCTTATATTATATCAATATTGTTGATGTGCATGTAATTGCTTATATTGGGTACATATCTGCTTTACATGAAAGCATAATTATTATACCAGTCTTATTGAAAAAAATACTATTGTATTCCAGGCATGACTTGAGAGGGCGGTAATCCAGCCTAGTAAGGATTTTTTGTAAAGGTTGAGGTTAGCCCTGTGCTAATTGACCTGATTGTTTAGGTGCCGCTCCACCCACTTAAGTGAGCATTATAGTGGTAATCCTTGTGCTTGTTAGCCAAGGCAAGGATGTAGGCAATTTTCCGTACCTTGATAATACTTCTGGGTGTCACTTACTTTTTACTACTTTCTGGTGCATGCTTGGTTGATTAAATTGTGCTATTTAATTTCTATTACATACTGCAATTGATTTATTGTTCTTACACTAGATTTACTTTAGGGTTGTGAAAGTACTTCTATTTGGATATTGACCTAGGGCATCAATTTTAGAATACCAATTCATCCCCCCCTTTAGGATCACGGTAAAGCTAACAATCCTGGATTTATTATACTTATGATTTGATGAATGTTGGCAAAA
Source organism: Malania oleifera (assembly GCF_029873635.1). NCBI lineage: Eukaryota > Viridiplantae > Streptophyta > Magnoliopsida > Santalales > Ximeniaceae > Malania > Malania oleifera. Next base: position 76,482,251 of record NC_080419.1, on the reverse strand, counting down.
TCATCTATGCTGATTCATTTATGTTTGCAACAACTTTGCATTATATGCTAATAAAGTTGACTAATTGAGAACTCCATTTTGGTTGTTAGCTAACCTATGTTTGCTCTTACCATGCATTTGTAATCCTTATTGGTTGATACTTGAATATGCTTGCCAGTTGATGCTCTAATTCATGCATGGTTGTGCTTGTACTCATTTTTTCTTATGCATGATGTTTGATGAATGCATGCTAGTTTATAAATGCTTATCCTTGGAATTGTTGATTGATGAATATTTTTTGTGACATATTGCTGAATTTTGATTATGAACTACTACTATTTGGCTATAAGAAATTCTTAGATGAGAAAAGTCAAATAGCTGAGTATATATATGAATTTTCAATTGAAAATTTTGAGCAAAATGTAAAAATAGTTTTGTATGCTAATCTCTATTGAATTTTTTGCTGATGTCCAAAGGGAGAGAATAAGCAAAATGACTGTTATTCTTGTATTTGCATTGTTATTCTTGTATTTGTGTTTTGACCAAGTATTTTCCCAAGGGGGAGAATATCTTGAGCTTCAAAAATAATTACTTGTATGTGTATACGTGCATTTTCCAAAAGGAATGAAAGCAAAATGGTATTTAAAAGAGAAATATTTAATCACAATTAATCTTGAACAAATATGTCTACATTGAATATTTTTAGGTTTTATGCTTATTGTGAGGGACAACCTTATCAAGGCGACCTCATTTTGCTCGTTGTTTGCTATCATAAAATAGGGGGGGGGAGATTTTTTGCCTAATAAGGCTTAATCTCATTTTGATAATGACAAACCATGATATCTGATTGTGCTTTCAAGTGAATTTACATGTATTATACCTTACAAGCACAATGGAGCACATTTCTATTCAAAAGCCATGAAGAAAACTAGCAAAAAGATGAATGACTAAAGCTTGGATGAAGATGAAGCTTCAAGACATAAAGACTTGGATTTTTATTTCATCTGTAATGTTATATAAGTCTTACATAAGTACTTATCAAACTTATGTTTGTTTATGAAATTCTTAGGGTAAATAATTGGACTTAGTGGACCTTAGGAATTTCAAATATCTTGGATAATATTTTTACACGGTCAAAAGTTATATCAAAAATCATTTTTGGAATGAAAAACCCCAAAATAGAATTCGCCAAATCCCCTTCTTTTTTTCAGTAGTCGTTTTTATATATGCTTTTCTCTATTTATATCTTCTTATCCTCAAAACTCTCCAACACAAACATTGTGGGTTTTTTTCTTAGCTTTCTTTTGATACCAAGATCGCCTAATTTGGAGTTCTATAACGAATGTTATGCCCCAAATACTGAAGGGTGTTCGTAGCTGAAATATAATAGGGAGTTCAGGCTATCAAGCCTTCGGTTTAGTCGACCGAATGAGCTTGGGTGATCAAACTTAGAGTTCTACCGACCGAAGTACTACTTCCACTTTGGAAATTCAATTTTAATTGGTTCCGACAACCAAACACATGGTTCGGGCGACCAAAGTGCTACAATAACTTTCAGAAATAACCTGAAATATTTTCGATTTTGAAAGATAATGTTACCAAAGCATGCTTAAAATGTCATATTTCAAACCTAGCTATAAAAGACTTACCCTAACGGTGTTAGGGAAACCCAAGAGCAAGAGAATAGATTCATTCCATTCTTGAATAGCTGTTGTGCACCCTTCTCCTTCGCTAATTTGATTTTCTGGTTTTTGTAAGTCAAGTTCATAGTTTTTTCAATCCTAAAAACCTAGCAATCTCTTAAGCTTCATAGCAAATCTCTCTGTGAGAGTATCCTAGTGATTTTAATGTGTACAAATATGCTATTTGAGAGAGTTTCTTATTGTACAAAATCTGCTGCTGATTTATTTGTAAACAAACAATTCAGGTGAGAATCAGAGACAAGCAAGAGGGTGTTCTTGCTTGAGAGGTGTTCCACCTATTGAATAGAGAGAGGTGTTCCACATATTTAACGGAGAGAGTTAGTAAAATCATCACAACGGGTTACCTGAGGCAAATACATAGGCATGTTGCCAAACCTTATAAAAAATCTCGGTATCATTCTTATCCCTTATCTCTTTATTTTTTTGCACATATATATTAATCTTTGTCTGTAGTGAATGTTTTAGTTTGATTTGGGAATGCTATGAATGAATTAATTTGATTTGTGGATGCCTTGGATAATTTAAATAACATTGTGAACAAGCTCAGTTGTAGCTATACATTTATACCTTATTTAATTTTCTAAGATTGCTTGGCGTTGGTCGATTAATTATTTAAATATAAGAATAAATATTTGTGTGATTGAATGTATTGTTATTGAAATTAATCTACCAAGGATATTGTTAAAATTGAGATTTGGTTTTATACTTAGAATTCTTGATTGGTATAGTTGTTCACTAAATAGATTTCCATGGTAATTTAAATAATTAGAGTCGTGATAAATAAGTTTTTAAAATTGATCAAACTTTCACACTTAAAATTTAAAATACCCAATTCATCCCCCTCCCTCTTGGGATTACACATTTACTTTCAGTTTAATGATTTTTCAATATTTTTTGGGATCTTTAAACATTTTATATAATTTTCTAATGAATAGTTCCTAGTTCTTTGGTTATTTATGATTTTTTTTAACTTTCCATTTTTAGCTTTTATTTTATTTTATTTTTTGATGATTTTCTACATTTTTTTCGCACTTTAAATATTTCTATTACCTTCAAGGGATTTAAAAAGCTAATTAGACAAGATATTTTTTTTTTCCACCTTTTCTCTTTTTTTTGAAAAAATAATATTGGAAAAAAGGAAAAAAAAAAACAAAAACAAAAGACTTGCCACCTATCCATGGTTTCATTCCTTTATATGTATATATTATTACCTCATATAATATATATTATATTATAGATATTAATATAGATTGTATATTAAACTAAGCTTATTCCTATGAAAGAAAAAAACATGAAAAAAGAAAAGCTAACCCTAAAGCTAAAAAGGGAAACCCTCTTCTCCTTCTTCCTTAGTCGAGCACAAAAGTACGAAGGTCTCTACTGCTGCCTCACTTGATTGCATAGACACCGCTGTGACATTATCCAAACACTTTCAACCTCTCTCTCTCTCCCTTTCATAATGAGACCTCACCAAACAACCTCTACAACATCACTGTATGCCACTAGAATGCCATTGTGGCACCTATTATCACCTAGTCGACAATAATTGTGGTGATAGTCATAGTAAGTTTTCGAAGAAATGCCCAAAGCCTTTATGGAAGAATCCAATGTTCTTTGTAAATCTCCCCTTCAAAAAGCCCTTTGGCTACTGCACACTGACCATGGTTTCCCACCTCATTGCCCCTCCCACAATGCCTCTCTCAATACTTCACTACTCTCTCTACAAATAGCTCCACCACCACAAATCCGCAATTAGAAAATTATGCTCCTCCACTATACCGCTACTATGCAATTGTACACCCTTTGGTTCTATTGCCTCACGCCAACATCAACCTCCTTTCTTTTCACTCTATTTTTAGATTGAACACATGATTTGCACACCTTATCACATTGACAAAACCCCTAGCCCAATGGCCACAACTATGAGCCTCTATCGCAACCTCAATCACTCAGTCGCCACTATGCTCAAGTATGACTATTCCATTCTCAAATTTCTCAAATTCTCCAACCATAACTAATTTCACCCATTCTGATTGCCCATTAGAACTAAGGGTTTATGAGTTTTAGGTTAGAGTTTTGGGATTTGAAGCATGGAATTGTGGATAGATTGGGGGTCTTCCTAGGTTAGATCTTAGAATGTAAGCCTAAATCCTTGAGAGGATGCTATCTACACACCAAACCACCACAAGATTCAACCAACCTAAAGCAAGTTTGATTACAAGCCCAAACTCCTCTTTAACTATCAATTTGATGTACCTTGTGAACATCATTCCAAAACTTGCTTCTATCTTTGATATCCCATTCGCACTCCTCATTCGTCAAAATAAAAAGCATCTATTATTTATCTCAATTTCTCGTAACTTTACATGCATCCATTTTATTATTAACCAAAACTTAAGAATCAAATTTCAACAATAAAAACTTCATATTTTAGATACACATGCAACGACCTGCTTAATCTACCAATTTATTTTTCATAACAATATCCAATATAATAATCCTGATAAATCATAGTCAACCTGGACCCATGGATACCAAGAATATACCTGAAATACATCACGGATACCTAAATAGCAGGAAACGTAAAATCATATACATATCAAAATATCCATCTAACAAATACTAGAGTTTACTACATCCATCATATGAAAACACACAACCCAAAATAACCAAAAAGAGTCCTAGGGTCGCCACCTAAAAATTCGTCTGACCTAGCAAAATACTTACCCTTCTAATAGGGTAAATCAGCTGAATCCTAATACAGTGGAGATTTATCCACTCTTATTTCTGGGGCTCCTGAAATGTATTTATAGCTAGGGTGAGACACCTCTCAGTAAGGGAAATAAACTAATACCAGTGTGTGGCAACATGAGTATTTTTGTGTTATACATATAACAGTACAAAAATTATACTTGATAAAACTGCTCTGTGTTATATCTGGAAAAAAACGTATTTTATCATAACATAGTATAGCATACTAAATTTCTACACATATAAATCATCTCATATAATTATATATAGAAAACATCCTGGCTGGTTAACTGGCTTGTGTCATGTCTTACCGTCGCATGACTGGGTTGTGCGGCCTGAAGGCCATACCTAGCAATGGTTGGCCGACCAAGTTAGATCAACGTAAGTCTATCAGTACGATGGGTCTGCCCTTCCTGGTCCGGACACTAGTGGGATGCCTGCGCTACAATAAACCACATCGACTGCCGATCTCCCACTGCCTCGTACGGCAAGCGTTAGCACTAACATAAACATTATCATGATCATATAGTTACAGTACAGTGCTTCGTGATAGTCTAAACCAACCCAACCAGGTTTTTATAACATATAACATATTTCCAAATAATGATACATTTCTATTTCATAATCATATATGTCATGTTAATATTTTCATACATTTTTGCATAGAATATGACATAAAATTTACGGCCCTTACGCCGGAATTTTGTATTTTATAAATCACGGCTCGTACACCGGTATTGCATATTATAAAAGCCTTCAGCCCTTATGCTGGCATTTCTTATAAAACATCGGCCTGTATGTGGGCATATCGTATAAAATCCTCGGCCATTACGCCAACATATCATATAAAATCCTCGGCCCTTATGCCGGCATATCATATAAACTCTTTAGTTTGAAAAATCCCTATATCATTTTATCATTTTCCTATAAAATCCTTGGCCCTTACGCCGACATATCATATAAAATCTTTAGTTTAAAAAATCCCTATATCATTTTATCATTTTGCTATAAGAGGTAATAACATACCTATTTTGCAAACATAATATCTCTTTATCATAATTTCCTATGGTAAAAATCACTAATGCCACACAAAAGAGATAATAAACTTATTTATGATATTATACGTGAAATCCATATTTCTGATGAGCAACATTATTTTCTACATAATTCTACAATATATATATATATATATCTGAAATTAAATGATATAAAGTAATAAATACATTTTCATGAAATCCCGACTTAGTTTATCCCCTTACCTAACTTCTAGAAAGCCCTTAAAATCACTAGTCCTACACCCGCAGGGTTCCCTATTCAACACCCTGAAAAAAATATTGGCCCAAACAAAACTTCAATATTTTTTTGAATACTACATTTTCTACAACTATAGTAAAGCCAAGTACTAAATAATAAGCCTTACCTTGAATTTGGAATGGATTCCAAGTTAACCCCACCAACGATCCACTCTAGCAGACTTGAAGAGAAACTTCCTAGGAGTGTCGTGGTAGCCTCGAATCGACAATTTGGCAAAGAATGGATCCATCATCTTAGAGAGAAGGGAGAGGGGACGAACAATAGAGAGAGAGAGAGAGAGAGAGAGAGAAAGAGAGAGAGAGAGAGAGAGAGAGAGAGAGTGATCTTTCAAGTAATTTCTGTAGAAAAATCGAGTTTAGGCTATTTATACACCTACACTCATCGATGAGCCACATCACTTTGTTGACGAGGCCATGAAAGAAGTTTGTCGACGAATACTCATTCCTCATTGATGAAATTCAGAGCTGAAAAAAGCCTCTCGATAACTTCTCGTCCATGAGACGTGTGTCCCTGTCAACAATCCTAATAAGCCACTTCGTCGGCAAGTGCTTTGCGTTCATCGATGAGGACTTACTGTGACCCCCTTACAATTTCCTTTTTCTCCCTTTTTTATTGTTTAAATACCATAATTCTTCGGGTCTCTACATTCTCCCCTCCTTATAAAAATTTCATTCTAGAAATAAACTATCCATGTGATTCCCTATCCCTTAAAAGCAAATAATCTACTTATTTTATTACTTACCCTCACTTATGCCAGAGGAATACAATGGTTACATTCAATGTTCTAGGAGATTATATATATAAAAGAAAATTCTCCCAACACCAAAATACTACTTATTAACCAAAATTTTACAAATACTAACTAACCTCTAAAAGAAATATTTCATAACCACTTACACCTTCTTGATCATAACTGAACTCCACTAAATAAATGTGGATATTTTTGCCTTATTTGTTCCTCAAGCTCCCAAGATGCTTCTTCTATTACATGATTTCTCCACAGGACTTTCGTTAGAGGAATTTTCTTATTACGTAATTCTTGTTCCTTCCTGTTCAGAATTTCTACTGGCACCTCCTCACAAACTAGTGAATCACTGAGCTTTAATTCACCATAACTGATTACATAAGAAGGGTTAAGGATGTATTTCCTCAACATGGAGACATGGAATACGTTGTGTATCCTAGACAACACAGATGACAAAGCTAGCCTGTAGGCAACTGGCCCCTCTTTCTCTAGAATCTTGAATGGGCCAGTGAACCTAGGGCTAAGTTTACCTTTCTTCCCAAATCTCATAACCCCTTTTTAACGGAGCTATTTTCAAAAGCACGTGATCTTTAATATCAAATTCCAATTTCCTGCAGTGGTTATTGGTGTAACTTTTTTATTGGCTTTGAACTGCATTAATTCTGTCTCTAATCAGCCAAACTTTATCATATGCCTACTACACTAGCTCTGGCCCCACAACTCTTCGCTCACCCATCTCATCCCAATATAAAGGAGAAGGACATATCCTACCATAGAGTGCCTCGAACGGTGTCATGCCAATGCTGGCCCGATAACTGTTATCATACTCAAACTCTACTAGTGGCATAAATTGGGTCCAACTACCCCCAAAATCTAGCACGCACACTCGAAGCATATCTTCTAATATATGAATTGTCCTCTCAGTTTGCCCATCCAACTGAGGATGGAATGTCGTGCTAAAAGATAATTAAGACCCTAGAGCTTCCTATAAGCTCCTCCAAAATCGTGACGTGAAATGCGGGTCCCGATCTGACACTATAGACACAAGCACACCATGAGAATGGACTATCTCCTGAATATACATTTGTACTAGTCTGTTAATGGAGTAGTTGATCTTGATGGGAAGGAAATGAACGGTCTTAGTCAAACGATCCACAATCACCCAGATTGCATTCTGGCGATACAATGCTAACAATAGCCTTGAAACAAAATCTATAGATATATGTTCCCATTTCCACTCTAGGATAAAAAGTGGCTGCAACTGGCCTTTTGGCCTCTGGTGCTCAGATTTTACCCACTAGCATGTCAAACATTGTGCTACATACTCGATAATCTCCTTCTTCACACCACTCCACCAATAAGACTCTCGTAGATCCCTATACATTTTCATGTTGTTGGGATGAACTGTGTATAAAGATCTCTAAGCATCTTCAAAAATGGTCTTCCAGATATTAGCGTCAGTAGGAACATATAATATAGAATGGAACCGTAAAGCTCCATTATCCGTAATACAAAATTCTTCTCCTTGACTACTCTATACTCTAACCATCACTTCTTCTAATTCCAGATCCTACTTCTGCACAGCTTTAATCTTTTCTTACGGAGTAGTCTGCACCACTAAACTGGCAATACATGCCTTAGGATCACTCTCAATCAATTCTATGCCGAGTCTCTCTAGGTCCATCATGGTTGGATGTTGAATCTCCATAGCTGTCAGCACTGGTCCCACAGACTTCCTTCTTAGCGCATCAGCTACCACGTTTGCTTTTTCTAGGTGGTAACTGATAGTCTAGTCAAAATATTTAATAAGTTTCAACCACCTTCTTTGCCTCATGTTTAGTTCCTTCTGAGTGAATAAGTATTTTAAACTCTTATGGTCGGAAAAGATTTCGCACCGTTCTCCATGTAATGTCTCCATATATTCAATTCATGTACTAGTACTGCCAATTCAAGATCATTTGTATGGTAGTTCTTTTTATACTCTTTCAATTGCCTAGAAGCATACACTACCACCCAACCATGCTGCATCAATACACAGCCTAGTCCCTTCAAGGATGCATCACTATAGATAACATAACCTTTACCCCCTAACAGAATGATCAACAGTGGTGCCGTGACAAGCCTTTGCTTCAATTCTTAGAAGCTTTGCTCACAGCTGTTGTCCCATTCAAAACCTGACATTTTTCCTAGTCAGTCGCATCAAAGGCCTCGATAATGCTGAAAATCCCTCAATAAAATGTAGGTAATACCCAGCCATCCCCAAGAAACTCATGATCTCTTGGACATTCCTCGGTCTAGCCCAGTTCACTATCACATCAATTTTACTAGAATATACAGAAATTCCAGCTCCTGAGATGACATGCCCCAAATACACAACCTTCTCGGGCCAAAATTCACATTTGATGAACTTGGCATACAACTTCTTCTCTCTAAGCATCTGTAAGACCTGCCTCAAATGCATCTCATGCTATTGAATAGACTAGTACTTCATCAATAAAAACAACAACAAACTGGTCTAAATATTGGTGAAAAATTCTATTCATCAAATCCATGAATATTACAAGAGCATTCGTCAAACCAAACGGCATAACGAGGAATTCATAATGGCCATATCTTGTCTTGAAAGCTGTCTTCAAGACGTCTTTTGCTTTTACTTTCACCTGATGGTAGTCAGATCTGAGGTTAATCTTGGAATACACCTGTGTACCTTGGAGCTGGTCAAATAAATCATCTATGCGGAGTAGAGGATACTTATTCTTGATTGTCACCTTATTAATTTCCCTATAATCTATACACATCTTCATGAACCTATCTTTCTTCTTCACAAATAATACTAGAGTTCCACACAGAGATACACCGGGCCAAATAAATCCCTTATCAAGCAAATCTTGCAACTAATTCTTTAATTCTGTCAATTTTAATGGTGCCATTTGGTAAGGTGCTTTAGAGATCGGCGTTATACCTGGAAGCAGCTTAATAGGAAAATCTACCTCACAATCTAGTGGCAAGCCTGGTAACTCATCTGGAAAAACATCTATAAATTCCTTTACTAGTGGTATACTAGTGAGCTTCAATTCATTCCCTGACATAGCTGGATAGCTGAACTAACTGAGGTGGGGATCACACTCGCGACCTTATAAACTTGAATTCTGGTCTTTCCAAAGGTCTAAATATTACTTCTTTCAAATGACAGTCTATGCTGGCATAATTGGTTACCAACCAGTACATACCAAAAATTACATCGAACCCATGCATGTCTAATACTATCAAATCAGTTGGAAAAATTTTCCCCTGAATATCAACTTGATAGCCTCAAAGCACTTTACTACACCTTACTACAGACCTTGTCGGTGTAGTGACTAATAGTTCGATGTCTAACAACTGTGTTCCAGGCCCACATAATCTAATACACTCCATTGAAACAAATGAATGTGTGGCTTCTGAATCAAACAATACAATAAATTTAAATGAAAACATATTAATCATACTTGTCACCACATTTTCGGCTCTCTTAGTGTCCCCAGGCATCAAAGCCTAGACCCTCACTGGAGCTAGATTCTCCTACTAGCCTCCACAGGGCGACTAATAGCCTCCCCAATACGGTTTGGAAATAGGAGCGGTATCTGGTGGTGTAGGGCAGTCTCGCACCAGATATCCCTGTCTACCATAGCGATAGCAGATAGCTCTCCCCACACGACACTCTCAAAGTGTATTTTCCTACAAGTCTGGCAGACAAGAAAATTCTGCATCGCCTGAACCTCACGACTCCAGCCTCCAGCCTCTGTCCTCTACCATAATTTTCTCTTCTCCATTGTCCTTGCTTAAATTCCTGCTAAAAGCCTGAAGGCATAGATCCCTTCTTTTGTCCCTACTCTTCTGCATCCATGCACTCACTAGCCTCGGCCAAGGCTACTCTGTCGATTAACTCATCAAAGTCCTGTATCTTAAGCACTACCACCTACTTGTATATGCCTGGCCTCAAACCTCTTTCAAACTGTCTCGCCTTCTTTACTTCATTAGGAATAATATACGAAGTAAAACAAGATAGCTCTATGAACCGTGCTGCGTATTGTTGGACCGACTGCTATCCCTGCTTCAAATTCACAAATTCTTCCACTTTAGCTTCCTTGACAGTGGCTAAAAAGTATCTATCAAATAACAATTATCTAAATAGGTCCCATGTCATAACTATCGACATCGTCCTCTACTGCTCTTGAAGTCTCACAGCAGTCCACCACCTCTTGGCCTCTCATGTCAGTTTATAGGTGGCGAAGAGGACCCTTTGGTCCTATGTACACTGCAGTACCACCAAGACTTCTTAACCCAATACCAGAGTTTACTACATCCATCACATAAATACACACAACCCAAAATAACTAAAAAAAGTCCTAGGGTCATGACCCAAAAATCCGTCTAACCCTAGCAAAATACTTACCCTTCAAATAGGGTAAATCAACTGAATCTTAACGCTGCATAACTTTATCCACTCTTCAATCTAGGGATCCTGAAATGTATATATTGCTTGGGCGAGACACCTCTCAGTAAGGGAAATAAACTAATACTAGTGTGTGGCAACATGAGTATTTTCGTGTTATACATATAACAGTACGAAAATTATACTTGATAAAACTTATCTGTATCATATCTAGAAAAAACATATTTTATCATAACATGGTATAACATATTGAATTTATATACATATAAATCATCTTATATAACTGTAGACACCCCATTTTTACCCAGACCCAATATATTTATTATCATTTTTATTATTATTATTATTATTATTATTATTATTATTATTATTATTATTTCCTTATTACCATAATAGTAGTATATATTATTTCCAAAAAAAAGAAAAATACCATAAACCAAAAAGGAAATGTTTGTTAGGGTTTTTTCAAAATTATTTTTATAAGAAGAGGAGGCGCTGCACACACACACAGCCGGGGGGTACACACAGCGCCGGGGGGAGGGGGAAGCCTGAAAACCAAAAGAAAAATAAAAAAGCCGGGCCTCTTCATTCTTCTTCTTCTTCTTCCTTTTCTCCCCATCTTGTTCCAGTTCCGGCCGCCGCCATCCACAGTTCCGGCCACCTCCCACAGCTTCGACACCACCACGTTCTTCATCTCTCCGACAAAGCCAAGTTTCTGTCTGCAACCTCTCCAGGACCCGAACTCCTTACAAGCCCATAACCGCCACTCCGGAAGAACCTCACGGAGACATTCCAAGCAGGTCCAGCCACATCAGCTCCCCAACTTGCAACCCAGACCGCCCAGCACGCCATCACTACCGCCATCACCCCTCAGCCACAGGGGAGCCCGACTGTCCTTCTGGCTAACTCAGCGACCGCCTCCCTGCCCCTAGCCAGACCTCTGCCTCCGGCCACCGACGCCATCGCCGTCCATTAACTCCGGCGGTACCCCCCCCTTTGGTAAGTTCCCCCTACTCGTGCACACACGCACACCCACACATGCACCGAACACACACCCCACACACAGTTCATTACGTACTGGCATGTGTATTGTTTTTATTTTATTTTATTTTATTTTCTTTCTGTGATATTAACTAGTTATTTTTACTACAGAATTTTCTTTTTATTTAATAATTGATAGTTAAAGAAAAAAATATCTATTGTTGTTACATTATGTGTGTAAATATATACATATATATTTAATTGGTATTGTACTATTTAGGATTAGGTATTGAGATGATAATATTTTTAGTCTTTTTATTATGTTTTATTATTTATATGTTTAGTATGCTTGATTTATTGTTATTATTTAAGTAAACTATTTTTTTCATCGGTGTTGAACTAGTCACATTATTTCTTGTTTATATTTATCTAGGGTTTGAAATTATTAATTGTTGGAGTAGTTTCAAAGTCTTTTTAATAATGTTTACATATACTCTAGGGTTATTATTGTAAGGTTTTAGGATTGTAATGTTTGCTTTAATGTTTAATATATAAGATTTGTTTGTCTTGTTGATGTAGGGTTTACTACGCTGTAAGATTTGTTTAAATGTTGATATTCATGTTTTCATTTTTATTGTGTTTATGGTTGAACGATTATTATTATTATTGCAGAATTTTTGTCGTCTTAACATTCAATGTTTGAACTTTGTTGTTGATATGATGCTCATATTGTAGGGTTAGTATTTTGTAATATCTATTGTATATATGATTAATGTTAGTGTGGTAGAATTTTTATTGATATTATATATTCATTATATTAATTAGCATTTTTATAATATTGTAAATTCATTATTGTGATAATGTGGCATTACATATTTAAGAGCTTGGTGTTTTATTGACATTATATGTAAATTAATAATTTTGGTTATATGTATATCATATATTAGCATATTGGTAAATATTACATATTTAGCATTTTTGTATTTTTTTTATATTATATATTTAGTGATTTAGGGTTTAATGGATGTTATATGTTTAGTAAATTAGCATTTTAATCACATGTTTAGCATCAATCATTATTATATATATATTTTTTTAGTATATTAATCTAGTTAGTATTAATTATTAGTATCCTAGTATTTTTAGTATCAGCTATTTTTTAGTATATAAATAGGTTTAGTATTAATCATTATTAGAACCTGACTATATTTAGTATTATGTATCCTTAATATATTAATATATATAGTATTTAGTTACTTATTTTGACATTCATAATATGTTGGTAGGTATGTGAGGCTTATTATTCTATTACCATATATTAAAAACCTCTCATGTTAGTATTTTCCTATAAAATTTTATATATAATTTCAAAATTTTGGGAGTGTATTTTCCTAATTATTATCCCTATGATTTTATTGCTGGGGTATGAGCCTTCGGGCATCACGTACCCTAAGCTCTGAGGGAACATATATGTATATATTAGCTTTATTTATTTATTATTTTACTTATTTTTTTTATTTTACATATGTTTATAAAAAGGAGTAATTTAAAGAATTATTAGATTAACTTAGGGATAATTTCAAATTAATTAGGTACCGTTCGTAAGAACGGGCGCGTAGGGGGTGCTTGTACCTTCCCCTCGCGTAACCGAACTCTCGGCCCCAACTCTGGTAATGTAGACCGATTCTACCCCTAACGGGGTAGTAATCATGTGTTCTAACCGCACTAAAGGTTAATGGCGACTCCGATATTCATGTTTTTCCATGAAAATATTAAATTGATTTTTAATTTCGCCCCTCGGAGCACACGCGCTCCCAGGACGTCGCGACAATAACTATATATAGAAAACATACGGAGTGGTTAGCTGGCTAGTGTCACGTCTTACCCCCACATGACTAGGTTGTGTGGCCCAAAGGTGGGACCTAGCAATGGTTGGCTGACTACGCTAGATCAACATAAGTCTATAAGTACGATGGGTTTGCTCCTCCTGGTCCAGACACTAGTGGGATGCCTGCACTACCATAAACCACATTGACTACTGATCTCCCACTGCCCCGTACGGCAAGCGCTAGCACTAACATAAACATGATTGTGATCATATAGCTACGGTACCATGCTTCGTGATAGGCTAAGCTAAGCCAACCAAGTTCTGATAACATATAAAATATTTCAAAATAATGATACATTGCTATTTCATAATCATATCTGTCATGTTAATATTTTCATACATTTTTGCATAGCATATCATATAAAATTTACGACCCTTACATCGGCATTTTGTATTTTATAAATCACGGCCTATATGCCAGTATTGCATATTATAAAAGCCTTCGGCTCTTACACCGGTATTTCTTTTAAAACCTTGGCCTGTATGCCGGCATATCATATAAAATCCTCAGCCCTTATGCCCACATATCATATAAAATTCTCGGCCTTTATGCCAACATATCGTATAAAATCTTTAGTTTGAAAAATCCCTGTATCATTTGATCATTTTCCTGTAAGTAGTAATAACACACCTATTTTGTAAACATAATATCTCCTTATAAAAATTTCCCATGGTAAAAATTACTCATGCCACATAGAAGAGATAATAATCTTATTTATGATATTATACGAGAAATCCATATTTCTAATCAACAACATTATTTTCTGCATAATTTCACAATATATATATATATTTATCCAAAATTAAATGTTATAAAATAATAAATACATTTTCATAAAATCCTGACTTTGTTTATCCCCTTACCTAACTTTTGGAAAGCCCTTAAAATCACTAGTCCTACACCGGCAGGGTTCTCTGTTCAACACCCTAGAAACAATATTGCCCCGAACAAAACTTCAATATTTCTTCAAATACTACATTTTTTATAACTGTAGTAAAGTCAAGTACTAAATAATAAGTCTTACCTTGAATTTGGGATGGAGTCCAAGTTAACCCCGCTAACAATCCACCCCAGCAGACTTGAAGAGAAACTTCCCGGGAGTGTCGTGGCGACCTTGGATCAACGATCCGGGGAAGAATGGACCCAGAATCTCAGAGAGAAGGGAGAGGGGATGGATAGGAGAGAAAAAGAGAGAGTGAGTGAGTGAGTGAGTGATCCTTTGCTTAATTTATGTAGAAAAATCGAGTTTAAGCTATTTATACACCTACACTCATCGACGAACAACGTCACTTCATTGACGAGGCCACGAAAGAAGTTTGTTGATGAATGCTTATTCCTCATTGATGAAATTCAGAGCTGAAAATAGCCTCTCAATAGCTTCTCGTTGAAGAGACACCTGTCCCCATCAACGATCCTAGTAAGCCACTTTGTTGACGTGCACTTCGGGATCGTCGACGAGGACCTGCTGTGACCCCCTTACAATTTCCTTTTTCTCCATTTTTTATTATTTAAATACCATAATTCTTCAGGTCTCTACAACACATTTGTTGGCTTTTTGAGTCTGATCTCTATTTTTATGTTGACAAACATAAGTGTTTTATGTGTGTACTTAGTGCTTGAGTAGGTCATATTTTAAGAGACGCATAAGGGACAGGAAGTGGATGCCATGCCAGGACTTAAAGCTCATAAAACGTGGCGTATTCCTTGGAGTCTTTAGAGCAAAATAAGAAGAAATATATGACTTGTATTTTCAATGCATTTAAGTTTTATTATTTTGGTATGTAATAATGCATGCATCTACATGATATGTCTAAATGCTTAGATTGATTGTAGACAGACCTTAGGGCACCTAGAGTTCAACCAAAAACTCTTTTCATAAAAACTAAAAATCAAACAAAGGTTTTGGAATAGCCTTAGGTTACTTTGGTCGATCGAAGTTTTTTGGGCTTAATTTAAAAGCCCAGTCGACCGAATAGGTCAAAAGTCCACATGTCGACTTTGCTCGGTCGACCAATCTTTCTTGAACATATCTTCCTTGGTCGACCAAAACAACACGTGTCTGACCCTCAATTGTTCAACCGACCAAATGTGCAGTTCATTTTGGCCACAGTTGACCAAACCACATGAGCTATCAACCGAACCTTAGCTTTAGTCAACCAAACACACAAAAAGTTTCAAAATCGCCTGAAAACAATCGACCTAATCCCTAGTTCAAAATTGATACGATCGACTAAACCTATTAATATGATAGACTGAACCTTGAATATGGTCAACTGAACTTCTCGAGTTGGAAATTTTTAAAAGAGCTAAAATGTCATTAGCTTTTAATTAAACTTTTCCAAAAAAATCGAGCATGTCCCCAACGGTTATAATTTTTTGTAAAATCTATAAATACCTCCTTACAACTCCTAATTAGAAACTTTGATTAACTCCAAATTTTCTCTAACCCTTTGTTAATCAAAGTTCGCCCAAACCATTTTTATTGCAAAAATCTTTTCTTTGGGGCAAATTTTTTCATACTCTCCAAACTCTCTTTGATTCTTTCATTGAAAACATTTTTTTAAAGAGTATTTTTATTGGGCATTTTTTTTATAGAGTGTGCTTATTGCAATAACGTTTTGAGCATAAATCTTACCTTCTCCAAACAATATTACTGCAAATATTCATTGGATAAAATATTTGTTTTACATTTGATCTTTGAAGCTTTTATTGCATGTTTCATATAACATCAAATATCTTATATATTAGTTTTTTGTAAAAATATTTTTAGAGCCAACCCTAGGTTCTCCGATGTATTCGAAAAAAAAAATTAGGAGATTATTTTATTAGGGTTCAAATCTTTGAAGCATTTTATCATATATATATATCTTTCTTCAAAGATTAGAGTATTTATTTTGAAAAACACCCTTACTCTACTGAGCATCATTGTATATCATATTAGAGTGCATGCAATTAGAGCTTAAATGTGTACATTTATGCCTGTATTTTTTAGAAACACAATTAAGTACAAAAATGATTTTTATTGCATCGGTTGGGTTCAACCCAGAATTGAGCTGGGGAGTCTTAGCCCCGTAAGTGAGATTGGTTCGATTCAACGCAGAAATTGAATTGGGGAGTCTTAGTCCCGTAAGTGAGACAAGTTGGGCCCAGCCTTTTAATTGAGCTGGGGTTTACCTCACCCCGTAAGGATAGTTTGTAATGGCTTTTGCTCCACCCATTTAAGTGAGCAGGTTTAGTAGAATCCTTGGAGGAATGCCCAAGGTGGGGGCATAGGCTAATTTGGCCAAACTTCGATAATAAATATCGTGTGTCGCTCTCTCCTTATCTAATTTAATTTATGCCCTTTAAATTCATCATATGTATGCTTGTTTATTTATGGTTATAATTATTTGCATGCAAACTTTTATTTAAATGAGATATGCTGCATGTGTATGTTCACACTTATAGCTTAATCATTTTTCATATATGGTATTATATTGAATGGGATATGATATATGGTAAATTAGCGTAAATGCTAAATTTAGCCAAAATATTTTTAAAACCCAATTCAAGCCCCCTCTTGGGATCACATGAATTCCAACAATTGGTATCACAACCTAGTTGCAATAAGCTTAACCGCATTTGAATAAAGATTGTGATGACTCTTCTTTTTGGTGTATCTCTGTTTTGAGGGTCAACCCTTCGCAAATCCTTCACTGGTTTTATTGCTTAGATTTTACTGTTTGAATATTGAAAATGATTTTTGTAAAATCAAATGATTGGAGGATTTGGAAAGTGTTTGTCAAAGCTTATCATATCCCATAGAAAAATGATTTTAAATTGCAAAGTTTCCCAAACTTGAAAAGGACTTGAAAAAACATGACATAGTTTTAATGCACATAATTTGAGTGTCATGCAATTGTTATATCATAAGATTTTAGGAATTAATATATAAGGGGTTACAATGATGATAAATGCTTACATTGTGTTTGTGCTCAAAATTCTAAATTTAATATACACTATCATCATACTAAGAACCCTAAGAAAATCTAACCAATACATGAGTCTTAGTGATCATATCCAATCTAGCTTAACATATATATATATATTGGCTATATCATGATTATACAAAACTATCAATTCTTAAATTTAAATCTCATAAGCATGTTTAAAATAGAATCCCTTTCAAATGAACAAAGAAGCTTTATCTGTGAAATAACTATCAATTCTATATATGCTTTAATATAAAAATCATAAATATAGCATAACTTGTCCATTACATACTAATGAGTTTTAGGAAATCTATCTTATGGTATGTAATGTAAAATCTCAAACTCATCATTGAGCTTAAATGAAACATCCTTTTAAAGTGATAAATTTAATCTAAGAAATTCTAAGCTCATCCCCATATAAGAAAATATTGGTTATGCCAAATACAATTGATTGAATATAAAATTCTTTGGCTGCATAACTGAGGGGGAGCAGGAAATTTAAAATATCATCCAATAAGCTCTTTATTGCAATATGCTTAATTTTGGAAATGTTTTATTATGATATTTTTATTGGATGATTTGTTGGTACTAAACACAAATATCCATTTGTGCTAAATAATTATATTCTCTAATGAATGGATAATTTTCTTTGAGTTGAATGCCACTACCCATTGCTTGTAAAAGTGAATATATTATTAAATGAATAGTTTATTTTTATGAACTATTGTTTGAACTACTGAAAGCATGCATGTATTGAATGCCTCCTACATGGCGGATGCAGTGATGTAAATTGCATGCTGGTAGTTGATATAGGTTCCCGCATACTCAAACTGAATGATTTCTGCATGATGCATATTATTTTTGAATTGTTTGTGTGAATCTATCAGGTTTCTGGTACATGAAAAAATGGAAAAATGTTCAATTTACAGACGGCATGCTGCCAAATTTTTGATAGAAATTTTCTCAAGAATGAAGTCATGTACTAGAATGAATGATGATAAAATGCATGCTAGGTGAACTTAATGATTATTTTTTTAATGCATACAAAATAATTAGATAGTTAACTAGTGTATGTTGAATCTTAAATAGTATGTGCTAAACTGAATAACATGCACAGTCTTCATGTTTATTTCCTAGGTTGGTAGATCATTAAATAGATTACTACATATTAAAGCATATTAGTTTGCGCTAAATTGAAAACATGTACACATTTTATGGACCTTGGAGCAACTAGTTCATGGACACCATTTGGTCAAATTCTTTGGGTTATGCACTTTCATTCCGACACAAATGGGAAAGCATCATCCTTGTAATCAATCGTCACATATTTTTGTGATGGTCCATAAACTAGGGCAATAGCATGACTTAGGGGGAGTGTTTATGTCACACACACACATTATGTTTTGAGTTTTGTCATTCGTATATTGACCCTCTATTGCATCATCTTATGTATAGCCTTGATTGGCTATCGTCCTTTAAATTGAAATGCAATGTGTCATTGTAAAAGTTGAATGACTAGTATTTTTTGCATGCTGAATTCATTTGATAGGATGAATATATAAGGAATGTTTTCAAATGACCATCATCCTTGATCTTAATTCAAGTAAGTGTGCATGCAAATATATAGGGGAGCTTAAGCCCCAATCTTAAAATAAATTAGTAAGAGCTTAATGCCTGTAGTCTTTTGTATACTTGGTTTTGTTATGAAGGATGAACATATGACGTATGTGCTTAAATGAAATTCATACTTGAGCGTAGATGCACTTATGTGTGCGTGAGAGTATACCGGGGAGTTTAAGCCCCAACCTTGTGAAAAGGATTAATAGCACCTGCCCCATGGACTCATACTTTCATTGTTTCAACTTTTTGAGTCCTAATGTCTTTTGGTACCCTGAACATCATATCCTGTCTTTATTGAATCATACTTTTATATGAATTGTTCATGATATGGATGAACACCTTGCACATAACTTAATATTAATTTTCTAGTGCTTGTGTGTTCTAGGAACAATTTTACTGGTAAAAAAAAAAAACAAAAAAACAAATGGTTTAACTTATATCAAGTAAAATTTGATTTAGAATGAAAAATAGTACTTATACTGTTTGAAATCTCAATGAACTTTCACAATTTGAATCAATATAAGTAATATAACAAGATCTAAGCACATATTCAAGTTTATAAAGGGGGGGGGGGATCTAAACATAAAATCCTATATTGTGATGCTCACCAACAGTTTTGGCTTAGATTTGATTTGAAATTTTTTGTGGCTTATGTACTTTAAAGTATGATAATTTTATTGAAAATCTAAGATTGGGTTGTGTTGTTTAGCCTCAAATGTCTTAGTTTTTGCCATATGTTCCATTTTTTTAAAATTTATTTAATATCTTTGGATCTATATGGTTGCATTTTTTTGGTACTTTGTGATTTGTGCTTAGATGATAAGCCAAAAAAATAATGCTTGCTTGAGTTTTAAATTAAAGTTTCTTGTTCAACAAGCATAAGCTCCCATAATTTATCGAAAATCATAAGGGGGTAAATTTTTAATGCATATATATATATATATATATATATATATATTATGCTCGTTGAACAAGAAACTTATGTATGTATATATATTTATTGTATTATTGCAAAAAATGCCTTTTAAATGAAACATACTTTATTTCTTGCATGTGTGCTAAATGCTTTCATGACTTGTGCTATCTCTGCGTTAAACATTTATGTCATGAAGTTATGTTTTTATAGTTTACAAATTTACAAAGGGTGTTGCATGACTGGTCCATTGGTTATACATAAAATACATATGAACTAGTTAGACAATCCATATGCTCAAACCTATACCTATTATCATATGCCATATGTTTTAAACTCAAATCTTTTATGGGTCTTATGATACGATTTAATTTGCTATGGTTTGTGGATAATTATGATCTAATCATGTTTGTTATGTCATTTTAAATTTGAATGATCAGTTAAACTGTTGTGTGTGCTTCACTGCTATTTTTTTTTTCATAGTTATAAATCTTTATGCCCAATATGTTATATCAAATAGGAGAGAGTTCTTCAAAAAGGGGGAGTTCTCCTTGCTAAGTCTGTTGTTGGCCTAACATGGCTTTCAAATCTTGTTTTGATAATAACAAATGAATGATGATTTAACATGTGTTGTTAAAGTTATGATGTTTCAGGAATACTTAAAAATAAAGTTCAAAAAGAAGACTAGCAGTGAAAGTTCAAGATCACTAAGAGACTCTTCATATTTAAAGTGATCCAAAGGAAGCTCAAGTGACATCAAAATGAGTAAAGTATTTGAAAATCTAAAGTTGACTAAAAGCTCGAGTCAAAAGGGATTCAAAGCAAAGATACCATGGAAGACTTAAAGCTTGAGTGTTTTAAGGATTTAAGACCAATGATCTAAGTACTTCATATTGAAATATAACATGGAAATATGTTGAAGTTCTTTAGGGGTGGTCATTGTGGACTTAGAGACTTTATTTTACAAAACCCCCGATAAATTTTTTATAAATCAAAGCAAGAGAGCAAAGAGTTGCTTAAAACTAAAACTAAAAAACAAAAATTTTAACTGCCGAGACGACTGAAGTTTATCTTCAGAAGACTAAAGATTAAGTTCAATCTACTGAATAATTTCTTGACTAAATCCTGAAGAGGCAGTGTAGCCTCATAAGACTGAACCTTGACACCCCAATCGATTGATCCTATTTTCAATTAAAGTTTCAGTGTTTTAAAGAACTTTAGAAGACTGAACCCAAAACCTCAGTCTACTGAATACTATTAACGACTATAATTTTTAAATGTTTTAAAATTCAAATTGAGGTTTCTTGTGCCCCAATTATCATAAAAACTTGGGAAATACTCCAAGTAGTGTTGGGCAACACGAAAATACCTTTGTGAGCCTATATATTCATGTTTTAGAAAATTAAACTATACCAAGAAATTGAAAATCTATCCAAAAGTTGAAAGCTCTCTTACTCTCTCAAATATCTCTCTTTCTTACTCTTGCAACTCTGAATTGCTAAAGAATTTTGAAGTGCTGAAACATCCTTCTCTGAATTCTAAACTACCGAATTGTTGATTCTCATCTAGAGAAGAAATTTGGTGAAATCACTCTTAAACTTCAATATATTTCTTTTGATTTTTGATATTGAAGTATATAGTGCTTTCAATTTTACTAATCTACTCTTTTGAGAGTTCCATTGTACACAAGAATTGTTTCTTGTCTCTTGTAGTTTTTGATGATTCAAGGACTGTTTGGATCGTTGGACCAAGCGTGGGGTATTGCTTGGAAAAGGGGCTCCACCCTTAAGGAGGGATTTGTAAAGGTTATCTTTACCTGGAAAGGAGTGTTATAGTTGAATCCTTAGGTGGTATTGGCCTAAGGTGAGGATGTAGGCTGGGGATAAGTCAAACCTCGTAAAAATCCTGGTCTTTCTTTAACCCTTCTCTTTACTCTCAGCATATATATATACATTGTGTTGTGTGTATGCAAAGTGCAGGTTGCTAAAAATTAAAAATCAATATTAATAGGACTTTTAACTTAAGAAAATACATTTGATTAAGCTTTTGCGGAAACCCAAAAGGGAGTACGTTGTTTAATCGTTTTTGGAAATCTTAGTTGAGAGAGTACAAACAATTTCATTCACTACAGGGCTTGAAACAAACATATATTCACATGGGCTTCAAACAAACTCTATCTTGAGTTCTTGCAAAAGTTGAAAATTGCCAAAGAGCTACATATCATATCTTGATTTGGTATTTTGTGGTTGATTAGTTTAGTTGTTGATTCATTATTTGATTGATTGATTATTGGTTTATGGATTGATTAAATAACTTAGTTTTTGCTGTGTATTTGATAAATTAACAAGAGGATGAAAATTCTTGAAAAGAATTAAAAGAAAATTTTAATAACCCAATTCACCCCACTCTTGGGGCTACACCTTGACTTTCAATTGGTATCAAAATTGTGTTATAAAAAATCTTAAAAAGTAGTTATATAATTATCTACGTGGCACATATAGGAGTAGCTCCATTTGGAGAGGGTCAATCATTAACTAGACCACCTATTTTTCGTGGACGTAATTATACTTTATGGAAACAATGAATGAGGATTTATCTTCAAACCATGAATTGGAAAGCTTCAAAGGTTGTCACAAATGGTGACTCAATTCCTACCAAACTAGTAGATGGAAAAGAGGTTCCCAAGGAAGAAAAAGATATGACTAAAATCAAACATAAAATGCTGCAAGTCAACACTAGTGCTATAAATGCCTTATATTGTGCACTTGACATTAATGAATTCAATGGAGTCATGGCTTGTAAAATAGCAAAGGAAATTTGGGATACCCTTAAGGAAACCTATGAGGGTACCGTAGATGTTAGAGGCAATAGAATTAATATGTTGGCTAGTGAATGGGAAGCTTTTAGGATGAATCCTGACAAATCAATTACAAATATGTATACTAGGTTTACACATATCATGAATTCCTTAAACGCTTTAGGAAAAACATACTCTACTTATGAAATGATCCGTAAAATCTTTAGAGGTCTTCCACCCGTATGGGAACCAAAAGCTATAACCATAACGGAAGGTAGAAATTTTAAGACTACACTCATAAGATCCCTTCTCACGTATGAGATGGCTATGAATGAAAGAAGTGGAGAATCTAAAGATTAGGAATCCACTGCTTTTAAAGCATCAACCAAAAACTCTAGTGATGAAGATGAAGAAGAGATGGATGAAAATGAAACAGCCTTTTCATCCAAGAAACTTGCAAAAATTCTTAGAAGGAAGAATAAATTTACAAGAAAAATTTGGAACTCAAAATCAGATGAAGAAGAAGAAAAGGAAATCAGTAAAAAGAAAAGAAAGGCTGAACCTCCAACATGCTATAATTATAAGAAAGTTGGACATATAAAACCAAATTGTCCACAACTTAAGAAAAATTCTAAGAAGAAAAAGAAAAGGGCAATGAATGGTACTACATGGGATAATATTATACAAGTAGTACAGAAATTGAATCAAGTGACCAAGAGGTCCCTTGCTTTATGGCATGGGACAATGATGAAGGACAAAGGTCCTCATCCAAATTATTTAATGATTATAGTGATGATTCATCTAATGAATCCAATGACGAGTTGTTGGCCTAACATGATTTTTCAATCTTATTTTGATGAAAACAAATAATGATGATTTAATATGTGTTGGTTATGTGGTGATGTTTCAAGAAAAACAAAGTTCAAAAGAAAAGCAATGGAAAACTCAATGACTCAAAAAGCCACATTCATATGTAGAGTGATCCAAAAGAAGCTTAAGCAACACTAACATGACTAAAGTGCATGTGGAAACTAAAATTAGGAATAGCTTCCCAAGAGGGGGGGTGAATTGGCTTTTAAAATTTCTTTTAATTCCTTTTTAGAATTCTTAAACTTATTTTATTTCTTTTAACCAATTCGTGACTTATTTGTTTATTTCGTTAAGCACTTAAGAACTTAGTTTCTTTATTTAATTCTTAACCATACAAACTTCCAATCATTTAACAAAACCAATCAACTATAATAGAAAGCAAACAAACAAGCCAATATAGCACTTATGTAATATAAACACTCAAAATAGTTGTTTGTTGATATTAGCCAATTTTGAACCAAGCCCTATAGTTAATGAGAATTTATGCTTGCTGATGTAAAGCCTTGTATAAATAAAACCAATCACTCTTTCCAAATATTTAGAACTCAAATAAACTCTTGGTAAATTTATCTTTGGGATGTTAAACAAGTAACATACTCCCGTATGGTTTCTGCAAGATATGGTGTAACCAACATACTCCATTTCGATTTCCGCAACCTAAATCAAAATTAAACCCTAAGTTTATTTGATTTCAAATATACGTAGTTTATGTGATTTTCAAATTTAAACCATCCACGCAATTTAAATATGCACTGAAAATACAGAATAGGGAAAGAAAGAGTGAGATGGGGATTTTTACGAGGTTCGGCTTATACCCAGCCTACGTCCTCGCCCTTGGCAAACCACCAAAGGATTCACTGAACCTATCTTGTTGATGGGTGGAACAAAACCTTTACAAGCAATACCCTAAGCTCAAACACTCCTTCACTAGGCTAGAGCCCGCCTCTCCAAACGATGTCTTCTCGTTCGGTCACCCCTTAATTAGGCTAGAGCCCGCCTCTCTAAGAAACACAAGATAAGATCTGCATACAAGTATACTCTCTCAAAGAGCAAGTTAGTACAATTTCAGCACTATATACTTGAATGTAAAATATCAATATGAAATACAATGAAGGTCAAGTGTGGAATTCATCAATATCCTTCTTAGATGAAGATTAGCAGTAGGAATTCAGAGAAGGAAGGATTAGCACTTCAGAATATCTCAACAAAAGAGATTTGCAATGAGTGAGCAAGAGAACTTTGGAAGAACAAGAGTGCTTTCAACTTCTCAAAACAGATTTTTCAATTCTTGGATGTATTTTGATTTTCAAAACCATGTATTTATAGGCTTTCAAACTTGTTTCTATGTTTCAAAAGTTTCCTTAGAGAGTTTCCCAAGTTGTTAGAAAATTTGGGGCTTAAAACGGCTATATTTGAAAATATTAGAATTTAAAAATTTTCCCGTTAAACAGTGTTCAAATGACTAAAGTCTCGGGTTCAGTCATCTGAAGTTTTATAAGACTATAATTTTCAAAGTCAGTACAACTTCAGGGGCCTGAACTCACAAGGTCAGTCGCCTGAGGTTGCTCTATCTGCTGTTTAGGTGCCTGAAGTTCTACCGTGAACAGTGTTCAGTTGCTTGGCAGCTTTGATCCCACTTCAGTGTATTGGCCATAAAATTTTCTTTATAATTCCAAATTAGGTGTTCTTGGTGTCAAAAAAGAAGCCCCTACAACTTTAATGTTTATGAATTTTTAAAATAAGGCAATTTTGATAGACAAAAATTCACCTCAATGCGGATATATAAAAACTGACAGCACTTAGAAAAACTCTTTTTGGTGCTTTTCATTCGAAAAATGATTCTAACCCTTTTAAAATAATTTTTGACCTCATAAAAATATTTTCCAAGTATTTAAAAAGGTATCTAGGTCCAAGAGGTTAACCTAAGAGCTTCAAAATATTTCAAATGATATTTTAAACATTAAAAAACTTACACGAGACTTCTAAGACATTAACATTCTAGGTTCTTGAATCTTCATACTTTGTCCTTGGATTGAGTCCATCTTTTCTTCAAGCTTCCATATTCTTTGAGCTTTCTCACTTTGCCTTTATTTGGCTCTTTTGACTTTAATATTCCTTGGCTTTCTACAACTCATTCATGTCCTCATATTCTTCAAGGTTTAATATATCATCTTTAAATCCATGGTTTGACTCATTTAAGCTTCATTTGATCCTTGTGAATATTTTGACCTTGCTTTCTCATATATGAGCCCTGAAATATCATTACTCACACAAATACATTAAATTTCACTTGTTTGTTAGTATCAAAACAAGATAACAAGATTTTAAACCTTGTAAGGCCAACTGAAACTTAAAGCTAACTCAAGCTCAAGTCAAAAGGGACATAAAGCAAAACAGATCATGGAAGACTTGAAGACTGAAGTTTTAGGCTTTAAGAACATTGATGTAAGTACTTCATGTCTAAATATCTTTTGAAATATGTTGAAGCTCTTTAGGGGTGATTATGGACTTGGAGACCTTATTTCAAACCCCAAAAAATGTTTTATAAGTAATGAAAGCGAAAGAGCAAAAACAACTTTTGAAAACTAAAATGCAAAATCAGAAAGTGGTTTTTCTAGATGATTGTGGTACACTACCATAAAATTGAAGAGTCACTTCAAAAGACTGAAGATTTCGTTCAGTCTGCTGAAGAATTTCCTAAAGGAATACAGAACAAGTAGTATACCCTTTGAAGACTAAACCCTCAAGTCAATCGCCTGACCCTGTGTTTAGACTAAAATTTTTAGTGTTTTAAGGTGCTTCAGAAGACTACCCAACACTTCAGTCTACTAAACACTATTAATGGCTAATTTTTTTTTTTTATAAATGTTTTAAAATCCAAATAATGCTTTCTTGTGCCCCAAATTTTCTAAAAACTTGGAAAACACTCCAAGTAATCTTGAGCAACACAAAATTACTTTTCTAAGCTTATAAATACATGATTTTTCAAATCAAATTACACCAAGGCACTCAAAAATTTTTTCATAAGCTGAAAGCCATCTTGCTATCAAAGCTCTCTCTTCCTCTCAACTTCTTGCAATACTGACTTGCTGAATTTCTTAAGTGCTGATCATCCTACTACTAAGTTCTTATTACTAATTCTCATATGGAGAAAGAACTTGGTGATTTTTTACTTGAGCTTCAATTTATTTTACTTTGATATTTAAATATTGAAGTATATAGTGTTTAGAATTGTACTAATCTGCTATTTGTGAGAGTGTTATTGTATGCAGAAATTATCTCTTGTATTCTTGCAGTGCATTGACAATTCCAAGTTATTGGATTGTTGGACCAAGCATGGGGTATCACTTGGAGAGGGATATCTACCTTTAAAAGAGGGAATTTGTATTGATTTGCTTCACTCG
Source organism: Malania oleifera (assembly GCF_029873635.1). Classification (NCBI taxonomy): domain Eukaryota; kingdom Viridiplantae; phylum Streptophyta; class Magnoliopsida; order Santalales; family Ximeniaceae; genus Malania; species Malania oleifera. The sequence goes on along the minus strand of NC_080419.1, from coordinate 76,454,879 downwards.
GAAAGGAGTGCTCTAGTGGAATCCTTAGGTGGTATTTGCCCAATGTGAGGACATAGGCTGGGGATAAGCCAAACCTCGTAAAAATCTTTGTATATCTTTTTCCCTACTCTTTATTTTCAACATCTATATACATTGTGTTGTGTGTATGCTAAGTGCGGGTAGATGAGATCAAAATTGAGATTAAAAAAAGACTCTTAATAAAAGAAGATACGTTTTGATTAAACATTTGTGAAAACCTAAAAAATGAGTACATTGTTTAATTGTTTGCGAAAATCTTTATTAAAAGAAGGGCAAACAATTTTTCATTCATTAAAAGGATTGAAACAAACTCATAAATTGACAAGGTTGCAAAAACTGAAATTGCTGAAGAGTTGCATACTTTATCTTGGTTTGATATCTTTGGTTGTTTACTTTAAGTTTTTGATTTGTTATTTGGCTGATTAAGTTTTTCATTACTTGTGTTGTGTTTTGGTTTGTGGATTGAATAAATAAATGTGATTTTACTATGTGATTGTTAAATCAACAAGAGGTTAAGATTTCATAAAAGATATTAAAATATAATTTGTATAGCTCAATTCACCCCCCCCCTCTTGGGACTACACCTTTACTTTCAATTGGTATCAGAGTGGGGTTATAGCAAATCTTAATTAGAAGCTATACAAAGATCTAGATGGCACTCGTAAGAGTAGCTCCCTTTGGAGAGGGCCAATCCTAAACCACACCACCAATCTTTTGTGGACTCAAAAATACATTTTGGAAACAAAGAATGAGGATCTACCTTCAAACAATGAATTGGAAAGCATGGAACGTTGCCACACACGGTGACTTAATTCCTACAAAACTAGTAGATGGAAAAGAAGTACCTAAGGAAGAAGAAGACATGACTGAACTTGATTACAAGATGTTATAAGTAAACTCTAGTGCTATTAATGCATATTGTGCCCTTGACATTAATGAGTTCAATAGAGTCATGGCTTGCAAAATAGCAAAAGAAATATGGGACAAACTAGAAGTAACTTATGAAGGTACCATTGATATAAGAGATAATAGAATTGACATGCTTACTAGAAAATATGAAGCTTTTAGAATGAACCCGGATGAATCTATCACAAGTATGTATACCAAGTTCACTGACATCATAAACTCCCCTAATGTCTTAGGAAAGAATTACTCAACTTATGAAATGATTCAAAAAATCCTTGGAGATCCTCCACCCATTTGGGAACCTAAAGCCACAACTATTACAAAAGGAAGAAACCTTAAGAATGCTTCTCTAGATGAAATTATAGGATCTCTTCTCAGATATAAGATGGCTATGAATAAATGAAATGCTGAAAAAAAAAATCCATAGCCCTTAAGGCAGCGAAAGAAAGCTCTAGTGAAGAAGTAGAAGATACAAGAGACCTAGATGATGAAGAACTAGTGTTCATTACTAAGAGGTTTGGAAAATTATTTACAATAAACAAAAAGATTGCTAGAAGTTTAAAGGGTCAAACTCTAAAAAAAGGGGAATCTAGTAAAAAGGAAAACAAGAAAGAACCTCCTACTTGTTACAGTTGTAAAAAAGGTAGGACATATTAAACATGATTGTCTATGGCTCAAAAAGGATGCCAAAAGGAAGAAAAAGAAGGCGATGAAAGCTACTTGGGATGACACTAGCTCAAGTGAATCAGAGAACGAATCAAGTGATCAAGAAGTGGCCAACATATGCTTCACGGCGCACGAAGAATAGGTAAATTCGTACTATTCATCCGATGAATCAAGTGATAGTTTGTGTAGTGATTCTAGTGATAGTATGACATTATACAAAGAAATGCAAGATGAACTTTTTGCTTTATACAATAGATTTGTAAGAGTCACAAAACAGAACATTGTTTTAAAAGAACAAAATGAATCATTCAAAAATCAACCTTACACATTAAAATCAGTTGAAAAAGAAAAAGAATCACATATTGATGAACTTATGAAGAAGATAAATGACTTATCTCAAGAGACAATTAAATTACAAATGAATGGTCAAAGTAAGAAAGACTTAGAAATAGAGGACCTTAGAGACAAAATTGAAGACTAAGAGAAAATCATATACAATTTTACTAAAGGAAAGGAGAACTTTGAAAAGTTGCTTGGTAAACAAAAGATGTCATTAGACATCTTTGAAAAGTTTCTAGGCTCAATGATCATACAATTATAGGAACCAAATGGGTATATCGAAATGAGAAAGATGAGAATGTGGTAGTAACTAGGAATAAGGCAAGACTAGTTGCCCAGGGTTATAATCAAGAATAAGGAATTTATTTTGATGAAACCTATGCTCCTATTGCTATGATGGAAGCCATTCATATGCTACTTGCTTATGTTGCTTTTAAAAACTTTAAATTGTTTCAAATGGATGTCAAAAGCGCTTTTCTAAATGGCTATATTAATGAGGAAGTGTTTGTAGAACAACCGTCTCGTTTTGAAAATCATAAATATCCAGATCATGTATACCGGTTGTCTAAGGGCTTGTATGCATTGAAACAAGCTCCTAGAGCTTGGTATGAAGAGGCTTAGTGGTTTTTTGCTAGAAAATTGGTTTACTTGTGGCAAGATTGACACTACACTCTTCATCAAATCCAAAAATGATGATATATTCCTAGTTCAAATTTATGTTGACGATGTCATTTTTGGAGCAACCACTGCTGAGTTGTGTAATGAGTTTACCAAATGTGTGCAAAGTGAATTTCAATTGAGCATGATGGGTGAGCTTAGTTTCCTTTTAGGGCTACGAATTAAACAAGCTAAATATGAAAATTTTTGTTAGAATTGGTGTATTCCCAAGAAGGGAGGTGAATTGGAATTTTAAACTTTTCTCCTAGGTTAAATCAGAAATCAATATGATTTAGCTACCTAGGGTCTTTCTATACAGTCCCAAATGCGTAGGCAGATATAATATAAGGAAATTTAAATCTTACACATCATTCACACCATAACATGCACATGTGGTAAATATAGAGTGCGGAAATATAAACAAACACATGATATGTTATCAGGGTTCGGCCAATTGTGCCTACGTCCCCTCCTCTAGCTCGCAAGCCTGAGGATTCCACTAAAGGCTCACTTAAGGGTGGAGCGGCCCCGATTACAACTAGGTCAATTAGCACAGGGCTGACCTCAACCTTTACAACCAGGTCAATTAGTGGGGCTGACCTCAACCTATACGTCTTAATAGGATGGCGCACCTAGCTTTCCTAATCGGGTCTAAGCCAATTCGAGACTATTTCAAAGCGCTAGTCTCCCTCTTCAGGCCTGTGCCTAAAAATACAATAGTATTGAAATACAATCAAATGGTACACTGACAGTGCTTTCGTGTAAAGCAAATATGTACCCACTTACGTGCAATCACATACACAACAAATGATATAATATGTAAGCTCAATGTGGTTTAATATATCAACTCTCAAATAGATTTACCATCGGTGTAATAAGTGCTTAAGAGTGCAATCACTACAATCTTTGTATCACAAGATGTATTCAATCTAAGTGCTCAAACAAAGACATTAACCAAACAATATATATATATATATATATATATATTTCAATGAGTAGATTTTCTCAATATTATGATGCTCAAGTAATATATATGTTTGGTTTGCAAAAGATATATAATCCTTGTAATCATCAAATAATATAGCAACAAAGATTAATATCACATAAACAAATATCTTTTCAAAGTTATATCAAAATAAATTGCACAAGATATATGGAAATGTTTTGAAGAGATTTTGTAATCCAAAAATAAATACAAACTTCACAAGATATTACAATGAATGTGCAATACTCAGAAATTTAATATAAGTCTTCTTAGGAGAGACTCATTAACAAAGTCCCCTAAGAAAACTTAGGTTTGGCTCTCAAGAAAATCGAATCAATCAAACAGAGCAAAGAGAGCAAACCTATAGAACAACTACACTTAAACATGCTTGTAAAGAAGTTTGAGTAGTAAGATCAGGTAAGAATAAGTATAGGAGGCTAAAAAATGAGTATTATAGGTTTTTGGATTTTCAAAGAATTTTCCCTAATCAAATATGCTAATCTCATACTAATAATCCCAAATGAGGGGGTATTTATAGACACCCCATGAATTATGACCGTTGGGGACCTACTGGAAATTATTAGGTAAGTTTTAAATCATTTTAAAATAATTAACCCTGTTTAAAAATGTTTAACCGTGGTAAAAATTAAGTCCAACCCGAGAGCACTGGTCGACAAAGACAAGTTTGGTCGACTGAAGTTCTTGGGGTTCGGTCAACCAGGCCAAAAATGAACTGCCTGTTCGGTTGACCAAATATGTATGTCTGAGGTGAATTTTAAATATGTTTGAGCTTCGATCGACCAAGAGGAAAATGAACTATGGTCTCGTTCGACCGTAAAGGGAGATTTTTCAAAACAATGCGATTTGGTCGACTAGCGAGATTTAAACTAGATGGTTTGGTCGAAAAAATCGTTGGGACATCTCCCAAGGACCCTAGATCAACAAGACGATTGGAGTTCATTTTGGACTTGGTCGACCAGGTGGTCAACAAGTTAACTTAAAGGGAGTTCGGTCGACCAGGCATAAATGAACTATATCAGTACGGTCAATCAGACTGTGGTTAAACTGTTGACTTGGTTTGGGTTCGGTCGACCGGGTGTATTTGTACATGGAAGTACGATCAAATGAAAGTACCTATTTAAAGCATTTCAATCCTCTTTAAGCATGAAAACACCCTATTCAAATGATCATTCATATATATGCATGAGTGAGTGTTCGGGGTCTTTTCTAAATCTTTTTCAAAACACCGAAAAAATATGGTGTCGATCGACTGGTGTTCCCTAAGGTCTTTCTGAGGATATTTTCAATTTGAGCTTACACATTACATCATGCAGGTGATGCATGCAATTATTACAATCAAAGCCCTATTTACTGTTACAGACCCTTTAAATGGTAATGAAATAAAGTACAACAAGTATAGGGTCTTCCAACTTTAAGATTTAACGTGCCATCAATATATCTACTAGTATAGACCTGCACATGACCTAAATATCCATTAAATACATGAGTATTTGTCATTATCAAAATCGAGATATGACCCATAGAATCGACACTTTTATATGCCAATCCAAATATGTTAGGGATTTGTTAAAGAAATTTAACATGGAAGACGGTAAAATTCATGGTACTCCTATGAGTTCTTCCACTAAGTTTGATAAAGATGAACAAGGAATTCCTGTTGATGTAAAATTATATCGTGGCATGATTGGGAGTCTCCTATATCTTACTGCTAGTTGACCTGATATCATGTTTAGTGTATGCATGTGTGCTAGGTTTCAGGCCACTCCTAAGGAATCTCACCTATTAGTAGTTAAACAAATCCTTAGGTATCTAGTTGGAACTTTAGAGTTAGGGTTATGGTATCTTAAGCATACGAACTTTGAGATTGTTAGTTATACTGATGCTGACTTTGCTAGTGGTAAGGTTGGTAGGAAAAGTATTAGTGGCACTTGTCACTATTTAGGACAATCTCTCGTTTCTTGGTTCTCCAAGAAACAAAATTTAGTTGTCTTATCCACAATCGAAGCAGAATATATTGCGGCTAAAAGTTGTTGTACTCAAACTCTTTATATGAAACAACAACTTATGGACTTTGGATTACACTACGATACAGTCCCAATTAAACGTGATAATACTAGTGCAATCAACATCTCTAGAAATCTTATCTCACTTTCGTGAACAAAACACATTGAGATTAGACATCATTTCCTTCGTGATCATGTACACAAAGGGGATGTGGCTCTTGCATTTCTATGCACTAGTGAGCAGTGGGCGAACATTTTCACTAAACCACTTCTAGAAGATAGGTTCATATAAATTAGACGTGAATTAGGTCTCATGCATAGTAAGATGCTTCCTAGATATTTCATAGTTTGCATAAACTTATGGGGATCTTTCTAATAATTTAAAAGTCTAACAATCAATATAATAATTGGTATCATCCATTGGCTTGGACTTTATGAAATTTGTCATGTTTTGCAATGCCCAATTTGTATATATACTGCATGATGATGATTGTATTTATGTTTCATGCATTGATCATACTGGAACTGTTTGAGTTTAGTAGTTGTGGATAAACTATTAGATCTTAAAAAAGTCAAAACAGATAATTTTTACTTTGGAATTTTTTTGGGGAATTGTCCTATTTTCAAAAGGCATGCTGTCAAAATTCCTTATAAAAAAAAATCCCAAACTTATCGTGTATACTAATGATTTACACCCATAGTCTAAAGCTATTACTTTTATTGCCCTTTTTGCTATTTCCAAAAGGGAGAGATGGATAAGGAGGCAAAATTTGGGTTGCACTTAAGAAAAATAATTGGCATTGACAAACTTTTACATAATGCATATTATTAGGGGGAGCCTTCTAAGGCTATACCTATTTTTGCATGGTATATTTGTCATTATAAAAAAGGGAGAGAATGTTAACCTTATAGATCACACCTGATTTTGATAATGACAAATACTTGTTGTATTTGACGGCCATCTAAAGATATGTGCAGGTATATAGTTAGAAAATCAAAATGATGGCACATGAAGTAGACCTTGAAGATCTTGAAGATGTGTTGTACTTTAAATTCATTTTATGTAATGCGGGTCTATAATAGTAATTAGGAGAAAAATGGTCTTTAATAATCTAATGCATTACATGCATGATATGATAGGTAAGCTCAAAAAGACCTAGAATGACCTTAGGACCCACATGCATGCATAAACATATATGCTTATATGGATACGATGATTTCATAAAGAAATTGGAATCGAAATGCATTAAAAATTCATGTTCGGTTGATTGAATTGGAATGTAAAAAAGCATTCGGTTGACCAAACCAATCAGAGGTCAATAGTTTGACCATAGCTCAGTTGACCGTACTTTGCCAAGTTCACATGACTTGGTCGACCGAACTCCCACTGAGTCAACTTTTGACTCCTCAGTCGACCGACCAGACTTATACGGGCAATGCCCTAGTCGATCGAACCCCCACGTGCGAGAATCCAACTATACGGTCGACTAAACTTCATAGTTCAAAATCACCTAGTCAACCGAATCACGCGAAAATGGAAAAATCGCCCTTGGGACCCTTACACTACAAAAAAACTAGTTTTTAGTGATGAAAGTATTAGTGAAGAATTCAATTTTGTCACTAAAAGTTGGTATTAATTATGGTTTTTAAGAACCATCACTAATAGTGTAAGCATTAGTGATGGTTTTAGCAGTCGTCACTAATACAACACTATTAGTGATGGTTTTAAAACCGTCACTAATACTTTTGTCACTAAAAACAGTGCGAGAAACAAACTTTTGCACAAAAATTATACCGAGAAAATATTAGTGACGATTTTGGAGTATTAGTGACGAATTTAATTCGTCACTAAAAGTAACTTATTAGTGACGATTAAATAATAGTCACTACTAGTATTTATTAATAAATTAAAATAATTTATTTGACAATATTAGTGACGGTTTTGAAATTCGTCACTAATAGTATTTTTAATTTAAAAATATGAAAATAAATTATTTGATAATATTAGTAGCGGTTTGTAAAATTCGTCACTATTAATAAGGTATTAGTGACGGTTTTGAAATTCATCACTAATAATAGGGTAATAGTGAGGATTTTGAAATTCGTCACTAATGATGTTTTTAATTAAAAAAATATAAAAATAATTTATTTGACAGTATTAGTGACGGTGTGTAAAATTCATCACTAAAAATAGGGTATTAGTGACGGTTTGTAAAATTCATCACTAATATTGTTTTTAATTTTAAAAAAATATTAAAATAATTTATTTGACAATATTAGTGATGACTTGTAAAATTCGTCACTTTTAATAGGATATTAGTGACGATTTTGAAATTCGTCACTAATAAAAGGGTAATAGTGACGGTTTTGAAATTCGCCAATAAAGGTATTTTTAATTTTAAAAAAATGAAAGTAATTTATTTGACGGTATTAGTGACGATTTGTAAAATTCGTCATTAATAATGGGGTATTAGTGACGGTTTTGAAATTTGTCACTAATAGTGTTTTTAATTTAAAAATATATAAAAATAATTTATTTGATAATAATTGTGACGATTTATAAAATTTGTCACTATTAATAGTATTAGTGATGGTTTTGAAATTCATCACTAATAATTTTTTTTAATTTTAAAAATTATAAAAATAATTTATTTGACAACATTAGTGACAAATTTCAAAATTCGTCACTAATAATAGGCTACTAGTGACGGTTTAGATTCGTCACTAATAGTCTCTCATTGCAAAACCCGTTTTGGTTCCCCAATTTTTCTCATTTCCTTCCAATCCTCCCTCTTTTCCCTCCTTCACTTCGTGTCACTGTTCTCTCTTTCCTCTCTTCTTTTCTCTCTCTCGACTAGCTCCCTGCTCGCATCTAGCGACCATGGCTCTCATCCTGGCTCTCAACCTTTCGACCTCAGCCTCTTTACTCTCTCGCTTGGCTCTCGACCTTATGGTGGTGGCTCCATCACTCCCTGCTTGCTCTCATTTAGCTCTCTTGGATTTTGTAGGTTTGTTCCTTCTTCTTCTTCTTCTTCTTCTTCTTCTTCTTTTTCTTCTTCTGTTTCTTCTTCTCCTTCTTCTTCTCCTTCTCCTTCTTCATCTCCTTCTCCCTCATTTTCGGGTTTTGCAGATCCATACGAATCTACTCTCATTTCCTGCTCTTCTCCTTCTTCTTTTTATCCTAATCTATATTTTATTTTAGTTTTTAACAGGGTATGACCCTCATAAAGGGAAGGGGATTTTCAGATTTTCAACACCATCAAGATAAGTTTCTCTTTCACATTTGAGTGTGTGTTTGTATTTTATATATTTTTATATTTATTTATATTTGTGTGTATGCATGTGTGTCTTTGTGTATTATTATGCTTTTTTAATTTTCAAATAAGGCGTCGATATGGTAGATTGGGATTTTTATGTGAAGCATAACTTCTCAAATGGTCAAATTTTGACTTCAATTTTTCATATATTGTAAGATCTTGGACCATGGTTATGTTGCCACTAGTTTATGATTTACAACTTTCTAGATCCAAAGACGGCCCTCTGGGTTTTTGATGATGATGAATTTTTAACTCATCATGTGCATAAGACCTGCCTTAGAGAATTGATTCTTAATTTTTTGTGTACTGCTTTTTTTTTTTTTTTCATGGTTTACAACAATGTTTCCAGGTTTCTTCAAGCGACATATGTGGTGGAATGCTCTTGCAGTCTCCATCTTTGCATGATTTTGATCAAAGAGAGATGTTCTGCCTCTATATTTTCTTGGGAAATCACGAGAGTATGAGGGTCTATAAGCTTTAGTCTTCGATCTGTGTCATTATTCTATTTATTCGTGAAATTATCCCCATTTATCTTATTATATAATAACTAGATTTTGCTTTTTGGATGGATTTTATGATTTGTGATTATTTTCTTATGAGAATGTATTCCTGGTTGTAGTGTGTACACTAATATTGGAAATGTTGTAAATCCTAACATTTTTGGGGGGTCAAGTGGTCATTTGGTCACTGTACAAACTAGGAATTTCTTAGAAATTAAAGCTACTTGTCAACTAAGTAACTAACTAAAGTTAGAACCGCATCTATTACACATACATATTCATGTAATCTGCTTTATGTTTCTCTTGGAAATGCCCACTGTAGGCTTGTAGCACCAGGCTTTTTTTCTTTGAGAACAATTTCGGGGTATTTTTTTTTTTTGGTAAAATATATCCTACAACTTTTGAGATCGTAAAAGATGAAAAACTAGTATTTGCATAGTTGTGTCTTCAAATATCACCTCTTGACTTTAAGGAGGTTAATTTTTTGGCATATTTTCCTTCAATCTCGCACCTCTCTCTCTGAAATCTCAATGGCATTCTCATACGGGCAGACAACTTGCATCTTTTAATGATGGTGAGCACTGTGATCATATGGTGTTGGCTTCAGGATGTTATCATTTTGTCATTTTTTATTTTATTATCTCTTAGGTTAATAGTGGTGTACAATGTGCATAAATGAAAAAGAAAATAATGTGTACTTTAATTTGATGATTCATGAAGTTGCAAGTTGCATGTAATAATTCTAGTGTTTACAATTTTTTGTTTTATGATATTATCCTTCAAGGAAGATTTGGATATGCAAATCTTGGAGAACATGGAAGACGCTAGAGTTGAATTCTGTGTCCCCTTTGGCAGTTGTTGATGGGAAGAGATTGCTTTGCTTTTAAGGGGTAGAAACCTGACAACTCCTGGCACCAAGTGAGTGTGCCATATTTTTGAATGAGAAGACACTTTTATTCACCTCTAGTTTTGAGAATTCTAATGAGAAAACATTTTTATTCTCCTCTAGTTTTGAGAATTCCAAGTTTGTGTTTTCTAACATTTTTATTTTCTTGACCTAAAGATTTTTGGAACTTGTGTGATAATGCCTATGTTAACTCTTTACTAATAGTATGAATATTCTGTTATTGATTATGAATGTTTGATTTGCTAGCATGCTGAATGTCCTGTTCTGGATGCTTCCACTTCATTCTTTGGAGTTTACTTGGAGTTTCTTTTCAAAATTGATTTAAAATGCAATAATCCTACCCATGTAGACAAAATTAATTTTAGCCTTTCATTTGATAGGTTTTCTCTTATAGTTAAGGTATGATTTAAATATTAATTTTATTTCTCTTGAATCTTGATGCCCTTCTTGCAGTTATTGCATCCATTTGCCTTATTTACAATAATTTCTCACTTGAGTCTTTGAAATTATGTAGAATGTTCTAATTGAAAGCAGTGATTTGGACAAGATTCAGCTAGATTTTGGAGCTAATTTAGTTATTTGTACACAAGATAAGTTGTTCTCAATTTGCATTCCATGTCAAGGTATGTTCATTTGTTTCTTATTCTTTGATCATCATGAATTTTTAGTAAAGCTTCTGTACCTAAGATGGAAGAGATGAGGATAACAATACTTGAGGAATTAGTACCTCTTCCTCCTCATAGGTTTGTGGTTGGATGTTGATAGGTTTACATTATGAAAGTCAATCATGATGGTTTCGTATCAAACTTATCGTGAAAGTGTTTCACTTGAAGCAAACCATATCAAACTTATCATGATTTGTTATCATCAAAATAAATAAGTTTTCAAAAAAAAAAAAAATGTCTTCCAATTTATTTTTAATAGTTAAAATGGACTATTATATATATAAGTTTATAAGAGTAAATCAACTAATTCTTTTAATTGAAGGGATTATAAATAACCTAAATATATAAGAAAACTAATTCCCTTAATTGAAGGGATTACAAATCACGTAAATATATATAGGAAAGAATATCTCTAAATTTTTCAAATTAAGTTAATGTAATCTTAACATTCCTAGCAGAAACATAGGTAAAGATAAACAATAGGAAGGACTACCCCTGTGCAAATTGTTGGTTATTGTATTACTAAAATGTTTTGCCCATTGGAATCAAAGTCCTACTAACTCCCATTTACAAAACTACAGATATTGGGCTGTGCTTTTTTTTTTTCTTCCTCTTTTGTGAGCTTATACAATGAGACTAGCTCCTCTTCAATTTAATATTTTTCCTCACCATCTCTCATAGTTTAAATCCGAGATTTGAACTATAAAGTTTCAAATCCTAATCGTTAGGATGTCTTTCAAGTCAAGGATTTGGCTATATTGCTTAAAAAGGTGATGTCAAATGATTATTTATTTATTATTTATTGTTTTTTTAGGGAATAAATACCAAACTTCCAATGCAGTTTTTGTTTTTTTAATAATGCAAATTATGAATGATCATTGGATAGGTTTGGTAAATTTGATTAATTAATTGAATTAATCAAAAAATTTTGGTTAAAAAGTCTCATTAACCGAATCGATCAAAATTTGATATTTAATCAAACTCAAAACCAATCAAACCGAATTTCGATTAAATCCTTTAATCGATTATATATATATATATAATATAAATAATATATATAATTTTATATCACATTTTTTCAAAAAATTATAAAGTTATAATTACATTTTATATTTTATATTTTATTTTTTAAGATTTGTATTAGAAATAGGAAGTTATTTTTTTTTTTTCTAAAACCCTCTTTATAAATAATGTGCATTACTACTCCTAAGCATGCAAGAGCATATCTTTAAGTTATGTCATTATTTTTTTAGCATGATTGTTTATTCAATGGTTAGACAAAATTTAATATAATTTTATATTTTGATTTATTCAAATTTATACAAATTTAAATCCAAACCTTAAAATTCAATCCCAAATAAAACCTTAGATTTTTTTTTCTTCTTTACATTTCTTTTATTTGATTGAGAAAGCATTTGTAAGTTTTCACAAGTTGTGGGAATCGGAATGTGTTAAACTTATTTGTGGCATCTTTTTTTCACACTTGGATAGTAACAAGCATCTTGTTGAATTCCTCTGATTGAATAATAATTGTTTGGGTATGTAGTTTTAGTGTTGAGCTGCATATCTATATATATAGTATTGTGCTTGTTTAATTCTATGACCTGGATATTCTTACAAGATGAAAATACGTGCCCAAGACCTTACACTTGGACATACATCGAGACACTCACACAAGACAATAAACCATAAACATTACATTCTATTTTTCTATAGAACTATGTTCTGATATATATTGTTTATGAGATGCATGAACACGTTACATTATTTAATGCTTATTATATGAAGCTCTTGTGCACTCGTAAAATTCATTACTGGTGAGATTATTGTGAACTGTTTATTGTAAACACCTAGGTTTAGAGCATATCTTTATGGAAAATGTCATATTTATAGAAGAAATGCTGCCAAAATTTTTCAAAAAGCGTATACTAATTTTTTTAACTTTCTTAATTTGTAGGGTTTGCAACTATCACAACGTCCGGACGATGTCATGCACTACGAATGCAACTTTTGACTTTTTTTGTTATCTGAACAGATAAAATTTCTGTGTTTGAATTTGAATTTGTATAATGTATTTGTATTTAAATTTGAATTTTTATAATATATTTATATTTGAATTTGAATTTGTATAATATATTTGTATTTGTATTTAAATTTGAATTGAAATTTGAATTAGAATTTTGAATAATTTATGAATTTTTTAGCAATTATGGTTTAATGTTACGTATGCGAAAATGTAATTATTGATTTTTATAGGAATTAATAATTGGAAAAAATTTAATTTAAAATTATTAGTGACGATTTTAAAACTGTCACTACTAATTGTCCAATTTAAGTATTAGTGAAGGTTTCAATACCGTCACTAATAATTGCCTTTTTTAAAGAGTTTTAGTGAAAGTTTTCAAACTCTCACTAATAATATAGTTTTAGTGATGGTTTTATAGTATTAGTGACGGATTGAAAATCATCACTAATAGTTGCCTGTGAGCAATAGTGATGATTTTCAAACCATCACTAATAATAGAGCATTAATGACGAATTTAAAACAGTCACTAATACTATGGCTTTAGTGACGATTTTTGATCGAGCCGGTGTAGAATTTATAGTGACGGACTTAGGTTTTTAGTGATGGTTTCAATCCATCACTTATACTCTATTATTAGTGACGATTTGAAAAATTTGTCACCAATAAGTATTAGTAACAGCAGATATAGAGACTAATTTAAAACCGTCACTAAGAACCTTATTTTTTGTAGTGTTAGTTTGGTCGATCGGACTATCAGTTCAGATTTCTTCCGGTAGATCAAACTTTGTCAGTTGGTCAACCGAACCTCAAGTCCGGTCGACCGGTGCTCTTGGGTTGGAAACTTTTTTTTACCGCAATTAAATTTTTTAAATAGGGTTAATTGTGCTAAAATATTTTTAAAAAAATCATAATAATAGCCTATGTGTCCTGGACGGTTATAATATTGGGTAGTCTATATATACCATCTCTGTTGAAAAGATTAGGACCTAATTAGCAATCTTGATTAGCAAAATTCTCTAAAATTCAAATTTCTGATATGCTTATTTTGAAGCCTCCTACACTCACTCTTGCTAGTTCTTATCGCTAAAATCCCTTCATAAGTGTGTGCTTGAGTGTTCTTCTTATTAAGCTATTGCTCTCTCCTATTTGGTTGATTGAGATTATTTTCTTTGAGGGCAAAGCTTTAAGTTTTTCCTAGGAGACTTTATTGATAAGTCTTCCTTAGGGAAACTTCATTTGAGCTTATGAGTATTGCATTCTCATTGCAATATCTCAAGGAGTTCACATTGCCTTTTGATTGTTAAAAATATTTTTTAAATCATCTTCAAATATCTTGTGTGATTTACTTTGAGAAATATTTGTTGAGATATTTGTGCATATGCAAAAAGATCTTTGTAGCAATATCGTTTGATTGATTTAATCTCATTGAACACAAACATTAAATCATTTTCTGAATATCACTTGAGGTTTATATTTGTAGAAAAATATTTGTTGAGATATTTTAAGTGTGCTAAGGATTTTTTTTGTGCATTGTGATTGAAATCATTATTTTGACACAAAGATCATATCATTTACACTCTCACGCACTGATTGCAATATTTGCATAAATATTTGAGAGTAGACATTTAGACCACATTGAGCTTACTTCATTATATCATTCGGTGGTGCATTGATTAGATTGGTACAAAATATTCTTAGATAAGAATCATTCTTGTTGTATGCAAATTTATGTGAGAAATATGTTGTATTTCAAGCGTGGCCTGAGGAAGTGATAATCCAGTTAAGTAAGGATTGTTTGTAAAGGTTGAGATTAGCCCTGTGTTAATTGACGTAGTTGGTCAGGTGCCAGTACACCCCATTAAGTGAGCCTTATAGTGGTAATCCTTGTGATTGTTAGCCAAGGCGGGGATGTAGGCAGTTTGTTGACCCTCGATAACATTTCTGGGTGTCATCTCTTATTCACCGCTTTTTAATGCATGCTTGGTTAATTTTATTGTGCAATTCAATTTTCAATGCATATTTAAATTAATTTAATTTATCTACATTAGATTGACCATAAGGTTGTGTAATACTGCTTTTAGAGGATTTACCTAGTGCATCAATTTTGAAAATACCAATTCACCTCCCTCGTGGGTTAACGGTAAAGCTAATTAACAGTGAACTATTCAAAGTTCATAAGATTCTAGTTAAAATGACTAAATGACACACATCCTTGAAAAATAAACATGAAGCTGTAATGAAAGAATCGGAATCTCAAAAACATGCTGAAAGGGATATTTTTTTAAATATTAAGAGACCAGAAAGTAAGAATGAAAAATCGATGAAGGAATTAGAAGATATAAGATCCCAAACTTCCATGGATAATGGGAAAGATCAATATATTTCTGAACTAGAGAACAAAATTAGGAAGATGTCTCAAGACCAAGTAAAGCTACAAGAAAAGGGCAAAAATATACTAAACTCAGAAATTGGTGATCATAAAGAAAAATTGAAGATAAAACTAAAATAATCTACAATTTTACTAGAGGAAAGGAGAACTTTGATAAAATGATTGGCACACAAAGAATGTCCTTAAATAAAGAAGGCATAGGATTTGATGGAGTTAAAAATACAAGGAAAAATATTCTTTACATGGGATACTTTACAAAAGCCTCCAAAGATTATGCTAGCACCCCCTTAAATGCTTACACTCACACCACATGCTTTCTATGTAAGAAGAAAGGACACATTAAGTTTGAATGTCCATAAAGAGAAAGGGTGTGAAAACTAGATGTGTCTAGAGAATAAAAGAAACATCGCTTGCCAAACCATCCAAACCCAAGATAGTATGGGTACCTAGATAAAATGGACTCCAAAGATATTAATAAGGAAACCACTTAATCAAATTTAAAGAACATTGAACTAGTTAAAATATAGAAAACTAGAAGAACAGCTTATGAGATATGTCAAAAAAAATACAAAATGTCATTGTTGGCCAAACATCAATAAGACATGGAATCTTGGAAGCTTATCTTCAAAGATCAAGGAAGTCATACGCCTCAAAAGCCAATTTGAAAAAACAATTGAAGCCTGATAATATGATAGAACAAAAGAAGGAAGAGTTCATGTTAAGAGAAAATAAAATATTTAGAAGGTCGAGGACTGTAGACGAGTGAGCTTGAAAGCTCAGATGACTGAACACTGTAGCATGAAGGCTTGAATGACTGAACCATCACACCTTAATCAACTAAGGTGCTACTATTTGTTCCGATTCCTATTCTGTAAATCTTTAGAAGACTCAACTTAATCTTCGATCTACTTAAGTCACGGGATCTATATAGTCAACACGCAAAAAAAAAAACTTCAAGCCTCTGAACCCTATTCCATCACTCATCTGAAGCATCCACTCTCTGTATTCTTCAGTCCCAACACGATTATACATCCTCACCTACGGATCCTAGGGTTTCACAGCCTGGTTTTGTTTGCTTTCTGATCTTCAATATGCCTTGCACTAAAACGACGACAAACCGTGAATATCCTACATTTGCTCAGTCTTAGATTTTAGAGCAAGACTTCACACCTGAAGCATTTTTGCCTCTGATTATGGAAAATAAACTTGTGTGTTTTGTACATCCACCGTTGTCCAAACAATTGAATCTCCAAGCCCAAATCCTCCACAAAATCATTTCATATAACATCCTACCCAAGACTGGTTCTTTTGATCTTCTTTCCTATCTTGAGTGCTTTGTCTTATGGTGTTTACTTAAAGGAAAGAAACTTGACCTATCTAGTCTTAATTTGAAGTGGATGTGGGCAAAGTTAGAAACATCTAGAGTTACCCTTCAATATGGAGGTGCATTGAATCTCATCTTTGCTCAACTCGATATCAATACATCTTTTGAGTTGTTTATAAAACGTACTCGTTATGATCTCTTCAATTCCACAACCCGTAAAAAAAATGGGCTATGACAATAGTGATCATGGTTGGTACTTCAAAGGAGGAAGGCCTCAACGAGCACCAACAGTAGCTCCTCCTACCCCCCCCCTTCAGCTTATGACCAAGGACCTCCTGCAGGCACTCCTTCTTGGTTCATATCCTTTCATAGTGAATTCTCCATCTTTAGCAGGAATATGAGGTCAAGACTTTAGACCCTTTAGGAGAAGGTATCCTCGCTTGATCAGTACCTCACTCGTATTAAGGAATATCAGGCTAGCTCATCCCGAGGTGTTGATTCTATGGAAACTAGTTCAGCCCCTCAAAGTGATGATGAAGATTCTGAAGAAGGGAGTGACGAAGGTAATGAAGAAGAGGAAGGTGATGACGACGAGGAAGGTAATGAAGAAGAAGAAGGAGATTAAGAAGGGAAAGGTGATGAAGAAGCTCAAGAAGAAGATGATGATGCTGATAGCAGAGTTTTAGACTTTTTTTGATGTACTCTTGATGTAAACACTTAGTTTTTTATTTTGCTTTGCTTGACTTTCCTATGTTTGTAATACATATGCTCACTTAATGACTTTTTGCTTTTTTCCCCTTGATTCTTTTTGAATGATGTCAAAGGAGGAGAGAAGTTTTGAACAAAATTCCACTACAAAAAAACTAGTTTTTAGTGATGAAACTATCAGTTACGGATTCAATTTCGTCACTAAAAGTGGGGTATTAGTGACGGTTTCAGCAATCGTCACTAATGCGGCACTATTAGTGATGGATATGAAACTGTCACTAATAGTTTCTTCATTAAAAACTAGAAAATAGAGCGGGAAAACCTTTTTCCCGCAAAACTTATCTTGGGAAAATATTAGCAACAATTTGTACGGTATTAGTGACGAATTAAATCTATAACTAAAAGACACTTATTAGTGACGATTAAATAACCGTCACTACTATTATTTAAAAAAATAAAAATAAAATTAGTTTAGAGTATTAGTTATGAATTTAAGGATTCGTCACTATTAGCCCTTTATTAGTGACGAATTTAGGAACCATCACTAATGCTTCCTTTATTTAAATTAAAAAAAAAATAATATTAGTTCAGGGTATTAGTGATGAATTTGAAGATTCATCACTATTAGCCCTTTATTAGTAATGGATTTGTGAACCATCACTAATGCTTCCTTTATTTAACAAAAAATAAAAAAATTAGTTCTGAGTATTAATTACGAATTTGAAGATTCATCACTATTAGCCCTTTATTACTGACGAATTTGGGAACCATCACTAATACTTCTTTTATCGTATTAAAGACGAATTTGAAGATGCGTCACTATTAGCCCTTTACTAGTGATGGATTTTGAAACCGTCACTAATGCTTCATTTATCTAAAAAAAAATTTTAAAAAAAATTAGTTGAGAGTATTATTGATGAATCTTTAAATTCTTCACTATTAGCCCTTTATTAATGAAGGATTTTGGAACCGTCACTAATGCTTCCTTTATTTAAAAAAAAATAAAATAAAAAAATTAGTTCAGAGTATTAGTGACGAATCTTGAAATTCGTCACTATTAGCCATTTATTAGTGACGAATTTGGATTCATCGCTAATACTTCCTTTAATTAAAAAATAAATAAAAATAAAAATAAAAATATAGTTTAGAATATTAGTGACAAATTTCAAAATTCGTCACTAGTAGCCCTTTATTAGTGATGGATTTGGGAACCATCACTAATACTTCCTTTATTTAAAAAAATAATAAAAAATTAGTTCATAGTATTAGTGACGAATCTTGAAATTCATTACTATTAGCCCTTTATTTTTGACGGATTTGGATTCGTCACTAATAGTTGTTTTATAACTTTTGCCCAATCTTCCTTCTCTTCCCTCCTTTCCTGATCTTTTCCCTCTCCTCTGCACTTGTCTCCTTACTCTCCCGAACCTCCCTCCTCGATCCCCCTCCTTTCCCTCCTTGCTTCTTTCCTCCTCCCTCCTTCCTTCTTCACCTCCTTCACCTTCCTTATTCCCACTCTTGCACTTGTCTCCTGCACTTGTCTCCATGCCTTCGAAGCTGAAGCCGCAGCCGCAGTCGCAGCCGTAGCTGCTGCAACTGCCACCGCCGCTACCCACTTAGGACGACGTTGAGTCCTCTACCTCCCAACCACAGCCGCGCTCTCCCGAAGCAAGTATGGGTTTTTAAATATTAGATTTGGCCGATTTTGAAGTTTCCTAGTTGAGATATGAGAATATACATCATCATCCATGGATTTTTTATTTTTCTTATAATTATTTATATTAAATTTCAGAAATGCCTTTATTTCTGTCATTGTGTGTGTGTGCCGAGCCATTGGGAAAATATGCATATTTGCTCTTTCTAATGGTTTACCACATCATTCGCGTGAGGACGCTACCAGTTTAGGAGTGCTTAAGAGCCAAAAAATAGCACTAATAATGCACTGGCAGCCATACAATGTTTTCAAAATGTATGGGAAAATTTTTAGCTGTCAAATGTCTAGTTTGCATGGATGTAAAATTTACGAAAATAAAATGAAATATAATCTTCATAAATAGACATTCTAACTCTTTCACTAATTCATCATTAATGATAAGTTAAATTTAAAAATGACATCAATTTAATAAATTAAGTTGCTTTATTTTTTTATTTTTTATAGTTTAATGATTATTGAAATTTTACTATACCCTAAAATAAGCACGATATGTTTGATTAAATGCATGAGAGAATATTTCCTCCAAATTATTATATTCATGTTGATGAGTCTCCCTCTTTAAAATGAGTTTCTTTGTGTTATTCATTTATATTTATTTGAATGTTCATTGGATTTGAAATTTCCCATGTTTGTGGTGTCTGCAAAGTTCATTGAATTCTCATTTATTCCTGAATTCAAAAACAAAAACTGAACAACACAAATTAAAATTTCCAATTGCATCATTAAAAAAAATACAAATTTGAAAGAAATCTTTAAGTTACCAATTTTATAACGTACTAGTTTCATGAGTCAGTACGTTATTTCATGGAACATGTGACAATCTTTTGGGAAGAGTTACAATTAGTATTTATAATAAGGATAAATTTTTATTTATAAAATAAAAAAAAATTTAATTAGTATATGTCTCTGTGCTTATTGTAGATCTTTTTTTTTTCTTTTTGTTTTATGTTAACTGAAATAAAATGAATTGTGAGCAAAATAAAATATATAAAAACTATATAAAATATGTAAAAATTATAAACTTTTACTTTTTTTTACATTCATTTGTGTGCCAATTATATCATATCAGATTATAGCCACTTAGCCAAATATGGCTAAGCCCCATACATTTAAAGCACCCAAAGAGCCCACACTCGTGTAAGAATGTGGTTCACATACATATATAAAGTTACCATTATGTCTGAGGCTAATTAATGAACTGGCCTTTTCAAACATGTTTAATGGGCCTAAGATGAACTAGAAATTCTTTAAGGGACCTTCCTATCTATTTCCTAAATCGTACACTTATTGAAAATAGGTCACCCTCTAATATTAATGAATTTAGGATCAATTTATCATATGAAACATTTGAAAGAAAAACACATAGATATGTGAAAGCGGAGGCTTCAAGCTACTTAAGAGGAGGCATTTATTTACAACAGGTATAATCTTTTGCCCAAAGTAAAAATAGTTTAAGGTGCTACTAGAATTAACGATTCAACCACAGCAAATTAAGTATTCAAAACCAAAAGTCTATAGAAAAATATAAAAATTACAAAAGGAAAGAAGAATGGGACAAGAACCCTAAAAAGCAAATGAAATTAAAAAGAAAGAAAGCTGCAAAGAATACCACCATAAAGAAGGGTAGATGCTACATTTGTGGAAGCAAAGATCATTAGTCCTCCAATAAGAATCTTTAGCCCATCATTTACTCCATTAGTGGCTAAGACTAGATAGCATTCTCCAATATTAAAGAGTGTTTAGAAAAGGAATTATGACACAATGACGTGAAACATGATACCTTGACTTTGTGCACAAGGGGAACCATTGACTTCCTACTGATCACCTCTTTCATTTAATTTAATCTCCATTACAAATTGAAATACTGAAATACATACTTGTGTTGAACACCAACTACATGGTTGATACAGTACATTGTGAATTGCATGCTGGTAGTGGATTTAAGTTCTCGCATGCTCAAACTAACTGGTATCTGCATGATGCATATTATTGTGATTTGTTTCCTTTAATCTATCAAGTTTTAGTGCAAAAATTTTTTGGGATATGTTCAATTTACAAATAGCATGCTGCCGAATTTTCGTTAAAATTTTACCAAAAAATAAACCGTGAACAAAGAAATGTATCCATGATCAATTAAAACTTAAAGTCATTCTAACTCGCGCCTCTCACGTGTTGAAATTCATAAGACAAGAGGTGATCTTAGGCTTATAATTGAAAATAAAAAAAATACTTGGCTAAGAACAACAATCTTAAGTGTACAGTGAAAGGTCAAGAACTAAATGTCATATGAAGTAAAATGCCAAATTAATTACTACCATTTCATGTAATCATTGAAGCCTAGACCCGTCGAAGAACGGTTACTATACATTCATACCTAATCGTACATGTGAGACAAATCAATTGTTATATTTCAATTGATTATTAGTCCTACTATGTTGACTAATAATCACTTGGACATGTTAATTATTTGTTTCACTTACGATTAGTAATGTTTGTATTTCAACCATTCTTTGATTGTCCAGTGTGGACAGTTTAAGAAGTTGTATTTGCATTGTTGTCATCATTCACGCTTTGTCAATTGTCATTATATATTTCGAGTGCGTATCTACTTGTGTTCTCTGGGTACATAGTGGGGTGTCGTGACAATTTGTTAGTGATGGAAAACTAGTAAGATGTTCACTTCCCCTATCTCGTGTACTTGGACAGCCTTGGGAAGATGCTGCCAAAATTTATAATGAATACGACGAAGGAATTTGAGCGATTGACCACAATGTAAATGCAACATTCCTGAATGGGATAGGATTCGTACCCTTTAGAGTATGATGGTTGATTATATGATTCATGATGCATGCGTTATAAACATTATGAGAACTAGAATAAAAACACCAATTACTTGAACATGTTATAGGGTAATTAATGAACATGGATAAGATTTGGAGGAATGCTTGGGGTACGTGCACAATAAGGCATGACCGGAAGGTTCAATCATTGAGGCATACATTGACATGTGAATGTATTGCATTTTGCTCAATGTATCTACATGATATTGACACAATGTTCACTCGTGAGGAGCGAAATGGAGACATTCATGCTACTAATGCCGAAGATGAAGAACCAAGGAGCTCTATATTTCGAGAAAATGTTCGGCCTCTCGGTGCATGATTTTACTATTTCATTGATATGGATGACTTTCAAAAGGCTCATTTTTACATCCTCAATAATTGTGATGAAACTGTTCCATGTATCGAGTAGGTGGTTCCAAACTCCTTACTTTGCATTGTACTTACATATGCATAATTATATACTTAGTTGACATTAACATGTACTACTGTTGCATATAGCGAACATAAAGTTGAACTCCTAGCCTAAAATGAACAGAATGTTGACGAAAGACATAAGAAGAAATTTATCAATTGGTTTGCAAGTCATGTAAGTAACAAATACTACTTGAATGCGAAGCAATGTATGTTTTCACTATTGACCGTTTATTCTTCTAAACTCCTATTTATTTAATAAATGAAATTCATGTATTACAATAAGGAACCAACGACAAGTAAAGATTTGTACGCGTTAGCATGTGGTCCCGATCAACGAGTTAACCACTATAGCAGTTGCATTGTCAACGGGTTACGATTTCATACAAAGTCCCTCGAACTGCATGGAAGAACCCAAAATTGTGGGGTTTCGGTGCTAGGCACAGAAGGAGATGAAAAAATTGACTACTTTGGTGTGTTGGATGACATTATAGAACCTAGCAATGGAGCCAATAGACTTGTCCACCTGTTCAAGTATACCTGGTGGGACATCAGCAATAAAAAGTTTGGGATAAACACCGATGCGTACCTTACCAGTATCAATTTTAGCAAGACCTGGTATGAAAATGACCCTTTCGTGCTTGCGACGTAGGTAGAAAAAATGTTTTACCTTAAAGACACCAAATTAAAGGGTGAATGACATATGGCCCAAAAGATTCCTCCCCGAAGTTTGTACGCTCTTATAGAAGTTGTAAATGGAGAGATGAGTGCCAATGAGGCTGCATTCCAAGAAGATGATCCATTTGTTAGTGGAGTAGCGCAATCTGGTTTAAATGTTGTTGAAGAAGGCACTGATCCTATACCATTGAATAGGGGTGGTGCCACGGCAGAACACATAGGGACTACTGACATTACAATTGAACCTTCTGTAGACATTCACTTCATTGACAGTGAGGAAACTAATGGGGAAGATGAAACAGGGGTTTTGTATTGTAGTGAAGAGGAAAACACTTTAGAAAGTGAGGATGATACCGATATTAAGGACGTATAGGGGGGTAAGCATGTTATGTTGGTCAATATGTATCTAACATGTGTAATAACTTAACATATATGTATTATGCATCCATCTAATATCCGTACTTCTTATATTTACTTTTCTAATAATTTGCAGATATGACACCAAGAGGTCGACGTGGCCGACTTCCTATCAAGCACACGACTACATCGCATGAGGATGATCCGACTTCCTCGAGACTGGCGAAGCCCATTGGTCTTGATGCGGTGGTACCATTGTCTGAGCCATTGGCAC
The DNA here is from genome assembly GCF_029873635.1 of Malania oleifera. NCBI lineage: Eukaryota > Viridiplantae > Streptophyta > Magnoliopsida > Santalales > Ximeniaceae > Malania > Malania oleifera. Next base: position 76,431,171 of record NC_080419.1, on the reverse strand, counting down.
CTCGACTAGATATGGATACCACTTATGTGACTGATATGAAGGGTGAGTTGCCGACTGTGATAAGCAATGTTGGTATGGATACGATTAATTTATTTACATTTCAACTATTGATATTAGTTATTCACGTGCATGATTATAATGTTGTTCTTAATTTAACTCTGCTTTCAGCATCTACATCCATGATTAGGTCAGGCCATGGTGCAGTGAAGAACATGTCGCTGAAGAAGCATCTTGAGAGGACAAAGCAACATATTCAGATCGACATTCCTCCAGGCTACATCGCCTCGCTAAACGTTTGGTGCACTGCGTGGATGAGGGAGCTCAACATTATATGCCGACAGTATGCTCCAGTCACGACCTTCAGTTGGCTACAGGTGACTCAGGAGCAGTGCATGGTTCTTTACATGTGCATTTTGGTAAGTAATCCCAAACCCTATAAAGTCCTTATAAATTAAATATTTTTTTTTCTTTTAACATACTAGCCAATTAACAACTGTCTAACATTGTAATTGTATTACCTATATATGCAGGAGCAGTTCGATATGGACATCCTTGAGGATGACCATGAGAGGAGGGTGGTCGACATCTAATTATGCAATAAATTTAAGAGCTATCACTCGAAAATGTGCGAGCCTTTTCAAGCGATGGGAGATGAAGCAGAAGCGCGACCATACAATAAGATATCCCAAGAGGATTGGGAGGTGGTGTGTCGCCATTTCCATGACCCACTCTATCAGGTGATGTGTTTGTATTGTAATCACTAATTTTTCATAATGATGTCACTAATAAACCGTCATTACATCTTCCTTGTAGGCCATATGAGAAACGAATGCTGCGAACCGCAGCAAACTCCCTACGATGTATTGTGATGGATCAAGGTTATTCGTAAATCATCGACAGGTAATTACTATATATAAAACTATCTAACCATTACATGACATAATACTAATGATGTCTTATATGATAATGTAGTGTGATCCCAATACTGGCGTAGATTAGCCGTTGCCGGATTTTTATCAAACAACACACCAACAGCGATTGGGGGACCAGTGCGAGGGTGCGTAGGACAAACATGTAAGTGAAACAAAATATTTAGTTTATTACTTGATTGAAAACATCAAAGTTGTAGTCTTACTTATTCTTTTTTATCATTTTTCATGACTAAAATTAGGCATGGATGGTCGAGCTGAGCGATGCACTTGTTTCAGAGGGGAGTCAACAAATGACAGATTTCGAGATCACTTCCCAAGTGCTTGGGCAACGAGCGGGAAGCTGGGTGAAAAGTCTTGGAAGTGGATACATCGCCCCCAACAACATCATCATCCATGCGTATGGTGGCTCGTGCAGACATGGAACAAGGGAGTCGAGAGGCCGAGTATCGTGCAGAGGAGATGGCTTGACGGATGCAGATGGTGGAAATGGAGAATGCGCAATTGAAAGACACGGTTTCCACCCTTCAAGCCCAGCTGCAAGCCGTGATGGATAGGCAAGCGGAGTTGAGAAAATGATGTGCCAATCTCGGCTAGATGATGCAGGTGGCTTTTCTAATTAGAAGGTATGTATGGTACTTATAACTTAACATAGTACTTGTGAAAAATTATTTTATGATTTTGTTTGTGTTATAATATAGCGAATGTTTCAATGATTAACAAATACTCATACTAGCTCCTCTAAAGAGCTTTATACGTTATTCTAACTTGAACACTAAAAACCATTAAGCTGAGTGTTGAGGGGTGACAGTAATGGGATAAATTTTTTGGGGGCAGGGGGGAAGATAGCATTACATGTATTCTCTAGGAAAAGTACAAATTCAAGGAAGAACTAAAGTCTCATATTTGGAGCAATTTTTACATTACGTAGTTATAGATAGTTTGTATGAATACTGCAAAAAATTAATATTACAAACATATATGACTTGAGAAAATTACCATAATAAAAAAAAATAACACATAAAAGTTTGATGTGAGAATGATAGATGTATTTCACATCCAATAATAATGTGTGTGTGTGTGTGAAAATATATATATATATATATATATATATATATATATACATATGTGTATATATGGAGAGAGATTGAGACACATATATTTTCAATTCAAGTTTAATCTATCCATTAAATTTAATGACATGACGCATATATTTTAAATTAAAGTTTACATTTATTTGTTTTTTCATTGAATAATATTATTTTTTTCATCTTCCTTGTTTCAGAAAGTTCCATCAATGTTGTACTTTTTGGATGCATCATCCTTGTGAAAGCATCCTCTTTGTGGATGTGCCTATGCATCCTCTCTGTGGATTCAACCTCCTCTTGGATGCATCCTCCTTGTGGATGCATCTTCATTTTCGATGCGGCTTCCTTTTGAACTGATGGTCATTTTGGATGTGTGCTCTTTCTAAATGCATCCTCCTTATGGATTCATCCTGCTTTTGGGTGTTGTCATTTATAATTACTTAATATGGTTGCATGATGCGTACATGTTTTTTTATTTTATTTTATTGTTATCATAGTTGTATATCTTGTTTAGTTGGGAAATTTTCATATGATAGATATTCATATTGTACGGATGATAGCTTTACTTGTTGGATATTCTAAATTTAATGGATAGATTATATGTTGTGAATTGTTGATTGCTATATGATTGCATGCCAGACTAGAATGCCTCCAATATGGCAAATGCAGTTGATGTGTATTGTATGCTGGTAGTGGATATAGGTTCTCGTGTGCCTTAAACTGAACTATAAATGACTTATTTGAACATATCAGGTACAACTTTTATGGGAAAATGTTTAATTTACAGATGACATGCTGACAAAATTTTGCTAAAATTTTCCCAAAAAAAAAAAAAAAAGAGAACCATGTACAATGATAATTTTATAAAATGAATGTTAAAATATTTTTGAAATGATGAGTGAAAGTTAGGAATCATAAGAAATGAGGCAATGTAGGCTTAGTTCATTTAAAGAAGCATTCATTTATATATTTTTGGTTCGGTAAGCTTAAAGAATTCATTGTCTAGCCTAAAACATTGAAAATATTAGAAACACTTGGCTAAGGATTTGAAAATTTGAAAAAGACATAAATTGAATACATACATAACTCAGAGGGAGCATCATCTTCACAATTCTTTAAATTAAATGTTCTCATCATCTCATAACGTTCATGTCCAAATGCCTATATGAATAACAATTCTACACTGAACTCAATACTATCTACTGTTCTCTACTATTTATATTTTGAATTTAATGGATAAATTATATGTTGTCAATTGTTGATTGTTACATGATTGCATGCTAGTCTAGAATGCCTCCTCCATGGCAGATGCAATTGATGTGTATTTCATACTGGAAGTGGACATAGATTCTCGTGTGCGTTGAACTGAATTATAAATTACTTTTTTAAACATATCAGGTACAGGTTTTACAAGAAAATGTCCAATTTGCAAACAGCATGCTGTCGAAATTTCATTAAAATTTTCCCGAAAAAAAAACCATGTATAACGATAATTATGATAAAATTAATGTTAAAGTAATAACGATTGGATTGACATCTCCATGAGTCCTAATTAAAATAATGCACAGATAAGGTCAAATTCAAAGTTGAATTCTGCTAAGAAGTGGATAGGTAAATGTAATCAGCATATTTTTCAATCATTTTGTTTGTAATCTGCATATCTTTCATATGCTCATTTTCCCTTCTATTTAACTTATCTAATTTTTCCAAAAACTGTTTTATTTTTTAGGATGGCAAACTAATTAAGAAGAATACAAATTAAATAATTAATTAATGTAATTTTTAAAGATGTAATTAAAATTTGCTCGTAAGCACCTAAGCTTAACAAAAGGGCAACAGATGACTCACATATTAGACCTAAATTTATTTAATTGGAGATTAGGGTAGAAGGATGGACTAACCTCACGTCCTAAAAAGATAATCAACTATTTGAAAGCTCTTAAACATCATTATAGAAAATAATTATAAAATATTTTTCATGACTAAACATGCCTAAAAGACTTTAAACACTATCACAAACAAAAAAAAAAAAAGGATAAAACAACCTCTATAACTAAAGGTGTCTCAATCTTAAGATAATAGCTAGACGTATGATTAATGAACAGTATCAAATTCTTGGTGGCTGCATTTTCTATTATTGGTGTTCTCTTCAGTTTTTCTGTTGATTTGTTTGTTGCTCACTATTTTTATTGCCTTATTGGTTTCCTATTTTGGCTATTCTTGCACTTTTGTATTCTCAGGCCTTTGACTTGAGCTTTATTTATTAATGAATTCACTCGGTTTTACCTTTCAAAAAATTAAAAGGTAAAAACACATAATATATATAAGTAGTTGCAAGTATAGTTGTGTGTGTATCTTCTCATGGTTATTCAAAGACCCTTTCATCCCTTCGACTTTGTAGGCTACCTTTCAAGTGTGCAACTCAATGGAAATATGTGAACTCAGTGTTTAGCTTTAAATATTGACATTATTTTTTTCATTATTGATATTACTACCATACAAATTTTGTAATATGCATGATTATGAAATCTTTGCAAATTTGTTATGTTAGCCTTAGTGGCTACACCATCATTGTTTAATGTGTTTTGATGATATTAACCTATATGTTGTTCCTAATGTTTTCCTCTCTTTGCATATCATGTTTACTATAGGTACTTGTACATGAATTATTGGATCGAAGGCAAAGATCGGACCGAGTAGACGTTAAGAAGGAAATATCAAATGGACACGTACTCGGAATGACCCAAGCACAACCAAAAGAAGCTTAATTGTAAAATTATTTGTAATAAGGGTTGTGTGAGGTAGTATGTTTTGTAACTCTTGTGAGTGTGTTTCTTGCATGATTTCTGAGCAAGAGTTGAGCAAAGCATATGCATACTAGGACACATGAGTTTATAGGATTGCACTGAAGACATAAACACAAACTCACCTTTCATGGCTTTCTAAGTTAAAACAAGAGTTTGTCAAATGAATCCTAAAACTCAAATATATTTTCAAAGGGACAAGTTTTTAACATCCTCGTTTTAAGAACATTTTTATACTTAGTGCCGATTGTGTTAAAACAAGTTTAATGTCCTAAAGGTTCAAAGAAAGTCAAGTATATTTACAAAAAGACATACTAAGCATATAAGATATCAAAATGAGTTTTCAAATGTGTTTTATTAATTAAAATATTTTATATTCAAAAGGAAACTCATTTGGACAAGTTTTAATCTTCATTAGACTTAATATATTTCATATAATTTTGTCCAAGAATGTTTTGAGTCATTAAAACACTTTTTGACAAGGAAAAACAAAGTAATCGTCACTGCCGTAGTGCAGTCTTAAGTCCTGCACACCTTGTGGTATTTTGGGCATAACTTTTTCTAGAAAAGTTCAAATGGGACGATCTTGGTCTCCCTAGAAATCTAAGACAAAATTCCACAACTTTCCTATTGGTGACCTTTTCTGATTCAGGGACGTCGTCGATGAAATCTGTATTTCGTCGACGAATTCAATGGGCAAAAGCGCTCCAATGGGCAGAAAACGGCTAGCTTGCCAAATAAAATATTTTTTCTTCCCCCCAACGGCTAGTTAACGGCTCCTAAGGTTCTTGGGCTATAAATACAAGCTATTAGACTTGTATTAACATGGTTTTGAAGGTCTTTGATTATTCTTAGTAAAAAACATCATTTTATACAAAACCTAGCACATTGCATATTAGTTCTTCATTACATGTGCTCATTCTCTCTTGCTCACTTATTGTGTTTGATTCAATTCTTGAGAGAATAGTGTGAGGTTTGAGTTGTAAATCATATTTACTCATTGTAAGGAGCATTCTTTGTAATCTTCCATCTTCTTGGGAAATTTTCTTTGTGAACCAAGTTGTAAGGTTCTTTGTGAACCGAATCAGTAAAGACTCTTTGTGAGCGGTAGGGATTTGTTCCCAATTTTGTAAAGCTTATTCCGCTGCGGAAGGAGCGATTATAGTGGATTGTGGAATCCTTGGCTTGGTGCTAAGGTGTGGACGTAGGCTTGGTTCTGAACCACGTAAAAATACCAATGTTATTCTTTCTCTCCCTTACACTCTTTATTTTATATCTTGTGCATGATTTATATTTATATTGCAATATAATTTCTTGTATCTTGCCAAAAGTTTCTTTTTTGTAGAAAAATACGTATTTTGCCAAAAGAGTCTATTCACCCCCCCTCTAGACTATATACTCCCGGGCTAGGACTTCCAACATGTTATAACATATAATTATTTTTCCTAATTGTAATGAGCGTCAGCTCTCCATTTGTATACTAATTTTTTTTAATGACTCTTAAGTTGTTGGGTTCACGGCTTGTCATAATATCAGTACGATGCCATCCATGCATGCACTACAGTCATCAGATACAACTTTTGACTATTTCTTTGTAATTTTTATTGTTATTTGAAAAAATGGAATTTTATATTTTAATTTGAATCTGTACTAGTATTTGTATTTGAATTTTGAATATTTTGAATTTTGTAGTAATTATGGTTTCGGTTTATGTATTCGAAAATGTAATTACAAATTTTTATATAGGAATTGATGATTAAAAAAAAATAGTATTGAAGGTTTTTTAATTTTTCTAATTGTTAGTGAAGGATTCAAATTCGTCATTAATAGTAGGGTAATGGTGATGAATTTAAATCTTTCACTAATACCCTACTATTAGTGATGATTTTGAATCATTCACTAATGCCTTAGTATTAGTGACGAAATTGTAACTCGTGACTAATACGGCTATTAGTGACGATTTTGAATCCTTCACTAATGCCCTAGTATTAGTGATGAATTTGTAATTCGTCACTAATACCCAACTATTAGTGACGAATTTGAGTTGAGCCATTCTAGAATTTATAGTGATGGTATTAGGGTTTAGTGACGGTTATAATCTGTCACTAATATGCTATTATTAGTGATGAAATTTTTAATTCATCACTAAAACTTAGTAGTAACGGTACATATAGCAACTATTTTAAAACCATCACTAATACTCATAAATTCATCACATTCATATGGAATGTGATGAATTTATGAGTATGGAATGTGAAACAAATATGAATGTTAAAGAATGATAAAACACACTACATGATGACATATGCTATAATGAAATATACTTGATAGTGTGTGTTTATATGCTTAATGTACTTTATTGTGTTCATATGCTTAATTGTGATTTTCTGAACTTACTCATATTTGATATCATCATTTTTCAAAATTATTAAAAAGCATGCTTCTTATAAGGGGGAGCCTTATCAAAGGATCTCTCATCTTTGCTCCTTATTTGCCATCGTCAAAAAGGAGGAGATTTTTGGCGTAACATGGGTTTCAAATCTCGTTTTGATGATAACAAATGAAAGATGATTTAACATGTGTTATTAAAGTGATGATGTTTCATGAATACTTTAAAAAAAAAAAAAAAAGCTCAAAAGGAAGAATAGCAAGGAAAGTTCAAGATCACTAAAGGACTCAAAAGCCACATTCATAATTAAAGTGATCTAAAGGAAGCTCAAGTGACACCAAAATGAGTAAAGTATGTGGAAATCTAAATATGTTCAAGCTCTTTAGGGGTCATTATGGACTTAGAGACTTTATTTTACAAAACCTCGGATAAAGTTTTTATAAATCAAAGCAAGAGAGCAAAGAGTTGTTGAAAACTAAAATGGAAAAACCAGAATTTTAACTGCTGAGATGACTAAAGTTTATCTTTAGAAGATTGAAGAATTTCCTCAGAAGACTGAAGATTAAGTTTAATCTATTGAAGAATTTCTTGACAAAATCCTAAAGGGGTAGCATAGCCTCAAAACACTAAACCTTGACACCCCAGTCAACTAACCCTGTTTTCAATTAAAATTTCAGTGTTTTAAAAAACTTGAGAGGACTGAACCCAATACCTCAGTCATCTTAACATTATTAACGACTATAATTTTTAAATGTTTCAAAATTCAAACTAAGGTTTCTTGTGCCCAAAATTTCATAAAAACTTGGGAAATACTCCAAGTATTCTTGGGCAACACGAAAATACATTTATAAGCCTATAAATACATGTTTCAACAAATTAAACTATACCAAGAAATTTAAAATATGTTCAAAAGCTGAAAGCTCTCTTACTCTCTCAAAGATCTCTCTTCCCCACTCTTGCAACTCTAAATTGCTGAAGAATTCTGAAGTGCTGAAACATCCTTCTCTAAATTCTAAACTACTAAATTGTTGATTCTCATCTAGAAAAGAAATTTGGTGAAATCACTTGTGAGCTTCAATCTATTTCTTTTGAGAGTGTCATTGTACACAGAAATTTTTTCTTGTCTCTTGTAGTTGTTGACGATTCAAGGATTGTTTGGATTGTTGGAGAAAGCATGGACTATTGCTTGGAGAGGGGGCTCTATCTTTAAGGAGAGATTTGTAAAGGTTTGCTCCGACCGCAAAGGAGTGCTATAGTGGAATCCTTAGGTGGTATTGGCCTAAGGCAAGGACATAGGTTGGGGATAAGTTGAACCTTGTAAAAATCTCGGTCTCACTCTTACCCTTCTCTTTACTTTCAACATATATATACACTGTGTTGTGTGTATGCAAAGTGCAGGTTGCTGAAAATTAAAAATCGAGATTAAGAAGACTCTTAACTTAAGAAAGTACATTTGATTAAGCTTTTACGGAAACCCAAAAGGGAGTACATTGTATAATTATTTGTGGAAATCTTAGTTAAGAGAGTGCAAACAATTTCATTCACTATAGGGCTTGAAACAAACATATATTCACAGAGCTTCAAATAAACTCTATCTTGAGTTCTTGCAAAAGCTGAAAATTGCCAAAGAGCTACATATCATATCTTAATTTGGTATTCTGTGGTTGATTGGTTTAGTTGTTGATTGGTTATTTGATTGATCGATTATTGGTTTGTGGTTTGATTAAAAAAATTAGTTTTTGTTGTGTATCTGATAAATTAACAAGAGGTTGAAAATTCTAGAAAAGAATTAAAAGAAAATTTTAGTAACCCAATTCACCCGCCTCTTGGGGCTACACCTTGACTTTAATCTATTTTAAATGATAAAATTATTTTTTACTTAGCTTAGCCCTTTATGCTAATACCAAAAGGGGGAGAATGTTTTTAAGCAAAATGATAATGACCAAAAAAGGGGAAGTTCTTTTTTAGGGCAAAAACATAGGGCCAACTATTATGGGGACAATTATCTGAGCTTGCGCTTTAATTCAAAAATTTAAATGCATGATCTTTGTAATGTCTTCTTTCATGATATGCTTGTGTTTTATTGTCTATACTTTTACATTGTGCACATTGTTAGGTGGAGCCTCTTTTGGCTATACCCATTTCACTATTTTGTGTTTGTCATCATCAAAAAGAGGGACATTGTTGGCTTTTTGAGTCCGATCTCTATTTTGATGTTGACAAACACAAGTGTCTTTGTGTGTACTGAGTGCTTGAACAGGTCATAATTCAGGGCACACATAAGGGACGGGAAGTGGATGCCAACCTAGGACCTAAAGCGCATAAAACTTGGCATATTCCATGGAGTGTTTACAACAAAAAAAGAAGACATATTTGATTTGTATTTGTAATGCATTTACGTTTTATTATTTCAGTATGTAATAATGCATGCATCTGCATGTATGTCTAAATGCTTAGATTGACTGTAGGCAGACCTTAGGGCACCTAAATTTTAACCAAAAACCATTTTCATAAAACTAAAAATCAAACAAAGGTTTTGACCAAATCCTTGGCATTATAAATGTCTCAGTTTACTGAACAGGTCACAAGTCAACATGTTGACTTCGCTTTTTTTAACCGTATCTTACCTTGTTGACCGAAACAACATGTGTCTGACCCCCAACTGTTCGGCCAACCAAATGTGCAGTTCATTTTTGCCACAATCGACCAAACCAAATATGCGGTTAACCAAACTTTAGCTTTGGTCGACTGAACCCACGAAGGGGTTCAAAATTGCCCTAAGACAGTCGACCAAATCCCTTGTTCAAAAATGGTATGGTTGATCGAACATATTAATATGGTAGAAAGAACCTTGAATATGGTCGATTGAACCTCTCGGGTTGGAAATTTTTTAAAGGGCTTAAACGTTATTAACTTTTAATTAAACTTTTTCAAAATACTGAGCGTGTCCCCAACGGTCATAATTTTCATAAAATCTATAAATAACTCCTAATTAGCAACTTTAATGAACTCCAAATTCTCTCTAAAGTATTTTGTAATCAAAGTTTCTCCCAAACCATTTTTATTGCAAAAATCTTTTCTTTTGGGCAAATCTTTTCGTACTCTCAAAACTCTCTTTGATTCTTTTGTTGAAAACAATTTTTTTAAGAGAGTATTTTTATTGGACATTTTTTTTATAAAGTGTGTTTATTGCAAAAACGTTTTGGGCATAAATCTTATCTTCTCCAAAAAATATTATTGCAAATCTTCATTCGAGAAAATATTTTTTTTTTACATTTGATCTTTGAAGCTTTTATTGCATGTTTCATATAACATCAAAGATCTTATATATTAGTTTTTTCAAAAATCTTTTTAGAACAAACCCTAGGTTCTCCACTGTATTTGAAAAATATTTTTAGGAGAATATATTATCAGGGTTCAAATCTTTGAAGCATTTTATCATATATATATCTTTCTTCAAAGATTATAGTATTTATTTTGAAAAACACCCTTACTCTACTAAGCATCATTGCATATCATATTAGAGTGCATGCATTTAGAGTTTAAACATGTACATTTCTACTTGTATTTTTCATAAGCACTATTATGTACAAAAATAATTTTTATTGCATTGGTTGGGTTTAGCCCGGAATTGAACTGGGGAGTCTCAGCCCTGTAAGTTAGACTGGTTTGGTTCAGCCCAAAAATTGAATTGGGGAGTCTTAACCTCGTAAGTGAGACAAGTTTGGTCTAACCTTTGATTAAGCTGGGGTAACCTCGCCCCGTAAAGAGACGTTGTAACGGCTTTTGCTCCACCCGTTTAAGTAAGCAGGTTTAGTGGAATCCATGGGGTATGCCCAACGCGGGTACGTAGGTTGGTTTGGCCGAACCTCGATAAAAAATATTGTGTGTCACTCTCTCCTTATCTCATTTAATTTATGCCCTTTAAATTCAGCATGTGTATGCATGTTCATTTATTGTTATCATTATTTGAATGCACACTTTTATTTAATTGAGATATGCTACAGGTGTATGTTCACACTTATTGGCCTTATAAGGCTTAACAACTTGTTTTGATGCTAACAAAGACGTAGAACTTAGCATGCTTTGGTTAAGTGATTTATTTTTAGGACTCAATAATGAATGCAAGGTTAAAGAATTCATGAATGCTTGTACTTCAAAGAAGAATGATTATATCAAAGCTTAAGGCATAGATTAAAACTTGAAGATCATGAGAGCATTGATATTAAAGAAAAGGCTTCAAGAATGAAAGCCCAAGTGATCAACATGGAAAGCTCAAAGAAAGATGAAGCAAGCATAAAGACCTCAAGCAATTTAAGAATTGAAAATTTGAAAGAGTCTATAAGAAATGTCATGTAAGTATTTCAAACAATTTCAATATGGATGCATGAAACTCTTAGGTTAATTTCTTGGATCTAAATACCTTTTAACATACTTGGAAAATATTTTTATATGGTCAAAAATTGTTTCAAAAAGGTTAGAATCATTTTTTGAATGAAAAACACCAAAAAGAGGATTTCCCAATTGCTGTCTTTTTTTCTACATCCGCATTGAAGTGCATTTTTTTCAATCAAAGCATCTTTATTTAAAAAAGTGTTTAACATGAAACTTGTACAATTTTCATTTAGCTTTCGTTTTCCACCAAGAAAATCTAATTTTAAGTTGTATAGGAAAATTAATGAGTAAAATTTTGAAGCGGGGTTGAAGTTATCAGCTAACTGAACAATGTTCACAGCGGAAAATCAGATGACTGAATCGGACACTTCAGACGTCTGACCCTCAACCTTGGTCATCTAAAGAATATCTTCAAATGAATGAAGACTAAGTTCAGTCATCTAAAGGTTTTGTTGAAATTTTTTTTCGAGGCAGAACCACTTCAGACAACTGAACTCAAACGTTTAAACGTCTGAACACTATTAATGGTTAATTTTTTTTTTAAGTTTTTAGTTTCAAACTTATATTTATTGTGATCCAAACTTTCTATAAAGTTGGAAAACACTCAAATACACTTGGGGAAAATGAAATAGACTTGATTACTCATCTATAAATAACCCCCCAAGGCTAAGGATTAAACACACCAAGAAAATACAGCAAACAAGCTTTCTTGCTCTCAAATCTTCCAATTCTCTCAAAGCTCTCTTGTGCAATCAATTTTCAAGTTTCACTACTGAGGTTTGTTGTGAATTTATCAAGAAAATTCTGAGTCTACTTTTAATTCTTTCAACCTAGAAAGAAGGCTTGCGGTGATATCTTTTTGAGCTTCATATTTCCATATTGTGAATTTGTTTGAAGTATATTAGTTTTTAAAATTTACTAATCTCTTCTTTGTGAGAGCATTATTTGTACACATTTGTTCAATCGATATCTAGTAGATTGACGATTCCAAGGACTATTTGGATCGTTGGCTAAACAAGGGGATATTGCTTAGAAAGGCGGGCTCTAGCCTAAAGGAGTGACCGGACGAGGGGATATTGTTTGGAGAAGGCGGGCTCTAGGCTTAACCAAGGAGTGTTGTAAAGGTATTATTCCACTCGTCAAAGAAATAGGTTTAATGAATCCTTTGTTGGTTTGCCAAAGGTGAGGACGTAGGCTGGGTATAAGCCGAACCTCGTGAAAATCTCCGTCTTGCTCTCTCTTTTCCTTACTCTTTATTTTCAGCATATTTAAATTGTGTGGATGATTTAATTGATAATCATATATACTACATAATATAGAAATCAAGTAAACTTGAAGTCTAATTTTGATTTAGATTGTGGAAACAAAAAGGGAGTACGTTGGTTATACCATATCTTGCGGAAACCATATGGGAGTATGTTACTTGGTTAACGGCCCAAGGATTAATTAACTGAGAGTTTAGTTGAGTTCTGAATATTGAGAAGAGTGTAGATATTGTGTTGATTGGATGTTATATTGCACATCATATTGAAGAAGCAAAACCATCAATACAGGGTTTTATATCAGCAAGTACAAATTTCATATATATAGGGCTTATATAAACAAAGAAACTATTTTAAGTGCTTACACTACCAAAGTGGTGTATGTGTTCTTTTTGATTTGGTTGTTTACTTTCAAATTTTGGTTGATTGGTTTGGTTGATTGATTATTTGAATGATTGGATGATTGTGTGGTTATGGATTAAATAAAGAAATAAGTTTTTGTTGAAAGTTTGAAGAATCAACGACAAGTTAGGAATTCATTAAAAAGATTTAAAAGAAAGTTTAAAATCCAATTCACCCCCCTCCTCTTGGGACTACACCTTGCTTTTCAATTGGTATCAGAGTGGGGTTATAGAAAATCTTAATCAGTAGCTATAAAAAGATCTAAATGGCTAACTTAGGTGTAGCTCCCTTTGGAGAGGGACAATCTTCAACTAGGCCACTAATCTTTTGTGGTTTGAACTATTCCTTCTCGAAAAAGAGAATGCAAATATATCTTCAAACTATGAATTGGAAAGTTTGGGAGGTTGTCATGGAAGGTGACCAAATTCCTACTAAGATAATTGATGTAAAACAAGTCCCTAAGGAGAAAATTGATATGACAGACTTAGACTATAAGATGCTGCAAGTAAATTCTAGTGTCATGAATGCTTTATATTGTGCTTTAGATGCCAATGAATTTAATAGAGTAATGGTTTGCAAATTAGCTAAGGAGATATGAGACAAATTAGAACTAACATATGAAGAAACTATAGATGTTAGGGATTATATGATCGATATGCTTACAAGACAATATGAAGCCTTTAGGATAAACCTAGATGAATCCATAACTAGTATGCTTGCTAGGTTCACTCACATAATAAATTCCCTAAATGCACTAGGAAAAACCTACACTACTTATGAGATGATAAGGAAAATTCTTAGAGGGCTGCCAACTATATAGGAACCAAAAGCCACTGCCATAATGGAAGGAAGAAATTTGAAAACCACTTCCTTAGATGAACTTATATGTTCTCTCCTCACATACGAAATGACAATAAATGAAAAGAATAGAAAAATCAAATCCCAAGAATCAATAGCCTTTAAAGCCTTAAAAAAAAACTCAAGTAGTGAAATGGATGAAGATGAAGAAGCCTTCATACCTAAAAAGCTATCAAAGATACTAAGAAGGAGAAACAAATTTAAAAGAAGAAACAAAGACTCCGAATCAGATGAAGAAGGAGGAGAAATCAGCAAGAAGAAATCTAAAAGTAAAACTCCTACATGCTATAATTGCAACAAAGCTGGACATTTAAAACCGGAATGTCCTCTACTTAAGAAAGAGTCTAAGAAGAAAAAGAAAAAGGCCATGAAAGCCACTACTTGGGATAGTAGAAGTAGTTTGGAAAATGAATCAAGTGACCAAAAGGTTGCTTATACCTATTTTATGGCCTGGGACGATGAGGAAAGCTCCCCATCTAAATCTTTAAATAATTCTTGTAGTGATGAATCTGATGGTGAGTGTATGCCATCTTATGATGAAATACAAAATGATTTATCCAAAGTTCATAAGATGCCAATCAAAGTAACTAAAAAAAATTCTTCATTGAAAAATAAGAATGAAGGATTGATGAAAGAGTTAGAAGCAATTAAAACTGCTGAAAGAGAAAAGGATTCAAGACTCAAGAAAATAGAATGTAAGAATGAAGCTATAACAATGGAGTTAGAATCAAACAATCTTGCTGAAAAGGAAAAAGACTTGAAAATCAAAGAAATAGAATGCAAGAATGAACAAATGATAGAAGACCTTCGATCCCTATCCTCTATGGTATATGAGAAAGATATATATATTTCTGATTTAGAGGATAAAATAAGAAAATTATCTCTACAATTAGAGAAATCACACAAGAAGGTTGATAACAGACATTGAAATAAGTGATCTCAAAAATCAAATTGAAGATAAAGAAAGAATCATTTATAACTTTACAAAAGGAAAAAAAAAACTTTGACAAAAGGATAGGCTCACAAAGAATGTCTCTAAATAAAAAAGGCATTGGTTTTAACGGAATTGAAAATATAAGGAAAAAGAATCTTTATATGGGTTATTTTAAAACATCCAAAGATTATACTAACACGTCCTCTAATGCCTACACTAATACCATATGCTATCAATGTAAGAAGAAGGGACATATAAAGTTTGAATGTCCATTCAAGAAAAAGGGTGTGAAAACTAAACAAGTATGGAGAATTAAGGAAACATCTCTTATTAAACCAACCGGACCTAAGAAAGTATGGGTACCAAGATAGAAGACTAATTCATAAAAAAAAACACCATGGATTAAGTTATTCTTCTTTAGAAATTAACAAAGTAGTTTAATTCATGATCAACAAACAAACTAGTTGAAAAAGAAAAACTTAAAGATGAATTTAAGAGCTTATTATAACAAATTCAAAATAGCATTTTTGGCAAACATCATAGGATGATTTTTACAAGGCTTAACTTAAGAAAATATTAAAAAAATATCAAATTTAGCTTATCACATAAGTACCTTGATTAAGAAAAGGATATTTGAGAATGAAAGTCTATATATCACATGCTTACATGCCTATATGATATGCTACATGTGTATAACTTTGCTTGTCTTGACTTGTATTGAAAATTCATGGCTCACTTTGTTGCAAATTTGAGCATGAGATTTTTTAGCATAAGCATGAATTCTGATATGAAATTAATTCTTAACCATGCATGCTATTGATGAATCACATGGATAAACTTACTGCTCTTTATATTGATATATGTAAGCTATGAAAGATATAATGGTTATATTGGTATCCATCAGCTGTGTATAATGTGATGATAACTTTGGTATCTATAAAGTCTTTGGTATCCATGAATATTTTTGGTATCACATTTAAAAAAAATTTTAATTGGTATTTAAAAAAAAAAAAAAACTCACCTGGTATCACAATCTAAAAGTTAAATCTGCTTTTGAGCATGACAAGTATGATTATATCTATGAGCATGGTATAACATTAATAATATTGGCATGATACTGATATTTGATATATGATGTGAATAAATGTTTTAAAACATGGGATGATAAGCATAATTGGTAACAAAACTGAATGTATTGAATTCAGGGGAAGTGTTATGACTTATTGCTCATATTATGATTGTTTCCCTATTAATCAAATTATCAATTGGTATTAAAGTTAATAAAAATTTTAAATTGATATCATGAATTCAATTTTAATTTGGAATCATAAAATCAAAAATTGGTATTGAGTGTGTTCATATGTTTGATGATATGCTCAAAATATGATTTTATTTGAACTTAATCATTTTTTTTTCTCTTTTTGATTGATGTCAAAAGGGGGAGAAGTGTTAAGAAAAAATTGAGCATGGGATTGCAAAAATTGAGCATGAACATAATATATCAAAAGGAGGAGAAAAGGGCATTGTTGCAAAATGAAGTGATGAGCATGATTATAAAAGAGTTTTTGAAATTAATATTGATCTTCCGAATATTGTTAAGATGATGCTTATTGAAAGGGGGAGTCTTTTTAAGGCTCACTCAAATTTTTGTTTCTTATTTGTCGTCATAAAAAAGGTGGAGATTGTTGGCCTTACAAAGCTTAACAACTTGTTTTGATGCTAACAAACAAGTAGAACTTAACATGCTTTAGTTAAGTGATTTTTTTTTAGGACTCAATGATGAATGTAAGGTTAAAGAATTCATGAAAGCTTGTACTTCAAAGAAGAATGATTATATCAAAGCTTGAAGCATGGATTAAAACTTAAAGATCATGAAAGCATTGATATTAAAGAAAAAGCTTCAAAAATGAAAATCCAAGTGATCAACATGGAAAGTTCAACAAAAGATGAAGCAAGCATAAAGACCTCAAGGAATTCAAGAATTGAAAATTTGAAAGAGTCTATAAGAAATGTTATATAAGTACTTCAAAGAATTTCAATATGGATGCATGAAACTCTTAGGTTAATTTCTTGGACCTAAATACCTTTTAGCATACTTGGAAAAATATTTTTATAAGGTCAAAAATTGTTTCAAAAAGGTTAGAATCAGTTTTGGAATGAAAAACACCAAAAAAAGGATTTCTCAATTACTGTCATTTTTTCTACATCCGCATTGAGGTTCATTTTTGTCTATCAAAAGACCTTTATTTTAAAACTTGTTCAACATGAACATTGTAGAATTTTCTTTTAGATTTAGTTTGACACAAAGAAAACCTAATTTTAAGTTGTATATAAAATGTTATGACTAAAACACTGAAGTGGGGTTGAAGCTGTCAGTCAACTAAACATTGTTCATAGAGGAACATCGGATGATTGAACCAGACACTTTAGACATCTGACCCCCAACCTTGGTCATTAGACAACTAAAGATTAAGTTCAGTCATCTGAAGGTTTTGCTAAAAAAAATTTTCGAGGCAAAACCACCTCAGACGACTGAACCCGATCGTTCAGACCTTTGAACATTGTCAATGGTCATTTTTTTTTTTAAGTTTTTAGTTTCAAACCTATATTTCTTGTGCTCCAAACTTTATATAAACATGGGAAACACTCAAAGACACTTAGGGAACATGACATAGACTTGATTACTCATCTATAAATAACACCCCAAGGCTAAGGATTAACCACACCAAGAAAGTACAGCAAACAAGCTTTCTTACTCTCAAATCTCCCAATTCTCTCAAAGCTCTCTTGTGCAATCAATTTTCAAGTTCACTACTAAGCTTTTTTGTGAATTTATGAAGAAAATTTTGAGTGTACTTTTAATTCTTTCAACTTAGAAAGAAGGCTTACGGTGATTTCTTCTTGAGCTTCATATTTCCATATTGTGAAATTGTTTGAAGTATATTAGTTTTTAAATTGTACTAATCAGCTCTTTGTGAGAGCATTCTTTGTACACATCTGTTCAATCTTTATCTTGTAGATTGACGATTTCAAGGACTGTTTGGATCGTTGGCTAGGCAAGGGGATATTGCTTAGAGAGGCGGGCTCTAGCCTATAGGAGTGACCAGACGAGGGGATATTGTTTTGAAAAGGCGGGTTCTAGCCTTAACCAAGGAGTGTTGTAAAGGTATTTTTCCACCTGTAAAAAGAATAGGTTTAGTGAATCCTTTGATGGTTTTCCAAAGGTGAGGACGTAGGCTTGGTATAAGCTGAACCTCGTAAAATCTCCATCTTACTCTCTCTTTTCCCTACTCTTTATTTTCAGCATATTTAAATTGTGTGGATGGTTTAATTGATAATCATATATACTATGTAGTGTAGAACTCAAGTAAACTTGAAGTCTAATTTTGATTTGGGTTGCAAAAACCAAAAGGGAGTATGTTGGTTATACCATATCTTGCGGAAACCATACAGGAATACGTTACTTGGTTAACAGCCCAAGGATAAATTAAGGGAGAGTTTATTTAAGTTTTGAATACTGAGAAGAGTGTAGATATTGCACATCATATTGAAGAAGCAAAACCATCAATACAGGGCTTTATATTAGCAAGTAAAAATTTCATATATACATGGCTTATATAAACAAACAAACTATTTTAAGTGCTTATACTGCCAAAGTGGTGTATATGTTAATTTTGATTTAGTTGTTTACTTTCAAATTGTGGTTGATTGGTTTGGTTGATTGATTACTTGAATGATTGGATGATTGTGTGGTTGTGGATTAAATAAAGAAAATAGTTTTTTGTTGAAAGTTTGAAGAATCAACAAGAAGTTAGGAATTCATTAAAAAGATTTAAAAGAAAGTTTAACATCCAATTCACCCCCCCCCCTCTTGGGACTACACCTTACTTTTCAACACTTATAGCTTAATCAATTTTCATACACATTATTATATTGAATGAGATATTATATGTGATGAATCGGCGTAAATGCAAAATTTAGCCAATATGTTTTAAAACTCAATTCATCCACCTCTTGGAATCACATGAATTCCAACAATTGGTATTAGAGCTCCATTGCAATAAGCTTAACAGCATTTGCATAAAGATTGCAAAGACCTTTTTTTTTTTTTTTTCTGTATCCTTATTTTGAGAGTCAACCCTTTGCAAATCCTTCACTGGTTTTATTGCTTAGATTTTACTGTTTGAATATTGAAAATGATTTTTTGTAAAATCAAATGATTGGAGGATTTGGAAAGTGTTTTTCAAAGCTTATCATATCCCATAGAAAAAATGATTTTAAAATGCAAAGTTTCACATACTTGAAAAGGACTTGAAAAAGCATGACATAGTTTTAATGCACATCATTTGAGTATCATGCATTTGTTATATCATGCCTTACTTACTAATGCTTTTACAAAGTTTATGATTTATACTAGTGCTGAGGATTTTGGGAACCATTTGAAGCATAGAAAAACCGAGAGAAAGGAAAATACCACTTCGAGCTTAAACAATTAAGAAGGAGTAAATCTTAAAGGTATATCTATTCTCCATCTAATATTCTGAATATTTCATGTTATGATTCACATGATATATTTAGTGTTATATTTTTGTTGTGAATCATGTGATGAATATAACATTAATTGCATGATATCAGATGAGGTTCATTTCAAAGATATTATTTTTTCATAAGATTTTAAGAATTATTATATAAGGAGTTACAATGGTGATAAATGCTTTCATTGTGTTTGTGCTCAAAATTCTAAATTTAATATACACTATCATCATACTAAGAACCCTAAGAAAATCCAACCAATACATGAGTCTTAGTGATCATATCCAATCTAGCTTAAAACATATATATATATATATATATATATATGTATGTATGTATGTATGTATACATCATTATGATTGGATAATATATGATAATATTGGTTATATCATGCTTATACAAAATTGTCAATTCTTAAATTTAAATCTCATAAGCATGTTTAAAATATAATCCCCTTCAAATGGACAAAGAAGCTTTATCTGTGGAAATAACTATTAATGCTATATATGCTTTAATTTAAAAATCTTAAATGTAGCATAATTTGTCCATCGCATAGTAATGAGTTTTAGGAAATCTATCTTATGGTATGTAATGTAAAATGCTAAACTCATCATTAAGCTTAATTGAAAGATCCTTTTAAAGTGATAAATTTAATCTAAGAAATTCTATGCTCATCCCCATATCAGAAAATATTGGTTATGCCAAATACAATTGATTGAATATAAAATTCTTTGGCTGCATAACTAAGGGGGAGCGGGAAATTTAAAATCTCAACCAATAAGCTCTTTATTGCAATATGCTTAATTTTGGAAGTGTTTTATTATGATATTTTTATTGGATGATTTGT
Source organism: Malania oleifera (assembly GCF_029873635.1). NCBI lineage: Eukaryota > Viridiplantae > Streptophyta > Magnoliopsida > Santalales > Ximeniaceae > Malania > Malania oleifera. The sequence continues at coordinate 76,410,730 of NC_080419.1, read as the reverse complement.
TGGTACTAAACACAAATATCCATTTGTGCTAAATAATTATATTCTTTAATGAATGGATAATTTTCTTTGAATGGAATGCCACTATCCATTGCTCGTACAAGTGAATATATTATTTATTGGATAGTTTATTTTTATGAACTTTTGTTTGAACTACTAAATGCATGATTGTATTGAATGCCTCCTGCATGGCAGATGCAATGATGTGAATTGCATGCAGGTAATGGATTTAGGTTCTCACATGCTTGAGATGAATGATTTCTGCATGACGCAGAATATTTTTGAATTGTTTGCATGAATCTATCAGGTTTCTAGTACATGAAAAGTTGGGAAATTGTTCAATTTACAGATGGCATGCTGCCAAACTTTTTGGTAGAACTTTTCCTAAAAATGAAGTCATGTATTAGAATGAATGATGATAAAAATGCTAGGTGAACTTAATGATTATTTTTTTTAATGCATTCAAAATAATTAGATAGTTAACTAGTGCATGTTGAATCTTAAATAGTATGTGCTAAACTAAATAACATGCACAATCTTCATGTTTATTTCCTAGATTGCTAGATCATTAAATAGATTAGTAAATGTTAAATCATATTGGTTTGCGCTGAATTGAAAACATGTACACATTTTATCAACCTAGAAGGAACTAGTTCATGGACACCATTTGGTCAAATATTTTAGGTTATGCACTTTCATTCTGACACAAATGGTAAAACATCATCCTTGTAATCAATCGTCGCATATTTTGGGGACGGTCCATAAACTAGGGCGATTGCATGACTTAGGGGGAGTGTTTATGTCACACACACTCATTATGTTTTGTGTTGTGTCATTCGTATATTAACCCCCTATTGCATCATGTTAAGTATAGCCTTGATTGGCTATTGTGCTTTAAATTAAAATGCAATGTCTCATGGTAAGAGCAGAATGACTAGTATTTGTTGCATGCTAAATTCATTTGATAGGATGAATATATAAGGAATGTTTTTAAACAACCATCATCCTTGAGCTTAATTCAAGTAAGCGTGCATGCAAATATACAGGGGAGCTTAAGCCCCAATCTTAGGATACATCTGTAAGAGCTTAATGCCTATAGTATTTTGCATACTAATTTTTGTTATGAAGGATGAACATATGATGGATGTGCTTAAATGAAATTCATGCTTGAGCGTAGATGCACTTATGTGTGCATGAGACTATACCGCGGAGTTTAAGCCCCATCATTGTGAAAAGGATTAATAGAACCTGCCACATGGACTCATACTTTCATTGTTTCCACTTTTTGAGTCCTAATTTCATTTGGTACCCTGAACATCACATCCTGTCTTCATTGAATCGTTCTTTGATATGGACTTTTCATGGTATGGATGAACACCTTGCACATAACTTAATATTAATTTTTTTGGTGCATGTGTGTTCTAGGAATAGTTTTACTAGTAAAAAAATATGTATATATGGTTTAAAATATTTCCAGTAAAATTTGATTTAGAATGAAAAATAGTACTTATTATGTTTGAACTCTCAATGAACTTTCAATATGAGAATTAGTATAAGTAATTAACAAGATCTAAGAACATATTCAATTTTATAAGGGGAGCATCTAAACATAAAATCCTGTCTTGTGATGCTCACCAACAACTTTTGGTATAGACCTAAAGCTGGTTCGTATAAATGCCTTGATCAACCGAACAGGTTAGAAGTCAACATGTTGACTTTGCTCAGTTGACCATTCTTTTTCTAACGTATCATCTTTGGTCAACCAAACCAACACGTGTCTGGCCCCTAACTGTTTGACCGACCAAATGTGCAGTTGACTTTGGCCACCGTCGATCGAACCACACAAGTGGTAAATCGAACTATTGGGCTTACAAGGCTTAACATCCTATTTTGATGCTAACAAACAACTAGGACTTAACATATTTGGTTAAGTCATGACATTTCAGGACTTAATTATGAGAAAGCAAGGTCAAGTGTTTAGAAGGATTCATGAAAGCTTATATTTCAAAGATGGATGATCATTTAAAGCTTAAAGCATGGATTCAAGGATGATATATCAAATCTTGAAGACAAGCAAGAGCGGCAATGTAAGAACACGACCTAAGATAGGTGTATTAAATAAATAAGAAAAGAGAAAAAAAATTGAAAAAGTAAAAATCAGCAGGGCTCATCGACGAGGCCCCTTTTCTCGTCGATGAAGTCTTATATACAGCTCGGCGACCAGTCTCAGTGGTTAGTTGATGAGGAGATGCCAAGAGATTTGGGTAAATTCTAAAAAATCAGGCTCATCAACAAGGCCACCTTGGCATTGACGAATTTCCTTCTGCTGCTCGTTGACGAGCACGTCGTCTTGTCAATGAGTCTGACTGGGTCAACTTGCTTATAAATATCTTTTAGCTTTACTTAATGGTTAAGAAACCAAAAACCTCTCTCTCTCTCTCTCTCTCTCTCTCTAGAACTCGAATAATCACTTTCTCTTTCTCTAGGATTTCGGGTCATCTGTTGCTGAAATCAACGATCTGACGTTACTAAGTGGATCAAGAGGAGAATCTCCCCGAGGATAGCAGATCAGAAATTTATTTCAAGTATTTTTGGGTTTTGAACCAAAATTGAGGTAAGGGTCCGATTCATTTTCGTTTCGGTATATGTGCAGTAGTAAAAATTATAGTGAAGTACAGTTCTTTGATGTTTGGGTTTTGGGAACTCTGTTTGTACTTTTGGAGCTGTAGAGTTTGTGTTTTGGTTTTCGGGTTAAGGTAAAGGGATTATGTTTATTTAAGCTACTTTTGAAATCGAAATTGGTAAACATGTAGTTTATGATTGTATGTATGATTTGACTACTTATTTGGAAAAATCTATCGGGTGAAAATACAAGATATTTGGGTTACTGTTTTGGGAAAACTTGGGGGTTTCGGGTATCATCTCTATTTGTGTTGGAAAATCATATGTTATATAAAAAGGTGATATTGAGATGACCGTACCTGTATTTGTATTAAACTATATTCTCGAAATGAAAATGATATGTTTTGTTATATACCAAATAAGTGTGGAATGAACTGCTGTATGTAAAATGTTCTAGGTTTTGTAAAATAATTGTGATGGCTAAATACCGTAAGCTGATTGGTATAAGAACATGAGTTCCAAAATTGTTCCAAGTTTTGTGAAATTTGCCACGTCTCAGCTAATTAGTGTGGGCAAACACCATGTCTCGGCTAAATACCGTGGACGAGAGTGTCCGGTTCTATATCCAACGGTGTGAAATATCACTTGTTTGTTCCGTCTAGTCACCAATTGGTGTGAGTGGACACCATATTAGCAATGTTATCGCTGTGGTGCTTCGGTTATTTTAGGATATCGGGTGCTTGACTGTGACGAGACTGACCATATGCTTGGTATCGTTTGTACTGGAAGTGGATTGTGAAAATACTAGAACTGTATTGTGCTATGTTTTACATCAAAATAATACTTGTGTGCCACACACTGATATAACCTATTTTCTTCCTTACTAAGAGGTGTCTCACCCCGAATATACAAATATTTTTTAGCTCCTTCAAGTAACCGAAACTAGCATCCTAGTGTTTGGTAGCGTGGGTTTTAGTTAGCTGCGTATAGTACTTGAGTAGGCACTGAATTTTGTAATCAGGTTGTCATTGTTGGGGTCTATAGGCACCCGAGGTATGTATTGTATTTTGGAGCGTAGACTCTAATCATGTATAGACTTTAGTATGGTATGTTGTATGTATTAGAAAGAACATTTTCGCTGTGTATTTGATGTGTATGTATGTGTATGTGATTGTGTATAGGGTTTAAATGTACCCCACGGTGTCGAACCCTCATTTAGTGTAGTATCATGTATGTTGTAAATGATACAGAGAGAGGTTATGTTACTAAAATCACACTTAGGGCCCATTCGCGGGTTCAGGGCAGGGCAGCTTGGTATAAGAGCTAACTAGGTTGTTAGGTCTTGTAGACTTGGTTAGGCGTAGTTATGTGTACATACCATAGTATAGGATGTAGGAAATGGATAGAGTAAGTAGACGGTTGTCTTGTTGCTTGATGATGACTCATTGGCGGTGTTCTTTGTTTTTCCTAGAATGACGATTTTATTAAAATCATGGCAAATCATTGATCATTTCGTGTCGGTTTGGGAGGACATATCTGGACCCGTGAGAGTTGTAGTTAACATGATTAGCTTTCAATGATTATGTTAACTATGTATGATAACCACTTGGATAGTGGTTCCAAGGGGATTACGAGTAATGAGTCTCCTTCTGTGCCTCAGGGTTTGATAAGGCAGGTCATGCAAGATATTAGGCACAGTGTTAGGAGACGTGAACGTTCTCCTACTACCACGGGTTGTACCATAGAGAGGTTCACCCACATGCACCCTCCGACGTTTATAGGAGGACCCGATCCGAAGGTAGCAAAGAACTTTGTACAAAAAACTAAGAAGATATTAGTTATTCTGCACAGCACTAACCAGCAAAAGGTTCTATATTCTACTTTTCAACTAGAAGGAGAAGTTGAAAGATGGTGGATGGTTGTGAATATGCTAGAGAAGTAGAGAGTCGGTCCATCTGGTATGACTTAGAGCCGCTTCAAGGAGGTATTTTTTTAGAGATACTTCCCGGCTTCCACTTGTGACGTGAAGGCTGATGAACTCTTGAGCTTGACTTAGGGAACCCTAATGGTGTAGAGATATACTGCCAGATATATTGAGCTATCTCATTTCGCATTGTATTTGATCTCGAACGAGTATGAGAAGACTCAGAGGTTCAAGAAGGGTTTGAGGAAGGACAGCCACAAGCTTGTGTGTATTCTGTAGATTCAAGAGTTTTTTGTCCTTGTTGATAAAGCCACCATATCTGAGGCTGACTTCCAAGGGGATGAGGTGGTACAGGAATAGAGGAAGAGGATAGTATTTTCTGGTTCTTAGATTGGACCCCGATAGGGACATTTGAAGAAGAAAAAGAATTATAATTCGGATTGTCACCAGAATACCAAACGACAAGATCCTTAAGGGGATCCATCTTCCGTGCAATGCACCAGGTGTCGTAAATGGCATGATGGTGAATGCCAGTCGTTCTGGGGTAACTCCTAAAACTGTGGCAAACCGGGTCACATATCCCGAAACTATCAGGCACAGAGGAGCAATATGCCTGCATAGAGCCAGAACCGTGGAAGTAATTAGATGCCTCGGTGAAACTATCAGAAAAACACAGCTTCGGCGAGGGTGCACTCTCTCACTCCAACAAATGCGAAACATATGGAAACATGGTGATAGGTACCATGTTACTGCTTTCGAATAAAGTAGTTGTCTTATCTGATTCGGAAGCAACCCATTCTTTTATATCTGCAAGTTTTGTGAAACTATGTGAGGTTGAAACCCAAGTGATGGATGAGTGGTTGTCCGTGGCTATGCCAACTGGGAGTGCAATGATCTCTAGTAAAATGCTAGGAAACTGCCTAGTAGTTATTTAGGGAAGGCTGCTACCGGGTAACCTAGTAGTGTACGATATATGTGGATTTGACGTCATACTAGGGATGGATTGGTTATTCTCTAGTTACGCAGTGATTGATTGTCGTAAAAAGGTAGCAGTGTTCAAACCTCCTGGGGAGTAGGACTAGGAGTTCGTGGGATCATGTGCGTATTCGACGCCATAGATTCTATCAGCTATATAGGCAAGAAGGTTACTCTTGGATGGTTGTCAGGGGTACCTAGCCTGTGTAAAGGAACCACCATGGGATGATTTGAAACTTGAAGATATCAGAGTGGTTAACGAATTTTTGGATGTATTCCCATAAGACTTACCCGGTTTACCTCCTGATCAAGAGGTGGAGTTTTCTATTGATATGCTACCAGACAAGGAGCTAATTTCTAAAGCTCTATATCGGATGCCTCCATCTGAACCTAGAGAGCTGAAGGAGCAGTTGCGGGAACTTCTGGATAAAGGCTTTATCTGATCTAGTGTTTTGTGCTAGGGAGCTCCAGTATTTTTTGTAAGGAAGAAGGATAGGTCGATGTGAATGTGCATTGATTACAATAAGATCAACAAGGTAACAGTGAAGAACCAATACCGGTTGCCTCGTATAGATGATCTGTTTGACCAGCTGCTAGGAACTCAGGTCTTTTTGAAGAACAACTTATGGTCAGGATATGATCAGGTAAGAGTTAGGATTGAGGATGTTGCAAAGACTACTTTCTGAACTAGATACGGTCACTACGAGTTTCTGGTCATGCCTTTTCGATTGACTAACACCCTATCAGTATTTATGGAACTAATGAACAGGGTTTTCCATGAATACCTGGATCAGTTCGTAGTGGTGTTCATCGACAATATTCTGGTATATTCAAAGAGTTCGAAAGAGCACGAAATCAATTTAAGGTTGGTACTTTAGGTACTACGGGAAAAGAAGTTGTATGTTAAGCTAAATAAATGCGAGTTCTGGCTAAATCAAGTCGCATTTCTAGGCCATGTCGTGTCGAAGGGTGGTATCTTAGTTGATCCTGGTAAAATAGAAGCAGTGGTTGACTGGGTGAAACCGAAGAGTGTACAGGATGTTGGGAGTTTCCTATGACTGGCTGGGTATTATTGGTGGTTCGTGGAGGGATTCATTAAGTTATTTGGCCCTCTGACATGGTTGACAAGGAAGGGTGTGATATTTGATTTGACCAACAAGTGTGAGCAAAATTTCTAGGAGTTAAAACACCGACTGGTCACTACTCCAACTTTAACCATCCCATCTGGCGACGCATCACTGAAGGGGTTGGGATGTGTGCAGATGCAATAGGGAAAAGTAATTGCTTATGCTTCTCGGAAACTCAAGGAGTACGAGAAGAATTACCATACGCATGATCTGGAGTTGGCTGTAGTGGTATATGTGTTGAACATTTGGAGACACTACTTGTACGATGAACATTGTGAGATCTTCATGAGCCACAAGAGCCTTAGATAATTTTTCACACAGAACGAGTTAAGCATGAGGTAGAGAAGGTGGCTAGAACTGATCAAGGACTACAATTGCACAATTAGCTATCACTCGAGGAAAGCTAACGTGGTAGTTGAGTCAGAAGTCAGAGCACGCATCAGTATCTGCAATAATAGGTCAACATCATATTAGGCAGGACCTTGAAAGCCTCAGCATGGAGTTGGTGGATGGTAATTGTTGATTAAGGTGTAATTCCAAGAGGGGGGGTGATTTGGATATTTAAAAAAAATTTAAGCCACTTAATTTCCTTTTACACACTTCTTAAAAATTTACCAACTGCTTCTTGTTGCTCAATTATGTATGTGTGTGGCAATTCTATCTATGCATACACTATACTCAATTTAAATATAATGTGGAAAATAAAGAGTAGAGAGAAGAGAGAAGACAAACGCAATTTTATGAGGTTCAGCCGATTTGGCCTACGTCCTCGCCTTGAGCAACTACTCAAGGATTCACTAAAACCCCGCTCCTTAAAGTGGGACGGAGCTTCCCTTACAAACCGCTGCTTACAAGAGGTACAACTCTCTCCTTATCCGTTGCTCACAAGAGGTACAACTTCCTCCTCACACCTGGTTCACAACCCGAACCGTGTTTACAATGAAATCTGAAAATAACACTCAAAACAATGCTTCTAACAAAAGCTTGTGAGTACAATTCAATTTCCTAGCACATTAACTTATGATATAACTTGAAGCTCGTGAATATATGAAAACGATAAATTCGTTTTATGTACGATATGCTTGAGCACACAAATCCCTATTTAATCAAAACTCCTAAATGAAAATATATTTGAAATGCTTTGGAATCAACTAGGGTTCTTGATTCACTTTGTAAAGATGCACAAGTATATTTGAAGTGAACTAGTTAGAAAAAAAAAAAAAAAACTTTGTCTTGAATACAAACACAATAAACTCACAAAGTTTCTTTCAAAGTTCAATCTTTCCACCAAACTAGGTTTTACAATAAAAAGGCCCTATGAACAAAATATATATATGTTTATATACTCTTGAATCCAACAATCAATGAACCAAGCTAACAAGATTTTCTCAGAAAATGATTTTTACAAAAATCAACTTTTATATGTGTATGCACACTCAAGATCTAATACTTTTTTCTAAAGATACTCAAGAAAATACAAGATGTGATGAAAGGTTCTTGACAAATAAACACTTGAAAGATCAAACCTCACTAGACAATTGAGGTACAGTTGAAAGAGATAATAAACCCCTTTGATTTTCCAAAGAGATTTGCCCAATGAAGATGGAAGAAGTGCAGAAAAATCAGCTCTAAGGTTCACGTCTTGCAATGAGATGTATATTTTTCTAGTTGTGTGTCTTAGCTTGCTTCTAGGGTTTAGACATTTAGTATATATAGTAAATGACCCTTAGGATTGATCTCAGTTGTTGGATCAATCAGCTAGCTCGCGAATTCACTTAATAAAAATCTGGTTTTTAGTAGCCTCACGACTTCAAGCGCCTGAGGATAAAGGTCCAGGAGACCAAAGTTCCTTAAGCCTTGAAAAATTACATTGGAATACAGGGTCAGGCAACCGAAGTGGTGACTTCAAGCTCCTGAAGTGACTTCAGGCGCCTGAGGTTCCAAGGTCAGGCGACCGAAGAGCCTCAGCCAGGTTCTGTCTTCTCCATTTAATTCTTTAGGCTACTGAACTTAATCTTCAGGCAACCAAAGAAATTCTTTAGGCACCTGAGGTTTGAGTTCAGGCAACCAAAGTCTCCATTTTCTCAAATTTTTATTTCTAATTAAAAATCTGCTTGGCTCCTTTTCTTGGGTCTTTCATAAAACATATTTTTCATGATTTTGAAAACATTTCAAGGTCCATGAGAGTTTCCTAATGATGTACATGAAATGCATGAATCCTAAAACCATTCTAAGTTATAATGAGCCTCAAATTAAATCATACGAAAATTTAAGTACATGAGTTCTAAATACCCTTTCCCAAGATATTCTTGAACTTTGCCGCTTGCATCTTAATTCTCGTACTCTTTGAGTTCCATGGATCTTGCCAAGATTTGTTAACTTTCCGTGCATGCTTAGTGTAAGTCCTATTCACAAAATCAATGCATAGATCAAATATCAAGTGATTTGTCATTATCAAAATAAGATTGGACTCGTAGAGTCAACAGTAATCATTGGGCTTTCATTGCTGGCTTGGTGATCCAATCGACCTTATTTGAGAGGATTAAAGCCGCCCGAGCAAGTGATGTGGAGTTAGCTGAGATAGTGGGGAAAGTGCAGCAAGGGTTGGCTGCAGATTTTAACATCTCCAAGGGAGGTGTGCTGAGGTTTGGGACTAAACTGTGAACTCCAAACAACGAGGGTATAAAAAGTACGATCTTAGAGGAGGTGTATTGTTCTTTGTATATGATACATTTGGGTAGTACGAAAATCTATCGAGATTTGCACAAATCTTTTTGGTGGAGTGGCATGAAATGAGAGATTGCCCAGTTTGTGGAGCAATGTTTTACGTGCCAACAGGTGAAAGATGAACATCAGAGGCTGGGGGGGCCATTGCAGCCATTGAGTATTCTGGAGTGGAAATGGGAGCACATCTCCATAGACTTTGTCACTGGGTTACCACCAGCACTACACGGGCAGAATGCGATCTGGGTAATTGTGGATAGGTTGACCAAATCTGCTCACTTTGTACTGATAAAGGTTAACTACTCCTTGAGTTGGCTAGAAAATTTGTACGTGTAGGAGATAGTCAGAATACACGGGGTACCGGTGTCAATTATTTCAGATCGAGACCTGAGGTTCACTTCTCGATTATAGAAAAGCTTGAAGGAAGCATTGGGGACAAAGCTTACTTTCAGTATAGCGTTTCACCCCTAGACTAATGAACAATTAGAGAGGACGATACATATCTTGGATGATATGTTATGGGCTTTCATGTTAGATTTTGGCAGTCGATGGATTCAGTTTCTACCGTTAGTGGAATTTTCCTACAACAACAGCTTCCAAACTAGTATTAGGATGGCACTGTTCGAGGCATTGTATGGTTGGAAGTGTTGGTCTCCTCTATATTGGGATGAGGTTGGTGAACGGCAAGTATTGGGGTCTGAACTCGTACAGTCGGCTTCTAAGAAGGTCAGGTTGATCAGGGTTAGAATTAAATCAGCTCAGAGTTGGTAGAAAAGTTATGCGGATGTTCGCCACCGTGTGTTGGAATTCGAGGTAGGGGGTAAGATATTCCTAAGAATTGCTCTGATGAAAGGGGTGATGAGATTCAGGAAGAAGGGCAAGTTAAGCCCGAGGTATATAGGACCATTCAAGGTACTGGAATAAGTTGGTCCGGTAGCCTATAGGATTGCACTGCCCCCGGCACTCTTGAGGATCCATGATGTTTTTCATATATCCATGTTGAGAAGGTATGTGCTGGATCTGTTGCATGTGATTAGTTACGAATCCTTAGAGATTGGGGATGCTTTCTCATATAAAGAGATACCCGTTCAGATTCTGGATCATAAAATTCAAAAGCTGCATACCAAGGAGATACCGTTAGTGAAGGTACCATGGCAGAATCATGCGGGGGAGAAAGCTTCTTAGGAGTTAGAGACGATATGGGTATGTATGTAATATTTTGTTAAGAGTTGTAGCTTGGTAGCAGGATCGGTATGGGTATGTATGTAATATTTTGTTATCGTAGGAATGATGTGTGGTTAGTCTCTGGGAGAGTTTTCTAATATTGTGACCTCCCAAGATGGTATGTTTGTAACCACGGTATTCCTGCTCCATAAGTGAGGGTATGTATATATTTAGGATGGGGCTGCTATGTGGGTGGCCGCTGGCTCTTTCTAAAGTTGGGTATGCATTTGGGTATGTTGTTGGGTTGGTAAATACGAGATTACAAATTTCTAGGATGAAATTTTTGTAAGGATGCGAGGTTATAAGAACCCGACTTGAGACTGGTGTATTAAATAAATAATAAAAGAGAAGAAAAATTATAAAGGTAAAAATCAGCAGGGCTCGTCGACGAGGCCACTTTTTTCGTCGACGAAGTCACCTGTACAGCTTGGAAAAAAGTCTCAGTGGTTCGTCAATTAGGAGATGCCGAGAGATTTTGGAAAATTTTGAAATCTCAGGCTCGTCGATGAGGCCGCCTTGGCATCGACGAACTTCCTTTTGCGGCTCTTCGATGAGGACGTTGTCACATCGATGAGTCTAGTCAGGATAACTTGCTTATAAATATCTTTTAGCTTTGCTTAATGGTTAAGAAACCAAACACCTCTCTCTCTTTATAATTCGAATACTCTCTCTCTCTCTCTCTCTCTCTCTCTCTCTCTCTAGGATTTTCGGTCGTCTGTTGCCGGAATCAATGATTTGACGTTACTATGTGGATTAAGAGGAGAATCTCTTTGAGGATAGCAGATTAAAAATTCATTTCAAGGATTTTCGAGTTTTGACTCAAAACCTAGGTAAGGGTCCGATTTCATTTTCATTTCGGTATATGTGTACAAGTAAGAATTATATGAATTATAGCTCTTTGATGTTTAGGTTTTGGGAATTAAATTCGTAGTTTTGGAGTCGTAGAGTTGGTGTTTTGGTTTTCAGGTTAAGGTAAGGGGATTCTATTTATATCAGTTATTTTTGAAATTGGAATCGGTAAACATGTAGTTTAAGATTGTATGTATGATTTGGCTACTTATTTGGGAAAATCTATCAGGTGAAAATATGGGATTTTCGGGTTATCATCTCTATTTTTGTTACAAAATCGTATATTGTATATAACTGTGGTATTAAAATGATTGTACCTGTATTTTTATTAAACTATGTTCTCGAAATAAAAACGATATGTTTTGTTGTATACTAAATAAGTGTGAAATGAATTGTTGCATGTAAAATGATCCAGGTTTTGTAAAACAGTTGTGACGGCTAAATACCGTAAGCTGATAGGTATAGGAACACGAGTTACAAAATTGATCCAGGTTTTGTGAAATTTGCCATTTCTCAGCTAATTATCGTGGGCAAACGCCATGTCTCAGCTAAATACCGTGGGTGAGAGTATCCGACTCTATATTCGAAGGTGTGAAATATTGCCTATTTGTCCCGGCTAGTCACCGATGGGTGTGGGTGGATACCAAATTAGCAACGATATCACTATGGGCCTTCGGTTATTGCAGGGTATTGAGTGCTTGAGTGTGATGACACTAACCGTATATTTGGTATCATATGTACTCGAACTGTATTGTGAAAATACTTGAACTATATTGTGTTATGTTTTACGTCGAAATAACACTTGTATGCCACACACTGATATAACATGTTTTTTTCCTTATAGAGAGGTGTCTCACCACGAATATACAAATTTTTTTCAAGTCCTTCATGTAGCCGAAACTAGCATCCTAGCATTCAAGAGCGTCGGTGTCGATTAGTTGCATATAGTACTTAAGTAGGTACTGATTTTTGTTATCAGGTTGTCACCATTAGGTTTTGTAGACACCCAAGGTATGTACTGCATTTTGGAGCATAGACTCTAGTCATGTATAAACTTTGGTATGGTACATTGTATGTATTAGAAAGAAAATTTTTGCTGCGTATTTGATATGCATGTGTGTGAATGTGATTGTGTATAGGGTTTAAGTGTACCCCACGAGGTTGGACCCTCATTCAGTGTACTATCACGTATGTTTTAAATTATACAGAGGCAGGTTAGGTTACTAAAATCACACCTCGGGCCCATCCATGGGTTCGGGGCGTGACAGCCAAAGAAAAGAAAAACAAGAAAGCTCAAATAAAGATAAGCAAGAAGACTGAAGCACTTAGAATGTCTAAAGTCATAAGAAGTCTTTTTGTAAGTACTTGGTATTTTAAATATCTTATAAAAATATTTTTGAAGCTCTTCTAGGGTTGATTATGGACTTAGAGACCTTATTTCAAAACTCAAAAAATGTTTTATGAATAAAGGTGCCAAGCAAGAGAGCAAAAATGATTTTTGAAAGCAAAGTTGAAAAAATTGAAAGTGGTATGCCCAAACAACTGTGGAGAATCCTGAAACTACTGAAGAATTTCTTCATAAGTTTAAATATTTAATTTAGGAAACTAAAGATTTTATTTTTGAAACAAAAAATAGACAGAACACATTCAGACATTTGAACGATCAGTTCAATCATCTAAACAGGAACTTCAGAAGTTTGAACCTATGCTTTAGACGTTTGACCCTATCTCCAGTTCAAATTTTTCAAAGCATTATGGAACCTCCAACAACTGAACTCGATACCTCAGATGATTGAACACTGTTAATGGTAAAAAATTTTAAATGTTTTAAATTTCAAATAAAGGTTGCTTGAGCCCCAAAATTAATGAAAACTTGGAAGATACTCCAAGTAAACTTGGGCATGATGAAAATACTTTTCTAAGCCTATAAATACATGGTTTTACAAATCAAAACACATCAATAATGGAAAAATATGCTATAAGCAATTTTGCAAACAAAGTTCTCTCTTGCTCACTCATTGCAAAATCTGATTTACTGAATTTCTGAGTTGCTGATCCATCCTACTCTTAGTTCCTACTGCTGATATTCATATAGAGAAGAAATTGGTGAATTCTATACTTGAGCTTCAATTCTATTTCATTTTGACATTTGAATATTGAAGTGCATAGTGATTGAAATTGTACTAATCTACTTTGTGTGAAAGCATTATTGTACACAACTTTTGGTTCTTGTTTCTTTGACGATCCAAGTTGTTGGATCGTTGGCCAAGTGTGGGGTATCACTCGGAGTGGTGCAGCTCTAGCCTATTGAAGGAGTGACAGAGTGTGGGGTGTCACTTGGAGAGGTGGTGCTCTAGCCTTTTGAAATAGTGTGTAACAATTTTGTTCCGTTCAGAAAGGAACTGGTATAGTGGAATCCTTAGGTGGTTTGCCTAAGGCGAGGACATAGGCTGGGGATAAGCCGAACCTAGAAAAAACCAGGTGTCACTCTCTTTCCCTCACCCTCTTTAATTTCTAGAAAACATATAAAGTACGTGGATGATTTAATTTCTTATTCATAAATACTGCATAATTTAAAAATTAAATAAACTTAATTTTAATTTTGTTTTTGGGATTGCAGAAACCAAAAGGGAGTACGTTGGTTGATCAATACTTTGTGGAAACCTCAAAGGGAGTACGTTGATTGGTTAACACTCAAAGAAAAATTAACTAAGAGTTTATTTAAATTTTGAGTTGTTGGTAATTTGAGTTGTGGTTTGCATGGAAGAAACAAATTTCATTACTACAGGGCTTGAATCAAATTTATATACACAGGGCTGTTAAGAAAAGTTGAGAATTGTTATAAAACTTTCTTGATTGAATATATTGTAGTTAAATGGTTTAAATTTTAGTTTATCAATTTGTTACTTTTTTGGTGAATGGTTGTGGATTGAATATTGTTTTTAAGAATTGAATAAAGATTTAAGTATTTGTTGTGTATTGGATAAATCAACAAGAGGTCAATAATTCATTAAAAGAATTAAAAGAGGATAAGAATTCATAAAAGGTTTAAAAGAAAATTTTAATAACCCAATTCACCCCCCCTCTTGGGACTAAACCTTAGTTTTCAATTGGTATCAGAATGGGGTTGTAGCAAATCCTAACTAGAAGATACATAAAGATCTATATGACACACTTAGGCGTAGCTCCATTTGGAGAGGGTCAATCCTCAACTAGGCCTCCCATCTTTTGTGGTTTAAACTATACATTTTGGAAACAACCTATGAGAATCTATCTTCAAACAATGGATTGGAAGACATGGAAGATAGTCACACATGGTGACTTAATCCCTACTAAACTAGTAGATGGAAAAGAAGTACCCAAAGAAGAAAAAGACATGAATAACAATGACCATAAGATGCTGCAAGTAAATTCATGTGCTATGAATGCTTTATATTGTGCTCTCAATATAAATGAATTCAACAGGGTCATGGCTTGCAAATTAGCTAAATAATAATGGGATAAACTAGAAGTAACCTATGAAGGTACTATTGATGTAAGGGATAATAAGATTGATATGTTAACTAGTGAATACAAAGCCTTTAGGGTGAATCGGGATGAAACAATAACTAGTATGTGTTGACTTTTTGGTGAGATCCCTGTTTTGATTAAGACAAACCACAGTATCTCATCTGTGCGCTTTGAGTATTTAGCAGGTTATGTTTTAGTTAGTACACATGATAATGCAATTTGGAGGCCGAGAAGCACTTAAATAAGCACATCATTCGGCGCATTGCATAGTTGCCGAGGAGCTGATAATGAAGCCTTTATTTGTTTTAAGTTGTAATTTTATATATTTTAATTCGGGTCTATAATAATTTATGTTTTTTAATTAATGCATATCATGCATGGTAGGCATATAAGGCCATAGGAAACCGAAAGTCATTAGGGCACCCTTAGAAGGCCCTTAGGTCCCTGTACATATGCACAAATTGTCCCCATTGTCATTCACACTATTAGGGGTTTAAATTGAAATAAATTGAACCAAAATAGGCAAAAATGAGAGAGGTTGGGCGACCGAACCCTTTGTATTCAAAACACATCGGGTGCTCAAAAAATAGACAAGTCAACATGTTGACTTGGATTCCGGCAGCGGAACATATTTGACCGCACCGTCCACGGGCAATCGAATCCTTGACATGAAACCTTTTCACCAACCTGGGTGCCTAAACATAGCATTCAAAATGGCCTCTGGTGATCGAACACATAAGTTATGTTAACTGAATCATAGACCAGGTGACCGAAATGCGAACAGAATGATTTTTTCCTTGGTTTAGCCAACTGAACACACACCCGAGCACCCGAACCTTTAAAAGTGGCTTTTTGAACTGTGTCTATTCGAGCAACTGAACCATAGTTCATCCACCCGAAACTCTCAGGTTTTTTAATTTTTTAACCAACATAAAATAAGTTAAACATGGTTTATTGCTCTAAACACTTTTAAAACAATTTTAAGAATTATCTTGGTATCCCCAACGATCATAATTTATGCCATGTCTATAAATATATATACTTATTTGCACAGATTAAACATAAATTAGTGAGTTGATTAAGCTAAATTCTCTCTGAATGTTTTAGAGTTCCATACTCACATTCAAGCCAAAAATTCTTCATCCATTGCTATTTCTTTACTAAAACAAGAGTGGTAAGAGTGCATTGAGTTATCCTACATTATTCCCACTTGCTTATACTCTCATAGATTGTGTTGATTGTCGATTTTTTAAAAGAGAGTTGAGACAAAAAATTTCCCAAAGATTTAGTTCATAAATTTATTGTGAGGGGGGAAATTTCACTAGCTTGTGAGTCTTAGCACTTTATTGCAAAACTCTTGAGCTTGCTTGTGTTTTTGAAGAACATTTTTTTTTTTACAAGCTTGCTTGCAAATATCTCTTGTGCTTAATCTTTTGAAAATCATTCAGAGATATTTTATTATACTCTTGTAAATCTTTGAAACATTATTTGTGTTTGATATATTTATGTAGAATGTTTCAAAGAAACTTTGCTAGCTCACTCTCATACATTGATTGCACATTGATATAATATTGAGAGTAGTTTCACACATCTTCACTAAGCTTATATTTCCTATAATCTAGAAGTGCATTAATTATTAACAATGTGCACTGGTACAAATCTACTTGTTGAAGCATTGTTTGTACACAAATTATATTGTGAAATACTATTGTATTCCCGGCGTGGCCTGAGGGGGTTTGATCTAGCCCAGAAGGATCGGGTTGGGATCAACCCTGTGAATTTGACCTAGGGTCTTTTCTGCCCTGCAAGGAGAGTTTGTAAAGGTTGAGTTCAGCCCTGTGTTAATTTGACCTGGTTGTAACCGGTGCGGCTCCACCCGTTAAGTGAGCCTATAGTGTAATCCTTGTGCTTGTGAGCCAAGGCGGGGACGTAGGCAGTATTGGCCGAACCCCGATAACATTTCTTATGCGTGCTTTTTAATTTCTACATTTTAAATTCCAACACATGAATGTTTGTGTTTTACTATTGTGAATGATTGGGTTTACAATTGCATAGACAAGCCCTAGGTTGAGTAATACTATTGTTAGATTAGCTAAACTTAGGAGAATTTTTTAATACCTAATTTACCCCCATCTTAGGAATACACCAAAGTCAACAGTATGTACACTAGGTTCACCCAAATAATAAATTCCCTCAACACTTTAGGAAAAACCTACAGCACTTATGAAATGATCCAAAAAATTCTTAGAGGGCTACCATCGATTTGGGAGCCTAAGGCCACTGCAATAACTGAAAAAATAAATTTTGAAAACACATCCTTAGATGAATTAATGGATTCTATCCTCACATATGAAATGTCTATGAATGAAAGAAGTGGGAAATATAAAACCCAAGAATCAATTGCTTTTAAAATTTCAAACAAAAACTCTAGAGATGAAGATGAAGATGAAATAGATGAAGATGAACTCGCCTTCATATCTAAGAAACTTACAAGAATACTAAGAAGGAAAATTAAATTCAAAAGAAGAATCCAAAACTAGGAATCAAATGAAGAAGAAACCAATACAAAGAAGTCAAAGAATAAAATCACCACATGTTATAATTGCAAGAAATATGGACACATAAAACCAGATTTTCCATTGCTCATGAAGGACTCTAAAAAGAAAAAGAAAGAGGCAATGAAGGCCACTACATGGGACAATATGAGTACAAGTAGTTCAGAAAGTGAATCAAGTGACCAAGAAGTTGCGTATACTTGCTTTATGGCATAGGACGATGATGAAAAACAAAGCTCTTCATCCAAATCGGTTAATGAATATAGTAGTGATTCATCTAATGAAGAGTTACAAAATGAATTATTTAAGGCTCATATGATTCTAGTCAAAGTAACTAAACAATATACTTCATTAAAAAATAAGAATAAAGTTGTAATGAAGAAGTTAGAATCCCTTAAACTTGCTGATAGAGAAAAAGATTCAAAAATCAAGAAAATAGAAAATAAGAATGAAACTGTGATAAAAGAGTTAGAATGTAAAAATATTGCTGAAAAAGAAAAAGATTTGAAAATCAAGAGATTAGAAAGTAAGAATGAACAGTTGATGAAGGGAGTAGAAGATTTAAGATCCCAATCCTCTATGGAAAATAAGAAAGACCAATATATTTCTGAATTAAGGAATTAAATTACAAAAAAGTCTCAAAATCAAGAAAAGGGTAAAAATATACAAAATTCAGAAATCTATGATCTTAAGGAAAGAATTGAGGATCAAGCCAAAGTCATCTACAACTTCACTAAAGGAAAAGAAAATTTTGACAAAATGATTAGCTCACAAAGAATGCCCTTAAATAAAGAATACATGGGATTTAATGGGGTTGAGAATACTAAGAAAAAGAAACTCTACATGGGATACTTTACAAAAGCCTCTAAAGATTACGCTAGCACTTCTTCAAATGCTTACACTCACACCACATGCTTCCTATGTAAGAAGAAGGGACATGTAAAGTTTGAATGTCCATGAAAAGGAAAGGATGTGAAAACTAAACAAGTATGAAATGTAAAAGAAACATTCCTTGTTAAACCATCTGAACCCTAGAAAGTATGGGTACCAAGATGAAATAAGAAAAATCTAAGTTTTTGACAAATGAAAATAATATTGTTGGCCTTAATCAATGAATGAATCATACAAGGCTTAATTTAGAAAGTGTTGAAGATGAATTTTAGGAATTTATATGAAATCAAAAGTTTTTGAACAAAATGAGAAATATTTGAATATAAGAGATACTTGAGAACAATTTGAGCAATATTTAAGTACAATGATCTAGAAGCATGAATTTTGATATGATTTGATCTATGAATCTCAAATTAATTCTTGGCCATGCATGCTAATGATGGATCACGTGGATAAATTGAAAAATTGGCATAGAAATAAATTAGTATCCATGAGCAGTGCATAATGTGACATTAGCATTAGTATCTATAAATTATATTCGTTTCCATGAATTTATTAATTAATATTTGAGCATGACAACATAATTATATCAATGAGCATGTTATGATGATAATGATATGATATTGGTATCTGATATTAGTATCCATGAGCACATACATGATATATTTGAAGCATGGAATGATAAACTTAAAAGAATAAATGGTATCAAATATGAATGTATTAAATTCAGGGGGAGTGATATGACTTATTGCTTGTATTAATTTGTTTCCCTATTTTTCAATTGGTAACATGAATTAATGAAATTTTCAATTGGTATCATGAATTAATGACAAATACGACTTTTGAAGTATATTTAGCTAATATAAATTGTGTGCAACGTATGCTTGTTTGTGAATTTAACGATGTTACAATACATATGCAATATGAATTACAAATATGAAATATGCATGACTATTAAAAAAGCTTTTGAGCAAATTTTAAGCATGATGAATTTTGAGCTAATATGAACCTTCACAAAGATCTATACTTTTGCTTATGGTTGCTCATAGCCCTAGTAATTATACGTTTTTCTTGTTTAACTTACTCTTTTTGATTGATGTCAAAAGGGGGAGAAGTTTTTGGGAAAAAATTGAGCATGAGCATGATATTAAAAACTGAACATGATATATATATATATATATATATATCAAAAGGGGTATAAGTACTTGATATTGAATGATGTAATTTTAATATATGAGCAAGGTACGTAAAATAATCATTGAAATTTACCATGATATTGCAAATATTGTTAAGATGATGCTTATTGTAAGGGGGGGCCTTTTTAAGGCTTACTTAAATTTTTGCTTCTTGTCATCATCAAAAAGGGGGAAATTGTTGGCATTACAAGGCTTAACATCTTGTTTTGATGTTAACAAACAAGTGGAACTCAACATATTTGGTTAAGTGATGACATTTCAAGACTCAATTATGAGAAAGTAAGGTCAAGTGTTCAGAATGATTCATAAAAGCTTATATTTCAAAGAAGGATGATCATATGAAGCTTAAAGCATGGATTCAAGGATGATATATCAAAGCTTAAAGACAAGCAAGAGAGCTCAAAGAAAGACAAGCAAGAAGACTCAAGCACTTACAATGTCAAAAGTCATATGAAGTCTTTATGTAAGTACTTAATATTTTAAATATCTTATGGAAATATTTTTGAAGCTCTTTTAGGGTTGATTATGGACTTAGAGACCTTATTTCAAAACCCGAAAAAATGTTTTATGAAGAAGCAAAGCAAGAGAGTAAAAGTGATTTTTGAAAACAAAACTGAAAAAGCTGAAAGTGGTCTGCCCAGAGGACTGAGGAGAATCCTCAGATGACTGAAGATATCCTTCAAAAGTTTGAAGATTTAATTTAGAACACTAAAGAATTTATTTTTGAAACATTGAATAGGTAGAACACCTTCAAACGTCTGAATGAACAGTTCAGTCGTCTAAACAACAACTATGGTTCAACCATCTGACCCTATGTCCAGTTTAAATTTTTCAAAGTATTAAGGAACCTCATACAACTGAACTTGATACCTCAGACGTTTGAACACCGTTAACGGTAAAAAAATTTATTTGTTTTAAATTTCAAATAAAGGTTGCTTGAGCCCCAAAATTCATGAAAACTTGGAAGATACTCCATGTAAACTTGGACATCACTAAAATACTTTTCTAAGCCTATAAAGACATGGTTTTACAAATCAAAACACACCAAGAATTGAAAAATATTCTATAAGCAATCTTGGAAACAATGTTTTCTCTTGCCCACTCTTTGCAAAATCTGACTTGCTAAATTTCTGAGTTTCATATCGATCATACTCTTAGTTCCTACTGTTGATATTCATTTAAAGAAGGAATCGGTGAATTCAGTATTTGACCTTCAATTCTATTTCATAAAGATATTTGAATATTTAAGTGCATAGTGATTGAAATTGTACTAATCTACTTTGTGTGAAAGCATTATTGTACACAACTCTTGTTTATTGTTTCAACCTCGAATTAAAAAGCCATACTTTTTTGTGAGGCTCGAAATATTTCACAACAATGTGCTTGTCATGAAAAGCTTTCATCCTATCCTTATAGATCTTGGCATTCTCATAACAAGCATTCTAGATCTCCTCCAACTCATTGAGTTGAAGGCGATGATGAACACCCGCAACAACCATGTCGAAATTGAACTTCTTAATCGCCTAGTATGCTTAATGCTCTAACTCAACTGAGAAGTGACAAGCCTTACCATAAACAAATCAATATAGGGACATACCGACGGGGCTCTTGTAGGCCATCCTATATGCCCACATAGCGTTATCTAACCTAGAAAACCAATCTTTTCGATCCGGCCTCACATTTTCTTAAGGATGTTTTTTATCTCATGATTCGAAACCTCAACCTCCCCATGAGTATGAGGATGATACGGTATAGTGACTTTGTGAGTGATGGAGTATTTTAGAAAGAGGGCAGCAAAATGATGATTGAGGAAATGAGTTCCCTCATCACTAATGATGGCTTAGGGACAACCAAAATAACTAAAAAGACCCTTAAGAAATCAAACAACCACTTGACGGTCATGGGTCTTTGTCGCAGCCACCTCAATCCACTTCGACACATAATCCACCGCCACAAGTATGTACATGTATGCATAGGAAGGAGGGAATGGACCCATAAAGTCAATCCCACACATATAAAATAGCTCAACAACTAGAATGGGACTCAAAGGCATCATGTCATGCTGAGAGATGTTCCTGGTCTGCTAATACCATAAGCATGCTTTGTAAAATTCCTAGGAATCCCAAAAAAGTGTTGGCCAAAAGTATCCACTTTGAAGCACCATGGCTACTATTTTCTTCCCACTAAAGTTACAACCACATTCTAAGGTATGAAAAAACTCTAATATTCTATGGTACTTACCCTCGGGGACACATCACCGATTGATCAAATCCTGACTGATTTTGAAAAGGTTTGGGTTTTCACATTTGTAATGGTGCACTTGGGAGAAAAACAAGTTTTTCTCCCACTGTGTCCAATTATAAGGAATGGTTCCCATGGATAAGTAGTTCATAGTCATAGCAAACCATGGGAGCTAGGAAGACACAGCAAAAAGGAATCATGAATTGAATCGGGGTCAGTAGACCCCTCAACTAGAATCCAGGACAAATGATCAGCTATGTGGTTTTCCATCCCTTTCCTATCCCATATCTTATAATAAAACTCCCATCAAATAAAAATACACCTAATCAACCTAGATTTGGTCTCCCTTTTAGTGATAAGGTACCATAAAATGGTGTGATTGATGTACATAGTGACCTTCAACCCTATGAGATAATAACGGAATTTATCAAGTGTGAAAACTACTGCTAGAAGCTCTTTCTCAGTGATGGTATAATTCAATTGAGCACCTTGAAGAGTCTTACTAGCATAGTAAATCACATGAGGAAATTTATTAACTCTTTGTCCTAACATAGTCTCCATGGCATAATCTGACGCGTCGCATATGATCTCAAAAGGTTGGGATCAATCTAGTGGCTGCATGATCGGGGCAGAAGAGAGCAACATCCTAAGATTTTTAAATGTAGTGATACAATTTTTATCAAACTCAAATGGTGCATCTTTTATTAACAAGTTGGTAAAGGGCCAAGAAATTTCACTAAAGTCCTTGATGAATCACCGGTAAAAACTAGCGTGCCCTAGGAATGTTCTCACTTGTTTGATAGAAGTAAGGGGAGAATGTTTTGAAATCAGCTCTACCTTAGCCCTATCTACTTCGATGCCCCTAGTTGAGAAAATGTGCCCCAATACTATTCCCTCCTGAACCATAAAATGGCTTTTCTCCCAGCTTAACACCAATTCGTGTCCATACATCTTTCAAGGACTTTGGATAGGTTTCCCAAGCATGCATCAAAGGAGGATTTGAACATAGAAAAACCACCCATAAATACCTCAAGGAATTTTTAAACCATATCGGAAAAGATGGCCAACATGCACCTTTGAAAGGTCACCAGTGCATTTCATAGCCCAAAAGGCATCCTCCTATAGGCAAAGGTCCCGAATAGGCAGGTAAAGGTAGTCTTCTCCAAATCATTTGGGTTGACTACCACCTGGTTATACCCAAAGTGGTCTTTTTAGGGAAGGTTATTAAGTTTCCAATAGTTAATGCACACCCGGCACTTGCTAGTGACGTGAGTGGGGATACCTTTACCCTTATCATTTTCAACAATTATGATAGTGGATTTTTGGGTCACCACTTGTGTGGGGCTCACAAACTCACTAAAAAATATAGGAAATATGATCTCAACATTTAGGAGTTCGACCACTTCCTTCAAAACCACATTCTTTATATTGGGATTAAGTCTCCATTGCATCTCATGAATAGGCTTAGCATTCGGCTCAAGGTGAATCCAATGCATACAGACGAATGGATCTTTACCCCTAAGGTCTGCCATCGACCACCCCATGGCTCTCATATATTTTCTCAGGATGTGAATGAGCCTAGGCTCCTACGAACTATCCAAGTTAGATGATATGATAGCGGTAGGGTCTCCTTGGGGCCAAAGAAGACATACTTTAGAGAAGCTGGCAGAGGCTTCAACTCAAGTGATGGTGGGGCCTTGATGGAAGGATGTGTTGGAACACTAGAAAGAGTAGAGAGATTTTTTGAATCTAGCTTTCCAAGGCTTTTTTTCTAGGATAGTAGCTAATTCATCAATAGCAAAGATATAGGTACACGGGTGGGTCCTCTAAACCTAAAGTAGAAGGCCAATCAACTAGAGGCCTATGCTCAATGGAATTCCTCAATGGAGTCGAAGAGGCATCCTTCTCAACACCCTCATCAATCATGTCTACATCCTCAAATGGAATGTCATGATATGGGTGCAGGGAGGTGTGGAACACATTTTTTTCAGAGCTACGTGTTGCCAAAGGATATGCCCAAAGCATCAGTCCTACATTAGATGCATACATAAGTTGTGGCTAAGAACGGTCTACCCAAAAGGAGTTGAATATATTTCTTGGTCGAGTTAGTAGGTTCCACATATAAAATAATAAAATCAACGATATAAAAGAACCTATCAACCTTCATTAAGACATCCTTAACAACTCCCTTGGGCCTTTTTACAGATCAGTCGACAAAACTCAAGGTTACTGGGGCCAATTTTTTTGTAAACTGAGTAGGGAAGTAGGTTCACACTCGCTCCTAAATCTAAAAGGGCCCTATCGATGGTGTAATCACTAATTGCACATGAGATGGTGGTAGCACCTCAGTCCTTAAGTTTGGGAAGAATAGAACCTAGAAGAATTGAGCTCACATTCTCTATCAATCTTACTCTTTTACTCAAGTGCACCTTAGATTTGCACTTTTGGGTGACCAAGTCCTTAAGGAACTTAGCATATGTAGAAGCTTTCTTGATGTCATCTAAGAGAGGAAGATTGATCTTTACTTGCCTAAAGGTGTCCATCATCGACTCTTCAATTTCTTCCTTCTAAGGTTTAGAGTGTGTCGAAAGGGCTGCATGGTATGGTGATGAAAGGATATAAGCGGGCAATGCTCCTTCAGTAGAATGAGTGGGAATCTCAAGATGGTTCATATGATTAGAGGAGAAGGGGGTGTAAGATTCAACACTGGGCTTTGCCCTCATCTTCTCCTTACCCTTACCTTTGCTCAACGTCTCCTCAACCCTATTATTTACCTCCTTAGCACTTTGAAAAATGGCTACAGCTTGGGCTTGCTCATAATAAGACGAATGACCAGTAGTCGACTC
Source organism: Malania oleifera (assembly GCF_029873635.1). Classification (NCBI taxonomy): domain Eukaryota; kingdom Viridiplantae; phylum Streptophyta; class Magnoliopsida; order Santalales; family Ximeniaceae; genus Malania; species Malania oleifera. The sequence goes on along the minus strand of NC_080419.1, from coordinate 76,386,049 downwards.
ACATTCTACCCGTATTGACCCTTGGGGTTAAGTAGAGGCTAATTTGGTAACTTACCCTCATTTCTCCTACTTAAAAAGGTAGCTAGTTGGCTTATGGTAGCTTCTAGCTTAGCAATGGACCGAGAGTAGGAGTGGAGTAATTGCCGATCCACTTGGTTATCAGCCTCAATGCCCTTGAGGGCTTTCAACACCGTCTCCTAAAAATATCTATCATATTGGGTTGAGGAGGAGATGGTTGCAAATAAGCCGAAGATCTAGCGGTAGAAACGGAAGGATTTTGAGAGTTTTGGAGTGGGCGAGGAAGTGGAGCAGTGGATGATTTTTGAGATCTTTGAGCTTGGAGACCCAAAGGTTATGCTTTCCAAGAGAAGTTAGGATGCTTATTCCACCCAAGATTTTACTTAATAGAGTAGGGGTCATTAGATAGCAAGTCATACCAATTATGGGTGGCCTTCACTTCCTCCTACATAAACTTAGGTGGGGGAGGCAAATGGGGGTAACTGTAACAAGTATGAGAAGGATCAGAGCAGATGACAAACACCTCTGCACATGCCATATGCTGAGGTTGTTGTCTTGGGGACAAGAACCAATCTAACATTTTCACAATGGTGTGCAAAGTGGGCATAAGGTCATGGCACACGACTAACTCAGAGACTCCCCTAGGATGAGAAGAGGAAGGTTGGTACGGTCTATAAGCAGCAATAACATGCTACTAAGAATTCTTGGCAAGGTTCTCGAAGAGAGCCTAGGCCTCATTCTCATGTTTCGTAGGGAAAGTCCCTCCACAAGATGCATGAACCATGGACCGGTCTCGCCCAGCTAGTCCTTCATAGAAGGTCCAAACTAATTGCCACCTACGAAGTTGATGGTGAGGGCATTTATGCAAGAGGTCCCTAAAGCACTCCCAAAGTCTCAAAAAATTGTTTTCCATCCAATTGGGAGAAACTAGTGATGCCCTTCCTTAATTGGTTAGTCTTCCCCAATGGGGAAGTACTTTTTCAAGAACTCATGTTGTATGGTGGCTCAGTTGGTCTCCAAGTTTGGCTTTAAGGAATTCAACAAATATCTGACTTTATCATTTGGGGAGAACGGAAAAAGCCTCAATCGAAGTGCATCACCACCAAAATGAGGTATATGATTAGTGGATGAAATTCATCTAGATGCTTTTCTAGATTTTTAGTTGAATTCCCAAAAAAATTGGGAAACACCAAGATTATAGAAGTCTTAATCTCAAATTGTGTCGCCTTGACCTCCAAAAATCAGATGCAAGATGGCAAGGTGTGTGTGTTGGGTGTGAAGTAGTCTCTAAGAGGCCGAAGAGGTTACTTTTCCACCATAGGTTGGCGGGGATCTTGAGGTTTCGAGTTTTGAAAGTAGGAACTAATTGACGTTCAACCATGACTTTGGGTTCAGGCAACTTAGCTAACTCAGGACCCAAGGTGGATTTCCTAATGGATGTACAAGATTTCTTAATCTCAGGGTCTATAGGCACTAACTCAAGATCCAAAGAGCGCAACCCAGTATATACACATGCAACACACAATCAAGACTTTAGAGTATCAAACAAAAATCAAAAACAAAAATAAAATAAATAAAAACAAAGTAGCAGTACTCTAAACTAGAAATTGGCTTACAATCGTAGTTGAGTCTCTGACAATGGCACCAAAATTTGGTAGGCTCGCCAAGGCTCTACTCCTTAATTACCAAAGATAAAAATTTATAACCTAACTATCACCCAAGTTCAGTAGAATAATGTGCAAGTCGGGTGTCGATCCTCAGGGACTCAAGTGCAATTATTTACCACTTCCATCCTAATTTACTACACTTTGTGTAAAATGGAAAAAGGTGAGATTTTGAAAATGTATTTTGATCAACAATGAAAGCATGTAAAACTATACTAACACTACTCCTAAAAAGTAGGTCTCAGATTATGAATCAAGCTTAGGTCATCATGTGCGCAAGCTATGTCTGGTCAGCTATCCGTACTAGACTAAACAGTAAAGTGAACCATTCGAGTGGCATAGGGTAGAGAAGGTGCACCAATCATCTGTAGCACAATCAGGAACCAAGGCATACCTTATCCAGTGATCATGAGAACACCCCCTACATGGACTGTAGCCTAATCTATATAAGTTACAGAATCCCTATCTAGGCTATCCTTTGCCTTAGGGTCTCATCACAATCAAAGATGTAAATTTGCGTAAAAAGTAAAGACATGGAATTTAAAGTGCATATATTTAAATGAAAGCAGTAAAATAAAAAAAAAAAATGCATTAAAATGGCTTCAATTGCAACTCAATGGTATATCACTAGCAATCAAGAATACATTTGGAGAACCAACTATCTATGCCGTAGCACGAGGAACTCAAAGGTTGTCATGGGCCTTCAAATACTCCAAGCACAAAACAAGTACAAGAATTGAAATCAAAGCAATAAATCCTACTCTAAGTTGCAACCAAAGACTCTTTAGGTCTGTCACTAACCAAAGAGCTACCAAAGGGGAACCCCAGGCACATTGATGAAGCTAGCTCTTATACCCAAAAGGGTTTCCAAAGATTTGAATTCAAAGTAGGAAAGTTCTACAGAAAATCTCGCAAAGCAGTTTCCATCTGGCGACCAGGTCGCACCCATGTCTTCCCCTGGTCACACCTTGGACAAGGCTCGTAGGAATTCTAGGATTCAAATTTCAGTTATTCTCGACCTGGTTGCTCCTGTTGATCTTCTTAGTAGCACTGATTGTTAAGACTTGTAGGATCTCAGCTACAGTACATCTCAGGATCTCGACGTGGTCACCCCTCAAGGTCTCTTGGTCGAGCTGTTGGTTGAGACTCTTGGTATCTCGGGGTTAGTTAGTCTCAAGTTCTTGACCTAGTCATCCCTCAAGATCACTTGGTTGAGCACTTGATCAAACCTTGCATCATTTCTCTTTCAGTCTGAACCTTGGATTCTTCTTCTGTGACCTAGTCACCCCTTGTGTTTGCTGGTCGAACGACATGGTTGAACAAACCTTAGTTGCTTTGATGAATTGAAGATTTAGGGGCTTCTTTGGCATATCATTTAGGCTTTGTTCTTACCAATTACTCCTTTTGCTTCTCACATTTCTTAACTCCTTGGTTTCAACCTGAATTTCCTAAAACATGAACAAACCATGCATAACTTAGAATTACGATATCAAAGGGTAAATATGTGATAAATGAGGATAAAACATAGGTAAATGGGGGCCTAAAATAGTACATTTTAAGGACACATCACAAGACTCCAAAGGTTATGCTCTATCTAATTTTTGCACCAATAGGTTCAAAATAATGAAAAATGGTTGCATGCATCGAAGTCCATTGCCAAATAATAGGAACAATATTAGGAAATCTTACTTATCACATGCACCTTATGCAAAAAAAACCCCCACATACTAAGATCCCACTGACTGGTAAAATTTTATATTTAGACTGGAGTCAATGAATTATAGGTTAATTTTCATGATTTAATGTATTTGAAAGCCACCCAATTTCTATACTAGTATACGGAGTATAAGTTGGAGTCCTACAAGGGAGACATCCTTGGTGGTAATAACTAGCAAACTTTAAAAAAAAAAATTCTATAGGAAAATGTGACAAAAGTATGGCATAAATAATGGGAATACATTTAAATTATTAAGTATTATACATACATATAGTGTGTCTTCTTGGTCAGGTGGAAAATGCAAATGTTTGAGATTATGCACAGTTAGAACCCCTTTAGAACAGCAATTTGTAAAAAACTAGTGAAAGACCAAGATTTGAATCCCATATGAAGTAAAATGTCAAATTAATTACTGTCATTTCATGTGTTCATTGAAGCTTAGACCCGTCCAAGAATGGTTACTATACATTCATGTCTGATCGTATATGTGAGAAAAATCGATCATTAAAATTCAATTGATTATTAGTCATACTATGTAGACTAATAATCAATTGAACATGTTGATTGTTTGTTTTATTTACGATTAGTGATGTTTGTATTTCAACCATTCTTGAGTTGTCTAATGTGGATAGTTTAGGAAGTTGTGTATACATCTTTGTCATCGTTCACGCTTTATTCATTGTCATTATATATTTTGAGCGTGTATCTACTTATGTTCTCTAGGTGCATAGTGCGGTGTCATGACAATTTGTTAGTGATGGAAAACTAGCAACATGTTCAGTTCCCCAATCTTGTGTACTTAGAAAGCCATGGGGAGATTTTGCCGAAATTCAGAATGACTATGACGAAGGAATTTTAGCGATTGACTGCAATGTAAATGCAACATTTCTTAATGGGATAGTATTCATACCCTTTAAACTGAAGGTAGTTGGTTTTAAGACTCACAATCTATGCGTCATAAACATTAAGAGAATGTAATCAAACCCATTTACTTGAACATGTTATAGGGTAATTAATGAACATTGTTGGAATTGGTGTATTCCCAAGAGGGGGTGAATTGGAATTTTAAAATTTTTTACCTAGGTTAAACCAGACATTAGTAGTATTTCGCAACCTGGGGTCCTTCTCAAAGTAGACTCAATTCACCAAACAAATAACTACACCAAATTCAAAGCATGTATAGTAGGCTTACTAATTTACGATCATACACAATGAAACATAAACATTCAAGTGCTGGAATTTAAACTACATAAATTAAAATCAAGCACAAGAAATGTTATCGAGGTTCAACCAACAATGTCAATGTCTCTGCCTCAAGCTCATAAGCATGAAGATTCCATTATGGCTCGCTTAATGAGTGGAGCGACACCTAATACAACACCTTAACAGGATGGTGCACCTAGTTCGCCTAACTGGGTCTAAACCAGTTCGGTGCTCTCCAAACCGAGTCTAAGCAATTCGGGACATTTCACAGGGCAAGTCTCCCTCTTTCAACCATACGTCGGGAATACAACAGATATGAGCAATTCGGGACATTTCACAGGGCAAGTCTCCCTCTGTGGCTGCAATGATTGTACATGCATAGAAAGACTGCTACAGATATAAGATGACATAAAGTGAAACATTTTCGAGAGGAAAACACCCATATCCATCCAGCGAACTCAGAAGCTTAGGCCAAGTTCGATAAAATACATCCATGGTTTGCTAGTGAGGCTTTCAACATTAGACTTGGCTTTGCTTTAGATGAGTTCAATCCTTTCAGTAACATGAATAACCCATATAGCATGTGGCCAGTTATGATGATGTCATACAATATGCCGCCATGGCGATGTATGAAAGAACCCTTCATTTGTATGTCTCTACTTATTCTTGGACCGAGGGCACCTGTTAATGATATTTATGTTTACCTGAGGCCATTAATTGATAAGTTGAAAGAACTATGGGAAGAAGGAGTTGAGACATTTGATGTGGAAACTAGGACAACATTTCAGATCCATGTTGCACTATTGTGGATAATTAATGATTTCTCCCCTAACAGAAATTTATCAACCTAAAGCACAAAAGGTTACTTAGCATGCCCAGTGTGTAATAAAAATGCTAGGTCATTACCCTAGAAGCATGGAGACAAGTTATGCTTTATGTGTCATCATTGTTTTCTACGACCTCAACATCCTTGCAGGACTCGTGGTGTCAAAAGCTTTAAATGATAGCCTAAAAGAAGTTTGCAACCAAACTGACTAAATGGGGAAGAGATATTAAACCAACTCAAGATGATCAGATATGTGAAATTTAAAAACCACCGCGTAGTACAAAAAGGAAATGTGCTGAGTGGGTGTTAAATTGGACAAAGAGAAGCATCTTTTTCAAGTTTCCATATTGGAAAGATCTTCTAGTACGCCACAACTCAGATGTTATGCACATCGAAAAAAACATTTGTGAGAATGTCATTTGTACATTACTGGACATAAATGGGAAGACAAAGGACAATGTAAATGCTCTTCGCGATATGGAAGATATGGGAATATGACCTTAGTTGCATCTGATTCATTATAGGGACAAACTTCTCAAGCCATCAACCTATTAAGCATTTTCGAATGATGAGAAGAATAATTTCTTTGAATGGTTGAAATATGTGAAGCTCCTTGATGGACATGCATCCAACAAATCTCGATGCATAAGCACGAGGGAATGGAAGATGTTAGGAATGAAAAGTCATGACTGTCACATCCTTTTACAATGAGTTCTACCCATTTTCCTTTGTGGACACTTGATTGAAGATGTTCACTCAGTGCTTATTAAGCTAGGGATCTTCTTCCGACAACTGTGCACTAAGAAATTGAGCATAAACGTACTTGAACAATTAAAGGAGGACACAGTGGTCATACTATGCAAGATGGAGAAAATATTTCAACCAACATTCTTCGATGTGATGGTCCACTTAGTCATCCATTTACCAAAGGAGGCCATAATTAGAGGATTGGTGCAATATCGTTGGATATATCTTATTGAGAGGTAAATTATAAGGTTCTTCTACAATGTTCACATGATTTCCTCGCTTTCTTTGTACGTAGAAGTCACTAATGCTATGTAAAATGCACAGGTTCTTGTCAACTTTGAAGGGGTATGTGTGTAATAAGGCACAATTGATAGGTTCAATCATTATGACATACATTGATAGTGAATATCTTGCATTTTGCTTAATGTATCTACATGATATTGACACAAGGTTCACTCGTAAGGAGCAAAATGTAGACATTCATGCTAGTTCCAAAGATGAAGAACCGAGAAGCTCTATATTATAAGGAAATGTTCAGCCACTTGGTACATGAGTTTACGATTTCATTGATATGGAGGACCTATAAAAGGCGCATTTTTACTTCCTCAATAATTGTGATGAAATTGTTTCATATATTGAGTATGTGGTTCCAAACTCCTTACTTTGCATTGTATTTGCATATACATAATATATATACTTAGTTGACATTTACATATACTATTGTTGCATATAGTGAACATAAATCTGAACTTTTGGCGCAAAATGAAAGGAATGTTGACAAAAGACAAAAGAAGGAATTTGTCAATTGGTTTGGGAATCGTGTAAGTAACAAATTTTATGTTAGTTCAAAGCAATATATAGTTTCAATATTGATGGTTTACTCATCTAAACTCCTTTTTAATTAATAGATGAAAGTTATGTGTTTTAATAAAGAACCAATGTCAAGTAAAGATTTGTACATGCTAGCATATGGCCCCAACCAACGACTTAACCGCTACAGTGGATGCATTGTCAATGACTTATGATTTCATATGAAGTCCCTTGAACTACATAAAAGAACCCAAAATTGTGGGGTTGCGGCGGTAGGCATAGAAGGAGATGAGATAATTGACTACTTTGGTGTCTTGGATGACATTATATAGCTTAACTATGGAGCCAACAAACTCATTCACATGTTCAAGTGTTCCTGGTGGGACATTAGCAATAAAAATAGTGGGATAAACATGGATACCTACTTTACCAGTGTCAATTTTAGCAAGACATGGTATCAAAATGACCCTTTCTTGATAGAGACACAAATAGAACAAGTGTTCTACCTTAAGGATACAAAATTGAAGGGTGTGTGAATTTAGGTGTAGTCCAAGAGGGGGGTGAATTGGGTATTTTGAAAATTCTAAGACTTTAAATCCTAATTTTAGATTGGCACAACCAGACAAGCACACATTTGGAGATATACAAATTTCAGTAGTACACAACCTAATAGATGCTTCGTACTCCACAACCAATCAATAAATCACAAGTGCAAGAGATATTTAAGACATACTCAATATGCAAATGTGCAATAAATAATCAAATGCAAGAAAAAATAAAATGAGATAAGGGAAAGAGAGATGCAAATTCCATATTTTACAAGGTTCGGCCAACCCAACCTACGTCCTCGCCTTGGGAAAACTACCTAAGGATTCCACTATACCGCTCCTTAACCTAGGATGGAGCTTCCTGTTACAATCTGTTGCTTACAATAGGTGCAGCTACCTCCTTACAATATGCTTCTTACAAAAGACATAGCTTCCTCCTCCTGGTTCACAACCCAAACTGTCAATACAAATGATGACAAATAATTTTGAATACACTCAGATGCTTCTCAATAAGCTAATGAGTACAATGAAATGCTAAACACTCTCACAAGATATAACTTGAACCTCAAGAGAGAATATGTGTTTTACCCAATGATGTATTTCCAATAAATATATATGCTCTTTATATGAAAAATATATATAATAAGTCGCTTCAAAGATCTAAACCCTATTCAATATTTCTCCAAAAAAGATTTCTTAAAAATATTTGTGTTAAAGATTTTAAGGTTTGCTTTCAAATAGGTTTTGCAAAGATAAGAGAATATGAAATCTTTGTATAAAACTATAAAAGTGAACACTTTAAAGATTTAAGCCCTAATATAAACTTTTTCCCAAAATATTTTTCAAACAATGGATATATGAAAAACTAGGGTTCTTACTCTAGGAAATATTTCAAATAAAATAAGTAGGAGAGTAGAAAAATAAGATTTGAATGCCTAAAACAAAAGCTTATTAACAAACCTCAAGATCAATATAGCTTTGCAAGATGCTCTTAGATCTTCAAGATAGAAGAGATGAATGTCCAGTAATGATTTGAGTGTCTAAGAATGTAGGCAAGAGATTGTAAAATAAGTTTTAGGGTTAGTATTTATAGGCACTTTCGGCATATAGTCGTTTTCTAACCATTGGATCATTAAAAGATATTTTATTACATACAAATATGACTATTAAGCGCTGGAGCATCGATTCTGCTTGACAGACTCGTTTACGAGTGGAGAACTAGTCAACGAGTATCCTTCACTTGCTCGTCAACGAGACTAGGGGATTGTCAACGAGTGGTCTGTCTGAAAAACTTAGGGTCTCCGTATTTTCTTATCGATGAGACCAGGAACTAGTCGACAAGTGTACTTCACTCGCTCGTCGACGAGACTAGGTAACTAGTCAACGAGTGCCCTGTTATTCAACCCTATTAACCTTCTAAAATGCAGATCCAACCTAGGACAAGTGTATATGAATATTTCATGAAATACATGCATTGTAGGGTCCGTCTATTGGTCATTTTGAGCTTCCTATCATATCTTATGAGACATGAATTGAGCCAAACCATATGCGTTCCAAGTTCCTCATGACTTCCTCAGCATCTTTACCATCCATGCGTGCTAAGTTATAATCTTGTTCAAAAATCTCAATGCATATGTAATATACTAAGTGATTTGTTATTATGAAAACAAGATTGGACTCATAGAGTCAACAATCTCCCCATTTTTTATGATGACAAATACACGAGCAAAAATAGGTTAAGCCTAAAAGAGGCTCCGCCTAAGATTAGGCATGATTTATAATATTGCAATGTAATCAAAATATATTGTAGAATAAAGACAATAAAATTTTTTAATATGTAATTTCATATGCATTGTTAAACAGATTGTGCAATTTAGTCTCCCCCAATATTTCTTACTTGAAATATTCCCAATTTTGCTTCTCCCCCAAGTTTTCTTCTCCCCCAAGTTTTCTTACACAAGATTTATGTCCAATTTTTCTAGGAAATATTTATCCCCCTTTTGAAATCAACAAAAAGGGTTAAGGTAAAAAGCTATAAGCATTTAAATGAATCCTTAGCTTAGAGAAATTTCCTGGTTGATAAAAATTTTCAAGTTGTGCACAAAATAGTATTTCAATCAACATCTGTATAAGCATGCAAACAATTCAATCCAATGTCATCCAAAATTCATGCTTTTATCAAGATGCATCAAATATCCATGAAGTAGTTCAAACATGCAGTTCCCTATGGATAACAATAGTATGTATCACAAAGTATAAAGTATATAAGTGTAAAATAAGATAAAATCATGAGAATGCTTAATTTTTAGAGCTATAGACATTTTAAGTTAAGATACTCCCCCTTAGTTATGCACTCCAATATATCTCTAGGCTATTTCTCTACTATGCATCAAACCTAATTCACGTCTAATTTGGATAAACCTATCCTCTTGAAGTGGTTTCATGAATATATCAGCCCATTGCTCATATGTGGACACAAACTCAAGTGTCACATCCCCCTTTTCCACATGGTCACAAATAAAGTGATGTCTAACTTCTATGTGCTTAGTTGGTGCGTGTGATATGGGGTTCTTTAAGATATTTATTGCACTAGTGTTATCACATTTTATTGGAATCATGTCATAGTGCAATCCATAATCCATGAGTTGTTGCTTCATGTAGAGAGTTTGAGCACAACAACTCCCAACTGCTACATATTCAACCTCGACTATGGATAGTGCAACTATGTTCTATTTCTTGGAGAACCAAAAGACTAGACATTGTCCTAAAAAGTGACAAGTGCCGCTCATGCTTTTTCTATCCACATTACAACCGACAAAGTTAGCATCAGAATAACTGACAATCTCAAACGAGGTGTACATAGGATACCATAATCCTAATTCAATAGTCCCAATAAAGTGTTTGAGTATTCTTTTAACTGAAAATAGATGAGACTCTTTAGGTGCAACCTCAAATCTTGTGCACAAACATACACTAAACATAATATCAAGCCTACTAGCAGTCAGGTATAACAGGCTACCAATCATACCACAGTAGAGCTTAACATCTACCGGTATACATTGCTCATCTTTATCTAATTTTGTGGAAGAACTCATATGTGTTCCTAAGATTTTATTATCTTCCATATTGAACTTCTTGAATAAATTTCTTATGTATTTAGATTGGTTTATAAATATTCCATGTTTGGCTTGTTTTATCTAAAGTCTTAGAAATATATTAAGTTCACCCATCATGCTCATTCCGAATTCATTTTGCATGCATTGGGCAAACTCATTACAAAACTCTTCGTTTGTTGCCCCAAAAATGATGTCATCTACGTATATTTGCACTAGGAGAATGTTATCATTTGTAGCCTTTATGAAGAGTCAATTTTCCCTCTAGTAAACCTATTATTTAGTAGAAAACCACTAAGCCTTTCATACCAAGCTCTAGGAGCTTGCTTCAATCCTTACAAGGCTTTAGTTAGTCTATAAACATAATTCGTAAATTTGTTGTTTTAGAATCATGGAGGTTGTTCAACATATATTTCCTCATTTATATAGCCATTTAGAAATGCCCTTTTAATGTCCATTTGATATAATTTGAAGTTCTTAAAAGCAGCATATGCTAATAACATTCGAATGGCTTTCATTCTAGCAACAGGCGAATAGAATTCCTTAAAATCTATACCTTCCTCCTAGTTGTACCCTTGAGCTACTAGTATGGTTTTGTTTCTTATTGCTATCCCATTTTCATCTTTTTGTTCCTATAGACCCATTTAGTTCCAATAACAGTCTGATCATCAAGTCTAGGAACAAGGTCTAGACTTTGTTCCACTCAAATTGGTTTAATTCTTCCTACATAGACATTACCCAAGATTCATCCTCAATTGCCTCACTCACATTCTTCGGCTCCTCATGTGATAAGAATGCAAAGTGGCTAGCCATATTGCTAAGTGATGATTGGGCAGTGATTACGCGCCAAAGTTGCGTAATTAGGCGTTTAAAATTGTGCATTAAAGATTATAATTTTAATTAAATGTCTAATTATGTTCAATATTTCAACATTGAGCTTAATTTATAATATTTGGGCTTTTATTCGATAATTTATGGACTTTTGGTATTTTATTATTGCAGGATAATTTTTAGAAATTAAAGTTGAAATAAAAAATGTACGTGAGTCATGTGCGTGATCGTGCCACGCATGTTATTTTTTGAAGTCGTGTGCATGTGTAAAATTGAAGAGACTGAGAAAAGCATGTGTGAGCCTGAGCCTTGTGAAGAACAAAGCAATGCACATGAAGGGGCTACCAAAAACTGGACATAAGCTGGGTTTCATGGAAGACCGTGGGCTGGTGCGTGCATGGCCGTGTGTGCATGCGTGAATAGATGAAGAGTTGGCCGTGTGGAGATCTAAGTGAGCTAGGCTTTGGAATTAAAGGGATAATATGGGCTTCACTCATGGATGTGACCACATGAACCCATGCATGAAGTTGGTGTCATGTACACGCTAAAGCTTCTTTGGGAGAGCAGTCGAATTGCTTTTGTGTGGGGTCAATGGACATTGATTAATGTGCTCTGCTGATAACTGATTTGAATCATCAGGATATGATACTATATAATACTATTATATATATTATCTTACCGTTTTACCATGATTCTGATATATCTGAAATAACCATAACATTGTAATAATTGATCTGAATCTTTTGCATAATATGAATAATTTTTAAAATCTAAATAACTGAATAACTGAATGTTGAACAACTGATTGTTGAACAACTGATTGTTATGGTTTTGTAATCTGAATATCATGATATATCTGAAAGTACTGTAAATATCAATATGAATGTAAACTGTAAAAATATATGTTTATTTATATATATATATATATATATTCTATAAAACATGATATCTATAAAATGAATAAATTTCATGCTAGATCTGATATTTTCTCATGCCACACAATTAAATAAGTATTAAACCCATTTATTGAAACTTGGATTTTCCGGATAATAAGAGTAATTTATACCCTCTAGAATTTTTCCTTGTAACATACATATTTTCTGATAACATTTCCAAAATTACTACTATAACATATTTCCCTTACCTGGCCCCAGAATAAATTTTCATACTCATATTTCTTGAGTTATAAACTATTCATGTAAGAACCCAACCTGAGTAACATGGACTAAATAATTAAGAAAAGGGCAAAAAGGTAATTTGAGCAGGCTTCATCGCCAAAGCCATTGTTCTCGTTGACGAAGGCCCTTGTATTGTTCGACGACAAAATTTAGAGGTTCATTGATGAAGAGATACTGAGAGATTCTGGAAAATTATGAATCTCAGGTTCATCGACAAAGTCACCACGACATCGACAAAGTCCCTTTTTTGGCTCATCGACGAAGGTGTTGTTTCGTCGACGAGGTTGGCCGGGTCAAAGGGGCTCTAAATATCCTCCTTCTTTGCTTAGTTGCTAAGAAAGCTAAATTCTTCTATCTCTCTCTCTCTCTCTCTCTCTCTCTCCCTCTAGAACCAACAAAATCTCTCCTTCTCTCTTCGACTCTTCGTTGTTCGTTGCCTGATTCAACGATTCGATGTTACTGTGTGGATCGGAGGAGGAATCCCTACGTTTATAGTGGATCGAAAATTCGTTTCGAAGATTTTTGGGTTTTGACCCAAAACCGAGGTAAGGGTCTGATTTCATATTTGTTTTGGTGTATGTGTAGTAGTGAGAATTATAGTGAAGTATAGTTCTTTGATGTTTAGATTTTGGGAACTCGGTTCATAGTTTTGGAGCTGTAGAGTTCGTGTTTTGGTTTTCAGGTTAAGGTAAGGGGATTCTGTTTATATCAATTATTTTTGAAATCGAAATCGGTAAACATGTAGTTTACAATTGTATGTATGTTTTGGCTACTTATTTGGAAAAATCTATCGGGTGAAAATATGGGATTTTTAAGTTACAGTTTTGGGGGAAATTGGGGGTTTTGGGTATCATCTCTATTTCTATTAGAAAATCATATACTATATAAAATTGTAGTATTGGGATGATCATACCTATATTTGTATTAAACTATATTCTCGAAATGAAAATGATATGATTTGTTGTATACCAAATAAGTGTGGAATGAACTGTTGTATGAAAATGTTCTAGGTTTTTGTAAAACGGTTGTAACGGCTAATTACCGTAAGCTGAGGGGTATAGGAACATGAATTCCAAAATTATTTCAAGTTTTGTGAAATTCGCCACGTCTCGTCTAATTACCATGGGCAAACGCCATGTCTCGACTAAATACTGTGGGCAAGAGTGTCCGGCTCTATATCCGAGGGTGTGAAATATCACATGTTTCTTCTGGCTGGTCACTGATGGGTGTGAGTGGACACCGTATTAGCTACGATATTGCTATGAGGCTTCGATTATTGCAGGGTATTGGATGCTTGAGTGTGACGACACTGACCATATGTTTGGTATCGTATGTACTGGAACTGGATTGTGAAAATTCTAGAATTGTATTGTGTTATATTTTATGTCGAAATAACACTTGTATGCCACACACTAATATAACATGTTTTCTTCCTTACTGAGAGGTGCCTCACCCTGAATATACAAATATTTTTCAGGTCCTTCGAGTAGCCAACACTAGCATCCTACCATTCGAGAGTGTGGGTGTCGGTTAGCTACGTATAGTACTTGAGTAAGTACTGATTTTGTAATTGGGTTGTCATTGTTGGGTTTTGTAGACACCCGAGGTATGTATTGTATTTTGAAGTGTAGACTCTAGTCATGTATACTCTGGTATGGTACATTGTATGTATTAGAAATAACATTTCTGCTACATCTTTGAGGTGTATGTATGTGTATGTGAATGTGTATAGGGTTTACATGTACCTCACAGGGTCCGACCCTCATTCAGTGTAGTATCATGTATGTTTTAATTGATACAGAGACAAGTTAGGTTACTAAATTCAATCCTGAGGCCCATCTAACGGTTCGGGGTGTGAAAATTCATTATCTTACGTAGATTCATAAGAAGACCCTCTAGGTCCCATAACATGCCTGTAGTAAAAGCCCCAAAACCTTGAATTCACAACACCCATAAAAATCATCCCAAATACAAGTATAACAACATCTACTACTAAATCCGGGCTCTGAAAACCTACAAACCAAATAACCCTTAAATAATCTACTTACCCTAATTTTGGAATGGTTCCCAAACTTCTGCTTCGACTAACACTACAAAAAAAAAACTAGTTTTTAGTGATTGTTGACTCTATGAGTCCAATCTTATTTTGATAATGACAAATCACTTCGTATTTGACCTGTGCATTGAGATTGTGAATAGGACCAATATTTAGCATGCACGGAATGCTAGAAAATCCTGGAAGCCATGAACATTAAAGTATATACATCTTGGCACAATTCATGGAACAAAAAGAGTAAAAGAATGAAGATGCAAGCGGCAAGTTCAAGATCATCATGGGAATGGGTATTTAGAGCTGACTGTATTTACATATTTCATATTATTTAATTCAAAGCTCAAAATATACCCTAGACTAACCTTAGGACTCATGTATTTCACGAACATCTTTAGGGGATATTTATGAACTTAGAGATTTTTTTTTAACCCTGAAAAATATTTTATAAAAGAGCAAAGAAAGAAAGCAAAACAGATTTTTGAAACTAAAATGAAAAAAAATTAGAAAGTGTTATGTTCAGAAGACCGAAGTCCCTATCCATAAGTTTGAAGTGTCAACTTCAGAAGACTGAAGTATACGCTCAATCGTCTGAAGAATTAACTTCAGAAGACTAAAGTTTAAGCTCAATCGTCTGAAGATTTTCTTCAAAAGATTGAAGATTAAGTCCAGTCGTCTGAAAATTTATTAAAGAAACACAGAAATAAGTAGAAGCACAATAGAAGACTGAACCTTGACTTCAGTTATTCGAACTCGTAACTTCAAAAGTCTGAACCCAAACTTCAAATGTCTAACCCTATGTTTAGTTCAATTTTTCAAAGCTTTAAGGAATTTCAATCGTCTGAGCCCTACTCCTCAGTTGTCTGAGCCTGCGAGAAGATTAAAATTTTAATCTTTAGTGAGAGAACACATGAGTTATTTTTTAAACAAGTTGATCCAACGGTTAGGACTCATCCCAAGGGCAAGGTTACCTATATAATCAACATCTAAACCCTAGTGCCCCAACTTTTGGCATACAATTGAGTGTATTAAACGTTTAGCACAACTTAGGAGAGCATTGAACACACTGCTGAATTTTTGCTTGGGATTTCAAAGCTTATACTTCAAATATGAGCTAAGGCTACATTGATCTTCAAAAGGCACTTTTGTGATTGTTGTGCATTCAACTTGGTATTGAGGTTTGGTAAATTGATTTGTTTGTTAATACTTATTCTAAAAGAATTTTTCATCTCGAAATCTATTTTTGAATATTATTTGAGATATTGATCTTGAGTGTACTTATATACATATAGATTGTTTTGACAAAATCACTACTAGACAAAAGTTTTGCCATTAGTTAAATATTTATGATTCAAGTGTGTATTTAGTTAAAGACTCGATATTTTCGATATTACAAAACATCTTGATTAAATATCCTTAGAGTCCATAACTATATATATATTATCAAGGGATATTTTCTGAAAAATATTATATTAGGTTTTTTATCTTTGGAACTCATATCACACACACACACACACACACACACACACACACACATATATATATATATATACACAAACACACATATTCATATACAAAGATCATATTGTGTTTTGGAAATTTGGAAGAAAACTCATTGATCTAGATCTTTATAATATTCAAGACAAATTTTTAAATAAGATCACATCGGGTATTCTTGCATCTAGTAAGTTGAACTAAAGCCCTAAGTTCTCCAAAGCAATTATTTATATAATTATTTTGGGAGATTTGATCAAAAGGAAATTTTGTGAAGCATATCATTCATACAACAATTACATCGTTACATACATAATGAGCTTCAAGTTTCATCATATGGATATGTGTTAGGTTTTCCATTGTACTCACTAGCTTTGTTAGAAACAATATTGAGTTGTTTTGCAGATTTGAAATTCTATATTGTAATCACGGTTCAGGTTATGAATTGGGTGAGGAGGAAATTGTGCCTCTTGTAAGCAGTGGATGTAAGACAAGCTCCGTCCCGGTTAAAGGAGCAGGGATTTAGTGGAATCCTTGAGTGGGTTGCTCAAGGTGAGGACGTAGACTGGGTTGGCTAAACCTCGTAAAGACTGTGCTTGCCTTCTCTCTTCCTTTACTCCTTTTATTTTTCGCAACGCATTTCATTACTTGTCTTGCGTGTGTGTATATTGAATAACCCCACATGCATTTGATAATTAATTGGGTAAAATAGAATTCATTCAAATAATAATTTGAATCAGTTTCAAACCCCTGCAAGTAATTTGTTAAATATAAAAATAGGGATTAAGTGGTAAATAATATTAAATTTAAAAAAAAAAAACCCAATTCACCCCCCCCCCCCTTCTTGGGATTTCACTTGGATTAACATTTTGTATTAGAGCGGGTTTACATAGACTTAGTTGTTCATTTTGTAAAAAGATCACATAATACACATCGGTGTAACTCCATTTGGTGAAGGACACTCGTCCACTAGACCACCTATTTTCTATGGTATAAATTACACCTACTGGAAAAGAAGGATGAGTATATATCTTTTAAATGTGGATTGAAAAGTGTGGAAAATTGTTTCCAAGTGAAACCATGTCCCTATGAAAGTAGTTGATAAGGTTAATGTACCCAAAACTGAAGATGAGTATACTGAATAGGAATGGAAATCTGTGCAAATAAATGCTACTACAATGAATCTGTTATTCTTTGCACTAGATGTAAATGAGTTTAATAGAGTAATGGCATGTAACACTAGTAAAGAGATTTGGGAAAAATTAGAAGTTACATATGAAGGTACTAAGGAATTAAAAGATAGTATGATAGATATGCTCACTGGTGAGTATAAAGCATTTAAAATGACTGCTGATGAATCTATTCAATCCATGTACACTAGATTCACACACATCATGAATTCTCTAAATGCTCTTGGTAAATCTTACCCTACTTATGAGTTGATCAGGAAAATACCTAGGGGACTACGACAAGTTTGGGAAGCTAAAGCTACTATAATAGCAGAAGGGATAATCCTCAAGGAGATGTATGTTGATGAACTAATTGGATCGCTCATCACCTATGAGCTTATAATAAATGAGGGGAAGAATGAGCAAACTAAAGCAAAGAAAGGCACAACACTTAAGGCATTATCTCACTGCTTCGGTGAGGGAAGTGATTCAAAATCAGATGATAGCATGACACTTATCACTAAGAAATTTGGAGAGTTTATAAGAGAGAACAAGAAATACACTAGAAATTCAAAGGCTCAAAAACAAAAAAGGGAGAGCCAAGCAAAATGAAGCAAAAAGATGATCCTCTCATGTGTTATAACTTTAGAGAATTTGGACACATCAAGCCGGATTGTCCCCAGCTGAAGAAAGTGTCTAAAAAGAAGAAGAAGAAGGCTCTAAATGTGGGTTGGGACACACACATTCCCATTGGTTCAGAATTTGAATCAAGTGATGACGAGATTGCGAATCCATGTCTGATGGCTCACGATGACCACGAGGTACAATCTTTTTGTTCTGCTTCATTGTACTATTCAAGTGATTCAGAAAATGAAAATAGCATACTTTCTTATGATGAATTGCATCAAGAATATTTGTATACCCTTAAAATGCTTGAGAAAATGAATAAGAAAAATTCTGGTTTGAAATTAAAGTTAAAAGAATTTTCAAAGTTAATTGAACGTCAAAATGAATCTCATTCATCTCTCATGAAAGACAAGGATTTGAAAACTGAGGAGTTAGAAAAGAATTTGAAAGATAAATCTAAAATTATTTGTAAATTTATAAAAGGTAAAAATAATTTTGAAAAACTCCTAAGAGCTCAAAGAAATTCCCTAGAGAAGGAAGGTCTTGGTTTTAATGGAAAGGAGAATCTAAAACAGAGACAACTTTACATGGCATATTTTGTAAAAGAGTCAAAATCGTATGTTCCAACTAAAGACTATCATAGAAATATTACATGTTTTAAATGTAAGAGATTGGGTCACATAAAATTTGATTGTACTTTCAAAAATAAAGATGTCAAAATTAAGAAAGTTTGGAAAGTCAAAGGAAAATCTAGTACCAACCCCCATGGACCCCAGAAAATCTGGGTATCAAAAGTAGTTATCTGTTTATGTCCTGCAGAATGTGCTCAAGATTGTCCTCCTCGAAGGACAAGTGGTATATGGATAGTGGATGCTTGTGACATATGACAGGAGATAAAGCTAAATTTGCATCTATCATATCCAAAGATGAAGGATTCGTTACATTTGGGGATAACTCTGAAAGTAAAATCATTGGAGTTGGTAAGGTTGGTAAAGAACCTTCTCTTGTCATTGATAATGTGCTATTAGTTGATGGATTGAAACATAACATATTTAGCATAAGTCAACTATGTGGTAAAGGTTATGAAGTCTTATTTGAACATGAAAAATGCATTGTAGAAAACAAATCTAAAAACAAAGTATTTTTTACTACTGATCGTCATGAAAATATACACACCACTAGCCTTGATAACCTTGCTTCTCAACATGTTACTTGTTTTTCTACTATAAATGAGATTAGTTGGATTTGGCATGAGAGACTAGGACACGCAAACATGGACTTAATATCTAAACTTGTTAAGGAAGAATTAGTTAAGGGATTGCCTAAGACTAAATTCGTGAAAGATAAAATATGTGATGCATGCCAACTAGGAAAACAAGCAAGAATAAGCTTTAAGAAGAAGAAAGTAATCTCTACTACTAGGCCACTTCAAATGCTACACTTAGATTTATTTGGTTCAAACCCAACTTAGAGTTTAGGAGGAAAATAATACGCATTCTTCATAGTTGATGATTATTCAAGATACACATGGGTACTATTTCACAAAGATGAAGCGTGTGAACAATTCATAAATATGTGTAAGAAAATTCAAAATGAAAAGGTTTATACTATCACTAAAATCCGAAGTGATAGGGGTATAGAACTTCAAAATAAAAGCGGGGAAGACTACTGCAATTCATTAGGAATAGCTTATAATTTTTTGGCTCCTATAACACCACAGCATAGTGGTGTAGTTGAAAAGAAGAATAAGTGTATACAAGAAATGGAAAAAACTATGCTTTATGAACATAAACTACCTAAGTACTTCTAGGCTGAGGCTTTAAATACCGCCTACTATGTTCTAAATAGAGTTTTGATTTGACCATCTCTAAATAAGACTCCTTACGAATTATGGAATGACCATAGACCAAACATATCATATTTGCATGTATTTGGCTATAAATGTTTTGTGCTTAGAGAAAATGAACATTTAGGAAAGTTTGATGTGAAATCAGATGAAGGTATCTTTCTAGGGTATGTCTTAGATAGTAAAGCCTATAGAGTATATTACAAACGAACATTAACCGTTATAGAATCCATTCATGTAGTGTTCAATGAGTCAAATCCCTTCTCTAAAAGGACTGATGAAGATGAAATTGAGATAAATAAGGAATTTGAAAAACTGTCCATTAAAAATGATTCAGAAAGGAGAAATGAAATTAAGGAACCATCTGCAAAAACTAACCAAATTGAAAATGAGGTTAATGAACTACTGAGAAAATGGAAGTACATAAAGAATAATCCCATTGATGAAATAACAGGTGAACCATTACGTGGAGTAGTCACTCGATCCTCACTTAGAAATATGATTAGTCATTTTGTCTTTCTATCTCAAAAAGAACCTAGGAATGTGAAGCAATTGAGGATGAATTGTGGGTGTTGTCCATGCAAGAAGAGTTAAATCGGTTTGAGAGAAACAAAGTATGGACATTAGTTCCTAGACCTAAGGATAAGACAATTATTGTAACAAAATGGATATATAAGAACAAGAAAGATGAACATGGGATAGTTGTTAGAAAAAAAGGCAAGACTAGTAGCTCAGGGATATAACCAGGAAGAAGGAATAGATTTTGAAGAAACCTTTGCACCTATAACTAGAATGGAAGCCATTCGAATGCTTTTAGCTTATACTGCTTTTAAGGATTTCAAGCTATATCTAATGGATGTCAAAAGCGCATTTTTAAATGGCTACATAAGTGACAATGTATATGCAGAACAACCCCCAGGCTTTGAAAACCATAAGAATCTAGATCATTTTTATAGACTAACAAAAGCCTTGTATGGTTTAAAGCAAGCTCCTAGAGCTCGATATGAGAGACTAAGCATATTTCTACTGGATAATGGATTTATCAGAGGGAGGATAGACACAACACTTTTCATAAAGTCTAAGAAAGATGACTTACTCCTAGTTCATGTATATGTAAATGATATCATATTTGGAGCTACAAATAAAACTTGTGCAATGAGTTTGCAAGCACGATGAAAAATGAATTTGAGATGAGCTTAATGAGTGAATTAAATTTCTTCCTAAGACGTCAGATCAAACAAGAGAAACATGGAATCTTTATAAATCAATCGAAGTACATTAGAGATCTTCTCTAAAAGTTTAATATGGAAGATGGAAAAATACTAGGAACACCTATGAGCTCTTCTTTGAAATTAGACAAAGATGAATAAGGTATACCAGTAGATGTCAAGTTCTATCGTGGAATGATCGGTAGTTTACTATATCTGACTGCTAGCACACCAGACATAATGTTCAGTGCATGTTTGTGCACAAGATTTTAGGTTGCACCAAAAGAGTCACATTTGTTAGTGGTCAAACGAATACTTAGATACCTGATAGGAATCGTGGAACTTGGGTTATGGTATCCTAAGTATACATCGTTTGAGATTATCAGTTATTTAGATGCTAATTTTTCTAGTAGCAAAGTGGATAGGAAGTGCATGACTAGTAATGGAAGTTGCTATTTCCATAGCTAAGGCAGAATACGTAGCGGCAAGAAATTGTTGTGCTCAAACACTATACATGAAGCAACAACTGACAAATTTTAGATTAAGCTATGACATAATTCCTATAATATTCGACAATATGAGTGCAATAAACATCTCAAAGAATCCAATATTGCATTCATGAACTAAACATATAGAAATAAGACATCATTTTCTTCGTGATCATATGCAAAAAGGAGATGTGACACTTGAGTTTGTATGCACAGATGAACAATGGGCAGACATATTCAAGAAACCACTTGCGGAGGATAGGTTTATTCAAATTAGGTGTGAATTAGGCCTAATGCATAGTCGAGAGGTTGCCTAGAATTATATTAGATAACATGATTCAAGGGGAGCAACATCACTTAACATTCACAATTGGTTAAAAATTTCAAGTTCGGCTCATTTGTTCCCATTTGGTATCACATTTGTTCACATTTGGTATTAAACTCATATCATGATAAGAGCATATTAACTTACACATGTTATTCCTCACATAATCTTTGAACTTTAGTGACTATTTTTGCTTATCCATGTCTATGAAATTTGACACACTATGTATGTTCACAGTATAATTTAAATTCAACACAACTTTCTGCATTAGCAAGGAGGAGAAGTATATTGAATTAACACAGGGAGATATAGGTTCACAGTACAAATTTTTTAAAATCTGACGGTTGAATAAGTTTAAAACTTTACGATTTAAAGGGGGAGAAGAAAATAAGGTTATGTCCACTTATGTTTTGCTATACACCCTTCTATTGATGTCAAAAGGGGGAGAAGAATATTAGTTTATAGCAAAAATGTATGGCAAAACTAATTATGTGTATGAGTATATTTCATATTGCTGCATATTTGTTTGTGTATTATTTGAGGGGAAGCCTTGTTAGGCATAACCCATTCTATATTTTTTCTCATGTATTTGTCGTCATCATAAAGGGGAAGATTGTTGACTCTATGAGTCCAATTCTATTTTGATAATGACAAATCACTTGGTATTTGACTTGTGCAATGAGCTTGTGAATAGGAACAATATTTAGCATGCATGTAAGGAAAGAAAGTCATGGAAGCCATGAAGATTAAAGTATATACATCTTGGCATAATGCATGGAACTAAAAGAGTAGAAGAATGAAAATGCAAGTAGCAAGTTCAAGATCGTCATGGGAATGGGTATTTAGAACTGAATGTATTTACATATTTCATATGATTTAATTCGAAGCTCAAAATATATACTAGACTGACCTTCGGACTCATGCATCTCATGAACATCATTAGGGGATATTTATGGACTTAGAAATTTTTTTTTGACCCCAAAAAATATTTTATAAAAGAGCAAAGAAAGAGATCAAAAGAGATTTTTGAAACTAAAATGAAAAAAATTAGAAAGTGTTATGTTCAGAAGACCGAAGTCCCTGCCCATAAGTCTAAAGTGTCAACTTTAGAGGACTGGAATATACAATCAGTTGTCTGAAGATTCAACTTTAGAAGACTAAAGTTTAAGCTCAGTCATCTGAAGAATTTCTTCAAAAGATCAAAGATTAAGTTCAGTTATATGAAGATTTATTGGAGAAACACAAATCCAGACATATGCACACTAGAAGACTGAACCTTGACTTCAGTCATATGAACCCGTAACTTCAAAAGTCTAAACCCAAACTTCAAACATCTAACCTTATGTCCAGTTCAATTTTTCAAAGTTTTAAGGAACTTCAATCATCTGAGCCCTACTCCTCAGTCGCCTGAACCTACAGGAAGATTAAAATTTTAATCTTTAGTGAGAGAAGACACGAGTTATTTTTTAAACAAGTTGATCCAACGATTAGGACTCATTCTAAGGGTAAGGTTACCTATATAACCAACATCTAAACCCTAGTGCCCCAACTTTTGGCATACGATTGAGTGTATTGAACGTTTAGCACAACTTGGGAGAGTAGTGAACACACTGCTGAATTCTTGCTTGGGATTTCAAAGCTTATACTTCAAATCTGAGCTAAGGCTACATTGATCTTCAAAAGGCACTCTTGTGATTGTTGTGCATTCAACCTGGTATTGAGGTTTGGTAAATCAATTTGTTTGTTAATACTTATTCTAAAAGAGTTTTTCATCTCAAAATCTATTATTGAATATTATTTGAGAGATTGATCTTGAGTGTACATAAATACATATAGATTGTTTTGACAAGATCACTACATGACAAAAGTTTTGTCATTGGTTAAATATTTTTTATTCAAGTGTGTATTCAGTTAAAGACTCGATATTTTTGATATTACAAAACCACTTGATTAAATATCCTTTGAGTCCATAACTATATATATTATTGAGAGATATTTTTTAAAAAATATTATATTCGATTTTTTATCTTTGGAACTCATATATATATATATATATATATATATATATTCATATACAAAGAACATATTGTGTTTTGGATATTTGGAAGAAAACTCATTGATCTAGAAGTTTATAATATTCAAGACAAATTTTTAAATAAGATCACATTGGGTATTCTTGCATCTAGTAAATTGAACTAAAACCCTAAGTTCTCCAAAGCATTTACTTATATAATTATTTTGGAAGATTTGATCAAAGGGAAATTTTGTGAAGCATATCATTCATATAATGAAAATATAGTTACATACATACTGAGCTCCAAGTTTCATCATATGGATATGTGTTAGGTTTTCCATTGTACTCACTTGCTTTGTTAGAATCAATATTAAGTTGTTTTGTAGATTTGAAATTCTATATTGTAATCACGGTTCGGGTTGTGAACTGGGTGAGGAGAAAGTTGTGCCTCTTGTAAGCAGCGGATGTAAGGGAAGCTCCATCCCGGTTAAAGGAGCAGGGATTTAGTGGAATCCTTAAGTGGGTTGCTCAAGGTAAGGACGTAGGCCGGGTTGGCTAAACCTCATAAAAATTGTGCTTCCCTTCTCTCTTCCTTTACTACTTTTAATTTCCGCAACGCATTTCATTACTTATCTTGCATGTGTGTATGTTGAATAACCCCACACGCACTTGATAATTAATTGGGTAAAATAGAATTCATTGAAATATTAATTTGAATCAGTTTCAAACCCCTACAAGTAATTTGTTAAATATAGAAATAGGGATTAAGTGGTAAATAATATTAAAGGTTTTTAAAAATACCCAATTCAACCCCCTCTTTGGATTACACCTGAATTAACAGTGACGGATTTATTAGTGACAGATTCAATTTCGTCACTAAAAGCAGGTATTAGTAACGATTTTTGTAACTGTTTCTAGTACAACACTATTAGTGACAAAATCGAATCCGTCACTAAAAATCGGGAAATATCGTGTGAAAATATTTTTCGCACAAAAATTATCTTGAAAAAATATTAGCAACAAATTCTAGGGTATTAATGACGGATTTAATTTGTCACTAAAAGATAAACATTAGTGACGATTAAATAACCGTCACTACTATTATTTAAAAAATATATATATTTTAGTTCAGAGTATTAGTGACGAATTTGTAAATTCTTCATTATTGATCCATTATTAGTGACGGGTTTGAGAACCGTCACTAATAGTTCACTTATTTTAAAAAAAATAAAAAAAAAATTTGTTTCAGAGTATTAGTGACAAATTTGTAAATTCTTCACTATTGGCCCCTTATTAGTGACGAATTTGAGAACCATCACTAATACTTCCCTTATTTAAATAAATAAATAAATTTTGTTTTAGAATATTTGTGACAAATTTGTATATTCGTCACTATTGGCTCTTATTAGTGACGAATTTGAAAACCGTCACTAACAGTTCCTTTAAAAAAATAATAATAATTCTTCAAAGTATTAGTGACGAATTTGTATATTCGTCACTATTTGCTGTTTATTAGTGACGGATTGAGAACCGTCACTAATGCTTCCCTTTATTAAAAAAAAATGAAAAAATTTTAATTCAGAGTATTAATGACAAATTTGTAAATTCGTCATTATTGACCCATTATTAGTGATGGATTTGAGTATCGTCACTAATACTTCCATTTTTAAAAACAAAAAATAAAAAAAATTGTTGCAGAGTGTTAGTGACGAATTTATATATTTGTCACTATTGACCCCTTATTAGTGATGAATTTGAGAACCGTCACTAATACTTCCCTTTTTTAAATTTCTTTAGATTATTAGTGACAAATTTGTAAATTCGTCACTATTGGCCGATTATTAGTAACGGATTGAGAACTATCACTAATACTTCCCTCTATTTAAAAAAAAAAAAAAAATTAGTTCAGAGTATTAGTGATGAATTTGTAAATTCGTCACTATTGACCCATTATTAGTGATGGATTTGAGAACCATCACTAATACTTCCATTTAAAAATTAGAAATAAAAAAAATTTTATTTCAGAGTATTAGTGACGAATTTTAATATTCGTTGCTATTGGCCCTGTTGGCCTAAAAAGGTTTACAATTCTTATTTTGATGATAACAAATCATGATATGTTTAATGTAGTTCAAAGTGAATGCTTTTCAGGAAAAAGGCAAAGATTAAAGGAAGTGACAAAGCTCAGAGCATGATAAAGCTTATGGATTAAAAAGAGATCTTGAATAGCATGAAGATTAAAGATAACTTGGTGAAAGTTCAAAGAAAAGATCGAAAACTCAAAGATGATAGAAGAACAAGATTGAAGATCAAAGGATTAATTTTTTAAGGATGTTTTAAATGTAAGTACTTTAAGTTAATTTTAGGTATAAAATGATTTGAAGCTCTCAAGAAATTCAAAAATATAGTTTTTAAAACTCTAAAGAATACTTTTATAATCAATGAAAAGAAAGAGTTTTGAAAAAGAAATTTTTTCGAAAAACAGAAGGGTTAGACGACTGTCCTATTGTGGCAGGCGACTGCCAAATTAGGTAAAAGTTTTTTAAAAAAAAATAGACAGTAGCAAGACAGGAAATTGCCTAACACATGCCAAGTGCCTGAATGGGCATGCCAGGCGACTGCCTTCGTTCTGGCAGGAGAATTCCAGTGTTTTGTGTTGAGAATTTGTTCTATGATAGGCGACTGCCAAGTCATGCCAGGTGACTGCCACTCGAACGTTGGCTTAAAAACTCTCAACGGGAAGATTGTTTAAATGAAGTTTTTGGACACTATTATTTTGAAAAACTTGAAAACTATTTCAAGGAAACTTTGGGGGTAAAGAATTACTTTTAAACATTTATAAATAGCCCCAAACTTCAAAGGGTTGAGACACACACGCAATTTTCAAGCAATCAAAGTTCTTAAAGGCTCTCAAATTCCCTTGTGTTCAACTACTGAATTGCTACTGATTCAAACTCTGAAGTAAAGCTTTCAAAGTCAGAATCTTTCATATTTTGGAAGATATTTGGTGATCTATATTGAGTATGAGCTTCAAATTCTTTAATATTTGAATAACTTTGAAGTATTAGTGTGCTGAATGTTGTACTAACCTACTCTGCTGTGAGAGTATTTTCTTGTACACAAAATCTTCTTTATCTTTGTTCTTTTTCATAGACGATTCAGGGTTGTAGAATCGTTGGACCAAACGAGAGAATATCATTTGGAGAGGCGGGCTCTAGCCTAATGGAAGGAATGTTTGTAATCGGTATTGTTTCACCCACCAACGGAACTGAACTAGTGAATCCTTTGGTGGTTTGCCAAAGGTGAGGACGTAGGCTGGGTATAAGCCGAACCTCGTAAAATCTTGTGTCTCTCTTCTTCCTTAGTCTTTACTTTCCCAGCAAAGACTTACAATCTGTGTGTATGTTTTTAAATTGTTAATTCAGAGTGTTTAGTTGTTAAATAGACCGGATGATAATTTATTTTTGGGCTTGATCAGCATTAATTGCGGAAACTAAAAGGGACTACGTTGGTTGATCAACCTAAACTTATTAATCTTAAAGTTTATTTAAAAGCTAAACATAAAGTAGACTTGTGAGTTTGGAATAAACACAGGGCTTACATAAATTCAGCGTGTTTTACAATTCATTAGAGGGCTATTGAGACAAAGATTGAGTTTTTTGATTATCTTGATTGGTTGTGGTTGAATTGTTTTATATTTACTTGTTGTGGTTGTTGATATTAAACAAAGAATTAAAATTTAAATAATTTTAAAATACCAATTCACCCCCCCCCCCCTCTTGGGAAGCTATCCTAATTTCAATTGATATGAGAGCCTATTTATAGAAAATTCCTAACAAGAAGCTATACAAATATCTAAATGGCTAACATAGGAGTAGCTCCTTTTAGAGAGGGCCAATCCTCAACTCATCCACCAATCTTTTGTGAACACAACTACACCTTTTGGAAAAAGAGAATACAAATCTACCTCCAACACATGGATTGGAAAGCATGGGAAGTAGTTGTGGATGGAGACCTTGTTCCCACCAAAATAATAGATGGAAAGCATATTCCAAAAGAGAAAAAGGATATGACCGATTCAGATTATAAGATGTTTCAAATAAACTCAAGTGCTATAAATGCTTTGTATTGTGCTTTAGACACTAACGAATTCAACAGGGTCATGGCTTGTAAAACAGCTAAAGAAATATGGGACAAATTAGAACTCACATATGAAGGAACTATTGATGTTAGGGACAATAAAATAGACATGTTAACAAGAAAATATGAAGTATTCAAAATGAATTCAGATGAATCCATATCAAGTATGCACACAAGATTCACCCACATAATTAACTCCTTAAGTGCCTTAGGAAAAACTTATACCACCTACGAAATGATTAGGAAAATTTTGAGAGGCCTTCCCTCAATATGGGAACCTAAGGCTACATCAATTACTGAAGGAAGAAACCTTAAGACCACCTCCTTAGATGAACTCATAGGATCACTCCTTACCTATGAAATGGCTTTAAAAGAAAGAAATCCTGAACCGAAGCATAAGAAATCTATTGCACTAAAAGCATTAAGTCATAGCTCAAGCGAAGAAGAAAGTGAATCAAGCGACTTAGATCAAGATGAATTAGCATTCATCACTAAGAGGTTAGGAAAGTTTTATAGAAGGAATAAAAGATTTCCTAAAAAGTTCAACAAAAGAAAAACTGAAACTGTAGAATCAAGCAGAAAAGAAATTAAAAGTAAAAATGAACTTCCTATATGCTATCATTGTAAGAAACCATGACATATCAAACTAGACTGCCCTTTGCTCAAGAAAGACAAGAAGAAAAAGAAGAAAGCTATGAAGGCTACTTGGGATGATTCAAGCTCCAGCGAAACTGAAAACGAATCAAGTGGACAAGAGATGGCAAACGTATGCTTTATGGCAAATGATGAAAAGGTAAATTCCTCCTACTCTTCAATCAAATCTAGCAATGAATCTTATGATGAGTCATGTGATAGTATGCCCTCATACAAAGAATTACAAGCTGAATTATTTTCTTTACATAAAAGATTTATAAAAATTTCCAAAAGAAATATAACCTTGAAATATCAAAATAAAGAACTTTTGAAGCAACTTGAATCATTTAAAACTATTGAAGAAGAAAAAGATTCTTGTATTAAGAAGTTAGAGGAAGAAGTAAGTAAAGTAACTCAAGAATTGGGCAAAACTCATAAAGAAAACTTGAGTAAAAAGGATCAAAAAATAAAAGAACTAAAAAAATTAGTAGAAGATAAAGAACAAATTATATATAATTTTACTAAAGGGAAAGATAATTTTGAAAAAAATGATTGGACAGCTAAGACTATATGGGAATAAAGAAGGAATAGGTTACAATGGTAAACCAAACAAAAAGAATAAGAAAGTATACATGGGATATTTTGTAAAGGAAGCCAAGCATTATGCGAGCATTTCCTCACACAACAAACATGAACACACTACTTGCTATATGTGCAAGACCAAAGGTCATGTAATGTTTGATTGCCCACTAAAAAGGAAGTATGTTAAAATACAAGGAGAATGGAAAGTCAATAATGGGTCTAACAACAAAATAAAGAAATTTAAAAGGATTTGAGTTCCAAAAACTAACCAAAAGAATCCTCCATTGTAGGTATGTTTTAGGACAACATCATCAACGGACAAATGGTACTTGGACAGCGAGTGTTCAAGGCACATGACCGGCGATAAGACCAAGTTTACATCACTAAAACAAAAGGATGGAGGATATGTCACCTTCGGCGATAATGTCAAAGGTAAAATCATTGGCATTGGGATAATAGGTAAAGAACCTTCTATTACTATTGATAATGTATTATTGGTAGAAGGTTTAAAACACAATCTTTTAAGCATAAGCCAATTGAGTGACAAAGGGTTCGACATAACCTTTAAGAAAGAAAAATGCGTTATTTAGAATCCCAAAGAAAATAAAATCTTATTTATAGCTCTTAGGATAAATAATATTTATTGTATAAATCTTAAGAATCTAACAAATCAAAACATAACTTGTTTGGCAGCCATGAATGATATACGTTGGCTATAGCATAAGAAGTTAGGACATGATAGCATGGACTTATTATCCAAATTATCAAAGAAAAATCTTGTAAAAGGATTACCAAATACCAAATTCATTAAAGACAAGATATGTGATGCATGCCAAAAAGGAAAACAAGTTAAAATCATCTTTAAAAAGAAAAAGTATATATCTGCTAAAAGACCCTTAGAACTTTTACACCTAGACTTATTTGGTCCAACTAGAACCTTAAGCCTAGGAGGAAAACAATATGCTTTTGTAATAGTGGATGATTATTCAAGATTTACTTGGGTTCTATTTCTAACTAATAATGATGAAGCTTGTAACATGCTAATTTCCTTATGTAAGAAATTACAAAATGAGAAGGGGTATAATAAAACAAGTTTTAGAAGTAACCAAGGAAAAGAGTTTAAAAACAAGGAAGCTGATAAATTTTGTAATGAACAAGGAATAACTCATAATTTTTCAGCACCTAGAACTCCACAACAAAATGGAGTTGTAGAAAGAAAAAATAGAACTCTACAAGAAATGGCAAGAACTATGCTTAATGAGAATAATTTACCTAAATACTTTTGGGCTAAAGCTGTAAACACGACATGTTATATTATAAATAGGGTATCTATAAGATCAAGTATAGATAAAACACCATAAGAATTATGGAAAGGAAGAAAACCTAATATCTCTTACTTTCATGTATTTGGATACAAATGCTTCATCCTTAACACTAAAGATGATTTAGGAAAGTTTGATGCAAAATCTGATGAATGCATCTTTTTAGGCTACTCTACAAATAGCAAAGCCTATAGGGTCTATAATAGGAGAACTCTTACTATCGTTGAATCAATACACATAACATTTGATGAATCCAACTTTCATGAAAATAAAATTCAGAATGATGAAAAAGAAGATGTTCCACAAAAAGAAGAAGATCTTGAAATAAAGGAAGAAAATATTAGTGAGACTTCAAATGAAAACATTGTAGAAAGTCTAGAACTACCCAAAGAATGGAAATATTCTAAAATTCATCCAAAAGAACATATACTTGGAGAAACTTCAAAAGGTATAACCACTCGAGCCTCATTAAAAAGTATTTGCAACCATTATGCCTTTTTATCTTAAGAAGAACCCACTAATATTGATGAAGCTTTAAAAGATGATTCTTGGATTATAGTTATGCAAGAGGAACTAAATTAATTTGAAAGAAGTCAAGTATGGGAACTTATACCAAAACCCAAAGAAAAATCAATCATAGGAACTAAATGGGTGTTTAGAAATAAGAAGGATGAAAATGGAGCTGTTGTAAGAAATAAAGTTAGGCTAGTAGCTCAAGGATATAATCAAGAAGAAGGTATCGATTATGGTGAAACCTTTGCCCCCGTTGCAAGAATGGAAGCCATTAGGATGCTTTTAGCTTATGCATCCTATAAGGACTTCAAATTATATCAAATGGATGTAAAAGGTGCTTTCTTAAATGGATATATAAATGAAGAAGTATATGTAAGACAACCTCCAGGTTTTGAAAATTTAAAAAATCCAGATCATGTATTTAAGTTAACTAAAGCTTTGTATGGCTTGAAACAAGCTCCTAGAGCTTGGTATGAAAGACTAAGCAAGTTCCTAATTCAAAATAATTTCTCAAGAGGAAAGATAGATAGTATGTTGTTTATAAAAACCAAAAACAAAGACATGCTTATAGTACAAATTTATGCTGATGATATTATTTTTGGAGCAACTAATGAGGATTTATGTAATGAATTTGCTAAGTCTATGCAAGAAGAGTTTGAGATGAGTATGATGGGAGAGTTAAATTACTTTCTAGGATTACAAATCAAACAAGTAAAAAATGGAACTTTCATAAATCAAACTAAATATATTAAAGATATGTTAAAGAAGTTTGATATGGAAGAAAGTAAACCTATAGGAACTCCTATAAGCACTTCAACTAGTCTTGACAAAGATGAAAAAGGGAAACAAGTAGATACTAAACATTATCGAGGGATGATAGGAAGCTTACTTTATTTAACAACAAGTAGACCGGATATTATGTTCAGCATATGTATGTGTGCTAGGTTTCAATTAGCTCCTAAGGAATCACACCAAACAGCGGTTAAAAGAATCCTTAGATATTTATTAGGCACACTTGAACTAGGTTTATGGTATCCAAAGGAAACTGAATTTGAGATGATTAGCTATTCAGATGCAGACTTTGCTGGATGTAAAATAGATAGAAAAAGCACAAGTGGAATGTGTCATTTTTTGGGATACTCTTTAGTTTTATGATCTTCAAAGAAACAAAACTCTATAGCATTATCCACAGCAGAAGGAGAATACATAGCGGCAGGAAGTTGTTGTGCCTAAACATTGTATAAGAAACAACAACTAAAAGATTTCAAAATACAATATCAAACTATTCCCATAAAATCTAACAACACAAGTGCAATTAATATTTCAAAAAATCCGGTATCTCACTCAAGAACAAAATATATTGACATAAGACATCATTTCTTGAGAGATCATATGCAAAATGAAGATATAGTGCTAGAATTTGTGTATACAAATGACCAATTAGAGGATATATTCACAAAACCTCTATCTGAAGAAAGATTCATATTTATAAGAAGAGAATTGGGTATGTTACATAGTCGTGAAGTCAGCTAAGCTTTGTTCTGCTTGGCAGGCGACTGCCACCAAGGTGCCAGGCGACTGACAGGCTACTGGCTTTTTAGATTCTACATAGACAGGCGCCTACCACATTCTAGCAGGCGACTGCCTCACGGCGGGTAGGGTTTAAAACCCTTCTTAAGTCATTTTAACTTCCACCATGCTCCTGCTCTTTCATCTTTCTCTCTGAAATTTTTCTTTCCTACTCTTTTCTATACAAACACCTCTTCCAAATCAGCTAGAATCCAAGCCTCTAACCTTTCCTCCTCATCAAATCACGAACCTAATCTAGGGTTTCTTTGTTTTTGTATTCCATTCAAATATGCCACGAGCAAAATCAGTTGGTATCAAGGGATCTTCGTCTTCAACAAGGATCAATAATGATGAGGTGGAGAAATGGTTAGTAACTCCACATGCTAAGCAACTTTATCGGAACCAGATTGCTTCAGCCGAACCCATTTTAGGTCAAGTTCTTGATGTTACGTTCTTCAATATGAATTTGCCTAAAATTATGGAACTTTTTAAAGTGATTAGATGGGATCAGTTTATTACATATCAAGCTAAAGGATACTATCCCAATGTTGTTCGGATTTTCTATGCAAATATGGAAAGATGTGATAACGGGGTCAAAACAAATCTTCTTGGGCAAAATATTCATCTTACTCCCATATCTTTGGGAAAAATTCTTCAAGTCAAGCCAGAAGATTTTGAGGTTCACATTGTTGAAAAACAATGGATTATGTCCTAGGGTTTCACCCCTCAAGAATTTTTGCCTCTGGTCATGACTGATACTCCTATTAATTTTGGGCATCCACCTCTTTACAAACAACTCAATCTAAAAGCTCTAATCCTGCACAAACTCATTACAAACAATATCCTACCATGTTTTGGTTCTCATGATCATATTTCCTTCCTAGATTGTTTTGTAATTTGGTGTATTCTTCAAAGGAAAAAGATCTTCCAAGCCTAATTATCCAGTGGATCATTATGAAAGTTGATGCTCCTCGTATTGTTCTTCCATATGCTAGGATGTCAAATATGGTATTTGCTCACTTCAATGTTCTTACACCATCATTTAACTTCACTAGCAAAACCCATTACGATATTTTTTCTGATACTATTCTCAAATGTATGGGATATAAGAACCCTCCTCAAGGGTGGTTTCACAAGGGACATCGTCATGCATCATCTGCACCACCACCTCAGTCTTCCATACCAGCATCTTCAATTCAACTTGATCCAGAAACTCCTTCTTGGTTCGTTCCATTTTTTAATCATTATATGACCTTCAGTGATGGAATGAAATCTGGATTTGGTACTCTACAGGAGAAGGTTTCTACTATAGAAACTCATTGTTCAAGTATTGATAAGCGAATTGACAAGATTGAACAACAGTTGGCCAGCTCCTCTAAAGGCAAATCTCCAATGAATATCAGCTCTGCTACATCAAGTGATGATGAATCTGGTGAACAAGAAGAAGGAGATGATGAAAGTGGATCCATGGAAGCCTCTGATAGATGTGTTTTCATCTATGAGCAATCACTTTTATGTATTAAAGTGTTATCGGATAGTATGTTTTTTTTTTTTTGCTCTATAAGTAGTACTATGTATTGCAGCACTTCTCTATTTTTGTATTATTTCCTCTCCTTTTTTATTGATGTCCAAAGGGGGAGATATTTAAGAGAAGGGAGTGCAAAAATATGTGATTCTATGCTTGAAACTTACTTGTATGGATCATATCTTGTATGTAAAACTATGAATATGTATGGATGGATCATTTATGGATTATCTTGCATGGATCATATCATATATACCTATGAAAATGTGTCATGCTTGTTGATAGGGGGAGCCATGAGTATTAATTCTTATTATTTTTGCTCTCGATTTTTCATCATCAAAAAGGGGGAGATTGTTGGCCTAAAAAGGCTTACAATTCTTATTTTGATGATAACAAATCACGATATGTTTAATGTGGTTCAAAGTGAAAATTTTTCAAGAAAAAGGCAAAGATTAAAGGAAGTGACAAAGCTCAAAAGCATGATAA
This sequence comes from Malania oleifera, assembly GCF_029873635.1. Lineage (NCBI taxonomy): Eukaryota > Viridiplantae > Streptophyta > Magnoliopsida > Santalales > Ximeniaceae > Malania > Malania oleifera. Next base: position 76,351,403 of record NC_080419.1, on the reverse strand, counting down.
AGCTTATGGATTAAAAAGAGATCTTGAAGAGCATTAGGATTAAAGATAACTTGGTGAAAGCTCAAAGAAAATATCGAAAACTCAAAGATGATGGAAGAACAAGATTAAAGATCAAAGGATTAATTTTTTAAGGATGTTCTAAATGTAAGTACTTCAAGTTAATTTCAAGTATAAATTGATTTGTAGCTCTCAAGAAATTCAAGAATATATTTTTGAAAACTCTAAAGAATACTTTTATAATCAATGAAAAGAAAGGGTTTTGAAAAAGAAAATTTTTTGAAAAACAGAAGGGCTAGGCGACTGTCCTATTGTGGCAGGCGATTGCCAAATTAAGTAAAAGTTTTTTTTTTTTTTTTTTTTTAAAAGACAGTAGCAAGACAGGCGACTGCCTAAACATGCCAGGCGCCTGAGTGGACATACCAGGCGACTGCCTTAGTTCTGGCAGGTGACTGCCAGTGTTCTGTGTTGAGAATTTGTTATATGACAGGCGACTGCCACTCGAACGTTGGCTTAAAAACTCTCAACGGGAAGATTTTTTAAATGAAGTTTTTGGACACTATTATTTTGAAAAATTTGGAAACTATTTTAAGGAAACTTTGGGGGTAAAGAATTACTTTTAAACATCTATAAATAGCCCCAAACTTCAAAGGGTTGAGACACACAAGCAATTTTCAAGCAATCAAAGTTCTTAAAGGCTCTCAAATTCTCTTGTGTTCAACTACTGAATTGCTACTAATTCAAACTATGAAGTAAAGCTTTCAAAGTTAGAATCTTTCATATTTTGGAAGATATTTGGTGATCTATATTGAGTATGAGCTTCAAATTCTTTAATATTTGAATAACTTTGAAGTATTAGTGTGTTGAATGTTGTACTAACCTACTCTGCTATGAGAGTGTTTTCTTGTACACAAAATCTTCTTTATCTTTGTTCTTGTTTGTAGATGATTCAGGGCTATAGAATCGTTGGACCAAACGAGAGAATATCGTTTGGAGAGGCGGGCTCTAGCCTAACGGAAGGAGTGTTTGTAATCGGTATTGTTCCACCTCGTCAACGGAACTGAACTAGTGAATCCTTTGGTGGTTTTCCAAAGGCAAGGACATAAGCTGGGTATAAGCTGAACCTCATCAAATCTTGTATCGCTCTTCTTCCTTACTTTTTACTTTTTCAACAAGGACTTACAATCTGTGTGTATGTTTTTAAATTGTTAATTCTGAGTGTTTAGTTGTTAAATAGACTATAGGATAATTTGTTTTTGGGCTTGATCAGCATTGATTGCGGAAACCGAAAGGGACTACGTTGGTTGATCAACCTAAACTTATTAATCTGAAAGTTTAGTTAAAAGCTAAACATAAAAAAGACTAGTGAGTTTGGAATAAACACAGGGTTTACATAAATTCAGTGTGTTTTACAATTCATTACAAGGCTATTGAGACAAAGATTGAGTTTTTTGATTATCTTGATTGGTTGTGGTTGAATTGTTTTATATTTACTTGTTGTGGTTGTTGATATTAAACAAAGAATTAAAATTGAAATAATTTTAAAATACCAATCACCCCCCCCCCCTCTTGGGAAGCTATCCTAATTTCAGGCCCCTTATTAGTGATGGAATTGGCAACCGTGACTAGTATTTCCCTTATTTAAAAAAAAAAAAAAAATTGTTCAACATTATTAGTGACGAATTTTAATATTTGTCACTATTGGTCCCTTCCCCCCAATCTATTATTTCCCCAGTTTTCCCCTAAACTTTCCCTCCATTTTCACAGCCCCTCCTAATCCTCCTATCTCCCTATCCTCCTCTCTCCATTGCCCTTCGTCGTTGCCTCACCCATCACTAACACTCGTCGCTATTGGTTCGCTGTGGTCGTCATAGCCTAGCCCTTGCCTATCACCATTCGCTACTCCGACCGCCGTCGCTTCTACTCCTCTCCAGGTTTGCTTATTCTTCTTCTTCTTCTTTTAGGTGTTCATAGTAGGGATCTTGTCTAGCCCTAAAAATCCTAACGATCCTTCTCCCTAGATCTCTAATATCTTTCACAAAGGCGAACCCATGGTCTCTCTCTCTCTCTCTCTCTCTCTCTCCATCCCTGTGTGCGTTTATTTTATTTTTTTTCGTTCTTTTATAGGTTAATTTGGTGATTGAGGTGCTTGTTTAATTTTCAACTAGTTGCAGTCTGTTTTGATATTTTTTTATGGTTGCTGACAATTGAGTAAAATTGATGGGTTTTTGGTAGTTAATTACGGGCATTATTTTTGAAGTTATTGCATGTTTTTTAGTAATATAAATTGATTAATTTACCCATTAGTTGAGCTTTTTTTTAAAATTTAAATTTTTAGAGAAAAATACTTTGAATTAGTAGATGAAAGAGATATTTTAGGAATACTAAGGAAGAAAAAATACGTTTGAAAATTGTTTCCTCTAACACTTAATTTATAGTAGATACAATACAATAAAGCATACCTTAAGTTCTCTTATTATACAAAAACTACAGCGACAAACCAAGCCTTAAGTCCCTCTAGTGTGGTAGGCAAGGTTTAGGAAATTTGAAAAATCTTTTGCCACTGTGCTGATTGCAGATGTATGTTTTGTTATGTAGACATGTGCATTCATACAAAGAAGTATACACAAACAAACATACATCCATTAGTGCACGAACTTCATAAAATAGGATTTGTTTTATTGGAACATTAGGTGTCAACTTGTGTGTTGGTTTCTATATTTTTCATTTTGTGTTACAGTTAATTCCTATAAAATTTTCAAAATGATTAATATTATTCTCTTTGTTGTTTGCACCAAAACTCAATTTTGATCACATTATTTTAGCATATTATTGATAAAATCAAGATATTCTTCATATCATGACAAGCCACCGGCATGGGCTACTTAATGGAGGGTTTATTTTTCCAATCAATAATGTGCTTCTTAAGGGTCATTTTTTGTCAATTGTAGTTTTTGATATGTTCGTTTCCAGCAAAAGGAATATTTTCTAATTGGACCTTTTTATTGGACGAATGACCTGGAAATTATATATATGCTGCATTGTGCATCGTTTGGAGATACTGGAACTATATTGATTGTGTTGTTAGGACTTGATTTATCTTTTTTGCAATGTCATACATGCGTAGAAAGACCCTAAGTTGTGTACTACTATTGTTGGCTTAGCTAAACCTAGACAGACCCTAGGTTATGAACTGTTTGTGTAAACACTTAGGTTTCAAACATATCTCTATCACAAGCCTTCTCACAATCTATGTAACAACTTCATGCACAACCCAAGCTGCATCAAGAATGCTTGAGAAGCAACCTTCTGGACAAAACTAGAAAAGCTTAGTTGAATTGTATTTTAACTTTTTCTGGTAATATTTTCTTGATGGTTGATATTATGTTATATGAATTGAATATTAAACTACTAGAATACATGCTTGTGTTGAACGCCAACTGCATGATTGATGCAGTATATTGTGAATCGCATACTAGTAGTGGATTTAGGTTGTTACATGCTTGAAATATTTTATTTTTTGAAAATAATCATGTTTCAGGTACAGGCTTTATAAGAAAATGTCCAATTTACAAACAGCATGTTTTCGAAATTTCGTTAATTTTTTTTTTAAAAAAAAAACCATGTATAAAGATAATTATGATAAAATGAATGTTAAAATATTTTTGAAAAAATGAGTGAAAGTTAAACAAAAAGTCATTGCATTAATCCTTAAATTTGCATTTATTAACATACATGATATATCATTTGCTTTTAATTATGGATAAGCATTATCATTTGTCCACCACCATTCACATTCATTTCAGTTATTCGTTTAGGGTTGAAAATTATTATATGACGCACTCTCTATATTTTTCTCCCTGATTATACTAAGCACTAGCTCTCCATTCTACTCTCCATTTGTATACTAATCTTTTTTTATGATTCTTAATTTGTAGGCTTCGCGGCTGTGATAACATCAGTACGATGTCATGCATGCACTACAATCGTCAGATGCAATTTTTGATTATTTCTTTGTAATTTTTATTGTTATTTGAACAAATGGAATTTCTGTATTTTAATTTGAATTTGTATAATATATTTGTATTTGAATTTTAAATTTTTTGAATTTTTTTTTGTTATCTCAATAGATGTTATTTCTTTGTTTTAATTGAATTTGTATTTGAATTCAAAATTTTGGATAATTTATGAATTTTGTTGTAATTATGGTTTTAGGTTATGTATGCAAAAATGTAATTACAGATTTTTACAGGAATTGATGATTAAAAAAATTAGTATTAAATTTAAAAAAAAAATTAAAATTATTAGTGAAGGATTCAAATCCGTCCCTAATAGTAAGATATTAGTAACAAATTACAAATTCGTTACTGATAGTATAATATTAGTGAAGGATTCAAAATTGTCACTAATAGTAGAGTATTAGTGATGAATTTGAATCATTCACTAATAATGTACTATAAGTGACGATTTTTTAATTCGTCACTAATACCCTACTATTAAGGACGAATTTTAATCATTTTCTAATACTGTACTATTAGTGAGGAATTTGAAATTCGTCACTACTACTCTACTGTTAGTGATGAATTTGAATCTTTCACCAATACCCTACTATTAGTGACGAATTTGAGCAGAGTTGATGTAGAATTTAGAGTGACCGTATTAGGGTTCTAGTGATGGTTATAATCCGTCACTAATACTCATTATTAGTGATGAATTTAAAATTCGCCATTAATAGTTAGTAGTAACGGTAAATATAGCAACTAATTTAAAACTATTAGTGATGAATTTATAAGTATTAATGACAGATTTGATCCTTCACTAATACCCTAATTTTTTGTAGTGTAAGTTGTACAAAATCTCCCTAGGATCATCGTGTTAGCTTTTGATCGTCAAGTCGGGGAGAAACGGGGCTGGAAATCTAGAAAGAAGGCGAGAGGATCCATTTCTAGAGAGAGAAAATGAGATAAAAAATGATTTTTTCACTGAAAATCTGATTTTTGTGTATTTAAAGGCAGCTTGACACGTGGCTTTGTCGACGAAACAAGTGGCTTCATCGACGAAACAGGTGGCTTCGTCGACGAAGTGAATAAGGGATTTTGTTGACAAAGGAAAGGATTTCGTCGATGAACTAGTGGGTCCGAAACACCCCCTCTTGGTGTCTCTTCATCGATGAACACTGAACTTCATCCACGAATCTTTCAGGGAGTTCGTCGACAAAACCAGGGCATTCATCGACAAACCCTGTTTTGCCCCTTTAAATTTCTCCTTCCTCTCTACTATTTATTTATTATAATTTCTAGGTCATCACATTTTCGGATTAATTTAAAAGCGTAGGCCTTAGACAGACTTTAGGTTTGAAAGCACTTCATAAAAAAAATCCCTATAAACTCAAAAGTAATACCAATGTGAACAAGGGTGAATTCTAAAAACATCAGGACCTTAAATGAACTTTGAAAGGGCTTCGTGTGACCGAACATAGGGAGTTAAAAATGCCTTGATCGACCCAACTAGTAAAAAGTCAATACTTTGACTTGGCTTTGGCGATCGGTCTAAAAATGAATGTATCGTCCACAGTCAACCGAACCCTAGTCTTGACTTTTTCCAACTTCCATGGGCGATTGAATTTCATGTTCAAAATCACCATGGGCGACCGAATTGTTAAGTATGGCAAACCGAACCAATTAACCAGGCGTCCGAACTTATTAAGGTTGGGAAATCGCCTTAACTTCAACCAACCGGACTCACCCACAGGCATCCGAACCCAATACAGGCTTTTGGTTTGTTCGGACAACCGACCCTAAGGATCGGGTGACCAAATCACTCAGGCTGCCAAAAAATAACCGTGGTAATTGGGGTTAAAATTTTAATTAAATATTTTCAAAATACCTAATGTGTCCCCAACGACTATTTTTTTTAAGGTATTCTCTATATACCCCTTCTTTGTTTTGATTAGTATGGGATTTAGCAAATAGATTGACAAAAATCTTCTCAACTTTTTTATACTCCCATTTGCCCATACTTCATACATTCAAGTCAAATTTTTCATACTCTCTTTAACATTCTTTGCAAAAATCATTTAGCAAAAGAGAGTATCATTTTTGTTCTCCTCACTTGCAAATTAATTACAAGTTCGAAAGGAGATTGATTGAGCTTCATTGTGTGCTCCAAATTCTTGTTTACAAAATCCATACTCTCACATTTTCGTTATTTTAAAATCCCTTTTTAGAGTATTGTTTTAAAGTTCTTCCCATATAACTTGATTGCTACATCTTTATCCTTGGGAAAACCTTTTAGAGCTTGTGTCTTTGCAAATTCATTGCAAGACTCAAGAGCTTCTTTGGTGATTATTGAAAAATATTTTTGAAGCAAATCTCTATTGCTACCTATACTTGGTTGTAGAAATACAGTTGTGGTAGACATAATATTGTGCATTGATAAATATTTGAAATGCATTATATATTGAATCTAGGAACTCATTCATTAGCATCTTTCAAATTATCATATACCTTATTTGATTGAGAGATATATTTGACATACTCACTTAAGCATTAATTCTCTATCATACTTGAGTGTATTGATCATACTGTGCTTATTGCTGGTACATATTTTCTTAATTGAGACACATTTGAATTGCACTCAAATTTTATATTCATTGTTGTATTCTAGGCGTGGACTAAGGGGGTGTAGATCTAGTCCATAAGGATCAGTTGTGATTCAGGCGTGGCTTAAGGTGGGTTTTCTCCGCCCCTTTAAGGAGAGGTTGTAAAGCTTGGAGTCAGCCCTGTTAATTTGACCTGGGGTTTCCCTTACCTAATAAGGAAAGAGTATCGTAATCGACATCGCTCTACCTATGAAGTGAGTTTTAGTGGAATCTTTGAGCTTGCGAGTTAGAGGCGAGGACATAAGCAATATTAGCCAAACCCCGATAACATATCTTGTGTCTACTCTTAAATTCCTACACTTTAATTTCTTGCACATGTATGTTTATATGTAATTAATTATGAATGTGTGCATGATTTAAATATTGTGAATGATTGGGATAAACTGAGTTATACTTGTTTTGATTATTTGCTCAGTTAAATTCTTGTTGGGTGATTGGTATTTGTTTAAACAGACCCTAAGTTAAGTTATACTGTCTATGATTTGGATTTGACTTATGAGAAATTTTTAAATATCCAAATCACCCCCCTCTTAGAATATACCAATTCCAGCAAAATTTAAGCACGCTATCAAACCAGATAAATAATAATGTTTTTATTGATTTTTATTTTTTTTCCTTTCTTTCTATGTGTGCTTGTAACCCTAAAATGTATTATGACAAAATGCTTTCTACTAGAAAATTAAATAAATACATAACTAAATTTGAAAATTGAAACAACCAAACTTACTGAATTATTAGGATGGTGACTTGTCCTTTGAACCACTCATCAAGAACTTCTTCACCAACTGCACAGTAAACCTTCCTCCTTTTTTCTAACCCATGCAAAGGAGTTGAATTATTAATACAGCAACCCTCTCAATGTTGCAGTGAAAATTGACCGATGAAATCGGCCAACCAACCAAGTCACCGTCAAAGAAAAATTCACTACACACCACACACACAGCCTAACTTTTAAATGCAATGTTTAGTTTTAAATACTTAGAACATCCCAATATATTTTGAATTTGAATTAAAATAGATATTAGAGCATATCTCACTCCTAAAGTAACTTTATGATTGATTAGTGGAATAGAATAAGGTGGAATCAAAATTGTGACTCTATAGTTATAATTTGATATCATTTTCAAATAATTAAATATATAAATTTTTTTTTTTTCAAATTTATATGATTTTTTTTAAAAAATAATAATAAATTGCTAAGTCCTAAATTTCACCTCAGAATATTTATTATTATCTTATTTTGTACTTATTTTGCTTAAAATTGCATTGTCATTTTTAATTATATATAAACATAGGTGTATTTGTACTCTGTAGTATCTCTTTTTTACTTATTAAAGTATCATTATACAAGCTTCTATCATAAATAAATAAAAAAAGAAATTATTGCTCAAACATATTTGGTCTAACAATTTCTATTATTAGTTCATGATAAAATAGAAATCCAAGGGAAGACTTTTGTAATAATAAATTACAAGAACAAACTAAAGCAGAATATAAAGATGTAGTTAATTTTGTTTAAAAAGTCATAGATACGTCGCATGTGTGCAATGATTAGCAGATACATAGAGGAAACTTTAGTGCCTACTTTTCATTTTCCAATAAGTAGTTATATACACTTACTACATAAATTTTTATAACTAACTTATAATTATTAGTTTATTACCAGTTATAGCAATTTCTTTGGGGAGTGATAAAGACATATACAGTGATTGAGTAGGAACCCATATATATAGTATTATAAGCTTCATATTATTTTAATATAATTTTAAAAATTTTAAAATTATACTATTCAAAACACTAACTCAATATTTAATACGTTGAAATAGAATGGATTATAAATGTAATAAAGTAAAAAATTATTTTATATACACATACATATAAAATTATAAAAATGAATTCCAATCCATTCTTGATAAATTGCAATTGTGAGTCAATTTAAAAATTTTCTATATAAGGATTTGTACTAAAATATAGATGCATATGCTCTCGCCGTGTATTAATATTTTTTTTAACACTAAAATTTAGGAGGCTTGACTCGAGTGGCAATTAATATAGGGACGAGATATAAGAGAAAGGAAAAATTATGTCATCTACTTTTTAAATATGGTCATGAAGAAAAGTAAGAACCAAGCTAAAATATATGGCAAGCTAATGAAGAAATTACAAGTTGATCCTAAATGTTTTTTGACATTGATTTTCTAAAAAAATTTTGATATGTTGTAGAAAAATTCTTAATTTTCTAATTATTTGATATAAATAGAAAATAAAAAAGAAATTATTTTTATTTTTCTTTTCAAGCAAAATCATTCACGTTGTTAAAATCAGGAAGTTCCCTCGATGAAATAAAAAAAAAAAAATCAAAAAAAAAAAAATCAAAATCAAAGATCAGTTTTATGTAAAATGATGTTCATTGATTTCCTACATACTTTAATTTACTTTTGGCTTCTCAAAATAAGCAACAACTATATTTTTTTAAATGATTTTTCATAATTCTTATATATATGTACTACACATTATTTTTAAATCCAATCATGTATGTGATTTTCACTCTGCATGTTAATTATTTGTTGTCTCTTCAACAGGCCAATCTGGTCCACCGAACCCAAACAAAACAAAATACAAGGAGTCGCTCTTCTGGCACCCAAAGCTCAAAACATCATTAGCAGGAAGTAATGCTTTTTTGTCTTTAATTAACATAATAGAGCTGTTAATTAGCTGCCCCTTCCCACTAGATAGATTGCAAGGATATATGCTGAGATCAATGTCCCGTCATGCGTCGTATACTCTCATTTCTAAGATTCTAGCTTGATATATGACAGATTAATTAATTAATAATGCCCCATCCATTCATGCCTCTGGTTACTACTAGCTAGTACTGACTGTCAACTTCAGTCCTTTTTTCACTCACGCCGGCCATCCATCAGCCCCTACGTGGCCACAATTTATCCAAAGTCGTCATCGCGTACATCTGCTAGGTTTGCTGCCTTTTTTGAGAAAGAAGTGTGGCCAGTATTTCTTCTCTTTTCTTCTTCCTTCTTCTTCCTGCTCCCTGCTTCCTGATGGGTGAATAGTACTGTATTGTCTGTGGCAGGCGGACGGGTACCATGACACACTTGAATTACCACCTTAAGTGGCCGACCAAAGAGGGTATGGCGCAGTGAGAGGTTCGTGATTTTTGGCTGTCCTTTTTGACAGCCTGTGTGGGCTGGTTGAGGCTGAAGTCAAGCAACTCTGTGCATGGTTTTTTTCTTCAATAGTCTCTATCGTGTCAACAAAGGCGTGACCAAGTCACTGTCGAGATAGTGAAGTTGCTTTGATGCAGGAGTCTGCAAAATGTAGGGGAATTGGAAATGTTGAAAATGTTGGTTCTTGATTTATTTTGTTGCTGCCATTTTAGAAATTGTCTCATTTAGATCCATCCATCGCTTGACCCATGCAAAAAGAAAAATTATATTTAACTGGGTTAGTGATAACGCACTTAGTCAAACATGATGGTCCATCTTGTTTTTTTTTTTTTTTTTTTTTTTTCTTGCAATACAACCGACTGCGAAGCCTTTAGCAAGGTAGAGATTGTCGCGTTATACGGGTGGTCAGCCGACACAATACCACAAGTTCAACCATCGCTGCACCCTAACACTTTTGCATATAATTATGAAGTAATATAGCTATATGATTTTTATTATAATACTCACTACAAGAAAAAAAAACAAGTAAACTTTAATGATGAAAGTATTAATCCAAAATTGATGCTAGTGTGATAAATCTTAAAATGGTTACTACCGACAAATATATTAGTGATCAAAATAAAAAAGGAGTCACTAATAATATATTATTAGTGATGGATTTGTATCCATCACTAACGTTGCCATGTCTTGGAGTTGAATCTCCAAACTATTTTGACTCAATAGAAAGGCGAGTTTAAATGAATGTAAAATGGATGAGGTGAAAAAATATGAATCAACAAAGTCATCGCAGACCCATTACTTACCTAGGTGTAATTAGATCACCAAATCAATTACTACTAGTTGATTAGTCCTCCATCTTTACCTATGTTCAAGGAAATAGATGGTAACTTATTAAATAATCTAATTGCACATATGCAAATATTATGTTAGTGGCAAGTTCATTGATTTGTTTTTAAATCATTTCTCACCGGTATACAATTTATATTGAATCGAGCTCGACATTCTGGTTGAAGTTGTTCAAGATTAAATAATTGAGTAAAGGATAAGCCAGCTCCAGTTACCTAGAATTTAACTGACCAAGAGTTGACGATTCTTTATTATAGTAATTGTTTGAATAGGAGTCATTGTTTGTACAACATATGTTTCTTAGTTTACTTGGTGAGCTAAAGGTTTATGGAGGTTCATTAATCTTTTTCTTATACATGCCTCTATATTTGGGTTGAGTCCTTTTTAGGTTAGCTTGGAATGCGGTAACTTCTATGAATGAGCCTTTGACAGGAGTAAGTGTCCTAACAAGCACATGAACAATTCCGCTTACGATGTATCTTATTTGTTTGAAGCTTGTAATGGTTATAAAATGCTTGACACTTGTATGATCTTGAAAAGCAGTTTAATGCTTAATTTAGCAGTATATTTTATTTTATTTCATTGTCCACATATACAATTTACCACTTTATTTTTCTTCTCTTCACATTAAAATGACAGCAAAATAATAAAATTGGAAATTAGAGCCCCTTTCAACATTTCAGGAAATTGGGGGCTTTTACAACATTTCAGGAACATACTGTGGTTGTTTTTGCTGTTTGTAGACTCCATCCAATTAGCAACGCCCACTTCTTCTTCTTCCTTCATTCTTCCATTTTTTATTTAATTTTGGGTGGTCTGGGTTGTTCGTAGATTACTCCCAGCCGACTCCCAGCAACCAACCCCTTCTTGCTCCTTTAATCTATCATTTTTTTTTTTTTCCAATTTGTGTTTTCAATTTCAGGAACAACACCACTGAACCCCTTCTTGCATCTTCCTTTCATTTTTGGGTTTCAATTTGGTATTTGGATTCAAAGACAGTAGGATACTGCTCTCAAGTTTGCCGATTTCTTCACAAATTGCAATAGCAACAATAGCAGATTGCTCTTGGGTGCTGCAAATTTCTCGTAGTAGGAGTCCCACAACAGTTGCCCGAAGCCTTCTCCTGGTTCACATCAGCTATCCCTTCTACACATGTAGCAGCACAATAGAACAAAATTACACTTTCTTTTGGTTCGCAACAAATTGTTGGCCTAGTAAGACTTAATCTCGTTTTGATGATAACAAATCAAGGTTACTTAATGTGTCTTTGTGAGTATAAGTTTCAATACTTAAGTGATCTTATGGTTTCAAGTGGATATACTTGAAGAATTTGAATGGAAAATCACACTTGAGGCTATGAGACATGATGTAACGACTTGCCTAATTTACCAAATTTTTTTTTCCATAATAATATCCAATATAATAATCCTGACAAATCATAATCAACTTGGTTTCATGAGTACCAGTGATATACCTGAAAGACAACACGGATATCTAAGCAGTAGGAAATGTAAAATCATATATATATATATATATATATATCAAATTGTTTAACTAACACAATACCAGAGTTTTACTATAACTTTCATATACATACACATATCCCAAAATATCCAAAAGTGACTTAGGGTCACCACCCAAAAATTTAACAGACCCTAGCAAAATACTTACCTTTCAGAGAAGGTAGAATAGCTGAACTCTAACGCTGCGGAGCTTTATCCGCTCTTCTATCTAGGGCTCATGAAATATTTATATAACTGGGGTAAGACACCTCTTAGTAAAGGAAGTAAACTAATATCAATGTGTGACAACATGAGTATTTTCGTGTTATACATATGACAGTACAAAAATCATACTTGATAAAACTATATGTATCATATATGGGAAAAACATATTTTATCATATCATGGTATAACATACTGAATTTCTATATATATAAATCATCTCATATAATTGTACATGTAAAACATCCTAGATGGATAGTTGGCTAGTGTCATGTCTTACCCCCACATGATTGGGTTGTGTGGCCCGAAGGCGGGACCTAGCAATGGTTGGCCAACCATGCTAGATCAACATAAGTCTATAAGTACGATGGGTCTGCCCCTCCTGGTTCAGACAATAGAGGGACGTTTGCACTACAATAAACCACATCGATTGCCCATCTCTCACTACCCCTTACGGCAAGCGATAACACTAACATATACATGATCATGATCATATAGCTATGGTATCGTGCTTTGTGAAAGCCTAAACCAAGCCAATCAAGTTCTGATAACATATAATATATTTTCAAATAATGATGCATGACTATTTCATAATAATATCTGTCATGTTATTATTTTCATAAAACCTTACATAACATATCATATAAACTTTACAACCCTTATGCCGACATAACATATTAAACTTGGAACAAATATTTCAAAGTCAAAAAAGTTCATATTCCAAGATTAATTGAGTAAAGAAGAGAGAATTTAAAAATATGTTTGAAATGCAAAAATGTCAGTTGACAGACGACTGTCTGTTTATGGATTGCTGACTGGCCAATTTAGTATAGCATAACAGAAGACAGAAGCTTGACAGATGACTGTCAAGGTTCTGAAAGATGACTGGCAGTGCCAAGTGAGTCTGTGAGTGTTCTACCAGACAATTGTCCACCCTCTGTGTATATTGAAAAATTTCAATTGTTCATGAACAGACGACTGTCACCATATGGACAGACGACTGCCACCCTACTGAGTTGTATTATAACTACATTATTCTGGTGATAGACGACTTTCAATCAAGGGATAGATGAATGGCACCTCTTTGCCTATGTTTTTATAGTTATAACATATGGACAGATGACTACCAGGACTTCACAGTTGTCTGGCTCGCAGCATTTTTCAATTTTCCAACAGATATAATTTTTGAAATTCAAATTATTGGATCATTGTTTTAAAACACTAAGAGAGATCAAGAAATCAAATTTTGCAAATATACTCTCTCAAGTGTTCTGAAATTCTGAAAGCTCTTCAAAGCTCACATCATTCACAAAAATCAACTGAAGTCTTGCTGATCTTCTCACCAATTTAGTGCTTCAATTTCTAATTCTTTCATCTATTGAAAGAACTCTGCAATGATACAATTCTGGAGCTTCAATTCTGAATTTACAAGTATATTAGTTGTGCTGTAATTGTTGTACTAACCAGCTCTTTGAGGAGCAAGTTCTTTGTACACATCTATTTGATTTTTATCTTGTAGATTGATGACTCCAAGATCTGTTTGGATCATTGACTAAGAAAGGGGATATTTCTTAGAGAGGCGGGCTCTAGCCTATTAAGGAGTGACCAAGTGAGGGTACATCGTTTGGAGAGGCGGGCTCTAGCTTAGTTAAGAAGTGACCGAACGAGGGGATATCGTTTGGAGAAGGCAGGCTCTAGCATTGACCAAGGAGTGTTGTAAAGGTATTGTTCCGCCCATTCTAGGAACAGGTTTAGTAATCCTTTGGTGGTTTGCCAAAGGCGAGGACGTAGGTTGGGTATAAGTCGAACCACGTAAAAATTCCAATCTCACTCTCTCTTTCCCTTACTGTTTATTTTCAGCACATATTTATTTTGGACATCCTCCACCATATAAACAGCTCAATCTTCAAGCACAAATTTTGCATAAGATCATTGCGTACAATATAATTCCGAGGTCTGGACCCTTTGATCATGTGTCGTTCTTTGGTTATTTCATAATGTGGTACTTACTAAAAGGGAAGAAATTAGATTTATCTAGCATTATACTGAAATGGATGGTTATGAAGCTTGAATCTCCTAGAATTGGGCTTCCGTATGGCAGCATTCTTTCCTTGATCTGTGCTCATTTTCAAGTCCTCTCTCCATCTTCAAAAATAGTAAAGCGAACTCATTACCATGTTTTCTCAGCTACTACACTGAAATGAATGGGTTACAAAAAGTATACCAAGGGTTGGATGTTTTAGCGCAATAGACTGACAAGACCTACACAAGAAGAAAGGATTCCAGTTCCTGAAGAAGTTGATATTCAACCTTAGTTTGTTCCCTTTTATCAGAATTATACCAGTTTCAGTTCTGAGATGAGAGAAAATTTTGCTTCTCTTCAGGATAAAATCGCAAACATTGATGAAAAATACACTTCACTAGACCAACGCATTGCCAAAATAGAACACCATGTCACAAAAAATAAAGAGAACAATGAAAATGATGATGAAGAAGAAGCTGCAAGTGACACATGTTTGATGATATACTCAAAATGACATTTGAACTTGATCATCATATTTTTTTTTTTCTCTTTTTGATTGATGTCAAAAGGGGGAGAAGTGTTTAGCAAAAATTGAGTTACAAAAATTGAGCTTGAACATAATATATATATCAAAAGGATGAGAAGTATTTGAACTTGAATGTTGTTAAAATGATGCTTATTGAAAGGGGGAGTCTTATTTAAGGCTCACCCCAATTTTATTTTTGCCACTTGTTTGTCATCATCAAAAAAGGGGAGATTGTTGGCCTTACAAGGCTTAATATCCTATTTTGATGCTAACAAACAAGTAGAACTTAACATATTTGGTTAAGTGTTGTTATTTTCAGGACTAAATGAAGAATGCAAGGATAAAGAGTTCATGAGAGCTTGTACTTTAGAAAAGGATAATTATATCAAGCTTGAGGCATGGATTCAAGAATAAAAAGCCAAAAATCAACATGGAAAGCTCAAATTTCAAATGCTATATCTTGAAAGCTCATAATGATCAAGGAACATGAAAGCCTTATATAAATGCAAGTGATCCAAATTGAAAGCTCAGAGAAGACTGGAAGATCAGAAGTTCAACAAAGAAGATTAAGAGACCTTAAAGCCAAGAAAATGTCAAAACAACTTAGGTTCAAGTCTTTGTAAGTACTTATAAGTTTATTCGAATATGAAGTTTTCATTTTAAAGCTCTTTAGGCAAAATGACTTAGAGACCTTAATATTAAACTTGGAACAAATATTTCAAAGTCAAACAAGTTTATATTCCAAGATTAATTGAGCAAAGAAGAGAAAATTTAAAATATGTTTGAAATACAAAAATGTCAATTGACAGACAATTTTCTATTTATGGACAGCCGACTGGCCAATTTAGTATAGCTTAATTGAAGACAAAAGCCTGACAAACAACTATCAAGGTTTTAGTAGACGACTTCCAGTGCCAAGTGAGAAGTTTGTGAGTGTTCTACTGGACGACTGTCCACCCTCTGTGCATATTGAAAAATTTGAATTATTCATGGATAGATGACTGTCACCATATTGACAGACGGCCGCCACCCTACTGAGTTGTATTATGACTACATTATTCTAATGACAGATGACTACCAATTAAGGGATAGATGACTACCACCTCTCTTCCTGTGTTTTTATAGTTATAACATATGGAAAGACGATTGCCAGGACTTCACAGTCGTCTGGCTCGTGGCATTTTTCAATTTTCCAACGGATATAATTTTTGAAATTCAAATTATTGGAAGCTTAAATAATTTTATTATTTGGAAACAACTCTAAGTATTCTTGGGGAACAAGCAAGGAGTTTTCTACCTCTATAAATACCCTCAAGTATCATTTTTTTTAAAACACTAAGAGAGATCAAGAAATCAAATTTTGCAAATATACTCTCTCAAGTCTTTTGAAATTCTGAAAGTTCTTCAAAGCTCGCATCATTCAAGAAATCAACTGAAGTCTTGCTGATCTTCTCACCAATCTAGTGCTTCAATTTCTAATTCTTTCATCTATTGAAAGAACTTTACGGTGATACAATTCTGGATCTTCAATTCTGAATTTCATATTCTGAATTTACTTTGAAGTATATTAGTTGCGCTATAATTGTTGTACTAACCAGCTCTTTGAGGAGCAAGTTCTTTATACACATTTATTTGATTTTTATGTTCTAGACTGACGAATCCAAGGACTGTTTGGATCTTTGACTAAGTAAGGGGACATTGCTTAGAGAGGCAGCGTCTAGCCTAGTTAAGGAGTAACCAGACGAGAGGATATCATTTAGAGAAGGCGGGATCTAGCCTTAACCAAGGAGTGTTGTAAAGGTATTGTTCCACCCATTAAAGGGACATGTTTAGTAATCCTTTGGTGGTTTGCCAAAGGTGAGGACGTAGGCTGGGTATAAGCTGAACCTCGTAAAAATTTCGGTCTCACTCTTTTTTCCCCTTACTCTTTATTTTTAGTACATATTTAAATTGTGTGGATGGTTTAAATTGAAAATCATATATACTACGTAAATTGGAAATCAAACAAACTTAAAGTTCAATTTTGATTTGGGTTGCGGAAACCAAACAGGGAGTACATTGGTTAAACCATTCTTCGCAGAAACCATACGGGAGTACGTTACTTGGTTAAACACCCAAAGATAAATTAACTGAAAGTTTATTTGAATTCTAAATATTTGGAAATAGTGATTGAATTGTATATTAAACATCATATTGAAGATGCAAGTTCATGATAGGGGTGCAAATTGATATCAGCAAGTATAAAACTATCATTCACAACAGGGCTTGGTTCAAATTCTTACATTATTCAAAGTGTTGTATATCTCATTCTTGGTTTGGCTGTTTTTACTTTCAAATTGTGGTTGATTGGTTTGGATAGTGTGGTTGAAGATTGAATGTTTATTTAGTTGATTGTTTAAAAGAATCTCAGTTATTGTGTACTTGATAAATTAAACAAACAAGTTAAAGAATTGGTTAAAGAATTAAAAAAGGTTAAGAATTCTCAAAAGGAATTAAAAGAAAGTTATAAATTCCAAATCACCCCCCCCCTTGGGAAGCTATTCCTAATTTCAACCTATACACGAACAGTAAAAATCCAAAGCCATTCGAACTTGAGCCTCTCACGTGTTGTGATTCATAAGAAAAGAGGCAAAACAGGCTTACTACCCTAAAGGGTATTGTTTGTGACTTTTTGGTCCTCTAAGCCAAGATTTCAAAGCCATGTTTAAATCATTGAAAATCTTAGGGTGCTTGGCTAAGAACTTGAAGTATGAAAATAAGATAAAGGCATAAGATGGAAATGAGTAGAACAAATAACTAAGGGGGAGCATTTCTCTTTGTAATTTCATGGCTATATAAATTAAATGCTCTCATGATCTTACTTTGTTTATGCTTGCATGCCTATATGAGATCAGTACTGTAACTCACTATTCATATTTCGCTGAATGGTAAATTTTATCTTATGGATAGTTAATCTTGTTTAAATGCTTTTGACCACTGGATTGCATGCTTGAACTGGAACGCCAACTACATGGCTGATGCAGTATTCTGAAATGCATGCTGGTAGTTGATAGTAGGAGTGCATGTTGATTGAACTGAATGCCACTTGCATGGATAATGCTGTGACTTATGAGTTGCATGCTGTAGAGATCTACTAGGTAATTTGGTGCATGCTTTTGTGACCAGCAGGATGGAAAAAATGATCCATTTTCAAATGGCATGCTGCCCAATTTTAGCTTCTAAACTTCATGAAAGGACCTAAATGGTCAATCAAGTTTTTAAATTGAATTTCACATACCTTAATTATAGTCCATGACATAGGGGAAGTGTGTTAAATTTCACAGACACTCATTATATCATTTAAGTGGTCTTATAAAGCCCCAGCTGCATAGTTATTCACAATTAATTGAATATAGTCATGATTGGCTATCATACGCCTCTTGAATGCAATATGCAGTAAATGTGCCACTACAAGAAATAAGGTTATTAGTGACGGGTTTAAATCATTACTAATAATAAAAAAATCGTCACTAATAGTATTAGTCATGGTTCGATTAGTATTAGTGATGATTATAAATTTGTCACCATATCAGCGGCGACAAATACTTATTAGTTATGAATAGTACAAACCGTCACTAATATTCTAAGACCGTCACTATAAATTAGACATATTCTAGGCTCCAATTCGTCACTAAAGCCCAAGTATTAGTGACATTTTTAATAATCGTCACTAATATGACACTATTGGTGACGGTCAATAAACTATCCCCATTGTTACTCTTTTAATGACGGTTATTAAAACCATCACTAATAATATACTATTAGTAATGGTTATAAAATTGTTAATAATATTTGGCCTTTACTAACAAATTTGAGCTCAAAGAATGTTGATTTCATAGTGATGGTTTTAGACTTTTAGTGATGGTTTATAAACCCTCACTAAAGGTTCATCCTACTATTATTAGTAAAGGTTTGGCAAATCGTGACTAATACTTTGAAATAAATAATTTTGTTTGAAAATTTCTTTAAGAACCTCTAATTACATTTTAGTATACATACAATTAAACTAGAATTACTAAAACATTCATAAATTGTTCAAAATTCAATGACAAATTATTAAAAAATTCAAATACGTTTATAGAAATACAAATTGAAATTAAAAGAAAAAAAATAATTTTGTGCAGATAACAAAGAATAGAGGAAAAGTCAAAATTAAAGTGCACAAATTCGACCCGACCGTCGAGCCTATCATCATTGTAGTGGTGTGACAACCGCAAACCCTACAAAATAATAATTGTACAAGAAATTAGTATACAATGTTTGAACATATATATACTATAATTAAATATGATTTGATAGAAAAATGATTGGACATTCAGACATAGTGTAAAAAAATGATACAATTGTAAATAGCTAAATTTGATCAGTTGAAATTCACCCCACTCGGTTTGGACCTCGTATAACCGAATTGTAAGCTAAGTGCTTTAGAATGAACTAAGTTTACTAAGTTTGTTTGTATTCTAACTTAGATCCTAAGTAGAAAAAAAGCTCCCGATGAAAATTTTTTAAGCACTGTCAACTACAGCATGTCCATCTCAATGTGATGGACGTGTCAGGAATGACTACATTCATTTTGGACCTCGTATATCTAAATTGGACACCTGGGTGCAAAACCGTGAACTAAGGTTAATATGTTTGTATTCTAACTTTATTTTCAAATGGGGAAAAAGTTCTTAGGAAGGAGTTTTTGGGCACTGTTACATTCAGCACCTCCAAATCAATGTGACAAACGTGTCGCGATTGACCACACTCGATTTAGACCTTGTATGCCTGACTTGGATACCTGAGTGCTTAAAATGAACTAAATTTACTAAGTTTGTTTGTATTCTAAGTTTGCTTTTAAGTGGGAAAAAAGCTCTATGGGAGGCGTTTTTGGGCATTGTAAGATCCAGCATATCTAGTTTGATGTGATGGACATATTGGGACTAACCGAACTTAGTTTGGATCTTGTATGCCCAAATTGGACACTTGGATGGTTAAATTCAACTAATTGTACTAAGTTTGCATCTAAGCGCATATTTTCATGGAGTTTTTTGGCACCGTCAGATCCGACACATCCAAGTCAATGTGACGGACTTGTCGGGACTGACCACACTCGGTTTGGACCTCGTATGCCTAACTTGGACACCTGAGTGCTTAAAATGAACTAAGTTTGCTGAGTTTGTTTGTATTCTAATTTTGCTTCTAAGTGTGGAAAAAGCTCTTAGGGGAGGAGTTTTTGGTCACCGCAATATTTGGCATGTCCAGTTCAATCTTATGGTTGTATTGGAATTGACCGAACTCAGTTTAGACCTCGTATGCCCGAATTGGAAACTTGGGTGGTTCAATTCAACTAAGTGTACTAAGTTCGCCATTAAGCATGTAATTTTCAATTGGCATGATATTTTTAGGCATCGTTAGATCCAGTATGTCCAAGTAAATCTCACAGACATGTCGGGACTGATAATGCTTGATTTGGACCTCGTATGCCCAACCTGAACACATTAGTGCTTAAAATGAACTAAGTTTACTAAATTTGTTTGTATTCTAACTTTGCTTCTAAGTGGGGAAAAAGCTCTTGGGGAGGAGTTTTTGGGCATCGTTAGATTGAGTATGTCCTATTCGATGTGATGGACATGTCTGAGCTGACCGAATTCATTTTGGACTTCAGATGCTCAAATTGGACACTTGGGTGGTTAAATTCGACTAAGTGTACTAAGTTTGTTTGTATTCCAACCTTGCTTCTAAGTGGGGAAAAGCTCTTAAGGAGGAGGTTTTCGGCACCATAAAATCGTGCATGTCTATTTTGATGTGACAGACATGTCAGGACTGACCGAACTTAGTTTGGACCTCGTATGCCCAAATTGGACACTTTGGTGGTTAAATTCAACTATGTGTACTAAGTTCACATCCAAGTGCATAATTTTCAATTGGCATGGAGTTTTTGGGCACCGTCAGATCTAACATGTCCAAGTCAATGTCACAGACATGTCAGGACTGATGATGCTCGGTTTGGACCTCGTATGGCCTACTTGGACACTTGAGTGCTTAAAATGAATTAAGTTTACTAATTTTGTTTGTATTCTAACTTTGCTTCTAAGCGGGGAAACAACTCTTAGAGGGGAGTTTTTTGGCACTATAAGATTTTACACACCCAGTTCGATGTGAGAGACGTGTCGGGACTGACCGAACTCGATTTGGACCTTGTATGCCCGAATTAGACGTACTAAGTGTACTAAGTTCGCCTCTAAGCGCATAACTTTCAATTGACATGGAATATTTTGGCACTGTCAGATCCGTCACGTCCAATTCGATGTGATGGACATATTGGTACTGACTAAACTCTATTTGAACCTTGTATGCTTGAAATGGACACGATGGTTGGTTTGTGACAAAAACATGCATATTCCATGTTCTGAGCACCTTAAACCCTAATTTTGACTTGTCTTATAGGTAAAATAGTACAAACATGGGAACCATTGGCTCATTTCATGCAGGTTTATTACTCATGAGTCATTTTACTTACAAGTATTTTTTTATACACAATTTAATGTTTTTGTTTTTGGTAAAATGAAAATCTTGAGAATAAATCACATAATCATATTTAATGCTATGTTTAAATTAAAAATAAAAATATTGTTATGTGAATTCCTACAGAAATTGGATCTATTAATTCATTGCATACACAATACATATAATAAAATATGAAAATATAACAGCATAATTACATTGTGTAATTTAGAACAACACAATTTTAAAATTCCCCACACAAATTTTCCTATCGCATACACCTAAGAATCTGCCTCAAATCTAATTTATTTTTTCTTATTTTGATAATAAAAATAAAAACACTACCAAAAAAATGAGTGCAAGTCCTAATAGTTTTATTCAACCAATAACACATTAGAGAGACTTCTCTAACAAGAAAATATAGACACACAAACACATACACAACTAAGAAGCCCGATCAAGAAACTAAGGATGCCAACTAATATTAACACTAAGATTGAGTATACCTTCTAATGAGAGGAGGAGCCACCGCATCATCTAGACGAGATTGGTGCTTCTTTACTTCCATTTGTGCTCTCCAGTTCTTCATGGCTCCCATTTTCGCTTTCTAGCCAGCCATATCCTCTTTCATCTACTGATTCTTCACTAAACAAGTGGATATCTATTCTTTCAGTTGATGGTTCTTCATTTCCATCGTCTGCATTTGGAGAACCATCACCTCCCTTTAAGACTTGGCTTCCCTACGCACTTGGCCAAGATCAGCACAATACGCCGTGGTTAAAGAAGATGATGATGTTGGGGTGATGTATCCATTGCCAAGACCATTCAACAGCCTCTCGTGCATTCCCCAAGCACCTAACTGCAGATCTCGTCATTCGTTGAACCCCCTTTGCAACCGGTGCATTCCTCAGCTTGACCATTCTCGCCTATTTTCATTCATGAAAAAGTAGAAAATGAGGAAATAAGAATACAACTTTGACATTTTGAATAAAATGATGAACCAAATAATATATATGACTTACATATTTCCTCTCCACATCCTGGAACCACTCCCCTAATAGCCTCTGATGTGTTGTTTGATAAGGATCTGACCTCGGCTCCAGCTCGCTAATCTCAGGCTCACGCTACATTATCATGTAAAATATCATTAATATTAATTCGGAGGTGTAAACATAAATAACACTAGTTAGGTAATGCTCAGATAGTTTTATAGCAATAACCTTTTGATGATTGACGAATAGCTTCGACCCACTATAACGCGCCATATCTAGTTTGCTGCGGTTATCGACATTTTTCTTATAGATAGCCTACGCAAAAGATGTAATGACTTTTCATTAATTAATGCCATTAATACAACAAAGTAGTTAAAATAACACGAACACATCACCTGATAGGCTGGGTCGCGAAAATGACGACACACCACCAACCAATCCTCTACAGAGATCATATCGAATGGGTGTGCTTCAGCCTGTTCTCCCATCTTCCTAAAATGCTAGCGCATTTCAGTGCAAAAGCTTATGAATGAATGCACAACTGAGTGTTCACTACCTTTTTGACATGGTCAATGGTGAAAATGTCCATACTAAACTTTGACTGCATATAAAATACATATATGATGTTAGACAGTTAATTGTGTAGTGTATTAAAAGTAAAAGAAATGGTTTAGAGTTACTTACCAAGATGCGCTCGTAGAGAACCAAGCGCTAAGCCTCTGTCACCTGTGGCCACGTGAATTAGGTTACTGAAGCATATTTTCGGCATATAATGTTAAGCTCCCGCGTCCAGCTCGTGCACAAATCGTCCAGTAGGGTCATGTAGCCTAGAGGAATCGATCTGGATCTGCTGCCTAGTCCTCTCCAAGTTTTTTTTTTCAAGGCTGTGCTCTTTGCTGCACCACAACCTGACCTTGTTGTCTATGTCCCCGAGGTCAATGCTGAAAAAAGAGTTAAAAAACAATATTGCTTTCATGCACATAAACAACCATCAATTTATTATTCTAAATCAAATACTCGTAACCTTACCAATGCTGCTCATTATAGTGGACAACTCACCCTTGGTTTGATGCCAAGCTGATGGATCAACCTCCTCGGGCAGGGGTCCTGAGGGCTCCGATAGTGCCACATCAGAACTGATGTCCTCCATCAATCTCGAGGACATCGTATCATCCTCAGGGGATGATGTAGTGGAGAGCATGGAGAGAACTAGGCAACGATGACCTCCTGGTGCAGTGTTTGGAAAATAATACAGAAGCAAATATAAGAAGATTGGATATTAAATGGGTGTATAGTAAATATATATTTAAGTTATTTACACATGTCAGATACATGATGACAACATAACATGTTTACCCCCTATACATCCTTAATATCAGTATCATCCTCACTTTCTAGCATGTCTTCCTCCTCACTGCAGTACTTGACCATAGTTTGTTCAATCAGGTGTAATCCCAAGAGGGGGGGGTGAATTGGGTATTTAAAAATTCTTTGCCACTTATGTACCACTTAAACCCTTCTTATATATTTACTAATGAATTCTTGTTACTCAATTACTTATGTGTAATGCTATCTAACCTGTACATGCAATATAAATAATTTAAATGCAATGCTGAAAGTAAAGAGTAAAAGGGAAGAGAGAAGACAAACACAATTTTTACGAGGTTCAGCCGAATTGGCCTACGTCCTCGCCTTGAGCAACCACTCAATGATTTCACTAAATCACTACTCCTTAAATTGGGACGGAGCTTCCCTTACAATCCACTGCTTACAAGAAGCGCAACTCCCTTCTACTCCGCTACTTACAAGAGATACAGCTCTCTCCTCAAACCTCGATTCACACACCAAACCGTGTATACAATAAAAATCTGAAGCACCCAAAAATTGCTTCCAACAAAAAGCTTATGAGTACAATTCAAATTTCTAATGCATTAACATATGATATAAACTTGAAGCTCAAAATGTATGAAAATGATACAATCGTTTTATGTATGATATGCCTCAACACACAAAACCTTCTTTATCAAAAACTCCCAAGTAAAGAAATATTTAAAATGCTTTGGAGTATATTAGGGTTCTAGTTCACTTTATAAAGATGCACAAATATGTCTAATGTGAACTTGTTAAAAGCTTTATCTTGAATGTTTTATCAATCTATATCAAAAAGCTTTTTATCAAATATTTAATCACAACCCAATCTTTGTAATATGTAAATATATACGATATGTACTTCAAAGATCAAAATACTGAGTATAAGATTTTCCAAACAAAATATCATTCAATAAGATAAATATTTATGAATACCAAGGATATGTATCCAAGTGTTTTAATATATCTAAAATATGAATCTTTTAACTTAATACACACTTGAATCAAACCATTCAATCAATCACACAGCCTTAATCAAGTAATGATCTTGTTTAAAAAATAAATATGCATATGTATACGCACATCCTAGATCAACCTTTTAATACTTAATAAAAAATAAAATTTTCAATAATAATCTCTATGAACACTATATATACTCTAGAATCAAAAACCAATCAACCAAAAGCTAAACAACTTTGTCAAGTATTGATATTTTCAAAAACAATTTTTATATGTATGTGCACACTCAAGATCAAACTTTTCTAATGATGTTCAATAACAAGTAATGAGATGAGAAGTTCTTGAAAATAATAACTTGAATGATCAAACCTCAATACTAGAATGAAAATCCAGATAAGTAAACAAGTTCCCTTCAAGATTCTGAGTTGATGTGCCCAAGTTTGATGATTAGAAATTGAAGTCTAGGCAATCGTATAGAAATAGGGGCAAGTTTTCCAATATTCTTTCAACAAGATGTGTTCTTCTCTTTCTTGTGTATCTTAGCTTCTTTCTAGGGTTTATATATTCAGTATATATAGTATCTTACCCTTAGGATTGATCTCAACCATTGGATCAAAGAAATAGCTTGCGTGTTCATTTAATAAAAATCAAAATTTTAAGTTTCTCGTAGGTTCAAGCGCCTAAGGGTGAATGCCCAAGCGACCAAATTCTTTGACCCTTTGAAAACTTAACTTGGAATGCAAGGTCATGTGCCTAAAGAGAGGGTCAGGCTCCTAAAGTGGTTCAGGCGCCTGAGGTCACAAGGTCAGGCAACCAAAGTGCCTCAGCCAACTTGCTGTGTTTCCCATTAATTCTTCAGGCTACCGAACTTAATCTTCAGGGTCCTAAAGAAATTGTTCATCCGACTAAGGTAGTGTTCAAGCTACCGAAGTCCCCTTTTTCTCAATTTTTCTTTTCCAATTTAAAAATATGCTTTGCTCCTTTTCTTAGGTTTTTTATAAAAAATATTTTCCAGGATTTTAGAAGTATTTCTAAGTCCATGAAAGTCCCCTAATGATATACATGAAATGCATGAATCCTGAAATCATTCTAAGTAATGTTGAGCCTCAAATTAAATCATATGAAAATGTAAGTACATGAGTTCTAAATACCCATTCTCAAGATGTTCTTGAACTTTCCCGCTTGCATCTTGATTCTCGTACTCTTTGAGTTCCATGTATCTTGCCAAGATATGTTAGCTTTACTTTATGGCTTCCATGACTCGTTATCCTTCCGTGTATGCTTAATATAGTTCTTATTCATAAACTTAATGTACAGATCAAATACTAAGTGATTTATCATTATCAAAATCGGATTAGACTCGTAGAGTCAACAATCTCCCCCTTTTTGATGATGACAAATGCACTAGTAAAAATATATGTAACAGGTTATGCCAAATAACAAACAAGGCTCCCCCTCAATTAATGCATCAAATATTCAATGAATAACAATATGCTTATGATGTTTCAACAATTTTTTTTATTATACTTTTCCCCCTTTTTGCACAATTAGTTTTACCAACAGTTTTTGCTTCCATCCTATTATTTTTGCTCCCAATTCTCTCCCCCTTTTGACATCAACAAAAAAAAAGAAAGGTGTAAACTAATAGAACATGAGTATACGTATCCTTATGTTCTTCTCCCATTAGAAACCTTAAGGTTTTAAACGTGTTCAATCATTAGAGAAAATATCCTTTTCACGCTTTTTGACATCAACAATCCCCCTTGCTAATGCATTTCAAAGGTTACATAAGGATATAAAATGTTGAATTAAATGTTATGTCGGATTTTTTATACCAATTTTTTATTAATGCAAAACCAAGTGATTATATCGTAAGCGATGTTGCTTCCCCTGAATTATATCATCTAACATAATTCTAAGCAACCTCTCGACTATGCATGAGACCTAATTCATGCCTAATTTGGATGAACCTATCTTCCGCAAGTGGTTTCATGAATATATCTATCCATTGTTCATCCGTGCATACAAACTCTAGTGCCACATCCCCTTTTTGCACATGGTCACGAAGAAAGTAATGTCGTATTTCTATGTGCTTAGTTCGTGAATGTAATATAGGATTCTTTGAGATATTTATTGCACTTGTATTATCACATCTTATAGGTATTGTTTCATAACATAATCCAAAATCCTTCTGTTGTTGCTTCATGTAAAGTGTTTGAGCACAACAACTATTTGCAGCTATGTATTCAACCTCAATTGTGGAAAGAGCAACTGAATTTTGTTTCTTGGAAAACCAAGAGACCAAAGAATGTCCTAAGAAATGACAAGTGCCACTAGTGCTCTTCCTATCCACTTTGCTACTCGCAAAATCAACATCTGAATAACTAATAATCTCAAAGGATGTGTACTTAGGATACCATAACCCAATGTCCACGGTTCCTATCAGATATCTAAGTATTCATTTAACAACTAGCAAATGAGACTCTTTTGGTGCAGACTGAAATCTTGCGCCCAAACATACGCTAAACATTATATCAGGTCTACTGGCAGTCAGGTATAACAAGCTACCTATCATTCCACAATATAGCTTGGCATCTAATGGTATACCTTGTTCATCTTTGCCTAATTTAAATGAAGTGCTCATAGGTGTACCTAGTATTTTTCCATCTTCCATATTAAACTTTTTAAGTAAGTCTCTAATATACTTTGATTGATTTGTGAATATTTCATGATTTTCTTGTTTGATTTGAAGTCTTAGGAAGAAATTTAGTTCACCCATCATGCTCATCTCAAATTCATTTTGCATGGTATTGGCAAATTCATTACACAATTCTTTATTTGTAGCGCCAAATATGATGTCATCTACCTATGCTTGCACTAGGAGAATATCATCTTTCTTAGACTTTATGAATAGGGTTGTATCTATTTTTCCTTTTATGAATCCATTTTCTAATAGAAAATCGCTTAGCCTTTCATACCAAACTCTAGGAGCTTGCTTTAAACCGTACAAGGCTTTTGTTAGTCTATAAACATGATATGGATTCTTATGGTTTTCAAAGCCTGGGGGTTATTCTACATACACTTCTTCATTTATGAAGCCATTTAAAAATGCGCTTTTGACATCCATTTGATATAGTTTGAAATCCTTAAAAGCTGCATATGCTAAAAGCATTCGTATGCCTTCCATTCTAGCTACAGGTGCAAATGATTCTTCAAAATCTATACCATCTTCTTGATTATATCCCTAAGCTACTAATCTAGTCTTATTTCTCACAACTATTCCATGTTCATGTTTCTTATTCTTATATATCCATTTGGTCCCTATGATTGACTTATCCTCAGGTCTGAGAACTAATGTCCATACTATGTTTCTCTCAAATTGATCTAATTCTTCTTGCATGGAAAACACCCAAGATTCATCCTCTATAGCTTCACTCATATTCTTAGGTTCTTCTTGAAATAGAAATGCAAAATGACTAACCATGTTCCTAAGAGAGGAGCGACTGGCTACTCCATGTAATGGTTCACCTATTTTTTGATCAATGGGATAATTCTTTATATATTTCCATTCTCTAGGTGGTTCATTAACCTCATTTTCAGTTTGATCAGTTTCAATGGATGGTTCCTTAAGTTCATTTTTCTTTTCTGAATCATTCTCAATTAATAGTTTTTCAAATTCCTTGTTTAATTCAATTTCATCTTCATCAGTTCTTTTGGAGAAGGGATTTGACTCATCAAACACTGCATGAAAAGATTCTATGACCGTCAATGTCTGTTTGTTATATACTCTATAGGCTTTACTATCTAAGGCATACCCTAGGAAGATACCTTCGTCAGATTTCACATCAAATTTTCCTAAATGCTCATTGTCTCTAAGCACAAAACACTTACAACCAAAGACATGAAAATAAGATATGTTTGGTCTATGGCCATTCCATAATTCGTGAGGAGTCTTATTAAGTAATGCTCTAAACAAAACTCTATTTCGCATATAGCAGGCGGTATTCACAGCCTTGGCCCAAAAGTGCTTAGGTAATTTATGTTCGTTAAGCATAGTTTTGGCCATTTCTTATATAGATCTATTCTTCCTTTCAACTACACCATTCTGTTGTGGTGTTCTAGGAGCTGAAAAATTATGGGCAATTCCGAATGAATTACAATAATCTTCCATGCCATGATTTTTAAATTCTCTATCCCTATCACTTCGAATTTTAGTAATTGTATATCGCTTTTCATTTTGGACTTTCTTGCATAGGTTTATAAATTGTTCACATGCTTCTTCTTTGTGACCTAAGAATAGTATCCATATGTATCTTGAAAAATCATCAACTATGACAAAGGCGTATGATTTTCCTCCTAAACTCTGAATTGGGTTTGGTCCAAATAAGTTTAAGTGTAGCATTTGGAGTGGCCTTGTAATGGAGATCTCTTTCTTCTTCTTAAAGCTTGTTCTTGCTTGTTTTCCTTAGTTGTCATGCATCACAGATTTTATCTTTCACAAATTTAGTCTTAGGCAGTCCCTTAACTAATTCTTTTTTAACTAGTTTTCAAATTAAATCCATGTTTGCGTGTCCTAGTCTCCTATGCCAAATCCAGCTAAGTTAATTCATAGCAGAGAAGCATGTCACACTCTGTGAGGCTAATTTATCAAAGCTTGTGGTATATACGTTCTCATGACGTTCAGCAGTGAATAGTATCTTATTATCAGTTATGTGTTCAACTATGCACTCGTCATGTTCAAATGATACTTTGTAGCCTTTATCACATAGTTGGCTTATACTTAGAAAATTATGCTTTAAACCTTCCACTAGTAAAACATCATCAATAATTAATGAAGAATTGTTACCAACTTTACCTACACCTATGATCTTTCCCTTTGCATTGTCTCCAAAGGTGACAAATCCTTCATCCTTGGGTGTGATGGATGTGAACTTTGCTTTATCCCCAGTCATGTGACGTGAGCATCTGCTATCCATATACCATTTGTCTTTTGAGGATGCTAATCTTAAGCAAATCTGAAAGACACAATCAAACAACTAGCTTTGGTACCCAGATTGTCTTGGGTCTAGCGGGGTTAGTGCTAGATTGACCTTTGACCTTCCATACTTTCTTTATTTTTATATCTTTATTTTTGAAAGGACGGTCAAATTGTATGTGACCCAACCTTCTACTTTTAAAGCAACTAGTATTTCTATAATAATTCTTAGTTGGAGCATATGACTTTGACTCTTTTGTAAAATAACCAATGTAAAGATGTCTATTCTTTAGATTTTCCTTTCCATTAAAGCCAAGCCCTTCCTTTTTTAGGGAATTTCTTTGCGATCCTAGGAGCTTTTGAAAATTTTTTTGTCCCATAGTAAATTGAAAAATAATTTTAGATTTATCTTTCAAATCCTTTTCTAACTCCTCAATTTTCAAATCTTTGTCTTTTATGAAAGATGCATGTGATTCATTTTGGCATTCAATTAGATTTGAAAGTTCTTTGACTTTGCTTCTTAACTCAGAAATTTTCTTTGTTTTCTTCTCAAGCATTTTAATGGTGTATAGATATCCTTGTTTCATTTCATTGTATGATATCATATCATTTTCATTTTCAGAATCACTATAATAATACGAAGATGATGAAAATGATGATTGTACCTCAAGGTCATCATGTGCCATTAGACACAGATTGGCAACCTCATCGTCGCTGGATTCAGATTCTGAACAACTAGTGTTGTGTGTATCCCAGCCGACTTTCAGCGCCTTCCTCCTTTTCTTTGAGGCTTTTATGAGCTTAGGGCACTCAAGCTTGATGTGTCCAACTTCTCGGCAGTTGTAGCATGTTGGCGGATCCTCCTTCTTTTTCTTCATGCTAGACTCTCCTCTTTCGAATTTAGAGTTTCAGAATTTTCTGTTGAACTTCTTGTTCTTCTTCAAGAACTTCTCGAACTTCTTTGTTAGCAAAGTCATGTCCTCATCCATTTAGGAATCACATCCTTCACTTGAGTAGCTTGTTGATGCCTTGAGTGCAGTGACCTTCTTTTCTTTTCTTTGCTCATTTTTCCTCTCGTTTATTGCCAGCTCATAGGTGATGAGTGATCCGATGAATTCGTTCACCGACATCTCCTTGAGATTTCTCCCTTCTACTATTGTTGTAGTTTTCACTTCCCACACTGGAGGAAATCCCCTGAGTATTTTCCTGATCAACTCATAAGTAGGGTAAGTTTTTCCAAGAGCATTTAAAGAGTTAATGATCTGTGTGAATCTAGTGTACATGGATTGTATGGATTCATTAGTCGTCATTTTAAATGCTTCATATTCACTAGTGAGAATGTCTATCCTACTATCCTAGACTTCCTTAGGGCCTTCATAGGTAACTTCTAACTTTTCCCAAATTTCTTTAGCTGAGTTACATGCCATTACCCTATTAAATTCATTGACATCTAATGCAAAAAAAAGTAAGTTCATGGCAGTGGCGTTGATTTGTACTGACTTCCAATCCTCTTTAATATATTCATTTTCAAATTTAGGTACATTAATCTTATCAATAACTTTCATGGAAATGTGATTTTCCTTAGTCACTATTTTCCACACCTTCCAATCTATGTTCAGTAGATATATGATCATCCTACATTTCCAATAGGTGTAATTTCTACCATAGAAAATGGGTGGTCTAGTGGATGAGTGTCCCTCGCCAAATGGAGTTATACCAAAGTGTGTCATGTGATCATTTTACAAATTAACTATCAAGTCAATGTAAACCCGCTTTTATACCAATTGTTGAAGCAGGTGTAATGCCAAGAGGGGGGGCGGGTGAATTGGGTATTTAAAAATTCTTCGCCACTTATTTTCCACTTAAACCCTTCTTATAAATTTTCCAATGAATTCTTGTTACTCAATTACTTATGTGTAATGCTATCCAACCTATACATGCAATATAAACAATTTAAATGTAGCACTGAAAGTAAAGAGTAAAAGGGAAGAGAGAAGAAAAACACGATTTTTACGAGGTTTAGCCGACTTGGCCTACGTCCTCACCTTGAGCAACCACTCAAGGATTTCACTAAATCCCTACTCCTTAAATTGGGACGGAACTTCCCTTACCATCCACTGCTTACAAGAGCCACAACTCCCTCATACTCCGCTGCTTACTAGAGATATAGCTCTCTCCTCAAACTTCGGTTCACACACCGAACCATGTATACAATAAAAATCTGAAACACTCAAAAATTGATTCCAACAAAAAGCTTGTGAGTACAATTCAAATTCCTAATACATTAACATATGATATAAACTTGAATCTCAGAATGTATGAAAATGATACAATCGTTTTATTTATGATATGCATCAACACACAAAACCTTCTTTATCAAAAACTCCCAAGTAAAGAAATATTTGAGATGCTTTGGAGTATATTAGGGTTCTAGTTCAATTTGTAAAGATGCATAAATATGTCTAATGTGAACTTGTTAAAAGCTTTATCTTGAATGTTTGATCAATCTATATCAAAAAGCGTTTTATCAAATATTTAATCACAACCCGATCTTTGTAATATGTAAATATATATGATAAGTAATTCAAAGATCAAAATACTGAGTATAAGGTTTTCCAAACAAAATATCCTTCAATAAGATAAATATTAATGAATACCAAGGATATATATTCAATTGTTTTAATATATCTAAAATATGAATCTTTTAACTTAATACACACTTGAATCAAACCATTCAATCAATCACACAACCTTAATCAAGTAATGATCTTGTTTAAAAAATAAATATGTATATGTATATGCACATCCAAGATCAACCTTTTAATACTTAATCAAAAATAGATTTTTCAATAATAAGCTCTATGAACACTATATATATATGTCTAGAATCAAAAACCAATCAACCAAAAGCTAAACAACTTTCTCAAGTAATGATCTTTTCAAAAACAATTTTTATATGTATGTGCACACTCAAGATCAAACTTTTCTAATGATGTTCAATAACAAGTAATGAGATGAGAAGTTCTTGAAAATAATAACTTGAATGATCAAACATCAATACTATAATGAAAATCTAGATGAGTAAACAAGTTCCCTTCAAGATTTTGAGTTGATGTGCCCAAGTTTGATGATTAGAAATTGAAGTGTAGGTAATCGTATAGCAATGGGAGCAAGTTTTCCAATATTCTTTCAACAAGATGTGTTCTTCTCTTTCTTGTGTGCATTAGCTTAATTCTAGGATTTAGATATTCAGTATATATAGTGTCTTACCCTTTGGATTGATCTCAACCGTTGGATGAAAGAAATAGCTTGCGAGTTTAAGTTTCTCGCATGTTCAGGTGCCTGAGGGTGAATGCCCAGGCGACCGAAGTTCCTTGACCCTCTGAAAACTTAACTTGAAATGCAAGGTCAGGTGCCTAAAGAGAGGGTTGGGCTCCTGAAGTGGTTTAGACACCTGAGGTCACAAGGTCAGGTGACCGAAGTGCCTCGGCCAACTTGCTGTGTTTCCCATTAATTCTTCAGGCTATCGAACTTAATCTTTAGGCTCCTGAAGAAATTGTTCAGGCGACTTAGGTTGAGTTCAAGCAACCGAAGTCCCCTTTTTTCTCAATTTTTCTTTTCTAATTTAAAAATATGCTTTGCTCCTTTTCTTAGGTCTTTTATAAAACATATTTTCCAGGATTTTAGAAGTATTTCCAAGTCCATAAAGTCCCCTAATGATATACATGAAATGCATGAATCCTAAAATCATTCTAAGTTATGTTGAGCTTCAAATTAAATTATATGAAAGTGGAAGTACATGAGTTCTAAATACCCATTCCCAAGATGTTCTTGAACTTTGCTGCTTACATCTTGATTCTCGTACTCTTTGAGTTCCATGGATCTTGGCAAGATATGTTAGCTTTACTTTATGGCTTCCATGACTCATTATCCTTTGATGCATGCTTAATATAGTTCCTGTTCACAAACTCAATGCACAGATCAAATACCAAGTGATTTGTCATTATCAAAACTAGATTGGACTCGTAGAGTCAACATAGTTTCATCTTCCCCATCAGTTTCATCATTGTCGATGTGTCAATGTGTATATAATGTTCAATTTCAATGTTAGCAATTCCTGCATGTTCTACCATGGCACCCGCCCTATTCAATGGTATAGGATTGGCTCCGTCCTCAGCAACATTGGTAGCAGATTGCATTGTTGCATTGACAGATGACTCATCTTCTTGGAAAGCATCCTCGCTGACACACTTCTCCCCATCTACAACTTCTGTAATATCATACAAACTTTTGGGAGGAACATTTTGGGCTATGTGCCATTCACCCTTCAATTTTGTGTCCTTAAGGTAGAACACTTGTTATGCCTGCATCGCTAGCATAAAAAGGTCATTTTGATACCATGTCTTATTAAAATTGACACTAATAAAGTAGGCATCCATGTTTATCCCACTCTTTTTATTGCTAATGTCCCACCTGGTATACTTAAACATGTGGACGAGTCTGTTGGCTCCATAGTGAAGCTCTATAATGTCATCCAATACACCAAAGTAGTCAATTTCCTCATCTCCTTTTTCTCCTAGTACCACAACCCCATAATTATGGGTTCCTCAATGTAGTTCAAGGGACTTCATATGAAATCATAAGTCATTGACAATGCAACTGCTGTAGTGGTTAACTCATTGATCGGGGCCATATGCCAATGCGTACGAATCTTTACTTGCCATTGGTTCTTTATTATAATACATGACTTTCATCTATTAATTAAAAAGGAGTTTAGATGAGTAAACTATTTATATTGAAAATTTACATTGCTTTTAACTCACATAAAATTTGTTACTTACGTGGCTACCAACCCAAATGACAAATTCCTTCTTATGTCTTTCGTCAATATTCCTTTCATTTTGGGTCAGTAGTTCAGCTTTATGTTCACTATATGCAACAATAGTACATTTTAATATCAACTAAGTATATATATGCATATGTAAATACAATGCAAAGTAAGGAGTTTGAAACCACGTACTTGATATATGGAACAATCTCATCACAGTTATTGAAGATGTAAAAATATGCCTTTCATATGTCATCCATATCAATGAAAGTGTAAATCTATGCACTGAAACAGCCGAACATTTCCTTTAGATATAGAGCTCATGGGTTCTTCATCTTCGGCATTAGCATAAACGTTTGCATTTCGCTCCTCACGAGTGAACCTTGTATCAATATCATGTAGATACATTAAGCAAAATGCAAGACATTCACTGTCAATGCATACCTCAATAATTGAACCTTTTGGTTGTGCCTTATTGCACATATACCACTTCAAAGTGAATAAGAACCTATGCATTTTAGAAAGCATTAGTGACTTCTACGCACAAAAAAAAAAAAAAAAAAGTGGGAAAATCATTTGAACATTGTAGAAGGACTTTATAATTTAGTTCTCAATATGATACATCTAACGATATTGTACAAGTCCTGCAATTATGGCCTCCCTTGGTAAATGGACGGTTAGGTGGACTATCACATCGAAGAATGCTAGCAAAAATAGTTTCTCTAGCTTACATAGTACGATCATGTTGTCCTCTTTTAACCTTTCAAGTACATTTACGATTAATTTCTTGGAGCACAACTGTCGAAAGAAGATCCCCGACTCAATTAGTATTGAGCAAACATCGTCAAGTGTCCATGAAGGAAAATGGGTAGAACTTATTCTAAAAGGACATGAGAGTCATGACTTTTCATTCCTAACATCTTCCCTTCCTTTGTGCTTATGCATCGAGCTATGTTCGATGCATATCCATCAGAGAACTTTACTAATTTCAACCAATCGAAGAAATTATTCTTCTTATCCATCAAATTTGTGTAATAGGTTGATGGCATGAGAAGTTTGTCCCCATCACAAATTAGATGCAACTCAGGTCGTATTCCCATATCTTCTATATCTCGGTGAGCTTTTGCAATGTCCTTTGTCTTCTCATTTATATCCAGTAATGTAGAAATGACATTCTCACAAATGTTCTTCTCGATGTGCATAACATCCAAGTTATGGCGTAATGGAATATCTTTTTAGTATGGCAACTCAAAGAAGACGCTTCTATTTGGCCAATTCAAATCCCACTCAGCACATTTTCTTTTTCTAGTGCTTGGTGGTTTCCCAAATTTCACATTTGTGATCATCCTACGTTGGTTTAATATCTCTTCCCCACTTAGTTGGTTTGGGTGCAACCTTAGTTCAGGTTTTCCATTAAATAATTTGACACCACGAGTCCTCCAAGAATGTTCAGCTCATAGAAAATGATGATCACCCATAAAGCATAACTTGGGTCCGTGCATTAAGGGTAAGGACTCAACATCCTTATTACACACTAAGCATGCTAAATAACCTTTTGTGCTCCAGCTTGATAGGTTGCGGTAAGTAGGGAAATCATTAATTATCCATAACAGTGCAGCATGCTTCCAAAATGTTGTCTTGGTTTCCACAT
The DNA here is from genome assembly GCF_029873635.1 of Malania oleifera. NCBI lineage: Eukaryota > Viridiplantae > Streptophyta > Magnoliopsida > Santalales > Ximeniaceae > Malania > Malania oleifera. The sequence goes on along the minus strand of NC_080419.1, from coordinate 76,315,139 downwards.
CGAATGTCTCCACTCATTTTTCCTATAGTTCTTTTAACTCATCAATTAACGAACGCAGGTAAACATCAATATTATTATCAGGTGCCCTCGGTCTGGGAATAAGCATAGACATATAAATGAAGGGTTCTTTCATACATCACTATGACGGCATATTATACAACATCATTATAATTGGTCACATGCTATTCGAGTTGTTCATGTTACTAAAAGGATTGAACCCATCTGAAGCAAGGTCAAGTTTGATGTTGCAAGGATCACTAACAAACCATGGATGCATTTTATCAAACTCAAACCAAACTTCTGAGTTCGTTGAATAGCTAATGGTTTTTTCCTCTTGAAGACGTTTATCTTTATGTCATCTTATATCTGCAGCAATCTTTCTTCACATGTACAATCATTGCAACTGTGGTATTATTGGATAATATCAGAAAATTTTTTGGGGGATCTTTATACCCTTCTTCTAATTAGTTTTATATCTCCGTTCACCATAAAAATCATACCTACACACATGTATTAGAGTGTAACTGAGACCCAATTCACGCATGTATGTCTTTGTCTCATAAAATGAATTTAGAAGTGTTTCACCATCAAGCAGTGCCACCTTAATGAGGTTTAAATACCTGTTGAATGTGCTCTGAGATAATCCATGCATTGTCCTTGCATGAAGCAACGTAATCAAAAGATCCAATTTTGTGAACTTTGTACAGTTTGGATATAAGGGCACCCGTGCATCCCTTACGAGTTTAGAAAATGGTTTACTTAGTTAATTTAATGCATTAGGATTGCACGGTATGGTACCAATTGAAGTAGATTTATCACTAGTACACGACACACTGACATTGTCAATGTCCACGGCAACCCCCCTTTGCAAGTCACCTAACATTTCGAGTAACCCTTCTGAACGTGTATCACAACCTACTATATTTGCCCCCTCATCTTCATCTTCATCATCATCGCTCTAAACTGTGTAATATTCACCTTGGAACACCCATGTTGTGTAGCTTTCCTCCATTCCAAAGATAGATGTTTATGAACCAAATCAATGTTTTTGAATGTTATGTTTTGGCATTTCTTGTAAAGACACCTTATCCTACTGTCTTTGTCTACACGAGAATTTTCGAACTCTATGAAATCATATTCCCCTTTCACGCATTCATCGAAAAAACCTACCTTGAGCCTTTATCCAACTCTTATCCATGTTCATTAATTACCCTATAACATGTTCAAGTAAATGGTGTTGATTACATTCTCAAAATATTTGTGACGCATGCATCGTCAATCCTAAAATCAACCACCTTCTATCAAAAGGGTGCAAATCATATTCGATTCAGGAATGTTGCATTTGCATTTCGGCAGCACCTCCTCATGGCTCTCTATGTACACGAGATGGGGGCAGTGAACATGTTGCTAGTTTTCCATCACTAACAAATTGTCACGACACCCCACTATGCACCTAGAGAACACAAGTAGAGACGCGCTCGAAATATATAATGACAATCAACAATGCGTTAACGATGACAACAATGTAAATACAACTTCCTAAACTGTCCACATTGGACAATTCAAGAATGGTTGAAATACATACATCACTAATCATAAATGAGACAAATAATTAACATGGTCAATTGATTATTAGTCTACATAGTATGACTAATAATCAATTGAATTTCAATAATTGATTTGACTCACATGTATGATGAGGCATGAATGTAAGGTAACCATTCTTGAATGGGTCTAAACTTCAATGAACACATGAAATGCAATTCTCAATTTGTTCAATTAACTGGCATGCAACATCCTAGTTAACTAAGCATCATGCATTTCATAAAACTAGAAAATGAAAAAAAATAAAATAAAGAGAAATCAAAAACAATCAACCCCACTGAATGCACCAATTTGTAGGGTTCAATAATTCGTTAAGTTCTCAGAATCTTATCAAGTTACTGATTCCACTCTTCAACAACAATTATAAGCAAAAAACTCTAATCCCATAACCTCACTCTCCTTATGTATGACAATACTACACTTCAACAAAGAATATAACACAATTTTTAATAAAATGTTTTGGTGTGTAGTATGCTTACACACTAATATTATTGAATGATCATAAGTAGTACACACTCAAAATAGGACAACATTTTTAGTTACTCCTCATTTTAAACCCTAATTTTATAGATTAGGGTTCATTCAAGCCAAGAACAAACTAGTAATCACAAAGAGAGGGTTTCAACATATTAAAAGAAAAATGGAAAATTAATTACATAACAACAATGTAAAACTACACCACATCAAAGAAGAAGAAGAAGAAGAACCGTACCTGGCCGAGGAGCTTCAATGAGCAATGGTAGCGAGACAAAGAGCAGCTCTAGCGAGCGGCGGCGGTGGGAGGAGCTTCAGCGAGCAACGGCGGAGGGAAGATCTTCGCCGAGCATCAGAGGGAAGGAAAGGAGGGAGGGAAATAAAAGAGGAAAGGATGGAGGGAGGCTCAGAGAATTGGGGATTTTAACTAGCTTATTAGTGACGATTTTAAAACTGTCACTAAAACTCTTAAAATCATCACTAATAGTTTGTTATTAGTGACGGTTGTTGACTTTTTGAGTTCAATCCCTATTTTGATGCTGACAAAGCACATTAATCTTATATGTGTATTCATTACATAAGCAAGTTTACATTTCAGCACACATAAGGTAAAGGTGGATGAGAGTATGCATGTGTGGTTGATCAAAAAATCCTCAAGCCATGTTAATCAATTTATATGAACATTTACTCTCTATAAGGATAAATGGAAGCCATGAAGGATGCAAAACATATACATCCCTTGGCATATACAATGGAAGATCGAAGAGCAAAAAAAAGAAGAAATTTATTTTTTGATTTGTAAATGCATTCAGATTTGGTCTGTAATGATGCATATCTTACATGATGTGGATTGAATGCTCAAACATGACCATAGATAGAACTTAGGGGAACCTAACATGTTCATGAAAAACCTTTTTCTAAATTTCTAAAATCATACAAGGTTTTAAAAATGTTTTTTAAATCAAATCAAGGCAAAAACTTAGGTTTTCAATAACCTTGGTCAACCGACCCATGCACTTTATAAATCCCCTTGGCTGACTGACCAAAGTCGTTTGGCCAAGATACATAGGCCTAGATGATGAAGCATGTTTTCTCTTGAAACGCCCAGCCGAACGGCCTTAACTTTGGCCAAGCTTGTGCAGCCCAGCCGAGCAGCCATCTTAGAACAAAAGGGCCTCAGCCGACCGACCTTCATGCTCGACCAACTGGTTCATAAGGCTCGACCGACCGAACTATCATAACTTTGCATATTGCTTATAGTCAGCCGACCAACATCTTGCATAGTCAAACAAAACCCTAAGAAAATTCGAATTTTGCCTTAGGTCGATCAACCAGCGCATTCCCTAGCCAATCGGACCTCTCAGGTTGGCAAGATTTTACATGCTAAACATCATTAATTTTTTAATTAAACTTTTCTAAAATGACGAGCATGTCCCTAACGGTCATAAGCTTAGCTAACAACTTGATTAGTCTTGAAAATCCTCTTAAAGTTTTGTGCTACATTTCTACTCTCTTTACATTATTCTTTGATATATCTTTTTGAAAGAGAGATTTGGTTTCTTATTATACTTCTTTCATTTGCCAAATCATTGCACTTGAGTGTTGTTGAAAGAAGTATTCATTTGGGCATTTATTCTTTCAATGACAGCCATTTAATTTCATTCATTCTTTTATTTTTGAAAATAATTTCTTGAGAGTAAGCTTATAGTTTCTTTCATATTATTTTTCTTAATAAATATTTTTAGGGAAACTTCTTCGAGCTTGTGAATCTTTTTGCACATCTATTACAAGACTCAAACGCTCACCTGTGTTTATTTGAAAATTTTGTTTTGAGCAAAACCTTAAGCTTCGCTTACATTTAATTTGGCATATAATTTTTGGAGAAAATATTGGAGCTAATTAATAAAACCTTGGGCATATTTCATCTACATATCTTTGCTTGAAAGGTCTCTCATGTTATGTTCTTGAGAAAACTTATTTTTTCCAAAACCCTAGGTTCTCTCCTACAATTTTCTTGAAAAACATTTTTGGAGAAAGTTTTATTTGGGTTTAAATATTTGAACTGCTAATCATATATATATATATATATATATCTTGCTCAAAGATTGCAAAAATTATATTGAGAAAAATACCCATACTCTATTGAGCATTATTTCATATTATTAGAGAGTGCATTGAACTTCAATTTGTAAATATTTGCTTATTTTTAGAACCATTCGTTTAGTGCAAAAAATTTCATATCAGTTGTACCGATTTGGCCCAGTTCAGTGATTGAGCTAGGGAGATTTCGTCCTATAAGGAGGAACAAGTTTGGCTCAGCCTAGTAAATTGAGTTTGGGAAACTCCACGCAGTAAGGTGAAATGGTTTGTCTTGTTTACTTTATGAGTCCTATTCCATTTTTATTATGACAAATCCAAAATATCTCATTTGTGCATCTAGTGCTTGAACATATTTCCTATTAGAAGGCACGTAGAGTTAAGGTACAATCAAAGCCATGAGGAACTAAAAGATCACTTCACCTAGCGTATGGCTTGGCAAATAAAGATCAAAGAGTTGAAGACATTTCTATTTTTTTCAATTTAAATTACATTAAAGTTTGGTCTGTAATAATGCATTCGTGCATGATGGCATTGACAACTCAAACCATAGACTAACCTTATGTCCCAAAAACTTTCATGAAAAATCCCCTAACTAAATTGCCATACTCATACATATAATGGTGAAATTTTAAAGGTAAAAATTAGGGCAAAAACTTGGTCTTTCACTGACCTTGGTCCACTTACCCTTCACGTTCAAAATTGATAAGCCGACCGACCAAACCTTGAGGGCAAAATGGTAATTTTGTTCAAGGCCAGCCAACCAGCCCAAAAATGAACATAAATGGATAGTCAATCGACTATAAAGTTCTTAGCAAAACTAATGCTCAATCGACTAGGCTAAATGAACTAAATTTAGCCTCAGCCAATCGACCTTCATGATCAGTCAATCATTCATAAGGCTCAGTCGATCGAAGTATCATAAATTTGGAAATCGCCTTTGGTTAGCCGGCCGACCTCTTTCTCAGTCGACTGTGTTAGGGATTTATACTGAAACGCATGCTTTATGTAATCACTTTTAGTATCTATTAATAACTTCAGTTATTCCATTTTAATGAGAATCTTTGTGAGTAATGTTTGTCTGAGACTATTTATTTAACAATTATGCATATATGCCTTTTATTCTATATAATAGTTGATCTAGTGTGTAAAGTACGGCTTATACATAGAAGATTAGATCATAAGTTCTTATAGAATATAAGTTTATTGTTCATAGTCTTAAATGAAATTGGACACAACATTGGTAGGACTGTAGAACAAGTTTTTAATATGCCTGTCTTGATTATCGGGAATGGTACAGTTCCAACTCCTTGTGCTAGTACACTTTGTGTGTATTGAACAAGATCATCTTAGGGTAATTTTTTTTATGCTGACTATATAAAACAATTAATACCTCATGGTTTTTATGAATGCTTATGCTCTTAATCCTAATATGATTATTGGACACGTGCATGTAGTGTTTATTACTTTGATTCATAGAAGAGTGAGATTATTTATGGGTCAAAAAACTCAGTGAGTTGGGTGATGACATTATGTGTATGGTGAACATTAATTTTTGATGGAATCCATGTCCCGATATGATACCTCCTTGAGGAAGCATATAACTTTTGATTGTGTCAAACCCTATAGGTGCATTTTTGAATCTAACACATCAAATAAGTTAAGTGGAAGGTCTTAGGGAATTAATATGTCAATTAAGTAAATTTTCATTAACTTATACAGACGGGTATTTGTAATCTTTATGTGGGTAGATAAATAAGCATTTAATAATAGGAGCTTGAAATTTAATTTTGAATATAATAGGGAGTGCAATTGTAATTCTTTAGTGGTATGAATTATAATTAATGTAATTAAGGATGAATTCGGGTCGGATTAGGAATTCTTAATTACATGGGAAACCCTAGTCATACTTACCTAGAGGTCCCTGCTGTAGCCTGTATACACGCGCTCCATTCAACAGTTAGGGTGAGACGAGCAAACTCACACAAAGGCAGACATTTTTCATGAGAGAAGAAAACCCTAGCAGCCGCTTATAAGCCCACTCTCTAAGGAGAAAGACATGTTCAAGGAATACAGTAGAAGATTCCTGGCCATTTTCAAAAGCTTGTTTTTGTAGTTGCAGATTCGGGATCAAATCAGATAGATCTTGTAGGTATAATCCTAATCATATAATTAGGTTTTGCATGATCAGATTATTATTATTATTATTTTTATACGTATACACTACAGCCGGATCTTAGGGCGATTCAGCAAGTCCCTTCAGACTGAACCCAAAGAAAATTCAAAATTTGACCTATCTCAATCGACTGATGCTTTGCACAATCGACCAACCCCCTCGGGTTGCCCAATATTTTCAATGCAAAATGTGTTAATTTTTGTAATTAGACTTTTTCAAAATTCTCACCGTGTCCCTAACAGTTAAAAGTTTTTGGAATTGAATATATACCTCATTACAAAGCTTGATTAGCACATTGATTTTCTTGAAAAATTATCTCGACATATTTTGTGCTATTCTTGTTATACTCTCACATACAAGCATTCATTTCACACCCTTTCTCATACTTGTTTGCAAAATCCATTTTGAAAGAGAGCATTAAACTCATCTCCTTCACTTGCATATTGATTACAACTTGAAGAGAGGTTGAGTACTCATTCTTGAGAGCATTACATATTCATTTCAAAGCTTATACTTTTACTCATATATCCATCTTTGTAGTTTTTTTTTTTTTAAGAGTAAGCTTGAGTTCATCCCATATTATTTGAATCATAAATATTGTTGGGAAAACTCTCTATAGCTTGTGAATCTTTGCATTCTCATTGCAAAATTCAAAGTCTTGTATTGTGTTCCATTGGAAAAATATTTTTTGCAAGCTAAACCCTAATATCTCTCACACTTCTTTTTTGAAAAAATATTTTGAGATATTATTTGGGTTCTTGGAATCTTTTGATAATACACTTAGTGAACATTATATATCTTGAATCAAAGATCATTTTATAATACTCTCACACATTCTCTTACATATATACACTTTAAAGAGATATCATATAAACTCTATTGAGTTTAATCTCCCATCATACAAGAGTGTATTGAGCTTCATTTTTTACATCATTTGCTTGTTGTAGAAGCATTACATTTGTACACAAAAACTTTCATCTTTGTATTCCCAACGTGTGGTCGAAAAGGGAAGGCACTAACTTGTAAGGTGCACTGGTTTGGCTCTAGCCCGATTAGGTGAGCTAGGAAGCACTATCCTGTAAGGTGTAGGTTTGGCTTCATCTGTAAGTAAGCCGAGGAGACTCTACCTTATAAGAAGTAGTGTGAACGGCATCGCTCGACCCGATTAAGTGAGCATTTAGTGAATCGTCAAGTGGGTTGCATTAAGGTGGGGATGTTGGCACGGTTGCTGAACCTCGATTAAAACTGAGTGTCACTTTTTCGTATGCTCTTTACTTTTCCATACTGGCATGATTATTTTACTTGTTGATATTACCGCTTGTGCACTTAACTGTTAGTTTGAGTTTAATTGGGAAATATTGATACTGTTATATTTGCTTAAATTATTTTGACATTCATATAGCTGTTGGTTTTATGATTGGATTATAAAAAATCTAGAATGACCTATAATTTTTAAAATCTCCAATTCACCCCTCTCTTGGGATTACACCAAAAATCACATTTGGTATCAGAGACTCGTTGCATAGACATAATCATATATTTTTTTTTTAAATATCACAATGGCTTATACTTCTGTTATCCTTTTTGCTGAGGGATAGTCTTCCACACGTCCTCCAATTTTCATTGGTGTTTACTGCACCTTCTAGAAACAAAGGATGCACATTTTTCTTCAAGATATGGATTGGAAGGTGTGGAGGGTTTTCTCTGGAGGAGATTTTGTCCCAATGAAAACTGTAGAGGGTAAGAGTGAACCTAAAATTGAAGATGAATATACTGATGATGATATGAAGGGAGTTAATGTAAATGCTATTGCAATGAATGCCCTATACTGTGCTTTAGATGTTAATGAATTTAATAGGGTTATGGTGTGTGCATCTGCTAAAGAAATATGAAATAAACTAAAGGTTATGTATGAAGGCACTAGAGATGCTAAGGATAGTCATATTGACACGTTAACTAATGAAATTGAAGCATTTAAGATGAACTCTAGTGAATCCATACAAAGCATGTACACTTGATTAACACATATCACCAACTCTCTACATGCACTTGGTAAGACTTACCCAACATATGAAATCTTAGGGGTTTACCACCAATCAGGGAGGCAAAAGCCACTGCCATAACTGAGGGGAGAAACCTAAAGGCAATGACACTAGATAGGCTTATTAGATCGCTCATCACAAATGAAATTGCAGTAAATGAGAGGTTGAGTGAGCACAACATGGCAATGAAGGTGTCTACTCTAAAATTATCTACAAGTAGCTCCAGTGGAGATAGTGATGAGGAGTCAGATGAGGATATGGCACTACTGACCAAGAAGTTCAACAGGTTCTTTAAGAAAAATGGGAAACGATCCAGAAAGTTTCAGAGCTCAAAATTTGAAAAAGAAGAGTCAAGTAGAAGAAAACAAAAATCAGATCCTCTCATTTGCTACAATTGTAATGAAATTGCACATATTAGACCAGATTGCTCACTACTGAAAAAGGACTCAAAAAAGAAGAAGAGGGCAATAAAGGCTAACATGTCTTGGGATAGACGTTGTACCGGCAGTTTAGACACAAAAACCTACGACACTGAAGTCACAAACTTATGTTTAATGGCACATAGTAGCCACGAGGTACATTCTTCATGCTCTTTATCGTCTTATTATTCTAGTGATCATTCTGATTTTGATAGCATGCCTACATATAAAGAACTACAGCTTGAATATATTTGTGTTCATAAATTGCTTGATAAAATAACTAAGAAAAATGATGATTTGAAAATCAAATGTAAAGATTTGTCAAATTCATTTGAAAAAGAAAGTAAATCTTGTTCCTTTCTATTAAAAGAAAAAGATTTGAAAATTTCCAGTCTAGAGTAGAAATTAGAGGATAACTCCAAAAAAATTTATGAAATTCATGAAGGGCCAAAAAAACTTTGAAAAACTCTTTGGGGTCCAAAGAAATTGTCAAAACAAAGAAGGCCTTGGATTTAATGGAAAAAGAAAATAAGAGGAAAAATCTTTATATGGGATATTTTTTTTAAAGAATAGAGATAATTTATTCCATCCAAAAACTCCTATAGGCCTACAACATGTATCAAATGTAAAAGCAAATGCCATATACAATTTGATTGTCCATTAAAAAAAAAGGATATTAAAATTAAGAAGGTCTGGAGAGTTAAGGGAGATTTGGGCACTAACCCCTATGGAACCAAGAGAAATTGGGTACCAATAGTAGTCACTTGAATGCCTTTTGCAAGTGTGCTTGAGGTCATCCTCCACCAAGGACAAGTGGTACATAGACACCAGCTGCTCACGACACATGACAAGCAATAAGGCCAAGTTTGCTTCCATTACCCAAAGATGGAGGATTTGTGACCTTCAGGGACAATGTAAAGGGCAAGATCTTCAGAGTAGGTATGATAGGTAAGGAACATTCTCTTGTTATAGGTAATGTTCTACTCATAGATGATTTGAAACATAATTTGTTGAGCATAAGTCAATTATGTGATAGGGGATATAGGGTGTCCTTTGAGCATGATAATGTCTAGTAGAAAACATATTAGAAAATAAAGTGTTATTTACTATTAAACGACATGAAAATGTGTATACTACTTGCTTTGATCATTTAGCTTCTCAGCATGTGAAATATTTTTGCGCTATAAATGAGGCTAGTTGGTTTTGGCATAGGAGACTAGGGCATGCTAGCATGGATTTATTATCAAAGCTAATAAAAAATGAATTAGTCAAAGGCTTACCAAAGACACAATTTGTGAAAGATAAAATTTGTGATGCATGTCAATTGGGTAAGCAAATAAATCTAGCTTTAAGAAAAAGAAAATCATCTCCATTACGAGGCCACTTCAAATGCTGCATCAATATTTATTTTGTCCAAGTCAAATTAGAGTTTAGTAGGAAAAACATATGCTTTTTTGAGAATTTAGGTATGTTCCCAAAACGAGGGGTGAATTGGGTTTTCAAAATTTCTTTGTAACCTAGGTTTGTAAGTACCTTAGTTAAGTATTAACCTTTTAAATTTAATGTCTAACAACCACAAAATCAGCAATAATATTGAAGTCAACAATCCTTTGTTCAATCCAAAATCAATCTTTTATAAATGAATGATAGTGAAGACCATCTTGATTAAAATCTCAAAACTTCAATATTCAAAATCAGAATTTTCTTCAACAATGAATAGTGACAATCTTAAAATAATTTTAGAAGATTAATTTTATAAGGCCTGAAACTTTCCTTTAATTAACTAAGCAAGATTAACTTCACCTATGATATAAAAATCAACATTCAACTTTGAACTTCATAAACCAATCAATGATGACCAATATGTTCCTTCATTTTAAGCATGAAACAAAATCAGTATTTCAGCAACTTCCAATATGCAGCAAGTTCTTAATAAACATACACGCAAATAATAAACTTGCAATAAAGTAAAGAGATTAGGGAAGAAGAGCTGAAGACCATATTTTTTACAAGGTTCGGGTGAAAGCCTACGTCCTTGCCCCAAGCAACACGCTGTGAGGATTTTCCTTTCCAAATTCATTACCAAGTGAAGTTACAACCTCCCTCCCTCAAAGGTAAAGTTTACCTCTCTAACAAGAATCCCCTCTCGCTAGGCAATGATCAAAAAATCTTGAATCATCAAGAAAACAAGAAACAAGAACAAACTTGGTTCGTACAAGTAGAACTCTCTGTTAAAGCAGATTTGTACAATTCAAAAACAATATACTTCAACAAAAATCAATCTAGAAGATTGAAGCTTAGTAGAATATCACCAGGGTTCTGATTAGATTTGAAAACATCAGTAGAAAAGATCAGAGAACTGTGGTTTGTATTAGTAAGAACACATCAAGACTTCAGATAAAATTTCAGCAAGAAAGCTTTGAACTTGTAATTTGTGTAAGCTTGATTGTTGTTTATAATTTTTGAAAATAACAACTATTTATAGAGTAATAAAGCATATAGTCGTGTTCCCCAAGTTACTTGTCATTTTCCCAAGTTTTCTCCATGTTTGGGAGTCAAGAAATCAATTTTGGAAACTTTCCCTCACTGTTTAAAATTTAAAACAAGAACTTCAGTCGACTGTGACACAAAAGTCAGTCACTTGAGCCGTTTAAGTTCAGCATATTTTGAAAAGATGGTGTTGAGTCAGTCAACTGTGACCTGAAGGTTAGTTGCCTGTCTCGGCTCTGTTTGATTAACTTTGTCAGCATAATAATGTCAGTCGCCTGATATTCCATCAGTCGCCTGTCCTTATAGCTTATATGATTTTCAAAACTTTGATTCCAAAACTTTAAACTTTTAATCTTGGAAAACTTAAATAAGACTTTTAAAATTTTTTTGTATGGTTTTCACAAACTTAAATGAGACTTACATGAGACTTCTTATAAACTATAACTTTCTAAGCACTAAGTCTTCATGCATTTGCTTCCATTCTTTGTCTATCTTGAGCTTCTTTATTTAATAATATTTAACTTCATCAGATCCTCTATCTTTAAGTACGAGCTTTTACTAAAACTATTCAAGCACTTGATCTTGAATTTTATCAAAGCATTTGAGCCCTAAAACTTCACTTAACTAATCATGTTAAGTACCTTTGATTTTTTATCATCAAAATAATATTCCAACCTATGTTAGGCCAAAAATCTCCCCCTTTTTTATGATGACAAATAAGGAGCAAAAATGAGTAAGCCTTAATAAGGCTCCCCTTTATAATAAGCATAATCTTAACAATATTTGTAAAGTAGATCATTATTCATATTATATCATGATTGTTTACTAACTATCATCAGATTTTGTCAAACTAGGTTTCATTTAAGTTTCATTTTATCAAGTTCAATTCAAGCTTATATTTCAAGATCAATATCATACCATACTCAAGTAATGTCTTGCTAATTTTCTTCAAATCTTCAAGCTCATAGTTCGTCAATGTTTCATAATTCATCAATGTCAATTTCCATACTTATACTCAATTTTGCCCAAACTTCTCCCCCTTTTGACATCAATCGAAAAGAGAAGGATATTAAGAATATCATAAAAATTCTAATGCATGCAGCCATTAAGCACAAAATTGATAATTACTATTCATTATGCATAAGAAGATAAGTAATAAATACCAAAATAGCATGAGAAAATCCAAAGAGCATAAGAAAAAAAATTGTATTAGGTGCACATATTACAATCAAAGTAGGTTCAAGAAAAAAACAACATCTAAGCATCAACTGCATTTTCATCATCATCATCATCTTCTTCTTCTTCTTTAGTGTCACCGGAACTAATTTCCATTGGAGCCTTTCACATGAAGAAGATGATCCGGCCAAGCCTTTGATCAAGAGAAGTATAATTTTCCTGAAGAGATGCATAATTCGCTTGAAGCGTGCTAAAGCCAGAGTGCATTTCATCATGAAAATCAGTGAATTGGTGCTGATAAGCAATGAACCATTGAGGGGTGTCATCTACCTAAGGAGCAGGTTGCTGAGTTGGTTGCTAAACAAGTGGCTGTTGTTCCTAAGCTTGTCATCATCACCGACCATATTTAGGAAACCATCCTTGATCATGTTTCTCATATCCCATTTGCTTAAGTGTTGTAGGATATATAGAAAAGATCATAATGGGTTCTCTTAATGAATATTGTAGATGGTGTGGCTATACTAAGATGTGCAAAGACAAGATTCAGAACGCTGCCGTATGGAAGAATTACTCTATAAGCTTTTTCCCTTGAAATCATCTATTTTAGAATTAAGCTTGGTAAGTCAAGCCTTTTACCTTTAAGCAAGAACCACATGACAAAGCAATCCAAATAAGAAATGTGATCATGTGATCCTAACTTTGGTAAAATATTGTATGTGATAATCTTCTGTAGGATTTGAGCTTGCAATTTTAGTTGATTATAAAGAGGCGGATAACCAAAGTAGACAGGGCCTTCAGAAATTACTAGAGGGAGAAATTCCTTAGGGGAGAAATCTTGAGCCATAATCCAAGATTGGCCAAGCGATGGACACTCAAACTTTCCTTGTCTGATATTTAGAATGGTTGCTAAGGTCTGAAGAGTAAAATTAATTGATTTCTCCATAACTTCAGTAAAGGTTACTGTATCCTTTTTTAACCCTATTAGAATAAAAGATTTTAACCAAGTTCGGATATAGTCATTTTGCTTGATAAGTAATGAATTTTTTCCATCCTAAAGTTCTAAACATGGGTAAAAAGAGTAGGAAAATCATTTTCAAAGAATGTAGTGTCTAAGATGTTATGAAAAATAGGTTTAGTGGATCTAAGATGTTCCTTGCATAGTTGCCTTGCATGACGAGTCACAAGCCATTGCTCTATGTTGTTGCTGTCATCTTTCCCAAAAGTAGAGCATTTGTTTGCTGTTGTTTTCGTTCTTGGCTTGATGATTCTAAGAAAAACAAATGGTTACATCCTTTGAAATCAGGTGAGAAAGAAGTAAGATGATAAGCTTCGAGGTTTAATTAGAAGATTTTTTGTGAGGGAAGACTGGTTGATGAAGGAGGAAAGGGTTTAGAAGAGAGAAGTAGGGTCACTAGACTGAGGATTTGAAAAATTAGGGTTTTCACACTATTGGTATTTAAACCGCTGTCAGTCAGTCGACTGATTTCGAGGAGTTAGCTGTCTGACAATTATTTTTATTTGAAATTTCCCCAAACAGTAGTGAGTCAGTCCACTGTGCTTCAAAGAGTCAGTTGCCTAACCTTACTGATCCTGAAAACCTTAGCAAGTCAATGAGTGTTCAATCGATTGGGGATTAATTATCAATCACCTAACCTCACTTGCAAACTTAACACATATCCAATTTTTCTTCTCTAGACTACTTCTTCACTATGAAATTAACTTAGTTCACCTCTTATAGAGATAAATCTATCCTCTGGAAGAGGTTTTGTAAATATATTAGCCCATTGATCACTTGTATTCACAAACTCAAGAGTTATATCCTTTTTTTGCACATGATATCTTAAAAAATGATGCCTAATATCGATATGTTTGGTTCTTAAATGAAATATGGGATTTTTGGAGATATTGATGGTGCTTTAGAAAATGAAAACACATAGTTTGCTATTGAAAATGAAATATGGGATTTCAATTTGGAGTATTTGGATGTACCTATATAAAGAGATATAAGGAGATATTGAAATCCTTGAGTTGTTGCTTCATAAAGAGATTTTGTGCACAACAACTACCACATACTTTGCTTCCGCAGCAAATAGTGTTATGGAATTTTATTTCTTGGGGAACCAATACATAGGAGATCTTCCTAGAAAGTGGCAAGTACCACTTGTGCTTTTTCGATCAATTTTACATCCTGCATAATTAGAATTTGAATAGTTGATCATCTCAAAGCCTATATTTTTAGGATACCATAGACTTAAGTCAATAGTTCCTATCAAATATCATAATATTCTCTTAAAGGCTATTTGGTGAGATCCCTTAGGGGTTGCTTGAAATCCGGCGCACATACACACATTGAACATAATGTTTGGTCTAGTGGGTTTTAAAAAAAGCAGGCTTCCTATCATACCTCGATAGTATTTCATATCTACTGGTTTTCCTTTTTCATCTCTTATCAAGATTTATAGACGTACTCATAAGGGTCCCTAAAGGTTTACCATCTTCCATATTGATTTTCTTAAGCAAGTCTCTTATGTATTTTGACTGATTTATGATAGTCCCATTTTTAGCTTGCTTAATTTAAAGTCCAAGGAAGTAGGGCAACTCACCCATTATACTCATCTCAAATTCGTCCTGCATACATTTTACAAAGTCTTTGCATAGCTCTTTGAATCACTCGAAAAATGAGCAGCTTGAAAGCTATCCCAAGTATAGGAGTTATGTCGTGTAATATTTAGCCCAAAGGCTAGATTGTATCCTCAGGGAATGCAGTTTAATCTCAAATTTTACGTAGTTCCAATTGAAAAGTGAGAAATAAAATGGCACTGAACACAGTTTAGATTCGAGTTTTTCAGCACCAGCAATCGTAGGGGGTGGCTCCAAGCAGCAGCTAGAAGCTTGGGTCCTTGGGTTCCTTCAGCAACAGTAGTGACAACTATGGTGGCCATGGACAGCAGGGAGGCAAGGGAGCAGCAGTAGGCCATGGGGTTGCTCAACTAGTGGTTGTAGTAGCCATAATAGCTGGAAGGAGCAATGGCTTCACGCCTTCAGCAAAAACAACAGCAGCACGGGGGAAAGAACGAGAGAGAGAGAGAGAGAGAGAGAGAGAGAGAGAGAGAGAGAGAGAAGATTGAGAGGGAAAGAGAAGATGAAGAGAAAAGGAGAAAAGGAAGGAGAAGAGGGTGCCCAAGAGGAAGAGGGTGAGAGAAGAGGGAGAGAGAGCCGAGAGGGAGAGAGGATAGAGAGAGTTGAGAGTTAAGAGAAAAGGGAAAGGGAAGAAGGAGGGGGTTGGTGCGGTAGTCGAAAGGAGAAGAAAAAAAAAATTATATAAGGGGGAAAATAGGGGAGAGAGCCCTTCGCACAAGATTGAAGGCCCTGACTCAGCTGTATGGTTGGGTCAAATCAGGTAATTTGTTTTCTATTCTTTTTATTTTTCTTCTTTCTCCTTTCTTTTTCCTTTTATTTCCCAGCGAACAATGGCGATTTTGAACATCCTAAAGCCCGTATCTCTCAATGCTTAAAACGTGAAAGTCGTAGATAATTTTCTCAGCTTTGTTGAAAATTTTGAGTCGTCTCTATTTGAAGCTTGGATGAGAAAATTATGCATAAATTACGAAGTAACATCGTTTTTAGCTTCCAATAATCGCCCTACGATAAAAAATACCAAAAATTCATAATTTATTCAATAAAATCCAAATTTTATAAATAAGGCATGATGTTGAAATATTGAGAGTAATTAGGTATTTAATTAAAAATGTATGCCTCAATGCATGAATTAAAGTACCTAATTACGCAGTTTAAGTGTGTAATCATACCCCCCAACTAACATTTTGCTAGTATCTAGCAAATAAGGTGAATGAATTCCTGGGCGGTATCCACAAATACTAACTCAACCAAACATGAAATAGATACACATGTGACACAACCATACCACTTCACATGTAGGAATATAATCAAATTTCACACCAGCTCATTTATATTCAATGCACACAACTCCGAAGCACGTCACTCATGCAAGTTTCATAATTATATAGCAATCAAAACAATATACTCATATAAAGATAACCAGTAGAACAATTCAGAGTTAATGCAGTAAAATTAATTCAAGTATAGACGGGTGAAATCTCGAGAAATGTGTGATGTGTGTGACTCGTTACACCTAGGATACCAGTGGACACCTACAAAATGGTCATTTTGACATGGCCTAACTGGTATACCCACAAAAA
Source organism: Malania oleifera (assembly GCF_029873635.1). Lineage (NCBI taxonomy): Eukaryota > Viridiplantae > Streptophyta > Magnoliopsida > Santalales > Ximeniaceae > Malania > Malania oleifera. The sequence continues at coordinate 76,298,440 of NC_080419.1, read as the reverse complement.
CACTAAAAAAGGATAAGTTCACTCATTATATGTGAGGAGGAGTGTTGCAATCAAACATCCCACATACTGCAAGGAACAAATGTTACATGTAAGGAGTGGACTGGTCTAAAAAGGATCCAACCAATTTGTGATGTGTTGGGTCCTTCACCCTAGCATCTTCTTACCTACTCGACATATCCAACCAAGACCACCCTAGATCAACTTATTCACAAACTTGGCGTGAATATATCTGAGGCATTAAATGGTTGAAGAATCTTCATACATGGAGAAGATGTGTTGTGTCCCTAACATTGTGTGGTATTTATGTGGAGCAGGTAGTAGCCTTTCATTACATGTGCTTTTTTGTGTCTTATTTCTTCTTCTACTCATGCTTCAATTTTTGTCTTTTCATTGTCAATTAGGACAATCATTACACTTCTTTTATTGTCTTCATACCACAAAGGGGAATTAAGCTCGAATAGTAGTCCATGAACTAAGTCTATCTCTAGGGGTGGTTTAGCCTTCACATCTTGAGTAGGTTACAAGACCTAAGTTTCTATCTCCTCACTAGATGTTACCTCTAGGCTACCAAGTCAAAAACAGAGACAAGTGTACAAAGAGTATCCAAAAAAAAAGGAAAGTTGAGTTTCATGAACTCTGAACTGACATAAAAAACTCAAAAGAATGATAAATGGCTCAATTGTACCTCACAAGGTGTCATAATCGCCACAGGTGCTCTGTCAGTGCTCACAAGTAACCCTGAGTGCTACAAGTCACGTGAACGTGTATTTTCAGCCTTATGAGATACCATGTAAATACAAGAGTTTATATAGCCAGATTAACACGAATGAACTACCAATCAATTCTTCATGGAGTTACAAAATCATATAAAGAGAAACTACACATAAATTACTCAAGTGTATAATTTTTAGGTTATATGCAAGTATTTGAAGGGTATAAGTCAGTGTGAATTCCTCAATGCTCTTTCTTTCTTTTTTTCTTTCTTTATTTTTTATTTTTTTTATTAATAAATACAAATCCCAGTAAGTAGATGTGCACAGTGTCACATGCCAATTCTCACCCCCTAACTAAAGAACATTTTCCTTAATGTTAAAGCATAGGAGAAATGGAAAAATTGTGCACAGGAGAAGTAGGGCATACTTGGGTGGAGAAGTAATAGAAAAGAAAAACTGAACTACAGGAAAATGTACTTGAAAATTAACTAAAAATAAAATAAGGTAAAAAAATTGAAAAGAACAGAAAGAAAACATCATAGTTTGTCTAGCAGAGGCTTTGGAGGAATTTCATTTGGCGGGTGCAGGTCTATAAATTGAATCAGCGAGTCTCCAAATTTGATTTGCCACAATGAATCTGTCATGTTACATGCACAAAAGTTAGCCTCAATTAAATCAATATGTTCTAAGGTACTAGACAAAACATATGCAAATTGCCTTCCTTGTTTTAACAAAAAGGGATCGTTATTCAGTATATTTTCCAGGGATTTCACTTCTTTAAGAACTGGTCTTTGAGGCACAGATGTTAGAACAGTCAAAGTTCACCAGAAGCATTAGCATTAAAATTTTTACTTGGTTCCTTGAAAGTTAATTTCTCTCCATTCTGCTCACCATCTTTATCTGGTATACCAATCATCTTACCACTTCAGGGATTTGCTTCAGCATTGGACTCCTTGAAATTTATTTTAGTCGGAAGTACTGTTTCCATGATAGCCAAGCTCTAAGGATAAGGTAGCACAGGTTAGTACTCTTTATTAGTCTTAACCTCCTCATTAATTGACTTTTTCACTTCTAGGCCCACTTCCTCTGATTTTTCTTTGACTTCATCTGTCTTAGCCATCACTTCAGGTGCTAGGACAACTGGTTGTCTGTTGATAAGCATCTCAGGCTGGGAAACTTCTTTCCCACTTCTTGAAGTAATAACCGCTTCCGCTATCTCAAGATAAACATTATGTACTTGTTGTTCTTGCTACTGGTATTCTTGAGGACTAGTCTGAGGTTCTGCCAAAAATTCCCTTTATTATAAGATATCCAATGCCATGCTCATCGCATTGATGGTGTCCCACAATTCATTTATGACCTGATTGTACTAATTGTTAGTTTTGATTTGAATCTGCATGAACTGCATAATAGCATCCTCAAGAGACTTCTCCGGTGGAGCAGGTGTTGCATTAGATTGAAATCCTAATGGCGCACAGCTCTGAGGGATCTGTTGTGGTTGATACTGAGGCAGAAGAGTGTTTGGATAATATGTTGGCTCATATTTATCTCCACCACTAATTGCATTGATAGGTTGTACTGCCATGGGTACCTGATCATATCATGTATTCCATTGTTGAACACTTTTAGCTAAATAATCAAAAAATGATAGTGCCTAATCCAGTTCCTTGCTGAAGAGCTCTCCATTGCACATGGTCTAGATAAGGTGTTTGCAATCAGGAGTAAGAGTTGTATATAAATAATTAACTAACCTCCATTATTCAAACCCATGATGTGGACAAGTACTTAGTAGATCCTTGAAACTCTCCTAGCAAGTCTGAAAAGTTTCGTCACCCTTCTGTATAAACTGAATGATATGTTCCTGCAAAAATTGAGTTCTCTGTGAGGGACAAAACTTATACAAAAATTTACACTCCATATCAAGCAAATTAGAGATAGAATGAGGTCTCAAAGAATTAAACCACACCTTTGCCCTATCCTTCAAAGAGGCAAGAAATAAACAAAATCTAGTAAATTCATCAGTTCTAGCATGAGAGAAAAAAATATTGCTAGTCAACTCAAACTCCGTCAAATGCCGATAAGGACACTTAGATTTCGTCCCGTAGAACTGAGGTATCAATGATGTCCTCCTACGCTACATCATGAAATTAAGTTCGTCATTACGTAAAACAGTCTAAGATGGTGCAGCGGTGTATTTAAGCTGCAAAAAATCCATAAGCATGCGTGGTGCAAGTGCAGCCACATTTTCTTCAGAGTTCAATTCCCTTTTTTTTTTTTTTTTCATGAGAAAAATTAAAATGGCAGGAAAAACACTAATTTGAAACTAAGACTGACATTCTTCGACAACGGTGCAAAAAACTTGACTCACTCGAAAAATGAGCAGCTCGAAAGCTATCCCAAGTATAGGAGTTTTGTCGTGTAATATTTAGCCCAAAAGGCCAGATTGTCTCCTCAGGGAATATAGTTTAATCTCAAATTTTACGTAGTTCCAATCGAAAAGTTAGAAACAAAATTGCACTGAATCTATTCTTTTAATAAATTAAATGAACATGCAGTTTAAATTCTAATTCCTAATACGTATTGAATTGAACAACAAGAAATGAAACCCTACATTAGCAACCAAACAAGAATTGAAACACACATTGAACTTCGGAATAAAAACTAAAGGTGATAACTTTCCTACGTAATTAAAACACGCAATTCTAAAAACTCAACCAATCACAAATTTAAATAAAATCTAATTTTAATGCAATCAAGAACTTAAAAAAAATTCAAAACTTTAAGAACTAAATAGTAAATGGAAACACGGTAAAAATTCAAATTTTAATTAAACGAGCTTAATTTAAATAGAACCCACCAAAATTTAATTTCTAAAGAAAGACTACAAATTTAAATCATAAAAAAATATACATTTTTTTTCTTTTTGTATTTTATTCTTTTTTTTTTCAAGAACCAAACTGAAGTTTGATAAAACAAAAATTAACTTAAGCAAAAAAATTAAATTTAATGCGAATCATAATTAAGAGACAAAGGAAAGAAATATATGTTAATGATAACACCCAAAAAAAATTAAAAATTCATTTAAAAATTTTTAAAAGAAAAATAACAACAATTCACTTAATTAAAAGCTAAACAAAACTAAATGAAACAAAAAAGAAAGAGAGAGAGAAATATCGAGGAAGAAGAAGAGTAAGCTCACCGTGGCGATCTTAGGTTGCAGCTATAAGGGAGTTGCAGGAGCAGCCGTAGCACACAGGAGCAGCAAAGGCACGACTGACAGCAGAGGAGGCAGCACCAGCAACCATAGGGAATGGCTCCAAGCAGCAGCTTGAAGCTTGGGTCCCGGGTTCTTTTAGCAACAGCAACGGCAGCTATGGTGGCCATGGGTAGCAGGGAGGTAGGGGAGCAGCAGCAAGTTGTGGGGTGTCTTGGCTGGTGGTTGCATTATCTGTAATAGCTAGAAGGAGCAGCGACTTCATGCCTTCAGCAAAAAGAGCAGCAACACAGGGGAAACAACAAGGGAGAGAGAGAGAGAGAGAGAGAGAGAGAGAGAGTAGACTAAAAGAGAAAGAGAATGGGAGAAGAGGAAGGAGAAGAGGGTGCCCAAGAGGAAAGGGGGAGAGAGAAGAGGGAGAGAGGATAGAGAGAGTTGAGAGTTGAGAGAGAAGGGAGAAGGGAGAGAAGGGAAAGGGAAGAAGGAGGGGGTACGGTGCTGGAGTGGAAAGGAGAAGAAAAAAAAATTATATAAAGGGGAAGAAAGGGGAGAGAGCCCTACGCATAGGATTGAAAGCCTAAACTCGGCTGCTTGGTCGGGTCAAATCAGGTAAATTATTATTATTTTTTCTATTTCTTATTTCTTATTTCTTCTCCTTTTTATTTCTCATCGAATAATGGCAATTTTGACTATCCTTGAACTCGTATCTCTCGAAGTTTAAAACACAAAAGTTGTAGATAATTTTCTTCACTTTCCACAAAATTTTTAATAATCTCGATCAGAATTTAGATTGGAAACTTATGCATAAATTATGAAGTAGGGTTGGTTTTAGCCTCTAATAATTACCCTACAATAAAAAATACAAAAAATTCATAATTTATTCAATAAAATCCAAATATTATAAATAAGACACGATGTTGAAATGTCGAGAGCAATTAGGTATTTAATTAACAATGTAAGTCTCAATGCATGAATTAAAGCACCTAATGTGAGGGTCCTTTACCAACTTTTTCAATACCGATTATTCTTCCTTTAGCATTATCTTCGAAGGTGATGTTGACTTTTTTGGTCTGATCCATGATTTTAATAATGACCAATTGCATGTTACTAGTGTGTGTGCCTAAGTACTTGAATAAGTTAATCATCCAGAACACACACATGAAAGTGATGTGGTTGCTAGAAAGACCTTAAAGAGCACATACTTATGGCATAATCCAGGGGAATCTGAAGAGAAAAAGAAACAAGTAGAAGATTTTCATTGCATTGTTTTTAGTTTTTAATTTGGTCTGTAATATACTTGCATGACTTGCATAATAGATTGTATAAGCTCAAAAAGACCATAGAATGACTATAGGAATCCCTTAAGTAATTAGGTTAATAACTCACATTAAAAGGGATTTAACTTGGGTCTTTATTTTGGGCCAAATACGGTTTGTGGACAAATTCAGTCAACCGAACCTTGGCAGTGTAAAATGCCTCAGTTGAATGAAATAGGTGGAAGTCACCATTTTGACTTTGCTCGGTCGACTGTATCTTTTTGAATGTATCTTCCTCAGTCAACTGAACTAGGACATGACTGACCCCCAACAACTTAGTTGACCAAACTACTAGTTTATTTGTGATTGAGTCGATCGAACCATATAATTAGCAGACCAAATTTTATATATAGTCGGCCAAACCTCGAAGGGTTCTTAAATCGCTCTGAGTCAGTCGACCAAACCTTCAAATCAAAATCTTCACGGTTGATTGAAATTGTCAATTAGGTCAACCGAATTTAAAATATAGTTGACTGAACTCCTAGGTTGAACATTTTTAACTATAGTAAAACAAGGTTATTTTTATTTAACCTTCAATAATCTTTTCTAAAAAGACTCCTATGTCCCCCAACAATTATAATTTTGAGTATCTCTATATATACTTAATCATTTGGAAAGATTAAGCATGGATTAGCAAATATCATTAGCCAAAAATTCCTTGAATTTCCAAATCCTTATTTTCTCACATACAAGCCAAATATCCTATTCTTACTAATCCTTCTTGCTAAAATCCTTTGGTAAGAATATTTTGGAGATTGTTCATATTGGCTTATACTCTCAAATTGCTTGATTGATAATTGCTTTTATTAAAAGCAAGTTTGAGTGTTCCCTTGTGATTTAATTCATAAGTCTTCATTGGGAATAACTCATTTGTGTTGCAAGATTCTTGAGCTTGTTTTTGTGTGCTTTTGTAAAACACTTTTCAAACAAGCTTGATTTCAAATATCTCCAATACTTTATACTTGATATTTGTTCTATAGATATTTGAGTGTGCTTTTGAGATCTTAGAGGTTATTGCTTGTGATTGATATAACATATTTTAACTCAAAGATATATTCACACCACTCTCATATATAAATTGTTATTGTTCCATACAGCTAAGAGTTGGCATTTAGACTTCACTGAGCTTATACATTCATATCATACTGAAGTGCAACTTCAAATTCTATTGAGCATACTGTTGTACATCATTTTCTTAGTTTAGGAGCACCTCTGCTTGTACACGAATTTGATATTACTGGTTGTATTCTCGATGGGTCATCAGAAGAGGGAGTCTAACCCTGTGAATAGTTCCAAATTGGCTTTGACACGGTTAGAAAAGTTTGGTGTACCATCCTAGTATAGTGTTGTATATAGTGCCGCTCCACCCGTTACGTGAGGATTGGTGAAATCCTCGGGCGTGTGAGCTGAGGTGGGGATGTAGGCAGTATGGGCCAAACCCTGATAACATATCGTTTGTCTAATATTAATTTATAGCACTTTATATTTCTACATTTGTATGTTATATTTGTTATGTTGTGAATATTGTGCATGATTTAATTTCCGCATATTACTTTTATATGTGCAATTGGTATATGCTTAGAAAGGCCCTAGGTTGTGGATTACTGATATATGGTTTAACCTAGGCAAAAGTTTTTAAATTCCAATTCACCGCCCTCTTGGGAATACACCAATTCTAACAATTGGTATCAAAGTCTCGCAGCATTGACTTAAACTTTTTTGCAAAATATCGTAATGGCTTACATTGGTGTATCCCATTTCGGAGAGGGACAGTCACTTACTAGTCCTCCATTGTTTTGTGGTGTTAACTACACCCACTAAAAAATTCAAATGATCATTTTTATCAAATTTATGGGCTGGAGGGCCTGGCAGGTGATTGATAAAGGAATTTTTATGTTAGTGCAAAATTATAATAGTTTGATGCATACAATTCACATACCATGAACTTACTATATTGTGCTTTAGATTCTAATATTTTGCTTGATATTATGGCATGTAAGAAGGCACAGGAGATTTGGGTTGAGCTCGAAAAAAGTATGGAGAGACCTAGAAAAAGGAGACCACAACTTCGGAAGTGTCAAGCTTAAAGGATTTGGAGGTGGTTGTTAGCTTTATTGTAATCCAAAGAGGGGGGTGAATTGGTATATTAAAATTTATCACCTAGGTCAATCCACTAACAGTAGTGTTGCACAAGCCTAATGTCAATCTAAAGCATATAAAATGAATCAGTATATATTTTTAGTGAAAATTAAAGTGCACTAGAAATTTAACCAAGCATGCACAATAAAGTAGTAAAGAGCACAATACCAAAAATGTCATCAAGGTTCGGCAAACTACCGACGTCTCCGCCTTGACTAACAAGTACAAGGATTACACTATAAACTCACTTAACGGGTGGAACAACACCTAAACAACCAGGTCAATTAGCACAAGGCTAACCTCAACCTTTGCATACAATCCTTATCAAGTTGGATTGCCGCCCCCTCAAGTCACGCCTAGAATACAATGGTATTTCTCAATAATAAATTGGGTACAATGATTATGCTTCTCAATCAAGCAAATATATACCAAATGTAATCAATCAACGACCCATCAATAGTATAGGAAATTGTAAGCTCGGTGATGTGATTTTGTGCGAGCGAACAGTTAGTATAATATAATCACAAATATGCTAAAGAGTGTTCTAACACGCTAATCTTTGAAACAAGATATAACAAATCTCAATAATAGATTAGGGTTTCAAATAAGCTAGCAACAATATTCAAACCAACCTAAAAATATTTTCCTCCATGAAATGAGCACAAGAGTTGTTTGAAAAATTTAGCTTGTACAATATTTTGCACACCAAAAATTATAGCTATAGGAATCTTGCAATAACAATGCAAAGATCCTCAAGCTAATGAGTTTTCCCAAACACAAGATTTATCAAGTTAAATCTATGGGAAACACTCTTACTTAACTCTAAAAAATCAAACAATCAACAATCAAAGTATTGAGAGTATTAAGCAATCTATAACAAAGCAATAGTACAATAAAAACTCTCACAATGCTAGGATTGATCAAAGGAATGAGTGTATGAGAGGATTTGACTAAGAATAGGCAAGATAAGCTTTTTAAGTTTGAGAGGAGTTTTTGCTAATTATTTCTCTAATCTAATGCTAATCTTCACAAATGAGGCCCTATATATAGAAGTAGCCCAAGTGATTACCGTTAAGGACTTATAGGGCATTACTAGAATTGTTTACAAGCCATTTAGGAAAACTAACCTTGTTTAACCAATTTTAACTTCAGAAAAAAATAAACAACCCGAGAGTCTTCGGGGGGGCTAAACCATGGTTCAATCGCCGAATAGACTCAGTTAAAAAAGTCACTTTTGAGCATTTGGGTGCCTGAAACAAGGCTTGGTTTGCTAAACCAAGGCAATTCCATTCTGTCCGCATTTCGATCGCCTGGTCTACAATTCAATTGACCAAACTCATGTGTTCGGTTACCTGGGGCCATTTTGACCATGAAGTTCGGTTGGCTGAGTTGGTGAGAAAGGGTCACCTCAGCGGTTCGGTCGACCATGAACGGTGTGTACATTTTGGTTCAATGTGCCGAACTCAGGTCAATATGACGACTGGTCCATGGTTCGGGCGCTTGAGGTGTTTTGAACACCAAGGGTTTGGTCGCCTGACCTCTCACACTTTTTTTATTATGCCCATTTACACTTCAATTTATTCTCGTGATATTATAAGTGATTATGGGGATTGATTTGTGCATTTGTGTAGGGACCTAAGGTCTTTCTAAGGTCTATAAGCTTATGACAAGCCTATATGCATGATATTCAGAGATTATTATAGGCTTTTTTCCTATAATTACTATTACAAACCTGAATTGAATAATGATATAACAACATTAAATAATCTTCAAGGTCTTCAGGCTTTACTTCACGTACCATCAATTTATTAGTGAATATAAACCTGCACACAAACCAGATAGCCATCAAATACTTGAGTATTTGTCATTATCAAAACCAGGTATGACCTATGAGGTCAACAGTCTCCCCCTTTTTGATGATGAAAAATACACCATGCAAAAAGTGGGTATAGCCTTGAAAGGCTCCCCCTGACAATATGCATAATGTTAAAGATTTATCAATACAAACATTTTTCAAGTACCCAATTTTTACCTTTTCTCCCCTTTTTGGCAATAGCAAAAAGGGCTATAAAATATATTAAACGTGTAGTAATAGGATTTAAGTATGATGCATTCATATACAAGATAGATTTGAGAAATTTTTAGAAATTCTGGCAGCGTGCCGTTTGAAAATAGGACATTTTCCCAAAAACATCTATATAAAAATGACACGTTTTGAGTTTTAAAAATTAACAGTTTATTCATAACTACTTAACCCAAACAGTTTAGTATGGTCAAGACATAAAACATAAATACAATCATCATCATGCAATAGATATGAAGATTATGTATTTCAAAACACAACCAAAGTCATAAAGTCTAAGCCAATGAAAGATTTAAAATGATACCAATTGTTATATCATCTCTTAGACTTAAGATTGTTTGAAAGCTTTCCCTAAGTTCACGCAATCTATCAAATATCTAGGAGGCATCCCTACTGTGCATTAGACCTAGTGAAATTGGAATAGCTTTCCTAGGAAGGGAGTGAATTGGGCTTTTAAAATTTTTTTTTTCTTTTTTTTTAAATACTTATGTGTTATAACAATAAGAACATCTCAAACACAATCACAAAATTAATTCAAATCAACCACAACCAAAACAAAATAACCAATCATTTGATTCCTGTAACAATAGCCCTGTAGCAATATGTAATGCTTGCTGAATATGTATAAGCCCTCTGTTACAGTCACACTTCTTCCCAATGTTTAGCTTTTAAATAAACTTTCAGTTTAATAATTTAAGGATGATCAACCAACGTAGTCTCTTTTGGTTTCCGCAATAAATGCTGATCAAACCAAAACAAATTATCTTCTAGTTTATTTAACAACCAAACACTCAAAATTCAGAGTTTTATAAAGCATCCACGTAGTTTGTAAATTTTGCTAAAAAAGTAAAGATAGGGAATATAGAAAGAAAAACAAGGTTTTACGAGGTTTGACTTCAACACAACCTGCGTCCTCGCCCTTAGCAAACCACCAAAGGGTTCCACTATCATAGTTCCTTTATCGGGCAGAACAACACCGATTACAACACTCCTTTGCTAAGGTTAGAACCCCCTCTCCAAACAATATTCCTTTGTTTGGTCAAATGATTCAATACTCGAACCATCAATCAATTTGCTAAAAAGATTTGAAATAAGACATACAAGAATTGCTCCTCAAAGATTCACAGTATGAAATTCAGATTGAAGCTCTAGAAATTTTTCATCGTATGATTCTTTCAATTGATGAAAGAATTAGTAGTTGTAGCACAATCTTAGTGAGAAGATCAGAAAAACACTAGTAAACTTCATGCAAGTTGTGAGCAAGAGAGAGCTTTGAGAATTTTAGAATACTTGAGAGAGATTTTGAATGCTGAATTTGAATTCTTGGTATTGAACCAATTTAACTTGGGTGTATTTATAGATGTAGAAGAGTATCTAACTTGTTCCCCAAGTTTACTTGGAGCAGAGTCTAAGATTTAAATAAGTTTGAGCCCCAAGAAATTTAAAATTTCAAAATATGTACGTCGTGTTTTTCAATTTTACCACGTGACAATTGACTGTGAAAACTCTAGTAGTCGGATGTCAGTGTATTTCACGTTTAAAATGCACAACAAGTAAAGTGGTAGTCGCCTATCAATAGGCAGTCAGGTGCCTATCACTGAAAAACTGGGATTTTTAAAACAACCAGAATGGTGACAGGCGACTAGAAAAACACAAGGAGCCGTGTCAATTTACACTGACAGTCACCTATCAACACTAGACAGTTGGCTGTCATGCTTTTGTCTACTTATTTAAGGTTGTTTAACAGGGTAGTTGATTATCCATTGGTAGTCAGTCGCCTATCAACCAATTTGTTTCTCGTGTTTAAAGAATTTTTTATTTCTCTCTTCTTTTCTTGTTTAATCTTAGAATATCAAATTGTTTTTTCTTTGAAAAATAAGTTCCAAGACTTAAAAACTAAGGTCTCTAAGTCTCGTTTGCCTAATTGGCTTCAAAATTAAAAGTCATACTTGAATCATACTTGAAGTACTTAAAAACCTTGTTCTAAAAACTAATTTGACTCCTCTTTGCTTTGAGTTCTCTTTGTCATTGATCTTTGATCTTTCAAACTTCTCTGAGCTTTCATTATGGATCCTTTATTTCATATACACTACAAAAAATCAATATATTAGGGAATGATCAAATCCGTTACTAATACTCATAAATTCGTCACTAATATTAGTGACGAATTTATGAGTATTAGTGACAATTTTAAAATAGTTCTTATATCTACCGTTACTACTAACCTTTTTTGGGGAATCCGAAATTTCGTCACTAATAATGGAGTATTAGTAATGGATTATAACCACCACTAAAACCCTAATACCGTCACTATAAATTCTAGATTAGCTCAGCTCAAATTCATTACTAATAGTAGGGTATTAGTGACACAAATTTCTCACTAATAGTATGGTATTAGTGACAAATTTGTAATTCATCACTAATAGTACAATATTAGTGAGTGACTCAAATTCATCACTAATAGCAGAGCATTAGTAAAGGACTCAAATTTGTCACTAATAGTATGGTATTAGTGACAAATTTGTAATTCGTCACTAATAGTACAGTATTCGTGAAGGATTCAAATTCGTCACCAATACTTTATTAATAGTGATGAATATAGGAATCGTCACTAATACCTACTATTAGTGATGAAGTTGAGTCCTTCATTAATATCATATTATTAGTAATGAATTTGTAATTCATCACTAATACTCTACTATTAGTGAGGAATTTGAGTCCTTCACTAATAATTAGAAAAATCTATAATTACATTTTCGCATGCATAATTGAAACCATAATTACTACAAAATTTGAAAATCATTCAAAATTTGGAATTCAAATACAAATTTAATTAAAATAAAGAAATAACATTTGTCAGATAACAAAAAAATTTAAAAATATTCAAAATTCAAATATAAATTCAAAAATTCCATTTGTTCATATAACAATAAAAAATACAAAGAAATAATCAAAAGTTACATTTGACAACTGTAGTGCATACATGCATCGCATCATGCTGATTTTATGATAGTCGTGAGCCCTACAAATTAAAAGTCATTAAAAAAAATTAGTATACAAATGGAGAGCTGGCTCTCAGCGTAATCAAGAAAAATAATTATATGATATAACACATTTGCAAAGATTTCATAATCATGCATATTACCCAATTTGTACAATAGTAATATCAACAATGAGAAAAATAATGTCAGTATTTAAAGCTGAACACTGAGTTCACATATTTCCATTGAGTTGGACACTTGAAAGGTAGCCTATAAAGTCAAAGGGATGAAAGGGTCTTTGAATAGCCATGAGAAGATGCACACACAACTATACTTGCAACTACTTATATATATTATGTGTAATTAGCTTTTAATTTTTTGAAAGGTAAATTTGAGTGATCATTGTAATGTATATTATACAAGTTTGGTCACTATTATGTAGAAATACCTGATACAAGGCAAGGGTCTCAGCCAGAATGGAATGAGAATTTTTTCTTCACCATAAATGGTGAGGTCTCCGAACTCAGGATGAAGATCATGGACAACGATAGTGCTACTCAAGATGATTTTTTGGGAGAAGTAACGTGAATTGCAATTTAATATCAGTTGTTTCTCTTTTTTTCTTTTTTTTTTTCCTTTTTACTTTATTATTTGCTCAAAGTACTAACTTGGTTGCATCCTACCTTTTTATGCATTATACCTGCTGCTTGGTTTTTCACTTGTAAGTATGGGATTCAAACATTATGAACCATAGGTGTTTGCACATTGCCCCTTGATCAGTGCACTACCTTAAATTTTTCATACCATCTGAAGTTTTAGTACAGTTTCTGAGATTACTTTGACTAAAGATGTTTAGAAAGGAGACTATTTAATGAAATCACATAATGACTGTTTTTTTAGATTTTTCATTGCCTTCAATTCCAGAAAACACAAACATTATAGGGGAGAAATCACATTCTCCAAACCATAAATGTCCTTATTGTAAAATGCATTGTAACCATTCAGTTTCAGTGGGAGTTTAATATCTCTCGTGAGTATTATTTTGCATAGCCTCTACAATTTTTAACTAGTTATTGTAGGAACTAAACAATAAATCAACCTCTAATGCCTGGCTTAAACATGTTAATTTGGCTTGGTGTGCAAGTGTGATAAGTTACTTGCAGTGTGATGTGCATCTTGTGAATTTGTATACAACTTGAAAAAAATATATGGAATGGTTGTTATTAATAATCTTGATTCTTGAAAGCACTTCCAGAAGTTATGAAATTTGATTTATGTTTTCAATGAATCATTCTTGGTTGCATAGCTTGCTTGATTTCAATTATTTTTCCTGGCAAGGAAAGATAATAATAAAAAAATAAATTGGTAATAATCCACCATCCACCATTTCTTTTATTATAAGATAAATAGAAATCTTAGTTTCTAGATTATTATTATTATTATAAAATGTCACTATTTTTTCCTTTTTTTTGTGATAGTGTTTAAAGTCTCTTAGGCAAGTTTAGTCATGAATGCTTCTTTAAATGAACTAAGTCAATATTTCCTGCTTTCTTATGATTCCCAACTTTCACTCATCCTTTCTGAAATATAAATGAATAATATTAAAGACCAGCTTGATTAAAATCTCAGAACTTCAATATTCAAAATCAAAATTTTCTTCAACAATGAATAGTGACAATGTTAAAATAATTTCAAAAGATTAATTTTATAAAGCTTGAAACTTTCCTTTAATTAATTAAGCTAGATTAACTATCAATGACAACTCTTCCATTTTTTCCATCCACTAAGTTAAGAACAATCCCAGTCCATGGCTAGGCATGAAAATCTTTCCTTCAAATTTGAAAGAGGTTGCTTTTATTAGGAAAAGTGAGAAAAGATCTTCAAGACTTGATTCATTGAAGAAGCTAAAAATGAGTAATCCTTTCATGAAGTCTTTGCACAATTCTACAAAGTCTACCTCAAAGAAACTAGAAAAATCTTCCGCAGATGATGAAAGTGGAACTTCCTTGGGGGATAAGCTATATAATATGATGTGTAACAACTCTAGTCCAATTAAACCTAGGACAACCTCTTCTCAATGTATTTTATCTTCAACTCATCCAGATTCTGATTGATACGTGGTGTCAAGTTGCTTACTAGACAGTATCGACAACTATTCTTAATTTCACGAATCCCATCTCTAAAACTCTATTGCACTTCATAAACTAGTCCAATCATTGCAGAACTTCACCACATCTTCCCTGGTCCATACATGATCATTACAAAAGGTATGAACTTCAAAAGGTTAAAATTTAGAGAATATTTTCAACCAATATTCACTATTATATAAACAACAACTCTTCCATCTTTTTCGTCCAATATGTTAAGAACAATCCCAACTTTGAATTCGCCAAATATAGATCATTCTGCTTTGGCATTGGAGAGGTTTGACTCATCAGCTAGGTCAGTTTCGAAGTATTTTTCCAAGATTCTCTTAATTTAAACATTTTAAAGTTGATACCTTTGGAATGACCGTGTAGAGACCAAGTGTAACGACCTAAAATTTCATACCATTTCTTTTACATATATTGATACTCCTAATAATATCTGTTATAACATCTCAAGCCCCAAGTGAGCACTAAGGAAACTTGTTTATATTACATACCTATGCAGCGGAAAAAAATAAAACTATCCATCCATATAAACAGTACCAGAATTTTAGTACTCTTCCCAACCATACACACATATATACACATCACCCCAGTACCATCTACTCAAAAATGTTATCTCCTATATACACTTACCCAACAAATAGGGCAGTGTGCTTACCTCCTTTATCTGCAAGCCTGATTTGCTCGCCTAACTGGATCACCTAAAAAATATTAAATCATTGGGATGATACAATGCTTAGTAAAAGGAAATATGCTATTACTAGTGTGTGGCGACTAAGTTTCATAAATACTATACTGACAATATCTGAAACTGTAAAAGCTGGTAAATCAATATACAGTATAACTTGCATCTAACATAGTTTAAAGTATAATAGTAATATCTGAGTTTTCTACTTTTTCATACTTCTAGTATCACATTATATCTACCGATATTCTGTAAATCTGTTTACATAAACATAACTGTGATGTTTACCTTGGAAAATGATTTAACCCCTCATGATAAGGTTGTGCAGCCCATAGATGGGACTTAATCCTGGTTTGCCTACCAGATAAGTCAACTGTAACTCTACCAATCCTCAGCTCGGCCAAACTACAACCTCTCCTAGGCACGAAACTGGTAACTACCTCGTTAAACCGGCCACCTAACCCAGTCTTCTAGGGAATTTGCAATCCCTCTAAGCACGGTTGACAGAAACCTCCTACACACTATCTAAGATGTGTGGTTGCTCTCTGATCTTGTAATAGCAATGGTACTGTGCTTTAATAATTGAATATTTACAGAACTAATTCATCAGGATCTGATACTATATAGTACTGATATACGTAATTATCTTGTTGTTTCATCATGATTCCAAAATAACCATAACACTGAAAGCTAGTCCTAATTATACTATAATATTTGTACTATGTAAACTATAATACCACAGTGTTATGGAAAATAACCATAATACCAGAAATTGATCTGAAAATGATATGTCATCTGAGTTGTATAAACTATATTAACATAGTTTTATGGTTTTAGGATTTTGGAAAATCATGGTAATCTACATATGCTGAAAAATATCTATCTGTATAAACACTATAATTCTTACTCTTGTAAAATCTAATAAAACATATCTCTGCATAATAATATAAATCATATCGATCTAAAAACTGTATTATTTCTGTACTAATTTGTTAAAGTCTCGCAACACATATCTCTATTTAGGTACTATAATATAAACATAATAATCTAGAAATTGTATATTTCATATACTAATTTAATACTGTCTCATGCCACACGACTACATAAATAAATATCTCATATGTTGATAATGTATTTTCTCATATACAAATAATTTCTTAACTAAATAATAATCTAGGAAACATATAATTTATTAATAAATATTCTAACGTTCTTAGCATAGCATATTTCCCTTACCTAACTAGTTAGAAGGCTCGCCTCCAACTCTATTCTCACGCTTACGGCGTACTATCCCCGAAATCCTAAAATAATGCATATAATTAATAAACCAACTAAATTTCCTGAACCTTCATACTTGTAATTTTCCAAACTATAACTTACCTAGGCTCCTAGAAAAATATCCACTAGGGTCATTAAACTATGCATGCAGGGTTCCAAAACACCTTATCCCTGAAAATATAATACCCTAGTTTTATTCCACAAAACTCCAGTAGATTCTCATATAATACACAATCTGGACTCAAATAAGCCTGCTAATACTAAAAATACCTAAATAATCTACTTACCCTAATTTTGGTGCCCAAATTGCTCAAACCAACAATCTACTATAGTAGACTTGTAGAGAATCTCCCCAAGATCAAAGTGGTAGCTTTTGATCATCGAAATGGGGAGAAATGGAGCCAGAAATGTAGATATAATGAGAGAGATCCAAGCAGGAGAGAGAGAGAGAGAGAGAGAGAGAGAGAGAGAGAGAGAGAGAGAGCTAAGAGAAAACAAATTCCCTCGTTGAACCATTGTTTTCTTCTATTTATAGACCTTTTGCCACGTGGCCTCGTCAACGAGCCACGTCACCTCATCAACGAGTTCAAGAAGGGAGTTCTTCGACGAGCACCTAACCCTTGTCGATGAGTTTCAGGCCACGAAAATAGCCCCTCGGTAAACTTTCATCGATGAGCCACGTGTCCATGTTGACGAGCCTATAAAGATTGTTCATCGATGAACATTTGCGTCCCCCTTTAAAATTATTTTTCCCTCTCTTTTCTTTATTATTTAATTCCCATAACTATCTGGGTTACTACACCAAGGATGTTGAGTTCAAGTTCTACAATGATGAACTAATTTTTTAATGCCACAGAGTTTGAGAGAGATCTTTTGAAGTTGTTCATTAATCATAGTACTAAAAAGGAATGGGATGCACATGAAAGAAACAGTTCGGTTCAAATATCTATGCATGGGTGGGTTGCTCGTGAAGATGACTACAATTCAGATGGGCCAATAGGAGACTATCTTTGTAGTAGTGGACAGATAGGAATAGTTTCTGATATTGTCTAGGAAGCAAAACAGAGAAGACTATTAGTGACGATTTAATAAATCCGTTGCTAATAATAGACTATTAATGACAATTTTTAAAAATCGTCACTAATATAGTTAAATAAATTTCTTTATATTTTTCAAATGAAAAACTATATTAGTGACAGTTTAATAAATCCATCACTAATAATAGTCTAGTACTGATGGTTTGCATAAACAGTCACTAATACATTTGACTTTTTTCTAGTCAACAAATGCATTATTAGTGATGGTTTTATAAACCGTTACTAATACAAGACAAATAATGATGGTTTGGAAGAACCGTCACAAATAATGCATTATTAGTGATGGTTTCTAAGCATCGTCACTAATATTGTTGACTTTTTTCGGTCAACAAATGCATTATTAGTCACGATTCTACAAACCATTACTAATACAAATATATTAGTGACACTAGCTTTACTTAAACTATCAAAAATAATATACTATTAGTCATGATTTCTTAAACCATCACTAATATAGTTAAATAAAAAAAATTTATATATTTAAAAGAAACACACTATTAGTAACAGTTTTCCAAATTCATCACTAATAGTAAGCTATTAGTAACGGTTCTAATAAACCATCACTAATATTGTTGACATTTTACAGTCAACTTGCATTTTTAGTAACGATTTAGAGAACAGTTTGTAGTATAACACTATAAGTAATGGTTGTTTAACTGTCACTAATAATTCCCTTTTAGTAACGCTTTAAGTTCGTCACTAATACCCCAAGAAACGTCACTAACATTTTCCCGGGATAGTGTCCGCAGGAAAAGTGGTTTCCCGTGGTAATTTGAGCAGGAAAATTAGGTTTTAGTGACGAAAGTACTAGTGACGGTGTGAGTTTCATCACTAAAAGTACCTTATTAGTGACGGTTTTCAGAACCATCACTAACACTCACACTAGTAGTGATGGTTTGTATAAACCGTCACTAATACTGCACTTTTAACGATAAAATTCAAACCATCACTAATACTTTTGTCACTAAAAACCAGTTTTTTTTTTTAGTGTGTATAAGATCAAATAGGAGAGCATGAGCTTCATCTTAGGATAAATAACTTTTAAATTAGCTCTCTTATGGACTCTTATGCTTCATATTATTTTTTATTTTTATTTTTTTGAGTCCCAAGGCTCTTCTAGTAGCCATGAGCATCATATCCTGTTCGTATGGAATCATTCCTTGATATGGATTGTTCTTGGGTTTCATAAACACTATGCATAACTTAAATTCTAGTTTTCTGACGAAAATGTGCTCTAAGGGAACGATCTTACTGAGAAAGACACAGAGACCCCTATTCCTTCGCTTTTCCCTTTCGGAAATGGCATGTTCAAGAATCCATGCCTCTACTTTTCATCTAAGCTAGCATTCAAATATTAAGGGGGAGATTTTATAAAATTTCATTTCTTATGCTCACCTTACTTTTAGCTTAGATTTACAGCTTACTATGGCATAGGCCTTTCAAAGCATGTTATCTTATTTCTTGCTCATAGTAAATGAAAATTGGTGCTTAGGCCCGATTATTCTATAATTACCATATGATCTTGCTTTTAAATTGTCTAATCATTAGGATCTATGTGGTTGATTTTTATGGCCATATTTTGGAATGTTCTTAAATGCTTAACTAGAAAAATGAAGCTTACATGACTTTTTGTGTTAAAGTTTCTTTTTCAACATGCATAGTCCCCAATACTTTTTTGAAAATATCAAAAGGGGAAATGTTTTTTCTTACAAAATGAAATATTTTATGGTAAGAACTATTTTTTTTTAGTAAAACAAATCTTATCTTTTGCCTATATGACTAAATGCTTTCATGACATGCGATATTTGTTTTGTGTCATGAAGTTTAAAAATATTAAAATTCTTTAATTGGGCGTTGCATGACTGGTTAGTTGATCATATAAAAATACATGCTATATGTTCGACCAATTTTACGCTCAAATCGACATTTAGCTATTATAAGCCACATTCTTTAAACTCTAATTTTTGATGGGTCTTACGTAATTTTTGAACTGCAATAGTTTGTAGATATTTCTGGTCTAATCATGTTTTAACATGTGTTTTGATCTCAAATGGCCAATTATACTGTTTGTGTGTGCATAACTTCCAATTTATTCACAACAATTATAAGACTATTTTCCATGCTCAGTTTTATATCAAAAGAGGGGAGTTTCTTTTTTAAGATAAGGGATATTTTTTTTTTCATGCTTATACTTAGATTAGCCCCTTTGTTGATGTCAAAAGGGGGAGAAATTTCTGAGCAAAATTCTAAATCCTTTTATACTTCCTGCCTTCTAAACTTTTAAATGGGACAAGTATCTAGGCGTATCTTTGCTTTAATACCAAAACTAATCGCATGATTAATTTTAAATGTCTTCTTTCATAAATATGCTTGAGTTATATTGATTACTTTTAAGATTATGCATATTGTAAGGGGTAGCCTTTTCAAGCTAAGCCCATTTTTCTTGTGTGTGTTTGTCATCATCAAAAAGGGCAATATTTTTGACTTTTTAAGTCTAATCCCTGTTTTGATAATGACAAAGCACAAGTATCTCATGTGTGTGCCAAGTACTTGAGTAGGTCTAATATTTCAGCACATACATAAGATAAAGGGAATTGGAAGCGAAGAGGTGCTTAAAGCACATACTCCTAGCTTATCCCATGGGAAAATGAAGGGCAAGAGAAGAAGAAGACATTTGTTTTATTTGTAATACATTTAGATTTTGTCTGTAATAATGTATAACTTGCATGATACAATGCTAAGCTCAAACGGACCTCTTGGCCTAACAAGGCTTAATCTCATTTTGATGATAAAAAATCAAGGTTACTTAACATGTCTATGCAAGTTTGAGTTTCAGGACTTAAGTGATCTTATGATTTCAAATGGACATACTCGAAGAATCGGAATGTAAAATTACACTTAAAGCAATGAGACATGATTAACATGAAGGTTTAAGTCAAGTGAGGCATGAGGCTCATTAAAGCAGAGCATAAAGCTCATAAGACATATTGGAAAATTCACAACATGAAGACTTGGACACTAAGATATGAAAATCATATGAAAGTCTTATGTAAGTACTTCAAAACTCAATACTAATTGATTGAAGCTCCTAGGAAATATCATTGGACTTAGATACCTAATTTTATTCATGGAAAATATTTTCTCAAAGTCCATAATGAGTTTTGAAATATATGAATTAAGTTTGGAACCAAAAATCATTGAAAAACAAGTTTACTGAAAGGACAAACGGCTAATGATAAATCATCAGGTGACCATGGTTCTTTGTATTTGAAAATACTCAAACAAATTAGGAACAGGCGACTAACCTATCGAGCACAGTCCACTGACCTCATTCTAACTTTTTAGAATATGTTGACTTTAACGGAGTACAGGCGACTGACCCTTCAAAGATAGACGACTGATGCAAGTGTTTAAACATTAAACGGCATTGTTCTTATTTCCAAATCTTGCGTGAATGGTTTCCAAATTAAGAGAAAATTCAAGGGAAATTTTTTGAAACCCTATTTCTTTATTTAAACATATTATTCTTAAACATGAGGGTAACCAACACAAATTGAAAAGCAACGACATGCACAACTCCCTTGTATTCACGTTGTTGAAAGGCTACTGCTGTGTTCTTGATTTTTTCACTTGGAAATGGTCTTCAAAACTCACTCTTTCAATCAGTACTAATGATATACTTCGAGCTTCAAATTTCATATTATTTTTGAATCCAACAGGTACTAATATGCTCGATTAAGGAGCCTTTTTCTTGTACATGCAAGTATTTAACGGTTAAGGGGATTAAATCGTTGCCTAGTGGGAGAGGATTCTTGCTAAAGAGACGAACTCCACCTTTGAGGGAGAGAGGGCATAACTTCACCTGGTAATGAATGTGGTAAAGGACATCCTTGCAGCGTGCTGCTGGAGGCAAGGACGTAAGCTGCGGCCAAACCTTGTAAAATCAACGGTGTTTAACTTTCTCTTCCCTACTCTTTTTATTTTCTGCAATTTATAAAATGCGTGCACGATTTTATTTTTATAAGAACTTGCTGAATATTATCTTGGGCTTAATATTAAATCTTATTGAACATCTGAGGTTGAGCTAAATATTTGAAAATTTGTTGAAAAAAAGAATCTTGTTAAACATAGTGAACTTGCTAAACATTTTTTTTTTTTTAGATCAAATATATATCACTTGTATGAGCGAAGCATTGATTTGACCATTCAGAAAATTTTACAACTTTGAATTTGAAAATATATATTCTGAGAACTTACTTGTTGTGAACATTGATGAGTCCCTAAAATGCATGATTTTAGGCCCTCAATTACCTTTGTTTTGTCTTCTTCAATCGTGTATATGCCCTTTGTTATCATATTTCAAAGTTATGCAAGGTTTGTTCGTGTTTCAAGAAAAATAGGTTAAAACCAAGAAGTTAAGCAATACGAGAAGCTAAGGGAGTATTTAGGATACTTACAGCTCGAATCAGCTGTCCAACCAAACTCCTAATGCCTCTACACACATAAAACAGAAAAATACTTTGTTCCTCCATGTGGTGTGACCAGCTAACACAAGGGGCGATCAAGTCTCATGCTGCAGACTCTTAGGTTTAGACTGAAGAAGAAATGCTACAAGGTTCGACCAAGTAATCGAGCAAGTGACCTTCAAGCGTGACCAAGTCAAGATACTGAAGCCAACTAAGCCCAATTATATTGCAAATCATGACCAAGTGTTTGACCAGGGAGAACTTAAGGGGCGACCGAGTCGAGTTCTCAAAGCTAAACTAAAGTTAAGATACTGCAAGTCTCAACTAGAAGCTCGACCAGCAATACCTTAAGCGGCGACCAGGTTTAGATCATAACCATCAACTACACCAGCAAAACCTATAAGGGCGACCAAGTCAGCAGCCTAGACTAGGTAGCGACCAAGGAAAAATAGGGTGCGACTATGTCGAAACTAATGATCGTCTACATGAGATTTTTTACAGAACTTTCCTATTTTGAAATTCAAACCTTGTAAACCCTTTTGGGTATAAATATTAGCTTTGACTATGTTCTGAGGGTTTCTCTTTAGCTGATTTTAGGTTAGTGATAGACCTAGAACACCATTGAGAGCCAATGTACATTAGTTAGATTAGATTTCAATACCAGTTATGGATTGTGCAAGAGGTGCTTAATGGCCTGTGACAACTAGCGATGCTCTCGTATTTTCCAAGTAGATTAGATGATGTTTACATGCTTTCAATTTACTACTTTCATTTATATGCTTTCTTTTAATCACTTTCATTTATTGCTTTCGATTTACTACTTTGATTTTGATGCAATATTGTAGATAAGGATAAGCACTATTACAGTCTCTACCAGATAAAAGTAGTTGGCTACAAAACCACAGAGGTGTTTGTGATCATTGAGACAAGGTATACTCTGGTTCCCGAAAGCTCTCTAGATAGTTGGTGCACCCTTGCTACCCTGTGCCCTCAAATGACCCTCTCCTGCTTAGCCGGAGATTCTTGGGTTAGTACTTCTATGGATAGCTGGTGGAGTGTAGTCAGAGGCAAGGCATCCAGCGCCTAATTCAAGTCGAAGCATCGCTTTGTAGGAGTAGGGTACTTTAGATTTTACATGCTTTGCATTAGTTGTTAGAAACATCACAAAAGTCCTAGCTTTAAACTTCTTTTCATACAAAGCTTTAATAAACTAATCTAGAAAAGGTTGATAACTGCACTCTAATCCCCGTGGATCGATACCTGACTTACCCACTTTCTACATAACTTGGGAACAATTAAGCTTTATAAATATTATTTTTTGTAGTTAAGGACAAAAGTCTTGGCGAGCCTACCAAACATACTTTCTGAATAAAGTATATGTGCTCAAGATAAAGAAGCATTTTACAAAATTTGTTTTGAAAGAAAATACTTGTGCTGAAAGTCAGTTCTTAATATTGATTTTTATTAAGGCATAAATCAACCACTGAATTTATTATTGAGTACATTATTATGAATCTTCTTGAATTGAGCTAAAAGTCATAATACAAATAAATGCTCAACTGAATGTGTTATCTCATATTGTAAATTTAGTTTGTATATCTGTTGACTTTGGTGTAATCCCAAGAAGAGGGGTGAATTGGATATTGGAAAATTATTCTTCCTATGTTTAGCTAAGCTAGCAGCAATAATACACAACCTAGGGTCTTTAAAAGCAAATACCGAATGCCAGATAAATATAATATGTAGAAATATAAAACAATGCACACACGATATGTTATCGAGGTTCAGCCAATATTATCTATGTCCCCGCCTTGAGCTCACAAGTAAGAGGATTTAACTAATGCTCACTTAACGGGTGGAGCAGCACCTTATATGTTGACCTTATAGGTCATACCCTAATTTGATTATGACAAATAATCATGCATTTAATGTCTATCAAGTTAGTGAGTAGATTCATATTAGCAAGATCACTTGATGGCAGATGAAGAGTTGAAGAATAAAAACCAAAAAGATTTATTTGTTGTAATTTATATTATCTTCATTTCAGGTCTATAATAGTAATATAAGAAAGGTTTATAATAATGAATGCATATCATGCATGTAGGAATCAATAAGCTCAAAGACCATAGAATGACCCTAGGTCCTTGCCCTTACACGTAAAATTGTCCCCAAAATCACATATAATATCAGGGGAATATCAAAGGAATCAATTGAATTAAAATAGGACTTAAAGGGCTAAAAAGGATAGGCTTCGGGCGACCGAACCTTGGTGTTCAAAACACCTCGGTCAACCGAACCATTGAAAGGTCAAATAGTTGACCTGACTTCAGGCGACCGAACCAAAAAGAACTTCACTGTCCTCGGTCAACAAAACCCGCACACTTGACTTTCACCAAGTCAGCAACCCGAACTTTCAAGTTCAAAACTGCTCGGGCTACCGAATGCTCAAGTTCGGTAAACCAAACTTGATACCGGGTGACCGAATCGCAGACTTTTGGAAAATCGCATAGGTTTAGCAAACCGTCCTCTTTCACCGGCACCCAAACTTCAAAAACATATTTTTTTCTCATGTGTCTGTTCGGGCGACCAAACCATAGGTCAAGCGACCAAAACTCTCACGTTGCACAATTTTTTACCGAGATTAAGAGAGGTTAAATAGGGTTAATTTTCTTTAAAAAAAATTTTAAAATAATTAATAATACCCTATGTGAAAACTAAGGTGTAGTCCTAAGAGGGGGGTGAATTGGAATTCAAAATTTTCTTTTAATTATTTTCAAGATTCCTTACTTCTTTTTCTCCTTTTAATGAATATCTTTACTTCTTGTTATTCAAATAACAAATACTTAAAAATAAAATTCAATGCACAACCAACAAAGTACTTAACCAATCAATCAACCAATCAATTTTCCAATCATCCACAATATTCAAACTAAAATAGAAGATTCGGCTTGTGTTTGCTTGTAGCCCTGTAGTTAATGAATTTTCTTTCTTAAAATGAGGTGCAATATAAAATCCAATACTCTTTCCAAAAGCTTAGATGTTAACTAAACTTTCAATTTAAAGAGTCTTTGAGTGTTTCACCAATCAACATACTCCCTTACGGTTTTCGCAAATAATGGATCAACTAACGTACTCCCTTTTGGTTTTTGTAATGCCAAAAACAAATTAAGCCTAAGTTTACGTAATATCAAATCCATGTAGTATTTATGATTAAGGAATTTAAAACATCCACGCAGTTCGTATATATATACATATGCTGAAAATAAAGAGCAAACGAAAGAGAGTGAGACCACGATTTTCACAAGGTTTGGCTTATACCCAGTCTAAATACTCACCTTTGGCAAGCCACCAAAGGATTCACTAAAACCAGTTCCTTTTTCGGGAAGAACAACAACATTTACACACTCCTTTGATTAAGTTAAAGCCTGCCTCTCCAAACGATATACCTTCGTTTGGTCACTCCTTCAATTAGGCTAGAGTTCACCTCTCTAAGCGATATCCCCTCGCTTAGCCAACAATCTGAACACGTCGAATCGTCCAAGAACTACAAAAGACATGAAGTAATCACTGTGTACAAAAGCACTCTCAAAACAGAGTAGATTAGTACAAATTCAGCTCTAGGTACTTCAATAATTTAAATACCAATAGGAAATAGAATTGAAACTCAAGTGTAGAATTCACCAAGGGTTCCTTTGTAATTGTGAAAACTCAGTATGAGAAACTTAGTTGATGTTTTAGCACCAATTCATATGATTTCCCTCCAGCAAGAGTATGATCAATATGGAGCTTTGAGAGAGATTGAGAGATTTAATACAAGTGTGCTATGTAATTGCCCTTAGTTATAATTTCTTGATATTAAGGAAGTATTTATAGGCTTTTTAGAATTAGTTTCCTTGTTACCCAAGTTTCTTGGAGTGTCCACCAAGTTTTTATAACGTTCACATTTGAAAAACAAATTTTTAGAAATTTCCAGTTAAGTTCAAAATTTTGAAATCCTGTGGAGTTGGTTGGACAGGCGAGTGGGTAGTATATTTCCACAGGGTGAGTTAGTTGGATAGGTGGCTGACATCCTTCTGTCTGCCAAAAATTAAAATCAGGAAATTGTCAGTTGGCTGGCTCGACACTGTTCAAAATGGGTCAGTCAGCTGGGTACTATTTGTCGGCTGAGTGTTTTCAGTTCATTAAGTCAGTCGACTGGGCAGTTAATTTTGTTGTAGATTTTTTGTCAGTTGGCTGAGTAAACCCAGAGTATTTCTAGTCATTTGGCTGACCAAACCTCTTTCTGGTTTTTCATTTTTGGTTTTCAATTTTAGTTTTGCTCTCTTGCTTTGGTCTTTTATAAAACATTTTCTAGGGTTTTAAAATAGGTATCTAAGTCCATGTATTTCCCCTAAAGGGCTTGAACAATATTTCAAAAGATATATAAATATTAAAGTACTCACATAAAGACTTTTAAGTCATTTGTCATTCTTAAACACTTAAGTCTCCATGCTTTGATCTGCTACTTGTCTTCAAGCTTTAAGATACTTTGAGCTTTTCATCGAGTTCTCTTTAATATCCATGCTCTCATTATCATCAAGCTTTAGTCTTTGAATTCGTGCTTCGTTTGATCATCTTTCTTAGGAATATAAGCTTTCAAAGATCCTTGTGAACACTTGACCTTGTTTTCTCTAAGTTGAGTCCTGAAATGTCATCACAAGGCTTATAATATCTCCCTTTTTGATGATGAGAAACAATGAGCAAAAATATGAGTAAGCCTTAGAAAGACTCCCCCTTTCAATAAGCCTCACATTCAACATATTTGTAAGATCAAGATTACTATTAACACCAATTTTAAGATCGTTCAATATCATGTATATCAATACCAATTTCAGGGTCATTCAATGTCACGTACTTCTCCCCTTTGTCAAATATTTCACTCACTTTTGAAATATAATTCATTTTTCAAAATTTCAAATAATTTCAATACCAAACTCAATTTTCAATTTTTGTTCAAAACTTCTCCCCCTTTTGAGATTAATCAAAAAGAGTAGGATATAAACAAAATAAATCATATTTTTGAGCATATGAATATCAATCATGCATATCAAGTATATGATACCAATTTAAATTTTCATTAATTCTATTTCCAATTGAACTTTTGAATTTTTAATACCAAACTCAAATTGAAAACTTATGATGCCAATTGAAAATTTATGATACCAGTAAAAAAAATAATTCATGATGCCCAAAAAAAAAAATTAGGGAGAAAAAAAATACAAGTTATGAGTCATAATACTCCCCCTAAATTTAATACATTTAGATTTGATACCAATTATGTTTTCTAAATTTATCGTCCATGTTTCAAACATTTGATGTATATGCTCATGGATATCAAATACCAATATCATATCAATTTCATCATTTACGCATGGATATAATTATACTGGTCAGGCTCAAATACCAATTTATATATGTATGGATACGAGCCACTTGAGAGATACCAGGTTAAGGCATATGACCACACACTGGATAGAACCCTCTTTCGTCCTTACTAGGAGGGGGCTCACTCCGAGTGGGGATATGGTGGAGGCCCTGCAAGGAGCCGAAACTAACAGTCTAGCCCCGAAATGGGGGTGTCATTTGCTAACGGTTAGGGCCTGGAGAGGGTACGAGCGTTGTAAACCGAGGTTCTGTCATAGGGTTTTGGGGGAGACAACCCGGAAGTAATGTTTTGGGACATGATCCTAAGTATGGTATAGACTCTGGTATTGTATGTTATATGGATAGACTGAACAATTTTTGCTGTGTATTTGATGAGTATGGATGTTTATGTGTATGTTTTGTAGGGTTTCCATATACCCCACGGGGTCGGACCCTCTTCCAGTATTGTATCATGTATGTTTAATTGATACATAGACAGGTTAGGTTACTATTTTCACACCTGGGACCCATCTGCGGGTCCAGGGCATGACAAAGCTCACATATCATTAGGGGTAAATTTAAATTAAAGTATGGACCTTAGGCTTAAAATCATAAGGGCTTTGGGCGAACGAACCAGGCAAGTCAAATTGTCTCGGTCGACGAAACTATTGACTACTCAAATAGTTGACATGACTTCGGGTGACCAAACTCAAATGACTTGAGTGTCCACGGTCAACCGAACTCATACCCTTACTTTCTTCAACAACTCAGGCACCCAAACGTTCACGTTCAAATCACCCTCGGGCGACCGAATATGAAAGTTTTGTAAACCAAACTTGAGACCAAGTGACTGAATCTCGGACAAATTGGAAAATTGCCTTGGTCAGCAAACTAAACCCTTGATCAGGCACCCAAACTTCAAAAGTAGCTTTTCTTTATGTGTCTATTTGGGCGACCAAACCTATGTGTCAATCAACCAAAACTCTCGGGTTGGCCAAATTTTTACCATGGTTAATTGGGGTTAAACAGGGTTAATTTCATAAACACATTTTAAATAATTTTAATACTTCCCTGAGTGTCCCCAACAGTTATAATTTTGGCCTTCTCTATATATATGGGTTCATTTGCACAATTAATACATGATTAGCATTTTGGATTAGCATAAAAATACGCTGATTTTTTGAGTGCATATTTATCAAATCCAAAGCCCATACACTCTTCCTTTGTCATTCCTTTCATAAATCAAGCTTCTTAAGATTGTTCTTGAGTGATTCCACTTGCTTAAAAACTCTCCTTGTTCTAGATTGATTGATTTTATTGAGAGTTTTAGCCAAGGCTTTTCCCCTAGTTTAACTAATAAATCTTTGTGTGGGAAAACCTTTGTAGCTAGTGAGTCTTTGCATCTTTGTTGCAAGCCTCATCTAGCTTGTGTGTTTTTGATTGTGTAAAATATTTTTCACAAGCTTACTTTTCAAACATCTCTTGAGCTATTATTTTGAGAAAATTATCTTTGAGATATTTTGAATACTCTAGTTGGAACTCTTTGAAACTTTTGGTGATTGATTAATATTGATACTTTGTTTCAAATATTGTTTGAAAATACACTCTAGGACTTGATTGTATATTTACATCAGATTGAGTGTTAGCACACTTTATTGGCACTAAGCATAAATTCTATCATCGTGTGCATATTTATCTTGACTATTTGTAGTACATACATGCTTGTGTAGAAGCACTTAAATTGTACGTAAAATTTCAAATCTGATTGTTTACCTAATGTATGTTTAAAAGAGGGAGACTTGCCCTATGAAAAGTCCCTGATTGACTTTGACCCGGTTAGGAAAGCTATGTGCACCATCTTAGTAAGGTGTTGTAAATAGTGCCGCTCCACCCGTTAAGTGAGTCGTAGTGGAATCCTTGTGCTTGTGAGTCAAAGCGGGGATGTAAACAGTATTGGCCGAACCCCAATAACATTTCTTGTGCCTGCTTTTGTTTTCCGCACTTAAATTCATGCACTTGAATGTTGTTATTTTAATTACAGTGTTTGGTTGAGAAATACTGAAATTGCTTTAATTGCTTTACATTTCTGCCAGTTTGATTTTTGTTGAGTTGGATATTGTATAGCTTTCCCTAGGTTTTGTAATATTGTTACTAGACTGGTAGACCTAGGAAGAAATTTTTAAATCTCCAATTCAACCCCCCCCCCCCTCTTGGGATTGTACCAAAGTCAACAAAGTGTCTCCTCTATGTCTCTCCATCAATGAATCCTTCTTCTTCATCTCTTACATCCATATGCTCTTCCTTTTCATTGTTCTCATTCAAGTCCCTTAGGCGTTCATTAAGAATATGGAAGTTTTCCTTTGCAACAGATTCAAATTCAGTGAACTTAGTGTGAAGCTTGGTGTGCCTAGCATGGGATGTAGAAGCCAACTCCCTCAGCTCACTCTGCATAGATCCCTTGAATTCATTAAAAAGAGGCAGTGAGACCTATAATAGCCACCATGATTTCTGCATTAGTGAGCTTGTGAGGCCGTTCCTGTGGAGCTTCTAGTTGGCCTCCTACTCTCTCTAGAATGTTCAACAACCACATGTTACCGGTCAACTTGTAGCCCATCAATTTCAAAGTGATAAAGGAGAACAAGTCTGAGTTTTTCATTTTTTGAGGAGGGAATATGGTGTTATGACCACTTTCTCTCTCATGAAGATCCTATTTAGAATGCCCCCATATGGCAAGATGATTCTTTTCCCAACAATTTTTATAAACATTCACTTTATGATCAGTGTTGGCAGATCTAGCTTCTTCCTTGTGAATAGACACCACATAACGAAGTGGTCTAGATATGATACGTGGTCCCTAGATCCAGACTTTGGCAAAATGTTGTATGTAATTATGTGTTGCACAACTTTTTGCTCAAGCTTCAAGGATCTATAGCTGGGAGTATGATTGAGATCAAACATAGGATTAGTCATAACCAGATTTACAAATCTTTCCACCAAGAACTCCTGCTCATTTATCCATGACGATACCGCATCTGGGCAGACAACCTCTCCTATCTCAATATCAAATGTCTTAGCAATATATTCATCATCAAACCGAATATCAGTATCAAAAACTCTAGAGTAGTACCCCTGATCATCTTTTCCTAGATTTACATAGAATAATTTCACAAGAGTGGGATACATCCCTCTAGGTTGATGGCTGATGAAATTATACCAACCTTGATATTTAAACATTTTTAAGACATTATCGAAGTGAGTTTACATAAATTCTATTTCAAGAATCTTACCTAAAATTGGTTCCTTGAGCCTGAAGTTCCTTTCATACTTGATTCTTCTCTCCACAGAAATGAATCATTCGTCAAGAGTAGTGTCGGCTTCAAGGCATCTTATGGCTCCATACATGGTTGGATGATGGTATTTGAGAGAAACCAAGGTGGGAGAAAAGATAAGGAGCACAGAGAAGAGAGGAGTGCATGGGCTGCTCTGAAAATGGAAGAAAAAATGAAACAGTTTTGCACATGTTATATAT
Organism: Malania oleifera; assembly: GCF_029873635.1. NCBI lineage: Eukaryota > Viridiplantae > Streptophyta > Magnoliopsida > Santalales > Ximeniaceae > Malania > Malania oleifera. The sequence continues at coordinate 76,267,386 of NC_080419.1, read as the reverse complement.
AAAGATTGTGGGTTCATTCGCCAAATGAAGTGTTCAATTGACCAAACCACATTAAAAATGGTGGAGGTTGAATCTATCTAGTTGGCCAGATCTAGGGTCGGTTGGCTAAAACCTATTGGCCTTTCATATTCTTATCTTTAGCTAACCAAAAACAATAGTTCAATTCAAGGCCGATTGACTGAATAGATGTGATGTTTCGTATCCCATGCTTCAATCGCCCGTGGTTCAGCTCCGGTCTGCCAAAACCCAAGTTCGGTAGCCCGAACATCTTTTTAACTAGAATAGTCAGGCGCCTGAGTTGGTCAACACAGTCAACAAACCCCGTTCATTCGATGGATGACTTTAGGCTAAAATAAGTTTAGCCAACCAAACCCAGTCAAACCTTCCTTTTTAACATCATTTCGACCTTTACTTATAAAAATCAGCCAAGATGATTAAGATGCTTGACTTATGAAGTGCATCAATTTTGACATTATGTTCTTCCAAGGCTTGATGATTTCTATGAATATAAAAAAGTAATTAACTAGGTTAAGGAAAGTAAGATGGGATAACTTTTGTCATTTAGTTCTTTTAAAGTCAAGGTGAGATGAATCCAGGTTTATCTTTGACTCTCCACACTTGTTTTATTTTCACACTTTTTCTTTTGAAGGGGTAATCAAACTTTATGTGCCTATTCTTTTTACACAAGACACATGTGGCGTGAGTATACGAACTGGAGGAGGTACTAGTATAATATTTAGATTCTCTGACAAAGTACCCTATGTATAGGTTCTTCCTCTTCCTATTTTTGATTCCATTAAATCCAATACCTTCTTTGTCTAAGGTCATCTTCTGTGAACCTAAAAGCTTGTCAAAGATTTCTTTGCCCCTAGTGAATGTATGGATGACCTTAGCTTGGTCGTCAATTTTTCTTCCCAGACCTTGAATTTCTAGATCATTTAAACCCTTGGTGACACCTTGTAGTTTTATGAATTCTTTAGACATTGTGTTTGTTTTACACTCAAGTTCAAATAAGACAATCCTTCTTATTATCACTAGAGATTTGGGATCTTAAGGCATTCAACTCTTTTTCCAAATTTTCATTCTTGTTTACTAAATTTTTTATTTTCAAATCATTTTTTTTTTCAACAAGAATTTTTTATTCAAGTTCTTTCAATGATGTTTTGTTCTTGTTTTTCAAAATAGAGTAGCGTTTAAGCGCTTTAACAAGATACTTATGAGTTTTAATATATTCCTTTTTAAGTTCCTCATAAGTTGGCATGCTATTACCATCAGACTCACTACAATATTCACTACTAGAAGTGTCATCAAATTTAATACAATCATTGCACGAATCATTTAATGAGGTGGAAGGAGACGAATTTACCTCTTCGTTGGTTAAAGCTACAAAGCACTAATTTTCTCCACCATGATCCTTTGAGCTTGAATCACTAGGAGTGATAGCCTTTTCTGGCTTAGTTTCTGCATACCTCTTTTCAAGTGCCTCCCAAATTTCTTTCGCACTTTGACATGCCATAATTTCATGACGAATGTTAGAATCTAAAGCATGCAATAAAGTGTTCATGGCATCAAAATTTATTTGCATTAAATTCATGTCATTCTCATTCAACTCATTTTTTAGTTTGGTAATTTCAAAAAAATCAACAAATTTAATAGGAACGACATTCCCATGAGCAATAATTTTCCTAAACCTCCAATTTAATGCTTTAATAAATATAGTAATTCTAAATTTCCATTCGGTGAAATTTTCAATGCAAAACATTGGAGGGTTTGTAAATAACCTTCCCTCACAAGATGGGGATACACCAACTCGAGCCATCATGATCTTTTACAAAATAAAGTCAAGGTCTATATGACGAGGCTCTAATACCAAATGTTGAATTTTGTGTAATCCCAAGAAGGGGGGTGAATTGGATATTTAAAAATTATTCTTCCTAAATTTAGCTAAGCTAGCGGTAGTAATATACAACCTAGGGTCTTCCTAAGCAAATACCGAATGCGCAGATAAATATAATATGTAGAAATATAAAACAATGCACACACGATATGTTATCGGGGTTCGACCAATACTACCGATGTTTCCTCCTCGAGCTCACAAGTAAAAGGATTCCACTAAAGCTCACTTAACGAGTGGGGCGGCACCATATACAACACCACGTCAAATTTCCAAGGATGACCTTAACCTTTACAGACAATCCTTACTGGCTAGATTAACTCCCCCTTAGACCACACACGGAATACAACAGATAATCAAGATAATTTTGGGTACAAATAAAATGCTTCTCCAATAAGAAAATATGCACTAGCAATAAGCACAATATGATCAACGCACTCATGTATGATAAGGAATTAATGCTTAAGTGAGATTTGATCAATCAATTAATATAAGAGATGAAATTAAGATTGATCTTTGCATCAAATAGGTGTAAGACAGTAATGGTATTTCAAAGATCTATACTTCTAATAACTATATCTCCACAAAATATTTTCAGCAATAAAATCTGAAGATAATCAAGATTAGCTTCTCAAAAATATTTTGCAATAAACACAAAATCTAGCCTTTGAATCTTACAACAAAGATGCAAAGATCCTCAAGTTGAAAAAAGTTATCCCAAGAAAATATTCATCAATGAAATAATATGGGATCAACTCAAGCTAGCTCTCTAAAAAATAATGTCAACAATAACGAATGAGAGAGTATACTAGCTTTAAGATAATGTATGAAGCACACAAATATATTTACTCTTCAAGTTGAAACAATTATGCAAATGAAGAGAATGTAATGAACACTCTCTTATCAAAATGATTTTTGTAAATAATATTTTTAGAGAGTATGAACAATATCTACTTGAAAAATTATAAGGTATGAGCAAATAAGATTGTAAAAATTTTAGAGAGCTTTTTACTAATCTATTTGCTAATTTTGTAACTAATCAAATAAAATGAATGAATATTTATAGGTACTCCATAAATTATAGTTTTTGGGGACTTACTTGGTATTTTAAAAATGTTTAATAAAGTTTTAACCCCAATTACCATAATAAAATTGTGGCAACCCGAGAGTTTCGGTCACCAGGTCCTTAGGGCCAGTCGCCCGAACAGACACAAACTAAAAGGTTCACTTTCTGACTTCAGGTGCCCATGGGAAAGTTTGGTTAGCTGAAACCAAGGCAATTTTCTAAAAGATCAAGATTCGATCGATCGGTGAACGGTTCCGTCTGCCAAACATCATAATTCGGTCAACCAAACCTATTTTGAACTAAACGTTCGGTCACCCGTAGAAAGTGGAAAAATACCTTTTAAACATTCAGTTGATCAGGAACAGTTTGTTCAATTTAAGTTCAGTCGCCCGGGCCTCAGTCAACTTTGTTGACTTTTACCTATTTGTTCGATCGAGGATTTTTTAACGCGCTAATTTTGGTCAGCCGAAGCCTTTTTAAACTTAAGGATAGGTCCTGATTTTAATTAAAATTTGCCCCTATTTGCATAGATATGACTTGTGAGTTTAAGGGAATTTTACAAGTCATGTTTTAGGAACCTAATAGTCGATCTATGGCTTCTTGAGCATTTAGTCCTATCATGCATGTAGATGCATTATTACAAATCATATTATATTACAAACCCAATAGAACTAAATGCAAATACAATAACAAAGAGGTCTTCATCCTTTTGCTTCGTTAGAGCCATATACAGTAACAAAGAGGTCTTCATCCTTTTGTTTCATTAGAGCCATATATGAGACATGATCTTTGTGGACCGTATGGCTTCCTTGAGTTCCTACCATTACTTCATGCTAAGGATGAACCTATTCAAAATGCTCAGCACACAGGTGAGAAACATTGATTTTGTCATTAAAACGGGATCAGACTCATAGAGTCAACAATATCCATATTCATATCTAAAGGCTTGTAATTAACATAGTTCTGATTGTTGTATATCTACATATATATTGCAAGGTTTAATAGTTAAGGGTTGAAGTAATTAAAATTTCGCGAATAATTTTTAAATAACCAAATTCACCCACCCTCTTGGGAAATACATCCTAATTTCAAGACCATTGACTAACTTTAGGGGGACCAACATTTTCATGAAAAACCTTTTTCTAAAATGCTAAAATCATACAAGGGTTTAAAAATTTTTTTTTTAAAAGACAAAAGGAGGGCTAAAAATCAAGCTTTCATTGAACCCAATCGATCGACCCTTAAAGCCTTGTATACACCAAGTTGACCGGCCTCAACTCTTGGTCATAATACTAATTTACATAGACCCTAGTCGACTGACTCCTAAACACTTATCAAGCACCAGTCGACCGACCATAGAACATGGCTTAGTTCGAACAGCCCGAGCCGACCAGCCATTTTAGACATTGAACCCCAATCGATTTGCCTTCTAAGGTCCAGCCGACTGGATCCTGGCTCGGCATGCCATTTCTCAGTACATTGGAAGATGGCCCCAGGCCAGCTGACTGGTGCTTTGCCCAGTCAACCGGACCTCTCAAATATGTGAAAATAACGTAAGGCCAGTCGACCGAACCTCTTAGGTTGGCAAATTTTTAGAGCCAAAAACATCATTAATTTTTTATTAAATAAATTAATTAATGCCCAGTAGATCCCTAACGGTCAAATTTTTTAGAGACTCTATAAATAGCTCTCTCACAACTCATTTTATAACTTTTGATAATCTTGCAAATTTCTTAAAAATTATTTGTGCTATATTTTACTGTCTTTCTCACATTCCTTTGATAAATCATTCTTGAAAGGGAGCTTCGATTCACTCTCTTCATTTGCAAATTTATTGCACTTGAAGATTGCTGAAGATTCATTCTTGTGGGCATTTATGATCTCATGTAAAAGCATTTAATCTCACTCAAACTTTATGTTGAATCAAGTGTAATCCCAAGAGGGGGGTGAATTGGGTATTTAAAAATTCTTTGACACTTATTTACCACTTAATCCCTTCTTATATATTTACCAATGAGTTCTTACTACTCAATTAATTATGTGCAACACTATCTAACCTATACATGCAATATAAACAATTTAAATGTAGTTCTGAAAGTAAAGAGTAAAGGGAACAGAGAAGACAAACACAGTTTATACGAGGTTCAGCCGACTTGGCCTACGTCCTCGCCTTGAGCAACCACTCAAGGATTTCACTAAATCCCTGCTCCTTAAATTGGGACGAAGCTTCCTTTACAATCCGCTGCTTATAAGAGGTACAACTTCCTCCTCACCCACTGCTTACAAGAGATACAGCTCTCTCCTCAAACCCCGATTCACACACCAAACCGTGTATACAATAGAATCTATAAAAATACTAAAAAATACTTCCAAAAAAAAGCTTGTAACTACAATTCAAATTCCTAATACATTAACATATGATATAACTTGAAGTCCAGAATGTATGAAAACGATACAATCGTTTATGTATGATATGATTCAACACACAAATCCCTCTTTAACCAAAACTCCCAAGTAATGATATATTTAAAATGCTTTGGAGAATTTTAGGGTTCTTAGTTCACTTTGCAAAAATGCACAAATATATTTGATGTGAACTTATTTATAAAAACTTTTTCTTGAATATTAAATCAATCAAAATCACAAAGTTTTCTTTCAAATATTCAAACATAACACAACCTTTGCAATCTACAAATATATATAGATATGAATTCCAAACATCAAAAACCAATGTGATCTATTTCAGAAAATATCCTTCAACATTATATGTATTTAAGAACTTCAAGGATATCTAATCAAGTGGATTTGTACTATAAAAGTGTTGAGTCTTTGAATGGAAAAACTCACTTGAACCTAAAATATTTAATCACTAGCTAAACCTCTTTTCAAGTGGTAATCTTATCAAAGTGATTTAATATATATATATATATATATATATATATATATATGCACACTCAAGATCAATCTCTTAATACTTAATCAAAAATAGATTCTTCAATAATAAGCTCTATGAACGAACTATATATATATATATATATATATATATATATATATATATATATTCTTGAATCAAAAACCAATCAACTAATAGCTAAAAACCTTTCTCAAGTAATGATCTTTTCAAAAGAAATTTTTAAATGTATGTGCACTCTCAAGATCAAACTTTTCTAACGATATTCAATAACAAATGATGGGATGAGAAACTCTTGAAAAAAATAACTTGAATCACCAAACCTCAATACCAAGAAGAAATAAAGTTGAATGAATGAATGCCCTTTAATTTCCAGAGTAGATTTTCCCAAAGAAGATGAATGAAGAATGAAGTGCAAGCAATTATATAGCAATTAGCTCAAGTTTCTGTATGTTCTTGCAATAAGATATGTTCTTCTCTTGTTGTGTGTCTTAGCTCTTTCTCTAGGGTTTAGATATTCAATATATATAATGTCTTACCCTTAGAATTGATCTCAACTATTGGATCAAAGAAATAGCTCGCGAGTTCTTTTAATAAAAATCAAATTTTTAATTTTCCCGCAATTTCAGGCGACTAAGGTCAAAGCCCAGGCAACCGAAGTTCCTTAAACCTTTGAAAAATTAACTTGGAATACAGGGTCAGGCAACTGAAGAGTGGTTTAGGCTCCTAAAGTGGCGAGTTCAGGTGCTTGAAGTCCCAAGTTTAGGCAACCGAAGTGCCTCAGCCAACTTGCTATGTTTCCCATTAATTCTTCAGGCTACCGAACTTAATCTTCAGGCTCCTAAAGAAATTCTTCAGGCGACTGAGGTTGAGTTGAGGCTACCGAAGTCCCCTTTTTTTTAATTTTTCTTCTCTTTTTTTTTTAATTAAAATTATGTTTTACTTTCTTTCTTGGCTCTTAAAAAAACACTTTCCAAGGTTTTAAGAATAGTTCTAAGTCCATGAAAGTCCCTTAATGATGTTCATGAAATGTATGAAACTTAAAATAATTCTAGGTTATGTTGAGCCTCAAATTATATCATATGAAAATTTAAGTACATGAGTTCTAAATACCCATTCCCAAGATGTTCTTGAATTTTGCCGCTTGCATCTTGATTCTTGTACTCTTTGATTTCCATGGAGCTTGCCAAAATGTGTCAGCTTTACTTTATGGCTTCCATGACTTGTTATCTTTCCGTGCATGCTTAATATAGGTCCTGTTCACAAAATCAATGCACAAATCAAATGTCAAGTGATTTGTCATTGTCAAAATAGGATTGGACTCGTAGAGTCAACAATCTCCCCCTTTTTTATGATCACAAATACATGAGCAAAAATACATAATGGGTTGTGCCTAACAAGGCTCCCCCTCAAATAATGCATCAAATATTTAATGAATGACAATTAGTTCACAAAGTATTTACCCTGAATCCAAATGAAATGTGAAAACAAGTTTGTGTGTGCAATTTTCCTTCTCTCCCTTTGCATGTCTCAATAACAATTTTGCTCATTCTTCTATTTCAATAACAATTTTATTATTTTTGTTCATTCTTCTCCCCCTTTTGACAGCAACAAAAAGGTGAAAAAAAATCATGATTGGACATAATCTTATGTTCTTCTCCCCTTTGAAAGTTTAAATTTTTAATCTTGTTCAACCATTAGATTTTAGAAAAATTGTACGACTCCCCTTTTTACATCAAGTATTTCCCTTGCTAATATATAAGTTTCAGTGATTATGTAAGAATACCAAATATTGATTGATGAGATACTAACTGTGGACTAATGTTATGTCAAATGCGCACGCAAGTTGATTGATTGATTTGATATCAAATGTTAATTAGTGTGATGCCAAGAGATGATTGATTTGATATCAAGTGATTACATCTTAAGTGACGTTGCTCGCCCTGAATTATGTTATCTAATATAATTCTAAGCAACCTCCCGACTATGCATCAGACCTAATTCACGCCTAATTTGGATAAACTAATCCTCCACAAGTGGTTTCATGAATATATTTTGCCCATTGTTCATCTGCGCATACAAACTCAAGTGTCACATCCCCTTTTTGTACATGATCATGAAGAAAGTGATGTCGTATCTCTATATGCTTAGTTTGTGAATGTAATATGAGACTCTTTGAATATTTATTGCACTCATATTATCGTATCTTATAGGGATTGTTTCATAACTTAATTCAAAATCCTTCAGTTGTTGTTCCATATATAGCGTTTGAGCACAACAACTACCTACCGCTATGTATTCAGCCTCAGCTGTGGAAAGAGCAACTAAATTTTGTTTCTTGGAAAATCAAGAGACTAGGGAATGTCCTAAGAAATGACAAATACCACTCGTGCTCTTCCTATCTACTTTGTTACTTGAAAAATCAGCATCTGAATAGCTGATAATCTCGAAAGATGTGTACTTAGGATACCATAATCCAATTTCCATAGTTTTTATCAGATATCTAAGTATCCATTTAATAGCTAGCAAATGAGACTCTTTTGGTGCAGAATGAAATCTTGCACACAAACATACGCTAAACATTATATCAGGTCTACTAGCAGTAAGGTATAACAAGCTACCTATCATTCCACGATATAGCTTGACATCTACTGGTATACCTTGTTCATCTTTGTCTAATTTCAATGAAGCGCTCATAGGTGTACCTAGTATTTTTCCATCTTCCATATTAAACTTTTTGAGTAAGTCTCTAATATACTTTGATTGATTTATGAATATTCTATGTTTTTCTTATTTGATGTGAAGTCCTAGGAAGAAATTTAGTTCACGCATCATGCTCATCTCAAATTCATTTTGCATGGTATTGGACAATTCATTACATAATTATTTATTTGTAGTGCCAAATATGATGTCATCTACATATACTTGCACTAGGAGAATATAATCTTTCTTAGACTTTATGAATAGGGTTGTATCTATCTTTCCTCTTATAAATCCATTTTTTAATAAAAAACCACTTAGCCTTTCATACCAAGCTCTAGCAGCTTGCTTTAAATCGTACAAGGCTTTTGTCAGTCTATAAACATGATCAGGATTTCTATGGTTTTCAAAACTTGGGGGTTTTTCTACATACACTTCTTCATTTATACAGCCATTTAAAAATGCGTTTTTGACGTCCATTTGATATAACTTGAAATCCTTAAAAGCTACATATGTTAAAAGCATTCGTATGGCTTTCATCCTAGCTACAGGTGCAAAGGTTTCTTCAAAATTTATACCTTCTTCTTGATTATATCCCTAAGCTACTAATCTAGCCTTATTTCTCACAACTACTCAATGTTTATCTTTCTTATTCTTATATATCCATTTGGTCCCTATGATTGACTTATCCTCAGGTATAGGAACTAATGTCCATACTTTGTTTCTCTCAAATTGATTTAATTCTTCTTGCATAGAAAAAATCCATGATTCATCCTCTATAGCTTCACTCACATTCTTAGGTTCTTCTTGAGATAGAAATACGAAATGACTAATCATATTCCTAAGTGAGGATCGAATGGCTACTTCACATAATGGTTCACCTATTATTTGATCTATGGGATGATTCTTTATATATTTCCATTCTCTAGTTGCTAGATTAACCTCATTTTTAGTTTGATAAATTTCAATGGACGGTTCCTTAAATTCATTTTTCTTTTCTGAATCATTCTCAATTAATAGTTCTTCAAATTCATTGTTTAATTCAATTTCATCTTCATCAGTTCTTTTGGAGAAGGGATTTGACTCATCAAACACTACATGAATAGATTCTATGACCATCAATGTTTGTTTGTTATATACTCTATAGGCTTTACTATCTAAGGCATACCCTAGGAAGATACCTTCAACTGATTTCACATCAAACTTCCCTATATATATGCTCATTGTCTCTAAGTACAAAACACTTACAGCCAAAGACACAAAAATATGATATGTTTGGTCTATGGCCATTCCATAATTCGTAAAGAGTCTTATTAAGTGATGGTCTGATTAATACTCTGTTTAGAACATAGCAGGCGGTATTCACTGCCTCGGCCTAGAAGTACTTAGGTAATTTATGTTCGTTAAGTATAGTTCTGGCCATTTCTTGTATAGACCTATTCTTTCTTTCAACTACACCATTCTGTTGTGGTGTTCTAGGAGCTGAAAAATTACGGGCAATTCCTAATGAATTACAATAGTCTTCCATGCCTTGATTTTTAAATTCTCTAACCCTATCACTTCGAATTTTAGTAATTTTATATCCCTTTTTCATTTTGGATTTTCTTTCACAGGTTTATAAATTGTTCACATTCTTCATCTTTGTGACCTAAGAATAGTACCCATGTGTATCTTGAAAAATCATCAATTCTAACAAAGGCGTATGATTTTCCTCCTAAACTCTGAATTGGGTTTGATCTAAATAAGTCTAAGTGTAGCATTTTGAGTGGCCTAGTAGTGGAGATCTCTTTCTTCTTCTTAAAGCTTGTTCTTGCTTGTTTTCCTAGTTGGCATGCATCACAGATTTTATCTTTCACAAATTTAGTCTTAGGCAGTCCCTTGACTAATTCTTTCTTAACTAGTTTTGAGATTAAATCCATGTTTGCGTTTCCTAGTCTCCTATGCCAAATCCAACTAAGTTCATTTATAGTAGAGAAGCATGTCACACTCTGTGCGGTTAAGTTATCAAAACTTGTGGTATATACGTTTTCATGATGTTCAACAGTGAATAGTATCTTATTATCGGTTTTGTGTTCAACTATGCACTTGTCATGTTCAAACGATACTTTATAGCCTTTATCACATCAATAATTAATGAAGAATTATTACCAACTTTACCTACACCTGTGATTCTTCCCTTAGCATTATCTCCAAAGGTGACAAATCCTTCATCCTTGGGTGTGATGGATGTGAACTTTGCTTTATCCCCAGTCATGTGACGTGAGCATCTGCTATCCATATACCATCTATCTTTTGAGGATGCTGATCTTAAACATATCTGCAAAACACAATCAAATAACAAGCTTTGGTACCCAAATTTTCTTGGGTCCAAGGGGGTTAGTGACATGTTCTCCTTTGACTTTCCATACTTTCTTGATTTTGACATCTTTATTTTTGAAAAGACAATCGAATTGTATATGACCCAACCTTCTACATTTAAAGAATGTAGTATTTCTCTAATAATTCTTAGTTGGAGTATATGAATTTGACTCTTTTGTAAAATAACCCATGTAACGATGTCTTTTCCTTAGATCGTCCTTACCATTAAAACCGAGCCCTTCCTTTTCTAAGGAATTTCTTTAAGATCTTAGGTGCTTTTTAAAATTATTTTTTCCTTCAGTAAATTTACAAAAATATTCAGATTTATTTTTCAAATCCTTTTCTAACTTTTCAATTTTCAAATCTTTATTTCTTATGAAAGAGGCATGAGATTCATTTTGACTTTCAAGTAAGTTTGAAAGTTCTTTGACTTTACTTCTCAACTTAAAAATTTTCTTTGTTTTCTTTTCAAGCATTTTAATAGTGTACAGGTATTCTTATTTCAGTTCATCATATGAAATCATATCATTTTCATTTTCAGACTCACTAGAATAATATAAAGATGATGAAAAAGATTATTGTACCTCATGGTCATCATGTGCCATTAGACACAGATTGGCAACCTCGTCATCGCTGGATTCAGATTCTGAACTGCTAGTGTTGTGAGTATCCCAACCGAATTTCAGTGCCTTCTTCTTTTTCTTTAAGGCTTTCACGAGCTTGGGGCACTCGGGTTTGATGTGTCCAACTTCTCGTCAGTTGTAACATGTTGGTGGATCCTTCTTCTTTTTCTTCATGCTAGTCTCTCCTTTTCTGATTTAGAGTTCTGGAATTTTCTGTTGAACTTCTTGTTCTTCTTCAAGAACTTCCCGAACTTCTTTGTTAGCAAGGTCATGTCATCATCCATTTCAGAATCATTTCCTTCACTTGAGTAGCTTGATGATGCCTTAAGTTCAATGACCTTCTTTGCTTTACTTTGCTCATTTTCCCTCTCATTTATTGACAACTCATAGGTGATTAGCGATCCAATGAGTTCGTGCACCGACATCTCCTTGAGATTTATCCATTCTGCTATTGCCGTAGCTTTTGCTTCCCACACTAGAGGTAATCTCCTGAGTATTTTCCTGATCAACTTATAAGTAGGGTAAGTCTTTCCAAGTGCATTTAAAGAATTAATGATGTGTGTGAATCTAGTGTACATGGATTGTATAGATTCATCAATTGTCATTTTAAATGCTTCATATTCACTGGAGCATGTCAATCCTACTATCCTTGACTTCCTTAGCACCTTCATATGTAACTTCTAATTTTTCCTAAATTTCTTTAGCCAAGTTACATGTCATTATCCTATTAAATTCATTTACATCTAATGCACAGAAAAGTAAGTTCATGGCAGTGGCATTGATTTGTATTGACTTCCAATCTTCTTTAGTATATTCATCTTCAGTTTTAGGAACATTAATCTTATCAATTACTTTCATGTGAAGGTGATTCCCTTAGTCACTATTTTCCAAACCTTCCAATCTACGTTCAGTAGATATATGCTCATCCAACGTTTCCAATAGGTGTAATTTACACCACAGAAAATGGTTGGTCTAGTGGGTGAGTGTCCCTCACCGAATGGAGTTACACCAATGTGTGTCATGTGATCTTTTTACAAATTAACTATCAAGTCTATGTAAACCCGCTCTGATACCAATTGTTAAATCAAGTGTAATCCCAAGATGGGGGGTGAATTGGGTATTTAAAAATTCTTTGACACCTATTTACCACTTAATCCCTTCTTATATATTTACCAATGAGTTCTTATTATTTAATTAATTATGTGCAAGGCTATCTAACCTATACATGCAATATAAACAATTTAAATGCAGTGCTAACAGTAAAGAGTAAAGGGAAGAGAGAAGACAAACACGGTTTTTACAAGGTTTAGCCAATTTGGTCTACGTTCTTGCCTTGAGCAACCACTCAAGGATTTCACTAAATTTCTGCTCCTTAAATTGGGACAGAGCTTCATTTACAATCCACTGCTTATAAGAGGTACAACTTCCTCCTCACCCATTGCTTACAAGAGATACAACTCTCTCCTCAAACCCCGATTCAAACACCAAACCGTGTATGCAATAGAATCTGTAAAAACACTAAAAAATGCTTCCAAACAAAAGCTTATGAGTACAATTCAAATTCCTAATACATTAACATATGATATAACTTGAAGCTCAGAATGTATGAAAACGATACAATCGTTTATGTATGATATGCTTCAACACACAAATCTCTCTTGAACCAAAACTCCTAAGTAATGTTATATTTAAAACGCTTTGAGAATTTTAGGATTCTTTGTTCACTTTGCAAAAATGTACAAATATATTTGATGTGAACTTATTAATAAAAACTTTGTCTTGAATATTAAATTAATCAAAATCACAAAATTTTCTTTCAAATATTCAAACACAACACAACCTTTGCAATGTGCAAATATATATAGATATGAATTCCAAACATCAAAAACCAATGTGATCTATTTTAGAAAATATCCTTCAACACTATATGTATTTAAGAACTTCAAGGATATCTAATCAAGTGGAAGGGCTCGGTTTTTTTATCAACTCTTAAGAGAGGTCACTATATTTTACTCTTAAAATATATGTCGATGTAACAATACATAAAATTTAGAATTTTTTTATTACACATTTCACATTAAATTTGGAAAGAATAAAGAGAAATATTGAATGAAAAATGAGCCACATCTTGTTGTAAGGTTTAAGTTTAGTGCAAAATTTCCTTTAATGGAGAATAGAAAGTTGAATCCTCAATGCAAAAACTAAATAAGTAACATAAAAATAAAAAAATAATGCAGATAATTTAGCATGAATATTGTTACAAAAGTAAAGATAAATGCATTGAAATTTTTTGTTCCACCTAAGTTCACGCACTTTTGTATGGTGTAAACTTACACTAAATTTTGAAATCATTGGGAATCAATAATCAAGTACCTTTCAAAAGAACATAAAATTGTAATCCTATATTATAAAACAAGTATTTGGAAATTATTATTATTTTATTGGTGATATACCCATACCTCAATTTTATTATGTATTAAAGAGATAATCAAAGAGAAAGTACTTCTGTCTTTTCAACTCAAACGCAACATTACATCAGTTATTAAAATCAATAATAAATAAATAAATAAATATGGGAATTGTTTATGTTGGGGGCCGCCCGGGGGGGGGGGGGGGGGGGGGGGGGGTGGGGTGGACACTGAGAAATCGGTGCGGAGTCGCGTTCGTTGTCTACCGCCAGTGATAGCGACTGTCGGCACTCTCTAATTGAGTCACGTGTCCGACTACGAAACCACTGAAATATTGACCGTACTATAGTAGGCTATACAGAGAGGTCCCCACATACAAAAGTGGGTCCCAGTTGACCAATAACGTCCTCTCCGCACGTGGTAATCGCACAACCTATCTTATGTCAATGATTGCCTGGTTTGGGCAACAAGAAAGCTTAACGGGTCCTAATCGGCGTCGTTTTCAACAGTGAGGACACCACGGACCCAACCCCCAGCGGGGGTAGAGGTGCAAACTGCAGAACCTATTGAATTTCGTCTGGCACCGTCGTTTTCCTTGGGCCCCGGTTTTTCCAAATTTGCGGCTCTTCGCTCTGGGCTGCCCACCTTAAACAATATTATATATATAATTGCATGATAAATGACTGAATATATATATATATATATAGAGAGTTTTTTTTTTATTTTAATATTATTTTATAATAAAATATTAAATAATATTGCACGTGATTGTTATATTGTGAATACTGCGCAGGATTTACTTTCTGCATATTAATCTTATCTATGCATTTGAGATTATTTATAAAGACCTTAAGTTATGAAACAATACTGATATCTTACTTAATTTAAGAGAAAAAATTTAAAATTTCAATTCACTCAATCTTTTAGGAATACATCAATCCTAACACTTTTTTAATCAGGTCTAAGATAATTTGGAACTATTCAACATGATTAGTTTTCCTCTTCAGACTCATGCCTGAAATACAACCAATACAGTACAAACCAAATCGAGTATAGTGATTGTGTTTTTCAATCAAGCAAATATGTATCAATTACAATCAATCAATGCACAACAATAATATAAGATTTATAAGTTTAGTGATGTAAATGTGTGCAATCAACACTTAGTCTAATGATTATTCTCAAGCAAACACTAGAGTGTATAAACTAATTTTTCTTTGAAACACAATATAGAATATCTCAATATCAACCTAAGGTTTCAAAGATGCTAGCAAGGTTATTCAAATAGTCTCAAAAATATTTTCTTAATTTACTAGACACAAGAGATGTTTGAATCCTAACTTGTAAAAATGATTTTGCACACACAAAAAATGGGCTAAGGTAATTTGCAACGTGAATGCAAAAACCTACAAGCCACTGAGTTTTCTCCACACTAGATTTATTAGATTAAATTCGTGGGCAAACTCTTGCTTAACTCTCAATATCAAACACAATCAACACAAGCAAGAGTATTAAGCAAGTTTGAATGAATCACAAGCACTCTAAAAACTCTCACAATACTTGGATAATCAAGGAATAGGTGTACGAGAGTGTATGGAAGTGTTATGAGCAAAATAGGATTTGGAAATTTGAGAGAGTTTTGGCTTAATCTTATTTGCTAATCACCCCTTAATTGAACAAATAAGGAGATATATATATATATATATAGGAAAGAGGAAAATTATGACCGTTGGGGACAAAAGGGTAATTATAAAATTTATTGTAAAAGTGATTAGAAAAAGTAACCCTCTTTAACCCTATTTACCTTGGTTAAAAATTGGGCCAACCCAAGAGTTTCGAGCACCTGACCTGAAGTTCGGTCACTCGAAGACACACAATATAAAAAGTCCTTTTTAAATGTTCGGGTGCCTAAAAAAGAGTTTGATCTACTAAACCAAAAGTGATTTCAAAAAACCACAGTTCGATCACCTGGTCCTGAGTTTGGTCTGCCGAACTCATGTGCTTGGTAGCCCGAGGCAAATTTAAACGTGAAGTTCGGGCTACCGAGTTGGTGGGGAAAAGTCATAATCAAGGTTCGGTTGCCCATGGATGCTACGGTCCTTTAGGTTCGGTCGCTTGAAGCCTAAGTCAACTTTTTGAATTTTCCACGGTTTGGTCAACCAAGGCAAATATACTTGTAAAGTTTGGTCGCCCGAAACCTTGTGGATTTTGGGCAAAGGTCCTATATTCATTTCAATTATTTTCCCTGATTATATAAGTGATTATGGGGACTGTCTTATGTGTTTGTGCAAGGACCTAAGGTCCTTTTAAGGTCTTTGAGTTAGTCCCAAAAACCTGGCGTTGGTCGACCGATGATCCCTAAGGTCACCCTATGATCTTGAGCTTATAGTCCTATATGCATGATATGTAGATTATTACCGACCATAAATTATTATAGACCCGAATTATTATAAAAATACAACTTGAAAACAAATATCAATCTTCATGCATTGCTCCTTTACAATTTCATGGAAAATGTCGAGATATGTTCGTTTAAGTACTTCTCGACTTCCATTTCTCATCTGTCATCCATGCTTTAGAAAAATAAACCTATTCAAATACTCAAAGCGCATACATATGAGATAATGTGGTTTATCATAATCAAAACAAGAGACGAATTCAAAAAGTCAACAATTTTTGTTTCATTGATCATTCAAGATTAGTTTGAATTGGATTTGAAGATTTTTTTATTTTAGATTCATAATTTAGTAATGTGCTTTCAATTTTTTGGTTGGAAGCTGCATCCGGAACTCCCAATCTGAGGTTAGGGTTTCATTTCATTATTTGTATTTTACCAAATTGCAATTGTTATATATTGAATGTGTAAATATTGTTGGTTAATTTGCCGTTAAATAATATGTGCTTAGGGTTTAGGGTTGAATTTATGTATTGATTTGTAAATTAGTTAGGTTAATTTGCATTTTGAGATGGTTAATTTGACACAAACACACACACACACACACACACACACACACACACATATATATATATATATATATATATATATATATATATTTGATGATTCTGAAATCTAAAGTATGCTGTAATTGTTATTGAAAAAAAATTAAAGTATGTTGTAATTAATATATATCTATATACAGTTGATGATTCAAAAATCTAAAGTATGCTGTAATTGTTATTGAAAAAAAATTAAAGTATGTTATAATTAATATATTTTATATTTTATACAGTATTGTGTATGTGTAATTGTTATATATTGAATGTGTTAATTTGTTGTTATTTAATGTGTGGTTAATCTGGTTAGTTTTCTGTTAATTAATATGAGGTTAGGATTGAATTCCTTATTTATAATTGAATTTGAAAATTACATGTGTTATTAATATATATAAAGAAAAATGATTTTGTTTTAAAAATTAAGGGTGTTGAAAAACAAAGGTGTAGTCCCAAGAGGGGGGTGAATTGGATTTTAAAAATTTTCTCTCAATTCCTTTTAAGAATTTTTAACTTCTTTTATTTTCTTTTAACCAATTCTTGACTTGTTTGTATAATTTGTTAATCACACAAGAACTTAGTTTCTTTTATACAATTAGCAACATAACTATTTAAACAATCAAGTAACCAATCAATCAACCAAACCAATTATCCAAAACACAATATTGAAACCAAGATATATATGATACAAGATTTCAGCTCTTGTTTATTTGTAGCCATGAAAATATGAAAGTTTTATTCAAGCCCTGTGGTTAATTGCAATCCTTTTGATAATGAATTAGCTTTCTCAAAGTGATTTTCAACAAAACATTCATACTCTTCACAAAATTCAAAATTCAAATAAACTCTTAGTAAATTTATCTTTGGGTGTTAATCAAGTAACATAGTCCCTTATGGTTTTCACAAAGTATAGTTTAACCAACGTACTCCTTTTCAGTTTCCACAACCCAAATCAAAATTAGACTTTAAGTTTATTTGATTTCCAAATATACATAGTATATATGATTAAGAAATTAAATCATCCATGCAATTTATATGTGCTGAAAATAAAGAGTAAGGGAAAGAGAGAGTGAGACCGCTGTTTTTACGAGGTTCGGCTTATACCCAGCCTACGTCCTTGCCTTTGGCGAACCACCGAAGGATTCAATAAAATGTTCCTTTTTCGGGCGGAACAACACTATTTACATACTCCTTTATTAGGCTAGAGTTCGCCTCTCCAAACGATGTACCCTCGTTTGGTCACTCCTTCAATTAGGCTAAAGCTCGCCTCTCTAAGTGATATCTCCACGCTTAGCCAATGATCCAAATAACCTTGAACCGCCCATATCCACATGATACAAATCAAATAGATGTACAAAGAATTCTCTCAAATAGAGTTGATTAGTACAACAATTCAGTACTATAATATACTTCAAAGTAAATAACAATATGGAAATGAACTTGAAACTCAAGAGAGTATATCGCTGATTAATTCTTTCAATGATTGAAAGATTTAGAATTTGTAGCACAAGATTGGTGATTGACTGTCAGCAATACTCAGTTAAATTCATGCACAAGATATGAGCAAGAGAGCCTTTCAATGATGAGAGCAATTGAGAGAGTTTGATAGCTGAATTTGATTCTTAGTAATTAATTCAATGATCTTGAGGCTTATTCACAGACTTGAAAAAGTATATAACTTGATCTTCAAGTGACTTGGATTATTCTCCAAGTTTTCACAAAGTTTAAGCCCCAAGTAATCTCATTTAAAAAATTTATCCGTTATAAAAATTTAAAATCTACCGCTTGATAGTTGACTGTCAGTTTACCTGTCTAGTTATTTTAAAGGGGCAGTAGGGTGGCAGTCACCTATTGGAACACGGATAGGTGCCTCAGAGTGCAAATATAGGCTTCTATAAGAACATGGACAGGTGGCTGTCAAGCTGTCAGCTTCGAGCACCCTTTAGTTTGTTTGTCATAACTTTTTCTACATAAATATAAATTTGACATTCTTGGTGTTAGAATTGGTGTATTCCCAAGAGAGGGGGGGGGGGGGTTGAATTGGAATTTAAAACTTTTTCACCTAGGTTAATTTATCCAACAACAGTACATACACAACCTAGGGTCAGTTTATACAATTTTCAAATGCGTAGATAAGTATAATGTGGAAATTAAGTCATACACATCATTCACCCATAACATATATGTGTGGTAAGTATAAACTGCATAAATATAAGCAAACACACGATATTTTATCGGGGTTTAGCCAACTGTGCCTACGTCCCTGCCTCTAGCTCTCAAGCCTGAGGATTCCACTAAAAGCTCACTTAAGGGTGGAGCGGCACCATTTATAACCAGGTCAAATTAACACAGGGCTGACCTCAACCTTAACCAGGTTAATTAGTGGAGCTGACCTCAACCTACACGCCTTAACAGGACGACGTACCTAGCTTTCCTAACTGGGTCCAAGCCAATCTGAAACTATTCCAGGGCTAGTCTCCCTTTTCAGGCCCGTGCCTGGATATACAAAAAATGTGTATATAATCAGATGGTACAGTAATTGTGCTTTCATGAAAAGCAGATATGTACCCAGATGCGTGCAATAACATACACCACAATATGATTCAATATGTAAGCTCAATGTGGTCTAAATGGTTCAACTCTCAAAGGTATTTTCTATCAGTGTAATACATACGTGAGAGTGTCAAACAAGCAATCTTTGTATCACAAGATATTCAATAAATAAGTTCACACAAAGATGTCAAGTCTCCAGTATTTCAATCAACAAGATATCTCAAGCATGTTGGTATTAAACGATGTATATGCTTGGTTTGCAAAAGATGTGTAATCTTTGTATTCAGCAAATAATATATGAGTGAAAGAATATTGCAACAAAGACCACTATCACACAAACAAATATCTCTTCAAATATTTTACAAGATAAAAGTGCAATAGATATTTGGAAGTGTTTGAAAAGTTTTTGCAACCAAAAACAAATACAATCTTCTCAAGATCTTGCAATAAAGGTGCAAGCTTAGAAGATCAAACAAAGTCTTCTTAGGATAGGCTTATTAGCAAAAGCGCCCTAAGAATCCTTAGGTTTGGCTCTCAAGAAAATCGTGTCAAACAAGTAGCACAAGAAGAGCAAACCTATTTAAGCAAAACACTCAATCAACTTACTAATGATGTAGGCAATAATAGAAGGCAAGTATGAGTGATTTGAGTAAGAAAATGAGTAGTATAGGGTTTTTATTTTTCAGAGAATTCTTCCTTAATCAAGGTGGCTAATCCCTCCTAATTTTATCAAATGATCTCATATATATAGGCATGGGAGAAAATATTACCGTTGGGGACCTATTGGGTATTATTAAGAAAATTTAATGATGTTTAAAGCATTTTAACCCTGTTTAAAAAAATATTAACTGCGGTAAAAAATTAGGACAAGCCGAGAGGTTCGGTCGACCAGAAATGTTTTGGTCAACGAAGTCTCATATAGTTCGGTCGACCAGGGACTTTTGAACTGAGGGCTCGGTCGATCGGGAGAGGGTGATTTCTCAATTTTTCGAGGTTCAGTCGACCAGACCATTTTGAACTGGTTGGTTCGGTCGACCAGACTGCTGGGATATCTCCCGAGGACCCTTCGGTCGACTAGGTAGTTGGAGAACAAAAGCCTTCGGTCGACCAGGTCTCTTTGAACAACCTGGTTTGGTCGACCAGGTGGTCAAACTTTTGACCCAAGGAGGTTTCAGTCAACCAGGGCTTTTTGAACTACCTGGTTCGGTCGACCAGATGGTCAAACTTTGACCCAAGGAGGTTTCGGTCGGCCAGACCAAAATGAACTAACTTGGCTGGTTGACCAAAAGTGCACCATGTGTGCATTTCGGTCCCGTTTCGAAACATACAAGCCCTATTCAAGTACCTAACAAACATATGTGTAAATGTGTGTGTCCTAGGGTCACTTAAGGTCCAATTTGAAGACACCAAAAAATCCGGTGTCGGTCGACCTATAAGGGAATATCCTAAGGTCTTTCTAAGGTCCTTTCTCATTCATGGTTTGTTTGAGCTAACGTAATAAATCATACTTGTGGCGTGTGTAAGCTTATTACAAACCAAATAGCCCTAATTAATATTACAGACCAATTAAATATATTATAATGCTGAATTATAAATTGGTCTTTAAGCTTTGCTTGCGTTGTGCACATCTTGATCTTAACAGTCTTAGTTCCTGCACAAAAACTCAAACACTCATTAGATACAATAAGTATTTGTCATAATCAAAACTAGGAATGACCAAAAAGGTTAACACTTGGTGTCAAACGAAATTTAAGAGAAAATACCACAACTTGCATGTTGAACACATTTTAAAATAAAGATTGTTTTATAGAGAAAAATGTATATCAATGTGGATGTAGAAAAAATGACAGCAATTGGGAAATCCTTTTTTTGGTGCTTTTCATTCCAAAAATAACTTTAACCTTTTTGAAATAATTTTTTACCTTATAAAAATATTTTCCAAGTATGTTAAAAGGTATCTAGGTCTAAGAAATTAACCTAAGAGTTTCATGCATCCATATTGAAATTATTTGAAGTACTTACATGAAATTTCCTATATACTCTTTCAAATTTTCAATTCTTGAATTCTTTGAGGTCTTTATGCTTGCTTCATCTTTCTTTGAGCTTTCATCAAGTTCTCTTTAATCCTCATGTTCTCATGATCTTCAAGTTTCATCTTTAAATCCATTTTTGAATCCATGCTTTAGGCTTCATATTGATCATCCTTCTTTGAAATATAAGCTTTCATGAATCCTTCTGAACACTTGACCTTGCATTCATCATTGAATCTTGAAATGACATCACTTAACCAAATATGTTAAGTTCTACTAGTTTGTTAGCATCAAAACAATATGTTCAGTCCTGTAAGGCCAACAATCTCCCCTTTTTTGATGAAGACAAATAAGAAGCAAAAATTGGAGTGAGCCTTAAAAAGACTCCCCCTTTCAATAAGCATTATCTTAACAATATTCGCAAGATCAATTTTAATTTCAAGAAATCTTTTACAATCATGCTCATTTCATTTTACAATCATGCTCATTACTTCATTCAAGTTCAAGTTTATCAATCAATATCAAATACTTCTCCTCCTTTTGATATATATTATGTTCATGTTCAATTTTTGCAATACTATGCTCAATTTTTGCTTAAAACTTCTCTCCCCTTTTGACATCAATCAAAAAAAGAAAAAAAATAATTAAATTAAAATAAAATCATATTTTGAGCATATCATCAAACATGCATATCAAACATATGTACTCACTTAATTAATATTTTTCATTATAGCATGTGTAGTGTGTTGTAATAGTCATGTAGATGAGTTGTAACATCTTTACTAACAACTTTTTCCCCTTTGACATTATTCAAGATACCAATTGTTGATTTTATGCTACCAATTTAAAATTGAATTCATGATATCAATTTAAAACTTTTATTAATTTATGATACCAATTGATTAATAGGGAAATGATCATAATATAAACAATAAGTCATAACACTCCCCTAGAATTCAATACATTCAGTTTTGTTACCAATTATGCTTTTATCATCCCATGTTTCAAAATATTGATTGACATCATGTATCAAATATCAATATCATACTAATATCATCAATGTCATACCATGCTCATAGATATAATCATACTTTGCTATGGTCAAAAGACAAATTGAACTTTTAGATTGTGATTCCAAGTGAGCTTTATAATTTTGATATCAATTAAAATATTCATGGATACCAAAGTACTTTATAGATACCAAAGCCAATATCACATCATGCATAGCTCATGGATACCAATATAACTATTTTATCTTTCATAACTCATAAATATCAATATAAAGAGCAGTAAGTTTATCTATGTGATTCATCAATAGCATGCATGGTCAAGAATTAATCTCATATCAAAACTCATGCTTATGCTCAATAATCTCATGCTCAAACTTTCAACGTAGTGAGCCATAAATTTTCAATATAAGTCAAGTGAAGTCAAGTCATACACATGTAGCATATAGCATATCATATAGGCATGTAAGCATGTAGCATATAGGCTTTTATTCTCAAATATCTTTTTCTTAATCAAGGTACTTATGTAATAAGCTCAATTTGATATTTTTTCAATATTTTCTTAAGTTAGGCCTTGTAAAAATCATCCTATGATTTTGACCAACAATGTTATTTGTGTTTGTTATAATAAGCTCTTAAACTCATCTTTAAGTTTTTCTATTTCAACTAGTTCATTTGTTGATTATGAATTAAGTAACATTCTCAATTTTTAAAGTGAAATGACATAATCCATGGAGTTTTTCATTTATGAACTAGTCTTTCATCTTGGGACCCATACTTTCTTGGGTCCAGTTGGTTTAATAAAGAATGCAACCTTAATTCTCCAAACTTGTTTATTCTTCACACCCTTTCTTTTAAATGGACATTCAAACTTTATATGTCCCTTTTTCTTACATTGATAGCATATTGTTGACTTTATAGGTCACGCCCGATTTTGATTATGATAAATACTCATTGTATCTAATGAGTGCTTGATTTTTTGTGCAGAAACTAAGAGTGTTAAGATCAAGATGTGCACAAAGCAAGTAAAGCCTGAAGACCGATTATCGATCTTAATTGTAATATAATTCATTTATGAAAATCGATCTGTAACAGTAACTAAGACTTTGGTTTGTAATAAGCTCACATACATCACATCTATGATTTATTTTGTAAGCTCAAACCAGATACAAACCTAAAAGTGACCTTAGAAAGACCTTAGGGTATTCCCTTCGGTCGACCGACACCGAACTTTTTTGGTGTCTTGAAATTAGACCCCAACTGACCCTAGGACACACACATTTTCACATATACTTGTTAGGCACTTGAATAGGGCTTGTATGCTTCAAGATGGGACCGAAATGCACACTTGGTGCACTTTTGGTCGATCGGCCAACACAATTCATTTTGGCCTGGTCGACTAATCCATAATAGCTCAAAAAGCGCCGGTCGACCAAAACCCTCTCTGGTCAACATTTTGATCACTTGGTCGACCGAATTAGTTAGTTCAAAAAGCCCTGGTCGACCGAAATCCCTTGGGGTCAAAAGTTTGATCATTTGGTCGATTGAGATAGAAATGAACTCCAACTACCTGGTTGACTAGGGGTCCTCGGGAAAATTCCTAACCGTTTGGTCGATCGAATCTTAAAAAATTGAGAAATCGCCCTTTCCTAGTTGACCGAGCCCTTAGTTCAATATTCCCCTGGTCGACCAAACCATATGAGACTTGGTCGACCGAAACATTTCTGGTTGACCGGACCTCTTAGGTTGCCCAGATTTTTACCGCGGTTAAATATTTTTTAAATAGGGTTAAAATGCTTTAAACATCATTAAAATTCCCTAATAATACCTAATAGGTCCCCAACGGTCATATTTTCTCCTATGCCTATATATATGAAATCATTTGAGAAAATTAACATGGATTAGCCACTTTGACTACGGGAAAATTCTATGAAAATCCAAAAGCCTATACTACTCATTTTTAGCCTCATTCACTCATACTTACATTCTATTAGTGCCTACATCATTTGTAAGTGGATTGAGTGTGTGTTTGGAAAGGTTTTCTCTCCTTGTTTTATTTGCCTGACACGACTTTATTTGAGAGCAAAACGCAAGGATTCTTAGGTGACTTTGTTGATAAGTCTATCCTAAGAAGACTTTGTTAGACCTTCTAAGCTTGCACCTTCATTGCAATATCCTGAGAAGATCGTATAGTATTTTGTTTGCAAAATCTTTTCAAAATCATTTTCAAATATCTATTGTGCTTTTATCTTGAAAAACATTTGAAGAGATATTTGTTTGTGTGATAAAATCTTTGTTGCAATATTCATCAACTCACATATCCTTTGCTGAATACAAAGATTGAATATCTTTTGCAAACCGAACATATATATTACTGGAGCATCATATGATTGAGGAAACCTGCTCATTGAAATATACATATTGTCTAGCTAGTATCTTTGTGTGAACTATTATATTGAACATATCTTGTGATGCAAAGATTGTTTGTTTGACACTCTCACGTACGTATTACACTGATAGAAAATACCTTTGAGAGTTGATCCATCTAGACCACATTGAGCTTATATATTGAATCATATTGTGGTGTATGTTATTGCGTGCATTTGGGTACATGTCTGCTTTACACAAAAGTACAATCACTGTACCATTTGATTGTAATACACATTTTTTTTATTTCCAGGCATGGGCCTGAAGAGGGAGACTAGCCCTGGAATAGTCCCAAATTGGCTTAGACCCAGTTAGGAAAGTTAGGTGCATCGTCTGGTTAAGGCATGTAGGTTGAGGTCAGCCCCGCTAATTGACTTGGTTAAGGTTGAGGTCAGCCCCGCTAATTGATCTAGTTAAGGTTGAGGTCAGCCCTGTGTTAATTTGACCTGGTTGTAAACAGTGCCGCTCCACCCTTAAGTGAGCTATTAGTGGAATCCTCTGGCCTCTGAGCTAGAGGCAGGGACGTAGGCATAGTTGGCCGAACCCCGATAACATGTCGTGTGCCTTATTTATATTTCTATACTTTATATTTACCGCACATGTATGTTATGGTGTGAATGATGCGTTTGATTTAATTTCCACATCATTTTTATATACGCATTTGGAATTATATAGAAAGACCCTAGGTTTGTGTAATACTGATTGTAGGATTAGTTGAACCTAGGAAGAAAATTTAAAATTCCAATTCACCCCCCCTTTTGGGAATACACCTTTTTCTAACAATTAGTATCAGAGGCTCGTTGCACTAGACTTAAACGTTTTTGTAAAAAGATCACAATGGCTCACATTGGTGTATCCCCATTCGGTGAGGGACAATCACTTTCCAGTCCTCCATTATTTTGTGGTGTCGACTACACCATGTGAAAAGTTAGAATGACCATATTTTTGAAATCCATGGATTGCAGGGTCTGACTTGTGACTGCCAAAGGAAGATGTGCACAAATAAATGAGACTGATTTTAATATGATTAGTTCTAATGCCATGGACATGTTATATCTTGCATTAGATTCTTATATCTTTGTTGAATTTGTGGCATATCAGACTGCACAGGAAATCTAGGATGAACTAGAAAAGAAATATGGAGAGACCCAGAAGAAGGAAGAGGTCACCACTTTTGAAGTATCAAGTTATGATGTTCCAGATGTGATAAATGATAGGGTGATTACAATTACAGAAAAGGAGGTATATAATTCTCACTCCAACTCAATTGATGATTCTTATGTCAAATGTTGTGTTGTATCTTATGCTGAATCATCTGTTGAATATTGTGATAGTTTTGTTATTGATGCACTTGATGATTCTCATGGTGAACACTGGGATATATCATGCAATGAATCATCCGATTGCCCTAGTGATAATTGTGCTATTAGCTCATGCAATAATCCATGTGATGCATGTTGTGATGACCCTTGTGCCAAATCCCGTAATATATTGTATGATAAGTCATCTATTGGTTCTAATGATAATGCTATGTGCATTGATTCACATGAAATCTATTGTGTTAATTTTTGTATTGAATCATGTACTGAATTGAATATTAAAAACATGTTGTCACATGAAAAACTAGAAAATACTTTATTGAAAATGCACAAGCTTCTAGTTAGAGCATCTAAGCATGAAATATTTTTGAAGAATGAGAACAAAAGAATAGAGAAAGAACTAGAGGGGTTAGAAAGTTATCATGTTATTCTTGAAAAGAAAAAGATTGAGAAAATATTGAAAATTGCATGCTTAGAGGAAGAAACAGATGATTATTCAAAAATTGCTCTTAAGATTAAAGATGAAAGGAATAATCGTAATGAACCCTTAGGAGTTAAAAGAAGTAAATCGTTTAAAAAGGGTTCATTTTTTAAATCCCATTGTCATCAAAACTTTCATGCCTCATTGAGTAAAGACAGAATAAATAAGCATATCCCTTCACGAAAATTCAATACCTGCTTATTGTGCAAAACTATGTGACACGTATGGTTTAAGTTTCTATTTAGAAGTGTCAGAGGCTTGAGTAAAGAAATGATGTGGGCTATCATGGTAGCAAACCCAGATGGAGATGAGGAATGATGATTTTAATAAATAGTACTTAATTATTTAATCTTTCCTTAGTTCCTAGGCTTAGGTTTAGGGGGTTGTGATGTCTACAGGTTTGGGAAGTGGTTGTTACTTAAAATGAAAATTTTAGTGCACTATCTTGTTATACTAAGAACCTTTATCCACGTCCAAATGGACATGGTATGTACAATTGGTATTTAGTTCTAATTGCTTAACCCATGCCGACATGAAAAACATAAAGTTAAGCAGCAGTTGTCCATTGCACAAAATTGAGTTTTAGGGTTCCATCTTATATCTCACATCATTCCATCTTATATCTCACATCACTATACCCTAAACTTACTTTTAAATGTGAAAATCCTAAATCGAAATCAAGATATCACTCTAGGCTTAAAGCACCATTGATCATAAATGACTAATGCATATTATAACC
This sequence comes from Malania oleifera, assembly GCF_029873635.1. Taxonomy (NCBI): domain Eukaryota; kingdom Viridiplantae; phylum Streptophyta; class Magnoliopsida; order Santalales; family Ximeniaceae; genus Malania; species Malania oleifera. The sequence goes on along the minus strand of NC_080419.1, from coordinate 76,239,879 downwards.
AAATTAAAGGTACCTTCTAGGGAATTGATCCCTTTAAATTTAAGTTGCAAATCCTTTAATTATGGCTTATTCCATCCATAGGAAGTCCTCACCAAACCACGATCATACTCGGTGAGCTTTCACTCATTTCTTAGTTCGCATCCTTACTCTTATATGTCATCATTTCTGTAGGATACTCTCCCATCACCAAAAGGCATAGTTTAAGAAAAGCTTCATACTCCTTAGTGCTCGGTGCGCAAAATAGGTCAATGAGTCGATTCTTGGTATGCACTTCATTTAAGAAATATTTCTTCACCAAGAACCCCTAAGAATCATATCTATATTGTAAGATATCAAATTTGGACCTTAGGGAGAATTTTGGATAAAAAATCAGGAAAAATTTGGAAAATGCACTGTGCTCGGTCGACCGAGCACTGCAGTTATAAAATGCCCCGGTCGACCAAGACCTTGTTGACCTTGACCCTTACGGTCGATCGAACCCTAGTGAACAAACTCCCTCAGTCGACCAACAGTTTCAGTTTCTCCCTGGTCGACCAAAACATGGCATAGTGCACCCTCTCGGTCGACCGACCCTCCCAGTTCATTTTTGCCTCGATTGACCGAACTGTGTCGGTGCCTAGGAAATCTCAAGCGTCGGTCGACTGCATCGGATTTTGGTCGACCGAGCTGCGGTATATATATATTTGATTTCTTCATTTTCAGCTCATTTGCACGAGAAATCTTGAGAGATCCTTCACCCTTTCCAAGTAAAACCAGTTTCCAAGCCTCATATCTACACTACCATGGCTCACATTGAAGCCCACGATCTTGCACACGTGGAGGATGAGTATTTTTTCTCAGAGAGGTACAAAGTCCGGTATATACGGGAGTTCCATCCCAAGGAAGCTATACTAGGTAAGATACTCGATTTAGAATTTATGAATCAGCATTTTAGAAACATTTTGGATATGTTCAAGTATTAGGGGTGGAGAGCCTTTATCTCCTACCAGCCTGGGGGTCATTACTCGACTTTTGTTAGGATGTTCTATACCAACCTGGGCAATGACGAGAACGGGTACTTCTCTCGTGTTTTGAGGACAGATGTGCGTTTTGATGCACAATGGATCTCTAATGTCCTCGACTTGGCCGTGGAGACTTTGAGTGCCCCGATGTAGTAAACTCCTGGATCTTTGAGTACGAATTTACAGTAACCTCATTCGAAAACCTGGCTCTGTCTGACCCTAGCATTGCTAGCTAGGACCACCCTCCGCAGTACAGACAGTTCACCCTAGAGGCTAAGGTCGTGCACCACCTGATCACATACAATATCCTGCCCAAGGCGGGATCTAGAGTGCACGTGTCATTTCTGGATTGCTTCATTATGTCGTGTCTTTTTGCTCAGAAGAAGTTGGATCTGCCCGGTCTTGTAATCTGTTGGATGATGGCCAAGACGATTGGCCACCGAGTGATAATGCCATATAGAGGCATTTTGAACAAGCTGTTCAGAAACATTGGAGTCACAAGGACAAATGTGGCTTCACTAAAGAGGAGACGACCTGCTAACATCTTCTCCAGCTCTCCAGCGTGACCCTGCGACTGATGTGGTATAGCTTATTGGAAACATCTGGGTGCCCTCTAGAGCTGCAGCAGTAGCATAGGTAGAGGCCCCATAGGAGCCACCACAACCTTCGCAGCCATCAAACTTGGATCTTATGGCTGCCATCACCAGCTTGTCTGACACATTCACACAGTTTCGGGGATCAGTACAATCAGACTTACAGGACTTGGCATCGTCATCTGCTGCACTTCGAGAGGAGTTATAGCAGCACTCCATCTCCACTACCAGCCACTTTACAAATTTGGAGCGGTCTATGACAGCTAGCTTCAGTGAGATGAGTGACCGCATTCAGGAGATGCAGGATGAGAGAGATCGAATGACTATGGACTTCGACTTTGATGCCTCCGACGGTGGTGAAGGAGGAGAGGATGGAGGAGATGATGGAGGGGAGTTCTAGACTCCAGGATGGTCTACAGATTAGATTATATGACTTTGATTCATTTTATTTTATTTAATTTGGTTTGTACTAAAAACAACTTTTATGTTATTTCATTTTATTTCTCTTTGTATTCTTTGGATTCTCATGGTACATTACTTTATTTGATTATGACATATATTGACAGTACCTTGATTTGCGTATGCTAGTGTTTGCATGTTTATCTTATTAAAATGCATAAGTAGTATAGAATGCCTACTGCATGACGGATGCAGTTGTTGAGTATTGCCTGCTAGTAGATGATAGGTTCTCGCATGCCTTGCTCCTATGATAATGTATGTTTGAGAACGGTTTTTGTGCAGGTGAAGTTTTTAGGAAATGTCATGTTTACAGCCGGCATGTTGCCAAAATTTCTGCAGATATTTGCCCAAAATATTTGGAACATTTCTATGTGTGCAATATGTCACAATTGACTCATTTACAGTGAAATGTTACATCCCTTGGAGTTAATTGTGCAAATATATATATATATATATATATATGTTTGAAGTGATTGTTTCATAACTTGCATATTGTTAGGGAGAGCTCTCTCATAGAAACTTTCCAAGTCTTAGTAAATAATTCCATTGTTGACTTATCCTATTGCTTTAGACTTTATGAAAGTCAATTATTGATTGTGTGCACATTTTACACCTCTATTGCATGCTTATATTGTTTATGATCTATGTTGCACAACTTGCCCAAATGCATGTTCATATTGACATTCCATTTGCTTGCTTGGACCATAATGAACTGTTTGAGTAGTTGTGGATAAATTGATAGGAAATTTAAACTCAAACAAGTTACGTTTATATAGGATGTCTTTTGGAAAGTCCAATTTACAAACAGCACTCTGTCGAAATTTTCCAAAAATCTTTCCAAACATCATTATGCATAAATGTAATAATCACCCATTGCCTAGAATTTTAAATTCATATTGCCTTTTTCGCTATTGCCAAAAGGGGGAGATGGAAAGGGGGCAAAATAATAATGGGTTTATTTAAAATACATTGGATGCATATTGCGAGGGGGAGCCTTCTTAGGCTTAACCCTATATTTTTCCAATCGTATTTGTCATCATCAAAAAGGGTGAGAATGTTGACCTTATAGGTCACGCCCAGCTTTGATTATGACAAATACTCATTGTATCTAATGAGTGTTTGAGTTTTTGTACAGAAACTAAGAGTGTTAAGATCAAGATGTGCATAAAGCAAGTAAAGCCTGAAGACCGATTATCGATCTTAATTGTAATATAATTCATTTGTGAAAATCGGTCTGTAATAGTAACTAATGCTTTGGTCTGTAACAAGCTCACACACATCACATGTATGGTTTATTTTGTAAGCTCAAACCAGATACAAACCTAAAAGTGACCTTAGAAAGACCTTAGGGTATTCCCTTCGGTTGACCGACACCGGACTTTTTGGGTGTCTTGAAATTGGACCCCAAGTGACCCTAGGACACACACATTTTCACATATACTTGTTAGGCACTTGAATAGGGCATGTATGCTTCAAGACGGGACCGAAATGCACACTTGGGGCACTTTCGGTCGACCGGACAACACAGTTCATTTTGCCCTATTTGATCGAACCGAACTGGGTCAATAGTTGACCAAGGTCCTGGTCGACCGAACCATAATAGCTCAAAAAACCCCTGGTCAACCAAAACCCCCTGGGGTCAAAAGTTTGACTATCTGGTCGACCGAGACAGAAATGAACTCCAACTACCTAGTCGACCGAGGGTCCTCAGGAAAATTCCCAACCGTCTGGTTGACCGAACCAACCAATTCAAAATGGCCCAGTCGACCAAACCTCTAAAAATTGAGAAATCGCCCTCTCGTGGTCGACCGAACCTTTAGTTCAAAATTTCCCTAGTCGACCGAACCATATGAGACTTGGTCGACCGAAACATTTCTGGTCGACTGGACCTCTCAGGTTGCCCTGATTTTTACCGCGGTTAAATATTTTTTAAATAGGGTTAAAATGCTTTAAACATCATTAAACTTCTCTAATAATACCCAATAGGTCCCCAACGGTCATATTTTCTCCTATGCCTATATATATGAGATCATTTGAGAAAATTAGCATAGATTAGCCACTTTGATTAAGGGAAAATTCTCTGAAAATCCAAAAACCTATACTACTCATTTTTAGCCTCATTCACTCATGCTTACAGTCTATTAGTGCCTACTGGAGCATCATATGATTGAGGAAACCTGCTCATTGAAATATACATATTGTCTAGCTAGTATCTTTGTGTGAACTATTATATTGACCATATCTTGTGATACAAAGATTGTTTGTTTGACACTCTCACGTACGTATTACACTGATAGAAGATACCTTTGAGAGTTAAACCATCTAGACCACATTGAGCTTATATATTGAACCATCTAGAACATATCTTGTGATGCAAAGATTGTTTGTGTGCACATTTGGGTACATATCTGCTTTACAAGAAAGCACAATCACTGTACCATTTGATTGTATCACATAGTTGTTGTATTTCTAGGCATGGGCTTGAAGAGGGAGGCTAGCCCCGGAATAGTACCAGATTGGCTTAGACCTGGTTAGGAAAGTTAGGTGTGTCGTCCTGTTAAGGCGTGTAGGTTAAGGTCAGCCCCGCTAATTGATCTGGTTAAGATTGAGGTTAGCCCTGTGTTAATTTGACCTGGTTGTAAATGGTGCGACTCCACCCTTAAGTGAGCTATTAGTGGAATCCTCTGGCTTGCGAGCTAGAGGCGGGGATGTAGGCACAATTGGCCGAACCTCGATAACATATTGTGTGCCTTGTTTATATTTCTGTACTTTATATTTACCGCACATGTATGTTATGGTGTGAATGATGCGTTTGATTTAATTTCCACATCATTTTATATACGCATTTTGAATTACATAAAAAGACCCTAGGTTTGTGTAGTACTGATTGTAGGATTAGTTGAACCTAGGAAGAAAGTTTAAAATTCCAATTCACCCCCCTTCTTAGGAATACACCTTTTCTAACACATATGGTGTTAGTGTAGGCATTAGAAGATGTGCTAGCATAATCTTTGGATGCTTTTGAAATATAACCCACGTAAAGATTCTTTTTCTTTTAATTTTTAACCCCATTAAATCCAATGCCTTCTTTGTTTAAGGTCACCCTTTGTAAGCCTATCATTTTGTCAAAGTTTTCCTTTCCTTTTGTGAAACTGTAAATGATATTTTCTTTATCTTCAATTTGATATTTGAGATCATTTATCTCTATATCTTTCTTGTCATCAACCTTCTTTTGTGATTTTTCTAATTCTTGAGATAATTTTCTGATGTTATCCTTTAATTCATAAATATATATGTCTTTCTCATATTCCATGGAGGATAGAGATCGAAGGTCTTCAATCATCTGTTCATTCTTACTTTCTAATTTCTTTATTTTTAAGTTTTTTTCTTTTTAAACAAGATTTTTAGCTTTTAATTCTTTTATTGCAGCATTATGCTTATTTTCTATTTTCTTGAGTTTTGAATCTTTATTATTTTCATCAATCTTACTTGATTCTAGCTCTTTCATCATTCCTTCGTCCTTGTTTTTCAATGATGTGTTTTGTTTTGTTACTTTGATTAGCATCTTATGTACTTTGAATAAATTATTTTCTAATTCATCATAAGATGATATACACTCATCATTGGATTCATTTGATGAATCACTACAATAATTATTTAAGGATTTGGATGAGGAGGTTTCCCCATCGTACCATGCCATAAAGCAAGTATAAGCAACCTCTTGGTCACTTGATTCACATTCTGAACTACTTGTACTTTCCCAAGTAGTAGCTTTCATGGCCTTTTTCTTAGACACTTACTTTAGTAATGAACATTCCGGTTTTATCTGTCCAACTTTGTTGCAATTATAACATGTAGGAGTTTTATTTTTAAATTTCTTTTTGTTAATGTCTTCTTCTTTTGATTCGGAGTTTTGGTTTCTTCTTTTGAATTTTTTTTTCCTTCTAAGGATTTTTGCAAGTTTCTTAGATATGAATGCTAGTTCATCTTCATCCATTTCTTCTTATCTACTAAAGTTTTCTTTTAAGACTTTGAAGACTATTGATTCTTGAGCTTTGATTTTTCCACTCCTTTCATTCATTGCCATTTCGTATGTGAGGAGAGAACCTATAAGTTCATCTAAAGAAGTGGATTTAAGGTTCCTACATTTTGTTATTGACGTGGCTTTTGGTTCCCATATAGGTGGCAGCCCACTAAGAATTTTTCTAGTCATCTCATAGGTAGTGTAGGTTTTTCCTAAGGCATTTAGGAAATTTATTATGTGAGTGAACCTAGTGTACATGCTAGTTATATATTCATCTGGGTTCATCTTAAAAGCTTCTTATTCGCTTGTAAGCATATCAATCCTATTATCCTTAACATCTACAGAGCCTTCGTAAGTGACTTCTAGCTTGTCTCATATTTCCTTAATCGATTTGCAAGCCATTACTCTATTAAAAAGATCTTAATGGCTCATACATGCGTAGCTCCTTTTGGAGAGGGACAATCTTCAACTAGGCCTCCTATCTTTTATGCACATAACTAGATTGGTGATTGAATGTCAGCAATACTCAGTTGAATTCGTGCACAAGATATGAGCAAAAGAGCCTTTCAATGATGAGAGCACCTGAGAGAGTTTGATAGCTGAATTTGATTCTTGGTAATTAATTCAATGATCTTGAGGCTTATTCACAGACTTAAAAAAGTATGTAACTTGATCTTCAAGTGACTTAGAGTATTCCCCAAGTTTTCACAAAGTTTGAGCCCCAAGCAATCTCATTTAAAAAATTTATCGATTATAAAAATTTAAAATCTACCGCGTGATAGTTGACTGTCAGTTTTTGGATAGTCACCTGTCTAGTTATTTTAAAGGGGCAGTAGGGTGGAAGTCGCTTGTCAGAACACGGATAGGTGCCTCAGAGTGCAAAGATAGGCTTCTATAAGAACATAGACAGGCGGCTGTCAAGCTGTTAGCTTCGAGCACCCTTCAATTTGTTTGTCATACCTTTTTCTACATAACTACATATTTGATATTCTTGGTTGCAAACGAAAGCTAAGAGAAAATACCACAATTTGCATGTTGAAAACATTTTAAAATAAAGATTGTTTTATATAGAAAAATGTATATCAATGTGGATGTATAAAAAATGACAGCAATTGGGAAATCCTCCTTTTGGAGTATTCCCAAGAGGGGGGGGGGGTGAATTGGAATTTAAAAACTTTTTCCTAGGTTTAAATGAAATACCCGTATACAACAACCTAGGGTCCTTCTATGCAATTCCAAATTCGCCAATAATGTAATGTGCGGAAATTTAAATCAAGCGCATCATTCACACAATAACATATACGTGTAGTAAATATAAAGTGTGGAAATGTAAATAAACACACGATATGTTATCGAGGTTCGACCAACTGTGCCTATGTCCCCACCTCTAGCTCACAAGTCCGAGGATTCCACTAAAGATCACTTAAAAGGTGGAGCGGCACCGATTACAACCAGGTCAATTAGCATAGGGCTGACCTCAACCTTAACTAGGTCAATTAGCGGGGCTGACCTCAACCTACATGCCTTAACATGATGGCACACCTAGCTTTCCTAACTAGGTCTAGGCCAATCTGGGACTATTTTAGGGCTAGTCTCCCTCTTCAGGCTCCTGCTTGGAAATACAACATATGTGTATTACAATCAAATGGTACAGTGATTATGCTTTCTTGTAAAGTAGATATGTACCCAAATATGTGCAATTACATACACCATAAATAATTTAATATGTAAGCTCAGTGTGGTTTAGTATTTCAACTCTCAAATATATATATATATATATATATATATATTTACTATCAGTGTAATGAGGGCGTGAGACTATCAACCAGTATGATATTTTTATCACAACATGTGCTCAATCTAATAGCTCACACAAAGATACTAGCCAGACAATATATATGTATATTTCAATTAGCAGATTTTCTCAGTTGTATGATGCTCAAGTAAGTAATATGTATGTTTTGTTTGCAAAAAGAGTTCAATCTTTGTATTCAATGAATGATGCAAATCAATGAATATTGCAACAAATATTTTTGTCACACAAACAAATATCTCTTCAAAGATTTATCAAGATAAAACACACTAGATATTTGAGAGTGATTTGAAAAGAGTTTTTGCAACCAAAATCAAATATAAACTTCTCAAGATATTGCAATGACGATGCAATACTCAGAAGCTCCAATGAAGTCTTCTTAGGAAAGACTTATTGATAAAGTCACCTAAGAACACATGAGGATGTGCTCTCAAATAAAATAAATTTCACACAAGCACAATCTAGAGAGAGCAATCCTTAAGGAACAACAACACTTAAATCACACTTACAAAAGGATTTGAGAAGTAAGATCTGGTAAGAATAAGTGTTGGAGGCTTAAAGATGAGTATTATGGGTTTTGAGATTTTCATAGAATTTCTCCCTAATCAAATATGCTAATCTCACACTAATTTTCCCAAATGATCTCATATATATAGACATGGGAAGAGATATGACCGTTAGGGACCTATTGGGTATTGTTAGGAAAGTTTAACGACATTTTAAATATTTTAACCCTGTTTAAAAATTGTTTAACTGGGGTAAAAATCTGGGCAACCCGAGAGGTCCGGTAAACCAGAATAGTTTCGATCAACCAGATTTCATATGGTTTGGTCGACCAAAAGGTTTTTGAATTGCAGGCTCGGTCGACCGAAAGTGGGCGATTTCCCATTTCTTCGAGGTTTGGTCGACCAGGCCAATTTGAACTGGTTGGTTTGGTCAACCAGATCGTTGGGATTTTTCCCGAGGACCCTCGGTCAATCAGGTAGTTGGAGTACAAAAATGGCTCGGTCAACCCGAGAGGTCCGGTCGATCAGAATAGTTTCGGTCAACCAGATTTCATATGGTTTGGTCGACCAAAAGGTTTTTGAATTGCAGGCTCGGTCGACCGAAAGTGGGCGATTTCCCATTTCTTCGAGGTTTGGTCGACCAGGCCAATTTGAACTGGCTGGTTTGGTCAACCAGATCGTTGGGATTTTTCCCGAGGACCCTCGGTCAATCAGGTAGTTGGAGTACAAAAATGGTTCGGTCGACTAGATGGTCAAATTGTTAACCTAGGGGGTTTTCGATCGACCGGGGCTTTTTGAACTACCTGATTCGGTAGACCAGGGCCCTGATCAACTGTTGACCCAGACCTGTTTCAGTCGACCAGGGCAAAATGAACTGCCTTGGTCGGTCAACCGAAAGTGCACCAAATTGTGCATTTTGGTCCCGTTTCGAAACATACAAACCCTATTGAATTGCCTAATACATGCAAGTGCAAATGTGAGTGTCCTAAGGTCACTTGGGGTTCAATTTTGAAGACACCAAAAACGTCCGGTGTCGGTCGACCGAAGGGAAAACCCTAAGGTCTTTCTAAGGTCATTTTTCATTTATGGTTTGTTTGAGCTTACGTATTATCATGCATGTGATGTGTGTGAGCTTAGTACAAACCAAATACCTATTTACTATTACAGACCCTTGAATAAATATAAAGTACAATACAATTAGAAAAAAGGTCTTCAACTTCACTCTCTCTTTGTGCATTGTGATTTCCCAATATAAGTTCCTGCACAAAACCTCAAACACCCATTAGTTGCAATGAGTATTTGTCATAATCAAAATAGGGATATGACTTATAAGGTAAACAGTATAATTAATCTGGAACGCCAACTGCATGACTGATATAGTACTGTGAAATGCATGATGGTAGTTGATTAGGAGTGCATGCTGATTGAACTGAATGCCACCTACATGGCTGATGTATTGATTTGTGAATTGCATACTATAGAAACTCCTAGGATATCTGGTGCATGCTTTGTGATATGCGGGATGGGAAAATGTTCTATTTATAGATGGCATGCTACCAAATTTTTTGATAAACTTTTTTCCAAAATAATCAAAGTGTATAAACCATGTGCCGAATGATTGACAAATGTTGCATGGTGAACTTTATTTTAAAGGATTACTGCATAATGAATGAAGTCATGATTATAGTTGATTATCTTAGCATGAATGAAAAGATGTGTTATGTCATGCGCTTATATATACAATTTTATTTTTTGTAGGTCTTTACTATTTTCAGAGGGTCAATCTAAATAGCAGGAAGCTCAAGGAGTGTTCCGGTGATGGTGTTGTTGTATATATGGGTGGGGGGGGGGAGGGAAATTATCACCGGAGCAGAAGGTGTAAGTTATAGTACTAAACCGATTCGACCAATTCGAATTGCCCATAGGACTAAATTAAATAAATTGTATACAAAGATATACAAATATTTGTATATTGATCCAAATCAATATGCATTGTAGGTGATCAAAAGATACCCTATGTAAGGGTGTAATGATACAATCCTCAAGGAGACTATTCCCGTAACTGATGATTATGGGTTGCGCATTATGTTGGATGCACATTGCGTAGGTCTGACTTATTTAATTGTGCAATTATATGTCGAAATCATTACTCAAATCGGTGTCATCGTGGATAGGCAGACGAGGATGCTTGCCGAGCATGTGGTTGAAGTGGAGTAAGACACCCAACAAACAAGTTATTATGAAATGACTGAAGAAGAAGGTATTGAACCATACATAAGTGCAAAGGTTGGTGGGACGCCTGCAGTGGATTTCAATGATTTTTCGGGATCTTCTTTCAAGCACCAACGTACGAAAGACCTATTCTTCACACGAATGATCAGGTTAGTGTGAAGAAGTTCCAACAAAAGGTCCAAGATCAATGTTCGCCATTGTGAATGTTGCATTGTGATTACACGATAAAATTGCGTAATTAGGTGTTTTAATTCATGCATTAAAGATTATATTTTTAATTAAATGACTAATTATTATCAATGTTTTAACATTGTATTTTATTTATAATATTTGAGTTTTATTGAGTAATTTATGAATTTTTGGTATTTTTTATTGCAGGGCAACTATTGGAAGCTAAAACTGACACTACTTCATAATCTTGGTGTAACTTTCTCGTCCGAGCTCTGATTGAGGCGATTCAAAATGATGAGGAAAGCTGAGAAAGTGTTTTACAACTTTTATATTTTGAGCTTTGAGAGATAGGGCTTTAGGAGGGTCAAAATATGGCTTGAAGTGCAGAACCGACTATTTGTTAACAAAAGGAAGAAAGAAAAGAAAAAAAAAAAAAAAAGGTTGATGTGACCACGTGAGGGTCACATGTAGTGTGCTAGGAGTGAGGCGCTAGGAAGAGTTCTTTGAGATGGTAGGAGAGGCACGTGAGGGAAATAAAAGAAAAGGAGACAAAGTAAGGTTTTTGTAGGGCTTCTTTGGAGTTTTTTTAAGGAGGGTAGCTGGGGTTCTTTTGAGGGTGCGTGCTGCTAACATAGCTGCTGTGTTGGAGCAATCCTCATGGCCACTCCACTCTTATACTCTCTCTCTCTCTCTCTCTCTCTCTCTCTCTCTCTCTCTCTCTCTCTCTCTCTCTCTCTCTCTCTCTTTTATCTTGTTTATTATTTTTAATGGTTGTTTTAATACATTGTTTGACTAGTTTTAATGTTGGATTGAATATTTTCCTTTTCTTTATTATTTGAGAGGTTTATTAGATTAATCAATGTCTTGTCTTTTATTTTTTCATTTTGAATGCTTTCAAGGTTGAATTAATTTATTGTTTTAATTTAGTATGCATTTAGTCTAATGGTTGGAATGATTTTAGCTTAGATTAATTAGTTCTTTAGTTTTAGTATACATCTAGAATATTGTTCTTTTAATTTGTTTTTTATTTTATTTTATTGTTGCAATGATTTATTGTGGAAGTAAATTGATCCAGAAACTTCGAATTGCAAGCATGAGGGGCTAAGTTTGGTAACTCGGGTTACGGGTCAATGTCGTTTGCTCTCCTTAGTTTGTTAGTTCTTTTAAGAAATTATTGTTAAACTTTTATTTGGTTAAAATCAAAAATTGAAGACATCATTGATAAATCGCTAGCTCTTATCTCTTATTTTGTTGTTGACGTTAGGCACATCAAAACTGTTAACCTCATAGGTCGCACTTGGTTTTCATAATAACAAATACTGATATTTGATAATTTTTAAGTGCCTGTGTAGGTTCAAATAAATATCCCAAGGAAGGACACTTGAAGAAACAAGAAGACCACGAAAACTTGTATTTTGTAATTGTAAATCATATCGGTCTGTAATAATTTATATGGGTCTGTAATAGTAACCTAGGTTGTGCTTATATGTTTATCACCTGCACATCATTCATACAGGATATAGCGTAAGCTCAATTAGACCATAGCAAGACCCTAGGCTACAACACTTACACACATGGCATATAATATATGAGTGTGTTTTAATTGTGCTCAAAATTGAACAAAACTAAGCAGAATAAGAGGGCTCGGGTGATCAAACCCTTGGAGCACAAAACTCCTCGGGCGCCCTAACTTTATAATTCAAAATGTTGACTAGCCCTTGGGTGAGCGAAACCCAAATGCACACGTCTTTCCTGGGCACCCAAACCCCTCGAAAGGGACTGTTCACCAACTCAGGCGACCCACATTTTTAGTTCAAAAATACCCTCGGGCGACCGAATACAGGGATTCGGGCCATCGAACATTTGACTGGGCACCCGAAGTCACGTAGCTTTGCTACTGACTTTGATTCGGGTTGCCGAAGCTCTATTCAGGCCACCAAACTACATTGAATAACTTTTTGGTATGTGCCTTGTCGAGCGACTGAACCTAGGTTCAGCCACCCAAACCCCAACAGGTTAAAATAAATTAACCATGGTAAAACAGGGTTATTTCATGCTAATTGGATTTTAATCTTTTAGGACTTTTTTTAATAATGCCCATTATATCTCGAACGGTAATAATTTATCACCTAGCTATAAATATAAGTCCATTTGCACAATTAGAGAATGATTAGCAAAGTCATTAAGCCAGAAACTCTCTCTACTTAAAAATCTCCCTTTGCCCAAAATAATCTCGATCTTACATCCCTTTGATAAAATCTGAGATTGTGAGAATACATCTTGTGTTATTGTGATTGTTGTTCCTTGTTAATACTCCCATTTTTGTGTGTGCTTGAGATTATTTCTTTGGGAGATTAGCCTAGGTTTATCCCACGGATTTCTCCATTATAAATCTTGTGTGAGATTAAACCAAAGAAGCTTAGGATATTTGCATCCCATTGCAAGTGTCCAATTGCTTTGCTTTTGGTGTGCAAAGGTTTTTCAAACAAGCAAGTAATCTTTCAAACTAGTATTGTGCCGCTTACTTATTGAGGAAAATCATTTTGGAACTAGTTTGATTATCTATTTAGTGTACTTGGAATATTGATGTGCTATTGAAATATTCTATCTAGAGTCCAAGACTTTGCTTGTGTTGAATACTCTTGTGCATCATACTGATTGTATTGTGTTGAATACTTTTGAGCTTGATATTGATTATACTGTGTAGAGTATTGATTGAACAAATCTTGCATCACTGAGCTTACACTATATTCATACTATTGATGTGTATGTGATTGAACGCATTTGGGTATATATCTGCTTTATGTGAAAGAACTTTTTTCTGTACCATTTGATTGTAAATCTGAGTGATTCCAGGCGTGGCCTGAGGGGGCAGTAATCCAGCCCGGTAAGGATTGGTGTAAAGGTTGAGGTCAGCCTTGTGCTAATTGACTGGTTTGTATTGGTGTCATTCCACCCATTCAAGTGAGCAAATTATTGTGGTAATCCTTGTGCTTGTTAGCCAAGGCGGGGATGTAGGCAATTGGCCGAACCTCGATAATATTTCTGCTTGTCACCCTTACTTTATTGCTTTCTGGTGCATGTATGTTTAATTAAATCACTTTATTTACTTTCTAGTATACTTTTACATTACTTGCACTAGATTCACCATAGGGTTGTGAATATACTAGTGTTAGGAGATTGACCTAGAGCTTAAATTTTAAAAATACCAATTCACCCCCCCTTTTGCGATCACGATAAAGCTAACAAAAACCTTGATTTAATCTAGGATTTTCATCAATTAATTTTTACATGAAGTTCGGTTTATGCTTAATGAGAGTTTATATTTTGATTGGATTAACAAGAAGAGGAGTAAGGCTTAGGAAATTAGTAAACGATGGAAGCAAAAAAATGTTGAACTCGTAACCTGAGTGTTTGGAAAATTGTTTCAATTAATCTATTTAGGTTTGACTGCATTATTAGATTTATATTTTTGAAAAATTGATAAAATTTTAGTTTGCATTGAAAGAAGGGATTAAAAACAATGATATGATTCAACCTCAAACCCATTTGAATGTAGTGGACAATAGCGGGGCTCGAAAATTGATGTTTCGTCTTGATAGTTTACTCAATCATTTCCCATTTTTTCTTTACTGTTTGCAAGAACATAAAAAAACCAAAAATATTATCACACCACATTTTACGGCAATAAGATTTCACTAAACTTTCACAAATACTTTGATACTTAGTGGTCCTTGTGGAATACGATCCTAGACTCATCCTTGATACAAATTGACACTTCTGCACTTGGAAGCACAACTCAGAACGAGTCAAGTTTTTGGCACCGTTTCCAGGGACCAATTGGTGTCATCAAAGTGTTTTTCTAATTTCAGAGAGGGTGTTTGTAGAGTTGTGAACGTCTTCACAACCTGGGTGATATATTCTTCCTCTCCTTTGACTTGTTTGCTTTTATTTTTCTTTTATTTCGTTTATATTGAGTTTGTATGTTTGGTTAGGCTAGAGATAAAGCATTTAGACTAGTTAGGACAAAATCATCCATCTCATCATCGAGTGCACCCATTTAGCTTGAATCACTTGAATCATCATCTGACACTCATAGCATAATGGCTAGAAATGAACATCATGATAGGGAAAACCCTAATAGGAGCCTAAGAGAATACTTGTAGCCTATTAGGACCAGCATCCCATCTTGCATTATTCTACCTTTGAATGCAAATGCTTTTAATTTTATACTTGGGAGGATTCCATTGTTACCTCATTTTCATGGCATTGAATTTGAAAACCCATATTTGCATATCAAAGAGTTTGAAGTAGGGTGTTCCACATTGATGGATAGAACATGCACTGAAGAAGTAATATAACTAAAATTGTTTCCATTTTCCTTAAAAGATAAGGCAAAGACCTGGTTGAATTCCTTGAGACCAAGATCCATTGGGACTTGGCAAGAAATGCAAACTGAGTTTTTAAAGAAATTTTTTCCCATGTAGAGAACTAATGGTTTGAAAAGACAAATCATGAATTTTTTCCAAAAGGATGTGGAAACATTTTATCAGTGTTGGGAACGTTTCAAAGACCTCTTAAATGCATGCCCTCACCATGGATATAAGAATTGGAGGGTCATTAGCTTTTTCTATAAGGGGTTGCAACCAAAAATAAGGCAATTTGTAGAAATCATGTGTAATGGTGATTTTTTCGACAAAGGACCTGAAGAAGCTTTTGACTATTTTGATTATTTGGCTGAAAACATCCAATCTTGGGATGTCTCTTATGTGTATGATAGATTTGAAAAGAAAATATGTATTAGTGGGGGTGGTAAATATCAACTGAAAGAAGCTGATGATTTTAATGCTAGGCTTGCACTGATTTCTAAGAGGTTAGATTCCATTGAGTTTAAGAAAGTAAATGAAATGCATGTTTTACCATCATTTTCTGAAAAATGCAGCATATGTGAGGATCCAGGGCATGTGACTGATGCATGTCCAACTATTCCTTCTTTTAAGGAAGTTTTGCTTGATCAATCTAACCCAGTGCATATGGTTTCTAAGAATTCTTCAGGACCTTATTCTAATACTTATGATGCAGATTGGAGAAATCATCCAAATCTCAGCTGGAAAAATGACCAAGTGGGGCCAAATATGTAGGGACCAAGTCAATATACTCCTTATGCAGCAGCTGGCCAAGGCTTAGGACCACCTTATATTCTAAATTAGCCGCCCCCAATGCAGAGAAGAGGAGCGGAAGACTCCATACAATAGCTAACTGTTAGCTTGCAACAGTTAATGCAGAGTCAGAGCACGATCAACAACAAGAACTCCCAGGTCATCAATGATATCAGAGGGACTCTCACTAGAGTAACCACCACCTTGAGTAACTAGGAGAAAGGAAAATTTTTAGCTTAACCCCAATCCAATCCACAAGGGCATAGTCAATCATCTCAGAATTCGGGTGAAGGGAGCAATGTGAAATCAGCAAGAGCTATTACAACTTTGAGGAATGGTAAGGTTTTGGATGACCCTGCCCATAGTGCAGGAAGTTTAGGTAAAAATGCTAACCCTCCTCTTGATAGTGGTGAGTTAAGCACTTTAAATTCAAATAATGATGCATGTCCCATACCTGCACCGTTTCCACAATGTTTTCTTTCTTTGCACAAGGATAAACAACATGTTGAAATCCTAGAAATTTTTAAGCAACTTAGGATTAACATTCCACTTCTTGATGCTGTAAAAAAAATTCCTACTTATGCTAAATTTCTAAAGGATTTATGCACTGTGGAACACAAACTGAATGTGCAAAAAAAGGCTTTCCTCACTAAGAAAGTTAGAGCCATTATTCAAAATCACACACCACCTAAGTACAAGGATCCTGGGTCACCTACTATTTCATGTGTCATTGGAAATTCTAAGATTAGGCAGGCCTTGCTAGACATAGGTGCGAGGGTTAATTTGCTACCTTATAGTGTGTATGAATATTGGGGCTAGGGGAATTGAAAACCACATCCATTAGTTTGTAGCTCGCTGATAGATCCATAAAAATTCCTAAGGGTATTGTTGAGGATGTCTTGGTCCAAGTGGATAAATTTTATTACCTTATGGATTTTGTCGTCTTAGATATGAAAGTGTCATCCCATGCAAATTCCTCACCACCTGTGATTTTGGGAAGACCATTCTTAGCAACTTCTAATGCCATAATCAATTGTAGGAGTGGTGTTTTAAAATTGAGTTTTGGTAATATGACTTTAGAACTGAATATCTTCAATTTGTGCAAGCAACCTTAAGAACATGAATACATTCAAGAAGTCAATTCATTGGAATCCTTAATTGCAAACACTCCTTGGTTAAATTATGGTTGTGATGAGTAGTGGGAGAATTTAGAAGACCCCTTTGATTTAACTGAGTCCACTGATCATTTTTCCTCTCTTTGTGCTGCATGTGATTCAACTGAGATGCAATGGAAGCTTAATTTTGAGCCACAAATGGCAATACAAACCCCAACACAACCATCCAATGAGAAGACACCAGTACTAGAATTGAAGCCACAACCGTCGGAGCTGAAATACGCCTACCTTGGACCAAAGAACTCATTTCCAGTGTTGATTTCTGCATTGTTGACCCCTGACCAAGAAAGTAAGTTGTTGAGAATTTTCACACAACATGAATCAACCATTGGCTGGTCAATTGCTGACATCAAAGGTATAAGTCCTCATATTTGTACCCATAGGATATATTTGAAAGATGATTCAAAACTCTCTAGATAAATGCAAAGGAGACTAAACCCCACAATAAAGGAAGTGGTAAAAAAGGAAGTCTTGAAATTGTTAGACATAGGCATCATATATCCAATTGCTAACAGTAAATGGGTTAGTCTAATGCAAGTTGTTCCAAAAAAATCTAGTATAATTGTTGTAGAAAATGATAAGGGAGAAATGGTGTCTACTAGAGAGACCACAGGCTAAAGAATGTGTGTAGATTATAGGAAAATGAATGCCGCCTCTACGAAGGATCATTTTCCTTTGCCTTTCCTTGACCAGGATTAAGAAAAAGTGGCAGGGCATGAATATTATTGCTTTTTAGATGGATTCTCCAGTTATTATCAAATAAAAATAGCTCAAGAGGACCAAGAGAGACTATCTTCACTAGTCCCTTTGGAACTTTTGCCTTTAGCAGAATGCCATTTTGGGCTATGCAATGCCCCAACTACTTTCCAAAGATGCATGTTTAGTATTTTCTGCAACTTGATTAAGGACAGTGTAGAGGTTTTCATGGAAGACTTTTCAGTTTTTGGGAAAACATTTAATGCATGTTTGTCTATTTTTCAGGTTGTTTTGAAAATATGTGAAGAAAAGAAATTGTTGTTAAATTGGGAAAAATGCCATTTCATGGTCCAACAAGGAATAGTTTTGGGGCACATTGTACCTTCTTGAGGCATAGAGATGGATAAAACTAAAATAGACGTGATTTCAAATTTGCCTACACCTAAAAATGTGAAAGATGTTAGATCATTTTTAGGGCATGCTGGTTTTTATAGAAAATTCTTAAGGAATTTTAGCTTTATCTCTAAACCTCTTTGCAAACTTTTGATGCATGATGTTAAATTTGAATGGACCCAAGAGTGTCGAAATGGTTTTGATGAACTGAAAACATGTCTCACCACTGCACCTATAATTCGATCTCCTGACTGGTCACTTCCTTTTGAGTTAATGTGTGATGCAAGTGATTTTGCTGTGGGGGTTGTTCTTGGACAATGAAGAGATAAACTGCCATATGTTATATACTATGCTAGTAAGACTTTAAATGCTGCACAAAAGAACTATTCCACCACAGAAAAAGAACTACTAGCTATAGTATTTGCATTGGATAAGTTTAGATCATATCTTCTTGGTTCTTCTATCATAATATTCACTGACCATGTAGCTCTGAAATTTCTAGTGTCAAAAAAGGACACTAAGCCAAGACTAGTAAGGTGGATACTTCTGATGCAGGAATTTGTTCTCACAATAAAAGATAAAAAGGGAGTGAAAAATGTGGTGGAAGATCACCTTTCTCGGCTTCAACCAGAAGTTTTTGAGAAGTTTTATTTAATTTTTGATTATTTTCCTGATGAACAACAATTATTTGTAGTTGAATCTTTGCCATGGTATGGTGATATTGTGAATTTCTTGGTCACAAGGAAAACGCTGCCCCATTGGAAAACTTATCACATCAGAAGGTTTAAGGCTAAAGCTAAGAATTTCTTTTACGATGATCCCTATCTCTTTAAATATTGTTCAGATCAAATCATTAGGAAGTGTGTGCCTAATAATGAAATTTTTGGTGTCTTAAATTTTTGCCACATAAGCTTGTGGTGGGCATTTTTCTGCCCACAAAACAGTGGCTAAAGTTCTTCAAAGTGGATTTTATTGGCCAACTATGTTCAAAGATGCTTTGAGTTTTTGTAAAGCGTGTGAACTTTGTCAAAAAATTGGGGGAATCACTAGGAGAAACATTGTGCCTTTGCAACCTATACTAGTGATTGAAATTTTTGATTGTTGGGGTATAGATTTCATAAAACCATTTCCTTCTTCTTATGGCTATTTATACATTTTGCTGGTCATTGATTATGTTTCTAAGTGGGTTGAGGTAGTCCCTTGCGGAACTAATGACCATCAAGTGGTTATAAAATTTTTGAAAGAAAACATTTTTACAAGGTTTGGCATGCCTAAAGCCATAATCAGTGATCAGGGCATGCACTTTTGCAATAGACATGTTTTAGCCTTATTGAATAAGTATGGTATCCATCACAAAATTTCTATTTCTTACCACCCTCAAACCAATGGACAAGTTGAACTAGCAAATAGGGAAATTCAAAATATCCTTGAGAAAACTGTTAGCCCAAACATGAAGGGTTGGCCTTTGAGATTGTTGGATAGGTTGTGGGCCTATAGAACAACTTTTAAAACTATTTTGGGCATGTCTCCATATAGATTAGTGTATGGTTAGGCATTCCATTTGCCTGTAGAGCAGGAACATAGGGCGTATTGGGCTATTAAGCAATGCAATTTTAACACTAATGACGCTGGTTGTGTGAGAAAATTGCAATTATCTGAATTGGATGAGCTTACAACAATTCTAAATTGTCTACAGAACGAATGAAGAACTTCCATGATAAACACATTCACCATAAGACTTTTGAGCATGACCAACAAGTGTTATTGTACAACTCTCAATTACACTTGTTTCCTGGTAAGTTAAGGTCTCGCTGGAGTGGGCCTTTCGTGGTAAAGAATGTTTTTCCTCATAGTGCTGTAAAGATTCTGAATCCTCATAATGGTAACATTTTTAAGGTTAATGTTCAAAGGCTCAAGCCTTTTATCGCCAACTTTGCACTTGAGGAATCTACTTTACATCTGCTTGATCCCACTTAGTATAGTTTTTTTATTTGTATTTTTATTTTTCTCACTGTTTTCTTTTGTTCTTTAGATGTTATTTCTTATTCCCTAGGATTTTTTTTTTCAAAGTTGTTCAGGTACTTCTTCTTTTTCCTCTATCTTGTAATTTTTCCTTTACTTCTTTGTTCGTCTTACATTTGTTTTGCTTTACTTTTAACTGCTCTCTTAGGTAAATTCTTTCATTTCTCCTGCATCATTGAGGACAATGCTACATTCTAGTTGGGGGGTGGAAGAGAATTTATCCTGTGGTTTGCATGCTTTAAACATATGTTGGTTTACCTTGGGAAATACTGTTATGGAGCTCAAAGCATACTAAATTCCTCATTTGTGAACGTTACATGCTATTTTTTTTTTTTTCGAGGATATGGAACATGTAGGATGTAGTGTAATCAAAATTTAAGTTAAAAGATATTTTTATCCATTTCACTTAGTTTCAACCCAGGGAAGGATGTTGAGAGTCTTTCTACACACACTACACAGGTTAGAAAACTTAAAACGACTACCTTAGACCAATTTTGGTTGATATGTACTTTAGTTGTTTGGGACTCTAATGAACCATATCCTAATAGCTTAGAAAAGAAAAGAAAAAAGTTTGAAGCAAATGAAAATAAGAAACAAGCCAGGGATTAATTGCAAGAAGGAAAAGAGAAAAAAAAATAAAATAGGGGAAGCGATTGTGCACTAGAAAGGGCTACCTATTACCGGGGTCCTAACTAAACAAAAAGTGGGTACCTTGTAGTAGCGTGACCTACTACCATGTTTCTAACTAATCAAGAAAGTAGGTGCCTTTTAAAGTGTAATAGTGTCAAAGCCACCAATACAATAGTTTTGAATTAGAGTAAGACCATGCGGTTGTCTTAGACTAATTGTTGTGATTGAAACCGTTAATGTCTATTGGTAGTCAATCTTAGAATTCTGATCCTTTCTTGTACACATAAGCTTTGTTACACTCCATTACCTTGGTTGGTTTACTCATTAGTGTATAAATCTCTCAGTTGATACGTAACTTGGGTTAATCTGTGTCTCGTGTTCCTAAACTCATTAAGCATATTTCATGGCATGTAATTTTCATATGTATTAGAATCTTAGTTACTTTTCCCCTCGTTTGATTGCATTCACGTTATTGGTTAGAGACTAGAAAAACGTTAGTTGGGGGGTGTGATTACGCGCTTAAATTGTGTAATTAGGTGTTTTAATTCATGGATTAAGGTTTATATTTTAATTAAATGCCTAATTATTCTCAAAATTTTAACATTGTGTTCTATTTATAATATTTGAGTTTTATTGAGTACTTTATGAATTTTTGGTGTTTTTTATTATAAGGCAACTATTGGAAGCTAAAATTGACACTAATTCGTAATCTGGACGTAACTTTCTCATCCCAAAATGTTGTGGAAATCTAAGAAAGTGCTTTACAACTTTTTATTTTGAGCTTTGAGAGATACATGCTTTAAGAGGGTTAAAATTGGGCTTAAAGTGTAGAACTGACTATGTGTTAACAAAAGGAAGAAAGAAAAAAAAAAAAAAAAAAAAGAGATTGATGTGACCACGTGAGGGCCACATCTACTGTTCTAGGAGTGCGGCACTGGGGAGAGTTCTTTGAGCTGGAGGGAGAGGCACATGAGGTTAATAAAAGCAAAGGAGAAAAAGTAAGGTTTTTGAAGGGCTTCTTTGGAGTTTTTAGGAGGTTAGCTCAAGTTCTTTTGGGGGGTGCGCGCCGCCACAAATAAGAGAACACAGCAGCCATAGCTACTATGTTGGAGCAATCCTCACAGCCACTCCACTCTTCTACTCTCTCTCTCTCTCTCTCTCTCTCTCTCTCTCTTATCTTGTTTATTATTTTTAATGGTTGTTTTAATACATTGTTTGACTAGTTTTAATGTTGGATTGAATATTTTCCTTTTCTTTGTTATTTGAGAGGCTTATTAGATTAATCAATGTATTTTCTTTTATTTTGTTATTTTGAATGCTTTCAAGGTTGAATTAATTTGTTATTTTAATTTAGTATGCATTTAGTCTAACGTTTGGACTGATTTTAGGTGAGATTAATTAGTTCTTGAGTTCTAGTATATATCTAGATTATTGTTCTTCTAATTTGTTTTTTTTTTTTTTTTTTGTTGCAATGATTTATTGTGGAAGTAAATTGATCTGAAAACTTCAAAGTGCAAGCATGAGGGGCTAAGTTTGGTAACTCAGGTTGTGGGTCAATGTCGTTTGCTCTCCATAGTTTATTAGTTCTTTGAAGAAATTATTGTTGAACATTTATTTGGTTAAAACTAAAAATTGAATACATCGTTGATAAATCATTGGCTCTTATCTCTTGTTTTGTTGTTGATGTTAGGCATATAAAAACCTTGAAATCTAGGATTTTCATCAATTAATTTTTACATGAAATTCGGTTGATGTTTAATGAGAGTTTATATTTTCTTCCATTTGGATGTGGCAAATTCACTCAAGCTTTAGTCTAAAAATTTCATTTTATAAATGCCTTGATTGAATTAACAAGAAGAGGAGTAAGGCCTAAGGAATTAGTAAACGGTGGAAGAAAAAAGACGTTGAACCCGTAACCCGAGTGTTTAAAAAATTGTTTCAGTTAATCTATTTAGTTTTGGCTACGTTATTAGATTTATATTTTTATAAAATTGATAAAATTTTAGTTTCATCTTGATAGTTTACTCAATCATTTCCCATTTTGTTTACTATTTGCAAAAACATAAAAAAACCAAAAAGATTATCACACCACATTTTACAACAACATGATTTCACTAAACTTTCACAAATACTTTGATACTCAGTGGTCCATGTGGAATACGATCTTGGACTCGTCCTTGAAACTTCTGCACTTGGAAGCACAACTCAAAATGAGTCACATTAGATGAGGGTATGAATATTACAAATGATGTTAATTTAGAAGATGAAGACATGTATGAGCGGGGAATGGGAGAAGGGTTAAATGAGTTCACCGATGATGTGAACTCAACCACCGTGAAATGAATGATGTCATCTACAACGCCCAGTTTATGGATGAACCTCCAATGTATGCTCAAATTGACATAGATGCTGCAGATAGGAACTTCCTATACAGACAACTTGTTGAAATGAATCGTCTGAGCTGTGTAGGGGGTTGCTATTTGGGTCGAAGGATCAGTTGATAGCAACATTGTAGATTTATCACACTTGAACCCACCATAACTTCTATGTCGTGCAATCTAGCCAAGTGTTATGGGTTGCTAGGTGTAAAGAGTTCAATTGCAGATGGAGAGTGCGTGTAATGTATCAGATGAAACACATATTATTCGAAATCACCCAATATAGTGGTCCGCACTCGTGTTTGAATGAACTTCTCTCACAGGACCATAACCAAATCATATCGTCCCTAATTGCTGAGGAGATAGTGAATCTAATAAGGGGAGATGCGGCGACATCAATCGCTACATTAAAAGAGTTCATAGATCGTCGCTTCGGTTATTCGATCTTGTATAAGAATTTCTGGTTGGGAAAACAGAAGGAAATTACCCAAGTATTCAGGGATTGGGAGATGTCCTATCAAACTTTGCCGAAGTGGATGGAAGTGATATGCACGTACAAAGCTTGTACTGTAGTCAAGTGGAGGTGGACTTTCTTTCTAGGTTGCGAAAACAACGCAATGTTTGTATCTGAATTTTGGTCGTTCCCAGCATCCATTCAGTGTTTTCGTTATTGCCCTCCCATTATATGTGTAGACGAAACACACCTGTATGGTAAGTATAAGGGTAAACTCCTAATTGCGATGTGCCCTGATGCAAATAGGCAAATCTTTTCCCTTGCATTTAGTATTGTCCAAGAGGAAATCTTGGACACATGGAATTGATTTTTGTGTTGACTTTATTTCATTACCGATAGGGATGTCATTTTCTTGATATCAGATGAGCATCTAGGAATTCTCATTGCAATGCAACGAAATCCTTGTTGGCAACCACCCCATGCCCACCACCAATTCTGCCTTCGCCATGTGGTTAGCAACTTTAATACGAAAGTACAGAGTGTCAATCTGATGTGTATGACTGAGCGAGCAGGAAGGGAGCATCAGGTCAAAAAATTTGACAAGTGGATGGAGAGTATATTCAATGAGGGTGGAGAATTAGAAAAGTCATTTTTCAAGCAGATCCCTCCTTATATGTGGACTCAGTGCCACGACGGTGGACAAAGGTATGGGAACATGACCATTAATCTTGTGCAATGTTTCAAAACCATCCTAAAAGGAGCTCATAGTCTCCTAATAACGGCCATTGTGTAACTAATATTTTATCACGTTGCACATTATTTCAATAGCCGATGGGAGGCTGGTCATAACACAATAGCTAAAGGTAATGTATTAACTCCGCATATCCTACTAGCGATGGAAAGAGGGAAGCTCAAGGTGACTGGACATTGAGTCATGACGTTCAACCGGTTGTGGGGTACCTTTAACACCACAACCACGCAAACGGGGCCGTATAAAGGAAACAATGTCAAAACTTTGAGCACAAATGGACGCAAATGCTCATGTCGAAAGTGGAAAGTTTTACACCTTTCCTGCTCCCACCTTCTTGCAACATATGCAGAGACATGGCTGAACGCTATCTAGAATGTTGAGTCATGGTGGAGAACTGTCGAGCACTATGCGGCCGATTTTAATCCGACTAGGCATGAGGTGTATTGGCTAGCATCCTTGTTACTAACTTTGTGCGCAAATCCTACGTATGCTCGACATAATGCTCAGCAAAGGAGCTCACGTCTAATAAATGAGATGGACACAAAGGAAGGTGTGAAGAAGAGCACGTGTAGCATATGTCATCAAGAAGGACATAACCACATAAGGTGTCCAAGAAGGACGCAACCTAGGGATGCAGCAGGCTCGTTAAATTGACTTATTACGCACTTTTAGGACTTTTACTACACATCTTATTATTTATATATTTACTATATTGCACAGGTGCCTTTTGCAGGATTGATCTAGGGTTGTTTGATCATAGTGTATTGACGATGGGTGATGAAAACCGATCCAGTTGAGCGTGGGCTGATGGTCATGCCGACCCCCTATATTGCTGAGGGGGCACGCTATTTGTGGAGTGGCGATTAGATGTGGACGACCGCATCATTAGATGGATACGTGATGTGTTATTTTATAGGATATATCGGATTGCCCGTATCCAATTAGATTGGCATCTCGTCACAACATTCGTGGAGCAATGGAGACCGAAGACGCACACGTTCCACCTATCGCATGAGAAGGTGACTATCACACTCCAGGATGTTGTTGTTTTGTTTAGGTTGCCGATTGATGGGAGGCCCCTCACTGGTCATACTATCGAACCAGTAGAGGGTCCTTCAGACTATTAAGGAGAAGTTGCACTACACCGCATGTGTGAGCGTTTATTAGGGGCGATTCCACTAGACAACAAGTTGGTTGGTGCATGCATCCGTATATGGTTTCTTAAGGGGGAGATGTTTTGTCAACTCCTGACGGATGCAGATGTGGATATTGTAGCATGCCATGGACAAGCCCACTTATTGTGTTTACTATATGGGATTCTATTTTACAACCTATTCTGGAGTTACACGCATATGATGTTCCTTCCTCTCCTTGTGGACCTAGGAGAGATTCGCTCGTACATTTGGGGGTTTGCAACTTTGGCGTGGCTTTATGGGGAGATATGCCACACTGTTGACTAGTCGTGGTGGGAGATCTCTGACCTAATCCGCTTACTACATGTTTGGGCCTGGGAGAGATTCCCCTCTTTAGCTCCTACACACCTTGGTTTCTTGTAGATTAAGAGGGGACCGAACGGTCATTTGATTAACCGAGTCCCACTTATATACCGGTTAGTAACAACATAATTTACAATGAATTCGTGCTATACGTACTATGAATACTAATTCGTAGTACTTTCTAGTCGTTACATTCAAAAACTTACGTTTTATTTTGTACAAATGGAGGGACAATTTGAGGGCGCCATCGGTTGCGCAACACACATTGCCCTGGTATAGGTTTGAGTTAGACATATACCAGGAGCATGCAGTATATGGTAAGCTCGCCAAGGCTTGGGTCCTTAACTACCAAAAATAATATTTACAAAACCTAACTTAATCCCAAGTTCTATAGAAAGTGGGGAAGTCGGGTGTCAATCCTGAGAGACTTAAGGCGCAGTTATCAAACCACTCCCAAATTAACCTATTGCAGCCTTATGTAAAATAAACGTAAAATATGATATTTTTCAGGGTATTTTCTATCAACTACTAGAAAACATATAAATGAAAGCATGTAAATCTAACTTAACTCTACTCCTACAAAGTAATGTTTAATCATGAATGACACCTAGGATGTTGTTCACGTAATCTAAGTTCAGTGAGTTTACCACATTAAACTAACCAAAACTTGACTACATAATCCAAGGAGTCATTCAATGGGATAGAGTAGCAAAGGTGCACCAACCGTTCGGAGCATGGTCGGGAACCAGAGTATACTCTGAAAGTTATGGTGTACTCCCTAGAGGGGGGTGAATTGGGTTTATAAAATTCTTTTAAGTGTTTTTACAAATTAACAACTTTTTGTATACTTAAGAAAACACATAAGAATGTTATGGTTTTAAATACTCAATTAAACCAACCACAATCAATCACTCAATATCAATCACAAACCAAATACCTTTAACAACAACAATTAATCAACCAATCACACAATACTTATCCAATTTTGTGAGAGCTGCAACACTGTCCTTATTTCAGTGTATGCAAAAACTCAGTTTAGAGTTTTAATTAAATCTCTGTTTAAATGAATATTGGAGTCCTTATTTTAACCAAGATTTCTGCAAGCGATTAATCAATGTACTCCCTTTATGGTTTTCGCAAAATATTAACCAATGCACTTTCTTAAATTAAAAGGTTTTCTCAATCTCAATTTCAGCTACCTATATTTAGAAACACAGTTTATAGATGCTGAAAATTTAAAGAGTAAAGGTTAAGAGTGAGACCGAGATTTTTTACGAGGTTCAGCTTATCCCCAGCCTACGTCCTCGCCTTAAGCAAGACCACCAAAGGATTCCACTGGCATGTTCCATTACGGGCGGAACAAATTGTTTTCAAATCCTTCTTTAGGGTGGAACCCCCTCTCCAAGCGGTACCCCATGCTCGGTTCAACAATCTATTGACCTGAACTATCAAAGAAACAAGGAAACAATAAACAATTTCTTTTGTACAAGAGATGCTCTCAAATAGAGTTGGTTAGAACAATTGAAAGCACTAATATACTTCAAAAACAAATATCAAAAGAAATTGAATTAAAGCTCAAAAATTAATTCACCATAATTCTCCTCTTGATGTGAATTAGTAAATCAGATGTTAGAGCTCAGAGAAAATTGATCAGCAACTCAAAATATCTTAGCAATTCTCAATATGAAAGAGTGAGCAAGAGAGCTTTGAGAGAGCTAGAGCCATTTTGGCTTGAAAGCCGATTTTCAATGCTTGGTACTAATTTGATTATAGAAATCAAGTATTTATAGGCTAAAAAAGGTTTCATTCGTGTTGCCTAAGTTACTTGGAATGTTTCCCAAGTTTATACGAAATTTGGGGCACAAGAAACATAAATTTGAATTTTAAAATTTTTTAAAAATATGGCCATTAACAGTGTTCAGGCACCTGAGGTCTCGGGGTCAGTCACACAAGGTTTCTTAAAACTGTGAATTTTCTATTTTAAAATAGGGCCAGGTGCATGAGGTTACTAGGGTTAGGCGCCTAGGCCTACACTGTCTCTTTAGAAATTGCTTAGGAAATTCTTCATGTGCCCGAGGTTTAATCTTCCATCGCCTGAATAGTTATAAAACCTATTTTTTAGTTTAGTTTTCAAAAACACTTAGCCATCTTGTTTTGTTACTTTAAAAGAACATTTTTTCGGGGTTTTAAAATAAGGTCTCTAAGTCCCTGACATACATTAATGAGCTTCAAAGCATTTCAACATGATATTTAGTATGAAGTACTTACATAATTCATCCTAAAGACTTAAACACTCTAAGCTTGAAGTCTTCATATATGTCTTTGTTGACTCTACGAGGCCAATCCAGTTTTGATAATGATAAATCACTTGGTGTTTGATCTGCGCATTGAGTTTGTGAATAGGACCTGTATTAAGCATGCACAGAAGGATAACGAGTCATTGAAGCCTTAAAGTAAAGCATACATATCTTGGCAAGATCCATGAAGCTCAAAGAGTACGAGAATCAAGATGCAAGCGGCAAAGTTCAAGAACATCTTGGGAATGGGTACTTAGAACTCACGTATTTACATTTTCTTATGATTTAATTTGAGGTTCAACATACACCTTAGAATGTATTTAGGACTCATGCATTTTATGAACATCATTAAGGGACATTTGTGGACTTAGAAATATTGTTAAAAATTTGGAAAATGTTTTTATAAAAGAGCCAAGAAAGAAAGCAAAGCAGATTTTTAAGTTAGAAAGGAAAAAATGAGAAAAAAGGCACTTCGGTAGGCTGACCTCAACCTCAGTCGCCTGAAGAATTTCTTTAGGAGTTTGAAGATTAAGTTCGATAGCCTAAACATTTAATGGTGAAACATAGAATCCGGCTGAGGTATTTCGGTTGCCTGAACTTGGACTTCAGGTGCCTGAACTCACCACTTTAGTAGCCTGAACCTCACTCTAGGAACCTGACCCTATATTCTAAGTTAATTTTTCAAAGATTTAAGGGACTTCGGTCACCTGGGCTTTAACTTCAATCGCCTGAACTTGAGGGAAAACTTAAAAATATGATTTTTGTTAAAAGAACTCGTGAGCTATTTCTTTGCTCCAATGGTTGAGATCAATTCTAAGGGTAAGACACTATAAATACTGAATATCTAAACCCTAGTGCGTAAGCTAAGACAAAAGTGAAGAGAAGATAACTTTGTTTGAAAGAAAATTGAAAAATCTGAGCGTAAAGCTATACGATTGCCTACACTTCAACCTATATTCATCGTCCTTGGGCAAATCAACTCAGAAAACCAAAAAGGGATCTCTCTTGTACATCTTGATTGCAACTTGGTATTGAGGTTTGGTCATTCAAGTAAATATTTTCAAGAGTTTCGCATCTCATCAATTGTTATTGAATATTGTTAGAAAGATTGATCTTGAGTTTGCATATACATATAAAGATTGCTTTTGACAAGATCATTACTTGAGAAAGTTTTTAGCTATAAGTTGAATATTTTTTGATACAAGAGTATATATATATATATTTTTTTCATAGAGCTTATCATTGTAAGATCTACTTTTGAATATTGGTTAAGAAGATGATCTTGAGAGCGTATATATTAAATCACTTTGATAAGATTATCACTTGAAAAGAGCTCTAGCTATTAATTGAATACTTTAGGTTCAAGTGAGTTTCTCATTCAAGGACTAGATAATTTTCATATTACAAATCCACTTGATTAGATATCCTTGAAGTTTATAAATATATATATTGTTGGAGGATATTTTCTGAAATAGATTACATTAGTCTTTGATCTTTGGAATACATATCATATATATATATATATATACTTGCATATTACAAAGATCGGATTGTGATTAAATATTTGAAAGAAAGCTTTTTGATATAGATTGATAAAATATTAAAGATAAAGCTTTTAACAAGTTCATATTAGATATATTTGTGCATCTTTACAAAGTGAACTAGAACCTTAATACACTCCAAAGCGTTTCAAATATATATTTACTTGGGAGTTTATGATAAAAAGGGATTTTTGTGTTGAAGCATATCATTCAAGAACGATTGTATCGTTTCATACATTCTGAGATTCAAGTTTAATCATATGTTAATGTATTAGGAATTTGAATTGTACTCACTAGCTTTGTTGGAAGCAGTTTGGAGTGTTTTACAGAATTCATTGTATTCACGGTTCGGCTTGTGAACCGAGTTCGAGGAGAGAGTTGTATCTCTTGTAAGCAACGGAGTAGGAGGGAGCTGTACCTCTTGTAAGCAGTGGAGTAGGAGGGAGTTATACCTCTTGTAAGTAGCAGATTGTAAGGGAAGTTCCGTCCCAATTTAAGGAGTAGGGATTATAGTGAAATCCTTGAGTGGGCTACTCAAGGCGAGGACGTAGGCCGAGTTGGCTGAATCTCGTAAAAATTGCGTTTTTCTTCACTCTTCCCTTAACTCTTTATTTTCCGCATTTCACTTTATTATTCATATTACATATGTATGTTGAATAGATCTACACACATTTAATTGGGAAAAAAGAACTCATTGATAAAATCAATTTAAGTTAGTCATAAATCCTAGCAATTGATTTGGTAAATATATAAATAGGGATTAAGTGGTAAATAGGTTCAAAGAATTTTAAAATACCCATTTCACCCCCCTCTTGGGATTACACCTAAATCAATAGTCTTTGCTTTGAATCCTCTTAGACTTGAGCTTGAGTCATGTTTACGCTTCCATATGCTTTGAACATTTTGGTCCTCTTGAGCTTTCTTTTGATCACATTGTTGATGGAGTTTGACTTTGGGATACTTGTGATCTTGAACTTGCATTTATTTTGATCTTTTTGAACTTTGTCATTCAAGCTGTTGACCTTTAGGTCACACCCAGTTTTGAAAATGACAAATACTTGTTGTATTTGATGCATATTTGAGATTATGTGTAGAAACTTGAATTGACAGATCATGATGCACATAGAGAAAGTGAAGATCAAAGACCTAATTTCTTATGTTGTAATTAATTTCATTTATATAAAGGGTCTGTAATAGTAATTAGGACTTTTTGTTTGTAATAATCACACACATCACATGCATGGTCGAATAGGTAAGCTCAAACTGAATCATAAATAAAACTAGACTTAGAAAAGAGCCTAGGACACTCACACAGTCACTTGTATGTGTCATACTTTTGAATAGGGTGTTTGCTGCATGAAACAGGACCAAATTGCACAAAATGTGCACCTTCGGTCGACTAACCATTTATGTTCATTTGGCCCCCGGTCGACCTAACTTGGTCTAGATCAATGGATTAACCACATCCTGATCGACTGAAAACCTACAGTTCAATTGGCTTGGTTGACCGAACCTCCCCGAAGTCAATTTAATTGACTTCCTGGTTGCCCGAGAACTTTTTGTATTGCACCAACTTGGTCAACTGAGTTCCCACATGTGGGAACCCAACTGTTTGGCCGACCGACCAGTTTAGCTCAAATTGACCTTGTTCGATCGAACCTCAGAAATATTGAAAAATCGCCTAAGAAATACATGTCCAGTCAGCCAAACGAGTAGTTCATTTTTGGTTCTATTGACTAAACTCCAAGAACTCCGGTTGATCGAACTTGTCCTGGTCGACCGATGCTCTCGGGTTGGACCTATTTTTTACCCTAGTTAACAATTTTTAATGGGGCTAAAATAATTAAATATCATTAAATCTTTCATAATTATTCCATCTATGTCCTCAACGGTTATATTTTTGGGGAAGTCTATAAATACCCCCTCATTTGGAATAATTAGTAGGGGATTAAAAATCTTGATTAAGAGATATTCTCTAAAATTCCCAAAACCCATAATACTCATTTCTAAGCTCCATTCACTCACACTTTCCTTCTACTATTGCCAAAATCCTTCGTAAGTTTGTTTTGAGTGATTAATTGCTCTAAAGGTTTACTCTCACTTGGTTTGTGATTGTTTGATAAAATTTTTCTAGAGAGCCAAACCTAAGTATTCTTAGGGGACTGATTTAATAAGTCTCTTTTAAGAAGACTTGTATTTGATCTTCTGAGATTGCATATTCATTGTAATATCTTAAGAAGCTCGTATATTACTTTGCTTGCAAAATTATTTTCAAAATCATTTTCAAATATCAATTGTATTTTATCGTGAAAAATATTTGAAGAGATATTTGTTTATGTGTTAAAAATCTTTGTAGGAATATATCATTTGTTGAGTACAAAGATTAAATTTCTTTTTGCAAACCAAATCTATATACTACTTGAGCTCTATAAGATTGAGAAAATCTGTTGGATAAATACACAAGGATTGATTGATATCTTTTCTTGACCACTTATATTGAATACATTTTGTGATACAAAGATCATATTGGTTTGCACTCTCACGCACTGATTAAATCAATAGAAAATATTTATTTGGGAGTACATATTAAACCACATTGAACTTACTTATTATATCTTATTGGTGGTGTATGTGATTGCGTGTAACTGGGTACATATCTGTTTTACTTGAAAGCATAATCACTGTACCATTTCATTGATTGAGAACATACTGTTGTATTTACAGGCATGGGCCTGAAGAGGGAGACTAGTTCTGTGAAATAGTCTTGAATTGGCTTGGATCCAATTAGGAAAGATAGGTGCACCATCCTATTAAGGTGTAGGTTGAGGTCAGCCCCGCTAATTGACCTGGTTGTAAAGGTTGAGGTCAGTCCTGTGCTAATTGCCTTGGTTGTAATCGGTTCGGCTCCACCCATTAAGTGGGCCTTTAGTGGAATCCTCGGGCTTGCGAGCTAGAGGCGGTGATGTAGGCGTAGTTGGCCAAACCTCGATAACATATCATGTGTCTTGTTTATATTTTTGCGCTCTATATTTACCACACATGTATGTTATGGTGTGAATGATGCGCTTGATTTAAATTTCCACACATTATATTATTGGCGCATTTGGAATTACATAGAAAGGCGCTAGGTTGTATTATACAAGTATTTCATTTAACATGGAGATAAATAATAAAATTACAATTCACCCCCCTCTTGGGAATACGTCAATTCTAACAATTGGTATCAGAGCAAGGTTGCACTAGACTTAAGCGTTTTTGCAAAAAATCGCAATGGCTCAAATTGGTGTATCCCCATTCGGTGAGGGTCAGTCAACTTTTAGTTCTTTTATATTTTGTGGTGTCGATTACACCATGTGGAAAATTAGAATGAGTTTTTTTATAAAATCAATGAATTGGAGGGTCTGACAGGTGATTGTAAATGGAATTTGTATACCTCTAGAAAATGATATTAATTCAATGCATACAAATTCATATGCCATGGATTTATTATATTGGGCTTTAGACCCTCGTATTTTACATGAGCTTATGGCATGTAGAAATGGCAGGGAGATCTGGGTTAAGTTTGAAAAGAGATATGGAGAGACCTAGGAAAAGGAAACCATCACTCCAAAGATGTCATGTTCAGATGATCTGCGTGTGGTAAGTGATAGGGATAGTGCATCAATAGAATATGAGGTATATGATTCTCACTCTAGCTCGTTTGAGGATTCATGTGTTGAATGTTGTGTTGTCATATGTGCTGAATCATCTGTTGAATACCATGATAATTTTGTTGATGATGCGTGTGATGATTCTTATGCTAAATGTTATGTTGTGTCATATGATGAATCATCTAATATTCCCTATGATAGTACTGTTGAAATTGCATGCAATGATTCATATAATAACTATAACATATCTTTTGATGAATCATGTACTGAATTGATAAATCAAAGCATGCCTTCGTATGAAAAGCTAGATAAAACTTTATTGAAAATGAATAAATTTCTACCAAAGTTATCTAAGAAGAAATGCATTTTGAAAAATGAAAACAAAAGCATGGCAAAGCAATTAAGAAAAAAAAAAAAAGATTAGTATGCCATCTTAGAAAAGAGAAAGATTAAGAAGATATTGAAAATAATCTGTTTAGAAGAAGAAATGGATGATTATTCTAGAGCTTCACTCAAAATTAAAAATGAAAAGAATAATCATAATAAACCCTTAAAAGTTAAAAAGAAAAAAATTTGCAAGAAGGGTTCATCCTTTAAATCCAATAGTCTAGCCTCACTTAAGAAAAATAGAATAAATAAGCATAATCTTTTACGTATATTCAATACCTGCTTATTTTGCAAAACTATGTGGCACATATGGTTTAATTGCTTACTTAGAAGTGCCAGAGGTTTAGAAAAGGAAATGAAATGGATAATCAGCAAAGCAAACCCTATTGGATCTAAGGAAAAATTGATTTAAATTAAAATTATCAAATTAGTTAATTCTTCCTTAGATCTTAGGATTAGGTTTAGGGGGTTGTGATGACTGTAGGTTTGGGGAGTGATTGTTACTTTAAATGAAAATCTTAGTATACACACCCACTAAACTATCTTGTTATACTAAGACTCTTTAACCACTTCCAAATGGACATGGCATCTATGCCTTGTACTTAATTCTAAATGCTTAACCCATGCTAACATGAAATCACAAAGTTAAGCAACTGTTGTTCTTTGCACAAAATTGAGTGTTAGGGTTCTATCTTGTATCATACATCACTATACCCTAAACTCACTTTTGAATATGAAAATCCTAAATCAAAATCAAGTCATCACTCTAGGGTTAAAGCACTATTAATCATAAATGACTACTATATATTGAGTGCTTCTTATAGTTATAACCAAATTAGAGGTATCCACTAGGGGATTGGCCCCTTTAAGTTTAAATTGTAAAACCTCTAATTTTGGTTTAATCGTTCCATAGGAAATCTTTACCAAACCACAATCATATCAGGTATAGATTCATCCTTTCCTTGGTTTGTATCCTTGTTCTAAATTGTGATAATATTTATAGGATACTTTCCATTATTTGAAGAGCATTATTCAAGAAAATTCAAATACTCATAAATTCTCTTTGCCTAAGCGATTGGACATATCCACTTCCATGAAAATATCTTGAGTCATGTCCACTTATATTGAATACTCTTTGAACTTAATAGAAATTAGAATCCTTAAGAGTATTTAATCTACTTCACACGCATAGTTCTCAAACATTAAATCAAATCCTTTAGAGCTTCAACTTTGTGAATTAAGTTAAATGGCTAAAATGATTAATATAGGTTTTATTCTAGATGATAGAACAAAAATCAAAGAAACCTATGCACAAACCTTAACATTCAAAGCCATTTGAACTTAGGCCTCCCACGTATTGTAAATCATAAGAAAATAGGCAAATATAGGCTTAGAACTCTCAAAGAAATATCTACTGTGACTTTTTGGTCCAATAAGCCTAAAACACTCATGCCAAGTCTAAATTTATTGAAAGTCCAAATAACCTCGGCTAAAGAAAGTTGATTATTAAAAAACGACATAAATTGAATAAGTGCACAACTCAAGGGGAGCATCTCTCTTTTATGACTATTTATATTAATGCTCTCATGATTATAGTTTATATGCCTCAATAAATGATAGCACTGTATTGAACTCAAATCTATCCTCTACTCCCTACCATTTGTATTCTTGGTTGGATAGATTATATTTTATAAATTGTTGCTTGCTACCTGATTGCATGCTTAGTTTAGAACACCAACTGCATGGCAGATGCAGTACGTTGTGTATTGCATGCTGATAGCAGATATAGGTTCTCGTGTGCCTTGAATTGAATCATATATTGCTTATTTGAACCTATAAAGTATAGGTTTTATGGGAAAATGTCTGATTTATAGATGGCATGCTGCTAAAATTTTGACTAGACTTTTCTCAAATAAAACCTTGTGCTAAAGATGATTATGATAAAATTAATGTTAAAACATTTTTGAAAGGATGAGTGAAACCAAATAGAAAATTAAAATTCATCCTTGTATAATCATCGAATAATTAGGGAAGCCCAGCTCCATCCCTATAGGAAGCGCATAAATGATTTATATGTATCACTTTCCTCTACTGAATATTAAGGTTCTTAAGAATACCCTAAACGTTATATCCAATGGTTAAAGCTTTATAATTTGATATGGAATGTTCATGGGTCATTAATACCAAAGTATGCCTTAATATACACTCTCTGATGCATCTATGGCTTATAGGGAAGACTATACTAAACATATGATAAAATCTCTTAACAGATAACCAGTATAACTGCATTAAAAGGACCGCTTATACTATTTTGTATACCTAGTAAAATAAATTTTTGATTAGTATAAGCAACACATTTCCCTTGCACAATAATTACATAGGATAGTACAAGTGAAATCCAAATCGTTATGTATTTTGAAGACATGTACACATTTAGTTTGCGTCGTAGGATGAAGTTAGCTCACGGACACCATTTGGTCAAATTTTTTGGGTTATGAAATTTCCCTCCTGACTCAAATGGTAGAGCATCATCCCTTTTAAATTGAACATCCCATATATTGATGATGGTCCATTGACTAAGGAATTTGCATGATTTAGGAGGAGTTTTTCATTTTGCACATACTTATTGTGTTTTAAGTTGTGTCATCCTTTTTGAACCCCTATTGCATACCTTTGAGTATAGTCTTGATTGACTATTGTACATTTAAAAATAAAATGCAATATGTCATGCATATGCACTGAATGATTGGAATTTTTTGCGTGCTGAATTCATTGATAGGATGAGTATATAAGAAATGCACTTAAGTGAACATCATCCTTGAGCTTAATTCAAGTAAGCGTGCATGCAAATATACAAGGGAATTTAAGTCCCAACCTTAGGTTAAATCAGTAAAAACACAGTGACTAAAATCTCATGCATGCTAAGTAATACTAAGAAGGATGAACATATGATGGATGTGCTTAAATGAAATTCATTCTTGAGCATAAACGCGTTTATGTATTCCTGAGACTATACTGGAGAGTTCAAGCCCCATCCTTGAGAAAAGAATTATAACTCACAAAGCTCCGTGGACTCATACTATTAATTGGTTTTACATTTTGAGTCTAATTTGTTCCATTACTTATACTGTGTTAAAAATTTAATAAACTCTCATAATCAATATCAATATAAGTAGCTAATAGGTCTAATGCACAGTAGAGATGCTTCCTAGATAGTTCATAGCTTGCACAAATTTAGGGGAAGCTTTCAAATAGGTTTACAAGTCTAACAATTACTATAACTGTTGATATCTTGTATTGGCTTAGACTTTGTAAAACTTGACTATTGTTTGTGATACATAACTTTCATATCTACTGTTTGTTGTTTGTAATTCATATTTTTAAACATCTACATTATGATAATAATGGGCTTTATGTTTTATTGTGTTGATCATACTGGAACTGTTTGAGTAGTTGTGGATAAACTTCTAGGATTTATAAACTCAAACAGGTTATT
This sequence comes from Malania oleifera, assembly GCF_029873635.1. Classification (NCBI taxonomy): domain Eukaryota; kingdom Viridiplantae; phylum Streptophyta; class Magnoliopsida; order Santalales; family Ximeniaceae; genus Malania; species Malania oleifera. Next base: position 76,202,555 of record NC_080419.1, on the reverse strand, counting down.
ATTTATACCGGATCTATTTCGGAAAGCCCTATTTTGAAACGACACTCTGCCAAAATTTTTTGAAAAACTCTCCAAAACTTGTAATGTATAAATATTATACTTACCCATTGCCTAAAGCTCCTAATTCTTGTAAAGACTCGAAAATTTAAAAGAATTAAAATAATTAAGAAAAAAATAATAATAAATAAAATAACAAATAAATAAATAAAAGGAATGATGTGGGAAAAAGAAAAAAAAATTTTAAAAAAATAAATTAAATTAAATTAAGATAAATTAAATAACTAAATTACTAGTTGTTAAATTAAATATTATTGCATTGGATTTAAAAAATAATAATAATTAAAATAAGATATATATATATATATATAAGTAAGTTAATATATATATATAAGTTAAAGTAATATAATATATATATATATATATATATATAAGAGTAAGTTAATAAGTTAAACTAATATAATATTAGAAGAAAAGAAGAAAATAAGATAAGAAGAAGGAAGAAGAAGAAGAAGAAGGAAGAAGAAGAAAGAAGAAACAGACTGCCGCCCCCCACTCTGCACTGAAATTTTTTAAAAAAACCTGCGCCAGTCACTCCGTCTCCGTCTCTCTCCTTCTCTCAATTTTTTTGCGAATTTGCAGCGAATCAGAAAATGGAAGGTACCGTTGGATTCCTAGTTCCGCTGGCGACATATTTACTGGAGTAGATTGGTTGTGGGAACAACTTAGGCACTACTCCTGGGGAAAGGTAATTTTTTTCCATTTTCTCAATTTTGCTTTAAATCTGCGGTTAAATCGGTGAACGGGTACCACCATGTGGTTCTAGTCGTCGTCATCGTCATTTGACGTAGGTAAATTTTCAATTGGGATTTTCTAGGCCCTACTCCAAAGCGAGAGTGGGATTTGGGAAATTTGGAAAATTAATTAAATTTGTAGGTATAACTATAAATTGAAAATTATGACCCTAGAAAATATTTAAATAGTATGTTATTTAGGAATAATTTAAATGGAATTAGGGTTTTTGATTCACGGCTCGAGTAAGCGCCGCGGGTGTAATTTTGGGTCCCGCAGGTATAATTTAGAAAATTAAGTAGGATTGTTAAATATTAGTTTAAATGTTAATTTGAGGTGTGTGGAGTCTAGGGAAGGCTAGATGGGTAGTATTTTGGGGAAATGAATTAATTATTTTAGGAAATTTGGTAATTTAGCTATATTTAAGGATATATTTATTTATTTAGAATTTATGGGCCTAGAAAATATTAAAATAATATTTTATTCGGGATTAATTACATGGTATTAGAATTTTTGATTCAGAATCCGGGTGAGCACCGCAGGTATTTTTCCGGAGTCCTTGTCGGTGTAGTTCAAAAAACAAGGTAAGAGAGAAATTTATATATTAAATCAAGTTTTTTATGAATTAAAAATGAACATGTGTTATTTATGTATATATGTTTTTTATGTGGGTTTAAAATGCCAGCCATGAAATTTATGTTTTCTGAGCCTAGGATTGTCGATATAGTTATGTATGTGTGAAAGTAAACAAACAAAAGTAAAAGGAATTTTCTAAGGAATTATCTAAGAAATGAAGTGTATTTTGAGCATGTAAATGTTAAATGTGGGTTAGCTTATTTTATGAGAAATATGTATGAATTTTACTGCTAAATTGTGTGGCATGAGAATCTGTGCAAATTATATGTTAAATGTATGAGATGCAGGCTAAGTAAGTAAAATAATGAGAATAAAATATGATATGGACAATGTTGCCTGTGTATGTTAAATGCAATCATGTAAATGTAAGACAGCTGAAAGACAGCCATGTTCACAGATCTAGCACACTTTTGTGTAGACTAACTGATGACAGCTAAAAGGAGCTGTGTTAGCAGATCTAGCACGTTTCTACGTAGACTAACTGATGATGGCTAAATACCAGCTGTAGTATGAAGTAATGAAATGAAATGACAAAGGTAAATGATGTAAATGGGAAAGAGTCACTTAAAGGGAAACAAAATGCAAAGTTAAGTTATGAACATGAATGAATGTGCAAGAATATATAATGACAGAACAGAATGATGTATTATGATAATAGAAGTATGTATGTACGTAGAACATGTTACGATTGGGCGAGACATACTCTTTGCCTGAGGGCTTGTTGAGTAAGGTGAGTGCACTAGTAGCTTTAGATGTGACAGTAGCTGCATAACACACTAGGGCAGAGGGAACCTACTTGTATGGGCGGGTAGGATTCCCTATCCTTCAGGCCTTTGTCAGTAAACTATTGTTGAACTGTGTGAATATGAGATTAATCTACCACTTGAAGGCTTATTGAGTAAGGTAAGTGCTCTGATATGTTTTAATAGTGACCTTAGAGTTAACTAAGTATTAGAGCAGAGGGGTGCTACTTGTATGGACGGGTAATCACCCCTATCCTTGGGTAATCTCGTGGGTTAAATATTTGCATGTGATTGTTTAGGTTCAGAAAACAATTTCAATGTTATATGATGATTTGCAAATGAAATAAGAATGATATCTATCTATCTCATGTTGGCCACACGTTGTTTTAATATGTATATTTCTTCCCTTACTGAGATGTGTCTCACCCGAATATGAATTTGTCTTTTTTTCAAGATTTCTTCGAGATTGAGCTTAGAGAGCTTGAGGTTTTTATAGCATTATTGGGAGATATAAGAAAAAGGGTATAAGCATTTTAATGATGTTTTGTATAAAGTAAATATTTAAATTTTATGTCTTTATGTTTTAAGGCTATTGAGTAAGGAATGGTTGTGAAAATATTGAAATGCTTTTGGAGATGTATGTATATATGGAAATGCAGGTGTTGGATGGATACTTTGGATTATAGACAGAAATTAGTAAACTCTGGTATTGTGTTATATGGAGATTTTGTTTATGTTTTCCGCTGTATATGATATGGATTATGGATTATCAAGGTTTATCAGGTATAACGCACCGGACTCGAGATTAAGGGTTTGAGGCGTTACAATTCTTATGGCCCTTTTTGCTGTTGCCAAAAGGGGGAAATGGAGAGGCAAAAATAATTGGATTAAAACATGAGTTTTCTTTAATGCATATTGATTGGGGGGGGGGGGGGGCTTCTAAGGCTATACCCATATTTTTTCATGATGTATTTGTCATCATCAAAAAAGGGGAGAATGTTGACCTTATAGGTCACACCCGGTTTTGATAATGACAAATACCTGTTGTATTTGATGCATATTTGAGATTATGTGCAGGAACTTAAATTGACAGATCATGATCCACACAGAGAAAGTGAAGATTGAAGACCTAATTTTTTATGTTCTAATTAATTTCATTTATGTAAAGGGTCCGTAATAGTAATTAGGACTTTTTATTTATAATAATCACACACATCACATGCATGGTCTAATAGGTAAGCTCAAACTGAATCATAAATAAAAATTGACTTAGAAAAGACCCTAGGACACTCACACACTCACTTGTATGTGTCACACTTTTGAATAGGGTGTTTTCTGCATGAAACAGGACCGAATTGCACAAAATGTGCATCTTCGATCGACCGATCATTTATGTTCATTTGGTCCCCAGTCGATTGAACTTGGTCTAGGTCAACGGGTTGACCACATCCTGTTCGACCGAACTCATGCAGTTCAATTGGCCCCGATTGACCGAACCTCCCTAAAGTAAACTTAATTGACTTCCTAGTCGACTGAGAACTTTTTGTATTGCACCAACCTAGTCGACCGAGTTCCCACATATGGGAACCCAACTATCTGGTCGACTGACAAGTTTAGTTCAAATTGACCCAAGTCGACTGAACGTCGAAAATATTAAAAAATCGCCTCGGATATACATGTCCGATCGACCAAACGGGCAGTTCATTTTTGTCCCTGTCGATCGAACTCCAAGAACTCTGGTCGACCGAACTTGTTCTAGTCGACCGGTGTTCTCGGGTTGGACCTATTTTTTATCGTGGTTAACAATTTTTTAACGGGGTTAAAATAATTAAATATCATTAAATATTTCATAATTATTCCATCTATGTCCTTAAAGGTTATATTTTTGGGGAAGTTTATAAATACTCCCTTATTTGGAATAATTAGTAGGGGATTAAAAATCTTGATTACGAGGAATTCTTTGAAATTCCAAAAACCCATAATACTCATTTCTCAGCTCCATTCACTCACACTTACCTTCTACTATTGCCAAAATCCTTCGTAAGTTTGTTTTGAGTGATTGATCACTCTAAAGGTTTACTCTCACTTGGTTTGTGATTGTTTGATATAATTTTTCTGGAGAGCCAAACCTAAGTATTCTTAGGGGCCTTTGTTAATAAGTCTCTCCTAAGAATACTTGTATTTGATCTTCTGAGATTGCATATTCGTTGCAATATCTTAAGAAACTCGTATATTACTTTGGTTGCAAAATATTTTCAAAATCATTTTCAAATGTCTATTGTATTTTATCGTGAAAAATATTTGAAGAGATATTTGTGTATGTGTTAAAAATCTCTGTGGCAATATATCTTTTGCTGAGTACAAAGATTAAATTTCCTTTTACAAAACAAATCTATATACTACTTGAGCTCTATACAATTGAGAAGATCTGTTGGATAAATACATGAAGATTGATTGATATCTTTGCTTGAGCATTTATATTGAATACATTTTTTGATACAAAGATCATATTGGTTTGCACTCTCACACACTGATTACTTCGATAGAAAATATTTATTTGAGAGTACATACTAAACCACACTGAGCTTACTTATTATATCTTATTGTTGGTGTATGTGATTGTGTGTAACTAGGTACATATCTACTTTACTTGAAAGCATAATCACCGTACCATTTCATTGATTGTGAACATACTGTTGTATTTCCAAGCAAGAGCCTAAAGAGGGGGACTAGCCCTGTGAAATAGGCCTGGATTGGCATAGACCCGGTTAGGAAAGTTAGGAGCACCATCCTGTTAAGGTGTAGATTCAGGTCAGCCCCGCTAACTGACCCTTTTGTAAGGGTTGAGGTCAGCCCTATGATAATTGACCTAGTTGTAATTGGTGCTGCTCCACTCGTTAAGTGAGCCTTCAGTGGAATCCTAGGGCTTGCGAGCTAGAGGTGGGGAAGTAGGCACAATTGGCCGAACCCCAATAACTTATCGTGTGTCTTGTATATATATTTCTGCACTCTATATTTACCACACATGTATGTTATGGTGTGAATGATGTGCTTGATTTAAATTTCTCCACATTATATTATTGGTGTATTTGGAATTACATAGAAAGACCCTAAGTTGTATTATATGGGTATTTCATTTAACCTAAGAGATAAACATTAAAATTCCAATCCCCCCCCCCCTCTCTTGGGAATACACCAATTCTAACACAAGCTTTCTTGAAATATCATCACTTCAACACAATATGTTAAATTAACCTTTATTTGTTATCATCAAAACAAGATTCGAAAGCCATGTTAGGCGAACAATCTCCCCCTTTTTGATAATGAAAAAATAAGGAGGAAAGATAAGAGAACCTTTGATAAGGCTCCCCCTTACAATAAGCATGTGTTTTAACAAATATGAAAAATGATGATTTCAAATATGAGTAAGTTCAAAAACTAAGTCACAATCAAGTATATTGCCTTATTGCTCATGTCAATATATATGCTTATAGTCTTATTCTTCTTATGTTCTCATGTTCATATTTTCTTTTACTCCCTCATGTTATATGCCAAGATTTATAGGTTTACATATTTTCTATGTTCTCATTTATCATGGTTGCTCTCTAAGACACTATCTTCTCATGTTTGCTTTCTTATGTTTGCTCAATATCTTTCCCCCTTTGACATCAATCAAAAAGAAATGAGGAGCTATGGCACAAAGAGTCTTCACATATAAAAAGCATAGTCATATTACACAAAGTCATAAGTAATGGAGTTACAAGCCAAACTGCAGACAAAAACAAACAAAGCAACCTAAAAGAAAGCCAATACATAGAGAGTTCTTAATACAACACAAAATGACAAATAAATCAGTTTTCATTAGGATCATCATCATCCTCTTCAGCTTCCTCTTCATCACCTTCCTCACTTCCTTCCTTAGATTCTTAATCAGATGAAGCATCACTCCAAGGGGCAGAACTAGTATCCATAGGATCAACACCACGAGATGAGCTAGCCCTATACTACTTGATATGAGTAAGGAGTTGATCAAGTGAAGAGCAAGTAGTATGAAGGGAGGATACATTCTCTTGAAGGGATTGAAGAACTTATTACATATCTCTACTGAAAGTAGAGAATTCATGATGGAAGGGAATAAACCAAGAGGGAGTGTTAGCTAGAGGTCAATGGTCCTGTTGTGGAGGAGGAGGACGTACAACTATTAGCCTTTTAGATCATCCTCCTTTCAAACACCAAAACTAATCATGTTTTTCATATCCCATTTTGTTGAGGTTTGTGGAGGTGAAAAGGTCATGTCTTGTACGTTTGATGAACAATTCAGTAGGTGAGGTATCAGTAAGTTGAGCAAAGATAAGGTTTAACACACCACCATACGGAAGAGTTACTTTAGTAGCTTCCAATTTGGTCCACATCCATTTCAAAATGAGGCTAGAGAGATCAAGTTTCTTCCCTTTTAGTAAACACCATAACACAAAGCAATCGACATAAGAAAGATGATCATATGAGCCAACCTTTGGTAGGATGTTGTTGGTGATGATTTTATGAAGTATTTGGGCCTGAAGATTCAGTTGTTTATACAAAGGTGCATAGCCAAAATAAATAGGTTTTTCTACCATAATCAGTGGAAAAAATTCTTTGGGTGTGAAGCCTTGCACTAGAATCCAAGTTTGAGCAAAAACTGGATAGTCAAATTCACCCGAGGTGATATGAAAAATGGGAGCCAAGATTTGGGGAGTCAAAACAATATTCTTTCCTCTAACCTCAGTGGTTAGGATATTTTTGCCATGGATCATGTTTGCATAATAATTTTTGACCAAGTTGGGATACAATCCTATGGATTGATAAACTATGAATTCCTTCCAACTAATATTCCTAAACATAGGTTGGATTTCCGAAAATTCTGAATTGAAGAAAGTGGTGTCTGACTCACTTGAAAAATGAGCAGCTCGGAAGTTATCCAAAGTATAGAAGTTATGTCATGTAATATTTAGCCCAAGGACTAGATCGTCTCCTCAAGGAATGTGTTTTAATCACAAATTTTACGTTCTTCCAATCAAAAATAAAAGGGTACTGAACTCAGTTCAGATTCAGGATTTTCAAAATTGTTTAAGATTTATTTTGACAAACTAAATGAAGAGGCGAATTAGAACCGTAAACCTAGTATGCATTGAATTAAAAAATTAATCAAAATAGAATTTTGAAAAACGGGAATTTAAATTAAAAGAAGGATAAATAAAAAGAAATTAATCTAAATTCTTTAAACCTAAATTCAACTTTAATTAAGACCAAGATAAGAAAAAAAATTAAACTTCAATAAAAAAAATTAAAATCAAATATCCAGATTCTAAACATGGCACTAAATAAACAAAAAGTACTAATAAGATGCAATTATATGGAAAGAAAAAAAGAGAAAGAGAGAGAGAGAGAGAGAGAGAGAGAGAGAGAGAGAGAGAGAGAGAGGCCATGGCAAGTGATGTGACTGATAAGAGAGCTTGGAGAGGCTGCTCTGGTATTCGGCTTGGAGATGCTACTGTGTTACCTCGGCTGGAGCTATGTGGCCTTCATATGGAAGATGCTGGACATGAAGAGAGGCTGAAGGTCAGGGCTGTGCGTGGTGCTAGTGTGGTGGCTCTGTCAGAGTGGCTAGTTGTAGTAGGTCTAGTTGGAGTTGCTGACTCGTGGAGCAGAGGATGGAAGAAATAGGGAGAGGGCAAGGGGTACTGAGAGAGATTGAGGATCAGAGAGAATATAAACTAAGATGTAGAGAGAAGGGGAGAGTGAAAAAGAATAAGAACAAAGATAGGAAAGAAAGAAAAGAAAGAAGAGAAAGGGAGAAAAGAAGGGAAAGTGAAGAGTTAAGGAGAGGGTTGGTGTGCGGGGGTACACTTTTTCCCAAAATAAAAAAGGATACATATAACAGGGGAGGGGGAGAATGCCCTAGTGACCAGAATCCATATCAACTTGACCCGACCTTGCATGGCCGGGTCACGTCAAAGCTTAGTTTATATTTTTTTTTCTTTTTTTTTTCTTCATTTCTTATTCTCCGCGATCACGACAAAGTTTGACCTTCCTGGAGCTTGTTTTGCTCAAAACTCAACATTTGGAAGTTGTAGATAATCATTTTCTATTTCTCTAAACATTCGAATCGTCTCGATCGGAGCTTGGATGGGAAAGTTGTGCGTGAATTACGAACTGGTACCAGTTTTGGTTCCCAGGAATTTTTCTACGACAAAAAATTTTCCAAAAATTCATAGGCTGTTAAATAAAACTCAAAAATGATAAATAGGGCACTTTGCTAAAAAAAATTGGATGTAATTAGACATTTAATTAAAAATATAAGCCATAATGCCTGAATTAAGATGCCTAATTACGCAGTTTTAGCGTGTAATCATACCACTCAACTAATGTTTTTCTAGTCTCTAGAAAATGACCTGAATAAATTTTAGGGTAGTGCCCATAACTACGAACTCTAGTGATCATGAAATTAATGCACATGCGACACAACGATACCGTTTCACATACAAGAGCATAATTGAATTTCACACTAGCTCGTTCATATTTAATGCATGCAACTCCGAAGCACGTCACTCATGCAAGTTTCATCTTTTATGTGTCATTTAAGAATAGTATACTCACATGAAGTTAATTAGTGGCACAGTTTAGAGTTAATGCAGTCATATAAGTTCGAGTATAAATAGGTAAACTATTGAGGTGTGTGTGATGTGTGTGACTCAGTACACTTAGGGTACCAATGGATACCTACAAAATGGTCGCTTTGACTCAGCCTAACTGGTATACCCTTAAGAACACTCAAAGAAAATGGGTTCACTCATCACATGTAAGGAGTGTCGCGATCAAACATCCCACATATTAAAAAGAACAACGCTAAGTATATGGAGTGGACTAGTCTAGAAAGGATCTAGCCTATTTATGAGGTGCAGGTCCTTCATCCTAGCATCTTCTCACCTACTCGCCAAATCTAACCAAGACCACCCTAGATCAACTTATTCAAAAACTTGTCGTGCATACATATGATGTATTAAACAGTTGAAAAATCTTCATACGTGGAGAACATGTGTCGTGTCCTTGATTTTTTTGTGGTGCAGGCATTAGCATTTCATTTCATGCGCATGTTTATTTCTTATTATTTCTTCTGCTCATTCTTCATTTTCTGTCTTTTTTTGATCAATTAGGACAATCTTTACACTTCTTTTGTTATCTTCATACCATCAATGGGAATTGAGCTCGAATAGTGGTCCATGAACTAAGTCTATTTCTAGGGGTGGCTCGGCCTTCACATCTTGAGTAGGCTACAAGACCTAGGTTTCTATCTCCCCACTAGATGTTACCTCTAGGCTAGCAAATCAAAAAAGAGACTAGTGTACAAGAAATCATCGAGAAAAAAAAAAAGGAATTAAGTTTCATGAACTCTGATTTTTTGTTAACGCTCAAAAGGACGATAAATAACTCAAGGATATCTCACAAGGTGTCATAGTCACCGCGGGTGTTCTCTCAGTGCTCACAGGAAACCCTAAGTGCAATGAATCACGTGAATGTGTCTATTTAGCCTCGTAAGATGTCATATAAATATAACAAATTATAGAGTCAGATTAACACGAGTGTACTACCAATCAATTCGTCATGGAGTTACAAAGTCATATAAAGAGAAACTATGCATGATTGACTCAAGTGTGTCATTCTTAAGTTATACGCAAGTATGTGAAATATATACATCAGTGTTAAGCATGGTATAATGTAGTGTAATTCTTTAGTGCTCTTTCTTTCTTTTTTTTTTTTTTTTGATTTTTTTGATTTTTTAAAATAATATAAAACCTAATATGTATACATGCTCAGTGTCATATACGAATGCTCACCCCCCAACTAAAGTGGAACATTGTCCTTAATGTGAAAGCATGGGGGAAATAGAAAAACTGTGCATGGGAAAAGTAGGGTATACCTTAGTGGTGAGGTAATGGAAAATAAAAACTGAACAACGAGAAAATGGACCTGAAAATTAACTAAAAATAAAATAAGATAAAATAAAAGAAAAAGAAGGGAAAGGAAAACATCACAATTGTCTGGTGGAGGCTCAGGAGGAATTTCATCTGGTGGGCACAGGTTTATAAATTGCACTCGCGGGTCTCCAAATTTGAACCACGACAATAGATTAGTCTTCATACTAGCACGAAAATCAATCTCAAATGAATTAATAAGCATCAGAATAGCAAACAATATGTGTGCAGATCGACCCTCTTGTGTTGACAGAAAAGGGTCTTTATTCAACATCGTGTCCAAGAAATTTGCTTCTTTCCGAACTAGTGTTTGAGAGAAGGTTATTGGAACAATTACCATTAGTTCTTCAAAAGCATTAACATTAAAAAGTTTACCTGGTTCCTTGAAAATTAGTCTTTCACCAGATTGCTCACCCTCTTTATCAGGGGTACATATCACCATACCACTGTAAGGGTCTGCTTTCACATTGAGCTCATTGACATCTAATTCAGTCGGGAGTGACAGTTCCACGGTTTCCACCCTCGGAGGCTGAGGTACCACAGGTTGGTACTCTTTAGTAGTATCAGCCTTATCATTAACTAACTGCTCCACTTCTAGGCCAGTTTCCTCTGATTTTTCATTGATCTCATCTGTTTTAGCGGTAACTTTAGGTGCCGGGACAACTGGTTGTCTGTCAATGAGCATTTCAGGTTGGGGAACTTATTTCTTGCTTCTTGAAATAATGGTAGTCTTTACTATCTCAAGAGAAACATCGTGTATTTGTTATTGTGGCTACTGGTACTCTAGAGGACTAGGCTAAAATTCCACGGGTAATTCCTCTTTTTCTAAGATGTCCAGCTGCATGCTTATCGCATTAATGGTATCCTGCAATTCATTATTATGATTGACTTGAGTTTGCATGAACTACTGGAGCATGTTCGCCATCTGTGTCATGCTATCCTTAAAAAGTTCTGACGGCGTATAACTTTAAGGGATCTATTGTGGCTGGTATTAAGGTGGAGGATTATCTGGATAGTATGTTGGCTCATATGCCTCTCTACCACTAATTGTGCTGATAGGGTGTATAGTCATAGGGGCCTGATCATATCATGTATTCCACTGTGGGACATATTCAGTTAAGTAATCAAAGAATAATAGGATCTGATTTGGATCCTTGCTAAAGAGTTCTCCATTGCACATGGTCTGGACTAAGTGCTTGCAATAAAAGGTAAGAGCAGTATAAAAACAATCAGCTAACATTCATGAGTCAAACCCGTGATGTGGACAAATACTTAGTAGATCCTTAAATAGCTCCCAAAAAGCCTGAAATGTCTCATCACCTTGCTGCACAAAGTGAATAATTTGTTCCTGCAAAAATTGAGTTTCTTGTAAGGGACAAAATATATGCAGAAATTCGTGCTCCATATCAATCCAATTAGTGATAGAGTGAGGTATCAAGGAATGAAACCACATCCATGCCCCATCCTACAAAGAGGCAATAAATAACTGCAGTCTAATGGATTCATTAGTTTTAGCATGAGAGAAAAACATGTTGCAGGTTAACTCAAACTCTGCTGAGTGCTGATAGGGGTACTTAGATTCCGTCCCGTAGAACTCAAGTAGTAATGACGTCATTCTGCCCTGCATCATGAAATTAAACTCTTAATTAGGCAAAATGGTGGAAGAGGATGCAATGGCATATTCAAGTTGCAAAAAGTCCATTATCGTGCGTGATGTAGGTGCAGCCATATTTATGTGTTTATTATTGTTTTTTTTCAAAACTCAATTTTTTTTCTTTTTTTTTCTTATTTTTATTTTTCATAAAACTAATTAAAATGATGGAAAAAAATGCTAATTTGAGACTAAGACAAACATTCCTCGGCAACGACGCCAAAAGCTTGACTCACTCGAAAAATGAGCAGCTCGGAAGCTATCCCAAGTATAAGAGTTATGTCGTGTAATATTCAACCCAAGGACTAGATCGTCTTCTTAGGAAATGCATTTTAATCTCAAATTTTACATTCTTCCAATTGAAAATAAAAGGGTATTGAACTCAATTCAGATTCGAGATTTTCAAAATTGTTTGAGATTTATTTTGACAAACTGAACCAACGGGGGAATTAAAACCCTAAACCTAGCATGCACTGAATTAGGAAATTAATAAAAACGGAATTTTGATAAAATAGAATTTAAATTAAAAGAAGGATAAATAAAAAGCAATTAATCTAAATTCTTTAAACCTAAATACAACTTTAATTAAGAGCAAGATAAGAAAAAAAATTAAACTTCAATAAAAAAATTTAAAATCAAATTTCCAAATTCCAAACATGGCACTAAATAAACAAAAAGTACTTATCGACTACAATTAAATAGAAATAAGAGAAGATAAAGAGAGAGAGAGAGAGAGAGAGAGAGAGAGAGAGAGGAGAGAGAGAGAGAGAGAGAGGAGGCCATGGCAGGTGATGTGGTTGAGAGGAGAGAAAGGAGGCCATGGCAGGTGATGTGGTCGAGAGGAGAGCTTGGAGAGGCTACTCTGGTGTTCGAATTGGAGATGCTACTGTGCTGCCTCGACAGAAGTTGTGTGGCCGTCAGGTGGAAGTTGCTGGATGCGAAGAGAGGCTACAGGTCAGGGCTGTGCGTGGTGCTGGTGTAGTGGCTCTGTTGGAGTGGCTGGTTGCTGCAGGTCCGACTGGAGTTGCTGGCTCATGGAGCAGAGGCTTGAAGAAACAGGGAAAGGGAAGAATGAAAGGGAGAGGGTGAGGGATACTGAGAGAGATTGAGGGATAGAGAGAATAAAAACTGAGATGTAGAGAGAAGGGGAGAGTGAAAGAGAAGAAGAACAAAGATAGGAAAGAACAACAAAAAGAAGAGAAAAGGAGGAGAGAAGGGAGAGTGTTGGTGCGCGGGGGCACATTTTCCCAAAAAGAAAAAAGGATATATATAACAGGGGAGGGGGAGAATGCCCTAGTGACCTGGATCCATCTCAACTTGACCCGGTCTTGCATGACCAGGTCACATCAACGCTTCGTTTATATTTGTTTTTTTCTTTTTTTTCTTCTTCATTTCTTGCTCTCCGAGATCACAGCCAAGTTTAACCTTCCTGGAGTTCGTTTTGCTCAAAACTCAAAATGCAAAAGTTGTAGATAATCTTTTTCTCTTTCTCTAGACATTTGAATCATCTCGATTGAAGCTTGGATGGGAAATTTGTGCGCAAATTACGAATTGGTGCGGGTTTTGGTTCCCGGGAATTTTTCTACGACAAAAAAGTTACCAAAAATTCATAAATTGTTCAATAAAACTCAAAAATGATAAATAAGGCACTTTTATAAAATACTGGACATAATTAGACATTTAATTAAAAATAGAAGCCATAATTTCCGGATAAGATGCCTAATTACGTGGTTTTAGCACGTAATCTATGTCGATAACCTTACCAAAAATTGGGTCCGTAAAATGGAGATTAGAACGATATTGACTCTTCAATTAAGGGGTGACAAGCCAATTTTCAATGTTGTTATCATCCCTTTCGGAAGAAGATCCTCAATTTGCTGTAGTCTTGGTTCTAGGCATCTTAGATTTTTGGAGGATGGAAGAAATACGCAAAGAGAAACCCTAGAATCCATGGGAAAAGATGTTGGAGAAGGATTTTGGATCTATGATTTGAGGGATTTTGAGTGATGAATCAAGTTAGACCAAGGGTTGGAGCTTTGGGTGAGTGATGGAGCAGGGTTTAGTAGCCTGAAGTTTGAAGAGTTAGGGTTTTTGCGCTTAAAAATATATAATACCCACGAGTTCAGGCACCTCAAGATTTAGCTCAGTCACTTGAAGATTTTCTGAAATGAATTTCATTAGGTAGTAGCACCTTAGTCGCTTAAGCCTAAAAAAAAACTGTGTAGGCACTTGAACTTCGAAGTTCAGTTGCTTGAAGTCCTAAAATTTTTAAATTGCTCTTTATACTTAACATGAAACCTTCCTAAATCACTTCCTTTCTATGAAACAACCCAAGTTCTCTTCTAGTTGACATAAATCTTTCTTTGGGAAGAGGTTTTGTGAAGATATCCACCCATTGGTCATTTGTATTTATAAATTCAAGTAGGATATCTTCTTTTTGAACATGATCACTTACAAAGTGGTGTCTTATGTCAATGTGTTTAGTTCTTGAGTGTGATATAGTATTTTTAGGGATATTTATTGCACTTGTGTTATCACACTTAATTGTTATGGCTGAATATTCTAGATTATAGTACTTTAAATGTTATTTCATGTATAAGGTTTGTGCACAATAACTCCTAGCTACTACATACTCAACTTCAGCTGTAGATATGGTTACTAAGTTTTGTTTCTTAGAAAACCAAGATACTAAGGATCTTCGTAGAAAGTGACAAGTCCAACTTATACTTTTTCTATCAATCTTATAGCCTGCATAATTGGCATCTGAATAACTAATCATTTTTAATCCGGAGTCCTTAGGATACCAAAGTCCTAAATCAATTATACCTATCAAATACCTTTGAATTCCTTTTACAACTATTTGACGTGATTCTTTAGGTGCTGATTGAAAACATGCATACATGCATACATTAAACATTATATTCGGTCTACGAGTTGTTAGGTATAGCAAACTTCCTATCATACCTCTATAATATTTCATATTTACCGGTTTCCCTTTTCATCTTTATCGAGGCTTATGGTAGTACTCATGGGGGTACCAATGGGCTTACTACTTTCCATATCAAATTTCTTAAGTATATCTATTATATATTTGGATTGACTTATAAAAGTTCTATTCTTTGTTTGTTTGATTTGTAATCCTAGGAAGTAGTTCAATTCTCCCATCATGCCCATTTCAAATTCCTCTTGCATACATTTGGAAAATTCCTTACATAGATCATCATTAGTTGCACGAAATATGATATCATCTACATAAATTTGGAGTATGAGCATGTCATCTTTCTTAGTTTTGATGAATAACGTACTATCAACTTTTCCTCTAAAAAATCCTTTTTCTAGTAAGAATCTACTAAGTCTTTCATACAAAGCCATATGGGCTTGTTTCAAACCATAAAAAGTGTTGACCTTATTGGTCATATCCCATTTTTATTATGACAAATATTCTGGTATTTAATGGTTGATGAGTTTGCGTGCAGGACCAATTAGAAGTATCATACGGTGCATGCACATTGGCTTAAAGAAGACAAAGACCCTAAATATTATTTTGTGTTGTAATTCATTATTATTCAATTTGGGTTTGTAATAGTAACATAGGAACATGGTCTATAATATTCAATGCCTTACCTGCATGGTAGGATGCATAAGCTCAAGACCATAGATGGACCTTAAGGAACACCAGTTGACCGACGCCATATTTTTGGCATTAATTCTCAAATACATTAGACTAACCTTAGGACCCACAAATATGCATGAAAAAGTTTCCCATTGCATTAAAAATAAACATCATATGAATAGGGTGAATGTATAAGGGAGTTGGAATCGAAATGCATTAAAAATGCATGTTCGGTCGACTGAACTTTCATACTGTAAATCTGTCGGTTGACCAAACCGGTCAAGCGGTCAACATTTTAACCATATCTCAATTGACCATACTATACCAAGTTCATATGACTTATTCGACCAAACTCCCATTGAGTCAACGTTTGACTCGTTGGTCGACCGACAAAATTTAAATGAGCAACGCCTTGGTCGATCGAACCCACACGTGGGAGAATCCAATGCTTCGGTCAACCAAACTTCATAATTCAAAATCACTTGGTTGACCGAACCACGCAGAAATGGAAAAATCACCTTGAGACGCTTAGTTCGGTTGACCGAACTCTCAGTTCAAATTTCCCACGGTTGACCTAACTCAATCACTTGGTCAATCGAACTTCAAGTCCAATCGACCAGTGCTTTCAGTTTGGAAAATTTTTTTTTTACTGTAGTCACATTTTTCAAATAGGGTTAATTGTGCTAAAATATTTTTAAACAATCCTAATAATACCCTACATGTCCTGAATGGTTATATTTTTGGGGAACTTTATACATACCCCCTTATTTGAAAAAAATTAGAGCGAGATTAGCAAATATAATTAGCAAATATCCTCTGAATTTCAAAAGGTCTATTTTTCATATTCAAGCTTTATACTCCCATTCTTACTGATCCATATTGCAAATACCACTTAGTAAGAGTGCTCTTGTGTTCATCTCATCAAACTTAAACTCTCACTTGCTCATTTTGACTGAGATTAATTTTTCTTTGAGAGTAAACTGCTAGTTTTTCTAGGGGGCTTCGTAAATAAGCTTTCCATACTTCTGAGTTTTGCATTTTCATTGCAATACTTAATAGTTCATATCGTATTTTGGTTGTGAAATAATATCTTACAAATCGATTTCAAATATCTTTTATGGTTTATTTTGAGAAAAATATTTGTTGAAGGTATTTGAAATGTGCCTGAAGATAAATACTAATTTACAAACCAATTTCAAATATCTCTTGTGATTTACTTTGAGAAATATTTTGTTGAGATATTTGTGCATATGCAAAAAGATCTTTGTTGAAATATCCTTCGATTGATTTTATCTTGTTGAACACAAAGATCAAATCGTTTTATAAATTAAATCTGAATAACTCTTAAAGTTTATTTTTGTACAAAAATATTGTTGAGATATTTAAAGTGTGCTAAGGATATTTGTTTGTGCATTGCGATTGAAATCATCATTTTGACACAAAGATCATATCATTTACACTCTCATGCAATGATTGCAATATTTGCATAGGTATTTGAGAGTAGACACTTAGACTACATTGAGCTTATCAAATCCTATGTTTTGGTAGTGTATTGATTATACTGTGCGTATTGTAGTACATACCTGTTTGTGAAGAAGTGTATTTTCATGTACAAAAAATTTCATATCATTTGTTGTATTCTAAGCGTGGTCTTGAAGAGGGAGACTAGCCTTATTGAATAGTCCTAGATTGGCTTAGGCCCGATTAGGAAAGCTAGGTACGCCATCCTCATAAGGCGTGTTGGTTGAGGTCAGCCCCTTGAATTGACCTGGTTGTAATCAGTGCCGCTCCACCCATTAAGTGCGCCATAGTGGAATCCTTGTGCTGGTGTAGCCAAGGCTGAGACGTAGGCAATTTGGCCAAATCTCGATAACATATTGCGTGTATTGTTTCCTTTTATGCACTTTACTTTTACTGCACATGTATGTTTATTTTTCATTGCATAGACTGACCCTAGGTTGTGTAATACTGTCGTTAAACCGATTGACTTAGGTGATAATTTTTAAATTCCTATTTCACCCCCTCTTGCGGTTGCATCAAAACTAACATAAAAGCCTTAGTTAACTTGTACACATATTCAGTTTTTTGTATGTCCTCAAAACCCGGTGGTTGTGCTACATATACCTTTTCATTTATAAAATCCTTTAAAAATGCAATTTTTACATCCATTTGATACAATTTGAATTCCTTATGGGATGCATAAGCTAAAAGCATTCTAATTGCTTCCATTCTAGCCATGGGAGCAAATGTCTTATCATACTTTATTCCTTCTTCTTGGTTGTATCTTTAAGCTACTAGTCTAGCTTTATTTCTTTTCACAATTCTATTTTCGTCCTTTTTATTTCTAAATACCCACTTAGTTCCAATGATTGAATGGTTATCCAGCTTGGGAACTAATTTCCGTTCTTTACTTCTTTCAAATTGATTTAATTCTTCTTGCATGACTATTATCCATGAGTCATCACTTAGAGCTTCTTCTACATTCTTTGGTTCATCTTGAGATAAGAAAGCATAATGATTGCATAGATTTTTCAGAGAGGATCTTGTAGTTATACCTTGTGATGGTCCTCTTATTATTTGATCTTTCGGATGATTTCTTACATATTTCCATACTTTTGGTACTTCAGTATTTTAAACAGTATCATTATTTGATTTTTTTTTCATTTTTTTCTTCTTTCGCTTCTACTATGTCTAAGTCTTCTAGTTTTTGAGTAGTTTGAACTTCTTCACCTTTTATTGATTTATTGAATATATTTTCTTCGTCAAATGTTACATGAATTGATTCCAAGATTATAAGAATTCTTTTATTGTATTTTCTAAAAGCTTTGCTCTTAAATACCTTAAGAATATACCTTCATCGGATTTTGCATCAAATTTACCTGATTCATCTTTATCATTTAATATAAAGCATTTGCATCCAAAAACATAAAAATAAGAAATCTTAGGCCTTCTACCTTTCCAAAGTTCATAAGGAGTTTTATTCAAGCTTGATCTTATTGAAACTCTATTTATCACATAACATGCGGTGTTTACCGCTTTGGCCCAAATGTATTTTGGTAGATTATGTTCAGTTAACATTGTTCTTACCATTTCTTGAAGAGTTCTATTCTTTCTTTCAACAACTCCATTTTTTTGTGGTGTTCTAGGTGCTAAAAAATTATGATTAATTCCATATTCATTGCAAAATTTTTCAACTTCTTTGTTATTGAATTCTCTTCCTTGATCACTCCTTATATTTGAAACATTATATCCTTTTTCATTATGAAGTTTCTTGCATAAATTTATTAACATGTTACAAGCTTCATCCTTGGAGGCTAAAAAAAAAACCCAAGCAAACCTAGAGTAGTCATCAACTATGACAAAGGTATATTACTTACCTTTTATGTTTTGAATTCTAGTAGAACCAAACGAACTCAAATGAATAAGTTCTAAGGGTCTACTAGCAGATATACGTTTCTTCTTTTTAAAACTTATTTCAATTTGCTTTCCAAGTTGGCAAGCATCACAAATTTTATCTTTTATGAATTTTTTATTTGGTAAACCTTTGACTAACTTCTTTCTAGATAAGTTTGATAATAGATCCATGCTTGCATGTCCTAATCTTCTATGCCAAAGCCAACTAGCTTCATTCATGGCAGCTAAGCATGTTGCATCTTGAGTGATTAAGTTTTCAAGGTTTATACAATATACAGTATTTACTCTATACATCGTGAATAGAATTTCATGTTTTCTTGTATTTTAAACTATGCACTTATCTTGCTTAAAGATTATGTCAAACCCTTTGTCACTAAGTTGACTTATGCTTAAAAGGTTATGTTTTAATCCATCAACTAACAAAACATCATCACTTGTACTTGAGGGTTCTTTACCAATTTTTCCAATTCCGATGATTTTACCTTTGGCGTTGTCACCGAAGGTCACATACCCTCCATCTTTTTGAACCAAGGTGGTGAACTTTGTTCTATCTCTCGTCATATGTCTTGAACACTCGCTGTCCAAGTACCATTTTTCCTTTGATGGAGTAATCCTAAAGCATACCCACAAGGAAGGATTCATGGTGTTACTTTAGGAACCCAAACCTTCTTAATTCTTTTTAAGTCATACCTAGTTTTAGTGTTTACTTTCCATTCATTCTTGATCTTGACATACTTCTTTTTAAGTAGACAATTAAACTTTATATGTCTTTTATTCCTACACAAGTAGCAAGTAGTGTTTTCATATATATATTTGTAGAGGATGTACTTGCATAGTATTTTGCTTCTTTTACAAAGTATCCCATAAATAAATTCTTCATCCTTTTGTTTTCAATTCCATTGTAACCAATTTGTTACTAGTCATCCTTTGTTGTCCAACCATCTTTTCAAAATTTTCTTTTCTTCTAGTAAAATTGTAAATGATTTTATCTATATCTTCAATTTTACTCTTAAGTTCACTTATTTCTAGGTCTTTCTTACTTTCACCATTTACTTGTAATTTTACTAACTCTTAAGACATGTTATTAATTTTCTTCATTAGATCATCAATATGAGATTCTTTTTCTTTTTTCGCTATTTTAGAACTTTCTAGTTGATTCTTAAGATTTTCATTTTGTTCTTTCAAGGCTATGTTCCTTTTAGACACTTTAATGAACCTATTGTGTAAGGTGAATAATTCAGTTTGCATTTCCTTGTATGAAGGCATACTATCACTTGAATCCTTACAAGACTCTCCATTATATTCTTCTGATTAACTATAATAAGAGTTTACCTCAACATTGTGTTCCATAAAGCACATGTTGGCAACTTCTTGTTCACTTGATTCTTCCTTTGATTTGTTTGAGCTTATATCGTCCCATGTAGCTTTCATTGCCTTCTTTTTCTTCTTCTTATCTTTCTTCAGCTGTCGACAATTAGGTTTAATGTGTCCGACCTTCTTACAATTATAACATGTAGGAGGTTCATTTTTAGTTTCCTTTGTGTTTGTTTCTCCTTTGTTGGTTTTTGATCCTTTAAACTTCCTAGGGAATTTCCTATTCTTTCTAAAAAATTTGCCACGTCTTTTAGTGATAAAGGCTAGTTCATCATCTAATTTGTTGTCATCATCTCCACCACTAGAACTTTATTTACCAGCCTTAAGAGCTATTGATTTCTTGTTTTTATTATTGTTTTCTGAATTTCTTTCATTCACTACCATCTCATATATGAGAAGGGATCCGAATAACTAATCAAGGAAGGTATCTTCCAAATTTCTACCTTTCGTTATAGTTGTGACCTTTGTTTACCATATTGAAGGAAGTCCTCTAAGTATTTTTATAATCATTTCATATGTTTAATAAATTTTCCATAAAGCATTTAAAAAATTTATTATGTGAGTAAACCTAGTGTAGGAACCCGAACCGTGATATATGGGTTTAAATAATTAAGAGAGGGGTAAATTGGTAATTGAGCAGGCTTCATCGACGAGCCAAAGTTTGTCGATGAAGTCCATGTACTACTCGTCGATGAAATTCAGAGGCT
Source organism: Malania oleifera (assembly GCF_029873635.1). Classification (NCBI taxonomy): domain Eukaryota; kingdom Viridiplantae; phylum Streptophyta; class Magnoliopsida; order Santalales; family Ximeniaceae; genus Malania; species Malania oleifera. The sequence continues at coordinate 76,181,616 of NC_080419.1, read as the reverse complement.
AATCAACGAGGAGATGCCGAGGGGTTTGGAAAAATCGTTAATATCAAATTCGTCGACGACGCCATCGTCTCGTCGATGAGTTGTCTATGTGGCCTCGTTGATGAGGATGCCATTCGTCGACAAGGAGTGGCTGAATCAAAGGGCTTTAGATAGATATTTTCATTACTTCTCAGTTATGAAAACTCAAACTCTCTATCTATCTCTCCAGAAACTCAACCTACTCTCTATCTCTCTAGATTTCTTTGTCGTATGTAGCGGGAATCATAGATTTGACATTACCATGAGGATCAGGGAAGGATTCTCTACCAGTTCTACGGAGTGGATTTCCATTTTAGGTGTTTTTGGGTTTTGGCTTGAAATTGAGTTAAGGCTCGGTTTTCAATTCTGATTCAATAGTTGTGTAGAGAATAGGATTGTGAGCATATTCTGGATTATGGTGTGTAGGTTTTGGAACTCGGTTCGTTGTTTAAGGGCCTTGGAGTTCAGGATTTGTCATTTGGAAAAAAGTAAGGGGATTCAGTTTATGTTGGTTATTTTTGAAGTCGGACTCAGTTGAACTGTGGTTCGTGGTCCTGTGTGCATTTTGATTACTTATTTGGGGGGATCTGATGGGTAAAGTAATGGGTTTTTTATGTTACAATTTTGGGAAAAGGGGGTATTGGGTCACATCCCTGGTTTTTTTGGAAAATCGTATGTATATGGTGATTTATACTTTATAATGGGGATGACAGTGCCTTGACTTTACTTGAACTGTATATGTTTGAAAAATCATGATTTTTGGATTACCAAATGGGTGTGGTTTGTCTGGTTATGTAAGCGTGGATGGTTGTGTTTTGGTGGAATGCAATCGGAACTAGGTTCTATGTTTTTCCAAGTACTGAGGGTGTCTGACTTTATATCCCAAGGTGTGAGCCTTACCGGCTGATCACTGAAGGGTGTGGGTCCACTAGTTAGTACTGGTATGAAACCATGGGAGCTTGGGGTTCGTCATGTGCTAGGGATGTTGTGTAATGCGGGCCGACTACGGGCTGAAGGGTGAGACAACAATTGGTTGATTGTGTGTGTGTGCGTGCATGTATGCACTGTTTTGAAACTAGTATTGGAACTGAATTTAATTGTGTATGTTTTGTTGTCATGATAACAATCAAATGCCACACATCAATATAACCTTTATCTGCCTTACTGAGAGGTGTCTCACCCTCGCTGTACGTACATATTTTTCAGGTCCTTCGGGTAACCGGAGCTAGCTTCCTAGTGTAGGAGCGTAGTGGTCGGTGTATTGCGGGAAGTACCTTGGTAAGTACTAAGCTTGTGCTGGGTGGTCTTTTGGGAGTTTTGGCTGCCACTTGGGTTTGTGCTATATTTTGTGGAGTTTGACTCCTTTGTATAGACTCTAGTATGGTATAGAATGTGTATAAAAGATTTTTCTTCCGCTGTATATTGGTGATATGTATGGATGTGTTTAGGGTGCTTGGAAACCCCTTGGGGTTGGACCCTTATCCATTGTACTGTATCTTGGTATTGTATGATACAGGGACAGGTTAGGTTACTTTTTCACCCTTGGGTCCCATTGTCAGATTCGGGGCGTGACAGTTTGGTATCAGAGTTAACCAGGTTGTTAGGTCTTGTAGACTTGGTTAGGCATAGTTGTGTGTACACACCAGAGTGTAAGAGGTTGAATGTGGGTAGAGTTGGTTGAGGTATCTTTTGTTGCTAGACCAAGATTCGGTGGCGGTATTCTATGTTTTTCTTGGAATGACGATTCTAGTAAAATCATAGCAAACCATTGATGACTTTGTGTCTGTGTGATAGGACAAAGTTGGACCTGACTAGTGGTAGTTAACATGATTAGGGTTAGATAATTATGTTAACCATATGTGTTGTAGGAGTCTTGATAGAATTCTATCGTGTTTTCAGAATGGAGCCTAAGGATAATGACCTAAGAAGTGGCTCCAAGGAGACGGTGAGTGATGAGTCTCCTACTATGCCTCAAGGACTAACAAGACAGGTCCTGTGGGAGATCAGGCAGAGTGTCAGGAGACGCGAATGTTCTCCTACCCATGCGGGGTGCACCATTGAGAGGTTCACACGCATGCATCCTACGACGTTCTCAGGGGGACTTGACCAGATGATAGCAGAGGACTGGATCGAGGAGAAGATTGAAAGATTCTTGGAAGTCCGACACTGCGCGGACAAGTAGAGAGTCCTCTATGCTACCTTGCAGTTGTCAAGGGAGGTGGGGCATTGGTGAACTATAATGAATCTGTTGGAGCAGTAGAGGGCCGGTCTTGTGGAGATGTCTTGGAACCATTTTAAGGATGTGTTCTTTGACAGATACTTCCCAGCTTTTGTACGCCACGCTAAGGTGGATGAGTTTTCTTCGCTGAATTAGGGGGGGTATAACGGTGCAGGGGTATGCTATTCAGTATATAGAGTTATCCCGGTTCACATCGCGTTTAATCTCGAATGGGTATGAGAAGACTCGGAGGTTTGAGAAGGGTCCGAGGAGGACATCTGCAGATTAGTGGGGATGCTTTAGATACATGAGTTTTTGGTTTTGGTTGATAAAGCCACTATGATTGAGACTGGCATCCAAGATGACGAGGTGGACCAGGAGCAGAAGAAGAGGCTAGTACCTTCTGGTTGTTAGTCTGGATCTTGTCAGGGATCATGGAAGAAGAGGAACAGGGGCTCGAGTTATTGACAAAATACCGAGCATCATGGTTCTCAGATGAACTAGGTAAGTGATCGTTATACTAGGTGTCATAAATGGTATAGTGGTGAGTGCTAGCCTTTTGGGGGTAACTGCTACAACTGTGGCCAGTCAGGTCACATAGCTTGGGATTGTCACGCACCGAGGAGGGGTACACCTTCTTTGAGTCAAAATCGGGGAAGTAATCAGATATCTTGGGGAACCCACTTGACGAACACAGCTCTAGCGAGGATGAACTAGCTTAATCCAGCAGATGCTGAGCACGTGAGGAATGTGGTGACAAGTACTATGATGTTGCTTTTAAATAGAGTTGTGGTTTTATTTGATTCGGGGTGTTACCCACTCCTTTATATCATTAAATTTTATGAAACTATGTGGGGCGAAGACCCAAGTCATGGATGAAGTATTATTTATAGCTACACCATCTCGGAGTGTATCATTTTGTAGGAGAATGTTAGGGGACTGCCCAGTGGTAATTCAGAGGAGGTTACTATCGGCGAATCTTGTGGTGTACGATATGTCCAGCTTTGACGTCATACTGGGGATGGATTGGATCCAGTTATGATGTGATCAACTATCGCAAAAGGGTGGTAGTATTTAGACGTCCTGGGGAGCAGGAGTATAAGTTTGCAGGATTATGTGTGCGTTTGATGCCATAGATTCTATCAGCATTACATGCAAGGAGGTTGCTTTTGAACGGATGTCAAGGGTACTTAACTTGCATGAGGGAACCACCACGAGATGAGTTGAGGCTTGAGGATATTCGGATGGTTAGTGAGTTCCCAGATGTGTTTCCAGAAGATATACCTGGTTTACCTCCGGATCGTGAGGTGGAGTTCGTAATAGAGTTATTACCTACCAAAGGCACCAATCTCTAAAGCTCCGTATCAGATGGCTCTAGCAGAACATCAGGAGTTGAAGGAGTAATTGCAGGAATTACTGGATAAGAATTTCCTTCGACCTAGTGTCTTGCCCTGGGGAGCTCCAGTTTTGTTTGGGAAGAAAAAGGACACGTCGATGCCCATGTGCATTGATTACCGTGAGATTAACAAGGTGATTGTGAAGAACCGTTAACCTTTGCCTCATATAGATGATCTCTTTGACCAACTACAGGGGACGCAGGTATTTTTGAAGATCGATTTACTGTCAGGGTATCATGAGGTGAGGGTTAGATCTGAGGATGTGGCAAAGACTGCTTTCCGAACTAGATACGGCCACTGTAAGTTTTTAGTTATGCCTTTTGGGTTGAAGAATGCTCCGGCAGTGTTCGTGGTTCTTATGAATAGGGTTTTCCATGAGTACTTAGACCAGTTTGTAGTGGTGTTTATTGATGACATTCTGGTATACTTGAGCAGTTCGAAAGAGCATGAAGATCATTTGAGGTTAGTATTACAGATTCTGCGGAAGAATACGCTATATGCTAAACTAAAGAAGTGTGAACTCTGGTTGAATCAGGTGGCATTCTTTGGCTATGTGGTGTTTAAGGTCAGTATCTCAGTTGATCCTAGCAAGATTGAAGTTGTGGTTGACTGGGTGAGGCCGAAGAATGTGTAGGAGGTTCAGAGTTTTCTAGGACTGGCAGGGTATTATTGTCGGTTCGTGGAAGGGTTTTCTAATTTATCTGGGCCTCTAACTTGATTGACCAAGAAGGGGGTGAAGTTTGAATTAACTTGTGATTGCGAGCAGTGCTTTCAGGAGTTGAAGCACCGACTGGTTACTGCTCCGGTTTTGACCATTCCTTCTGGGGATGGCAGTTTTGTGATTTATAGTGGCGCGTCTCTGAAGGGCTTCGGATGTGTGCTTATGAAGTAGGGTAAGGTAATAGTATATACTTCTCGGCAACTGAAGGAATACGAGAAGAATTACCCTACGCATGATTTGGAGCTAGTTGTTGTTGTTTATGCATTGAAGATCTGGCGACACTACTTGTATTGTGTGCAATGCTAGATTTTCCCTAATTATAAAAGCCTCAAGTATTTCTTGACGTAGAAAGAGTTGAATATGAGGCAGATATAGTGGCTTGAGTTGATTAAGGACTACAATTGCACCATCAGTTATCACCCAGGGAATGCTAATATGGTAGCTGATGCGTTGAGTGAAAAGTCAGAACTAGTGGCTATATCTGCAATTGTAGTTCAGCGTCACATCAGACGGGATCTGGAGAGCTCAGGTGTAGAGTTGGTGGCCGGTGGCCATCAGGCTTCCATTGCTAGCTTGATGATCCAACCGACTTTGTTCGAGTGTATTAAAACCGCGTAGGCTAGTGATGTAAAGTTAGCTGAGATTGTGGGGAAGATATTGTAGGGATTGGTTATTTAGCTTAACATCTTCGAGGGAGGTGTGTTGAGATTTGGGACTAGGCTATGTGTTCTAAATGACGATGAGATCAGAAGGGCAATTTTGTAGGAAGCACATCGTTCATTGTATACGGTACATCCGGGTAGTACGAAGATGTATCGGGATTTGCGTGAGACTTTCTGGTGGAGTGGTATGAAAAGGCAGATTGCTCAGTTCGTGGAGCAGTGTCTGATGTGTTAGTAGGTAAAGGCTGAACATCAGAGGCCGGCAGGGCCGTTGCAGCCCTTAACTATTCCGTAGTGGAAATAAGAGCATATTTCCATGAATTTTGTGACCGGATTGCCGCCAACACTTCATGGGCATAATTCTATCTGGGTGATTGTGGACAGGTTGACGAAATCTGCTCACTTCTTATTGATGAAGGTTAGCTATCCTTTGAGTAGGCTAGTAGACATGTACGTGCATGAGATAGTTAAGATGCACGAAGTACCAGTGTCCATTGTGTTAGATCGAGACTGAGGTTTACTTCTCGATTTTGGACGAGCTTGTAGGAAGCATTGGGGACGAAACTTACTTTTAGTACAACGTTCCACCCCCAGACTGATCGATAATCAGAGAGGTTGATATAGATCTTGGAGGTTATGTTACAAGCTTGTGTGTCAAACTTTGGTGGTATCTGGATACATTTTATGCCACTGGTAGAGTTTGCATATGACAATAGCTTCCAGGCCAGTATCGGGATGGCACCGTTCGAGGCTTTGTATGGTCGGAGGTGTCGATCTCCTCTATGTTGGGATGAGGTTGGTGAACGTTAGGTGTTAGGACTTGAACTTGTGCAGTAGGCGTTTGAGAAGGTGGGTTGGATTCGAGATAGGATTAAATTGGCTCAAAGTCGATAGAAAAGTTATGCAGATGTTCGCCGTCATGAGTTGGAATTTGAAGTGGGGGGTAAGGTATTTCTGAGGATCACTCCGATGAAAGGGGTGATGAGATTCGGGAAGAAGGGCAAGCTGAGTCCAAGGTATATCAGACCATTCGAGGTTCTTGAGTGGGTTGGTTTAGCAACTCATAGGATTGCACTACCCCCAGCACTTTCGAGGATCCACGATGTGTTTCACGTATCCATGTTGAGAAGGTACGTGCTGGATCCATCGTATGTTGTGAGTTATAAGGACTTGCAGATTGGGGCTACTTTAGCGTACGAGGAGATATTTGTTCAGATTCTGGACCGTAAAGTTCAAAAGCTTTGTACTAAAGAAATACCCTTGGTGAAAGTAGTGTGGCAGAATCATGAGGTTGAGGAAGCTTCTTGCGAATTAGAAGCAGAAATATGCCGGAAGTATCCACAGTTGTTTCGAGTTATGTACATTACCCTATTTTGTATTGGAATAGGTGGTTGGTCTTGGGGTCCGTGTGTATTTGTGAACTCCCGAGATGGCTTATGTTTATAACCATGGTATTCCTCTACCATTAGTGGGCATGTATATATGTATTGTGATAGGGCTGCATTTTAGTAGTTGCCGGTTTTCTTCCTAAGTTGAGTGTACAATTGATTTCATGAATGAGTTTGTGAATGAGAGATGAAAAATTTTAAGGACAAAATTTTAGTAAGGAGGGGAGGTTGTAAGAACTGGAACCGTGATATATGGGTTTAAATAATTAAGAGAGGGGTAAATTGGTAATTGAGCAGGCTTCATTGATGAAGCTAGAGTTCATCGACGAAGTCCGTGTACTACTCGTTGACGAAATTCAGAGGCTTGTCGACGAGGAGATGCCGAGGTGTTTCAAAAAATCAGTAATATCAGGTTCGTCGATGAGGCAATCGTCTCGTCGTTGAGCTATCTATGTGGCCTTGTCGACATGGACACCAATCGTTGATGAGGAGTGGCCGAGTCAAAGGGTTATAAATAGATATTTTCATTACTTCTCAGCTAAGAAAACTTAAACTCTTTCTATCTATCTAGAAACTCAACCTACTCTCTATCTCTCTAAATTTCTTTGCCGTATGTAGCTGGAATTATAGATCTGACGTTACAACGAGGATCAGGGAAGGATTCTCTACCAGTTCTACGGAGCGGATTTTCACTTTGGGTGTTTTCAGGTTTTTGCTCGAAATCGAGGTAAGGCTCGATTTTTTGTTCTGATTCAATAGTTGTGTAGAGAATAGGCTCGATTTTTTGGAACTTGGTTTGTTGTTTAGGGGCCTTGGAGTTCGGGATTTGTCATTTGGAAAAAGGTAAAGGGATTCAGTTTATGTCAGTTACTTTTGAAGTCGGACTTGGTAAAACTGTGGTTTGCGGTTCTGTGTGCATTTTGATTACTCATTTGGGGGGATCTTATGGGTAAAATTATAGGTTTTTCATGTTATAGTTTTGGGAAAAAGGGGGTGTTGGGTCACATCCCTAGTTTTGTTGGAAAACTGTATGTGTATGGTGATTTATACTATGTAATAGGGATGACCATGCCTTGACTTTATTTAAACTGTATATGTTTGGGAAATTATGATTTTTGGATTACCAAATGGGTGTGTTTTGTCTAGTTATATGAGCATGCATGGTTGTGTTTTGGTAGAATGCAATCGGAACTGGGTTTTGAGTTGTTCTAGGTACAGAGAGTGTCTAGCTCTATATCCGAGGGCATATGAAATTGCTAGCCATGTTTGGCAAAAGTGTCCGACTCTATATTCGAGTGCATGAGCCTTACCGGCAGATCACCAAAGGGTGTGGATCCACCATTTAGTACGGGTACGATACCATGGGAGCCTGGGGTTTGCCATGTGCCGAGGATGCCGTGTAATGCGGGCCGACTACGGGCCGAAGGGTGTCACGACACTGGGTTGATTGCGCGTGTGTGTGCGTGTGTATGCACTGTTTTGAAACTAGTACTAGAACTGCATTTAATAATGTCTGTTTTTCTGTCATGATAACACTTAAATGCCGTACACCAATATAACCTATATCTGCCTTACTGAGAGGTGTCTCATCCCTACTGTACTTACATATTTTTTTTCAGGTCCTTTTGGTAACTAGAGCTAGCTTCCTGGTGTAGGAGCATAGTGGTCGGTGTACTGCGAGAAGTACTTAGGTAAGTCCTAAGCTTGTGCTGGCTGGTCTTTTGGGAGTTTTGGCTGCCACCTGGGTTTGTGCTTTATTTTGTGGAGTTTGACTCCTTTGTATAGACCCTGGTATGGTACAGAATGTATATAAAAGATTTGTCTTCCGCTGTATATTGGTGATATGTATGGATGTGTTTAAGGTGCTTGGAAACCCCATAGGGTCAGACCCTTATCCATTGTACTGTATCTTGGTATTATATAATATAGGGAAAGGTTAGGTTACCTTTTCACCCTTAGGTCCCATTGTCGGATTCGGGGCGTGACACCTAGTATATATGCTAGTGATAGTTTCTTCCGAATTCATCTTAAAGGCCTCATACTCGCTAGTGAGTGTATCGATTCTACTATCTCTAACATCTATAGTTCCTTCATAGGTTACTTCAAACTTGTCCCAAATTTCTTTGGCTGACTTACATGCCATGGCCTTATTAAACTCATTTACGTCCAAAGCACAATATAGTGCATTCATGGCACTTGAGTTTGCTTGCATCATTTTATAGTCATTATTGGTCAAGTCTCTTTCTTCTTTAGGAACTTCTTTACTTTCTACTAGTTAATAGGAATGTAGTCACCATGTTTGAAAACTTTCTATGCTTTCCAATCCATGGTTTGAATATATATTCTCATTCTTCGTTTCCAAAACGTATAGTTTAAACCACAAAAAATATGCGGTCTAGTTGAGGATTGACCTTCAGTAAAAGGGGATACACCTAGGTGTGCCATTTAGACCATTATATAGCTTCTCATTAAGATTTACTATAACTTAGCTCTGATACCAATTAAAAGTTAAGGTGTAGTCCCAAGAAGGGGGGTGAATTAGTTTATAAAATTCTTTTAAGTGTTTTTACAAATTAACATTTTTTTTTTTGTATACTTAAGCAAACATACAAGAATATTTTTGTTTTAAATACTCAATTAAACCAACCACAATCAATCACTCAATATCAATCAAAAACCAAATACCTTTAACAAAAACAATCAATCAACCAATCACACAATACTTATCCAATTTTGTGAGACCAACAACACTTCCTTATTTCAGCATTTGCAAAAAAATAATTTAGAGTTTTTAATTAAAGCCTTGTACAAATGAATATTGGAGCAATTCTTTTAATCAAAATTTTCACAAGCGATTAATCAACGTACTCCCTTTAAGGTTTCCGCAAAAGATTAACAATCATACTTTCTTAAATTAAAAGGTTGTCTTAATCTGAATTTCAGCTACCTGCACTTAGAAACACAATTTATAGGTGCTAAAAATTTAAAGAGTAAAAGATTAGAGTGAGACCGAGATTTTTTATGAGGTTTGGCTTATCCCCAGCCTACATCCTCACCTTTGGCAAGACCACTTAAGGATTCCACTAACACGTTCCTTTGCTGGTGGAACAAACCGTTTACAAACCCTTTTTTAGGGTGGAGCCCCCTCTCCAAGCAATACCCCACACTCGATACAACGATCCAATGACCAAAATCGTCAAAGAAACAAGGAAACAAGAAATAGTTTCTTTTGTACAAGATATTCTCTCAGATAGAGTTGGTTAATACAATTGAAAGCACTAATATACTTCAAAAACAAATATCAAAAGAAATTGAATTGAAGCTCAAGAATTAATTCACCATAATTCTTCTCTTGATGTGAATTAGTAAATCAAATGTTAGAGCTCATAGAAGATTGATCAATATCTCATAATATGTCAGTCATTCTCCATATGAAAGAGTGAGCAAGGGAGCTTTGAGAGAGCAAGAGTAATTTTGGCTTGAGAGTAGATTTTTAATGCTTGGTATTGATTTCATTAGAGAAATCAAGTATTTATAGGCTAAAAAAGATTTCATTCATGTTGCCCAAGTGTTATAAAAGGTGTATTCCCAAGAGGGGGGGGGGGGTGAATTGGAATTTAAAACTTTTTCACCTAGGTTAATTTATCTAACAACAGTATATACACAACCTAGGGTTGGTCTATACAATTTCCAAATGCGTAGATAAGTATAATGTGGAAATTAAGTCATACACATCATTCACCCATAACATACATATGCGGTAAGTATAAACTACAGAAATATAAACAAACACACGATATGTTATCGGGATTCGGCCAACTGTGCCTACGTCCCCGCATCTAACTTGCAAGTCAGAGGATTCCACTAATAGCTCACTTAAGGGTGAAGCGGCACCATTTACAACCAGGTCAAATTAACACAGGGCTGACCTCAACCTTAACTAGGTCAACTAGCGGGGTTGACCTCAACCTACACGCCTGAACAGGACGACGCACCTAGCTTTCCTAACCGGGTCTAAACCAATTCGGGACTATTCTAGGGCTAGTCTCCCTCTTCAAGCCCGTGCTTAGAATATACAAAAAAGTGTATATAATCAGATTGTACAATGATTGTGCTTTCGTGTAAAGCAGATATGTACCCATATGCGCGCAATAACTTTGATTACGCGCCGAAACTGCGTAATTGGATGTTTAGCCCAAGATTTACGGTTTATATTTTTAATTAAATGTCCAAAATTGTCCAATATTTTAATAAAGTGCCAAAATCATCATTCTTGAACTTTATTGCACTATTTATGAAGTTTTGGTATTTTTTTTGTCGCGGGAAAATTCCCGGGAACCAAAACCGACACCTATTCGTATTTCATGCATAACTTTTCCGTCCGAGCTCCGATCGAGACAATTCAAATTTTTGGAGAAAGAAAGAATGATTATCTACAACTTTTGTGTTTTAAGTTTTATGATATACGAGCTCCAGAAGAGTCAGATTTGCGATGAAAAGAGAATGAAAAAAATGAAAAAATATAGCAATTCGGGTCAACTCGAATTGGGTCAAGTTGCCGGGTCGGGTCTCCTATCCGGATCTAGGGCTTTCCCCCCTATCCTATTTAACCCTTCTCTTCCTCTTCTTGCGTAGGCAGCCCCCGGTGCTCCCCATTCTCTTCTTCCCTCTTCTTCCCTCTTCGTCTTCTTCTTTAGTTTGTTTTGTTTTGTTTTGTTTTTTTTTTCTGCTTTGTTCCTTCTTTGTTTCCTTGTCCTTCTTCCCCTATTCTTCCTTAGCTTTGCCCTTCCCTATCCTCTTTGTTCTAGTCTTCCTTTAGCACAGCACACAAGCACCCGAGAGATCCCTACTGCAACTCCAACTTCTTCGGCACAGCAGCAATACTCGCAGCCTGCAGCAACTCTTGCAGCAGCTTGCTGCCACGCCAACACCAGCAGACCCTCACAGCACATCAGCCCCCTGCTGCTATACCAGCAGCCTCCAGAGCAGTAACATCCTCCAGGCAGCCCCTGTTCCAGCCTCTCTGCACGTTCAGCAGGCAGCAAACACAGCAGCAGCCACCAGAACAGCTTCCACTACATAGCACCCCGCTGCCACGGCCTAAAGTTTTCTCATGCTCTCTCTCTCTCTCTCTCTCTCTCTCTCTCTCTCTTCCTTTTTCATTTTTCTTGTTTTTCTTTATGTTATGCAAACATTGTTCTTTATTATTATTATTTAGTTTCGTTTGAAAAGTGTGAGTTTGAATAATTGTGTAAGGTATATTTTAATTATTTATTTAGTTGGACATTATTAAGTTCTCGTTGAGGGTTATTGGAAAGTTTTAGTTTTTGAGTCGTTGTTTAGGGTGTTTTCTTATTATTGCACTTTATTTATGTATTTTCTCAATTAATTTCATGGTAGATTTAAGTAGTACTTTAGTTTATTTTGCAGTAATCTAATGAGGTCCAGTTTCGTTCTTAAATAAAAGAAAAAAAAAAGTTTTATTGTGTTTCGTTAAATTTAGGTCTTTGTTTGTGTTTTGTTCCTTCGGTTCGAGTTCTTGGCTCATATTAAAAGTTTAGTTTTTAGTTTGCATTTAAATTGTGATTTTGGTTCGTAATTTTTAGTTCATGTAAAAGATTTGATTTTTATTCCGCATGTGTGTGAGTTTGATTAGGTTTCCATTCTTGCGCATCTTTGATTTTATGTTCTAGGTTACCATATTTCATTAATGCGTGTCTTAGTGTTTCCTTAAGTAGATTAGAGTTCCCATTTTTGCTCTTTAAATTGAAGAATGTTAGTTTTAGGACTTTAATTTAAGTTTTTGTTTAAATCCCCAAAATCTTGAAAAAGCCGAATCTGAACTGAGTTCAGTGCATTTTTAATTTTGATTGGGAGAACGTAAAATCTGAGATTAAACATAATCCCTGAGGAGATGATCTAGCCCTTGGGCTTAATATTACACAACGTAACTCCTATACTTGGGATAGCTTTGAGCTGCTCATTTTTCGAGTGAGTCAAACATACACCACAATATGATTCAATATGTAAGCTCAATGTGGTCTAAATGGTTTAACTCTCAAAAGTATTTTCTATATGTGTAATGTGTACGTGAGAGTGGCAAACAAGCAATCTTTGTATCACACGATATTCAACAAATAAGTTCACACAAAGATGTCAAGTCTCTAGTATTTCAATTAGCAAGATAACTCAAGCATGTAAGTATTAAATAATGTATATGCTTGGTTTGCAAAAGATGTGTAATCTTTGTATTCAGCAAATAATATATGAGTAAATGAATATTGCTACAAAGAACACTATCACCCAAACAAATATATCTTTAAATGTATTTATCAATATAAAGCACACTAGATATTTGAAGATGATTTTGAAAAGATTTTGAAAACAAAATACTATACGATCTTCTCAGGATATTGCAATGAAGGTGCAAGCTTAGAAGATCAAACAAGGTCTTCTTAGGATAGACTTATCAACAAATTCCCCTAAGAATTCTTAGGTTTTGCTCTCAAATAAAATCGTGCCAAACAAAATAGAACAAGGAGAGAAAACCTTTCCAAACACACTCAATCCACTTACAAATGATGTAGGCAATGATAGAAGGCAAGTGTGAGTGCTTTGAGTAAGAAAATGAGTAGTATAGGGTGTTTATTTTTTAGAGAATTCTTCACTAATCAAGGTGGCTAATCACCCCTAATTTTCTCAAATGATCTCATATATATAGGCATGGGAGAGAATATGACTGTCGGGGGCATATTGGGCATTATTAGGAAAGTTTAATGATGTTTAAAGCATTTTAACCCTGTTTAAAAAATATTAACTGCGATAAAAAATCAAGGCAACCCGAGAGGTCCGGTCAACCAGAACAAGTTCGGTTGACTAGAACAAGTTCGGTCGACAAAGTCTCATATGCTTCGGTCGACCAGGGGACTTTTGAACTGAAGGCTCAGTCGACCAGGAGAGGGCGATTTCTCAATTTTCCGAGGTTCGGTCGACCAGGACATTTTGAACTACCTGGTTCGGTCGACCAGACCACTGGGATTTCTCTCGAGGACCCCCCGGTTGACCAGGTAGTTGGAGAACAAAAGTTCTTGGTCAACCAAAATATTGACCAGGGAAGTTTTCGATCGACTAGGGCCTTTTGATCTACCTGGTTCGGTCGACCAGATGGTCAAACTTTGAACCAGGGAGGTTTCAGTCAACCAGGGCCTTTTGAACTACCTGGTGTGGTCGACCAGATGATCAAACTTTGACCTAGGGAGGTTTCGGTCGACCAGGCCAAAATGAACTTGTTGTGCTGGTCGATCGAAAGTGCACCATGTGTTCATTTCGGTCCAATTTTGAAGCATACAAACCCTAAGGTTCGGTGTAAATGTGTGTGTCCTAAGGTCACTTAGGGTCCAATTTGAAGACATCAAAAAAGTTCGGTGTCGGTCGACTACTCTCTAAGGTATTTCTAAGGTCCTTTCTTATTCGTGGTTTGTTTGAGCTTACGTAGTAAATCATACATGTGATGTGTGTGAGCTTATTACAAACCAAATACCTACTTACTATTACAGACCAATTAAATATATTACAATGTTGAATTATAAATTGGTCTTCAAGCTTTACTTGTTTTGTGTACTTCTTGATCTTATCACTTTTAGTTCCTGCACAAAACCTCAAACACTCATTAGATAAAATGAGTATTTGTCATAATCAAAACCAGGCATAACCAATAAGGTCAACACCAAGTTACTGGGAGTGTTTCCCATGTTTATACGAAACTTGGCGCACAAGAAACATAAATTTGAATTTAAAAACTTTTTAAAAATATAGCCATTAACAATGTTGAGGCGCCCGAGGTCTCGGGTTCAGTCACCTGAGGTTTCTTAAAACTGTGAATTTTCTGTTTTAAAATAGGATCAAGCACCTGAGGTTACCAGTTCAAGCACAAGAGATATTTTCAAAGCAAGATTGTCAAAAAGTTTTCTACAAAGCACAAAACAAGCCTAAGAATTTTGCAATAAAAATGAAAAGACTCACAAGCTAATGAAAAGTTTCCCCACAAAATGAATATTGATTAACTCAAGGGGGAAAGCTTTTGGGCTTAACTCTCAATGAAAAAATCAACAAGCAATTTGCAAGTGTGGGAGTTTGAGCAATATTAGGATGTGTAGGATCACATAGAATACTCTTACTCAAAAAATATTTTGCAAAAAAACGAACAAAGGAAGAGTATATGACTTATATGTGAAGAAAGTGCTCTTAGTTTTTTAGAGGAAATTTTTCTTAATCAGTTTGCTAAATTTGTGCCAATCAAACCAAATGAGGGAGTATATATAGACACTCCAAAAAATATAATCGTTCGGAACTCATTCGGTATTTTTGAAAAAGTTTAAGTGAAGTTAATAAAAAATAAACCTTGTTTTACCTTGATAAAGATTGGGCAACCCGAGAGTTTCGGCCAACCATACTAAGGGTTTGGTCAACCACTTTGGGAGTTTTGGTCGACCGTGGTATTTTTCAAATGAGAATATGGTCAACCGTATTTGGGTGATTTCGACCCGTTTGAGGTTTGGTCAACCAACAAAGAGTTTAGTCGGCTAACAAACAGTTCGGTCGAACGTGGCCAAAGAGAACTAAAAATTTGGTCGACCGAGTGTGTAATAACCCAGATAATTATTAGAATTAAATAATAAAAGACGAAGGAAAGGAAAATTTCAAAATGTGCTTAAAGGGCCTCGTCGATGAATGTAGCACTTCGTTGATGAGTATTCTACTAGCGATCGTCGACGTAGACACATGTCTCGTTGATGAGAAGTTACCGAGAGGGGGTTTGGCAGTTTGAAATTCATCAACGAGGGGTTTATGTTCGGTGACAAACTTCCTTCATGGACTCGTTGACAAGATGACGTGTATCGTTGATGAATCCTAGTCTATTAGTAAGCAAAAAATCAAAATTTTTGCATAAAATTGCGTTGGAACTCTCTCTCTCTCTCTCTCTCTCTCTCTCTCTCTCTCTCTAAAACTGACCCTCTCCCCTACTCTTTTCGATTTCAGCTCCGTTTCTCGCTGGTTTGACTATCGGAGGCCACCACGACATTCCTGGGAAAGTTCTCTTCAAGTTTACCGGAGTGGATCGTTGGTGGGGCTGACTTGAACTCCATCCCAAATTTAGGGTAAGACTTTCTATTTAGTATTTGCTTTTCCCATAGTTATAGAAAAATGTAGTAGTTAAAAAATTACTGAAGTTTTGTTCAGGGAGATGTTGTTTTCAGGATTTTGAACGTGGAACCCTGCGGGTGCAAGACTAGACTTTGTAGGGGCTTTTTTTTAGAAACCAAGTAAGGGAAATATGCTATGCTAAGAATTTTAGCAAGGTTATTAGAAAATTTTGTACAAATATATATATATATATATATATATGAAATTAGGAATAGCTTCCTAAGAGGGGGGGTGAATTGGGTTTTAAAACTTTCTTTTAACTTCTTTTAAGAATCCTTAACTTCTTTAAACACTTAACCAATTCTTTAAGTTATTTGTTTAATTTCACCAATCACACAACAACTTAATTAAACACAATCTTCAAACCAAACAATCAATTTACTTTCCAAGTACAAGTCAAACAATAAACAACCAAACCAAGATATAAAGTATTCAGCACTTTGGTAATATAACAACTCAAGATGGTTGTTTGTTTATATTTGCCAAATTTGAACCAAGCCCTATAATGAATGAAAATTTATGTTTGCTGATGTAAAGTCCTGTATAGATGAATCAAATCACTCTTTCCAAATATTTAGAACTCAAATAAACTCTTGGTAAATTTATCTTTGGGATGTTAACCAAGTAAAGTACTCCCGTAAGGTTTCCGCAAGATATGGTGTAACCAACGTACTCCCTTTCGGTTTCCGCAACCGAAATCAAAATTAAAGCTTAAGTTTGTTTGATTTCCAAATATATGTAGTTTATATGATTTTCAAATTTAAACCATCCACACAATTAAATGTACTGAAAATTAAGAGTAAGGGAAAGAGAGAATGAGACGGAGATTTTTATGAGGTTCGGCTTATACCCAGCCTACGTCCTCGCCTTTGGCAAACCACCAAAGGATTCACTAGTTTTGTTTCGTTGACAAGTGAAACAATGCCGATTACAACACTCCTTGGTTAAGGCTAGAGCCCGCCTTATCCAAACAATATTCCCTCGTTCGGTCACTCCTTACATAGGCTAGAATCCGCCTCTCTAAGCAATGTCCCCTTGCTTAGCCAATGATCAAAACGACCCTTGGAACGTCAAAGAACTATAAGAAACACAAGGTAAGATTTGCATACAAGTATACTCTCTCAAAGAGCAAGTTAGTACAATTTCAGCACTATATACTTTGAATGTAAAATACCAATATGAAATACAATGAAGCTCAAGTGTAGAATTCACCAATATCCTTCTTAGAAGAGGATTAGAAGTAGGAATTCAAAGGAGGAATAATTAACACTTTAGAATTTCTCAGCAAAATAGATTTGCAATGAGTGAGCAAAAGAGCTTTTGGAAGAACAAGAGTGCTTTCAGCTTTACAAGCAGATTTTTCAATTCTTGGATATGTTTTGATTTGCAAAACCATGTATTTATAGGCTTTCAAACTTGTTTCCATGTTGCAAAAGTTTCCTTTAAGTGTTTCCCAAAATTTTAGAACATTTGGAGGTCAAACGGCTATATTATAAAATATTAGAATTTTAAAAAATTTTCCCGTTGATCAGTGTTTAGTTGACTGAAGTGTCGTGGTCAATCAACTGAAGTTTTTTAACCCCTCAAAAATATAGAACTAGATACAGGGTCAGTTGACTGAAATCAGGGTTCAGTCATCTGATGTTGCAAGTTTAGTCGACTGAAGTCACAAGTTCAGTCATTTAAACAGCTACTGCCTACTGTATATTCTGTCCAACAAATATTCAGTCGACTAAACTTAATCTTCAGTCATCTGTTCAGTCATCTGAAGTTGCACCCGTGAACAGTATTCAGCTGACTGACAGCAGTGACCCCCCTTCAGTGTTTTAGCCATAACTTTTTATGTATAACTTCAAATTAGGTGTTCTTGGTGTCAAAAGAAATATAAGATAAAATTATAAAACTTTCATGTTCATAACTTTTTAAAATAATGAATTTTTGATAGTGAAAAATACATCTGAATACGGCTGTATCAAAATTGACAGCAAACAAAAAAACCCTTTTTTGTGCTTTTTATTCCAAAAATGATTCTAACCCTTTTAAAATACTTTTTGACTTTATAAAATTATTTTACAGATATTTTAAAAGGTATTTAGGTCCAAGAAGTTAACCTAAGAGCTTCAAAATATTGCAAACGGTATTTTTAAACATTTAAAGCACTTACATGAAAAATTCTAAAACTTTTCTTATTTCTTGGTTCTTTAGTCTTCATGTTTTGTTTCTTCAAGCTTTAATCTTCTTTGAACTTTATCACTTTTCCTTTCTTTGGATCTTTTAGTATTCCTTGGCTTTCAACAACTCATTAATGTCTTCATATTCTTCAGGATTTAATATATCATCTTTAAATCCATGTTTGGACTCTTTTAAGCTTCATTTGATCCTCTTGAACATTTTGACCTTTGCTTTCTCATATATAAGCCCTGAAATATCATTACTCACTCAAATACATTAAATTTCACTTGTTTGTTAGCATCAAAACAAGATAACAAGATTTTAAGTCTTGTAAGGCCAACAATCTCCCCCTTTTTGATGATGACAAACAAGGAGGAAAAAATGTGAGTAAGCCTTAAAAAGGCTCCCCCTTTCAATAAGCTTCATCTTAATAAAATCAATATTAATTTCATCAATCATACTTACCACTTATGCTCAATTTTTGCTTCATAACTTCTCCCCCTTTTGACATCAATCAAAAAGAAAAGAAAAGATTTAAATTCAAATACAAATCATTTTGAGCATATCAATAACCATGTATTCCAAACAGTACACAGTCAAGTTATTGTTTTTCAATATTGCATGGATAGTGTGTAACTCACAGCATTTATTCAAGATACCGGTTGATAATAATTTGATGGTTTTTATGACATCAATTTTAAATTTAAAATTTAATTCATGATGTTAATCGATTTATGACACTCCCCCTGAATTCAATACATTCGGATTTGATACCAATTATGCTTTTAAGATTATTATTCATGCTTTATATATTGATTCATATCCTGTATGTTCTCATGAATATACTCATCAAATATCAATATCATGCTAAGATCATCAATGTCACATCATGCTCATAGATATAATCATGCTCATAAATAATTTGACTTTGTGATACCAAGTGAGCTTTAAGATTTGATATCTATTGAAATTTTTAACATATGATACCAAAAATACTTTACAGATACCAAAGCTTAATATCACATCATGCATAGTTCATGGATATAAAAAAACTATCATTCATAGCTAATGGATACCAACACAGAGATCAACATAAATCAAATTTATTATTAGCATGCATAGTCAAAAATTAATTTTATATCAAGATTCATGCCCATGCTCATGCTCTATTCTTCTTATATCAAGATTTAGCTTCATAATCATGCTCAAGTTTGCAATATAATGAGCCATAAATTATCAATATAAGTCAAGTCAAGTCAAGTCATACTTATGTAGCATATAGCATATCGGCACATAACATAAGCAAGTAAGCATCAAGGTGCTTATATAATAAGCTCAGAATTGATATTTTCTATATATTTCCTTAAGTTATGCCTTGAAAAAAAAATCATCCTAAGATTTTGGCCAACAATGTCATTTACTATTTTATATATGTGTGAAGTCACTATTTCATTTTTGGCACCCATATTTTCTTGGGTCCGGAGGATTTTTGAAGGAAGGTTTCTTTTATTTTCCATACTTGCTTGGTTTTAACACCTTTCCTCTTAAATGGACATTCAAACTTTATATGCCCCTTTTTCTTGCATTGATAGCATATGGTGTTTGTGCGGGCATTAGAAGAAGTGCAAGTATAGTCTTTGGATTCTTTCGAGAAATATCCCATGTAAGAATTCTTTTTCTTTTTATTTTCAATTCCATTGAAACCAATGCCTTCTTTATTTAGAGAAATTCTTTGTAAGCCAATCATCTTATCAAAAATTTCCTTTCCTTTTGTGAAGTTATGAATGATCTTATCTTTATCTTCAATTTGACTCTTAAAATTTTCTATCTCTTTCTTGTTATCAACCTTCTTTTGTAATTTCTTTAACTCTAGAGATAATTTTCTTATTCTATCCTCTAATCCAGAAATATACATATCTTTCTCATATACGGTAGAGGATAAGGATCGAAGGTCTTCTATCATCTTTTTATTCCTACTTTCTAATTCTTTGATTTTCAAGTCTTTCTCTTTTTCAGCAAGATTTTTAGCTTCTAACTACTTTGTTAAAGTTTCATTCTTACTTTCCATTTTCTTGATTCTAGACTCTTTTTCTCTTTCTGTAGTCTTAAGGGATTCTAACTCTTTCATTATTCCTTCATTCATATTTTTCAATGACGTATTTTGTTTATTTGCTTTGATAAGCATCTTATGTACTTTGAATAAATCATTTTGAAGTTCATCATAAGATGGCATACCCTCATCACTTGATTCATCATTACAAGAATTATTTGAAGATTTAGTTGAGGAGCTTTCTTCGTTATCCCATGCCATAAAGCACGTGTAAGCAACCTCTTGGTCACTTATTTCATTCTCCAAACTACTTATACTATCCCAAGTAGTGGCTTTCATGGCTTTCTTCTTTTTCTTCTTAGATTCTTTCTTTAGTAGTGGACACTCCGGTTTGATATGTCCAGCTTTGTTGCAATTGTAACACGTAGGAGTTTTATTCTTTGATTTCTTACTAACTTCTTCTTCTTCTTCTTCATCTGATTCAGATTTTTGAATTCTTCTCTTGAATTTGTTCCTCCTTCTTAGTATCCTTGCTAGCTTTTTAGATATAAAGGTTGCTTCATTTTCATCCATCTTTTCACTACTAGAGTTTTCTTGTGAGGTTTTAAAGGCTATTTTTTCTTGGGCTTTGGTTTTCCCACTCTTTTCATTCATTGCCATTTCGTATGTGAGGAGAGAACCTATAAGCTCATCTAAGGATGTATTTTTCAGATTTCTACCTTCCGTGATAGCAGTAGCCTTTGGTTCCCATATGGAGGGAAGACCTCTTAGAATTTTTCTTATCATCTCATAAGTAGTGTAAGTTTTTCCTAAGGCATTTAGGGAATTGATTATGTGAGTGAACCTAGTAAACATATTTGTAATTGATTCATCCGAGTTCATCTTAAAGGCTTCATACTCGCTTGTGAGCATGTCAACCCTATTATCCCTAACATCCGTTGTTCCTTCATAAGTAACTTCTAGCTTGTCCCATATTTCCTTCGCTGATTTACAAGTCATTACTCGATTAAATTCATTAGCATTCAAGGCACAATATAACGCATTCATGGCACTAGCATTAACTTGTAGTATCTTATAGTCTAGGTCGGTCATATCATTTTTCTCTTTGGGAACTTGTTTTCCATCAACTATCTTAGTGGGAATTTGGTCACCTTCCATGACAACTTCCCATGCTTTCCAATTCATAGTTTGAAGATATATTTGCATTCTCTTTTTCCAGAAGGTACAGTTCAAACCACAAAAGATAGGTGGCCTAATTGAAGATTGTCCCTCTCCAAAGGGAGCTACGCCTAAGTTAGCCATTTAGATCTTATTATAGCTACTATTTAAGATTTGCTATAACCCCGCTCTGATACCAATTGAAATTTGGAATAGCTTCCCAAGAGGGGGAGTGAATTGGGTTTTAAAACTTTCTTTTAACTTCTTTTAAGAATCCTTAACTTCTTTAAACGCTTAACCAATTCTTTAAGTTATTTGTTTAATTTCACCAATCACACAACAACTTAATTAAACAACCAATCAATTAAACACAATCTTCAAACCAAACAATCAATTTACTTTCCAAGTACAAGTCAAGCAACAAACAACCAAACGAAGATATAAAGTATTCAGCACTTTGGTAATATAACAACTCAAGATGGTTGTTTGTTTATATTTGCCAAATTTGGACCAAGCCCTGTAATGAATGAAAATTTATGTTTGCTGATGTAAAGCCCTATATAGATGAATCAAATCACTCTTTCCAAATATTTAGAACTCAAATAAACTCTTGGTAAATTTATCTTTGGGATGTTAACCAAGTAACGTACTCCCGTAAGGTTTCCGCAAGATATGGTGTAACCAACGTACTCCCTTTCGGTTTCCGCAACTCAAATCAAAATTAAATCTTAAGTTTGTTTGATTTCCAAATATATGTAGTTTATATGAATTTCAAATTTAAACCATCCACACAATTTAAATATACTGAAAATAAAGAGTAAGGGAAAGAGAGAATGAGACGGAGATTTTTACAAGGTTCAGCTTATACCCAGCCTACGTCCTCGCCTTTGACAAACCACCAAAGGATTCACTAGTTCAGTTTTGTTGACAGGTGAAACAACGCCAATTAGAACACTCCTTGGTTAAGGCTAGAGCCCGCCTTCTCCAAATGATATATATATATATATATATATATATATATATATATATATATATATGTATGTTAGTTTATCATCCAATTTTTCCAGAATATGAGTTTTTATTATTTGTGTGGCCTGAGTGGATATTTGCCTGATATAGAATTTATATAGTTTTTCTTGGATATCATGATTTACAGTATATGCCTATATAGATAGACATTTACTAGACAGATATTTATCAGACAAGTATTACAAATATTTTTTTAGACCATTATTTTACAATAATTACAGAATGCCATGTTTTCTGAAACCATAACACTCAGACATTACAAATTATTCAGTTAGATATTGTAGTCAGATATACAATTATTTTATTCAAAAATTACATCATTTACAGAATAAATATATATATATATGTTATGGTTATTTTGGAAACATGATGAAAATAGTAGGGTAATTATAGTAATTGTATATATAGTATCAGATCCCTGATGATATATCTCAGGCAGATTCAGTTGGCAAAGCACGGTACCATTAGTATTTCTATATCAGAGTGCAACCACATATCTTAGATAGTGTGTGGATTCTGTCAACCGTGCCCGGAGAGTTTGCAATCTCCCCAGTACTCTGGGTTGAGGGGGCCTAATTTGATGAGATAGTTTTCCAGCTCTGTGCTTAGTAGAGGATGCAGTTTGGTCAAACTGAGGATTGGTAGAGTACAGTTGACTTACCTGGTAGGCCAACCAGGATTAAGTCCCGCCTTCGGACCATACAACCCTATCATGAGGGGTTAAATCATGCCATACACTTTTCCATGGGAAAATTCTCGATTATGCATATGCATACAGATTTATATAATTTTTAGGAAATATAGCATGATATTAGAAGTATGAAACGTAGAAAAATTCTAATGATACAGTTATGTTTTTAACTATGATAAATGTAATTTATTTTTATACTGATTTTCCAGCTCTTACAATTTCAAATATTGACATTATAGTATCTGTGCAACTCGGTCTCCACACACTAGTAATAGCATGTTTCCACTTACTAAACATTGTCTCATCTCAACAATTTAATATTTTTTAGGTGAACCAGCTAGGGAAGAAGATGAGTCTCATAGATAGAGAGATCCTTTGTTTTGCCCTGCTTATAGGGTAAGTGTATTCAGGGGATTATGTTTTTGTGCAAATGGTACTGGGGTGATGTGTGAATATGTATCTATGGTTTGGAAACACTACAATCTAGTATTGTATATATATATATATATATATATATATATATATATATATATATATAGGTGTATGACTTTATGTTTTCCGTTGTGTAGGCATGTGAATTTGTGTACAGGGATACCACAGTGCCCATCTGAGGCCTGAGATGCTATAGCAGGTATAGCATGGGTATCAAAATAAGATATATATTAATTGAAAAAAATGGTGTAATTTTTCGATCGTTATAGTTTGGTATCAGAGCCAGGTTGCTAGGTTTGTAGACTCTAGAGTACAGCGAAAAACAATACCAAAATTTAGAAATGGAATCTTAAGAAGAGTGGAACTGGGTATTAATGAATTAATGTTGGGAAATTAGGATGAGAATTTAGGATTCTGTTTTGCAGTTTGGAGGTAGAGTTTCGGGGTGGCTTCTGTGTTTTTCATGGGTGACGATTCAGGGAAAACCATAGTAAACTATCGATGATTTCTATTTCCATATGGTAGGGCTCAACGTTAAATTAGTGATAAGGGGTTAGGGGTATTTTAGTTAGTATAGTACTATAGGGTTCAGATACTTAAAATAATTTGGTAATATTGCAGGATGGACCCAGGTGGTAGTAGCGCTCACGCTAGTGGCGACAATGGAGTAGGGTCTTCTAGTGCAGGAGGCAGGGATTCAGATGCCGTGCTACTTAGTGTGGCTCAGCAGATCATGGCTGAGATTTCTTGGAGCTCTTGGGAGCAAGGAGGTCCATCTCCAGCTCAACGGTGCATGGTAGAAAAATTTACGAAAATGAACCCACCAGCATTTTCACAAGCGGTTGATCCTGCAGTTTTGGAGAATTGGGCGCAAGAGATAGAGAAGATTTTGACGGTGCTTCACTACACTGATCAGCAAAGGATCCTTCATGCTACATATAAGCTGACAAGGGAGGCCAAGAGATGGTGGATGGCCACTAGACTACTAGAAGAGCAGAGATAAATTCTAGTGCCGATAATCTGGGCCCGATTCAGGGGTATATTCTTTGATAGATACTGTTGACTCCATGAGTCTAATCCTGTTTTGATAATGAAAAATCACTTGGTATTTGATCTATGCAATTAGATTGTGAACAAGAACAATATTTAGCATGCACGGAAGGCTAGCAAGTCATGGAAGCCATGACGATTAAAGAATATACATCTCGGCACAATCCATGTAACTAAAAGAGTTGAAGAATAAAGATGCAAGCGTCAAGTTCAAAATCATCATGGGAATGGGTTTTTAGAACTAATGTATTCATATATTTCATATAATTTAAGTTTAGGATCAAAATATACCCTAGATTGACCTTAGGACTCATGCATCTTATGAACATCATTAGAGGATATTTATGGACTTAGAGATATTTTTAAAACCCTATAAAATATTTTATAAAAGAGCAAAGAAATAGAGCAAAGCAGAATTTTGAAACTAAAAAGGAAAAATCCAGAAAATGAACAATTCAGAAGACCAAACTCCATGTTCAGTCGTCTGAAGATTTAACTTCAGAAGACCGAAGTTAAATTCAGTCGCCTGAAAAACTAATGGTGAAACATAGAACTTGGCAGAAGAACATCAGAAGACTGAACTCAGACTTCAGCCATTTGAACCCGGTACTTCAGAAGACTGAACCCTAACTTCAGTCGTTTGATCCTATGTCCAGGTTAATTTTTCGAAGCTCTAAGGAACTTCAGTCGTGTGAGGCATAATCCTTAGTCGTCTAAACTTAAGGGAAGATTAAAAATTTTGATTTTTAATGAGAGAACGTGCGAGTTATTTTTTGATCCAACGGTTAAGATTCATTCTAAGGGCAAGGTTACCTATATAATCAACATCTAAACCCTAATTCCCCGCGAGAGAAAGAAGAGAAAGAATTTTTAACATACGGTTGAGCATATTGTAAGATTAGCACAACTTTGAACACACTACTGAAACTTTTGCTTAGGATTTCAAAGTTTATACATCGAATATAAGCTAAGGCTATCTCGATTTTCAAAAGGAAATCCAGCAATCATTGTGCTTTCATTTTGGTATTGAGGTTTGGTAAATCAATCTGCTCGTTAATATTTATTCTCAGAGTTTTTCATCTAATCTGATTCGATTGTTGATATTTATTTTTCAAAAAGTTTTTCATATCAAAATCAATCATTGAATATTTGTTGAGAGGTTGATCTTGAGTGTGCATATATTAAATCATTTTGATAAGATCACTACTTGAGAAAAGCTTTAGCCATTGGTTAAATATTTTTGATTCAAGTGAGTTTTCATTTAAAGACTTGATATTTTCGATATTACAAAACTACTTGATTGAATATCCTTAGTGTTCATAACTATATATATATATATATATATATATATATATATTATTGAGGGATATTTTTTGAAAAATCTAATATTAGGTTTTGATCTTTGGAAATCATATCATATATATATATATATATATATATATATATTCATATTACAAAGATCATATTGTGAAGAAGAAATGTCTTGGTTTTAATGGGAAGGAGAATCTAAAACAGAACCATCTCTACATGGGATATTTTGTAAAAGAGTCAAAATCATATGGTCCAACTAAAGACTATCCTAGAAATATTACATGTTTTAAATGTAAGAGGTTGGGTCACATAAAATTTGATTTTCCTTTCAAAAATAAAGATGTCAAACTTAAGGAAGTCTGGAAAGTCAAAGGAGAATCTAGTACTGACCCCTATGGACCCAAGTAAATCTGGGTACCAAAAATAGTTATTTGATTATGTCCCACAGATATGCTTGAGATTGTCCTCCTAAAAGGACAAGTGGTATATGGACAGCGGATGCTCGCGACACATGACAGGAGATAAAGCTAAATTCGCATCTATCATATCCAAAGTTGAAGGATTCATTACATTTGGAGATAACTATAGAGCTAAAATCATTGGAGTTGGTAAAGTTGGTAAGGAACCTTCACTTGTGATTGATAATGTGTTGTTAGTTGATGGACTGAAACATAACTTATTTAGTATAAGTCAACTATGTGATAAAGGTTATAAAGTCTCATTTGAACATGACAAATGCACTGTAGAGAACAAATCTGAAAACAAAATATTGTTTACTGCTGATCGTCATGAAAAAATATACATCACTAGCCTTGATAACCTTGCTTCTCAACATGTTATGTGTTTCTCTGCTATAAATGAAATTAGTCGGATTTGGCATAGGAGAGTAGGAAACGCAAACAAGGCTTTAATATCTAAACTTATTAAGAAAGAATTATTTAAGGGATTGCCTAAGACTAAATTCGTGAAGATAAAATTTGTGATGCATGCCAACTAGGAAAACATGCAAAAGTGAGCTTTAGATTGTACCACTTCAAATGGTACACTTAGATTTATTTGGTCCAAACTCAATTTAGAGTTTAGGAGGAAAATCATACGCATTCGTCATAGTTGATGATTATTTAAGATATACATGGGTCCTATTTTTAGGTCACAAAGATGAAGCGTGTGAACAATTCATAAATTTGTGTAAGAAAATTCAAAATGAAAAGGGTTATACTGTCACTAAAATCTGAAGTGATGGGGGTAGAGAATTTAAAAATCGAAGAATGGAAGATTACTGTAATTCATTAGGAATTGCTCATAATTTTTCAGCACCTAAAACACCACAACTAAATAGTGTAGTTGAAAGGAAGAATAGGTCTATACAAGAAGCCAAAACTATGCTTAACGAGCATAAACTACTTAAGTACTTCTGGGCTGAGGCATTAAATACCGCCTGGTATGTTCGAAATAAAGTTTTGATTAGACCATCTCTAATAAGACTCCTTACGAATTGTGGAATGACTATAGATCAAACATATCTTATTTTCATGTCTTTGGCTGTAAATGTTTTGTGCTTAGAGATAATGAACATTTAGGAAAGTTTGATGTGAAATTAGATGAAGGCATCTTCATAGGGTATGCCCTAGATAGTAAAGCCTAGAGAGTATACAACAAACGAACTTTAGTCGTTATAGAATCCCTTCATGTAGTGTTCGATGAGTCAAATCCCTTCTAAAAAAGGACTGATGAAGATATTGAGATAAATAAAGAATTTGAAAAAATATCCATTAAAGATGATTCAGGAAAGAAAATTGAAAGTAAGGAACCATCTTGTGAAACTAATCAAATTGAAAATGAGGTTAATGAACCACCTATAGAATGGAAGCACATAAAGAATCATCCCATTGATCAAATAATAGGTGAACCATTACATGGAGTAGCCACACGATCCTTTCTTAAGAATATGATTAGTCATTTTACCTTTCTATCTTAAGAAGAACCTAAGAATATGAGTGAAGCAATTGAGGAATAATCATGGGTTGTTTACCTTGTAGGTCATGTCCGGTTTTGATTATAACAAATAATCATTATATCTAATGAGTGTTTGAGGTTGTGTGTAGGAACCTAAACTGTCAGATCAAGATGCACATATACAAAGTGAAGATTGAAGACCAAATCACTCCATGATTGTAATATATAATTCATTTGAATAATTGGCCTTTAATAGTAATTAGGACTTTACCTATAATAATCATCACACACATCGCATTCATGGTGCAATATGTAAGCTCAGACTAAAATTGAATCATAACTAAAACTGGTCCTAGAAAAGACCTTAGGACACTCACCCTTACACTTGTTTGTAATAGGCACTTGAATAGGGTGTTTGCGAATTAAAACAGGACCAAAGTGCACATTTTATGCACTTTTGGTCGATTGACACATGCAGTTCATTCTGCCCCCGATCAACCGAATCCGGTCTGGGTCAGCTGGTTGACCACAGTCCGGTCGACTAAGCCCCTAAAGCTTATTTGACCCTGGTCGATCGAACCACCTGGAAGCCAACAGTTTGACTTCCTAGTTGATCGAGAGACTTTTGAACTACACCAACCTAGGCGACTGAGTTCCTACATGTGGGAACCCAATGGTCTGGTCAACCGACCAGTTAGTTCATTTTTACCCTGGTTGACCGAACCGCACTATTTGGAAAAATTACCCTTCCCAATCGACCGACCCTAAAGTTCAAAATTGGCTTGGTCGACCAAGCCATATCAATTTCGGTCAACCAAATGTCTTTTGGTTGAATGGTGCTCTCAGGTTGCCCTGTATTTTTTACCATGGTTAAATATTATTAATAGGGTTAAAATAATTAGAATGACATTAATCTTTTCTAATAATACCAACCTTGTCCCCAACGGTTCTAATTCATACGGTCTCTATAAATACCCCTTCATTTGGGAAAATTAGGAACTTGATTAGCCTACTTGATTAATAAATTCTCTCTCAACTAAAGAATCCTACTACCCATTTTTATACTCTAATCACTCATACTTACCCTCTTCGAGTGCTTAAAATCTTTGTAAGTTGATTGAGTGTTGGTTTTAATAGGTTTTCTCTCCCATTTGTGCTTTGATTGATTCAATTTTATTTGAGAGCGAAACCTTGAGTATTCTTGGGAAACTTCATTAATAAGTCTTTCCTAAGAATACCTCGTTAGAATTCTTGGGAAACTTCATTAATAAGTCTTTCCTAAGAATACCTCGTTAGATCTTCTCAGATTGCACTTTCATTGCCACATCTTGAGAAGCTCACGTTTGATTTTGGTTACAAAATCTTTTCAAAACATTTTCAAATATCTAGTGAATTTTATCTTGATAAATATTTAAGGAGATATTTGTTTATGTTATAAAAATATTTGTTACAATATTCATTGAGTTGTATCTTTTGCTGAGCACAAAATTAAATTTATTTTTGCAAACCAAATCTATACACTATTTGAGTTGTATACGATTGAGAAAATCTGTTGGCTCATATATATGAGGATTGATTGATATCTTTTGTTGAGCACATTGATTGAATATCTTGTGATACATAGATCATACTATTTTGCACTCTCACGCACTAATTACATTGATAGCAAATATACTTGAAAGTTGATATATTAAACCACATTGAGCTTACATATTATATCATTTGGTGGTGTATGTGATTGCACATAACTGGGTATATATTTGCTTTACATGAAAGCACAATCACTGTACCAATCTCATTGATTGTGAACATATTGTTGTATTTCCATGCACGGGCCTGAAGAGGGAGACTAGCCCTCTGAAATAGCCTTAGATTAGCTTAGACCCGGCTAGGAAAGCTAGGTTAAGGTGTAGGTTGAGGTCAGCCTCACTAATTGACCTGGTTGTAAAGGTTGAGGTCAGCCCTCTACTAATTGACCTGGTTGTAATCAGTGCCACTCCACCCTTAAGTAAGCCTTTAGTGGAATCCTCAGGCTTGCGAGCTAGAGACGGGGACGTAGGCACAGTTGGCCGAACCCCAATAACAAATCGTGTGTTTATTTATATTTCTGTACTTTATATTTACCGCACATATATGTTTTGGTGTGAATGATGTGCATAATCTAAATTTCAGTATATTATATTTGTTGGCGCATTAAAGATTGCTTAGAAAGACCCTAGGTTGTAATATCTCGCTAACATCTTGTTTTACCTAAGAGAGCTTAAAAATTCCTATTCAAAGTGCTTAGACATTGGTAGGTTCTTATGGATTGATCATATTCTCAAACAAAATGCTACCAAATCTTTTCATCTTCTTAAATCTTGAGTTGTGTTTCTAAACTGGTATTTGAGTTATGGTCAAGTCAATTTATAATGCTAATGCACTTTTTTAAGGGGAGTTGCTTAATATTACAATCATTAGCCCTTGAGAAACAAATATGTATTCTTCACTGTATATTTGTAGCACTTGGTATTAGGTCGACATGCCATCATCATAATATACCGTGTGAAAATACATGCTTGTTTTGGGACACGAAAAATGATTATGATATCTTTTTGAAAGGATGAGTGAAAACCAAATGAAAATTAAACCTCATCTTCACATAATCATCAGACTTTTAAGGAGTTTTGAGTAAAATTTTCCAGTCTAACTACACTATAATTGTTGGTATTTCTCATTGGATTAGACTTAGTAAAATGATTCTTGCTTGTGCATATGAATTTTATATATCTACTGCATAATCATATTGGATGTATGAGTATTGATGATATTGAAACTTTTACTTGATTGTTGGACCATATTGAACTGTTTGAGTAGTTGTGGATAGACTGCTAGGATATATAAACTTAAATAGGTTACATTTTATACAGGATTTATTTTGGAAACTCCGATTTACAAACGACACTTTGCCGAAATTTTTTAAATCTTTCAGAAATTCATAATGTATAAATGTAATACTTACCCATTGCCTAGAATGTTAACTCATATGGCTATTTTTTTTGTTGCCAAAAAGGGGAGATGGAAAGGGGAAAAAAATGGATAAGATAACTTGGTTAAAACTAAACTGGGTGCATATTGATAGGGGGAGCCTTTTTAGGGTTAAACCCATATTTTTGCGGATTATATTTGTCATTATCAAAAAGGGGGAGAATGTTGACCTTATAGGTCACACCCGGTTTTGATTATGACAAATACTCATTATGTCTAATAAGTGTTTGAGGTTGTGTGCAGGAACCTAAACTGTCATATCAAGATGCACATAGACAAAGTGAAGATTGAAGACCAAATCACTCCATGATTGTAATATATAATTTATTTGTGTAATTGGTAATAATCATCACACACATCACATGGATGGTCTAATAGGTAAGCTCAGACTAAAATTGAATCATAACTAAAACTGGACCTAGAAAAGACCTTAGGACACTCACTCTTGCACTTGTTTGTAATGGGCACTTGAATAGGGTGATTGTGAATTAAAACAATACTAAAATGCACATTTTATGCACTTTCGGTTGACCAGCACATGTAGTTCATTCTGCCCCCAGTCGACCGAATCTGGTTTGGGTCAACCGGTTGACCACATTCTGATCAACTGAGCCCCTAAAGCTTATTTGACCCTCGTCGACCGAACCACCTAGAAGTCAATAGTTTGACTTCCTGGTTGACCGAGAGACTATTGAACTACACCAACCTAGTCAACGGAGTTCCTACGTGTCGGAACCCAACGGTCTGGTCGACCGACTAGTTAGTTCATTTTCACCTTTGTTGACCGAACCACGCTATTTGGAAAAATTGCCCTTCTCGATCGACCGACCTTGAAGTTCAAAATTGGCCTAGTTGATTGAGCCATATGAACTTTAGTCGACCGAAAGCATTCTGGTCGACTGATGCTCTTGGGTTGCCCTATATTTTTATATCACGGTTAAATATATTTAATAGGGTTAAAATTATTAAAATGTTATTAATCTTTTCTAATAGTACCAGGCTTGTCCCAAATGGTTATAATTCATGGGGTCTCTATATAATACCCCTTCATTTAGGAAAATTAGGAATTTGATTAGCCTGCTTGATTAATAAATTCTCTCTCAAGTTCTAAAATCCTACTACCCCTTTTTATGCTTCAATCACTCACACTTACCCTCTTTGAGTGCTTAAAATCTGTGTGAGTTGATTGACTGTTGGTTTTAACAGGTTTGCTCTCCCATTCATGTTTTAATTGATTCGATTTTATTTGAGAGCAAAACCTTAAGTATTCTTAGGAGACTTCATTAATAAGTCTTTCCTAAGAAGACCTCGTTTGATCTTTTGAGATTGCACCTTTATTGCAACATCTTGAGAAGCTTGCATTTGATTTTTGTTGCAAAATCTTTTCAAAACATTTTCAAATATCTAGTGCATTTTATCTTGATAAATAGTTGAGGAGATATTTGTTTGTGATAAATATCATTGTTGCAATATTCATTGAGTTATATCTTTTGCTGAACACAAAGATTAAATTTATTTTTGCAAACCAAATCTATACACTATTTGAGCTATATACGATTGAGAAAATCTGTTGGTTGATATATGTGAGGATTGATTGATATCTTTGTTTGAGCACGCTAATTGAATATCTTGTGATATAAATATCATATTGGTTTGCACTCACACGCACTAATTACATTGATAGCAAATATAAGTGAGAGTTGATATATTAACCACGTTGAGCTTACATATTATATCATTTGGTGGTGTATGTGATTGCACGTAACTGGGTACATATCTGCTTTACATGAAAGCACAATCACTATACCAATCTCATTGATTGTGAACATACTGTTTTATTTCCATGCATGGGCCTGAAGAGGGAGACTAGCCCTTTGAAATAGTTCCAGATTGACTTAGACCCAGTTAGGAAAGCTAGGTGCACCATCCTGTTAAGGTGTGGGTTGAGGTCAGTTCCACTAATTGACCTGGTTGTAAAGGTTGAGGTCAACCCTGTGCTACTTGAATTGGTTGTAATTGGTGCCGCTCCACCCTTAAGTAAGCTTTTAGTGGATTCCTCGGGCTTGCGAGCTAGAGGCGGGGACGTAGGCACAGTTGGTTGAACCCCAATAACATATCGTGGGTTTATTTATATTTTCGCACTTTATATTTACTGCACGTATATGTTTTGGTATGAATGATGCACATAATCTAAATTTTAGTATATTATATTTGTTGGTCCATTAAAGATTGCTTAGAAAGACCCTAGGTTGTAATATCCTACTAACATATTGTTTTACCTAGGAGAAAAGATTAAAAATTCCAATTCACCCCCCCTCTTGGGAACACACCAATTCTAACATGGGTGTTATCCATGCAAGAAGAGTTAAACAAGTTTGAGAGAAACAAAGTATGTACATTAGTTCCTATGCCCAAGGATAAGACAATCATTGGAACAAAATAGATATATAAAAACAAGAAAGTTGAACGTGGGATAGTTGTTAGAAATAAGGCAAGACTAGTAGCTCAGGGATATAACCAGGAAGAAGGAATCGATTTTGAAGAAACACCTGTAGCTAAAATAGAAGCCATTCGAATGCTTTTAGCCTATACAGCTTTTAAGAATTTCAAGCTATATCAAATGGATGTCAAAAGCACGTTTTTAAATGACTACATAAGTGAAGAGGTATATATAGAACAACCCGTAGGTTTTGAAAACCATAAGAATCCAAATCACATTTATAGACTAACAAAAGCCTTGTACGGTTTAAAGCAAGTTCCTAGAGTTTGGTATGAGAGACTAAGCAGCTTTCTACTAGACAATGGATTTATCAGAGGAAGGATCGACACAACACTTTTCATAAATTCTAAGAAAGATGACTTGCTCCTAGTTCAAGTATATGTAGATGATATCATATTTGGAGCTACAAATAAAGACTTGTGCAATGAGTTTGCTAGTACTATGCAGAATGAATTTGAGATAAGCATGATGGGTGAACTAAATTTCTTTCTAGGACTTTAGATCCAACAAGCGAAACATGGAATCTATATAAATCAATCGAAATACATTAGAGATCTACTCAAAAAGTTTAATATGGAAGATGAAAAAATACTAGGAACACCTATAAGCGCCTTTTTGAAATTAGACGAAGATGAACAAGGTATACCAGTAGATGTCAAACTCTATCGTAGATTGATTGGTAGCTTACTTTATTTGATTGCTAGCAGACCTGATATAATGTTTAGCGTATGTTTGTGCGCAAGATTTCAGGCTACACCAAAAGAGTCACATTTGTTAGCAATCAAATGAATACTTAGATACTTGATAGGAACCGTGGAACTTGGGTTATGGTATCCTAAGTATACATCTTTTGAGATAATCAACTATCCAGATGCTGATTTGCTGGTTGCAAAGTGGATAGGAAGAGAAAGAGTGGTACGTGTCATTTATTAGGAGATTCATTAGTCTCTTGGTTTTCCAAGAAATAGAATTCAGTAGCTCTTTCCACAACTGAGGCTGAATACGTAGTAGAAGGAGGTTTTTGTGCTCAAACACTATACATGAAACAACACTTGACAAATTTCGGATTAGGCTATGACACAATACCTATAAGATGTGACAATACAAATGCAATAAACATCTCAAAGAATCCTGTATTACATTCACGAACTAAATATATAGAAACAAGACATCATTTTCTTCGTGATAATGTGCAAAAAGGAGATGTGACACTTGAGTTTGTATGCATAGATGAACAATGGGCAGGAATATTCATGACACCACTTGCGGAGGATAGGTTTATCCAAATTAGGCGAGAGTTAGGTCTGATGCATAGTTGAGAGGTTGCCTAGAATTATATTAGATGACATAATTCAGGGGGAACAATGTCACTTAATATTCACAATTTGTTAAAAATTTCAATTTCAGCTTATTTGTTCTCATTTGGTATCACATTTGTTAACATTTGGTATTAAACTCACATCATAATAAGAGCTTATTGACTTACACATGTTAATCATCACATAATCTTTGAAATTTGCCACACTGTGTATGTTTACAATACAATTTACATTCAACAAAATAGCTTTCTGCATTAGCAAGGGGATGAAGTAAATTGAACACGGGGAGCCACATTTCATAGTACAAATTTTTAAAATCTGATGGTTGAATAAGTTTCAAATTTTAAGATTTAAAAGGGGAGAAGAACATACGTTTATGTCCACTCATGTATTATTAGAACCCCTTTTGTTGATGTCAAAAGGGGGAGAAGAATCAGGCTAGCACAAATAGGCAAAAATGGTTAGCATATTTAAATATGTAGAAGAAGAATCAGGCGAGTAAAAATGGGCAAAAATGGTTGGCAAAACTAAATGTGTATGAGCATGAGCATATTTCATTTGGCAATAGCATATTTCTTTTGCTATATTTGTGCATTATTTGAGGGGGAGCCTTGTTAGGTGTAACTCACTCTATATTTTTGCTCATGTATTTGTCATCATAAAAAAGGGAGAGATTGTTGACTCTATGAGTCCAATTCTATCTTGATAATGACAAATCACTTGGTATTTGATCTGTGCATTGAGATTGTGAACAGGAACAATATTTATCATGCACGGAAGGCTAGCAAGTCATGGAAGCCATGAATATTAAAGAATATACATCTCAGCACAATCTATGGAACTAAAGGAGTTCAAGAATGAAGATGCAAGTGGAAATTTCAAGATCGTCATGGGAATGGGTATTTAGAATGAATGTATTCACATGTTTCATACGATTTAAGTTTAGGCTCAAAATATAACAGAACTTAGGACTCATGCATCTCATGAACATCATTAGGGGATATTTATGGACTTAGAGATATTTTTAAAATCCAGAAAAATATTTTATAAAAGAGCAAAGAAAGAGGGCAAAGCAGATTTTTGAAACTAAAAAGGAAAAATTCAGAAAATGAACAGTTTAGAAGACCAAACTCCACGTTCAGTCGTTTGAAGATTTAACTTCAGAAGACCGAATTTAAGCTCAGTCGTATGAAGAATTTCTTCATAAGACCGAAGATTAAGTTCAATCATCTGAAGAATTAATGGTGGAACATAGAACCTAGTAGAAGCACATCAGAAGACTGAACTCAAACTTCAGTAGTTTGAACCTGACACTTGAGAAGAATGAACCCCAATTTCAGTTGTCTAACCTTGTGTCTAGGTTAATTTTTCAAAACTGTAAGGAACTTCAGTCATCTGAGCCTTAACCCTCAGTCATCTGAACTTATGAGAAGTTTAAAAATTTTGATTTTTAATGACAGAGCACACAAGTTATTTTTTGATCCAACGGTTAAGATTCATTCTAAGGGCAAGGTTACCTATGTAATCAACATCTAAATCCTAGTGCCCCACGAGAGAAAGAAGGGAAAGATTTTTTAGCATACGATTGAGCATATTGTAAGATTAGCACAACTTTGAACACACAGCTGAAACTTTTTCTTGGGATTTCAAAGTTTATACATCAAATCTGAGCTAAGTCTATCTCGATTTTCAAAAGACAATCCAGCAATCATTGTGCTTTCATTTTGGTATTGAGATTTGGTAAATCGATCTGCTCATTGATATTTATTCTCATAGAGTTTTTCATGTAACCTGATTTGATTGTTGATATTTATTTTTCTAAGAGCTTTTCATCTCAAAATCCATTATTGAATATTTGTTGAGAGGTTGATCTTGAGTGTGCATATATTAAATCATTTTGATAAGATCACTACTTGAGAAAAGCTTTAGCCATTGGTTAAATATTTTTGATTCAAGTGAGTTTTCATTTAAAGACTTGATATTTTTTATATTACAAAACTACTTGATTGAATATCCTTAGTGTTCATATCTATATATATATTATTGAGGGATATTTTATGAAAAATCTAATATTAGGTTTTGATCGTTGGAAATCATATCATATATATATTTGCATATTACAAAGATCATATTATGGTTGAATATTTGGAAGAAAACTTAATGTTTTTTATCGTTATAATATTTAAGACAAATATTTTGATAAGATAACATTTGATATTCGTGCATCAAGTAAGTTGAGCTAGAACCCTAATTTCTCCAAGGTTTTTACTTATATCACTATTTTGGGAGATTTGATAAAAAAGGAAATTGTGCGTTGAAGTATATCATTCATATAATGGTTATATCGTTACATACATACTAAGCTTCAAGTTTCATCATATGGATATGTGTTAGGTTTCAATTGTACTCACTAGCTTTGTTAGAAGTGAATCTTGAGTTATTTTGCATATTTGACATTATATATAGTAATCACGGTTCGAGTTGTGAATTAGGTGAGGAGGAAGTTGTGCCTCTTGTAAGCAGTGATATAAGGGAATCTCTGTCCCAGTTAAAGGAGCAGAGATATAGTGGAATCCTTGAGTGGGTTACTCAAGGCGAGGACATGGGCCGGGTTGGCTGAACCTCGTAAAAACTGTGTTCGCCTT
Organism: Malania oleifera; assembly: GCF_029873635.1. NCBI lineage: Eukaryota > Viridiplantae > Streptophyta > Magnoliopsida > Santalales > Ximeniaceae > Malania > Malania oleifera. Next base: position 76,144,668 of record NC_080419.1, on the reverse strand, counting down.
CTCTCTTCCTTTATTCTTTTTATTTTCCGCAATGCATTTCAATATCTATCTTGCATGTGTATTTTGAATAATCCCATACGCACTTGAAAATTAATTGGGTGAAAAGAATTCATTGGTATAATATATTAAATCAGTATTAAACCCCTGCAATCAATGTATTAAATTTAGAAATATGGATTAAATAGTAAATAATCTGAAAGATTTTGAAAATACCCAATTCACCCCCCTCTTTGGATTACACCTAAATTAACAGATACTATCCTGTATCAGTTGGAAAAGCTAGAGTATAGGAATTTCTGAGCTTGTCCCAAGGATCGAGGACAGTCCAGCAGTATGTGGCGAAATTTATTGAATTATTGCGTTTCTGCCCTTATATTGTTCTAGATGAAGTTAAGAAGGCTAGGATTTTGGAGAGAAATTTGAAGTGAGATATTTATAGGCAGATGGTAGTACTGAAGATACACGACTTCTCAGAGCAAGTTGACAGGGCCATAATAGCAGAGGAGAGTTTGCTGAGAGGGACTGAGTTATAGAGCCAGAAGAAGAGGACCGAACCCTCGAATTTTCAGGCGGGGTCCAGTCGAGGCTTGGAGAGGAGGTAGATCAGGTGGGGGTCAGAGGCAGACGGTAAAGCATAATTGATTCTAGGGTGGACAGTCTTATCTCACTTGCCCCAGATGTGGACGGAGATGTCCAGGTGAGTGCCGACTGGGGGAGAATGTCTGCTACTGTTGTGGGAGACCCAACCATATAACTTGATCATATTAGATGCCTCCGATTTTTGCACTAGCTCATAGACCAAACTAGGGTGGTTATCAAGCACCTCGTGGAGGCTTGCAGAGGAACATGACGCTGGCGAGGCTATATGCGTTGACGCCAAGAGACGCCGAGACTATTGGAGACATTGTCATAGGTACACTTACTGTATTATCATATAAAGTTAGTATTTTTTTTTATATAGGTGCCACCCATTCATTTATATTGGAGGGGTATGATAGAGTTTCTAGGATAGAGGCACAGTTATTAGATGTAGAGTTGTCTATGGTCACGCTGACGGGATCTATGGTAAGATGTAGGAAGGTGCTTCAGAATTTTCTAGTAAGCATTCAGGAGAAAGTACTACCAACTGATATCGTGGTACTAGATATGCAAGGGTTTGATGTAATACTGGGTATGCACTGACTAGAAGCTAATTATGCCAGCATAGATTGCAATAAAAAAGAAGCAATTTTCAAACATCGGGGTGAGCAAGAATACAGAATTGTGGGTTCACGTGTACGTGCCTCGCCACAGCTTGTGTCAGCTATTCAAGTGAGGAGGCTGTTACAGGGTGGTTGCTAGGGATATGTTACCTACATAAAGGAATTGCCAAAAGAAGAACTAAAACAAGCTGATATATCGGTAGTTAGAGAATTTATAGATGTTTTTCTTGAGGGATTGCCTAGCTTACCACCAAACCGAGAGATTGACTTTACTGTGGATCTATTGCCAGGTTTAGCACAGGTATCTAAAGCACCATATCGTATAGCTTCAATAATTGAAATATTAGTTACAAGAGTTGCTGGATAAGAGATTTATCAGGCCCAGTGTGTCGCCCTAGGGACCACCAGTTCTATTTGTGAAGAAGAAAGATGGGACCCTGAGGTTGTCTATAGATTATAGGGAGATAAATAAATTGACAGTCAAGATTAAATATCCTCTTTCTAGGATCGACAATTTATTTGATCAACTCCAGGGGACCCAGGTCTACTCCAAAATTGACCTGCAGTCTAGCTTTTAATAGGTGAAAGTTAGACCAGAGGATATTTTGAAAAAAACATTTCGAACCAGATATAGGCATTACAAATTTTTGGTGATGTCATTTGGGTAAACTAATGCACCAGTAGTATTTATGGATTTAATGAATCAGGTGTTCCATGAGTACTTGGATCAGTTTGTTGTGATTTTCATGGATGATATCCTGGCCTACTCGAGGAGTTTTGAGGAGCATGAGCATCATCTAAGGTTGGTGTTGTAGACATTAAGAGAAAGGAAGTTGTACGAAAAATTCAAGAAATGTGAATTCTGGTTAAGGCTGCTTACTTTCCTTGGGCATGTGATCTCCGAGGACGGTATATCGATTGGCCCGAGTAAGATAGAGGCAGTTGTGAGTTGGGAAAGGTCAGGAAATATCTAGGAGGTAAGGAGTTTTTTAGGTTTGGCAGGCTACTACCGATGCTTCGTAGGTGGTTTTTCTAGATTATCAGGTCCAATAACACAATTTACAAGGAAAAATGTGAAGTTTAATTGGATCGGTGATTATGAGCAGAGTTTCTAGGAGTTAAAGCGACGGTTGGTTTCAGCATTGGTTATTGCTATTCCATTAGGAGGAGATGAATTTGTGATATACAGTGACACATCTTTGAAGGGTCTTGGATGTGTGTTAACGCAGCATGAAAGGGTCATAGCCTACATATCTAGAAAACTTAAAGAATATGAAAAGAACTATCATGTGCATGATTTAAAATTAGTTGTAGTGGTTTATGTGTTAAAAATCTAGAGGCATTATCTATATGGTGGGAAATGCGAAATCTTCATGAACCACAAAAGCTTAAAATATTTCTTTACCCAGAAAGAGTTGAATATGAGGCAAAGAAGGTGGCTAGAACTCATTAAAGATTATGAATGCACTATTAGATATCACCCCGGGAAAGTGAATGTGGTAGCAGATGCTTTGAGCAGGAAAATAGTGGGATCAGCACTAGCAGCTATGGAGGTTCAATATATCATCCTGATGGATCTGGAGAGACTTGGCATAGAGTTGGTAGATGATAATCCTCAGGCATTTATTGTTAGCCTAGTTGTGCAACCTATATTATATGAAAAGATTAAGGCCGCTCAGGGTGATGACGCAGAATTAGCAGAGGTAATAGTTAGAGTACAGGATGGTCAGGGAGAGGAGTTCAATATCTCTTATGACGGATCTTTGAGGTTTCGCACCAGGTTGTGTGTGCCTACGGATGATGATATTAAGAGGATGATTCTAAAGAAGGCTCACAGATCTCTATAAACAGTTCATCCTGGCAGTACTAAAATGTATAGGGATCTACGGGAGTATTTATGGTGGAGTGGTATGAAAAGAGATATTGTCGAATTTGTGTAGTAGTGTTTAATGTGATAGCAGGTTAAGGCTAAGCACTAGAGACTGATAAGGCAGTTACAACCATTATTTATCCCTCAGTGGAAGTGGGACCACATATCTATGGACTTCATCACTAGGCTACCGCTAGCACCAGATACATGGTCAGAATGCCATCTGGGTAATTATTGATTAGCTAACTAAGATAGCTTATTTTCTACCAATTAAAATTAGCTACCCTATGAACAGATTGACAGAGATTTACATTCAAGAGATTGTTTGACCCCACAGAGTTCCAGTGTCTATAGCCTCAGACCGTGACCCATGCTTTATAGCACAGTTTTGGAAGAGCTTACAGGAGGCTTTGGGGTCTTAGTTAGCATTTAGCACCACTTTTCATCCTTAGAAAGATGGTTAGAAAGAGAAAATGATTCATGTACTTGAGGACATGCTGCGAACGTGTATATCCGACTTTGGGGGTAGCTAGACCCAGTATTTGCCGTTGGTTGAGTTTGCCTACAATAATAGCTATCGAGCTAGCATAGGCATGGCACCTTACGAGGAGCTTTATAGTAGGAAGTGTCATTCTCCTTTATACTGGATGAGCTAGGTGAGAGGCGAGTTGTAAGGCTAGAAATAGTGCAGCAGGCATACAATAAAGTCAGATTTATTAGAGATAGAATCAGTACAGCACAGAGTCGGCATAAAAGCTACAAAGATACTTGACGTCGGGAACTAGAATTTAAAGTGGGTGATAATGTATTTTTAAAAATAGCACTGCTGAAGGGAGTCATGAGGTTTGGGAAGAAGAGTAAGTTGAGCCCTAGGTTTATTGGCCCGTTTGAAATACTTGAGAAGATTGGGTCATTTTCCTATCGGTTAGCTTTACCACTAGCTTTGTACATAATACATGATGTGTTTCATGTTTCTATGTTAACGAAATACGTCCCAGATCCTTTGCATATCATATGCAGAATTAGAGTTTAGTGATGCTCTGGCTTATGAGGAAGCTCCAGTACAGATCTTAGACAAGAAAGAGCAAGAGTTGCGTAGTAAGAAAATACCACTAGTAAAAGTCCTGTGGAGGATTCACGCGGTGGAGGAAGCTTCTTGGGAGCTTGAAGAGGAAATTAGACAGAAATACCCACGTCTGTTTAGTGGGATATAGAAATGATTTGTAAAGTTTAAGTAATGGTAATTTTACATTGTTTAGTATAGGATAATGAATGCATAGTTGAATTTTAGATCATAGGATATACAGTGCTTTGGTTTTGGAATTTTTTTTTTAATAGTTGTAATCTTCTAGAACCCTAAATGTAACCACGGTATTCCTCCGACATAAGTGAGACTGAGTAATAAAATAAGTAGCCTATGTTTCTTAATGGATGGTATTCAATACAAACAGTAAATTTCGAGGACGAAATTTTATAAGGAGGGGAGAATGTAATAACCTAGAAAATTATTGAAATTAAATAATAAAATAAGAAGGAAAGGAAAATTTCAAAAAGGGCTTAAAGGGTATCCTCGATGAATGCAGGACTTAGTCAACGAGTATTCTACTGGGGATCGTCGACATAGACACGTGTCTCATCGATGAGAGGTTACCGAGAGGGTGTTTGGCAGTCTGAAATTCGTTGACAAGGGGTTTATGTTCGGCGATGAACTTCCTTCATGGATTCGTCGACGAGATGACATGTCTTGTCAACAAATCGGGTCTATGAGGAAGCCAAAAACCAAATTTTTTTGTAGAAAATTGCGTATGATCTCTCTCTCTCTCTCTCTCTCTCTAAAAATTGATCCTCTCCCCTTCTCTCTTCGATTTTGGCTCTGTTTCTCACTGGTCGACTATTCGAGGCAACCACGACACTCTTGGGAAAGTTCTTTTCAAGTCTACCGGAGTGGATCGTTGGTGGGGCTGACTTGAACTCCATCCCAAATTAAGGGTAAGGCTTTCTATTTAGTATCTGCCTTTCCCATAGTTGTAGAAAATGTAGTAGTTAAAGAAATACTGAAGTTTTGTTTAGGGAGATGCTGTTTTCAAGACATTGAACGTGAAACCTTGCGGGTGCAAGGTTGAACTTTGTAGGGTTTTTTTTTTTAGAAACCATGTAAAGAAAATATGCTATGCTAGGAATTTTAGCAAGGTTATTAGAAAATTTTGTATATATATATATATATATATGTATATATATGTCAGTTTATCATCCAGTTTTTCCAGAATATAAGTTTTTATTATATGTGTGGCCTGGGTGGATATTTGCGTGATATAGAATTTATATACTTTTTCTAAGATATCATGATTTATAGTATATGCCTATATAGATAGACATTTACCACACAGATATTTATCACACAAGTATTACAAATATTTTTTCAGACCAATATTTTACAAAAATTATAGAATGCCATGTTTTCCAAAACCATAATAGTTAGACTTTAGAAATTATTTTGTTAGATATTACAGTCAGACATACAATTATTTTATTCAAATATTACAACATTTAAATAACATATATATATATATATATATATATATATATAGTGTTATGGTTATTTTGGAAACATGATGAAAACAATAGGGTAATTATAGTAATAGTATATACAGTATCAAATCCCTAATGAAATATCTCAAAGAGATTCAGTCAGCAGAGCATAGTACCGTTGTCATTTCTAGATCAGAGTGCAACCACATATCTTAGATAATATGTGGATTCCGTCAATCTTGCCCAGAGAGTTTGCAGTCTCCCTAGTACTCTAGGTTGAGGGGGCTCAGTTTGACGAGGTAGTTTTCCAGTTCCATGCTTAGGAGAGGATGCAGTTTGGCCGGACTGAGGATTGGTAGAGTATAGTTGACTTACCTAGTAGGCCAATCAGGATTAAGTCCCACCTTCGATTCACATAACCCTGTCATGAGGGGTTAAATCATGACATACATTTTTCCAGGGAAAAAATCTCAGTTATATATATGTATACAAATTTACATAATTTTCAGCAAATATAGTATGATATTAGAAGTATGAAATGTAGAAAATTCAGATGATATAGTTATGTTTTAAAATATGATAGATGTAATTTATTTTTATATTGATTTGCCAGTTCTTATAATTTCAAATATTGACGTTATAGTATTTATGCAACTTGGTCGCCACATACTAGTAATAGCATGTTTCCACTTACTAAGCATCGTCTCATCCCAACAATTTAATATTTTTCAGGTGAACCAGCTAGGCGAGCAGATCAGTCTCATAGATAAAAAGATCCTTTGTTTTGCCCTACTTATAGGGTAAGTGTATTTAGGGGATTATGTTTTTGTGCAAATGGTACTGGGGTGATGTGTAAATATGTATCTATGGTTTGGAAACACTAAATTCTAGTATTATGTATATATATGGGCGTATGAATTTATGTTTTTCACTACGTAGGCGTGTCAATTTGTGTATAGGGATACCTCAATGCCCATCTGAGGCCTGAGATGCTATAGCAGGTATAACAAAGTTATTAGAATAAGATATTTTTTAATAAAAAAAAATGGTGTAATTTTTGGGTTGTTACAGAGTGTATGGGGTGTCAGGCATGTGGTTATTTGGCCGATTGAGGACATTGTGTTCAAACTTGGACGGTCAACCATATGAAGTCAAAATTTTGACTTCCGTACGGTTTGGTCAACCATATCATTCATAATGCACAAGTTTGGTTGACCGAGGCTTAATCTTCATAGCCAATAGTGGTTTAGTCGACCAGCATAGTATAACTAGATTGATTTGGTGAACTGAGGCCCTTTCAATGGTCATTTTTGGTTCTGATTTTTATTTGAAGTTACCCCTGTTCACATAAGTATAACTTTTGAGTTATAGGGGATTTGTCATGAGGCGCTTGGGGACCAAGAGTCAGTCACGACCCAGGCTTTTAAATTAAGCCCAAAAATCCGGTGTTGATCGACCGAAGTTAGGTTTGGTTCCTTATGTTCTGTCTATGACCTTTTGAGCATTAAACCCTATCATGCATGCAGATGCATTATTATAGACCATATTAATTATTGCAGACCCAAAAGAATAAATGCAAATTCAATAAAGAGAAAGGTCTTCATTCTTTTGCTACTTCAGTTGCCATATATGAATATGCTGGGAGTATGTGCTCTTTAAGGTCTTTCAGGCGTCCACTTCACTTCATGTGTGTGTTTTGAAATATTAACCTATTCAAGTACTTAGGCAAACACATTAGTAGCCTACGGTTTGTCATTATCAAAACTAGGGATCGAACTCAAAAAGTTAACAGATTGGACCAGATCACTTTTGTGCGTACTGGTCGCCTATTTAGGCACATCCCCTAATTATCCTAAAACTTTCCCTAAAGACTTTAAACCCTAATTACCCTACTATATACACCCTATGGACTCAAGAAGGAAAGAAAAAAAAAATGCTCGGGTTGCCTCCTGAAAGCGCTAAGTTTTTCGTCTTTTGCAAGACGCACTGTAACGACTTGCCTAATTTACCAATTTAATTTTTTTAATAATTTTTTTTTAATAATACCATTTAATATAATAATCCTATATAACTGAATAAAATAATCAACCTTGACCCATGGGTACCAGGGATATACCCAAAATACAACTCAGATACCTAAGCAGTTGGAAACGTAAATTACAACATACCATACAACCAACCGCAATACCAGAGTGGTACTAAAGCTGTTATATATATACAACCATTTCCCAAAAATAAATCTAACCCTAACTCATTAACTCATCCTTTTGAAAGGGTAGCTCAGTCTAACTCTACTATCGTGGAGCTCTATCTGCTCCTCTACCTGGATTTCCTGAATGTTTATATCTAGCTAGGGTGAGACACTTCTCAATAAGGGAAATAAACTAATAACAGTGTATGGCAACATGAGTATTTTTGTGTTATACATATAACAATACATAAATCATATATGGTAAAACTGTATGTATCATATCTGGGGAAAACATGATTTATCATAACATGGTATAACAACTGAATTTCTATACATAAAAATCATCCCATATAACTGTAAATAAAATAACACCCTGGATGGATAGCTGGTTGGTGTCATGTCTTACACCCACATAACTAGGGTGTGTGGCTCAAAGGCAGGACCTAGCAATGGTTAGCCGACCATGCTAGAACAACATTAGTCTATAAGTACGATGGGTCTGTCTCTCCTAGTCTTAATGCCAGAGGGACGCCTGCACTACCATATACCACATCGACTGTCGATCTCCCACTGCCCCTTACGACATGTGGTAGCACGAACATATAGATGATCGAGATCATATAGTTATGGTACCGTGCTTCGTGAAAGCCTAAACCAAACCATTCGAGTTCTGAAAACATATAGTAAATCTCAAATAATGATACATAGTTATTTCATAATAATATCAATCAAGATAATATTTTCATAAATTTTTGCATATCATATCATATAAAATTCACGGCCCTTACGCCGACATTTTGTATCTTGTAAATCATGGCCCTTATGCCGGTATAGCATGTCATATAAAAACCCCGGTCCTTACGCTAGCATATAATTTAAAAACACGGCCCTTTACACCGACATATCATATAAAACACATAGTTTGAAATCCCTGTACCATTTTTAATATCTTCTTGAAAAAAAGTAATAACATGCTTATTCTGAAAACATTATATTCTTATGTTACATAAAATCATAGATTTTCATAGTCATGCCACACAAAAGTGAATATTGTTCCATTCATAACATTTACACAAAATCATAATCACTGCTGAACTGTGGTAAAATTGTTTCCAATTAATAGAAGTATTTCCAAAGTCAGTTCTATAACATACATAATTTCCTTAAAAATAAAATTTGAATATTAATAAATAATTTCATGAAAATTTTGGCTTAATTTATCCCCTTACCTGACTTATGGAAAAGCCCACAAATTACTCCAAAATTACACCCGTGTGGTCCCAGCTCAACACCCTGAAATGGATATTTTCCCAACAAAAATTTAGTATTATCTTCCCTAACAGACTCTCCTTAATTGACAAACACCAAAAACTTAATAAAACTGAAATTAACTAACCCACCCAAATTTTGGGATGGTTCCCAAGTTGGCCTGAGCTATAAATCACTCTAGTAGATGTGAAGAGAATCTTCCCAGGAGTGATGTGGCAGCTTTGGATCATCGAACTGGTGAAGAACCAGCCCAGAATCCTAGAAAGAAGGGGTGGAGGATGAAGTAGAGAGAGAAAATAGGTTAGGACGTCATTTTATCACTGAAAATTCGAGTTAAAGCTATTTATACAACTGGCTTCCTCGACGAGACACGTTATTTCATCAACGAAGCCAATAAAGGAGTTCATCAACTAACTCATAACCTTTGTCGAAAAATTTTAGACCTTAAAATTACTCCTCTCGCTAATTTCTCATCGAAGAGACACATGTCCCTGTTGACGATCCCAACAAGCTACTTTGTCGATGAACTCTTTACGTTCGTCGACGAGATCCTGCTATGACCCCCTTTAAAATTTCATTTTTCCCTCTTTTATTATTTAAATACTATAATTCTTCGGGTATCTACACGCACTAAATCTTATATCGAACTCAGCTGAGTTCGAAGCTAAAATTTTCTTCCCTCAATTCCTTATTAGCCCCTATTTTGTATACCCCTAAATGTCCCTTTACTCTAGGGACCACATCAAGAATTGCTAGAATTTTATCATTTGGATCCTCTAGGTCAGACATAGAGGGGTTCTCTAGCCGAAGTTTTTCTTCTAATGGGTCCCTCCATAGAATTGAGGGAGCCTCCTCCCTAACAATTTCATTGATCATGTCTTCATCCACAGCTTGGACCCATTAGGTCGATGTTGGGGAGCATGGAATACTCTCAGCCAGAGCTGCGCATAGGCAAAGTATATCTCCATAATTCCTGTCCTACATTGTATGCAAGCATTGGCCTTGGCTAAGAAGAGTTGTCCTAATAGGATAGGAATCAAAATTTTTAATTAAATCGAAAGATTCCATATCCAAGATAATGAAATCAATCGGATAATGGATTTTTTCCACTCTGACCAGTACATCTTCTTCCACACCCCGGGGTCATTTTATTGAATGATTAGTAAAACACAAGGTCACTAGGGTGGGCTTCAGCTCTACTAAGTTTAATTGCTAGTACATCGACTACGAGAGAATGTCCAAACTCAATCCTAGATCTTAAAGAGCCCTATCAATTGTGTAATTACCAATTACACATGGAATGGTTGAGGTTTTGAAGTATTTTAATTTAGGACAAAGGTGGCCTAAAAACATTGAGCTCATGTGCTTGGTCAGCCTCACTTGTTCATCCACAGGTGCCTTTGACTTTAGTCGTAGCCTGTACAAGTCCCTGAGGACTTTGGCATACTTAGGTGTTTTCTTAATCTTATCCAAAAGGTCTTGTTGACCTGACATCTTCTAAATGTGTCCAAGATGGACTCTGTTGTGGTATCATTCTTAGATGAAGAGGGCATAGGAAGAGCTGCAAGGCATGGTACTAAGGAGAAATGAAATGCCCTATGAGAAGCATAATGAGGCTTCATTCCTTCAGCAGCAGGTATGGAAATAGAGGGTTCATTCATCGAAGTAGAGGAGGATGGGGCACTAGTTTCAACATTGGATTGATCTTCTTGCCCTCCTCATTCTCTTCCTTGCTTAACTACTCCTTGACCCTTTCATTTACTATCCTACCACTCAGAATGGTGGTCACCATCTAGGCCTACTCATTATATAACGAGGGACCAGTGTCCGACTCACATTCTACCTCGTATTGGCCTTTGGGGTTCACTAAAGGCCGACTCAGCAACTTTCCCTCATCTCTTCTACTCAAAGAAGTAGCTAGTTGCCCCATGGTGGCTTCCAGCTTAGCTATGGATTGGAAGTGGGAATAAAGGAGTTGCCGATCTACTTGGCGATCAGCCTTGAGGCCCTTGAGAGCTTTCAACACTCTCTCCTAAAATGTATCATACTTGGGCTAAGAAGGAGGTGACTTCTAAAAGGATGAAGTTCTAGGGGCTGAAGTAGGATGAATTTGAGAGTTATGATATGGACAAGGAGGTGGAGCATTAGGGTCTTGTTAAGGTCTTTGGGCTTGAAAACCTGGAGCTTGCGGCCTCCAAGAGAAGTTGGGATGTAGTCTCCACCCAAGATTGTATGTATTTGAGTAGGGGTCATGTGACGGCCTATCGTGCCAATTATGAGAAGAGTTAACCTCTTCTTGTGCAAGCTTAGAAGGAAAGGCGCATGTGGGCAATTGTATCATGTATGTGAAGGGTTGGAGTAGATCACACACACTTCTGAACATGCGTTCGGCTATGGTTGCTGTGTTGAGGACAAGAACAGTTATAGCTTTTAAGATATGGTATTCAGGGTGGGTGCTAGGTCATTGCCTATGGCCAACTCAAAAACTCCCCTAGGTTTTGAAGTGGAAGGTTCGGCGGGTTTACAAGAACTAATGATATGCTACTGAGAATTTTCAGTGAGGTTCTCGAAAAGAACCCAGACTTTATTCTCATGTATAGTGAGGAAAGTACCTCCATATGATGCATCTACCATGGACCTATCTCTCTCGGCCAATCCTTCATAGAAAGTTTAAACCAATTGCCACTTAGGGACCTGATGATGTGGGCATTTACGTAGTAGGTCTCTAAAATGTTCCCAAGTCTCGAAGAATAGTTCCCCACCCAATTGAGAGAAACTAGTGATTGCCCTTCGCTGTTGGTTAGTCTTCCCAATTGGTTATGATTATATGAGAGAGTATAAGAAATTTGGCTTCAAAATGTGGAGTGTGAGCAAATGGGAGTATAAAAAGTTTGAGGGTATTTTAGTTAATCCTATTTTCTAATCACAACTTAATCAGGGCAAAGGGGGACATATATATAAAGATGCCCAAAATTTTGATCGTTGGGGACATAGGGGTAATTATTAAATTTGTTTTAAAATTGTGTAGGAAAATTAACCCCATTTAACCCTATTTACCTCGGTTAAAAATTTGACCAACTCGAGAGTTTCAAGCACATGACTTGAAATTCAGTCACCTGAACAGACACAATAGGAAAAGTGAACTTTCAAAGTTTGGGTGCCTGAATGTGGGTTCCATTTGCTGAACCGAGGCGATTCTCCTAAAGAATGCGATTTAGTCACCCGGTATCAAGTTCGGTAGCTTCTGGTATATTTGAATGTGGGAGTTTGGGTTGCCGAGTTGGTTAGAAAAGTAAGAATGGTGGTTCGGTCGCCCGAAACAAAGTCACCTTTTTGACTTGTCAAAGGTTTGGTCGCATGAGGTGTTTTGAACACCACAGTGCGGTCACCCGAAGCCTGACTAATTTTGCCCTTTAAGTCCTAATTTAATTCAATTTATTCCCTCAATATTATATGTGATCTTGGGGACTATTTTATGTGTAAGTGCAAGGACCTAAGGTCATTCTAAGGTCTTTGAGAGTACGCCTAAAAACCTGACATCGGTCGACCGAAGGGTGATTCCTAAGGTCACTCTATGGTCTTGAGCTTATAAGTCCCTACATGCATGATGCACATTAATTATTGTAGACCATTCCTATGTTAGTATTACAGACCCGAATTAAAAGTAATATAAAATTACAACAAATAAATATTATGGGTCTTCTTTTGCTTCAAGCCACTATGTGCCGCCATATGATTTTGTCAAAATGAACCTGCACACAAACTTGACCGACATTAAATATCAGAGTATTTGTCATGATCAAAATGGGATATGATCTATAAGGTCAACAAGATGGATATGTTTGGTACAAAGTAGTCCCTAAGAAGACAAAGAGGTTGCTCTCCCACGACAGGTAGGTGGGGAGCTTAGGGTTCCAGGATTTCGTCAGCGAGAATCGGTAGGTGTTCGGTCATTACCTTGGGCTTGAATGACTCAATAGACTCGGGATTTGATGTGGGTTTCCTAAGAGACCTATGGGATCTATTAATCTTAGGGCCAATCGAAACTAACTTGGGCTCCAAAAAATGAAATACTAACATACACAAATATTGCGCACAAGATCAATACTTCAGAGTATCAAAACAAAGAAAACAAAAATTATCAAAAATAAAAGATAAGGATAGCGAAGAGAAAAACAAAGCTATATCATGCTAAAATAGAAATTGGCTAATAACCCCGACTTAATCCCCGACAACGATGCCAAAATTTGGTAGGCTCGCCAAGGCTTAGGTCCTTAACTACAAAAAATAGTATGTATAAAACCTAACTTAATCCCAAGTTCAGTAGAAAGTGAGGGAAGTCGAGTATCGATCCACAAGGAATAGAGTGCAGTTATCAACCACTTCCAAAATAGTTTATTAAAGCATTGTATAAAAATAAGTGAAAAGGTTGGATTTTTATGGTGTAAATGTGGGGTTTTTCTAACAGTCCTAATTAAAGCATGTAAAATCTAAGTTAACTCTGCTCCTACAAAGCAGTTCTCAATCATGGATTTGACCTAGGATGTCATGTGTGAATCTAAGATCAATGAGTTTACCATAATAAACTACCCACAAAACAAGGAGCCATTCAATGGCATAGGGTAGCAAGGGTGCACCAATCGTCTAGAGCATGGTCGGGAATCGGAGGATACTCTATCACAACAATAACGAGAACCTCTATAGGAGACTGTAGTCTACTACGTGTACCTAACTGAAGCTGTAGAAGTGTTATCCTATCTTTAAGGACATAATCACAATCAAGCAAAAAATGAAAAGAGTAAAGATAAGGCAGTAAATCGAAAGCTTGTAAAAATTGATCCATTGTATTCAAGTCGTATGTCACTAATGCTCATCCCTACAATGGATGATCACCTAATCTAACACAGCATGTAAAAAATCAATCCTTGGTATTCGAGCCGTCTCCCACAAATGACTATCCCAGCAATGAAATGATTAACTAATCTAAGGTTGGCTCTTAATGACATTCTAGGTCTATCACTAACCTAAAATTGACCAAAGAGGAACCAGCAGCATATTTTTGAGGCTACTATTTATACTCATTATGGTTTACAAGGTTTGAAATTCAAATAATGAAACTTTGCAGCAAATCTCAAGTAGAAGATTGTCGTTGTCGACCAAGTTGAACCCATGCTTTCCCTGATCGCACCCTGGTCGAGACTTGTAGGAAATTAGGAATTTGAATCTTCAGTGTCTTCAACTAAGTCGCACTTCAGGGTCTTGCTGGTCAAGTTGATGGTTGAGACATTTAGGATCTCGATCTTTAGGAAATCTTAGGAACTTGACATAGTCACCCCTCAAGGTCTCTTGGTCAACAGCTTGGTCGATGCTCTCAGTATTTCTTGGCTCATGAGACTTCAACATCTTGCTTTAGTCACCCTTGATGGTCACATGGTCAAACACTTCATTGAGCCTTGTAGCATTTCAATCTCAATTTTAATCTTGGAGTATGCAGTGGATGACTAGGTCGCTACTTGTGTTGCTGGTCCCACCACTTAGTCGAACAATTCTCTGATGATCCAAGGCTTTGAGAGCTTGGTTTAGCATCTGAATTTGAGCTTTGTGTATTCCAAGTACTCTTTTAGCTTCTCGTATGCCTAATTCCTTTGTTTTAACCTATATTTCCCGAAAAATGAATCAACCTCGCATAACTCTAAAAATTGTTAACAAAGGGTTACATACAACACAAATGAGGATAAACAAAGGTAAATGGGGGCCTAAAGTAGTATATTTTTGGAACAGATCATTAACCCTACTCCTACAAAGCAATGCTCAATCATGAATCTGACCTAGGATATTGTGTGTGTAATCTTGGTTCGGTTAGTTTACTATATTAAGCTAACTGAGAATAAGCTAAACGGTCTAAGGTGTCAATTGATGGCATAGGGAAGAAAGGGTGGACCAGCCATCTATAACATGGTCGGGAACCAGAGTATACTCTATCACAACGATCACAAGAACCTCTATGGGAGACTATTGGCCTAACAAGGCTTACAATTCTTATTTTGATGATAACAAATCACGATATGTTTAATATGGTTTGCTTCAAGTGAAAATTTTTTAGGAAGAAGGCTAAGCTTAAAGATAGTTCAAAGATCAAAAGGATGATAAAGCTTATGGTGAAAATACTATTAAAAAAGATCAAGAAAGAACGATGATCAGAAGCTCAAAGATGATAGAAGAACAAGGACTTACTTGAAGAAAAAAAGAATATAGTTTTAAGGATGTTTGTATGTAGGTACTTCAAGTAAACTTCAACTATAAACTGAATTGAAGCTCTTATAAATCAAAAGATACTTAGAAATTTATTTATAAAAAAACCCTAAAGTATGTTTTTCAAATAAAAGAAAATAAGGGTTTAAAAGAAGAAAAGTTTTTTAGTGAAGCAGAAGGGTCAGGTGACTGCCTACTTGTGGTAGGCGACAGCCCAAATTAGAAAAGGATTTTTTTTTAAAAGGGGCAGTAGGGTGCCAGGTAACTGCCTGGGCACAGCTAGGCGCCTGGGTGGTCAAGCCAGGTGATTGCCAGCATTATGAGTTTAGAGTTTCTTTTATGGCAGGTGACTGCCAGGTCGTGGCAAGCGACTGTCACTCAAACAAAATTTTAAAATTCTCAACGGGAAGATTTTTGAAATGGATTTCTTGGGCACTAATCTTTTGAAAAACTTGAGGAATACTTCAAGTAAACTTGGTGGGCAAGGAATTACTTTTAAATATCTATAAATAGCCCCAAACTTCAAAGATTTCTACACCAAAAATTTTCCAGCAATCAAAGTTCTCTAAAAGCTCTCAAACTCTCTTGTGTTCATCCTACTTCAACTACTGAGTTACTACTGATACAAATTTTGAAGCAAAGCCTTCAAAGTCTGAATCTTTCAATACTTAGAAGATATATTTTGTGATCTAAATTTAGTTTGAGCTTCAATCTTTTTACAATGATTTACATTGAAGTATATTTTTGCTAAATCTTATACTAATCAACTCTGTCATGAGAGTGTCTTTTGTAGACAAAACTTTCTCTATCTTGTTTCTTGTTTATAGATGATTCAAGGTTGTAGAATCGTTGGACTGAACGAGGGAATATTGTTTGGAGAGGCGGGCTCTAGCCTAAAGGAAGGAGTGGTTGTAATTGGTACTGTTCCACCCATCAACAGAACTGGACTAATGAATCCTTTGGTGGTTTGTCAAAGGGGAGGACGTGAGCTGGGTATAAGCCGAACCTTGTAAAACCTTGTGTCTCTCTCTTTCTTCCTTACTCTTTATTTTTCAAAAAAAATTACAACCTGCGTGGATGCTTTAAAATTGATAAATTCTAAGTGTATGGTTGTTAAATAGACGCAAGATAATTCGTTTTGGCTTGATCAGCATTGATTGTGAAAATCAAAAGGGACTACATTGGTTGATCATCCTAAACTTATTAAACTGAAAGTTTATTTAAAAACTAAACACTAGGAAGAAGTGTGATTGTGAAATAACACAAGGCTAATATAAATTCAGTGTGCTTTACACTTTGATACAGGGCTATTGCTACAAAGTTCAAGATATTGATTACTTTGTTGTTTGGTTGTGGTTTACTTGATTTAATTTGGTGATTTGTTGGAGGTATATTTGTTGTGTTATAAAAAAAAATTAAAAAAAAAAAGGTTAAAAAAGAAATATTTTTTAAAAACCCAATTCACCCCCCTCTTGGGAAGCTATCCTAATTTCAATTGGTATCAGAGCCTAGTTATAACAAATTCCTAACAAGAAGCTATAAAAAGATCTAAATGGAAAACATAAGAGTAGATCCTTTTGGAGAGGGCCAATCCTCAACTCGTCCACCAATCTTTTGTGGATACAACTACACTTTTTGAAATAAGAGAATGCAAATCTATCTCCAACACATGGATTGGAAAGCATGGGAAGTAGTTATGGATGGAGACCTTATTCCCACTAAAATAGTAGATGAAAAATAGATTCCAAAAGAGAAAAAGGATATGACCGATTCAGATTATAAAATGCTTCAAATCAATTCAAGTGCTATAAATGCTTTATACTGTGCTTTAGATGCTAACGAATTTAATAGGGTCATGGCTTGCAAGACGGCTAAAGAAATATGGGACAAATTAGAAGTTACATATGAAGGAACTATTGATGTTAGGGACAATAGGATAGACATGTTAACAAGCGAGTATGAAGCATTCAAGATGAATTTAGATGAAACCATATCAAGTATGTACACAAGATTCACTCACATAATCAATTTCTCAAGTGCCTTAGGAAAAACTTATAGCACCTACGAAATGATTAGAAAAATTTTAAGAGGCCTTCCACCCATATGGGAACCAAAGGCTACAACTATCACTAAAGGTAGAAACCTTAAGACTACCTCCTTAGATGAACTCATAGGTTCACTCCTTACCTATGAAATGACCTTAAAAGAAAGGAATCATGAACCAAAGCATAAAAGATCCATTACACTAAAAGCATCTAGCCATAGCTCTAGTGAAGAGACTAAGTAAGTTTTATAGAAGGAATAAAAGATTTCCTAGAAAGTTCAATAAAAGGAAACCTGAAATAGAAGAGACAAGTAGGAAATAAAATAAAAGTAAAAATGAACCTCCAATATGCTATCACTGCAAGAAACCAGGGCATATCAAACCGGACTGTCTGTTGCTCAAGAAAGACAAAAAGAAAAAGAAGGAAGCTATGAAGGCCACTTGGGATGACTCAAGTTCCAATGAGACAGAAACAAATCAAGCGGACAAGAGATGGCAAATATATGCTTCATGGCGAATGAAGAAAAGGTAAATTCCTACTACTCTTCAACAGAATCTTGCAATGAGTCTTGTGATGAGTCGTGTGATAGTATGCCCTCATATAAGGAATTTCAAGCTGAATTGTTTTCTCTACACAAAAAATTCATAAAAATTTCCAAAAGAAATATAACCTTGAAGGATGAAAATAAAGAACTATTGAAGCAACTTGAATAATTCATGTTGCCATTGAGGGTCACATGGTTGAACACTTGGTCGACTCTTGCAATAATTTAATCTCAATTTGAACCTTAGAGTTTGTAGTGAATGACTTAGTCGCCCCTTGTGTTGCCAGTCGCACCATATGGTCGAACATAGCCTTCTTCTCTTTTGATGCTTCGACGTTCTCGGGAGTTGGTTGAACATCTGGTTTGGGCTTGAATTGTCCCAAAATCGCCCTTGACTTCTTGTATCCCTTAACTCCTTGGTTTTAACCTATTTTTCCTGAAAATAGAAATAAACCTTGAGTAATTCCGAACAATGAAAACAAAGGGTTACCTAAAACATAAATGAGGATAAACAATCGTAAATTAGGGCCTAAAATAATTCATTTTAGGAACACATCAGTGATCCCTCGAGAACAGGAGGATTGGCGCCACACTTCTAGTTTTCATACTTACATTAAGTGTGAGAATAAAAGTTGCAAAATGATTATTGATGGATGGAGTTGCATGAATGTAATTTTAAAACCAGCTTCAAAAAAATTGAATTTGAAAGTTAAACCTCATCCCCATCCTTACAAAGTTGCTTGAGCAAATGCAACAACAATGCCCATGAGCCATAAGTGCTTAGTCCCCCATCAAAATCTCGGAATATAAAGATGAAATTTGGTATGATGTCCTTCCTATGGATGTTGCCCATATTCATTTAAGAAGACCTTGGCTTTATGACCTTGATGTTTCACACAATGGATCTACCAACACTTATTCATTTAGGTGTAATGGCGAAAGAATTATGTTGAGTCCATTTGATCTGAAATGTGAGAAAAGAAGAAGGAAAAGACAAAAACTAGCGAAGAATTATTGATTATCATAAGTAAAAATCAATTTGAGCAAGAGAGTTGAGATACAATGGTAGTTGTTACTAGGGAGACTGAGACACCCCTTCTTGAGCATGAAACGCCACTAGAAGTATCACCTATACTTTCCAAGTTTGAGAATGTGATCTCTGAGCCACCTAATGAGTTACCTCCCATAAGTGACATTCAGCATGTCGTTAACCTTCTTCCTAGTTCAACTCTACCTAATTTACCACATCATTTAGTGAACTCGAGAGAACATGAAGAGTTGATGAAAAAAGTGAATGAACTAAGGGGACATGACTTTATTCAGGAGAGCATAAGTCCATAATGTGCCCTACTCTCCTTACTCCCAAGAAAGAAGACACATGAAGAACATGCATTAATAACAAAGCAATCAACAAGAATACAATCAAGAATAGGTTTTCCAAAACCATTGTTTTTGATAGGGACATGAAGCTCGTAAGCTACTTCTGGAAAGCCTTATGGGCATTACTAGGTACCAAACTCCAATTTTATAGTGATTACCACCCCCAAACTGATGGGCAAAATGAGGTAGTTAATAGGAACTTAAGTGACCTATTGAGATGTCTAGTGGGTGAAAATATATGTTTGTGGGATTTATGTCTTCCTATGGCTAAATTTGCATTTAATAGTTTAGTGAATAGAACCACAGGATTGAGTCCTTTTTAGGTTGTCACTAGTTATCAACCTAGGAAGCCCATGGATCTCATTCCATTGCCTCCACGGGTTAGAGTGAGTGAATAACTTGATGCTTTTTCAAAGCATATACATAATCTAGACTCTTAAATATGAATGAAAATTAACTAGAATAATGAGCATTATAAATCTACTATTGATGTACATCGCAGGTTGTAAGAATTTTAAGCGGGTGATATGGTTATGGTTCGTATTTGTCCCGAGCAGATTCATGTAGGAAAGATAAGAAATTTGCATGCTGAAAATATGGGACCTTTCAAAGTTTTAAATAAAGTTAGTTCTAATATTTGTGTAAGCAATGTTTTTCATGTTGAAGATCTAACCCCATTTCTCGAAGCATCATCTTTTTTGGAGCCTTCAAATTCTAACCTTGCAAATGATCATACTCCATTTCCTACTCCTCTTGAACCTAAAACCCCAAAATTACCTTTGTCTCCACCTTTACCCATACCAAATTACATTGGTGATATTGAAGAGATCTTGGATGATAAGACAACATTCATACAAGTAGGATCGTACAAAAAGTTTTTAGTAAAGTGGATAGGTAAGCCACTTTTCGAGAGGAGCTGGATTCTTAAAGAAGACACCCTTTGTATCAACTCAGAGTTGTATTCCTAGTATATCACTTCTCAATCTTCGAAGAAGGGTTCTTTTCAGCCCTAGAGAGATGATGGGGATCAAAATGCCTTACCCATTTACATTGCTGCTATGGTGACATGTGGATGACCTCCATATGTCCACTATCACAAAATCTATTTTGTAGGTACGCACAGAATTATTTGAAGATTACTTGAAGACTTTTGGTGCATGAATACTCCGGTCCAAATATTGAAGCAAGTTTGAGTCCAAGACCGACCCACACGGCCCCATGGGTTCCACACAAATTTAGGCTCCCTTGACATATGTTTTACATTTAATTTGTAATAATTCTAAATCAACCAAGCAGCATGTGTGTGTTTAGTAAGTTGTGAGTGTTTATTACTTAGTTCTCTCTTGTGTGTTTTTCCATGCCTTGTGAAAACTAAGGTGTGGTCCTAAGAGGGGGGTGAAATGGATTTAAAAGTTTCTTTTTCTTCTATTTAATGTATTCTTGACTTCTTGTTGATTTACCAAATACACAACAAATACTTAAAATAATATCCAATCCACAACCATATACCAATAAAGTATTTAAACAACCAAGTAATCAATCAATCAACCAAACCAAAAATTTTTTCCAATCAACCACAATATCCAATCAAGATGGTTATTTTGTTTACAGCCATGCGTATACGAATTTGTAAGCTTTTTAAAGAATGTAATTTGTTTCTCTATTTGAAATTTAACAAAACATCCACACTCTTCCCAAAATTCAGAATTCAAATAAAGTCTTCGTCAATTTATCTTTGGGATGTTAACCAAGTAACATACTCCCTTATGGTTTCCACAAAATATGGTTTAACCAACGTACTCCCTTTCAATTTTCGCAACCCAAATCAAAATTAAACTTTAAGTTTACTTGATTTCCAAATATACGTAGTATATATGATTACCAATTAAATCATCCATGAAATTTATATGTGCTGAAAATAAAAAGTAAGAGAAAGAGAGAGTGAGACCGGGATTTTTACTAGGTTAAGCTTATACGCAGCCTACGTCCTTATATTTCGCAAACCACCAAAGGATCAGAAAAATTAGTTCCTTTAATGGGCCGAACAACACTGATTACACATTCATTCAGTAGGCTAGAGCCCGCCTCTCCAAGTGATATTGCCTTACTCGGTCACTCCTTCAATTAGGCTAGAGCCGCTTCTCTAAGCGATATCCCCGCATTTAGCCAATGATCCAAATAACCTTGAATCATCAATATCTAAAAGATACAAATCAAATAGATGTGTATAAAGAGTGCTCTAGCAAAGAGCTGATTAGCACAAGTTCAATCTGTATACTTCATTCAAATTCACAATATGGAAATATAAAGGTCAAGAAGATATCATCGTAAGCTTTCTTTCTAGGTTGAAAGAATTAAGAATAGGCTTAGAATTTTCTTGTTAAATTCACAATAAATCTTAGTAGTGAAACTTGGAAATTGATTGCACAAGAGAGCTTTGAGAGAATTAGGAGATTTGAGAGCAAGAAAGCTTGTTTGCTGTATTATCTTGGTGTAATTAATCCTTAGCCTTGGGGGGGGGGGGTTTAATAGATGAGAAATCAAGTCTATTTCATGTTTCCCAAGTGATTTGGAGTGTTTCCAAAGTTTATAGAAAGTTTGGAGCCTAAGAAATATAAGTTTGAATTTTAAAACTTTTAAAAAATATGACCGTTAACAGTGTTTAGGCGTCTAAAGTCTCAGGGTCAGTCGCCTGAAGTTTTAGAAAACTGTAATTTTTTATGTTAGTATAGGTTTAGGCACCTGAACTCACAAGGTCAGTCACCTAAGGTTGTTCTGTCTGTTGTTCAGTCATTCAAAGTTCTGCTGTGAACGGTGTTTAGTTTGCTGACAACTTCGACCTTGCTTCCGTATTATGATCATAACATTTTTTATACAACTCCAAATTAGGTGTTCTTTGTGTCAAAAGAAATCTACGAAAAAATACTATAACTTTCATGTTGACCACTTTTTAAAATAAGGATATTTGTATATATAAAAAAGCACCTCAATGCAGATGTAGAAAAAATGAAAGTATTTTGAAAAACCGTTTTTTGGTGCTTTCCATTCCAAAAAATAATTTTAACCTTTTTGAAATATCTTTTGATCTTATAAAAATATTTTCCAAGTATTTTGAAAGGTATCTCGGTCGAAGAAGTTAACCTAATAGCTTCTTGTATCCATATTGAAATCGAATGAAGTACTTACATAAAACTTCCTTAAGATTCCTTCAACTCTTGAAGTCTTCATGTATGTCCTTACTTTGAGTCCATCTTTTCTTCAAACTTTCAACATACTTTAGACTTTTAGCAAATTCTCTTTAATATGCATGCTCTCATAATCTTCAAACTTTATTTAAATCATCTTTAAATCCATGCTTTGACTCTTTTAAGCTTCATTCGATCATTATGAGCACTTAGACCTTGCTTTCACATATGTGATCCTCGT
This sequence comes from Malania oleifera, assembly GCF_029873635.1. Lineage (NCBI taxonomy): Eukaryota > Viridiplantae > Streptophyta > Magnoliopsida > Santalales > Ximeniaceae > Malania > Malania oleifera. The sequence continues at coordinate 76,121,960 of NC_080419.1, read as the reverse complement.
GAGTTCTGAAAATATCACCACTCAACCAAAAATGTTAAGTTCCACTTGTTTGTTAGCATCAAAAAAAGATTTTAAGCCTTGTAAGGCTAATAATCTCCCCTTTTTTATGATGACAAATAAGGAGCAAAAATTTGAGTAAGCCTTAAAAAGTCTCCCCCTTTTAATAAGCATCATCTTAACAATTTTTTCAATCTCAAGGTCATTTTCAAAAATATTTTCATGTATCAAAATCACATTATTCAATATCAATATCAATCAACATCAAGTACTTATCCTCCTTTTGATATATATATCATGATCATAAAGTTTTACTATCATGCTCAATTTTTGTTGCCCTAAACTTCTCCCCTTTTTGACATCAATCAAGAAGAGTAAGACATTAAGTACTAAGGCTATGGGCAACCATAAAAGGTATAGTACTTTAACTTCAGCATGCATAATAATTCATGATACCAATTATTTATTCCATGGTTCCAATTTAATAATTAGGGAAGAAACATAATACAAGCAATAAGTCATAATACTCCCCCCCCCCCCCAAAAAAAATTTAATACATTTAGATTTGATACCAATTATGCTTTTAAGTTTATTATCCATGCTTCATATATTGATTCATATCCTATATGTTCTCATGAACACAATCATGAAATACCAATATCATGTTAACATCTTCAATATCATAACATGCTCATGAGTTCAATTATGCTTATCATTCTTAAATATCAATTTGTGATACCAATTGAGCCTTTTAAATTGTGATACCAATTAAAAATTTTAAAATGTGATACCAAAAATACTTTATAGATTCCAAAGCTAATATCACATCATGCATAGTTCATGGATATCAAAAATATCATTCATAGATCATGGATATCAATATAAAGAGCAGCACAAGACAAATTTATCCACTTGCTTCATTATTAGCATGCATAGTCAAAAATTAATTTTATATCAAGATTCATGCTTGTGCTCATACTCAATAATCTCATGCTCTAACTCCATACTTCTTATATCAAGTTTTAGCCTCATAATCATGTTCAAGTTTGCAATATAATGAGTCATATATTATTAATATAAGTCAAGTCATGATCATACATGTAGTATATATAGCAAATTAGCACAACATGTATTTTATTTTCATTTGCTTTGTCATATTGCTCAAGTTGTCTTCAAGCATCTCTCATTCTTAAAATGTTTCTTATCAAAATATTCATGTGATATGCTTGATTTTTGTTTTCATATGAATTTTCTTTCCAAATTTTTAAACTCTTTATTTTAAGCTTGTATGAATCATCCTATGATTTTGGCCAACAATGTTATTTATTGGTCTCATGCAAGGCTTTTTATCTTGGTACCCATACTTTCTTGGGTCCTGAAGGTTTCACAAGACTTGTTTTTTCTTTTATTCTCCGTAGTTGTTTAATTCTTACGTCCTTTCTCTTTAATGGACATTCAAAGTTGATATGACCCTTTTTCTTGCATAGGTAGCATATCGTGTTAGTGTAGGCATTAGAAGATGTGCTAGTATAATCTTTGGATGCTTTCGAAAAATAACCCATATAAAAATTCTTTTTTTTTTTTTAATTTTCAACCCCATTAAATTCAATGCCTTCTTTGTTTAAGGTCATCCTTTGTGAGCCTATCATTTTGTCAAAATTTTCCTTTCCCTTTGTGAAGTTGTAAATGATCTTTTCTTTATCTTCAATTTGATTTTTGCGATCATTTATATCGATGTCTTTCTTATCATCAACCTTCATTTGTGATTTCTCTAATTCTTAAGATAGTTTTCTTATTTTATCCTCTAATTCAGAAATATATATGTTTTTCTCATATTCCATAGAGGATAGGGATCGAAGGTTTCTATCATCTTTTCATTTTTGCTTTCTAATTTCTTGATTTTCAAGTCTTTTTCTTTTTTAGAAATATTTTTAGCTTCTAATTCTTTTATTGCAGCTTCATACTTATTTTCTATTTTCTTGAGTTTTGAACCTTTATCATTTTCAATAATCTTAATTGATTCTAGCTCTTTCATTATTTAATCGTTCTTGTTTTTCAATGATGTGTTTTGTTTAGTTACTTTGATTAGCATCTTATGTATTTTGAATAAATCATTTTGTAATTCATCATAATATGACATACACTCATCATTGGATTCATTTGAAGAATCACTACAAGAATTAGTTAAGGATTTGGATGAGGAGCCTTCCTCATCGTCCCATGCCATAAAACAAGTATAAGCAACCTCTTTGTCACTTGATTCATATTCCAAACTACTTGTACTCATGTTGTCCCAAGTAGTGACTTTCATGGCCTTTTTGTTTTTCTTCTTAGACTCTTTTTTTTGTAGTGGACATTTTGATTTTGTATGTCTAGCTTTATTGCAATTATAACATGTGGGGGTTTTATTTTTAGATTTTTTTTTGCTAATTTATTCTTCTTTTGATTCAGAGTCTTGGTTTCTTCTTTTGAATTATTTTTTCCTTCTAAGGAATTTTGCAAGTTTCTTAGATATGAAGGCTAGTTCATCTTCATCCATTTCTTCTTCACTACTAGAGTTTTCTTTTGAAGCTTTAAAGGTTATTGATTCTTGGGTTTTGGTTTTTCCACTGCTTTCATTCATTGCAATTTCATATGTGAGTAAAGAACCTATTAGCTCATCTAAGGAGGTGTTTTTCAAATTTCTTCCTTCCGTTATGGCAATTGCTTTTGGTTCCCATATAGGTGGCAGCCCTCTAAGATTTTTTCTTATCATCTCATAGGTAGTGTAGGTTTTTCTTAAGGCATTTAGGGAATTTATTATGTGAGTGAACCTAGTGTACATGCTAGTTATAGATTCATCTGGACTTATCTTAAAAGCTTCATATTCTCTTGTAAGCATATCAATCCAATTATCCCTAACATCTATAGTGGCTTCGTAAGTGACTTCTAGCTTATCCCATATTTCCTTAGTTGATTTGCAAGTCATTACTCTATTAAATTCATTAGCATCTAAATTACAATATAAAGCATTCATGACACTATAATTAACTTGCCGCATCTTATGATCTAAGTATATCATATCATTTTTCTCCTTAGAAACTTGTTCTCCATCTACTAGTTTAAGGGGAATTAGGTAACAATCTATGACAACCTCCTAAGCATTCCAATTCATAGTTTGAAGATAGATTTGCATTCATTTTTTCCAAAAAGTGTAGTTATGTCCACAAAAGATAGGAGGCCTAGTTGAAGATTGTCCCTATCCAAAGGGAGCTACTCCTATGTGTGCCATATAGATCTTTATGTATCTACTTGTTAGGATTTGTTATAACCCCACTTTGTTACCAATTGAAAACTAAGGTGTAGTTCCAAGAGGGGGGCTGAATTGGATTTAAAAATTTCTTTTACTTCTTTGTAATGTATTATTGACTTCTTATTGATTTACCAAATACACAACAAATACTTAAAATAATATCCAATCCACAACCATATAACAATAAAGTATTTAAACAATCAAGTAATCAATCAATTAGCCAAACCAATCAATTTTTCCAATCAACCACAATATCCAATCAAGATGGTTATTTTGTTTGCAGCCCTACGTATACGAATTTGTAAGCCTTGTAGAGAATGCAATTTGTTTCTATAATTGAAATTTAACACAACATCCACACTTTTCCCAAAATTCAGAATTCAAATAAACTCTTAGTTAATTTATCTTTGGGATGTTAACCAAGTAACTACTCTCATATGGTTTCCGCAAAATATGGTTTAACCAACATACTACCTTTCGGTTTCCACAATCCAAAACAAAATTAGAGTTTAAGTTTACTTGATTTCCAAATATACGTAGTATATATGATTACCAATTAAACCATCCACACAATTTATATATGCTGAAAATAAAGAGTAAGAGAAAGAGACAGTGAGACCGGGATTTTTACGAGGTTCGACTTATACCTAGCCTACGTCCTCACCTTTGGCAAACCACCAAAGGATTCACTAAAATTAGTTCCTTTACTGGGTGGAACAACACCGATTACACACTCCTTCAGTAGGCTAGAGCCTGCCTCCCCAAGTGATATCCCCTCACTCGGTCACTCCTTGAATTAGGCTAGAACCCGCCTCTCTAAGTGATATCCCCACGCTTAGCCAACGATACAAATAACCTTAAACCGTGAATATCTACAAGATATAAATCAAATGGATGTGTACAAAGAGTGCTCTCACAAAGAGCTGATTAGTACAAGTTAAATCTATATACTTCAATCAAATTCACAGTATGGAAATATGAAGCTCAAGAAGATATCACCGTAAGCCTTCTTTCTAGGTTGAAATAATTAGGAGTTGGCTCATAATTTTCTTGTTAAATTCACAACAAATCTCATTGGTGAAACTTGGAAATTAATTGCATAAGAGAGCTTTGAGAGAATTAGGAGATTTGAGAACAAGAAAGCTTGTTTGCTGTATTTTCATGGTGTAATTAGTCCTTAGCTTTGTGGGCTTATTTATAGATGAGAAATCAAGTCTATTTCATGTTCCCCAAGTGACTTGGAGTGTTTCCCAAGTTTATTGAAATTTTGGAGCACAAGAAACATAAGTTTGAATTTAAAAACTTTTAAAAAATATGACCTTTGACAGTGTTCAAGCGCCTGAAGTCTCGGGGTCATTCGCTTAAATTTTAGAAAATTGAAATTTTCAAAGTCAGTACATGTTCAGGCACCTGAACTTATAGGGTCAATCACCTGAGGTTGTTATGTCTGTTGTTCAGTCTTTTGAAGTTTTGCCATGAACAGTGTTTAGTTTGTTGACAACTTTGACCATGCTTTCGTATTCTAATCATAACATTTTCTATACAACTCCAAACTAGGTTTTCTTAGTGTTCAAAGAAAGGTACGAGAAAATTCTACAACTTTTATGTTGACCACTTGTTACAATAAGGAGTTTTTTTATAGAGAAAAATGCACCTCAATGCGGATGTAGAAAAAATGACAGTATTTGGAAAAACTGTTTTTTTGTGCTTTCCAATCCAAAAAAAATTTGAACCCTTTTGAAATATCTTTTGATCTTATAAAAATATTTTCCAAGTATTTTGAAAGGTATCTAGGTCCAAGAAGTTAACCTAATAGCTTCTTGTATCCATATTGAAATCGAATGAAGTACTTACATAAGACTTTCTTAAGATTCCTTCAACTCTTGAAGTCTTCATGTATGTCCTTGCTTTGAATCCATCTTTTCTTCAAACTTTCAATGTACTTTAGACTTTTAGCAAGTTCACTTTAATATGCATGCTCTCATAATCTTCAAGATTTAATTAAATCATCTTTAAATCCATGCTTTGACTTTTTTAAGCTTCATTTGATCCTTGTAGTACTTTGACCTTGCTTTCACATATGTGATCCTTGTAAGTTCTGAAATATCACCACTCAACAAAAAATGTTAAGTTGCACTTGTTTGTTAGCATCAAAATAAGATTTTATGCCTTATAAGACCAACACCTTATTCCCCCATACTTGTGTAAGAAGTTAATGCTTTGTCCCCCAATGCGAAGTCTTTTATATCTTGTGTCATTGTAAGACTAAACTTAGCTAAGTTTGAATATATTGAAAGAATTCCTTTTATTGAAGCTTGTTAGCTTTGTCCAATCTTCCGATTGTGTAGTGGGAGGTTATGTTGTTCTCTCCAAAGATCTGGTGGTAAGAGACCACTGTCTATCCAGTGAATCCAACACCATCTCCTCCCTCTCACCCACATGAGCACCCCATTATTACACCCACATGACCACTTTTATATACACACAATAGTTCCACTTCTTCATTGTGATCAAAGCTTGTTCCAAGGATTTTTTGCATGATCTAAGTTTGTGGTGAACAATGTCAAGTCATCCAAAAATATCCTTTAGTAAGATTATTATTTTATTGAGCCCTTATCTGGTTGTGCACTTTTTCTTGAATCCCTATAATCCTAGTTGAAAATAGCTCTTAAGTTCCTACATTTTATTCAAAACCTGTGGATGTTCAGGTTGTTGAAGTTGTTGGATCAGTAGACTGAACTACTACTGCCAATATGGAATCGGCTTCTAAATTTTTCAGGCGATTGACCTTGAAGTTCAGGCAACTGAAGTTACTCACAACCTTTACTTTTCAATGTTATTTCACTTGCTCTTATCAATTGTGGGAATATTGTTATGCTAACATAGAACTTACATTCTTGAATATTTGAAGTAGCATCTTTTCAACATATGACTCGATTCCTTTGTGAAAGAACATTTGAGATTTAATTTCATGGAAAAACCATACACCTTTTCAAAATATTTTAAACATGTGAATCATAGCCTAGTTCATAATGATATTTGGTTGATAAAATTATTAATTTAAAATGTTTACAGTGTATGTGCTTATATAAGGGTTGAACCGTAAGACATAGGTCGATCAATCTTGTCCTACATCATCCTCCCTCCTCAATCCCTTATTGATTTGCATGGTAGAAAAGAACTTTTCATCATCATATTTCTTTGCAATGAATTGCACCATGCAAGAGTGATCTCTCATTAGACAAAAGAAACTAGCAAATGACATCAACACTACCTTGGTATCCCTTAGCATTTACATGCCAAGAATAAAGAAGTCACCTAATGGAATAACTATGAAATTTCAATGTCGTGGCCACTCCCCAAGATTCACTTAGCTACTTCTAAAGTAGGTTAAGCTGCAGAGTTAACCGCTTTCATGCATATTATATCCTTCTCTAAGGATACATTGAGTCTCTTAACATGTGCCTATAAAACAAAGTTGTGGCTATCCTTGGTATCAACTATAGTAAGAGTGCTTTTCCTACTGATCCTCAAGTGAACAAACATAAACGCTTTTATTTGTGTAGATTTTGATTCTTTCATTTGCCTCTCCAATACATTTAACTAGTTGTATTGCACCAATTGTTAGTGGCGCCTCCACAATGGAAGGTTGTAAGGCATTGAGTGATGACTTCTGTAAACAATCAATAACTCTGTGAGGGCCTCAAAATAAGATGCACGTTATCTTGTCCTTACCATTGGATGTGTTGAATGATTGAGATAACAAAACTTCATTTGAGTTTGATGCCTGACTATTGGCTCCCTCACTTTTGGTTTTTCCATTCTTAAAAGACTTTTTACCATTTCCACAGGTGCCACTCTTTTTCGACATTGCGAAATTCTCTCTAGCACAGTCAATTAAGAATTCTATAGCAGGCTGTGGGGTAGACAAGTCTTGACTTTTTTTCCATGAAATTTTTTTATTTGCTCATGGTTTCAACCCCCTCTAGAAAGTTAAACTTGTTCTTTTTCGATATGTCCCTGATATCTAACATCAAGGTAAAAAACAATATCATGTATTCCCCGATTGACCCATTGTGCTTAAGGTCTTTTAGCTTTCATCTAGCATTATGTTCAATATTATTAAGAAAAAAAATAGGCCTTAAGCTCTCTCTTCAAGTTGAGTTAACAATTAGTGACACATCATTAATTCTCTATATCATCATACTTGGTATGCCACCATAGTTCAGCATCACCAACCAAGTACTTGGTTGTAATGTTTACTTTCACTTGTTTTAATTTTTTCCTTATAATGCGAAAGTAGTGCTCTATATTAAACAAGAAATTCTACAACTCCTGGGCATCATTGGCACCCCCAAATATCATAGCTTTTGGTACCTTGGTTCTACTAAGCCCTAAAGTGTTAGTGTTTACATAACAAGAATCATCAAGTTCACTTTTATAGTTAGATCAATCATCAGAGCCTACAAGATCTTTACTATGTGGTGGACCTTTTTCTTTTTTTAATAATTCCACCACATAACCCTATTTATGCTTTTGTGATCCGTTTTATTCATCAAAACATTCAGTAAGTTGGCATCACAATGGCCATATTGTTGGTTATCTCAGCTTGTGCTTCTAGCATCTTTCAGTGTTGGTCAGCATGGTTTCTTCCCAAAAATTCATAATCCCACACTGAAGGCAACTGAATTCATGCAACAATTAATCAAGTTTTGATACCAACGATCTTGGTATTTCACACCTTAGTGAAGGGTCATATGGCGCTAGCTAAAGTAGTCTTACTTAACTAGCTAGTTAAAAGTTTACCATGGTTTACCAACCGAGCATGTTCATAGCAGCTGAACGATATGTAAGTGGAAGTAGTAAGTAATTCATGAAAGTAATGGTAAGCAATGGTAAACATCAAAGCATCATAATTCAACCATGTGTATCTATAGAGGGAGGCAAGCAGGCTAAATACAAATTCATTGACTAGTGAGTTTTACAAATTAATGAACACTCATCCTCCAGTAAATAGCTTTCTATGCTAATACATCTTTGGCACTAGGAAACGTCAAATTGTCCACGGAGTCATGCTCTCATTTTCCCACTAGGATAGAAATAACCTTAAGAAATAAACTTACACTAGTATATATATTATGGTAACTCATCCTATGCACATGAGAGAAGCATTCAAAGGCAAGCACAATAACTCGAACAAGGTGGGTGGTGCACATAATTGTGTAGTCATTCATCAAGAAGTTGTCTTGTTTACTCAAACTATGAACATAGCTCAAAGAGAGAGACGACTATACGACATAAAGCCTTTTGGCTAGATTGCAATATTGGAGGCAGTGATATTATAACCCATTTTGAGGGTTCTTTTGAGGGCACTTAATGGGATGGAATTTCAAAATCCTGGAAAAGGTATGATTTTCAACATGAAGGATGACTTGATACACTTTGTACATGTCCACCATGCCCAAATGCACCACAACTTCAAGGTTGTGCGATCGATCCCAAAAATGTGGGTTGTTAGGTGCAACGCGAAATCAAGTTGCATTTAGAGTTGGCTTGTTTGCCAACAAAAAATAATAAAACTATTTAAGATTATGCCGCACACATGCCCCCACACCTCCATGAATGAAACTATTTCGCAAGACCATCCCTAGTTGAAGTCATCCTTAATTGCAGATGACGTAACAAAAGTTATCAAGAGCGATGTTGATGGTTTCATTTCTGCTTTACATGAAGTCAAAGTATCAATATTATGTATCATACAAAAAGTTATGGTGCGGGAAGTAGCTAAAAATCATAAGGGTTTTTGGTGATTAGGATAATTCTTATTAAAGCTAAGAAAGTGGATGCCTATGATGTGCTATTCAAATCCTAACTCAAAGGTAACAAGGGTGTGAAGAGATATTCCTAATGCTCATAAATCAACCGTTTTGACATGTGTCTTTTGGTCATTTGTAGCCTTGATTGAGGTATTTTGTCATTGTACTCCAATTATTTGTGTATATGGAACACACTTGTAGGAGAAGTATAGAGGGAAATTACTGAACGCGATAGTCTCAGCCAGTAGATTATTTTTTTGGCCTTTGCAGTAGTTGAGGAGAAGAGTCTCTTCACATGGTAATGGTTTCTTTAGTGCATTTGATAGGAAGTCACCAATCACAATGACATAGGCCTTATATAGTCATGTGAGTATAATTGGTGTTGTTCATCACAAATTCCAATGGAAACTACCTCATGCACACTATAGATTTTGTTTGTAGCATGTGGTTAGTAACTTTAATAAGAGGGTGCACAATGCTACAATGATGTAGTTGGACAAGAGAGCTTGGAATGAACATCAATTAATGAAATTTAATGATTTTATGGAAAGAATAATGAAGAAAGGTGGGGCACCGATAATATTTTTTGAAGTGATCCTCCTTCACGTACAGACGCAATCCCAAAAGAGTGGTCGAAGGTACGGAAACATGATCACTAATCTCGTTGAATGCTTTAATGCTATTGTAGACACCCTATTTTTGCTGGGGTCCAATATAAAAAATTTTGGCATTCTCATTGTTCATAAAACTACCAAATGGGGGGGGGGGGGTTCAAAATACTAAATATCAAGAAAATACATTAAAGAAATACCGTGGAATGCAAGAAAAATATAAAAGGGGAATATGCGAGAATATTCAACTAAATTGAATGGTTTATTTCTTAAAATTGAATAATTTGTAATAAATAAGGATGATTTGTTTCCTAATTCAATGGAATTGCTTGAGATTTACATGGAAATAAATCAGTAGGAGATATCCAGTTGAGCCTGTGATGGACACTCTTTGCAAATGGAAGGAGAACGCATGGAAAGAAAGGAAATTGCCTAAGATGGTTTGATTTGCTTTTAGTGATGAATGAAACCCTAGACCTATAACAAGGGGGCATCCACAAAGGGAGGGAATGGTGACACAAGGGGAGGATGGCCAAACAAGAAGATAGAAGGAGAAAAAAGGAAGAAAAAAAAGAGTTTCGTGCATCTTTGGGACAACCAAGAAATAGTGAGGGAGAGAAGAAAATTGTTTGCTAAAAATTTAGGATAAGTGGTGCCTCTACAATTAGCTTGATCTTGATGATCAGATGGTGATCTTCGAAAAGGCTTGAGCTTTTATTTATTATATATATATATTACTTGAGAGCGTTTTCTTTTATTTTAATCTCAAAGATCAAACTCTCTGATTCACATCATCATTGAAAATTGTTTGTGGAGAAAATCTTTGAGTAAATCAAAAGAGCTTTAAGCAATATATTCATTCATATATTTCTTGTTTGAAAAGCTTCTTGGATTTGAATTTTACCAAAAGTCAATCTTAATATATATATATATATATATATATATATTCCAAACTCTAAGTCTTTACTTGAAAAATATTTTAAGAGGAAAACCCTAGCTCTATTGAGCTTCAAATTTAAGATTATTTGAGAGTGCATATTGGATTTTAATTTTTACATCTTTGCTTATTTAAGAAGTATTATCTTGTACAAAAATAATTATTTCACATCTTTGCATCCTTGCAGTTTGGGTAAGTGAACCATGTTCCAGGCATGGGGTATCACCTGAGGAGAAGGGTTCCATCTTGTAAAGAGTGTGCCAGGCATGCGGTATCACTTGAAAAGGAGGGCTCCATCCTTTAAGGAGTTGTTATAACGGTTTTTGCTCCACTTGGTTAAGTGAGCAGGGCTAGTGGAATCCTTTGGGGTTTGCCCAAGGCGAGGACATAGGCGGGATTTGCTGAACCTTGTTAAAAATCTTGGTGTCATTCTCTCTCTTCCTTTACTATTTATCTTTCGAGCACATGAATGTTTATATTTGATTTATTGTGAATGTTGTGCATGATTTAAATATTTGCATATTTTGATACTTGTATTTGAGATTGTATAAAAATACCTTAGGTTGCGTAATACTTTAATTTTATTGAAATAGGGCAATACTTGACCTACAATATTTTAAATACCCAATTCACCCCGCTCTTGGGAATACACCATAATTATCAATTGGTATCAGAGCCCTGTTGTGAAAATCTTAAACATGTTTTGTTAAATATCGCAATGGCTCACGTTGGTGTCTCCCCATTCTATGAGGGCAAATCATTTACCAGACCTCCGTTTCTTTGTGGTGCCAATTACACTTCCTAGAAACAAATGATGAGCGTATTTATAAAATCATTGGATTTGAGAGCCTCGCAAATGATTGTTAAAGGAATTTGTATGTCGATGAATGTAAATGATATTAGTTTAATGCATGCAAATTCAAATGCCATGGATATTTTATATCATCCTTTAGACTCTAAAATTTTTCTTGAAATCATGCCGCATGTAAATGTGCGAGAGAAATTTGGCTCCAAACTCAAATGTTCAAAATAGAGAAAGGTGTTGTCTGATAGCATTAACTGATGAAAAGGTATATGCTACTCACTCTATCTTAACTGATGATTCTTATGCTGAATATTGTGACGCATCATGTGTTGAATCATCTGTTGAATCTAGTGATAATACTATTAATGATTCATGCTTTGGTTCATATGATAATTATTGTGATAATTCCTATGATGAATAAATTGTCAAAATTAATGATGAAAGCATGTCTTCTCTTAAAGAACTAGAAATTGTTTTATCTAAAAGGTATAAGTTTCTAGTTAAGTTGTCTAAGAAGAAAAAAAATTGAACAATGAAAACAAAAGGTTAGCAAAACAATTAAAAGGTCTAAAATATTATCATGCTATCTGAGATAGAAAAAATATTGAGAAGATTTTGAAGATTAACTGCTTAGAGGGAGATATGGAAGATCATTCTAGTGTAACATCCAAATCTAAAAGTAAAAAGAATAGTCATGACAAATCCATAGGAGTCGGAAAGAAAAATCTCTTCAAAAAGGATTCAAGATCATCTCATATATCCCATATTCAAGCCTAATCGGGCAAAAATATGATTAATAAGCAATAAAAAGGGCACATTCAATACAATTGCCAAATCAGAGGTGCCAGATAAGAAATTTATATGGGTAATCAAGTGAATCAACCCCTTAGGACCAAAGGAAGAATGGGCTCCAGCAGGAATTACATAATTGTTTAATCCTTCCTTAGTTCTTAGGTTTAGGGATAGTGATGATGCAAAGGCTGGGGAAGTGGCCGGTGCCTAAAATGTCAAAACTTAGTATATGCATTCACTATACACTATTTTGTATACTAAGAACATCAAAAAATCAAGCTAGTATGAAAATTCATGTAATTTATCCAATCTGAACTTAATGCATATACATCATAATGATTGGTTAAAATATGAAAAATATTGGCTATAACATGCTATCCTTGTATTGAAAAAGAATGAGTTTCTCTCTGCTTGAATGGGACGTCAGTCTCCTCATAATTCATATCATTCCTCCGAATTGTTCAAAGTAAAGGTTGAGAGCATAACTAGGTTAAATATTTGGAACCTTGTTTTTCCAAGATGGGAAACATAAATCATCATATCTTGAATAATATCTTGGAAGCATGCTTGAGTAAAATCCACATCCAAATGTATATTCGCTTTTTTTTTACACTTGGTAAATAATTCTTAATGCTTAATTCTTGCTTAAATATGATATCTTAAGTTAAACATATTTTGTCCATTGCACAAGCTTGAGTTTTAGGAAATCAATCTTGTACTATATATCTTTTAATCCTAAATTCATTATGGAAGCCTTATATCATTGATCAAAACTTAGTCATCACTATGGTCTTGAGCACTAATGATCATAAATTGCTAATCTATTAAGTGCTCATTTAAACATATCCTTTCGCAATCAAATTAGGGGCATTCTCTAAGGGATTCAAGTTTTTCACCTAGTCAAATTTTGATACTCCCTCTGTGCTTAAATTATAAAAATTCCTTAATTTTGGTTCATGCATAAGCTATGTCCTCCATAGGAAATATTTACCAACCACGATCACATTCGATAAGGATTCATCGATTCATGGGGTTTTATCCTTGCTAAATATTCATATTTAAAGGACACCTTCTAGTAGTGGCAAACTAGAAATGACCAAAGAGCAGCATTGAAGAAAGTTCATATTCTTCTAAATGCTCTTTTCCTAATCTGTTAGGACATATTCGCTAGCACGAAATTTTTTTGAATATTGTCCTCTCGTAATCAATCCTAAATACTCTTCTGACTCAATAGTGAATTAATTTTAAGAGTATTTATGTGCAACCTGTTCATAAGCTCTCAAATAAAAATTCAAATCATTTAGAGATTCATTTCCTTAAGAATGGTGTCGAATGGCTAGGAAGATTGCTATAGGTTTCAATATAGATGAGGGTATAAAGTTCAAAGTGGCCCATGCACAAGCAGTTAAAATGAAAATCCATTGAAACTTGTGTCTCTCACATGTTGAAATTCATAAGAAAATAGGCAAGGTAGGCTTATGACCCTAAAGAAATATTGCTTGTGACTTTTTGGTCCTCTAAGCTAAAGCTTTCAAAGCCAAGGACAAATCATTGAAAATTTAGGGCACTTGGCTAAGAATTTGAAGATTGAAAAGATGACTAAGGCATAAGATGGTAGAATACATAACTAAGGGACATCATTTCTCTTGATAATTTCATGTGTTGGCCTAACAAGGCTTAATCTCAAGTTTTGATGATAACAAATCAAGGATACTTAACATGCTTGTTTAAGTATAGTTAAGAGCTCAAATACTTTCATGTGATCAAGATCGAGTTTTGGAAGAAATTCAATAAAGTTTGAGCTAAAAGTGACAAGGAATGACGAGGTTGAAACATATTGAAGATGCTAGTTCAAGCTGGATATAAAGAGCAAGCCAAAGCATGAAGACTTAGAGTTTAGATAGTTTAATTTTATAAAAATTTCATATAAGTACTTTCATTGACTTAGAGGCTTGATTTTAAATTATGAAAAATGTTTTCATAAGTCTCACTTACATTTTCAAAGATCAAAGTTAAGGTTTTGAAATCATATTTTGATGAACATCTATGGTGAAAGTAAGACAAGCGACCAACAACTTGTACTTATGATTTTTAAGCAAATAGAACTGAGATAGGCGACTGACCCCTTAATGTCCAGTCGATTGACTCAACATTGTGTTTCAAAATACGCTGAAATTTAAAGTCACAAGTGACTGACCCTCGTGTCATAGTCGACTGACGTACACGTTTTAACTCTTAAACAGGGTTTGGAAAGTTTCCAAAACTGATTTCTTGACTCCTAAACTTGGAAAATACTTGGGAAATACGGCAAGTAACTTGGGAAAACGGTAATATGCTTATTTACTCTATAAATACTTATTATTTTGACAAATTACACAAAACAATCAAGCACATACGAATTACAAATTTAGAGTTCTCCTGCTAAAATCTATTCTCAAGTATTGCAGTGCTTTTGTTGAGACAACCAATGATTTTCTAATCTATTCTACTGAGATTTTCAAATCAAAATTAGAACCCTGGTGATATTCTATTAAGCTTCATTTTTCTATATTGTTTATTGATTGAAGTATACTGATTTTAACTGTACTAATATGCTCTAACTGAGAGTACTTGTTGTACGAACAAAAGTGGTTTGCTTGGTTTTGTTTTTGATTGACAATTCAGGATTGTTGGACCGCTGTCTAGCGAGAGGGTGTTCTCGTTAGAGAGGTATCTCCACCTCAAATGGAGAGAGGTTGTGATGGGGATCAACGGTTGTGATGGGGATCAACATGCCTTATGTATCCCTTTTACTAATATGATGACACATGGACAACCTCCTGATGTCAACTCCTTTGCTGACATGGTAACACGTGGATGACCTCCAGATGTCCACTATTGTTTTTTATCTGTTTTACAGGAACACATGGGATTAATTGAAGATCTTCTACTTTTTTGATGGAAGACTTTTTTTATGTGAAGACTTTTTTGTTGTGTTAATATATATTTTTTGTGGATATGTTATCTCTTGATTATTAGGTGCTTGAAGACCATGCTTGAAGACCCAAGTGAAGTATTGAAGTCAAGTCCAACTCAAAACCCATGTGTACCCCACACGGCTTCTGAGCCCCACATGGCTCTAATGGGCCCCACACGGTTTTGCAGTTCCTTTTGAAATATGTTTAAATTTCAAATTTGAATTTTAATAATGTAAGACAACTAAGCTTGACTTGTGTGCTTATGGGTTGGAGTTCCTTGTTTTTTAGTGTGTATTAATTGTGTTAGGTTAATAGTTGTTGAAAATTGTTGAGATTTGTTATTGAAAGTTGTTGAGATTTGTTGAGTGTTTAATGCTTTGTCTCCTAGGCTATGCCTATAAGTAGCATTCTTATTGTAAGAACAAGATATGAAATTGAAGTTGAATATAGAAGAAACATTTCTTTGCTTGAGCATGTAAAGCTTGTCTCTCTCCTTATGAGTGAGTAGTGTGAGGCTACGGTGTTCTCTCCGGATCAAGTGGTGAGAGACCACTAAACTATCCAATGACTCCATCAACCCCTTCTCCATCTAATACTCTCATGGCCCCCACCAACACCACACGGCCTACACCTTCATACAACCACACAACGATCATCACCTACACTTCATTACTGTGTTCATTATGTGATTTAAAGCTTGTACGAAGGACCTGCGATGTGACCTAACTACGTGTGGAACAAGTCATCCAAATAAATCCCCTTGTAACTTCAGTACTTGTGTTTGAATCCTTTGCTATATCTTGTGAACCCTTGCTAGTAGATTATAATCACATCTTTGAATAACCCATTTGTTCCATAGATTGCAGTATTGGTACTTGCTAGTTAAAATCATTTGTATGAATATTAGTTTGTTGACATATAACTTTTATTCTTGAACGTTTGAAACAAAAAATTTTCAACATATAACTTGATTCATTTGTGAAAGAACCAATTGTGACTTATTTGCTAGACAATTCATACACCTTTTCAAAATCCTTGAACATGTGAAATAAAACATGATTTATTGTGTTTATGTTCAGATAACTAAATTGTTAAGTTGAAGTGTTTAAGTGTATGTGCATGTGTGAGGGTTGAATCGTAGGACATAGGTCAACCATTCCCGTCCTACATCATCTTGGTATAAGAGCCTAGGTCGAATTAGGCATACCCTTTGAGTCCCAACATCTTCATTTTTCGTATGCCAAATTGATGTGTGATTTTCACTATCAAAACCTTCTTGTCTTCAAAAGCGTTAAACACAAAAGTTGTGGGAAATTTCAATTAGTTTTCTTTTGACACCAATATCACCTTATTTGAAGTTTTTTAGAAAAAGGTATGCTCCAAATACCTAAAGGTGTTCGCGGGTGAAAATCCATTAGTAGTTGTCGGGTTTCTAGAAAGACATGCGACGATTTTGCCCAGAACAACCCACTTATACTTGAATTTATGGTATTTGAACCTTAGTTATGTTAGTTCTACACTTTACCTTGCCTTGTGTAACCAGACACCATTCCAAAGCACTGCCCTACTGCTTTCTGAATCCTTTCCCCACCCCTAGGATGTCTACTCAAGTCGAGAATCCTTACCGAGGTTGTAGGATTCATGTTGAGAGAGAGCCACCTATAACTCCTAGAAAAAGACCTTCCCTATCTCTACAAGGGCGAGTGAGTTGCCAAGATGACATTTCTAGGATACCCCTACATCATGAGCCCTATGCCTAACATTGGGATGATGAAGATTATGATATTGATGACCTTCTTGTTAGGAGATCTTACCGAAGGGACCATCGTGATCCTTACAAGGATGTAATGAAGCAAGTAAAGATAGAAGCCCCCACATATGATGGGCAGATGGACCCTAAAGTCTTCCAAGATTGGTTGACTAGGATGGATTCCTATTTTGATTGGAATAAAATAACTGGCCCTCATTGGGTTAAGTTTGCAAAAATGAGGTTAATGGGGCAAGCCAAGCTCCATTGGATGAATGTTGAGAGGCAAGCAGTGAGGTTAGATCATAGACCCATTAAGCATTGGGATCTAATGAAGGTTAGGTTAAGCGAGAAGTATGTACCCCTTAGCTATAGAGAGCGCCTTATGGATAAGCTTTACAACTTGGGCTAGGTTAGCGTGACTGTTTCAGAATACATAAGTCAATTTGATGAGTTGTCTATAAGATATCGTGTCTCTGAGATAGTTAGTCAATAGATCTCCCAATTTCGCAGAGGATTAATGCCTAAACAAAGAAGAGAACTGTTTCTCCTTCACATTAAGGCCCTTGAACAAGCCTATAATTTAGCTCATGACTTTAAGCAAATGAATAAAAGGCCTTTGGGAAAATGGCTTGGCCACCCTTAAAATGAGCCACACTCTCAAAAGGTACTGAGCCATAAAAAGTCTCAACTAGCACAATCAGGTCAAGTCACTTCTCGAGGGAGCAATCCCACAGTCCAAAAACCTATGGACAAAGGGAAAGCACCCATGAATGGATCCTCTCACCGGAGTTCTGGCAGTGCAATATGCTTCAAGTGCCATAAACAAGGACACTTTCCCAAACAATGTCCCACTAGGAACTTGGTGCTTGATAAGGAAGATGGTGAGAAAAAGAAGAAGGAAAAGAAAGAAAATAGTGGAGAAACCTTGAATATCATAACTGAAGAGCTATTTGCGTAGGAAAGTCAAGAAACACAAGAAGTGTCCATGGTTGTTACAACAGAGACTAAAATACCCCAACCTAAGAAGGAAACACCATTGGAAGTATCACCTATACTTTTCAAGTTTAAGGATGTCATCTCTAAGTCACATAGTGAATTACCTTCCATAAAAGAGATTCAACATGTCATTATCTTTGTTCCTTATTCATCCTTACCTAATCTACCATCTAAGTCTAGAGTGTGTGAGTCGTCTGATACATTTTCAAAGCACATACATGATCTACACTCTAACATAAGAATGAAAATTAATTTGAATAATGAACATTATAAATCTGGTGCTGACATACATTGCAAGTTGAAAAAATTTTTAGAAGGCAATATGGTTATGTTTCGCATTCATCACGGGCGGATTCCATTAGAAAAGGTAAGAAATTTGCATGCCAAAAAGATGGAACATTTCAAAGTTTTAAAGAAAATTATTTCTAATGATTACATGCTTAATATTCCTATTGATTATGGCATAAGTATTGTGTTTAATGTTAAAAATCTAACCCCATTTCTTGAAGCAGCACCTTTTGTGGAGCCTTCAAATTTTAACCATGTAGGTGATCCTACTTCATTCCCTAATCCTCTTGAACCAGAAACTCCAGAGTTATCTTTGTCTCCACCTTTACCCACACCAAAGAACCTCGATGATATCAAAGAGATCTTGGATGATAAGGCAACGTTCACATGAGCAGGATCATATAGAAAGTTCTTTGTCAAGTAGAGAGACAAGCCACTTTCTGAGAGGAGCTGGATACTTAAAGAAGACCTCCTTCGTCATACCTCAGAGTTGTATTCCCGGTACTTCACCTCTAATTATTCGAAGAAGAATTTTTTTGGGCTCGAAAGAGATGATGGGCATCAACATGCCTTATGTATCCCTATAGCTGATACGATGACACATGGACGACCTCCAAATATCCACTCCTTTGCTGACATGGTGACATGTGGACGATCTCCATATGTCAACTATTGTTTATATCTGTTTTGCAGGAACACATGGGGTCAGTTGAAGATCTTCTACTTCTTTGATGGAAGACTTTTTTTATGTGAAGACTTTATTTTTGTGCTAATTTATATTTTTCGTGAATATGTTATCTTTTGATTATTAGGTGCTTGAAGACCATACTTGAAGACCCAAGTGAAGTATTGAAGCAAATTCCCAATCAAAATCCATGTGGGCCTTACATAGCTTTTGAGCCCCATATGGCTCCAATGGGCCCCACACGGTTTTGGCCTTCCTTTTGGAATATGTTTAAATTTCAAATTTGAATTGTAATAATGCAAGACAACTAAGCTTGACTTGTGTGATTTTGATTTGGAGTTCCTTGCTTTTTAGTGAGTATTAATTGTGTTAGGTTAATAGTTGTTGAAAGTGTTTGAGAGTTGTTGAGAGTTGTTGAGTGTTTAATGCTTTGTCTCCTAGGCTATGCCTATAAATAGCATTCTTATTGTAAGAACAAGATATGAAATTGAAGTTGAATGTAAAAGAAACATTTCTTTGCTTGAGATTGTAATGCTTGTCTCTCTCCTTGTGAGTGAGTAGTGTGAGGCTACGACATTCTCTCCGGAGATCAAGTGGTGAGAGACCACTGAATCATCCAATGACTCCATCAACCCCTTCTCCATCTAATACTCTCATGGTCCCCATCAACACCACAAGGCCAACACCTTCATACACCCACACAACAATCATCACCTACACTTCATTACTGCATTCATCTTGTGATTCAAAGCTTTTACGAAGGACCTATGGTGTGACCTAACTACGTGTCGAACAATGTCAAGTCATCCAAATCAATCCCTTGGTAAATTCAGTACTTGTGTTTGAATCCTTTGCTATATCTTGTGAACCATTGCTAGTAGATTAAAATCACATCTTTGAATAAACCATTTGATCCATAAATTGTAATATTGGTACTTGCTATTTAAAATCATTTGTATGAATATTAGTTTGTGAACATAGAACTTTTATTCTTGAATCTTTGAAATAACAACTTTTCAGCATATAACTTTATTCCTTTGTGAAATAACCAATTGTGACTTAATTTCTGGACAAGTCATATACCTTTTCAAAATCCTTGAACATGTGAAATAAAGAATGATTTATTGTGTTTATGTTCGGATAATTAAATTCTTAGGTTAAAATGTTTAAGTGTATATGCTTATGTGAGGGTTGAATCATAGGACATAGGTCAACCATTCTTGTCCTACATCAGGTTGTAACTTTGCCCAGTAAAGATGTTGGAAAGGAATCCTCATAGCGTGTTCCTTGGGGCAAGGACGTAGGCCACTGGCCGAACCTTGTAAAAAATATGGTGTTCCTCTCTTCTTCCCTAAGTCTCTTTACATTCTTGCAAGTATAAAAATTGTGTGTATGTTTATTTAAATCGTTGAGAACTTGCTGGATATTTAGGAATTGCTGAAATACTGATTATTTTTTATTTAAGGAACTATATTGATTATCTAAGTTGAATTGAAAGTTCATATTAAATTTAAATTGTTGGATATCATTATTGAAGCATATCTAGTGAAATAAAGTATTTCATTGAAGGAAAATTGCAAGGCATTTAAGATAACCTTTATGGAATCTATATTGTCTTTAATATATTTTGAGATGAAAATCCGATATGAATTATTATCTGTTGAAGTAAGTTGAGTTCATAATATCGTTTTTATATGGGATTGTTGGTTGGCAAGGTGGTTGGTAAAAATTGTATTGATTGGTTGTATTTTGTGAACTGAATCAAGTTAAATTGAAAGGGAATTATGTGACTAAAATCAAACTAAAATAAAAAGGGTTATGCTCAATTAAAAATTTTTTTTTAAATAAAATTTTGAAACCCTATTCACCACTCTCTTTAGAGTACACCTTACTTCTCAATTGATATCAGAGCCCTAGGTTGTAATAAATCTTAAATTAGAAGTTACATAAAAATCCCTATGGCACACCTAGGTGTATCCTCTTTTGGCGAAAGCCAATCTTCATCTTGACCACTTATCTTCTGCGATGTTAACTACACCTTCTGGAAATAGGGAATGAGAATATTTATGCAAATAATCGATTGGAAAGTCTGGAAAGTAGTCGCCCATGGTGACCTCGTCCATACTAAGAATGTAGATAACAAAGACATACCTAAGGAAGAAAAAGAGATGACTGACAATGGTTTGAAGATGCTGCAGATAAACTCTAGTACAATGAATGCACTATATTGTGCCTTAGATGTTAATGAATTCAATAGGATCATGGGAAGTAAATCATGTAAAGAAATCTGGGATAAACTTAAAGTTACTTATGAAGGAATGATTGACATAAGGGATAGTAGAATTGACATGCTCACCATCGAGTACAAGGCTTTTAGGATGAATCCTAAAGAGACTATCATTAGCATGTATACTAGGTTATTCTACTTATGAAATGATTCGAAAAATTCTTAGAGGACTTCCACCGATTTGGAAACCCAAGGACACTGCCATAATGAAAGGCAGAAATCTAAAGAATACCTCTTTCGATGAATTGATAGGATGGCTCCTCACGAATGAAATGATGATAAATGAAAGAAACATTGTAGGTATCAAACAAAAAAAGTCAGTAGCTCTAAAAGCTGCTAAAGAAAATTCTAGTGAAAATGAAGACAACGAATTATATGATGATGATATAGTCTTATTCACTAGAAGGCTAGGAAAATTCTTCAAAAAGAATAAGAAATTTACTCAAAAATTCAGAGACTCAAAGTATGATAAAGGTGAAACTAATAAGAAAGAAACAAAGAATGAACCTCTTACATGCTATAATTACGAAAAAGTTGGACACATAAAACCTAATTGTCCACAGCTAAAGAAAGACGTCAAGAAAAAGAAAAAGAATGCGATTAAAGCAACTACGTGGGATGAATCAAGCTCGAGTGAATCAAAAGATGAATCAAATGATCAAGACATAGCAAATCTTTGCTTCATGGCGAAAGATGATGAGGTAAATTCCTAATCTAGCTCGTCTGAAGATTCTAATGATGAATCGTATTGTGACTCATGTGAAAGCATGCCTTCATATAAAAAATTTAGGCTGAACTATTTTCTTGCATAATAGGTTCATAAAAGTAACCAAAAGAAACATAGCATTGAAAGAACAAAATGAAAAACTAATGAACCAACTATAGACATCAACATTAGCTGAAAAAGAAAAGGACTCACTTATTGATGAACTGGTCATGGGTAAAATCAATAAAATGTATCAAGATTTAGTAAAGCTGCAAGTTAATTGTAAAAATATAAAAGACTCAAAAATCTGTGAGCTCAAGCATAAAATTGAGGATGAAACTATAATCATCTACAATTTTACTAGAGGAAAGGAAAACTTTGATACACTAGTTGGATCACAAAGAATGTCATTAGATAAAGAAGGTATAAAATTCAATGGAGTTGAGAACAAGAAGAAAAAAACCTTGACATGAGCTACTTCGTAAAAGCCTCAAAACATGTTGCAAGCACATCTTTCACAAATACAAATGAACACACTACGTGTTTCTTATGCAAGAAAAAGGGGTACATAAAGTTTGAATATACGTACAATAGAAAAAATGTTAAAGTCAAGAAAGAATAGAGAGTAAAAAATGAAACTAAAATTGAATCAAAAAACCTAGGAAGGTTTGGGTACCAAAAATAACCCCTTGAAACCCTTCTTGAAGGTATGTTTTAGGTCCACCCCATCAAAAGAAAAATGATACTTGGATAGTGGATGTTCAAGACATATGACTAGAGACAAATCCATGTTTACCTCGTTAAAACTAAAAGATGGTGGACATGTCACCTTTGGAGACAATGCTAAAGGCAGGATAATCGGCATCAAAAAATTCAACAAAGAACCCTCTTTAATAATTGATGAGGTTTAATTGGTAGATGGGTTGAAACATAATCTGCTTAGCATTAGTCAATTGAGTGACAAAGTTTTTTATGTAACCTTAAAACAAGATAAATGCATAGTTGAACATATAGAAAAGCATGACACCTTGTTCATTGCAAATAGAGTTGACAATGTATTTCGCTTAAATTTTGAAAACCTGATATCGTAGGAAGTCACATGCTTCACAGTTGTGAATGAAGCTAGTTGGCCATGCCATAGGAGACTAGGACACTCTAGTATGGATCTATCGCCCAAATTGGCTAAAAATAATTTAGTCAACGGACTACGCACCACTAAGTTTGTAAAAGACAAGGTATGTGATGCTTGTCAACTTAGGAAGCAAACTAAGACAAGTTTTAAAAATAAGAAAAACATCTGCACTAGTAGGCCTTTGGAACTTATTCACTTGGACTTATTCGGCCTTGCCAGAACACAGATTTTAGGAGGAAAACATTTTGCTTTCGTCTTTGTGGATGACTACTCTAGGTTTACTTGGGTACTATTCTTAGCCTCCAAAGATGAAGTATGCAAGATGTTAATCAACTTATGTAAGAAGCTTCAAAACAAAAAAGGGTACGAAGTTCTAAATATTAGAAGTGATTGAGGTAGAGAATTCAAAAATAAAGACATTGAGAAATTTGTGATGAACATGGAATAAGTGACAACTTTTCAACACCTCACACTCCTAAAAAAATGGAGTTGTTGAAAGGAAAATCAAGTCACTTATGGAAATGGCTAGAACCATGCTAAATGAGCATAACTTACCTAAGTATCTTTGGGTTGAAAGATTAAATACCGCAGGTTATGCGATGAATAGAGTCTCCATTAGAACTAGCCTAGAGAAGACCCACTATGAACTTTGGAAAGGAAAAAAACCAAACATATCTTACTTTCATGTATTCAGGTGTAAATGCTTCGTATTGAATATGATAAAGAGGACTTAGGAAAATTTGATGCAAAATCAGATGAAGGAATCTTCTAAGGATATGCGTTGAATAGTAAAGCCTTTAGAGTTTATGATAAAAGGACCCTCACAATTATAGAATCAATACATATAGAGTTTGATGAGGCAAATACATTCTCTAAACCATCTGATATTGACGAAGCTGAACTTAAACAAGGACTAGAAGACTTAAAAATTCAAGAAGTAAAATATGAGAGTAAGAAATTAAGCTCATCTATAGATAATAGCCCACTAGATCAGTCTGAATTACCTTGAGAATGGAAATTCGTAAAGAATCGCCCAAAGGTTCAAATCATTGGTGAACCTTCACTAGGAGTATCTACTAGATCCTTATTGAAGAATATGTGTAATCATTGTGCATTCCTATCTTAGGAGGAATCTAAGAACATAAACGATGCATTAAATGATGACTCATGGATAGTAGCCATGCAAGAGGAGTTAAATCAATTTGAAAGAAATAAAGTTTGGAAATTAGTTTGTAGGCCCATTGATCATTTAGTAATTGGAACAAAATGGGTGTTTAGGAATAAGAAGGAAGAAAATGGTATTGTAGTGCATAACAAGGCTAGACTCGCAGCTCAAGGATATAATAAAGAAGAAGGAATAGACTATGATGAAACCTTTTCTCCCATAGCAAGAATAAAAGAAATCAGAATGCTGCTAGCTTATGCATCTCATAAAGACTTTCAACTTTATCAAATGGATGTGAAAAGTGCATTCCTCAATGGATTTATAAATAAAGAAGTATATATAGCACAACCTCCGGGATTTGAGGATTTTCATTGCCCTAATCATGTGTTCAGAGTAACAAAATCCTTATACGGACTAAAACAAGCTCCTAGAGGTTGGTATGAGTGGCTAAGTGGCTTTTTGTTGGAAATTGGCTTTTTTAAAGGAAAAATGGACAACACGCTATTTATTCAGTTTGAAGACAAAGATATGCTTGTCATCCAAATATATGTGGATGACATTATCGTTGGTACTACAAATGAAGACTTATGCAAACACTTTGCAAAATGCATGCAAGATGAGTTTGAGATTAGTATGATGGGCAAGGTGACATACTTCCTTGGTCTTTAGATCAAGCAAGCCAAAACTAGGATGTTCATAAATCAATCAAAATATATAAGAGATTTTCTTAATAAGTTTGATATAGAAAGTGGAAAGCCATTGGGAACTCCAATGAGCACTTCTATAAGCCTTGAAAAAGATGAGCAAGGAAAACCAATAGATATGAATTACTACCGAGGCATGATAGGTAGTCTACTTTATTTGACAACCAGTAGACCAGACATTATAATAAGTGTCTGCATGTGCGCCCATTTTCAAGTAGCCCCAAATAAATCTCACCAAATAGCCATTGAGAGAATATTAAGATACTTGATAGGTACTATTGACTTAGGACGATGGTATCCCAAAGATACAGGCTTTAAGATGATAAGCTATTCAGATGTGGATTATCCTTGATGCAAAATTGATCAAAATATTACTAGTGGTACTCGCCACTTTCTAGGAAGATCTATTGTGCCTCGGTTCTCCAAGAAAAAAAATGTTGTGGCACTATCTACTATTGAAGCAAAGTATTTGACAGTACGTAGATGTTGGGCACAAACTTTTTACATGAAACAATAATTAAAGGATTTCAATTTGGAATATTCGGCTGTACCCATAAAATGTGATAATACTAGCACCATAAATATTTCCAACAATCCTATATCTTATTCTAGAACCAAGCATATCGATATTAGACATTACTTTTAGAGAGATCATGTGCAAAAAGAGGAAATCATACATGAGTTTGTGAATACAGATGATCAATGAGCTAAAATTTTTACAAAACCTTTTTTAGAGGATAGATTCATCTCTATAAGCCATGAACAGTTTGAAGAGGAAAAAGTGGATGAGTGTTTAAGTTAGTGTGTTAGTTCAAAGTACTAAAGGTTAGGCAACTGACACTTGAGGCACATTTGGCTAACTCGCTACTTTTTGGTGAAATTTCAAAAGCCCACACTTGTCAAGTGTTTGACATATCGAGATCAGTCAATTAACTATCGAAGGTTTAAATATGAATAGTACATAAAACCCTAAATTTTTAAATCCTCAGTCTCCTAAGTCCATTCCTCTCTTCTCCAAAACCTTTTCAAGTTCATTCCTAAGAGTTCTCTCATGTAAAATCTTTTGTTTAAACCTTGAAGATCATCTTCTTCCTTCATTACCACATTATTTTCAATATTTTCACCGATCATTTTTCATCAAAATAATCATGCCACGAATGAAACAAACAACAAACAGTGGTTCTACTTCAGGGAAAGATGATAGCAATAACATTGAGATATGGCTTATGACTCCCCACGTTAAGCAACTCTATCAAAATCATCTTTGATATACTAATCCTATTTTTGGTGAGGTCTTATATACTACTTTCTTTGAAGAAGATTTTCCCGCCATTTTACCCATATTCAAAGTTCTAGGATGGGACAAATTTTTTACATTTCAGGAAAAGGGAGTGTATTCCAATTTGGTTAAAATCTTTTATGCCAATATCATCAAAGTGGATATTGTGACATCCACTAAAGTCACGGACAAGCTCTTTGCCATTACTCCACAATCCTTAGCCACCATTCTCAAAATCAAAGAGGGAGAGTTTGAATGTCCATCTCTTGGCCAATCATGGATTATGGCTCAAGATTTCTCCCATGAAGAATTTCTACCTCTAGTTATGTCTGAAGATCCAGTTTACTTTGGTCATCCCCCACTTTGCAATCAACTGAACTTGTAGGCTCAGATCCTACAAAAGCTCATTACTTACAATATTTTGCCTAAGGTAGGATCACACGACCATGTTTCTTACCTGGATTGCTTTGTAATGTGGTGCTTTCTCAAAGGGAAAAAGATTTATTTGCCAAGCTTAATTCTTAAATGGATGATTTTAGGAGAGGAAGCTTGTAGAGTAATTCTTTGATATAGCGGTATTCTAAATCTTGTCTTTGCACATCTTGGCGTAGTCACTCCTTCCACATTTTTCATCAAGAGGACCCATTAAGACCTTTTTTATTGTACCAAACTTAAACAAATGGGTTATGAACAACATGCTCAAGGGTGGTTTCCCAAATTTGGTCGGTGGCGATGACAGGCACCTACACCTCAGGAACTGCTCGACGACAAGTTTAGAAACCTGTTCCTTGGACAGATGATACCCTTCCCTAGTCCATTACTTATCAGTAGTAGATCACTGATCTTTTTGATGAAGTTGGTTCAAGTTTTAGCTCACTTCACACTAATTACTATTCTCTTGATTAAAGTCTTGGCCAGATTGAACAACATATGGCCAAATCATCTTCTTCACGTGGTAAAGCTCCAATGGAAACTAGTTCTGGTTATGCTAAAGAAGAAGAAGAAGAAGAAGAAGAAGAAGAAGAAGATGAAGTTGAAGATGAAGATGATGATGAAGATTCAGATGATGCTTAGATGTTTTCTTAGCTTGAACACACTTTGGTTGTAATATGTGCATCCCTTGTGCCTTTTTTTTACAAGCTATTTTGGGACTTATTGCCTATCTTTTGTGCATGTTGAATGCTACCTTATGTTTTGTGCTTGTATTGGCTCCATGCATGAGCCTTTTTCTACCTTTCTTCATACTCTTCTTTTTTTTCTTAATGTCAAAAGGAGGAGAAGTTTGGGCAAAACCGAGTTTACATTTGATACAGAAGTTTGAGGGTGACAAACTGAGTATGCAGTTGAGTATGAGTTTTATGAGCATGATGTAAATTCTAATGAATCTAAGCATGATAAAACAAATCTGAGTATGATGACATCTGGTCATGAATGAAATTCAAATTTTAGTGAATATGTTATATGTTTCATTCAGGGGGAGTTATAATTGAAAAATGTTGATATCATGATAGATATTCATTAAGTTAATATAAATTCTGATATACTATTACTTTACAAATCTTATTGAGAGTATGCTTATTATAAGGGGGAGCCTTATTAAGGCTCACTCACTTTTACTTTTTATTTGTCATCATCAAAAAGGGGGAATTGTTTGCCTAACAAAGCTTAATATTAGGTTTTGATGATAACAAATCAAGGATACTCAACATGTTTACGTAAGTATAGTTTAGGGATTAAGTGTTTTCATGTGATCAAGATCGAGTTTTGGAAGAAATTGAATAAAGCTTGATTTAAAAGCCACAAGGAATGATGAAGTTGAAACATATTGAAGATGACAGTTCAAGCTAGATATAAAAAGCAAGCCAAAGCATGAAGACTTAGAATTTAGATAGTTTAATTTTATATAAGTCTCATGTAAGTACTTCACAATTTCAATATGGACGTATGAAGCTCATAGGAAATTTCATTAACTTAGAGATCTGATTTTAAATTATGGAAAATGTTTTCATAAAGTCTCACTTACATTTTCCAAGATTAAAGTTAAAGTTCTGAAATCAAATTTTGAAGAACATATATGGTGAAAGCAAGACAAGTGACTGATGAAGTTGCATCATGTGACTGGCAATGATTTTTAAGGAAATAGAATCAAGAAAGGCGACTGACCCCTTGATGTCTAGTCAAGTGAATCAATACTATGTTTCAGAATACGCTAAAATTTAAAGTCACAAGCAACTGACCCTTGTGTCCTAGTCGACTGAGGTACATGTTTTATCTTTTAAATAGAATTTGGAAAGTTTCCAAAACTGATTTCTTGACTCCCAAACTTGGAAAATACTTAGGAAATATGGTAAGTAACTTGGGAAAATTGTAATGTGCTTTTTTACTCTATAAATACTTATTATTTTCACAAATTACACACAACAATCAAGCACATATGAATTACAAATTCAGAGTTCTCTTGCTAAAATCTTTTCTAAAGTATTGTTGTGCTTTTGCTAATACAACCCAAAGTTTTCTAATTTATTCTATTGAGATTTTCAAATCAAAATAAGAACCCTGGTGATATTATACTGATTTTGATCTTTCTATATTGTTTATTAATTGAAAAATATTGATTTCAATTGTACTAATCTGCTCTAACTGAGAGTACTTTTTATACGAACAAAAGTTGTTTCCTTGTTCTTGTTTTTGATTGACAATTGAGGATTGTTGGATCATTGCCTAGAGGGAGGGTGTTCTTATTAGAGAGGGATCTCCACCTCGAATGGAGAGAGGTTGTAACTTTGCCAGGTGAAGAAGTTGGAAAGAAATCCTCACAGCGTGTTGCTAAGGGCAAGGACGTAGGCCGCTGGTTGAGCCTTGTAAAAAATCTGGTGTTCCTCTCTTCTTCCCTAAATCTCTTTACATTGTTTCAAGTATAAAAATTGCATGTATGTTTATTTACTTTGCTGAGAACTTGCTGGATATTTGGGAATTGCTGGAATATTGATTATTTTTTATTTAAGGAACTATATTTATTAATTAAGTTGAATTAAAAGTTCATATTAAATTTATATTGCTGGATATCATTATTAAAGGATATCTTGTGAAATAAATTATTTCATTGAAGGAAAATTACAATGCATTTAAGATAAAAAAAGGTCGTACCCAGTGCACAAGGCTCGCACTTTGAGTGGGGTCTGAGAGAGGCGGATGTCGGCAAGCCTTACCCTCATTTTAAGATAATCTTTCTAAAATTTATTTTGTCTTCACTATGTTATGCAAAGAAAATCTGATCTGAATTATTACCTATTGAAGCAAGTTGAATTCATAATATCATCTTCATATTGGATTGTTGGTTGGCAAGGTGGTTGGTAAAAATTGTATTGATTGGTTGTATTGTGCGAACATAATCGAGTTAAATTGAAAAGGGATTGTGTGACTGAAATAAAACTAAAATAAAAAGGGTTATACTTAATTAAAAAATTTTTTTAAAGAAAATTTTAAAATCCAATTCACCTCCTTTTGGGAGTACACCTTACTTCTCATCATGGTTGTAAATATAATGCTCTTATGATCTTATATCATTTATGCCTATGTGCCTTTGTCAGAACAACATACCACTATCTATATCCTACAATATAGTTAAGATTTGTCTATTGGATAGTTATTTGTTTATAAAATAAAACTATTATTGAGATGTAGTGAGATAAATGCTATAGAATTTTTAGGATACATGCATGCTTGGATTGAATGCCATCTACACGGCTTATGCAAAATCTTGAGTATTGCATGCTACTAGTAAATCTAAGTTGTTGCATGCTTGAATTGAATGGCACCTACTTGATGCAGATTTGTGAATCACTCACTGAAAATAACCAGGTTGTTTGGTGCATGTCTTTTGTGACCTGTTCTTATGGAAAACAATCTATTTACAAACGACATGCTTCCCAATTTTATTTTATTTTTAAATTTTTCCTAGAATGCTCTACATCATAAAGACATTCTCTATTCCTAGGAAAATCTTATTCATGGACACCATTTTGTCAAGTTTTAGCTTATAAACTTCATAAAAAAACCTAAATGGTTAATCAAGTTTTTTAAAATTTAATATCACATACCTTGATTAGAGTCCATGACATAAGGGAAGTTTATTTGTCATAACTCACTCATTTGAGTGGTATCACTTTCACTGTGAGCCCCAATTGTGTAGTGACTCACTCGAAAAATGAGCAGCTCAAAAGCTATCCCAAGTATAGGAGTTACGTCGTGTAATATTAAACCCAAGGGCTAGATCGCCTCCTCAGGGAATGCGTTTAAATCTCAAATTTTACGTTTGTCCAATCGAAAACAAAATTGTACTGAACTCAGTTCATATTCGGATTTTTCAAGATGATTCAATTTTACTTTTGACAAATTAAATAACACGCAATTTAAATCCTAAAACGCAATTTAAACTAACATTCACTAAATTAGAAAGCAAGAATGGAAACCCTATCCTACTCAAGGAAACATTGGGACACGCACTAATTAAAAATGGCAACTTCAAACAAGGAAATAGAGTATGCAATGAAAACTTAATCAAATACGCACACGCGCGCAATAAAAATTGGACCTTTAACACCAACACAGAACTCGAATTAAAATTAGACTATCAATCAACCTAAACAATAGCGTGACACAAGGAATAAAAACACGAACTTTGTATTTTATTTTAGTTTTCTATATATATATATATATTTTATCTTTATCTTAGACTTCATTAATTAAACACATAAAATCAATAAACTTTAATACTAAAAAGAACTATACTTGAAAGAGCATTTAACTAAATGATAAAGAATAAAAAAGAATAAAAAAACAAATCTTTAATAAAATCCAATGAGTAAAGAAAAAATAACAATTAACATAAAGTAAATAAATAAATAAAAACAAGAAGAAGAAGAAGATGAGAGAGAGAGAGAGAGTAAGAGAAAACAGAGCATGGCCGAGAGGAGCTTGGATAGCTATTGCAGCAGGGAGCTGGCTGGTCTTGCAGAGGTTGTCGCGGCTGTGCTCGGGTTGAAGAAGCTGCAAGGGTAGCTGGCCGAGGCTTTGGGTGTGTGGAGGTTGCAGCAACATATCATGGAGCTGAGGCTGTTGCTGCTGTGTTGCTGGTTTTGGACGAGAAGGCTGCTGCTGTGTTGCTGTTTTTGGACGAGAAGGCTGCTGCTGTGTTGCTGTTTTTGGATAGCAGAGAACTGCTGTGGAGGAACAGGGGGCTGAGGAGGTCTTGCAGCAGCAGGCTTGGTTGATCTTTGTTACTGCAGCGGAGCTGGTGCACGCTGTTTGGCCGAATGTTGCAAAGACACGAAGATTAACCGAGAGGGAGAGAGTGAGAATAAGATGATGAGAGATTGGAGAGAGAAGAGGAGCAGGGATGAGTGGAACTGGGAAAGAGAGAGGCTGCAAGAAATTAAAGAAAACAGGGGAGGAAAGAAAGGGAAACAGAGAAGGGCAAAGCGGCAATTGAAAGAGAAAAAAAAACAAAAACCAAAGAAGAAGAAGAACAAGAAGAGAGGACCCTCGGGGCTGCGTGGAGGAGGGGTTTAAAAATAGAAAGAAAGAAGAAGCCCTACCCAGATTAGCCAACCCTACCCGGATGGGAGATTTGACCCATTTAGAGGACCCGAATTATTATATTTTTTTTGTTCTCCGTTCATTGCAAATTATCCTTTTCTGGAGCCCGTATCTCATAAAACTCAAAACATAAAAGTTGTGGATGATCCTTTTCTCTTTCTCCAAGAATTTGAATTTTCTCGATCGGAATTCGGACGGAAAAGTTATACACAAAATACGAACAGGTGTCGGTTTTGATTCCCGGGAATTTTCCTATGACAAAAAATTACCAAAACTTCATAAATTGTGCAATAAAGTTCAAGAATGATGATTTTGGCACTTTATTAAAATATTGGACAATTTTGGACATTTAATTAAAAATATAAACCGTAAAGCCTGGGTTAAATGTCCAATTACGCAGTTTTGACGTGTAATCACACCCCCCAACTAACGTTTTGCTAGTCTTTAGCAAATGACGTGAATGAATTTCAGGGTGGTGCTTACAACTACAAACTCCAATAATCATGTAATCAATGCACATGCGACAATATTATACCACTTCACGTACAAGAACATAACTGAATTTCGCTCGTTCATATTCAATGCACACGACTCCAAAGCACGTCACTCATGCAAGTTTCATCGTTTATATGTGATTTGAGAGTAGGATACTCACATGAAGTTAATCAGTGGCACATTTAGAGTTAATGCAATCATATAAGTTCGAGTATAAATAGGTAAACTCTTGAGGTGTGTGTGATATGTGTGACTCAGTACACCTAGGACGCCAGTGGACACCTACAGAACGGTCGCTTTGACTCGGTTTAACTGGTATACCCTCAAAAACACTCAAAGAAAATGGGTTCACTCATCATATGTGAGGAGGAGTGTCGCGATCAAACATCCCACATATTAAAAGAAACAACGCTAAGTATATGGAGTGGACTAGTTTGGAAAGGAACTAGCCTATCTATGAGGTGTCGGGTCCTTCACCCTAGCATCTTCTCACCTACTCGCCATATCCAACTGAGACCACCCTAGATTAACTTACTCACAAACTTGTCATGAATTCATCTGAGGCATTAATCAGTTGAAGAATCTTCATACATGGAAAATATGTGTCATGTCCTTGTGATATGTATTTGGACCGGCATTGACATTTCATTTCATGCGCATGTGTATTGCTTGTTCTTTTTCCTGCTCATTCTTTATTTTCTGTCTTTTCTTGAGCAATAAGGACAATCATAACAATTCTTTTGTAATCTTCATACCATCAATGGGAATTGAGCTCGAATAGGAGTTCATGAACTAAGTCTATCTCTAGGGGTGACTCAGCCTTCACATCTTGAGTAGGCTACAAGACCTAGGTTTCTATCTCCCCACTAGGTGTCACCTCTAGGCTAGCAAATAAAAAACAAAGACTAGTGTACAAGGAATCATCCAAAAAAATAGAATTGAGTTCTGTGAACTCTGATTTGATATTAACGCTCAAAAGGAGGATAAATAGCTCAAGGATTCTCACAATGTGTCATAGTCTCCACGGGTGCTCTCTCAGTGCTCACAGAAACCCTAAGTGCAATGAATCACGTGAATATGCTTATTCAGCCTCGTGAGATGCCGCGTAAATACAGGAAATTATATAGTTAAATTAACACGAATGTACTACCAATCGATTCTTCATGGAGTCATATGATCATATAAAGAGAAAATTACGCATGATTGACTCAAGTGTGTCATTCTTAAGTTATACGCAAGTATGTGAAGGGTATACACAATGTTAAGCATGGCATAATGCAATGTAATCCTTCAGTGCTCCTCCTTTCTTTCTCTCTCTTTTTGATTTTTTGATATTTTTGATTTTTTTTTTTATTTTTAAACCCAGTACGTGTACATGCACAGTGTCACATGCGATTTATACCCAGTACATATACATGCACAGTGTCACATGTGAATGCTCATCCCCCCCAACTAAAGTGGAATATTGTCCTCAATGTGAAAGCATAGGGGAAATAGAAAATACTGTGCACGGGAAAAGTAAGGCGTACCTGAGTGGCGAAATAATGGAAAACAAATATCGAACTATGAGAAAATAGACCTGAAAACTAACTAAAAATAAAATAAGATAAAATAAAAGGAAAATAAGGGAAAGAAAAACATCACAATTGTATTGGCGGAGGCTCTGGAGGAATTTCGTCTGGTGGCCGCAGGTCTATAAATTGCATCGGCGGGTTTCCAAATTCGAGCCGCCACAGTGGATCAGTCTTCATACCTGCACGAAAATCAGCCTTAAATGAATAAATGCGTGTCAAAATACCAAACAACATGTGCGCAGGTCGACCCTCTTGTGTTGACAAGAAAGGGTCTTTATTTAACATCGTTTCTAGGAAATTTGCTTCTTTTACGAACTAATGTGTGATAGGAAGTTATCGGAATAATTACCTGCAGTTCTTCAGAAGCATTAACATTAAAGGTTTTACCTAGTTCTTTGAAAATTATATGCTCACTAGACTGGTCACCCTCTTTATCGAGTGTACATATCATCATACCACTGCAAGAGTTTACCTCCATACTAGGCTCCTTAACATCTGATTCAGGAGAGAGTGATGGTTTCACGATTTCTGAGCTCGGAGTATGAGGTACCACAGGTTGGTACTCCGTATGAGTTTCAGTATCCTCATCAACTAATTGTTCCGCTTTTGGGTTCGCTTCCTCTGATTTTTCTTCGAATTCATCTACTTCAGCCGTAACTTTCAGTTCTAACACAAGTGTTTGCCGGGCGATGAGCATCTCAGGTTGGGGAAATTATTTCTCGCTTCTCGAAGTAGTGGTGGTCTCTGCTGTCTCAAGAGAAACATCAGGTATTTGTTGGTGTGGCTGCCGGTACTCTTGAGGACTAGGCTGAGGTTCCATGGGCAATTCTTCATTTTCTAAGATGTTCAACTGCGTGCTTATCGCATTAATGGTGTCCCGCAATTCATTATTATGATCAACTTGAGTTTGCATGAACTGCTAGAGCATGTTCGCCATCTGAGTTATGCTATCCTCTAGAAATTCCGACGACGTACAGCTCTGAGGGATCTGTGGTGGCTGGTATTGAGGTGGAGGAATATTTGGGCTGTTTGGTGGTTCATATGCATCACCGCCACTAATTGTGCCGATAGGATGTGCAGTCATGGGTGCCTGAGTGTATCGTGTGTTGCACTATGGGACATTGTCAGCTAAGTAATCAAAGAATGATAATACTTAATCTGGATCCTCGCTGACGGGCTCTCCATTAGACATAGTCTGGACAAAACACTTACAATCAGGGATAAGAGCGGTATAAAAATAATCAACAAACCTCCATGAGTCGAACCCGTGATGTGGACAAGTACTTAGTAGGTCTTTGAATCGCTCCCAGCAAGCCCTAAATGTCTCGTCATCATGTTGCACAAAATTAAGAATTTGTTCCTGCAAAAATTGAGTTTTCTGTGAGGGACAAAACGCATGCAGAAATTCACGCTCCATATCAGTCCAATTAATGATAGAGTGAGGTCTCAAGGAATGAAACCAGATCAGTGCCCTATCCTGCAAAGTAGCAAGAAATAAATTCAGTCTAGTAGATTCGTCAGCTTTAGCAAGAGAGAAAAACATGTTGCAGGTTAACTCAAACTCTGCTAGATGTTGATAAGGGCACTTAGATTCCGTCCCGTAGAACTCGGGTAGCAATGACGTCGTCCCGCGCTGCATCATGAAATTAAGCTAATCATAAGGCAAAATAGTAGAAGAGGATGCAGTGGCATATTCAAGCTGCATAAAATCCATTATAGTGCGCGGTGCAGGTGCAGCCATTTTTCAAAACTCAATTTTTATTTTTTTTTTATTTTTCTTGTTTTCTGCTTTTTTTTTTTTCCTTAAAACTAATAAAAATGACGGGAAAAACATAAATTTGAGACTAAGAACGACATTCCCCAGCAACGGCGCCAAAAGCTTGACTCACTCGAAAAATGAGCAGCTCGAAAGCTATCCCAAGTATAGGAGTTACGTCGTGTAATATTAAGCCCAAGGGCTAGATCGTCTCCTCAGGGAATGCGTTTAAATATCAGATTTTACGTTCATCCAATCGAAAACAAAATTGTACTGAACTCAGTTCAAATTCGGATTTTTCAAGATGATTCAATTTTACTTTTGACAAATTAAATAACACACAATTTAAATCCTAAAACGCAATTTAAACTAACATTCACTAAATTAAAAAGCGAGAATGGAAACCCTATCCTACTTAAGGAAACATTGGGGCACGCACTAATTAAAAATGGCAACTTCAAACAAGGATATAGAGTATGTAATGGAAACTTAATCAAATACGCACACGCGCGCAATAAAAATTGGACCTTTAACACGAACACAGAACTCGAATTAAAATTAGACTATCAATCAACCTAAACAATAGCGTGACACAAGGAATAAAAACACAAACTTTGTATTTTATTTTAGTTTTCTATATATATATTTTTCATCTTTATCTTAGACTTCATTAATTAAACACATAAAATCAATAAACTTTAATACTAAAAAGAACTATACTTGAAAGAGCATTTAACTAAATGATAAAGAATAAAAAAGAATAAAAAAACAAGTCTTTAATAAAATCCAATGAGTAAAGACAAAATAACAATTAACATAAAGTAAATAAATAAATAAAAACAAGAAGAAGAAGAAGATGAGAGAGAGAGAGAGAGAGTAAGAGAAAACAGAGCATGGCCGAGAGGAGCTTGGATAGCTGTTGCAGCAGGGAGCTGGCTGGTCTTGCAGAGGCTTTCGCGGCTGTGCTCGGGTTGAAGAAGCTACAGGGGTAGCTGGCCGAGGCTTCGGGTGTGTGGAGGTTGCAACAGCAAATCAAGGAGCTGAGGCTGTTGCTGCTGTGTTGCTGGTTTTGGACGAGAAGGCGGCTACTGTGTTGCTGTTTTTGGACGAGAAGGTTGCTGCTATGTTGCTGTTTTTGGATAGCAGAGAACTGTTGTGGAGGAACAGGGGGCTGAGGAGGTCTTGCAGCAGCAGGCTTGGTTGATCTTTGTTACTGCGGCGGAGCTGGTGCACGTTGTTTGGCTGAATGTTGCAAAGACACGAAGATTAACCGAGAGGGAGAGAGTGAGAATAAGATGATGAGAGATTGGAGAGAGAAGAGGAGCAGGGATGAGTGGAACTGGGAAAGAGAGAGGCTGCAAGAAATTAAAGAAAATAGGGGAGGAAAGAAAGGGAAACAGAGAACGGCAAAGCGGCAATTGAAAGAGAAAAAAAAAAACAAAAACCAAAGAAGAAGAAGAAGAACAAGAAGAGAGGACCCTCGGGCTGCGCTGGAGGAGGGGTTTAAAAAGAGAAAGAAAGAAGAAGCCCTACCCAGATTAGCCAACCCGACCGGATGGGAGATTTGACCCATTTAGAGGACCCGAATTATTATATTTTTTTTGTTCTCTATTCATTGCAAATTCTGCTTTTCTGGAGCCCGTATCTCACAAAACTCAAAACATGAAAGTTGTATATGATCCGTTCCTCTTTCTCCAAAAATTTGAATCGTCTCGATCGGAGTTCGGACGGAATAGTTATGCACAAAATACGAACAGGTGTCGGTTTTGATTCTCAGGAATTTTCCTACGACAAAAAATTACCAAAACTTCATAAATTGTGCAATAAAATTCAAGAATGATGATTTTGGCACTTTATTAAAATATTGGATAATTTTAGATATTTAATTAAAAATATAAACCGTAAAACCCGGGTTAAACGTCCAATTACGCAGTTTTGACGCGTAATCATGTAGCTATTGCATGACTTAAGTATAGCCTTGTTTTCTATCAAGTGCTAAAAAGGATGCAATATGTAGTATCCATGTGCTAAATATCTTTTGAAGGATGACTGAATGATAAACGTTTTTGACAAATAAACTTCATCCTTAACTGAAAATGTTTTTTCATGAGCATTCAAGGGAGTTGAGCTCCATCCTTAGATAAAAAGCATAACTTTTTAAAATTTTGAGGACTCATATGCATCACACGTGCTTAGCTTTTTGAATATTGAAGCTCTTCTAAAAACCTTGAACATTATATTCAGCTTTTAAGGCTTTATGATTAGACATGGATTGTTCTCGGTTATATGCACTAAATCATGCCTTAATCTCTATTTTCTTATGCATTTGTGTTCTATATGGAGACTATACTAGTTGCATAATTGAAATGAATTAATCAATATCCAGTATAGTTGCCATAATAGTTTTAAAATGATTGCTAATACAATCTGGTATACTTAATAAAATTAATCTTGGATTAGTATAAGCAGTTTATGTCATCCAAGCTTGTATTCAAATCTTAAGGGGGAGATTTTATAAAATTCCGAATTGTGTGCTCACCCTTCTTTCAACTTAAACACTACAAAAAATAAAGTTATTAGTGATAGTTTTGAACTGTCACTAATACTCACAAAACCGTCACAACTAGTTTTAGTGACGATTCTATGAGTATTAGTGACGGTTTTCAGTTTGTCACTATACCTACCATTACTAATACTTATTAGTGATGAATATTTCAAACTGTCACTAATGGCGTATTAGTTACGATTCTAATCCATCACTAAAGATTGAAGCCCGTCACTATAGATTCTAAACTAGATCGATCAAAAACCGTTACTAATGTTCTATTATTAATGACATTTTTAAATTCGTCACTAATTCTCTATCATTAGTGACGGTTTAAATTCATCACTATTGCTACATTATTAGTGACAGTTTTATATTCGTCAATATTACTAATTATTAGTGATGGTTTAAGATCGTCACTATTTGTCTAACAATATTGATGGTTTTCGAACCGTCACTATTGCACTGCAGTACAGTTACTTATGGTTTTAGTGACGGTTTTAAACCGTCACTAAAGACATAGTATTAGTGACAATTTTGTAATCGTCACTAATACTTAAATTGCACAATTAATAGTAATGTATATTTTTTCCAATTATTAATTCCTGTAAAAATCTGATTCAAATTAATTCTTGTAAAAACCATAATTGCAATTTAAATTTGAGTACAAATATAATATACAAATTCAAATTCAAATTCAAATACAAATGTATTATACAAATTCAAATTTAAATACACAACATTATAAAAATTCAAATTTAAATACATTTCATTTGTTCAGATAAAAAAAAATGGAAAGCTGCATCCGAGTTGCATGACATCGTCCTGACGTTGTCACAGTTGCAAACCCTACAAATTAAGAAAGTTAAAAAAATTAGTATACGGTTTTTAAAAATAAATCACTACGTAGCACATATACAGGCATAAAAAATATATCACATTAACATTAGATTGTAGAGGACAAAATAATCCACCCCTCAATCAATACACACCAATATAAAGAATGAAAAATACAGCAACAATGCAAATTAGGTAGCGCACACTAGCACAAAGCAACACTATAGAACTTCAAAGGTTAAGTTCAAAAAGCAGTCACGACTACAAAATTCAGTATTCTAGGAGGAATCACAGATATACATAGCCTTGAATAACTGTACGCACTTAAGCAACCATGCTGACACTCAATAAACAATCTAGCAGTAGGTAGAAGCATTTGCAAGCAGGGCTAGGTGATCACGTACACACACACAACATCATTATAGTATCTTCACTTGACAACCAATTAGAAGAAGAATCATAAACATTTGTAAGTTGTCTTATGCTGAGGTAATGCATTGAAGATGTATTTTGGACTGCCACCACAACCTTGAGGCTTTGAAGGACATAATGTTAAATTTAGCATCACTCCTAAAAATCTTTTTCCAAACAGAACTAGAGAGGAGTTTCTCAAGATGTAAGCTGATATTCTAGAAAGTATCCTTTTCTTTTCATTGTTCTCATTAGTTTATTACATTTATTCCAGGGCCCATATCTAAACAAACAAAGGACTCACCTGCAAAGAGTTTTAGGGGATGACAATGTATTGATTGTCAAATTTTCTAATAGAGAGATAGACCTCAGCACTTTGGTGACCTGTTGTGGTAATCATTACACTACCTACAGAAGTATTGCAAAGGAAGGAATTCTCGTAGGTTTACGTCATTATCGATTTTTTGGTGAGTTTTTCTTCTCCCATTCATTCATGCTTTTGGTTTGGTTAATTTTGAAAATTTATGTTGATGAAGTCTTTTAAAAAAGAATGATTGATAATGTGGGTTTTGTG
The DNA here is from genome assembly GCF_029873635.1 of Malania oleifera. Lineage (NCBI taxonomy): Eukaryota > Viridiplantae > Streptophyta > Magnoliopsida > Santalales > Ximeniaceae > Malania > Malania oleifera. The sequence continues at coordinate 76,081,971 of NC_080419.1, read as the reverse complement.
TTTTCCATTTGCTGATTTGGATTAGTTGAATTTGGTATGCTAGATGGACAAGATATCATTATAAGATACAAATTTCTATTATGTTCATATGCGCATGACGTCAATACAAAGTTATGAGTTTGTTTTACATCCGTACATTTAATTTATAACAAGAATCAGATTGTAACTCATGTAGGGTGCATGGCAACCATCTTTGAACATTTCAACTGTGCTAATAAGCATTGGGTTGTTACTATGTGAACCCAACCCTGATGATGGCCTTATGTGTGAAGCAGTAAGTCGATGTACTTTCAAGTGTTTGGGATGGGGTATGTGGTTAAAGGCATCTCTTTGATTTATTAGTATGTTTGTAGCGTTGACTATGTGTGTATGAGAGTCGAAAGGGTATAACCAGATATAAGAGAACTCAAGGCAAAGGCTACAAATGCCATGAAGGACATTCCCACAGAATCACTTGCCATCTCATGGAACTCGTCTTTACCCCAGTTATAATTTCTTTTGTAAGAAAAACAAAGTCAAAAAGGAGAATACAAATGTAGTTTGAAACTTCCCCACCTGTGTGTAGATTAATTTACTAATTAATCTGATCCTAATTTAAATTCCATTTCATGTTCACGGGACTTATAGCAGCAGCTTGTGGGCAATTTGATGCAGTCCTATAGAAGATTGGTCATGGCCATGTAAGCAAGGTAGCTGCAATAAGAAATGGTTTTTGTAACAGACAATTAGTGGTGAAAGCCTATAGAAATGGACATGCGAATTGAACCTCCAATGGGTCACTAAATGCTATGTATGGCAATGGTAATGCTGTGCATTGCAAAGAGAGTTGGTGATTATTTTTTCTCCATTAGTGTTCTTATGGTCCTGTTGTGCCTTGAAGGGTTCTTTCGCAAGCCATCCCAGATCTCTGTACAACCATGAGTGTTTGTAGGTGTTTAGAACTTAGGAAAATGCTTTTGATATGTAGCTTCATTCCGAGTCTTACGTGATCTCACTGAAGTTTTGAAGCGGATTTTAACTATTTCAGCGCACAAAATATATGCAACCCAATGATTTTTGCTTGTGGGACTATAATGCTTATTGATTTTGTGGAACTAGTAATTTCTTAATAGCAGCTAGAGAACCAAGCTAGTTTACTACCTTGAGAAGTTGGTTTCAAGTTGCAAGAATATGCAAATTATTAATGATCAATGTAGGACTTGTAGTTCACAATATGTGAGACTTGGGTACATAATTTGGGAAAAAAAATGAAAAAGTATATAATGTTTGAAGATAATGTGATGCGTTCAACATATTAAAATTCGTTTAAACATTCTTATATAATAGTTTATGATCCATTTTGACATCATTGATTAGTGTATGATATTTTTCATGGGCTTAAACTCAGAAGATTGGAATTCAATTTCAAAATAACTTCACATGCACATAATTTGGCTGAATAGGGTCTTCCAGTTCTGCTCTTAAAATGTAACTTATTTGTGGAGCGAATCCCAACCTTGTAAGTTTATTTTCTCAACTATTGATGTGGGATTTTAGGCCTTCCTTTAAATCATGGTAGTCCCATAGTAAGGGACTATGAATTTTGCATTACAAGATTTGCAGATAAACACCAATGGCTGCCCTCTAAATGCTATACGTGCAAAGTACAGGCAAGAAAAGGTGGAAAATTGAATCCCTTTTTCCTTTTTTGTTCAATTCCTTTTAACTTAGCACCCGAGTAATTGATTGTTGCTGATTGTTGATAATATTTTTTGTGCTTCTTTCATTTTTTTGGCTAGATAAAGGAAGTATACAAACTAAGGAACCAGAGAAAAAATGTTATTCTAAAGCATTACAAAATCATGTTACTTAGTGTCTGTATTATATATATTCCATGTCAATTTATCCTACCAGTATGCTAATAAGGTTGTGTTGTGGTTACAGTTCAAGTCTGTAGCGGCTTTGTCTTCCCCGAAACTGCTCCAAACACTATTTTAAAGATATGGAGCTAACACAAGGGACAACTAACAAGTAGCATGACTAATTGGACCAGGGTTTCCTCTGGATTTTTGCTAACTCTATGGATGTCAAATCTCAATCTTCTTGCTTTCCCATTAATACTTTCTTTTTCACTTCAAATTTTTGTACATAAATTTTTTGTGAGTTTTTCAGGTATTGGTTCTTCAAAACCTTTTCTTTTGTAATGTTGAATCATGGAACTAGGGATGTAATTAGTGCAGCTAGTTTGAAGCGAAATGACTCATGGTTAAGTATCTTTGCAATTTGTCTTAGTTAAAACTTCCACTTGACACACCAAGGAAATTTGCTAGTCTGCAAAGAGGTAATGTAATTAGGTGATTGTGACTTTTCTAGTTCTTTTTTTGGAGGCCTTTCCTGCAAAACTGCAAAATGGATTAGTCATTTCCATGACTTGCTGGAGTTGCAAGGTTACATTTAGTATAGAAGTTCTCAGACCTCTACGTCAATTAATTAGTGACTAGAAATGACAATATTTTTCCTTATAATTACAAGTGCTTGGATATGGACATGGGAATTTCATGCTTTTGGAAATGAGTTCATAAGGGATTTGGGGAGAAGAATGGGCTATTTCCTACAACACAGCTCAGGTTCAATGAACTAGATTTGGTGTTTCTAGTCTTTTGTTCTGTAGTTCAGCCATACTAATGAAATGACAATATTGTAATGGGTTTTAAAAAATATAATCAAATTGCTACTCTTTGCACCTCATGCTAGAAGCTATATACACTTATTTTACCCAAAACTGTTATCCACTTATCGATGTGAAAAATAGAGCTGCCTATCTCTGCCTCAAGACATTTGATTGACCATACACACTTGTCTTGCAACCAAGAAACTCATAGCGTGTACGGTATAGGCTGTGCTCATATGGGATCTACCTATCTCTGCTCGCTATGTCAACTGATGATCATTATTGGCTCATGATGAGCAGCAAGCATTTCCCTTTATAGATGCATATCTGATGATCATACAAGGAAAAACCTTACAACCTGATGGACCTCGTGGATGATTGGTAGGGCTGCGTTGTCGTTGCTCTCTAAATTGCAGGGAATTTGGCTTCATCACTCAGTGAATCTCGCATCTTGAGTTAAACAAACATTAACCCTTACAAGTGAAATGCCCTATTCTCAAATTCAGAAGGAACAATTTGCATTAATTGGGCAATGGAAAATCAATTAGATATTTCAAAGTAGCTCACACAGAAGCCTCAATCACTAATTCATCATCCTCATCCATAGCCACTGGTAGATGCAGGATTACCACCATCACAAACTCCAAATTGCACAAACTCATTAGTAGCTTTAAAATCCAAACTAGCCTAGGCTGCACATACACAAATGGACTGAACAAAACCATCAATCCTTTTCTTTATCTAATTTAGATTAGCCCCCACCACCTTGTCAACTAGCAAGCTAGCTTTTCATCATTCTTCGGCACAAAAATTGGGTATAGCCTTAACCTCCACACCAATTTCCACCTCCAAGACAAACTAGCAAAAGCAAACAAATTGTTCACATCATCACTGCAAAAATCTGCTCAACAAATGTACTGTTTTTTGTAGGATAAATCAATTGCATATATCAATCAAGAAAATTTTTGAAACACTCGTCTTGATTCTCTTACTTGAAACAAGCACAAGGAGAGATTCTTTCCTGCTTGAAATCTTATTGGTTCTAACTTATTCTAGATAGTGTGGTTGTGTTGGAAAGAACATATTTTAATTTTTAGGTTGTGTTTGGGAGTTAGGTGGTGTTTGGGGAGCGTAAATTTCAGATTTTGGATTTGAATTCGGATTTTATGTGGATTTAGACAAAAATCAGTGTAAGTCTGTATTATATTTTGTTCAAATTTTCAATAACTAGAGATGATACTCCCAAATATTGGGTTAATGTCCTTTACAAAGTGAGTGTTTTTTTATTAAAATGTTAATTTACCTCCGAAAAGCTTTGTGAAGTATTATTATAAAAATTTGTGGAATAGATAACTAAAAATCTATAAATATATACATGATTTACTAGAAGTAATTTCTAAAGCTAGGAACCACCTAGTAGCCATCCTCAACTATAAAATAAGGCTCCTCATAAACTGAACAAAATTAAAACCCAATCTGTCCTGAAGCCTCCTTAATATGCCTATCCCTTACAAACTCACAACACTTAATCATCAACTAAAAAAAATCTTTGCTTTTCATCAACTAATAAAAAATAACTAAAAAAATATAAACCCAATTACGATTATTGGGCATCCTCTCAAGTTTCATCTACACTAATGCACCCCTCACAAATCATTAGACTATTTCAAGTTGTGCCTCGAGTGTACTTCAAACTTTGAATTTGAATTTGAATAAATTTAGAAAGAACTTAGTATAATTTTATATTTCTGTTTATCTAAATTTACACAAGTTCAAAATTGAATTCCAAGCTTTGAAACATGAAGTCAATAGATTTATTCAATTTTCTTGCTTCATTTTCAACACTTTTATGATGTTTTTTTCAAGTTCCAAACAAGATTTAAATCATGGTAGTCCCATAGTAAGGGAATATGCATTATGGAATCAAACATGTTTTACTTGTGTAATGCTTAGATTGCATAATGGAATTTTTTTTGTGAGGAAATAGAATTGCAACAAGTGGGACTTAAAGATGTGGTTTAAGCTAAGGAGGGTATGATACTAATATTTAAAAGGAAAATGTACAATAGAAACAATACAAATAATCCACCAAAATAATATAAAGTTTCTATAGTTGAATTAAATACACTAAATAACAAGGTAACTATGAAGTTTCATGTCTAAGAATTATTTATATATGTGAATAAACTAATTAATAATCAAATGTTCATCTTTTTTGTATTAGTATTGAGAATAAATAGTGCATTAAAAATGATCAAAGATAGAAAGTTAAATTATATTTCATTACTTATCAATTAAATGTTCAAAGTTAAATTGTGTAACCAATGTTTAGACTCGAGGCTTATCTCATACCTGAATTATTAAAGTTTGACTATGTTATGTGCTAGTGTTAACATCAAATACATATACATACATACATACATATATATATATATATATATATATATATATATATATATAAACATAAGTTGATGTATTTGTGAAGGCGTGAAAGCAAAATATGTTATTGGAGATGGGAGACCTCAAAGAAACCCTTGATCAGGTGAAAATGAAAATATATAATTGAATATGTTCATATAATATATTTTGTTATTATTGCTATGAGAATCCAATGCTGGCCTTAAAAAGATGGAATAATGAGTTGAGAAGAATTGCAATTCTAAGAGGAGCTATACTAGCTCATAACAAGCTTATTTTAGCTATCAAAGTCTTCTAATACATGGAGAGCAAGAAATCTATCCATCTCTACTCTAAAAGGCTAGCAAGTCTGTAATTTTCTAGCCTTGACAGCTAGTTTTCTTTTTTCTATTTTTTGGTTCTATCTATAGACCTTGCTATATCTTGTATGCCTTTGATTTCTTTGTTCTTCAATATGCTATGGTGTGTTGATTCTACAAGTGAGGATGAATAGCAAAGTGCTTCATGTAAATCTTTAGCTTTAGCTTGCAAGTTTGGGGGTGGTTGTCACCCAAACACTATACTTATAAATTTTAAGCTTAAAGAAGTTTAGTCTGGTGTATCTGCTTCTAATTTTGCAAAGTCTTTGTGCTAAGGTTCTGAAGGGAAGTAGGATTGTTGTCATAGTGGGCCTTCTTTGATATACCTTCACTTGCATATTAGGGAACAGGGAACATAATGTTGAATGCATGTATATTTGCCTAGTTGGTGGAATTTCATTATTGTTTGATTCCTACATGCCCCTCAGTTTTTAGTTTTTAATTCTTATTTTTGTGATGACCAATTATATATTACAAAATTAATTTAACTTGTTACTTATTTTGAGGATTTCGCAAACATTGATCCATGTTTTGGAGAAGAGGACTTGACTTGTGCATGTTTGATCTCCATTCGTTCTACTCCCACTACATTTTATTTTGCAGATCAAACATGACGTTGATGATAAGCAATTATTCATTTGGTTAGAACAACTAATGCTCCAATTATATAATGGCACTTTTCTTATCCAAACTCCATAATCGACAAAACACACTTAAGCTATTAAAAATAAAGAGCATATTATTTCAAGCACTAATAAAGAATTTGGAACAGTCATAACATTGACTCACTCGAAAAATGAGTAGCTCGAAAGCTATCCCAAGTATAGGAGTTACGTCGTGTAATATTAAGCCCAAGGGCTATATCGTCTTCTCAGGGAATGCGTTTAATCTCAAATGTTATGTTTGTCCAATCGAAAATAAAATGCACTGAACTTGGTTCAGATTCGGGGTTTTTCAAGATTGTTCAATTTCACTTTTAATGAATTAAATGACACGTAATTTAAAACTCTAAACTCAATCAAATTAAAGATGGTAACTTTGGACACGGAATTAAAAACACACTATAGAAACTCAATCAAATTCAAACACACACGAAAACACAAACGAAATCCTAACAATCAGCGGTAATGAACACAATAAAAATATGAACTTTGATAATTAAAAATGCAATGAAACTAAATTAATTTAACAATCCTCAAAACTCAATTCTTTTCAATAAACTCCTATAGTAAGAATGATTGTTTATGACTAAGGCAATAACATGAAAAAGAAGAAAGGGAAAGCATAAACTTTAACAAAAAAAAATAAAAAATAAAATATCCAATTGTAATTTAAAAATAAAGAGAAAGAAAAGAGAAGAAAAGAAAAGATAAAAGAAGAGAAAGCAGAGAGAGAGAGAGAGAGCCAAAGAGACAGCCATGGGAGTCCTCGGAGCTGCTGCAGGGGAGGCTCGGTGAAGTGGCCGCAAGGACTGCTGGAACTGGTTGGCTGGTATGGGAGCTGTGGCGGTCAATAGAGCTGGACGTGTAGAGAGGCTGGATTCTTGGGCTGTGCTGGCTGAGAGCAGGGGAGGCTCTGTGCGGTAGTGCTGAAGCTGCTGTGGGGGCTGCTGTGTGTGGCCGAGAGCTGTGCTGTGTGTTTCTGCAGAGGAGTTCCGACTGCTAGCAGTTCTCGGGTGATGGCTGCTGGGTATGTAGCAGAGAAGAGGAGAGGCTGGGAGTTAAGAGAATGAAAGAGTAAGAGAGAAAGGAAGAGTAGGGGAAGAAGGAAAAGGTGAGAACAGAGATATAAGAAAAACAGAGAGAGTTCAAGGGGAGAAGCTAAGGTAAAGAGAGATAGCAAAAAGAATAAGAAGAAGAAGAAGAAGAAGAAGAAGAAGAAGAGGAAGAGAAGGAGAGAATGGGGAGCCCTCAGGCTACCTGCAGGAAAGAAGAAGAAAAGAAAAATATATAGGAAAGGGGGATGCGCTGCCCTAGGATCCGTGAAGCCACGACCTGACTTGTCCAACCCGACATGAATTGTTATATATATATATATATATATATATATATTTTTATTCTCTATTCATCGCAAATCTGAGTCTTTTGGAGCTAGTTTCTCATAAAACTGAAAACACAAAAGTTGTAGATAATCCTTTCGTCTTTCTCTAGAAATTTGAATTGTCTCGATCAGAGTTCGTACCAAAAAGTTATGCATGAAATACAAATAGGTGTTGGTTTTGGTTTCCGAGATTTTTCCTACAACAAAAAAATTACCAAAACTTCATAAATAGTGCAATAAAGTTCAAGAATGATGATTTTGGCACTTTATTAAAATATTAGACAATTTTGGACATTTAATAAAAAATATAAACCGTAAAGCCCGGGTTAATATGCCCAATTACGCAGTTTTGACGCATAATCACACCCCCTAACTAACGTTTTGCTAGTCTCTAGCAAATGACGTGAATGAATCTCAGGGTAGTATCTGCAACTACATACTCCGGTGATCTTGAAATCAATGCACATGCGACATAACTATACCACTTCACATACAAGCATACCACTGAATTTCACTCAGGCTTGTTCATATTCAACACACAATTTCGAAGCACGTCACTCATGCAAGTTTCATCATTTATATGTCATTTAAGAGCAGTATACTCACATGAAATTAATCAGTGGCACATTCAGAGTTAATGCAATCATATAAGTTTGAGTATAAATAGGTAAACTCTCGAGGTGTGTGTGATGTGTGTGACTCAATACACCTAGGAAGCCAGTGGACACCTACAGAACGGTCGCTTTGACTCGGCCTAACTGGTATACCCTCAAGAACACTTAAAGAAAATGGGTTCACTCATCATATGTGAGGAGGAGTGTCGCGATCAAACATCCCACATATTAAAAGGAACAACGCTAAGTATATGGAGTGGACTAGTTTGGAAAGGATCTAGCCTATCTATGAGGTGTCGGGTCCTTCACCCTAGCATCTTCTCACCTACTCGCCATATCCAATTTAGACCACCCTAGATCAACTTACTCACAAACTTGTCGTGAATGCATCTGAGGCATTAATCGGTTGAAGAATCTTCATACGTGGAAAATATGTGTCATGTCCTTGTGATATGTATTTGGACCGACATTGACTTTTCATTTCATGCGCATGTGCATTGCTTATTCTTTATTTTGCTTATTCTTCATTTTCTGTCTTTTCTTGATCAATTAGGACAATCATAACACTTCTTTTGTAATCTTCATACCATCAATGGGAATTGAGCTCGAATACTGGTCCATGAACTAAGTCTATCTTTAGGGGTGGCTCAGCCTTCACATCTTGAGTAGGCTACAAGACCTAGGTTTCTATCTCCCCACTAGGTCTCACCTCTAGGCTAGCAAATCAAAAACAAAGACTAGTGTACAAAGGAATCATCCAGAAAAAGAGAATTGAGTTCCATGAACTCTGATTTGATATTAATGCTCAAAAGGACGATAAATAGCTCAAGGATATCTCACAAGGTGTCATAGTCGCCACGGGTGCTCTCTAAGTGCTCACAGGAAACCCTAAGTGCAATGAATCACGTGAATGTGTTTATTTAGCCTCGTGAGATGCATGTAGATACAGGAAATTATATAGCCAAATTAACACGAGTGTACTATCAATCGATTCTTCATGGAGTCATAAGATCATATAAAGAGAAACTACGCATGATTGACTCAAGTGTGTAGTTCATAAATTATACGCGAGTATGTGAAAGGGTATACACAGTGTTAAGCATGACATAGTGCAATGTAATTCCTCAGTACTCCTTCTTTCTTTCTCTCTTTCTTTTTGATTTTTTTTTGTTTTTTGTATTTTTGATTTTTTTTTTTTTGCATTTTTGAAATATAAAACTCGGTACGTGTACGTGCACAGTGTCACATACGAATGCTCATCCCCCCCCCCCAACTAAAATAGAACATTGTCCTCAATGTGAAAGCATAGGGGAAATAGAAAGGACTATGCATGGGAAGCGTACCTGAGTGGCGAAGTAATGGAAAAGAAAAACCAAACTACGAGATAGACCTGAAAACTAACTAAAAATAAAATAAGATAAAAGGAAAGGAAAAGAAGCAAAAGAAAAACATCACAATTGTCTGGCGGAGGCTCAGGAGGAATTTCGTCTGGTGGTTGCAGGTCTATAAATTGCAATGGTGGTTCTCCAAATTTGAGCCGCCATAGTGGATCAGTCTTCATACCTGCATGAAAATCAGCCTTCAATGAATAAATGCGTGTCAAAATACCAAACAATAGCAGGTCGACCCTCTTGTGTGGACAAGAAAGGGTCTTTATTCAACATCGTGTCCAGGAAATGTGCTTCTTTACAAACTAACGTGTGATGGGAAGTTATTGGAGCAATTACCTGTAGTTCTTTAGAAGCATTAACATTAAAGGTTTTACCTCGTTCTTTGAAAATTATATGCTCACCAGATTGGTCACCCTCTTTATCGAGTGTACATATCATCATACCACTGCAAGAGTCTTCCTCCACATTAGGCTCCTTAACATCTGATTCAAGTGGGAGTGACGGTTTCACAGTTTCTGAGCTCGGAGTATAAGGTACCACAGGTTGGTACTCCGTATGAGTATCAATCTCCTCATCAACTAACTGCTCTGCTTCTGGCCCCGTTTCCTCTAATTTTTCGTTGAATTCATCTATTTCAGCCGTAACTTCCGGTGCAGGGGCAACTGAATGTCCGACGATGAGCATCTTAGGTTGGGGAGATTCTTTCTCTCATCTCGAAATAGTGGCAGTCTCTGCCATCTCAAGAGAAACATCATGTATTTGTTGGTGTGGTTGCTGGTACTCTTGAGGACTAGGCTGAGATGCCACGGGCAATTCTTCATTTTCTAAGATGTCCAACTGCATGCTTATCGCATTAATGGTGTCCCACAATTCATTATTATGATCGACTTGAGTTTGCATGAACTGCTGGAGCATGTTCGCCATCTGTGTTATGCTATCCTCAAAAAGGTCTGACGATGTACAACTCGAAGGGATCTGTTGATAGGCTATGCAGTCATGGGTGCCTAAGTGTATCGTGTGTTGCACTGTGGGACATTGTCAGCTAAGTAATCAAAAAATGATAATACTTGATCTGGATCCTCACTGACGGGTTCTCCATTAGACTTAGTCTGGACAAAACACTTGCAATCAGGGGTAAGAGCAGTATAAAAACAATCAGCTAACCTCCATGTGTCAAACCATGATGTGGGCAAGTACTTAGCAGATCCTTGAATCGTTCCCAACAAGCTTCAAATGTCTCGTCATCCTACTGCACAAAATTAAGAATCTGTTCCTACAAAAATTGAGTTTTCTATGAGGGACAAAATGCATGGAGGAATTCACCCTCCATATCAACCCAATTAGTGATAAAGTGAGGTCTCAAGGAATGAAACCAGATCAGTGTCCTATCCTGCAAAGTAGTAAGAAATAAATTCAGTCTAGTAGATTCATCAACTCTAGCATGATAGAAAAACATATTGCAGGTTAACTCAAACTCTGCTAGGTGCTGATAGGGGCACTCAGATTTCGTCCTGTAGAACTCGGGTAGCAATGACGTCCTCTCGCGCTGCATCATGAAATTAAGCTCGTCATAAGGCAAAATAGTGGCAGAGGATGCAGTGGCATATTCAAGCTGCAAAAAATCCATTATCGTGCGCGATGCAAGTGCAACCATTTTTCAAAACTCAATTTTTTGTTTTTGTTTTTGTTTTCTATTTTTTTTTATTTTTCATAAAACTAACAAAAATGACAGGAAAAACACAATTTTGAGACTAAGACCGACATTCCCCGGCAACGGCGCCAAAAACTTGACTTACTCGAAAAATGAGCAGCTCGAAAGCTATCCAAAGTATAGGAGTTACGTCGTGCAATATTAAGCCCAAGGGTTAGATCGTCTTCTCAGGGAATGCGTTTAATCTCAAATGTTACGTTTGTCCAATCGAAAATAAAATGTACTGAACTTGGTTCAGATTCGGGGTTTTTCAAGATTGATCAATTTCACTTTTAATGAATTAAATGACACGTAATTTAAAACTCTAAACTAACATGCATTAAATAAAAGAAAATAAGAATATAAACCCTACGTATACTTAAGGAAACATCGAAACACACGTAAATTAAATATGGTAACTCTGGACACGGAATTAAAAACACACTATAGAAACTCAATCAAATTCAAACACACACGAAAACACAAATGAAATCCTAACAATCAGCGGTAATGAACACAATAAAAATATGAACTTTAATAATTAAAAATGCAATGAAACTAAATTAATTTAACAATCCTCAAAACTCAATTCTTTTCAATAAACTCCTATAGTAAGAATGATTGTTTATGACTAAGGCAATAACATGAAAAAGAAGAAAGGGAAAGCATAACCTTTAACAAAAAAAATAAAAAATAAAATATCCAATTGTAATTTAAAAATAAAGAGAAAGAAAAGAGAAGAAAAGAAAAGAGAAAAGAAGAGAAAGCAGAGAGAGAGAGAGAGAGAGAGAGAGAGAGATAGAGAGAGAGAGAGAGAGAGAGAGAGATAGAGAGAGAGAGAGAGAGAGAGAGAAAGAGAGAGAGCCAAAGAGATAGCCATGGGAGTCCTCGGAGCTGTTGCAGGGGAGACTCGGTGAAGTGGCCGCAAGGACTGCTGGAATTGGTTGGCTGGTATGGGAGCTGTGGCCGTCAATAGAGTTCGACGTGCAGAGAGGCTGGACTCTCAGGCTGTGCTAGCTGAGAGCAGGGGAGGCTCTGTGCGGGAGTGCTGAAGTTACTGTGGGGGCTGCTATGTGTGGGCGAGAACTGTGCTGTGTGTTTCTGCAGAGGAGTTCCGGCTGCTGTGGTGGCTGCTGGCAGTTCTCGGGTGATGGCTGCCGGGTATGTAGCAGGGAAGAGGAGAGGCTGGGAGTTGAGAGAATGAAAGAATAAGAGAGAAAGGAAGAGTAGGGGAAGAAGGAAAAGGTGAGAACAAAGATAGAAGAAAAACAGAGAGAGCTCAAAGAGAGAAGCTGAGGGAAAGAGAGATAGCAAAAAGAAGAAGAAGAAGAAGAAGAAGAAGAAGAAGAGGAAGAGAAGGAGAGAATGGGGAGCCCTTGGGCTGCCTGAGGGGAAGAAGAAGAAGAGAAAAATATATAGGGAAGGGGGATGTACTGCCCTAGCATCCGTGAAGCCACAACCTGACTTGTCCAACCCGACCCGAATTGTTATATTTTTTTTATCATTTTTTTCATTCTCTATTCATCACAAATTTGACTCTTCTAGAGCCTATTTATCACAAAACTCAAAACACAAAAGTTGTATATAATCCTTTCCTATTTCTTTAGAAATTTGAATCGTCTCGATCAGAGCTTGGACAGAAAAGTTATGCATGAAATACGAATAGGTGTTGGTTTTGGTTTCCGAGATTTTTCCTGCAACAAAAAAATTACCAAAACTTCATAAATAGTGCAATAAAGTTCAAGAATGATGATTTTGGCACTTTATTAAAATATTGAACAATTTTGGAAATTTAATTAAAAATATAAACCGTAAAGCCCAGGTTAAGATGCCCAATTACGCAGTTTTGACGTGTAATCAAACATTATACAAATAATTATTAAATATCTATTGATGTATTTTGAAAGTAAAAAAAAAAAAGGATAAAGTATTTATTCTAATTGAAATTCTCATGCATTTTTTATTTCAATTAATTGTCACTAGCTTTTACATACCTTCTAATGAGGGGAGTCACCCGCATCATCTGGACGAGATTGGCACATCATTTGTTCCATCTGCACTTTCCAATCCTTGATGGCTTGCATCTCTGCTTCCTAGTTCGAGATCTTTTCTTTCAATTACTAGTTCTTCGCTTCCACCATTTGCACCCGGATAACCATCGCCTCCTCTCGAGCCTCGACAACTCGACGCTCTCGATCAATCTCAACATAAGATGCCGCACTGAAAGAAGATGATGATGTTGGGGCGACGTATCCACTCCCAAGACCATTCAACCAACCACCTGATTGTTGCCCAAGCACTTGCGTGCAGATCTCGTCATCTGTCATCAACTGACTGCCATTTGTAACGGGTGCATCCCACAGCTCAAGCATCCTTGCCTATTTTCAGTCATTAAAATGATGAAAATGAAGAAATAAGAATACAATTGATGTTTTGAATAAGATAATGAAATAAATAATCTTCTTGACTTACATGTTTCATCTGCGCACCCTGGCACCACTCCCCCGATGTCCTCTAATGTGTTATCTAATACAAATTCGGCCTCGACTCCAGGTCGCTAGTGACGGGATCACGCTACATTATCGTATAAGTTCATTAATATGAATTCAGTGGTGTCAATATAAATAAAACTTGTCAAGTGATGGTCAGATAGTTTCATAGAAATTACCTTTCGATGATTGACGAACAATTTCGAGCCACCACAATGCGTCGTATCTAGTTTGCTGCGATTCGTAGCATTTTTCTCACAGATAGCCTACAAAATAGATGTAATCACTTTTTATTATTCACATAAATATGAAAAATTAGTTATTGTAAATAATAGAAGCACATCACCTAATCGCGAAAATGGCGACACACGCCAATCCTCTAAGGAGATCTTATCGTATAGGTGTGCTTCTACCTAATCTCCCATCTCCCTAAAATTGTCGCGCTTCCCTCCCTCTTTGGTTTTTTCTCTTTAGATGGGACTCTCCCTTGATGTAAGGATCTTATTTTTCATATTCCTTAAAGATAGTGATGGTGAAAATAATGATGCATGCATGGTTGATGGATGTCTTATGACTCATATTAACCCAATGCATGGTTGATGGATGTCTTATGACTCTTTTTAACCCAATGCAAAGTCACTAATACTTTCGTCACTAAAAACCAGTTTTTTTGTAGTGTTATCATAAAAAATAAAAAAAATAAAAAAAAAAAGTGAATTGAGTAACTATTCTATTTCTAACTTTGATTTAAAAAAAAAAATTGTTGGATACGGGATTTTGACCATATTATTGATTTGGTTTTTTTTTTTTTGGTTCTCTGTTAAAGGTTTTATTATTTAATTTTTTTGGGGCCTTTTTGTTCTCTTTGTTTGGTTAGAATCTTGGCGATGTTCTTATAGCTTTTGAGAGCAACAGGTAGTCGTTTATATTTTTTGGCTTTCAGAGGCATGAAGACGCACTTTTAAGATGCTGACCGAATGGTGCCCAAAATTTCTCCTTTTTTTAGACCCAAGAAATTGGAAAATCCCGCTTTCTTTAAAACAATAAACTACCAAAAGAAAAAAAAAAAAAAGAGTAGGACTCATTCGTCTGATCTTTATTTTCCTCTCTCCCGGGGCCTAACGAAGATTTATTGTTTCGATGTTCAACATTAAATAATACGAAGGGAAGTTAATTTTTTTGGTTGTTTTATGTTTTAGGTGTGCTTAAATTCTTTTCAACGTGTTCATTGGATTCATATTCTTTAGGTTAGACTACTGGAGAATTTTTTTTGTTTTTTCCAATTGATTTTCAAGAATCATTGCTTAATATCAAGAGAGAATGTCAGCAAGAAATCGCGGACCTCCTCTACCAATGAAAGGTGTCCCTCATGGTGGGCTACCTCCTCCTAGTCAGGAACATCTGCTTGGTAGAGGTCTTGGACCAAGGTCACATCCTGCACTGCTTGAGGAAATAAGAGAATCCCAGTTTAGGATGGGTCCTAGGGCATTGCCCCCTCATCCAGCCATCATTGAGGAGCGTCTTGCAGCCCAACATAATAAAATTCAAGGGCTCCTGCTTGATAACCAGAGACTGGCGGCAACCCATGTTGCTCTTAAGCAAGAATTAGAAGTTGCCCAGCATGAGTTGCAGCGGATGGGTCACTTTGCTGGTTCCTTGCACGCGGAGAAGGACATTCAGATGCGGGAAATGTATAAGAAGTCAATCAAAATGGAAGTGGATCTTCGTGGGGTGGAGGCCATGAAGAATGAGCTTTTGGAATTGCAGGCTGATATTAAGGAGCTCAGTGCACTAAGGCAGGATCTACTGGTCAAGTTCAAGCACTGAATCAAGATTTGGTTAGAGCAACTATTGATCTGCAACAGGCACCACCACTGAAGATAGAAATCGAGACTATAAAACATGAATTGCAGAGAGCGAGGTAATGATTTGCGTGGTTATTATTTTAATGTACTTGTTATAAATGAGATCTTGTTGTTGCATCTAAACATATGCACGTTGACTGCTCTTGGTAACTTGGTAGAACAAAATGGTTAAATAATTGAAAAATGATATTATTCATGAAGATAAATGAATTATGAGATTATGCATTGGATCTCTGGTAGTAGATTCATGATAAAAAGTGCTTGTAATTGTTCTAGAAGAAATGAACCAAAAGATTTAGTATGTTAGGATTGTTACTGTATAAGGTCTACTTAATGCTAGATGTAGAGGTGCATGCTAGATTGATATGAACATGCTGCATGGTAATATATGCTACAGGGATTGCTTTATGTGATATGACTTCATGTGCTTTTGTTGGCATAGGGCTGCCATTCAGTATGAAAAGAAAGGATATGCAGAGAATTATGAGCATGGTTAGTTAATGGAGAAGAATTTGGTTGCAATGGCTCAGGAGATGGAAAAGCTTCGTGCAGAGATTGCGAATGTAGAGAAGAGAGCACGTGTTGTTGCTGCTGTTGGGAATCCAAGTAAGTGTTTTTTTCATTTTTTATTGACTTGTTAGTTGGTAAGAACTTGAAGATAGGTTTGATTTGGTTTATGCTACTATAGGTTATAGTGCAAATTATGGCAATCCTGATGCTGGTTATGGAGGAAATGCTTATCTGGCCAGTTATGGCATGAATCTTGTGAGTTCTTGCTTTATATTTTTAAATGAGCTCAATTGGTGTATATGCATGCTTGAGTGGTCTTTGAGCATGTATTGTATATGTTATTATATCCCTCTATTTCAGATGCAGGCTGGTGTGGAAAGCTTTCCTCAATATGGACATGGACCAGGTTCATGGGGTGGATATGACATGCAATGAGCTCAAGGACATAGATAGATTATTTTGCGTATCATCTTAGATGTGGTCTTCTGGTCTCACATTTTGGATGCCTGCACATTGATGCATTGGGCTGCAACTTATTAGGTGTTCAGATTTGGGTTTAAAGTGTTCTCTCAAGATAGACATTGTGGGAAATGTTGTTGCCTTTGTTATAGTTGAAAGTTTGAGTACTAAATTTAAAGTTGGTTTGAAGATTTCAAAAGGCAGTTCAACTCCTAGAATATAGGATACACAAAGAGTCAGGATGTATAATTTTGGCCAAAAATTTAATGAACCGGAAGATGAAGAATATAATTAAACTCATTTAACTATCAGAAACCCATTATCACTAGAATAATTATGGCAGAATAAACTCAACACAAGCCTTTACGAGTTAAAATTTGTGAGGAATCTAAAGATTCTTGCACATGTATGGAAGGTTACATTATGAGGCAGTGCGGCTGCACCAGAGAAGCATAGTTGATGTTGTAAGTTGCCAATATATCTAGTAGTAGTAGATAATTTCTAGACTTGATTTGTTTGCCTCGGCCATGCATCCACAATCAAATATCCCAGGTACCAAACTAAGAGACCTCAACAACCAATGAATTTATATAAGAAGAAAGAAGAAGAAATTGCAGCAAACAACACTTATTTTATACAACGCCAAACAACTTGCTCACCCATGCTCCACCCATATAATCGATTTTCAGATGCATACACTAATTCAATAGAAAGCAGTAAACTAAATGGATCATATAAATACAACAAATAAATATTGCTACAAAGAAGTTTTTTATGTGAACACCTTGAAGCTACCTAATCCCTAACCATAATTATCATTCCAAAACCCATTAAATTATATAGCACATTGTCTACTTCTTTGAACAGATCACAATCCTGAATTTGAGAATCTATTCCCACCTTCCACTCCCAATCTATCTACTGATTCTACATATCTATTTTCAGCAATTGAAAATTTAGAAAAATTTTAAGGACAAAGAAACTACATGAACACAGGACAATTATGACCAGAGCAAGCATTATTTAATCAAGCAAGTACGAAATACGAATCAACATATGAAGAGCTGAGTTCAACACCCAAAGTACAGAACAAGATGCAAATTAGGAAATTGTTATGCTTTTATTATTTTCTTTTGTATTTTTTCACTTATCGCGAATGTGTGCATAACCTTCTCATAATATTTACTTTATTGAAAAAAAAAATTATAAATCTTAACCACATTTCTTTTTTTCAACAACTAAATCTTAAGGCATAAACCTGCATTCATTTTGGGAAAAAGAATGTTGATTCAGTATGCAAAATCCTAATCCCAAATCATAGAAAACTATAGTCCAAAAGCAGCCTAAACCTA
Source organism: Malania oleifera (assembly GCF_029873635.1). Taxonomy (NCBI): domain Eukaryota; kingdom Viridiplantae; phylum Streptophyta; class Magnoliopsida; order Santalales; family Ximeniaceae; genus Malania; species Malania oleifera. The sequence goes on along the minus strand of NC_080419.1, from coordinate 76,064,134 downwards.
AATAGAGGGAGCTTAATCTTACTGTGGAGCATATGGAGGCTGGAGGTGTGGAGTCAAGTCGCCTGTGGAGCTGGGGATAACTGATGCCTGTAGCTGTGGTCGATGGAGCCTGGAAGAAACAATGACTCGAGCTGGGGATCGTTCACACTTTGTAGGCTCGTAGCACCGGTAGGTCCGGCACGTAGTAGCGCACTAAAGGAGAGGAGAGGTGACTCAAGAGAGGAGAGGATTGAGATTTAAGGGAGTGAAAGCTGAGAGGTCAGAGATGAGGAAAGGGTAAGAGGTGCTGCATGGGTTAGGGGACCTTAGGATTTTTTTGTGTTAAATAAAACCACTAGTAGTGACGGTTTTAAAACCGTCACTAATACCCTTAACTATTTCTTTTTAAAAATTTTCTAAATAAAAAACTAGTAGTGACGGTTTGAAAACCGTCACTAATACCCCTTTATTAGTGAAAGTTTTCCTAAACTGTCACTAATACCCTTAACTATTTCTTTTTAAAATTTTTTTAAATAAAAAAACTACTAGTGATGGTTTCCAAACCGTCACTAATACCCACTTATTAGTGACGGTTATCCCAAACCGTCACTCATACTTTTAACTATTTTTTTAAGAAAATTTTAAAATAAAAAACTAGTAGTGATGGTTTCAAAACCGTCACTAATACCCCCTTATTAGTGACTGTTCTCCCAAACCGTCACTAATACCCTTAACTATTTCTTTTTTAAAATTTTTTAAATTAAAAAAACTAGTAGTGACCATTTCAAAACTGTCACTAATACCCCTTATTAGTGATGGTTATCCCAAACCATCACTAATACCCCTAGCTATTTATTTTTTATAAAATAAAAACACTAGACACTAGTAGTGAGGATTTTGAAACTGTCACGAATACCCTGGAATCGTCGCTAATATTTTCCTGAAAAATCTTACAGAAATTGTTTACCGCGTTGTTTTTAGTGATGAAAGTATTAGTGACGGTTTTTAGGAACCGTCACTAATACCAACTTTTAGTGACGAAATTAAATTCGTCACTAAAAATCAGTTTTTTTGTAATGAGATATATAACTCACTATGGCATGTGTTTTTCAAAGCATAATATCTTATCCCTTTTTCTCATAGTATTTTTAAATGAAAATAGATTGCTCATAGCCATATCTGTTTTAAATTTTCTGACATCTTTGGGATCCATGTGGTTGATTTTTCTGGTCATTACAAATTGAAATGTTCTTAAATGTTCACCGGAAAATTGAAGCTTGCTTGTTCTTTGCGTTAAAGTTTATTTTTCAGCATGCATAGTCCCCAATACTTATTGATTTATCAAAAGAGGAAATATATTCTCTAAAATAATTTGTTTTTTTTGGAAAGAAGTGTTTTTAGACTAAAATAAATACTATCTCTTACTTAAATGCTTTCATGACATGTGTATTTTTTAAAAAAATTCAAATTTTTGTGTCATGAAGTTTAAATATATTAAAATTCTTTAAAAAGGCATTGCATGACTGGTTCCTTGATTATATAAGAATACATGCTAATTAGTTAGACTAATTTTATGCTCAAACCTACACTTGTTGTCATGAGCCTTATGCTTTGAACTCCATTTTTTTTTTTCCGGGTCTTATGTAATATTTAAATTGAAATGGTTTATGGATATTTTCTGGTCTAACCATGTTTAACATGTGTGTTTTTTTTTTTTTGAATCTCAAATGGTCTTTTATATTTTTTTTAATTGCCAAATTTTAAAAACATTTATGAGACTATTTTTTATGCCCAATTTTTTTTTTTTGGGGTATAAAAAATGGGGAGTTTCTCTTTTAGCTCAGAAGTTTTTATGGCTCAAATAGTGTTGGCTTTACCATAATCCCAATAAGGGGGGTGAATTGGTATTTTCATATTTTATCCCCTCGGTTAATCCCCTAACAGCAGTATTACACAAGCCTGGGGTTAATCTAATGCAGATAAATAAATCAATATAAATATACACCAGAAATTAAACTGCACAAATAATTTTGCTAAGCATGCACAAGAAAGCAGTAAATAGAGATGACAACTGGAAATGTTATTGAGGTTCGGCAAACTGCCTACGTCCCCACCTTGGCTAACAAGCACAAGGATTACAACTATAAGCTCACTTAACGATTGGAGCGGCACCTAAACAACCAAGTCAATTAGCACAGGGCTGACCTCAACCTTTATAACCAATCTTTACCGAGCTGTATTACCGCCCTCGCAGGCCACCCCTAGAATATAATAGATTTCTTAATAAAATTTGTGTAAAAAAAATATGCTTCTCAACTAAGTAGATTATGTACCAATGTAATCAATACTCTACCAAATGATATGATAAGATAAGCCTAGTGTAGCCTTAGTGTTTACTCTTATAATTAATGCCAATAATGCAATCAGTACGTGAGAGTGTAAGCGATAGGATCTTTATGTCAAAATAATATTCTCAATCATAATGCACTAGCAAAGATCACGAGTATACTTCAAATATCTCAACAAGAGTTTTCATCAAAATAAAACACAAGATATATTCAACAATGGTTTTTAAAAATTTATTTGATCTTTGTATTAAAATGATAATCTTAATCAAAAGGTATAGCAACAAAGATCTTTTAGCGCACAAGAAAATATCTCAAAATATATATTTCTCAAATATAAGTACAAAAGATATTTTGAAAATGATTTTTAAAATATTTTAGTAATCAAAATCCAATGTGAACTCCTTGAGTATTGCAACGACAATGTAAAACTCAAAGGCTCAATGAAGTATTCCTAAGGAAGACTTATTAACAAAGTCTCGTAAGGAAACTTCAAGCTTTGCTCTCTAATAAAATAATCTCAATCAATCAAGAACAAGAGAGAGCTTAAGCCTATGGGAAGAATAATCAAGCACACTTACAAAGAGATTTAAGCAATAAAATTTAGTAAGAATGAGTGTAAGAGGCTTAAAAATGGAAGTAGGATTTTTGAATTTCAGTGGTTTTTTGCTAATTAATATTGCTAATCATTGACTAAATTTTGCAAATGAGGGGGCATATATAGAATTCCCCCAAAAAAAACAATCGTTTAGGACATAATACTAATTTTTGAAAAGGTTTAACTAAGGTTAATAAATTTTAACTGTGTTTTAACCTTGGTAATTCTCGCCAACCTAAGAGCACCGATCGACCAAACTTAAGGTTTGGTTGGCCAAGTGGCTAGGTTCGATCGACTGGGAGAAATTTAAACTACAAGGATGGACGACCCGAATTGCAGGGTTCAAGGGCGATTTTCCAAATCTATGCAGTTCAGTCGACCGGGTCAATTTGAACTACGAGGTTCAGTTGACCGGGCAGTTGGCATTTCCCACGTGGGGATTCGGTTGACCAGGGTGTTGCCCATATAATTTTGGTCAGTTGATCAAGCAGTCAACATGTTGACCTTGGGTGGTTCGGTCAACTAGGTCTTGCCTATGTACTTTTGGTTAGTCGACCAAGCGATCAATGTGTTGACTCAGTTGGGGTTCGATCGTCTGAGGAACTCGGTGAAACTGAGTTCGGTCAACCAAACATGCCAATTTCAGCATTTTCTGTCCTTTTCTCTATGAAATGCTGCCCCTATTCGTATGACGATTAACTTAAATTTGATAGGGAATTCATTTATGCATGCATAGGGAACCTAAGGTCAATTTAGATCTTTTTGAGCTTTTTTATCCTACAATGCAGGTAAAGCATTGATTATTAGAGAGCATTTTCCCTAATTACAATTATAGACCCAAATTGAATAATAATGAATTACAACAAAAAAAGATCTTCAGGGTCTTCATGCTCTACTTCATGTGCCATCAAGGTATCTGTGAATGTTAACCTGCACATAAACTAGATAACCATCAAATACATTATTATTTGTCATTATCAAAATTGGGTGTGACCTATGAGGTCAACATTCTCATCCTTTTTTATGATGACAAATACACCATGCAAAAAGTGGGTATAGCCTTGAAAGGCTCCCCTTGACAATATGCATAATGTAAAAAAAATATTTCAATGCAAATAATTTGTCAAGTACTAAGTACTACTACTACCCAATTTTTGCCTCTCATCTCTATCTCCCCCTTTTGGCAACACCAAAAGGGGCTAAAAACATAAATAGCCAAAGGCATTAGGTATTAGGCATTAATACATAAGATAAGTTTAGGAATTTTATTTATTTTTTAAAATTTTGGCAGCATATTGTTTGAAAGTATGACATTTTCGCAAAAAATTCATGTATAAAAATGACCTGTTTTGAGTTTTAATATTAATAGTTTGTCCAGAACTACTTAACCCGAATAGTTCTAGTATGATCAAGATGTAAAACATAAACAAAATCATCTTCATACGGTAGATATGAGAATTATGCATTGCAAAACACAAATAAATTCATAAATTCTAAACTAATGAAAGATACCAATAGTTATATCAATTGTTAGACTTAAGATTTTTTAGAAAGCTCCCCCTAAGTTTATGCAATGTATCAAATATCTAGGAAGCATCTCTATTATGCATGAGACCTAGTTCGCATCTAATTTGTATGAACCTATCTTCTGGAAGTGGTTTAGTGAAGATGTCAGCACATTGTTCATTTGTGCACACAAACTCAAGTGAGGCATCACCTTTCTGCACATGATCATGAAGAAAATGATGTCTAATCTCAATGTGCTTAGTTTGTGAATGTGAGATAGCGTTATTTGAAATATTGATTGCACTAGTATTATCACATTTAATTGGTATTGTATCGTAGTGCAATCCAAAATCCATAAATTGTTGTTTCATATAAAGAATTCGAGTACAACAACTTCCAGCCGCAATATATTCTGCTTTGGCTGTGCATAAGGCAACTGAGTTTTGTTTCTTAGAGAACCAAGAAACCAGAGATTGTTCTAAATAGTGACAAGTGCTGCTAGTACTCTTTTTATCAACCTTACTACCGGCAAAGTCAGCATCAGTATAACTAACAATCTCAAAAGTCGTATGCTTAGGATACCATAATCCTAACTCTATTGTTCCAACTAGATAGCTAAGGATTGGTTTTACTACCAATAGATGAGAATCCTTCGGAGTAGCCTGAAACCTAGCACGCATGCACACACTAAACATAATATCAAGCCTACTGGTTGTAAGATATAGAAGACTCCCAATCATGCCATGATACAATTCCACATCAATAGGGATTCCTTGCTCATCTTTATCAAGTTTAATGGAAGAGCTCATAGGAGTACGAAGAATTTTACTATCTTCCATATTAAATTTCATTAGCAATTCGCTGACATATTTATGACACACTCCAAAAATGAGCAGCTCAGAAACTATCCCAAGTATAGGAGTTATATCGTGTAATATTCAGCCCAAAGGTCAGATCGTCTCCTCAAGGAATGCGGTTTAACCTCAAATTTTACGTATTTCCAATCGAAATAAAAAGTTACTAAACTTAGTTCAGATTTGGGGTTTTTAGGATTGTTTGACATTTCTTTTCACAAATTAAACAAATATGCAAATTAAATTCTAATCCTAACATGCACTAAATTTAATAATGAGAAACAGAAATCCTACATATAATCAGACAAGAATTGAAACACTCGTTCAACTTCAGACAAAACTAAAAACGATAGTCTTGACACGTAATTAAAACATGCAATAATAATAAAGACTCAATCAAACACATACGCGAGTAAAAAAAATGAACTTTTGACAAAATCAAGAACTTGAATCAAAATGAAAACTTGAATGCAACAAGAGCTTGAACAGAAATTAAACCCTTAATAACTTAGAAAAATAACTAAACACAATAAAAATGGGGACTTTAATAAGATTGAACCGAAACTAAATCGAACTTCAACAAACAAGATTAAAATTTAAGGAGAACTACTAATTTAACTTCTAATTTTTTTTTCTCTTTTTGTATTTTATTCTCTCCTTTTTTTTAAAAAAAAAAAACCAAACTAGACCTTAATGAATTAACTAAATAACCCGGGCAATAATTAAATATAATACTAAATTTAATTGACAAAAAAAAAACAAATAAGCTTTAATAACAGTAATACCTAAACAAATATCCCAAGCTTAAAACTTTAACTAAAACTCAATAAAAAGAATAACAAGAGTCAATTAAAAGTAAAAGTAGAGAAAAAAAATTAAATAAAAGGAAAAGGAAGAAAAAAAAAAAGAAGGAAAGAAAAAAGAGAGGAAGAGAGATGCTCAGGTAACAACTTGAGGATGAAGGAGGCAACAGGTTCGAGTCTTCAGGTCCAGCCAGCACAGCAGTAGCAACGTAGCTGCCTCGGGTTGGTGGCTTGGTGTAGTAGGTCTTCACGGTAGCAACTTGAGGAAGAAGGATGCAGTAGGTTTGGCACAACTGTGTGTGTGGCTTGGGTGTGGCAGCTACGGAGGGCTCAGGTGGCTGAAGGAAATAATAGTTAAAGGAGGAGCAGCAACTGGCAGCAGCAAAGGAGTTTTGAGTGGCTAGCTGCGGGATGAAGCTGTAGTAGCAGCAGATTAGAGCTTGGGCCTTCGGAAGCAACACAAAAGAGGGACGGGGCAGTAGCGGCAGCACCAACAAAGGGAGAGAAATCAGTAGAGAATGTAAAGAAACGGACCAGGGGAGGAAGAAAGGGAGAAGAGTAAGGGAAGAAGAGGAGGCACTAGGGCAATAAAGAGTCGAGAGAGTTAGAGAGAAAGGGAGAAAGAGAGAATGGAAGGAGAGGAAGGAGAAGAAGAAGGTGTGAGGAAGGCAACAAAGAAGGGGAGCGGATGAAAGAAGGGGAAAAGAGAAGGAATTTATAAGGGGAGGCGCAGCTGGTGCCCTCTTCCAACCTAGCAAATGTACCCGGATAAGGCTGCATGGTCGAGTCACATCAAGTGGATTTTATTTTATTTTTCTTTTTCCTTTTCATTATTCTTTCTTTCATCTTCTTTTTATTTCTTAGTGAACAACGGCTATTGTGATCATCTTAGGGTCTGTATCTCTGAAAACTTGAAACATGAAAGTTGTAGATAATTATCTTATCTTTTTCTAGGATTTCGAACCGTCTTGATTAGATCTTGGAAGGGAAAATTATGCGTAAATTACGAACTAGTACCGGTTTTAGCTCCACACAATTTTCCTGCAATAAAAAATGTCAAAAAGTCATAAACTGCTCAATAAAACCCAAATATTATAAATGCGACACCATGTTAAAATATTAAGAGTAATTAGATATTTAATTAAAAATATAAGCCCCAATGCAAGAATTAAAATACCTAATTACGCACTTTAAGTGCGTAATCACACCTCCCAACTAGTGTTTTGCTAGTCTCTAGCAAATAACATGAATGAATTCTAGGGCGGTATCCACGAATACTAACTCCAACAACATGGATGCACACGCAACACAACCATACCGTTTCACATATAGGAATATAACTGAATTTCACACAAGCTTGTTCATGTTCAATGCACACAACTCCAAAGCACGTCACTCATGCAAGTTTCATTATTTATATAGCAATTAAGAATAGTATACTCACATGAAGTTAACTAGCGGTATAACTTAGAGTTAATGCGGTCATATAAATTCGAGTGTAAATAGTTGAAATCTCAAGAAATGTGTGACGTGCATGACTCGTTACACCTAGGATACAAGTGGACATGTATAGAACAGTCGTTTTGACTCATTCTAACTGGTATTTCCTCAAAAACACTAAAAAAGAATGAGTTTGCATGATATGTGAGGAGGAGTGCCGCGATCAAAAATCCCAGATATTGTAAGGAACAAGCGCTAAGTATATGGAGTGGACTAATTTGAAAAGGATCTAGCCTATCTATGAGGTGTCAGGTCCTTCACCCTAGCATCATCTCACCTACTCGCCATATCCAATCGAGACCACCTTAGATCAACTTATTCAAAAACTTGGTGTGAATGCATATGAGGTATTAAATGGCTGAAGAATCTTCATACGTGGAAAACATGTGTCATGTCCCTGACTTTTTGTGGTATTTGTGTGAAGCAGGCATTAGTATTTCATTTCATGTGCATTTCTATTTGTCGTATTCTTTCTTCTACTCATTCTTAAATTTCTGTCTTTTCATTGTCAATTAGGAGAATCATTACACTTCTTTTATTATCTTCATACCATCAACGAAAATTAAGTTCGAACAGTAGTCTATGATCTAAGTCTATTTCTAGGGGTGGTTCAGCCTTTGCATCTTAAGTAGGCTACAAAACCTAGGTTTCTATCTACCTAGTAGATGTCACCTTTAGGCTAGAAAATAAAAAATAGAGACTAGTGTACAAACAATCGTCCAGAAGAAAAGAGAATTGAGTTTCGTGAACTTTGATTTGATGTTAACACTCAAAAGGATGATAAATAGCACAAGGATATCTCATAAGGTATCATAGTCAACACGGGTTTTCTCTTAGTGCTCACAAGGAACCCTAAGTGCAATAAATCACATGTGAAAACTAAGGTATAATCCCAAGAAGGGGGGTGAATTGGATTTAAAACTTTCTTTTACTTCTTTTAATTTTATTCTTAACTTATTGTTGATTGTTCAAACTGTTAGCAAAAACTTATTTCTTTATTTAATCCACAACCACACAATCATTCAATCATTCAAGTAATCAATCAACCAAACAATTCAACCACAATTTTAAAAGCAAACAACCAAACTAAGATTAAAATATACAGCACTTTGGGTAATGTAAGAACTTAAGATGGTTGTTAGTTTATATAAGCCCTATTAATATAAATTTGAAACAAGCCCTTCAGTGAAGGATAATTTATGCTTGCTGATATAAAGTCTTGTATTAATGGATTTGCTTCTTCAATATGATTTTCAACAAAGCATTCACACTATTCTCAAAAATTCAGAATTCAAAGAAACTCTTATTTAATTTATCTTTGGGATGTTAACCAAGTAACATACTACGTATAGTTTCCCCAAGTGACTTGGAGTGTTTCCCAAGTTTAGAGAAAGTTTGGAGCACAAGAAATATAAGTTTGAATTTAAAAACTTTTAAAAAATATGTCCGTTAACAGTGTTCAGACAAATGAACTTTCGGGTTCAGTCGTCTGAGGTGGTTCTGCTTCTTTATAAAACCTTCAGAAAAATCTTCAAAAGACTGAACTCAATCTTCAATCATCTGAAGTGGCTCTATCTGCTGTTCAATCATCTGAAGTTCCGTTGTGAACAGTGTTTAGTTTGCTGACAACTTTGAACCTGCTTCAGTATTTTGGTCATAACATTTTCTATACATCTCAAAATTAGGTTTTCTTAGAGTCAAAAGAAAGGTAAGAGAAAATCCTACAACTTTTGAGGTGAACACATTTTAAAACTAGGAATTTTTTATAGAGAAAAATACACCTCAATGCGGATGTATAAAAAGTGACAGCATTTGGAGAAAACTCTTTTTGATGCTTTTCATTCCAAAAATAATTTTAACCTTTTTGAAATATATTTTGACCTTATAAAAATATTTTCCAAGTATTTTAAAAGGTATCTAGGTCGAAGAAGTTAACCTCAGAGTTTCATGTATCCATATTGAAATTATTTGAAGTGCTTACATAAAACTACCTTAAGATTCCTTCAACTTTTGAAGTCTTCATGTATGTCCTTACTTTGAGTTCATCCTTTCTTCAAGCTTTCAATGTAATTTAGGCTTTTAGCAAGTTCACATTAATATGCATGTTCTCATAATCTTCAATCTTTATTTAAATCATCTTTAAATAAATTCTTTGATTCCTTTAAGCTTCATTTGATTCTTTTGAGCACTTTGACCTTGCTTTCACATATGTGATCCTTGTGAGTTCTGAAATATTACCACTCAACCAAAAATGTTAAGTTACACTTGATTGTTAGCATCAAAATAAAATTTTAAGCCTTGTAAGGCCAACAACGTGAATGTTAATATTCAGCCTCATGAGATGCCATATAAATACAAAATTTTATATAACTAGATTAACACGAGTGTATTACCAATCAATTCTTCATGAAGTTACAAAGTCATATAAATGGCTCGAGTGTGTAATTCTTAGGTTATATGAAAGTATGTGAAGGGTGTAAGTTAGTGTTCATCATAGCATAGTCATGTAATTCGTCAATGCTTTTTCTTTCTTTCTTTTTTATTTTTTTATAATATAAAACCCAGAAAATAGACGTGCACAGTGTCACATGCAAATTGTCACCCCCTAACTAAAGTGGACCGTTGTCCTCAATGTGCAAGCATAAGGGAAATTGAAAAACTGAGCACGGGTTAACAAACTAGTAGAAAATCACTACCAACTAATGCAACAGAAAAAGAAAAGAAAGATGCAAATAAAAACAAATAAAATGAATATTAAATATGAAAAAGAAAAACAGTAAAATAGAAAGGTCAGAGGACTCGCCTAGGGTCTTGCAAAAGCAAGACCTCTTTATTTGGATCGAATAGAGTCATGAAGGGCTTTAGACGCTGTCCATTAACTGTGAATTGGTTGCCTCTCTTTTGACCTACAATCTCTACCGCACCATGAGAATGAACTTTTTCAACTACGTACAGGACACCCCACCAGGACTTTAGTTTCCTAGGAAACACATGTAATCTAGAGTCATAAAGAAGCATTTGCTGAGAAGGGAAAAGTTGTTTGTCTTTGATTTTCCGGTCATATAGCAACTTGATTCGCTCCTTGGCTAAGCGAGCATTGTCGTAAGCTTCCCTCCTAGACTCTTTAAGATCATAGACCTACAATTTCCTTAAACCCTTGGCATCATCAAGTGAAAAGTTAATATGTTTTATAGCTCACAAAGCACGATGCTGAATTTCAATAGGTAAATGACACGTCTTACCGTAAACTAACCTGTAGGGAGACATCCGTAAGTTTGTCTTGAAAATTGTTTGGTAGGCCCATAGTGCATCAACAAGTTGTTCTAACCAATCCTTTCGATTAGGATGCACGGTTTTCTTAAGTATGACTTTGATCTCTTTATTGGCCAACTCAGCTTGACCGTTAGTATGAGGGTGGTACGGAGCAAAGACCTTATGGGCCTCTCCATACTTTTGCATGAGCTTTTCAAAAGGTTTTTTAAAAAAATGCAACCCTTCATCACTAATGATCACCTTGGGCGTGCCAAAATGTGCAAATAACTCCTTGAGAAAATGGATGATAGCCCTGTGGTCATTTGTTCTTCAAGGTATAACTTTCACCCATTTTGAAGGATAGTCCATAGCAACTAAAATGTAAGAACGCCCAAAAAAGTTCAGGAATGGTCCCATAAAGTCCATTCCCCAATAGTCAAAAATTTCAATAGTCAAAATAGGAGACATGTGCATTTCATTCTTTTCTGTAATCTTTCCTAATTTTTGACAAGCCTCACAAGTTTTACAAAAATGCTCAACATCTTTCAATATAGTAGGCCAGTAGAGTTCACTTTACAAAATTTCTGAAACGGTTTTCTTTGTGGCAAAGTGACCTCCACATGCTCTATTATGACAAATATGCATCACAGAAATGAATTCATCATCAGGTACACATCTATGAACGAACTAGTCAAAGCAGTATTTGAACAGATATGGATTATCAAAATAATAATGTCATACCTCCGCAAGAAACTTATGCTTATCTTCAGTTAACCAATCTTCTGGAATTCGGTCGTTGACAAAGTAATTCACAATATCGGCAAACCACGGAGTGCGTGACACTACGAAAAGACGTTCATAAGGAAAATCATCATTTAAGGGAGAGGGAGATACAAACACATCAGGTAGCTACAAATGAGAGAGATGGTCAGCTACAACATTTTCCACGCCCTTTCTATCTCGAATAGTGATGTCAAATTCCTGCAGAAATTGAATCCATTTGATCAACCTAGATTTTGTATCCTTCTTTGCCAACAAATATTTAAGAGTAGAGTGATCGGTAAAAATAATAACAGGCTATCCAATGACATAAGAATGAGATTTTTCTAAGGAAAATACAACAGCTAACAATTCCTTCTCATTGGTGGTATAGTTTTCCTAAGCATCATTCAAAGTTCGACTTGCATAATAAATGACAGATGACTTTTTATTAGTTCTTTGACCCAGAATGGCACAAATGGCATAGTCACTAGCATCAGTCATGATTTCGAATGGCAAGTCCCACGGAGGAGGTTGCATCATAGGTGCAATAGTCAAATGTTTCTTTAGTGTTTCAAAAGGCTGTTGACATTCATCAATCCACAAGAATTCAGTCTCATTTTGCAATAAAGTACGTAATGGTTTGGCAATACTACTAAAACCCTGAATAAAACGCCTATAGAAATCGGCATGACCAGAGAAGGAACATATATCCCTAACTGTCTTAGGGACAGGTATTAGGAAATCAACTTGACCTTGGCTTTGTCAACCTCTATACCATGCTCAGAAACAAAATGACCAAGCACTAAACCACTAGTTACCATAAATAGACATTTTTCCCAATTTAAAAGCCAATTCATTTCCTCACATCTTTTCAAAATAGAGTCAAATTTTTCAACAAATATCAAAGGACTTACCAAACACAAAAAAGTCATCCATAAAAATTTCACACATATCATCTTACATATCAGAGAAAATACTCATCATACAACGCTGGATGACATTTTGCGAAAGGCAAAAGTACTGAAGGGACAAGTGAAGGCAGTTTTCTCTTGATCCTCAAGTGCTACAGCAATTTGATAATAACCAGAAAATCCATCCAAGAAACTTTAAAAGGAATTACCAGCTACTTTTTCGAGTATTTGATCTAGGAAAGGTAATGGGAAGTGATTTTTCGGCTAGCCGAATTCAATTTATGATAATCAATGCACATTCTCCAACCCACTACTTTCCTAAATGGGATCAATTCTCCATTAGCATTTTGAATGATAGTCAAACCAAAATTTTTTGGAACTACTTATGTCAGGCTTACCCATTTGTTGTCGGAAATCGGATAGATGATATCAGCGGCTAATAATTTCAGCACTTCGTTCTTTACCATTTCCTTCATGGTTAGATTCAGCCTCCGTTGTGCATCTTGAACTGGTTTAGCATCACCTTCAAGGAAGATGTTGTGAGTGCAAATTGAGAGGTCAATCCCCTTCATGTCTACAATGGTCAATCCTATTGCTCTACGATGCTTCCTTAGTACCTTCAATAGCTCAATTTCTCGTTTAAGAGTAAGGTGAGAAGAAATTACCATAGGGAATATGCCGTTTGTTGGACCCAGGATAACATATTTTAGCTTTTCAGGATATGGTTTCAGTTCGAGTGTTGGAATTTCTTCGTCTAATGACTTCATAATTTCGGGTAGATCAAAAGGCTCAAATGTTGGCTTACGCCAAGTACTCATGTAACTTGTATCCAACATATGAGGAGAACCATCTATCTCTGGAATCCGTCCTTCCAATCCTACCAATTTTTTATCAAATACCTTAAGTTGTTTAGAATATTCATTTTCAAATGCTCCATCAACATCAAGTACTGACAGTAGCCCTGAAATTTCCAAATTATCTGTTACATCAATTACATGTGTTTCTGCATCATCGCACCCACTTGACATTTTGTGAGCATGGAAAACGTTCATTTCCAATGTCATGTTTTCAATTGTGAGCTTAAGTACTTTGTTTTGACAATTAATCAAGACATTAGAAGTAGCAAGGAATGGTTGCCCAAGAATGACAAGGGCCTGATATATGGTGGAAACAAGCTGTCGCATGTCAAGAATAATGAATTCCACGAGGTAGTTAAATTTGTCAACCTGAACAAATACATCATCAATAATGCCTTGCAACGCTTTTACAAATCTGTCTGCCAACTGTAGCATCATAGTAGTTTTCCTCAGCTCACCTAAAGCCAGCTATTCATATATCGAAAACGGGAGAAAGTTCACACTACTCCCCAAATCAAGTAGAGCTCTCCCAATACGAGATTCACCAATCAGGATCGAAATAGTGGGAGAAATAGGGTCTCTAAGAATCTGCGGAGTCTAACTCAATATCAATGCATTAACTTGCTAAGTCAAGAAAGCCTTTTTCTTCACATTCAATTTCCTTTTTACTGTGCATAGGTCTTTCAAAAATTTTGCATATGCAGGGATTTGCTATATAGCCTCTAGGAGTGTAATGTTGATCTTCACCTGTTTGAATATTTCTTGGATCTCAGTGTGATACTTATTTTTCTAACCAAATGTCAACCACTGAGGATAGGGTACCATAGATTGATACTCCTTAACCGGTTCATCCTCCTTATTATCTGACTCATTTGAACTTAAGCTTGATTTAACTGATTTTTATTTTCCTTTATCTGTCTCAGCTATCACTTCAGGTGTTGGAGTAACAGTTTGTTGATTAGTGGGCATTTTAGAATGGGCAACTTCATTTTTATTTCTCAAGGTAATAACTGCCTTAGTTAACTCAAAAGCACCCCCTAAAACGTTGTGCACCGATTGTGGTTGTTGTCGACATACTAGGGATTAGGCTTAGGCTGTGCAGGAAATTTCCCTTTTCCAGGGTATTCAGCTGTGTACTTATCTTATTCATGGCATCTCTCAATTCTCCGATGGTCGTGGCTTGAAGCTATAGGAATTGCTGGAACATGTTCGCCATCTACGTCATGCTATCATCAGGAGATTTCTTTTTTGGAATAGGAACTAGAGTTGTGTGAATCCGGGTGGTGCATAGCTCTAAGAAATTTGTTGCAGTTGATACGGCGGTTGAGGAGCTACAACTAGGTGATATATCAGCTGCAGAGGCGGTGCATAAGATTGAGGAACTTGCGGATACCATGAGGTTGATGGACCAGGCTGATCATCCCATCATTAGAGGTTCAAATGATTCCTCCATCCAAGATTATAAGTGTTTGAGAATGGCTAATTCTGAGTTTTGTTGACCCAATTCGCTGATGGCACCCGATCAGATCTACTCTCTTACCATGCTAGTAGTAAATGACAATACTGAAGTCTGTGGTCTATGGTCTCACAGATAGAATAATCCTCAGCTTTTGCCTTTTCTGTTTCCATAACCTCTAGTTTCTTAGACAACATAGCAATAAGAGCCTGTAAGCTAGTTTCCTCTTTGACCTCGTATCTATTGTCATCACTGATCGCTCGAAGAGGTTGTGCTGCTATTGAAGCCAGTTCATGACGTGCGTTCCATTGTTGGGAACTCTTATAAAAATAATCAAAGAATGATAGAGCCTCATATGGTTCCTTGTTGAAGAACTCCTTGTTGCACATAGTCTGGACAAATTGTGTACAGGCAGGGATTAGAGCAGTATAAAAATAATTCAATAACCTCCAAGATTCAAATTTATGATGTAGACATATGTTCATCAGGTCCTTGAATCTCTCCCAGCAAGCCTAGAATGTCTCGTCACCTTTTTGCATGAACTGACTGACCTGCTTCTGCAAGTATTGAGTTCTCAGAAAATGAAAGATCTTGTGTAAGAACTTACGTTGCATTTCAGCCCAACTAGTAATAGACTCAGGTCCTAGAGAATTAAATCAAAATTTTGTCTTATCTTTCAAAGAGAAGGGAAACAAGCGAAGTTTGATACACTCATCAGTTCCAGCCTTATTAATGAAAGTGGTGCAGACCAACTCAAAATTTGTCAAATGTTGGTATGGACTCTCAAAATCCATCCCGTAAAATTGGGGTATCACAAATGACATGTCATGCTTAATATTAAAGTTCGGTGCATCTTATGGTAACACAATACAGGAGGTGTAGATGTGCATGTAGGCTATAGAACATCCTGAAGTGTACGTGGTGCAGGTGCAGCCATGACTTCTTCAAAGAATTGTTCAAACAGACTGCTCAAATCAATTTTAGGGTTACTTGTAAAATTAACAGGAGAATAGTCAGATTCTATGCTCTGTGTGTCCCTACTGATGCTAGGTGAAATTTTAGACAGTCTATTCAAATTATCTCGAGCCCAGGGCATCAAACATCAATGCAAACAATAAAAATTCACCATCACAGCAGCAAACGAGCATGATCAATTTTTTTTTTTTCAAAATTTTCAATTTTTTTGATTTTATTTTTATTTTTTTATTTAATGAAAAATCAAAAATAATTGGAGAAGCAGAAAAGTTGAAATTAAAATTGGCAATCCTCGGCAACGGCTCTAAAAACTTGACTCACTCGAAAAATAAGCAACTCGAAAGCTATTCCAAGTATAGGAGTTATGTTGTGTAATATTCAGCTCAAAAGTCATATCTTCTCCTCGGGGAATGCGGTTTAACTTCAAATTTTATGTAATTCCAATTGGAAATAAAAATTTACTGAACTCAGTTCAGATTCGGGGTTTTCAGGTTTGTTTGAGATTTCTTTTGACAAATTAAATAAATATGCAAATTAAATTCTAACCCTAACATGCATTGAATTTAATAACGAGAAATGAAAATCCTACGCCTAATTAGACAGGAATTGAAACACGCATTGAACTTTAGAAAAAAACTAAAAATGATAACTTTAACACGTAATTAAAACACGCAATAATAAAGACTCAATCAAACACATACGCGAACAAAAAAAATACCAAAATTTTGAAAAAATCAAGAACTTGAATCAAAATCAAAACTTAAATGCAACAAGAGCTTGAACAGAAATTAAACCTTTAATAACTTTAAAAAAAAAAAAAAACTAAATACGATAAAAATGGGGACTTTAATATGATTTGTGGACCTTATAGGTTGCACCCGACTTTGATAATGACAAATGCTGATATTTGATGATTGTCAAGTGCTTGTGCAAGTTCAAATTAGTATCCCAAGGAAGGACACTTGAAGAAACAAGAAGACCGCGAAGACTTGTAATTTGTAATTGTAATTCATATCAGTCTATAATAATTTATACGAGTCTGTAATAGTAACGTAGGTTGTGGTTGTATGTTTATCACATGCACACCATACATACAGGATATAGCGCAAGCTCAATTAGACCATAGCAAGACTTTAGGCTCCAACACTCACACACAAAGCATAAAATATATGAGTGTGTTATAATTGTGCTTAAAATTGGACAAATCTAAGCAAGTTAAGAGGAGTCGGGCGACCAACCTTTGGAGTACAAAACTCCTCGGGCGCCCGAACCTTGAAGGTCAAAATGTTGACCAGCCCTCGGATGACCGAACCCTAAATACGCACATCTTCCTCAAGCGCCGGAACCCCTCGAATGGGCCTATTCACCTACTCGAGCGCCCTATGAATTTGGTTCAAATATATCCCTGGGTGATCAAACACTGATGTTCGAGCCACTAAAATACTGACTGAGCACCCGAAGTCACGAAGCTTGGGTACTGACTTTGACTCGAGCTGCCGAACTTATATCTACGTGACCAAACTTAGTTGAAAAGCTTTTTTAACTGTGTCTGATCGGGGGACCGAACCAAGGTTCAGCCACCCAAACCTCACCCGGTTAAAATTAGTTTAACCGTGTTAAAATTGGATTATTTCGGGCTAATTCGATTTTAACCTTTTCGGACTTTTTTAATAATACCCATTCTGTCTCAAAAAGTTACAATTTTTCACCTGCCTATATATATGGTTTCATTTGCATGATTAGAGGGTGAATTAGCAAAAAGTGATTAAACGAAAATCCTCTCTATGGAAAAATTACCCTTTGTCCAAATACTCTTATATCTTGCATCAATTCGATCAATCTGAGAGTGTAAGAGTGTTTCTTGTGTTCATGTGATTATTGTTCATTGCTATCACTCCCATTTTTATGTGTGCGTGAAATCTTTTCTTTGAGAGTTTTAGCTTAGGTTTATCTCATGAATTTCTCTTTTATAAATCTTGTGTGGGATTGAAGAAGGAAAGCTTAGGATATTTACATTCCATTACAAGCGTCCAATAGCTTCAGTTTTTGGTGTGCAAAGATTTTTCAAATAGGCAACTATTATTCAAACTAGTGTTGTGCATCTTTCATTGAGGAAAATCCTTTTTCGAACTAGTTTGATTATCTGTTCAGTATACTTGGAATATTGATGTGCTACTGAAATATCCTGTTTAGATTCCAGGACTTTGCTTGTGTTGAATACGATTGTGCATCATACTGATTATACTGTGTTAAATACTCTTGAGCTTTATAATGAGTATACTGTATTGAGTATTGATTGAACAAAACTAGCATCACCGAGCTTACACTATATCCAAGCTATTGATGTGTATGTGATTGTGCGCATTTGGGTACAAATCTTCTTTATGTGAAAGCACTTATCTATTGTACCATTTGATTGTAAAATCGTAGTGTTTCTAGGCATGGCCTGAGGGGGCGGTAATCCAGCCCAGTGTGGATTGTTGTAACGGTTGAGGTCAGCCCCTTGAATTGACCTGGTTTGTTTAGGTGCTACTTCACCCATTTAAGTGAGCAAGTTATAATGGTAATCCTTGTGCTGGTTAGCCAAGGCGGGGATGTAAGAAATTGGTCGAACCTCGATAACATCTCTGTGTGTCATAGTTACTTTACTGCTTTCTGGTGCATGTGGTGTTGATTAAATTACTTCATTTAAATAGTGGTATATTTACTTTACTTGCACTAGATTGTCCTTAAGGTTGTGAACATACTAGTGTTAGAACATTTACATAGGGATTAAATTTAAAAATAAAAATTCACCCCTCCCTCTTTTGGGATCATGGTAAAGCTAACAATTGGTATCAGAGCCACGTTGCATAGACTAGTTGTTATTTTGCAAAACGATCACATATGGCTCATAGCTCCGTGACCCCTTTCCCTAAGGGAGCATCTTCCATATGACCTCCTATTTTTAATGGTCTTAATTACACCTTCTGGAAATAGAGGATGCTCATCTACCTTCAAAATACTGATTAGAATGTGTGAAGGGATTGTCTCTAAGGGAAACTATGTCCCTATGAAAACATAGGGTGCAGCTAAGGTTCCTAAGACTGAGGATGAGTATGATGACGATGATATGAAAGTTTTTAGTCTTAATGCCACTTTCCATGAATATTTTATATTGTAGTCATGATGTGAATGAATTTAACAGAATTATGGCAAGTTCTACTGCAAAAGAAATATGGGATAAGTTAGAGGTCACTTATGAGGGTACTAGAGACGTGAAGGACAGTAGGATAGATATGTTGACCAGTGAGTATGAGGCATTTAGGATGAATGTAGGTGAGTCCATTTAGAGCATGTACACCAAATTACACACATCATAAATTCACTGCATGCATTAGGAAAGACCTATCCTACATATGAGATTATTAGGAAGATACTCAGAGGCTTACCTCCTGTTTCGGAAGCCAAGGCTACGACCATTGCTGAGGGTAGAGATCTTAAGGCCATGACCATAGATGAATTGATAGGTTCCCTGATCACATATGAATTGAGCATAAACGAGAGACTTAATGAGCATAATAGGGCCAAGAAGGTTGCTTCATTGAAAGCGTCCACTAACACATCTAGTAAGTGCAATGAATCTGACATTGATGATGAAATGGCTATGCTAACTAGAAATTTTAGTAGATTTTTTAGGAAGAACAGGAAGTCCTTTAAAAAATACAAAGAGTCTACTAATGAGAAGAGAGATTCTAGAAAAAAGAAAATAAAAATCAAATGCTTCTACATGCTATAATTGCAACAAGGTGGGGCATATCAAACCTGATTGCCCACTGCTGAAAAAATAGGCTAAGAAAAAGAAGAAAGCCATAAAGGTTGGGACTTTATGGGACAAACTCAGTAGCAGCGACTCAGAATTAGATCACAGTGACTCGAAGGTCGCTAATATGAGCTTGATGGCACACGAGGATCAAGTATTGTCTTCTAGTTCATTGTCTTAATACTAGTCATCTGATGATTGTGATTCTAATTGCATGCCTACATTTAGAGAATTATAGTTTGAATATATTTGTATTTCTAAATTGTTAGGAAAAATGACCAAGGAAAATAATGATTTAAAAAAAAATGTGAAAATTGGTCGAAGTTGTTTAATATAGCAAAAACCTCTCATGCCTCTATTTTAAAAGAAAAAGATGCCACTATTATATAGCTTAAGAGGAAATTGGAGGATAGCTCCAAAATCATTTTTAAAATCACTAAGGGCAAAGACAATTTTGAAAAATTACTTGGTACTCAAAGAAACTCCTTAAGTAAAGAGGGTCTTGGTTTTAATGGTGTTGAAAATGTTAAGCGACCTAATCTTTACCTAGGACACTTTACACGTGAGTTAAAATCTCATATTCCTCCTAAAGAGCCTAAGTGTAGATTAAGATGTTTTAAAAGTAAACAAATTGGTCACATTCAGTTTGATTGTCCACTTAGGAATAAGCATGCAAGAATTAGGAAAGTATGGGTAGTTAAGGGAGATCCTGCTACTAAACCCCGTGGACCCAACAAAATTTGGGGACCAGCATCAGTTACTTAGCTTATCCTGCAGGTATGCCTACGATCGTCCTCCTCCAAGGATCGGTGGTACTTGGATAGTGGGTGCTCATGGCACATGACTGGCAACAAGGGAAAATTCACTTCAATCATTCCCAATGATGGAGGCTATGTGACATTTGGTGACAATGTCAAAGGACGTATCATCGGGGTAGTTAAGGTTGGTAAGGATTCTTCTCTTACTATTGACAATGTTTTGTTAGTTGTTGGGTTAAAGCATAATCTACTTAACATAAGTCAGTTGTGTGACATAGGATATAAAGTATCTTTTGAGAATGATAAATGCATAGTAGAAGATAGATTAGATCACAAAGTGCTTTTTACTGCATACCGCCATGAAAACGTCTATACTACTTCCCTTGATAACTTAGCTTCAAAACAATTTACTTGTTTTTCTGCTGTAAATGAAGCTAGTTGGTTATGGCATAGGCGATTAGGATATGCTACCATGGATTTTTTGTCCAAACTTGTTAAGAAATAACTAGTTAAGGGCTTGCCCCAAATGTCTTTTGTAAAAGATAAAATTTGTGATGTATGTCAAATGGGTAAGCAAACCAAATCTAGTTTTAAGAAAAAGAAATTCATATCTACTACTAGACCTTTAGAGATGCTTCACCTAGATTTGTTTGGACCTAATTCTATGTAAAGTCTTGGTGGTAAATGTCACTACAAAAAAACTGGTTTTTAGTGACGAATTCAATTTCGTCACTAAAAGTTGGTATTAGTGATGGTTTTTAAGAACCGTCACTAATAGTCTAAGCATTACTGACGGTTTTAGCAGCCGTCACTAATACGACAATATTAGTGATGATTTTAAAATCGTCACTAATACTTTCGTCACTAAAAACACAGCGGGTTTTTTGAGAAAATATTAGCGACGATTCTAGGGTATTAGTGACGGTTTTGGAACCGTCACTACTAGTGTTTTTATTTAAAAAATAATAAAAAAGAAATTTTTAAGGATATTAGTGACGGTTTGGGAGAACCGTCACTAAGAAGGGGGTATTAGTGACGGTTTTAAAACCGTCACTACTAGTGTTTTTATTTAAAAAAAGTTTAAAAAGAAATAGTTAAGGGTATTAGTGATGGTTTTGGAACCGTCACTACTAGTGTTTTAATTTAAAAAATATTAAAAAATAAATAGTTAAGGATATTAGTGATGGTTCGAGAGAACCGTCACTAATAGAGTGGTATTAGTGATGATTTTGAAACCGTCACTACTAGTGTTTTTATTTAAAAAAATATTAAAAAAGAAATAGTTAAGGGTATTAGTGACGGTTTGGGAGAACTGTCACTAATAAAGGGGTATTACTGACGGTTTTGAAACTGTCACTACTAGTGTTTTTATTTAAAAAAAATTTAGAAAGAAATAGTTAAGGGCATTAGTGACGGTTTGGGAGAACCATCACTAATAGTGTTTTTCTTTAAAAAATATTAAAAAAGAAATAGTTAAGGGTATTAGTGACGGTTCAGGAGAACCGTCACTGATGCTCGAGCACACACGCACTTTCTCTCCTCTTTCCCATTCACGGCAGCCGGTGCTGGTTTGGTGCTTCAGGACATTGCCATTGCACCGTCATCTATCCATCGCCGTTCGAAGTTCTTTAATCAGCTTTCGGAGTTATTATGTCTGTTGTCGTCGTCTGCCTCTTTTCAGTCCTTGATTTTAGTCGCCGGTCGCTGCTGCTCTCCTCTCGCCATTCTCTCACTCTCCACCATCATCCTCATGCCCCCCCTCTCACAACCTCCTCTAGACGAGAGCTCCGACCAAACCAGCAAGCAGCCGTCTATGCTTGCATGTGGTGCACACCTCACACAGCTCCACGGCGCCTCTGGCCACCTGTACCTCCGGTCACCTGGACCTCCATCCACCAGCCCCTCTTTCCGATGAAGCCCATGATGGGACCTGTTCTTTTTTCTCCTAGGAACCAAGAAGATTCAGTTACCAATCACAACCATTTTTTCTTGAGGATTTGGAGCTATAAATAAGGAGTCAAACTCACTTTGGCTTGAGACATCGCTGTCTTGTTCTGGCGTTCTGATTGGGTCTTCGGTGGAATGATGTGTCTCTTCGGGTGAGTTCCCTTTTGGATATGTTTCGACTCTTAATTTTTGATGGAATTCTTGCATGCCCACTGGAGTGTTGTAGGTGTTAGGAATCATTTTCAGAACAGGAAGGATCGGTTCTGGGTGATGCTGATTTTGAATGTGAAATGTGAGGCAAACTCACATTTCTGGGCATAGTTGGAGCAAATGTGTGTATTGCTTGTTATTCTAGAGTCTCGATTATATTTTTGTTAGGCATGGTGCAATCCCACCCTTAGATCAGGGGTAAACATTGTTTTGATTGTTAGTTTTTTAGGAACATTTTAATTTAAGCTTTGGATGCTAGGTTCGTTCTTTCTTTCTATAAACACCATTTGGAATTTCTTTCTAGTCACTATTCAAAATTTTCTTTCTGAGCACTCACCATCCCAGAATAACTACCTGCGGCGATCTCCCATTTCCCCTCTCACTCACGTGCATAAACCCATGATCCACGACACTTCTCTAAGCCATCATTGCTGCACCAGCAGCCCCTGCCATCCCTCATGGCCAATGGCCACCATCTAGCCTTACTAGCTCAGATTTCTTTTGAACTTTTTATTTACTCTGTAAGTAAGTATTTATAATGTAAATTATCATTTTAATAAACTATTTTGATCATTTTTCACTCTATATAATGGCACATTGATCACAACATAATCCAATATTTAGGGCATTGTTTCTGTTAAAATATTTTTTTTAACAATTTGCTGTGAAATATGTGCTCATTGTAGAATGGTGTTCGAGGTCTAATGCTTGAAATGTATGACTTTGCCAACGATATCTGGTTATGTCACTCCTATGGTGGCATCTGTTACAACTACACAGCATTTGTAAGTGCTTCAATACCTAATTCTGTGATGGCAAATTTCCTCGATTTGATCAAGTGCTAACTGTTACTTGTAGCAACCAGCCATTAATGTGCTGAAAGAGATTCAAAGGTTTCTAGAAGCAAACCCATCAGAGATTATTACCATATTTTTGGGGTGAGAATGTTGCATGATCTGCGCAGGTAGAAGGGTCTTTTCCAAATGATTTGTTTGGATGTAGCAAAGTTGTGCTTTTACGATTAATGTCAATGGTATCAGCAAAGGTTTGTCTATGTCTGTGTCCCTGCCTTTATTGTGTATCGCTTTTAGATTTTAGAATTTTGATTATTTTGTGTTACGTGTCTGTATATCATTAGATGTTTGGATTCTTTTGATTTAAACAACATGGAAGATTTGAAAATCCACTTTCTTTGGTCGTCAGTCACGAGAGTTTATACTGTGAGAGAGAGAGAGAGAGAGAGAGAGATAATGGTGCGACATTCAATTCCAAATCTCCACGCACATGATTTCTTCCAAGTATGGATCTTGTCCTTCTAAAAGTCTCAGCTTTTCCAAATTTTAATTTCCATTTTGGTTGGTTTATTGGTTCCGGGACTCAAATCTATTTTTATTTTTTCAAAATTTTCTTCTAGTGATGGTCGACATCTGGGCCCACAAGTTGATCAATAAGCACAAATTGAGATAATTTGAAAATAAGGCTTACAAATAATTTGACTAGAACACCTAATTTGGTATAAATGTCTTGAAAAATTTGACCTTGAGAGGTACGAGTCAAAAAGAAAGTCCTTACAATTGAAGCAACATCCTTGAAAATGTCAATTCGGTTTCAAAGTATAATGCACTTAGGGCAATTATTTCTCTAGTGCGTCTAGTTTGTAAAACTGGTTTGAATGAGTAATGTTAAAAGTCAGAGCTTGTGATGTCACAAGTCTGTAGGTCTTTACATTTTCAAGTTTTAATAGATACTCCAGATAATTGTTAATATATTTATTCTAAGAGTGTCGATATCATTTGTAATATAAATAATTGTTATTGGATTATGACAATCTTCTTTTAATGAAGTTATCACGAACAATGAATAATCCGTAAAGTAACTTAAGGAGTCTGACAATTTAAACTATTATCGTGATTTAATGAGACAAAAAGTAAATGACTATCAAGTGAATATATAGCTTTAAGTTTTACAATACTTTAATAAGCATATTTATTAACGACATTTAAGATAAAGAAAAATAATGGTTAGAAAAGGAGTTGGTTAAATTTTGTAGCTTGTAACTAAGCTTAGGGACATTTCCTTTATAGAGGTCAAACTTTGGGCACCCTAAAATAATATTATTTATTATGTTTATTTTATTTTTTTGAGATGAACGAGATTTAGGTAAAGCTTTTTTAAACCGGTTTCTAAAATAGTTGCCCAAAAAATCAACCCTACTTATGAATAAGTGTGAGAAATTGTCTAACTAAAGAGTTGATTCCTTGCACATAGATGAACGAATCCATGCTAGGGTTTACAAATATGCAAACTAATGCATAAATAGGCTACCTACAACATAGTTCCTGCATTTATTATATTAATTTTTTTTTTCTTGTTATCTTAAAAGGTTTATCCTGATTATGACTTGAGACTTCGAACTTTCATGTTAAAGGTCTTAACTAATAGTATGAATGTTTTGTTATTGACAATGAATGTTTGATATGCTAGCATGCTACATATCCTGTTTTGGATGCTTCCACTTCATTCTTTGGAGTTTATGATGCACATGGAGATAAGAATCGGGAGGTTCAGGTACTCTTATAGTGGGGTGGATGGTGGTGGCTGCGTCAACGATTCTTTATCTAGTTTACCTGAAGTTTCTTTTCAAAATTGATTTGAAATGCGATAAGCCTGCCCATGTAGACAAAATGAATTTTAGCCTTTCATCTGATAGGTTGTTGCTTATAGTTAAGGTATGATTTAAATATTAGTTTTATTTCGCTTGAATCTTGATGCCCTTCTTGCGGTCATTAATATTGCATCCACAAGAAGGGCATCAAGATTCAAGAGAAATAAAAATAATATTTAAATCATACCTTAACTATAAGCGACAACTTATTAGATGAAAGGTTAAAATTCATTTTGTCGACATGGGAAGGCTTATCGCATTTCAAATAAATTTTGAAAAGAAACTCCGAGTAAACTAGATAAAGAATCGTTGATGCAACCACCACCATCCATAACCTCGTCGTCCTTCTCTGTCATCCGAGACCTCATTGTCCTTCATCACCTCCATGACCTCGTCATTTGCTCCATTACCATCAAGGTCGAGGATTTTGAAGTTGGGCCCTAGATTATAGATTGAGCCTTATTGTTTGAGAACTTCACCCTCGAGGATGATGTAGCAGCAAGCCATAGCTACCCATGCTGCCATGGTCTCTCACTGTCGAAGCTCGCATCACCATCACTACTAATTGTCCAATTTAAATTTGAATTTATATAATATATTTGTATTTGAATTTGAATTTGCATAATATATTTGTATTTTTATTTAAATTTGAATTTGAATTTTGAATTTGTATTTAAATTTGAATTTGTATAATATATTTGTATTTGAATTTGAATTTGTATAATATATTTGTACTTTTATTTAAATTTGAATTTGAATTTTGAATAATTTATGAATTTTTTAGCAATTATAGTTTAATGTTTCGTATACGAAAATGTACTTATAGATTTTTATAAAAATTAATAATTGGAAAAAAATTAATTTAAAATTATTAGTGATAATTTTAAAACCGTCACTACTAATTGTCCAATTTAAGTATTAGTGAAGGTTTCAAAATCGTCACTAATAATTTCTTTTTTTTTTAAAAGAGTTTTAGTGAAGGTTTTCAAACCGTCACTAATAATATAGTGTTAGTGACGGTTTTATAGTATTAGTGACGGTTTAAAAACCGTCACTAATAGTTGCCTGTGAGCAATAGTGACGATTTTCAAACTGTCACTAATAATAGATCATTAGTGACGATTTTCAAACCGTTACTAATAATAGAGCATTAGTGACAAATTTAAAACCGTTACTAATACTATGGCTTTAGTGACAATTTTGATGGAGCTGGTATAGAATTTATAGTGACGAACTTAGGTGTTTTAGTGACGGTTTAAAACCATCACTAATACTTTATTATTAGTGACGATTTCAAAAATTTGTCACTAATAAGTATTAGAAACGGTAGATATAATGACTAGTTCAAAACTGTCACTAATACTCATAAAACCGTCATTAATACTATTAGTGATGATTTTGTGATTATTAGTGATGATTTTGAACCGTCACTAATAACCTTATTTTTTGTAGTGTGTTATGCTTTTGTAATCATGGAAGACTTTTCTAGATTCACATGATTGTTGTTTCTTGCACATAAAAAATGAATCATGTGAACAATTCACTAAACTTTGTAGGAGAATCCAGAATGAAAAGGGATATAAAATAACTCACATAAGAAGTGATACGCACGAAATTGAAAAATGAAGGCATAGAGAAATACTATGAGTTTAAGGGCATATCCCATAACTTCTCTGCACCTAGGACATCTCAATAAAATGGTGTAGTAGTAGGAAAGAATAGGTCACTGTAAGAAATGGGTAGAACTATGTTAAATGAGCATAAATTACCTAAATATTTTTGGGGCGGGACCATTACTGCATGTTATGCTATGAATAGGGTGATGATTAGACCTTCGATTAATAAAACTCATTATGAATTGTGGAACCACCGTAAGCCCAATGTTTCCTACTTTCATATGTTTGCTTGTAAATGCTTTGCGCTTAGGGATAATGAACACTTAGGAAAATTTGATTCTAAATCCGATAAAGGCAATTTCCTATGTTATGCACTCAATAGCAAAGCATATAGGGTTTTCAATTAACGAACATTGAGAGTAATTGAATCTATTCATGTTGTGTTTGATGAATCTAATCCATTTTCTAATAAAGATGATAAAAATGATATTGATATTAGAAAATGCTTTGAAAAAAATGTCTATTGAAAACAATGCAAGTGAAAATCAGGACGCAAAGGAAAAATCACCTGAAGATAATGAAATTGAAAATCAAGAATTGCCTAGAGATTGGAAATTCATTAAAAATCATCCTATAAATCAAATCATAGGTGAACCATCCCGTGGAGTAGCCACAAGATCCTCCTTGAGAAATATAGTAAATCACTCCGCTTTCTTATCCCAAGAGGAACCTAAAAATATTAAAGAAGCCATAGAGGATGAATCTTGGGTGATGTCCATGTAAGAAGAACTTAAACAATTTGAAAGAAGCAAAGTGTGGAATCTAATTCCTAGGCCTAAGGATCAATCAATTATTGGAACAAAATGGGTGTATAGAAATAAGAAAGATGAGAATGGGGTAGTAACTAGGAACAAAGTTAGATTATTTGCCCAAGGGTATAACCAACAGAAAGGGATTAACTTTGATGAAACATATGCTCCTGTTGCCAGTTTAGAAGCCATTCGTATGCTACTTGCCTTTGCTACTTTTAAAATGTTTAAATTGTTTCAATGGATGTTAAAAGCACATTTTTAAAAGGCTACATTAATGAAGAGGTATATGTAGAACAACCACTCGATTTTTAAAATCATAAATATCCTGATTATGTTTACTGGTTGTCTAAAGTCTTGTATGGATTGAAACAAGCTCCTAAAGCTTGGTATGAGAGGTTTAGTGGTTTTCTACTAGAAAATAGGTTTACTTGTGGAAAAATTGACACTACACTTTTCATCAAATCCAAAAATGATGATATGCTCATTGTTCAAATTTATGTGGATGATATCATTTTTGGAGCAACTAATGATGAATTGTGTAATGAGTTTTCCAAATGCATGCAAAGTGAATTTGAAATGAGCATGATGGGTGAACTTAGTTTCTTCTTAGGGCTGAAAATTAAACAAGCCAAACATGGAACTTTCATATGCCAATAAAAATATATTAGGGACTCGCTAAAGAAATTTAATATGGAAGATTGCAAAATTCTTGGTACACCTATGAACTATTCCATTAAGCTTGATAAAGATAAGCAAGGAATTCCTGTTGACGTAAAATTGTATCGTGGCATGATTGGGAGTCTCCTATATCTCACTGCTAATAGGCCTGATATTATGTTTAGTGTGTGCTTGTGTACTAGATTTCAGGCTGCCCCTAAGGAATCTCACTTAAAAGCTGCCTAACGAATCCTTAGGTATCTAGTTGGGACTATAGAGTTAGGCTTGTGGTCCCCTAAGCTTACTACTTTTGAGATTGTTAGTTATACTAACGCTGACTTTGTCGGTAGTAAGGTTGATAAGAAAAGTACTAGCGGCACTTGTCATTACTTAGGACAATCTCTTGTTTCTTGGTTCTCCAAGAAACAAAACTCAGTTGCCTTATCCACAGCCGAAGTAGAATATATTATGCCTGGAATTTGTTGTGCCCAAACTCTTTTTATGAATCAACAACTTGGGGATTTTGGATTGCACTATGACACAATGCCAATTAAATGTGACAATACTAGTGTAATCAAAATTTCTAAAAAATTGTATCTCACACTCACAAACTAAACACATTGAGATTAGACATCATTTCCTTCATGATTATGTGCAAAAAGGAGGTGTGGCTTTTGAGTTCGTATGCACAAATGAACAATGGGTGGATATATTCACTAAATCACTTCTTGAGGACAAGTTCATCCAAATTAAATGTGAGTTAGGTCTAATGCATAGTAGAGAGACTTCTTAAATGTTTCTTGGCTTGCATAAATTTAGCGGGAGCTTGAAATGTGTTTTACTTGCCTTGAACCTTCTAAATTCTAGTCACTGTTTATGCGCACATGTCCTATATCTATAGCATAACTATATTGAATGAAATGCATATTGCTTACTGCTTGTGATGCATAACTCATATTAAAACTTTTACTTGACTGTTGGACCATACTAAACTTTTTGGGTAGTTGTGGATAAACTGCTATGAATTTTAAACTCAAGCAGGTTATTTTTTATACAGGATACATTTTGGAAAGTTCGATTTACAAATGCCACTCTGCCAAAATATAAAATATATATATGTATATATATCTTTCCAAAATGCCTAATGTATAAACGTAACACTTTCCTTTTACCCAGAAGTGTTAACTCCTATGGCCCTTTTTGTTGTTGCCAAGAAGGGGAGATGTAGGGCAAAAACTTGGGTTAAATAAATACATGATGCATATTGTTAGGGGGAGCCTCTTTAGGCTATACCTAATTTTTTGTATGGTGTATTTGTCATCATAAAAAAGGGGGAGAATGTTGACCTTATAGGTCGCACCCGATTTTGATAATGAAAAATACTGATATTTGATGATTGTTAAGTGCTTGTGCAGGTTCAAATTAATCCCAAGGAAGGACACTTGAAGAAACAAGAAGACCGTGAAGACTTGTAATTTGTAATTGTAATTCATATCGGTCTATAATAATTTATATGAATCTGTAATAGTAACCTAGGCTGTAATTGTATGTTTATCACCTGCACACCAAATATACAGGATATAGTGTAAGCTCAATTAGACTGTAGCAAGACCCTAGGCTCCAACACTCACACACATAGCATAAAATATATAAGTGTGTTATAATTGTGCTTAAAATTGGACAAATCTAAGCAAGTTAAAAGGAGTTAGGCGATCGAATATTTGGAGTACAAAACTCCTCAGGCACCTAAACCTTGAAAATCAAAATGTTGACCAGCCCTCAAGTGACCGAACCCTAAATACACACATCTTCCTCAAGCTCTCGAACCCCTTGTAAGGTACTGTTCACCAACTCGAGCGCCCTATGATTTTAGTTCAAATATATCCCTGGGCAACCGAACACTGATGTTTGGGCCACCAAAATGTTAACCGGGCATCCGAAGTCACGAAGTTTGGCCACTGACTTTGATTCGGGCTGCCGAACATATATCCGGGCGACCGAACGTAGTTGAAAAACTTTTTGAACTGCGTCTAATCGGGCGACCAAACCAAGGTTCAGCCACTCGAACCTCACCCGATTAAAATTAGTTTAATCGTGGTAAAATTGGGTTATTT
This sequence comes from Malania oleifera, assembly GCF_029873635.1. Lineage (NCBI taxonomy): Eukaryota > Viridiplantae > Streptophyta > Magnoliopsida > Santalales > Ximeniaceae > Malania > Malania oleifera. Next base: position 76,033,755 of record NC_080419.1, on the reverse strand, counting down.
CGGGCTAATTGGATTTTAACCTTTTGGGGTTTTTTTAATAATACCCATTCTATCTTGAACAGTTATAATTTTTCACTTGCCTATATATATGGTTTCATTTGCATGATTAAAGGGTGAATTAGCAAAAAGTGATTAAGCAAAAATCCTCCCTATTGAAAAATTACCCTTTGTCCAAATACTCTCATATCTTACATCAATTTGATAAATTTGAGAGTGTAAGAGTGTTTCTTGTGTTCATGTGATTATTGTTCATTGCTAACACTCCCATTTGTATGTGTGGTGAGAATTTAGGTATACTCCCAAGAGGAAGGGTGAATTGGGTTTTTAAAATTTCTTTACAACTTTGTTTCATGAATTCCTTAGATTAAGTATTAACCCAGCAAATTGATTTTCAACAATCACATAAACACAATGATATTAATCAACAATCCTTGCAAGTTCAGTCAACAATCCTTTGAACAATCCAAACTCGATCTTTTATGAATGAATGATGTTAAAGACCGGCTTGATTAAAATCTCAAATCTTCAATATTCAAAATAAGAATTTTCTTCAACAACGAATAATGACAATGTTAAATAAATTTGAAAAGATTAATTTTACAAAGCCTAAAATTTTACCTTAATTAATTACGCAAGATTAACTTTAGCAGTGATATAAAAATCAAGATTTAACTTTGCACTTGTTAAACCAATCAGTGATAACCAATATGTTCCTTGATTTCAAGTATGAAACAAAATCAGTATTTTAGCAACTTCCAATATGCAGCAAATTCTCAATAAACATACACGCAGATCATAAACTTGAAAAAAAGTTAAAAGATTAGGGAAGAAGAGCTGAATACTAGATTTTTTATAAAGTTCGGCCAGAAGCCTACATCCTTACCCCAAGTAAAACGCTATGAGGATTTTCCTTTCCAACTTCATTACCAAGTGAAGTTACAACCACTCTCCCTCAAAAGTGGAGTTCGCCTATGTAAGGAGAATCCCCTCTAACTACACAATGATCCAACAATCCTGAATCATCAAGAAAACAAGAAACAAAAACAAACTTGGTTCGTACAAGTACAACTCTCTATTAGAGCAAATTTGTACAATTGAAAAACAATATACTTAAAAAATAATTAATATAAAAGTGTGAAGCTTAGTAGAATATCACTAAGGTTCTTATTTGAATTGAAATTCTTAGTATAAAAAATAAAAAAACCATGGGTTGTTTCAGATTAAAAAAAAAAAAAAACAGCAATACTTTAGAAAATATTTTAGTAGGAGAACTTTGAATTTGTAATTTGTATGTGCTTAATTACTTGTATGTAATTTGTGAAAATGACAAGCATTTATAGAGTAGTAAAGTTACTTTACATTTTCTCCAAGTTACTTGCAGTATTTCCCAAGTAATCTCCAAATTTGGAGCCCAAGAAATCAAAATTGGAACTTTTCAAATGTTGTTTAAAAGTTAAAACACGAACTTCAGCCAACTATGCCCGAGGTCAGTCGCCTGAGCCATTTAAGTTCAGTGTTAGGTCAACCGATTGAGCTTTAAAGGTCAGCCTCCTGTCTCGGTTCTATTTTCTTTCTTAACAAGCAAGTAAAAATGTTAGTCGCTTGATGATGATTCATCAGTCGTTTGTCCTACTTTCAGCTTAAGTAATTTTTCAAATTTTCTTTTCAAAACTTTACTTGGATCTTGGTAAAACATAAGTAAGACTTTAAAACATTATCCATGATATTGAAATAAGGTCTAAACTTTCATAAGAGCTTCATGCGTCAATATTGAATTTGCGAAGTACTTACATGATACTTATATATATATAATAACTATATATTAAGAACATAGTCTTCATTCGTTGGCTTGCTTTCTATATCCAACTTAAAGCTTTCTAATTTCAATATACTTTGACATCTAGCATAGCACATTGCCTTGAGTATAAACTTCATCCATTTTCATCAAACACATGAACTCCATCTCATAAGCTTATTTTGGAGACCTAATAGATACTTAAACAAACATGTTAAGTACACCCTTGATTTGTTATCAACAAAACAAGATTCTAAGCCTTGTTAGGCCAACAATCTCCTCCTTTTCTATGACGACAAATAAGAAGTAAAAGTGAGTAAGCCTTACCAAGGCTCCCCTTTACAATAAGCATAGTCTCAACAAGATTTGTAAAGTAAAACTGAATTCATATTAACTTAATGAACATATATCATGATATTATCAATTGTCAACTATAACTCCCCCTTAATGAAACATATACCATATTTAATAAAATTTGTATTTCATTCATGATCATAATATCAGCTCAATAAAATTTCATATGCTATGCTCTCCTTTTGCTCGACCTTTTCTCCCCCTTTTGACATCAATCTAAAAAAGAAAGATATCAACAAAAGCATAATCAATCAAAGTGTAATGCAGTAAGCCATCATAATCATAAAATTGATAGTAACCAATCATCATGCATAAGAAGATAAGCAATAAATCCCAAAATAGCATGAGAAAAATCAAAAGAGCATAAGAAAAAAAATTGTATCAGGTGCACATATTACAATCAAAGTAGGTTCAAGTGAAAACAACATCTAAGCATCAGCTGCATTTTCATCGTCATCTTCATCTTCATCTGCATCTTCATCATCTTCTTTTTCTTCTTCAACATCACTAGAACTAATCTCCGTTGGAGTTTTTCCACATGAAGAAGATCATTTGGCCATATGTTGTTCAATCCAACCAAGCCTTTGATCAAGAGAAGTATAATTTTCTTGAAGAGATGTATAATTCTGCTGAAGCGAGATGAAACCAGAGCATATTTCCCCACGAAAATCAGTAAATTGTTGTTGATAAACAATGAACCATGAAAGGGTATCATCTGCCCGAGGAGTAGATTGCTGAATAAGTGGCTATTGTTCTTGAGCTTGTCATCGTCCCTTACCATATTTAGGAAACCATCGTTGATCATGTCACTCATAACCCATTTCCTTAAGTGTGGTATTAGAAAAAAGATCATAATGGGTTCTCTTTATGAACAAAGAGAATGGAGTGGCAACACTAAGATGTTCAAAAACAAGATTCAGAACTCCACCATATGAAAGGATAAGTCTACGAGCTTCTTCTTTATAAATCATCCATTTTAGAATTAAGCTTGGTAAGTCAACTCTTTACCTTTAAGCAAGCACCACATGACAAAACAATCAAGATAAGAAACGTGGTCGTGTAATCCTACCCTAGGTAAGATATTATAAGTAATGAGCTTTTGAAGGATTTGAGCTTGCATGTTTAGTTGTTTATAGAGAGGAGGATGACTAAACAAATAAAGTGGTTCAGTCATAACCAATGGGAGAAACTCTTTAGGTGAGAAATTTTGAGCCATAATCCAAGATTGGCCAAAAGATGGAAACTCAAACTCTCCTTGTCTGATATTTATAATGGTTGCTAAGGTCTGAGGAGTAAGAGCAATTGAATTCCCCATAACATCAGTAGAGGTTATCGTGTCCCCTTTTATTAAATTTGCATAAAAGAGTTTAACTAGATAAGGATACATGTCTTTTGCCTAAAATGGGATAAACTTTTTCCATCCTAAAGTTTTCAACATAGGTAAAATAGCAAAAAAATCTTCTTCAAAGAATGTCGTATCTAAGACCTTACCAAAAATAGGTTCAATGGATCCAATATGATGCTGGTATAGCTTCTTTGCATAAGGAGTTACATGCCATTTCTCTATGTCATTGTTGTCCTCGTTCCCAAAAGAAGATCTTTTTTTTCCAATGGTTTTCGTGCATGGCATGATTGATTTCAAAAAAATGAATGAGGAAACCTTGGATAATTAGTTAGGAATGAAGTACAAGGATGATCGTCAAGGTTTAATTGAAATATTTTGTGCTAGGAAACATTTGGGAATGAAGTAGAAAAGGTTTTTGAGAAGGAAGGAACAAAGTCAGTAGACTAAGGACTAAAAAATTAGGGTATTACGCACTATTCAAGATTAAAGCACTGTAAGTCAGTCGACTGATCATGATATGTCAGTCGCCTAACAAATGCGTTTCTTCAAAATTTCTCCAAATAATAGCAAGTTAGTTGACTGTGCCTCATAGAGTTAGTCACCTAACCTTTACTTATTTTGTTTTCCTCTTCAAAATACTTCTCTACTATGCAATAATCATAGTTTGCGTCTTATAAAGATAAATCTATCCTCTGGAAGAGGTTTTGTAAGGATATCAGCCCTTTGCTCACTTGTATTCACAAACTCAAGAGTTATATCCTCTTTTTGCACTTGATCTCTCAAAAAGTGATGCCTAATATTGATATTCTTGGTTCTTGAATGAGATATGGGATTTTTTGAAATATTGATGGCGTTGGTATTATCACATTTTATAGGTAGAGCTGAATACTCCAAATTGAAATCCTTTAACTGTTGCTTTATATAGAGAGTTAGTGCACAACAGCTACCTGCTATCACATACTCTTCTTCCAAAGTAGATAGTGCTACCGAATTTTTTTTCTTGGAGAACCAAGACACAAGAGATCTTCCTAAAATGTGGCAAGTACAACATATGTTTTCTCGATCAACTTTATATCCTACATAATTAGCATCTGAATAGCTGATCATCTCAAAGCCTGTATCTTTAGGCTACCATAGACCTAAGTCAATAGTACCTATCAAATATATTAAATTCATTTGTTGACTATTTCATGAGACTCTTAAGGGTCTACTTGAAACCGGGCACATATGCACACACTGAACGTAATGTCCGATCAACTGGCTGTTAAATAAAATAGACTTCCTATCATGCCTTAGTAGTATTTCATATCTACCGATTTTCCTTTCTCATCTTTATTAAGATTTATAGATGTACTCATAGGGGTCCCTAAAGGTTTGCCATCTTCCTTATCAAATTAGTTAAGCAAGTCTCTTATGTATTTTGATTGATTAATGAATGCTCCAGTTTTAGCTTGCTTAATTTGAAGTCCAAGAAAGTAGGACAACTAACCCATAACACTCATCTCAAATTCGTCCTACATACATTTTGCAAAGTCTTTGCATAGCTCTACATTTGTAGCACCAAGAATGATATCATTGACATATATTTGTATAATAAGCATGTCTTCATTTGTAGCCTGAATAAATAGTGTGCTATCCATTTTTCCTCTAGAAAAACCATTTACCAATATGAATCCACTTAAATGATCATACCAAGCTCTAAAAGCTTGTTTTAGTCCGTATAATGCCTTTGTTAATCTAAAAACATAATCAGGGTAATGAAAATCTTCAAATCCTAGAGGTTGTGCTACATACACTTCTTCATTGATAAATCCATTTAAGAATGCACTCTTCACAACCATTTGTTAAAGTTTAAAATCTTTGTGAGAAGCATAGGCTTATAACATTCTAATGGCTTCCATTTTAGATATAGGAGCAAAGGTCTCATCGTAGTCAATTCCTTCTTCTTGACTATATCCTTGAGCTACGAGTCTAGCCTTGTTACGTACTACAATTCTATTTTCATCCTTCTTATTCCTAAACACCCATTTGGTTCAATTACTGAAAGATCAATGGGTCTATGAACTAATTTCCAAAATTTCTTTCTTTCAAACTTGTTTAATTCTTCTTGCTTGGCTACTCTTCAAGAGTCATCACTTAACGCTTCATCTATGTTCCTGGAGATAGGAATGCGTAATAACTACACATATTTTTCAACGAGGATCTAGTAGATACCCCTCATGAAGATTCACCAATGATTTCATCCTTTGGGTGATTTCTTACAAACTTCCATTCTCAAGGTAGTTTGGTTTGATCTAGGGGTCTATCATCTGAAGTTGAGCTCGATTCCTAATTCTCATCTTCTACTTCTAGTATTTCTAAGTCTTCTATACTTTGCTTTATTTCGGCTTCTTCAATATCAAATGGTGTAGAGAATGGGTTTACTTCATCAAAGGCTATGTGTATTGATTCTATGATTGTACGGGTCCTTTTTTTTTTATAGATTCTAAAAGCTTTACTATTCAATGCATATGCTAAGAAGATTCCTTCGTCTAGTTTTGCATCAAATTTTCCTAAGTCCTCTTTATCATTCAATACGAAACAATTACATCCAAATACGTGAAAGTAAGATATGTTTGGTCTTCTTCCTTTCCAAAGTTCATAGGGAGTCTTCTCTAGGCTTGATCTAAGGGACACCCCATTCGTCACATAACATATGGTATTTACCACTTCAGCCCAAAAATACTTAGGTAAATTATGTTCATTTAACATAGTCTTACCAATTTCTTGAAGTGACCTATTCTTCCTTTCAACAACACCATTTTTTTTAGGAGTATGAGGTGCCGAAAAGTTGTGAGCGATTCCATATTCGTCACAAAATTTTTCAACTCCTTTATTTTTGAATTTTCTTCCACGATCACTTATGATATTTAGAACTCCATATCCTTTTTTGTTTTGAAGCTTCTTGCACAAATTGATTAGCATCTTACATATTTTGTTTTTGGAGGCTTAGAAGAGTACCTAGGTAAACCTGATGTATTCATTAACAATGACTAATTGCTTTCCTCCTATACTTTGTGTTCTAGTAGGACCAAATAAGTCTGAGTGGATAAGTTCCAAGAGTCTACAAGTAGAAATGTGCTTCTTATTTTTAAAACTTGTTTCTATTTGCTTCCTAAGTTGGCAAGCATGACAAACTTTGTCCTTCATGAACTTAGTGTTGGGTAGTCATTTGATTAAGTTATTTTTAGCTAATTTAGACAATAGATCCATACTAGTGTGTCCTTGTCTTCTATGCCACAGCTAGCTAGCTTCATTCATGGTTGTTAAGCATGTGACTTCTTGGGATATTAGGTTTTCAAAATTTATGCGATACACATTATCAACCCGATTTGCTATGAACAAGATATCATTCTTTTCCCTGTTTTCAACTATGCACTTGTCTTGTTTAAAGATTACATCAAGGCCATTATCACTTAATTGACTAATGATGAGTAGACTATGTTTCAACCTATCTACTAATAAAACATTATCAATAGTTAAGGAGGGTTCTTTACCTACTTTTCCAATACCGATTATTCTACCTTTAGCATTATCTCCGAAGGTGACATGCCCACCATCCTTTGGTATTAATTTGGTAAATTTGGACTTGTCTCCGGTCATATGTCTTGAACATCAACTATCCATGTACCATTTTTCTTTTGATAGAGTGGTCCTAAAACACACCTACAAGAAGGGTTTCAAGTTGTTACTTTTGGTACCACTACAAAAAATAAGGTTATTAGTGACGGTTTTAAATTAGTGGCTATATATGTCGTTACTAATACTTATTAGTGACGAATTTTTCAAATCATCACTAATAATAGAGTATTAGTGATGGATTAAAATCGTCACTAAAAACCTAAGTCCGTCATTACAAATTGTACACCGACTCAATAAAAAATCTTCACTAAAGCCATAGTATTAGTGACGGTTTTAAATTCGTCACTAATGCTTTATTATTAGTGATGGTTTGAAAATCGTTACTATTGCTTAAAGGCAACTATTAGTGACAGTTTTCAAATTTTCACTAATAATATAGTATTAGTGACGAATGTGAGAACCGTCACTAATACTATATTATTAGTGACAGTTTGAAAACTTTTACTAAAACTTTTAAAAATGGCAATTATTAGTGACGTATATTAAAAGTGTCGCTACCCTACTATTAGTGACGATTTTCAAACCTTCACTAATACTTAAATTGGGCAATTAGTAGTGACGGTTTTAAAATCGTCACAAATAATTTTAAATTAATTTTTTTCCATTTATTAATTTTTGTAAAAATCTATAATTACATTTTTGTATACATAACATTAAACCATAATTGCTAAAAGAGTCATAAATTATTCAAAATTCTAGTTCTAATTCAAATTCAAATTTAAATACAAATATAAACACAAATATATTATACAAATTCAAATTCAAATACAAAAATTTCATCAGTTCAAAGAACAAAATAAGTCAAAAGCTGCATCCGTACTGCATGGCATCGTGCTGATGTTGTAACGGTTGCAAACCCTACAAATTAAGAAAGTTAAAAAAAATTAGTATAAGATATTTGAAATATTTTGGCAGCATTTCTCCTGTAAATATGACATTTTCCATAGTGATATGCTCCAAACCTAGGTGTTTACAACAAACAGTTCACAATAATCCAACTAGTAATGAATTTTACGAGGGCACAAGAGCTTCATATAATAAGCATTAAATAATGTAACGTGTTCATGCATCCCGTAAACAATATATATCAGAATATAGTTCAATGGAAAAAATAGAATGTGATGTTTATGGTTTATATGGCTTCCATAGGACTCGGAAACAACTATAATAATCAAATAATGCAAATGGGTCCATGATTGATAGAATTTTCACTTAGCATATGCAAAAGTAAATTCAGAGATGAAGTTCAAAGTTCATTTGAAGTTCACTCATTCTTTCAAAAATGTTTTAACATTCAGCACACTATAACCATATGAGCATATGGTATATGGCTATGGTTATTTTGGGAAAAAGTCAACAAAATTTTGACAACATATCGTCTATAAATAGAACATTTCCCAAACTTGCAAGTCACAAAAGCATGCAATTCACAATATTTTTGCATCATGTAGATGCCATTTAGATTAAGACATGCAACAACCTAAAAGTATCTACCAGCAGGCAATACATATCACTGCATCAGCCATGCAGGTGGCGTTCCAATCAAGCATGCAATCCTAATGTCCACTACCAGCATACAGTTCACAAGATATATCAATCCAAGCATGCAATCCAGAAGTTAAATCATCTATTAAACTAAAGTTAGATAAGCACAAGGAAATTGTGTGTGTTGTGTGTAGGAAAAAATTTTGAGTGCGCAAATAATAGAAATTGTGTGTGCTGTATGTACAAAAAAGAATTGTAAGTGTGTGTTGTGTGTTGGCAACATGGAAGTGTTTTGTAAGTGAGAATGCTTAGTGTTATCTTGTAGTACTTGTGAGGTACATTAGTGTGTGACCATATTTATTGTCTTGTGTGAGTGTCTCGATGTATGTCCAACTGTAAGGTCTTGGGCACATATTTTCATCTTGTAAGGATGTCCAGGTCATAGAATTAAACAAACACAATACTATATATATATACGCAGCTCAACACTAAAACTACATACCCGAACAATTATTATTCAATCAAAGGAATTCAACAAGATGTTTGTTACTATCCAAGTGTGAAAAAAAGATGCCATAGATAAGTTTAACACATACTGATTCCCACAACTTGTGAAAACCTACAAATCTTTTCTCAATCAAATAAAAAAAAAATGCATAGAAGAAAAAAAAATCTAAGGTTCTATTTGGAACTGAATTTTAAGGTTTGGATTTAAATTTGTATAAATTTGAATAAATTTGAATACAAAATTATATTAAATTTTGTCCAACCATTGAATAAATAATCATGCTAAAAAATCATGACATAACTTAAAGATATGCTTTTGCATGCTTAGGAGTAGTAATGCACATTATTTATAGAGAGGGTTTTAGAAAAAAAAAATTTTTTCCTATCAGGTCAATAAACTGATAATAATAAGGGTTTTAGAAAAAAAAATTTTTTTTCCTATCAGGTCAATAAACTGATAATAATAAAATGAAGCCTAAAATACATTCACATCGCCTTTGATTTGCGAAATGAAGCATGATAATAATAAAATGAAGCCTAAATTTAATTATACACGCACACATAAACACACACACATATCAGGTCAATAAACTCAAGTTCAATTCATTCCATTTTATTCCATTGCCACCTAATTTTGCCAACTCATTCAACATGGTAGTCCAAGTGCAAAGCATTTTCCGTAAAAGAATTATTTCCCATAGCAACATCAATCAAAGACTAATCAATGCTGAGCAACTGTTATACAGACCTTGCTAATGGGTGTTCTTTTGTACATTCATTAATATTAATATTTCAAAATATATATACAAGATTCAATACAGTTAAAAAAAAAATTCGGTCATCTACTCCATTAAGTGCAATTGAAGTTTTCTTAAAATGGGATTTAAACGAGTGTCCTTCCAAGGGCATACATTCACTTTAGTACTTTTATCCCAACAGAAAACAAGTAGTCAAAAATGGATAGTGGATGTTTGTGTAGTGTAGTGTAGTGCAATGTAATCATGATAAAATAATAATATTATGCCCCAAAGACAAACTACCTTTTACATACCTTCTAATGAGAGGAGCCACCCGCATCATCTGGATGGGATTGGCGCATCATTTGTTTGATCTATACTTTCCAGTTCTTCATGACTTCCATCTCTGCTTCCCAGTTCGACATCTTTTCTTTCAATTGCTGGTTCTCCACTTCCATCATCTGCATCCGGATAACTATCTCCTCCGCTTGAGCCTAGGTGGCTCGACACTCTTAGTCAATCTCAACATGATACGCCACACAGAAAGAAGATGATGATGTTGGGGCAATGTATCCACTCCCAAGACCATTCAACTAGCCACTCGTTCTTTCCCCAAACACCTGAGTGCAGATCTCATCTTCCGTCATCAATTTCCTACTCTCTAGAATGGGTGTATCCCTCAGCTCAAGCATCTTTGCCTATTTCCAGTCATAAAAAATGATGAAAATGAAGAAATAAGAATACAACTGACGTTTTGAATAAAATAATGAACTAAATAATATGATTGACTTACATGTTTCCTCTACACATTTTGGCACCACTCCTTCGATGGCCTCTAATGTGTTCTCTAATAAAGATCCGACTTCAACTCCAGATCACCAGTGACGGGATCACGCTACGTTATCATATAAAAGTTCATTAATATTTATTTAGCGGTGTCAATATAAATAAAACTTATCAGGTAATGGTCATTTAGTTTTATAGCAATTACCTTTCAATGATTGACGAATAACTTCGAGCCACCGCAATGCATCATATCTAGTTTACCACGATTCACAGCATTTTTTTCTCAGATAGCCTACAAAATAGATCTAATGACTTTTTATTAGTCACATAAATATGAAAAAGTAGTTATTATAATTAATAGAAACACATCACCTGATAGTTAGGGTAGCGAAAATGGCGACACACCACCCGCCAATCCTCTAGGGAGATCTTATCGTATGGGTGCGCTTTTGCCTCATCTCCCATCTCCCTAAAATGGTTGCGCATATTGTTGCAATAGGTCTTAAACCGAGAGCACAACTGCGTGTTCACTACCTTTTTGACATGGTATGTGATGAAAATGTCCATATCAAACTCTTCTTGCATATGAAATGTATATTGAATGTTAGACAATCTTTTGGGTCATATATTAAAAGTAAAAGAAATGTTTTAGGGTTACTTACCAAGATGCGCTCATATAGAACCAAGTGATGAGCCTCCGTCACCTTTGTCCAGGATAAGCAAGTGACTGGAGCATATTGTCAACATAAAATGCCAATCTTCCGTGACCAGGATGTGCACCCATCGTCAAGCGGGGCTATAAAGCCTAGAGGAATGTCGATACGGATCCACTGCCCAGTCCTCTCCAAGTGCTTCTTTATCACAATGTTCTTCGCTACACCATGGCCTGAACTCGTTGCCTGCATTATAAAGGTCGATGCGGAAAGAAGAGTTAAAGAACACTACGATAATCATACATGTGAATCAGTAAGTTTATTATTCTAAATCAAATACTGGTAACCTTACCAACATTGATCATTATGGTGGGCAACTCACCCTGGGCTTGATCCCCAACTGGTGGATATATGCCGAGCTGGGATCCCGAGGGCTTAGATGGTGCCGCATCAGCACTGATGTGCTCTGTTGCTCTCAAGGATGACCCATCATCCTCATGGGATGATGTTGCGGATAGCCTAGACTGAAGCAAGCGTCGATGACCTCCTGTTGCCATGTCTACAAAATAATTCACAAGTAAATATAAGAAGATTGGATATTAGATGGATGCATAGTAAATATATTTTCACTTATTTTCACACGTCAAGATCCCCTTTGTCACCATCTGATCAAAATCAAAAAGATAAGCAGAATGGTGCAGAAGTATACAATCTTTTATTAGATAATTTAAAATTTTCTATTGATAACTATATGAAAAGGAAGAAAGTGGGTTTTTGTGTTAATATTAGTTGTTCACATGCTTAGTGTAGCATAAATATTTGTCAAAAAAAAAAAATTATAATTTTATGTACTTACAGTTTTGTCAATTGTGTTCTCAAATGTTTTGCTCAAAATCCTATAGTAATCAAGCATGGTAAGTATTGGTGTTGGCCTAACAAGGCTTACAATTCTTATTTTGATGATAAAAAATCAAGATAAGCTTGATATGGTTTGTTTCAAGTTAAACTCTTTTGGGAAGAAGGTAAAGCTCAAATATTTCAAAGGCCAAGAGGTTAATAGAGCTCATGATGAACATATTGTACAAAAGCTTCATGAAAGAAAGATGAATGAAAGCTCAAAGATGATAGAAAGATGAATGAATGCTCAAAGATGATATATGATCATGGAAGAACAAGGATTTACTTGAAGATCAAAATATTAGAGTTTTAAGGATGTCTCTTTGTAAGTACTTCATGTAAATTTCAATATAAATTGAATTGAAGCTCCTATAAATAAAAAGAAACTAAGAAACACATTTTTAAAAGGCCTTAAAATATGTTTTTAAATCAAAGTAACAAAGGTCCCAAAGGAAGAAAAGTTTTCAAAGTAAATAAGGAAAATTCTGAGAGCCAGGCGACTGCCCAATATAGGCAGTAGACTGCCAAAATTTAAAAGAATTAAACTTGGGAGGCAGTAGGGTCCCAGGCGACTACCTGAACCTTGCTAGGTGCCTGGGTGGTCAATCCAGGCGAATGCCTGTGTCTTGGCAGGCCACTGCCAATCTTTTGGTTGCTTTATTTGCACTATGGCTAACGATTGCCAGGTTGTGGTAGGCGACTGCCACTCGAACAGACTTTTAAAAACTCAACGGGGAGAATTTTTAAAATAGATTACTTGGGCACTACTCTTTTGGAAAACTTGATGTTTACTCCAAGTAAACTTGGGGGGCAAGGAATTATATTTTAAACATCTATAAATAGCCCCAAACTCCAATGACTTTATAACCCTAATAAATTTTCTAGCACTTAAAGTACTCTCAAAGCTCTCAATCTCTCATGTGCTCATCCTACTTTCATTTTTAAATTGGTGCTGATCCAAACTCCGAAAAAGTGCTACAACGTTGTTGGTCTTTCTAGGTGATATTGGTCTTTCTCAAGTGAGAATGGACCCTTTTTGTGTTGGCACATTCCAAATGTAACACAACTGTTTACTTATTAAATAATGAATTAAATAGCTATACTTAAAGAGATTAAGCAGAGAATAAGAAATTGAAGTTTTATAGTGGGCTTGTCACAACAGGCTTATGCTCATTTCATAAGAGATTAAGGAGAGAATGAGAAATTGAAGTTTTATATACAACCCCCATGATTCTTTCCCTTTTGGAAAAAATCAATTACTACACTACTCAATAAAAGATCATTCAATTGAGGAGCAGGACACATGAACAGTGTAATTATCTATTAAACTTTATCAGTAGTTGATCACTATAATTAATATTATACAACATTTTAATTGGTCAAATTTTGTTTTACCTTTTATAGACAACCTTTTTTTAAGACTATGACTTTTAATGGCATCAAATGATATAGTTTAAACTAAATAGGTCCATCAGAATGAACCCAAGGATCATAATGTCATTTCTCGTACTTTATAGATGGTGTAGCCATCCAAAGTGCTAAAGAGGATAAAGCTTTTGAAAAAAAAAAAAAACCACATCATTTGAAGTAAGCTGAGTAACAAATTAAACACAACAATCACAAAACACAAGATTTCTTATGAAAAAGAATCTAAAGCAAAAAAAAAAAAAAAATAGTTGATACTATGCTAATTAAGAGCATTAAAGGAGAATGGTCCTGACTGGGGATAACGTTCGATGTCATTAATTCATTGTCAAGGCTAGTTGTTTATGGAAGAATATTTATTTCTAAAAATATTAAATTGTTAAAAAAATTTAAAAAAATTTCAGCCGCACAAGAAGAGATATTATCATCTGGTTCTTTATTTGGGAGAAAGAACATTTGGGTTCCCTTGTTAATATAATTTTTTTGCTTACATAAATATACATTAAAAAATAGGGTTTTGATTCTTTTGGAGGCAGGTAGAAGATGACTGAGTTTGAATGGTGTTGCAAAGAAATAAAAGGGTAAGAGTAGTCCAAGGAACCCACCATCTTTATTTGTCCATGAAAATATATAGAAGAAAAAGAAAGCCCCAAAATTTCAATAGAGAAAAGAGGAGCAAAGGACCAAAGTCAGATGCTTGAGGAAGAAAAAGAGGAAAGAAGTGGCCAAATACAAAGTGAGCACTCAAATCAAAAGGGAACTAATTTCCAAATGGAAGAAGAATACTAATTTGTAGCAACAGCAGGAGTAGAAGAAGTATAGAATATGAATTTGAGTCAATCCAGTCAAACTTTTTACAGCCCAATAACCTAATTTCAATCTAGCATCATGGAATATTTTCCTACAAAATCAACAACATTTTACAACTTTCTTATATTTTCTATATTAAATTAATAAGTAAAAAATTATTTTTATATATCATCAACATTTGCTTTTTCTTAATTTTTTAATCATATTAAAACAAAATCTTCCAAACTAAATTCTTAATCCCAATAAAATCTATAGGAAACACCCATCATTGCCTCCAACAATCCTTTTCAACCTTAGAAGCCTAAGCTTTTAAAAATCCAATCCAATTGGGCTTAGCACAAATCAATTCATCAAGCAAAACTGCAAGCACAAGTCGTGCAGGGATTAAGAAAGCCTGAATTTGAGAGGCCTCTGTGTTTTGAAATAGAGATCCTTGAGAAGAAGAAGGAAGAGGAGGAGGAAGAAGTCTTACCAAAGAGCAGTGGAGGTGGAGGGAGAGACACTGGAAACGAGCAGTGACTGGGCGATGAGGTGACGTGACGATGGGCGGAGACGCTGTGGGTGGCGGTGACATGCGGAGACGCTGTGGGTGACGGCTTGAGATTCAGCGGCGGGAGGACTACGCTATGTGCATGGAGGAGCAAGGAGGGAGGGGCAGGAGGGAGGAGCGAGGACTAATTAGACAGTAGGAGGGAGAAGGGGGGAGGAGAAAGAAGGAAATTTGGGGAAAGTGTGGGAAATTATAAGCGGGTTAAGGGATTTCAGATTTTGAGCATCAGTGATGGTTGTTAAAACCATCACTACTACTCCTAAATAATTTTTTGTTTATTTTTTCAAATAAAGGGGCTACTAGTGGCGGTTCTTAAAACTGTCACTAATAAAGGACCAGTAGTGGCAAAATTAAGAAACCGTCATTACTACTCTAAAATTATTATTTTTATTGTTTTAAATAAAAGGACTATTACTGACGGTTCTAAAAACTATCACTAATAAGGAACCAGTAGTGCCGAAAAAATACAAAACTATCACTAGTACTCTGAAATTTTTTTCTTTAAATAAAAGTACAATTAGTGACAGTTTTGAAACCCGTCACTAATAAAGGACCAGTAGTGACAAAAATTAAAAACCATCACTACTACTTTGAAATGATTTTTTTTTTTTTACTTTTTCTTTAATATAAAATTCTATTAGTGACGGTTCTGAAAACCGTCACTAATAAGGAACCAGTAGTGACGAAAATAAAAAAACCGTCACTAATAGTGTGAAATAATATATTTTTTATTTTTTTAATGAGACGACCAGTGGTGACGGTGGCAAAGCCATCACTAATACCCTATTAGTAGTGAAGAATTTTCCAAACCGTCACTAATAATGGACTAGTAGTGACGGTTGCTTAATCGTCACTAATAAATGACAATTAGTGATGATTTGAATCCGTTGCTAATAGCCCAAGAACCGTCACTAATATTTTTCCAGGATAATTTATGCGCGAAAAGTGGTTTCCCACGATAGTTTGAGCGGGAAAATTAGTTTTTTGTGACAAAATTATTAGTGACGGTTGCTAAAACCGTCACTAATTCCCACACTATTAGTGACGGTTTTGAAGAACCGTCACTAATACCCACTTTTAGTGATGAAATTAAAACCGTCACTAATAATTTCTTCACTCAAAACCAGTTTCTTTGTAGTGTACCCAAACCTTCTTAGGTTTTTTTTTATTCAATTTTAGCTTCAGTTTTGACTCTATAATTTCCCGATTTTAACATTTTTTCTTTTAAATGGACATTTAAACTTTATGGGTCCCTGTTTCTTACACAAGAAGCAAGTAGTATGTTCGTATGCATTTATGGAAGTTGTGCTAGGAAAGTGTTTTGATGCCTTTACAAAATATCCCATGTAGAGGTTCTTTTTCTCTTTGTTTTCAATTCCATTGAATCCCGCTCCTTGTTTATCCAAGGACATTCTTTGTGATCCTACCAATTCATCAATGTTTTCTTTTACACTTGTAAAATTGTAGATGATTTTTTCTTTATCTTCAATTTTGCTCTTAAAATCACATATTTCTGAGTCCTTTATATTTTCACCTTTTACTTGAAGCTTCACTAAGTCTTGAGACATCTTGTTTACTTTACTCATAAGTTCATCAATAAGTAAGTCTTTTTCTTTTTGAGCTGACGTTGAAGTCTCTTGTTGGTTCTTTAGCTTTTCATTTTGTTATTTCAATGCTATGTTTCTTTTGGTTACTTTTATGAATCTATTATGCAAAGAAAACAATTCATCTTGCAATTCTCTATATGATGGCATGCTTTCAAATGAGACACTACATGATTCATCACTAGATTCTTCTTCTTGTGAGCTAGAGTAGGAATTTACCTCATTATCCTCTGCCATCAAGCAGAGGTTTGTCACATCTTGATTTCTTGATTCATTTTCTAATTCCCTTGAACTTGAGTCATACCACGTGGTAGCTTTCATTGCCTTCTTTTTCTTCTTCTCGGCATCTTTCTTAAGCTGTGAATAATAAGGTTTTATGTGTCCAACTTTTTTACAATTATAACATGTAGGAGGTTCATTCTTTGTTTTCTATTTGCTAGTTTCTCCTTTATCATATTTTGAGCCTCTGAATTTTTGAGTAAACTTCTTGTTCTTTTTGAAGAATTTCCAAGTCTTCTAGTAATTAAGGTTACATCATCGTCATCTAGTTCGTTGTCTTCTTCTTCACTAGAACTTTCTTTTTTGCAGCCTTAAGGGCTATTGATTTCTTATGTTTGCCACCTTTAGAATTCATCTAGGGAGGTCTTTTTTAAATTTATTCCTTCCGTTATTGCAATGGCCTTAGGTTCCCAAATCGGTGGAAGTCCTCTAAGAATTTTTTTGAATCGTCTCACAAGTGGTGTAGTTTTTCCCTAATGAATTAAGAGACTTTAGAATATGAGTAAACCTAATACACATACTAGTGATGGTTTCTTCAAGGTTCATTCTAAACGCCTCATACTCGCTAGTGAGCATGTCAATTCTGCTATCCCTTACGTCAACCATTCCTTCATAAGTTACTTCAAGATTATCCCATTTTTCTTTAGCTGATTTACATCCCATTACCCTATTGAATTCATTGACATCAAAGGCACAATATAGTGCATTCATTGCACTAGAATTTATTTACAGCATCTTTAAATCATTGTGAGTCATCTCTTTTTCTTGCTTAGGTATTTCTTTGTTATCTACATTGTAATGACCTCAAAATTCATACCATTTTTTTTTATCATACCTATGCAGCGAAACATAAGTCATACAATCATATTTTCTATACAACACCAGAATTCAGTTCATATAGACTATAGCCTTAAAACATTTCTTTCCAGTATCATCTACCCCAAAAACACAAAACTTTGTCACAGACTCACCCTACAACCAGGGTAATCAAGAAATTTGTATCTGCGAGCTTGATCTGCTCACATAACTGGCTCACCTGAAAAATGTTAAAATAATAAGGTGAGTCGATGCTTAGTAAGTGGAAATATGCTATTACTAGTGTGTGGCGACTAAGTTATATACATATAATTTAAATAACATCTGAGCGGTAATAAAATGATAAGTCTGTAAAGCATATCTTACATTTTTCGCTGTTTAAAACATAACTGCATCATCTAAATTTTTCTACTTTTCATACTGCTAGTATCATACTATATTTATCAAATACTATAAAAATGTATACATATACATAACTGTGCTTTATCCCTGGAACTCTGTATGTCATGATTTGACCCCTCATGATAGGGTTGTGTAGCCCATAGGCGGGACTTAACCTAGTCAACCCTCCAGGAAAGTCACTATACTATACTCTACCTCAGCCCGGCCAAATTGCATACTCTCCTAGGTGCAGGACTAGCTGCTACCTCGTCAAACTGGCCCCCTCAACCCAGCGAACTATGGATTTACATACTCTCCGAGCACAGTTGATGGTACCCACACACTATCTGAGATATATGGTTGCACTCTATCTATATTAGCAACGGTATCGCGCTTTGTATTTTTTATCTGTATCTGTATCTGTCTGTAATCTTTTCACAGGGATTTGATACTATATATATATATATATATATATATATACATATATACTCTTTTACTATTTTCCTCATGTTTCCAAAATAACCATAACACTATTAATTTGACCTGTAAATACTGTAATATCTGTAGCATCTTGATGCTATAATGTATAATCTGTCTGTATACTCTAAGTGTTATGGCATTTAGGAAAACATAGCTTTCTATATACACTGAATATATTGATTTGGATAAACATCTGTATACTATTATATATATATATATATTTGTCTGTGTAATCATTTGAATAAAAAAAGAATGTACATGTATACACATTCTGTCTGTATAAAATCTATAAATATCTAAATATATTTGTACAACATGATATACTAAAAACTGTATAGAACTCCAAATCAGATAATATCTACTCAAGCCACACATACTTTAAAAATTCGTATTCTGTATAATAACTGCTATACATGCATATATATACAATTTCTAATAATGTAAGTAAATCTCCTAGCATAGCATATTTCCCATACTTAGTTTTCGAAAAACCTTCACTAAACTCTAGCCCTACACCTGCAGGGTTCTCCACTTAACACCCTGAAAATGACATCCTCCCAGAACAAAACATTAGTATTTTCCTGCATACAACATTTCCTATAGCTGAAGGGAAAACATATTCTAAATAAAACACCTTACCCTGAGTTTGGGATGAATTCCATACCAACTCCACCGACGATCAACTCTAGCAGACTTGTAGAGAACTTCCTTAGCAGCGTCATGGTGGCCTCAAATCTTCGATCTAGCGAGCAAAAGACCTGGAATCGAAGAGAGAAGGAGTGGGAGACATTTTAGAGAGAGAGAGAGAGAGAGAGAAAGAGAGAGGAAGTTTTTGCACTAGTTTTCTGCTAAAAAATCTGGGTTTTTGCAATTTATGGCCCCATATTCGTCGACGAGACACATCATCTTGTCGACGAGTCCTTAGGGAATTTTGTCGACGAACTTCCTCCCTCGCCAACGAATTTCATATTGCCCCAAAAACATCTCTTGTTATTTTCTTGTCGATGAAACCTATCCTCGTTGACGAGCTCCTCTTATATCCTCGTTGACCAATCCCCTATGTTCGTCAACAAGAACCCTTCTAATTTTTTTAGGTTATTACAAACTTTTTTAGTGGGGATGAGGTCACCATGTGTGACTACTTTCCAAGCTTTCCAATCCATGGTTTTCAAATAGATTCTCATTCGCTGTTTCCAAAAGGTGTAGTTAACACTGCAGAAGATAGATGGTCTAGATGAGGAAATGCCCTTGCCAAAACGAGATACTCCTAGGCGTGCCATAGGGATGTTTATGTACCTTTTAGTTTAAGATTTACTACAACCTAGCTCTTTAATACCAATTAAGAATTTAGGTATACTCCCAAGAGGGGGGGTGAATTGGGTTTTTAAAATATCTTTATAACTTTGTTTCCCAAATTCCTTAGTTTAAGTATTAAACCAGCAAATTGATTTTTAGCAATCACACAAACACAATGATATTGATAAAAAATCCTTACAAGTTCAGTTAACAATCATTTGAACAATCCAAACTCAATTTTTTTGAATGAATGATGTTAAAGACCAACTTGATTAATATCTCTGAACTTCAATATTCAAAATCAGAATTTTCTTCAATAACGAATAGTGACAATGTTAAAATAATTCAAAAGATTAATTTTATAAAGCCCAAAACTTTCCTTTAATTAATTACGCAAGATTAACTTCAATTGTGATATAAAAATCAATATTTAACTTTGAAATTGTTAAACCGGTCAATGATAACCAATATGTTCCTTGATTTCAAGTATGAAACAAAATCAGTATTTCAGCAACTTCCAATATGCAGCAAGTTCTTAATAAACATGCACGTAGATTATAAACTGGTAATAAAGTAAAAAGATAAGTGAAGAAGAGCTGAAGACCAGATTTTTTACAAGGTTTGGCCAAAAGCCTACATCCTTGCCCCAAACATTAAACTGTGAGGATTTTCCTTTCCAACTTCATTACCAAGTGAAGTTACAACCTCTCTCCATCAAAGGTGGAGTTCGCCTCTCTAACAAGAATCCCCTCTCGCTAGGCAACGACAAACAATCTTGAATCATCAAGAAAACAAGAAACAAGAACAAACGTGGTTCGTAACAAGTAGAACTCTTTGTTAGAGCATATTTGTACAACTGAAAAAACAATATACTTCAACAATAATCAATATAGAAGAATGAAGCTCAGTAGAATATCACTAGGGTTCTAATTTGAATTGAAATTCTCAGTAGAAAAAATTGGAAAACAATGGGTTCTTTCAACAAAAACACAGCAATACTTAGAAAATATTTTAGCAAGAGAACTTTGAATCGTAATTTGTATGTGCTTGATTGCTTGTATGTAATTTGTTAAAATAACAAGTATTTATAGAGTAGTAAAGTTACTTTACGTTTTCCCCAAGTTACTTGCAGTATTTCCCAAGTAATCTCTAAGTTAGGAGTCCAAGAAATCAAATTTGGAAAGTTTTCAAATGGTGTTTAAAAGTTAAAACATGAACTTCAGTTGACTATGCCCGAGGTTAGTTGCCTGAGCCTATTAAGTTCTACGTATTTTGAAAACATACTGCTAGGTTAGTTGTTAGATATTTAAGGGTCAGTCGCATGTCTTGGTTCTATTGGCTTTCTTAAAAAGCACATAAAAATGTTGGTCGCCTGATGATGATTCATAAGTCGCTTGTCCTACTTTCAGCTTAAGTGATTTTTCAAATTTTGATTTCAAAATTTTACTTGGATCTTGGAAAAACATAAGTAAGACTTTAAAACATTTTCCATGCTTTTGAAATAAGGTCTCTAAGTCACTTAAACTTTCCTAAGAGCATCATGCATCAATATTAAATTTGCAATGCACTTACATGAGACTTGTATGTATATAATAATAACTCTATCATAAGAACAAAGTCTTCATGCTTTGGCCTGCCCTCTATATCCAACTTAAAGATTTCTAACTTCAATATACATTGACATCTATCATAGCACATTGCCTTGAGTATAAACTTCCTTGAGTATAAACTTCATCCATTTTCTTCAAACACATGAACTCGATCTTATAAGATCTTTTTGAAGACTTGATAGATACTTAAAAAAACATGTTAAGTACTCCCTTAATTTGTTATCATCAAAACAAGATTCTAAACCTTATTAGGCCAACATATGGGTTTCTGGGTTTTGGGCTTCTAGGTTGTTTCAGGATATGGGTTCTTGAGCTTTAGCTTTCGGTGGTTTTAAAAAGTATGGGTTGTATGGTTGGTTCATTGTTTGGGCCGTAGGGGGGGGGGGGAGGTTATTTTTGAGTTTGGGTTGTAGGGTTGGTTTCAGTGTTTGGGCTTAGGGGTTTGGCTCCATTGTTTGGGCTGCAGGGGTTGGTGGCCTTTGTGAGATAGATCATAGGGTTTTCACGTCTCCTGAGGGAGACCTATGTTCATGCATGGTGGGAGGCATCCTTCTTTTGACCAGGTACCTATGATGCATGATAATTTAGTGAAGGATAAACAACACTACAAAAGAACTGATTTTTAGTGATGAAAGTATTAGTGACGCTTCAAATTTCGTCACTAAAGGTGCAGTATTAGTGATGATTTTGATAACCGCTTCTAATACTACACTTTTAGTGATGAAATTCAAAGCGTCACTAATACTTTCATCACTAAAAAACACCTTTCCTGCTCAAACTATCATAGAAAACCACGTTTGAGGGAGAAATAGTAGCGACTTTCCTCGAAGTATTAGTGACGGATTAGTAAAACCATCACCAATAGTCTTGTATTAGTGACTGTTTATAGAACCGTCACTAATAATGCACAAGAATAGTAGTGATGATTCTAATAAACCGACACTAATAGTATATTATTAGTAATGGTTATCAAAAACTATCACTAATAGTCTTGTATTTGTGAAAGTTCCATCACTAATATTGCATTTGTTAACTATGAAAAAAGTCAATAATATTAGTGATGGCTCTCATAAATCATCACTAATAGTCTTTATTAATGACAATTACAAAAAATTCTCACTAACAATCTCGTATTAGTGATAGTTTTTAGAACCGCCACTAATAATCTATAATGAAAATTTCAATGACTTTTTAAATGTAATAGAGTTTGAGAGATCTTTTGAAGGTGTTAATCACAGTAAAAAGGAATGGGGTGCATGAAAGAAATACCTTGGCTCAAATATCCACGCATGGGTGGTTGCTTGTGAAGATGATTACAATTCATAAAGGTCGACCAGTCGGGGACTATCTTCATAGCAGTGGACAGATAAAAACAGTTGTTGATGTGATTTTTGGTGTGATCCCAAAAGGGTGGTGAATTGGATATTTAAAATTTTTCGAGGTCAAGTGGACTATTACTACAGTTTATCACAACCTAGGTTCAAACTAAACAAATATTAATCTAACAGAGACGTTTAAATAAATTATACAAGTATCATTATTATCCAATAAAGTACAACATAATATCCAAGCAATGAAGCAATAATATTAAGAGATAAATGTAAACATGCAAGTGCATAATGTAAAACGGATAAGGAGAGAGTGATGCAAGATATGTTATCGAGGTTCAGCCAACAGTGCCTACGTGCCCGCCTCAAGCTAACCAGCTCGAAGATTCCACTAATGCTCACTTACAGGTGGAGCGTCATCGGTTTCAATCTCCACTCCTTACTGGGTGAGGAATAACCCAGCTCACATTCACAAGGCTACGCCTAACCTGTACAACTACACCTTATAGGACAGTGCTCCTAGTTCTCTTAATTGGGTTTGAACCAATCTAATGCAGTTACATGTCAATGCAATCCTCGTCCGACCACACATTGGGAATACAATGAAAGTAAAGATTTTGTGTACAATTAACGTGCTTCTACACTAAGAAAATGATGTACAGCTTTAAGCTCAAATCACTCTTATATGATAAGAATTAATGCTCAGTAGAGTTTATGTGAGATATCCCTCAAAGGTATATTTATGAAAAAAGAAAGAAATAATAATCTTTGACTTAAAACAAATTTATATTAAGAATTATTCAAAGATCTAAAGCGCAAAACAAGATCTCCAAAAATATTTTTGAAATGAAGTGTAGGAGATGTTGGATAATAGCTCTTAAAATATTTTTAACAATAAGCACAGATTGAGCTCTTGAGTCTTACAATGAAAGAGCACAAAGACTCATAAGCAATAAAGAGTTTTCCTAATCAAATATTTATCAAAAAAATATAATGGGAAGAACTCAAAGCTAACTATCAAAAATATTTTCAAAAGCAAATGGATATGTGGAAGTATAAGCTTAAAATGATATATGAATAAACCTACAAAAAGCAAAGACTCTTCAAGTTGCAATTAGTTTGCTAATGAAGAGTATGAAAATGATGCTCTCCTCTTAGAATAATTTTTGCAAGAAAAAGTGAAAGTGAGAGTATAATATGTTCGAATATGAAAAATGTAAGCAATAAAAGCACAACAAATTTCATATAGAATTTTTGCTAATCCAACGCAGTGTGAATAAGTTATGGCATTTTAGTTTGAAGGGTTTTGGATTCTATGGTTAGTCTATGGATTTTTAGCACTAAATCCTATCATGCATGCAATGCATTATTACAGATCATATAATTATTACAAGCCCATAAATTGAATATAATTACAATTGATAAATTTTGGTCTTCATTCCTTTTGCTCTTCAAATGCCATCTTATGGTGAGAGCTTTGAGTTCCTTAGGGCTTCCATTGTGTCATTACCATCCATGTGTGCTAGGAGTTAGTCCTATTCAAATGCTTAGTGCATAGGTAAGATACAAAGTGATTTGTCATTATCAAAACGAGGTTAAACTCGTAGAGTCAACAACTGCTATTGTCTAGGAAGCAAAGTAGGATAGAAAAAATGTTGTGGCTAACCTAGCCAATCTGCCTGAAACCACAAATTAGAATTTAGATGAGTTGAAGATAAAATACAATGAGAAAAGCATGTCCTTAAGTAGAATGTTTGAAGAGAAATACCGTCAAAAATAGTCTTATATTAACTAGTGACGGTTTTTGTAAAATGTCACTAATCATGCATGCATTCGTTGACAATGAGAAAGGTCAAGACTATTAGTGATGGTTTTTCTAATTACTTAGGTAGTGTGCTTCAAATGCAGTGGCCAAAAATTATTTGAAAAAACTTATTGACAAATTAAAGACTTGTAATGGAGTAACGAAAATGGCCACCAAGTGCAATGAGCAAACGCAAACATAAAAATGACTTTGCCTTGGAAAAATACCTAGAAACTGACCTAGCTGATGAGTCAGCCCAAACACCTTGCTCTGTTAAGCCAACACCCATCTCTTAAACTCTAGAGCAGAATAATCTATATGCCTGGGCATGTAATGGGATTGTTCTTAATATAGTGGACAAAAAGATAGAAGAGTTTTCATTGATAGTGAATATTGTTTGAAAAGATGAACTTATAGGTTCTCACCTCACATATGAAATGACAATGAATTAAAGAAGTGGAAAAACTAAAGCCCAAGAATCTATAGCCTTCAAAGCTTCAAAATAAAACTCTAGTGGTGAAGGTGAAGAGGATGAACTAGCCTTCATATCTAAGAAACTTGCAAGAATACTAAGAAGGATGAACAAATTCAAAAGAAGAATCCAAAACTCCAAATCACATGAAGAAGAAACTAATACAAAGAAATCAAAGAATAAAATCCCCATATGTTATAATTGTAAGAAAGATGGACACATAAAATCAAAATGTCCACTACTTAAGAAAGATTCAAAAAAGAAAAAGAAAAAGGCAATGAAAGCCACTACTTGGAACAATATGAGTACAAGTAGTTCCAATAATGAATCAAGTGACCAACAAGTTGCTTATACTTGCTTTATAGTATGGGACGATGATGAAAACTCTTCATCCAAATTAGTTAATGGTATAGTAGTGATTCATCTAATGAATCTAACGATGAAAGTATGCCATCTTATGAAGAATTACAAAATTATTTATTCAAAGTGTATAAGATGTTAGTCAAAATAGCTAAACAATACACATCATTAAAAAACCAGAATGAAGGAGTGATGAAAGAGTTAGAATCCCTTAAACTTGCGAAAAGAGAAAAAGAATCAAAAATTAAGAAAATAGAAAATAAGAATGAAGCTGTGATACTAGAGTTAGAATCTAAAAATCTTGGTGAAAAATAAAAAGATTTGAAAATCAAGAGATTAGAAAGCAAGAATGAAGAGTTGATGAAAGAACTAGAAGACTTAAGATCCCAATCCTCTATGGAAAATGAGAAAGTTCTATATTTTTCTAAATTAGAGAATTAAATCAACAAAATATCTTAAAATCAAGAAAAGAGCAAAAGTGTATACAAAATTCAAAAATTTATGATCTTAAGAATGAAATTGAGGATCAAGCCAAAATCATTTACAATTACACAAAAGGAAAAGAAAATTTTGACAAAATGATTGGCTCACAAAGAATATTTTGAATAAAGAAGGCATAGGATTCAATGGAATTGAAAATAAAAGGAAAAAGAATCTTTACACGGGATACTTAACAAAAGCATCTAAAGATTATGCTAGCACCTCCTCGAATGCCAACACACATACCAAATATTATCTATGTAAGAAAAAGGGACATGTAAAGTTTGAATGTCCATTAAAAAGAAAGGGTGTGAAAACTAAACAAGTTTAGAGAGTAAAAGAAACATCTCTTGGGAAAAAATCCAGACCCAATAAAGTATGGGTACCAAGATAAAAGGCTTTGTTCAAATCATGAAAAATCTCAAAGAAGAGTTTAAGAGCTTGTTGGCCTAACTAGGTTTTTCAATCTTGTTTTGATGATAACAAATAAAGGATGTTTTAACTTGTGTTGTTGAGTGGCTTTATTTTAGGTCTAAGTAAAAGGACACTCATGGTTAATCATGGAAGTAAGCTGGAAATCACAGTCAATCAAGTGAAAGCTTCTCAATATATTGAAGTAATGAACGACAAATGAAGAGCTTAAAGGCTAAGCAGGTCTTGAAGTAAAGACTGAACCTCAAGAGGCTGCAAGAATTAGTGATTAAAGAGATCATGCTTAAGAGGATATTCATAAGTACTTCAAGTCATTACTATTTAGATATGTGAAGACTTAGAGACCAACATTTAAAAAACCATTGAAATTTTTTTTGAAAAGTTATATTTGAGTTTTTCAAGTAAACTAAATTTTAAAACATCAGAAATAAACAATATTTGAAAAGAGAGGACTGCCCAGCTGACTAACTTGATGAACAAAAAACACCTAGCTGACTGATAGTACCCAGCCGACTGACCATTTTGAACGTGATTCAGTTAGTCGACTAACAGAAAACCTCAACAATGTTAACTGTCTAGTCGACTAACTCGATGAACTAAAAATACCCAGCTGACTAACAGTGCCCAGCCAACTGACCATTTTGAACGTGGTTTAGTCAGCCGATTGACAATTATTTTTTGAAGAGATAGAATGGTGTCACCCTCCTATCCAACCGACTAACTAGTACAAAAAGTGACCCAGTCGAGTGAGTCAGTCGACTAACTCTGCAAAGAATTTTGAATTTGGAATTATACAGGAAGTTTTTCAAAATTGATTCTATGATTTAATATCTTTTGAAAAGTTACCTAAATAGTCTATGTTAAATGAGGAAACTTTTCTTTAAAGAGTCTATAAATACCTCCCTTGCTCAATGAAAAAACATGCTCAAGCAATACACGCTTTCTATGCTAAAGTTCTCCTAAACCTCATACTTGCTCACACTCTTGCTGGGGAAAACCCTACAAAATTTTTGGATTAAAAAAGGGCTTTGGTTCTTATTTGCAACTAAAATCTTTATGTCAATGAGAAAGAACCATTCATGACTTATAAACCTTAAGCTTCACATTTTCTATTTAGTTTTGGATTTGAAGTACGATTCGTGATTTAACTTGTACAACTTGCTCTATATTTGAAAGTCTTTTTGTACGCAGATATCCATTACTTTCTACTAGATCTTTGATTGTTCAAGGTATAGTTGGATCATTGCACCAAGCATAGGTTGTTGCTTGGAGAGGTTTCTCTTCCTAAAAGAGAGGTTGGTTGTTGTAAAGGTTTTTGTTCCACTCAAAAAGAACAAGGTACAGTGAAATCCTTAGGTGGTTGACCTAAGGCGAGGATGTAAGCTGGGGTAAGCCAAACCTCATAAAACCAGCGGTGACCTAATTTGTTCTTGGGTTTGTGAAAACCATAAAGGAGTACATTGGTTAATCAATATTTTTTCAGAATCCGTAATGGAGTACGTTGATTGGTTAACAACCCAAAACCTATTAGCTGAAGGTTTATTTGAATTCTGATTTTGGAAGTTATTTTAATCTTCAATTCAAAGGCCAACTACAAGACTTGCACATTCATATACAAGGCTGTTGAATATTGCAAAGCAAATATTGATTACTTGTATTGTGTTTGATATCAATTGGTTATGCATGTTGTGGTTGTGGATTGAATAGATGAAGTCAGTGTTTGTGTGGATTGCCTTTTCAAAAAGAATATAAGAAGTCTTTAAAAAATCGTAAAAAGTGAAGAACTCATAAAAAGACTCTAAGGAATTTTAAATAACCCAATTCACCCCCCCCCCCCCCTTCTTGGGACTACACCTTAGGTTTCAAAGCTTAATTGAAACAAATAAAAACAAAAGTAACATTGTTGACCAGAATCATAGTATAATTCATACAAGCCTTAAATTAGAAAGTATTAAGATATATGAAGTTTGGAAAATCACATGAAATCAAAGAAAATCTAAGCTTATTGCATGAGTTTTTGGTTAAGAAAAGATATTTGAGCATCATAAGAACAATCTAAGCAAAAGTGTAGTACAATATAATGATATATTCCATGCTTATATGATATGCTATATGCTACATGTGTATATCTTGAAATTGGTATCTTGAAATATATATAGAAAATGAAAATATTGATAATTTATGGCTCTTTATATATTGAAAATCTGAGCATGAAGTTATTAAGCATAATTAAGAAGCATAAATTTTGATATGATATTGATATATGAATATGAAGTTAATTCTTGACCATGTATGCTTACGATGGATTACATGGATAAATGGAAAATTTTGAATCTAAATAATTTAGTCTTTATGAGGTGTAAATAATGTGACATTAGCATTGGTATCTATAAAGTATACTGGTATTTATGAATATATCAAATAAAATTGAACATGACAAGCATAATTATATCCATGAACATGTTATGACATTGTTATGATATTGGTATTTGATATTTGTATCATGAGCACATACATAATATGACTCATTGCTTATGCTATGTTTTCTTTCTCCCTTATTTTTTAATTGATATCATGAATTCATTTTTAATTGGTATCATGAATTAATGAAATGGTAAATTGGTATTATTCTTTAATGTTTCAATTGGTATCACAAATTCAAAAGTTCAATAGGTATCATGAATTAATGAAATTTTCAAAGAAGGATGATGTTGTTAGTAAAGATGTTACAACATATATATGAATTACAAATATGAAATTTTAAATTAGTATCATGACTATTTGATTATTGAAGCACACTACACATGCCATATTGAAAGATAATGAATTGAGTGTGTGTACATATGCTGGATAAGCATGTTTGATGTTCATTTGCTCAAAATTTGATTTTATTTGAACCTAGTCATTTTTTATATCTTACTCTTTTTCATTGATATCAAAAGGGGGAGAAGTAATTGAACTTGAATGATGATCTTGAACTTGAATGATTTAATGAGCGTATTAAATGATCTAGAACTTGAATGATGTGATGAGTATGATATTGTATAATATTGAAATTGGTATTGATCTTGATCTTATTGTTAAGATGATGTGATGAGCATGATATTGTATGATATTGAAATTAGTATTGATATTGATCTTGGAATTACAAATACTTGTAAGATGATGCTTATTGTAAGGAGGAGTTTTTTAAGGCTTACTATTGGCCTTACAAGGCTTAACATCCTCTTTTGATGCTAACAAACAAAAGAAACTTAACAACTGACCCCCTCCTTTATGGAATTTGGGCTGATTCTCTCCTCCTCTTAGAGTCTCTGACCAAAGATATGGGGGAGGGGGTGCATCCAAATCTTTGAAATCTCTTAACTAATTGCATGACTGCTTCAAATTTTATTTCCTTTACATGCTTGATCTACCTTCTATTTTTGGATGCAAATATCTTCGAAAGATACTTGGGATGCTTTTATGAGCAAAATGCTTATTTGGCCTCCCCACTTTTCTTTTTCTATTATTTTAGGGTTTCCCAAAATGTATTTCACTATATTTGCATTTATCTGTATTTGTACTTCTCTATATTTTTATTTTCCTATATTTCAGTATATTTGTACAAATAATGAATAAAAAGATACTTTCTCAAATACCCGGACTTGATTACATTTCATTGCCACAGTGACCTAGTTGGATAATATGCAAAGGGATGGTAAAAAGGGGACTTAATTGGATTAAGGATAAAGGATAAAAGAAAAGGAAATGCTATCAACAAAGGCTTGGGTTGAAGTAATACTAAATGGAATAAATGAAATAAAGTGCTATCCAAAAGGCCCTTACATTACTGAAATGAAAAATGTTATAAAAATTGACCTCATACTGCATATTTGTTACAAAGGACCCCACGATATGTTTATTTCATTTTTCATGAGATGAGAGAACCAATAAAGGGACCCTATTAAAAAAAGGATCAATTAAAATTGGGATTTATATAGCTGCCCTTTTTTCATGACTTGGTTGCTTTAAGGTAACAGTAGGAGTCATCATCTGTTATCTTTAGCAACAAGTCTGTAAATATAAAAGACACATATTTTATGTCAGGCCACAAAAGGTACAAATATCAAGGATTTCATATTAACTAGGCATTACTTACTTCAACTAGATGAGAAGGGATAACCAAGGCAACTTGGAGTGTTAGTGATTAGTGCAACTTTTAAGTGATAGTGGTTAGTGCAAATTAAATAGGACAACTTGGATTCAAGAGCTCTCAATGCTGCCTACTTCCAAGGTAGTTAAAACAAATTGGTTGGTGGCCACTTAGTTTTGGGAACTATCTATGCCATAGGCCTCTAAGATGGTCAAAACAACTTGAAGATGACTATTTGGATTTGGGAACTCTACTGCAAACCTCTAAGATAGCCAGAGCATTTTGGAAGGGACCATTCAAGCTTCAAAAATAGTCAAAACAACTTGAACATGTCTCCTCGAATTGTGGAACTATAATTGCCGCAAACCTCCGAGATCGCAAGAGAATTTTGGAAAGGACCATTCAGACTTCTAAAATGGTCAAAACAACTTGAAAATGTCTACTCAGATTTGGGAGCTCTAATCATCATAAACCGCCGAGATAGAAAGAGCATTTGGGAAGGAACCATTTAGAATTCTAAAATTCTCAAAACAACTTGAATGTCTACTTAGATTTAGGAACTCTAATTGCCGCAAACCTCCGAGATAGCCAAAGCATTTTGGAAGGGATCATTCAAACTTTTGAAATGGTCAAACCAACTTGAGGATGACTACTTATATTTGGGAACCCTAATCGATGCAAATCTATGTGATAGCCAGAGCATTTTAGATGGAAAAATTCAAACTTTTGGAGCTATAATTGCTGCAAATATCTAAAATGGTCAAAACAATTTGAAGATGTCTACTTGAATTTGGGAACTCTAATCGTTGTAAACCTTTGAGATAGACATAGCAATTTGGAAGGGACCATTTAGACTTCTAAAATGGTCAAAAGAACTTGAAGATGTCTACTTGGATTTGGGAACTCTAATTTTTGCAACCCTCTGAGATAGCTAGAGCATTTTGGATGGGACCATTCAGACTTATAAAATAGTCAAAACAACTTCAAGATGACTACTCATATTTGGGAACTCTAATTGCTACAAACCTCTACGATAGCCAGAGCATTTTGGATGGGACAATTCAAACTTTGGGAATTGTAATTGCCACAAACATCTAAAATGGTCAAAATAACCTGAAGATGACTACTCGGATTTGGGAGCTCTAATTTCCACAAACCTCCGAGATAGCCAGAGGATTTTGGATGGGACCATTTCGAAAACGGTCAACTTAGATGAGAATATTTTAAAAATAGTCAACTTGGATGGGACCATTCCGAAAACATTCAACTTGAATGGAACTATTTTCCAAAATGGTCAACTTGGATGAGACCATTCCAAAAATGGTCACCTTGCATAGGACTATTTTAAAAATAGTTAACTTGGATGGGACCATTCCAAAAATGCTTAGCTCAGATGGGATCGAAAATGGTCAATTCAAATGGGACTGAAAATGATCAAATTGGAGGGGACCGAACATGGTCAATTTGAATAGGACCATAAATGGTCAATTTGGATGGCACCAAAGATGGTCAGTTTGGATGGAACCACTCAAGTTAATGAGATAGCCAAGGTAGCTTGAAAATACTCACCTGAACTTGGAGACTAATGCCTCAAATATCTGACGTGGACAAAATAACTTGGAAGTTTGGGATGCCCTATGCCCTAGGTAAAATGCAAACTATTTTGATTTTATGAAGGACAAATGAATTAGATGTTTAAGGATCAGAATGAACAAAATTTGCACCATAAAATTTGTATGATATGAACATGATGATGCATGATATGAGAACACTTCCTAACCCTACTAATGCCATGATTTTTTTACAAAAATGCAAGTGAATGACTTCCTATTATGTCTCCAACATGTTTTCATTTTAAAATCAACAAACCAAACTTTGCAACTAATTTTTGAATTCTACTATGATATGAGTGCCCCTGTATTTTTCTTTCCTTGGAACTTAGCATGACATTTTCTCCAATGTACTTGTGACTGATCATGTTCATATTCATATTTGAAAACATTTTTCAGAATTTTATCAACAAGGATTTTCTTTAGATTGTATTCTTAATGTTTTAAAATCAATATGATATTTAAATGAATAAATATGTAATATGATAACACATTGTCATTGTGGATATGAATGGAATTCTTAAACTTGTTTTCTTTTACTTGATTTTTTGTGCTTATTTAAAAGGAAACAACTTTACCAGTACATTGACACAGGTGTAACTTTGTTGCTAACTTAGAGAATCACATCAATGGGCCAGCACAACTACTTTTTCATTCTTTTTTCTTTTAATCAGCCTCCTTTGGTAATAAACATAATTCCTCCACTGCATCAACACTCAAAAGAAACCTTTTTGATTTGTCGTCCATAACTTATTTCGAACTTTTTATCTTAAATTATAACTATTGTCTCATTAGGTATTCTGATCAATATTCCAATCTTAGGGTGGACTTTAAGACATGGGATGAAATATAGGCTAAGGATTTAGGTTTCAACAAGAATAGGAAAACTAAGGCTCAAAAACCCCTCCCCCAAAATGACATCTTCTGCCCCAGTTATTGTAAAGTATTCATTGTACTTGTCATTTGGACAAGCTGCCTATGTACCTCTTTTAGGATCAGATCATAACATCATCCAGACACTTAATGAGCTTGAAAATTCATTTGAAGTACTAGTAGATACCAATACGATTAGGGTTTTTATTTAGATCGTAATGTAGGTTGAGGTTATCGACTAAAGAAGAGAAAGATTTGATAAGGCTCAAAATTATCGTTTTTATCAAAGGTAACATCGTTCAAAGATCACCTATGAAGTATGCCCCTTATTTTCCCTTTATTATTCTTTTTTCTTTATTTTTTACTGCATCTTTTTCTTTCCCTTTTATGAAGGAATCTTAGCTCCCTTATTATCTAGACTTCATTTAGGAATAATCCTTTGGAAAGTTCCCTAGTGTGGGGTGTGATCCTTTGACGGATTATTTAAGAATTAAATTTTTCAAGCTAAAAAAGGCTAGCCTGGGATTTCTTCTTTTACTTTCTTTTGGGTAGAAAAAAATGGTCTTCCATCCTTTTGGTAGTAATCATTGCCTTAAATGAATTGTCAAACACTAGGAGACTTAAACCCAAGTTATATTTATGGTAAAGTGACTTTTAAGAAAAAACTGATTTAAAATTTAGGTTCAAATTAGTTAACAAATGGTAAATTAATGTTTAGTTCTTTTGGGAATGATGGTCAACCAAAGATGGCCACCCCTCATTTGATCAAAATACAATCATTATACACTTAAGACACAGACTACAATCTAGATAAAAAGTTATGAAATTTTTTTAAAAAATACATCAAGCAAGGCATGATAGAGTTTGACAGGTCATCTTCATCTACTCCTCTTGGCAAAACTCCTCATAATTTGAAATTCATTTCCCATAAGGTTCCTTTATTTTCAAAATCTTCCTCTAGAATAGTTCATCATTTTGAAACTACCAAGGACACATTGTTGAAGTGGGGTCCCTACTAAGCACCAATCTTGAGGTTTTTTCTTCATTTATTTTCTTCATTTTTTCTTTTTCATTTTTTATCCCTTTTCATCCTTTTATTTATTTATTTTTTATTCTTTTGCCCCTTTGGATAGGTTCTCAAAACCAATTATTAGATCTAGGTCCTTTATACTGGCAAGATCATTCCTTATATCACTGCACGAACTAGAACAAAGAAAAAAAAAAGAGGAAAGACAAAATTTGGCAGAAGGAGGTGATGAGATGAGATTGAAATGCATTTTTATTTCATTCAAATTCAAAATAATTATGTATTCCTATTATTATTGATTCCCTCTGAAATTAAGATAGCTTCCCAAGAGGGGGGGGTGAATTGGGAATTTAAAAACTTTCTTTTTAATTCCTTTCAAGAATACTTAACTTCTTTTATTGTTTAACAATTCTTTTACTTGTTTGTTTAATTTGTCAAACACACAATAATTTGGTTTCTTTTATACAATCAACAACACAAGAACTTAAACAACTAAATCACCAAACAACCTTTCAATCAACCGCACTATCCAAACTAATCAAACACAATTTGAAAGCAAACAACCAAACCAAAATTAAGATATACAGTAGTAAGAAATCAAGACGGTTGTTTGTTTATGTATGCCTTATAAATATGAATCAAACCCTGTAGTTGAATGATATGCTTGTTAAAATAAATTTGCTTCTTTTATATGATTTACAACCACACATCCACACTCTTCCCAAAATTCAGAATTCAAGTAAACTATTAGTTAATTTTCTTTGGGTGTTTTAACCAAGTAACGTACTTACGTATGGTTTCCGCAAAGTATGGTTAAACCAACGTACTCCCTTTTGGTTTCTGCAACCCAAATCAAAATTAAACTTTAAGCTTGTTTGATTTCCAAATATACGTAGTGTATATGAATTCAAATTTAAACCATCCACACAATATAAATATGCTGAAAATAAAGAGTAAGGGAAAGAGAGAGTGAGACACAGGATTTTACGAGGTTCGACTTCAACATGGCCTACGTCCTTGCCTTTGGAAAAACCACCAAAGGATTCACTAAACCTGTTTCTTTACTGCGTGGAACAATACCTTTACACACTCCTTTAGAAGGCTAGAGCAGCACCTCTCTAAGCGATAATCCCTCACCTAGCTAACGATCTAGAAAACCTGGAATCATCACAATCTACAAGAATATAATATAAATTCTGCGTACAAAAAATACTCTCAAAACTTAGAGCAAATTGTACAAATTGATATGTAAATTGTACTTCAAAAAAACCAAAACAAATTAAAATATATGAAGCTCTAAATTTTTTAGAAGTTACCAATGGTTCGTTTAAAAGAGAAATGGAATTGCAACCCGGAACCAAGCTTTGATATTTTCAATCTACCAAAATTGTAGAATTCCTCTCAAGCAAAAGATGTGAGCAAAGAAGAACTTCAGGAGAATTTCAACACAAGATGAATTTCAAAATTTATCTGATTTATCTCTTTACTTATGTTTTCTTTATCTTGCTTTTTCTTTACCCAAAGAGGTATTTATAGGCTTTTTCAAAGAATAGTGTCCTCATTAAATTAGGTAGCACTAAATTATTGAAATAATTTTGAAATTCAAATATTTTCAAAAAAAAATTTTCTCATTTTATTAGGTAGCAATAAATTATTGAATTAATTTTGAAATTTAAAATTTTTCCGATGAACAATTTCCTCATTTAATTTAATTATTGAATTAAATTTGAAATTCAAAATTTTTCCAAAGAACAATTTCCTCATTTAATTAGGTAGCATTAAATTATTGAATTAACTTTGAAATTCAATATTTTTCCAAAGAACAATTTCCTCATTTAATTAAATTATTGAACTAATTTTGAAATTCAAAATTTTTCCAAAGAACAATTTCCTCATTTAATTAGATTGTTGAATTAAACTCTTCTTTGTTTAATTAATCTTGGAATATTAACTTGTTTAACCTCGAAAAATGTGTTCCAAGATTTAAACTAAAGTCTCTAAGTCTCTTTGCCTAATGAGCTTCAAAATGAAAAGAAGAAAAAACATATTGTAAGCTCTTTTAACAAGGTGTTTCTTAGTTTCTTTTGACTTATGAAAGCTTCACATATCTAACTAGTATTTGGTTTTGAAGTACTTACAACAGTTCTTCTAATTATGGTCTTCTTAAATTCTTCAGCCTCCTTCAGCCTTTTGAGGTTCACTTTTGACTCTGGGTTTGCTTGCCCTTAAACTTCTTCATTTGTCATTCATTGCCTTCAACATTCTGAGGAGCTTTCACTAGATTAACATTGAGCTTCAACCTATCAACCTTGAGAGTTCTTTTACCTAAAACACATCACTTAATATCATACGTTAAAGCATCCTTCATTTTGTTATCATGAAAACAGGATTGAAAAGCCTAGTTAGGTCAACACCCTCACCCTTAGGTACTCAAGCACATGACCAATTTTCCACCATCACTACTGTATCATATTAGGTCACCTCTAAAATTGAATACCAGTCAATCCACCAACCCAAGGGCATTCGCCACATTCCCATTCTGATTAGGCAATGGCTTCCCATGTACATTGGACTTCTTTGTGTCAAACACCAGCCAACCCGCATCTCTTCAATCTTTAACCTTGTTCTTGAAAGACCAATATTTGTCTATTGAGTTTCCCATGACATTAACATGACATTCACATTGGGAATATGGTTTGTATCCTCTTAGGAATGGAAGACGAACTAGCACTCCCGGTGTAGGCACAACTAATTGCCTTTCAACTAATTGTGGAAACAATTATGCGTAGGCCATCAGAATTGGTTGAATTTCAACTCTTCTCATTCTTCTTTCTAGCGTTTGTAAATTTTGTTGTCTCAAATTTGGTGGAGAACCAGAGGAAATCAAATGCGATCATGCACCACTATTGTAATAAGTTACTGACCACTGACTCAAACATACCATTCTTATTTTCCCATCTTCCTTCTTGGTATAGGCGACTTTGTATCAACTGGGCCTCTTCTTCTTTCTTTTTCCTGACCCATTTTGAAGAACTTTATTCTATCCCTATATACTACACTTTTCCATCTTGACCGCTCCTTCAATTCCCTCCCTCATGGTTACCAAGTCTAAGAAATTTTGTGGAGTACTCCTAATAAGGTGGCCAAAATATTGGTTCTTTAGTGTGTTCACAAACAAATAAATAGTTCCCCTATCTTCCACCGGAGGACGCACTTGGGTTTCAACATCCCTCCATCTGTGTGTATATTCTTTAAAAGTCTTGATGGACTTCTTTTCCATATTCTATAAGTTCAATCAATCTGGCAGCAGCTCCACCACATGGTGGTACTAGGCAATAAATGCATAAGCCAAGTCCTTCCAAGTGTGGATTTTGGCTTGGTCGAGTTGAATGTACCATATGATTGCCACTTCAGTCAAACTATCTTGAAAGTAATGTATCAACAGCTTATCCTTAGGCTGCCATTTTTTTGGCTGTACAAATGGAGGTAAGTATATGGGCATTTGGACCCATAAAATTTTTTAAATTTTAGGACTTTAGATTTAGGCGGCAGTGTCTCTTTCAAAACTAAGCATAGATCAAAAGCTTAAATTGACCAAAAGTAGTTAATCCCTTACATATCTTGGAGGCTTTCTTCCAATACGTCATATCTCCATTATGTTTATGTTTTAGAAGTACTCTCCTTATCCGTCCCTAGATTTGGGAACATTATCGGGGGTGCCCCTACTATAGGGAGTCCTTGAGCTGATATAGTAGGAACAAATGACTGTGAACTTGGACTTAAATCTTCAGCCATAGGTAGGGTTGAGGGTTGCCCGTGAATTGGAGTAAACCTTGGAGCATGAAAAGGATTTGATTTCATCTCAAATTTTGAAGCTTGTGCAGCCTTTCCTTTATTTGTGGCCATAAGCAATTCCATCATCTTGCTCATATGATCTTAGATTTCCTTGACATTATTGCCTATCTTCTTTTGGCCTTGTTCCAAGCCTATGAGACAGTTCTCCAAATGTTCACTCATGATTCTGGCTTTTCTTCGGGTATGGTAGGGATGTGTAGCGAACTCAATGTTGAATTCCATTAGCTAGGCCCCTTCCTTACTTTTTTTTTCTAAGGAAAAACCCCTTTTTTATGAGAATGTATGCATGAGTATGTGCATAATTCATGAATGCTAATGAAATAAAAATTAGATTACCATATTGCTAAAAATATTAAGACGTTTATCATTACTTCAAAGGAGACAAACATGTTGTTGACTTTATGAGTCCTATCCCATTTTGATTATGAAAAATTCATATAATCTCACTTGTGCATCTAGTGCTTGAACAAATAGTTCTCTTAGAAGGCACGTAGAGTCGAGGTACAATCAAAGCTATGAAGATCTCAAACCTCACACTACATGATGGCAATCAGAAGAGCAAACAGAATGAAGAGATTTTATGTTTTATTGCAATGCATTAAAGTTTGGTCGATAATAATGCATATCATGCATGATGAGAATAAAAGGTCAAACACAAAACCATAAACTTGCCTAAGGTTCCAAAATTTTCATGGAAAACCCTTCACTTAAAATGTCATACTTATACACATAGGGTTTGAAATTTTTAGGGTCAAAATCAAGGCAAAACCTTAGGCTTTCATTGACCTCAATCGAATGACCTTAGTACTTTTTCTAGATTAAACAAGCTTAGCCGATAGGCCAACTTTTCTCCTAAGACACCCAGCAGACTAGCCCTAACTCTCGGCTACGTTTAAATACCCAACCGACCGGCCTTAATGAACTAAAAGGAGCCCCAGCAAACCATACCTATGAAGGTTTGGGAATTACCTCTAGGCCAGCAGACCAGTGCTTTACCTAGCTGACCGACCCTCTCAAGAAGGTTGAGTTTTTTCTTAAGGGCAGTTGACCGGTGGTTTCCCCGGTCGACTGACCCTCTTGGGTTGGCTTAATTTCTCAGTGCTAAATGTCATTAACTTTTTAATTGAACTTTTATGAAATGACGAATATGTCCCTAATGATCATAATTTTTGGGAATTCTATATATAGCCCATTCCAACGCATAATTAGAATTTTTTATTAGCTTGAAATTCTCTCTAAATTTTTTGTGCTACTATTTTGTATACTCTCACATATACAAGGTTACATTCATACTCGTTCTCTTTATTCCTTTGCAAAATTTTCATAGAAAGAGAGCATTAAGTTCATCTTGTTTATTTGCAAAGTCGTTACAACTTGAAGATTGATGGAATACTGATTCTTGTGGGTTTTTACATTCATTTCAAAGCTTTTACTCTCATTCATTCTTTCATTGTTGAAAATCAATTTTTAGAGAGCAAGCTTGAGTTCTTCCCATATTATTTAATTAATAAATAATCTTTGGGAAAACTCCTTTACAACTTGTGAATCTTTGCACATTCATTGCAAGATTCGAAGGCTTATTTTTTGTGCTTATTGCAAAAATACTTTTATAAGATAATCTCCAACATCTCCTATACTTTATTGTTGAAAATATTTTTGGTGGAGATATTTCTTAGGCTTTGAGATCTTTGATATACACTAAATGAAAAAAACATATTTTGAATCAAAGATTGTCTTCATTAACATTTCTCGCATTATCTCATAAATACATTTTTGAGAGATATCATATAAATTCTATTGAGCTTAAACTCACAACGTACAAGAGTGCATATAAGCTTCAATTTGTACATCTTTTTTCTTATTATTGAAGCACTTCATTTGTACGCAAAACTTTCATAATTTTGTATTCATGACATGTGATATCGTTAGAAGAGGAGATCACCATCCTGGAAGGTGTACTAGTTTTGCTCAGCCTAGGTAATTATGCTAGAAAGGCACCGTCCTTTAAGGTTTTAAGGTTTGGTTCCACTCGGTAAGTGAACCAGGGAGTCTCTGCCCTAGAAGGAGTGGTTGTAAACCGTGTCGCTCCACTCGGTTAAGAGAGCATTTAGTGAATCCTCAAGTGGGTTGGCTTGAGGTGAGGACGTAGGCAGCATTGGTTGAACCTCGATACAAAACCTGTGTCATTCTTTTCTTACACTCTTTACATTTTTTTAATTGCTTGCTTATACTTATATATTGAATTTACTAATGTTGTAGTTAAATACTGATTTGTGGTAGGGAAATTATAGAACTGTCATTTTGATCTAAATTATTTGAAAATCATTATCTATCTAATTTGTGGTTGATTCAACAAACCTTAGGTTGAGTAATACTGATTGTGATTTCAAATTGACCTAGAATTTTTAAAAATATCAAATTCATCCCCCCTCTTAGGATTGCACCAAAAATTACATTTGGTATCAAAGTCTCGTTGCATTTGGCTTAAACGTTTTTGTAAAAGATCGCAATGGCTTATGTTGGTGTAACCCCTTTTGGTGAGTGACAATCGTCCACACATCCTTTGATTTTAATTGATGTTAATTACACCTTATGGAAACAAAGGATGCACATTTTTCTTCAAAATCTTGATTAGAAAGTGTAGAGGGTTGTCTCCAAGGGAGATTTTATCCATATGAAAACTGTCGAAGGAAAGAGTGAACCTATGACTGAAGAAAAATTTATTGATGATGACATGAAATGAGTTCAAGTTAATGCTACTCATTTACTGTTAATGAGTTTAATAGAGTCATGGAGTGTCAAATAGCTAAGGAAGCATGGGAAAAACTAGAGGTTACATATGAGGGCACTAGAGATGTAAAGGATAGTAGCATTGAGATGTTAACTAATGAATATGAGGCATTTAGGATGACCTCCAGCGAATCCATACAAAGCATGTACACTTGATTCACATGTATCACTAACTTGTTGCATGCTCTTGGTAAGACTTACCCCACATATGAAGTGATCAAGAAAGTTCTTAGGGGTCTACCACCTGTATGGGAAGCAAAAGCTACTGCCATAGTTGAAGGAAGGAACATAAAGGCAATGATGTTGGTTGAGCTTATAGGATCGCTCTTCACGTACGAAATGGCAATAAATGAGAGGATGGGAGAGCAATACAAAGCAAAGAAAGTGATAGCTCTAAGAGCGTCCACCAATAGCTCCATTGAAGGTAGTGATTAGGAGCCTAATAAAGATATGACATTGTTGAAAAAGAAGTTCAGCAAGTTCTTCTAGAAGAATGGGAGATCATCCAGAAAGTTCTGGAGCTGAAAATTTGAAAAGGAAGAGTCAAGCAAAAAAAAAAAAAGCAAATATCAGATCCTTTCACATGTTACAATTGTAATGAAGTCAAATATATTAAAACCAGATTGCCCACTACTAAAGAAACACTGGAAAAAAGAAGAAGAAGGCAATAAAAGTCAACATGTCTTGCAATAGACATAGTACTAGTGGTTCAGACACTGAGTCCAGTGGCACTGAAGTCGTAAACTTGTGTTTGATGGCACACGGTGATCAAGAGGTAAATTCATCTTGATCTTTATCATCTTATTATTCTATTGATGATTCTAATGTTGATAACATGCCTACATATAAAGAATTGCAGCTTGAGTATATTCGTGCTCATAAATTGCTTGATAAAACTCCTAAGAAAAATGATGATTTGAAAATCAAATGTAAAGATTTGTCAAATGCATGTGAAAAAGAAAAGAAATCATGTTCCTATTTAATGAAAGAAAACGATTTGAAAATTGCTTGTTATGAGAGAAAATTGGAGGATAACTCCAAAATAATTTATAAATTCACGAAAGGCCAAAACGACTTTGAAAAACTCCTTAGGGCCCAAAGAAATTCTCTGGACAAAGAAGGCCTTGGATTTAATGGAAAATAAAATAGGAGGAAGAAAAATCTTTATATTGAGTATTTTGTAAAAGAATCAAAATCATTTATTCCATCTAAAGACTCCTATAGGCATGTCAACTGTGTCAAATGTAAAAGAAAAGGTCATGTAAAATTTGATTGTCCATTTAAGAACATGGATGTTAAAATTAAGAAGGTCTAGAGAGTTAAGGGAGATCTATGCACTATCCCCTATGGACCTAAGAGAATTTGGGTACCAATAGTAGTCACTTGAATGCTTATCGCAAGTGTGCTTGAGGTCATCCTCCTTTGAAGAAAAATGGTAAATGGATAGTGGATGCCCAAGACACATGACAGGTGATAAGGCCATGTTCACATCTATTAGAATTGGTATATTCCCAAGAGGGGGGGTGAATTGGAATTTTCAAATTTGTCACCTAGGTTAAATAAAATACTCGTATAAAACAACCTACGGTTGGTCTATATAATTCCAAATGCTTGGCTATAAAATATATGTGGAAATTTAAATTAAGCGTATCATTCACATAATAACATACGCGTGCGATAAATGTAAAGTGCAGAAATGTAAATAAACACACGATATATTATCGGGGTTCAGCCAACTGTGCCTACGTCCTCGCCTTTAGCTCGCAAGCTAAAGGATTCCACTAAAGGCTCACTTAAGGGTGGAGCGACACCATTTACAACCAGGTCAAATTAACACAGG
Source organism: Malania oleifera (assembly GCF_029873635.1). NCBI lineage: Eukaryota > Viridiplantae > Streptophyta > Magnoliopsida > Santalales > Ximeniaceae > Malania > Malania oleifera. The sequence goes on along the minus strand of NC_080419.1, from coordinate 75,991,258 downwards.
GCTGACCTCAACCTTAACCAGGTCAATTAGTGGGGCTGACCTCAACCTACACGCCTTAATAGGACGACGCACCTAGCTTTCCTAACCAGGTCTAAGCCAATCCGGGACTATTCCAGGGCTAGTCTCCCTCTTCAGGCCCGTGCCTAGAAATACAATCAAATGGTACAATGAATAAGCTTTCAAGTAAAGCATATGTGTATCCAAATACGCGCCATTACAAACACCACAGTATGATTCAATATGTAAGCTCAATGTGGTCTAAGATGTCAACTCTCAAATAGATTTACTATCGTTGTAATGAGTATGTGAGAGTGCAAACCTAAATAATCTTCGTATCACAGGATATTCAATCTAAGTGCTCAAACAAAGATATTATCCAAACTTCATATATTTCAATCAACAAGTTTTCTCAATATATATATGTATATGAAGCTCTAGCAATATATAAGTTTGGTTTGCAAAAAGAGTTTAATCTTTGTATTCAACTATAGATATAAATCAATGAATATTGCAACAAAGATTTTTCTCACACAAACGAATATCTCTTTAAAGATTTATCAAGACAAAGCACACTAGATATTTGAAAGTATTTTGAAAATGTTTTGCAACCAAAAACAAATACAATCTTCTTAAGATGTTGCAATGAAGGTGCAAATCTTAGAAGATCTATCAAAGTCTTCTTAAGATAGACTTATTAACAAAGTCTCCTAAGAATACTTAGGTTTATCTCTCAATGAAAATAAATCAATCAAATATGAATGGGAGAGCAAACCTATTAAATATAAACACTCAATCGACTTACAGAGGATTTAAGAGATCGAAGAAGGTAAGCATGAGTGAATGGGGATTGGATATGAGTATTATAGGATTTGGGATTTTCAGAGAATTTCTCTTAATCAATATTTTTAATCCCATGCTAATTATCCCAAATGAGGGGGTATATATAGACAACCCTTGAAATATAACCGTTAGGGACCTATTTGGAATAATTTGGAAAGTTTAATGACCTTTCAAATATTTTAACCCTGCTTAAACCATTTAATCGCGATAAAAAAAATAGGAGCAATCCGAGAGGTCCGGTCGACCAGAAATGGTTCGGTCGACCAAGACTCAAATGGCTCGGTCGACTAGAGGACTTTTGAACTGAATGGTCGGTCGACTGGGGCAAGGCGATTTTCCAAATTTCTGAGGTTCAGTCGACCGAGCCTTTTTTAACTGCATGGTTCGGTCGACCAAACCACTGGGAATTCTCCCGAGGACCCTCCGGTCGACCAAGTATTGGAGTATAAAAGTGGTCGGTCAACCGGGAGGTCAAAATGTTGACTCCTAGGTGGTTCGGTCGACCGATAAGAAATGAACTGTGAAGTTCGGTCAACTGGGCCTTGGTCAAACTGTTGTCCCAGGGCCGGTTCGATCGACCAGGCCAAAATGAAATGTGTTGGCTGATCGACCGAAAGTGCACCAAGTGTGCATTTCGGTCCCGTTTTGAAACAAACAAGCCCTATTTAAGTGCCTAACAAATATATGTGAAAGTGTGAGTGTCCTAGAGGCACTTGGGGTCCAATTTGAAGACACCGAAAAAGTTCGGTGTACACCCTAAGGTCTTTCTAAGGTCCTTTCTCATTCATGATTTGGTTTGAGCTTACGTAGTAAATCATACATGTGATGTGTGTGAGCTTATTACAAACCAAATACCTACTTACTATTACAGACCAATATAAATACATTACAATGAATATGATTTGGTCTTCAAGCTTTTCTTGCTTTGTGCACATCTTGATCTTATCACCTTTAGTTCCTACACAAAACCTCAAACACTCATTAGATACAATGAGTATTTGTCATAATCAAAACCGGGCATGACCAATAAGGTCAACAACATCCATCACATCAAACAATGGAGGATTCGTAACCTTTGGAGACAATGCAAAAAACAATTTCATCGGGGTAGGTAAATTCGGTAAGGAACCCTCTCTAGTAATAGATAATGTTTTACTACTTTATGGTTTAAAGCATAATCTATTCAGCATAAGTTAGTTATGTGGTAGAGGTTATAGGGTGTCCTTTGAACATGATAAATGCACTATAGAGAACATATCTGAGAACAAAATATTGTTTTCCACTAAACGAAATGAAAACGTCTATACCACTAGTTTTGAAAACTTAGCCTCTCAGCATGTGAAATGCTTTTCTGCTATAAATGAGGCTAGTTGGCTTTGGCATAGGAGATTAGGATGTGCTTGCATGGATTTATTGTCAAAACTAGTCAAAATGAATTAGTCAAAGGCTTGCCAAAGACACAATTTTTGAAACATAAAATTTGTGATGGATGTCAATTGGGTAAGCAAACTAAGTTCAGTTTTAAGAAAAAGAAAATCATCTCCACTACTAGGCCACTTCAAATGTTGCTCCTAGATTTGTTTGGTCTTAATCAAATTCAGAGCCTAGGAGGTAAATCATATGCCTTTGTAATTGTTGATGATTATTCTAGATTCACATGGGTATTATTTCTTGCACATAAATATGAAACGTGTGAACAATTTGCCAAAATCTGTAACAAAATTTAGAATAAAAAAGGTTATAAAATAACACACATTCGAAGTGATAGGGGTAGAGAATTTAAAAATACAGATGTAGAGGATTTATGTGATTTACATAGTATATCTCACAATTTCTCTGCACCTAGGATCCCACAACTAAATGGGGTAGTTAAGAGAAAGAATAGGTATTTACAAGAAATGGATAGAACAATGCCTAATGAACACAACTTACCCAAATATATCTAGGCTGAAGTAGTGAGCACTGCTTCCTATGTAATGAACAAAGTTTTAATTAGGCCCACTCTCAACAAAACCCCCTACAAGTTATGAAATGGTCATACACCTAACATTTTCTATTTCCATGTCTTTGGTTGTAAATGTAATGTGCTTAGAGATAAAGATAACTTAGGGAAATTTGATGCAAAATCCGATTAGGGAACATTTATAGGTTATCCCTTAGATAGCAAAGCCCATAAAGTGTTTAACAAAAGAACATTGACTATTATAGAGTCCGTCCATGCAGTATTTGATAAGTCAAATCCCTTTTATAAGAAAACTGATGAAGGTCATCTTGAGATTAGGAAAGGTTTAGAAAAATTATCCATTGAAACTAATAAAGATGAGAGCATAGAAATTAAAGAAAAATCTTCTAAGGATAGTCAAGTAAAAAGTGAGATATATGAACTACCTAGAGAAAGGAAATTTGTGAGGAGTCACGCCAAAGATCAAATCATAGTTGAACCATCTTGAGGTGTAGCTACCCAATCATCCCTTAGAAACTTGTGTAGCCACTTTGCATTCTTGTCTTAGGAGGAGCCTAAGAATGTCAGTGAGGCCACTGAGGATGAATCATGGGTATTTTCCATGTAGGAAGAGCATAATCAATTTGAGAAGAACAAAGTCCGTACCTTGGTTCCTAGACTTGATGATCATACCATTATTGGAAGCCATTCATATATTATTAGCATATGCTGCTTTTAAAGGCATAAAGTTATATCAAATGGATGTTAAAAGTGCATTTCTAAATGGTTACATCAATAAGGAGATATATGTACAACAATTTATAGCATAAAAAACAATAAATTCCCAAACCATGTTTATTGATTAACAAAAGCCTGGTATGGATTAAAGTAAACTCCTAGAGCTTGGTATGAGGGACTTAGTGGGTTTCTACTAGATAATGGGTTTTCTTGAGGGAAAATTGATGCAACACTATTTATAAAGGCTATAAATGATAATATACTGCTAGTACAGATATATGTAGATGACATCATTTTTGGAGCTACAAATGATGAGTTGTGTAAAGAGTTTGCCAAATGCATGCAAAAGGAATTCACAATGAGTATGATGGGTGAACTTAACTTTTTCCTAGGACTTCAGATAAAATAGGCTGAACATGAAACATTTATATGCCAATCAAAATATGTTACAGACTTCCTTAAGAAATTTAATATAAAAGATGGTAAAATTTTAGAAACACCTATGAGCTTTTCCGTAAAATTAGACGAAGATGGGCAAGGTATACCGGTAGATGTCAAGCTCTACCGTGGCATGATTGGTAACCTGTTATACCTGATAGTGAGGAGACTTGATATTATATTTACTGTTTATATGGGTGCGAGATTTTAGGTTGTACCAAAAGAGTCTCATTTGTTAGAAATTAAGAGGATACTTAGATACCTTATTGAAACTATTGAATTAAGATTATGGTATCCTAAGCATACCTCATTCAAGATTGTTAGTTATTCTAATGCTGACTTTGCGGGTAGTAAAGTAGATCATAAAAGCATCAACGACACTTATCATTATTTAGGACAGTCTCTAGTTTATTGGTTCTCCAAGAAATAGAACTCAGTTGCACTATCCACAACTGAGGCTAAATACATAGCGACTGGGAGTTGTTGTGCTCAAACGCGCTTTATATGAACCAACAACTCATAGACTATTGATTGTACTATGAGATAGTTCCTATAAAATTTGATATCACTAGTGCAATTAAAATCTCAAAGAACCCCATATCACTCTCACGAACTAAGCATATAGAAAAAAAGACATCATTTTATTCGTGACCATGTGCAAAAGGGGGATTTGGCATTTGAGTTTGTGTGCACTTGTGAGCAATGGACTGATATATTCACGAAACCTCTTTGGGAGGACAAGTTCATATAGATTAGACGTGAATTAGGCTTGATGCACATTTGGGAAGTTGCTTAGAGATATGATGTAGTGCATAAATCGAGGGGAGCAACTTAACTAAAAAATCACCACGACTCTGAAAATTAAGTTTTCTCACAATCTTATTGTGTCTTACACTTATATATTTTATGACTTGTGAGAAATACAATTGCTATCCATTATGTATTGATTGCTTAATTTTTTTCAATGGACGTTATTATCTAGCATATTGAACTATTATTGGCTATGTGGATTGAGAATACTTGATTGCATGCCTGTATGGAATACCATCTACAAGGCTATTGCAGAGTTTGTGTATGCATACTGATAATGGACTAGGTTATTGCATGACTAACTTGAATGATCATATATAGAAATTCATTCAACCTAGTTGTTTGAATTGGAGAGTTTCTATTAACTAAGGATGCATTTAAATGCTTACGTTCCTACCTTATCCCCTTCTACTGATGCCAAAAGGGGGAGAAATATTTTTAGAAAAATTGGGTAAATTTGGGCAAAACTGATTGTGAGGGAGAATTAATTGAGCATAACTCTTCATATTGTATTCTCCCATGTATCTTTTCTCTACTATTGAAATCTGAGCTTCAATAACAAAATTAAATGCATATTGTTTTAAAATATCTTCTGTCATGGATATGCTTGAACTGTTCTAGAATTTTATGTTATGTATTCTTAGGGGGAGCCTTTTAAGGTTGTACCCATTTTTGCTCTTGTATTTTTTATCATAAAAAATGGGGAGATTGTTGACTTTATGAGTCCTATCCCATTTTGATTATGACAAATTCATAGTATCTCACTTGAGATAATTCTCTTAGAAGGCGCATAGAGTTGAGGTACGATCAAAGCCATGAGGATCTCAAAGCTCACACTACATGATGGCAGTCAAGAGAGCAAAAAGAATGAAGACATTTTATGTTATATTGTAATGCATTAAAGTTTGGTCTATAGTAATGCATATCATGCATGATGAAAAAGAAAGCTCAAACAAAATACCATAGGGTGACCTTAGGTTCCAAATTTTCATAGACAGTTTCATTTAAAATGTCATACTTATACACATTGGGTTGGAAATTTTTAGGGTCAAAATCAGGGCAAAACCCTAGGTTTTCACTGACCTTGGTCGACCGACCCATGCATGTTATAATTACCTTAGTCGACGGACTATAGTATTTTGACCAAATTACACAGGCTCGGCTAATCAGCCAACTTTTCCCCTAAAATGCCCATTCGATCAATCCTAACTCTTGGCTAGGATTAAATCCCCAACTGACCAACCTTAATGAACTAAAAGGAGCCCCAACTGAAAAAGCCTACAAAGGTTTGGAAATCGCCCCTAAGGCAGCCGACCGACCCTTGCAAAAATTTGAAAATAAACAAAGGCTAGATGAGAGTTATAGTGTGATCCCAAGAAGGGGGTGAATTGGGATTTAAAAAATATTTTTCTAATTTAAACTTCACTGATTCACCACATTAAATCTTGTTTAAAAATTAAAGTGTGTATGAAAAATAAGAATGATAATAAATAAACATTCATACACATGTGGAAATTAGAGTGCAGAATTTAAATTAGATAGGGGGAAAGAGAGAGGGAGAGAGAGAATATTTGTTATCGAAGCTCATCCAATCCTACCTACATCCCCACCTTGGGCATGCCCCCAATGATTCCACTAACTTGCTCACTTAAATAGGAGGAGCCAAAGCCGATTACACATATCCTTATGGAGCAGAGTCTCCGAAGCTCAAATATCGAGGATAAGCAACAACCTACAACCACACCTTAGAGGATAGTGCTCCTAGATCTCCTAACCAGGCCTGAGCTACTCTGGTGCACTTTATAGGACAGTGCAATCCTCTTCCGACCACACATTGGGAATACAATAGATAAATAAATTTTGTGTGTAAAAAGTTCTTTTAGACTAAGAAGATGATGTACACTATGAATCACTAAAATGCACTCTCATATAATATTAAAATGAAGCTTAGTAGAATATGGTATTCCTCTTAAAATATTTTTCAAGTAAACCAATGAGAGTATGGAAATTGATTTTCTTTATGAAAATGACCTTTTAAAATTTAATTTAAATAGTACTTCCAACAAAAATATATGAAAGTGAATATTAGCTCAAGCCATTGTCAAGAAATTTCTCAAGAACAATATATATATCAATGAATATATATGCTCAAAGCATTTTTGAACTAACCCATAGATTTTCTCCAATAAAAATATTTCCAAAAAATGAATGGGAGAAGTTACGGTGTTCATTTAAAATGATTGGCCTTTATAAAAATAAATCCAATAAGGCTTTCTAGCAATATATATATATGTATGAGCTTAAATATATGCTTAAGCCTTCAAGATAATTTTAAAATAAATTTCTCCAAAATATTTTCAAATACAAAGTATGGGAGAAATTTAATCTTTGAAGAACATAATAATAAAAAGGCTATAAAGTTATATATATACGCATATATATAAACTTGAATATAAGCCCAAGCCTTTCTAAATAAAACTTCCAAAATATTATTCTCCAAAAATATTTTCCAGAAAAGTAGGAGAAATTTGATATTTGAAAAACAACAAGAATAAAAAGTAGAGGCCTTCAAGCAATATATATATATAAACTGAAATATATGCTCAAGCCTTTTCAAAATTACCTCAAGAAAAAGAAGCCTTTGAAGTAGAAATATATGAGTTCCAAGCTTCCTTCAATAACCCACAATATTTTCTCCCAAAAAGAATTTTCAAAGTGAAAGACTAGAAGAAATATGAAATTTAATGCACAAAGGGGATATGAAAAATGAGGGAGAAGCAAAAAATGTGTAGATCTGTTCTTAAGATGTCTCTCCTTAATTTTTCAAGTTTCTTTGGCTTGTATTCATAGGCAAAAACCAAAACTAGCCGTTTTATGACCATCGAGGTATTAAAATATGATTTTAATTTGAAAAGTAGCATTTTTTCGGCCATTGGGGAGCTTTCTGCGCGGACACCCTTCGATTTTTTACCACAACTTTTTCTATAAAGCTTCAAATTGAATGTTCTTGATGTCAACAAAAAACTAAGAGAAAATATCACAACTTGAATGTTGAAAACCTTTTAAGATAAGAATTTATGGATTAAGAAAAACACCTATCACTAAGACGAAAGAAATAAGAAGAGAATTTTCCTACTACGGACACCTTTCGGTGTTTTAACCATAACTTGTTCTATATGACTATAAATTGAACATTCTTGGTATCAACGTAACATTAAGAGAAAATCCCAAAACTTTCATGTTGAATAATTTTTATGATAAGAAGTTGTGGATAAAGAAAAACACTCATTTTTCTATCCGGTTGGCTAGCCGGTTGACCGACTCCTTTGTAAAAATTAGTTTTTGCCTCATTTTAACTTCAAAACTATTTTCAAACCTTTGTATAAGTTAAGAATTTTATGAAAAAGGTTTTGCATGTTACTTGGAGGGCGTAGGTCAATTTATGGTGTTGGTTGAGTTTCAATTTAGATCATATAATATGCATGTACACATAAAACCTAAATAATTATTACAACTTAGAAAATAATAAATAAAGTCTTTAACTCTTCTGCTCCTCTGATTTCCATGGAATATGTCTTTGAATATGATTGTTGGTTGATTACGCGTCAAAACTGCGTAATTGGGCATCTTAACTTGGGTTTTACGATTTATATTTTTAATTAAATGTCCAAAATTGTCCAATATTTTAATAAAGTGCCAAAATCATCATTATTGAATTTTATTGTATTATTTATGAAGTTTTGGTAATTTTTTGTTGCAGGAAAAATCTCGGAAACCAAAACCAACACCTATTCGTATTTTGTGCATAACTTTTTCATTTTGAGCTCCGATCGAGACAATTCAAATTTCTGGAGAAAGAGAAAAGGATTATCTACAACTTTTGTGTTTTGAGTTTTGTGAGAAATGGGCTTTAGAAGAGTCAGATTTGTGATGAACAGAGAATAAAAAAATGAAAAAAAATATAACAATTCGGGTTGGGTCAAGTTGCCGGGTCAGACCCAATTGGGTCGGTTTCTCTCCATCCGGGTCTAGGGAAGCCCCTCCTATTTAAGCTCCCCTCTTCTCCTACATAGGGTGTGCCTCCGGCACCCTCTCTCTCTCGGTTCTTCTTTCCCTTCTTCTACTCTCTCGTAGCTTCTCTTCCGCGATTCCTTCTTCTCTTCGAACCTTGTTCTTGTTCTTCTTCTTCTTCTTCTTCTTCTTCTTCTTCTTCTTCTCTCCTTCTTCCTTTCTTGTTGTTTCTCTTTCCTTTCTTCTCCTCTTTGCTCTTCCCCTTCCAATGTTTCTACATAGCTGCAGCACCCACGGACCAGCCCCATACCAGCAACTCCAGCAGCACCCGAGCACTCCACCAACTTCCATAACAGCAGCAAGCCCTGGATCTCCTCTACAGATTAACCATAGCAGCCCGTGCACCAGCTCCCCTACTCTGGCAGTTCCAGCAGCAGCCACAGGAGACGTTCGGCTGCCAGACCATCTCAGATCCCTCACAGTACCACTGGACCACCACCAGACCAGCAGACCCGAGGAGGAGCTCCACCACTACAACCGGCCATCCTGCTGTTGCTGCACGACTCTAGCAGCCCAGGCCTCTGCAACTCTCCTTTGTTTCTTTGCTCTCTCTCTCTCTCTCTCTCTTATTCTCTCTCTCAACTTTTCTTTATGATTATTTTATTAGTATTAATTGCTTGAGTATTGGATTAAAATGATTTGAATTGTATTAAAGTTTTTTTTTTTTTTTTGTTTTAGACTTTGATTGATGTTTAGAATTTGTTTTTTTTATTAAAGTACGCATTTTTATTGGGGTATTTATTTAGGTTCTTTATTCTTCTTACAATATTTATTTATCTATTTACTTATTTTCTTTTTCTTTCAATTAAGTCTGTGTTAGAATTATTTATCTATTTAATTAGTTGTTTTTCAAGAAAGTTTAATTTTAGATTGTAGTTGTGATTTGAGCTTTCGATTTTTTTAAAGATCCGATTTTTATTGTGTGTGAGTGTTTGATTAAGTTTCCATTGCATGTTTTATTCAGCGTCCAAAGTTGCCATCTTTAATTAGTGTGTGCTCCGATGTTTCCTTGAGTAGGTTAGGGTTTCCATTTTTGCTCTTTAAATTGAAGCATGCTAGTTTTAGGACTTTAATTTAAGTTTTTGTTTAAGTCTTCAAAATTTTGAAAAACCCGGAATCTTAACTGAGTTGAGTACATTTTTATTTTCGATTGGGAGAACGAGAAATTGAGATTAAAATGCATTCCCTGAGGAGACGATCTAGCCCTTGGGCTTAATATTACACGACGTAATTCCTATACTTGGGATAGCTTCCGAGCTGCTCTTTTTTCGAGTGAGTCAAGTTTTTGGCACCGTTACCGGGGAATGTCAGTCTTAGTCTCAAATTTGCAATTTTTCCATCATTTTTGTTAGTTTTATGAAAACGAAAACAAAAATTGAAAACAAAAACAGAAAAAATTTTGAGTTTTGAAAAAATGGCTGCACCTGCACTGCGCACGATAATGGATTTTTTGCAACCAGAATATGCCATTGCATCCTCTTCCACTGTTTTGCCTTATGACGAGCTTAATTTCATAAAGCAACGCGGAAGGACGTCACTACTACCCGAGTTCCACGGGACGGAATCTGAGTGCCCTTATCAGCACCTAGTAGAGTTTGAGTTAACTTGCAACATGTTTTTCTCTCATGCTAGAGCTGACGAATCTACTAGACTGAATTTATTTCTTACTACTTTGCATAATGGGGCACTGATTTGGTTTCATTCTATGAGATCTTATTCTATCACGAATTGGGTTGTTATGGAGCGTGAATTCCTGCATGCATTTCGTCCCTCACAGAAAACTCAATTTTCGCAAGAACATATTCTTAATTTTGTGCAGCAGGATAACGACACATTTCGGGCTTGCTGGGAGCGATTCAAGGATCTACTAAGCACTTTTCCACATCACGGGCTTGACTTATGGAGGTTAGCTGATTGTTTTTATACTGCTCTTACCCCTGATTGCAAGTGTTTTGTCTAGACTATGTCTAATGGAGAGCCCATCAGCGAGCATCCATATTAGGTATTATCATTCTTTGATTACTTAGCTGACAATGTCCCACAGTGCAATACATGATACACTCAGGCACCCATGACTGCACACCCTATCAACACAACTAGTGGTGGAGATGTATACAAGCCACCAAACTGCCCAAACAACCATCCGCCTCAATATCAGCCACAACAGATCTCTCCGAGCTGTACGTCGTCGGACCTTTTCAAGTATAGCATAACTCAGATGGTGAACATGCTTCAACAATTCATGCAAACTCAAGTCGATCATAATAATGAATTGCGGGATACCATTAATGCGATAAGTACATAGTTGGACATCTTAGAAAACGAAGAATTGCCCGTGGAACCTCAGCCTAGTCCTCAAGAGTACCAGCAGCCACACTAACAAATACACGATGTTTCTCTTGAGACAGCAAAGGCCGCCACTACTTCGAGAAGCGAGAAAGAATTTCCCCAACATGAGATGCTCATCGTCGAACAACAAGTTGTCCCAACACTAGAAGTCATGGCTGAACCAGAAGAGGTCAAAGAAAAATGAGAGGAAACGGGGCCACAAGTGGAGCAGTTAGTTGATGAGGAGACTGATACTCATACGAAGTACCAACCTATGATACCTCATACTCCGAGCTCAGAAACCATGAAACCGTCACTCCTGCCTGAATCAGATGTTAAAGAGGCTAATGTAGAGGCACACTCTTGCAGTGGTATGATGATATGTATACCCGATAAAGAGGGTGACCAATCCGGTGAGCATATAATTTTCAAAGAACTAGGTAAAACCTTTAATGTTAATGCTTCTGAAGAACTGCAGGTAATTATTCCGATCACTTTCTCTCAACCGTTCGTTCGTAAAGAAGCATATTTCTTGGAAACAATGTTGAATAAAGACCCTTTCTTATCCACACACGAGGGTCGACGTGCACGCAAATTGTTTGGTATTTTTACACGCATTAATTCATTTGAGGTTGATTTTCGTGCAGGTATGACAACTGATCGATTGTGGCGGCTCAAATTTGGAGAACCGCCGATGCAATTTATAGACCTACGGCCACCAGACGAAATTCCTCCAGAGCCTCCGCGAAGACAATTGTGATGTTTTTCTTTCCCTTATTTTCCTTTTATTTTATCTTATTTTATTTTTAGTTAGTTTTCAGGTTCATTTTCTCGTAGTTCGAATTTTCTTTTCCATTACTTCGCCACTCAGGTACGCTTTACTTTTCGCGTGCATAGTCTTTTCTATTTCCCCTATGTTTTCACATTGAGGACAATGTTCCACTTTAGTTGGGGGGGAGATAAGCATTCGCATGTGACACTGTGCACGTACACGTACCAGGTTTTATATTTCAAAAAAAAATATCAAAAATAAAAAAAAAATCAAAAAGAAAGAGAGAAAGAAAGAGGAGCACTGAGGGATTACATTGCACTATGCCATGCTTAACACTATGTATACCTTTCACATACTTGAGTATAACTTACGAATGACACACTTGAGTCAATCATGCTTGGTTTCTCTTTATATGACCTTATGACTCCATGAAGAACTGATTAGTAGTACACTCGTGTTAATTTGGCTATATAAGTTCCTGTATCTACATGCATCTCATGAGGCTAAATAAACACATTCACGTGATTCATTGGACTCAGGGTTTCCTGTGAGCACTGAGAGAGCACCCGTGGCGACTATGACACCTTATGAGATATCCTTGAACTATTTATCGTCCTTTTGAGCGTTAATATCAAATCAGAGTTCACAAAACTCAATTGTCGTTTCTGGATGATTCATTTCTACAGTAGTCTTTGTTTTTGATTTGCTAGCCTAGAGGTGACACCTAGTGGGGAGATAGAAACCTAGGTCTTGTAGCCTTCTCAAGATGTGAAGGCTGAGCCACCCCTAGAGATAGACTTAATTCATGAACTCCTATTCGAGCTCAATTCCCATTGATGGTATGAAGATTACAAAAGAAGTGTTATGATTGTCCTAATTGATCAAGAAAAGACATAAAATGAAGAATGAGCAAAATAAAGAATAAGCAATACACATGCGCATGAAATGAAAAGTCAATGCCGGTCCAAATACATAACACAAGGACACGACACATATTTTCTACTTATGAAGATTGTTCAACCAGTTAATGCCTCAGATGAATTCACGACAAGTTTGTGAATAAGTTGATCTAGGGTTGTCTCAGTTGGGTATGGCGCGTAGGTGAGAAGATTCTAGGGTGAAGGACCCGATACCTCATAGATAGGCTAGATCCTTTCCAGACTGGTCCACTCCATATACTTAGCGTTGTTCCCTTTAATATATGGGATGTTTGATCACGACACTCCTCCTCACATATGATGAGTGAACCCATTTTCTTTGAGTGTTCTTGAGGGTATACCAGTTAGGCCGAGTCAAAGCGACCATTCTGTAGGTGTCCACTGGCGTCCTAGGTCTATTGAGTCACACACATCACACACACCTTGAGAGTTTACCTGTTTATACTCGAACTTATATGACTGCATTAACTCTGAATGTACCTCTGATTAACTTCATGTGAGTATACTATTCTTGAATGACATATAAACGATGAAACTTGCATGGGTGATGTGCTTTGGAGTCGTGTGCATTGAATATGAACAAGCTTGTGTGAAATTCAGTTATGTTCTTGTATGCGAAGTGGTATAGTTATGTCGCATGTGCATTGATTTCATGATCACCAGAGTATGTAGTTGTAGACACCGCCCAGAAATTCATTTACATCATTTACTAGAGACTAGAAAAACGTTAGTTGGGGGGGGTGTGATTACGCGTCAAAACTGCGTAATTGGGCATCTTAACCCGGGCTTTATGGTTTATATTTTTAATTAAATATCCAAAATTGTCCAATATTTTAATAAAGTGCCAAAATCATCATTCTTGAATTTTATTGCATTATTTATGAAGTTTTGGTAATTTTTTGTTGTAGGAAAAATCTCGGAAACTAAAACCAACACCTATTCGTATTTTGTGCATAACTTTTCCGTTCGAACTCCGATCAAGACGATTCAAATTTCTTGAGAAAAAATTTCCCATCATTTTTGTTAGTTTTATGAAAAATAAAAAAAAATTGAAAAAAAAATAGAAAAAATTTTGAGTTTTGAAAAAATGGCTACACCTGTACCGCGCACGATAATGGATTTTTTGCAGCCAGAATATGCCACTGCATCCTCTTCCACTGTTTTGCCTTATGATGAGCTTAATTTCATGATGTAATGCAGAAGAACGTCACTGCTACCCTAGTTCTATGGGACGGAATCTGAGTGCCCTTATCAACACCTAGCAGAGTTTGACTTAACTTGCAACATGTTTTTCTCTCAAGCTAAAGTTGACGAATCTACTAGACTGAATTTATTTCTTGCTACTTTGCAAGATAGGGTACTGATTTGGTTTCATTCTATGAGACCTTATTCTATCACGAATTGGGTTGTTATGGAGTGTGAACTCCTGCATGCATTTCGTCCCTCACAGAAAACTCAATTTTTGCAGGAACAGATTCTTAATTTTGTGCAGCAGGATGATGAGATATTTCGGGCTTGCTGGGAGCGATTCAAAGATCTACTAAGCACTTATCCACATCACGGGTTCGAGTCATGGAGATTAGTTGATTGTTTTTATACTGCTCTTACCCCTGATTGCAAGTGTTTTGCCTAGACTATGTCTAATGGAGAGCCCTTCAGCGAGGATCCAGATCAGGTATTATCATTCTTTGATTACCTAACTGACAGTGTCCCACAGTGCAATACATGATACACTCAGGCACCCATGACTGCACACCCTATCAACACAACTAGTGGTGGAGATGTATACAAGCCACCAAACTGCCCAAACAACCATCCGCCTCAATATCAGCCACAACAGATCTCTCCGAGCTGTACGTCGTCAGACCTTTTCAAGGATAGCATAACTCAGATGGCGAACATGCTCCAACAATTCATGCAAACTCAAGTCGATCATAATAATGAATTTCGGGATACCATTAATGCGATAAGCACGCAATTGGACATCTTAGAAAACGAAGAATTGCCCGTGGAACCTCAGCCTAGTCCTCAAGAGTACCAGCAGCCACACCAACAAATACATGATGTTTCTCTTGAGACAGCAGAGGCCACCACTACTTCGAGAAGCGAGAAAGAATTTCCCCAACCTGAGATGCTCATCGTCGAACAACCAGTTGTCCCAACACTAGAAGTCATGGCTGAACCATAAGAGGTCAAAGAAAAATTAGAGGAAACGGGGCCACAAGTGGAGCAGTTAGTTGATGAGGAGACTGATACTCATACGGAGTACCAACCGGTGGTACCTCATGCTCCGAGCTCAGAAACCATGAAACCATCACTCCTGCCTGAATCAGATGTTAAGGAGGCTAATGTGGAGGCAGACTCTTGCAGTGGTATGATGATACGTATACCCGATAAAGAGGGTGACCAATCTGGTGAGCATATAATTTTCAAAGAACCAGGTAAAACCTTTAATGTTAATGCTTCTGAAGAACTGCAGGTAATTATTCCGATCACTTTCTCTCAACCATTAGTTCGTAAGGAAGCATATTTCCTAGAAACAATGTTGAATAAAGACCCTTTCTTATCCACACACGAGGGTCGACCTACACACAAATTGTTTGGTATTTTCACACGCATTAATTCATTTGAGGTTGATTTTTGTGCAGGTATAACGACTGATCGATTGTGGTAGCTCAAATTTGGAGAACTGCCGATACAATTTATAGACCTATGGCCACCAGACGAAATTCCTCTAGAGCCTCCGCGAAGACAATTGTGATGTTTTTCTTTCCCTTATTTTCCTTTTATTTTATCTTATTTTATTTTTAGTTAGTTTTGAGGTTCATTTTCTCATAGTTCGGTTTTTCTTTTCCATTACTTCGCCACTCAGGTACGCCATACTTTTCGCATGCACAGTATTTTCTATTTCCCCTATGTTTTCACAGTGAGGACAATGTTCCACTTTAGTTGGGGGGGGGGATGAGCTTTCGCATGTGACACTGTGCACGTACACGTACTGGGTTTTATATTTCAAAAAAAAAATATCAAAAATATCAAAAAAAAAATCGAAAAGAAAGAGAGAAAGAAAGAGGAGCACTGAGGGATTACATTGCACTATACCATGCTTAACACTGTGTATACCTTTCACATACTTGAGTATAACTTACAAATGACACACTTGAGTCAATCATGCCTGGTTTCTCTTTATATGACCTTTTGACTCCATGAAGAACTGATTGGTAGTACACTCGTGTTAATTTGGCTATATAATTTCCGGTATCTACATGCATCTCAAGAGGCTAAATAAACACATTCACGTGATTCATTGCACTTAAGGTTTCCTGTGAGCACTGAGAGAGCACCCGTGGCGACTATGACACCTTATGAGATATCCTTGAGCTATTTATCGTCCTTTTAAGCGTTAATATCAAATCAGAGTTCACAGAACTCAATTCTCATTTTCTAGATGATTCCTTTGTACGCTAGTATTTTTTTTTGATTTGCTAGCCTAGAGGTGACACCTAGTGGGGAGATAGAAACCTAGGTCTTGTAGCCTACTCAAGATGTGAAGGCTGAGCCACCCCTAGAGATAGACTTAATTCATGAACTCCTATTCGAGCTCAATTCCCATTGATGGTATGAAGATTACGAAAGAAGTGTTATAATTGTCCTAATTGATCAAGAAAAGATAGAAAATGAAGAATGAGCAAAATAAAGAATAAGCAATACACATGCGCATGAAATGAAAAGTCAATGCTGATCCAAATACATATCACAAGGACACGACACATATTTTCTACTTATGAAGACTGTTCAACCGGTTAATGCCTCAAATGAATTCACGACAAGTTTGTGAATAAGTTGATCTAGGGTTGTCTCAGTTGGGTATGACGAGTAGGTGAGAAGATGCTAGGGTGAAGGACCCGAAACCTCATAGATAGGCTAGATCCTTTCCAGACTGGTCCACTCCATATACTTAGCGTTGTTCCCTTTAATATGTGGGATGTTTAATCGCGACACTCCTCCTCACATATGATGAGTGAACCCATTTTCTTTGAGTGTTCTTGAGGGTATACCAGTTAGGCCGAGTCAAAGCGACCATTCTGTAGGTGTCCACTGGCATCCTAGGTGTATTGAGTCACACACATCACACAAACCTCGAGAGTTTACCTATTTATACTCGAACTTATATGACTGCATTAACTCTGAATGTACCTCTGATTAAGTTCATGTGAGTATACTATTCTTGAATGACATATAAACGATGAAACTTGCATGAGTGACGTGCTTTGGAGTCGTGTGCATTGAATATGAACAAGCTTGTGTGAAATTCAGTTATGTTCTTGTATGTGAAGTGGTATAGTTATGTCGTATGTGCATTGATTTCATGATCATCAGAGTATGTAGTTGTAGACACCGCCTAGAAATTCATTTACGTCATTTGCTAGAGACTAGCAAAATGTTAGTTGGGGGGGTGTGATTACGCGTCAAAACTGCGTAATTGGGCATCTTAACCCGGGCTATATGGTTTATATTTTTAATTAAATATCCAAAATTGTCCAATATTTTAATAAAGTTGTAAAATCATCATTTTTTAATTTTATTACATTATTTATGAAGTTTTGGTAATTTTTTGTTGCAGGAAAAATCTCGGAAACCAAAACCAACACCTATTCGTATTTTGTGTATAACTTTTCCGTTCGAACTCCGATCAAGTCGATTCAAATTTATAGAGAAATAGAAAAGGATTATCTACAACTTTTGTGTTTTGAGTTTTGCAAGAAACGATTTCAAGAAGAGTCAGATTTGTGATGAACAGAGAATGAAAAAAATGAAAAAAAATATAACAATTCGGGCTGGGTCAAGTTGCCGGGTTAGACCCTATTGGGTCGGGTTATCTCCATCCGGGTCTAGGGCAGCCCATCCTATTTAAGCTTGCCTCTTCTCCTGTGTAGGGTGTGCCTCCAGCACCCTCTCTCTCTCGGCTCTTCTTTTCCTTCTTCTACTCTTTCGCAGCTTCTCTTCCGTAGTTCCTTCTTCTCTTCGAACCTTGTTCTTCTTCTTCTTCTCTCCTTCTTCCTTTCTTGCTGTTTCTATTTCCTTTCTTCTCCTCTCTACTCTTTCCCTTCCCGTATTTCTCCATAGTTGCAGCACCCACGGACCAGCCCCATACTAGCAACTCCAGTAGCACCCGAGCATTCCACCAACTTCCATAGCAGCAGCAAGCCCCGGATCTCCTCTGCAGATTAACCACAGCAGCCCGTGCACCAGCTCCCCTGTTCCGACAGTTGCAGCAGTAGCCACAGGAGACGTTCGGCTGCCAGACCATCTCAGATCCCCCACAATATCACCGGACCATCACCAGACTAGCAGACCCGAGGAGGAGCTCCACCACTGCAACCGGCCATCCTGCTGTTGCTGCACGACTCCAGTAGCCCAGGCCTCTGCAACTCTCCTCTGTTTCTTTGCTCTCTCTCACTCTCTCTCCCTCTCTCTCTCTCTCTCTTTCTCTCTTATTCTCTCTCTCAACTTTTCTTTACGATTATTTTATTAGTAGTAATTTCCTGAGTATTGGATTAAAATGATTTGAATTGTATTAAAGTTTTTTTTCTTGTTTTAGACTTTGATTGATGTTTAGAATTTTTTTTTTATTAAAGTACGCATTTTTATTGGGGTATTTATTTAGGTTTTTTATTCTTCTTACAATATTTATTTATCTATTTACTTATTTTCTTTTTCTTTCAATTAAGTCTGTGTTAGAATTATTTATCTATTTAATTAGTTGTTTTTCAAGAAAGTTTAATTTTAGATTGTAGTTGTGATTTGAGCTTTCGATTTTTTTAAAGATCCAGTTTTTATTGTGCATGAGTGTTTGATTAAGTTTCCATTGCGTGTTTTAATTCCGTGTCCAAAGTTGCCATCTTTAATTAGTGTGTGCTCCGATGTTTCCTTGAGTAGGTTAGGGTTTCCATTTTTGCTCTTTCAATTGAAGCATGCTAGTTTTAGGACTTTAATTTAAGTTTTTGTTTAAGTCTCCAAAATTCTGAAGAACCCCGAATCTGAACTGAGTTCAGTACATTTTTATTTTCGATTAGGAGAACGAGAAATTGAGATTAAAATGCATTCACTGAGGAGATGATCTAGCCATTGGGCTTAATATTACACGACGTAACTCTTATACTTGGGATAGCTTCCGAGCTGCTCATTTTTCGAGTGAGTCATTGGTATGCATTCAAGGCTTCGATATTGCATCTTCATTTGTGCCTTTTGCATTATAAATTTGTTCAAGGACTAAACGCACACATGAGATGCCATGGTTTGTCATAATCAAAACAGGAATTGGACTCAAAAAGTCAACAATCTCCCCCTTTTTTATGATGACAAACACATGAGCCTGAAATGGCTCCCCCTCACATTATGCATAATTCAAAAAGATATTCAATAGAATTCAATTCAAACATGGAGACTTCATCATTTTCAAGTTATGTATTAAAGCTTAGTGGTTTAATGTCTAATTTATATCTTGAAGCTTTATTTAAAAAAAAATACTAAATTTAGCACAAAGTTCATTTTCCATTTTTGAAACATAAATTAAGCACAAAGTTCTTTAATCTTCTCCCCCTTTCATCATCAGCAAAAGGACCAAAAAAATATTTCCTTTGGAAAGAAGAGTATTCAAAACTCTAAAGCCCTTAAAACGTAAAATTTCATGACATAAAACAAATTTTAGTAAAACATATCATGAATGCATTTAAGCTCACAAGCAAGGGATTAAATTTAGAAATTATAAGATCATCCTTGCCATAAAAATTTTAAAACAAATTCCCCCTTGGATATTAGTAATAAGTTATGGGGACAATGCTTACTAGGAATGAAACTTTAACATAAGGACTCAAACAAGTAAAGAATTTTCTGGTATATGTTTAATAACAGTCCATAATATAATATGAAAACCCAACCATATAGATCCAAAAAAAATTGAAATTTTAGAATAAGATCATATGGAAAATTTTAAAAGATTGTGACAAGGAACAAGTTGTCACTTAAGTTTTTCAATAAAATCATCATGCTTTAAAGCACACAGCCGCAAAGAATTTCAAAATAGATCTAAGCCAAAAATGTTGGTGAGCATAACAAGATAGAAAGTTATTTTCAGATACTCCCCCTTTCGATTTGAATCCTAACATAGATGCTTTTATCTACTTATACTGATACCAATGGTGAATAATTCATTATGACAGTATAAGCAACAATTTTTTAAAAAATATATTGGATAAAGATTTGGCATTTCATCCAACCAGTAAAATCATTTTATAGAATTTACATGTGTTAGAAAATTAAAATTAAGCCCTATAATGGTGTTCATATAACCCAAGAACAATCTATATGAAATTATAGATCCATAAAAGCAAGATATGATGTTCATGGTTATCATAAAAGTTTAGGACTCAAAAAAAAAACCAATAATGCATATGAATCCTGAAAAATGCTCAGTAAAGCTCTATTTTATTTTCTAATGATGGGGCTTAATTCCCCTGTATACTCTCAAGCATACATAAGTGTGTTTATGGCAAAGGATGAATTTCATTTAAACATATTCATCATATGTTCATCCTGCATAATAAAACTTAGCATGCAAGAGATTATCGGCATTTAGTACACAAGGTAATTAAGAATACCATCAGGACTCAAAGATAAAAACAATGGAAGAATAGTGCATATGAGTCCATAGGGGAGGTGATTTTAAATCCTTTTTCACAAGGATAGGGCTTAAGCTCCCCTACACATTTGCATGCATAAATGAATGCACTTAGTTCAAGGATGATGTTCATTTGCACGCACTCATCATATATTCATCCTTTTAAAGGAATTCAGCATGCAGCAAATATTAATCGTTTAGCACATACGCATAACATATTGCATTTTAATTAGCACATAATAGCCAATCGAGGCTATTTTCAAAAATAATGTTGTAGCAATTCAGTTGGGGTTCAAGAGAAGATAACACAACTTAAAAGAGTGGGTGTGAAATGAACACTACCCTTATGTCATGCAATATTCCCTAGTTACATGGACTTGAATGTTATAACATGATGATCAACCATTTAGGTCTAGAGTGAAATTCATAATCTAAGGATTAGGACTAAATGGTTTCCATGAACTAGACTTTTCTAGGTACATAGAATGTGAAAAGTTTTGAGCATTCTAGGAAAAATCAAGAAACATAAAAATTGTACGTGTTTTTCAAATATGCATATACCGTTTTAAAATTCAACATGTACCAACTTGTTAAATTATTTTTCATGCCTAATGATATTTGTAAAAACTAACTAGCATGTAATAAGCTTCAGAGAGTTTTATTTAGTATGTAATGGCTATAAATATTCAATAATCACCATGTACATGTACCAGTCTAAGTGACCATTTTAAGATTAAAGAACTATTGTTCAATAAGGTCACTATTTTGATCCTACCTAAGACTTGTAAAATTCATTTAAAATTTAAAATAATTCTTATGGAATTTTAATTCTAGTCATTTAGCTAGCATGTATGTCTATATATGGTCATTCAAAATAACATGCAAAACCTAATCAACTATCAGCATGAAATTCACAAATCTGCATCAGCCATGCAGATGGCGTTCCAGTTCAAGCATATGGGTCAAACAATAGATCATGCTAAAAGATATCCATTCATCAGATAATATAAGCATTAAATAAGAATGTACATATAGAATTCAGTTCAAATAGCATGTCATCTATTTAAGCTCAAATAACAACTTTTGTTATAAGTTATCCATCCATAATATGGATATTTGCATCCAGTTCAAAGGATCATAATTAACCATCCATCAAATGATGTAACTTTAAAGCTAAGAATGGATAGTTGGCATTCAGCTCTGAAGTCATCCAATATAATTGAAACAATAAAATATTTCTAAATTAAGCACAATACACTTGATTGCACATCGGATGAATTTTAAAGAACTCCCCCTTAGCCTAAGCCTTATTATCTTATGTCCTTAGATTTTCATTTTTAATGCTTAAAACTTAGCCAAATACTTTAACATTTTAATAACATAACTTTGGCCTTGAGTTCTCGGGCTTGACACATTTAGCCACTTTTTTCACCCCTTTTATATTCAACTTATTTGCCAAAGAGATTATATTTTCATTAAATATTATTTGGCATTTTCTTCTAAGATTTAAGCTAATTTTTTCAACTAAGGAGATGATTTTTAAATAAACTTAAATGTGATTAATCATTTAAGTTCCATTATGATTTTACAGCTATATGATACATAGCACTAGATTAATTTCCTAAAATTCAATTCAATTTGGTGGACAAAAAATATGCTACATTTAAAATTATTTAAACTTTAAGTATATATATAAAGTAGAATGAGAAAAGATATACCTTTTCAAATGACTCCTTCTTAAACATTTAAGCTCAAAGTGGTGTTCTCCTCCCTCTCGGTTTTTCCATACCGCTTATTTTTCCCAAAATTTCCTTAGCACAAATACAAAACATAATCTCTTTCAAGGGCATTAGTAACTAAAGTACAATATAAATATTTTCATGGCACACAAGATGATATGCACAAAAACCATTGTTGACCTTATAGGTTGCACCCTGGTTTTGATAATGACAAATACAATTGTATTTAATAAATATCTAGTTCATGTGCAGGTTTATACTAGCATATATTCAAGGACACGTGAAAGCTTGAAGACAATTTCATATTCCAAATTGTAATATCTCTAAGTGAATTTTGTCTGTAATAGTAACTAGGATGTCTGTAATAGTAATTAGGGTTTTGGTTTGTAATAAGCACACACATCACATGTATGATTTATTTTGTAAGCTCGAACCAAACCCTGAATGAAAGAGTACTGTAGAGAGACCTTAGGGTACACCTTCGGTCGACCGAAGGACGACCGACACCAAACTTTTTCGATGTTTCCAAAACTAGACCCCAAGTGACCTTAGGACACACACATATGCACATATGTTTATTAGGCACTTGGAATAAACCTTTTTAGGTCAATTCGGGACCGAAATGCACACTTGGTGCACTTTTGATCGACCGGCCAATTCAGTTCAAATTGGCCCGGTCGACTGAAACCGGTCTGGGTCAACTATTTGACCCGGTCCCGGTCGACCGACCCCTTACAGGTCATTTGACCTCGGTCGACCGAACACCCTGGGAGTCAACATTTTGACCCCCTGGTCGACTGACCAAAATTGTACTGCAACTACCTGGTCGACCGAAGGGTTTTGGAGGATTCCCAACTATACGGTCGACCATGCCACGCAGTTCAAAAAGGCCTCTGGTCAACCGAACCACGGTATTTTTGAAAATCGCCCTTGTCCGGTCGACCGACCACTCAGTTCAAAATGCTCCCGGTCGACCGAGCTACTTGAGTCCTGGTCGACCGAACCACTTTTGGTCGACCGGACCTCTCGGGTTGCTCCTATTTTTTTATCGAGGTTAAATTTTTTAAACAGGGTTAAAGTTTCTTAAGTGTCATTAATCTTTTCTGAAAATCCCTAATAAGTCCCCAACGGTCAAAATTTTTAGTTTGTCTATATATACTCCTTCATTTGGTGATTTAAGCACTGATTAGCAAAAAGGATTAGGAAAATCTCTCTCAAGCAAAAATACCTCCTTGTGATTCCTACTTGCTCAAATCTTTCCCAAAAGCACTTTAGCTCATTTCTTCAAATCATTTGCAAGTGCTTTCAGTGTATATTCAAACAGGTCTTGCTCTCATTGTTTAAGAGTGTTTAAATCAATTTTTCTCTCGAGAGCATAACCTAAGTTTTCTTAGGAGGCTTTGCTAATAAGCCTATTCTAAGAAAACTTGTGGTAAACTTCTGAGTGTTGCATTATCATTGCAACATCTTTGGAAGTGTGTATTTGTTTTGATTTGCAAAAACATATTTCAAACTTACTCAAATATCTTGTGGAACTTATTGAACAATTTGTGAAAAGGTATTTGTGCTTGTTACACTAATCTTTGTGGTATTATTTATACAAGTAATATAGCATTTACCGAAAACAAAGATTATCTATTTTGCCATTCAAGCATATACATATTCGTATGATTGACTCATTCTATTGATTGATTATGTTGAGGCTTGTTTGATACTCTGTGTGAATACGCTTGATTGAATATTTTAAAGTACACAGATTATTATTGACACTCTCACGTACGTACTACACTGATAGAAAACATAGTTGAGAGTTGACATATTCAGACCACACAGAGCTTACATTTTAAATCACTTGTGGTGTTTGTGTTTGTGCGCATTTGTGGTACAAATATGCTTTACGTGAAAGCACTCCTGCATTGTACCTTGTGATTGTATATCTGAGAGATTCCAGGCATGGCCTGAGGGGGCGGTAATCCATCCCGGTAAGGATTGGTGTAAAGGTTGAGGTCAGCCCTGTGGTAATTTGACCTGGTTTGTATAGGTGCCGCTCCACCCGTTTAAGTGAGCAAGGTATTGTGATAATCCTTGTGCTGGTTAGCCAAGGCGGGGACGTAGGCAGTTGGCCGAACCTCGATAACATATCTGCGTGTCATCTTTCCTTTACTACTTTCTGACGCTTATATGATTGTTTAAACTGCTTTATTTAATTTCTGGTATATTTACATTATTTGCACTAGATTGACCCTAGGCTTGTGAACATACTGCTGCTAGGAGAAATACCTAGAAGATAAAATTTAAAAATACCAATTCACCCACCCTTTTGGGATCACGGTAAAGCTAACAATCATGTCATGCTTTTTCATTTTTTTTTCAATGTTGGGAAATTATGCATTTTAAAAACATTTTCATTTGAACATAATTTCTTTTGAAAAACACTTTCCAAATCCCCCAAACAATTGATTTTAGAAAAATCATTTTCAATAAAAACGGTTAAACTTATTGCAATCGAGATGTGATACCAATTGAGAATTATGGTGTGATCCCAAGAGGAGGGTGAATTAGGATTTAAAAAATATTTTTCTAATTTAAACTTCACCGATTCACCACATTAAATCTCATTTAAAAATTAAAGCTTTTATGAAAAATAAGAATGACTATAAATAAACATTCATACACATGCCTAAATTAAAGTGTGGAATTTAAATTAGATAGGGAGAGAGAAAGAGAGAGACACAAGATTTATTATCGAGGTTTAGCGAATCCTGCCTATGTCCCACCTTGGGCATACCCTTAGGAATTCCACTAACTTGCTCACTTAAATGGGCGGAGCAGACACCGGTTACACATCTCCTTACATGGCAGAGTCT
The DNA here is from genome assembly GCF_029873635.1 of Malania oleifera. NCBI lineage: Eukaryota > Viridiplantae > Streptophyta > Magnoliopsida > Santalales > Ximeniaceae > Malania > Malania oleifera. The sequence goes on along the minus strand of NC_080419.1, from coordinate 75,966,094 downwards.
CCCCGGCTTGAATTTTTGGGCTGAGCCACAACCTACAACCACACCTTACAGGACGATGCTCCTAGCTCTCCTAACCGAGCCTGAGCTACTCTGGTGCACTTTACAGGATGGTGCAATCCTCTTCTGACCACACATCGATAATATAATAGAAAAATAAATTTTGTGTATAATAAAAGTGCTTTAATAGTAAGTAGACAATGTACAATATGAAGCACTAAAATGCACTCTCATATAATATTAAAATGATGCTCAGTAGAGCATGATATTCCTCTCAAAATATTTTTCAAGTAAACCAATGAGAGTATCGAAATTGATTTTCTTTATGAAAATGACCTTTTAAAATTTAATTTAAATAAGGCTTCCAAGAAAAAAATATATGAAAGTGAATATTAGCTCAAGCCATTGTCAAGAAACTTCTCAAGAACAATATATATATGCTCAAAGCATTTCCAAATAAATGAATGAGAGAAGTTAGGATTTTCATTTAAAATGATTGACCTTTATAAAAATAAAACCATTAAGGCTTTCTAGCAATATATATGTATGAGCTTAAATATATGCTTAAGCCTTCAAGACAATTTCAAAATAAATTTCTCCAAAATATTTTCAAATAAAAAGTATGGGAGAACTTTGATCTTTGAAGAACATGATAATAAAATGGTTATCAAGATATATATAAACTTCAATATAAGCTCAAGCCTTTTTAAATAAAACCTCCAAAATATTTTTCTCCAAAAATATTTTCAAGAAGAGTAGGAGAAATTTGATCTCTGAAAAACAACAAGAGTAAAAAGTAGAGATCTTCAAGCAATATATATAAACTTGAATATATGCTCAAGCCTTTTTAAAATTACCTCAAGAAAAAGAAGTCTTTGATGTAGAAATATACGAGTGGGTATATGCTCCAAGCTTCCTTCAATAACCAACAATATTTTCCCCTAAAAAAAATTTTCATAATGAAAGAGTAGGAGAAATATGAAATTTAATGCACAAAGGGGGTATGAAAAATGAGGGAGAAACAAATAATGTGTAGATATGTTGTTAAGATGTCTCTCAATTTTTCAAGTGTCTTTGGCTTGTATTTATAGTTTTGACTTGATAGGTCATACCTGGTTTTGATAATGACAAATACTCTTGGTATTTGATGACTTTCGAGTTTGTGTGCAGGTATATAATTAGCATATCAACTAATGGCACACAAAGACTCAAAGTCTAAAGACCCCGAAGACTTCCTTTGATTTTAATTTATATTATATGGGTATGTAGTAATTTAAACTATAAAGCTCAAAAACTGTAGAGACCTTAGCGAACACCCTTTGGTCAACCTTTGGTTGACCGAAGCTAGGTTTTTGGCATACTTTAAAAGGCCTTAGAAAAGACCCTAGGTCACAGCACTTACACATAAGAAAGTCCCCAACATCACTCACTATATTAGGGGAATCAAATCAAGGCTAAAATAAACTTAATGGACAAAGTTAAGAGGGTTTGGGCGACTGAACCTATGCCGTGTAAAATGGCTCGGGCGACCGAACAAGTCAACATGTTGACTTGGTGTTTGGGCACCCAAACCTATTTTGAACGTATCCTTCTTGGCCACCCGAAGCTATATTAAAGTACTTTTCAACTGCTCGGGCGACCGACCGATTACGTTCAAAAATGGGCTCGAGCGACCGAATTGAGCAATTCGGTTAACCAAACATATAACCGGGCACCCGAACGTACGAACAAAAGCTACTGACTTTGTTTCAGCCACTCAAGGATAATTTTGGGCGACAGAATTATTTAAAATGCCTTTTGTGATTGTCTCTATTCAGGCTACCAAACCTTAGGCCAAGCGACTGAATCTCGTCGGTAAAATTATTTTTTATCAAGGTTAAAATTAAGTAAACAAGGTTAATTTTGCTAAACTTTTTAAAACAAATTTAAGAATACCCTGTGTGTCCCCCAACGGTCATAATTTACCCTTTCTCTATATATAGGGGTTCATTTGCTTAGATTAGTGATGATTAGCAAATAGGACTAGACAAAAAATCTCTCAAATTTCTAAAACCCTATTTGCTCATCCCAAGCCCATACACTCATAATACCTCCATTTCTTTGAGAAATATTGCTTAGTGAGTGGCTTATTGATTATTCCATTTTACTAAAAACCCTCACTTGCTATTGTGTGTGTGATTTTCATATTGAGGGTTTAGCTTGATTTTTCCCCTAGTTTCATTTGATAAATCTATGGTTGTGAAAAATCATATAGCTAAGTGAGTTTGCATTATCATTGCAATACTCATTTGGGCTCATTCCTTTGTGTGCAAAAATATTTTTTAAAGCTAGAGTTCAAACAACTCCTGTGCTAGATACATTGAAGAAAATATTTTGAGTCTATTTGAATATTATTGATAACATCTTGCAAACCCTAACATGAGATTGAGAAATAGTTTATCTAGTTTTCAAAGAATAGCTTGTTTGATATACACTCTTGTGCTTGATTAGATAAAGCCATTATTTTGAGTGTTGATTGCACACGTAGAGTACCGAGCTTATAGTTCATACATCATTTAGGTGCATTGATAATATTGCATGTATTTGGGTACATATCTGCTTTACATGAAAGCATAATCACTGTACCATTTGATTGTGAAGAATACTGTTGTATTTCCAGGTTTGGCTTAAAGAGGGAGACTAGCCCTATGGAATAGTCCCGGATTGGCTTAGACCCGGTTAGGAAAGCTAGGTATGACATCTTGTTAAGGCGTGTCGGTTGAGATCAGCCCCTTGAATTGACTTGGTTGTTTAGGTGCTACTCCACCCATTTAAGTAAGCAATTATAATTGTAATCCTTGTACTTATTAGTCAAGGCAAGGACATAGGCAATTTGGTCGAACCTCGTTAACATATTGCGTGTACTGTTTACTTTTTAGCACTTTATTTTTATTGCACGTGTATGTTTATTTGTTAGTCGCATAGATTGACCCTAGGTTGTGTAATACTGCTATTAAACCAATTGACCTAGGTGATAAATTTTAAATACCCAATTCACCCCCCTATTGGGATTGCACCAAAGCTAACATATAGGCAAAAGCCAAAACTAGCCCTTTGATGACTGTTGGGGTATTAAAATATGATTTAATTTGAAAAGTAGCCGTTTTTCGGCCTTTGGGGAGCTTTTTGCGAGGACACCCTTTGGTTTGTTTGCCATAACCTTTTCTATACAACTCCAAATTGAACGTTCTTGGTATCAAAAGAACTCTAAGAGAAAAATATCACAACTATCATGTTGAAAACGTTTTAAGATAATGTTAGCTTCACTGTAATCCTAATAGGGGGGGTGAATTGGTATTTTAAAATTTGATCCCCTAGGTCAATCTACTAATAGCAGTATTACACAAGCCTAAGGTCAATCTAGTGCGTATAAAATAAATCAATATAAATATTCAGCAAAAATTAATGTGCACAAGTGATTTAATTAGGCATGCACGATAAAGCAGCAAATATAGATGACACCATAAATGTTATCGAGGTTCGGCAAACTACCTACGTCCCCGCCTTGACTCACTAGCACAAGGATTAAACTATAGGCTCACTTAACGGGCGGATCTGTACCTAAATACAACAGGTCAATTAGCATAAGACTGATCTTAACTTTAACAAACAATCATTCTAGGCTGGATTACCGCCCCCTCAGACCACGCTTGGAATACAACCAATATTCAAAACAAGATGTGTACAAATATTATGCTTCTCAATCAAGCACATTTGTACCAATATAATCAACACACTACCAAATGATAGGATATGACAATCCCAGTGTAGTCTTAATGTCTACTCTCAAAGATTAATGCAAATATGACAATCAGTTTTGAGAGTGTATGTGAAAAGATCTTTGTGTCAAAATAATAGTATTAATCAAAATGCATCAACAAAGATGTCAAGCACACTTCAAATATCCTTAACAAGTATTTTTCTCAAAATAAATCACAAAAGATATTTGAAATTCGTTTGTAACATAGTATTTATCTTCAAGCACACTTCAAATACCTTCAACAAATATTTTTCTCAAAATAAACCACACAAGATATTTGAAATCAATTTGTAAAATATTATTTCACAAAAAGGAAAAAAAAAAAAAAACACAATATGAACTCTTGAGTATCGCAATGAATATGCAAAACTCATAAGTTCAAGGAAGTTTTCCTACAGAAGACTTATTTACGAAGCCCCCTAGAAAAACTTGAAGCTTACTCTTTACGAAAAGTAAATCTCAATCAAAATGAGCAAGTGAGAGTTTAAGCTTGGGGAGATAAATACAAGAATACTCTTATTAAGAGGTATTTGCAATATGGAAGAGTAAGAGTGGTAGTATGAAGCTTGAAAACGAGAAATTGGCTTTTTGAAATTCGGAGAGTATTTGCTAATTATAATTGCTAATCAAGTTGCTAATCTTTGCGAATGAGGGGGTATATATAGACACCCCTGAAATTATAACTGTTCGGGACCTATATGCCATTTTTGCAAAAGTGTAAGTGAGGTTAATAATATTTAACAACATTTTAACCTCGGTAAATTTCGAGCAACCCGAGAGGGTCAGTCGACCATCTTGATGGTACGGTTGACCATGGAACTCAGTTTGGTTGACCAGGGAGAATTTGAATTGCGGTTTTGGTCGACCATTTATAAGGTGATTTCTCAACCTCCGCGGTTCGGTCAACTAGCATAAGAATGAACTGGTTGGTTCAGTCGACTAAAGCATTGTGGTTTCCCACATAGGGATTCGGTCGATGAGGGAGTTGTTTTATATTTTTGGTTTGTTGACCGAAGGGTCAAAATGTTGACCCGGTGGAGGTTTGGTCAACCAGAGGTCCTTATGCATTAAAGTTCGGTCGACTGAACATGCCCTTTTAGAGCATTTCAGTCCTATTCTCTTTATAATGTTGTCCCTATGCATAAAATGATCAATTTTAAAATAATAGGGCACATTTTTATGCAAACATGAGGGTCCTAAGGTCAGTCTAAGTTCTTTGAGCTTATCTGCCTTATCATGCATGTAATCCATTGACCATTACAGTCCATTGAGCTTTAATTATTACAAACCAGAATAAAAACTGAATTAAAATACAACATATAAAAATTAAGGGTCTTTGCCCTCTTCAAGTCCATGTGCATCAAATTGGAACCTCTACTTGATCTAGCACACAAACTCATTAACCATTAAATAACACAGTATTTGCCATGATTAAAATCGGGCATGACCTATAAGGTCAACATTCTCCTCCTTTTTGATGATTACAAATACAGCATGTAAAAGTGGGTACATCCTTGAAAGGCTCCCCCTGATAATATGCATAGTGGAAAGTTTAAAGGATTTAAAGTTGACAAACATGTTACAAAATACCCAATTTTGCCTCTTCTCCCCCTTTTGGCAACATAAAAAAAGGCTATGATGAATAGTAAACTACATATGCAATGCTTGAGTATGAATCAGTTAAATACAAGATATAGTTGGGAAATTTGTGAAAATTTTGGCAGCATTCCGTTTGAAAATAATGCATTTTTCCAAAAATACCTATATAAAAATGATCTGTTTGAGTTCTAAATTAACAATGTATCCACAACTACTACCTTAAGCAGTCCAGTATGATCAGTCAAGACATAAAATATAAATATACCTATCAAACATGCAAGATATATGAAAATCACGCATATCAAAACACAACCAAATTCAAAAAGTCTAAACCAATGATAGATTTAAAGTGACACCGATTGTTAGACTTAAAATTGTTAGAAAGTGCCCCCCAAGTTTGTGCAATCTATCAAATATCTAGGACGCATCTCTACTATGCATTAGACCTAACTCACATCTAATTTGTATGAATCTATCTTCTGGAAGTGGTTTAGTGAAAATATCAACCCACTGCTCATTTGTGCACACAAACTCAAGCGTCACATCTCTTTTCTACACATGATCATGAAGAAAATGATGTCTAATCTCAAAATGTTTGGTTTGTGAATGTGAGATAGGATTTCTTGAAATATGAATTGCACTAGTATTATCATATTTAATTGGAATCGTATCGTAGTGCAACCCCAAATCCATGAATTGTTATTTCATATAAAGCATTTGAGTGCAACAACTCCCAGCCGTAATATATTATGCTTCGGCTGTGGATAAGGCATTTGAGTTCTATTTCTTGGAGAACCAAGAAACCAGAGATTGTCCTAAATAGTGACAAGTGCTGCTAGTACTCTTCCTATCAACCTTACTACTGGCAAAGTCAGCATCAGTATAACTAACAATCTCAAAGGTTGTATGCTTAGGATACCACAATCCTAACTTCATGCTTCCAACTAGATACCTAAGAATTCTATTGACCGCTAATAAATGGGATTCCTTAGGAGCAGCATGAAACCTAACACACGTGCACACACTAAACATGATATCAAGCTTGCTAGCTTTAAGATATAAAAGACTCCCAATCATGCCACGATATAATTTTACATCAACAAGAATCCCTTGCTCATCTTTATCTAATTTAGAGGAGGAACTCATAGGAGTGCTAAGAATTTTACCATCTTCCATATTGAATTTCTTGAGCAAGTCCCTAACGTATCTAGATTGGCATACAAAGGCTCATATTTAGCTTTTTTAGATTGTAGCCCTAAGAAGAAACTAAGTTCACCCATCATGCTCATCTCAAATTCACTTTGCATGATTTGGAAAACTCATTAAACAACTCATCATTACTTGCTCTAAAAGTGATATCATCAACATAAATGCACAAGGAGCATATCATCATTTTTAGATTTGATAAAAAGTGTAGTGTCAATTTTGCCACGGGTAAACCCATTTTCTAATAGAAAACCACTAAGCCTCTCACACCAAGCTCTAGGAGCTTGTTTCAATCCATACAAGGCTTTTTTATAACGGGTAAACATGATTAAGATACTCATGATTTGTAAAACTGGGTTGTTGTTCTACATAGATTTCCTCATTTCTATAGCCATTAAGAAATGGGCTTTTAACATTCATTTGATACAATTTAGCATTCTTAAAAGCGGCATAATCATGTAACATACGAATGGCTTCCATTCTAGCTATAGAAGTATAGGTTTCATCAAAATCTATTCATTCTTCCTGATTATAACCCTTTACAACTAGTTTAGCCTTATTCTTAGTTACTACCCCATTCTCATCATTCTTATTTCTATACACCCATTTGGTTCCAATAATTGTATGGTCATTAGGCCTAGGAACTAGGGTCCACACTTTGCTTCTCTCAAAATGGTTAAGGTTAAGCTCTTCTTGCATAGGCATCACCCAAGATTCATCTTCTATGGCTTCTTTAATATTTTTAGGTTCTTCTTGGGATAAGAAAGTGAAGTGACTCACAAGGTTTCTTAAGGAGGATCTGGTGGCTACACTACGTGAAGGTTCACCTATGATTTGATATATAGGGTGGTTCCTAATGAATATCCAATCTCTAGGCAGCTCTTGGACCTCACTCTCATTTTTATTATCTTTAGATGATTTATCATTTATTTCTAAATTTTCATTCACATTGTTTTCAAGAGATAGCTTGTCTAGGCATTTTCTAACATTAGTATCATCTTCATCATCTTTCTTAGAAAATGAATTAGATTCATAAAATACAACATGAATAGATTCAATGATAGTCAAAGTTCTCTTATTAAATAATCTATATGCTTTACTATTAATAGAATAACTTAGGAAAATGCCTTCATCAGATTTAGTATCAAATTTTTGTAGATGCTCATTATCCCTAAAAACAAAGCATTTACAGCCAAACACATTAAAATAGGAAATATTAGGTCTATAGCCATTCCAGATTTCATAGGGTGTTCTAATGAGAGATGGCCTGATTAGAACCCTATTCATTACATAACATAGAGTACTAATTGCTTTAGCCCAGAAATATTTAGGCAGATTATGTTCATTTAGCATTGTCCTACCCATTTCTTGTAATGACATATTCTTTCTTTCTACCACACCATTTTGTTAAGGGGTTCTAGGTGCAAAAAAAGTTGTGTGATATCCCTTCCAGGTCATAATAATTTTCTATGTCATCGTTTTTGAATTTAGTGCCCCTATCACTTATTATGTGAGTAATCTTATAGCTTTTGTCATTTTGAATTCTCCTACATAGCTTAGTAAACTACTCACATGATTCATTTTTATATGAGATAAATAGTACCTATGTGGACCTAGAATAATCATCAACAATAACAAAGGCATATGATTTTCCACCTAGACTTTGCACTGAATTAGGACCAAATAAATCTAAGTGAAGCATTTCAAGTGGTCTAGTGATAGATATAAATTTCTTTTTCTTAAAGCTTGAATTTATTTGCTTACCCATTTTACATACATCACAAATTTTATCCTTTACAAATGGGGTTTTGCGCAAGCCTTTCATTAAGTCATTTCTTACTAGTTTTGACAACAAATTCATGCTTGCATGTCCTAAGCACCTATTTCATAACCAACTAGCTTCATTTGTTACAGAAAAACAAGTTACTTGTTGTGAAGCTAGATTATCAAAAGTAGTAGTATATACATTTTCATGGTGATCTGCAATGATTAGAATTTTATTATTTGATTTACTTTCAACTATGCATTTAACATTTTCAAATGATACCCTATAGCCTTTATCACATAATTGACTAATGATCCACAAATTTTGCTTCAAACCATCAACCAGTAAAACATCATCAATGACAAGAGAAGGTTCCTTATCAACCTTACCTAAACCGATTATGCACCCTTTAGCAATATCGCCGAATGTCACGTATCCTCCATCCTTGGGAGTGATGGATGCAAATTGGGCCTTGTCGACAGTCATGTGTCGTGACCACCTGCTATCCAAGCACCACTTGTTCTTTGAACATGATGATCTCAAACACACCTGGAAGAAAGTTTAAGTAACTGATGCTGGTCCGCAAATTACGTTGGTTCCATAGGGGTTAGTGCCTGTGTTGACCTTATAGGTCACACCCGGTTTTGATAATAACAAATACTTAGGTATTTGATGGCTTTCAAGTGTTTGTGCAGGTTTAGATGATCATCTCAATAAATGACACTTGAAGCAAGACATGAAGACCCTTAAGACTTTAATTCATATTGTAAATTGAATTAATGTAATATAGGTCTATAATAATAACTAGGTATATGGTCTGTATTAAATACCTACATATCATGCATATAGATATGTGGTAAGCTTAGTAAGACCCTAGTATGACTCTAGGTCCCAACACTCATGCACATATATCATACAAATAGTGATCCTAAAATAAAAAAAATAAAATTAAAATAAAATTTAAAAAAATTATTATTAAAAAAATTATTTAAAATTTAAATTTAAAATATAAAAAAACAAAATTTAAAATTTTTTAAAAAAATTAATTAATTAATATTATTATTAAATAATATAATATTATAATAGTACATAATATATATATATAAAGTGAAGCTTCCTGAAGTTAATCTTGAGGAAGCAACTGAATGAAAGGAAAAAAAAAAAATTTGCAGAGGAGTCTGGCGCCTGCATCTCATCCGCTACTCTCTCCCACTCTCCTCTATTTCGTCTCCGTTATTCAGTCAATCAAAAATCCAAAAACACCATTGGACTCTACTCGTCGCCACCGACATTTCTACTGGAGCGGATCTATTGTGGGAGCGGCGTAGGCATATCTCTTGGGTTAAGGCCAAATTTCCAACTTATCTCGATTTCTCTTAAACTATAAACCCCATTAACAAAAGAAAATTTCCAGGTGACTCTTGGGGAGATTCTCTACAATCTAGTTGGAGCGAGTTTTCGAATCAGAGTTTCGAGGTACCAATGCTAAATTGAGGGTAAATTTGATAATTTAGACTTTTATTAGGCTATTTAGGGTATTCAAAACTTGGGAAAATTTTAGGGAAAGTTACTCTAGGAATTATGACGAATAATATGATGAAATTTGAATTTCAAGGTTTAGGGGCTTTTGAACACCTGGGGCGTAGGTCGGGATGTTATCGGGTTTTTTCAAGAATCAAATAAGGGGATTAAGTTAAGTCAGTAATTTTATGAAAATTGAATCAATTAAATTTTTATGTTTATATAAATTTATTTATTTATTCATATGGGAATTTAAAGGTTATTTTGGAAACCAACCATTCGAAATGGATTTTACAAACCTAGGATATATGGTATGGTATTTTTGAATAAAATGAATGGTGGAAAGCTTGTTTTTTTTTATGGATTTGTAAAATGTACAAAATCGTGTGGCAGATGATTTAATTTGTATGGATTATTGTATATTTGGAATTGGGATTTTGAAATACTGAATTGTCTGTGAAATACTGAATTGGTTGAGAAATACTGGAACTGTTTATGAAATGCAAAAGTTTGAACTAATGGCCAATGGCTGGGTGTTATTTTATTGGCCAAGATCCAGGATTATTATTTGACGACCGAGGGCCGAGTTTTAATTGATGGCTATAAGTCGGGTTATATTTTGTGGCCGGGGGCTAGGTGTTTGGAATAACAGGAAATATATATGAATTAATATTTTAAATGAGGATTTCTATTATCTAAATTGCATGATATGCTTTAGGAACCCTGGGGACCAATGTCGTGTGAGCACAGTACCATTGCGAGTTAGACCATGTGCACCTACACTGTCTGGATAGAAGTGTAGGGGGTCCAGCCGACTGCCTACGTGAGGTTGAAGTAAGGGCGTCGGACCTGCAGCTTTGCTATGGATGCCTACAGATATGTTTGCAGAGGATGTTGTTTTTGACTTTATTTAGGCTGATCACCTAGGCTTAGTCTAGCCTTCGGGCCGCACAACCCATGCCATGGGGATGTAAATGGTGTGTCTGTTATAGGGAGCGTCTTATATGCATATATGTTAATTTATGTGAATACGGTTATTTAATAAGATAATTTCGAGGGCTTACTGAGAAAAGTGAGTGCCCTGGTAGTAGTAATGGTACTAGAGAAGAAGGAAGCTACTTGTAAGGGCGGGTAATCTTCCCTATCCTCGGCTAATTATGTGTCTGAGTGTAAAATAAGAATGTTTTCATAAATATGTTTATCTATTTAGTGAACTGGTTATTTTTATGTACACCAAATGCATGCTAGCCGCACACTGACATTAACTTAGTCTTTCCCTTATTGAGTTATGCCTCACCCCTACTTTACAAACTGTCTTTTCAGGGAATCCTAGAGATCGAGTCTAGCGGGCTAGAGGAGCCAGGGTAGTGTCATTATAATACAAAATACAAGAGTGCTAAAAATGCAATTAATTGAATATTTCTAGGGAATTTGAGAGAGCTCGGGCGAACGAACCCTAGGAGTTCAAAACTCCTCGGACGCCCGAACTATTGAGAAGTCAATAGTTGACTTAGGCTCTTGGGCGACTGAGCAAATTTGTACATACCGTCCACGGGCGCCCGAACCACCTGAAAAGGACATTTTACCAACTCGGGCTACTGAATGATTTAGTTCAAATTAAGCCCCAGGCGACTGAACACGTGAGTTTGGGTTACCAAACCTACGACCGAGCACCCGAAAAATCGAAGAAATGTTTCTAACTTTAATTCAGACCATTGAACTGTAACTCAGGCTACTGAACCAATTTAAAGACCTTTTATTATAATGTCTGTTCGGCCGACTGAACCACAATTCAGCCACCTAAACCTTGCTGGGTTAAAAATATTTTAATCGTGATAAATACGGGTTATTTTGGGTTAATTACATTTAAACACTTTGGAACTTTTCTAAGAATTCCCAACAAGTCCCAAACGGTTATAATTTTACCCTTGTCTATAAATATAGGCTCATTTGTGAATATTAGCAATTAATTAGCAATTTCATTAGCCAAAAATCCTCTCTTTTGAAAATACTCTCTTTGTCCAAATACTCTCAAATTTCTATTCCCTTGATATATGTTGAGATTGTGAGAGCATATTTAGTGTGCTTGTGATTCTAGGTTTTACTGAAAACTCTTATTTTCTATTTAATTGTGATATTATTTTTGGGGAGCTTGGAATTGTTTTATCCCACTAATTTCACATTATAAATCATTGTTGGGATAGAGTAGCAAGCTTTGGGGACTTTGCATAATTGTTGTAAGGCTTACATAGCTTTGATTTTTGTTGTGCAATATTTTCAACAAGCAAAATATTTTCAAACTAGGAGTGCGCTTATTTCATTGAAGAAAATCTTCTTGAACTAGTTTGTATATCTTATTGATATCTTTGAAATATTGATTTGCTATTGAAATGTTTTTTGCTTAAATTCCAAGATATTGCTTGTATTGAACACTCTTGAGCATTTCATTGATAATATCATATTGAGTGTTGTTAGCACAGCTATTTGCATCACTGAGCTTACACTATATCCATATTATTGATGTGTATGTGATTGTGCGTATTGGGTACATATCTGCTTTACATGAAAGTACAATCATTGTACCAGCTGATTGAGAAAATACTATTATATTCCAGGCATGGCCTGAGGGGGCGATAATTCAGCTTGGTAAGGATTGTGTAAAGGTTGAGGTTAGCCTTGTGCTAATTGACCTGGTTCTTTAGGTGGTGCTCTACCCGTTTAAGTGAGCATTATAGTGGTAATCCTTGTGCTTGTTTACCAAGGCGGGGACATAGGCAATTTGCTGAACCTTGATAACACTTCTGGGTGTCACTTCTTTTTACTACTTTCTGGTGCATGCTTAGTTAATGAAATTGCGCTATTTAATTTCTACTACATATTGCAATTGATTTATTTTACTTGCACTAGATTGACTTTAGGGTTGTGAAAATACTACTGTTAGGATACTGATCTAGGGCATTAATTTTAAAAATACCAATTTACCCCCCCCCCCTTCTCTTAGAATCAAGGTAAAACTAACAATTGGTATCAGAGCAACGTAGTATAGACTAATAGTTATTTTGCAAAAGATCTTTGATGGCTCATAGCTCTGTGACCCCTTTTCCCTAAGGGACCATCTTCCACATGACCTTCGATTTTCAATGGTGTTAATTACACTTTCTGGAAACATAGGATGCATATCCACCTTCAAAATACATATATGAACGTGTGGAGGATCGTCTCTAAGGGAAATTATGTTCCCTTGAAAATAGAGGGTACAACTAGAGTTCCTAAAATTGAGGAAGAATATAATGATGATGATATGAAAGCTGTTAGTTTGAACGCCACTGCTATGAATATTATGTATTGTGATCTTGATGTGAATGAGTTTAATAGAGTAATGGCATGTGCTACTGCAAAATAAATCTAGGATAAGTTAGAAGTCACATATGAAGGTACTAGGAATGTGAAAGATAGTAGGATAGATATGCTGACTAGTGAATATGAGGTCTTTAGGATGAATGTAGGTGAGTCCATTCAGAGCATGCACATTAGATTCACACCCGTTATAAACTCACTACATGCATTAGGTAAGACATATCCTACATATGAGATGATTAGGAAGATCCTTAGAGGCTTGCCTACTATTTGGGAAGCTAAGGCTACGACCATTTCTAGGGGTAGAGACCTTAAGGCCATGACTCTAGTTGAATTGAAAGGCTCCCTAATTACCTATGAATTAGCCATAAATGAGAGACTCAATGAACATAATAGGGTAAAAAAGGTGACTGCATTGAAAACCTCCACTAATACATCTAGTGAATGCAGTGAACCTGACTCTGAGGATGATATAGCCATGCTAACTAGAAAATTCAGCAGATTCTTTAGGAAGAATAGAAAGCCATACAAAAGATATAGGAAGTCTGCATCTGAGAAGAGAGAGTCTAGTAAAAGAAGAGAAAAATCAAATGCTTCCATGTGTTAAAATTGCAACAAACTTGGCCACATCAAGCCAGACTGCCCACTACTGAAAAAGGAGGCTAAGAAAAAGAAGAAAGCCATGAAAGCAAGCACTTTGTGGGATAAATTAAGTAGCAGTAACTCAAAATCAGACCACAGCGACTCAAAGGTTACTAATCTGTGCTTGATGGCACATAATGGTAAGGTATCGTCCTCTTCCTTTTTATCTTCATATTATTCATCTGATGATTGTGATTCTAATTGCATGCCTACGTTCATAGAATTACAATTTGAATATATTCATGTATCTAAACTATTGAATAAAATGACCGAAGAAAATGATGATTTGAAAAGGAAATTTGAAAATTAGTCAAAATTGTTTGGAATTTCAAAAACCTCTCATGCTTCAATTTTGAAAGAAAAATATGTGACTATCGCTAAACTTAAAAGGAAATTGGAGGATAGCTTCAAAATTGTTTTTAAATTCACCGAGGGCAAACGTAATTTTGAAAAACTACTTGGTGCCCAAAGAAATTCTCTAAGTTAAGAGGGTCTAGGTTTTAATGGTATTGAAAATGTTAGACGACCTAATCTTTACCTGGGACATTTCACACGTGAATCAAAATCTCAAGTCCCTCCTAAAGATCCTAAGTGTAGAATAAAATGTTTTAAATGCAAAAAAATTGGCTATATTCAATTTGATTGTTGACTTAGGAATAAGCATATGAAACTTAGAAATGTATGGGTAGTTAAGGGTGATCTAGTTACTAACCCTCATGGACCCAACAAAATTTGGGGACCATCATTAGTTATTTAGTCTATTTTGCAGGTATGCTTGAGATCATCCTCCTCCAAGGACAGGTGGTACCTGGATAGCGGGTGCTCACGGCACATGACCGGCGACAAGGCAAAATTTGCATCAATCATTCCCGAGAATGGAGGATATGTGATGTTTGGTGACAAATCAAAGGGACGCATCATCGGCGTAGGTAAGGTTGGTAAGGATCCTTATTGAGCATAAGTCAATTGTGTGATAAAGGATATAAGGTATCATTTGAAAATGATAAATGCATAGTTGAAAGTAAAACAGATCATAAAGTTCTTTTTACTACAGATCGCCATGAAAATGTATACACTACTACTTTTGATAACTTAGCTTCACAACAAGTAACTTGTTTTTCTATAATAAATGAAGCTAGTTGATTATGGCATAGGCACTTAGGACACGCTAGCATGGACTTATTGTCAAAACTTGTAAGAAAAGAATTAGTAAAAGGCTTGCCTAAAACATCATTTGTAAAAGATAAAATTTATGATGCATGTCAAATGGGTAGGCAAACAAAATCAAGTTTTAAAAAATAGAAATTTACATCTACCACTAGACCACTTGAAATGCTTCACTTGGGTTTGTTTTGTCCTAATTTTGTGTAAAGTCTAGGTAGTAAATCATATGCATTTGTCATTGTTGATGACTTTTCTAGGTTTACATGGGTGTTATTTCTCCCACATAAAAATGAATCATATGAACAGTTTACTAAGCTTTGTAGGAGAATTCAAAATGAAAAAGGGCTATAAGATAACCCATATAATAAGTGATAGAGGCACTGAATTTAAGAACGAAGGCATAGAAAATTACTATGACCTAGAGGGCATATCACATAACTTTTCTGCACCTAGGATCCCTCAACAAAATGGTGTGGTAGAAAGAAAGAATAGGTCATTACAAGAAATGGGTAGAACTATGCTCAATGAACATAACTTACCTAAATATTTTTGGGTCGAGGTCATAAATACTGCTTGTTGTGTCATGAATAGGGTGTTGATTAGACCATCACTTAATAAAACCCTTTATGAACTGTGGAACAACCATAAACCTAAGATTTCCTATTTTAATGTTTTTGGTTGTAAATGTTTTGTGCTTTGGGATAATAAACATTGTTGACTCTATGAGTCTGATCTCATTTTGATTATGACAAAACCAATGTTTCTCACCTATGCACTGAGTTTCTTGAATAGGTTTATCCTCAGCATGCACTGCTGGTAGGAACTTTAGCAAGTCATATGGACTACGAAGATCAAGCTTCATTTATGGCGTCCGAAGAATCAAAAGAATGAAGACCTATTCTTTATTGTATTTGCATTTTGTTTCAATTTGTTTGTAATAACTTATATGGTCTGTAATAATGCATATGCATGCATGATAGGATTTAATGCTCAACAAGACCATGGGGACCGAATGACGTTATGGCACCCTTCAGTCGACCGACGCCAGGTTTTTGGGCATACATGAAAAGACTTTAGGTCCCAACATATATGCAATAATAAGTCCCCATATCACTTACAAAATTAGGGGAATTAATTGAAGTAAAGTTTGGCAAAATGGCATAATATGAGAGAGGTCGGGCGACCGAACCCTAGGAGTTCAAAACTCCTTGGGCGCCCGAACGGCTAAAAAGTCAGCACCAAGCTTCGGATGACTAAACTTGTATTGACCTTATCACCCTCGAGCAACCGAACATATGTCAGGACACCTTTTCACCAACCCGAGCGCCCGAATCCCATGTACAAATATGCCACGAGCGATCAAATTGGCAAGTTCGAGCTACCGAACCACGCAACAAATGTTTCTGACATTGTTCAGCTGACCAACTAGTTTTTCGAGCACTCGAACCTTTAAAAATTAAATTTTTGAGTGTGTCTATTGATTACGCGTGAAAACTGCTTAATTGGGCATTTTAAACCGGGCTTTACAGTTTATATTTTTAATTAAATGTCCAAAATTGTCCAATATTTTAATAAAGTGCCAAAATCATCATTCTTGAATTTTGTTGCATTATTTATGAAGTTCTGGTAATTTTTTGTCGCAGGAAAAATCTCGGATACCAAAACCGACACCTGTTCGTATTTCATGCATAACTTTTTTGTATGAGCTCCGATTTTTCAAATTTTTGGAGAAAGAGGAAAGGATTATCTACAACTTTCATGTTTTGAGTTTTGCGATAAACGGGTTCCAGAAGAGTCCGATTTGCGATGAACAGAGAACAAATAAAATGAGAAAATAAAAAAAAAATATATATATATATATATATGAATGGGTATTTGATGTGACCCGGCCATGCAAACAAAATGAGAAAATAAAAAATATATATATATATATATGAATGGGTATTTGATGTGACCGGGCCATGCATGGCCGGGTCGGGTTGGCTAATCTGGGTAGGGCAGTACAACTTTATTTTAAAAGGAACCCAAGCGCAGCTAGGGGGCATCTTCCTCATCTTCTTCATCTTCTTCTTCTCTTATTTAGTTTTTTCTTTTCTTTTCTTTCTTTCCCTCTGGCCTCTCCTCCCTGCTCCTATCTCTCCTTCTCTTCTCCTTCCCAAAACTCCTCTCTCTCTATCCCCTGTTCTTTCCCTCTATTATCCTTCTTTCTCACACTCAGCTTTCTCCCGTACAACTCCTCTTCTTCTCAGCCACAAGCCCTGCAAACTGAAGAGAAGCACAGCTCTGGCCACCCTGCAACTCTCCACTGCCTGCAGCAAAGCAACTCCATAGATTTAGGTTCCTACTGCTGTTCTGGCAACGCACCAGCCAGCCAAGTCCTCTAGCCTCTGTTCCATGCTCCAATGAACAGCATCCTCTGCCTCGAGCAACATAATAGGAGACAGCAGACACAGCAGCAGCTCCATGAGCACCAAGTCCAGCCGCTGCAACAGCCATGGCCGAGCACACCAAGAACCCCCAGCTCTCGGCCACTCTTCAAGGATTTCTCTCTCTCTCTCTCTCCTTTTATTGCAATTGAATAATGTTTTTTTTTTTTTTTTTATTACAGATTATTAAAAAGTTAGAGTTTTGATACTTGCTAAGTGATTTTCATTTTTTTCTATTTACTTATCTTGTATTTAATTCAAGTTGTTATTAGATTTAATTTAGTAATTTTTATTTATCATTCGTTTAATTTAAATCCCATTTTAATTTAGTTGATCTTTTCAAATTTAAATTTTTTCTCGAAACCTTTTTTAGTTTAGGGTCAAGTCGTATTAAAGTTTTTATTTTTATTGTGTTCCGTCTAGTTTAAGTTGTTAGGGGTAATTTCTATCTGAGTTCTTGGTTGCCCTTGAAGTTTGGTTTTAATCCAATTTCTTAGGTTTGTTAAAGGTTTGATTTTTACTGTTTGTGAGTGTGTTTAATTTTTATTGCATCTCCATTGCGTGTTTAATTCCATGATCAATGTTACCATTTTTAATTAGCGCTTGTTTTGATGTCTCTTTAGGTAGATTAGAGTTTCCATTTTTGCTCTTTAAATTGAAGCATGCTAGTTTTAGGACTTTAATTTAAGTTTTTGTTTAAGTCTCCAAAATTCTAAAAAACCCCAAATCTGAACTGAGTTTAGTACATTTTTAATTTCGATTAGAAGAACGTAAAATCTGAGATCAAACGCATTCCCTGAGGAGACGATCTAGGCCTTGGGCTTAATATTACATGACAGAACTCCTATACTTGGGATAGCTTTCAAGTTGCTCATTTTTTGATTGAGGCAATCGAACCTCGCGGATTAAAATAATTTTTACCGATTTTTTAATGGGGTAAACTGGGTTAATTTTTTTAATGGCTTTTAAAACAAATTTAATGATGCCCATTGAGTCCCCAACGGGCATAATTTTGCCCTTCCCAAGATTGTTGTTGAGTGTTCTAGATTGATAAAACTCTCCTTACTTGTTGATTGATTAATTTTCATTGAGAGTTCTTAGCTACGGGTTTTCCCCTCATTTAAATAATAAATCTTTGAGTGGTAATACCCTTATAGCTAGTGAGTCTTTATATCTTGATTGCAAGACTCATCAAGCTTGTGGATTTTGATTGGCAAAAAATATTATTTTACACAAGCTTGCATATTATCCTTGATATTGTTTTTGCTAGCTTCAATCCAAAATATCTACTATGCTTTACATTTACAATATCCTTGAGATATTTGATTTGGATTGTGTTAAACTTCCTTTGATCAATTGTGTGTTGAATATCTTATCTTGAATCAATGGTTGAACTCTCACATATACATACACTCACACATCTTAGAGAGTTTACATATTGGATCTCACCTGAGCATTAAATCTATATCATCTGTAAGTGCATATTTGTTTGTGCCGTATTTTAGTACATATCTACTTTACGTGAAAGCATAATCACTGTACAATTTATTGTAGACTTACTGTTGTATTTCCAGGCGTGGCCTGAGGGGGTGGTAATATAAACCGGAAGGATTGTGTAGGTTGAGGTCAACCCTATACTAATTGACCTAGTTGTAAAGGTTGAGGTCAGCTCTATACTAATTGACTTTGTTGTTTAGGTACCACTTCACCTGTTAAGTGAGCCTATAATGGTAATCCTTGTGCTTATTAGACAAGGCAGGGACGTAGGCAATTTGGTCGAACCTCGATAACATATTGCGTGTACTGTTTACTACTCGACACTTTACTTTTATTGCACGTGTATGTTTATTTGTTAATCGCATAGACTGACCCTAGGTTGTGTAATACTGCTAATAAACCAATTAACCTATGCGATAATTTTTAAATACCCAGCTCACCCCCCCCCCTCTTGGGTTTGCACCAAAGCTACCAAACGTCTAGGGAAATTTGATTCTAAATCCAGTGAAGGCATTTTCCTAGGCTATGCTCTTAATAAAGCATATAGGGTTTTAAATAAAAAAGCATTGACTGTCGTTGCATCTATCCATGTCGTGTTTGATGAATCTTATCTATTTTTTAAGAAAGATGATGAAGACGATATTGACATTAGAAAATGCTTACACAAGTTATCTATTGAAAACAATGCAAATGAAACTTCAGAAGTAAATGATAAATCATCTTAAGATAATGACAATGAAAATGAAATTCAGGAGTTGCCTAGAGATTGGAAATTCATTAGGAACCATCGTGTAGATCAAATCATAGGTGAACCATCCCGTGGTGTAGCCACAAGATCTTCCTTGAAGAACCTAGTGAGTCATTTTGCTTTCTTGTCCTCAGAATAACCTAAAAATATTAAAGAATCCATAGAGGATGAGTCTTGGGTGATGTCCATACAAGAAGAACTTAATCAATTTGAAAGAAGCAGAGTGTGGACCCTAGTTCCTAGGCCAAATGATCATACAATTATAAGAACTAAATGGGTATATAGAAATAAGAAAGATAAGAACGAAATAGTAACTAGGAATAAGGCTAGACTAGTTGCCTAAGGTTAAATTTAGGAAGAGGGAATAGATTTTGATCAAACATATGCTCCTGTTGCTAGGTTGGAAGCCATTCGTATCCTACTTGCTTATGCTACTTTTAAAAACTTTAAATTATTTCAAATGGATGTTAAAAGCACTATTCTAAATGGCTATATTAATGAGGAAGAATATGTAGAACAACCACCTGATTTTGAAAATCATACATATCTAGATCATCTTTACCGATTGTCTAAGGCCTTGTATGGATTGAAACAAGCTCCTAGAGCTTGGTACAAGAGGTTTAGTGGTTTTCTACTAGAAAATTTTCGTGGCAAGATTGACACTACACTTTTCATCAAATCCAAAAATGACGATATGCTCCTAGTTCAAATTTATGTTGACAATATCATTTTTGGAGCAACCAATGATGAGTAGTGTAATGAGTTTGCCAAATGCATGCAAAGTGAATTTGAAATGAGCATGATGGGTAAGCTTAGCTTCTTTTTAGGGCTACAAATTAAACAAGCTGAATATGGAACTTTCATATGCCAATCTAAATATGACAGGGACTAGCTAAAAAAATTTAATATGGAAGATTGTAAAATTCTTGGTACCCCTATGAGTTCTTCCATTAAACTTGATAAAGATAAGCAAGGGATCCCTGTTGATGTGAAATTGTATCGTGGCATGATTGGGAGTCTTCTATATCTCACTGCTAGTAGGCCTGATATTATGTTTAGTGTGTGCATATGTTCTAGGTTTCAGGCTGCTCCTAAGGAATCTCATCTAATAGAGTTAGGACTATGGTACGACACTAAAGATTTGAATTCCTGATTTCTTGCTAGTCTTGACCAAGGCATGATCAAGGGAAGCATGGATGCTACTTGGTCGATAACAATGATATTTGTTGCGAGATTTGTTCCAAAGTTTCCTTATTTGAATTTCAAACTAGATAAACCCCAATGGGTATAAATAATAGCTTCGACAATGTGCTCCGGGTTCCTCTTTGGCCGATTTTAGGTTAGTGACAGACCTAGAACGCCATTAAGAGCCAACCTTAGATTAGTTAATCATTCCGTTGCAAGGACAGTCATTTGTGAGAGACCACTCGAATACCAAGGATCGATTTTTACATGCTTTCAATTTACAACTTTATCTTTACTGCTTTCATTTATCTACTTTCATTTATAGCTTGATTGTGATTATGTCCTTGGAGATAGGATAGCACTTCTGCAGCTTTAGTTAGGTGCACGTAGTGGGCTACAGTCTCCTATCGAGGTTCTTGTGATCGTTGTGATAGAGTATACTTTGGTTCCCGACCATGTTCTGGATAGTTGGTGCACCCTTTCTGGGTTCCTCTTTGGCCGATTTTAGGTTAGTGACAGACCTAGAATGCCATTAAGAGCCAACCTTAGATTAGTTAATCATTCCATTGCAGGGATAGTCGTTTTTGAGAGACAATTCGAATACCAAGGATCGATTTTTACATGCTTTCAATTTACAACTTTATCTTTACTGCTTTCATTTATCTACTTTCATTTATAGCTTGATTGTGATTATGTCCTTGGAGATAGGATAACACTTCTACAGCTTTAGTTAGGTGCACGTAGTGGGCTACAGTCTCCTATCTAGGTTCTTGTGATCATTGTGATAGAGTATACTCTGGTTCCCGACCATGTTCTAGATAGTTGGTGCACCCTTGCTACCCTATGCCATCAAATGGCTCCTTGGATTGTTTAGCTGGTTTTTGGTTAGTTTAATACAGTAAACTCACTGAACTTAGATTATACACATGACATCCTAGGTCAAATCCGTGATTTAGCACTACTTTGTAGGAGTAGGGTTAACTTAGATTTTACATGCTTTCATTACTGCTATTAGAAAAACCCCAACTTTACACCACAAAAATCTCACCTTTTCATTTCTTTTTATACAAAGCTTTATTAAACTATTTTGGAAGTGGTTGATAACCACACTCTAATCCCGATGGATCAATACCCAACTTCCCCCATTTTCAACTAAACTTGGGATTAAGTTAGGTTATATAAATATTATTTTTAGAAGTTAAGGACCCCAGCCTTGGCAATCCTACCAGTTGTATCGTGCAAAAGTGTTAAGAAAACTTTTACAACTATCTTGATAGAGGTAGATTTCATAACCTATTATAAAGCAACTTGTCAAGATTTTTTTATTACATAATTTATCACTAGATTCCATGTGATTGATTTTATTGTGAGACCATTATTGATATACAATAATAATACTATTGCCGTTAAAGTTTTTTGGAACAATAAGAGTTCTTTGCAGTCCAAGCTTATAGATACCAAGTGTTTCTTTGTTATAGAGAAGATCGTGGATAGAAAAACTCATATTGAACATATAGCCATAAAGTAAATAATTTTGGACCTACTAACTAAGGGGCTGATGCCAAAAGTTTTTCAAGAACATGTAACTATTGGTGCAACTAAAAATATTTGATGTTTTAAGCTAGTTGTATTGTTGGATGTGCATTATTTTGTTATAGGCCTATGTGTGCGATCACAAGATTATGCATGTTTTCACCTTCATTATGTTAGTACCCCTACTAAATATGACCTTATGCACAACTGGATATGTATGATCTCATTCTACACCATTATTGTAATGACTTGCCTATTTTACCGTAATCATCTTTCTTTTTTTCCATAATAACATTTAATATTGAAAACAAAGGTGTAGTCGCAAGAGAGCGGTGAATTGGGTTATTAAAATTTCTTTCAAATCTTTTAATGAATTTTTAAGTGTTTCAATTCTTTCAACACACAACCACACAATTCAAGTAGACAATCAAACAAAATATATTCAATCAATCAAGATGTTGCACTTTGATAGATTTAGCTTTGTTGTATATAGCCTTGTGCATATGATTTATATCCAAGCCCTGTAGTGAATGTGAATTTGAGCAAGGCCCAGTATATATGAAATTGTTCCTTCAATGCAAACCAGAACTCAATTCCAAAGCAACTCATAATTTAAATAAACTTTTTGGTTAATTTGTCTTTGGGTGTTAACAAACCAACGTACTTCTTGTTGAGGTTTCTGCAAAGTTTTGATCATCCAACATACTCTCTTTCGGTTTTCGAAATTCCAAATCAAAATTAAACTTTAAGTTTATTTAACTTCCAAATTACGTAGTTTGTATAATTAATAAAATTAAATCATCCACACAATTTATATGTGCTGAATGTAAAAAGAGTAAGGGAAAGAGAGAGTGAGAGAGTGAGACTGAGTTTTTACGAGGTTTGACTTATCCCCAGCCTACGTCCTTGCCATTGGCTAACCACCAAAGGAGTCACTAAACCAGTTCATTTGTCAAGTGGAACAACACCGTTACACACTCCTTCAGTAGGCTAAAGCCCACCTCTCCAAGTGATATCCCCTCACTTGGTCACTCCTTCAATAGGCTAGAGATACAGCTCTCTAAGCGATACCCTACGCATAGCCAACGATCCAAACAATCCTTGGAGTCGTCAATCTACGAGAAAATCAATAAGAATTTTTGTGTACAAGAAACACTCTCTAAAAAAAGCAGGTTAGTACAAGTTCAGAACTATATACTTCAATGTAAAAATATCAATATGAAATAGAATAAAGCTTAAGTGTATAATTCACCATATTCCTTTCTTAAATGAATATTAGTAGTAGGAATAGATTAGGAAAATCAGCTCTTTCAGAAATTTTACAATATCAGATTGCAAGAGATGTGAGCAAGAGAGATCAATCAGTTTTCAAAATAGCTTACAGTATATTTTGCAATTCGTTGGCTCTTAGTTATGATTTGATTTGCAAAACCATGTATTTATAAGCTTTCAAAAGTGTTTTCGTGTTGCCCAAATTTACTTGGAGTATTTCCCAAGTTTTTAGAAATTTTGGGGCACAAGCAACTGATATTTAAACTTTAAAACACTTAAAATTTTCAACCATTAAGAGTCTTCAGTCTTCTGAAGTATCGAGTTCAGACGACTAAAGTTTCTTAATGCTTTGAAAATATTCAATCGGACACAGGATCATACGTTTGATCTTGGGGTTCAGACTTCTGAAGTCCTAGGTTCTAACAATTGAAGTTAGGATTCAGTCTTTTGATATGATTCTTCCTATTTTGAGTTTCACCAATAAATCTTCAAACGACTTAACATAATCTTCGGTCTTCTGAAGTAATTCTTCAGACGACTAAGCTTAAACTTCAGTATTCTAAAGTTGACTCTTCAGTCTTCTGGGCAGTGACTTCGGTCTTCTAAATAGTTCATTTTCTAGTTTTTTATTTTTAGTTTCCAAAATCTGTTTTGCTCTCTTTCTTTGCTCATTTATAAAACATTTTATGGAGTTTTAAAATAGGTCTCTAAGTCCATGTATTACCCCTAAAAGAGTTTAAAAATACTTCAAACGATATTTAAATATTAAAGTACTTACATAAAGTCTTCTAAGACTTTTCACATTTTAGGTACTTGAGTCTTCATGCTTTGTCTTTCTTTGAGCTCTCTTGCTTTGCTTTTCTTTGGCTTTCAAAGAATCATCCATGTCCTCATTTTCTTTAAGCTTTAATATACCATCTTTAAAACCATGTGTTGGATTCTTTAAGTTTCATTTGATCCTTGTGAGCACTTTAACCTTACTTTCATATATGTGAACCTTGTTAGTTCTGAAATATCACCACTCAACCAAAAATATTAAGTTCTACCTGTTTGTTAGCATCAAAACAAGATTTTAGGCCTTGTAATGCCAACAATCTCCCCCTTTTGATGATGACAAATAAGGATCAAAATATTGAGTAAACCTTAAAAAGGCTCCCCCTTTCAATAAGCATCATTTTAACAATATTTTGTGATCTCTAGGTCATTTTCAAAAATATTTTCACGTATCACGCTCATATATCAAAATCACATTATTCAATATCAATATCAAATACTTCTCCTCCTTTTGATATATCATTTCAATAAGATTTCAATTTTTAATATCATGCTCAATTTTTGCCCAAAACTTCTCCCCCTTTTGACATCAATCAAAAAGAGTAAGATATCAAGTAAAACACTAAATACTATAAGTATAGAACTTAAAAATTCATCATGCATATGAATTCATGATACCAATTGATTATTCCATGATACCAATTAATCTTTTAAAATGTGACACCAATTAATAATTAGGAAAAAAAAACATAGTATAGGCAATAAGTCATAATACTCCCCCTGAATTTAACATATTCAGATTTGATATCAATTATGCTTTTAAGTTTATTATCCATGCTTCAAATATTGATTCATATCCTATATGTTCTCATAGATACTATTATCAAATATCATTATCATGTTAATCTTCATTAATGTCATATCATGCTTATGTATATAATTATGCTTGCCAATTGAGCTTTTTAAATGTTGATACCAATTACAATATTCATGGATACCAAAATTAGTTTATAGATACCAAAGCTAATATCACATCATGCATAGCTCATGGATTCTAAGAATACTAATATTATATCTTTCATAGCTCATGGATACCAATATGAAGAGCATCACAAGACAAACAAATTTATCCACTTGATTTGTCATTAGCATACATGGTTTAACTTCATATCAAAATTCATGCTTATGCTCAATAATCTCATGCTCAAAATTCACACTTCTTACGATTTGGCTTCAAAATCATGCTCAAAATTACAATATAGTGAACCTACATTATCAATATGAGTCAACTCGCGATCATACACATGAAGTATATAGAAAATTAGCACAACATGTATTTCATTTTCATTTGCTTTGTAATATTGCTCAAGTTGTCTTTAGGTATCTCTCATTCTTAAATGTTTCTTATTTTGCTCAAAAACTTTTCCTTAATCAAGATATTCATGTAATAAGCTTTGATTTTGCTTTCTTTTGATTCCTTATGAATTTCAAAACTTTTTTTTAATTTAAGCTTGTGTGAATCATCCTATGATTTTGGCCAACAATGTCATTTATTTGTCTCATACAAGGCTTTTTATCTAGGCACCCATATCTTTTTTGGGTTTGGTAGGTTTCATAAGTTGTTGACCTTGTAGGTCATATCCCGTTTTGATTATGACAAATATTCTGATATTTAATGGTTGATGAGTTTGTATGTAGGACTAATTGGAAGTATCATATGGTGCACACACATGAGCTCAAAGAAGACAAAGACTCTAAATGTTTATTCATTGTAATTTATATTTATCATTTTGGGTTTGTAATAGTAACATAGGAACATGGTCTGTAATAATTAATGTCTTACCTGCATGGTAGGATTGATAAGCTTAAGACCATAGTTGGATCTTAGGGATCACCCTTCGGTCGACTGACGCCAGATTTTTAGGGTATATACTCAAAGGCCTTAGATCGACCATATGACCCACAAAATTGCATGAAAATGCCCCCCATAATCTTAGTTTTTTTTTATCATATGAATAGGGATAACTTTATAAGAAGAAAAGACAAAAATGCATAAAAAGGGCATGTTTGGTCGACCAAACTTCCACAGGCAAAACTATTCGGTCAACCGAACCTCCACCAGGTCAACATGTTGACTGCTTGGTCGACCGACCAGAAATTTTCTCCAATGTCCTAGTCGATCGAACCTCCCTGGGGTCAACAATTGACTCTTCGGTCGACCAACCAGAAAATGAGGTTCAAACGCTATGGTTGATTGAACATCCTCGGGAGAAGCCCTAACCATTCGGTCAACAAACTTCGTAGTTCAAATTGACCTGGTCGACCGAACCATGTGGAATTGGAAATTGCCCTTGAATCATGCAAGTTCGGTCGACCAAACTCTCAATTTAAATTTCTCTCGATCAACCAAACTTTGTCACTTGGTCAATCGAACCTCAAGTTCGGTCGACTAGTGCTCTCGAGTTGGAAATTTTTTTTAATATGTGTACCTTACACTATAGATTCTGTTGTTAAGGTTCAAAGAGTTCTGCAAGTAGAGTTTACTACCTTTCTCACTTTCTTAGTGAGTATTTTGATAAGAAACAACAATAAAATTTGGGCGAGGGCATGATCTCTTCTTGTTACTTAAATACTAATATAAAGAAACCCTACCCTCTATCAACTCGTCATGCAAACAAGATCCAAAAATACTAAAACCTCATGAATTCATGCTTTGGGCCCATAATGTTAATATGGAAATCTATTAATTCCATACTCCCAAAATGATTGATGTTCATTTATTCCATATTTTATAAAATACTATATGTAAGTTCACAAAATTCTATTAATCTCATACGTGGACTACATCATTAATGGACTAAAATACACATATGGCCACAACAAAGAATATCAAATGTGAGCAAGCATTATCCAACATAACTGCAGAGACCCAACAAATTTTACCGAATTAAGTATTAAAAGAGAGAGAAGAAAATAAGTTTTCTAAGTGTGTTCAGCAGGCCTCATCGACGAGGCCAGATCATTTGTCGACAAGGAGCCTTCTAGGACACATCGACAGGGACATATGTCTCGTCGACAAGGGATTACCGAGAGACGTATTTGAGGGCCTGAAATTCATCGACGAGGAGTATGTGCTTGTTGATGAACCTCCTTTTTACGCTCGTCAACAAGATGATGTGGCTCGTCAATGAGTCTGCACTTTATAAATATGCTAAACTCATACTTTTAGCGAGAAATCATGTATGCAACCCTTTTCTCTCTCTCTCTCTCTCTTTTTCTCTCTCTCTCCCTCTCTACATTCCATCCACCACCCCTTCCCTCAAGATTTTTGGGCCGGTTCTTTGCTGGTTCGACGATTCGATGTCGCCATGCTACTCTTGGGATGATTCTCTTCTCATCTGCTGGAGTTAGTCATTGGTTAGGCTAACTTGGGCGCCATCCCAAAATTTGGGTAAGTTAGTTAATTTCAGTTTTATTGGGTATTTGGTGTTTCTGGACTGAGGAGAATATGTTAGGGAAGATAATACTGAAGTTTTGTTAAGGAAAATGTTAATTTTAGGGTGTTGTGCTGGGAACATTGTTGGTGTAGGATTGGGTGTTTTGTGGGCTTATCAGTAAGCCAGGTAAGGGGATAAACTAATTTAGAATTTTTCATGAAATTATTTATTATTTTACTACATTAAATTTTAGGAAAATACGTATATTATATAATTATGTTTAGGAAATACTGTTATGAATAGGAATATGATTTAAATGTGTTTTATCAGAAATTATGGTTTTGGAATAGATTTTACATTCAGGAGGTTACCCATTTCTGTGTGGCATGAGTTTAAATTTTCATGTAATCATGTATATCAGAATAATATGTTTTTCTCAGATCAAGCATGATATGATAGTTTTCAAAGCAATTATAAAACAATAAAGGTATCATGATTTTATGAATATAATGTTTAACAGTGTAGAGAAATCATGTTCAGTATATTATGATATGCCGGCACAGATGTCATGATTCATGTTATGTTATGTTGGTGCAGATGCTGTGATTCATGTTGGCGTAGATGCCATAATCATGTATGATAAGACAATATTCATGAAATATTATCATGTTAGTTGTTGTTATGAAATACGAAATAGTTATGTTCAGTATATGAAACATATTATATGTTATCATAATCCGAATGGTATGGTTTAGTATATGAAACATATTATATGTTATTATACGGTACCGTAGCTATATGTTCAGAATTATGATAGTTCTATCACACGACCACTAGTATGGGAGATGGTAGTCGATGTGGCTTTAGTGTAGAGTGGAGTTACTCCCCTGGCAACCCAGGACCAGGTAGGGCAGGTCCATCGTACTTACAAACTTATGATTGATCTAGCATGGTCGGCCAGCCATTGCTAGGTCCCGCCCTCGAGCTGCATAACCTAGTCATGTGGGGGTACGACATGACATCAACTAGCTATCCATCCTGAGTGTTATTTAAGTATTGTATAGTTATATAAGATGATTTTCATGTATAGAAATCTAGTATGCTTTATTATGATATGAAAAAATCATGTTTTACTCAGTTATGCTACAAATAGATTTTACCAAATATGTTTACTATACTATTTATATGTATAAAATGAAACTGCTCATAGCACCACACACTAATGCTAGTTTATTTCCCTTATTGAGAGGTGTCTCGCTCCAACTATATAAACATTTCTAGAGTCCCAGATAGAAGAGCGAATAGAGCTCCGCAGCGTTAGAGGTCGACTATCCTACCTTGTTAGAAGGGTAAGTCAACCTGAAATTTAATGTTGTAGAATAATAAATAATTTCATGAAAATTTCTGACTTAGTTTATCCCCTTACCTATCTTACTAAGAAGTCCACAAAACACCCAATCCTACACCTGTAGTGTTCCCAACACAACACCCTGAAATTAACATTTTCCCAAACAAAACTTCAGTAATATCTTCCCTAAAATATTCTCCTCAATCCAGAAACACCAAATACCCAAA
The DNA here is from genome assembly GCF_029873635.1 of Malania oleifera. Taxonomy (NCBI): domain Eukaryota; kingdom Viridiplantae; phylum Streptophyta; class Magnoliopsida; order Santalales; family Ximeniaceae; genus Malania; species Malania oleifera. The sequence goes on along the minus strand of NC_080419.1, from coordinate 75,936,597 downwards.
AAAAATTGAAATTAACTAACTTACCCAAATTTTGGGATGGCACCCAAGTTGGCCTAAACAACGATTTACTCCAGCAGATATGAAGAGAATCATCCCAGAAGTAGCGTGGCGGCTTCGAATTGTCGAACTAGCAAAGAACTGGCCCAAAAATATAGAGAGAAGGGGTTCAAGATAGAATGTAGAGAAAGATAGAGAGAGAGAGAGAGAGAGAGAGAGAGAGGAGAGAGAGAGAGAGAGAGAGAGAGAGAGAGAGAGAGAGAGAAGGGTTGCATGCAGGATTTCTCACTGAAAATCCGAGTTTAGCATATTTATAAAGTGTAGACTCGTCAACGAGCCATGTCATCTCATCGATGGGCATAAGAAGGAGGTTCATCGACAAGAACTTACTCCTCGTTGACGAATTTCAGGCCCTAAAATACCTCTCTCGGTAATCCCTTTTCGACAAAACATATGTCCCTATCAACGTGCCCCAGAAGGCTCCTCGTCGACGAATGATCAAGCCTCGTCGACGAAGCCTGCTGAACACACTTAGAAAACTTAATTTCTCCCATCTCTTTTAATACTTAATTCAGTAAAATTCTTCAAGTCTCTATAGTTATGTTGGATAATGCTTGCTCACATTTGATATTCTTTGCTATGGCCACATGTGTATTTTAGTCCATTAATGGTGTAGTCCACGTGGTAGATTATTAGAATTTTTTGAACTCACATATATCATTTTATAAAATATGGACTAAATGAACATCAAACATTTTGGGAGTATGGAATTAATGAGTCTTACGGTAATAGATTTCCATATTAAGATCAAGGGCTTAAAGCATGAATTCATGAGATTTTAGTATTTGTGGATCTTGTTTGCATGACGAGTCCATAGAGGGTAGGATTTTTTTATACTAGTATTTAAGTAGCAAGAAGAGATCAAGCCCTTGCCCAAATTTTATTGTTGTTGCTTATCAAATCACTCATCAAGAGAAGTGAAAAAGGTAGTAAACTCTACTCATAGAACTCTTTGAACGTCAACAACATAATCTATAATGAAAATTATTTTGTCAAGTTGTGCATTCAACTAGCTATTGTTTTTCGACTCTTGCGTTCAAACTTTATTGCGAGGGAAAATAAAATTTCTTAAAAAAGCACTTGAACATGCAATGGTGAAATTCTATAATCTAATGACAATTTTAAAAAAAAATATTAAATAAAAAAAAGGAAGTCCTAATTGTACCTTGTTTGGGCGGGGTTGAAAAAAACAACTACCCTTACACCTTATTTATGCAAGAACCAAAGAGAGATACTATTTAAAAATTTTTGATACTATACTCAAAAATTTAAAGTATAAAGTGTTGCCTTTACTATCTGGATATAGTTGGTTGACTTATTTAAATACCTAAGTCAGAGTGACAATAAAGATGTCAATTTATAACTTGCTTAATTTTTTACTCTATGTTGCTATTTTTGTTGACTTTTTGAGTCCGATCCCTGGTTTTGATAAAGACAAGCCGCATGTTACTAATATACGTGCCTAAGTACTTGAATAGGTTAATCATTGAAAACACACACATGTAACTGAAAATGCATTTTGTTCCATTATTTGTGTTGACCTTATAGGTCATTCTCGGCTTTTATAATGAAAAATACTTTTTGTATTTGAGGACTTTCAAGTTTATGTGCAAGATCATACTAACTGGATCACATTGATAGCACGTAGCAACTTGAAGAATTATGAAGACCCAACATATATGCTAGTGTTCCACTTTAGATTGCTTAAAAATTTCATTTGTGTTGTTGTTGGTTGTATTAGATTTTGAGAGTTAAGCAAAAGCTTTCCCACAGATTTAACTTGATAAAACTTGTATGCAGAAAATTCATTAACTTGAGGGTCTTTGCATTGTTATTGCAAGATCCCTTAAACAATAGTTTTTTTGTGTGCAAAGCGCTTTTCAAGCTCGATTTCAAACAACTCTTGTGCTTATGACATTGAGGAAAATATTTTTGAGTTTGTTTGAATATTCTTACCAACATCTTTGAAACTCTAATCTAATATTAAGATTTATTATATCTTGTTTCCAAGAATAGCTTGTTTGAACACTCTTGTGCATATTTGAGATTATACATTACTGAGTGTTGTTTGCACATAATCACATCACCGAGCTTACAATTCTTATACTGTTGATGTGCGTTTGATTGATTGTCATTTGTACATATCTGCTTGATTAAGAAGCACAATCACTGTACCTAATTTGTACGGAAATATTGTTGTATTTCAGGCATGGCCTAAGGGGGTGTTAATCCAGCCTAAAAGGATTGATTGTGTAGGTTGAGGTTAGCCCTATGCTAATTGACCTGGTTGTATTTAAGTGCCGCTCCACCCGTTAAGTGAGCCTATAGTTTAATCCTTTTGCTTATGAGCCAAGCCAGGGATATAGGCAGTTTGCTGAACCTCAATAACATTTATGGTGATGTCTCTATTTACTGTTTTATCGTGCATGCTTAATTAAATCTATTGTGCAGTTTAATTTCAACTATATGTATATATATTGATTTATTTTATATGCACTAGATCGACCTTGGGCTTGTGTAATACTGCTGCTAGTGGATTGACTTAGGGGATTAAATTTTAAAATATTAATTCCCCACCCCTCTTGGGAATACACAAAATTTAACAATTGGTATCAGTGCGTAGTTTTTTAGACTTAATAGTTATTTTTCAAAAGATCTAGATGGCTCATAGTACTGTAACTCCTTTCACTGAGGGACCCTCTTCCACACGACCATCAGATTTCAATGGTATCAATTACACCTTCTGGAAACATAGGATGCGCATATATCTTTAAAATATTGATTGGAAGGTCTAGAGAGTTGTCTCAAAGGGAAACTATGTTCCTATGAAAACTGAAAGTGAAACTAGAGTTCCTAAGACTAAAAAGGAATATACTGATGATGATATGAAATTTGTTAGTTTAAATGCTATTGCCACGAATAATTTGTATTATGGTCTTGATGTGAATGAATTTAATAGAGTTATAGCATGTTCATCTACTAAAGAAATCTGGGATAAGTTAGAAATCACATATGAGGGTACTAGAGATGTAAAAGATAGTAGCATTGATATGTTGACCAGTGAGTATAAAGAATTTAGGATGAACAGTGGTGAGTCCATCCAGAGTATGTACACTAGATTCACACACATCTTAAATTTACTGCATGCATTAGGAAAGACCTACCCTACATATGAGATGATTAGGAAAGTCCTTAGGGGTTTGTCTCCTATTTGGGAAGCAAAGGCTACGACCATTTATGAGGGTAGAGACCTTAAAGCCATGGCACTAGATGAACTGATAGGTTCACTTATCACCTATGAGTTGGCTATAAATGAGAGACTAAATGAGCATAATAGGCTGAGAAAAGTGACTACACTGAAAACGTCTACTAGTACATTTAGTGAGTGTAGCAAACCTGATTCTGGAGATGATATGGCCATGCTAACTAGGAAATTCAGCAGGTTCTTCATGAAAAAAAGTAGACCATACAGAAAGTATAGAGAGTTTGGATGTGAGAAGGGAGAGTCTAGTAAAAGAAAGGAAAAATTGAATGTTCCTACATGCTATAAATGCAACAAGGTTGGGCATATCAAACCGGATTGCCCCTTGTTGAAAAAGGAAGCTAGGAAAAGGAAGAAAGCTATGAAAGCAGGTGCTTCATGGGATAAACAAAACAGCAGCGATTCAGATGTAGATGGCAGCGACTGTGAGATTGCAAATTTGTGCCTAATGGCACGGGACGATGAGGTATCATCTTCATGCTCTCTATCTTCGTATTGTTCTGATGATAATTGTAATTCTGATAGCATGCCTACTTTTAGAGAATTGCAATTTGAATATATTCATGTGTCTAAATTGTTGAATAAAATGACCAAGGAGAATGATATTTTGAAAAAGAAATGTGAAAACTGGTAAAAACTGTTTGAAATTGCAAAGAATTTTCATGTTTCGATTCTTAAATAAAAAGATTTGAAAATTGTCGAGCTTAAGAGGAAATTAGAGGGTAGCTCCAAAATTATCTTTAAATTTACTGAGGGCAACCGAAATTTTGAAAAACTCCTTGGGGTCCAAAGAAACTCTTTTAGCAAAAAGGGATTTGGTTTTAATGGTGTTGAAAATGTGAGATGACTTGATCTTTACTTGGGACATTTTACACGAGAATCAAAATCCCAAATCCCACCTAAAGATCCACAGTGTCCAATGAAATGTTTTAAATGTAAACAAATTGGGCATTTTCAATTTGATTGTCTAATTAGAAATAAGCAAGTTAAAATTAAAAGGGTGTGGAGAATTAAGAGACAATCAAGCACTAACCCCCAAGGACCCAATAGAATTTGGGAACCAGCTTCAGTTACATAAATGTTTTTGTGGGTATGCTTGAGATCATCGTCATCCAAGGATAGGTGGTATTTGGATAGTGGTTGTTCCCATCCCATAACCGGTGATAAGGCAAAGTTTGCATCCATAGCTCCCAAACAAGGAGGGTTTGTGACCTTCGGAGGCAATGCCAAAGGGAAAATCATTGGCGTATGTAAGGTTGGTAAGGAACCTTCTCTCATTATTAGTAATGTATTGCTTGGTGATGGCTTGAAACATAATTTATTAAGTATTAGCCAATTGTGTGATAAAGGGTATAAAGTATCTTTTGAAAATGACAAATGCATTATTGAGTGTAAATCAGATAATAAAGTACTTTTTACAGTTGAACGTCATGAAAATGTGTATACAACTAGTTTTGATAATTCATCTTCTCAACAAGTTACATGGTTTTCTGCAATAGATGAAGCTAGCTGGTTATGGCATAGACTTTGAGGACATGCTAGTATGGATCTCTTGTCAAAATTTGTGAAAAAGGACCTAGTTAAAGGCTTGCCAAAAACTCATTTTGTGAAAGATAAAATTTGTGGTGCATGTCAAATGTGTAAGCAAACTAGATAAGCTTTAATAAAAAGAAAATCATATCTAGCACTAGACCACTTGAAATGCTACACTTAGATTTATTTGGTCCTAATCAAGTTCAAAGTCTAGGTGGTAAATTATATGCTTTTGTTATTGTGGATGATTATTCTAGGTATACATGGGTGCTATTTCTTTCTCATAAAGATGAATCATGTGAACAATTCACGAAATTATGTAGAAGAATTCAGAATGAGAAAGGTTATAAAGTCACACACGCTAGAAGTGATAGGGGAACTGAGTTCAAAAAATGATGGCATAGAAAGCTATCAGGACTTCGAGGACATTTTACATAATTTTTCAGCACCTAGAACCCCACAACAAAATGGAGTTGTAGAAATAAAGAATAGGTCCTTGCAAGAAATGGGTAGGACAATGCTAAATGAACATAAATTACCCAAATGTTTCTAGGCAGAAGCTGTAAGTACTGCATGTTATGTCATGAATAAAGTGTTAATCAGACCTTCACTTAATAAGACTCCATATAAATTGTGGAACAACCATAGACCTAATATTTCCTATTTTCATGTTTTTGGTTGTAAATTCTTCGTACTTAGAGATAATGAGCACCTAGGGAAATTTGACTCCAAATCTGATGAAGGTATTTTCCTAGGATATTCACTTAACAGTAAAGCATATAGAGTTTTCAATAAAAGAACATTAGTTGTCATTGAATCTATTCTTACTGTGTTTGATGAATCTAATCCATTTTCTAAAAGAGATAAGGAAGATGATATTGATATTAGAAAAGGTTTAGATAAGTTATCTATTAAAAATAATGTGGGTGTAAATTCAAAACAAATGATAAATCTATTGAAAATAATAAAGTTGAAAGTGAGGTTCAAGAACTGCCTAGGGATTGCAAATTCATTAGAAATCATCCTTTAGATGAAATTATAAGTGAACCTTCACATGGTGTAGCCACCTGATCCTCCTTAAGAAACCTAGTGAGTCACTTTGCTTTCTTATCTTAGGAAAAGCCCAAAAATATTAAGGAAGCCATAGAAGATGAGTCTTGGGTTATGTCTATGCAGGAAGAGGTTAACTAATTTGAAAGAAGCAAAGTGGGGACCCTAGTTCCTAGGCCTGATAATCATATCGTAATTGGAACTAAATGGGTGTATAGAAGTAAGAAGTATGAGAATGAGGTAGTATTTAGAAATTAAACTAGGCTAGTTGCCCAGGGATATAACCAGGAAGAAAGTATAGATTTTTATGAAACTTATGCCCTTGTAGCTAGAATGGAAGCCGTCCGTATGTTGCTTGCTTATGTTGCTTTTACGAGCTTCAAATTGTACCAAATGGATGTTAAAAGCGCATTTCTAAATGGCTCAATTAATGAAGAAGTGTATGTAGAACAACCACCCGATTTTGAAAATCATAAATATCCTGATCATGTATACTGGTTGTTCAAAGCCTTGTACGAATTGAAACAAGCTCCTAGAGCTTGGTATGAGAGGCTTAGTGGGTTTCTATTAGAAAATGGGTTTACCCATGGAAAAATTGGCACTACACTTTTCATCAAATCTAAAAATGATGATATGCTCCTTGATCAAATTTATATGGATGACATTATATTCAGAGCTACTAATGATAAGTTGTGTAATGAGTTTGCAAAATGCATGCAAAATGAATTTGAAATGAGCATTGTGGGTGAACTAAGTTCTTCCTAGGTCTCCATATTAAACAAGCTAAGAATGGGACTTTCATATGCCAATCTAAATACATTAGGGATTTTCTCAAGAAATTCAATATGGAAGATGGTAAAATTCTTAGCACTCCTATGAGTTCTTCCTCCAAATTAGATAAAGATGAACAAGGGATCCATGTTGATGCAAAATTATATCGTGGTATGATTGGGAGTCTTCTATCTTACAGCTAGCAGACCTGATATTATGTTTAGTGTATTCATGTGTGCTAGGTTTCAGGCTACTCCTAAGAAATCCCATCTATTAGTAGTCAAAAGAATTCTTAGGTACCTAGTTGGAACAATAGAGTTAGGTTTATGGTATCCTAAGCACACGACCTTTGAGATTGTTAGCCACACCGATGCTAACTTTGTCAGTAGTAAGATTGATAGGAAAAGCACTAGTGGCACCTGTCACTATTTAGGACAATCTCTCATCTCTTGGTTCTCCAAGAAACAAAACTCAGTTGCCTTATCCACAACCGAAGCAGAATATATTGCGGCTAGTAGTTGTTGTGCTTAAACTCTATATATGAAACAACAACTTGTAGGTTTTGGATTGCACTACGATACAGTACCGATTAAATGTGATAATACTAGTGCAATCAACATTTCAAAGAACCCTATCTCACATTCACAAACTAAACATATTGAGATTAGACATCATTTCATTCATGACCACGTGCAGAAAGGAGATGTGACACTTGAGTTTGTATGCACCAATGATCAGTGCGCTAATATTTTCACCAAACCTCTTCAATAGGATAGGTTCATCCAGATTAGAAGAGAGCTAGGTCTAATGCATAGTAGGAATGCCTCGTGGAAATATGCTAGAGTGCACAAACTTATGGGGAGCCACTTTATTTGCAAAATATTTTTCTTTAAATGCTTAAATCTATCATTGATTTATATTTTATGAATTTGTTTGTGACTTGAAATGCTTGGCCATCATACCTCTTTCTTATTGATAATTATATTTATGTTCTATGAAGACTGGGCTGTTTGAGTAAGTAGTTGTGGATATATTGTCAATATATTACCCAATCAGGTAACTTGTATACAACAAATTTTGGGAAATGCTCTATTTTCAAATGGCATGCTACCGAAATTGCTAAAAAATCTTCCCAACTATTGTATATGAATGTGTATTCCCATTTTCCTCTCTTTATACTTGAGCATTCTATTTGATCCCTTTTTGTTGTTTCCAAAAGGGGGAGAAGTTAGGAAAAATTGGGTATGATCAAATTTTCTTAAAATCTTTTAATTTTCCCATTATGTATAAACTCAGGGGGAGTCTACCTTAACTGCACCCATTTTTGCATGGTGTATTTGTCATCATCAAAAAGGGGGAGAATGTTGACCTTATAGGTCATTCCCAATTTTGATAATGATTAATACTCTTTGAATTTGATGACTTTCAAGTTTGTGTGCAAGATCATGCTAACTGGATCACATTGATAGCATGCAGAAACTTGAAGAATTATGAAGACCCGACATATATATATATATATATATATATATATGTCATTTGTTGTAATATTATTGGGTCTGTATTAATTTAATTTCAAATGGGTCTTTAATAATCTCTACATGTCATGCATGTAGGTAATTGTAAGCTCAAATGAAGAATGGCCCTTAGGTCCTCACACTTGAATGCACATGAATATAAGACCTTAGCCCAAAAACCATGAGGTTTCAGGTGACTGAACTTGGCTAGTATATTTTCCATGATTGACCGAACTACGGAAAAGTCAGCATGTTGACTTGACTTCGGGCGACCGAACTCAAAAGAGCACATCTTCCTCGGTCAACCGGAATCCTATTCGAACTTTTCCCAACAGCTCAGACTACAGATAATTTACATTCAAAATAGCTTTGGGCAGCTGAACTAAGGAGTTTGGGCTACCAAACTCAAGAATAGGCAACACAACCTCGAGTGATTTGGAAAATCGCCTAGTTCACCCACCCAAATATTTATTCGAGCACCCTGAACATGGAAACCCTACTTTTTCCATTGTGTCTGCTCGAGCAACGGATATATAAGTTCGGTTGATCAAAAGTCTTGGGTTTCCTGAATTTTAATGCGCGTAAGTAGGGTTAAATAAGGGGGTTAATGTTTTAAACATAATTAAAACAATTTTAAAAATTACCAGCGTGTCCCTAACGTCTAATGTTCCCTTCGTGTCTATAAATACTCATTTATTTATCTTGATTATGGGTTGATTAGCAAGATCATTAGAAAAAAACCCTCTCAAATTTACAAAGCCTATTTTTCTAATACTACTTCCAAATACTCTCATACACTTTTTCTTTGATCGTCCAAGTATTGTGAGAGTTCCTAATGTGCTAGTGCTCCATTTCAGATTGCTTAAAACTCTCATTTGTGTTGTTGTTGATTGTATTTGATTTGGAGAGTTAAGCAAAAGTTTTCCCATGGATTTAACTTGATAAATCTTGTGTGGGGAAAACTCATTATCTTGAGGGTCTTTGCATTGTTATTGCAAGATCCCTTATGTAATAGTTTTATGTGTGCAAAGCATTTTACAAACTCAATTTCAAGCAACTCTTGTGCTTATTACATTGAGGAAAATACTTTTGATTTTGTTTGAATATTCTTACCAGCATCTTTGAAACCCTAATCTAATATTGAGATTTATTATATCTTGTTTCAAAGAATAGCTCGTTTAAATACTATTGTGCTTATTTGAGATTATACATTATAGAGTGTTGTTTGCACATAATCATATCACCGAGCTTACAATTCCTATACTATTGATGTGCATTTGATTGATTGTCATTGGCACATATCTGCTTGATTGAGAAGCACAATCACCGTACCTGATTTGTACTGAAATACTATTGTATTCCTGGCGTGGCCTGAGGGGGCATATATCCAGCTCGGAAGGATTGGTTGTGTTGGTTGAGGTCAGCCCTGTGCTAGTTGACTTGGTTGTATTTAGGTGTCGCTCCACCCGTTAAGTGAGCCTATAATGTAATCCTTGTACTGATGAGTCAAGGTGGGGACGTGGGCAGTTTGTCAAAAATCAATAACATTTCTGGTATTGTCTTTATTTACTACTTTATCATGCATGCTTAATTAAATCTCTTGTGCAGTTTAATTTGTTCTATATATATATATATACTAATTTATTTTATATGCACTAGATCGACCTTAGGCTTGTGTAATACTACTGCTGGTGGATTGACCAAGGGGATTAAATTTTAAAACACCAATTCACCCCTCCCCTCCCCCTTTTTGGGATTACACCAAATTTGACAATTTGGTCTGTAATATTGTGGTCTATAGTAACTACATCTCATGCATGATAGGCTTATATGCTCAAAACCATAGATTGACCTTAGGTCCCTCCACGATCACTTGCACAAATCCCCTTTGTCTTTCAAATCATATTGTATGTATTAGGGTAACTTGTAGCCAAAAAAATGGACCTAAAAATAAATTTGAAAGGGTTTTAGTCGACTGAATCCAGCTATGTATATTCAGCTAAGTTGACCGAACCTCTTTAGGATCAACAGTTTGACTAGGGTTCAGTCAACCAAAAGGTTTTTTAACATACCTTCCTCAATCGACTAAACTGTCTCGTGTCTGACATCCAATCGTTCAACTAACCAAATCTCTAGTTCATTTTTTATTAGGTCGACCGAACTATATGTTCAACAAACTAAACTTAAATATAGTCGACCGAACCTCGAAGAGTTTGGAAATCACCCTTAATTTAGTCGATTATATCTATAGTTCAAAAGTGCCTCAGTCGACCGAACTTGACAATTGGGACAACTGAACTTAAAATATAGTCAACCGAACCTCTCGAGTTGCCAAAATTTTTACCACAGTAAATCAAGGTTAATTTTCATTGAACTCAATTAAACAAAGTTCAGAATACCCTTGATGCCCCCAACGGTTAGATTAGCGAAATTTTTCTCTGAAAATTTATTATGCTAATTCTTTCATACTCCCATTTTTTTTACAAAGCATATTGCAAAATCTCTTTCTTATACTCATTTAATTACATATCATCAAGAGAGATTATTTTTGTGGGTATTCATTCATTATCCTTGCAAGCTAACAACTCTCTCATACTTGCATTTATTGATTGTTGATTTTGGAGAGCAGCTTAAAGTTTTTCCCATTGTATTTTATTTATAAGTATTAGATTGGGAAAAAACTCTTCATTGGCGTAAGAACTTGCATCCTTATTGCAAGTTTGATAAGCTTGTTTTGTGTTTTGATAAAATCATTTTTAGCAAACTTAAACCCTAATATCCATTGTGCTTGATATTTGAAAAAAAAAAATTGGGATGTTTGATTAGGGTTCTAGAGATGCTTTGAATATTCATATTGAAAATACATTATCTTGAAATCAAAGGTCTCACTCGCACATATACATATTTACATACGTATTATTGAGAGTTAATGTAGAGAGCCGGAGAATTATAGAAATTAAATAATAAAGGAAAAGAGAGAAAAATAGATTTTTTTTCCAAGGGGGCTCAGTAGGAACTCGTTGACGAGCACAAAATAATTGTCGACAAGTGGCCTCTTGGGAACATCGGTGAGGACACGTGTCTCATCGATGAAGAGAAAATGAGAGAGATTATTTCAGAGCCTAAAGCTCATCGACAAAGGTTACAAGTTCATCGATGAACTCCCTTCTTGGACTCGTCGACGAGGTGACATGTCTCGTCGCCAAGGCCACACTTTATAAATATCCTAAAATCAAGATTTAGTGAGATTATTTTCATGCAAGCTCTCTCTCTCTCCCTAAAAAATCATCCCTCTGACTTCTCTCTAGGTTTCCAGCTTTGCTTCTTGCCGATTCGACGATTGGAAGCCACCACGTTACTCATAGGAAGATTCTCTACAATATTGTTGGATCAAAATTTTCATTTGGAGTATTTTGGCATCATCCCAAAATTTGGGTAAGTTGGTTACTTTAGGTTTTATAAGTTATTGGGTATTTTTGGACTGAGGGGAATGTGTTGGAAGGTGTTATAGTGGTATATGTTGATTTTTTGTAAACTGTAAATTTTAGGGTGTTGAGTTGGGAACACACAAGAGTAGATTTGTTTAGATTTGTGGGCTTCTCAATAAGTCAGGTAAGGGGATAAACTAAGTCAGCATTTTTTGTGAAATTATTTAAGAATATACAACATTTATTTTCAAAAATTATATATGTAAAGTACAAGGTTTGCAAATACTGATGTTGAACAGGAAAATAGATTTAATACATTTTATTAGAAAATATGATTTCAGATCATATTTTATGTTAGAATATTAATTATATTTTTGTGGCATGATTATAGTTTTTCATAAAATTATGTTATACCAAAATAATATGATTTTTTTCCAAAATAAGCAGGTTATGACAATTTTCAGAAAAACCATGAAAGCAATACAGAAACTATAGTTTAAAATATTACGCTAAGCAGTGCAAAAAATACATGATCACTAAGTTATGAAATGACCAGTGTAGATGTTGTGATTTATATGCTATGACATGGCCGGCGTAGATGCCGTGATCTATATGTTATGATATGGCCAGCGTAGATGTCGTGATTTATGATCGGCGTAGATGCCATAATTATGTATGGTATGTTGGAATTCATGGAAATATGATCATATCAAATAGTACTTAGAAATGCGAAACAACTATGTAGTAGTAATATGAAATGTACTATATGTTATCATAACTAGGATGGCTTAGTTTAGTATTTCATAGAATGGTACCGTAGCTATACGTATAAGTTCAAGTTTATGTTAGTGCTACCACACATCCTAGATAGAGTGTGGGAGATGGCAGTCGATGTGGCTTCAGTATAGTGGAGATGCTCCCCTAGTAGTCCGGAATAAGTGGGACAAGCTCATCGTACTTATAGACTTATGTTGACTTAGCATGGTTGGCCAACCATTGCTAGGTCCCGCCTTTGGGCCACACAACCCTGTCATGTGGGGGGTAAGACATGACATCAACTAACTATCCATCCTGGGTATTATTTGAGTATTTTACAATTATAGAAGATTTTTTACATGATTGTAGAAATTAGTACGATATTTATTATGAAATTTATGATGATATGATGAATCATGTTTTGCTCAGAGTTTATACAACTAGTTTTTATCAGATATGCATATTGTGTATAGTTTATGTTTAGGCACGATAATACACATGTTGCCACACACTGATATTAGTTTACTTCCTTTACTAAGAGGTGTGTTACCACACCATTACAAACATTTTAGGAAATCTAGATAGACAGGCGAATAGAGCTCTGTAGCAGTAGAGGTTGACCGATTTACCCTGCTAGAAGGGTAAGTAGTTGAGCTAGGGTTAGATTGATTTTTCGTTTATGACCCCAGCGTACTTTTTGGTCCTTTTGTTGATGTTTATATATATATATATGATAGATTCAGTAGAACTCCGGTATTGTGTCTAGTGTTGTATGGCATGTAAAAAATTTATGTTTTCCGTCGCTTAGGTATTAGAGATGCATGATAGGTATATCCTTGGTACCTATGGGTCTGAGTTGATCATGACTATATTAGTTTAGTAGGTTATTAGAGCCTCTATGTATATGGTTATGTTGGAAAAAAGTTATATAGCAAAATAGCAGGTCGTTACAGTTTGGTATCAAAGCCTAGGTTGCTAGATTTTGTAGACTTTAGAATGCAGCGGAAACAATACCAAAGTATAGGAAAAAGGATTCAAGGTTTTGTTCTGCAGTATGGAGGTAGGACTTCCGTGGTGGTTTCTATAATTTTCTTGGGGTGACGATTTTAGGTAAGTCATAGTAACCTATTGTCAGGTTGTGTTTCTATAGTGTGGGATTGAATCTTGAATTAAGTTAAGGATGTTAAAACAGAGGTTAGATATGTAAATTATAATAATAGGGTCCCTAAGCCATGTTTACTATCTTTTTAGGATGGACACTAAGGGTGGTAGTGCTCATGCAAGTGGTAGCGAGGGTGCAGTGCCCTCGGGTGCAACCATAGGAGATTCAGCTGCGGTATTACACAGTGTAGTTCAGCAGTTCATGGCTTAGATTGCATGGAGCTCCAACGAGTAGGGAGGTCTATCTGTAGGCCACGAATGTACAATAGAGAAATTCACCAAGATATATCCTCTAGCATTTTTAGGAGGAGGTGATTCTGCAGTCGCTGAAAACTGAATGCAGGAAATTGAGAAAGTATTGGCGGTGTTGCAGTGCACAAAAGAACAGAGGGTTTTATTTGCCACCTATAAGCTGATAGGAAAGACTGAGAGATGGTTGATTGTGGTAAAACTATTGGAGGAACAAAGGACAGTACCTATAGCTATGACTTGGTTCCAGTTTAGAGAGTTGTTCGTCAACAGATACTTTTCGGCCACTACGAAGGAGGCCAAAGTAGAGGAATTCTTGAATTTGAAGCAAGGACAGCAAACAGTCTAGCAGTATGCGGTGAGGTTAATAGAATTGTCCTGCATTCCCCCGTATATAATTCTCAATTAGGCAAAGAAGGTGAGACAGTTTGAAAGAGGTTTGAGGCATGAAATATATAAATAGGTTGTGGTGCTGAAAATGAAAGACGTTGCTAAGTTGGTAGATATAGCAACTGTGGTAGAGGCTAGTGAGCGGATGGGTGCAGAGGAGTAGGGATAGAAGAAGAGGTCCACACCTTCAGGTTTTCAGAAGAGATCTGGTCATGTTCCATGGAGAAGAGGTAATTATGGCAGGGGACAAAGGTAGGAGACGAGGGGCCGTAAGGCTCAACGTATGCAAATCTACCCAGTCTATCAAACCTATGGAAAGAAACATCTGGGAGAGTGTCGAGTAGGGAGAGGTGTATGTTATCGTTGTGGTGGACTAGGACATTTAGCATGATATTGCCCTACACCACCTGGTACCACTTCTGCTCCTAAACCTTACTGGGAAGGTTATCAACCATCCCGTGGAGGCCAGCATAGGAATGTAGCCCCAGTTAGGGTTTACGAATTGACATCGGAGACACTAAGACTATAGGCGACATCACGATAGGTACCCTTACTACTTTATCATGTCAAGCTATTATTTTTTTTTATTCGAGTGCCACCCACTCATTTGTGTCTACGGGATATCTTAAACTGTCAGGTATTCAGACACATATATTATATGTTGAATTGTCAATAGCTACACGAACAGGGTTAGTGATGAAGTGTCGTAGGGTGCTCAGAGGCTATCCAGTAGATATTCATAGGAGAGTATTACCAGCTGATCTAATTGGGCTAGATATGTATGGACTCGATGAAATATTGGGTATGGACTGACTGGCAGCTAACTATGCTAGTATCGATTGTCATCTGAAAGAGGTGATATTCAGACTAGTAGGAAAGCAGGAATTCAAATTTGTGGGGTCGCGAGTGCATTCCCCGCCTCAGTTAGTGTCAGCCATATAGGCAAAAAGATTACTCCTGGATGGATGTTAGGGGTTTATGGCCTATGTAAAGGAGGTGATAGAAAATTAATTGAAGTTTGTCAGTACACCAGTGGTAAAAGGAGTTTCCAAACATTTTTCCAGAAGAACT
The DNA here is from genome assembly GCF_029873635.1 of Malania oleifera. Lineage (NCBI taxonomy): Eukaryota > Viridiplantae > Streptophyta > Magnoliopsida > Santalales > Ximeniaceae > Malania > Malania oleifera. The sequence goes on along the minus strand of NC_080419.1, from coordinate 75,921,355 downwards.
ACCCGGCTTGCCTCCCGATAACAAGGTAGATTTTTCTATTGATTTATTTTCAGGGATGGCACCGATCTCTAAAGCTCCTTATCGAATGGCTCAAGTAGAATTGGGGGAATTAAAGGATTAGTTGCAATATTTATTGAATAAAAGGGTTTATTAGACCTAGTGTATCATCGTGGGGAGCTCTTGTTTTATTTGTGAAAAAGAAAGACGAGACAATGAGGATATGCATAGATTACAAAGAGATAAATAAAGTAACAGTTAAGAACCGATATCCTATACCACATGAAGATGATTTATTTGATCAGCTTTAGGGTACATGGGTTTATTCAAAGATTGATCTATGCTCTGGATACCGTAAAGTAAAAGTCAAGGCAGAGGACATCTTTAAGATAGCGTTTTGTACTCAGTATGACCATTATGAATTTTTGGTTATGCCATTCAGATCAACGAATGCCTCTGCTATATTTATGAATTTGAGGAACAGAGTCTTTCATCAATATTTAGATAAGTTCTTGTGGTTTTCATTGATGATATACTAGTCTACTCGAGGACTTTTGAGGAGCATGAGACGCACTTAAGGCTTGTACTTCAGATGCTCAAAGAAAAGAAATTGTATGTCAAAGCAAATGTGAATTCTAGTTAGAGAAAGTTGTGTTTTTACGACAAGTTATATCAAGAGATGGATTCTCAGTAGATCCAAACAAGATAGAGGCAATCGTAAATTGGGCCAAGCTGAGGAATATTTAGGAAATCAAGAGTTTTCTAGGACTGGCAGGTTATTACCATCGGTTTGTAAAAGGATTTTCAGGATTGTCAGGGCCTTCGACACAATTAAACCAGAAGAATGTTAGTTTTGAATGGGACGACGATTGTGAGCACAACTTCCAGGAATTGAAGAAGAGGATCATCACTACACCCGTATTGACCATTCCATCAGAAGGTGAAGGATATGTGATTTACAGTGACACTTCTTTGAAAGGGCTTGGATGTGTGTTGATGCAGTAGGGTAAAGTTGTAGCATATGCTTCCAGAAAATTGAAAGAATATGAAAAGAATTATCTTACCCATGATATAGAATTGGCTGTAGTGGCTCACGCATTGAAAATTTAGAGACATTATCTGTAAGGAGAGAGATGTGAAATATTTTCAGACCGTAGAAGCCTAAAGTACTTATTTACATAGAAAGAGTTTAATATGAGACAGAGAATATAGTTGGAACTTATTATGGATTATGACTTTACCATTAGTTACCACCTAGGGAAGGAAAATGTGGTGGCTGATGCTCTGAGCCGAAAGTCAAAGGAAGCGGCACAGTTAGTAGTAATAATTCAGCACTCAATTCAGATGGACTTGGAGCAGCTCAGTGTGGAGCTAGTAGAGAGTGATCACCATGAATTTATTGCCAACTTGGTGGTCCAACCTACTCTACACGAAAGGATTAAAATTGCTCAGAAGGATGATGCAGAATTAGTAGAGCTGACAGCTAAAGTACAAGATGGACATGGAAAGGAATTTAGTATTTTAGATGACGGAGCTCTGAGGTTCTGTACCAGGCTGTGCATGCTTGAAGATAAGGATATCAGAATGATGATCCTAGAGGAGGCTCACATGTCCCTGTATACAATTCATCATGGTAGTACTAAAATGTATAGGGATCTTCGAGAATCTTTTTGGTGGAGTGGCATGAAGAGGGAGATAGCTAAATTTGTGTAGAATTGTTTGGTGTGCCAGTAGGTGAATGCTGAGCACCAAAGACCGATAGGACAGTTGTAGCCAATTCACATCCCTGAGTGGAGGTGGGACCATATTTTTATGTATTTTGTTACAGGTTTACCACCGGCGATGCATGGGCAGAATGCGATTTGGGTGATTGTAGATAGACTAACGAAGACTACTCATTTTATTCCTATTAAAGTCAATTACTTCATAGATAGGTTGGAAGAATTGTATATTCAAGAGATAGTACAATCATATGGTGTGCTAGTGTCTATAGTATCAGACCGAGACCCATATTTTACATCATGGTTTTGGAGGAGCTTTTAGGAAGCTATGGGGTTTCAGTTAGCATTCAGCATGGCGTTCCATCCTCATATTGATGGGTAGACTAAGAGGATGATCTACATCCTTGAGGATATACTACGAGCATGTGTGTTGGATTTCAAGGGTAGTTAGACCCAGTATAAACCGCTGGTTAAGTTTGCGTATAATAACAACTATTAGGCTAGCATTGACATGGCACCTTATGAGGCCGTATATGGTAGGAGGTTCCATTCTCCATTATACTAGGATGAGATTGGTTAGAGGTGAGTTTTGGGACCAAAGTTAGTGCAACGTGCGTACAATAAAGTTCAACTTATCAGAGACAGAATAAGTGCAGTTCATAGTCGGCAGAAAAGTTACGCTTATACTCATCTTCGGAAACTGGAATTTGATACAGGAGATCATGTGTTTCTAAATAGCACTGCTAAAAAGAGTTATGAGGTTTGGGAGGAAGGGTAAGTTGAGCCCTAGGTTTATTGGCCCATTCGAGATACTAGAAAGAATGGGTCCAGTCACCTACAGGCTAGCTTTACCACCAACTTTATCCAGAATACACAACATATTTCATGTTTCTATGTTAAGGAAATATGTCCCAGATCCCTCCCATATGATCAGCTATGCAGGGACATAACTTAGTAATATGTCAACATATGATGAAACACCAGTGCTGATTTTTGATAGGAAAGAACAAGAATTGCGCAGTAAGAAAATTTTGTTAGTAAAAGTCTTTTGGAGGAATCACATAGTGGAAGAAGTTTCATGGGAACTCGAGGAGCAAATATGATAGAAATACCCGTACCTTTTCAGTAGGGACCAACAGTAATCAGAAAGATCAAGTAAGTAAGTAATGTTTCTTTTGTAGGTTAATTAATACATGTATTAGTTTCTATTTTTGTTGGTTATGGGAAAATTTTGTTTAGTTATTGTAATATCCCATAACCATATATGTAACCACGGTATTCCTGCACCATAAGTGAGGGTAAGTAATAAAATAAGTAGCCCATTTTTCCCCAAGGGATGGAGTATAGTATGGATAGCAAATTTCGAGCATGAAAATTTTATAAAGGGAGAATGTAGATACCCAGAGATTTATAGCAATTATATAATAAAATAAAATAAAGAAAAAGGGATTTTTTTAAGGGGTCTCAGCAAGGACTCGTCGACAAATGGCCTCCTCGGAACATTAACGAGGACACGTGTCTCGGCGACGAAGAGAAATCAAGATAGATTATTTCAGAGCCTGAAGTTCATTGACGAAGGTTACAAGTTGATCGATGAACTCCCTTCTTGGACTTGTCAATGAAGTGACGTGTCTCATTGACAAGGCTGCACTTTATAAATATCCTAAAATACGGATTCAACAAGATTATTTTCATGCAAGCTCTTTCTCTCTCTCTAAAAAAATTGTCCCTCTAACTTCTCTTTAGGTTTCTGGATTCGACTCTCGCCGATTCAACGATTGGAAGTTGCCACGTTACTCCTAGGAAGATTCTCTACAATACTACTAAATCAGAATTTTGATTTGGAGTATTTGGGCACTATCCCAAAATTTGAGTAAGTTGGTTATTTTAAGTTTTATAAGTTATTGGGTATTTCTGGACTAAGGGGAATGTGTTGGAAGGTGTTATACTAGTATATGTTGGTTTGTTGGAAAATGTGAATTTTAGGATGTTGAGATGGGAACACATAGGAGTAGGTTTGTTTAGATTTGTAGACTTCTCAGTAAGGCAGGTAAGAGAATAAATTAAGTCAGCATTTTTTGTGAAATTATTTATGAATATACAACATTTATTTCAGAAATTATATATGTATAGTACTGGGTTTGAAAATACTGTTGTTGAACATGAAAATAGATTTAATACAATTTATCATAAAATATGATTTCATATCAAATTTTATGTTAGAATATTAATCACATTTTTGTGGCATGAGTATAGATTTTCATGAAATTATGTTATACCAGAATAATATGATTTTTCTAGAATAAGCAAGTTATGACAGTTTTCAAAAAAACCATAAAAGCAATACAGAAACTATGGTTTAAAATATTATGTTAAACAATGCAGAAAATGCATGTTCAGTAAGTTATGATATGGTTGGCATAGATGCTGTGTTTTATATGCTATGACATGGCTGGCACAGATGCTGTGATTTATATGTTATGATATGGTTGGCGTAGATGTCGTGATTTACGATCGGCGTAGATGCCGTAATTATGTATGATATGTTAGAATTCATGGAAATATGATCATGTCAGATATTACTAGGAAATAAAAAATATGAAATGTACTATATGTTATGAAAACTAGGATGGCTTAGTTTAGTATTTCAGAGCACGGTACCATAGCTATACATATAAGTTCAAGTTTATGTTAATGCTACCACACATCTTAGATAGAGTGTGGGAGATGGCAGACGATGTGGCTTCAGTGTAGTGCAGATGTTCCCCTAGTAGTCCGAAACAGGTTGGACAAGCCCATTGTACTTACAGACTTAAGTTGACTTAGCGTGGTTGGCCAATCATTACTAGGTCCCACCTTCGGGCCACACAACCCTGTCATGTGGGGAGTAAGACATGACATTAGCTAGCTATCCATCATGGGTATTAATTCAGTATTGTACAATTATAGAAGATGTTTTACATGATTATAGAAATTAGTACAATATTTATAATGAAATTTATGATAATATGATGAATCATGTTTTGCTCAAAGTTTATACAAGTAGTTTTTATCAGATATGCATATTATGTATAGTTCATGTTTAAGAACGATAATACTCATGTTGTCACTCACTGATATTAGTTTATTTCCCTTACTGAGAGGTGTCTCACCCCACCATTACAAACATTTCAGGAAATTCAGATAGAAGGGCGGATAGAGCTTTGTAGCAGTAGAGGTTTACCGAATTACCCTGTCAAAAGGGTAAGTAGTTGAGCTAGGGTAAGATTGATTTTTGGGTCATAATCCTAGGGTACTTTTTAGTCCTTTTGTGAATGTTTATATATATATAACAGATTCAGTAGAACTCTAGTATTGTGTCTGGTGTTGTATGGCATGTACGAAATTTATGTTTTCCGCTACTTACGTATTAGAGATGTATGACAGGTATTGTAACATCTTGCCTATTTTTGCTATACATTTTTTTTCCACACAACAACATTTATAATAACCTCGATAACCTACTAAAACTAAACTAATCATGATAAACCTAGACCCATGGGTACCGCAGATAAATCTGCCATACATCTCTGATACCTAAGCAGCGAAAAACATAAATTACATACATGCAATCCAACACTGAACACAATACCAGAGTTCTACTGAGTTAGTCATATATATACAATCGTCCACAAGAAGACCAAAAAGTATCCTGGGGTCTAAATCCAAAAACCCATCTAACGCTAGCTCAACTACTTATCCTTCTAATAAGGTAGCTCGGTCAACTTCTACTGCTGCAGAGCCCTATCCACCCCCTTACCTAGATTTCCTGAAATGTTTGTAATGCTGGGGTGAGACACCTCTTAGTACGGGAGATAAACTAATATCATTGTGTGGCAACATAAGTATTATTATGACATAAACATGATCTGTACTTAATTGTATAACTTGTAAAACTACCTGTATAGTTTTTGAATAAAACATTATTTGACATAACATAATATAACATAGTAAATTTTTGTATGTGTGAATCATCTTATATAATTGTACAATAATGAAATAAAACAAAGGATGGATAGCTAGCTAATGTCATGTCTTACCCCCACATGATTGGGTTGTGCGGCACGTAGGCGGGACCTAGCAATGGCTAGCCGACCATGCAAGTCAAACATAAGTCTGTAAGTATGATGGACATGCCCACCTGATCTACACTGCCAATGGGACACCTGCACTACTATGAAGCCACATCGACTGCCATCTCCCACACTCTATCAATGATGTGTGGTAGCACTAACATAAACATAATTTTGAACATATAGCTACGGTAGCGTGCTTTATGAAACTAAACTAAGTCATCCGAGTTCTGATGACATATAATACATTTCATAATACTGATACATAACTATTTCATATTTCATAGAAATATCCGACATGATCATATTTTCAAGAATTCTAATATAACATACATATTTATGGCCTTTATGTTGACATAAATCATGGCATCTGCACTGGAATATCATATCATATAAATCACAATATCTGTGCCAGCAGATCATATCGTATAAATCACGGCATCTATGCCAGCATAAAACATAACATACTGAATCTTGATATTTCTACACTGTTAACATATTATTTAAAACCCATAGTTCCTGTACTGTTTTTATGGTTTTTCTAAAAACTATTATAACATGCTTTCTTGGAAATCATTATATTTCGATATAACATAATTTTCATGGAAAATCATTCTCATGCCACACCAGTGCAATTAATATTCTATATATAAAATCTAATCTGAAATCATATTTCCTGATAAAATGTATTAATTCCAATTTCATGTTAAACAACAGTATTCCCAAGCACTATACTAAACATATATATTTTCTAAAAATAAATGTTGTATATTAAATAATAATTTCATGAAAAATATTGACTTAATTTATCCTTTTAACTGACTTACTGAGAAACCTACAAAATTAACCAAACTTGCTACTGTGTGTGTTCCCAGCTCAACACCCTGAAATTCACATTTCCCCCACAAAACTCAAGTGTTATCTCACCTAATACATTTTCCTCAGTCTAAAAATACCAAATACCTTATAAAACTTTAAAATAATCAACTTACTCAAATTTTGGGATGGTGCCCAAGTTGGCCTAACCAACAATCTACTCAAGCAGACTTGTAAAGAATCTTTTCAAAAGTAGCGTGGCGGCTTCCGATCATCAAACCAACGAAGAACGAAATCAAAAATCTAGAGAGAAGGAAGGGGATACAATTTTTTAGGGAGAGAGAGAGAGAGAGAGAGAGAGAGAGAGATAAAGAGAGTTTTGCATGTGAACCCACGCAGAAAGTATGTTTTTTGGCCTTATATAGAGTGTTCTCCACGTGTCCTCATCGATGAGCCACATGGCCTCATTGACAAAACCAAGAAGGAGGTTCGTCGATGAACACTTAACCCTCATCGACAAAATTCAGGCCTTGAGAATAATCCTCTTGGCAAATTCTCGTTGACGAGACATGCGTCCACGTCGACGTGCCCAAAAAGGCTGCTCGTTGATGAACACTATGCCCTCTTCGACGAGACCCCAATGAATCCCCCTTAGAATTTTCCTTTTTTTCTCCTTTCTTTTATTATTTAATTACTATAATTCTTTGGGTCTCTACAGTCTCCCCTCCTTATAAAATTTCGTGCTTGAAATTTTTTATCTATATTAAACACCATCCTTTGAGGAAAATGGGCTACTTATTTTATTATTTACCCTCACTTGTGGCGGAGGAATATTGTGGTTACATTCAGGGTTCTGGGAGATTACAAATACATAAAATAAAATTCTCTCAAAACCAAAATACTACCTATCTTATAACCTACAATAACACTTATTCATACATTATCCAGCTTAGCATAAAATAAATCAAACCTTATCTACTTGACTTGAATTTATATTGCATTTTCCTCTGTCTACGTCTACTGCTGGTCCCCACTGAATAGGTGCAAGTATTTCTATCGTATTTCTTCCTCAAGCTCTCAAGAAGCTTCTTTCACTGCGTGATTTCCCCACAGGACTTTTAATAATGGAATTTTCTTACTACACAATTCATATTCCTTCCTGTCTAAGATCTGCACTGCTATCTCCTCATAAGCTAGTGAATCTCCGAGCTCTATCTCTACATAACTAACCACGTGGGAGGGATCTAGGACATATTTTCTCATCATGGAAACATGAAATATGTCATGTATCCAGGATAAAACTGGTGGTAAAGCTAGTCGGTAGGCAATTGGCCCTCCTCTCTCAAGTATCTGAAAAGGGCCAATAAACCTAAGGCTTAGCTTACCCTTCCTCCTAAACCTCATAACTCCTTTTGGTGGTGCAATTTCTAAAAATACATGGTCTCCCACTTCGAATTCCAACTTCTGGCGGTGAGTATCTGTGTAGCTTTTCTACTGACTCTGAGCTACACTAATTCTTTCTTTAATAAGTCGGACTTTATCGTACACCTTCTGTACTAAATCTGATCCCAAAACTCACCTCTCACCTATCTCATCCCAGAATAGTGGAGAATGGCATCTCCTACTATATAATGCCTTGAAATGTGCCATGCTGATCCTGGCCTGATAGCTATTATTGTATGCAAATTCAACCAGCGGCATATACTAGGTCCAACTGCCTCCAAAATCTGGCACACACGCCCATAGCATATCCTCTAATATCTAAATCATCCTCTCTGAGTGCTCGTCTATCTGAGGATGAAACGTCGTGCTAAATGATAACTAAAACCCTAAAGCCTCTTGCAAGCTCCTCTAGAACCATGACGTGAAACGTGGGTCTCGGTCTTATACTATAGAAACTGGCATACCATGTGATTATACTATCTCTTGAATATATATTTCTACTAGTCAGCCCATGGAGTAGTTGACTTTGATAGAGTTAAAGTGAGCGGTCTTCACCAGTTGATCTACGACCACCCAAATAGCATTCTGCCCTTGCCACACCAGCGGTAAACCTATCACGAAGTCCATAGAAATGTGATCCCATTTCCACTCCAGGATGTAAAGTGGTTGTAGTTGCCCCATCGGCCTTTGGTGCTCAACCTTTACCTACTAGCACATCAAACACTGTTGCACAAACTCGACAATCTCCCTCTTCATGCTGCTCCACTAGAAAGACTCTTGTAAATCCCTATACATTTTAGAGCTGCCCGGATGAACCGTGTATAAGGATCTGTGAGCCTCCTTTAGTATCATCCTTCTGATATCCACATCTGCAAGCACGAATAGCCTAGCACGGAACCTCAGAGCTCCATCATTAGAAATACTAAACTCCTCTTCTTGTCCATCCTACACTTTAGCTATCAATTCTGCTAATTTTGTGTCATCCCTTTGAGCAGCTTTAATCTTTTCCTATAGTGTAGGCTGCACCACTAAGTTGCAATAATTGTTTAGTGATCAATGTCTACTAACTCCATGCCAAGCCTCTCCAAGTCCATCTGGATTAGGCACTGAATTTTTGCTGCTGACAATGCTGCTATCATGGATTTTCGGCTCAGCACATCAGCCACTACATTTTCTTTGCCTAGATGGTAGCTGAAAATACAATCATAATCCTTGATGAGCTCTAACCATCATTTTTGCGCATATTCAACTCCTTCTGCATGAAGAAGTACTATAAACTTTCATGGTCTGAAAATATTTTAGATCTCTCTCTGTACAGATAATGCCTCCAAATTTTCAATGCATGAACCACTAAAATGAATTCTAGATCATGGGTGGGATAATTCTTTTCATATTTTTTTCAATTGTCTAAAGGTATATGCTACTATTTTGCCCTGCTGCATCAATAAACATCTGAGCCCTCAAAGATGCATCAAAGTGGATAATGTAACCATCCCCTCCCAATGGAATAGTCAATACTAGTGCAGTGATGCGTCTCTGTTTCAATTCCTGGAAGCTCTGCTCATAACTGTTATCCCATTCAAACCTAGCATTCTTTCTGATTAGTCATGTAAGAGACCCTGATATTGCTGAGAATCCTTCTACAAACTGACAGTAATATCCCGCCAGCCCCAAGAAACTCCTGATTTCCCAAATGTTCCTTCACTTGGCCCAATTCACCACAACCTCTATCTTGTTAGGATCTACTAAAATTCCATCCTCTGATATAACATGCCCCCGAAAACGCAACTTTCTCTAACCAGAATTTACATTTGCTAAACTTGGCATACAATTTCTTTTCCCTGAGCATCTCAAGTACAAGCCTTATGTTAACTTTGGTGTATTCCCAAGAGGGGGTTGAATTAGGTATTAAAAAATTCTCCTAGGTTTAGTTAAGCCAACAAAAGTATAACACAACCTAAGGTCTGTCTATGCAATCCCAAATGCGCAGATAAATATAATGAGCAGAAATAAAATCATGTGCAACATTCACATACAATTGAAAATAACATACACGTGTGGGAATATAAATTGTGAAAATTTAACTTGCACACACGATATGTTATCAGGGTTCGGCCAATTATGCCTACCTCCCCACCTTGGCTCACCAACACAAGGATTCCACTAATGCTCACTTAACGAGTGGAGTGGCACGGTTTACAAACAAATCAATTCACAGGGTTGACCTCAACCTAACACCGCATCTTACCAAGATGGTACACCTAGCTTTCATAACCGAGTCTAAGTCAATCCAGGACTATTTACTAGAGTTAGTCTCCCTCTTCAGACCACACTTGGAATACATCAAATATGAAAAATGCGTACAACCAAATGTCTCTTACACTAAGTAGATATGTACTACAATACAGCACAGTATAATTAATGCACATCAGCAAGATATGAACTATAAGCTCTGTGCAATGTGTTCAACTACACTCTTACAAATGTAAATATGCAATAATCTCAAAGAGTGTACAAATAATCTATCTTTGAAAGTAACAATTAATGTTAATCAATCACAGCAAGTGTTTCAAAGAGTTGCAACGAGGATGTATAAAAATCTCTTAAATGATTTTCTCAAAATGTAGCTCAAGATATGTTTGAAAAGAATGCTTGTGAAAATATTTGCACAATCAACAACACAAGCCAAGTGAATCTTGCAATGATGGTGCAAAGACCCACTAGCTATAAGGTTTTCCCACACAAAGAATATTAGTTAATCTGAGGAAAAACCTTTAGCTAAACTCTCAAACAAAATCAACAAACAATCAAAGTAATGAGAGTAATAGCTTTGTAGGATCTCTCAAGATATACTCACTCAAAGATATTTGGCAAGGGAATGATAAAAAGATGAGTATATGGGATGTCTATGAAGAAAGGGATTTCAAAAAATTCAGAGAAAATTTTTCTTAATCAAACTCCCTAATCTTGTGTTAATCTTGCAAATGAGGCCCTATATATAGACATTGGCTAAATTATGACCATTAAGGACATAAGGGTAATTATTAGTATTGTTTAAAAGCCATTTAAAAATATTAACCCTATTTAACCTTTTTAAAACTCAGTAAAAATATAACAACTCAAGAGTTTTCGAGTCCCTGACTTGAGGTTTGGTCACCCGAGCACACGCAACTTGAAAAGTTATTTTCAAGGTTCGGGTGCCCGAGTATAGGCTCGATTAGCTAAATGAGGCAATTTCTCAAAAGGTCCGTCGTTTGGGTGCCTGGTCTGAAGTTCGATTTGCCGAACTTAGAAGTTCAGTCGCCCGAGCATGATTTGAACTGAGGTTTAGGCTACCGAGTTGTTAGGAAAGGTCAGATCAAAAGTTCGGTTGCCTGTGGAAGATGCGTTCAAAATGGTTCGGTTTGTTGAACACAAGTCAACATCTTGACGGTCCACGATTTGGATGCCCGAGGTGCTTTGAACACCAAGGGTTCGGTTGCCCGAAACCTCACAAATTTGCCCTTTATATCCATTTTCACTTCAAGTAATTCCCCTGATATTATAAGTGATTTTGGGGACATCTTATGTGCTTGTGCATGGACCTCAAGGCCTTCTAAGGTCTGTGAGGACACCGAAAAAATCCGCCGTTGGTCGACCATTCCTAAGGTCATTCTAAGGTCTTGAGCTTATAGTCCTATATACATGATACGCAAATTATTACGATCCTTGGATAATTATTATTATAGATCGGGCGGAATGAAATATAGATTACAACAATTAAAAAAATTATGAATCTTCATTTTCCTTTAGGTCAATGAGTGTCATCATATGATATTGCCAAGATAAATCTACACATCAACTCGGCAGACATTAAATACTTGAGTATTTTTCATAATCAAAACAGGGTATGACATGTAGGGTCAACAATCTCCCCCTTTTTTTATGGTGACAAATACTTGCCTACTTCTCCCCCTTTTGACAATAGCAAAAATGGCCTAGATAAACATTTAAGTATATATAGCCAAATAAGAGAAAAATTGTCATTCAAATACAAAAGATGGTTTTGGGAAATATTTTTAAAAATTTTGGCAACATGCTGTTTGAAAATAGAACATTTCCTGAAAGCAATATTCCAACAACCTGATTGAGCATGAGAATACAATTTTGCCCGGATAAGCAACTCAATCAATCCAGTATGATCAAAACATAAAATAGAGATATAACTTTCAATCATTCAAGAGATAAAATAGCCATAGAATGCAAAATGAATGACAAAGATAATCTCAACAATTAAGCACGCAAATAATAAAACTGGTCATTTAAATGATTTAAATGACATGAAAACAAGGCTAGACCATAAATATACACAAACCATTGCAATTGAAACATATCATAAGACTTATGGAAGATTTGAGTTTAAAGCATACGGCATATGATAGCAAGTAGTTGGTTTGATCATAAAAATGGTCTAACAAGTTCGCATACATTTACATGTGAAGTTATCGAACTAGTTATGCAATTTCAGAAAATATATATATGTATATAATAAATATATATATCCCCCTTATGATGTTTGCAAAAAGGTACTGGGGGTTGCTTGCTGAAAAGAGATCTTTTAAAATAAGGTACAAGCAAGCATCAATGTTCTAGTTTAGCATTTAGGCATAATTTCATAAGATAATCAGAATAGGACAACCATATAGATCCTAAAAATTTATCAATCACAAGCAAGATCATATGGCACAACTAATGAAAGTGGAAAAATAACATATTTCAACTTGAGATTTTCAATGAAGTCAATATATTTTAACACATGCCATAATAAATTCATTCAAGATCTAAGCTAAACATATTGGAGAACATAACAGAATGGGATTTGATTTTGGATGCTCCCCCTATCGATTTGAATTCATGCTTAGATACAATATGCTTATACTAGATAGGGAATTATTTCATTATGCCTAGTAGTATAAGCCATCAATCCAAATCTTTAAAATCAACTATACTAGGTATTTGTCAATTACATTTGTCACTTGATTAGTATAGTTGTCCCTATAGACCATAGATGCATCAAAGAGTATATATTAAGGCATGCAATAATGTTCATGACCCAAGAACATTCCATATTAAATCATAGAACTTCAAGTGCAGGATATAATGTTCAAGGATATTAGAAGAGTCTTAATATTTTGATAAGCAAACTGATGCATATGAGTTCTTTGAGCCTTTTCGATAGGGATGGAACTGAGCTCCTCTAAATTTCTAATGATTATGCTAGGATGAAGTTTAATTATTTAATTGATTTTCACTCATCCTTTCAAAAATATTTTAAATTTAATTTTATTATAATCATCTTTAGACAAGGTTTTACTTGGGAAAATTCTAACAAAAATTTGACAACATGTCGTCTGTAAATCGGACATTTTCCTATAAAACCTGTACCTAGTAGATTCAAGAAAAAGCAATATACAATTCAATTCAAGCATGCAAGAACCTATAATCCACTACCAGCATGCAATTCACATCAACTGCATCTGTCATGCAAGAGACATTCTAGACTAAGCATGCATTCCCGTAGTATAATCAACTTAAGATATTTAATATAGCTCAATAGAAGTTCTTTCTAGGAAGAGACATAAACTATCCATCAAGGAAATTTTAATCATTTATTGAATCATGAATAGTGTGGCAATGTTGTACACATATAAGCATGAAGGCATAAACGATATAAGAATATGAGAGCACTCAAATTTATATATATGAAGAATAAAAGCTCCCCCTGAGTTATGCACTCAACTCATTTAATGTCTTTTTCATTTTCAAGTTCAAAAACCAAGAGTCATAATATTTTCATGATTTTAGCTTGGCTTTGAGTTCTTAGGCTTATCAGACCAAAAGGCCACAATGAATATTTCTTTGAGAGTTCTAAGCCTATATTTGCCTCTTTTCTTGTGATTTACAATACATGAGAGTCTTAAGTTCAAATAGCTTGTCTTTCTTATCGTTCATGTATATGTTTCTCAGTTATTGCATTTTCATATATGTTGAAACCAATAGCAGTCATATTAGCCATTTAACTTAATTCACAAAATTGAAGCTCTAATGGTTTTGATCTAATGTTTGAGAGCTTATGAAATGAATTTTGGATTTATACTCTTGAAAGATTAAAATTTATGTTATGTTCAAAGAGTATTCATTATGAGTGGATAGGATTCAAGATATTTGCAAGGAAGTGGATATGTCCAAACAGAATAGTCAAAGAGCACTCAATATATATTACTCATTTATAATCAATATAGAGTGATGGCTAAACTTTGATCTAGGCTTTGACTAATGAGATTAGGGTTAAAAATATATAGAATATGATGGATCCCTAAGGCTCATTTCTGTGCAATGGACAACAGTTGCTTAACTTGAGATATTTATATTTAAGTCTGAGTTAAGCAATTTGAAATTTAAATACAAGGCAAACATGCCATGTCCATTTGGACATGAATTTTTATTCAAGTAACCAATAATTTCATATTTCAACCAATGAATATATGCATTAAGCTTAGATTGGTTATTTTGCTTTAATTTTTGTATTGGCTTAATTTTTTTTCAAGATCCTTAGTATGTAAAGTTTTGAATACTGGACATATACTAAGTTTTTACATTTTTAGTTCGAACCACTTCCTAAGCCTTTAGTCAACACTACCCCCTATAGCTAATCCTAAATGCTAAGGAAGAAATATGTGATCATGTAATTCTTGTTTGAGCAAATTCTTCCTTGAATTTCAAGGGGTTTGCTTTTCTGATTATCCATTTCATTTCTTTTTCTAAGCCTCTAGCACTTTTGAGTAAATAGTTAAACCATACGTGTCACATAATTTCGCAAAATAAGCAGGCATTGAATATACATAAAAGATTGTGCTTATTTATTCTGTTTTGGCTCAACGAGGCATGGGAATAAGTTTTGTAAGATAAACCCTTTTCAAAATATTCACTTATTTTCACTCCTAAGGGTTTACCATGATTATTCCTTTCATTCTTAGATTTGGGTGTTATGCTAGAATAATCATCCATTACTTATTCCAAGCAGATAATTTTCAATATTTTCTTAATCTTTTTCTTTTCAAGAGTGGTATAATATTCTTTCAATTCTTACAACTGATTTGCCATTTTCTTATTTTCATTCTTCAAAATTGTTTTCTGTTTAGACATTTGAACTAGAAGCTTATGCATTTTAGATAAAGTACCTTCTAGTTCTTTGTTTGAAGGCATGCTTTCAACAAAAAATTCAATACATGATTCATATCAAGAATTCTTATAATTAATATTACATAAATCATTGCATGCAGTAATATCATTAGAAGCAACAAATGATTCATCATAAGTTATATCACAACATTTTTTATATGAATCATCGCATGCATTATCAACAGAACTGTCATTATATTCAATAGATAATTCAGCATATGATATATCACAGAATTCAGCAACAGAATCATCTATAAAGGCTGAGATAAGATCATATACCTCAATGTCTGATACAACCATTACCCTATCATTTACCACTCCCAGTTCATTTGAGCTTGACATTTTCGAAGTGGTGGTCTCCTTTTCCTGGTCTTTCCATACTTATTTCCGAGCTCAACCTAGATCTCCTGTGCACTTCTACATGCCATAATCTCAAGAAAAATATTAGAATCTAAAGCACAACATAATAAATCCATGGCATTACAATTAATCACATTAAAATCATTTTCATTTATTTGTATACATCTTCCCATAGCATTCACAAGTCAAACCCTCCAGTCCATAGATATTATAATATGCTCATTCTAATTTCCCAATGGGGGTAATTTACACCGCAAAACAATGGAGGGCTAGAAGGTGACTATCCCCTGCCGTAGGGGGATACACCAATGAGAGCCATCTCAATCTTTTAGAAAAACATGTTTAAGTCAATACCACGAGGCTCTGATACCAATTGTTGACTTTGGTGTATTCCCAAGAGGGGGTGAATTGGGTATTAAAAAATTATCTTAGGTTTAGCTAAGCCAACAATAGTATAACACAACCTAGGGTTTGTCTATGCAATCCCAAATGCGCAATTAAATATGATGAGTGGAAATAAAATCATGCGTAGCATTCACAGACAATTGAAAATAACATACACGTGCAGGAATGTAAACTGCGAAAATTTAACTTGTACACATGATATGTTATTGGGGTTTAGCCAACTATGCCTACATCCCTGCCTTGGCTCACTAGCACAAGGATTCCACTAATGTTCACTTAATAGATGGAGCGGTACTGTTTACAACTAGGTCAATTCACAGGGCTGACCTCAACCTATAATCGCACCTTACCAAGATGAAGCCCCTACCTTTCCTAACCGAGTCTAAGCAAATCCTAGACTATTTACTAGGGCTAGTCTCCCTCTTCAGGCCCACACCCGGAATACAACAAAACTGAAATTTGTGTACAACCAAATGCTTCTTACACTAAGCAGATATGTACTACAATACAACATAGTATAATCAATGCACATCAACAAGATAGGAACTATAAGCTCTGTGCAATGTGTTCAACTACACTCTTACAAATGTCAATATGCGATAACCTCAAAGAGTGTACAAATAATCTATCTTTGAAACTAACAATTAATGTTAATCAATCACAGAAAGTGTTTCAAAGAGTTGCAACAAGGATGTACAAAAATATCTTAAATGATTTTCTCAAAATGTAGCTTAAGAGATGTTTGAAAAGAATGCTTGTGAAAATATTTTCACAATCAACAATACAAGCCAAGTGAATCTTGCAATGGTGGTGCAAAGACCCACTAGCTATAAGGTTTTTCCACTCAAAGAATATTAGTTAATCTGGGGAAAAACCTTTGGCTAAACTCTCAAACAAAATCAAAAAACAATCAAAGTATTAAGAGTAATAGCTTTGTAGGATCTCTTAAGATATACTCACTCGAAAATATTTGGCAATGGAATGATAAAAAGATGAGTATATGGGATGTGTGTGAAGAAAGGGATTTCAAAAAATTCAGAGAAAATTTTTCTTAATCAAACTCCCTAATCTTGTGTTAATCTTGCAAATGAGGCCCTATATATGGACATCGGCTAAATTATCACCGTTAAGGACATAGGGATAATTATTGGTATTGTTTAAAAGCCATTTAAAAATATTAACCCTGTTTAACCCTTTTTTAAACTCGGTAAAAATATAACAACCCGAGAGTTTTTAGGTGCCTGACCTGAGGTTCGGTCGCCTAAACAAACACAACTTGAAAAGGTTTTTTCAAGGTTCGATTGCCTGAGTATAAGCTCGGTTAGCTGAATAAGGTGATTCCTAAAAAGGTCTGTGGTTTGGGTCCCTAGTCTGAAGTTCGGTTTGCCAAACTCAAAAGTTTGGTTGCCCGAGCATGATTTGCACACTGAGGTTCGGGTGGCCAAGTTGTTGGGAAAAGTTAGATCAGCGGTTCGGTCGCCCGTGGAAGATGCATTCAAAATGGTTTGATTTACCAAACACAGGTCAACATGTTGACCAGTCCACGGTTCAGACACCCGAGGTTTTTTGAACACCAAGGGTTCAGTCACCCGAAACCTCACAGATTTGCCCTTTATATCCACTTTCATTTCAATTAATTCCCCTAATATTATAAGTGATTTTGGGGACATCTTATGTGCTTGTGCATGGACCTAAAGGTCTTCTAAGGTCTTTGAGCACACCAAAAAAATTCGGCGTCGGTTAACCATCCCTACAGCCATTCTAAGGTCTTGAACTTATAGTCCTATATGTATGATATGTGGATTATTACAGACCTTGGATAATTATTATTACAGACCCGACAGAATGAAATGTAGTTTACAACAATTAAAAAATATTTCGGGTCTTCATTTTCCTTCTGGTCTTCGAGTGCCATAATATGATATTGCCAAGCTAAACATACACATCAACTCGGTAGACATTAAATACCTGAGTATTTGTCATAATCAAAACATGGTATGACCCGTAGGGTCAACACCTTAGGTGCGTCTTATGCTCCTCAAGTAGGCTAGTATGTCATCAATGAAACCATAACGAACTGGTCTAAATAATGGTGAAAGATTCTATTCATCAAATCCATGAATACAATAGGAGCATTCGTCAGAACAAATGACATAACTAGAAATTCATAATGCACATACCTGGTCCTGAAAGTTGTCTTTGAGATATCTTCAGTTTTAACTTTCACCTGATGATAACCTGACCTGAGGTCGATCTTAGAATAGACCTAGCTCCTCTAGAGTTGATCAAATAAATCATCTATACAGGGTAGAGGATACCTGTTCTTAATTGTTACTTTGTTTATTTCCCTATAATCTATGCATATTCTCATAGACTTATCTTTCTTTTTCACAAATAAAACTAGAGCTCCCAGGGTGATACACTGGGTCTGATAAACCCTTTATTCAATAAATCCTGCAACTGATCCTTTAATTCTCCCAATTATGCTGGAGTCATTCGGTAAGGAACTTTAGAGATTAGTGCCATCCTTGGAACTACATCGATAGCAAAATATATCTCGTGGTCGAGAGACAACCTAGGTAGTTCCCCTAGAAAAACTTCTAGAAACTCCTTTACCACTAGTGTACTGACAAGCTTCAATTCATTTTCTGTCATCTCCTTTACATAAGCCATAAACCCCTGACATCCATCCTGGAGCAGTCTCCTTGCTTCCATTGCTGACACTAACTGAAGCGGGGAATGCACCCGTGACCCCGCAAATCTGAATTCTTGCTTTCCCGGTGGTCTAAATATCACCTCTTTCAGATAGCAATTGATACTAGCATGGTTAGTAGCTAGCCAGTCGACACCCATTATTACATCGAATCCATGCATATCTAGCACAATTAGGTCAGCTGGTAATACTCTCTCCTAAATTTCTATTGGATAGCCCCTGAACACCCTACAACACCTCACCACTTACCCTGTCGGTGTTGCTATTGACAATTCAACATCTTGTCGATGTTGCTATTGACAATTCAACATCTAATAATTGTGTCTCAACGCCAAACAATTTAACATATCCCACATATACAAAGGAATGAGTGACACCTGTACCAAATAAAATAATAGCTTGATAAGATAAAGCAGTAAGAGTACCTTTCACGACATTGCCTGTGACCTCCACGTCTCCCGACATCAAAGCATATACCCTCGTTGGAGCAACATTGCTCTACTGGCCTCCATGGGGCACCTGATAACCTCCTCGGTAAGGTCTAGGAGCAAGAGCGGTACCAGGTGGTGTAAGGCAATCTTGTACCAAATGTCCTAGTCTACTACAGCGATAACAGACGCCTCTCCCCACTCGACACTCTCCCAAGTGTCTTTTTCCACATATCTGACATACAGGGTAGGTCTACACTCCTTGAACCTCATGGCCCCCAGTCTCCTGCCTCTGTCCTCTACCATAATTTCCTCTCCTCCACTAGCTGTTAGCTTTACCGTGATCCCAAGAGGGGGGGTGAATTGGTATTTTTAAAATTTATCTCCTAGGTATTCCTCCTAACAGCAGTATGTTCACAAGCCTATGGTTAATCTAGTGCAAATAATGTAAATATACCAGAAATTAAATAAAGCAGTTTAAACAATCACGCAAGCACCAGAAAGCTGTAAATAAAGGATGACACGCAGATATGTTATTAGGGTTCGGGCAACTACCTACGTCCCCTCCTTGGCTAACCAGCACAAGGATTATCACAATAACTTGCTCACTTAAACGGGTGGAGCGGCACCTATACAAACCAGGTCAAATTACCACAGGACTGACCTTAACCCTTACACCAATCCTTACCGGGCTGGATTACTGCCCCTTCAGGCCACGCCTAGAATCTATCAGATATACAATCAAACGATACAATATATGGGTGCTTTCACCTTAACCAAATTTGTACCACAAATGCGTACAGACATAAACACCATAGATGATTTAAAATGTAAGCTCAGTGTGGTCTAAATAGTTTCAACTCTCGAATAGAATTGCTATCATTGTAATGAGTGCGTGAGAGTGCAAACCTAGATGATCTTTGTATCACAGGATATTTGTTGACCTTATTGGTCACGCCTAGTTTTGATTATGACAAATACTCATTGTATCTAATGAGTTTTTGAGTTTTTGTGCAGGAATCAAGAATGATAAGATCAAGATGTGCACAAAGCAAGAAAAGCTTGAAGGCCAAATCATATTCTTTGTAATATATCTATATTGATCTGTAATAGTAATTAGGGCATTTGGTTTGTAATAAGCTCACACACATCACATTTATGATTTACTACATAAGCTCAAACCGAACCAAGAATGAGATAGGACTTTAGGGTGCACCTTCGGTCGACCGAAGCTCAACCAATAGACCGACACCAAACTTTTTCGATGATTTCAAATTGGACCCCAAGTGACCTGAGGACACGCACATATTTCACATATGTTTATTAGGCACTTGAATAAGACTTATTTGGGTCGATACGGGACTGAAATGCACACTTGGTGCACTTTCGGTCGACCAGCCAATTAAGTTCAATTTGGCCCGGTCGATCGAACTGGCCATGGGTCAACAATTTGTCCAAGGCCCGGTCGACCGAGACCATGTAGTTCATTTGACCCCGGTCGACCGAACCACCTGGAAGTCAACTTTTTGACCTCCCGGTCGACCGAGCACTTTTGTACTCCAACTAACTAGTCGACCGAAGGATCTTGGGAGAACTCCCAACGGTTTGGTCGACCGAGCCATTCAGTTCAAAATAGCCCCGGTCGATCGAACCTCGGAATTTTGGAAAATCGCCTTCCTCGGTCTTCCAACCACTTAGTTCAAAATAGCCTTGGTCGACCGAGCCATTTGAGTCCTGGTCCACCGAACCACTTCTGGTCGACCGAACCTCTCGGGTTGCTCCCATTTTTACTGTAATTAATATTTTTCTAAACAGGGTTAAAATGCCTTAAACGTCATTAAACTTTTCTAATAATACCAAATAGGTCCCCAACAGTCATATTTTCTCCCTTGCCTATATATATGAGTTCATTTGAGAAAATTAAGTAGACATGAGCCACTTTGATTAGGGAAAATTCTTTGAAAAACCAAAACCCTATAATACTCATTTTATTACTCAAACCACTCATACTTGCCTTCTATCATTGCCTACATATTTGTAAGTTGATTGAGTGTTTTGTTTAAAAGGTTTGCTCTCCTTATGCTACTTGTTTGACACGATTTTCTTGAGAGCCAAACCTAAGGATTCTTAGGAGGCTTTTGCTAATAAGCATTTCCTAAGAAAACCTTGTTAGATCTTCTAAGCTTGCACTTTCATTGCAAGATCTTGAGAAGAGTGTATTTGTTTTTGTTTGCCAAAACTTTTCAAACACTTCCAAATATCTATTGTACTTTTATATTGCAAAATACTTTGAACAGATATTTGCTTGTGTGATTGTGATCTTTGTTGCAATATTCTTTCACTCATATATTATTTGCTGAATACAAAGATTACATGTCTTTTGCAAACCAAGCATATACATCGTTTAATACTTACATGCTTGAGATATCTTAATGATTGAAATACATAAGACTTGACATCTTTGTGTGAACCTATTTGTTGAATATCTTGTGATACAAAGACTGTTTGTTTGACACTCTCACGTACTCTTTACACCGATAGAAAATACCTTTGAGAGTGGACTCATCTAGACCACATTGAGCTTACAAATTATTTCATATTTGTGGTGTGTATTATTGCGCGAATTTGGGTACATATCTGCTTTACTTGAAAGCACAATCACTGTACCATTTCATTGTAATACACTTCGGTTGTATTTCCAGGCACAGGCCTGAAGAGGGAGACTAGCCTTGGAATAGTCCCGAATTGGCTTTGACTCGGTTAGGAAAGCTAGGTGCGTCGTCCTGTTAAGGCGTGTAGGTTGAGGTCAGCCCCGCTAATTGACCTGGTTAAGGTTGAGGTCAGCTCTGTGTTAATTTGACCTGGTTGTAAACGGTGTCACTCCACCCTTAAGTGAGCTACTAGTGGAATCCTCAAGCTTGCGAGCTTGAGGCGGGGACGTAGGCACAATTGGCCGAACCCCGATAACATATCGTATGTTTGCTTACATTTCCGCACTTTACATTTACCGCGCATATATGTTATGGGTGAATGATGCGTATGACTTAATTTTCATATTATATTTATCTACGCATTTGGAAATTGCATAGACAGGCCCTAGGTTGTGCATATATTGTTGTTGAATACATTAACCTAGGAGAAAAAGTTTAAAATTCTAATTCACCCCCCCCCCCTCTTGGGAATACACAAATTCTAACAATTGGTATCAGAGCCTCATTGCACTTGACTTAAACGTTTTTTGTAAAAAGATCGCAATGGCTCACATTGGTGTATCCCCATTCGTTGAGGGACAGTCACTTTCCAACCCTCCAGTATTTTGTGGTGTCGACTACACCATATGGAAAGTTAGAATGACCATATTTTTGAAATCCATGGACTGGAGGATGTGGCTTGTGACTACCAAAGGAAGATGTGCACAAATAAATGAGACTGATTTTAATATGATTAATTCTAATGCCATGAACATGTTATATCTTGCGTTAGATTCTGATATCTTTGTTGAGTTTGTGGTATATCAGACTGCACAAGAAATTTGGGATGAATTAGAAAAGCAATATGAAAAATCCCAGAAAACAGAGATGGTAACTCCTCCAGATGATCAAGAGGAGGTAATTCATGAGTTAGACATCAACGGCGAGGTATATGATTCTCACTCTAGTCCATTTGATGGTTTCTGTGATGAATGCTGTATTAGGTCATATACTGAATCATCTGCTGATAATGCTGTAAATGGTTCATGCGATGTTTACCATGAAAAATCTTGTGATGAATCATATGTGTGTTGTTGTGACATATCAAATGCTGGACCATCTATTGAATATCATAATAGTTTTAATGATGATGCTTGTGATGATTCATATATTGAATGTTGCAGTATACTATGGAATGAATCATCCCTTGTACTTCATGATAGCCCTATTGAGCATGCATGCAATGATTCGTATGAAAACTGTTGTGATAATTCTCTTGATGAATCATGTGCTAATTTGAATATTAAAAGTATGCTATCATATGAAGAACTAGAAAAGACTTTGTTGAAAATCCACAAGTTTCTAGTTATAATCTTTAAGCATGAAATTCGCCTAAAGAATGAGAACAAAAGAATAGCAAAACAATTAAAGGGGCTGAAAAATTTTCATGTGATTCTTGAAAAGAAAAAGGTTAAGAAAATATTGAATATTGCATGCTTGGATGAAGAAAGAAATGATTATTCAAAAATTGCTCTTGAGATTAAAAATGATACGAATAATCATAATCAACCCTTCGGACCTAAAGAGAAAACTCTTCTCAAAAAGGGTTCGGGTTGCTCACATAAAACTAATGATCCAGTCTCACTAAAGAAAGATGGACTAAATAAGCACAATCCTTCACGTATATTCTACACTTGCTTATTTTGCAAATCTATGTGGCATACGTGGTTTAATTGCCTACTAAGAAGTGTGAGAGGTCTAGAAAAGGAAATGAGATGGATAATCAGCGAAGCAAACCCCTTAGGACTTAAGGAAAGACAAATTCAAATCAAAAATACATTCTTGATATATTTCCTTAGTTCCTAGGCCTAAATTTAGGAGGTTGTGATGACTATAGGTTTGGGAAGTGGTGTTACTTAAAATGAAAATCTTAGTATACGCACTATCTTGTTATACTAAGAACCTTTATCCTCTTCCAAATGGACATGGCATGTACGCCCGATATTTTGGTTTGATTGCTTAACCCCTACCATCATGACAAACATAAAGTTAAGCAACAGTTGTCCATTGCACAAAGTTGAATCTTAGGGCTTCATCTTGTATCTCATCCATAGGGAATTATCACCAAACCACGATCATACTCAGTGAGTTTTCATTCGTTCATTGGTTCATATCCTTGCTCCTTTATGGCATCATCTCTGCAGGATACTCTTTGATCACCATAGAGCACAAGTTTAGAAAAGCTGCATACTCCATAGTGCCCGGTACGTAAAATAGGTTGATAAGTCGGTTCTCGATACGCACCTCATTTGAGCGATATCTCTTCACCAAGAACCCCTAAGAATCATGGCTATACTGTTACACATCAAATCTGAACCTTAGGGAGAACCTTGGATCAAAAATCAAGAAAAACCAAGAAAATCCACTGTGCTCAGTCGACCGAGCACTATAGTTATAAAATGCCCCGGTCGACCAGGATAGCTTGACTTTGACCCCTCACGGTCGACTGAACCCTCATGAACAAATTATCTCGATCGACCGGCAGTCTCGGTTTCCCCCTGGTCGACCGAAACATGGCACATTACACCCTCTCGGTCGACCGGCCATCATAGTTCATTTCTGCCTTGGTCGACCGACCTGTGTCGGTGCCTGGGAAATCTCAAGCGTCGATTGACCGTATCTATTCCTGGTCGATTGAGCTACGATATGTATGTTGGATCTCTTCATTTTCAGCTCATTTGCGCGAGATTCTTAAGAGACTTTCCATTCCCTTCTTGCATTTCCTACTATCCTAGCCTCACACCATTATTCCCATGGCTCACATTGAAACCCATGACCTTGCTCACGCAGAGGACGAGTATTTTGTCTCAGATAGGTGCAAGATGCGGCATATACAGGAGTTCCGTCCCAAGGAGGCTATACTAGGTAAGATACTCAACCTAGTATTTATGGGCCAATATTTTCAGAATATTTTAGACATGTTTGAGTATCAGGGGTGGAGACCCTTTATCTCCTACCAGCCTGGGGGACATTACCCGACATTCATTAGGATGTTTTATGCCAACCTTGGCAATGATGAGAACGGGTACTTCTCCCGTGTGTTGAGGACAGATGTGCGCTTTAACACACAATATATATCCGACGTCCTAGACATTGGCCGTGGCGATTTTGAGTGCCCCGAGGTGGGTAACTCTTGGATCCTTGATTAGGGATTTACCGTAGCCACATTCGCCAACCTGACCATGTATGACCCTGGCACTGCTAGCCAGATCCATTCTCCCCAGTACAGACAGTTCAGCTTAGAGGCTAAGATCGTGCACCATCTGATCACATACAATGTCCTGCCCAAGGCGGGATCTAGAGTGCACGTCTCCTTTTTAGATTGCTTCGTCATGTGGTGCCTCTTTGCTCGGAAGAAGTTGGACCTGCCAAGTTTGATTATCCGTTGGATGTTGGCCAAGACGATAGGCCACCAAGTGATCATGCCATATGGAGGAATCCTGAACAAGTTGTTCAGGAGTATTGGAGTCACGAGGACAAATGTGGCTTCACTGAAGAGGAGACGACCGGCGGACACCTTCTCTGGAGTGACCCTTAGACTAATGGGGTATGGGCTCGTAGGGAACATTTGGGCGCTCTCTAGAGCAGCTGCAGCACATGTTAAGGCCCCACAGGAGCCACCACAGCCTCCACAGCCATCGAATGTGGATCTTATGGCTGCTATCTCCGGCTTGTCTGACATGTTCGTACAGTTTCAAGGATCAGTCCAGTCAAACTTGCAGGACTTGGCATCGTCATCCGCTGCACTTAGGCAGGAGTTCCAGCAGCACTCCATCTCCACTGATAGCCGCCTTACAAATTTGGAGCGGACCATGACAGCTGGCTTCAGTGAGCTGAGTGACCGCATTCAGAAGATGCAGGATGAGAGAGATCGAATGACGATGGACTTTGATTTTGATGCTGCCGATGGTGGTGACGGAGGAGAGGATGGAGGAGATGATGGAGGGGAGATCTAGACTCCAGAGTTGTCCACAGATCAGATAGCATGGTCTTGATTCTTTTTGTTGTTATTTTATATCATCTGGTCTGTATTAAATAAAACAGCTCTTTTGCTTTCTCATGTACTCTCATGATATTATTGACATACTACCTTGGTTATTTATGATATATATATATATATATATATATATATATATATACACATCAGCAGTTTCTTGACGTGCATGTTCTTGTGGTTAATTGTGTAGGGTATTAAAATGCATGAGTAGTATAGAATGCCTACTGCATGGCGGATGCAGTTGTTGAGAATTGCCTGCTAGTAGATGATATGTTCTCGTGTGGCTTACTTCTTTATTACTGTTTGTTTGAGAACGTTTTTGTGCAGGTAAAATTTGGGAAATGTCCTGTTTACAGCCGGCATGCTGCCAAATCCTCTGTAGATATTTGCCCAAATAAATTGAAACATTACTTATGTGTGCAAAATGTATATATACATGTGAAGTAATTGTTTCATTATCTGCATACAGTTAGGGGGAGCATCTAAAAACAAATATCTATCTTGTCTTGCTCACAAAATATGTATGGATTATATCTACCTTTAGATCAAGTGTGGCTGGTGCTTAAATGGAATGCTTTAATCGTAAATTTGAAATATGTTTCTGTTGCCACCGTTACTTGATTTGTCATATGATCTTGCATGTGAATCTTAAATTTGTTTTTGGAATCATCATGGTTATGATTTTTCTGGTTATAATTTAGTATGCGCTTAATTAACTGCCCAGAAAAATGTTGCTTGATTATCTTAAAAGTAGAGTTCTCTTCTCTTCAAGCAACTTCCCCCAACACCTTTTGCACATATCAAAGGGGAATATATATATATATATATGTATCATATATATATGCATATCTATATCTATTTATAAAAGCAAGAACTGAACTCATAATGGATATATTGTATGTCTTGCTAGTATGCTTACATGCCTTCATGACTTGTGCCTTCCATGTATTGAAATCTTATGTCATGAAATATCTTAAGGGTGTTGCATTATATAACTGGTTCATTGATAATATGTGAAAATGCATGTGAACTAGTTAGACTATATTTATGCTCAAACCTTCTTTTAGGTATCATATGCCGTGTATACTCAACTCAAATCCTCCACGGGTCTTATGATATGTTTTCATTGTTAAATGGTTTGTGTATATTTCTGGTTTAATCAGGTTTTCTATGACATCTGAACCTTGTAATCACCAGTTATATTGATTATGTGCACACCGTATACCTTTATTGCACAACTTGTCCAATTCATGTTCATAACTAATATTTCACTTGTTGAAGTTGGACCATACTGAACTATTTGAGTAGTTGTGGATAAATTGTTAGGAAATTTAAACTCAAACAGGTCATACTTATACAGGATATCTTTTGGAAAATCCGAATTACAAACGGCACTCTGCTAAAATTTTTCCAAAACCCTTCCAAAATTCATCATGCATAAGTATACTCATGCATAAGTATACTGATCACCCATTGCCTAGCATTTTAAATTCAAATGGCCCTTTTTGCTATTACCAAAAGGGGGAGATGAAAAAGGCAAAAATAATGGGTTTGTTTCAACACATTAGATGCATATTGTGAGGGGAAGTCTTCTTAGGCTTAACCCTATATTTTTTACTGTCGTATTTGTCATCATCAAAAAGGGGGAGATTGTTGACCTTATTGGTCACGCCTAGTTTTGATTATGACAAATACTCATTGTATCTAATGAGTGTTTGAGTTTTTGTGCAGGAATCAAGAATGATAAGATCAAGATGTGCACAAAGCAAGAAAAGCTTGAAGGTCAAATCATATTCTTTGTAATATATCTATATTGGTCTGTAATAGTAATTAAGGCATTTAGTTTGTAATAAGCTCACACACATCACATGTATGATTTACTACATAAGCTCAAACCGAACCAAGAATGAGATAGGACCTTAGGGTACACCTTCGGTCGACCAATAGAACGACACCAAACTTTTTCGATGATTTCAAATTGGACCCCAAGTGACCTTAGGACACGCACATATTTCACATATGTTTATTAGGCACTTGAATAAGACTTATTTGGGTCGATACGGGACCGAAATGCACACTTGGTGCACTTTCGGTCGATCGGCCAATTCAGTTCAAAATGGCCCGGTCGACCGAACTGGCCATGGGTCAACAATTTGACCAAGGCCCGGTCGACCGAGACCATGTAGTTCATTTGACCCCGGTCGACCGAACCACCTGGAAGTCAACTTTTTGACCTCCCGGTCGACCGAGCACTTTTGTACTCCAACTAACTAGTCGACCCAAGGATCTTGGGAGAACTCCCAACGGTTTGGTCGACCGAGCCCTTCAGTTCAAAATAGCCCCGGTCGATCGAACCTCGGAATTTTGGAAAATCGCCTTCCTCGGTCGACCAACCACTCAGTTCAAAATAGCCTTGGTCGACCGAGCAATTTGAGTCCTGGTCCATCGAACCACTTCTGGTCGACCGGACCTCTCGGGTTGCTCCCATTTTTACTGTAATTAATATTTTTCTAAACAGGGTTAAAATGCCTTAAACGTCATTAAACTTTTCTAATAATACCAAATAGGTCCCCAACAGTCATATTTTCTCCCTTGCCTATATATATGAATTCATTTGAGAAAATTAAGTAGACATGAGCCACTTTAATTAGGGAAAATTCTTTGAAAAACCAAAACCCTATAATACTCATTTTATTACTCAAACCACTCATACTTGCCTTCTATCATTGCCTACATATTTTGTAAGTTGATTGAGTGTTTTGTTTAAAAGGTTTGCTCTCCTTATGCTACTTGTTTGACACGATTTTCTTGAGAGCCAAACCTAAGGATTCTTAGGAGGCTTTTGCTAATAAGCATTTCCTAAGAAAACCTTGTTAGATCTTCTAAGCTTGCACTTTCATTGCAAGATCTTGAGAAGAGTGTATTTGTTTTTGTTTGCAAAAACTTTTCAAACACTTCCAAATATCTATTGTACTTTTATATTGCAAAATACTTTGAACAGATATTTGCTTGTGTGATTGTGATCTTTGTTGCAATATTCTTTCACTCATATATTATTTGCTGAATACAAAGATTACATGTCTTTTGCAAACCAAGCATATACATCGTTTAATACTTACATGCTTGAGATATCTTAATGATTGAAATACATAAGACTTGACATCTTTGTGTGAACCTATTTGTTGAATATCTTGTGATACAAAGACTGTTTGTTTGACACTCTCACGTACTCTTTACACCGATAGAAAATACCTTTGAGAGTGGACTCATATAGACCACATTGAGCTTACAAATTATTTCATATTTGTGGTGTGTATTATTGCGCGAATTTGGGTACATATCTGCTTTACTTGAAAGCACAATCACTGTACCATTTCATTGTAATACACTTCGGTTGTATTTCTAGGCACGGGCCTGAAGAGGGAGACTAGCCCTGGAATAGTCCCGAATTGGCTTTGACCCGGTTAGGAAAGCTAGGTGCGTCGTCCTGTTAAGGTGTGTAGGTTGAGGTCAGCCCCGCTAATTGACCTGGTTAAGGTTGAGGTCAGCTCTGTGTTAATTTGACCTGGTTGTAAACGGTGTCACTCCACCCTTAAGTGAGCTACTAGTGGAATCCTCAAGCTTGCGAGCTTGAGGCAGGGACGTAGGCACAATTGGCCGAACCCCGATAAAATATCGTATGTTTGCTTACATTTCCGCACTTTACATTTACCGCACATATATGTTATGGGTGAATGATGCGTATGACTTAATTTTCATATTATATTTATCTACGCATTTGGAAATTGCATAGACAGGCCCTAGGTTGTGCATATACTGTTGTTGAATACATTAACCTAGGAGAAAATGTTTAAAATTCCAATTCACCCCCCCTCTTGGGAATACACAAATTCTAACAATATTCAATCTAAGTGCTCAAACAAAGATATTATCCAAACTTCATATATTTCAATCAACAAGTTTTCTCAATATATATGTATATGAAGCTCTAGCAATGTATATGTTTGGTTTGCAAAATATATGAAATCTTTGTATTTCAGCAGATGATACAGACTTGTATGGATATTGCTACAAAGATTAATATGACACACACACACAAATACCTTTTCACAAATATGTCAATATGGATACTACAAGATATTTGAGTATGTTTGAAAGTATTTTTGCAAGCCCCAAACAAATACAAACTTCCTAAGTTATTGCAATAAGAATGCAATACTCGGGAGTTCACCACAAGTCTTCTTAGGGTAGGCTTATTGGCAAAGCCTCCTAAGAAAACTTAGGTTATGCTCTCGAAGAAAAATCGATTCAAATATGCAACAAATGAGAGAGCAAACCTTTAAGCAGTAATACTTAATACACTTACGAATGATATAGATAGATGAAGAAGGTAAGCTTGAGTAGATTTCAAAAGAGTATGAGCAGTGAGAAGCAAAAATAAAGTATTTTTGCTTGAGAGAGATTTTCTTAATCTTTTTGCTAATCAGTGCTTAGTTCACCAAATGAAAGAGTATATATAGACATACTGAAAATTTTGACCGTTGGGGACCTATTAGGGATTATTGGAAAAGTTTAATGACATTTAAATCAATTTAACCCTGTTTAAAATTATTAACCGCGGTAAAAAAATAGAAGCAACCCGAGAGGTCTGGTCGACCAGAACTAGTTCAGTCGACTAGGACTCAAATGGCTCGGTCGACCAGGGGACTTTTGAACTGAAAGGCTCGGTCGACCGGATAGGGAGATTTCCCAAACTTCCGAGGTTTGGTCGACCGGCCCTTTTTGACCTGCATGGTTCGATCGACTAGACCGTTGGGAATTCTCCCGAGACCCTCCAGTCGACCAGGTAGTTGGAGTACAAAAGTGGTCGGTCGACCGAGAGGTCAAAATGTTGACTCCCAAGTGGTTCGGTCGACCGGGGTCAAATGAACTACAGGGTCTCGGTCGATCGAGACCTTGGTCAACGGTTGACCCAGGTATGGTTCGGTCGACCAGGCCAAAAATGAACTGATTTGGCCAGTCGACCGAAAGTGCACCAAGTGTGCATTTCAATCTCGTCTTGACATAATCAAGCCCTATTTAAGTACCTAACAAATATATGTGAAAGTGTGAGTGTCCTAGGGGCACTTGGGGTCCAATTTGAAAACACCGAAAAAGTCCGGTGTTGGTCGACCTTCGATCGACTGAAGGAAATACCCTAAGGTCTTTCTAAGGTCATTTTTTATTTGTATATGGTTTGAGCTTACAAAATAAATCATGCATGTGATGTGTGTGCTTATTACAAACCGAATACCCTAATTACTATTACAGACAAAACTCACTACAAAAATATTACAATTAAGAGCATGAATGTCTTCAAGCTTTGAGCTTTTGCGTGCCATTGATGATATGCTAATATGAACCTACACATGAACTAGATGTTTATTAAATATAGGAGTATTTGTCATTATCAAAACCGAGCGTGACCTATAAGGTCAACACTAGCCCTGACTAGATCCCTACTGAAAGCTTGAAGGCATAGACCTCTTCTTATGTCCCTGCTCCTCTACACCCATCCGTTCATTGGCCTCAGCCACAACTGATATGTCTACCAGCTTAGCAAAGTACTACACTTTCAACACTACTACCTGCTTATAAATTTCTCACTTCAAACCTCTATCAAACTGTCTCACCTTCTTTGCTTTATTGGGAACGATATACGAGGCAAAGCGAGATAATTCTATGAACCTCGCTGCATATTGCTAGACTCTTTGCTATCCCTTCTTCAAATTCAGGAATTCCTCTACTTTGGCTTCTCTAGTAGTGGCTGGGAAATATTTTTCAAAGAACAATTCTCTAAACTGGCACCAAGTCATAGCTATAGACGCCGCCCTCTGTTCCTCCAATAGTTTTACCGCAACCCACCATCTTTCAGCCTCTCCTATTAGTTTATAAGTTGCCAATAAGACCCTCTGCTCCTCTGTGCACTGCAGCACTACCAAAACTTTCTCAATTTCTAGCATCCAGTTTTCAGCGACTGTAGGATCAACTCCTCTTGAAAATTTTGGAGGGTTCATCTTGGTGAATTTCTTTATCATACACTTGTGGCTTGTAGACGAGCCTCCCTACTCCCTGGAGTTCCATGCGATCTCAACCATGACCTACTAAGCTACACTACGTAATACTGCATCCAAATCAGTTCCACCTATACCTGAGGACCCTGCACCCTCACTACTGCTCACATGAGCACTGCCACCACCCGGGTTCATCCTTAAAAGACAATAAACATGACTTAGGGACCCTACCCTTATAATTTACGTATCTAACAAAAACTCATGATATCCCTTCTATATTGACATCCTTATCTTAATTTAAGATTCATTCCTACACTTTAGAAACACAACCCGACAATAGTTTACTATGACTTTCCTGAAATCATCATCCTAGGAAAAACACAGAAATCACCACGTAAGTCCTACCTTCAAACTGCAGAAAAAAATCTCAAATCCTTTTCTTATATTCTAGTATTGTTTCGGTTGCACTCTAGAGTCAACAGAACCTACCAACCTAGGCTCTGATACCAAACTATAACGAGCCACATATTTTTTCTATATATTTTTTTACACATAACATAATTTATAATAACCCTGACCTGCTAAAGCTGAACTAATCATGATCAACCCGGACCCATGGGTACTGAGGATAAATCTATCATACATCTCTGATACCTAAGCAGCGAAAAACATAAATTACATACATGTCATCCAATACCAAACACAATACCAAAGTTTTACTAAGTTAGTCATATATATACAATCATCCACAAGAAGACCAAAAAGTATCCTAGGGTCTCAATCCAAAAACCCATCTGACCCTAACTCAACTACTTATCCTTCTAACAAGGTAGCTCGGTCAACTTCTACTGTTGCGGAGCTCTATCCGCCTCCTACTTGGATTTCCTAAAACATTTGTATTGTTGGGGTGAGACATCTCTTAGTAAGGGAGATAAACTAATATCAGTGTGTGACAACATGACTATTATTGTGACATAAACATAAATTGTACTTAATTGTATAACTTGTAAAATTACCTGTATAGTTTTTGAATAAAACATGATTTGACATAACATAATATAACATACTAAACTTCTATACATGTGAATCATCTTATATAACTGTACAATACTGGAATAAAACCAAGGATGGATAGCTAGATAATGTCATGTCTTACCCCCACATAATTGGGTTGTGTAGCCTGTAGGTGGGACCTAGCAATGGCTAGATGACCAAGTTAAGTCAAACATAAGTCTGTAAGTACGATGGGCTTGCCCCACCTGGTCCAGACTGCCAGTGGGACACCTGCACTACCATGAAGCCACATCGACTGTCATCTCCCACACTTTATCTGTGATGTGTGGTAGCACTAACATAAACATAATCTTGAACATATAGTTACAGTATCGTGCTTCGTAAAACCAAACTAAGCCATACGGATTTTGATAACATATAATACATTTTATAATACTGATACATAGATGTTTCATATTTCATATAAATATCTTACATGATCATATTTTCATGAATTTTGACATAACATACATATTTACGGCATTTACGCCGACATAAATCACGGCATCTGCGCCAGCATATCATAACGTATAAATCATGGCATCAACGCCGGCATATCATATCGTATAAATCATGGCATCTATGCCGACATAAAACATAACATACTGAAACTTGATGTTTCTGTACTGTTAACGTATTATTCAAAACTCATAGTTCATGTACAATTTTTATGGTTTTTTTGAAAACTATTATAATATGCTTATTCTAGGAAATCATAATATTTCGGTATAACATAATTTTCATGGAAAATCGTACTCATGCCACACCAGTGCAATTAATATTCTACATATAAAATCTGATTTGAAATCATATTTCCTGATAAAATGTATTAATTCCCATTTCCTGTTAAGCAGTAGTATTCCCAAGCACTATACTAAGCATACATATTTTCTAAAAATAATTGTTGTATATTAAATAATAATTCCATGTAAAATACTGACTTAATTTATCCCCTTACCTGGCTTACTGAGAAGCCAACAAAATTAACCAAACTTGCTACTGTGTGTGTTACTAGCTCAACACCCTGAAATTCACATTTTCCCCACAAAACTCCAATATTATCTCACCTAATACATTTTCCTCGGTCTAGAAATACCAAATACCTTATAAAACTTAAAATAACCAACTTACTCAAATTTTGGGATGGTGCCCAAGTTGGCTTAACCATCAATCTACTCCAGCAGACTTGTATAGAATCTTCCTAGGAGTAGCGTGGTGGCTTTCGATTGTCAAACCGGAGAAGAACAAAGCCGAAAATCTAGAGAGAAGAAGAGGGAGACAAATTTTTAAAGAGAGAGAGAGTTATGCATGTGAATCCCTCGCAGAAAGTTTTCCTCAGTCTAAAAATACCGAATACCTTATAAAATTTTAAAATAACCAACTTACTCAAATTTTGGGATGGTGCCCAAGTTAGCCTAACCAACAATCTACTCCAGCAGACTTGTAGAGAATCCTTTCAAAAGTAGCGTGGCGGCTTCCGATCCTCGAACCAACGAAGAACGAAATCGAAAATCAAGAGAGAAAGAAGGGGAGACAAATTTTTAGAGAGAAAGAGAGAGAGAGAGAGAGAGAGAGAGAGAGAGAGAGAGAGTTCTGCATGTGAACCCACGCAGAAAGTATGTTTTTTGGCCTTATATAGAGTGTTGTCCACGTGTCCTCATCGATGATCCATTTCGCCTCGTCGACGAGACCAAGAAAGGGGTTCATCAACGAACACTTAACCCTCATCTATGAAATTCAGGCCCTGAGAATAACCCTCTCGGTAAATTCTTGTCGACGAGACACGCGTCCACATTGACATGCCCAAGAAGGCTGCTCGTCAACGAACACTCTTCGCTCGTTGCCAAGACCATGCTAAGTCCCCCTTGGAATTTTCCTTTTCGCTCATTTCTTTTATTATTTAATTACTATAATTTTTCGGGTCTTTATAGGTATATCCTCAACACTCATGGGGCAGAGTTGATCATGACTATATTAGTTTAGCAGGTCATTAGAGTCATTATGTATGTGGTTATGTTAGGAAAAAAAATTTATATAGAAAAATAGGCAGGTCGTTACAGTTAACACATTGGTTAACAAAATCTCACTTGAGCTTAATATCCTATCATATGTGAATGCATTAATTAATTTTGTGTAATGGTACACATCTGCTTAGTGTAAAAAGCATATTTGTTTGTACGAAAGATTTCATATATGTTGTATTCCCGACATGTAGTTGGAAGAGGGAGACTTGCCCTGTGAAAGTCTCGAACTGGTTCAGACCTAGTTAGGAGAACTAAGTGCACCATCCTGTAAGGTGTTGTATTAGGTGTCGCTCCACCTATTAAGTGGGATTTAGTTGAATCCTCTTACTTGTGAGCTTATGGTGGGGACGTAGGCATTGTTGGCCGAACCCCTATAACATTTTTTGTGTCTACTTTTAATTTTCGCATTTAAATTCAACACTTGAATGTTTGCATTTAATAGTTTTAATATTTGATTAAGCTTATGATTATATAGAAAGATCCTAAGTTTGTGTAATACTATTTGTGGAATTTGAATTGACATAGGCAAAAGTTTTAAAAATTCAATTCACCCCCTTTTGGAAATATACCAATTCCAATAATTTTATTATTCGGTCTTTCCCAAATACCTAGATTACTGACTTTAAAAACAAGTCTCAAACTATATACTTCAAGAACCCAGAGTGATGACGTAGTAGTTGCAAACTTGCTTACTGCCCGAAAAGTGATATTTTTGGTAGACAGAAAGAAGTCAATATATATGGTCTTACCACAACACTACTACATGTTTATGTTTATATATGTTTGTTCCGTGTATTTGTCAAATAAGCTTGCATTTTGATGGAGGCTAAATTTGTCCTACCATAAAAACCCTTGGAGTACTTGATGAAGCTTTACTTAATTAAAAATTTAAGGAGAGATATAAAGCCACTTAGCACCCTGTAAAGGATAAATAAAATGATATAAATGAAAGGCATAAACCCCCATAAAAGATGAAAAAGAAAGAGAGATATATAACATGGCGTAATCCCTCGCTCAAAGACTATAACTCTAATAGAGCATTTGAGTCAAGAGGTGAGACTTATGTAAGAGATTAGGAGAATGTAAGGCGGTCCCAAAGACATAATACTCTAGACTCTTTCTAAGAATTATAGTTACAATTACCTATTATGCAATCCTAAGATTGATGTGAACATTGTGGAAGGCCTTAGAAATCACAAGGTGGGATCCCCTAACATTTCTTTTATCCTTTTTAGTAGTAAGTGGTCATAATATGCGGACACAAAGATTTAAAGACGATTTTTGACACTAATAAATTCAAAGTAAATTTAATCAACTCAACTTATATTCTATTTGAACTCAGTACTATTAACAACAAGCACGAATATAAAATATTTTTTAAGCTCAATTTAAATTCAGCTCAACCTCATGCTTTAAGCATATTCAGTCCAAAAAATATCTCTCTTTGAGTTGTTCTTTCCATTCCAAATGCTATTGTATGAAGGTTGAAGTCCTAAGGAAGCTCAAAGAAGCTCGTAGGATTGCAAGGTTTCAAGAAGGAACTAAGCATAATAGTGGGATAGGAAGAACTACCTGATACAGCGTCGTACATGGTTGAGAGAAAAAAATTAAGGTAAAGTAATATTCTTCTGTTAATTAATTTTCTTTTTCCCCTTGTCATCCTAAATCGATTTCGATTTTGAGTCCAGAAGGAATTCGCGAGAAATTTACAAACTAACTTACCCACTTGTGTATATATATATATTAAATTATTTGTTAATTAACATCCACCTTGCCTGCGTATCAGAAAATAAAGGAAGCTCGCTGTCAATGCTGCTTTCCTCTCTGACAACATGCATCCATCAGCTTCCATTCCCCAAAGGTGAATTTATTGCAAGCTAGAGCCAGCAGGCTGAGAACAACGTCTACCTAAGCTACCGCTCGTTGTGCCACTGCGCCGCCACCTCTCACGTATATTACACATAAAGGTTGTGGATTGTGGTCTGGGTTACGGTTTGGCGTCTTTAAAAGCCACACTGACGTTAAGGAAGAGAAAACGAGATGTGCATAATAACATAATATACAGTTCAGTATATGATGATAGGCATGGCTGCAATGACATTCACATGGGCCTAACTCATATTGTCTACCCTGCGAAGCGACAATGGAAAGGCAACTTCGGCGGCGCAATAGCTGACAACTCCATCCATCAATGCGCATTCTCCACTACTACTCATCCCATCTCCATGCGTTTAGTTATGATA
Source organism: Malania oleifera (assembly GCF_029873635.1). Classification (NCBI taxonomy): domain Eukaryota; kingdom Viridiplantae; phylum Streptophyta; class Magnoliopsida; order Santalales; family Ximeniaceae; genus Malania; species Malania oleifera. The sequence goes on along the minus strand of NC_080419.1, from coordinate 75,884,019 downwards.
TATACTGTAATGTTTATGTACGTGTTACCTGATCCTGCAGTGCAAATCGAAGCCAGCCAACAATGTTCAGCGGGGCCCTGCCTCACACATAGGCCTAACGTACATAACTCTGGACGTTCCTATTTTGGACATGTACCAATTTTTCTGGATCGATGTCCCTCACCCCCTCCCCCTACTCTGTCAATGTTTATGTTTCCACACCTCAACAAATTTAATTCTCGACTTGACAAACATGTACGGGCATCAAGGTGTGTTTTACAATTTTAAATGTGGAGTCCCAATCACAATCACTGCCCAAGGTGATAATATTATATTAAATATATATATTTATATTTATATATTTTAATAATTTTATATATGCTTTTAAAATATATTAAAAATATATTATCATAATTTACTTTAAAAATATTAACATATGAATATTTCAATTTATTTACAAATATTTATGTTTTAAAAAAAAAACTATAAATACACAAACATAGAAACGAGATAGCTACTGTAGGACATACAAAGTGATAAATAATATTCGAGAAACAATGCCAACAATTTTTATAGCAGTAAAACGATTTTTAAAATAAATCATAGCCACATAATATGAAGTAGAAAATAATTTTAGGATGTGTCCCTTACACCATCGATTCCATTTTTGAGGCCAAAAGAGTTCTGTGATATGAGAGTAGAACTTAATTACTACTATCTTTCATTCTCTAAGTGTGTGGTTTGAGGGGCACCCACATTGGATAGGATGAGGGTAGGACCTCTTTTTATGGCTTAAAAATTTATGTAAGGAAACTTTACTCATCATGGGTTCCTTGTGCAAACAAGACCCACACATACGAAAATTCCATAGCAAGATTGGTGTTTTAGGCTCATAACTAAAATATAGCGATCCCATACCATAGGACCCATTAATTCCATGCTCTTAAAATGTCAAACATTCATTTAGTGCAAGTTTTTATATATTAAATTAATTATGTGAGTCTACAAAATTCTAATTATCTCCTACTTGAATTACATAACTAAACTTTTATAAAGAAAAGAGATCTCTAAACTAAATCAAACAACGTATGGCCAAAATGAAGAATATCAAACATGAGCAAACAATGTCCAATTACAAAAAATCAAGAAAGATGTTATACATATCCAACTGTGCAAAAGGTCATATTCAATAGGGATACTAAAATCATGCAAGTCAAACCACACATAACGTTGTGTCACGGGCTAAACATGTTCAGGACATTATGTTTGCTTGTGACCGCTTGTCTCATATACTTGAGACAGGTTTCCATCATGTAAATACTAGTGTAGGATTATTTTCTACTAGCAGTGTCTTTTTATGTCAAATAAGGCAGTATGACTCATCGGTCACTTTGATGTTTCCTAGTGCCATGATGATAATTACATAAAAACCTTTTTAGGAGAGGGTGAGTGTTCATCAGTCATTGTAAAACTTACTAGCTATTGTCAACATGTTTAGACTACTTGCTACCCTCGCTAAATACGCATTGTCAATGGAGGTGTTGTTCATGAATTACATAGTTTCAATATTTATTGCTTGCTTGCCATGACTTTCATGAATTGATTACTGTTTCCACTGCTAATTGAATGAATGCTAATGAAAGTGTTTTGTGGATGAATGTTGGTAAACAAAAAGCTGACTAGTTAAGCAAGAGTGCTTTAGCTAGCGCCACATGGCCCTTCACAAAGGTGTGAAAATAGTCGACCCATGACACTTGGTATTAGAGCCAGGGCTCAGTTGCTACGAGAATTCATTTACCTTCGTTGTTGGATTTGAAAAGCTTTGGTAAGTGACCATGGCACTAAACAATGTCGAGAGGGTCAGCATGCTAGAAGCACAGGTTAGGGCAACTGCTAATAATGTGGCTGCAAAGGTGGCCTAGATGAGGGAATTTGTTGATGAAGTGATGGGACCACAAAAGCATGAAGCAAGTTTTATAGGCGACATGTCAGAGGACTTTTGCCATATAGTGGAAACTTTGTAGGATTGGATGAATTTATTTATAAATATTTATATTTTTAAAAAAACTATAAATACATAAACATAGAAACGAGATAGCTACTGTAGGACACACAAAGTGATAAATAATATTCGAAACAATGCCAACAATTTCTACAACAATAAAACAATTGTTAAAATAAATCATAGTCACATAATATGAAGTAGAAAATAATTTTAGGATGTGTACCTTATACCATTGATTCCATTTTTGAGGCCAAAAGAGTTCTGTGATGTGAGAGTAGAACTTAATTACTACTATCTTTCATTCTCTAAGTGTGTGGTTTGAGGCGCAGCCACATTGGATAGGATGAGGGTAGGACCTCTTTTTATGGCTTAAAAATTTACGTAAGGAAACTTTACTCATCATGGGTTCCTTGTGCAAACAAGACCCACACATACGAAAATTCCATAGCTAGATAGCGATCCCATACCATAGGACCCATTAATTCCATGCTCTCAAAATGTCAAACATTCATTTAGTCCAAGTTTTTATATATTAAATTAATTATGCGAGTCTACAAAGTTCTAATTATCTCCTACTTGAATTACATAACTAAATTTTTATAAAGAAAAGAGATCTCTAAACTAAATCAAACAACGTGTGGCCAAAATGAAGAATATCGAACATGAGCAAACAATGTCCAATTACAAAAAATCAAGAAAGATATTATGCATATCCAACTGTGCAAAAGGTCATATTCAATAGGGATACTAAAATCATGCAAGTCAAACCACACATAACGTTGTGTCACGAGCTAAACTTGTTCAGGACATTATGTTTGCTTGTGACCGCTTGTCTCGTGTACTTGAGACGGGTTTCCATCATGTAAATACTAGTGTAGGATTATTTTCTACTAGCAGTGTCTTTTTATGTCAAATAAGGCAGTATGACTCATCGGTCACTTTGATGTTTCCTAGTGCCATGATGATAATTACATAAAAACCTCTTTAAGGGAGGGTGAGTGTTCATTAGTCATTGTAAAACTCACTTGCTATTGTCAACATGTTTAGCCTACTTGCCTCCCTCGCTAAATACGCATTGTCAATGGAGGTGTTGTTAATGAATTACATAGTTTCAATGTTTACTGCTTGCTTGCCACAACTTTCATGAATTGATTATGTTTCCGCTGCTAATTGAATGAATGATAATGAAAGTGTTTTGTGGATGAATGTTGGTAAACAAAAAGCTAACTAGTTAAACAAGAGTGCTTTAGCTAGCGCCACATGGCCCTTCACGAAGGTGTGAAAATAGTCGACCCATGACACTAGGTATTAGAGCCAGGGCTCAGTTGCTACAAGAATTCATTTACCTTCGTTGTTGGATTTGGAAAGCTTTGGTAAGTGACCATGGCACTAAACAATGTCGAGAGGGTCAGCATGCTAGAAACACAGGTTGGGGCAACTGCTAATAATGTGGCTGCAAAGGTGGCCTAGATGAGGGAACTTGTTGATGAAGTGATGGGACCACAGAAGCATGAAGCAAGTTTTATAGGCGACATGTCAGAGGACTTTTGCCATATAGTGGAAACTTTGTAGGATTGGATGAATTTATTTATAAATATTTATATTTTTAAAAACTATAAATACATAAACATAGAAACGAGATAGCTACTTTAGGACACACAAAGTGATAAAAAATATTCGAAACAATGCCAACAATTTCAAAAGCAATAGAACAATTGTTAAGATAAATCATAGTCACATAATATGAAGTAGAAAATAATTTTAGGATGTGTACCTTATACCATCGATTCCATTTTTTAGGCCAAAAGAGTTATGTGATGTGAGAGTAGAACTTAATTACTACTATCTTTCATTCTCTATGTGTGTGGTATGAGGGGCAGCCACATTGGATAGGATGAGGGTAGGACCTCTTTTTATGGCTTAAAAATTTATGTAAGGAAACTTTACTCATCATGGGTTCCTTGTGCAAACAAGACCCACACATACGAAAATTCCATAGCTAGATTGGTGTTTTAGGCTCATAACTAAAATATAGCGATCCCATACCATAGGACCCATTAATTCCATGCTCTTAAAATGTCAAACATTCATTTAGTCTAAGTTTTTATATATTAAATTAATTATGTGAGTCTACAAAATTCTAATAATCTCCTACCTGAATTACATAACTAAATTTTTATAAAGAAAAGAGATCTCTGAGCTAAATCAAACAACGTGTGGCCATAATGAAGAATATCGAATGTGAGCAAACACTGTCCAATTACAAAAAGATCAAGAAAGGTATTATACATAACCAACTATGCAAAAATTCATATTCGATAGGGGTACTAAAATCATGCAAGTCAAAACATACATAACATTTTATCACGAGCTAAACTTGTTCAGGACATTATGCTTGCTTGTGACTGCTTGTCTCGTGTACTTAAGACGGGTTTCCATAATGTAAATACTAGTGTAGGATTATTTTCTACTAGTAGTGTCTTTTTATGTCAAATAAGACAATATGACTCATAGATCACTTTGATGTTTCCTAGTGTCAGGATGATAATTACATAAAAACCTCTTTAGGGGAGGGTGAGTGTTCATCGGTCATTGTAAAACTCACTAGCTATTGTCAACGTGTTTAGCCTACTTGCCTCCTTCGCTAAACACACATTGTCAACGGAAGTATTGTTAATGAATTGCATAGTTTCAATATTTTCTGCTTGCTTGTCACGACTTTCATGAATTGATTACTATTTCCGCTTCTAATTGAATGAATGCTAATGAAAGTGTTTCATGGATGAATGTTGGTAAACGAAAGGCTGGCTAGTTAAGCAAGAGTGCTTTAGCTAGTGTCGCATGGCTGTTCACAAAGGTGTGAAAATAGTCAGCCCATGACACTTGGTATCGGAGCCAAAGCTCAGTTGCTACGGGAATTCATCTACATTCGTTGTGCTATTTGGAAAGCTTTGGTAAGTGACCATGGCACTAAACAATGTTGAGAGGATCGGCATGCTAGAAGCACAAGTTGGGGCAACAGCCAATACTGTGGTTGCAGAGGTGGCCCAGATGAGGGAACTTGTTGATGAAGTGATGGGATCACAAAAGCATGAAGCAAGTTTGATAGGCGACATGTCAAAGGACTTGCTCCATACAGTAGAAACTTTGTTGGCTTGGATGGCTGATCTAGATGTAAATGTGAATTTGATGATTCTTGCTATAAGGAACTCCAACACTCTAGGAGTTAGCAAGACCAATGTACCAAAAAACCAAGACGTATGAGCATTCCTGAGATGCCAAGGAGTTAGAGAACTTCTTGTTTGATGTGGAGCAATGCTTTCGCGCTATGAGGATGGCCTCATAACAAGTGAAGGTGGATACTGCGACCATGTACGTGGTTGGTGACACCAAACTGTGGTGGCGTACCAAGTACCAGGAGATTGAAACTTGACGTTATGTAGTGGATAGTTGGGCAGACTTGAAGAGAGAGCTCAATGCCCAATTCTTTTCTGAGAATGTTGAGTACCATGCTAGGAAAAAGCTGAGAGACCTCAAGCAGAGTGGGTCAATCAGGGAATATGTGAAACAATTTTCTGTTTTGATTTTGGATATTCAAGACTTGTCGGAGAAGGATATGTTGTTCTATTTTCTTGAGGGGATGAAACGGTGGGCAAGGACAGAACTTCATAAGCAAAGGGTTCAAGACTTATATACTGCATAAGCTGCTGCAGAACACTTGATTGACTATGCTAGTGAGAATATCATCCCAAAATTTGGGTAAGTTTATTATTTTAATATTGATTAAGGTATTTGGTATTTCTAGGTTGAGGAAGGTATTGGATAGGATTTATACTGAAGTTTTGTTGGGGTAAATGCAAATTTCAGGGTGTTGAGCTGAGGAACACATGGGTGTGATTTTGGAGTAATTCGTAGACTTTTCCATATGTCGGGTAAGGGAATAAACTAAGTCAACTTCTTTATGAAAATGTATTTATTGTCTTACAACATTTAATTTCAGGTAAATATGTATATTGTAGAATTATGTTGGAAATAATGTTGTTGATCAGAAATATGATTTTCATGTATAATATCAGAAATATGATTTTAGAACAGATTTTATATTATGAATATTACCCTTTTTGTGTGGCATGAGTAACATTTACTATGGAAATTATGATGATAAAATATTATGTTTTCCCAAAATATTCATGTATTACCAGTTTTCAGGAAAATTTATATAATAGTACAAGAACTATGTTCTTAATATTATGTTAAATAGTACATAGATTTCCTGATTTAGTATGTTATGATATGTTGGTGTAAGGGCTAAGGTTTTATATGATATACCGGCGTAAGGGTCAAGGGTTTTATATGATATGCTATGCTGGCGTAAGGGCCGTGATTTACAATATACAAAATGCTGGCATAAGGGCTGTGAATTTTATATGATTTGTTATGCAAAGTTTTATGAAAATATTAACATGATAGATATTATTATGAAATAGTCATGTATCATTATTTGGAAATGTACTATATATTATCAGAACCCGGATGACTTGGTTTAGGCTTTCATGAAGCATGGTACCATAACTATATGATCACGATCATATATATGTTAGTGCTACCACTTGTCATAAGGGGCAGTGGGAGAACGACAGTTGATGTGGTTTTATGGTAGTGCAGGCATCCCTTTGGTGTCCGGACTAGGAGAGGCAGACCCATCATACTTACAAACTTATGTTTATCTAGCGTGGTCGATCAGCCATTGCTAGGTTCCGCTTTGAGCCGCACAATCTAGTCATGTGGGGGTAAGACATGACACCAGTTGACTATCCATCTAGGGTGTTATTTCATGTACAATTATATGAGATGATTTTTATGTATAGAAATTCAGTATGTTATACCTTGTTATGATAAATTATGTTTTTCCCAGATATGATACAGATAGTTTAATCAAATATGATTTATGTACCATTATACGTATAACACAAAAATACTCATGTTGCCACACACTGATATTAGTTTGTTGACTTTATAGGTCACACCCGGTTTTGATAATGACAAATACTTGTTGTATTTGATGAATGTTTGAGGATATGTGCAGGTATACAGTTAGCAGATCAAAATGATGGCACAAGAAGTAAAAGTTGAAGGCCCTGAGGATCTTGTTTATATTGTACTTAAATTCATTATTCATTATGGGTCTATAATAGTAAATAAGATTTGAGTTGTAATAATTATATGCATCACCTGCATAATATGATAGGTAAGTTCAAACGAAAAATACCTAGAATGACCCTAGGACGCTCACACATGCACATATATATATATGGTCATATGGAAAGAGTGATCACATAATTAAATAGAAATGAAATGCACTTAAAATGCATGTTCAGTTGACCGTACTACTTCACAAGTACAATATCTCTAGATCGACCAAACTGGTGGCCAGGTCAACTATTTGAAAACTGCCTGATCGACCGAGACATGCTAGTTCATTCTCACCCAATCAATCGAACTCCCTCCGAGTCAACCATTTGACCATAAGGTAGACCAAGCCAAAATCATAAGCCAACAACCTAGTCGACCGTACCCACACGTGGGAGAATGCAACGATCTAGTCGACCGAACTACCTAGTTCAAATCCTCACGGTCTATCGAACTGCGCAGAAAAGAAAAATTGTCTTTGGGACACTATGTCCAATTGACCGAACTTTTAGTTCAAATCTTACCCGGTCGACCAAACTTGCACAACTCGGTCAACCAAACCTGCCTTCAGTCAACCGGTGCTCCCGGATTGCCCTAATATTTTTACCGCAGTTAAAATAATAAATATGGTTAATTTGGTTAAAATTTTTTAAAAAAAATATAATAATTCCCTATGTGTCCTGTACGACTTTAATCAAGGGCATGTCTATATATACCCCCTTCATTTGGAATAATTAGATTAGATTAGAAAACTTGATCAGTGAGAATCCTCTGAATTCCAAAATCTTTCTTACTCAGTTCTAAGCTTCCTACACTCATACTTACCTTGCCATATTTCCAAAAATTCATTTGTAAGTCTGAATTAAGTGTTCTTGTCTTATAGGTTTGCTCTCTTAAATTTGTGATTGATTGATATTATCTTGTTTGAGAGCAAGACCTCAAGTTTTCTTAGGAGACTTTATTAATAAGTCTTTCCTAAGAAAACTTCATTTGAGCTTCTGAGTATTGCACTATCATTGCAATATCTTGAGAAGTTCTCATTCCATTTTGGTTGCTAAAATATTTTCAAATCATTTTTCAAATATCTTGTGTGTTTCATTTTGACAAAAAATCTTGGAGAGATATTTGTTTATGTTCTAAAGATCTTTGTTGCAATATTCCTTGAGTAATATTATTTTTGAACACAGAGATCAAATCCTTTTGCAAACAAAATCTATACATCTTTTGAGGCTTATATGTTGATAAAAATCATTTGTTAAGATATCTGAAGTATGGCAAGTATCTTTATTTGAGCGTTGTGGTTGAACGTATTGTGTGATACAAAGATCATATTATTTGCACTCTCACGCACTGATTGCAACGCTTGCATAAATATTTGAGAGTAGACATCTTAGACCACATTGAGCTTACTTCATTATATCATTTGGTGGTGTATGTGATTGATTATATTGGGTACATATTTGGTTTACATGAAAGCATAATCATTGTACTGTTTTATTGTGAACATACTGTTGTGTTTCCAGGCGTGGCTTGAGGGGGCGGTAATCCTGTCCGGTAAGGATTGGTTGTAAAGGTTGAGGTCAGTTTTGTGCTAATTGACATGATTTGTTTAGGTACTGCTCCATCTGTTTAAGTGAGCATTATAGTCGTAATCCTTGTGCTTATTAGCCAAGTCGGGGACGTAGGCAATTCGCCGAACCTTGATAACATTTCTACATGTCACTCATCTTTACTGCTTTCTGGTGCATGTGTAGTTAATTAAATTGGGTTATTTAATTACTAGTACATATTATAATTGATCTACTTTACTTGCACTAGATTGACCTTAGGGTTGTGAATATACTGCTGTTAGGATATTGACCTAGAGCATTAATTTTAAAAATACCAATTCACCCCCCCTCTTGGGATCACGGTAAAGCTAACAATTGGTATGAGTGCAACGTAGCGTAGACTAGTAGTTATTTTGCAAAAGATCTTATATGACTCATAGCTCCGTGATCCCTTTCTCTGAGGGACCATCTTCCACACAATCTCTGATTTTTAGTGGTGTTAATTACACCTTCTGGAAATAGAGGATGTGCATCTATCTCCGAAATACTAATTGGAAGGTGTGGATGATCGTCTCTAAGGAAAATTATGTTCCTATGAAAATAGAGGGTACAAATAGAGTTCCTAAAACTGAGGAAGAATATGATGATGAGGATATGAAAGCTGTTAGTTTGAATACCACTGACTCACTCGAAAAATGAGCAGCTCGGAAGCTATCCTAAGTATAGGAGTTCTGTCATGTAATATTAAGCCCAAGGGCTAGATCGTCTCCTCAGGGAATGCGTTTAATCTCAGATTTTACGTTCTTCCAATCGAAATTAAAAATGCACTGAACTCGGTTCAGATTCGGGATTTCAAAATTGTGAAGACTTAAACAAAAACTTAAATTAAAGTCCTAAAACTAGCATACTTCAATTTAAAGAGCAAAAATGGAAACTCTAATCTACTCAAGGAAACACTGAAACACGCGTTAATGAAATATGACAACCTAGAACATGGAATCAAAGATGCGTAATGGAAACTCAATTAAACACTCACATGTGCAATAAAAACCGGATCTTTAAAAAAAATCGAAAGCTCAAATCACAACTACAATCTAAAATTAAACTTTCTTGAAAAACAACTAATTAAATAGATAAATAATTCTAACACAGACTTAATTGAAAGAAAAAGAAAATAAGTAAATAGATAAATAAATATTGTAAGAAGAATAAAGAACCTAAATAAATACCGCAATAAAAAAGCGTACTTTAATAAAAAAACAAATTCTAAATAACAATCAAAGTCTAAAACAAAAAAATAAAACTTTAATACAATTCAAATCATTTTAATCCAATACTCAAGCAATTAATACTAATAAAATAATCATAAAGAAAGGTTGAGAGAGAGAGAGAACAGAGGACTGCTAGAAACTGGCCGAGAGGCTGGTGGTGGCCTTCAATTGGTGCTGTCATGGCTGGTCGGAGCAGCTGGCAGCACTGCTGCTGTGGAAGGCAGCTGTGTTGGTGTGGCCGGAGGTTGCTAAAGCTCGGGTTGCTCCGCTGTTGGAGACTGGAAGGAGTTGCAGAGGACCTCTCAGATGGCTACTGCAATTGGTGTTGATGCTGGCAGCCTCGGCTTGAAGATGGAATGGTGAGGGAGGAGTAGCAGCACTGCTATGTGCTGGTGTGTCACAGGGGGAGCAGAGAAGCTTGGCTAGCAACAGATTGTGAGATGCTCGGGTGAGAGCAGGAGGGAGTTCAGGTGAGAGGAAGCTGAGTGAGTGAGAGAGAGACTGAAAAACAGAGAGGTTAGAGAAAGAAGAAAAGTAGAGGAAGATAAGGTGAAGGAAAGGAATAACTGAGATGCAGAGAGAAGGAAAGATTGAAAGAGAAGAAGAACAAAAACATGAAAAGAAATAAAAGAAAGAAGAGAAAGGAAGAAGAGAAGGGAGAGAGTTGGTGCGCGGGCACACTCAGAACAGGGGAAAAAGAAAGAATAAATAGGGGAGGAGGCTTGTCCTAACCCACGACCCGGATAGGAGACCCGACCCGAATTGTTATATTTTTTTATTTTTTTCATTCTCTGTTTATCGCAAATATGACTCTTATGGAGCCCGTTTGTCACAAAACTCAAAACACAAAAGTTGTAGATAATCCTTTCTTATTTCTCCAAAAATTTGAATGGTCTAAATCGGAGCTCGGAAAGAAAAGTTACGCACAAAATACGAACAGGTGTCGGTTTTGGTTTCCGAGATTTTTCCTGAGACAAAAAATTACCAAAACTTCATAAATAATGCAATAAAATTCAAAAGTGATGATTTTGGCACTTTATTAAAATATTGGACAATTTTGGACTTTTAATTAAAAATATAAACCGTAAAGCCCGGGTTAAGATGCCCAATTACGCAGTTTTGACGCGTAATCACACCCCCCAACTAACGTTTTGCTAGTCTCTAGCAAATGACGTGAATGAATCTTAGGGTGGTATCTACAACTACAAACTCCAATAATCATGAAATCAATGCACATGCGACAATATTATACCGCTTCACATACAAGAACATAACTGAATTTCACACAAGTTTGTTCATATTCAATGCACACAACTCCAAAGCACGTCACTCATGCAAGTTTCATCGTTTACATGTGATTTGAGAGCAGTATACTCACATGAAGTTAATCAGTGGCACATTCAGAGTTAATGCAATCATATAAGTTCGAGTATAAACAGGTAAACTCTCGAGGTGTGTGTGATGTGTGTGACTCAGTACACCTAGGATACCAGTGGACACCTACAGAACGGTCGCTTTGACTTGGCCTAACTGGTATACCCTCAAAAACACTCAAAAGGAATGGGTTCACTCATCATATGTGAGGAAGAATTTCGCGATCAAACATCTCACATATTAAAAGGAACGACGCTAAGTATATGGAGTGGACTAGTCTGGAAAGGATCTAGCCTATCTATGAGGTGTCGGGTCCTTCACCCTAACACTTCTCACCTACTCACCATATCCAACTGAGATCACCCTAGATCAACTTACTCACAAACTTGTCGTGAATGCATTTGAGGCATTAATCGGTTGAAGAATCATCATATGTGGAAAATATGTGTCGTCCTTGACTTTTTGTGATATGTATTTGGGCCGGCATTGACATTTCATTTCATGCGCATGTGTATTGCTTATTCTTTTTTTTTCTGCTCATTCTTTATTTTCTGTCTTTTCTTGAGCAATAAGGACAATATTAACACTTCTTTTGTAATCTTCATACCATCAATGGGAATTGAGTTCGAATAGTGGTCCATGAACTAAGTCTATCTCTAGGGGTGGCTCAACCTTCACATTTTGAGTAGGCTACAAGACCTAGGTTTCTATCTCCCCACTAGGTGTCATCTCTAGGCTAGCAAATCAAAAATAAAGACTAGTGTACAAGGAATCATCCAGAAAAAGAGAATTGAGTTTTGTGAATTCTGATTTGATATTAACGCTCAAAAGGACGATAAATAGCTCAAGGATGTCTCACAAGGTGTTATAGTCGCCACGGGTGCTCTCTCAGTGCTCACTGGAAACCCTAAGTGCAATGAATCACGTGAATGTGTTTATTCAGCCTCGTGAGATGCCGTGTAAATACAGGAAATTATATAGCCAAATTAACACGAATGTATTACCAATCAATTCTTCATGGAGTCATAAGATCATATAGAGAGAAACTATGCATGATTGACTCAAGTGTGTAATTTGTAAGTTATGCGCAAGTATGTGAAGGGTATACACAGTGTTAAGCATGACATAGTGCAGTGTAATTCCTTAGTGTTCTTCTTTCTCTCTCTTTCTTTTTGGTTTTATTTTATTTTATTTTATTTTATTGTGTTTTTGTTTTTAAAACCCAGTACGTGTACGTGCACAGTGTCACATGCGAATGCTCATCCCCCCCAACTAAAGTGGAATATTGTCCTCAATGTGAAAGCATAGGGGAAATAGAAAATATTGTACATGGGAAAAGTAAGGCGTACCTGAGTGGCGAAATAATGGAAAACAAAGATCGAACTACGAGAAAATAGACCTGAAAACTAACTAAAAATAAAATAAGATAAAACAAAAGGAAAATAAGGAAAAGCAAAACATTACAATTGTTAGGCGGAGGCTCAACAGGAATTTCGTCTGGTGGCCACAGGTTTATAGATTGCACCAGCGGTTCTCCAAATTTGAGCCGCCACAATTGATCAGTCGTTATACCTGCACGAAAATCAACCTCAAATGAATTAATGCTCATCAATATACCAAACAATACGTGTGCAGGTCGACCCTCATGTGTTGACAAGAAAGGGTCTTTATTCAACATCGTGTCCAGGAAATGTGCTTCTTTACGAACTAACATGTGATGGGAAGTTATTAGAGCAATTACCTGTAGTTCTTTAGAAACATTAACATTAAAAGTTTTACCTGGTTCCTTGAAAATTAGGCTCTCACCAATCTGGTCACCCTCTTTATTGGGTGTACATATCATCATACCACTACAAGAGTTTGCCTCCACATTAGGCTCCTTAACATCTGATTCAGGCGGGAGTGACGGTTTCACGATTTCTGAGCTCGGAGTATGAGGTACCAAAGGTTGGTACTCCGTAGGAGTATCAGTCTCCTCATTAACTAACTGCTTCGCTTGTGGCCCCGTTTCCTTTGACTTTTCTTTGACCTCTTCTAGTTCAGCCATAACTTCTAGTGCTGGGACAACTTGTTGTCCGACGATGAGCATCTCAGGTTGGGGAAATTCTTTCTCGCTTCTCAAAGTAGCGGTGGTCTCTGCTGTCTCAAGAGAAACATCGTGAATTTGTTGGTGTGGCTGCTGGTACTCTTGAGGACTAGGTTGAGGTTCCACGGGCAATTCTTCATTTTCTAAGATGTCCAACTGCGTGCTTATCGCATTAATGGTATCCCGCAATTCATTATTATGATCGACTTGAGTTTGCATGAATTGTTGGAGCATGTTCGCCATCTGTGTTATGCTATCCTCGAAAAGGTCTAACGACGTACAGCTCGGAGAAATCTGTTGTGGCTGATATTGAGGCGAAGGGTTGTTTGGGCAGTTTGGTGGCTCATATATATCACCACCACTAATTGTGCTGATATGGTGTGCAGTCATGGGTGCCTGAGTGTATCATGTGTTGCACTATGGGACATTGTCAGCTAAGTAATCAAAGAATGATAATACCTGATTTGGATCCTCATTGACGGGCTCTCTATTAGACATAGTCTGGAAAAAACACTTACAATCAAGGGTAAGAGCAATATAAAAACAATCAGCTAACCTCCATGAGTCAAACCCGTGATGTGGGCAAGTACTTAGCAGATCCTTGAATCATTCCCAGCAAGCCCGAAATGTCTCGTCATCCTACTGCACAGAATTAAGAATCTGCTCCTACAAAAATTAAGTTTTCTGTAAGGGACAAAATGCATGCAGGAATTCACACTCCATATTAACCCAATTAGTGATAGAATAAGGTGTCATAGAATGAAACCAAATCAGCGCCCTATCCTGCAAAGTAGCAAGAAATAAATTCAGTCTAGTAGATTCGTCAGCTCTAGCATGAGAGAAAAACATGTTGCAGGTTAACTCAAACTCTGCTAGGTGCTGATAAGGGCACTCAAATTCCGTCCCATAAAACTCGGGTAGCAGTGACATCCTCCCACGCTGCATCATGAAATTAAGCTCGTCATAAGGAAAAACAGTGGAAGAGGATGCAGTGGCATATTCGAGCTGCAAAAAGTCCATTATTGTGCACGGTGCAAGTGCAGCCATTTTTCAAAATTCAATTTTTTTTTTATTTTTTTGTTTTCTATTTCTTTTTTTCCTTTTTCTTAAAAACTAATAAAAATGATGGGAAAAACATAAATTTGACACTAAGAACGACATTCCCCGGCAACGGCGCCAAAAACTTGACTCACTCGAAAAATGAGCATCTCGGAAGCTATCCTAAGTATAGGAGTTCTGTCGTGTAATATTAAACCCAAGGGCTAGATCGTCTCCTCAGGGAATGCGTTTAATCTCAAATTTTACGTTCTTCCAATCGAAATTAAAAATGCACTGAACTCGGTTCAGATTCGGGATTTCAAAATTGTGGAGACTTAAACAAAAACTTAAATTAAAGTCCTAAAACTAGCATACTTCAATTTAAAGAGCAAAAATGGAAACTCTAATCTACTCAAGGAAACACTGAAATATGCGTTAATGAAATATGGCAACCTAGAACATGGAATCAAAGATGCGCAATGGAAACTCAATTAAACACTCACGTGCGCAATAAAAACCGGATCTTTAAAAAAAATCGAAAGCTCAAATCACAACTACAATCTAAAATTAAAATTTCTTGAAAAACAACTAATTAAATAGATAAATAATTCTAACATAGACTTAATTGAAAGAAAAAGAAAATAAGTAAATAGATAAATAAATATTGTAAGAAGAATAAAGAACCTAAATAAATACCGTAATAAATTGTAAGAAGAATAAAGAACCTAAATAAATACCCTAATAAAAAAGCGTACTTTCATAAAAAAAAAACAAATTCTAAACAACAAACAAAGTCTAAAACAAAAAAAAAAAACTTTAATACAATTCAAATTATTTTAATCCAATACTCAAGCAATTAATACTAATAAAATAATCATAAAGAAAAGTTGAGAGAGAGAGAGAAAGAGAGAGAGAACAGAGGACTATTGGAAACTAGCCGAGAGGCTGGTGGTGGCCTCGGATTTGGAACTGTCATGGCTGGTCGAAGCAGTTGGCAGCACCGCTGCTGTGGGAGGCAGCTGTGTTGGTGTGGTCGGAGGTTGCTGAAGCTCGGGTTGCTCCGTTGTTGGAGACTGGAAGGAGTTGCAGAGGACCTCTCGGATTGTTGCTGCAACTGGTGTTGATGCTAGCAGCCTCAGCTTGAAGATGGAATGGTGAGGGAGGAGTTGCAAAACTGCTATGTGCTGGTGTGTCACAGGTGGAGCAGAGAAGCTTGGCTGGCAGCAGATTGTGAGATGCTCGGGTGAGAGCAGGAGGGAGTTTAGGCGAGAGGAAGCTGAGTGAGTGAGAGAGAGACTGAAAAATAGAGAGGTTAGAGAAAGAAGAAAAGTAGAGGAAGATAAGGTGAAGGAAAGGAATAACTGAGATGCAGAGAGAAGGAAAGATTGAAAGAGAAGAAGAACAAAAACATGAAAAGAAATAAAAGAAAGAAGAGAAAGGAAGAAGAGAAGGGAGAGATTTGGTGTGTGAGCACACTTAGATCAGGGGACAAAGAAAGAATAAATAGGGGAGGAGGCTTGCCCTAACCCACGACCCGGATAGGAGACCCAACCCGAATTGTTATATTTTTTCATTTTTTTCATTCTCTGTTCATCGCAAATCTGACTCTTCTGAAACCTGTTTCTCACAAAACTCAAAACTCAAAAGTTGTATATAATCTTTTCTTATTTCTCCAGAAATTTGAATGGTCTCGATCAGAGCTCTGACGGAAAAGTTATGCACGAAATACGAACAAGTGTCGGTTTTGGTTTTCGAGATTTTTCCTGTCACAAAAAATTACCAAAACTTCATAAATAATGCAATAAAATTCAAGAATGATGATTTTGACACTTTATTAAAATATTGGACAGTTTGGGACATTTAATTAAAAATATAAACCGTAAAGCTCGGGTTAAGATACCCAATTACGCAGTTTTGGCGCGTAATCAACCACTGCTATGAACATTCTGTATTGTAGTCTTTATGTAATTGAGTTTAATAGAATTATGGCATGTGTTACTGCAAAAGAAATTTGGGATAAGTTAGAAGTCACATATGAGGGTACTAGGGATGTGAAAGATAGTAGGATATATATGTTGACTAGTGAATATGAGGCCTTTGGGATGAATGTAGGTAAGTCCATTCAGAGCATGTACACTAGATTCACACACATCAAAAACTCACTACATGCATTAGGGAAGACCTATCCCACATATGAGATGATTATGAAGATCCTTAAAGGCTTACCTCCTATTTGGGAAGTCGAGGCTACGACCATTTCTGAGGGTAGAGACCTTATGGCCATGACTCTAGCTGAATTGATAGGTTCCCTGATCACCTATGAATTAGCTATAAATGAGAGAGTTAATGAACATAATAGGGCGAAGAAAGTGACTGTATTGAAAACCTCCACTAACACATCTAGTGAATGCAGCGAACCTGACACTGATGATGATATAGCCATGCTAACTAGAAGATTTAGCAAATTCTTCAAGAAGAATAGAAATTCATACAAAAGATATAGGAAGTCTGCATCTAATAAGGGAGAGTCTAGCAAAAGAAAAGAAAAATCAAATGCTTCCACATGTTACAATTACAACAAAGTTGGGCACAACAAGCCAGACTGACCACTACTAAAAAAGGAGACTAAGAAAACGAAGAAAGTCATGAAGGCAAACACCTCATGGGATAAATTAAGCAGCAGTGACTCAGAATCAGACCGCAGCTACTTAAAGGTTGCTAATCTTTGCTTGATGGCAATCGATGATGAGGTATCGTCCTCTTGTTCATTATCTTCATATTATTCATATGATGATTGCGATTCTAATTGCATGCCTATATTTAGAGAATTACAATATGAATATATTCGTGTATCTAAGCTGTTGAGTAAAATGACACAAGTAAATGATGATTTCAAAAAGAAACGTGAAAATTGGTCAAAATTGTTTGGTATTGCAAAAACCTCTCATGCTTCAATTTAAAAAAAATATATATATGTGACTATTGATGAACTTGCAAGGAAATTGGAGGATAGCTCCAAAATTATTTTTAAATTCACTAAGAGCAAAAGCAATTTTGAAAAACTACTTGGTGCTCAAAGAAATTCTCTAAGTAAAGAGGGTCTAGGTTTTAATGGCGTTGAAAATGTTAGATGACCTAATCTTTACTTGGGACATTTCACACGTGAATTAAAATCTCAAGTCCCACCAAAAGATCCTAAGTGTGGAATGAAATGTTTTAAATGCAAACAAATCGGGCATATTCAATTTGATTGTCCACTTAGGAATAAACATGTGAAAATTAGAAGAGTGTGGGTTGTTAAGGGTGATCCGGTTACTAACCCATGTGGACCCAACAAAATTTGGGGACCAGCATTAGTCACTTAGTCTATTTTGCACGTGTGTTTAAGATTTTCCTCCTCCAAGGACAGGTGGTTCTTGGATAGCGGGTACCCAAGGCACATGACTGGCAATAAGGGAAAATTCGCATCGATCATTCCCAAGGAAGGAGGATATGTGACGTTTGGCGACAATGCAAAGGGGCGCATCATCAACGTAGGTAAGGTTGGTAAGGATCCTTCCCTTGTAATTGATAATGTTTTATTAGTTGATGGGTTGAAGCATAATTTGTTGAGCATAAGTCAATTGTGTGATAAATGATATGAGGTGACATTTGAAAATGATAAATGCATAGTTGAAAATAAATCAGAGCACCACAAAGTGCTTTTTACTGTAGATCGCCATTTAAAATATTTACACCACCACTTTTGATAACTTAGCTTCACAACAAGTAACTTTTTTTTCTGCAATAAATGAAGTTAGTTGGTTATGGTACAGGCGCTTAGGACACGTTAGCATGGACTTATTGTCAAAACTAGTAAGAAAAGAATTAGTAAAAGGTTTGCCTAAAATGTCATTTGTGAAAGACAAAATCTGTGATGCATGTCAATTTGGGTAAGCAAACAAAATCTAGTCTTAAGAAAAAGAAATTCATATCCACCACAAGACCACTTGAAATGCTTCACTTGGATTTGTTTGGTCCTAATTCTGTACAAAGTCTTGGTGGTAAATCATATGCTTTTGTCATTGTTGATCTTTTCTAGATTCACATGAGTGTTATTTCTTTCACATAAAAATGAATCATGTGAACAGTTTACCAAGCTTTGTAGGAGAATTCAAAATTTAAAAGGCTATAAGATAACTCATATAAGAAGTGTAGAGGCACTGAATTTAATAATGAAGGCACCAAAAATTATTGTGACCTAGAGGGCATACCATATAACTTCTCTACGCCTAGGACCCCTAAACAAAACGGTCTGGTAGAAAGAAAGAATTAGTCATTAAAAGAAATGGGTAGAACTATGCTGAATGAACATAACTTACCTAAATATTTTTAGGCCGAGGCCATAAATACTGCTTGTTATGTCATGAATAGGGTGTTGATTAGACCATCAATTAATAAAACCCCTTATAAATTGTGAAACAACCATAAACCTAATATTTCCTATTTTCATGTTTTTGGTTGTAAATGCTTTGTGCTTAGGGATAATGAACATCTAGGGAAATTTGACTCTAAATTTGATGAAGTTATTTTCCTATGCTATGCTTTCAATAGTAAAGCATATAGGGTTTTCAACAAAAGAACATTGACTGTCATTGAATCTATCCATGTTTTGTTTGATGAATCTAATCCATTTTCTAAGAAAGATGATGAAGATGATATTGACATTAGAAAATGTTTAGATAAATTATCTATTGAAAACAACGCAAGTGAAAATTCAGAAGTAAATGATAAATCATCTGAAGATAATGAAAATGAAATTCAGGGGTTGCCTAGAGATTGGAAATTTATTAGGAACCATCCTATAGATCAAATTATAGGTGAACCATCTCGTGGTGTAGCCATAAGATCTTCCTTGAAGAACCTTGTGAGTCATTATGCTTTCTTGTCCCAAGAAGAACCTAAAATTATTAAAGAAGTTAGAGAAGATGAGTCTTGGGTGATGTCCATGCAAGAAGAACTTAATCAATTTGAAAGAAGTAGAGTGTGGACCCTAGTTCCTAGGCCTAATGATCATACAATTATTGGAACCAAATGGGTATATAGAAATAAGAAAGATAAGAATGGGGTAGTAACTAGAAATAAAGTTAGACTAGTTGCCCAAGGTTATAATCAGGAAGAGGAGATAGACTTTGATGAAACATGTGCTCCTATTAGTAGGTTAGAAGCCATTCATATACTACTTGCTTATGCCACTTTTAAAAATTTTAAATTGTTTCAAATTGATGTTAAAAGAGCTTTTCTAAATGGCTATATTAATGAAGAAGTATATGTATAACAACCACCTGATTTTGAAAATCATAAATATCCAAACCATGTTTACCAGTTGTTTAAGGCCTTATATGGATTGAAACAAGCTCCTAGAGCTTGGTGTAAGAGGCTTAGTAGTTTTCTACTTGAAAATGGGTTTACCCATGGCAAGATTGACACTACACTTTTCATCAAATCCAAAAATGATGATTTGCTCCTTGCTCAAATTTATGTGGACGAAAACATTTTTGGAGCCACTAATGATGAGTTATGTAATAAGTTTGCCAAATGCATGCAAAGTGAATTTGAAATGAGCATGATGGGTGAACTAAGTTTCTTCTTAGGGTTGCAAATTAAACAAGCTAATTATGGAACTTTCATATGCCAATCTAAATATGTCAGGGACTTGCTAAAGAAATTTAATATGGAAGATTGTAAATTTCTTGGTACCCCTATAAGTTCTTCTATTAAACTTGATACAGATGAGCAAGGAATCCCTATTGACGTGAAATTGTATCATGGCATGATTGGGAGTCTTCTATATCTCACTACTAGTAGGCTTGATATTATGTTTAGTGTGTATGTATGTGCTAGGTTTCAGGATGCTCATCTAAGGAATCCCATCTAATAGCGGTTAAATGAATCCTTAGGTATCTAAGTGGAACTATAGAGTTAGGTTTATGGTACCTTAAGCATACTACCTTTGAGATTATGAGTTATACTGATGCTGACTTTGCCGGTAGTAAGGTTGATAGAAAGAGTACCAGTGACACTTGTCACTATTTAGGACAATCACTCGTTTCTTGATTCTCCAATAGACAAAAATCAGTTGCCTTATCCACAGCCGAACCAGAATATGTTGTGGTTGGAAGTTGTTATGCTCAAACTCTTTATATGAAACAATAACTTATGGATTTTGGGTTGCACTACGATATAGTACCAATTAAATGTGATAATACTAGTGCAATCAACATCTCTAAAAATCCTATCTCACATTCACGAACTAAACACATTGAAATTAGACATCACTTCCTTCGTGATCATGTGCTGAAAAGGGATGTGGCTATTGAGTTTGTATGCACTAATGAGCAGTGGGTGGACATCTTCACTAAACCACTTCCCGAAGATAGGTTCATACAAATTAGATGTGAATTAGGGCTTATGCATAGTAGAGATGCCTCCTAAATATTTCATAGTTTGCATAAATCTAGGGGGAGCTTTCAAATAAATTTTACAAGTCTAACAAACTAATATAACTATTGATATCTTTTAGTGGATTAGACTTTGTGAAAATTGATTATGGCTTGAAATGCATAATACTCATACCTACTGTATGATGATGATGGTACTTATGTTTTATTATATTGATCATACTGGAACTATTTTTGTTGTGTAGTTGTGGATAAATTGTTAGGATTTATAAAGTCAAAGCAGGTCATTTTTATACAAGAGTTTTTGGGAAATGTCTTATTTTCAAATGGCATGTTGTCGAAATTTTAAAAAAATTCCTAAACTTCTCTTGTATACAAATGATTCTTTACCCTTGCCTAAAGTTATAATTTTTATGGTCCTTTTTGCTATTGCCAAAAGGGGGAGATGAAGAGGCAAAATATTAGGTTGAAAATTGGGTTGCATGAAAGAAAAATAATCTGCATTGACAAACTTACACATAATGCATATTGTTAGGGGGAGCCATCTAAGGCTATACCCATATTTTTTGCGTGATGTATTTGTCATCATCAAAATGGGGGAGAATGTTGAGCTGATATGTCACACCCGGTTTTGATAATGACAAATACTTGTTGTATTTGATTAATGTTTGAGGATATTTGTAGGTATACAGTTGGCAGATCAAAATAATGGCACAAGAAATAAAAGTTGAAGGTCCTGAAGATCCTATTTATGTTTTACTTAAATTCATTATTCATTATGGGTCTGTAATAGTAAATAGGATCTAGGTTGTAATAATTATATATATCACCTGCATGATATGATAGGTAAGCTCAAATGAAAAATAGCTAGAATGACCCTAGGACACTCATACATGCACACACACACACACACACATATATATATATATATGGTCATATGGAAAGGGTGATCATATAATTAAATAGAACCGAAATGCACTTAAAATGCATGTTTGGTCAATTGTACTTCACAAGTACAATATCTCTTGGTCAACTGAATCGATGACCGGGTCAACTATTTGACCACTGCTCGGTTGACCAAGACATGCCAATTCATTCTCACCCGGTCGACCGAACTCCCTCTGAGTTAACCATTTGACCATACAGTTAACCGAGCCAAAATCATAAGCCAACAACCTGGTCAACCGTACCCACACATGGGAGAATCCAATGGTCCGGTTGACCAAACTACCTAGTTCAAACCTCATGGTCGACCAAACCGTGCAAAAAATAAAAATCGCCTTTGTGACACTATGTCTAGTCGACCAAACTTTTAGTTCAAATCTTGCCCGGTCGACCGAACTTACACAAGTCGGTCAACCAAACCTACCTTCGGTCGACCGGTGCTCTTGGGTTGCCCTAATATTTTTACCGTGGTTAAAATAATAAAATAGTATTAATTTGGTTAAAATTTTTTAAACAAATATAATAATTCCCTATGTGTCCTGGACGACTTTAATCAAGAGGATGTCTATATATACCCCCTTATTTGGAATAATTAGATAAGATTAGAAAACTTGATTAGTGAAAATCCTCGGAATTACAAAATCTTTCTTACTCAGTTCTAAGCTTCCCATGCTTATACTTACCTTACCATATTGCCAAAAATTCGTTTGTAAGTGTGAATAGAGTGTTCTTGTCTTATAGGTTTGCTCTCTCAAATTTGTGATTGATTGATATTATCTTGTTTGAGACTAAGACCTCAAGTTTTCTTAGGAGACTTTATTAATAAGTCATTCCTAAGAAAAATTCATTTGAGCTTATGAGTATTGCACTATCATTGCAATATCTTGAGAAGTTCTCATTCCATTTTGGTTGCTAAAATATTTTCAAATCATTTTCAAATATTTCGTGTGTTTCATTTTGAGAAAAAATCTTGGAGAAATATTTGTTTATGTTCTAAAGATTTTGTTGTAATATTCCTTAAGTAATATTGTTTTTGAACATAGAGATCAAATCCTTTTGCAAACAAAATCTATACATCTCTTGAGGCTTATATGTTGAGAAAAATCATTTGTTGAGATATCTGAAGTGTGGTAAGTATCTTTGTTTAAGCATTGTGATTGAACATATTGTGTGATACAAAGATCATATTATTTGCACTCTCACACACTGATTGCAACGCTTGCATAAATATTTGAGAGTATACATCTTAGACCACATTGAGGTTACTTCATTATATTATTTGGTGGTGTATGTGATTGATTATATTGAGTACATATCTGGTTTACATAAAAGCATAATCATTGTATCATTTTATTGTGAACATACTGTTGTGTTTCCAGGCATGGCCTGCGGAGGCGGTAATCTAGTCCGGTAAGGATTGGTTGTAAAGGTTGAGGTCAGCACTGTGCTAATTGACCTAGTTTGTTTAGGTGCCACTCCACCCGTTTAATTGAGCATTATAGTCGTAATCCTTGTGTTTGTTTGCCAATGCGGGGACATAGGCAATTTGTCGAACATCGTTAACATTTCTGCGTGCGATTCCTTTTTACTTCTTTATGGTACATGTGTAATTAATTAAATTGCGTTATTTAATTACTGGTACATATTATAATTGATTTACTTTACTTGCACTAGATTGACTTTAGGGTTGTGAATATACTGTTATTAGGATACTGACCTAAAGCATTAATTTTAAAAATACCAATTCACCCCCCTCTTGGGATCACGGTAAAGCTAACACGGTTTATTTCCCTTATTGACAGTTGTCTCACCCTAGTTATATAAACATTTCAGGAGCCCCAGATAGAAGACCGGATAAAGCTGTGCAGTGTTAGAGTTCGACTGTTCTACCCTATCTAAAGGGTAAGTCATTTTGCTAGGGTCTTACAAATTTTTGGGTGGTGACCCTGGGGCACTTTTGGATATTTTGGGATGTGTGTATGTATATGACAGTTGTAGTAAATATTTGGTGTTGTGTTGGATGGATGATTTGATATGTATATGATTTTATGTTTCCCGCTGTTTAGGTATCAGTATTGTATTTTAGGAATATCCCTGGTACTAATGGGTCCAGGTTGATTATGTTTTATCATGATTATTATGTTAAAAAAATCATTAATTATGGTAAAATAGGCAGGTCGTTACACTACGACTATGCAAGCACCGTTGGATGAGTACAAGTAGGTGTTGCCGGATAAGCTACCTCACAATTTAGCTTCACGACGGACTATGGAGCATGAGATCGAGTTGTTTCTATGAGTGGAAGCACGTGTGCTGGAATTGGTGTATTCCCAAGAGGGGGTGAATTGAAATTTTAAAACTTTTGCCTAGGTTAAACCAGACATTGGTAGTATTTCGAAACCTGGGCTCCTTCTAAAAGCAGACTCAATTCACCAAACAAATAACTGAGAAAAATTCAAAACATGTATAGCAGGCTCAATAATTCACGATCATACACTATAAAATATAATTATTCAAGTGATGGAATTAAAACTGTGGAAATAAAGATCACACACAAGAAATGTTATCAGGGTTTGGCTAACAATGCCTACATCCCCGCCCCAAGCTCACAAGTAAGAGGATTCCACTATGGCTCGCTTAACGGGTGGAGCGGCACCTAATACAACACCTTATAGGATGGTGCACCTAGCTTTCCTAACCGGGTCAAAGTCAATCCGGGACTATTCACAAGGTTAGTCTCCCTTTTTCGATCATACGTTCGAAATACAACAGATATGAAAAATTTTTGAACAAATAAATGCTTTTAATACAAGCAGATGTGTACAACAATTATAGCCTAAAATATGCACTCGAAAATGATAAAGATGTATGCTCAAGTGAGACCTTGTAAATCTATGTGTCAACTCTCAATAATGTGTGTATGTATATATGTGAGAGTGAGACCCTTAGTTCAAGATAGTATTTTCAAAGGGACTTTAAAACCCTAAGCAAATATCCAATAAAAATATTTTATGGAAAATTAAGCACAATGGATATTAGGGTTTAAGCTTGCAAAGGTTTTATCAAAAGAATAATATGCAAGCTTTTGACTCTTGCAATAAAGAAGATAAGAATTAGAATCAAGGATGAGATTTTCCCAATCAATATTTATTTATATCAAATAACATGGGAACAATCACAATAGCAAACTCTCAAGAAGGTTTTTCAAATATGTATGTTTATGTGAGAGTATAAGCCAAGAGATGATATATGAATATGCCCAATAATGAATATCTAAACTCCCTTCAAGTCGCAATTGATTTGCAAATTAAGGAGAGTGAAGATGATGCTCTCTTTTTGAAATAATCAAGAAAAAACAAATGAATGAAAGTATGTAAGATATGCTTGAAATTTGAGAGTATGTAAGCAATAAGCGTATAAAAATCTTAGAGAGAAATTTTCCTAATCAAAATGCTAATCTCTACTTGATTTGAACAAATGAACTTGTATTTATAAACTTTGCCGAAATTATAGTTGCTGGGGACAAGCTGGGTATTTTGAAAAAATGATTAATTGAGTTTAATTAAAAATAACATAGTTTAACCTCGGTAAAAGTTAACCAACCCGAGAGGTTCGGTCGACCATTTTTAAGATTCGGTCAACCAGGTTACTCAGTTCGGTCGACCAGGGTATTTTTGAACTGAGGTGTTGGTTAACCAGACTTGAGGCGATTTTGGAACCTCCGAGGTTCGGTCAACCAGGCAAACTTTGGTTGACCGAATTTGGATGTTTGGTTAACTAGGCCACTTTTCTACTTCAAGTTCAGTCAACCAGGGCATTGATGTTCATTTTAAGGATTGTCGATCAAATGATCAAACTTTTCACCTTGGGGTGGTTTGGTCAACCGAAGTGTCTCTGTGTGTTAAGGTTCGGTCAACTGAACACACTAACTTTGTGCAATTAAGTCAAGATTTCTATTTAAAGTTGCCCCTTATCACATACTTCTTATTTCTAAGTTATAGGTAACTTTTTCATGCAATAATTTGGGTCCTATGGTCAGTCTAAGGTCTTTGGGCTTTTTAATTAGTCCCAAAAATCCGGCGTCAGTCAACCAAAAGGTGATCCCTAAGGTTTATCCATGGTCTTGAGTATTCATCCCTATCATGCATGCAAATGCAATTATTATAGACCATATTAAAATATTACAGACCCAAAACTTAGATGCATTTACAACACAATATAGACAATGCCTTCATTCCTTTTGCACTTCGTATTACCATGTCATAGGTCAGGTGATGTTGAATTTCAGCTCCTCATGGCTTCTAATTAATTCTTACCATCCGTGCATGCAAAGTAATAATCCTGCACACATACTCAATGCACAAGTAAGATACTTTGTATTTGTCATAATCAAAATCGGATATAACCCAAAAAGTCAACAACCTGCTAAAGGGCTATATCACATGGCACCTCCAGAGATAGTAGAGTTGGGGAAACAACTTGATAAATTGGAAGTGACATGTGTTCGCCCTTCCAAAGCACCCTTGCAAGCATTGGTGTTGTTTAGATGAAACATAAAGAGCATCTACAGAAGGTGTTTGACAGGCTGAGGGGAAACAGTATGGATGTGGAGAAAGAGAAGTGCTCTTTTGCTTAGTGGAGCAACAAATTCCTTGGTCATGTAGTTGAACAAGGTTGCATTCAGAGGGGTATGGAGAAGGTAAGGATGATTCAAGAACAGAAGATCTCCACGACAATGAAGGAGTTGCATTCCTTTCTTAGCTTTACTAGATATTGTAGGAAGCTTGTTGAGGGGTACTCGTGGAGAATGACTCCAATGATAGGACTACTGGGGAGGTATTATTGGCCGCACATGCGTGATGATGTGGTTGATTATACCCAAACTTGTCTCATTTTCCAACAAGACAAGGGGAGCAAGGGAAGTTTGGTACGTTCATAGCTGCACCAAAGTACTGTTCGAAAAAGGAGATAGCACAATTGTTCCTTTCGGTTGTTATGAAACATTGTGGGTGTTTTCCAAGTTATTATTTGTGACCGAGACTCAATATTCACTGACAACTTCTTAACATAATTTTTCAGGATATTCAGGTCATATCTTGACATCTTGACACAATTTTCCATTCTGTGGCAATGCCCAAAGGAGCTCAACGACCAACAAGAGCAGGCCAGTAGCCATTGGTATCTCACACGGTGGGCGAGTTGTACAGAGAAAAGAGTCCCAGGGCGTACAACTTCACCAGAGATCAATGGAGATAAAATGTAGAGTTTTCCCGAGCCTATCTGGAGAAAGCTTCCAAGTAGATGAAGAAGTGGGTAGATCAAGGGAGAAGATCGCGGTTTCATGTCAACAGCCTCACGCCATTCCACGTCGACACAAATGACCTTAGCAGAAGTTAGTCCAATAAAGCAGAGTTGAAGATAGTGCAATCTGACATACTTGAAGTCGAAGATATCCTTGTAGACAGAAAGTTCATCTCCTCAAGGAAGAAGCAATAGAAGTTCTTAGTGAAGTGGAAATGCCTTGATGAAAAATAAATCAACTGGATTTCAGCTGAAGATATTCAACCGTTCGTGGACAAACTTGAAGTGTACCTACCGCCAAAGTCTGCGAAGACATCGACCGCGTAAGTGGGGGAGTGTCATGAGCTAAGCTTATTCAGGGCATTATGTTTGTCTGTGACCACTTGTCTCATGTACTTGGGATGGGTTTCCATCATGTAAATACTAGTATAGGATTATTTTCTACTAGCAGTGTCTTTGTATACCAAATAAGACAGTATGACTCCTCGGTCACTTTGATGTTTCCTAGTGCCAGGATGATAATTACATAAAAACCTCTTTAGGGGAGGGTGAGTGTTCATCAATTATTGTAAAACTCACTAGCTATTGTCAACGTGTTTAGCCTACTTGCCTCCCTTGCTAAACACACATTGTCAATGAAGGTGTTGTTAATAAATTGCGTAGTTTCAATGTTTACTACTTGCTTGCCACGACTTTTATGAATTGATTACTATTTTCATTGCTAATTGAATGAATGCAAATGAAAGTGTTTCGTGGATGAATATTGGTAAACGATAGGCTAGCTAGTTAAGCAAGAGTGCTTTAGCTAGCGCCGCACGACCCTTCACAAAGGTGTGAGAATAGTCCGCCCGTGACATATTGTGACTACACAGACAAGTCTAGAATGAGCTTATGTCAATCCAACAACATGAAAGAGTGCCAAGAAGACTTAGGTTCTCTTTCGTACCCGTAACCTAAAAAATTCTTTCTTACATAAGAATAATGGAAGATTTTTTGCATAGATGTTACTTTAAAAGGAGAGAGAGTGAGTGAAAGGAAATTAAAATAGATATAATAATAATTTTTTTGGCAAGGATCTAAGAACTATTTTCTATGCCAAAATATTAGGTGCACCGAGTGTATCCATTGAAACTAACATGATTTCACCATGTGTACATATTTAAACTAAATTAGACAGTTATAATTAATTTTTTATACACAGTGAAATCATGTTTGTTGTAGTGTATGCACCTAGTGTACCTATTAAACATTATTATTTGTTTTATTATAATAATATACTTTCTTTTATAACTAATTGTAACTAAGGTATTAAAACTAATTTCTTTCTTAAGAATAAACATTTCTCAAACCAAATGTAACCTTAATCTTTTAGAAATAGTTTAATATATATATCCACCACCTTCACGAAACAAATTTGGATGATTAATAAACCTTGATTTGTACTAAAAGATAGTTGAGACCTCTATTTCTGAATTGGCTTTGATAGTATATAATTTTTACAATCTACAATTATATATTTGCTTTAGTAATTTATTTTTTGATAATATTTTATTTTAAAGCATTAATTAGAAGAGTATGTAATCTGAGCCTACAATTACATATTTGTTCAACAATATTTTGGATTTGTACTCATTTTATTCTCAATTTAATAAATTTTAAATTAATTTATTAATATGGTACCCGGGAAACAGAAAAAAAATATCTCCATGGGTCGGGCCATTCTCCTTTAGGAGTCCGGGATAAGATGGGTCCGTATTTTTTAGTTCTTCATTGGGCCGCCTTATGGTGGGGAGATTTTAACAGTGGTAAGCCGGATGGACGGCCCAAATGAAGCCCAGTCCAGATGCAGCAGTAATATGGGGAAGTAAAATAGTTAAAACTATAATGCAGTTCACATTTTTTGGGCCCTAGTGATCTGGCAATCGGTTGGGCCTTGTATCATTCCCCAGCAAACCCATTCGAACACCATTTATAATAACTACTCAATTCTCTGACCCTTATCTACCATATTATTTATGGTCACGTGTTTTACATGTGAGACATTATTTTATATTTTAAAGATTATAATTAATATTTTCTTAAGTAAACAAAATCAAACTCTTTATAAATTATCTAATATTATTATTAACACAATAATATAACAATTTCAATTAGTGATAATAATAATTTAAGTTATAAAATAAAATTCTACAACTTACATGACTAATCATTTTATATATATATATATATATATATATATATATATTTGTAATTAATTAGTTTTTTAAGAGTTAACAAAAAATAGCTGACTTAGAGTTGATTCATGTGTAGCTATATTTATATTTTAAATAAATTATTAGGGATTCTTAATATCCAGGAAAGGGGGAATTATCATTACAAATAAGAATTTAGTCCTAAGAATTTTTTGTTAAAAGTACAAAAGGTTCTTTTTTATTTTGATCCTTAGTTTGCAAGTTTTGTTAGATTACCACTTTATCTAAAAGTTTAAACTGTTAGTTTGTGGACCAACAATGTATATCAAGTTTTAACACTCCCCGTACGTGCAATAACCCATAATAAGGAATGCAATAATTTTTTTTTCAATTTCCGGCAACAAGACTAGAACCCAGGACCTTTTGGTAACCCAACTCTAATACCATGTTAAATGACCACTTTACCTAAAAGTTTAAGCTGTTAGGTTCTGGGCAACAATGTACATCAAGTTTTAACACATTTCCACAATTGGTGTGCTCAAAAAGTACAAAATCATTATACAAAGTTATTGCATAATGTTGTTTTAAAGTTGATTATTGGTACAAAATTTGGAAATGTGTTAGCTTTTATAAGATGCCTATCAAAAATAAATTTTATATTTACAATAAGCTTATAAGTGTCTCTCTAAGGTAAAGATTGAGTTGAAATTGCAAACCATCAAAATGTTAGGATCATGAACACCTAAATAAGAGCACTTCTAAACTTTCTAAATAAATTGGGGATACCATCAAAATATGTCTTCCCTTTAAACTAAAGTAAGAGTTAATGGACTCCATTAGGTCTTAAGTCTTTTAATTATCATTGTTTCTTATTATTCCATCTGCTATTTCTAAACCCAAACAATGAAGAAAAAAAGAAAAACAAAGGAGAGGAGAGAAAAGGAGATCAAAATATTAGAGCAAAGCTAGTTAAAAGTTTACCTCTTCTCATATATAGTTAATATTTTTTTTGTGCAATGTGAGCTTATAATCAAAATACCAATAGCTCCATAAGCAAGTGAGAAGATGAGTCAATGATAAAGTTTTGGGAAGGTAAGAGAAGAAGAGTGAGTTTTTTATATGATGATAGGAGGGAAGGTGAAAAGACAAAGAGGTGAATTGTTAAGAAGGTGAACAGAATGGGGGAAGACAATAAGTTGGAAAAACAAACAGTTGAGAAGGGGAATTGTGTGGAATAAAAAAAACTAAAATGAGTATTTTGGGCATTATATTATAAATTGGGACATAATAGAGATTTAAATTTTAAGTGAGTGAGATTCAAAGGGTAATATAGGTATTAAAAAAGTTGTCACTTGAAGGACTATCAAAAATTTTCTTTTAACCTTTTAGGACTAGTTTAATATGATATCCTACATTCATAATTTTAAAACATTTTTTAATTGTTTATTTTAAAAAATAGATATGCATTTAAAATTTGTTGTTGGTATGAAAATAATATGGTGTAAAATATATATATTTTTTAATTTTCTATAAAGTTTAGATATATTTTTAAACAAATTAAAAGTATATTGTCTTAAGAATATTAAAGAAAGAGTGGTCCAATTTTTTATAAAATTAAAATTTTGTTTAAAACTATAAAAAGATAAATATAGATATGAGATACTATTAAGATACCACATAAATATAGGAACATGAAAAATGAAGAATGATATGATATGAATGCTCTAACTCAAATTATGTAAAATATTATGTTTTAATAATTATATAAAATCATAGATAAAAATTAATAACCACATTCATTTATTTTGCTCTTTTTTTCTTGTAAAAGCTCTCATCCTATGTTTGGAGAGGCTTTAGATTTGAATTTGTATTGGATTTGGATAAGATGTAATATAATATTGTATTGAAATTTATTCAAATCCACCTAAATCCAAATTCGAGATTTGAAATCCACGCTCCCAAATACAACATCAACATATCTCTTCAACTGAGAATGTTAATAAGTTTATTGCACTTTTTGGGCCTACAAATCATTATTTTATTTTTCACTTGCCATCAAGTAGATTAAACTACCATTATGTATACGTTTGAGTGCATGGTTCTTTCCCTTTTGATGCCAAGTAAATATGAATTCATGGAGCTGAATTACTTGCCAATCTGACTTTCTTCTCAGGAAACCTAAACTACCTATGGGCTATGGTCAGTACAGCTCAGAAAATGCTTAAGGTCTTAGCCCATCATTGTCTAGCTGTATTTTACCTAAAGAAGCTTGAGGCCAACCTGCTTCAAGCAACCCTTGAGTTCCAACTCACCATCATCATACCCAGAAGACTGTCAATAACCCCTCAAAGACAAAGCAGCAGCCCGGAGATTGTCAGAAGAAAAATTAAACTGCATGAATGTCCTCAATTCTTCAACAAAGAAGTACATAGCCAGCATCTTTGCATCAGAAAATTGATATTCTTCAAATGCATAGGCACTTTTCGTACCATTCTACAGTCTTGAAATTCCTTTCAGCTTTCTTTTCTTCCTTTCAGTTTCACCACCTGTTCTTTCAATTTGATGGAATTAAGGAATTGAATCAATCGCATCTTTGACCTAAACTGGCCTCACAGCAACATTACAAATCAAACAAAGAAAGCAAACCATTAATGTCCCCACACTCCCAAGCAAGGGTTAAGTTTGGACCATCCACTGATTAATTTACTTAATTAACACTAAACTTGGTGGCCTTTGTGGGGAAACCCTAATCTTGTCTGCCACACTTCAACAATTCCATCACTACGCTTTGTTATATTGTGGGAATCAACAGGGACATGAAGGGACTGAAGCAATAAAAAAGGGTGCGTTTTTATTTTTCTCCCCTTGGAACGGGACTATTCCTCCAATAGCGAGCTGGACAAGACCATGGAAGAACGCACCTGAGGGCAAGTGGTTCATTTATTTTTATTTTATTATGGTAGCTGATTATATTGGGTTTCTCATGGTGTCAAATGCACCATTTTTTGTCCCTTCTATTCCCGAAATGTACACGTGCTGTCAATCTTTGTGCGATGGACTAGATCAAAACCGAAGCAGTGAGAAGGAAAATGCCCCACTTACTCTATACTATGACTAAAATAAATATATCCAACTAATAACAATGGTTACATTTGGCTGAGGAAAGACAAGATTATTTAATCAGAAACATATGTATGTTATTGAAAAATAAATTTTGGATATGGGATTTGGGATAATGATTTGAAGAGTTTTTCTTGAATCCAAACTGTTGCGATGATGCAGGGTTTCAAGTTCAATGGCTTAGATACACTGTTAGAGTTGAGTTATGAGTTAAAATTTTACAAAAATCGGCCAAACAGTGCTGTAGAGATAGTTCTCCAATGCCATGTCAACTAAGCAGATGATTGAGCCTTCGGTGCATAAAGATATTGATAGGCATCACCTTATTTATACAAAGCTTGTTTAATACACAAGTTTATGATTCTGCCAATTTGAGCATGGTTGTTTCAATTTTATTTGCCGCCAAATATCTAGCTATTGTTATGGTTATATCAATTGTATCCATTACAATGGCATACCGGCTATGAAAAATTTGAGTTTCCTTGTAGTGATAGTTGACTTAATCCAAGGTGAACCTATAGACCTAATCTCAACACAACATGATGACTTTGCTAATTGAACTTAGTTGATTAAGTAGTTTTTATACTTGATTGTCCTCATTAATTCAGTTTACTTAATCTCATCTTCTTCTTAAACAATCAAGTTAGATTGTCCAACATTAAACATGTCTCTATCAACTACTCCCTTAGTAGTTTCATAGCTAACCATGTGAAAATTTTGCTCGAGTATCAAGCTACTTCTCATTGAGTTTTGGAGTGTCATATCTTTTGTTGAGATATGATTCCAAAATAGAGCAAATATTTGATAATAACACATATATAAAAGCTATTAACTGTGTGCAGAACACATGCTTCTTTGTGGCTGGTTTTTCTAAGAAAATTCATCCTAGTCATTCATGTTTTTTTCAATCTTCACAATTTTTTGGCTTTTGTTTAAGCATGTTTTTTGGTAAATTTCTTGTCGTTCTTTGTTTGTATACACTAGCACATTCATCAAAAGGCCTATAACCTCTACTACTAGTGCTCTCTTTAGTCCGTTTAGGTCCTCCTTCTTTGCTTACTCCTACCTACTCATTTTTAATTAAGTATACATCGTTCTTCTTTTGTAACTTACATTTTATTTTTTTTTAATTTGAGTTCAAACACTATGCACCATATATAGCTCATCACTACTAACTGCTTATGACATTGTCATCTGAGTTTGGCATGAACAGTCCGAAGCATAATCTCACCATGCTCGTTAATTATTAGTGATGCATCTAAGAGGTTTCAACACACAAGACGTAGTAGGTCAATGTTATGCAATATGTATTGCTTATAGTCCCTCCTAGGGGCACTAGCTAACCTTCTAAATACCATAGTCGTTTCCTTACCCCCCTCCCCCCCAAAAAAAAAAGGAAAGCGGTCTTTCCCACATGACAATTCTCCCAAGATACCTAATAGCATTGAGCATGGGTTTTATCTCATGACGGCTAACCTGCTAGTTAACACAAAATCCTTCCTATCCTTTAGGATTTAACCATTCCTTTTCCATTCTTCTGCTTACATCATTCTTTGTGGAGAGTCTATTTTTACATTGATGCTTTGAGGCTAAGCCTAAACTTACTCTCATATTCTGTATCAAAAGTTTCATTCCTTCGTTATTATGATCTATAAACAACATAGCTATCCCCAAATGGTTGGCATATCCTATTGCATTAGGTTGGTAGTCTATCGAGATCAACATAAATCTAAAGTTGACAAATTATAAAATCTCATCAACAACAAATTTTTTTGGCCAAGTAAAGTTGGTTCTATGTTAGCACATGTGAATGCAAAAATATGCTCCTGACGAGTCCATATTCAAATTAAAATTGGAAAAGTTAATGTTTCCTTCTTTGTTGTAATTATGGGTGAGAATTATTCATAAAAAACCAAATTAATAGACTATAATCGACTAGTTCGATCGGTTTGGTTCAGTTAAATATTTTAAACTGGTCGATTTAGTATAAAACTTACAACCTTTTAGTGATTCGAGTTTGATTCAATATGTACTTAAGATTAATTCAGTTATCAAATGAACCAATTTTAACTTATTTATTAATCATATAAACTGTTGGTTTTTTGAATTCGATTTTTGTTTTGATGCTGAAAAACACAAGCTGTTCTTAGTGTGCTTTTAAGTGCGTGAATAGGTATAATTCAGGTTACACATAAGATCAAGAGGACATGGAAACCATGACACGACTCAAAGCTCATATCTGGCGTCTTCCATAGAGTTAAAGAGCAAAGAAGAAAGAAGAAGACATTTATGTTTTATTTGTATTGCATTTAGTTTTTTATATCTCTGGTTTGTAATAATGCATACATCTGCATGATGTGTTTGAATGCTCAGAACGACCGTAGATAGACCCTAGAGACTAGTACATTTCACCAAAAATCTTTTTCTAAAAAGACTAAAATCATACAAAGTTTTTAGAATAACTTTAGGGTCAAAATTGAGGCTCAACGAAGTTTACAAAAACTTCTTCGGTCGACCGACGTCAGATTTTTTCGGTCAGCTCTCAAAGACCTTAGACTAACCATAGGACACTATTATGCATGAAAATGTTCCCTATTGACTTAAAATTAATCATCATATGTATAGGGACATCATTTTAAAGAAAAATACCGAAATGTCCAAGGATGGCATGTTCGGTCAACCAAACTCAGTTACACTGAGTTTGTCGGTCAACCGACCTCCCACCACGTCAACAGGTTGACCTCTCGGTCGACCAACTAGATATATATAGGCAGACCTGGTCGACCAAACCTCCTCCGGTCAACAAGTTGACTTCCTTGTCGATCGACCAGAATTATATGGGCAACACCATGGTCGATCAGACCCCCACGTGGGAGTTGCCAACTGCTTGGTCGACCAAACCTCATAGTTCAAATTGACCTGGTCGACTGAAGCATGCGAGTTTTGAAATCGCCTCAAGTCTAGTTGACCAAACTTATAGTTCAAAAATTCTTTGGTCGACCGAACTTGGCTCCACGGTCAACCGAACCTCAAGTTTGGTCGACCGAGCCTCTCGGGTTGGTGAATTTTTACCGCGGTTAAACAAGGTTATTTTTAATTAAACATTATTAATCTTTTTCTAAAATGACTTCGGTGTCCCCAACAGTCATAATTTTCACAAACTCTATAAATACCCCATAAAAACTCCAGATTAGCAACTTTGATTAACCCAAATCTTCTCTCTAATCCATTGTTAATCAAAGTTTCCCCAAAATATTTTTTATTGTTTAAATCATTCTTTTGGGGCCAAATATTTTAAAAAAATATCTTCAACTCTCTTTCACTTGCTTTATCTCAAAATCATTTTTAAAGAGAGTATTTTATTTTAGGCATTATATTTGTATTTAGATGCATACACTCTCACTATTTATTTATCTTTTGAAAATTTGAAGATCTAGGGGCAGACACAGGAGGATTTTAAGGATTTTGAAATGGCCATTGAGGTAAAGTAGTAGGTGATTGCTGAGGTCTTTGAGCTTGAATGCCCAGAGCTTGTGGCCTTTAGTGGGATGCTTACTCCACCTAGAATTGTACTTGTTAGAATATGAGTCATTGGACAGCATGTTATACCTGTTATGGGTGGCCTTAACCTCCTCTTGCACAAAATTAGGTGGGGGAGGTGCATGGGGGCAATTGTAACAAATGTGAGAAGGATCAGAACAAATGGCATATACCTCTACACCTGCCATAGGTTAAGGTCATTGTTGTAGGGACAAGAACTGATCTAACTTTTTCAAAATCGCGTGTAGTGTGGGTGCAAGGTCATGGCCCATGGCTTACTCATAGACTCCCTTAGGATGGGAAAAGGAAGGTTGGGATGGTGTGTGAACAATAACAACATGCTTTCTCGGCAAGGTTCTCAAAGAGAGCCCATGCTTCATTCTTGTGTTTCATAAGGAAAGTACCTCCACATGATGCATCTAACATGACCCTATCACGCTCAGCTAATTCTTCATAAAAGGCCTGAAGTAATTGCCACCTAGGGACTTGGTGGTGAGGGCATTTATGCAAAAGGTCCCTAAAGCGCTCCTATGTCTCAAAAAAGTGTTCCTCATCCAATTGGGAAAAACTAGTGATAGTCTTCCTCAGCTGGTTAGTTTTCCCAATAGGAAAGTACTTTTTCAAGAAGTAATGTTGCATGGTGGCCAAGTTGGTCGCCAAGTTTGGCTCTAAGGCAATCAACCAATATTTGGCCTTATCTTTCAGAAGAAAAAGCAAAAATCCTCAATTGGAGGGTATCATCATTAAAATGAGGTATACAGATGGTGGAAAAGATTTTAAGAATTTCATCTAGATGCTTGTATGGATTTTGAGTCAAATTCCCAAAGAAATTGGGAAGCATCGAGATGATGGAAGTCTTAATTTCAAGTTGTGCCACCTCGACCACCGAAAACCAGATGCAAGATGGTGAGGTGTATGTTTTGGGTGTAAAGTAGTATCTAAGAGGCCGAAGAGGTTGCTTTTCCACTAGTGGTTGGTAGGGAGCTTGGGGTTCTTAGTTTTGAAAGGCGGGAACTGGTTCCCGCTCAGCCATGACTCCGGGTTAAAAAGACCTAGCTAACTCGAGACTAGAGGTGGATTTCCTAGTGGACCTATGGAATCTCTCAATCTCAGGGTCTCTAGGCACTAACTCAGGATCCAAAGAGCACAAACCTAGCATATATGGATGCAACACACAATCAAGACTTCAGAGTATAAAATAAAGAAAATACAAAAGAAAACAAATAAAAACAAATTATGTAGTACTTTAAACTAGATGTTGGCTTACAACCATAATTGAGTCTTTGGAAACGATGCAAAAATTTGGTAAGCTCACCAAGGCTTGGGTCCTTAACTACCAAAGACAAAATTTATCACCTATCTCAAGTTTAGTAAAACAATGAGTAAGTCGGGTGTCGATCCTCAGGCACTCAAGTGCAGTTGTTCACAACATCTTGCCTAATTTACTAAACTTTGTGTAAAAGGAAAAAAAAAAAAAGTGAGATTTTGATAGTTTTTTTCTACTAACTATGAAAGCATGTAAAACTATATTAACACTACTCCTAAAAAGTAGATCTTAGATCATGAATCAAGCATAGGCTATCATGTGCTATAGCTATGTCCGATAAGCTATCCGTACTAGGCTAAACAGTTAAGTGAACCGTTCGAGTGCCATAGGGTAGCGAAGGTGCACCAATTGTCCAGAGCACGATTGGGAACCAGGGTATACCCTTTCTAGTGATCACGAGAACACCCTATACATAAACTGTAGCCTATTATGTATAAGTGACTGAATCTTTAGCTATGTTATCCTTTGCCCTATGATCTTATCACAATCAGAGAGGTAAAAGTGCATGGAAGGTACAGACATGGAATTTAAAGTGCAAGTATTTAAATGAAAGTAGTAAAAGAAGATGTATTTAGAAATGGCTTCAATTGCAACTCAACGACTTGTCACTAGCAATCAAGATTATAATCAAACAACTAGTTATCTATGTGGTAGCACAAGGACCTCAAGTTTTTCACAAGCCTTCGAAGAATCCAAGCACAAAACTAGTACAAAGAATTGAAATCAAAGTAGTAAATCCTACACTAATTGGCACCCAATGACTCTTTAAGTCTGTCACTAACCAAAGAGGGGCCAAAAATAAACCCTAGGCACATAGACGAAGCTAGGTTTTATACACAAAAGGGTTTACAAGGTTTAAAATTCAAAATAGGAAAGTTTTGTTGAAAATCTCAGAAAGCAGATCGTTGGGCTCACGTCTCTCGACCAAGTCGCACCAATGTCTTCCACTAGTCGCACCATGGTCGAAACTCTCGGCATCTCTAAGATCTCAGGCTTCAAGCTTTCTCAACCTAGTTGCGCCTATAGGTCCTCTTGGTCGAGCTAGCGGTCGAGACTCTCAGGATCTCTAGCTTAATCAGTCTCAGTTTCTTAACCTACTCGCCCCTCAGGTTAACTTGGTTGGGTAGTTGGTCAAACCTTGTAGCATCTCACTATCAGTCTGAACCTTGGAGTCTTCCAATTATGACCTAGTTGCCCCCTGTGTTTGTTGGCTGCATCACGTGGTCGAACCATGTCTTGTTTGCTTTAATGAATTGAAGCTTTGGGGGCTTAGTTGAGCATCTAATTTGATTTTTTTGCTTCCCAATTACTCCCTTGGCTTTTGTATTGCTTAACTCCTTGATTTTAACATGATTTTCTTGAAACATGAAAAAACCATGCATAACTATGAACTATGATAACAAAGGGTAAATACATGACAAATGAGAGCAAAACAAAGGTAAATGAGGGCCTAAATTAGTGCATTTTAGGGACATATCATATAGAAACTGGTCAGTGGGGTCATATAATGATCAAATTTCCACTTCTCGGGTATATCAATGCATCATTTCTTCCTCTGATGGGCCCATGTATCATGAAGCTATTTTGTGTACATTGGCTTGAAATCGTAATCCTCTATGGTCATATGATGAACCCTATTCCCTTGGCCTTTCTTTTTTTGCTTGTTTTGAATGACTCAACCCTTTTTCTTGGGCTATACTAGTGGAGGCTGGCTATTTCTCAACCCTCTTTCTATTAGACGTGAAGGAATTGATGCAGTGTGTCATGATAGCAAAGCCACCCGAAAGAAGAAACAAGGGTGCAATGAGGGAAGAAGATGAAGAGACTAGGCTTCAAGTAGGAACACTTATTACACAAGGGAAGACTCATGGCTAGAGAGGAAGGAGGATGGCTAGAGATGATTACCAAAGGTGGGGGAGGTGCCGACGAGGGTCACCGAAGGTGGTTAAAGTTGGAGGGATCCTTAGGTGACAGAGTTTGTAGGTGGTGCAATGAAGGGGATGCAAAGAGAGCAAGAAAAGAGTTAGGGCTTCGTGGGAGAAACAGGATTTAAATTGCTTTTACAGTCTCAACCAAGTCATATCATCTTGGGGCTGGTCGACCACTTAGTGGACCCTCAACTTAATATGGAAAATGGACTATCAACTAGGTTGCGTGAGGTTGGAGTGCTGGTCGTGTGATGGTCGGCCTATTTTGGAAATCATTGGTCAATAGGAACATATAAAGTTGACCAAGTTGCACCAAACTGTTGTGCTGGTCGCGTGATGGTTGATCTATTCTATAAAATTTTAGAATTTTGAGGCTTCATACCCAGAATGGTTGACTTGGTCACACCTAGTAAGCTTGCTGGTCGAGACTTGATTAATATATTCTTTGAGAAAGGCCACATTTTCCTAATGAAAGGCCATGAGAGGGGGACCTAATCGCACCTAGGTCGACTGAGACACTAAATGAAAACCTACTCTAAGGACTCTAGACTCTAACACACCCTACAATGTACAACCTAAAGACACAGAGAATAAGAAAAACTAGAAAAATAAGTGGGTTGCCTCCCAGAAGCACTAAGTTTACCATAATCAGTTAGACGCAATGAACCCTTATACCGGATTCACCTGGGTTCGATGCACACTCACTCCACTCATGGCTTTAACTCAAGAAATGGTAGGGCCTCGCTGAAAAGCTGTGTTGGAACGCTAAAGAGAATAGGAAGGACGTGAACTTAGCTTTCCAAGGCCTTCTATATAGACTAGAGGTTGAATCACATATAGGAGAAATATGCTCATATAGGTCGTCTAGACATAAGATGGAAGGTCGATCGAACTGAAGCATAACTTTAAGGGGATCCTTTAAAAGAATCGAGGGGGCAACTCGTGTAACACACTCATCGATCATATCTACGTCCAAACATTGGACGTCATAGGATGGGTGTTGGGAGGCATGGAAAACATTCAACAAAAGCTTCATGTTGTCGAAGGATACATCCATAACACTGGTCCTACACTAGATACATGCATTAGCCATAACTATGAATTGTCAATCGAGGAGAAGAGGGATTGGATTTTTGGTCGGCTTTATAGGTTCCATGTCTATGACAAAGAAGTTTTCTAGGTGATAGAATTTATCGATCTTCACTAGGAAATCCCCAAAAACACCCCTGGGCACTTTCATAGATCGATCAGCAAAGCTCAAAGTGACCGGGGTAGGCTTAAGCTCTCCTAAACCAACTTTTTGGTAAACCGAGTAAGGAAGTAGGTTCATGCTCGCTCACAAATTGAAAATGGTCTATCGATGATGTAATCTGCGATCACACATGAGATGGTGGTAGTGTCGGGGTGTTTAAGCTTTGGGGGAATGTGGCCTAACATAATGGAGCTCACATGCTCGATCAACTAGACTCTTTTGTTCATGTGCACCTGAGATTTATGCTTTTGGGTGCATAGGTCCTTGAGGAATGTTGCATAAGTGGGCACTTGCTTAATTGCATCTAAGAGCGAAAGGTTGACCTTGACTTGTTTAAATGTGTCCATCATGGACTCTACATTGGCTTCCTTCATAAGCTTGGAGTTTGACTGAAGATCTACAAGAAATGGTATTGTAGGGATATATTGGGGCACTGTGTAGTCATTGCATGAGGCGAGCATTACGGTGTCACTCACCAGATTGGAGGAAGAATGGTTACATGGTTTAACAATGGAGTCTACCCTTATCTTCTCCTTATCCTTACCTAAGTCCAACTTCTCCCCAACCTTGTTTTCTACCTCCTTGCCACTTCTAAGAATAGTCATAGCTTGGGCTTGCTTATGGTAAGTCGAATGACTAGAAGCTAGATCACTCTCTACCCCATATTGGCCTTTTGAGTTAACATGGGGCTGACTTGGTAACTTACCCTCTTCCTTTCTACTCACGGATGTAGCTAGTTGGCCCAAGGTGACCTCTATCTTTGCTATGAACTGGAAGTGGGAATGGAGCAATTGCCAATCAACCTGATGATCTTCCTCAATACCCTTAAGGGACTTTAACACTGTCTCTTGAAAAGAATAATCATACTGAGGTTGTTGAGGAGGTGATGGTTGATAAGCTTGGTGACAGGTTGTAGGCATGGGAGGATTTTACTGATTTAGATTCTTAAATGATCAAGGAGGGAGAGAATTTGGTGATTGTTGAGGTATTTGGGCTAAAAATCCCTGAACTTGTGGCCTTTAGGAGAAGTTAGGATGTCGACCCCACCTAGGATTGTACTTATTGGAGTATGGATCATTGGTCGGTGTGTCGTACCAATTGTGGGTGGACTTAAATTCCTCCTACACAAACTCAGGCGTGGGAGGCACATAGAGGCAAGTATAACAAGTATCATATGGATCGGAGCATATGGCACATAACTCCACATCCTCTATCGACTGAGATGGTTGTACTAAGGAAAGGAACTGATCAAGTTTCTTGACAATGGTGTGCAAAGTGGGTGCGAGTTCATTGTGAGTTGCTAACTTGTAAATTCCCTTTGAATGGGAAGAAGTGGGTTGAGAAGGTTTACGAGCAGCAATGATATGCTGCTGAAAATTCTTGGCAAGGGTCTTAAAGAGAGTCCAGGCCTCATTCTTATGCTTTGAGAGGAAAGTATCTCCATAAGATTCGTCGACCATGAAACGATCACACTCAGGTAATCCCTTATAGAATGTTTAGATTAATTGCGACCTAGGGACTTGATTATGTGGACATTTACACAGAAGGTCCCTAAAACACTCCCAAGTCTCGAAGAATTGATCAGCTTCTATCTGCAAAAAACTAGTTATGGCCTTCCTAAGCTGATTAGCCTTCATGATGGGGAAGTACCTTTTTAGGAAATCATTCTACATGGTGGCCCAAGTGGTTATCGAGTTTGAATCTAAAGAATTTAGCCAATACTTGGCTTTCTCCTTAAAGGAGAATGGAAATAACTTAATGCGTTGAGCA
The DNA here is from genome assembly GCF_029873635.1 of Malania oleifera. Taxonomy (NCBI): domain Eukaryota; kingdom Viridiplantae; phylum Streptophyta; class Magnoliopsida; order Santalales; family Ximeniaceae; genus Malania; species Malania oleifera. The sequence goes on along the minus strand of NC_080419.1, from coordinate 75,841,711 downwards.
CAATCACCTAAATTGGAAATGTTAATAGTTGAGGCAAATTTCAAGAAATTCATCAAGATGCTTATAAGGATTTTGAGTGAAATTCCCATAAAAGTTGGGAAGCATCTAGATGGTTGAGGTCTTGATTCCATTTTGTGCCATCTTGACCTTTGAGAATCGAATGCAAGACGGTGATGTGTAAGCATTGGGAGTGAAATAGTCCCACAGAGGCTGAAGAGGTTGCTCCTTTGCCGTAGGTCGACGAGGAGCAAGAGGGTCCAGGTTTTAATTTTGATTATGGAAATCCAGAACCAGTTGGAGTTCGACCATGACTTTAGATTCAAAGGACTCAGCTAACTCTAGATTCAATGTGGACTTCTTGACCAACCTAGGGGATCTCTCAATCTCAGGGTCAGTAGGCACTAATTTAGGTTCCAGAGATCTCAAACTTTGCATACACAATTTAGCATAAAAAATAAAGACTTCAAATAACAAACAGAAATAAAAGAGCAAAGAAAATAAAAATCACATAGTACACTGCACTAATTTTTCCTCACTACTGTAATTGAGTCCCCAGCAACAACGTCAAAATTTGATAACATCGCCAAGGCTTTGGTCCTTAACTATTAAAGATAAAATTTATAAACCTAACTACTCCCAAGTTCGATAAAATAGTGAGTAAGTCGGGTATCGATCCTCAAGGACTCAATGCAGTAGTGTACCAAATTAATTTAATTTACTACGCTAGAAGAATAAGAAAATATTGAATTCGGGGTTTTCTATTTTAACTACGAAAGCAATGATAATTAAATTGAATTACTTATGGAAATGCAATTACCTGGTTATGAATCCGCCCTAAGCCGTTAATTCGCAATAACTAGATTCGATCCGTTATCCGTAATAAGGTTTCAAGGGTTCATCATAATACAAATGCATTGAGTGAACCATAAACAAAGACAAGTGATCCGCTCGAGTAGTATAGCGTAGTCGTGTTCCCACCAATCATCTGGAGCACGATTGGGAGAACTGGGTATACCCTATCTAGCAAACACGAATTCCTTTCTAGCAACCAAATGCTCGTATGCACAATCGACTAAATCCTAGCTATATGATTCTAGCTTAGGGTTTCATCACAATTAGAGAATCGGATAAATTAGCTACTCATCATGCAAGGAATCAAATGTAAAGACAAGATAATGAACAAAACTATAAACATAACTTTTATTGAAATTCATAATCAAAACACAAAGCAAGAACGAAACTTAAAACTTTGCAATTCAAAATGTAAAATGAAATAAATTACAATTTGTACTCTAAAAGGATCCCAAAAGAACTAAAAGGGAACCCCTGATCATCTCTTCGAAATTTAATTTTATACCCCTTAGGGTTTACACACGCTTGAATTCAAATTAGGAAAATTTAGGTAAATGGATATTTAGGAACACATCAACCTTTTTTATAAAATCAAAGACTGAAGATATGCTTATCATTCATATCTACATTGATGATATCATATTCGATGCTACAAATGAGGAATTATGCAAAGAATTCGCTACATGTGTGTAAGATGAGTTTGAAATGAGCATGATGGGTGAATTGATCTATTTCCTTCGTCTTTGGATCAAATAATCCAAAAAAGGGGCATTCATAAATCAATCAAAATACATAAAGGACTTACTCAAGAAATTTGATATAGAAGGTGGCAAGCCATTGGGAACTCCAATGAGCACTTCTATTAGTTTAGATAAAGATCAACAAGGAAAATCGGTAGATGTTAAATACTATTGAGGCATGATTGGTAGCTTGCATTACTTGACAGCCAGTGGGACTAACATTATATTCAGTGTTTGCATGTGTGCTAGATTTCAAGCAACACCTAAAGAATCACATCAAATAGCCGTGAAAAGAATTTTAAGGTATTTGATTGGTACTATAGACTTAGGTTTATGGTATCCTAAAGATACATCATTTGAAATGATCAGCTATTCAGATGCGGATTATATCGGGTATAAAATAGACTGTTAGAGTGCAAGTAGTACTTGCCACTTCTTAGGATGATCTCTGGTATCTTGGTTTTCCAAGAAACAGAATTCCGTGGCATTATCCACTGCTGAGTTTGAGTACGTTGCAGCAGGTAGTTGTGCACACACGTTGTATATAAAATAACAACTTAAGGATTTTAATTTGGAATATACGACTGTGCCCATAAAGAGTGAAAACACCAGCGCTATAAATATATCCAAAAATCCTATATCTCGCTCAAGGACTAAGCATATTGATATAAAACATCATTTCATTAGAGATCATGTGCAAAAGGAGGATTTCATTCTCGAATTCATAGCCATGGATGAACAATAGGCGGATATTTTCACAAAACATCTTCAAGAGGACCGTTTCATGTCAATACGACGAGAATTAGTATTATTGCATAGTAGGGAAGTGATTTGAGAGGAATTAATTCATTAGGTAAGTGTTTGGGTCAAAAGTTCAAGTCAAGTAAAAATTTCTAAATTTCAAGCGATTGACCCTTCACTATCAATTTTGACTGAATAGCTACCGACTTGCGTAATTTTTAAAGTTTTCAAAGTTCAAGCGAATAAATTATCGACATAAGTCAATTGAACTACTATTGAATTGTGAATTTTTAAAACCCAAATGATTCAGGAAATTCAATGCTTCAGGTCAGGTGTTGGAACCATGTAGATATATATACTGAAATATCGCGAAAACCCTAACTTTTTTGCTACCGCAGGCACTTGAACACTATTCTCTCCTCCCCTGAAGCTTCGTCTCTCACTTCTTGGAATTCTCCCACTTAGATTGAGTAGCTATACCTCCATTAAACCTCCAAATCTTGCTTCATTCTCTCGCTTTAACAAGTTTAACTAAACCATTTTCTCCTAAATCGTGCCTAGAATAAAGTTTAAGGCAAACCGAAGTTCAACCTCAGGGAAGGATGATTCTAAAGCTATTCGATGGTGGCTTGTCTCTTATATGGCAAGGAGAATACACAATGAGCATATCAGATCCACAGAAACAATCCTTGGTAAGGTTTTGGATATTTCTTTTATGCAAGAGAGTTTCCTTGACATCCTTCATATGTTTAATGTCGTAGGATGTGAAATATTTATTACATATCAACCTAGGGGTATTTATCCAAATTTGGTTAGATTATTTTATGCAAACATGGAAAAGGGAGAAAACATGTATACGACTGCTGTCATGGACAAAGCTTGTGCACTCACTCAACATACTGTTGCAACTATATTTACAATTCAAGTTGGTAAGTTTGAGTGTCTTCACCTAGGACAATCCTCGATTATGACTCACAAATTTAACGTAAAAGAGTTCTTACCGTTAATCATAAGTGAGCAACTTGTATATTTTGGTTACCCTCTTTTTTTTAGGCAACTTACCCTTGAAGTTAAGATTATTCATCTCTTAATTACCATCTGTCCTATTTAGACTGTTTTGTAATGTTGTGCTTATATAAGGGGAAATTCCTGGATTTATCTACCCTAATCCTAAGATTTATTATCTCAAAAGAGGAAACGAGATGAGTAATCTTCCATATGGAGAAATTTTGAACCTCACCTTTTATCATCTTGGGGTTGCCAACTCATCCACCTTGTTCATTAAACCACTTCAGGAAGATAGGTTTGTACATATTAGACGTGAGCTAGGTCTAATGCATGGTAGAGATGCCTCAAAGTTTTTTGATAGAGTGCACAAACTTAGGGGGAGGTTCTTAATATAGAAAACATACGCCTTTGAACTTTAAATCTATCTTTGTTCATACTTATGAGTTTGTATATGTTTTGCAAATGCTTGGCTATCACATATCTTGCATATTAATAGTTATATTTATCTTTTCTGTCTTGATCGTACTGAATTGTTTGAGTTGGTAGTTATGGATAAATTGTTAATTTAAAACTCAACCAGGTCATTTCTATACAGGTAGTTTTGGGAAAATGCACTATTTTCAAACGACATGCTGCTGAAATTTCTAAAAAAATTCTCAATCATATCCTACATATAAATTATTCATACTCAATGCCCTACTTACGCAAATTATACTTACAGTAGCCTTTTTGGCTATTGCCAAAAGGGGGAGAAGGGCAGAATTGGGTATTTTTTTGAACTTTAAATGTTTAAACTTCTCATTATGCATATTGACATGGGGAGCCTTTCAAGGCTGTAACCACTTTTGCATTACATATTTTTCATCATCAAAAAGGGGGAGAATGTTGACCTTATAGGTCATACCTGGTTTTGATTATAACAAATACTCAGGTATTTAATGTCTATCAAGTCTGTGTGCAGGTTTATATTAGTAAGATCACTTGATGGCATATGAAGACTTGAAGAATAAAGACCCTAAAGATTCATTCATTGTAATTAATATTATGTTCAATTTGGGTCTGTAATAGTAAAATAGGAAAGTTCTATAATAATTATTGCATGTCATGCATGTAGGAATTAATAAGCTCATAGACCTTAGAATGACCTTAGGTCCCTACACTTACACGTAAAATAGTCCCCAAGATCACATATAATATCGGGGGAATCAACTGAATTAAATCACGACTTAAAGGGCTAAATCACAAGGTTTTCGAGTGACTGAACTAGGTAAGTTAAATTGCCTTGGGCGACCGAACCATTGGAAGGTCAAACACTTGACCGAACTTCGGGAGACTAAACCGAAAAGGGCACCACCGTCCTCTGTCAACCGAATGTCCATTCTTACTTTTTCCACCAACTCAACAGCCTCAACTCTCACGTTCAAAATTACCTCGAGCTACCGAATGTTCAAGTTTGGTAAATTGAACTTGATACCGGGCGACTGAACCTCGGTCTTTTGGAAATGGCCTCGACTCAGCAAACCAAACCCTTATTCAGGCACCCAAACCTTGAAAAGTCACTTTTCCTATTGTGTTTGTTTGGGTGACCGAACCATATATCAGGCGCTTGAAACTCTCGGGTTGTCCAAATTTTTATCGTGGTTATTTTTAGTTGAACAAGGTTAATTTTCTTAAACATTGTTAAAATAAATTAATAATTCCATGTATGTCCCAAATGGTTATAATTTTAACCTTCTCTATATATAGGGGCTCATTTACTTGGATTAGGACCTTATTAGCACATTGATTAAGAAAAAAATCCCCTGAAATTTCCTAAGCCCTTTCTTCTCATGCAAGCCCTATACACTTATATACTACCATTCCTTTGATAAATCTAACTTTGTGAGTGTGTTATTCATTGTGTGCTATTACTAGAAACCCTCATTTGTTTATTGCATTGTTGATTTTTGGATTGAGGGTTGAGCATAGTTTTCCCTCGAGATTTAATTTAATAAATCTTTTGAGTGGGAAAACTTAGAGCTTGTGGGTCCTTGCACTCATATTGCAAGACACCTTAGCTTATATTTTTGTGTGTGCAAAAATCATTTTATAAGCTTAGATTTGAATATCTCTTTGTGCTTTGATATTGAGAAAATATTTTTGAGATATTCATATTACTCTTGGTACCAATCTTTGAAGCCCTAAAACTTTGATTGAGATTTTTATCTAGACATAGCTTCAAAGATTAGCTTGTAGATACACTCTTACGCTTAAATGTGAGATAATCTTTACTTTAAGTGTTGATTGTACATATATACCATTGAGCTTATTATTCATACATTATTGGTGTGCTTTGATTATTACTGGTGCAAATCTGCTTGATTAAGAAGCGTAATATTTGTATGCAAATTGTATTGTGATTCTGTTGTATTCCTGCATGGCCTAAAGGGGCGGTAATCCAGCCCGGAAGGATTAGTTGTAAAGGTTAAGGTTAGCCCTATTCTAATTGACCTGGTTGTATTTAGGTGCTGCTCCACCCGTGACGTGAGCCTTAGTGTAATCCTTGTACTTGTGAGCCAATGCGGGGACATAGGCAATTTGTCGTACCTCGATAACATATCCAATGTCATCTCTCCTTACAACTTTATTGTGCATACTTAATTAGATTACTTGGGCAGTTTAATTTTTGCTGAATATACATTAATTTATTTTATCTGCACTAGATTGACCTTATGTTTGTGTAATACTGTTCCTGGTTGTTTGACCTAGTGGATTAATTTTTAAAATACCAAGTCACCCCCCTCTTGGGATTGAAGTAAAGCTAAGAGTCCATAACCAAGACAAATGCCTGACATAGGGGGAGTTTTCATGTTTCACATAGTCATTGAGTATTTTGAGTTGTGTTCTCTTCGTAATTAAACCTGCACAACATAGCTATTGCATAAATATTTAATATAAGCATTGATTGGCTATCATACGGTGGCTAAAATGCATAATGTCATGCTTATGTGCTAAATGTGCTGAAATTTTTTTTAAGGATGAATATAGCATGCTAAATGAACACCATCCTTGGACTAAGTGTATGTATGTATGTATGTATGCAAATATACATGGGAGCTATGCCCCATCATTAAAAAAAAAATAGAGTTTTATTATAGTATTCTTGTGGATTCATATGCATCATTGTTTTTTTTTTTTTTTTGAGTCCTAAGTTTTTATGAAACCCATGAACATCATATCCTGTTTGTTATGGATTTATACTATGATATGGATTGTTCTTGGATAAATGAACACCATTGTAGGACTTAATTTCAATCTTCTGATGCTTGTGAATTCTATAGAATGCTTTTACTAGTTGGATAAAAGTAGTCTTAATTAATATCCAGTAATTTTTTTTAAAGACTCATATTCATTACTTATACTGTGCTAACGAAATTTTCACATTTGGTATCAGTATAAGCAGTTAACTTCTTCTAAGCCCACTTTTCAAATTAATAGGGGGAGCTCTTAAAATTAAATTTCCATATCTAGTTGTACTCACCCATATTTTAGTTTAGATTATAAGTTTTGTGTGGCTTGTGTGTCTAAGAATGACGCTTTTCCTGGATATCATAAGTAAAATATATTGCTTAGCCACAATTTTTCAAAATTTGCCATATGATCTGGTATTTAAATTGTCATATCTCTAGGATCTATATGGTTGGTTTTTCTAGTTATTTGTCGAAATATTCTATGCTTAAGCGTTAAACTAGAAAAATATAGCTTGCTTGAACTTGCATGTTAAAGTTTCCTTTTTAGCAAGCATAATCCCTAATACTTATTGATAATATCCAAAGGAAAATTTTTTTTATCTTTATGGCAAGAAATGAACCTTTAAAAGATAATATTTTGTTCTCTTGCTTTAAAATTTGTAAGCTTAAATGCATCATGACATGTGCTTTTGTAATGGTATTAAAATCAATTATGTGTCATGAAAATTTAAAATTCAAAGGCTTTATTTTTAAATGGTCTTCTTATCATAGAAGAAATTTGTTAGCCCTTTTACTGATGACAAAAGGAGGAGATGTAGTTGGAGCAAAACTATCATATAAATTGCATCCTCTTGCCCTTTTGTTAATTACGAAATGGAAAATGATAAATGTGCTTAATTGAATATTTTTTAAATCAGCTTCAACACAAACTACACATTAAACTAAACTGATCTCAAATGCTCGACTTAGAAATTTCTAATGCCTTCATGTGTGAATATGAACTTTATTGAATATCATTTTAAATTATGCATTTTGTAAGGGGGAGCCTTGTCAAGCTATCCCAATTTTGCTCTTGTGTTTGTCATTATCAAAAAGGGGGAGGCTGTTGACTTTTTGAGCACGAACCCTATTTTGATTATGACAAACCACAACATCTCATTTGTGCATTTAGTCTTTGAACAAATATATGATGGAGAAGGTGCAAATTAGGGACGCAAAATGGAAGCCAAGGAGTACCAAATCGAGCACAAATTATGGTGTATTCCAAGGAATATTAAGGAGTCGAAGCATGGAGATTTTATTTATTCTTTAAGTTGCAATAGTAATTAGGTTTCAATTTGTGCATGCATAATTATATGATTTGAATTGAAGCTCTCACAAAATGACCAAGACCTTAGATTGACCATAGGGGCATAAACTTTTCATGAAAGTATATTTTCCAAAACAAGTTTCTTTTTTTTTTTCAAAAAATCCTTTTATGTTTCCTCCGTCACATTAATGAGCATATTTATTTATCAATAACTCTTTATATTAAATAGTGTCCAATATAAAAGTTGTGTTATTTTCCCTTAGATTTCCATTGATACCAAGTATGTTCAATTTGGAGTTATATAGTAAACGTTATGTGTAAAAGACTAAAGGGTGTTCGCAGCAGAAAAATTCCCTCTATGTTTATTTTGTCTCATTGATGAGTGATTCTATCAATCAAAAGCTCCTTATCTTAAAAAGTGTTCAACATAAAAGTTATGAAATTTTCTCTTATCTTTCTGTTGATATCAAGAATGTCCAATTTGGAGTTGTATATAAAAGGTTATTTCTAAAAAACTGAAGGGTGTCCATGCAGAAAACGCTCCCAACGGCTGAAAAATGGCTAGTTTTCAAATTTATTCATATTTTAATACCCCAAAGGCCATAAAACGGCTATATCTCCAATTTGCCTATAAATACCAAGTCTGTACACTTGGAGAAGACAAGAGAGACACTTGGAAGCCTTTTGAAAATTCTTTTATTCTTATTCGTCTTAATACTCTCTTTGAAGATCAAAATCTATTTTCTCCTACTATTGCTTTTTAAATATCTTTTTGGGGAAATTCTTTTGGGTTATGCAAGCAAGGATTGTGCATACATTCTCTTCTGTATATTTTTCTTGAGAGCCTTCTTGCTATTTGTTTTTAAAGGTCAATCTTGATGAAATATTCTTCTCCTACTCTTCATTTTGAAAAATCCTTTGGAGAAAATATTTTGAGTTATACAAGGTAACTTTGAGCAAATCATTTCACTCTCTCATTTTTACTTGAAAAATATTTTTGAGAAAAATATCCATACTCTACCAAACTTCAAATTTTATAAATCATTTAAGAGTGCATTAAGGTTTTCACATTGTACAACTTAGTTTATTGAGAAACACTTCATTGTACAAAAAATTCATTCCTTATATCATTTGTATTTACAATTCGGATTGTGAACCGTAGTGAGCTAGGTACACCTCATGTGAAAGCAGTGGATTGTAAAGAGGTAGCTACTATAACAACCCAAAATTCATACCATTTTTTTTTTCTACTGTGTAACTAAAAACATAATACTCTGATATGTCTGATTTAAGCTACTATATCATTCCTATGCAGCGGAAAACATAATATCACATAACCTTAATTACAATACCAGAATTCAGTATTTTCCCAAAATATTTATACATACACATCTTTTCAAAAATCTCCACCAAATCTCCTAAAACTACTAATAAATACATTTCGCCAAAAACACTTACCAATCTGACAGGGCAGTATAAATATCTCATTCACCTCCGAGCCTGATTTGCTCGTCTAGCTGGACAACCTAAAATATGTTAAATTACTGGGACGAGACAACTCTCAGTAAGAAGAAATATGCTATTACCAATGTGTGGCAACTGACTTTACATATATTACAATTGATAAATAACTAAAATTGAGATAACATGTAAAATAATATATAGTATAACTCACACCTATGTGGCTTAAAATACATCTATTTCTGATTTTCTATTTGATCATACTTTTAGTTTCTATAGCTATATCTATTTTTTCTATAAATCTATAAATAAATAAATATATATATATATATATATATATCTCTGCAAAAACTTCCTTGGATGATTGTATGTCATGATTTAACTTCTCATGACAAGGTTGTGAGGCCCGTAGGCGGGACTTAACACTAGTTGGCCTACATGGATAAGGCAATTGAAATTTATGTTGTTAGATCAGCCGCCTCAACCTAGAGTATTGGAGAGCTTGCAATCTCTCTCAAGGCATGATCGACTACTCATAAAATTCACACATTATCTGAGATATGTGGTTGCACTCTGATCTGAATAGCTACGGTACCGTGCTTTGTAATTTGAACTATCCCATCAGGGTCTAACAATATATAATATTGTTTAGTATATGTTACTGTTTTACCATGATTCTGTTTCAACTGTAATAACCATAACACTGTAAAAGCTAATATGAATAAACTGTAATATCTTATCTGAGTAAACGGTAATATTTGAACGTTATGGTTCTGTAATCTGTATATCATGGTATTCTGAAAATGCTGTCAAATATCTTTCTGTGTATATACTGTAAATAATAATTCTGTAAATTATGTATAACATATTTCTGTACAGATAAATTGTAAGCCATGATACTATGCAAACTGTGCAAATTTCGTACTGAACTGTTATTTACTCATGCCACACAATTAAATAAGTAAAACACATGTACTATAATTTGTAAAACTATATAATATTATTATGGAAAAATCCCTATTCTACTACTATATTTCACTGGTAAAAATCTCTAATTTAGCTTGCATAACATATTTCCCTTACCTCACTAACTGGGAAGCCTGACTCCAACTTTTATCCTCACGCCCCCGGCGTACCAAACTCAAAATCCTGGAATATAAATATATATTTCCAAATTCAATCAATCCAAACTCAGAATAAGAACTATACACGCTTTTTCCTAGGCTCACATATTTCTTTTATCCATAAAATTCTAAACTACTAATTAATTATCAATATTAACCGAGTTCCTGAGAAAACACCCCTTGGGATCCTCAACCAATGGCTATGGTGTTTGGAAATCCAAACCTTGAAATCACAATACCCTAATTTAATCAACACAAACTTCAATATATTTTCATCTAACACAATATCTGGGTTCAGAAAAGCATGATAAACATAAAAACCCTAAAAAAACCTACTTACCTTGATTTTGGGATGGTGCCTAAACTTTTCAAACCAAAATTTTGCTCCAGCTATGTAATAACCTGGAAAAAAAAATATTGAAAAGAAAATAATAATAATTAATTAAAATTATTAATTAATTAATTGGTTAAACACTATTAAATTAATGTATTAAATAAACAAATAAAAATAAATAGTAAAAAAAATAATTATAAATTAATTAATGAATTAATTAAATGTTATTAAATTAAATAAATAAATAGTAAAAAAATGGAATACAGATATATATATATATAAAGGTTAAAGTATAAGTTATATATATATATATGTTAAGTAAAGTTAAGTTAAGGTCAGTTAAAGAAAGAAAAAAAAAAAAAAAAAAAACAAGATAAAGAAGCTTACTAAAGCGTCTTCTTGCAGATTGAAATTTGCAGAGAGCCTCTGTGCTCCATCGCCACTCCTTTGCCTTCTCTCCCTCTCCCCTCATTTCTCGATGAATACTCAATCAATCGAAAAACGGAAGGTGCCGTTGGGTTCCTAACTCCGCCACCGACATTCTACCGTGGCAGATTTGTTGTGGGAACGGCTTAGGCCCTATTCTTGGGGAAATGTATATTTTTCCTAATTTCTTAATTTCTGGTTAAATATGTTGTTGAATCGACGATCAGGCACCACCACGGGGTCTTAATCGTCGTTGTCGTCATTTTGAAGTAGGTAATTTTTCAATTGGGCTTTTCTAAGCCCTACTCCAAAGCGAGAGTGAGATTTAAAAAATTTGGCAATTTGGCTAAATTTAAGGATATATTTATTTATTTAGGAATTATGACCCTAGGAAATATTTAAATAATATTTTATTCATGAATAATTTATTGAAATTAGGAATTTAATTTCAGGGTCCGGGTGAGCGTCGCAGGTATTTTTCGGAATCCCTGTTGGCGTAGTTCAAGAAACTAGGTAAGGGGAAAAATATATATTAAATCAAAATTTTTATGAATTTAATGGAAAAATAAATTGTGTTATATGTATGTATATATGTTTCAGTATGGGTAAAATGCCAACTATTCAATTATATTTTTTTCCGAGTTTAGGGCTGTTTATTATATATGTATATGCGAAAATGAACTAATGAAAGTGGGAAATATTTTCAGGATAATTAAGTAAGAAATGAAAGGTATTTTCAGTATATAAACATTAAATGTTGGTTGGCTTATTTTATAGGCAGTGTATGAATTTTATTGCTAAATTGTGTGGCATGAGATTCTGTGCAAATATATATTAAATGTATGAGGTGCAGGCTAAGTAAGTAAAGCAATGAAAATAAAATATGATGTGGACAATGTTGCTTGTGTATGTTAAATGCAACCATGTAAATGTAAGACAGCTGAAAGAAAATCATCTTAGTAGATCTAGCACACTTCTGTGTAGACTAACTGATGACAACTAAAAGGAGCTGTGTTAGCAGATCTAGCACGTTTCTACGTAAACTAACTGATGATGGCTAAAGACCAACTGTAGTACGAAGTAATGAAATGAAATGTTATGTAATGAAATGACGATGAAATGGCAATGAGATGAAATAAAAAAGGTAAATGATGTAAATGGGAAAGAGTCACTTAAAGTGAAATGAAATGCAAAGTTAAGTTATGAACAGGAATGAATGTGCATGAATGTAAAATGATAGAAAATAATGATGTATTATGATAATAGAAGTATGTATGTATGTAGAACATGTTGCCGTTGGGTGAGGCGTACCTTTTGCCTGAGGGCTTGCTGACTAAGGCGAGTGCACTAGTAGCTATAGATGTGGCAGTAGCTGCATAACGTACTAGGGTAGAGGGAACCTACTTGTATGGGTGGGTAGATTTCCCTATCCTTAGGGCCTTTGCCGATAAGCTATTGTTGAGCGGTGTGAGTACGAGATTAATTTATCACTTGAGGGCTTACTGAGTAAGGTGAGTGCCCTGGTATGCTTTAGCTATGACCTTTGGATTGCCTAAATATCAGAGTAGAGGGGTTCTACTTGTATGGGCAGGTAATCACCCCTATCCTCGAGTAATCTTATGGGTTAAATATTTGTATGTGTTTGATTAGGATCAGAAAATGGTTTCAGGAAATTATGTTAATGATTTACAAATATTATAAAATGATATGTATAATCTCATGATGGCCACACGCTGAGTTTAATATATTGTTTCTTCCCTTACTGAGATGTGTCTCACCCGAATATGAATTCATTTTTTTCAGGATTTCTCAGGATTGAGCTTTGAGAGCTCGAGATTTTATAACATTTTTGGAAGATATAAGAAAAATAGTATTTTTTTTTATGTTAATTTTGATATGTATATTTTATATTTTATAATTTATGTTTTAAGTCAGTTATGAAAGGATAGTTGTGAAACTTACTGGTATTAGTGGATAATGTTTTGGAGACATGTATATATTTGAATACTGGTGAATGATTAATTTATTATGGTTGGTAGTTAGAATTAGTAAACTCTAGTATTATGTTATGTGGAGACTATGGTTATGTTTTCCGCTGTATGTATATTATGGATTATCGATTATCAGGGATTTTATCAGGTATAACGTGTTGGACTCGGGTTTAAGGGTCGGGTTGTTACAGGCTATGTTGTAGAGAATCTCCCTGGGATCATCGTGGTAACTTATGATCATCAAACCAAGGAAAAATGGGGCTGGAATCTTAAAGAGAAGGTGGGAGAACCAAAATTCTAGAGAGAGAGAGAGAGAGAAAGCAAGAACTAAATTCTTGCAAAAAAAATATGATTTTCCCATATTTATAAGTGGCTCACCACGTGGCTTCGTCGAAGAGACATGTGGCCTCGTCAATGAACCGAATGAGGGGAGTTCATTGACAGAGGTGAAGAGCTCGTTGGCTAACCAATGGGTTGGAATTAGCCCCTCTCGGTATCTCTTTGTTGAAGAGACACTAAAAATTGTCCACAAACACTACATGGGAGTTCGTTGACGAAACCAGGGCGTTCGTCGACGAACCCTACTTTGTCCCTTTTAATTTTCATTTCTCTTTATTATTTAATTAATACAATTTTTGGGTGTCTACATTCTCCCCTCCTTATAAAATTTCGTCCTCAAAATTTGCTATCTATGTTATGTTCCATCTTCTGAGGAAAATTGACTACTTATTTTATTAATTACCCTCACTTATGGCGGAGGAATACGGTGGTCACAATTAGGGTTCAGGGAGATTACAAATTTTTAGAAAAGGTGTATTCCCAAGAGGGGAGGGGGGGGGGGTGAATTGGAAATTTAAACTTTCTTCCTAGGTTCAACTAATCCTACAATCAGTAATATACCAACCTAGGGTCTTTCTATGCAATTCCAAATGCGCTAATAAATATAGTATATAGAATTTTAAATTAAGCGCATCATTCACACAATAACATACATGTGCGGTAAATATAAAATACAAAAATATGGACAAGGCACACGATATGTTATCGGGGTTCAGCCAAAAGTGCCTACGTCCCGCCTCTAGCTCGCAAGCTGGAGGATTCCACTAATAGCTCACTTAAGGGTGGAGTAGTACTGTTTACAACCAGGTCAAATTAACACAGTGTTGACCTCAACCTTAACTAGGTCAATTAGCGGGGCTGACCTTAACCTACACGCCTTAACAGGATGACGCACCTAACTTTCCTAACCAAGTCTAAGCCAATCCGGGATTATTCCAGGGCTAGTCTCCCTCTTCAGGCCCGTGCCTGGAAATACAACATATGTGTATTACTATCAAATGGTACATTGATTGTACTTTCGTGTAAAGCAGATATGTACCCAAATACGCGCAATAACATACACCACAATATGATTCAATATGTAAGCTCAATGTGGTCTAGATGGTTCAACTCTTAAAAATATTTTCTATCAGCGTAATGCATACATGAGAGTGTCAAACAAGCAATCTTTGTATCATAAGATATTCAGCCAATAAGTTCACACAAAGATGTCAAGTCTAAAGTATTTCAATCTGTAGGATGTTTCAAGCATGCAAGTATCAAAAGAAGTATATGCTTGGTTCGCAAAAGATGTGTAATCTTTGTATTCAACTAGAGATATGAATCAATGAATATTACAACAAAGATTTTTCTCACACAATCAAATATCTCTTTAAAATATTTATCAAGATAAAGCAGACTAGATATTTGAAGGTATTTTGAAAATATTTTGCAACCAAAAACAAATACAATCTTCCCAAGATCTTGCAATGAAGGTACAAGCTTAGAAGATCTATCAAAGTCTTCTAGGATAGACTTATCAATAAAGTCCCCTAAGAATCCTTAGGTTTTGCTCTCAAATAAAATCATATCTATCAAATAGAATAAGGAGAGCAAACCTTTGCAAACAGACACTTAATCCACTTACAAATGATTTAGACACTAATAGAGGGTAAGCTTGAGTGAATAAGGCTAAAAAATGAGTAGTATAGGATTTTAGGTTTTCAGAGGATTCTCCCCTAATCAAAGTAGTTAATCATCCTTCTTTTTAACAAATGATCTCATATATATAGGCATGGGAAAAAATATGACCGTTGGGGACCTATTGGGTAGTATTAGGGAAGTTTAATGATGTTTAAAACATTTTAATCCTGTTTAAAAAATATTTAACTGTGGTAAAAATCTGGGCAACCCGAGAGGTCCGGTCGACCAGAATAGGTTCTGTCGACCAAGTCTCATATGGTTCGGTCGACTAGGGGACTTTTGAACTGAGGGCTCGATCGACTAGAAGAGGGCGATTTCTTAATTTTCTGAGGTTCGATCGACCAGGCCATTTTGAACTGGCTAGTTCAGTCGACTAGACCATTAATATTTCTCCCGAGGACCCTCGGTCGATCAGGTAGTTGGAGTTCATTTCTATCTCGATCGACCTGATGGTCCAACTTACCAAGGCTTTTTGAGCTACCTGGTTCGTTCGACTAGGTGGTCAAAATGTTGACCAGAGAGGGTTTCGGTCGACCGGGGCTTTTTGAACTATTCTGGTTCGATCGACCAGAACATTGGTCAATCAGTTGACCCAGGGAGGTTTCGGTCGACCAGGTCAAAATGAACTGACTTGGCTGGTCATTCGAAAGTGCACCAAGTGTACATTTCGGTCCCATTTTAAAGCATACAAACCCTATACAGGTGCCTAACAAATATATGTGTAAATTTGTGTGTCCTAAGGTCACTTGAGGTCTAATTTCAAGACACTGGAAAAGTTCGGTGTTGGTCGACGAAAACCGTAAGGTCTTTCTAAGGTCACTTTTAGTTCGCATCTGGTTTGAACTTACAAAATAGATCATACATGTGATGTGTGTGAGCTTATTACAAACCAAATGTCCTAATTACTATTACAGACCAAATAGATATGAAATGCATTACAAAAGGAGATTTGGTCTTCAACTTCACTTTCTCTTCGTGCCGTCAATGTATCTGCTAATGTAGACTTGCACAAGAACTAGATATTCATCAAATACAAGAGTATTTGTTACTATCAAAACCAGGCGTGACCTATAAGGTCAACAAAAATATACTAACAAAAGAAAATTCTCCCAAAGCCAAAGCACTACCTATCCTACAACCTAATGATTACATGCTTAAACTGCGTAATTAGGGGTTTTAATTCGTGCATTAGGGTTTATATTTTTAATTAAATACCTAATTACTCTCAATATTTTAACAAGGTGTTCTATTTATAATCTCTAGGTTTTATTGAGCAATTTATGAATTTTTGGTATTTTTTTATCGCGGAAAAATTATCGGGAGCTAAAATAGGCATCAGTTCGTAATTTGCTATAATTTTCCCATCCGAGCTCCAATCAAGACGATTAAAAATTCTAGAGAAAGATGAGAAGATTATTTACAACTTTTGTGTTTTGATCTTTGAGAGAAATAGGCTCCAAGAGGATCAAAATTGGCTTCGTTCTCTAAGAAAAAAAAAAGAAAAAAAAAATATATTAAAATAATAATAATAATAATGTGACCCAGCAGTGCAGGCCAAGTCGGGTCGCTTTGCCGGGTCTCGCTGGCTAGGGCATGTGCTCCCCCTCCCCTTATATTCTCTCTTCCTTCCTCTTTTCTCACACAGCCCCCGAGGCTCTCTCCTTCACCATCCCTTACCCTTCCCTTTCCTTCCTCTCTCTCACTCTTCCTAATCTCCCATTCCCAGCTCTTTCCCTCAGTTTCACTCAGCTCTCCTTCCCTTTCATCCCTTCTCTTCCTCTCTTACTCGGCCTCCCTTTCTTTTTTGCAATACACAACTTTCCTCTCTCAACTCTCTCCCTCTCTTACTCTCCTTTCTTCCCTCCCTCGGTTATCTCTCCCTCAGCTGCTGCATCACCTTGCTGCCGAGGTCCTCTACTGCAACCCTTGCAGCCACTTGAGGGGCTACTCCACCATTCATCTGCACAACCACCAGAGCCACCAGCCACAACTAGCCGAGACCAGTTGCTACTAGCCAGCCGTCCTCCATGCCTGCTGCTATCAAGCTGTGTGCTAGCCTCCTCGAGACAACCAGCCATGACCAAGCACATCCACCATCCATCTACTGCTATTCCATATTGAACCATGGCTCTCTCTCTCTCTCTCTCTCTCTCTCTCTCTCCCTCTCTCTCTCTCTCACTCTCTTCTTTTTTTTATTGTTAAGTTGAATATTGTCATTTCTTTTATTATTGAAGTTATTTGAAGAGTTTGAAGTTTGAGTATTATTTAAAGTGTTTTATTATTATTGTTGTTTAATTATTTATTTATTATCACATGTAATTTTAGCGGTATACTTAATCTGAGTTTATTAATTAATTAAGTTAGGTTCGGTTTGGTTCTAAAAAAAAAAAAGAATAAAATACAAAAAGGAAAAAAATGTTTTAGTTTTTAGAAATTAAATTCGCTATTCTTTTTAAAAATTTAATTTATGTCGAAGCTCGATTTTGTTTAGGGTTAAGTCTATTAAAGTTCATATTTTTATCGTGTCTAGTTATTGTCCAAGTCGTTAAATATTTAAATTTTTTTCAAGTTCTTGGTTGCCCTTAAATTTTGATTTTGGTTCGATTTCTTGATTTTGTAAAAGGTTCGGTTTTTATCATTCGCGTATGTGTTTAATTGAGTTTTCATTATTGTGTGTTTTAATTACGTGTTAAAGTTATCGTCTTTAGTTTCTATTCCGAAGTTTAACGCCAGTTTCAATTCTTGTTTGGTTGTTAACGTAGGATTCCCATTTCTCGTAGTTAAATTTAGTGCATGCTAGGATTAGGGTTTAATTTGCACGTTCGTTTAATTTGTCAAAGGAAATCTCAAACAATCTTAAAAATTCTAAATCTGAACTGAGTTTAGTAACTTTTTAATTTTGATTGGAAAAACATAAAATTTGAGATTAAACCACATTCCTTGAGGAAACGATCTAGCCTTTCGCTTGAATATTACACGACAAAACTCCTATACTTGGGATAGCTTCCGAGCTACTTACTTTTCAAGTGAGTCAAGTTTTTGATGCTGTTGCCAAGGAATGTCTGTCTTAGTCTCAAATTAGCGTTTTTCACGTCATTTTAATTAATCTCATGAAAAATTAGAAGGAAAAAAAAAAAAACAAAAAATGAAGAAGAAAAAAATTTGAGTTTTGAAGAAAAAAAAATAAAAAATAAATATGACTGCACCTACACCAAACACGCTTATGGACCTTTTGCCACTTCAATACACCACTGCATCATCTTCCACTGTTTTACCTATTGAAAAACTTGATTTCATGATGCAGCGCAGGAGGACGTCATTGCTACCTCAATTCTACGGGACAGTACCTGAGTGCTCTTATCGGCACCTGTCAAAGTTCGAGGTAACTTGCAATATTTTTTTCTCTTGTGCTAGAATTGATGAATTTACTAGATTACGTTTATTTCTTACCTCTTTGAAGGATAGGGCGCAGATGTGGTTTAATTCCTTGATACCTCACTCTATCTCTAACTGGGCTGATATGGAGCATGAATTTCTACATATGTTTTGTCCCTCACAGAGAACTCAATTTTTGCAGGAATAGATATTCAGTTTATGTAGAAGGGTGATGAGACTTTTTGGGCTTGCTGGGAGAGATTCAAGGATCTGCTAAGTACTTATCCACATCATGGGTTTGAATCATTGAGGTTAGATAATTGTTTTTATACTCCTCTTACCCCTGATTGCAAACACTTTGTCCAGACCATGTGCAACGGAGAACTCTTCAGCATGGAACTCAATCAGGCACTATCATTATTTGATTACCTAGCTGAAAATGTCCCATAATGGAATACACGATACAATCAAGCACCCATGATAGTACACCATATATTAGTGCAATCAATGGTGGAGATAAATATGAGCCAACATATTATCTAGACACTCTTTTGCCTTAGTATCAGCCACAATAGACCCCTTGGAGCTGTGTGCCGTTAGGATTTCCTGTTGATAGCATGATGTAGACGATGCAGACTGCGAATATGCTCCAGCAGTTCATGCAAATTTAAGTTAATTAGTATAATGAATTGCAGGATGCCACTAATCCTATAAGCACGCGGTTGGATATCCTAGAAAAAGAGGAATTTTTCGTGAAACCTCAGCCTAGTCCTTAAGAATACTAGCAGCAACAACAAAAAACACATAATGTTTCTCTTGAGGCAGCGGAGGCCACCATTACTTCAATAAGTGGGAAAGAAGTTCACCAACCTAAGATGCTTATTTCCGGACAACCATATTTCTGGACAACCAATTGTCCCGGCACTTGAAATTATGGCTGAAACAGTTGAAGTCAAAGAAAAACTGGAGGAAATGAGCCTAGAAGTGGAGCAGTCAGTTAATGGGGAGGCTGATATTAATAAGGAGTACCAACTTATGGTACCTTATCCTCAGAGTGTGGCAGCTGTAGAACCATCACTCCCGATTGGAATAAATGTCAAGGAATCCAAAGCTGAAGCAAATCCCCGCAGTGGTAAGATGATTGGTACACTCGATAAAGAGGGTGAGCAGAATGGTGAATGTTTAACTTTCAAGGAACTAAGTAAAACTTTTAATGCTAATGCTTCTAAAGAACTAAAGGTAACTGTTCCAACAACTTTTCTTCAAACACCAATTCGTGAAGAAGTAAATTTCTTGGAAAATATGCTAAATAAAGATCCTTTCTTGTTAAAACAAGAAAGTCAATCTGCACACGTATTGTTTGGTATTTTGAAGAGCATTAATTAATTTGAGGCTAACTTTCATGTAGGTATGAAGACTAATTCATTGTTGTGGCTCAAATTTGGAGACCTGCTAGTTCAATTTATAGACATGAACCCACTAGACGAAATTCCTCTAAAGCCTCCACCAGACAACTGTGATGCTTTTCTTTCCATTCTTTTCATTTTGTTTTATCTTATTTTATTTTTAGTTAATTTTCAGGTACATTTTCTTGTAATTCAGTTTTCATTTTCCATTACTTCTCAACCCAGGTATGCCCTATTTCTTTCGTGCACAATTTTTCTATTTTTCCTATGCTTTCACATCGAGGACAATATTCCACTTTAGTTGGGGGTGAGCATTTGCATATGACATTGTGCACGTATACTTGATGGGTTTTATATATTAATTTGAAAAAAAAAAAAAAAAAAACAAATCAAAAACAAAAAACAAAAAACAAAAAAATAAAATAAAAAATTCAAATAGGAAAGAAAGAAAGAGCATTGACGAATTACATGACTATGCCATGATTAACATTGACTTATACCCTTCACATACTTGCATATAACCTAAGAATTACACACTCGGGTCATTTATGCGTAGTTTCTCTCTACATGACTTTGTAACTCCATGAATAATTGATTGGTAGTAAACTCGTGTTAATCTGGCTATATAATTTTTTGTATTTACACGACATCTCATGAGACTAAATAGACATATTCACGTGATTCATTGCACTTAGGGTTCCTTGTGAGCACTAAGAGAACATCCGTGGTGACTATGACACCTTGTGAGATATCCTTGAGCTATTTATCATCCTTTTGAGTGTTAACATCAAATCATAGTTCATGAGACTCGATTCTCTTTTCTTCTGAACAATTCCTTGTACACTAGTCTTTGTTTTTGATTTGCTAGCCTAGAGGTGACATCTAGTGGTGAGATAGAAACCTAGGTCTTGTAACCTACTCAAGATATGAAGGCTGAGCCACCCCTAGAAATAGACTTAGTTCATGAACTACTGTTCGAGCTAAATTCTCGTTGATGGTATGAAGACAACAAAAGAAGTGTAATGATTGTCCTAATTGTTAAAAAAAATATAGAAAATGAAGAATGAGTAGAAGAAAGAATAAGAAATTTAAATGCACATGAAATGAAATACTAATACCTGCTCCACTGAAATACCACAAAAAATTCAAGGACACCACACATGTTCTCCACATATGAAGATTTTTCAACCATTTAATGCCTCAGATGTATTCATGACAAGTTTGTGAATGAGTTGATCTAGGGTTGTCTTGGTTGGATATGGCGAGTATGTGAGAAGATGTTAGGGTGAAGGACCCGACACCTCATAGATAGGCTAGATCCTTCTCAGCCTAGTCCACTCCATATACTTAGTGTTTGTTCCTTTTAATATGTGGGATGTTTGATCGCGACACTCGTCCTCATATATGACGAGTGAACCCATTCCTTTTGAGTGTTCTTGAGAATATACCAGTTAGGCTGAGTCAAAGTGACCGTTTTGTAGGTGTCCACTGGTATCCTAGATGTAATGAGTCACACACATCACACACTTCAAGATTTTACCTGTTTATACTCAAACTTATATGACCGCATTAACTCTGAATTGTGTCGTTGGTTAACTTAATGTTAGTATACTGTTCTTAATTGCTATATAAACGTTGAAACTTGCATGAGCGACGCTTCGGAGTTGTGTGCATTGAATATAAACAAACATGTCTGAAATTCAGTCATATTTCTGTATGTGAAGCGGTATGATTATGTTGCATGGGCATTAATTAGATGTTTGCTAGAGTTAATAATTGTGGACACTGCCATGAAATTCATTCACGTTATTTGGGACTTGCAAAACATTAGTTGGGGGTGTGATTACACACTTAGAATACGTAATTAAGCGTTTTAGTTCGTGCATTAGGGTTTATATTTTTTAATTAAATGCCTAATTACTCTCAATATTTTAACAAGGTGTTCTATTTACAATCTCTGGATTTTATTGAGCAATTTACGAATTTTTGGTATTTTTTTATCGCAAAAAAATTATCGAAAGCTAAAACAGGCATCAGTTCGTAATTTGTGCATAATTTTCCCGTCCAAGCTCCAATTGAGATGATTCAAAATTCAGGAGAAATATGAGAAGATTATCTACAACTTATGTGTTTTGAGCTTTGAGATAAATAGGCTCCAGAAGGATCAACATTGGCTTCGTTAGCTAAGAAACAAAAAGAAGAAAAAAAAAAGAAAAAAATATAAAGAATAATAATGATGTGACACGGCCATGCAAGTCGGGTTGGGTCTCTTTGCCGGGTCTCATTGGTTATGATGTCTGCCCCCCCTCCCCTTATATTCTTTTTACTCCCTCTTTTCTCACACAACCCGCGGGGTTCTCTCCTTCACTCTCCCTTACCCTTCCATCTCCTTCCTCTCTCTCACTCTTCCTAATCTCCCTTTCCTAGCTTTCTCTCTCAGTTTCTCTTAGCTCTCTTTCCCTTTCGTCCCTTCTCTCCCTCTCTTACTTGGCCTCCCTCTCTTTTTTGTAGCACACAGCTCTCCTCTCTCAACTCTCTCCCTCTCTTACTCTCCCTCCTTCCCTCCCTCGATTCTCTCTCCCTTGGCTGCTGCATCACTTTGCTGCCGAGGTCTTCTACTACAACCCTTCCAACCACTTATGGAGCTGCTCCACCATTCAAATGCACAACCACCCGAGCCACCAGCCATAGCCAACCAAGACTAGCTGCTACCAGCCAGCCATCCTCTATGCCTGCTGTTGTCAAGCTATGTGCCAGCCTCCTCGAGACAACCAGCCATGAACAAGCACATCCACCATCCATCTGCTACTGCTCCATATTGAACCACGACTCTCTCTCTCTCTCTCTCAATCTCTTTTATTTATTTATTTATTAGTAAGTTGAATATTGTTATTTTTTTATCAGTGAAGTTATTTGAAAAGTTTGAAGTTTGAGTATTATTTAAAGTGTTTTATTATTATTACAGTTTAATTAAATATTTATTGTCTCAAGTAATTTTAGCGATAAATTTAGTTAATTGATTAATTATGTTAGGTTCGGTTTGGTTCTAAAATAAAAAAAGAATAATATAAAAAACGAAAAAAAGGTTTTTTTTTTTAGAAATTAAATTCGTTGTTCTTTTTAAAAAGTTAATTTATGTCGAAGCTCGATTTAGTTTAGGGTTAATTCTATTATAGTTTGCATTTTTATCGTGTCTAGTTATTGTTCAAGTCGTTAAAGATTTAATTTTTGTTCGAGTTCTTGGTTGCCCTTAAATTTTGATTTTGGTTCGAGTTCTTGATTTTGTAAAAGGTTCGATTTTTATCGTTCGCGTATGTGTTTGTTTGAGTTTTCATTATTGCGTGTTTTAATTACGTGTTAAAGTTACCATCTTTAGTTTCTATTTCAAAGTTTAACGTGTGTTTCAATTCTTGTTCGATTGTTAATGTAGGATTCCCATTTCTCATTGTTAAATTCAGTGCATGCTAGGATTAGGGTTTAATTTGCGCATTTGTTTAATTTGTCAAAGGAAATCTCAAACAATCTTGAAAATCCTGAATCTAAGCTGAGTTCAGTAACCTTTTAATTTCGATTGGAAAAACCTAAAATTTGAAATCAAACCATATTCCCTAAGGATACGATCTAGCCTTTGGGCTAAATATTACACAACAGAACTCCTATATTTGGGACAGCTTCCGAGCCGCTCATTTTTCGAGTGAGTCACCTAATATACAACTTATACATCAATTATCTTGTATTGTATAAACGGTATCAAAATAAAACTTATTTTGTCTAAACTATTGTTGTTTCTTTGTTTAATAATGATCCCCACTAAACAGATGTGGTTGTTTCTATCGTATCTCCTCCTCTAACTCCCACGAGGCCTCCTCCACTGCGTGATTTCTCCACATGACTTTTACTAGTGGAATTTTCTTGGTGCGCAACTCTTGTTCTTTTCTATCTAGAATCCACACTGGTGTTTCCTCATATGCCAAAGTATCTTTAAGCTCAATCTCCTCATAGCTAATCACATGGGAGGGATCTGGGACGTATTTCCTTAGCATGGAAACATGGAATACGTCATGAATCCTTGATAGAGTTGGTGGTAAAGCTAGCCTGTAAGCGACTAGACCCGCTCTCTCAAGTATCTTGAATGAGCCAATAAACATAGGGCTCAACTTACCATTCTTCCTAAATCTCATTGTTCCTTTCAGCAGTGCTACTCTCAGAAATACCTAATCTTCCACTAGAAACTCTAGTTTCCGATGACGAGTATCCGTGTAACTTTTCTACCGACTCTGAGTTGTACTGATTTTGTCTTTAATAAGTTAGACTTTATCGTATACCTGCTGCACTAACTCTGGTACTAAAACTCGTCTCTCACCCATTTCACCCTAGTATAGTGGAGAATGGCACCTCTTACCATATAATGCCTCATAAGGTGCCATACCAATGCTGGCTGGTAGTTGTTATTATATGCAAACTCAACCAGCGGCATATACTGGGTCCAACTACTCCTGAAATCTAGCACGCATACTCGTAGCATATCCTCAAGTATTTGGATCATCCTCTCCATATGCCCATCAGTCTAAGGATGAAATGTTATGCTGAATGATAACTGAGACCCCAAAGCTTCCTACAAACTCCTCCAAAATTTTGATGTAAATTGTGGGTCTCAGTCTGAAACTATAGATACTAGCACACTATGGGATCGAACTATCTTCTATATGTATAACTCTGCCAGTCTGTTCATAGAGTAGTGACTTTAATAAGGAGAAATTGAGCGATTTTCCTCAATCGATCCACGACCACCCAAATAACATTCTGCCCATGCAATGCCGACGGTAGCCCTGTGATGAAGACCATGGATATATGATCCCACTTCCACTCAAGAATGTGGAGTGGCTGCAACTATCCTACTGGTCTCTAGTGCCCAACCTTTACTTGCTAGCATATTAAATACTACTCCACAAATTCAGATATCTCCCTCTTCATGACGCTCCTCCAGAAGGATTCCCGAAGGTCCCAATACATTTTAGTGCCTCCAGGATGCATTGTGTATAGGGATCTGTGTCCCTCCTCTAGAATAGCACTCCAAATCTCAGCTTCTGCAGGTACGCACAGTCTAGTACGAAATCTCAGAGCTTCATCATCTGAAATACTGAACTCCCCCTTATCCATCCTGCACTTTATTTATCAACTCTACTACTTTAGGATCATTTCTCTAAGCAACATTAATCCTCTCTTGTAGGATAGGTTGTAATACCAAACTAGCGATGAATTCCTGGTGATCCCCCTCTACTAGCTCAACACCGAGCCCCTCAAACTCCATCTAGATTAGATGCTGGATTGTCACTGTTGACAATGCTGCACCCACTGATTTCCTGCTTAGAGCGTCAGCCACCATGTTTGCTTTCCCTAGGTGGTAGTTAATAGTACAATCATAGTCTTTAATGAGTTCTAGCCATCTTCTTTGCCTCATATTCAACTCTCTCTGGGTGAAGAAGTACTTCAAAATTTTATGGTCAGTGAAGATTTCACACTTCCCACCATACAGGTAATGTCTCCAGATCTTTAGAGCATACACTACTGCAGTTAATTCCAAATTATGCACCAGGTAGTTCTTTTCGTATTCCTTAAGCTGTCGAGAAGTGTAAGCAATAACCCTCCCGTGCTGCATCAACACACACTTGAGTCCTTTCTAGGACGCATCACTATATATAAAAAATTCATCCTCTCCTGATGGAATAGATAATACCGGTGCCGTGACCAGCCGCTGCTTCAACTCCTGGAAGCTTTATTCACACTCGTCAGTCAATTCAAATCTCACGTTTTTCCCCATAAGTTGTGTCAATGGACTCGATAATCTAGAGAAGCCATCCACAAAATGCCTGTAGTATCCTACCAGACATAGGAAACTCCTAACCTTTTGAATGTTCACTGGTCCCACCAAACTTACCACTGCTTCTATTTTATTCAGATCTACTAATATGTCATCCTCGGATATCACATGCCTGAGGAAAGTGATCTGCCTAAACCAGAATTCACATTTCTTAAATTTAGCATATAACTTCTTTTCCCTTCACACCTGCAATACCAGCCTTAGATGATCCTTTTGCTCTTCAAAACTTTTTGAGTAGACCAGTATATCATCAATAAATACCATAACAAACTGGTCTAAGTACTTATTGAACACTCGATTCATATGATCCATAAACACTGTCAGTGCATTAGTTAGTCCGAATAGCATTATCAAGAATTCGTATTGTCCATACCTCATTCGGAAAGTTGTCTTCAAAATATCCTTTACTTTAACTTTCACCTGGTGATACCTCGATCATAGGTCAATCTTGGAATAGACCTGGGTCCCCTGGAGCTGATCAAATAAATCATTAATTCTGGGAAAAGGATATTTATTCTAGACTGTCACTTTATTTATCTCCCTATAACCAATGTACATCCTCATGGTCCCACCTTTCTTTTTCACAAACAGGACTTATGCTCCCCAAGGCGACACGCTAGGCCTGATAAACCCTTTATCCAACAACTCCTGCAACTGTTCTTTCAATTCATTCAATTCGGCTGAAGCCATTCAATAAGGTGCTTTAGATTTTGGTGTTGACCCTGATAATAAATGCATAGAAAATTCAATCTCTCAATCTGGTAGTAAATCAAGTGATTCCTCTAGAAAAACATTTGGAAATTCTCTGACTACAGGAATATTATCTTGTTTCAATTCTTCCTTTGACATTTTCTTTTATATAGGTAACATACCCCTAGCAACCACCTTGAAGTAGCCTTCTTGCCTGAATAGCCGACACTAACTATGGCGAGGCGTGCACCCGTGATCCCACGAACCTGAATTCCTGCTTGCCTGGGAATCTGAGGATCACCTTTTTTTATGGCAATCAATGCTGGTGTAATTAGCTGCCAGCCATTCCATACCCAATATCACATCGAACCCCTGCATGTCTAATACCACGAGATCGGCTGGTTGTACTTTCTTCTGAATACCCATTGGATAGTTTTTGAGTACCCTCCTACACTTCACTACTAATCTAGTCAGCATAGCTACTAACAACTCAACATCTATTAGCTATGTCTCAACCCTTGATAGTTTGACATATCTCGATGACACAAAGGAATGGTTGGCATCTGAGTAAAAAAAAAATGACAACTTTATATGGTAAAAAATTAAAAGTACCTGTCAAAACTTCTTTGGTAGCCTCAACATCTCCCGGCGTCACCTCATAAACCCTAGTAGGCACCGTGTTCCTCTGCTGGCCTCCTCAGGGCGCTTGAAAACCTCGCTGGAATGGTCTATAAGCTGGTGCGTTGGTCCACAGTCCCTAACATGATCGAGCCATATGGCCAAATCTCCCACATCGATAGCAAACGTTCTCACCCATCCTCAATTCACCCAAATGTCTTCGGCCACATCTAGGGTAGATGGGATACATCTGCCCACCTTGAGAACCACTGTGTCCCATCATCTACCTCTGTTATCCATTGTACTGGTCTCCTCTCCATGAGCCCAACTGGAACCCACTTGAAATCCAAAGGGCGCAGACCTCTTTCTCTGGCTCGATGCTCCCACATCTTTCTACTCGTTCTCCTCTGCTACTGTGGCTCTGTCGACTAGTTCATAGAAGTCCTGCATCTTTAGAACTGCCACCTGTTTATAGATTTCCTACCTCCAGCCCCTCCCAAACATCCTTTCCTTTTTAACCTTATCTAAGACGATGTAGGGGGCAAAGCGTGACAGCTCGATGAACTTCACCGCATACTTCTAAACCGTGAGATTTCCCTAGGAAAAATTCAAAAATTCCACTACCTTAGCCTCTCTAACGGTGGCAAGAAAATATCTGTCAAAGAATACCTCCCTGAACTGGCTTAAAGTCATAACCACTGATATGGGCCTTTGCTCCTCCAATAATCTCGTAGTTGTCCACCATCTCTTGGCCTCGCCTATCAACTTATATGTAGCATAAAGGACCCTCTGCTTATTGGTGCAGTGGAGTAGCGTTAGTATTTTCTTGATCTCTTGCACCCAATTCTCAGCAACTATGGGGTCAGCTCCTCCTGAAAACGCTAGAGGATTCATTTTTGTGAACTTTTCTATCACACACCCCTAGGCTGCAGAGTTGATCCTTGAAGCTCCGTGCAATCTCAGACATAACCTACTGAGCTATGCTGCGCAAAACAACATCTGAATCCCCGCCACCCATGCTAGAGGGCCTACACCATCATCCTCGCTAGCATGAGCACTACTACCTCCAAGGTCTATCCTACAAAAATTATCAAATTATTCTGAGAATCTGAACCTCATAATGCTATTCTTAAATTAATCTAACTAAGACATCCTCCTACACCTATTACTAATTTAAGGTCTAGTCTTACCATATGGAAAAAAAAACTAGCGATAGTTTACAATGGTTTTCCTAAAATCGTCACCTTAGAATAAACATAGAAACCACCCCAAAGTTCCTGCTTCTAGACGGCATAATAGAACCCTAAATTCTCATCCTAATTCCCAACACTAACTCACTGAAATTCTGTTCTATCCCAATTCTTTTCCTTCTCAAAATTTCATCCTATATTCAGGTACTATTTTCCGCTATATACTAAAGTCTACAAAACGTAGAAACCTAGGCTCTGATACCAAATTGTAACGACCCAAAATTCATACCAATTTTCTTTACCATGTAAAGGAATTCATAATACACCGACACCTTTGATTTAAGCTACTATATCAATCCTATGTAGCGAAAAACCTAAAATCACATAACCTTAATTACAATACCAGAATTCATTATTTTCCCAAAACATTTATACGTACACATCTTCCCAAAAATCCTCCACCAAATCTCTTAAAACTACTGATAAATACATTTCCCCAAAAACACTTACCCTTCTGACAGGGCAATATAAATATCTCCCCTACCTCCGAGCCTGATCTGCTCGTCTAGTTAGATCACCTGAAATATGTTAATTTACTGGGATGAGACAACTCTCAGTAAGAAGAAGTATGCTATCACCAATGTGTGGCAACTGAGTTTACAAAAATAGTATACTGATAAATAACTATAATTGAGATAGCATGTAAAATAATATACAGTATAACTCACCTATGAGGCTTAAAATACATCTGTTTCTAATTTTCTACTTGATCATACTTTTAGTTTCTATCAATATATCTGCTATTTTCTGTAAATCTATAAATAAAAATATATCTGCGAAAACTTCCCTGGATGGCTGTATGTCATGATTTAACCCCTCACGACACTGTTATGCAGCCCGTAGGTGGGACTTAACACTGGTTGGCCTAACAAGATAAATCAATAGAAACCTCTATCATCAGATTGGAACCTAGACTACTAGGGAGCTTGCAATCTCTCCCAAGGCACAATCGACTACTCATAAAATCCACACACTATCTGAGATATGTGGTTGCACTTTGATTTGAATAGCTACAATACCGTGCTCTATAATTTGAATTGTCCTATCAGGGTCTGATAATATATAATATTATTTAATATATCTTACTGTTTTACCATGATTTTGTTTCAACTGTAATAACCATAACACTGTAAAAGCTGATATGAATAAACTGTAATATCCGATCTGAGCAAACGACAATATTTGAATGTTACGAGTCTGTAATATGTATATCATGGTATTATGAAAATCCTATAAAATATATTTATGTGTATATACCATAAATCGTAATATTTTAAATTCTATATAACATATTTCTGTACATATAAACTATAAATCATGATACTATGCAAACTCTGTAATGAACTGTTATTTACTCATGCCACACATTAAATAAGTAAAACCTATGTATTATAATTTGTAAAACTATATAATATTATTTTGGAAATATACCTATTCTACTACTATATTTCACTGGTAAAATTATCTAATTTGGCCGACATAACATATTTCCCTTACCTCATTGACTGGGAAGCCTGACTCCAACTTTTATCCTCAACCCATGCATGTGGTGTTTGGAAACCCAAACCCTGAAATCAAAACACCCTAATTTAATCAACTTAAACTTTAGTATATTTTCACCTAACAAAAAATCTGGGTTTAAAAAAGATTGATAAATATAAAAACCCTAAAATAACCTACTTACCCTGATTTTAGGATGGTGCCTAAACTTCTCAAACCAAAATTCTGCTCTAGCTATATTGTAGAGAATCTCCCTAGGATCATCATGGTAACTTTTGATCATCAAACCGAGGAAAAATGAGGTCGAAATCTAGGAGAGATGGTGGGATTACCGAAAATTTGGAGAGAGAGAAAACAATAACTAAATTCTCGCCAAAAATATGATTTTCCCGTATTTATAGGTGGCTGGCCACGTGGCTTCATCGATGAGACACATGGCATCGTCGATGAACTGAAGGAGGGAGGTTGTTAATGGAAGTGAAGAGCTCATCGATAAACCAATGGGTTTGTATTACCCTCTCTCGGTGTCTCTTCATCGACAAGACACTGAAACTCGTCCATGAACACTACATTGGAGTTTGTCGACGAAACCAGGGTGTTCGTCGACGAACCCTGCTTTGTCTCTTTTAATTTTCCTTTCTCTCTATTATTTAATTATTATAATTTCCAGGTCTCTATGGCTACACTTCTTGTAAGCAGTGGATTGTAAAGAGGTAGCTACACCTCGTGTAAGTAGTGGATTGTAAAGGGAAGCTCGCCCTGGTAAGAAGTGGATTATAACAGAAAGCTCCGCCCTTTTTTTAAGGAGCGGATAGTGGAATCCTTAGGTGGTTTGCCCAGGGTGAGGATGTAGGCAGGATTTTTCGAACCTCGTGTTGACCTTATTGGTCATATCCCATTTTGATCATGACAAATACCTTGGTACTTAATGGGTGTCAAGTCTGTGTGCATGTCTATATTATCAGATCATATGCTGGCACATAAGAAGACTCGAAGACTATAGACCCTGAAGACTCATTGTAATTTATATTTTGTGTAATTTGGGTCTGTAATATAGATATAGGAATGGTCTATAATAGCTAATGCATGGCGTGCATATAGGATCTATAAGCTCAACAACATCACTTAGTGCACATAGTCCCCAACATCACTTATCATATCTGGGGAATTGACTGTGGCAAAATTAGACTTAAAATGAAAAACACTGTGAGAGGTCGAGCAACTGAACCCTTGGTGTTCAAAACACCTTAGGTGCCCGAACTGCTACAAAGTCAACGGGTTGACCAAGTTTCAGGCGACCGAACCTGTAATGAACGTATCTCCGTCGGGTGACTGAACCCATGTTAGAGTGCTTTCCACCAATGCGGGCACCCGACCATTCACGTTCAAAAAGGCCTCAGGCGATCAAAGTGGGCTGTTTAGTTAACGAATCTTAGTTTCGGGCACCCGAACCTCAGACAGAATGCTTTTGTCCTTTGTTCAGCCAACCGACCCTGACTTCAGGCACCCAAACCTCAGACCGGACACCCAAAACTTGCGGGTTAAATTAATTTTTACTAAAAATTAAAATGGGTAAACTGGGTTAATTTTTCTAAACTTGGTTTAAATTTTTCTAATTATCCCCATTGAGCCCCCTAAGGTAAAAAATACAACCTTCCCTATTTATATATATGCTCTGATGAGTTAGGTGTAATCCCAAGAGTGGGGGGGGGGGGTGAATTAGGTATTTTCAAAATTGTTTGAATCTTTTTAACACTTACTCCCTACTTGTATATTTAGCAACGAGTTATTATTACCCAATTAATAGTGTGCAATGTTATTCAACCTATGCATACAATATGAGCAGTTTGAATATAGTGCTGAAAGTAAAGAGTAAAGGGAAGAGAGAAAAAAATGCAATTTTTACAAGGTTCAGCCAACTTGGCCTACGTCCCCGCCTTGAGCAACCACTTGAGGACATCACTAAAATCCCTACTCCTTAAATTGGGACGGAGCTTCCTCCACAATCCGCTACTTACAAGAGGCACAACCCCCTCCTACTCTGCTGCTTACAAGATATACAACTCTCTCCTTAAACACCGGTTCACACATCGAACCGGTATACAATAGAATCTTGAACAAAACACTAAAAAATGCTTCCCAATGAAAGCTTGTGAGTGCAATTCAAATTCCTAATACATTTATCATATGATAAAATCTGAAACTCAAGATGTATGAAACGATATAATCATTTATGTATGATATGCTTTAACACACAAAACCCTTTTCAACAAAAAACTCCCAAGTAATGATATATTTAAAATGCTTTGGAGAATATTAGGATTCTTAGTTCACATTGCAAAAAGGCACAATTATATTTGATGTGAACTTATTAATAAAAACTTTGCCTTGAATATTAAATATATCAAAATCACAAAGCTTTCTTTCAAATGTTCAATCACAACACGACCTTTACAATATGTGTGTGTATATATATATATATTTGACTCAAAAACCAATCAACCAATAGCTAAAACACTTTCTTAAGTAATGATCTTGTCAAAAGAAAATTTTATATGTATGTGCACACTCAAGATCAAACTTTTCTAACGATATTTAATAACAAGTGATGGGATGAGAAACTCTTGAAAATATTTACTTGAATGATCAAACCTCAAAACTAGAATGAGAAACAAGATGAGTGAATGAGTTCCCTTAGACCTTCTGAATTGATTTGCCCAAAGATGATGTGTAGAACCTATAGCGTAGGCAAACGTACAACAATCAGCTCAAGTATCTCAGTTTTCTTTTCAACAAGATGTGTTCTTCGTTCTACGTTGATCTTCTTGGGTTTTTTTTACATACAAGGGTTTAGATAATCAGTATTTATAGTGTCTTACCCTTAGAATTGATCTCAACTGTTAAATCAAAAGATATCTCGCATGTTTGCTCAATAAAAATTAAATTTTTAATCTTTCTAGCAAGTTCAGGCATCTGAGGTCTAGGGTCCAGATGACCAAAGCCACTTTTATCCTTCAAAACAATAGCCTCGACATTGGTTCAGACGACCGAGGTCAAGGTTCAGATGGCCGAAGTGTCGAGTTCAGACGACCAAGGTCAAGGTTCAGTCATTTGAGGTGCTTCTGTCAGTTTCTGTTTTTCACCCATAAATCTTCAGATGGATGAACTTATTTTTCAGATGTCTAAGGAAATTCTTCAGATGATTGAGGTTGAGTTCATTCAACCGAAGTCCCCCTTTTCTAAAATTTTATTTTCTAATTTAAAATTCTACTTTGCTTTCCTTCTTGGGTCTTGTATAAAACATATTTTCCATGATTTCAAAAGCATTTCCAAGTCTATGAAAGTCCTCTAATGATATACATGAAATGCATGAATCCTAAAGTCATTCTAAGTTATGTTGAGCCTCAAAATAAATCATATGAAAATGTAAGTACATGAGTTCTAAGTACTCATTCCCAAGATGTTCTTGAACTGTGCCGCTTGCATCTTGGTTCTCATACTCTTTGAGTTCCATGGATCTTGCCAAGATTTGTGTGCTTTACTTTAAGGCTTCCATGACTCATTATCTTTCCGTGCATGTTCCTGTTCACAAACTCAATGCATAGATCAAATACCAAGTGTTTTGTCATTATCAAAAATGGATTGGACTCGTAGAGTCAACAATCTCCCCCTTTTTGATGATGACAAATACACTAGAAAAAATATATATAATGGGTTACGCAAAACAAGGCTCCATCTCAATTAATGCATCAAATATTCAATGAACGAAATATGATCATGATGTTTCAACAATTTTTGTTATTATACTTCTCCCTCTTTTGCACAATTAGTTTTGCCAACAGTTTTTGCTCCTGATATTTCTCCCCAACACCAAGTTTTTGATTTCTATTATTTTTGCTCCCAATTTTCTCCCCCTTTTGACATCAACAAAAAAAATGTAAAATAATAAAGCATGAGTAGAGGTACCCTTATGTTCTTTTTACCTTAGAAATCTTAAGGTTTTAAACGTGTTCAATCATTAGTTAAAACAAACTTCCGTCTCATGCTTTTTGACATCAACTATCCCCCTTGCTAACGTATAAATTCCAAAGATTACATGAGGATACCAAATGTTGGTTAAATGTTATGTCAAATTATTTATACCAATTTTTTATTAATGCAATACCAAAAATTTGATAAATATGATACCAAGTGATTACATCGTACGCGACGTTGCTCCGCCTGAATTATATCATCTAACATAGTTCTAGGCAACCTCTCGACTATGCATGAGACCTAATTCACGCCTAATTTGGATAAACCTATCCTCCGCAAGTGGTTTCATAAATATATCTGCCCATTGTTCATCTGTGCATAAAAACTCTAGTGTCACATCCCCTTTTTGTACATGGTCACGAAGAAAGTGATGTCATATTTCTATGTGCTTAGTTCGTGAATGTAATATCGAATTCTTTGAAATATTTAACGCCCTTGTATTATCGCATCTAATAGGGATTGTTTCATAACTTAATCAAAATCCTTCAGTTGTTGCTTCATGTAAAGTGTTTGAGCACAACAACTACCTACTGCTGTGTATTCCGCCTCAGTTGTGGAAATAGCAACTGAATTTTGCTTCTTGGAAAACCAAGAGACTAAGGAATTTCCTAAGAAATGACAAGTACCACTAGTGCTCTTCCTATCCACTTTACTACCTGCAAAGTCAGCATCTGAATAACTAATAATCTCAAACGATGTGTACTTAGGATACCATAACCTAATTTCCACAGTTCCTATTAGGTATCTAATTCATTTAATGGCTAACAAATGTGACTCTTTTGGTGCAGACTGAAATCTTGTGCACAAACATATGCTAAACATTATATCAGGTCTACTGGCAGTCAGGTATAATAAGCTACCAATCATTCCACGATAAAATTTGACATCTACTGGTATGCCTTGTTCATCTTTGTCTAATTTCAATTAAGTGCTCATAGGTTTACCAAGTATTTTTCCATCTTCCATATTAAAATTTTTGAGTAGGTCTCAAATATACTTTGATTGATTTGTGAATATTCCATGTTTGTCTTGTTTGATCTGAAGTCTTAGGAAAAAATTTAGTTCACCCATCATGCTTATCTCAAATTCATTTTGCATGATATTGGCAAATTCATCACACAGTTCTTTATTTGAAGTGCCAAATATGATGTCATCTACATTTACTTGCACTAGAGTAATATCATCTTTCTTGGACTTAATAAATAGAGTTATATCTATCTTTCCTCTTATAAATCCATTTTCTAATAGAAAACCACTTAGCCTTTCATACCAAGCTCTAGAAGCTTACTTTAAACCGTACAAGGCTTTTGTCAGTCTATACACGTGATTTGGATTCTTATGGTTTTCAAAGCCTGGGGGTTGTTCTACATACACTTCTTCATTTACGTAGCCATTTAAAAATGCACTTTTGACGTCCATTTGATATAGCTTGAAATCCTTAAAAGCTACATATGCTAAAAGCATTGGAATGACTTCCATTCTAGCTACTAATGCAAATGTTTCTTCAAAATCTATACCTTCTTCTTGATTATATCCCTGAGCTACTAATCTAGCCTTATTTCTCACAAATATTCCATGTTCATCTTTCTTATTCTTAGGCTCTTCTTGAGATAGAAATGCAGTGTGACAAATCATATTCCTAAGAGAGGATCGAGTGGCTACTCCACGTAATGGTTCACCTATTATTTGATCAATGGGATGATTCTTTAGATATTTCCATTCTCTAGGTGGTTCATTAACCTCATTTTTAGTTTGATCAATTTCAATGGATGGTTCCTTAAGTTCATTCTTCTTTTCTGAATCATTCTCAATGGGTAATTTCTCAGGTTCTTTGTTTATTTCAATTTCATCTTCATCAGTTATTTTGGAGAAGGGATTTGACTCATTGAACACTACATGAATAGATTCTATAATCGTGAATGTTCATTTGTTATATACTCTATAGGCTTTAGTATCTAATGCATACCCTAGGAAGTTACCTTCATCAGATTTCACATCAAACTTTTCTAGGTGTTCATTGTCTCTAAGTACAAAAAATTTATAGCCAAAGACATTCAAATATGATATGTTTGGTCTATGGCCATTCCATAATTCGTAAGGAGTCTTATTAAGAGATGGTCTAATCAATACTCTATTTAGAACATAACAGGTGGTATTCACTACCTCAACCCAGAAGTACTTAGGTAATTTATGTTCGTTAAACATAGTTATGGCCATTTCTTGTATAAACCTATTCTTCCTTTCAACTACACCATTCAGTTGTGGTATTCTAGGAGTTGAAAAATTATGGGCAATTCCTAATGAATTACAATAGTCTTCCATGCCTTGATTTTTAAATTCTCCACCCCTATCACTTTTAATTTTAGTAATTGTATATCCCTTTTCATTTTAGATTTTCTTGCACAGGTTTATGAATTTTTCACATGCTTCATCTTTGTGTCCTAAGAATAAAACCCATGTGAATCTTGAAAAGCCATCAACTATGACAAAGGCGTATGATTTTCCTCCTAAACTTTGAATTGGGTTTGGTTGAAATAAGTCCAAGTATAGCATTTGGAGTGACCTAGTAGTGGAAATTTCTTTCTCCTTCTTAAATCTTGTTCTTGCTTGTTTTCCTAGTTGGCATGCATCACAAATTTTATCTTTCACAAATTCAGTCTTAGGTAGTCCCTTAACTAATTCTTTCTTAACAAGTTTTGAAATTAAATCCATATTTTTGTGCCCTAGTCTTCTATGCCAAATCCAGCTAATTTCGTTCATAGTAGATAAGCATGTTACACTCTATGAAGTTAAATTATCAAAGTTAGTGGTATATACATTCTTATGGCGCTTAGCAGTGAACAATATCTTATTATCAGTTTAGTGTTCAACTATGCACTTATCATGTTCAAAAGATACTTTGTAACCTTTATCACATAGTTGGCTTATGCTCAATACGTTGTGCTTTAAACCTTCAACTGATAAAACATCATCTATAATTAATGAAGAATTATTACCAACTTTACCTATACCTGTGATCATTCCCTTAGCATTATCTCCAAAAGTAACAAACCCTTCATCCTTGGGTGTGATGGATGTGAACTTTGCTTTATCCCCAGCCATGTGACGAGAACATCCGCTATCCATATACCATTTATCTTTTGAGGATGCTGATCTTAAGCATATCTGCGAAACACAATCAAACAACTAGCTTTGGTACCCAGATTTTCTTGGGTCTAGGGGGGTTAGTGCTAGATTGACCTTTGACCTTCCATACTTTCTTAAGTTTTACATCTTTATTTTTGAAAGGATAGTTGAATTGTATGTGACCCAACCTTCTACATTTAAAGCATGTAGTGTTTCTATAATAATTCTTAGTTAGAACATATGACTTTGACTCTCTTCTAAAATAACCCATGTAAAGGTGTCTATTCTTTAGATTTTCTTTTCCATTAAAGCCAAGCCCTTCCTTTTCTAGGGAATTTCTTTGAGATCCTAGGAGCTTTTCAAAATTGTTTTGTCCCTCAATAAATTTACAAATAATTTCAGATTTATCTTTCACATCCTTTTCTAACTCCTCAAATTTCAAATCTTTATCTTTTATGAAAGATGCATGAGATTCATTTTGGCATTCAATTAACCTTGAAAGTTCTTTGGCTTTACTTTTTAACTCAGAAATTTTCTTTGTTTTCTTCTCAAGTATTTTACCAAAGTATAGGTATTCTTGTTTCAGTTCATCATATGAAGTCAACTCATCTTCATTTTCAGACTCACTAGAATAATACGAAGATGATGAAAATGATGATTGTACCTCAAGATCATCATGTGCCATTAGATACAGATTGGCGATTTCGTCATCACTGGATTCAGATTCTGAACCGCTAGTGTTGCGAGTATCCCAACCGATTTTGAGCGCCTTTTTCTTTTTCTTTGAGACCTTCACTAGTTTGCGGCACTCAAGCTTGATGTGTCCAACTTCTCGACAGTTGTAGCATGTTGGTGGATCCTCTTTCTTTTTCTTTATGCTAGACTCTCCTTTTTCCTGATTTAGAGTTACAGAATTTTCTGTTGAACTTCTTGTTCTTCTTCAAGATCTTCCCAAACTTCTTGGTTAGTAAGGCCATGTCATTATCCATTTCAGAATCACTTCCTTCACTTGAGTAGCTTGATGATGCCTTAAGTGCAGTGACCTTCTTTGCTTTGTTTTGCTCATTTTTCCTCTCATTTATTGTCAACTCATAGGTGACGAGCAATCCAATGAGTTCGTTTACTGACATCTCCTTGAGATTTCTCCCTTCTGATATTGCCATAGCTTTGGCTTCCCACATTGGAGGTAATTCCATGAGTATTTTCCTGATCAACTCATAAATAGGGTAAGTCTTTCCAAGAGCATTAAGAGAGTTAATGATGTGTGTGAATCTAGTGTACATGGATTGTATAGATTCATCAACTGTTATTTTAAATGCTTCATATTCAATAGTGAGCATGTCTATACTACTACCCTTGACTTCTTTAGTGCCTTCATATGTAACTCCTAATTTTTCCTAAATTTCTTTAGCTAAGTTACATGTCATTACCCTATTAAATTCATTCACATCTAATGCACAAAAAAGTAAGTTCATGACAGTGGCATTGATTTATACTAACTTACAATCCTCTTAAGTATATTCATCTTTAGTTCTAAGTACATTAATCTTATCAACTACTTTCATGGGAATGTGATTTCCCTTAGTCACTATTTTCCAAACCTTCCAATCTACATTCAGTAGATATATGCTCATCCTACATTTCCAATAAGTGTAATTTACACCACAGAAAATGGGTGGTCGAGTGAATGAGTGTCCCTCACCGAATGGAGTTACACCAATATGTGCCATGTAATCTTTTTACAAATAAACTATTAAGCCTATGTGAACCCTCTCTGATACCAATTGTTGAGTTAGGTGTAATCCCAAGAGGGCGGGTGAATTGGGTATTTTCAAATTTTTTTGAATATTTTTACCACTTACTCCCTACTTGTATATTTAGCAACGAGCTCTTATTACCTAATTAATAGTGTGCAACGTTATTCAACCTATGCACACAATATAAGCAGTTTAAATATTGTGCTGAAAGTAAAGAGTAAAGGGAAGAAAGAAAACAAACGCGGTTTTTACGAGGTTCAGCCAACTTGGCCTATGTCCTCGCCTTCAGCAACAACTCAAGGATTTCACCAAAATCCCTGCTTCTTAAATTGGGATGGAGTTTCCCTCACAAACCGCTGCTTACAAAAGGTATAGCTCCCTCCTACTCCTCTACTTACAAGAGATACAACTCTCTCCTTAGACACGGGTTCACACACTGAACCTTGTATACAATAGAATCTGAAACAAAACACTCAAAAGTGCTTCCCAACAAAAGCTTGTGAGTACAATTCAAATTCCTAATACATTTACCATATGATAAAATCTGAAGCTCAGAATATATGAAACGATATAATCGTTTGTGTATGATATGCTTTAACACACAAAACCCTTTTAAAAAAAAAACTCCCAAGTAATGATATATTTAAAACGCTTTGGAGAATATTAGGGTTCTTAGTTCACTTTGCAAAAATGCACAAAAATATTTTATGTGAACTTATTAATAAAAAATTTGTCTTGAATATTAAATCAATCAAAATCACAAAGCTTTCTTTCAAAGATTCAATCACAACACGACCTTATATATATATATATATATATATATATATATATTTGACTCAAAAACCAATCAACCAATAGCTAAAACACTTTCTCAAATAATGATCTTGTCAAAAGCAATTTTTATATGTATATGCACACTCAAGATCAAACTTTTCTAACGATCTTCAATAACAAGTGATGGGATGAGAAACTCTTGAAAATATTAACTTGAATGATCAAACCTCAATACTAGAATGAGAAACAAGATGAGTGAATGAGTTCCCTTAGACCTTCTAAGTT
This sequence comes from Malania oleifera, assembly GCF_029873635.1. Classification (NCBI taxonomy): domain Eukaryota; kingdom Viridiplantae; phylum Streptophyta; class Magnoliopsida; order Santalales; family Ximeniaceae; genus Malania; species Malania oleifera. The sequence continues at coordinate 75,801,776 of NC_080419.1, read as the reverse complement.
GATTTGCCCAAAGATGATGTGTAGAAACTATAGTTTAGGCAAACGTACAACAATCAGCTCAAGTATCTCAGTTTTTTTTTTTTCAACAAGATGTGTTCTTCGTTTTACGTTGATCTTCTTGTGTTTTTCATACATACTAGGGTTTAGATAATCAGAATTTATAATGTCTTACCCTTACAATTGATCTCAACCATTGGATCAAATGACGTTTCGCGTGTTTGCTTAATAAAAATTAAATTTTTAATCTTTCTAGCAAGTTCAGACGTCTGAGGTCTAGGGCCCAGACGACCGAAGTCACTTTTATCCTTCAACAAAATAGCCTGGACACAGGGTCAGACGACCGAGGTTAAGGTTCAGATGACCGAAGTGTCGAGTTCATACGACCGAGGTTAAGGTTTAGTAATCTGAGGTGCTTCTCTCAGTTTCTATTTTTCACCCATAAATCTTCAGATGTCTGAGGAAATTCTTTAGATGAGTGAGGTTGAGTTCAGCCAACCGAAGTCCCCCTTTTCTGAATTTTTCTTTTCTAATTTAAAATTCTGCTTTCCTCTCCTTCTTGGGTCTTGTATAAAACATATTTTCCATGATTTCAAAAGAATTTCCAAGTCTATAAAAGTCCCCTAATGATATACATGAAATGCATGAATCCTAAAGTCATTCTAAGTTATGTTGAGTCTCAAATTAAATCATATGAAAATGTAAGTACGTGAGTTCTAAGTACCCACATTCCCAAGATGTTCTTGAACAGTGCCGCTTGCATCTTGATTCTCGTACTCTTTGAGTTCCATGGATCTTGCCAAAATTTGTGTGCTTTACTTTAAGGCTACCATGATTCGTTATTCTTCTATGCATGCTTAATATAGTTCCTATTCACAAACTCAATGCATAGATCAAATATCAAGTGATTTGTCATTATCAAAACCGGATTGGACTCATAGAGCCAACATGTTCATTTTCAATAATTAGCAAGGATTAGCAAATTGATTAGGGCCAAAATTCTCTCAAAATCAAAAATATTTTATTTACCCTATACTACTTCCAAACACTTATACACTTCATTTTTCTTGATCTTTTAGGTATTGTGAGTATTTCTAAAGTGCTTGTGCTTAATCTCACTAGCTCATACTCTCATTTGCAATATTGATTGTTTGGTTTTTTTTTAGAGTAAAGCTTTAAGTTCTCCCATCAGTTTTATTTGATAAATATTGTGTGGGGAGACTTAGTGGCTTGTGGTTCTTGCATTGTCATTGCAAGTTACCTTAGTCTATATTTTTGTGTGCAAAAATCATTTTCAAAGCTTGCATTCGAACATCCATTGTGCTTAGTACATTGAGACAATCTTATTAAGGTTGTTTGAATCATCTAGCTAGCATATTTGAAACCATGATATGATATTGTGATATTCATATATTGTGTTTCAAATCTTACTTTGATATGCACTCTTATGCTTGACAGACTATAGACATAACCTTGAGTGTTGATTGCACACGTAGAGCACCGAGCTTATAGTTCATACATACTTTAGGTGCATTGATTATATTATGTGTAGTGGTACTTATGTGTTTATGTAAGAAGCATTTGTTTGTACGTAAAATTTTACATATGTTGTATTCCAGGCATGGGCCTAAAGAGGGAGACTAGCCCTGTGGAATAGTTCTAGATTCGCTTAAACCCGGTTAGGAAAGTTAGGTGCACCATCGTGTTAAGGTGTGTTTAGGTTGAGGTCAGCCCCGCTAATTGACTTGGTTTTAACTGGTGCCGCTCCACCCATTTAAGTAAGCCGTAGTCGAATCGTTGTGCTGATGTAGCCAAGGCAGGGAGGTAGGCACATTTGGCTAAACCTTGATAACATATCGTGCGTGTTCTTTATATTTTCACAAATTTATTTTCCGCACTTTTATTTTAAGCACATGTATGTTGTATGCTTGATTCATTATATGTAGTACATGTGTTGATTGGGTTTATAATTGCATAGACATACCTCAAGTTGTGTAATACTTCTGATTTAGATAAACCTAGGTAAGAAAAAATTTTTAATACCTAATTCCCCCCCCCCCCTTCCTCTTGGGAATACACGAAAGCTAATAATTGGTATCAGAGCCTCGTAGCATTCACTTAAACATTTTTTCTAAAGATCAGGATGACTCGCATTGTTGTATCCCCATTCGGAGAGTGACGATCACCTTCTAGTCCTCCATTAGTTTGTGGTGTTGATTACACCGCCTAGAAACTCAAAATAAGCGTATTTATAAAATCAATAGATTAGAGGGCTTGGCAGGTGATTGTCAAAAGAATTTGTATGCATGTAGAAAATAATATTAATTTAATGCATGCAAATTCACATGCCATGGACTTATTGTACGGTGCTTTAGATTATGATATTCTTCATGAGATTATGCCATGTAGTAGTGCACATGAGATTTGTGATGAGCTAGAAAAGAAATATGGAGAGCCGAGAGAGAAGGAGATCACTCTTCCGAATGCTCAAAGCTCATATGATCAGGAGGAGGTAAATTATGAGCTAGTGATCTGCGATGAGGTATATGAGTCTCACTCTAGCTCGATAAATCATTCTTTTACTGAATGTTGTGTTGTGTAACATGCTGAATCATCTGTTGATAATATTGTTAATGATGTACGCAATGATTCCTATGAAAAGTATTGCAGCACATCATATGATGAATCATCTGAAAATCATTGTGGTAGTCCTATTGAAGAAGCATGCAATGATACATATAATTTGTGTGATATATCTTATGATGAATCATGTGATGAACTAAATGTTAAAAGCATGCCCTCGTATGGAGAACTAGAAAAGGCTTCATTTAAATTTCATAAGTTTCTAGTTAGATTATCTAAGCAGAAAATTGTGGTGAAGAAGGAAAATAAAATATTGGCAAAACAATTAAGAGATTTGAAAAATTATCATGCCATCTTAGAAAAGAAAAAGTTTTTGAAAGTGTTGAAAATCATCTACTTAGAAAGAAAAACCAAAGACTATTCTAAAATGATTTTCAAACCCTCTTGTGAAAAGAATAACAATGATAAACCCTTAGAAGTTAAAAAGAAAAATATTTTCACAAAGGGTTAATGTTCTGTTTATCAAACCCATAGTCATGTCTCATAAGGTAAAAATAGAATAAATAAGCATATCCCTTCATGAAAATCCCAAGCCTGGTTATTTCAAAAAATGAAATGGCACACTTAATCTACTTGTCCATCTAGAAGTGCCAGAGGTTTAGATAGGAAGATGAAGTGGGTAATCATGAAAGCGAACCCCATAGAACTTTTGGAAAAATGGATATAAATTAATATTATATAATCATTTAATCCATCCTTAGTTCATAGGTTTAGGGGTTGTGATGATTGTAGGTTTAGGAAGTGATTAGTGCTTAAAATGAAATAAGATTTGCATGCGAATTCAAAAATTGAATAAAATCCACTTCTAAATGGACTAGGCATCATTGCTAGGTAAATAATTCCAAATGTTTAACCCATGCTTAAATATAGTACCTAAGTTAAGCACATTTTTTCCATCACACAAGTTTGTGGTTTAGGGGATCCATCCTATATCAAATATCCCTATACCCTAAACTCATTTTTGAATATGAAAGCCTAAATCAAAATTAAGTCATCACTCTAGGCTTAAAGCACTATTGATCATAAATGACCAATATATATTGAGTGCTTCTCATAGCTATAGCCAAATTAGAGACATCCACTAGGAGATTGGTCCCTTTGAGTTTAAATTGTAAATCCTTAAATTTTGGTTTAATCCCTCCACTAGAAATCTTTACCAAACCACGATCATATCAGGTATAAATTCATCATTTCCTTACTTTGTATCCTTTTTCCAAATTGTGATAATATCTAAAGGATACTTCCCAATCACCAAAGAACATTGTTCACAACATTCACATATCCTATATGCTCTTTGTCCAAGTCTGGACATGATTACCATCACAGAAATATTTTGAAAAATGTTCTGTCTATCCTAAATACTCTTCTGTACCCATTGGTGATTTAAATTTCCAAAGAGTATTTATTTATCTTCCTTTCACAAGGTCTCAAATCATTAAGTCATATCCTTTAGAGCTTTATATACTTAGAGATGAAACATATTTTAAAGGAAACCTATGCACGGTCACTAAAAGTTCAAAACCGTTCAAATTTGTGCCTCTCACATGTATTGAGAATCATAAGAAAAGAGGCAAGATAGGCTAAGCTCACAGAAAAGATATTCATTATGACTTTTTGGTCCGATAAGCCTATAATCAAAATGCCAAGTTTATATCATTGAATACCCTTAAGTCACTTGGCCAAGAAATTTAAAGCATATGATGGCATAAAATGAGTAGAGTACATAATTGAGGGAGAGCATTGCTCTTTCATGACTATAAAAATTAAATGCTCTCATTATCTTATAATAACTATGCCCATATGCCTTTATGAATTACAATATTGCACTAAACTCAGAACTATCCTCTACTCTTTACTATGCATATTCTTTGATGGATAGTTTATATTTCATAAATTGTTGATTACTACTGGATTGCATGCTTGTGTTGAAAGCCTCCTACATGGCGGATGCAGTTGATGTGAATTGCATATTGGTAGTGGATATAGGTTCTCGTGTGCCTTGAATTGAACTATAAATTGCTTATTTGAACCTATTAGGTATAGGTTTTATGGGAAAATATCTAATTTATAGATGGCATACTGCCGAAATTTTGAAAAAAAAAATTCCAAAAATAAAACCTTGTACATAGATGATTATGGTAAAATTAATGTTAAAATATTTTTGAAAGGATGAGCAAAAATCATTTCAATATATTAAACTTCATCCTGGTATAATCATCAAATATTTAGAAATGCGAAGATCCATCCCTATAGGAAGCGCATAAATGACCCACATGCATCACTTTCGTCTACTAAAATATTTAGGCTCTTCTGAAATCCCTGAACATTATATCTTGTGTTTGAAGCTTTATGATTTGATATGGAATGTTCTTGGGTCATGAATTCTATTGTATGCCTTAATACATATTTTCCGATGCACTTGTTGTTTATAGGGATAACCATACTAATCAGAACACTATTAATAAATCATTAGTATGGTTGGTTTAAAGGATTTCAAATGATTGCTTATACTACTAGGCATAATAAAATAATTCTCTATCTGGTATAAGATATTTATTGCATCTAAGCTATAACTCAAATTGATAGGGGGATAATCTTAAATTAACATGCTCATCTTATTATTCTCTCAAATACTTTTAGCTTAGATTTGTTATTGAATCAAGTGTGGCATGTGTTTGAATGAAATACTTTATTGAAAATCTTAAGTTGAAATATGTTAATTTGCCACAGTCATTTGTATTTGTCATATGATCTTGCATGTGATTGTTAAATCTTTAGGATCATTGTATTTGCGGTTTTTTGGTTATATTTTAGTATGTGCTTAATTGACAAACTAGAATTTTTTTTTTTTTTTTGCTTGCTTGTTTTAATTTAAAGTTTCTTTTTCACCAAGTACCCCTAGTACTTTTTGCAAATATCAAAGGGGGATATATGTTTATATTTATATACATATGTATTTATTTTAATACTTTATGGCAAGAACTAAATTCAAAAGTAAAACTTTTCTTCTTGCCTCATTATTATTATATACATATATGTTTTAAAATCGCATAACTGGTTCGGTAATGTCATATGAAAATGCAAGTGAACTAGTTAGATCGTTTTTATACTCAAACCTTCTATTTGGTATAATATGTCATGTGCTTTTAACTCAAATCTTTAACGGGTCTTATGATATGATTTAAATTGCTATGGTTTGTGGATAATTCTAGTCTAGTTATGTTTGTTTTGTGCTTTGAACTTTTTAAATGACCAGTTATACAATTTGTGTGCTTAATTGCTATATTTCATACTTTATAAGGTTATCCCTGTCATTCATTTCGTATTGTATGGCTACTCACATCCCTTGGATGTTTGAGTGGTATACCTCTTCTTATTATATTGATCATACTGGACTATTTGAGTTGAGTCAATTATTGTAAATCATTTGTTGAACTCAATCAAGTCATTTCTATACATATATTCTTTTGGGAAATGTTTTATTTTCAAATGGCAAGCTGCCAAAATTTTTAACGATTCCCAAAACCATATCTTGTATATGAATGATATTTTCTTTTTTATTTGTCTATATACTTAAATGTTTATTTTGGCCATTTTTGCTGTTGCCAAAAGGGGGAGAAGTAGGCAAGTATTTGTCATCATAAAAAAGGGAGAGATTGTTGACCCTATTGGTCACATCCCGTTTTGATCATAACAAATACTTTGGTATTTAATTGTTGTCAAGTTTGTGTGTAGGTTTATATTATCACATCATATGCTGGAACATGAGAAAACTTGAAGACTAAAGACCCTGAAGACTCATTGTAATTTATATTTTTTGTAATTTAGGTCCATAAGGGTAATATAGGAACGATCTATAATAATTAATGCATGGAATGCATGTAGGATCTATAAGCTCAGCAAGACCGAATGACCATAGGGTCGGTCGACTGATGCCGGATTTTTTTGATAGGGTAAAAAGACTATAGGAAAGACCCTAGGTCCCAACACCTAGTGCACATAGTCCCAAACATCACTTATCATATCAGGGGAATTGACTGAGGCAAAATTGGACTTAAAATGAAAAACATTATGAGAGGTCAGGCGACCGAACCCTTGGTGTTCAAAACACCTCGCGCACCCGAACCGCTAAGAAGTCCAGTGGGTTGACCAGGTTTTGTGCGACCGAACCTGAACGTATCTCCCTTAAGTGACCGAGCCCATGTCAGAGTGCTTTTCACCAACCCGGGTGCCCGAATGTTTGCATTCAAAAAGGCCTCGGGCGACCAAAGTGGGCCGTTCGATTAACCGAACTTAGTTTTGGGCACCTGACCCTCGGACATAATGCTTCTGTCTTTTGTTCAGCCAACCGACCCTGACTTTGGGCTTCCAAACCTTTAAAAACTAATTTTCTGACTGAGTTTATTCCGGCACCCTAAACTTCCGGGTTAAATTAAACTTTTATGAAAATTAAAAGGGGTAAACTGGGTTAATCTCTTTAAACTTGTTTTAAACTTTTCTAATTATCCCCATTAAGTCCCCAATGGTAAAAAATTCCACCTTGCCTATATATATATATATATGTTCATTTGCAATAATTAGCAAGGATTAGTATATTGATTAAGGTCAAAATTCTCTCAAAATTGAAAATTCTTTTTTTTGCCTATACTACTCCCAAACACTTATACACTTCATTCTTCTTGATCTTTCAAGTGTTGTCAGTATTTCTAAAGTGCTTGTGCTTAATATCACTATCTCATACTCTCATTTGCTATATTGATTGTTTGATTTTTGTTGAGAGTAAAGCTTTAAGTTCTCCCATCAACTTTATTTGATAAATCTTGTGTGAGAAGACTTAGTGGCTTGTGGTTCTTGCATTGTCATTGCAAGATACCTTAGCCTATATTTTTGTGTGCAAAAAATATTTTCAAAGCTTGCATTCAAACATCCATTGTGCTTAGTACATTGAGAACATCCTATTAAGGTTGTTTGAATCATCTAGCTAGCATATTTGAAACCTTGATATGATATTGTGATATTTATATATTGTGTTTCAAATCTTGCTTTGATATACACTCTTGTGCTTGATAGACTATAGACAAAACCTTGAGTGTTGATTGCATACGTAAGGCACTAAGCTTATAGTTCATACATACTTGAGGTGCATTGATTATATTGTGGGTAGTGGTACATATGTGCTTATGTAAAAAGCGTTTGTTTGTACATAAAAGTTTACATCTGTTATATTCCAGACGCGGGCTTGAAGAGGGAGACTAGCCCTATGGAATAGTCCCGGATTGGCTTAGATCCGGTTAGGAAAGCTAGGTACACCATTTTGTTTAGGTTAAGGTCAGCCCCACTAATTGACCTGGTTGTAACCGGTGCTGCTCCACCCGTTAAAGTGAGTCATAGTGGAATCATTGTGCTGGTGTAGCCAATTTGGGGACGTAGGCACAGTTAGCCAAATCCCAATAACATATCGTGCGTGTTCTTTTTCTTTCTGCAAATTTATTTTCCGCACTTTAATTTTTAGAACATATGTGTTGTATGCTTGATTCATTATATGTAGTATATGTGTTGATTGGGTTTATAATTCATAGAGAGACCCTAGGTTGCGTAATACTGTTGTTTTGGATCAACCTAGGTAGGAAAAAATTTTAAATACCAAATTCACGCCCCCTCTTAGAAATACACCAAAGCTAACACCTCGTTAAAAACTGTATTTGCGCTCCGTCTTCCCTACTCTATTTAATTTCCGTACTTTACTTTCCGCACTTGTATGCTTATGTTCAATTTGTGTTGAATGTTATAATTATTTTAATTATTTGCATACATTATTATTTTTGGGATTCATGCTTGTTTAGAAAAACCCTAGGTTGTGTTATACTGATTGTGGAATTAAAATAGGAATAAATTGATGTCAAAAGAATTTTAAAATACCCAATTCACCCCCCTCTTGGGAATACACTATAACTCTAACTAAAGATGGCATTGATGAGTTTATTAAACTTCATTTATTTCCTTTTTCTTTAAAGGATAAAGCGAAGATTTGGTTTAATTCTTTGAGGCCTAATTCTATCTCTAGGCCTAATTCTATCTCTAGTTGGATTGATATGCAACGTGAATTCTTAAATATTTTTTTCCCTTTTAGAGAACCCAATTTCTGCAAGAGCAAATCAGTAAATTTATGTAGAAAGGTGATGATACTTTCCAAGCTTGTTGGGAAAGGTCTAAAAAGCTTATAAACATTTTTCCATATCATGGGTTTGAGTCTTGGAGGCTAGTCAATTATTTTTACACATCTCTCACTCCTAAATGCAAACAGTTTGTTTAAGCCACGTGCAACAGGGAATTCTTTAGCAAGGAATTAGATCAAGCACTCTCAGTTTTTGATTACCTAGCTAAAACTGCCCAATCATGGAATGCACGATTTAATCGAGCACCATTGGCAATAAAACCTCTCAAAGCAATTGGTGGTGGAGGCAAATATGAAATAAAAGAGGAAACTAATATCCACGCTTGTATTGCTGCCTTGACTAGGAGGTTAGAGGTTATGAAATTAGAGAAGGTGGAAGCTACAAAAGCAGTGGAGGTGTGTTCTCTATGCGCCGATTCAAGCCATAAGACTCAGGATTGTCATATTATGCTAGTATTACAGAAGAGTCGGTCTGATCAGATGCAATCAGCGAATAAGGTTCACAGAGCGCCAAATCAGCCTTTTTCTAACACTTATAATCCGGGATAGAGGTGTCATCTGAATTTGTCATGGAGGAATTATCAGCCTGTTCAATCTTCTTTGCATTTTCAGAAACCTCCCCAGTCCTATGCACTACCTTCTCAGCCGACATATCATGAGGCTACCCCTCGACATCAGTATCAGCCACATCAAATTTCTTAGAACTTTTCACCCTCTGGATTCCAATCTAATGTACTGAAGAAGTCTCTTGATGATAGCATGGCACAGATGGCTAATACACTTAAGCAATTTATGCAGATTCAGGCAACAACTAATAGTCAGAACACTCAGGCAATAAATGAATTGTAGGGCACTATTAATAAGATGAGCACAAAATTGAGTACCCTAGAGAAAGGGAAATTTTCAGCACAACCTCAGCCAAATCCTCAAGTATATCAACAACAAGTATATAATGTATCAGGGGATTCTCTTGAGACAATGAGGGCCATTACTACTTTGAGAAGTAGAAAGGAAGTTTCTTGATCTGAGATACAAATAGTTTTCCCAACACCTATAGGTACAACAGAGACAGACGAAGTCAAATAAAAATTAAAGGAAGTAAGCCTAGAATTGAAGAAGTCAGTCAATGCGGAGGCCGAGACTAGTAGGGAGTATCGACCTATGGTTCCCTATCCTTAGAGATTGACAGCTGGCCAAAATAACAAATAACACACTTAAATTCAAGAAATCTTCAAGTAAGTAAATATTAATATTCCACCTTTAGATGTCATACAACAAATTCCTTGGTATGCAAAATTCTTAAAGGATTTGTGCATAGTGAAGAGGAAGCTGAATGTAAAGAAGAAGGCTTTCTTAATAAAGCAAGTCGACGCAATGATATTGAGTGAAACCCCTCAAAAGTTTAGGGATCTTGGTTCTCCTTATATTTTTATTATGATTGGTGAATCAAACATTGGGAGAGCTCTACTTGATTTGGGGAGTAGTGTGAACTTGCTACCATTCTCAATATATAAGAAGTTGGGGTTAGGTGAGTTGAAAAAGACCTCCATCATGCTAGAGTTAGCAGAAAGATCAGTCAAGGTACCACGCGGTATTATTAAAGATGTGCTAGTTCAGGTGGACAAATTTTATTATCCAGTGGACTTTGTAGTTTTGGATATGCAACAGTCAGTCTCCACTGTTTACCAGACACCTGTCATTCTTGGACGTCTGTTCCTTGCTACCTCCAATGCATTCATCAATTGTCGAAGTGCAGTACTAAAGCTCACATTAAGGAATATGACTTTGGAGATGAACATGTTCAATTCCTACAAGATGTCGAGTGGTTGTGATGACTCAGATGTACATGCAGTTGATTTGATAGATGACTTTGATATTTCAGGGTTGTTATCGGTACTTGAATCTAAGAGTGCATTTAAGAATGACTCTTCTGAGCATCCTAATGTTTTTTTATGAGACAAATCCTTCATCTAAAGAGTTGACAGAATCAGAGGGGAAGTTCACATAGATAAATGGTTCCCCTCAGTTATTAGATGCGAGTTACACGAGTATTTGGCATAAGCCAACTTTTGAAACTCTTGACTTACCATAAGTCATAAGGTCATGGTGAGAAGAAGTCCATACACTAGAGTTGAAGCCACAACCTGAGGATCAGAAGTACGTCTTTCCAAGCCTGGCAGAGGGCACTTTTCCGGTGGTCATTTCTTCTCATCTTACTTCGAAGTGCGACAGCAAATTATTGCAAGTGCTGAGACAACATAGACGAAAACTAAGGTGTAGTCCCAAGAGGGGGGTGTGTTGACTCTATGAGTCCAATCCTATTTTTTAATCAAGTTAATCCAATGGTTAGGACTCATCCTAAGGGCAAGTTTACCTATATAATCAACATCTAAACCCTAGTGCCCTAACATTTGGCATAAGATTAAGTGTATTGAACGTTTAGCACAGCTTGGGAGAGCATTGAACACACTGATGAATTCTTGCTCAGGATTTGAAATCTTATACTTCAAATCTGAGCTAAGGCTACATTGATCTTTAAAATGGATTCTAGCGATTGTTGTGCATTCAACTTGGTATTGAGGTTTGGTAAATCGATTTGTTTGTTACTACTTATTTTCAAAGAGTTTTTCATATCAAAATCTATCATTGGATATAACTTGAGAGATTGATCTTGAGTGTACTTATATACATATAGATTGTTTTGATAAGATCACTACTTGAGAAAAGTTTTGCCAGTGGTTAAATATTTTTAATTCAAGTGTGTATTCATTTAAAGACTCGATATTTTCAATATTACAAAACCACTTGCTTAAATATCCTTATAGCTCATAACTATATATATTATTGAGGGATATTTTCTGAAAAATATTATATTAGGTCCTTGATCTTTGGAACACATATCCTATATATATACTTATACATATACAAAGATCATATTGTGTTTTGGATATTTGGAATTAAATTATTGATCTAGATTGTTGGAGAAAAACTGAATTACATATTTATATTGAGCTCATTTGGTTGGATTAAATATTTGAAGCGGAATAGTCATATTCTTTTAAACCAAAGATTATTTAAAACCCTAACTTCTCCATAGCACTTCCTTATGTAATTATTTTTGGGAGATTTGATCAGAGGAAAATTTTGTGAAGCATATCATTCATATAACGATTACATCGTTACATACATACTGAGCTTCAAATTTTATCATATGGATATGTGTTAAGTTTTCCATTATACTCACTAGATTTATTAGAAGCAATATTGAGTTGTTTTGTAGATTTGAAATTCTATATCGTAATCACGGTTTGGGTTGTGAACCTAGTAAAGGGGAAGTTGTGCCTCTTGTAAGTAGCGGATGTATGGGAAGCTTCGTCCCGATTAAAGGAGCAGGGATTTAGTGGAATCCTTGAGTGGGTTGCTCAAGGCGAGGACATAGGTCAAGTTGGCCGAACCTTGTAAAAACTGTGTTTGTCTTCTCTCTTCCTTTACTCCTTTTAATTCCCGAAACGCATTGCATTACCTATCTCGCATGTGTGTATGTTGAATAACCCTACACACACTTGATAATTAATTGGGTAAAATTGAATTTATTGAGATCATAATTTGAATCAATTTCAAATCCCTGCAATTAATTTGTTAAATATATAAATAGGGATTAAGTAGTAAACAATTTTAAAGAAATTTTTAAATAAACCCAATTCACCCCCCCCCTTTTGGGATTACACTTGAATTAACATTTGGTATCAGAGCGGGTTTACATAGACTTCATTGTTCATTTTGTAAAAAGATCACATGGCACACATCGATGTAACTCTATTCGGTGAGGGACACTCATCCACTAGATCACCCATTTTTTGCGTTGTAAATTGCACCTACTGGAAAATAAGGATGAGTATATATCTTCTAAATGTGGATTGGAAAGTGTGGAAAATTGTTTCCAAGGGAAACCATGTCGCTATGAAAGTAGTTGATAAGGTTAATGTACCCAAAACTGAAGATGAGTATACTGAAGAGAACTGGAAATCTGTACAAATAAATGCTACAACAATGAATCTATTCTTTTGTGCACTAGATGTAAATGAGTTTCATAGGGTGATGGCATGTAACACTACTAAAGAGATTTGGGAAAAATTATAAGTTACATATGAAGGTGCTAAGGAAGTGAAAGATAGGAGGATAGACACGCTTACTAGTGAGTATGAAGCATTTAAAATGAATGCTAATGAATCTATTCAATCCATGTACACTAGATTCACTAACATCACGAATTCTTTAAATGCTCATGGTAAATCTTATCCTACTTATGAGTTGACTAAGAAAATACTCAGGGGACTACCATCAGTTTGGGAACCAAAAGCTACTGCAATAGCAGAAGGGAGAAATCTCAAGGAGATGTCTGTTAATGAACTAATTGGATCACTCATCACCTATGAGCTTGCAATAAATAAGAGGAAGAATGAGCAAATTAAAGCAAAAGAGAGCTACAACATTTAAGGCATTGTGTCACTGCTACAGTGAGGGAAGTGATTCAGAATCGGATGAAAACATGGCACTCATCACTAAGAAATTTGGAGAGTTCATGAGAAAGAACAAGAAATACATTAGAAAATTCAAGGGCTCAAAAGCAGAAAAGGGAGAGTCAAGCAGAAGGAAGCAAAAATATGATCCTCCCATGTGTTATAACTATAGAGAATTTGGACACATCATGCCAGATTGTCCCCAGTTGAAGAAAGTGTCTAAGAAGAAGAAGAAAAAGGCTCTAAAGGTGGGCTGGGACACTCACACTACCAGCAATTCAGAATCCGAAGCCAATGATGACAAGATTGGGAATCTATGTCTAATGGCTCACGATGACCACGAGGTACAATCTTTTTGTTCTACTTCATCTTACTATTCAAGTGATTCAGAAAATGAACATAGCATGCTTTCTTATGATGAATTACATCAGGAATATCTGTATACCCTAAAAATGCTTGAAAAAATGAATAAGAAAATTTCTATTTTGAAATTAAAATTGAAAGAATTTTAGAAGTTAGTTGAAAGTCAAAATGAATCTCATGCATCTCTTGTAAAAGACAATGATTTGAAAATTGAGGAGTTATAAAAGAATTTGAAAGACAAATCTAAGATTATTTGTAAATTTACAAATGGTCAAAATAATTTTGAAAAACTCCTAGGAGCTCAAAGAAATTTTCTAGAGAAGGAAGGTCTTGGTTTTAATTGGAAGGAGAATCTAAAATAGAGACATCTTTATATGGGATATTTTGTAAGAGAGTCAAAGTCGTATATTCCAACTAAAGACTATCATGGAAAGATTACATGTTTTAAATGTAAGAGTTTGGGTCACATAAAATTTGACTGTCCTTTCAAAAATAAAGATGTCAAAATTAAGCAAGTTTGGAAAGTCAAAGGAGAATCTAGTACTAAGCCCCATGGACCAAAGAAAATCTGGGTACCAAAAGTAGTTATCTGATTATGTCTTACAGATGTACTTGAGATTGTCCTCCTCGATGGACAAGTGGTATATGGATAATGGATGCTCGCGATATATGAAAGGAGATAAAGCTAAATTCGCAACTATCATATCAAAATAAGAAGGATTCGTTACATTTGGGGATAACTCTAAAGGTAAAATCATTGGAGTTGCTAAGGTTGGTAAGGAACCTTCACTTGTCATTGATAATGTGTTGTTAGTTGATGTATTGAAACACAACTTTTTGAGTATAAGTCAACTATGTGATAAAGGTTTTAAAGTTTCATTTAAACATGACAAATGCACTGTAGAGAACAAATCTGAAAACAAAATATTGCTTACTGTTGATCATCATGAAAATGTATACACCATTAGCCTTGACAACCTTGCTTCTCAACATGTTACTTGTTTTTCTGCTATAAATGAGATTAGTTGGATTTGGTATAGGAGATTAGGACACACAAACATGAATGTAATATCTAAACTTGTTAAGGAATAATTAGTTAAGGGATTGCCTAAGACTAAATTCGTGAAAGATAAAATCTGTGATGCATGCCAACTAGGAAAACAAGCAAGAAAAAGATTTAAGAAGAAGAAAGTAATCTCCACTACTAGGCCACTTCAAATGCTACACTTAGATTTATTTGGTCCAAACCCAACTCAGAGTTTTAGGAGGAAAATCATATGCATTCATCATAGTTGATGTTTATTCAAGATGTACATGAGTACTATTTTTAGGTCATAAGGTTGAAGCGAGTGAACAATTTATGAATCTGTGTAAGAAAATTCAAAATGAAAATTGTTATGCTATCACTAAAATTCGAAGTGATAGGGGTAAAGAATTTAAAAATCAAAGCATGGAAGACTACTACAATTCAGTAGGAATAGCTCACAATTTTTCGGCTCCTAGAACACCACAGCAGAATGGTGAAGTTGAAAGGAAGAATAGGTCTATACAAGAAATGGCTAGAACTATGCTTAATGAACATAACCTACTTAAGTACTTCTAGGCAGAGGCAGTAAATACTACTTGCTATGTTCTAAATAGAGTTTTGATTAGACCATCTCTAAATAAGACTCCTTATGAATTATGGAATGGCCATAGACCAAACATATCATATTTTCATATCTTTGGCAATAAATGTTTTGTGCGTAAAGATAATGAACATTTAGGAAAGTTTGATGTGAAATCGGATGAAGGTATCTTCCTAGGGTATGCCTTAGAGAGTAAAACCTACAAAGTATATAATAAACGAACATTAACAGTTATATAATCCATTTATGTAGTATTCAATGAGTCAAATCCCTTCTCTAAAAGGACTGGTGAAGATAAAATTGAGATAAATCAAGAATTTGAAAAATTGTCCATTAAAAATGATTTAGAAAAGAGAAATGAAATTAAGGAACCATCTACTAAAACTAAATAAATTGAAAATGAGGTTAATGAACTACCTAGAGAATGGAAGTACATAAAGAGTCATCCCATTGATCAAATAATAGGTGAACCATTACGTGGAGTAGCCACACGATCCTCACTTAGGAATATGATTAGTCATTTTGCCTTTCTATCTCAAGAAGAACCTAGGAATGTAAGTGAAGAAATTGAGGGTGAATCATGGGTGATGTCTATGAAAGAAGAGTTAAACCAATTTGAGAGAAACAAAGTATGGACATTAGTTCCTAGACCTGTGGATAAGGCAATTATTGGAAATAAATGGATATATAAGAACAAGAAACATGAACATGGTATAGTTGTTAGAAATAAGGCAAGACTAGTAGCTCAGGGATATAATCAGGAAGAAGGAATAGATTTTGAAGAAACCTTTGCACCCGTAGCTAGAATGGAAGCCATTTGAATGCTTTTATCCTATGTTGCTTTTAAAGATTTCAAGTTATATCAAATGGATGTCCAAAGCGCATTTTTATTTGGCTACATAAGTGAAGAGGTATATGTAGAACAACCCTCAGGCTTTGAAAACCATAAGAATATAGATCACATTTATAGACTAACAAAAGCCTTGTATAGTTTAAAGCAAGCTCCTAGAGCTTGGTATGAGAGACTAAGCGGCTTTCTACTGGACAATGGATTTATCAGATGAAGGATATACACAACTCTTTTCATAAAGTCGAAGAAATATGACATGCTCCTAGTTCAAGTATACGTAGATGATATCATATTTGGAGCTACAAATAAAGACTTGTGCAATGAGTTTGCAAATACTATGCAAAATGAATTTGAGATGAGCATGATGGGTGAACTAATTTTTTTCCTAGGACTTCAGATCAAACAAGCGAAATAAGGAATTTTTATAAATCAATCGAAGTACATTAGAGGTCTGCTAAAAAAGTTTAATATGGAAGATGGAAAAATACTAGGGGCACCTATGAGCTTGTCTTCGAAATTAGACAAAGATGAACAAGGTATACTAGTAAATGTCAAGCTCTATCAAGGAATGATCTGTAGCTTACTATAATTGACTGCCAGCAAACTTGACATAATGTTCAATGTATGTTTGTACGCAAGATTTCAGGCTGTACCAAAAGAGTCACATTTGTTAGCTGTAAAACGAATACTTAGATACCTGATAGGAACCATGGAACTTGGATTATGGTATCGTAAGTATATATCTTTTGAGATTATCAACTATTCAGATGCTAATTTTTCTGATAGCAAAGTGGATAGGAAGAGCACGAGTGGTACATGTCATTTCTTTGGACATTTGTTAGTCTTTTGGTTTTCCAAGAAAAAAAATTCAGTAGCTCTTTCCACAACTAAGCTAGAATACGTACGGCAGAAAGTTGTTGTGATCAAACACTATACATGAAGCAACAACTGATGGATTTTGGATTAAGCTATGACACAATTCCTATAAGATGCGACAATATGAGTGCAATAAACATCTCAAAGAATCCTATATTACATTCATGATCAAACATACAAAAATACGACATCATTTTCTTCATGATCATGTGCAATAAGGAGATGTGACACTTGAGTTTGTTCGCTTAGATGAACAATGGGCAGACATATTCATGAAACCACTTGCGGAGGATTGGTTTATCCAAATTAGGGGTGAATTAGGCCTGATGTATAGCCGATAGGTTGGCTAGAATTTTGTTAGTTAACATAATTCAGGGGGAGCAATGTCACTTAATATTCACATTGGTTAAAAATTTTAAATTCAGCTTGTTTGTTCCCATTTGGTTTCACATTTGGTATTAAAATCATATCATGATAAGAGCATAATCTTTGAACTTTATTAAATGTGTTTACTTATCTATGTCTATGAAATTTGCCACACTGTGTATGTTCACATTGCAATTTAAATTCAACAACATAGCTTTCTGCATTAGTAAGGTGGAGAAGTAAATTGAATTAACACAAAGAGACACATTTCACAGTACAATTTTTAAAATCTGGCGGTTGAATAAGTTTAAAACTTTATGAAAGAGTAAAGAAAGAGAGCAAAACTAATTTTTGAAACAAAAGTGAAAAAAACCAGAAAGTGTTCTGTTTAGAAGATCAAAGTCCCTGCTTAGAAGTCTGAAGTGTCAACTTCAGAAAACTGAAGTGTGTACTCAGTCGTCTGAAGATTCAACTTCAGAAGATTGAAGTTTAAGCTCAGTCATCTGAAGAATTTTTTTAGAAGACCGAAGATTAATTTCATCCGTATGAAGATTTATTGGGGAAGCACAGAAACAGGAAAAAGAACATCAGAAGACTGAACCTTGACTTCAGTCGTATGACCTTGCCACTTTAGAAGTCTGAACCTCAACTTCAGATGTCTGACCTTGTATCCAGTTCAATTTTTCAAAATTTTAAGGAACTCCAGTCATCTGGGCTCTACTCCTCAGTCGTCTGAACCTGCAGTCTTTTATGAGAGAACACGCGAGCTATTTTTTAATCAACTTGATCCAATGGTTAGGACTCATCCTAAGGGCAAGTTTACCTATATAATCGACATCTAAACCCTAGTGCCCTAACTTTTGGCATAAGGTTGAGTGTATTGAACGTTTAGCACAACTTCGGAGAGCATTGAACACACTGCCGAATTCTTGCTCGGTATTTCAAAGCTTATACTTCAAATCTGAGCTAAGGCTACATTGATCTTTAAAAGGCATTATACCAATTTTTGTGCACTCAACATGGTATTGAGGTTTGGTAAATCGATTTGTTTGTTACTACTTATTTTCAAAGAGTTTTTCATATCAAAGTCTATCGTTGAATATTATTTGAGAGATTGATTTTGAGTGTACTTATATACATACAGATTGTTTTGACAAGATCAATACTTGAGAAAAGTTTTTCCAATGGTTAAATATTTTTGATTCAAGTGTGTATTCATGTAAAGACTCGATATTTTTGGTATTACAAAACCACTTGATTAAATATCTTTATAGCTCATAACTATATATATTATTGAGGGATATTTTTTGAAAAATATTATATTAGGTAATTGATCTTTGGAACATATGTCATTTATAAATACTTATACATACACAAAGATCATATTGTGTTTTGGATATTTGGAATAAATCTTATTGATCACAATTGTTGGAGAAAAACTGAGTTACATATTTGTATTGAGCTCATTTGGTTGGATTAAATATTTGAAGCGGAATAGTCATATTCTTTTAAACCAAAGATTATTTAAAACCCTAACTTCTCCATAACACTTACTTATGTAAATATTTTGGGAGATTTGATCAAAGGAAAATTTTGTGAAGCATATCATTCATATAACAATTACATTGTTACATACATACTGAGCTTCAAGTTCATATGGATATGTGTTCGGTTTTCCATTGTACTCACTAGTTTTATTAGAAGCAATATTGAGTTGTTTTGCAGATTTAAAATTCTATATTGTAATCACGGTTCGGGTTGTTAACCTAGTGAGGAGGAAGTTGTGCCTCTTGTAAGTAGTGGATGTAAGGGAAACTCTGTCCCGATTAAAGGAGCAAGGATTTCGTGGAATCCTTTAGTGGGTTGATCAAGGTGAGGATGTAGGCTGGGTTGGCTGAACCTCATAAAAACTGTGTTTTCCTTCTCTCTTCCTTTACTCCTTTTAATTGCTGCAACACATTCCATTACCTATCTCACATGTGTGTATGTTGAATAACCCCACATGCACTTGATAATTAATTGGGTAAAATCAAATTTATTGAGATAATAATTTGAATCAATTTTAAATCCCTGCAATTAATTTGTTAAATATATAAATAGGGATTAAGTGGTAAACAATCTTAAAGAATTTTTTAAATAAACACAATTCACCCCCCTATTGGGATTACACCTGAATAAAAAGGGTGAATTGGGTTTTTAAAAGTTTCTTTAAATCTCTTTCTAAATTCACAACCTTTTGTAAGTTTCTACACAAGAATGATTTGATTTTCAATGCTTAATTAAGCCAATCACAATCCACACTCAATCAATGAATTAATCAAATACAAACCAATGATTCTTAATGCAATACTTTCAACAATGTCAAAAAATACCCAATCAACCAACCAATTTACCATTCACATGTTACTAACCAATATTTTTGCAGTAGCACTTTCAATGATTCAGTGTATGAATAACTCAAGCTAGAGTTTAATAAAAGCCCTGTATTTATAACTTTTATGCACTTCCTTTTAACCAAGGTTTCTGCAAATGATTAATGAATGCACTCCCTTTAAGGTTTCTACAAAAGATCAATCAACGTACTTCCCTAAATAAAAAGTTCATGAATCTCAACTTTCAGCTTCCTGCACTTAGATACACAACCACGTAATTTATATATGCAGAAAAATTAAAGAGTAAGGTTAGAGAGTGGGACCGAGCTTTTACTAGGTTCAGCTTATAGCAGCCTATGTCCTCGCCTTAGGCAAGACCACCTGTTGACTTTTTGAGTCCAATCTCTGGTTTTGATGCTGACAAAACACAAAGATCTTATGTGTGATCTAGTTTGAGTGCAGAATAAATTAGCAGTATCATATGATGCACATGGACTTGAAGAAAATGAAGACCCAACATGTTTATGTCTTGTAATTTATATTTCATTATGGGTCCGTAATATTATTAATTTCAAAGGTCTGTAATAATCTGCGTATCATGAATGATAGGGGAAAAGCTCAAAAGGCCTTAAATCAACCATGAACCTACAACTCTGCATGAAAAAGTTCCTTATTGACTTAGAACTGATTACCATGTGATTAGGGACATTGCATAAGAGGAATACGACCGAAATGCCCAAAATTAGCATGTTTGGTTGACTGAACTATAATACATAGCGGACCTCGGTTAACCAAACTTCCCCAGGGTCAACAGTTTGACACTTCGGTCGACCGACCTTAAAATGGGCTGCAACACTTTGGTCAATCGAAACTGACACGTGGGGAGATCCCAATGCCCTTGTCGACTGAAACTTCAGTAGCATATTGACCTGGTCGACCGAACACCCAAGTTCGGTCAATCAAACTCATGTCTGGTCAACCAAACCTCGAAGGGTTCAAAATCTCTTTTGGACGGTCGACCAAACCTGTAGTTTAAAAAATCCCCCAGTCTACCAAACTTAGTGAGATGGTCAAATGAATCTTAAAAATGGTCGATCGATCCTCTTGGGTTTTCAAAATTTTTACTGAGTTAAATGGGTTCAATTTTACTAAACAATTTTAAAACAAATTTAATAATTATCCCTATGTCCTCAAGAGTCATAATTTAGCCCTCTTCTTTAAATAGGGGCTCATTTTCTTAGATTAGTTGTTGATTAGCAAATAGGATTAACCAAAAATCCTCTCAAATTTCCTAAGCTCCATTTATTCATTCAAATCCTATAAACTCATATACTCCAAGTCTTTTGAGAAATCAAGCTTTGTGAGTGTTTATACATTGTTATTGCTTGAAACTCTCATTGCATTTGTTGGTATTTGTTTTTCAAATTGAGAATCAAGCCCAATTTTATTTGATAAATCTTTGTGTGGAAAAAAATATTATAGCTAAGTGAGTCTTTGCATTATAATTGAATGACTTATTACGAATTGTATTTTTGTGCGTGCAAAAATATTTTTACAAACTCTTACTTGAATGTCTCTTTGTTCTTCGATATTGAGAAAATTATTTTTTAGATATTCTAAATTTCCATTGGTACCAATCTTTAAACCCTAAACTTTGATTGAGATTTATCTTTACATAGTTTCACAGATTAGCTTGTTATTACACTCTTGTGCTTGTTTGAACATTGATATTAGATTGAGTGTTATTGAAAACATATTGCATTAAGCTTATAGTTTCTATCAGTTTGAGGTGCATTGATTAGTGATTGTGCATAGTGGTACATATTTTCTTGTGTAAGAAGAATTTGTGTGTAATTTTTATACCTGTTGTATTCTAGGCATGGGCCTGAAGAGGGAGACTAGTCCTGTTGTATAGTCCTGGATTGGCTTAGACCCGGTTAGGAAAGCTAGGTGCATCGTCCTAGTAAAGTGCAGATATAGTTTGAGGTCAACCGTGTTAATTGACCTGGTTGTAACCGGTGTCGCTCCACCCGTTAAGTGACCATTAGTGGAATCCTTATGCTAGTGAGCCAAAGTGGGGACGTAGGCAATATTGGCCGAACCTTAATTTCATATCTGGTGTCAGTTTTATTTATCTGCAATTTAATTTTAGCACTATGATATTTTACATTACTTTGATTATACCGTTTATATATTGATTTGGTATATGCTTAGAAGGACCCTAGGTTGTGTAATACTGATATCTAGTTTAACCTAGGAGAAAAGTTTAAGATTCCAATTCACCCACTCCCCTTTTGGGAATACACCAAAATTAACAATCCGTATCAGAGCCTCATAGCATTGACTTAAACGTTTTTGCTAAAAGATCGAGATCACTTACATTGGTGTATCCCCACTTATCAAGGGACAATCACCTTTCAGTCCTCCATTGTTTTGTGGTGTTGATTACGCCGCCTGGAAATTTAGAATGAGCATATTTATAAAAGCAAGGGACTGGAAGGCTTCAGAAGTGATTTCTAAAGGAAGTGGTGCTAACATTTTCAAAAATAATTTCAACTTAATTAATTCTAATGTCATGCATATGTCATACTACATTTTAGATTCTAACATCTTTCTTGAGATCATGGCATGTAGAAGAACACAGGAAATTTGGGATGAACTTGAAAGAAAATATGGAGAATCCTGGGAGAATGAAACCACCAATCAGGAAATGGTAAATGATAGGGTAATAGCTTTATCATACAGTTGATTAAGGTGTAATCCCAAGAGGGGGGGAGGTGAATTGGATATTTTAAAATTCTTTGAACCTATTTACCACTTAATCCTTATTTGTATATTTATCAAATCAATTTTGGGATTTATAACTAACCTAAATTGATTTTATCAATAAGTTCTTTTACCCAATTAATTATGTGCAAAGTAATTCAACATCCACATGCAATGCAAATAATATAATGCAGTGCGGAAGGTAAAGAGTTAAGGGAAGAGAGAAGACAAATGCAATTTTTACGAGGTTCAGCTAATTCGACCTATGTCCTCGCCTTGAGCAACCCACTCAAGGATTTCACTAAAATCTCTGCTCCTTAAATTGGGACGAAGCTTCCCTTACAATCCATTGCTTGCAAGAGGAACAACTCCCTCCTACTTCGCTACTTATAAGAGATACAACTCTCTCCTCACACACGGTTCACAAACCAAACCGTGAATACAATGAATCTGTAAAACACTCAAAATTGCTTCCAACAAAAGCTAGCGAGTACAATTGAAATCCCTTATACATTAACATATGATTAAACTTGAAGCTTGGAATGTATGAAATGATATAATCGTTTATGAATGATATGCTTTAACGCACAAACCCCTTTTTTATCAAATCTCCCAAAAATATTTGTATAACTCAATGCTTCAGAGAACTTAGGTTAGATCTTTGCATATAAAAGTAACTTTGTAGATTGCAAAGATGCTAAACACACTTTGTCAAACAAACAATATTTCTCTAAATATTTCAAACTCAATGTGATCTTGAAAGTATTGACTTAATGTGTATATATATGTATCTCTAACATGATAATACCAAAGATCAACAAACTTAATATTTGTTTTTCAGAAAATATCCTTCAATATATATATAGATAGTTATGCATTTCTAAGGATATATATATTCAAATAGTTTATATGTACTCACAAATATCAGCTTTAAATTAAGAACACACTTGAATGAAAAACCTTTAATCAATGGCCAAATAAAAATAAACTTTCTCAAGTATTGAGTTTTTCAAAAACGATCTTTATATGAATGTGAAAACTCAATATCAAACTTCTCTAAAGATATCAAAATAGATGTTGATATCAGATTCTCAAATAAAACTAAATATATTAACCAAACCTCAATCCCAGTTGAAGCACAAGATGTATAATTGAGGTCCCTTTAGATTGTCTGAGGTGATTTTCCCAAAGATGATGTGTAGAAGCTAGAGTGTAGGCAATCGTACAGGTAATAAGAGCAAGTTTCTCAATAATATGTATTATTTTCTTTTTTTTTTATCTTCTCTTTTGTCTTAGCTCTTCTTGTTTCTCTTTTCTCGTGTGTACTAGGGTTTAGATTTGTAGTATATATAGTGTCTTACCTTTAGAATTGATCTCAACCATTGGATTATTAAATAGCTTACGTGTTTGCTCAATAAAAATTACATTTTTAATCTTTCCCACAAGTTTAGACGACTGAGGTCAAGGGCCAAGACGACTGAAGTAATTTTTATCCTTCGAAAAAATTACCTGGACACAGGGTCAGACGACTGAGGTCAAGGGTCAAACGACTGAAGTTTTGAGTTTAGACAACCGAAGTCAAGGTTCAGTCATCTGAGATGCTTCTCCCAGATTCTATTTTTCACCTATAAATCGTCAAACAACTGAGCTTATTCTTCAGATGTTTGAGGTAATTCTTCAGTCAACCGAACTTAAAGTTCAGTCATCTAAACTTCCCAATTTCTACATATTTTCTTTCCAATTCAAAAATATGTTTTCTTTCTTTCTTAGCTCTTTTATAAAAACATTTTCTAGGGTTTTGACATTATTTCTAAGTCCATAAATGTCCCCTAATGATGTTCATGAAATGCATGAGTCCTAAAGACATTCTAAGGTATAAATTGAGCCTTAAATTAAATCATACGAAAATGTAAATACATGAGTTCTAAGTACCCATTCCCATGACGTTCTTGAACTTTGCCGCTTGCATCTTGATTCTCATACTCTTTGAGTTCCATGGATCTTGCCAAGATATGTTAGCTTTACTTTAAGGCTTTCATGACTCATTATCCTTCTGTGCATGCTTAATATGGTTCCTGTTCGCAAACTCAATGCACATATCAAATACCAAGTAATTTTTTATTATCAAAATCAGACTGGACTCGTAGAGTTAACACAGACATTAAGGTATATGATTCTATCTCTACCTCTATTGATGATTCTTGTTCTAAATGCTATGATGTAAATGATTCATGTGATGTGTATTGTGAAAAAACTTGTGATGAATCATATGTTGAAGTTTTTAATGAAAGCATGTCCTCAAACAAAGAACTAGAATGTAATTTATTTAAAATGCATAAGCTTCTAGTTCAGTTGTCTAAAAAAAAAACAATGTTGAAAAATGAAAATAGAAGGTTGGCAAAACAAGTAAAAGATCTAACAAAATATCATGCCACCTTAGAAAAGAAAAAGGTTAAGAAGACATTGAAAATTATTTACCTACAAGAAGAAATAGTGGATGATAAACCCTTAGGAATTGAAAGAAATAAATCTTTGAAAAAGGGTTCATACTTTAAGTCCCACAGTCATAAAAATGCCTTAATCAGTAAAACCAGAATAAATAAGCACAATCTTTCACGAGCATATAAAACTCGCTTATACATTGAAAAGATAGGGCACATGAAATATAATTATCCACAAAAAGGTGCCAGGGGCTTAGATAAAGAAATGAAATGGATAATTAACAAGGAAAACTCCATAGGATCTAAGGAAGATTGGGTTCCCATAGAAATTACATAAATACTTCAATCTTCCCTTAGTTCCTAGGTTTAGGGGTTGTGATGACTTTAGGCTTAGGGAGTGGTTCAGGGCTAAGATATATATAAACCTAGTATCTATATCCAATTCCAATTGGACATGGCATCTTTGCCAGGTAATCAACTTCAAATGCTTAACCCATGCTTAAATATAATACCTTAAGTTAAGCCACTGTTGTCCATTACATAGAGTTGAGCTTTAGGGGTCCATCCTATATCTTTGACCCTAATCTCATTAATGAAAATCCGGTCATCACTCAATGAATAAGCACCATTGATAATAAATTCCATATCTATCTAGTGGTAATAAAAAGTCATCCTCCTTGTAATCAAAGTTAGAGGCATCCACTAAGGGATTCGTCCCTTTGAGTTTAAATTATAAATCCTTTAATTTTGGTTTAATCCCTCCATAGGAAATCTTTACACAACCATGATTATATTAGGTATAGATTCATCCTTTCCTCGGTTTGTATCCTTGTTCCAAATTATGATAATATCTAAGGGATACTTCCCAATCACCAAAGAGCATTGTTCACTACATTCACATATCCTATATGCTCTTTGCCCAAGCCTAGACATGATTACCATCACGAAAATATTTTGAAAAATTTCCTGTCTATCCTAAATACTCTTCTATACCATTAGTGATTTAAATTTTCAAAGAGTATTTATTTATCTTCCCTTCACAAGCTCTCAAATCATTAAGTCATATCCTTTAAAGCTTTACTTACTTAGAGATGAGTTCA
The DNA here is from genome assembly GCF_029873635.1 of Malania oleifera. Lineage (NCBI taxonomy): Eukaryota > Viridiplantae > Streptophyta > Magnoliopsida > Santalales > Ximeniaceae > Malania > Malania oleifera. Next base: position 75,775,679 of record NC_080419.1, on the reverse strand, counting down.
ATGGCTAATATGATCGCCTATGTCTCAATCTAGAAGAAGAAACATATTTTAAAGGAAACATATGCACGGTCACTAAAATTTCAAAGCCATTCAAATTTGTGCCTCTCACATGTATTAAGATTCATAAGAAAATAGGCAAGACAGGCTTAGCGCACAAAAAAGATTATCATTCTGACTTTTTGGTCCGATAAGCCTAATGAAATCAACGCCAAAATTAAACCATTGAAAATCTTAGGAACCTTGGCTAAAAATATTTAGGGATGAAATAGGCATAAAATGTTTAAGTTCATAACTCAGGGGGAGCATCATCTTCATATCTCTAAATCAAATGCTTTCATGATTTTATCTATATGCCTTAGTGAATAACAATATTGCACTGAATTCAAATCTATCCTCTGCTCTTTACTATTTATATTCTTTGATGGATAGATTATTTTTATGAATTGATAATTGCTACCTGATTGCATGCTTAAAGTAGAATGTCTCCTGCATGGTAGATGCAGTGGATGTGAATTGCATGCTAGTAGTTGATTTTAGGTTGTTGCATGCTTTGTATGATCTATTTGATGAAGACAACCAATTATTAGGTACAGGTTTTATGGAAAAATGTCCGATTTATAGACAACATACTGCTAAATTTTCATTAGAATTTTCCGAAGTAAAATCTTGTCTAAAGATGATTATAATAAAATGAAAGTTAAAATATTTTTTGAAAGGATAAGTGAAAATCATTTGAATAATTAAATTTCATCTTTGCATAATCATCGAGAATAGTTATAGGAGCTTAGCTCCATCCCTAGGAAAAGAGCTTAATGGATTCATTTGCATCAATTTACATTTTTTTTTTAATATTGAAATTCTTCAGAAAACTCTAAACATCATATCTTGTGCTTGAAGGTCTATGAATAGATATGGATTGCTCTAGATTATGAGTATTAGTCCATGCCTTAATATATTTTCTAAATTGCATCTATGGCCTATAGGGATGACCATACTAATCATAATATAGTTGATAAATCATCAGCATGGTTGGGTTAAAGGATTTAAAATGAATGGCTTATACTGTAGGCATAATGAAATAATCCCCTATCTAGTATATGCAGTTTATTGCATCTAAGTTAGGATTATAAATGATAGGGGGAGCATCTAAAATTAAAATATTCATCTTATTATGCACTCAAATACTTTCAACTTAGATCTGTTCTAAATCAAGTGTGGTATGTGCTTAAATGAAATATTTTTTTATGAAAACCTTAAGTTGATATATATTGCCTTGCCGCATGTTGTTTTTCTTTGCCATATGATCTTGCATTTGACTGTTAAGATTTTCTATGGATCAATATGGTTATGATTGAGGTTATATTATGAATATGCTTAAAATGCCATACCAGAAAATTTGTACTTGCTTGATCTTTAAAGCTTCTTTTTCAGCAAGCACACCCCCAGTACTTTTTGCAAACATCAAAGGGGGAAATATATATACACACACATATATATTTATTTACATGTACTTTTGGCAAGAAATTCTTTCAATTCAAAAACTCTTTTATCTTGTGCATTATTCTTATTGTATACTATATATGTTTAAATTGTATAACTCATTCAATAACTACACATGAAAATGCATACGAACTAGTTAGACTATTTTATGCTCAAAACTTCTACCTGTTATCATATGTCGTATGTCTTAAAATCAAATATTTTACGGGTCTTATGATATGATTTAAATTGCTATGGTTTGTGGATAATTATAGTCTGATCATGTTTGTTATGTTATTTTATTTTTAAATGACATGTTATACTGCTTGTGTGCTTAATTGCCATATTTTTCAAAAACAGTTATATGTGTTTTCATGCCCTTTTTGCTATTGCCAAAAGGGAGAGAATTGTTTAAGCAAAATGATTGCATATTTTTATATCCTTCATACTCAAAAACTAAATATTAGGCATATTCTTAGGGACAACCTTTTTAGGCTAAACCCCATTTTGCTTTATGCGTGTTTGCCGTCATAAAAAAGGGGGGGATTTTTGAATTTTTGAGTCCAATCTCTAGTTTTGATACTGACGAAACACAAGGATCTTATGTGTCATCTAGTTTGAGTGCAAAATAAATTTGCCGTATCATATGATGCACATGGACTTGAAGAAAATGAAGATCCAACATGTTTATGTCTTGTAATTTATATTCCATTATGGGTCTATAATATTATTAATTTCAAAGGTCTATAATAATCTACATATCATGCGTGATAGGGAAAAAGCTCAAAAGGCCTTAGATCGACCATAGGACCCACAACGCTGCATGAAAAAGTTCCCTATTGACTTAGAACTGATTACCATGTGATTAGGGACATTGCATAAGAGGAATACGGCCGAAATGCCTAAAATTGGCATGTTCGGTTGACCGAACTATAATACACAGAGGACCTCGGTTGACCAAACTTCCCTAGGGTCAACAGTTTGACCCTTCGGTCGACCGACCTTAAAATGATCTGCAACACTTTGGTCGGCCGAACTGACACGTAGGGAGATCCCAATGCCATTATCGATCGAACCTTCAGTAACATATTGACCTGGTCGACCGAACACCCAAGTTTGGTCAACCGAACTCATGTCTGGTCAACCGAATCTCGGAGGGTTCAAAATCAGCTTTGGACGGTCGACCGAACCTATAGTTCAAAAAATCCCCCGATCAAACGAACTTAGTGAGATGGTCAACCGAACCTTTAAAATGGTCGACCGATCCTCGTGGGTTGTCAAAATTTTTACCAAGTTAAATGGGGTCAATTTTACTAAACAGTTTTAAAACAAATTTAATAATTATCCCTATGTCCTCAATAGTCATAATTTAGCCATCCTCTATATATTGGGGCTTATTTTCTTGGATTAGGTGTTGATTAGCAAATAGGATTAACCAAAAATCCTCTCAAATTTCGTAAGCCCTATTTGTTCATTCAAACCCTGTACACTTATATACTCCAACTCTTTTGAGAAATCAAGTTTTGTGAGTGATTATACATTATTTTTTATTGCTTGAAACTCTCATTGCATTTGTTGCTATTTTTTTTTTTTTTCATATTGAGAGTTAAGCAAAGATTTTTCCCTTGATTTTATTTGGTAAATATTTGTGTGGGAAAAATCTTATAACTAAGTGAGTCTTTGCATTATTATTGCAAGACTCATTAGGGCTTGTATTTTTGTGTGTGCAAAAATATTTTTACAAACTCTTACTTGAATATCTCTTTGTACTTTGATATTGAAAAACTTATTTTTGAGATATTCTAAATTTCCATTGGTACCAATCGTTGAAACCCTAAACCTTGATCGAGATTTAGCTTTACTTAGTTTCAAAGATTAGCTTATTCATACACTTTTGTGCTTGACTGAACATTGATATTAGATTGAGTGTTATTGCACACGTATTGCACTGAACTTATAGTTCCTATCTGTTTGAGGTGCATTGATTAGTGATTACACATAGTGGAACATATTTGCTTGTATAAGAACCATTTGCGTGTACGTAAATTTTTATATCTATTGTATTCCAGGAATGGGTGTGAAGAGAGAGACTAGCCCTATTGAATAGTCTTATGTTGGCTTAGACCTGGTTAGGAAAGCTAGGTGCACCATCCTGGTAAGGTGCAGTTGTAGGTTGAGGTCAGCCCCATTAATTGACCTAGTTGTAACCGATGATGCTCCACCCGTTAAGTGAGCATTAGTGGAATACTTGTGCTGGTGAGCCAGGGCGGGGACATAGGCAGTATTGGTCGAACCTCGATATCATTTCTAGGGTTAGCTTTATTTATTTGCAATTTATTTCTAGCACCTGTATGATATTTTACATTACTCTGATTATACTATTTATATATTGATTTGGTATATGCTTAGAGAGACCCTAGGTTGTGTAATACTAATATCTGGTTTAACTTAGGAGAAAAGTATAAAATTCCAATTCACCCCCCTCTTGGGAATGCACCAAAGTTAGCACCACCTAAGGATTCCACTATAACGCTTCTTTATGGGCGAAGCAAACCATTATAATCCCTCATTCAATTAGGGTGGAGCCCCCTCTCCAAACAATACCCCAGTCTTGGTACAACGATCCAATAACCCTGAACTGTCATGAAAATAAAGAGACAAGAAAGAATTCTTGTGTACAAGAAGTGCTTTCAAAGAGAGTGGGTTAGTACAAGATTAAGCACAACTAATACTTCAAGGTAAATATCAAATAAGAATGAATTTGAAGCTCAAGAATGTCACTAGATTTCTTCTTTTGATTTGAATCAAACTCAGAAGTCTTTGCTCTCAAATCAGTGATCAAAGAGTTAGTATATCTTAGAAAATTCCCAGCAAGAATATGTGTGTAAGAGGTCTTTGAGAGAGAGTGAGCAATATAGCTTGAAAACTGATTTTCAATTCTTGGTGTGTGATTTGATTTGATAAACCATGTATTTATAGACTCAGATAGTGATAAATTCATGTTGCCCAAGTAACTTGGAGTGTTTCCCAAGTTTTTATAAAGTTTGGGGCACAAGCAACTAGAATTTGAAATTTAAAAGTCATTTAAAAAACTAGCCGTTTACGGGGGTCAGTCGCATGGTCAGTCACCTAACCTTTGAACATAGTGTATTTTTTTGAGTTCAAAATAAGGTCAGTCGCCTGAGGTGCCAAGGGTCAGTCACCTAATCCTTTACTGCCTGTTCAAATTAAATTTAGGAATTTTGTCAGTCGCCTAACCAAGCATAGGTCAGTCGCCTGAACAAATTAAAATACTATTTTTCATAATTGTTTTCAAAATCCTTAGCCATTTTGCTTTGATACTTTTAAAGAGTATTTTCCAAGGTTTTCAAAGTAAGGTCTCTAAGTCCATGTTAACCCTTAATGAGCTTCAAAGCATTCAAAATGATTTTTAAAGTGAAGTACTTGTACAAGACTTCCTAAAGACATTAAAACTCTCTAAGCTTTGAAATCTTCATGTATATCATTGCTTTGAATCATCTGTGTCTTGAGCTTAAGTATTCTTTAAGTTTCATATGTCTTGACCATCTTTGACCTCTTTGAACTTTCATTTGATCACCTTGTGAATGAAGTGTAGCTTTATGGTACTTGTGATCTTTGGACTTTCAATTCTTACACTTTTTGAACTTGACATACTAGGTTTCTTGAAATATCATCACCTAAACCATAAATTGTTAAATTATCCTTTATTTGTTATCACCGAAACAAGATTCAAAAGTCATGTTAGGCCAACAATCTCCCCCTTTTTGATGATGACAAATAAGGAGCAAAGATGAGAGAACCTTGATAAGGCTCCCCCTTACAATAAGCATATATTTAACAATATGTATCAAAATAAGGATTTAAAAAAATCATTATATCATAATCAAGTATAAGTGCACTATAGTTCATTTCAACATAGTAGTATTAAGATCATATTTAAAGTCTTTATTTAAAGTACTATCTCATATAGTTTCATTATGCTCATTTGTGCTTTTTCCCCTATGCTATGTAATATTGTCAAAATTATTCTTATGTGATCTCATTATTACCATGCTCTCATTTTTGCTCTCTAAGATATCTCTCCCCCTTTGACATCAATCAAAAAGAGGTAAGTAGAATAGTCACAAGGATGCTTAGGATAGAATATAACAATAAGCATAGTCATATAGGCATCAAAGAGTACGAAAAGTCATACTCATAAGGAGTTACAAGCTAAACCAAAAGAAAAAACAAATAAAGCAACACAAGGGCAAAGCCAATACAAAGATATTAGTGCAATACAAATGAAAAATAGATTAATCATTAGAAGCATTATCATCATTTGCTGCATCATCAGCTGCATCATCATCGTCTTCAGTACCCTCTTCACTTCCTTCTTCATATTCTTCATTAGATGAATCATCACTATGAGGGGTAGAGCTAGTATCCATGGGATCAACACTTCGACAAGAACTAGCCCTATACTGCTCTATGCAAGTAAGACACTTAAAAGTGAGGAGCAAGTTGTGTGGAGTGAGGATGCATTCTCCTGAAGTGACTAGAGGCCTTAACGCACCTCGGTTTTCCATAGTTTTGGTTCGATGCATCTTGATCGTTGAGGAGCAAACGATCTAGCCAAGTGAAACCCTAGAAATCGTGGGAAAAGTTGTAGGAGACTAATTCTATGAGTCCAATTCTATTTTGATAATGACAAATCACTTTGTATTTGACCTGTGCAATTGAGTTTGTGAATAGGATCATGATTTAGAATGTATGAACGATAAACTTGTATGGAAGCCACAAGGAACCTAAAGTACATATCACTTGGCTCAATCCATGGAACTAGAGGAGTTAAAGGATGAAGAAGCAAGCTTCAAGTTCAAGATCTTCAATGGGAATGGGTATTTATAATTGAATGTATTTACATATATCATATGATATATTTCGAAGCTCAAACATTCACTAGACTGACCTTAGGACTCATGCATTTCATGAAAGATTCATTTACATTAGTTCTAGGTTGAAAGAATTTTTCGGAGGAAAATTTTAGTGGCCTCATCGACGAACCCCATGGCCTCATCGAGGAATGCATGAATACCACTCAGTGATAAAAAGTGTCATATCGTCGAAGAAAAAATACCTAGAGTCCAAAAAGTTCAGACAGTGCTCTCATCGACGAACTCTTAGCCTCGTCAATGAACGAGTGTTGTAAACTTTTCGAAGAACGTACCCATTCGTTGACAAAGGTCGCGGTGCAAAACAACGTTTCAGAGTAGACATGGATGTAAATAAAATATTTTAAATGATCCATCAGCCAAAAATTGTTTAGATGGCGAGACTGCTTATATACACTAACCCTAAACCCTAGAAGAACACTTTTTGCCCATCTCTTGAGAGCTTTGAACATATTGCATCAATATTTGGAATACTTTTGAGAGCTTTGATTCTTGTCTAATAACTTTTACCTGCACTTCAAAGAATTCATATTTGTCTGGGCATTCGCATCTTCAAGATCCAAGTGAATACACGCATAACTTCTGCCAATCTAGGTTTGTTCTTGAGGTTTGCAAACATATTTTATTGAGTATTCAATCTTTTATTAAACGGTCGTCTTCTCCATTATTTGTTTATCCAAAAATCTTATTGGGAGCAAGAAACCTATTTTCCTATAGTTATTTATTTGAAAAATATTTTGGGAATAGTATCCTAAAGTTTGAATCCTTGTAACGCTTTAATTTATATTTTTTATTCAAAAATATTTACATTATTGGTGCAAAAGGTACTTGAAATATAGTATTTAAATCTTTGTAACTGAAAGTTGAGGTGTAGTCCCAAAAGGGGGGTGAATTGGGTTATTAAAATTTTAATGCCTTTTATGGAATCTTAACCTCTTGTTGATTCAATAATCACACAGCAGAGACTTAATTTCTTAAACCAAAACTCAACACAAGTAATCAAAACTTGATCAACTAAATAACCAATCAACAACTTAAAGTAAACAACCAAAGATACTAAACCAAGATAAAATATACAGCCTTTTGGCAATTTCAGGTTTTGATTGTAGCCCAACATTGAATGAAATTGTTTGCACTCTCTTAACAAAGATTTCCGCAAATGATTAAACAACATACTCCCTTTTTAGGTTTTTGCAAATGTTTAATCAAAACATACTTTCTTTTATTAAAAGTCTTCTTGTTAATCTCAATTCTTAACTTCAACTACCTGCACTTTACATTCACTCACAACAAAGTATATAGATATTCAAAATAAAGAGTAGGGAAAAAGAGACACCAAGATTTTTATGAGGTTCAGCTTATCCCCAGCCTACATCCTCGCCTTTGGCCAATGCCACCAAAGGATTCCACTATTGCACTCCTTTCCAGACGGAGCAAACCGTTACAAGTGATACCCCACAGTTAGCCACTCCTTCACTAAGTTAGAGCAATGCCTCTCCAAGTGATACCCCACACTTGGTCAACAATCCAACAACTTGGAATTTTCCAAGGACTACAACAAACAAGAAATAATTTCTACGCACAAGAATACACTCACAAAGAGCAGATTAGTACAATTTCAAACACTAGATACTTCAATAATCAAATATCAAATTGAAATAAGATTGAAACTCAAGTAAGAATTCACCAAGTTCCTTTTCCATATGATAAATCAGCAAAGGGAACTCAGAGAATGGTGATCAGCAATACAAAGATTCAACAATTCAGTTGAGCAAAGATTTGAGTAAGAAAGAGCCTTGATAGCAAAATGGATTTAAGCATATTTTTCAATTCTTGCTATGATTATATTTGCAAAACCATGTATTTATAGGCTTAGAAAAGTAATTTCGTGTTTCCCAAGATTACATGGAGTGTCTCCCAAGTTTTTAGAAAATTTGGGGCACAAGAAACCATTATTTGAAATTTAAAACATTAAAAATTTCTAATCGTTAACAGTGTTTAGGCAACTGAAGTATCGAGTTCAATCTTCTGATGTTCCCTAACACACTGAAAAATTTGAATTGGAGACAGGGTCGGATGACTGAACTGAGGGTTCATTCTTCAGAACTCCCAGATCAGATGACTAAATTGAGGGTTCAGTCTTCTGAGGGTGTATGACCTTTTTTGTATTCCTTCAGAAAAATCTTTTGTAGACTAAATTAATTCTTCAGTAGACCGAAGTAAAACTTCAATCTTCTGACGTACATCTTCAGTATTTTGAGGGTACACCACAGTCGCATGGGCAAACCAAATTCAAATTTTTCATTTTAGTTTTCAAAAAACTTTTTGCTCTCTTACTTTGATTTCTAATAAAATATTTTCCGAGGTTTTAAATAAGATCTCTAAGTCAATGAATAACCCTAGAAGAGCTTCAAAATATTTCATAAGATATTCAAACATGAAGTATTTACAATATTGTCCTTAAAGCCTAATACTCTACTCTTCAAGCCTTTCATTGTATTTTGCTTTACATTCCTCTTGACTTAAGCTTTGAGTCAGCTTTAAGTGTCCACATATTTTGCTTCTGTTCATGTTGTTTTGAGCTATCTTTTGGATCACTCTACATATAAATGTGACTTTATGAATACGTGAGCTTTCCATTGCTTTTCTTTTGAACTTTGTCTTTCCTGAAATATCACCACTTAACCCACATATATTAAATTATCATCTATTTGTTATCATCAAAATAAGATTGAAAAGCCATGTTTAGGCCAACGGTAACATTCAAGGACACATTCTCTATTCAAAGAATTAAATTTTATAAATTACTTGATAGCAAGAACTTAGATCTACGTGTTGTTAATTAAGGTGTAATCCCAAGAGGAGGGGTGAATTGGGCATTTTTAAAACCTTTAAAGTTAATTACCACTTAGTCCTAATTTCTATGTTTAACAAATTAAATGCAAGAATTTAAGGCTGATTTAAATTTATTTTATCAATGAATTCTTTTTATCCAATTAAGTGTGTGTGGAGTTAATAAACATACACATGCAAGATGGATGTTGAAATGTGGTGCAGAAAATAAAAAGATAAGGGAAGAAAGAGAAGGAAAATACAGATTTTACGAGGTTCAGCCAACTTGGCCTACGTCTTCGCTTTGAGCAACCCACTCAAGGATTCCACTAATTCCCTGTTCCTTTAACCGGGATGGAGCTTCCCTTACATCTGCTGCTTACAAGAGGCACAACTTCCTCCACACCCGATTTCACAACCGAAACCGTGATTACAATATAAAATCAAATCTACAAAACAACTCAATATTCGCTTCTAACAAAGCTCGTGAGTACAATTGAAACCTATCACATATACATATGATGAAACTTAAAACTTAGTATATATGAAAACGATATAATCGTTATATGAATGAAATGCTTTAACCGATTTCCCTTTTATCAAATCTCCCAAGTAATGATATAAGTAAAAACTTTGGAGAAAATTAGGGTTCTAGTTCACTTTGCAAAAATGCACGAATATCAAATGTGAACTTATCAAAAGCTTTCTCTTGAATATTATATCAATCAAAATAAAAAAAAGCTTTCTTTCAAATATTCAACCACAATATGATCTTTGTAATATGCAAATATATATATATATATATATATATATATATATATAATATGATTTCCAAAGATCAAAAACCTAATATAAAGTATTTCAGAAAATATCCCTCAATAATATAAATTGTTATAAACACTAAAGAAATTTACTCAAGTGGTTTTGTGATATAAAAAATATAGAGCCTTTAACTGAATACACATTTGAATCAAAACGGTTTAACCAATGGTGAAAACCTTTCTTAAGTGGTGATCTTATCTAAATAATCTATAAATAAACACACTTAAGATCAATCACTCAACTTATATTCAATAATAGATTTTGAGATGAAAAAATCTTTGAAATCTAAATATGAACAAACAAATCAGTTTATATGAAGAAATCTATAGAATAAATATTAACAAGTATATTGATTTTCCAAACCTCAATATCAAAATTATTGCAAAAAAATCACAAGAAAACCTTTTGAGGATCAAAGTAGCTTTAGCTCAGATTTGTAGTATAAGATTTGAAATCCCAATCACAACCTCAATAGTGTGATCTCCCATGTTGTGCTAATATGCTCAATCATATGCCAAAGGTTCGATTTTCTTCTTCTTGTGGTTGTTTCTTATCGTTCTTCTTGTTCTTGTTGATCTTCGTTAGGGCACTAGGGTTTTGATGTTCATTATATAGGTACCTTGCCCTTAGAATGAATCTTAACCATTGGATCAAAAATTAACTCGCAAGTTCTCTCATTAAAAATGAAAATTTTAAACTTTCTCGTAGGTTTAGACGACTGAGGGTTAAGGCTCGGATAACTGAAGTTCCTTAGAGCTTCGAAAAATTAACCTGGACACAGGGTCAGACGAATGAAGTTGGGGTTCAGTTTTTTGAAGTTACGAGTTCAGACGACTGAAGTCTGAGTTCAGTCTTCTGATGTGTTTCTGCCAAGTTCTGTGTTTCACCATAAATTCTTCAGACAACTGAACTTAATTTTCGGTCTTCTAAAGAAATTCTTCAAACGACTGAGCTTAACTTCAGTCTTTTGAAGTTACATCTTCAGACGACTGAACGTTGAGTTCAGTCTTTTGAACTGACCAATTTTCGAATTTTCCCTTTTAATTTGAAAAATGTGCTTTTGCACTCTTTCTTTGCTCTTTTGTAAAATATTTTTCGGGGTTTTAAAAATATCTCTAAGTCCGTAAATATCCCCTAAAGATGTTCATGAGATGCATGATTCCTAAAGTCACTCTAGGGTATATTTTGAGCCTCAAATTAAGTCACATGAAATATGTGAATACATTAGTTCTAAATACTTATTCCCATGATGGTCTTGAACTTGCTGCTTGCATTTTCATTCTTAAACTCTTTTAGTTCCATGGATTGTGCCAAGATGTATATTCTTTAATATTTATGGCTTCCATGACTTGCTAGCCTTCCGTGCATGCTAAATATTGTTCCTATTCACAAACTTAATGCACAAATCAAATACCAAGTGATTTGTCATTATCAAAACAGGATTGAACTTATAGAGTCAACAATCTCCCCTGAAATTAGGATAGCTTCCCAAGAGGGGGGTGAATTGGATATTTAACATTATTTCAAGTTTAATTCTTTGTTTTATATCAACAATCACAACAAGTAAATACAAAAACAATTCAACCACAACCAATCAACAAGATAATCAAAATCGTGTTCTTTGTATCAATAGCCCTATAATAAATTGTAAAGCACGCTGAATTTATGTAAGCCCTGTTATTCCAAACTCACACTTCTTCTTTGTGTTTAGTTTTTAAACTAACTTTCAGCTTAATAAGTTTAGGATGATCAACCAACGTAGTCCCTTTCGGTTTCTGCAATTAATGTTGATCAAGCCAAAATGCATTATCTTTCGGTCTATTTAACAACCATACACTCAGAATTTAACAATTTAAAGCATACACGTAGATTGTAAGCATTGCTAAAAAATAAAGAGTAAGGAAGAAGAGAGAGACACAAGGTTTTACAAGGTTCAGATTATACCTAACCTACGTCCTCGCCTTTGGAAAACTACCAAAGGATTCACTAGTTCAGTTCCATTGACACATAGAACTATACCGATTACAAATCACTCCTTTCTTTAGGCAAGAGCTTGCCTCTCCAAAATGATATTCTCTCATTTGGTCCAACGATTCTATAGCCTTGAATTGTTTATAAACAAGAATCAAGATATAGAAAAGTTTGTGTACAAAAGACACTCTCACAGCAGAGTAGGTTAGTACAACATTCAGCACAAGTATACTTCAAAGTAATTCAAATATAAAAGAATTGAAGCTCAATACTGAATTTAGATCACCAAATATCTTCCAAGTATTGAAAGATTCAGATTTTGAAGGCTCTACTTCGGAATTTGTATCAACAGTAACTCAGTAGTTGAAGTAGGATGAACACAAGAGAGATTGTGAGCTTTTTGAGAACTTTGATTATTGAAAATTTCTTGGTGTTTAAAATCTTTAAAGTTTGAGGCTATTTATAGAAGTTTAAAAATAATTCCTTGCTCCCCAATTTTACCTGGAGTAATCCCCTAGTTTTTCAAAAGAGTAGTGTCCAAGAAATCCATTTAAAAAATATCTTCCCGTTAGAAATTTTTAAACAAACGTTCGAGTGGCAATCGCCTGCCACGACCTGGCAGTCACCGGTCATAGAAGAATTTTAAAATACAGAACACTGGCAGTCACCTACCAAAACCCAAGCAGTCGCCTGGCATGACCACTAAGGCGCCTGGCTATGTTCAGGCAGTCGCCTGGCACCCTATTGCCTCTTTGAAAATTCTTCATTTAATTTGGGCAGTTGCCTGACACTTCTGTTTTTTAAAAAAACGTTTCTTTTTAAAACCCTTATTTTCTTTGATTTGAGAAACATACTTTAGGGTTTTTCTAAAAATATATTTCTAAGTTTCTTTTCATTTTATAAGAGCTTCAATTTAGTTTATATTTGAAATTTACTTGAAGTACTTACATACAAACATCCTTACAAACATATTCTTTTGATCTTCAAGTAAATCCTTGTTCTTCTATCATCTTTGAGCTTGTAATCATCTTTCTTTCTTGATCTTTTTGGATCCATAAACTTTATCATCCTTTTGAGCTTTGTCACTACCTTTAAGTTTTTCCTTTTTCCTAAAAAACTTTCACTTGAAATAAATCATATTAAACATAACATGATTTGTTATCATAAAATAAGAATTGTAAGCCTTGTTAGGCCAACAATGTCCCCCTTTTTGATGATGACAAATCAAGAGCAAAAATAATAAGAAATAATACTCATGGCTTCCCCTTTCAACAAGCATGATATACTAAAAATATTTATACAAAGCATGTCACTTGCAAAATGATCATACCCATAGATATTCATAGTATTACAAGTAATGAATCTATGCAAGATAGTCCATACATATTCATAGTTTTACAAACCATAGCATATTAGCATATTTCATTTTTGTACTTCCTTCTCTCAAACATCTCCCCCTTTGGACATCAATCAAAAAGGAGAAGAGAGTGAGACAAAAAAAAAAAAAAACATAGTGAAGTGTTGCAATACATAGTACTTGTAGATCTTTCAAACATAAAGAACATACTATCCGTAGAAGCACTAATACATAGACAAAAGTACTAAATAGCACATAGATGAAACACATCAATCGGAGGCTTCCATAGACCCACTTTTATCTTCCTCTTCTTCTTGTTCACCATATTTTTAGCAGATTCATCATCACTCGATGGAGTAGAGCTGATACCCATCTGAGATTTGCATTTAAAAGAGCTAGCCAAATGTTTCTCAATCTTGTCAACACACTGAACAAGGCTGGAATAATGAGTTTCCACAGTAGAAACCTTCTCCCTAAGTGTACCAAGTCCAAATTGTATTCCATCACTGAAGGTCATATAGTGATTATAAAATGGAACGAACCAAGAAGGAGTTTCTGGGTTAAGCTATACTAAAGGGGCTGGCATGGAAGGCTGAGGAGGTGGTGCAGATGAGATGTTACGATGTCCCTTGTGAAACCACCTTTGAGGAAAGTGCTTATATCCCATACGCTTAAGAATAGTATCAGAAAAGATATTGTAATGGGTTTTGCTAGTTAAATTAAAAGATGGTGTAAGAACATTGAAATGAGCAAATACCATATTTAACATCCCAGCATACGGTAGAATGACACAAGGGGCATCAACTTTCATAATAATCCATTTGATAAGTAAACTTAGAAGATCCAGCTTTTTTCCTTTAAGAATACACCACATAACAAAACAATCTAAGAAGGAAATATGATCATGAGAACTGGAACGTGGTAGGATATTATATGTAATAAGTTTGTGCAGGATTAAAGCTTGGAGATTGAGCTGTTTGTAAAGAGGTGGATTCCCAAAGGAGATAGGTGTATCAGTTATGACTAGGGGTAAAAATTCCTCTAAAGTAAATCCTTGGGACATTATCCATTGTTTCTCAACAATGTGAACCTCAAAATCTCCTAGATTGACTTGAAGAATTTTTCCGAAAGATATGGAAGTGAGATGAATATTTTTCCCTAGAAGATTTGTTTTGATCCCATTTTCAAATCTTTCCATTTTTGCATAGAAAATCTAAACCACGTTTGGATAATATCCTTTTGCTTTATATGTAATAAACTGTTCCCACCCAATTTCCTTAAAAAGTTCCATGATTTTAGGAAAATCAGAATTGAAGAATGTAACATCAAGGATTTTACCTAGAATGGGTTCGACTGAAGCGATTTGATTCTTATAGAGTTGCTTAGCATGTGGAGTTACTAACCACTTATCCACTTCATCATTGTTGATCCTTGTGGAAAAGGAAGAACCCTTGTTACCAATTGATTTTATCCGTGGCGTGATTGTTTTGAAGAGGAAGGCTGATAAACCCTAGGTTTTATTTGCGATTTGATGTGGAGGGTAGGTTTGATGCACGGTTTTAGGCTAATTTGGAAGAAGAATTTGTGTGGAAAAGAGTAGGATAGAGAATTTTCGAAGAGAGAGGAGAAATAGCAGGCACCTGATGGAAGTTAAAAGGACATAAAATAGGGTTTTAAACCCTACCCACCGCGAGGCAGTTGCCTACTAGGATAAGGCAGGCGCCTGTCAATAAAAGAACTTGAAAGTCAGTAGCCTGGCAGTCGCCTGCCAAGAAGAAAATTTTTAGTTTACTTCTTGAATATACATCATTCCCAATTCTCTTCTAATCAATATGAATCGCTCTTCAGAGAGTTGTTTTGTGAATATATCTACTAATTGGTCATTTTTATTTTCAAATTCTAGCATTATGTCTTCATTTTGCACATGATCTCTCAAAAAGTGATGTCTTATGTCAATATGGTTTGTTCTTGAGTGAGATACTGGATTTTTTGAAATATTTATGGCACTTGTGTTGTCGCATTTTATTGGAATAGTTTGATATTGAATTTTGAAATCTTTTAGTTGTTGTTTCATATACAATGTTTGGGAACAGCAACTCCCTGCTGCTATGTATTCTACTTCTGCTGTGGATAATGCTTCCGAGTTTTGTTTCTTTGAAGACCAGGAGACTAAAGAGTATCCTAGAAAATGACACGTTCCACTTGTGTTTTTTCTATCTATCTTGCGTCGAGCAAAGTCTGCATCGGAATAGCTTATCATTTCAAATTCAGTTCCCTTTGGATACCATAAACCTAGTTCAAGTGTGCCTAGTAGATATCTAAGGATTCTTTTAACTGCTGATTGGTGTGATTTCTTAGGAGCTGGAACCTAGCACACATACATATGCTAAACATAATATCCGGTCTACTTGTTGTTAAGTATAGTAAGCTTCCTATCATGCCTCGGTAATGCTTGGTATCTACTTGTTTCCCTTTTTCATCATTGTCAAGACTAGTTGAAGTGCTCATGGGAGTTCCTATAGGTTTACTTTCTTCCATTTCAAACTTCTTTAACATGTCTTTAATATATTTAGTTGAAGTGCTCATGTGTTTTTTCTTGTTTGATTTGTAAACTTACAAAGTAATTTAACTCTACCAACATGCTTATCTCAAACTCTTTTTGCATAGACTTAGAAAATTCATTACACAAATCCTCATGAGTTGCTCCAAAAATAATATCATCAACATAAATTTGTACTATAAGCATGTCTTTGTTTTTGGTTTTTATAAATAAAGTACTATCTATCTTTCCTCTTGAAATTTTTTTTTGAATTAGGAACTTGCTTAGCCTTTCATACCAAGCTCTAGGAGCTTGTTTCAATCCATATAAAGCTTTTGTTAACTTATATATATGATCTGGATTTTTTTTAATTTTCAAAACCTGGAGGTTGTTTTACATATACTTCTTCATTTATACATCCATTTAAGAAAGCACTTTTTATGTCCATTTGGTATAATTTAAAGTCCTTATAGGCCGCATAAGCTAAGAGCATCCTAATTGCTTCCATTCCTGCTACGGGGGCAAAGGTTTCATCGCAATCGATACCTTCTTCTTGATTATATCCTTGTGCTACTAATCTAGCTTTATTTCTTACAACTATCCAATTTTCATCCTTTTTATTTCTAAACACCCATTTAGTTCCTATGATTGATTTGTCTTTGGGTTTAGGTATAAGTTCCCACACTTGACTTCTTTCAAATTGATTTAGTTCCTCTTGCATAGCTATAATCCAAGAGTAATTTTTTAAGGCTTCTTCAGTATTCTTGGGTTCATCTTGAGATAAAAAGGCATAATGGTTGCAAATAATTTTCAATGAGGCTCGAGTGGTTATTCCCTTTTAAATTTCTCCAAGTATTTGTTCTTTTGGATGACTTTTAGCATATCTCAATTCTTTAGGTAGTTCTAGATTTTCTACAATGTTTTCATATGAAGTGTCATTATTATTTTCTTCTATTATAAACCCTATAGGCTTTGCTATTTGTAGAGTAGCCTAAAAAGATACCTTCATCAGATTTTGCATCAAACTTTCCTAAATCATCTTTAGTGTTAAGGATAAAACATTTGCATCCAAATACATGAAAGTAAGAGATATTAGATTTTCTTCCTTTCCATAGTTTATGCAGTGTTTTGTCTATACTTGATCTTATAGATACCCTAATTACAATATAACATGTTGTATTTACAGCTTCAGCCCAAAAGTATTTAGGTAGGTTATTTTCGTTTATCATTGTTCTTGCCATTTCTCGTAGGGTTCTATTTTTTCTTTCTACAACTCCATTTTGTTATGGAGTTCTAGGTGCTGAGAAATATAGTTTATTCCATATTCATTACAGAATTTATCAACCTCTTTGTTTCTAAACTCCCTACCTTGATCACTTATAAAACTTGTTACATTATAGCCCTTTTCATTTTGTAATTTCTTACATAAGGTGATTAGCATGTCACAAGCTTCATCTTTATTTGTTAGGAATAATACCCAAGTGAATCTTGAATAATCATCCACTATTACAAAAGCATATTGTTTTCCTCCTAAGCTTAAGGTTCTAGTTGGACTGAATAAGTCTAGGTGTAATAGTTCTAAGGGTTTTTTAGTAGATATATACTTTTTTTCTTTTTAAAGCTTGTTTTAACTTGCTTTCCCTTTTGACATGCGTCACACATATTGTCTTTTATGAATTTTGTATTTGGTAATCCTTTTACAAGATTTTTCTTTGATAATTTGGATAATAAGTCCATGCTAGCATGTTCTAACTTCCTATGTCATAGCCAACTTATTTCATTCATAACTGCCAAACAAGTTACGTTTTGATTCATTAGATTCTCAAGGTTTATACAATAAACATTATTTATCCTAAGAGCTATAAACAAGATTTTATTTTCTTTGGGATTTTGGATAACACATTTTTCTTTCTTAAAGGTTATTTCAAACCCTTTGTCACTCAATTGGCTAATGCTTAAAAGATTGTGTTTTAATCCTTCTACTAATAATACATTATCAATAGTAATAGAAGGTTCTTTACCTATTCTCCCGATGCCAATGATCTTACCTTTGGCATTATCGCCGAAGGTGACATATCCTCCATCCTTTTGTTTTAAAGAGGAAAACTTGGTCTTATCGCCGGTCATGTGTCTTGAACATCCGCTATTCAAGTACCACTTGTCCATTGATGATGTTGTCCTAAAACATACCTACAATGGAGGATTCATTGTGTTAGTCTTTGGAACCCAAATCCTTTTAACTTTCTTTGTTTTTTTGTTAGTTCCATTATTTACTTTCCATTCTCCTTGTACTTTGACATACTTCCTTTTTAGTGGGCAATCAAACATTACGTGACCTTTAGTCTTGCACATATAGCAAGAAGTGTGTTCATGTTTGTTGTTTGAGGAAGTGCTAGCATAGTGCTTGGTTTCCTTGACGAAGTATCCCATGTATAATTTCTTATTCCTTTTATTTGTTTTACCATTAAAACCTATTCCTTCTTTATTCCCATGTAACCTTTGCTGTCCAATCATTTTTTCAAAATTATCTTTACCCTTTGTAAAATTATATATAATTTTTTCTTTATCCTCTACTAATTTCTTTAGTTCATTTATTTCTAGATCCTTTTAATTCAAGTTTTCTTTATGAGTTTTGCCTAATTCTCGAGTTACTTTACTTACTTCCTCCTCTAACTTCTCAATATAAGAATCTTTTTCTTCTTTAATGGTTTTGAATGATTCAAGTTGTTTCAATAGTTCTTAATTTTGATCCTTCAAGGTTATATTTCTTTTGGAAATTTTTATGAATCTTTTATGTAATAAAAATAATTCAGCTTGTAATTTCTTGTATGAGGGTATACTATCACATGACTCATCACAAGATTCATTGCAAGATTCTGTTGAAGAGTAACAGGAATTTACCTCTTCATCATTCGCCATGAAGAATATGTTTGCCATCTCTTGTCCACTTAATTCGTTTTCCGTTTCACTCGCGCTTGAGTCATCCTAAGTAGCCTTCATAGCTTCCTTCTTTTTCTTCTTGTCTTTCTTAAGCAATGGGCAGTCTGGTTTGATATGCCCTGGTTTCTTACAGTGATAGCATATAGGAGGTTCACTTTTATTTTTATTTTCTTTTCTACTCTATTCTCCTTTTTCAATTTTCCTTTTCTTGAACTTTCTAGGAAATCTTTTATTCCTTCCATAAAATTTTCCTAGTCTCTTAGTGATGAATGCTAATTCATCTTGATCTAAGTCACTTGTTTCACTTTCTTCTTCACTTGAGTTGTGGCTTGATGCTTTTAGTGCAATAGAATTCTTATGCTTTGATTCAGGATTTCTTTCTGAAATTAGGAATAGCTTCCCAAGAGGGGGGATGAATTGGATTCTTTTTTATTTTAATAATTGTTGAGCTTTTGCTTATGATACCAAGAAAAACACAATTAATAACTAATAATCACACTTGAAAATATTGAAATTTAAATTCAAAAGCCAATCAATGAAATCAAAGCAATTCAACCACTCAACCAAGAATATTAGTACTTTTTTCAATTTCCCTGTGATTGTTTAGCACCTTCTTTGAGTAACCTCTTCGTATGCACTTCTCTTGATCAAGATTTCTACAGATTAACCAACGTACTTCCTTTTGGGTTTCCGCAAACGGTTAATCAAAACGTATTTTCTAAATATCAAGAGTCTTTCTTTATCTCTAACTTTTGAAACCTGCAACCTGCACTTTAAATGACACAACAACAGCAAGCACAAAATATAGAAAGTAAAGAAGAGAGAAGGACACAAGGTTTTTATAAGGTTTGGCTTCAACACAGCCTACGTCCTCACCCTTGGCAAAACACCGAAGGGTTCCACTATAGCTGTTCCGTTACCAAGTGGAACAACACCTGTTCATAACCACTCCTTGGCCAAGGCTAGAGCCCGCCTTCTCCAAACAATATACCCTTGTTTGGTCAACGATCCAACAGCCTGGAATAGTCCAAAATCTACAAGAGAGAAATCAAAAAGCTGGTGTACAAAAGATGCTCACACAAAGAGCAGATTAGTACAAATTGAAACTATGTACTTCAAAAGATAAATATCAAGAAAGAAATACACTTTTAAAGCTTTAACAAGGAATTCACCAAATTCTTTTTTCTCCATAGGAGAAATCAGCAATTTTTCTTCAGGAATTGATGAGCAAAAATATCAGAATCACAGCACTTTCAGATTGTAAGAGATTGAACAAGGTGAGACTTTGAGAGCAAGAGAGCTTAAGAGATTTTCAATGCTTAGAGAGTTTCCCAAGTTGTTAGAAAATTTGGGGTTCAAACAGTTATAATTTAAAAAATAAGATTTTTTTTAAAAATTTTCCCGTTGAACAGTATTCAGTTGCATGAGGATTCGAGGTCAGACATCTGAAGTTCTTAAAACCCTTTAAAATTTGAACTAGACATAGGGTCAGATGTCTGGAGGGTTGAGACATCTGAGGTGCCAGGTTCAGATGTCTGAAGTCGCGAGTTCAGACGTCTGAACTGCTGCTGCCTGATCTGTTTTGATCCATAAAATCTTTAGACGTCTGCACTTAATCTTCAGACGTCTAAAGTAATTCTTCAGATGTCTAAACATGAAGTTCAGTCATCTGAAGTTGCCCTTTCAGACATCTGAACTAAAAAGTTCACTCATCTGATCTGCTAAGAACCTGTTTTAGAAAATATTTTTCTTTTAAAACTGATTTGCTCTCTTATGATTTTTACAAGACTTGTTTCACTATTCTTAAATAGGTCTTTAAGTCCTCATAATCTCTTGGAAGAGCTTCAAAAAATATTTCAAATGATATTTTAGCTTTTGAAATACTTACAATATATTTCCTAAAACTTTGTATGCCAAGCTTTATATCCTCCTCAATTTGGCTTTTGAAGTTCTTTGCTTGAGCTGCAAATGTCTTAGTTTCTCCTTGGATCATTGATTAGTTGGCCCACACTTGATTCATACTTGATCTTTACTTGAACCATACTTGAGCTTTACTTGAACCATACTTGATCCATATTTCCTGAAACACAAAAACTTAACCTTTCCAAGATAAATAGTCCTTTGTTTGTTATCACCAAAACCGATTGAAAAACCTTGTTAGGCCAACAATCTTCCCCTTTTTGATGATGACAAACAAGGAGTAAAGATAAAGATTTTATGAAAAATGAAGTACTCCCCTTTACTATAAGGCATAGAAAGTTTCATCATATATCCATGTCAATTTCAGTTCACATGTAAGTTCACATGTGTCCATATGAAAAATGAAGTACTCCCCTTTACTATACGCCATAGAAAGTTTCATCATATATCCATGTCAATTTAAGTTTACATGTAAGTTCACATGTGTCATATATCCATCCATATTCATTTAATAGCCATGTTAGTTCATATGGAAAAGGTTCATTTGTTCACATGTGGTTCATCAAGTTCTCCTGTTGTAGTTCCTCAAGTTCTCATGTAGTTCATTCATCAAGTTCTTATGTTATAGTTCATCAAGTTCTCATGTTGTAGTTCATCAAGTTCTCATGTAGTTCATCAATTCTTTATTTACTTTATCTTTACTAAGAACTCTACCCCTTGTCATTAGCCAAAAAGAGTAACAAGATTATCAAAACCCATAAAAAAAAATAAAAACCATTCTTATTATCAAAAGGTAATCAATACAGGAGGCAATACATAGAAGTTCCATGTGTTTTCATACAAAAAAAAAAATGTAACACAAAAAGCTGCATTGTATCATGATTATAGACATCTGAGGCACATAAGTCTTGATACTTTATGACAAACAAAAAATTTCATAGTGTCCTAAGATAGGTAGTTTCAAACTATCCTAATCTTCTTCTTCAGAGCCATCTCCTTGCTCTTCTTCTTCTTCTTCTTCTTCTTCTTCTTCTTAGGTTCCTTCTTCTTTAGTATTCCCTTCATCACCTTCTTCTTCAGAATCTCCTTCTTTTTCTACAGAGTCATCATCATCATCATCATCATCATCATCATCATCATCTCCACTTGGAGGAGCAGAGCTAATGTCCATGGGATCACTTCCCTTAGAAGATTTTGCATGATATTGTTCTATATGAGTGACCGCTTGTCAAGTGATGTGACTTTTTATTTAATGTTCTGAAGTCCAATGTGTGCTTTAGATGAAAATTCGGAGAAATCCTTTTGAAAGGATAATAACCATGAAGGTGTGTCTTGAGATGCACCAAGGTCCTGTGTAGAAGAAGATTGTGCAGCTATTGATACTAGTGCAGAGGCCGAGGTTGAGGCTGAAGCTGAAGCTACTACAGAGGCAGGTGGTGCATATGTAGTCCTTCTTGTTTTCAAGTACCATCTTGAGCTTCCCTTGTCATACCCCATCTTCTTGAGAGAAGTCTTATTGAAAAGATCATATCAAGTTCTTTTTATGAAAAATTCAGAGATATTGGTAACATTAAGATGGATAAAGAGAAGAGTAAGAATTCCTCCATAAGGAAGAATAACTCAAGAAGATTCCAGTTTGGTCCACATCCACTTAGTTTCTTTCCTTTAAGCAGACACCAAAGAACAAAGCATTCAATATAATAAAGATGATCAAAAGAGCCTTGTTTTGGTATGATATTGTTTGAAACAAGTTTATGGAGAATCTGGCCTTTTAAGTTCAATTGCTTGTATAGCGGAGGATGTGCAAAATAGATAGGTTCATTTTCCATGATCAGTGGAAGAAAAGCTTCAGGAGTGAATCCTTGTTCTAGGATCCAAGATTGAGCAAACATAGGACATTTAAAATCTCTTGGAGTAATTTTGAAAATAGGAGACAATATCTCAGAATTTAGCAAAATTTTCTTTCCTTTAACTTCTGAAGAAAAAAAAATATCATTTTCATATATCATATTTGCATAGAAAATTTTGACCAGATGATGAAAACAACCTTTGAGTTGTTAAGTGATGAAATCAAGCCAACCAATGTCATGAAATAATGAAAGGATATCTGGAAACTTAGTAGTGAAGAATGATACATCCAAGATTTTACCTAAGATTGGTTCTACATAACTCAATGAATTTCGATAATGGATTCGAGCTCTAGGAGCAACCAACCATTTGTCAATATTTTGAGCATCCTTCCTCAATGATGAACCTTTGTTTGCAGTCTGCTTGATTCGATGCATGAAGATACGATATTTTGGATGCCCTAGGTTTCATGAGGTGAATCTTTGTAGAGTAGAAGCTTTAGATGAAAGTGAGGACGGGAGAAGATGAAGAGGGAGGTGTTCGGATGAGTGAAGCAAGCAACTTCACAAGTCTGAAATTAGGGTTTAGTGTGCTAAAAGTATTTAAACTCCGCGACTTCAAATGTCTGAAGATTATCTTCAGATGTTTGAAGATTTTAAAGCCTGGAGTTTGAAAAGTCAGTAGGCGCTCATACGTCTGAAGTCCCAAGTTCCGTCATCTGAACCTATCTGCTACAGTGCTCAGATGTCTGGGGTGTGAATTTCAAACGTCTGAAGTGCATAAAAATTTTGAAATTTTACTTCTAATATACTTCTCTGCTATGGATTAGCCTAAGTTCTCTCCTTATATGTCTGAATCTTTCTTCACTTATAGGTTTTGTAAATATATCAGCCCTTTGATCAGTTGTATTTATAAATTCAAGAATTATATCCTCTTTTTGAGCATGATCTCTCAAAAAATGATGTCTTATGTCTATATGCTTAGTTCTTGAGTGTGAAATTGGATTTCTAGATATATTTATAGCACTTGTGTTGTCACACTTTATTGGTATTGTTTTATACTCTAGATTGAAATCTTTTAATTGTTGTTTCATATATAAGATTTGTGCACAACAACTTCCCACTGTCACATATTCATCTTTGGCGATTGATAAGACTATAGAATTTTTTTTCTTTGAGAACCATGATACTAAGGATTGTTGTTGACCTTATAGGTCACGCCCGGTTTTGATAATGACAAATACTGATTGTATCTAATGGGTGTTTGAAGTCTTGCATAGGAACTAAGATTGTTAAGATCAAGATGTGTACAAAGAAAACAAAGCCTGAAGACCAATTTCTATTCAACATTGTAATATATTTCATTTAATTGGTCTCTAATAGTAACTAGGGCTCTGGTTTGTAATAAGCTCACACACATCACATGTATGATAATACGTAAGCTCAAACAAACCGTGAGTGAGAAATGACCTTAGAAAGATCTTAGGGTTTTCTTTTCGGTCAAACCACCGGACTTTTTCAGTGTCTTAAAATTGGACCCCAAGTGACCCTAGGACACACACATTTGCACATATATTTGTTAGGCACCTGAATAGGGTTTGTATGTCTCAAAACGGGACCGAAATGCACACTTTATGCACTTTCGGTCGACCGAACCAGGTAGTTCATTTTGCCCTGGTCGACCAAACCAGGCCTAGGTCAACAGTTGACCAAGTCCCTGGTCGACCGAACCAGGTAGTTCAAAAATCCCCGATCGACCGAAACTTCTCTAGGTCAACTTTTTGACCACCTGGTCGACTGAACCAGAATAGTTCAAAAAGCTCCGGTCGACCAAAACCCTCTCTAGTCAACATTTTGATCACCTGGTCGACCGAACCAGTAGTTCAAGAAGCCCTGGTCGAACGAAACCCCCTTGGGTCAAAAGTTTGACCGTTTGGTCGACCGAGACAAAAATGAACTACAACTACCTGGTCGATCGAGGGTCCTCGAGAGAAATCCCAACAGTCTGGTCGACCGAACCATCCAGTTCAAAATGGCTTGGTTGACCGAACCTCAAAAAATTAAGAATCACCCTCTCCTAGTCGACCGAGCCCTCAGTTCAAAAGTCCCCTGGTGGACCGAACCATATGAGACTTGGTCGACCGAACTCATTTTGGTCGACCGGACCTCTCGGGTTGCCCTGCTTTTACCGCGATTAAATATTTTTTAAACAGGGTTAAAATGCTTTAAACATCACTAAACTTCCCAAATAATACCCAATAGGTCCCCAACGGTCATATTTTCTCTCATGCCTATATATGTAAGATCATTTGTGAAAATGATGCATGTATTAACCACTTTGATTTGGAGAAATTCTCTAAAATTTCCAACTCTTATAATACTCATATTTGAGGCTCCTACACTCATACTTACCTTCTCATACTGATTAAAACCTTTGTAAGTTGATTGAGTGTTAGTCTAAATAGGTTTGCTCTCCCACTCTTGATTGATTGATTCGATTTTTACGAGAGCTAAACCTAAGTGTTCTTAGAGGGGTTTTTCTAATAAGCCTATCATAAGAAGGCTTGCTTAAGCATCTAAGTATTGCATTTGTGTTGCAATATCTTAGGAAGCTTGTATTTGTCTTTGGGTTGCAAAATCATTTTCAAAACATACTCAAATATCTTGTGTGATTTATATTGATATATTTGTGAAAAGATATTTGTGTTTGTGATAGTGATCTTTGTTGCAATATTATTCAGCATCTTTTGCAAACCAAGCATATACATCATTTGATACTTACATGCTTAAGATATCCTGCTGATTGAAATACTTGAGACTTGACATCTTTGTGTGAACTTATTTTTTGAATATATTATGATACAAAGATTGCTTGTTTGTCACTCTAACGTACGCATTACACATATAGAAAATACTTTTGAGAGTTGAAACCATCTAGACCACATTGAGCTTACATATTGAATCATATTATGGTGTATGTTATTGCGCGCATCTGGGTACATATCTGTTTTACACGAAAGCACAATCACTGTACCATTTGATTGTAATACACATCTATTGTATTTCCAGGCATGAGCCTGAAGAGGGAGACTAGCCCTAGAATAGTCCCGGATTGGCTTAGACCTGGTTAGGAAAGCAAGATGCGTCGTCCTGTTAAGGCGTGTAGGTTGAGGTCAACCCCGCTAATTGACCTGGTTAAGGTTGAGGTCAGTTCTGTGTTAATTTGATCTGATTGTAAACGGTACCGCTCTACCCTTAAGTGAGCTATTAGGGGAATCCTCGGGCTTGCGAGCTAGAGGCGGGGACGTAGGCATAGTTGGCCGAACCCCGATAACATATTGTGTGTTTGTGTATATTGTCGCACTTTATATTTACCGCACGTGTATGTCATTATGTGAATGATGTGCTTGATTTAAATTTCCGCATATTATATTTATCTAGAGTATTTTGAACTGAATAGAAAGACCCTTGGTTGTTATACTCAACTGATATCTAGTTCAACCTAGGAGAAAAGTTTAAAATTCCAATTCACCCCCCCCCCTTAGGAATACACCAATTCTAACAATTGGTATCAGAGCCTCGTTGCACTTGACTTAAACGTTTTTGTAAAAAGATCTCAATGGCTCACTTTGGCGTATTCCCATTCGATGAGGGACAGTCACTTTCCAGTCCTCCAGTATTTTGTCGTGTCGACTACACCATGTTGAAAGTTAGAATGACCATATTTTTGATATCTATGGAATGGAAGGTTTGGCTTGTGACTGCTAAAGGAAGATGTGCACAAATAAATGAAAATGATTTAATATGATCAACTCTAATGCCATGGACATGTTATATCTTGCGTTAGATTCTGATGTTTTTGTTGAGTTTGTGGCATGTCATAGTGCACAGCAAATCTGGGATGAACTAGAAAACAAGTATGGAGAATCCCAGGAGAAGGAGACCGTAACTCCTCTTAATGCTCCAAGCTCAAATGATCAAGAGGAGGTAAACCTTGAGCTAGAAATCAACAAGGAGGTATATGATTCTCACTCTAGCTTGTCTGATGGCTCTTGTGATAAACGCCGTGATATGTCCTATACTAGATCATCTATTGATAATGCTGAAAATGGTTCATACGATGTTTACTATGGAAAATCTTATGATGAATCATCTGTATGCTCATGTGATGTATCAAATGCTGGATCATTTGTTGAATATCATAATAATTCCAATAATGATGTATGTGATGATTCATATATTGAGTGTTGTAGTATATTATGGAATGAATCATCCTCTGCACTTTATGATAAAACTGTTGAACATGAATGCAATGATTCATATGATAATTCTTGTGTTGAAATGTGTGGTGAATCATGTACTGAATTGAATATTAAATGCATGTCAGCGTATGAAAAGACTTTATTGAAAATGCACAAGCTTTCAGTTAGGGCATCTAAGCATGAAATATTATTGAAGAATGAGAACAAAAGAATAGCAAGAGAACTAAAGGGGTTAGAAAATTATCACGCTATTCTTGAAAAGAAAAAGATGAGAAAATATTGAAAATTGCATGCTTAGATAAAAAATCAGATGATTATTCAAAAGTTGCTCTTAAGTTTAAAAGTGAAAGGAATAATCATCACAAACCCATATGAGTTAAAAGAAGAAAATCGTTTAAAAATGGTTATTTTTATAAATCCCATTGTCATCAAAAGTTTCATGCCTTTTGAGTAAAAACAAAATAAATAAGCATATCCCTTTATGAAAATTCAATACCTGCTTATTGTGCAAAACTAATGGGCACGTATGGCTTAAATTTCTATTTAGAAGTGCCAGAGGCTTAAGTAAAGAAATGATATGGGTCATCATGGTATCAAACCCAACTGGAGATGAGGAAGGATGGTTTTAGTAAATATTACTTAAATCATTTAATCTTTTCTTAGTTCCTAGGCTTAGGTTTAGGGGGCTGTGATGTTTACAGGTTTGGGAAGTGGTTGTTGCTTAAAATGAAAACCTTAGTATACTCACTATCTTGTTATACTAAGAACCTTTATCCATTTCCAAATGGACATGGCATGTATGCCCAGTATTTAATTATAATTTCTTAAACCATACTAACATGAAAATCACAAGTTTAAGCACACTTTTGTCCATTGTACAGAGTTGAGCTTTAGGGACCTTGTCTTGCATTATATCTTTTTATCCTTATCTTATGAATAAAGACTTGGTCACCCCTTTAGGTATTAGCAATGACAATAAATTCCATATCTATCCTGTGCTAATAAATATCCCTCACACAATCAAAATTAGAGGCATCCACTTGGGAATTCATATTTTATTGTTAAATCAAAATTATTCCCTTTGAGCTTAATATTTAAGTCCTCTAATCTTGATTCACCTATCCTCTTCATAGGAATTCCTAACCAAACCACGATTATACACAGTGATTTTTTCACTTATCTCTTGGTTTGTGTCCTTGCTTCTCTATGTTATCATCTCTGTAGGATACTCTCTAATCACCACAGAGCACAGGTCTAAGAAAAGTCTCATACTCCTTTGTGCTCACTGCCAAAATAGGTCAATAAGTCAATCCTTGGTATGCACTTCATTTGAGCAATATCTCCTTACCAAGATCCCCTAAGAATCATATCTATATTGAAATATATCAAATCTGGACCTTAGGGAGAACTTTGGATCCAAAATCAAGAAAAATTCAGAAAATCCACTATGCTCGGTCGATCAAGCATTGCAGTTATATAGTGCCCCGATCGACCAGAACTGGGTTGACTTTGACCCTTACGGTCGACCGAACCCCAGTGAGTGTATATCCTACGGTCGACCGAACCTTTTGATTTTCACCTGGTCGACCGAAAATGGAACAGTATACCCTTTCGGTCGACCAACCATCATAGTTCATTTTCTCCTCGATCGACCAAATTGTGTCAGTGCCTGGGGAATTTCAAGCGTCGGTCGACCGTATCGAGTTCTGGTCAACCGAGCTACGGTATATATATTTGATTTCTTCATTTTCATCTCATTTGCGCGAGAAATCTTGAGAGATCCTTCACCATTTCCTAGTAAACCCAGTTTCCAAGCCTCATATCTGCACTACCATGGCTCACATTGAAGCCCACAATCTTGCACACATGGAGGATGAGTATTTTCTCTCAGAAAGGTGCAAAGTATGGTATATACGGGAGTTTCGTCCCAAGGAGGCTATACTAGGTAAGATACTCGACTTAGATTTCATGAACCAGTATTTTCGAAATATTATGGACATGTTCGAGTATCAGGGGTGGAAAACCTTCATTTCCTACTAGCCTGGGGGTCATTACCCAACCTTTGTCAGGATGTTCTATGCCAACTTAGGCAATGATGAGAACGGGTACTTCTCCCGTGTTCTGAGGATAGATGTGCATTTTTACGCACAGTATATCTCTGATGTCCTCGACATAGACCGTGGAGACTTTGAATGCCCCAATGTGGTTAACTCCTGGATCTTTGAACAGGAATTTATAGTAGCCACATTCGCAAACCTGACCCTGTCTGACCCTGGAACTGCTAGCTAGAACCACCCGCCACATTATAGACAATTCACTATTGAGGCTAAGATAGTGCACCATCTGATCACCTACAATGTCCTACATAAGGTAGGATCTAGAGTGCATGTATCATTTTTAGACTGCTTCATTATGTGGTGTCTTTTTGCTCGGAAGAAGTTGGAACTACCAAGTCCTGTAATCCATTGGATGATGGCCAAGATGATTGGCCACAGAGTGATAATGCCATATGGAAGCATTTTGAACAAGCTATTTAGAAACATTGGGGTTACGCAGTCGAATATGGCTTCACTGAAGAGGAGACGACCTGTTGACATCTTCTCCGGTGTGACCCTACGATTGATGGGGTACGAGCTTATTAGGAACATGTGGCCACCCTCTAGAGCAGCAACAACGCAGGTAGAGGCCCCACAGGAGCCACCACAGCCTCCACAGCCATCAAACTTGGATCTTATGGCTACCATCACTAGCTTGTCTGACATATTCACACAGTTTCTGGGATCAGTCCAGTCAGACTTACAGGACTTGGCATCATCATCTGCTGCACTTCGGGAGGAGTTCCAGAAGCACTCCATTCCCACTACCAGCTGCCTCACAAATTTGGAGCGGTCTATGACAGCTGGCTTTAGTGAGCTGAGTGACCGCATTTAGGAGATGTAGGATGAGAGAGATCGGATGACTATGGACTTCGACTTTGATGCCGCCGATGGTGGTGATGGAGAAGAGGATGGAGGAGATGATGGAGGGGAGTTTTAGACTCCAGGATGGTCTGCAGATCAAATTATATGACTTTGATTCATTTTATTCTATTTTATTTTGTGTGTACTAAAAACAGATTTTATGTTATTTCATTTTATTTCTCTTTGTATTCTTTGGATTCTCATGGTACATTACTCTATTTGATTATCACATATATTGACAGTACCTTGATTTTCGTATGCTAGTGTTTGCATGTTTATCTTATTCAGATGCATAAGTAGTATAAAATGCCCACTGCATGACGGATGCAGTTGTTGAGTATTGCTTGCTGGTTGATGATAGGTTCTTGCATGCCTTGCTCCTATGATACTGTATGTTTGAGAACCGTTTTTGTGCAGGTGAAATTTTTGGGAAATGTCATGTTTACAACTGGCATGCTGTCGAAATTTCTGCAGATATCTGCCCAAAATATTTGAAACATTTTTGTGTGTGCAATATGTCACAATTGACTCATTTACATTGAAATGTTACATCCCTTGGAGTTAATTGTGCAAATATATATATATATATATATATATATATATATATATATATATATGTTTGAAGTGATTGTTTCATAACTTGCATACATTTAGGGGCAGCTCTCTCATGTGAACTTTCCAAGTCTTAGCAAATTAATTCTACTGTTGACTTATCCTGTTGCTTTAGACTTTGTGAAAGTTAATTATTGATTGTATGCATACTTTGTACTCCTATTGTATGATTATATTGATTATCATCTGAGATGCACAAATGGTCCATTACATGATTATCTTGAACGTATATGCTTGCTGTAATTGGACCATACTGAACTGTTTGAGTAGTTGTGGATAAATTGCTAGGAAATTTTAAACTCAAACAGGTTATGTTTATACAGGATGTCTTTTGGAAAAGTATAATTTACAAACGGAACTCTATCGAAAATTTTCAAAAATCTTTCCAAAATTCATCATGCATAAATGTAATAATCACCCATCACCTAGGATTTTAATTCAAATGACCCTTTTTGCTGTTGCCAAAAGGGGGAGATGGAAAGAGGCAAAAATGATGGGTTTATTTAAAAATACATTGGATGCATATTGTGAGGGGGAGCCTTCTTGGGCTTAACCCCACATTTGGTCAATCGTATTTGTCATCCTCAAAAAGGGGGAGAATGTTGACATTATAGGTCACTCCCGGTTTTGATAATGACAAATACTCATTGTATCTAATGGGTGTTTGAAGTCTTGCATAGGAACTAAGATTGTTATGATCAAGATGTGCACAAAGCAAGCAAAGCTTGAAGACCAATTTCTATTCAGCATTGTAATATATTTCATTTAATTGGTCTGTAATAGTAACTAGGGCTCTGGTTTGTAATAAGCTCACATACATCACATGTATGATAATACATAAGCTCAAACAAACCGTGAGTGAGAAATGACCTTAGAAAGACCTTAGGATTTTCCCTTCGGTCGACTCACCGGACTTTTTCGGTGTCTTAAAATTGGACCCCAAGTGACCCTAGGATACACACATTTGCACATATATTTGTTAGGCACCTGAATAGGGTGTGTATGTCTCAAAATGGGACCGAAATGCACACTTCGTGCACTTTCGAACCGGGCCTAGGTCAACAGTTGACCAAGTCCCTAGTCGATCGAACTAGGTAGTTCAAAAACCCCCGATCGACCGAAACCTTTCTAGGTCAACTTTTTGACCACCTGGTCGACCGAATCAGAATAGTTCAAAAAGCCCTGGTTGACCGAAACCCTCTCTAGTCAACATTTTGACCACCTGGTCAACCAAACCAGGTAGCCTGGTCTATCGAACCCCCTAGGTCAAAAGTTTGACCGTCTAGGAGATTGAAACAGAAATGAACTACAACTACCTGGTCGACCGAGGGTCCTCGGGAGAAATCCCAATAGTCTGGTCGACCGAACCAGCTAGTTCAAAATGGCCTGGTTGACCGAACCTCAAAAAATTAAGAATCACCCTCTCCTAATCGACCGAGCCCTCAGTTCAAAAGTCCCCTGGTCGACCGAACCATATGAGACTTGGTCGACCGAACTCATTCTGGTCGACCGGACCTCTCGGGTTGCCCTGATTTTTACCGCGGTTAAATATTTTTTAAATAGGATTAAAATGCTTTAAACATCATTAAACTTCCCAAATAATATCCAATAGGTCCCCAACAGTTATATTTTCTCTCATGCCTATATATATAAGATCATTTGTGAAAATGATGCATGTATTAACCACTTTGATTTGGAGAAATTCTCTGAAATTTCCAAATCTTATAATACTCATATTTGAGCCTCCTACACTCATACTTACCTTCTCATACTAATTAAACCCTTTGTAAGTTGATTGAGTGTTAGTCTAAATAGGTTTGCTCTCCCACTCTTGATTGATTGATTCGATTTTTACGAGAGCTAAACGTAAGTGTTCTTAGGGGGCTTTTTCTAATAAGCCTATCCTAAGAAGACTTGCGTAAGCATCTTAGTATTGCATTTGTGTTGCAATATCTTATGAAGCTTGTATTTGTCTTTGGGTTGCAAAATCATTTTCAAAACATACTCAAATATATTGTGTGATTTATATTGATATATTTGTGAATAGATATTTGTGTTTGTGATAGTGATCTTTGTTGCAATATTCACTCACTCATACATTATTTGTTGAATACAAAGATTACACATCTTTTGCAAACCAAGCGTATACATCATTCGATACCTACATGCTTGAGATATCCTACTGATTGAAATACTTGAGACTTGACATCTTTGTGTGAACTTATTTGCTAAATATCTTATGATACAAAGATTTCTTGTTTTTCATTCTCACGTACGCATTACACATATAGAAAATACTTTTGAGAGTTGAAACCATTTAGACCACATTGAGCTTACATATTGAATCATATTGTGGTGTATGTTATTGTGCGCATCTGGGTACATATCTGCTTTATACAAAAGCACAATCACTATACCATTTGATTGTAATACACATTTGTTGTATTTCCAGGCACGGACCTGAAGAGGGAGACTAGCCCTAGAATAGTCCCGAATTGGCTTAAACCTGGTTAGGAAAGCTAGGTACGTCGTCCTGTTAAGGTGTGTAGGTTGTGGTCAGCCCCACTAATTGACCTGGTTAAGGTTGAGGTTAGCCCTGTGTTAATTTGACCTGGTTGTTAACGGTACTGCTCCACCCTTAAGTGAGCTATTAATGGAATCCTCGGGCTTGCGAGCTAGAGGCGGGGACGTAGGCACAATTGGCCGAACCCCGATAACATATCGTGTGTTTGTGTATATTGTCGCACTTTATATTTACCACACGTGTATGTTATTATGTGAATGATGCACTTGATTTAAATTTCCGCATATTATATTTATCGGCATATTTGGAACTGGATAGAAAGACCCTAGGTTGTTATACTCAACTGACATCTAGTTCAACCTAAGAGAAAAGTTTAAAATTCCAATTCACCCCCCCCCCCTCTTGGGAATACACCAATTCTAACAATTGTCCTAGAAAGTGACATGTGTCACTTGTACTTTTTGTATCAATCTTACATCCGGCATAATCAGCATCAGAGTAACTTATCATATTAAAATATGTGTCCTTTGGATACCATAACCCTAGATCAAGTGATCCTACCAAGTACCTAAGAATTCTCTTAACGGCTGTTAAGTGAGATTCCTTGGGCGCCGATTGAAATCTAGCACACATACATACACTAAACATAATATTAGGCCTACTAGCAGTTAAATATAGTAAACTAACAATAATTCCTCTATAGTGTCTTATGTCTACTTGTTTTCCTTTTTCATCTCTATCAAGACTTGTGGATGTACTCAGAGGATTTCCTATGGGTTTACTTTGTTCCATATCAAACTTTTTTAGCATATCCTTGATGTACTTAGTTCGATTTATGAAAGTTCCATTTTTAGCTTGTTTTATTTGTAATCCTAGAAAATAATTTAGCTCCCCCATCATACTCATTTTAAATTCTTTTTGCATACATGTGGAGAATTCTTTGCATAGATCTTCATTTGTAGCTCCAAATATAATATCGTCCACATATATTTGAACTATTGGCATATCTTTGTTTTTGAATTTAATGAATAAAGTACTGTCAACCATTCCTATTGTAAACTTATTTTTAAGTAAAAATTTACTTAACCTCTCATACCAAGCTCTTGGAGCTTATTTCAAACCATAAAGAGTTTTTGTCAATTTGAATACATGGTTTGGATTTTTAGAATCTTCAAAGCCTAGAGGCTGTTTGTCATAAACTTCTTCATTTATATATCCATTTAGGAATGCATTTTTTACATCCATTTGAAATAACTTAAAATCCTTATGGGCTGCATAAGCTAAAAGCATCCTAATTGCTTCCATCCTTGCCACAGGGGCAAAGGTTTCATCATAATCAATTCCTTCTTCTTGATTATACCCTTGTGCTACTAGCCTAACTTTATTTCTTACAACAACTCCATTTTCATCCTTCTTATTTCTAAACACCCATTTAGTTCCTATGATTGATTTATCTTTGGGTTTAGGTAGAAGTTCCCATACTTGACTTCTTTCGAATTGATTTAGTTCCTTCTGCATAGCTATAATCCAAGAATCATCATTTAAAGCATCTTCAATGTTTTTAGGTTCATCTTGGGATAAAAAGGCATAATGGTTGCAAACATTTTTTAGTGAGGCTCTAGTGGTTATTCCTTTTGATGTTTCACCAAGAATTTGTTCTTTTGGGTGATTTTTATCATATTTCCACTCTTTAGGAAGTTTCAGATTTTCTGTAAAGTTTTCATTTGGAGCATCGTTATTCTTTTCTTCTTTTATTTCAAGATCTTCTTCTTTTTGTGAAGTGTCTTCTTTCATCATTCTTATCTTTAATGTCACGATTATTTGATTCATCAAAAGTTATATGAATTGATTCCATAATAGTAGTAATTCTTTTATTATAAATCTTATAAGCTTTACTATTTGTAGAATAACCTAGGAAGATACCTTCATCTGACTTTGCATCAAATTTTCCTAAATCATCTTTAGTATTTAGTATAAAACATTTATATCCGAATACATGAAAGTAGAAAATATTAGGTTTTCTACCTTTCCAAAGTTCATATGGTGTTTTATCTATTTTGGATTATATTGATACCCTATTTACAATATAACATGCTATCTTTACAACTTCTGTTCAAAAGTATTTAGGTAGATTATTTTCATTAAGCATTTTTCTTGCCATTTCTTGTAAAGTTCTATTTTTTCTTTCAACAACTCCATTTTGTTGTGGAGTTATAGGTGCTGAAAAATTATGAGTTATTCCATGTTCGTTACAAAATTTATCAACTTCCTTGTTTTTAAATTCTCTTCCTTGGTCACTTCTAAAGCTTGTGACATTATAGCCTTTCTCATTTTGTAATTTCTTGCATAAGGTTACTAATTGGTTACAAGTTTCATCTTTGTTTGCTAAAAAGATTACCCAAGTAAATATGGAATAATCATCTACTATTACAAAAGCATATTGTTTGCCTCATAAACTTAAGGTTCTAGTTGGACC
This sequence comes from Malania oleifera, assembly GCF_029873635.1. Classification (NCBI taxonomy): domain Eukaryota; kingdom Viridiplantae; phylum Streptophyta; class Magnoliopsida; order Santalales; family Ximeniaceae; genus Malania; species Malania oleifera. The sequence continues at coordinate 75,740,183 of NC_080419.1, read as the reverse complement.
AAATAAGTCTAGGGGCAAGAGTTCTAGGGGTCTTTTGATGGATATGTATTTTTTCTTTTTGAAGCTTGCTTTTACTTATTTTCCCTTTTGACAAGCATCACACAACTTGTCTTTTATGAATTTAGTATTTGGTAGTCCTTTTACAAGATTTTTCTTTAATAATTTATATAGTAGGTCCATGCTTGCATACCCTAGTTTTCTATGCCATAACCAACTTACTTCATTCATAGCTGTCAAACAAGTTATGTTTTGATTTGCTAAATTCTCAAAATTTATGCAATAGACATTATTTATTCTATGAGCTATAAATTGAGTTTCTTTGTTTTTAGGATTTTGGATGACACATTTTTCTTTCATAAATATTATTTCTAACCCTTTGTCACTTAGTTGACTAATACTTAAAAGATAATGTTTTAGTCCTTCCACTAATAGCACATTTTCTATAGTGAGTGAAGGTTCTTTACCAATTTTTCAATACCAATAATTTTACTTTTGGCATTATTGCCGAAGGTGACGTATCCTCCATCCTTTTGTTTTAAAGTAGTGAACTTGGTCTTGTCACCGGTCATATGCCTTAAGCACCCGCTGTCCAAGTACCATTTGTCCGTTGTCGTTGTTGTCCTAAGGCAAACCTCTTCATTATTCGCCATGAAGCATATATTTGCCATCTCTTATTCATTTGATTCGATTTTAGTTTTGCTGGAGCTTGAGTCATCCTAACTAGCCTTTATAGCTTCCTTCTTTTTCTTCTTATCTTTCTTGAACAACAGGCAGTCCGGTTTGATATGCCCTGGTTTTTTTTGTAATGATAACAAATTGGTGGTTAATTCTTACCTTTATTTTCTTTCCTACTTGTCTCTCCTTTTTTGGTTTTCTTTTTATTAAAATTTATAGAAAACCTTTTATTTCTTCGGTAGAATTTTCCTAGTCTCTTGGTAATGAATGCCAATTCATCTTGATCTAAGTCACTTGTTTCACTTTCTTCTTCACTAGTGCTGTGGCTAGACGCTTTTAGTGCTATGGATCTTTTATGCTTTGGTTCAGGATTCCTTTCTTTCAAGGCCATTTCATAGGTGAGAAGTCAGCCTATAAGTTCATCCAAAGAAGTAGTCTTAAGGTTTCTACCTTCCATGATAGTTGTAGCCTTTGGTTCCCAAATAGAGGGAAGGCCTCTTAGAATTTTTCTAATCATTTCATAGGTAGTATAGGTTTTTCCCAAGGTACTTAAGGAGTTTATTATGTGAGTAAATCTGGTGTACATGCTTGATATTGTTTCATCTGGATTCATCTTGAATGCTTTATATTCGTTTGTTAACATATCTATCCTATTATCTCTAACATCAACGGTTCCTTCATAAGTTACTTCTAATTTGTCCCAAATCTCCTTAGCTGTTTTGCAAGCCATGACTCGGTTAAATTCATTAGCATCTAATGCACAGTATAATGCATTTATAGCACTTGCATTTATTTGAATCATTTTATAATCTGAGTCGGTCATATCTTTATTTTATTTTGGAATATGTTTTCCACCAACTATCTTAGTGGGGATAATATTTCCATCCATAACAACTTCCCATACTTTCCAATCCATGTGTTGGGGATATATTTTCATTCTCTTTTTCTAAAAGGTATAATTGTGTCCACAAAAGATTGGTGGACAGGTTGAGGATTGGCCTTCACCAAAGGGTGCTACTCCAATGTTTGCCATTAGATCTTTTTATAGTTTCTTGTTAGGAATTTCTATAACTAGGCCCTGATACGAATTGAAATTAGGAATAGCTTCCCAAGAAGGGGGTGAATTGGATTCTTTTTTATTTTAATAATTGTTGAGCTTTTGCTTATGATACCAAGAAAAACACAATTAATAACTGATAATCACACTTGAAAATATTGAAATTTAAATTCACAAGTCAATCAGTGAAATCAAAACAATTCAACCACTCAACCAAGAATATTAGTACTTTTGTCAATTTCCCTGTGATTGTTTACCACCTTCTTTGAGTAACCTCTTCATATGCAATTCTCTTGATCAAAATTTCTGCAGATTAACCAACGTACTCCCTTTTAGGTTTCCGCAAATGATTAATCAAAACGTACTTTCTAAATATCAAGAGTCTTTGTTTATCTCTAACTTTTGAAACCTGCAACCTGCACTTTAAATCACACAACAACAGTAAGTACAGAATATAGAAAGTAAAGAAGAGAGAAGGACACAAGGTTTTTATGAGGTTCGGCTTCAACACAGCCTACGTCCTCACCCTTGGCAAAACACCGAAGGGTTCCACTATAGCAATTCCATTACCCAGTGGAACAACGCTTGTTCACAACCACTCCTTGGCCAAGGCTAGAGCCCGCCTTCTCCAAATAATATACCCTTGTTTGGTCAATGATCCAACAACTTGGAATCGTCCAAAATCTACAAGAGAGATATCAAAAAACTGTTGTACAAGAGATGCTCACACAAAGAGCAGATTAGTACAAATTGAAACTATGTACTTCAAAAGATAAATATCAAGAAAGAAATACACTTTTGAAGCTTTAACAAGGATTTCACCAAATTCCTTTTTCTCTAGATGAGAAATTAGTAATCTTTCTTCAGGAATTGATGAGCAAAAATATCAGAATCACAGCACTTTCAAATTGCAAGAGATTGAACAAGGTGAGACTTTGAGAGCAAGAGAGCTTGAGAGATTTTCAATGCTTGGTGTTTTTTTGATTTACAAGAACGATGTATTTATAGGATTCCAAGCAAGCTTCCTTGTTGCAAAAGTTTCCTTAGAGAGTTTTCTAAGTTGTTAGAAAATTTGGGGTTCAAATGGCTTTAATTTAAAAAATAAGATTTTTTTAAAAAATTTGTTCGTTGAACATTGTTTAGATGTTTGAGGATTCAAGGTCAGACATCCGAAGTTCTTGAAACCCTTTAAAATTTGAACTAGATATAGGGTCAGATGTCTGAAGAGAGGGTTCAGACGTCTGAGGTGCCAAGTTCAGATGTCTGAAGTCGTGAGTTCAGACGTCTGAACTACTGCTGCCTGTTTCTGTTTTGATCCATAAAATCTTCAGATGTTTGCACTTAATCTTCAGACGTCTGAAGTAATTCTTCAGATGTATGAACATGAAGTTCAGTCATCTGAAGTTGCCACTTCAGACATCTAAACTGAAAAGTTCAATCATCTGATCTGCCAAGAACCTCTTTTGGAAAATATTTTTCTTTAAAAACTTATTTGCTCTCTTATGATTTTTACAAGACTTGTTTCAATACTCTTAAATAGGTCTTTAAGTCCTCATAATCTCTTGGAAGAGCTTCAAAACATATTTCAAATGATATTTTAGCTTTTGAAATACTTACAATATATTTCCTAAAACTTTGTATGCCAAGCTTGATATCCTCCTCAATCTAGCTTTTGAAGTTCTTTGATTGAGCTGGAAATGTCTTAGTTTCTCCTTGGATCATTGATTAGTTGACCCACACTTGATTCATACTTGATCTATACTTGAGCCATACTTGAGCTTTACTTGAACCATATTTCCTGAAACACAAAAACTCAACCTTTCCAAGTTAAATAGTCATTTGTTTGTTATCACCAAAACCGATTGAAAAACCTTTTTAGGCCAACACTTTCTTTTAGAGCCATTTCATAGGTAAGGAGTGAACCTATGAGTTCATCTAAGGAGGTGGTCTTAAGGTTTCTTCCTTCCGTAGTTGCTGTAGCCTTTGGTTCCCATATGGAGGGAAGGCCTCTCAAAATTTTCCTAATCATTTCGTAGGTGGTATATGTTTTTCATTAGGCACTTAAGGAATTGATTTTGTGGGTGAATCTTGTTTACATACTTGATATGGATTCATCTAGATTCATCTTGAATGCTTTATATTCGCTTGTTAACATGTCTATCCTATTGTCCCTAACATCAATAGTTCCTTCATATGTAACTTCTAATTTGTCTCATATTTCTTTAGCTGTCATGACCCTATTAAATTCATTATGTCTAAAGCACAATGCAAAGCATTTATAGCACTTGAGTTTATTTGAAGCATTTTATAATCTGAATCGATCATATCCTTTTTCTCTTTTGGAATTTTTTTTCCATCTACTATCTTGGTGGGAATAAGATTTCCATCCATAACTACTTCCCATGCTTTCCAATCCATGTGTTGGAGGTATATTTGCATTCTCTTTTTCCAAAAGATGTAGTTATTTCTACAAAAGATTGGTGGACGAGTTGAGGATTGGCCCTCTCTAAAAGGAGCCACTCCTATGTTTGCCATTTAGATCTTTTTATAGCTTCTTGTTAGGAATTTGCTATAACTAAGCTCTGATACCAATTGAAATTAGGATAGCTTCCCAAGAGGAGGGGGGGTGAATTGGATTTTTAAAATTATTTCAAGTTTAATTCTTTGTTTTATATCAACAATCACAATAAGTAAATACAAAAACAATTCTACCACAACCAATCAACAAGCTAATCAAAATCTTGTTCTTTGTATCAATAGCCCTATAATAAATTGTAAAGCACGCTGAATTTATGTAAGTCTCGTGTTATTCCAAACTCACACTTCTTCTTTGTGTTTAGTTTTTAAACAAACTTTCAGATTAATAAGTTTAGGATGATCATTCAACGTAGTCCCTTTCAATTTTCGTAATCAATGATGATCAAGCCAAAATGTATTATCCTCCGGTCTATTTAACAACCATACACTCGAAATTTAACAATTTAAAGTATAAACGCAGGTTGTAAGTATTGCTGAAAAATAAGAGTAAGGAAGAAGAGAGAGACACAAGGTTTTATGAGGTTCGGCTTATACCCAGCCTACATCCTCACCTTTGGAAAACCACCAAAGGATTCACAAGTTCAGGTCCGTTGATGGGTGGAACAATAGCAATTACGATCACTCCTTCCTTTAGGCTAGAGCCTACCTCTCCAAACGATATTCCCTCGTTCAGTCCAACGATTCTACATCGTTGAATCGTATATAAACAAGAATCAAGATATAGAAAAGTTTGTGTACAAAAGACACTCTCACGGCAGAGTAGGTTAGTACAACATTCAGCACAAGTATACTTCAAAGTAATTCAAATATAAAAGGATTGAAGCTCAATGCAGAATTTAGATCACCAAATATCTTCCAAGTATTGAAAGATTCAGACTTTAAAGGCTCTACTTCGGACTTTGTATCAGCAGTAACTCAGTAGTTGAAGTAGGATGAACAAAAGAGAGTTTGTGAGCTTTTTGAGAACTTTGATTGCTGGAAAATTTTTTGGTGTTTAAAATCTTTGAAGTTTGGGGCTATTTATAAAAGTTTAAAAATAATTCCTTACTCTCCAAGTTTACCTGGAGTAATCCCATAGTTTTTTAAAATAGTAGTGTCCAAGAAATCCATTTAAAAAAAATCTTCCCGTTAGAAATTTTTAAACAAACGTTCGAGTGGTAGTCGCCTGCCACGACCTGACAGTCACCTGCCATAAAAGAATTTTAAAACACAGAACACTGGAAATCGCCTGCCAGAACCCAGGTAGTCGCTTGGCATGACCACCTAAGCGCCTGGCTATGTTTAGGTAGTCATCTGGCACCCTATTGCCTCTTTGAAAATTTTTCATTTAATTTGGGCAATCGCCTGCCACATGAAGGCAGTCACCTGGCACTTCTATTTTTTAAAAAAAACTTTTCTTTTTAAAACCGTTCTTTTTTTTTATTTGAAAAACATACTTCAGGGTTTTTATAAAAATATATTTCTAAGTTTCTTTTGATTTTATGAGAGCTTCAATTCAGTTTATATTTGAAATTTACTTGATGTACTTACTTACAAACATCCTTAAAAACATATTCTTTTGATCTTCAAGTAAATCTCTGTTCTTCTATCATTTTTAAGCTCTTAATCATCTTCTTTCTTGATCTTTTTGGATCCATAAACTTTATCATCCTTTTGAGCTTCATCACTACCTTTAAGCTTTTCCTTTTTTCTAAAAAACTTTCACTTGAAATAAACAATATTAAACATAACATGAATTGTTATCATCAAAATAAGAATTGTAAGCCTTGTTAGGCCAACATCCTCATTTTTTATGATGACAAATACACGAGCAAAAATATAAAATGGGTTACGCCTAACAAGGCTCCTCCTCAAATAATGCATCAAATATTCAACAAATGAAATAAGCTCATGTTTGCACACAATTAGTTTTGCCAACCATTTTTGCTATAGCCTAATTCTTCTCCTATAGCCTAATTCTTATAACTTGATTGTTCTTATAACCTGATTCTTCTCCCCCTTTAATCAACTAGTGTTGTCAAGCATTTTTGCCCATTTTTGCCTAAAGCCTGATTCTTCTCCCCCTTTTGACATCAACAAAAAGGTGTATAATACTAATACATGAGTGGACATAACCTTATGTTCTTCTCCCCTATTAAATCTTAAAGTTTTAAACTTGTTTAACCATCAGATTTGAAAAAAATATATATTATATTATGAAAGGTGTCTCCCTGTGTTACTTCAATTTACTTCTCCCCCTTGCTAATGCAGAAAGCTGTGATGTTGAATGTAAATTGCAATATGAACATACACAGTGTGGCAAATTTCAAAGATTATGTGATGATTAACATGTGATACCAATTGAGAAAAAATGAGTTGAATATGAAATTTTTAGCAAATTATGAATATAAAGTGACGTTGCTCCCCCTGAATTATGTCATCTAATGTAATTCTAGACAACCTCTCGACTATGCATCGGGCCTAATTCATGCCTAATTTGGATAAACCTATCCTCCGCAAGTGGTTTCATGAATATGTCTGCCCATTGTTCATCCGTGCATACAAACTCAAGGGTCACATCTTCTTTTTTGCACATGATCATGAAGAAAATGATGTCTTATTTCTATATGTTTAGTTTGTGAATGTAATATAGGATTCTTTGATATGTTTATTGCGCTCGTATTGTTGCATCTTATAGGTATTGTGTTATAGCTTAATCCGAAATCCGTTAGTCATTGCATCATGTATAAAGTTTGAGCACAACTTCCTGCCGCTACGTATTCTGCCTCGGCTGTGGAAAGAGCTACTAAATTATGCTTCTTGGAAAACCAAGAGACTAACGAATTTCCTAAGAAATGACATGTACGACTCGTGCTCTTCCTGTCCACTTTGCAACAAGCAAAATTAGAATCTGAATAGCTGACAATCTCAAAAGATGTATACTTAGGATACCATAATCCAAATTCCACAGTTTCTATCAGGTATCTAAGGATTTGTTTTATAGCTAACAAATCTGACTCTTTTGGTGCAGCCTGAAATCTTGTGGACAAACATACGCTGAACATTATGTCAGGTCTACTAGCAGTCAAATATAGTAAGCTACAGATCATGTCACTCACATTCCTAGGTTCTTCTTGAGATAGAAAGGCAAAATGACTAATCACATTCCTAAGTGAGGATTGTGTGGCTACTCTACATAATGATTCACCTAATATTGATCAATTGGATGATTCTTTATGTGCTTCCATTCTCTAGGTGGTTCATTAGTTTGAGAAGATGATTGAAAAGCAAGGTGTAGTCCCAAGAGGGGGGGGTGAATTGGGTTTTAAAAAATTCTTTTAAATCTTTTTAGGAATTCTTAACTTGTTATTGATTTTTCAAACTTTCAACAAAAGCTTATTTTTCAATTCAATTCACAATAACACAATCATTCATCCATCCAAGTAATCAATCATCCAATCAACCAATCACAATTTGAAAACAAACAACCAAACCAAAATTAACACATACAACACTTTGGTAATATAAGAACTTAAAATGGTTTGTTTGTTTATATAAGTCCTGTATATATGAAATTTTGTACTTGCTGATATAAAGCCCTGTATTGATGGATTTGCTTCTTCAATATGATGTGTAATATGACATTCAATCAACATAATATCCACACTCTTCCCAATATTCAAAACTCAACTAAACTCTCAGTTAATTTATCTTTTGGGATGTTAACCAAGTAACGTATTCCCATATGGTTTCCGCAAGATATGGTGTAACCAACGTACTCCCTTTTGGTTTCCGCAACCCAAATCAAAATTGGACTTCAAGTTTACTTGATTTCCAAATATACGTACTATATATGATTATCAATTAAACCATCCACGCAATTTAAATATGTTGAAAATTAAGAGTAAGGGAAAGAGAGAGTGAGACATGGATTTTTATGAGGTTCGGCCTATACCCAGCCTTTGGAAAATCACCCAAGGATTCACTAAACCTGTTCCTTTAAAGGGCGGAACAAACCTTTACAACACTCTTTGGTTAAGGCTAGAGCTCGCCTTCTCCAAACTATGTCCCCTCATTCGATCACTCCTTACTTAGACTAGAGCCGCCTCTCTAAGCAGTATCCCCTTGCTTAGCCAACGATACAAACAATCCTTGGAATCGTCAATTTATAAGAAAGGCAAAGAAAATATGTGTACAAAGAATATGCTCACACAAAGAGCTGATTAGTACAACAATTACAGCACAATACAATACTTCAATAAAATTCAAAATATGAAATTCAAATTTGAAGCTCTAGAGTTGTATCACCATATGATTCTTTCAATAGACAAAAGAAGTAGTAAATGGAGCACAATCTCAGTGAGAATCAGCATGACTTTTAGCAACTTCGTGCAAGATGTGAGCAATAGAGCACTTTCAGAATTTCAAAATACTAGAGAGAAATTTGATTACTGCATTGAATTCTCTTATTCTCTTAGTGTTTAAATTAATGAAGCTTAAGAGTATTTATAGATGTAGAAAGGCTTCTTGCTTGTTCCCCAAGTTTACTTGGAGTAGGGTCCAAGTTGTAAATTAGTTTGGGCTTCAATTAATTTAAATTTCAAAAATATGTCCCTTAGATATTTTGAAATCTGTTGCGAGCCAGACGACTGTGTAGTCACTGGCAGTCGTCTGTCCATGTATATTATACATATTTTTCCAAACAGAAAGGCGGCAGTTGACTGTCCTCATGGTGGCAGTCGTCTGTCATTGAATAAATCTATTTTTCAAAACACATAAAAGGATGACAGTCAGCTGGCAGAACATACACAGATGACTCAATAGTCACTGGCAGTCGCCTGTCAATTTGTTGACAGTCGTCTGTCAGGCTTCTATTCTTCTTAGTTTAGGTTGTTTAACTTTCCAGTCCTCTATCGTTATACAGACAGTTGTCTAGCAGCTAGTTGTATCTCTTTTCAAGTCATTTTTTATTTCTCTCTCTTTTGTTTAATTAACTTTGGATTTTTAACGTGTTTTAACTTTGAAAAAAATGTTCCAAGTCTTTAAAACTAAGGTTTCTTAGTGTGTCTTTGCCTAATGAGCTTCAACATGAAAAAAATATTTGAACCATTCTTGAAGTACTTACAAAGAATTGTCCTAAAAACTCATTCGACTTTTCGTTGCTTTGAGTTCTCTTCGTCTTCTATGCTAATCTTTGATCTTTCAGACTTTTCCGAGCTTTCATTTTGGATCACTTGCATTTATGTAAGGATTTCCTTGTTCCTTGATCCTTATGAGCTTCCAAGATATGGCATTTAAAGTAAGCTTCATTTTTCCTGAATTTTGACATAAGCTTTCATTATAAACTTTGTGCTTTCCATGTCAATCTCTTTAAACCTCAAGTTCTCATGATCTTCAAGCTTTATCTTTAAGTTCATGCTTCAATCTTGAAATAATCATTCATATCTGAAGTACAAGCTCCCATGAAATCTTTAACCTTGCATTCTTCATTGAGTCCTGAAAATACATCACTTAACACAAGCATGTTAAGTTCCACTTGTTTGTTAGGATCAAAATAGGATATTAAGCCTTGTAAGGCCAACAGGTTCTTTAATTTCATTTTTCTTTCCTGAATCATCCTTAATGGATAGTGTTTCAAATTCCTTATTTTTCTCCATTTCATCTTCATCAGTCTTGTTTGAGAAGAGATTTGACTCATTGAACACTACATGAATGGATTCTATAACAGTTAATGTTCGTTTGTTGTATACTCTGTAGGTTTACTATCTAAGGCATATCCTAGAAAGATACCTTCATCTGATTTCACATCAAACTTTCCTAAATGTTCATTGTCGCTAAGCACAAAACATTTATAGCCAAAAATATGAAAATATGATATGTTTGGTCTATGGCCATTCTATAATTCGTACGGAGTCTTATTAAGAGACGGTCTAATCAAAACACTATTTAGAACATAGCAGGTGGTATTTACTGCCTTAGCCTAGAAGTACTTAGGTAGTTTATGTTCATTAAACATAGTTTTGGCCATTTCTTGTATAGACCTATTCTTCCTTTCAACTACACTATTTTGCTTTAGTGTACCAGGAGCCTAAAAATTATGAGCAATTCCTAATGAATTACAGTAGTCTTCCAGGCTTTGGTTTTTAAATTCTCTACCCCTATCACTTCAGATTTTAGTGACTGTATTACCTTTTTCATTTGGAATTTTCTTACACAGATTTATGAATTGTTCACACGCTTCATCTTTGTGACCTAAAAATAGAACCCATGTATATCTTGAATAATCGTCAACTATAACAAATGCATATGATTTTCCTCCTAAACTCTGAATCTGGTTTGGACCAAATAAATCTAAGGGTAGCATTTGAAGTGACCTAGTAGTAGAGATTTCTTTCTTCTTCTTAAAGCTCGTTCTTGCTTGTTTTCCTAGTTGGCATGCATCACATATTTATTTTTTTTACGTATTTAGACTTAGGCAATCCCTCAACTAATTCTTTCTTAACAAGTTTAGATATTAAATCCATGTTTGTGTGTCATAGTCGCCTATGCCAAATCCAACTAATTTCATTTATACAAGAGAAACACGTAACAAGTTGAGAAACAAGGTTATCAATGCTAGTGTTGTATACATTTTCATGATGATTAGCAGTAAACAATATTATTTTTCAGATTTGTTCTCTACAGTGCATTTGTCATGTTCAAATTAAACTTTATAACCTTTATCACATAGTTGACTTATACTCAATAGGTTATGTTTTCGTCCATCAACTAACAACAAATTATCAATGACAAGTGAAGGTTCCTTGCCAACTTTACCAACTCCAATGATTTTACCTTTAGAGTTATTCCCAAATTTTACAAATCCTTCATCTTTGGATTTGATAGATGCAAATTTAGCTTTATCTCCTGTCATGTGTCGCAAGCATCCGCTATCCATATATCACTTGTCCTTCAAGGAGGACAATCTCAAGCATATCTACAAGACATATTTAAATAACTACTTTTGGTACCCAAATTTTCTTCGGTCCATAGGGGTTAGTATTAGATTCTCCTTTGACTTTCTAGACTTTCTTAATTTTGACATCTTAATTTTTCAATGGACAGTCAAATTTTATGTGACCCAACCTCTTACATTTAAAACAAGTAATATTTCTATGATAGTCTTTGGTTGGAACATATGATTTTGACTCTCTTACAAAATATCCCATGTAGATATGTTTCTTTTTTGGGTTGTCCTTCCCATTAAAACCAAGACCTTCCTTCTCTAGGGAATTTCTTTGAGCTCCTAGGAGTTTTTCAAAATTATTTTGACCTTCAGTAAATTTACAAATAATCTTAGTTTTATCTTTCAGGTTCTTTTCTAACTCCTCAATTTTCAAGTCCTTGTCTTTCATGAGAGATGCATGAGATTCATTCTGACTTTCTACTAAACTTGAATGTTCTTTAACTTTATTTTTCAAGTTAGAAATTTTCTTAGTTTTCTTCTCAAGCATTTTAATAGTGTACAAATATTGTTGCTTCAATTCATTATATGAAAGCATGTCATTCTCATTTTTAGAATCACTACAATAATAAGAAGATGAGGAGAATGATGATTGTACCTCAAGGTCAATATGTGTCATTAGACACAGACTTGCAATCTCGTCATCGCTGGATTCAGGTTTTGAATTACTTGTGCTGTGTGTATCCCAACTGACTTTTGGAGCCATCTTCTTTTTCTTGGAGGCTTTCATTAGTTTGGGAAACTCAGGCTTGATGTGTCCCACCTCTCTATAGTTCTAGAAAGTTGGTGGATCTTCCTTCTTTTTCTTCATGCTTGACTCTCCTCTTTCTCATTTTGAGTTCCGGAATTTTCTATTGAGCTTCTTATTCTTTTTCAAGAACTTCCCAAACTTCTTTATTAGCAAGGCCATGTCATCTTGTGTATCAGAATCACTTTCTTCACTAGAGTTGTTTGATGATGCCTTAAGTGTTATCACTTTCTTTGCTTTACTTTGCTCATTCTTCCTCTCATTTGTTGCAAGCTCATAGGTGATGAGCGATCCAATAAGTTCGTCAACCGACATCTCCTTGAGATTTCTCCCTTCTACTATTACAGTAGCTTTTGCTTCCCAACCAGGAGATAGTCCCCTGAGTATCTTCCTGATTAACTTATAAGTAGGGTAAGAGTTACCAAGAACATTTAAAGAATTTGTGATGTGTGTGAATCTAGTGTACATGAATTGAATAGATTCATCAGAAATCATTTTAAATGTTTCACACTCATTGGTGAGAATGTCTATGCTACTATCTTTTACTTCCTTAGTTCCTTCGTATGTAACTTCTAATTTTTCCCAAATCTCTTTAGTAGAGTTACATGTCATTACTCTATTAAATTCATTTACATCTAGTGCATAGAAAAGCAAGTTCATCGCCATAGCATTTATTTGAACCGATTTCCAGTCTTCCTCTGTACGCTCATCTTCAGTTTTACGTACATTTACCTTATCAACTACTTTCATGGGAACATGATTTCCCTTAGTAACTATTCTCCACACCTTCCAATCTACATTTAACAAGTATATGCTCATCCTACATTTCCAATAGGTGTAATTTACACCACAGAAAATTGGTGGTCTAGTGGATGAGTGTCCCTCACCAAATGAAGTTACCTCGATGTGTGCCATGTGATCCTTTTACAAATGAACAATTAAGTGTTTGTAAACCCATTTTGAAACCAAATGTTAATTAAGGTGTAATCCCAGGAGGGAGCTGAATTGGGTATTTTTGAAACCTTTAAAGTTAATTACCACTTAATCCCGATTTCTATGTTTAACAAATTAAATGCAGGAGTTTGAGGTTGATTTAAATTTATTTTATTAATGAATTCTTTTTACCCAATTAAGTGTATGTGGAGTTATTCAACATACACATGCAAGATAGATATTGAATGTGATGTGGAAAATAAAAAGGTAAGGGAAGAGAGAGAAGGCAAGCACAGATTCCACGAGGTTCAGCCATCCCAGCCTACGTCCTTACCTTGAGCAACCAACTCAAGGATTCCACTAATTCCCTACTCCTTTAACTAGGATGGAGCTTCCCTTACATCTGCTGCTTAGAAGAGGCATAACTTCCTCCTCACCCAGTTCACAACCTGAACCATGATTACAATATAAAATCAAATCTGCAAAACAACTCAAGATTAGCTTCAAACAAAGCTAACGAGTACAATTGAAACCTATCACATATACATATGATGAAACTTGAAGCTCAGTATGTATGAAAATGACACCATTGTTATATGAATGAAATGCTTCAACCAATTTCCCTTTTATCAAATCTCCTAAGTAATGATATAAGTAAAAGCTTTGGAGAAGATTAGGGTTCTAGTTCACTTTGCGAAAATGCACGAATATCAAATGTGAACTTATCAAAAGCTTTGTCTTGAATATTATATCGAACAAAATCAAAAAGCTTTCTTTCAAATATTCAACCATAATATGATCTTTGTAATATGCAAATATATATATATATATATATATATATATATATATATAAAATATGATTTCCAAAGATCAAAAACCTAATATAAAGTATTTCAGAAAATATCCCTCAATAATATAAATTGTTATGAACACTAGGGATATTTACTCAAGTGGTTTTGTGATATAAAAAATATAGAGCCTTTAACTGAATACATGCTTGAATCAAAACAGTTTAACTAATGGCAAAAACCTTTCTTAAGTAGTGATCTTATCTAAATAATCTATAAGTAAACACACTCAAGATCAATCACTCAGCTTATATTCAATAATAGATTTTGAGATGAAAAACTCTTTGAAATCTAAATATCAACAAACAAATCAGTTTATATGAAGAACACTATGAGAATAAATATTAACAAGTATATTGATTTTCTAAACCTCAACATCAAAATTATTGCAAAATAATCACAAGAAAACCTTTTAAGGATCAAAGTAGCTTTAGCTCAGATTTGTAGTATAACATTTGAAATCCCAATCACAACCTTAGTAGTGTGATCTCCCAAGCTGTGCTAATATGCTCAATCGTATGCCAAAGGTTTGATTTTTTCCTCTTGTGGTTGTTTCTTATCGTTCTTCTTGTTCTTGCTGATCTTCGTTAGGGCACTAGGGTTTTGATGTTCATTATATAGGCACATTGCCCTTAGAATGAATCTTAACCATTCGATCAAAAAATAATTCACGAGTTCTCTCATTAAAAATTAAATTTTTAAACTTTCTTGCAGGGTTAGACGACCGAGGGTTAAGGCTCAGATGACTGAAGTTCCTTAGATTTTAAAAAAATTAACCTGGACACAGGGTTAGACAACTGAAGTTGGGGTTCAGTTTTCTGAAGTGTCGAATTCAGAAGATTGAAGTCTGAGTTCAGTCTTCTGGTGTGCTTCTGCCAAGTTCTATGTTTCACCATAAATTCTTCAGACAACTGAACTTAATCTTCGGTCTTCTAAAGAAATTCTTCAGATGACTGAGCTTAACTTCGGTCTTCTAAAGTTACATCTTCAGATGACTAAACATTGAGTTCAGTCTTCTGAACTGACCAATTTCTGAATTTTCCCTTTTAATTTGAAAGAGTTTCTTTTGCACTCTTTCTTTGTTGTTTTGTAAAATATTTTTCGGTGTTTTAAAAATATCTCTAAGTCCATAAATATCCTCCAAAGATGTTCATGAGATGCATGAGCCCTAAAGTTAGCCTAGGGTATATTTTGAACCTCAAATTAAATCATACGAAATATGTGAATACATTAGTTCTAAATACCCATTCCCATGACGGTCTTGAACTTGCCGCTTACATCATCATTCTTAAACTCTTTTAGTTCCATTGATTGTGCCAAGATGTATATTCTTTAATCTTTATGGCTTCCATGACTTGCTAGCCTTCCGTGCATGCTAAATATTGTTCTTGTTCACAAACTCAATGCACAGATCAAATACCAAGTAATTTGTCCCTATCAAAATAGGATTGAACTTATACAGTTAACAATATCCCCCTTTTTTATGATAACAAATACACGAGCAAAAATATAAAATGGGTTACGCGTAACAAGGATCCCCCTCAAATAATGCATCAAATATTCAACAAATGAAATATGCTCATGTTTGCACATAATTAGTTTTGCCAACCATTTTTGCTATAGCCTGATTCTTCTCCTATAGCCTAATTCTTATAACTTGATTGTTCTTATAACCTGATTCTTCTCCCCCTTTAATCAATTAGTGTTGTCAACCATTTTTGCCCATTTTTGCCTAAAGCCTGATTCTTCTCCCCCTTTTGACATCAACAAAAAGGTGTATAATACTAATACATGAGTGGACATAACCTTATGTTCTTCTCCCCTATTAAATCTTAAAGTTTTAAACTTGTTTAACCATCAGATTTGAAAAAAATATATTATATTATGAAATGTGTCTCCCTGTGTTACTTCAATTTACTTCTCCCCCTTGCTAATGCAAAAAGTTGTGATGTTGAATGTAAATTGCAATGTGAACATACACAGTGTGGCAAATTTCAAAGATTATCTGATGATTAACATGTGATACCAAATGAGAACAAATAAGCTGAATATGAAATTTTTAGCCAATTATGAATATTAAGTGACGTTGCTCCCCCTGAATTTTGTCATCTAATATAATTCTAGACAACCTCTTAACTATGCATCAGGCCTAATTCATGCCTAATTTGGATAAACCTATCCTCTGCAAGTGGTTTCGTGAATATGTCTTCCCATTGTTCATCTTTGCATACAAACTCAAGTGTCACATTTTCTTTTTTGCACATGATCATGAATAAAATGATGTCTTATTTCTATATGTTTAGTTTGTGAATGTAATATAGGATTCTTTGAGATGTTTACTGCGCTCGCATTGTCGCATCTTATAGGTATTGTGTCATAGCTTAATCTAAAATCTGTAAGTTGTTGCTTTATGTATAGAGTTTGAGCACAACTTCCTGCCGCGACATATTTTGCCTTGACTGTGGAAAGAGCTACTGAATTCTGCTACTTGGAAAACCAAGAGACTAATGAATGTCCTAAGAAATGACATGTACCACTTGTGCTCTTCCTATCCACTTTGCTACCACCAAAATTAGCATATGAATAGCTAATAATTTAAAAAGATGTATACTTAAGATACCGTAATCCAAGTTCTATGGTTTCTATCAGGTATCTAAGTATTCGTTTTACAACTAACAAATGTGACTCTTTTGGTGCAGCCTAAAATCTTGCTGACAAACATACGCTAAACATTATGTCAGGTCTGCTGGCAGTCACATATAGTAAGCTACAGATCATTTCACAACCAAGCTTGACATTTACTGATATACCATGTTCATCTTTGTCTAATTTTGAAGAAGAACTCATATGTGTCCCTAGTATTTTTCCATCTTCCATATTAAACTTTTTGAGTAGATCTCTATTGTACTTCGATTGATTTATAAAAATTTCATGTTTCGCTTGTTTGATATGAAGTCCTAGGAAGAAATTTAGTTTTCCTATCATGCTCATCTCGAATTCATTTTGCATAGTACTAGTAAACTCATTACACAAGTTTTATTTGTAGTACCAAATATGATATCATTTACATATACTTGAACTAGGAGCAAGTCATCTTTCTTAGACTTTATAAAGAGTGTTGTGTCTATCTTTCCTCTGATAAATCCATTGTCCAGTAGAAAGCGCTTGGTCTCTCATACCAAGCTCTAGAAGCTTACTTTAAACTGTACAAGGCTTTTGTTAGTCTATAAAAATGATCTGGATTCTTATGGTTTTCAAAGCTTGGGGGTTGATCTACATATACCTCTTCATTTATGTAGCTATTTAAAAACGTGCTTTTGACATCCATTTGATAAAATTTGAAATCCTTAAAAGTAGCATAGGCTAAAAGCATTCAAATGGCTTCCATTCTAGCTATAGGTGCAAAAGTTTCTTCAAAATCTATTCCTTCTTCTTGGTTATATCCCTGAGCTACTAGTCTTGCCTTATTTCTAACAACTATCCCATGTTCATCTTTCTTGTTCTTATATATCCATTTTGTTCCAATAATTGTCTTATCCTCAGGTATAGGAACCAAAGTTCATACTTTGTTTCTCCCAAACTGGTTTAACTCTTCTTGCATGGACAACACCCACAATTCATCCTCAATTGCTTCACTTACATTCTTGGGTTCTTCTTGAGATAGAAAGGCAAAATGACTAATCATATTACTAAGTGAGGATCATGTGGCTACTCCACATAATGGTTCACCTAATATTTGATCAATGGGATGATTCTTTATGTGCTTCCATTCTCTAGGTGGTTCATTAACCTCATTAACAATTTGATTAGTTTCAGCAGATGATTGAAAAGAAAGGTGTAGTCCCAAGAGGGGGGGTGAATTAGGTTTTAAAATTTTTTTTTAAAACTTCTTAGGAATTCTTAACTTGTTATTGATTTTTCAAACTTTCAACAAAAGCTTATTTCCTAATTCAATTCACAATAACACAATCATTCATCCATCCAAGTAATCAATCATCCAATCAACCAATCACAATTTGAAAACAAACAACCAAACCAAAATTAACACATACAACACTTTGGTAATATAAGAACTTAAAATGGTTTGTTTGTTTATATAAGCCCTGTATTGATGGACTTGCTTCTTCAATATGATGTTCAATATAACATTCAATCAACACAATATCCACACTCTTCCCAATATTCAGAACTCAACTAAACTCTTAGTTAATTTATCTTTGGGATGTTAACCAAGTAACGTATTCCCGTATGGTTTCTGCAAGATATGGTGTAACCAACGTACTCCCTTTCAATTTTCGCAACCCAAATCAAAATTGGACTTCAAGTTTACTTGATTTCCAAATATACGTACTACATATGATTATCAATTAAACTATCCACGCAATTTGAATGTGCTGAAAATAAAGAGTAAGGGAAAGAGAGAGTGAGACATGGATTTTTACGAGGTTTGGCTTATACCCAGCCTACGTCCTTGCCTTTGGAAAACCACCCAAGGATTCACTAAACATGTTCCTTTAATGGGCGGAACAAACCTTTACAACACTCTTTGGTTAAGGCTAGAGCCCGCCTTCTCCAAACGATGTCCCCTCATTCGATCACTCCATACTTAGACTAGAGCCCACCTCTCTAAGCAATATCCCCTTGCTTAGCCAATGATCCATACAATCCTTGGAATCGTCAATCTATAAGAAAGGCAAAGAAAATATGTGTACAAAGAATATGCTCTCACAAAGAGCTGATTAGTACAACAATTACAGCACAATACAATACTTCAATAAAATTCAAAATATGAAATTCAAATTTGAAGCTCTAAAGTTGTATCACCATATGATTTTTTCAATAGACAAAAGAAGTAGTAATTGGAGCACAATCTCAGTGAGAATGACCAAGACTTTTAGCAACTTCGTGCAAGATGTGAGCAATAGAGCACTTTTAGAATTTCAAAATACTAGAGAGAAATTTGATTGCTGAATTGAATTCTCTTGTTCTCTTGGTGTTTAAATTAATGAAGCTTGAGAGTATTTATAGATGTAGAAAGTCTTCTTGCTTGTTCCCCAAGTTTACTTGGAGTAGGGTCCAAGTTGTAAATTAGTTTGCGCTTCAATTAATTTAAATTTCAAAAATATGCCCTTTGGAAATTTTGAAATCTGCCGCGAGCCAGACGACTGTGTAGTCATTGGCAGTCGTCTTTCCATGTATATTATACATATTTTTCCAAACAAAAAGGTGGTAGTCGGCTTTCCTCATGGTGGCAGTCGTCTGTCACTGAACAAATCTATTTTTCAAAACACACAAAAGGTTGGCTGTCAGCAGGGAAAACACAACAGATAACTCACTGGTCACAAGCAGTCGCTTGTCAATTTGTTGATAGTCGTCTGTCAGGCTTTTGTTCTTCTTAGTTTAGGTTGTTTAACTTGCCAGTCATCTGTCCTTATATAGACAATCGTCTGTCAGCTAGCTGTATCTCTTTTCAAGTCATTTTTTATTTCTCTCTCTTTTGTTTAATTAACCTTGGAATTTTAACTTGTTTTAACTTTGAAAAACATGTTCCAAGACTTTAAAACTAAGGTTTCTTAGTGTGTCTTTTCCTAATGAGCTTCAAAATGAAAAACATATTTGAACCATTCTTGAAGTACTTACAAAGACTTGTCCTAAAAACTCATTTGACTTTTCGTTGCTTTGAGTTCTCTTTGTCTTCTCTGTTGATCTCTGATCTTTCAGACTTTTCCAAGCTTTCATTTTGGATCACTTGTATTTATGTAAGGCTTTCCTTGTTCCTTGATCTTTGTGAGCTTTCAAGATAGGGCATTTGAGGTAAGCTTCATTTTTTCTGAATTTTTACATTAGCTTTCATTATAAACTTTGAGCTTTCCATGTTGATCTCTTTAAACCTCAAGCTCTCATGATCTTCGGGATTTATCTTTAAGTCCATGCTTCAATCTTGATATAATCATTCGTATCTAAAGTACAAGATCTCATGAAATCTTCAACCTTGCATTCTTCATTGAGTCCTTAAAATACATCACTTAACACAAGCATGTTAAGTTCCACTTGTTTGTTAGGATCAAAATAGGATATCAAGCCTTGTAAGGACAACAAGTTCGTTAATTTCATTTTTCTTTCCTGAATCATCTTTGATGGATAGTGTTTCAAATTCCTTATTTGTCTCCATTTCATCTTCATCGGTCCTTTTTGAGAAGGGATTTGACTCATTTAACACTACATGAATGGTTTTTATAACGGTTAATGTTCATTTGTTGTATACTCTGTAGGTTTACTATCTAAGGCATATCCTAGAAAGATACCTTCATCTGATTTCACATTAAACTTTCCTAAATGTTCATTGTCTCTAAGCACAAAACATTTACAGCCAAAGACATGAAAATATGATATGTTTGGTCTATGGTCATTCCATAATTCGTACGGAGTCATATTAAGAGATGGTCTAATCAAAACTCTATTTAGAAAATAGTAGGTGGTATTTACTACCTCAGCCTAGAAGTACTTAGGTAGTTTATGTTCGTTAAGCATAGTTTTGGCCATTTCTTCTATAGACCTATTCTTCCTTTCAACTACACCATTTTGTTTTGGTGTTCTAGGAGCCTAAAAATTATGAGCAATTCTTAATGAATTACAGTAGTCTTCCATGCTTTAGTTTTTAAATTCTCTACCCCTATCACTTTGGATTTTAGTGACTGTATTACCTTTTTCATTTTGAATTTTCTTACACAAATTTATGAATTGTTCACATGCTTCATCTTTGTGACCTAAAAATAGAACCCATGTATATCTTGAATAATCGTCAACTATAACGAATGCGTATGATTTTCCTCCTAAACTCTTAATTGGGTTTAGACCAAATGAAACTTTATAACCTTTATCACATAGTTGACTTATACTTAATAGGTTATGTTTTAGTCCATCAACTAACAACACATTATCAATGACAAGTGAAGGTTTCTTGCCAACTTTACCAACTCCAATGATTTTACCTTTAGAGTTATTCCCAAATTTTACAAATCCTTCATCTTTGGATCTGATAGATGCAAATTTAGCTTTATCTCCTGTCATGTGTCGCGAGCATCTGCTATCCATATACCACTTTTCCTTCGAGGAGGACAATCTCAAGAACATCTACAGGACATAGTTAAATAACTACTTTTGGTACCCAAATTTTCTTGGGTCCATAGGAGTTAGTACTAGATTCTCCTTTGACTTTCCTAACTTTCTTAATTTTGACATCTTTATTTTTGAATGGACAGTCAAATTTTATGTGACCCAAACTCTTACATTTAAAAATAATATTTCTATGATAGTGTTCGGTTGGAACATATGATTTTGACTCTCTTACAAAATATCCCATGTAGAGATGTTTCTGTTTTGGATTGTCCTTCCCATTAAAACCAAGACTTTCCTTCTCTAAGGAATTTTTTTGAGCTCCTAGGAGCTTTTCAAAATTATTTTGACCTTCAATAAATTTACAAATAATCTTAGTTTTATCTTTCAAGTTCTTTTCTAACTCCTCAATTTTCAAGTCTTTGTCTTTCATGAGAGATGCGTGAGATTCATTCTGACTTTTTACTAAACTTGAAAGTTCTTTAACTTTATTTTTCAAGTCTAAAATTTTCTTATTTTTCTTCTTAAGCATTTTAATAGTGTACAAATCTTCTTACTTCAATTCATTATATGAAAGCATGCCATTACAATTTTCAGAATCACTGGAATAATAAGAAGATGATGAGAATGATGATTGTACCTCAAGGTCATTATGTGCCATTAGACACAGATTTGCAATCTCGTCATCACTAGATTCAGGTTCTGAACTACTTGTGCTGTGCATATCCCAACCGAATTTTAGCTCCTTCTTCTTTTCCTTAGAGGCTTTCATTAGTTTGGGACACTCAGGCTTGATGTGTCCCACCTCTCTGCAATTGTAGCAAGTTTGTAGATCTTCCTTCTTTTTCTTCATGCTTGACTTTCCTCTTTCTGATTTTGAGTTCCAGAATTTTCTATTGAGCTTCTTATTCTTTTTCAAGAACTTCCCAAACTTCTTTGTTAGCAAGGCCATGTCATCTTGTGTATCAGAATCACTTTCTTCACTAGAGTTGTTTGACGATGCCTTAAGTGTTGTCACTTTATTTGCTTTACTTTGCTCATTCTTCCTCCCATTTATTGCAAGCTCATAGGTGATTGGCGATCTAAAAAGTTCGTCAACTGACATCTCCTTGAGATTTCTCCCTTCTATTATTGCAGTAGATTTTGCTTCCCAAACTGGAGGTAGTCCCCTGAGTATCTTCCTGATCAACTCATAAGTAGGGTATGATTTACCAAGAACATTTAAAGAATTTGTGATATGTGTGAATCCAGTGTTCATGGATTAAATAGATTCATGAGCAATCATTTTAAATGTTTCATACTCACTGGTGAGCATCTCTATCCTACTATCTTATACTTCCTTAGTTCCTTCGTATATAACTTCTAATTTTTCCCGAATCTCTTTAGCAAAGTTACATGTCATTACCCTATTAAATTCATTTACATCTAGTGCACAGAAAAGCAAATTTATCACAGTAGCATTTATTTGAACCGATTTCCAGTCTTCCTCTGTATACTCATCTTCAGTTTTATGTACATTTACCTTATCAAGTACTTTCATGGGAACATGATTTCTCTTAGTATCTATTTTTCATACCTTCCAATCTACATTTAACAGGTATATACTCATCCTACGTTTCCAATAGGTGTAATTTACACCACAGAAAATTGGTGGTCTAGTGGATGAGTGTCCCTCACCGAATGGAGTTACCCCGATGTGTGCCATGTGATCCTTTTACAAATGAAAAATTAAGTGTTTGTAAACCCACTTTGATACCAAATTTTAATTAAGGTGTAATCCCAATAGGGGGCTGAATTGGGTTTTTTTTAAACCTTTAAAGTTAATTACCACTTAATCCCAATTTCTATGTTTAACAAATTAAATGCAGGAGTTTGAGGCTGATTTTAATTTATTTTATCAATGAATTCTTTTTACCCAATTAAGTGCGTGTAGAGTTATTCAACATACACATGCAAGATAGTTATAGAAATGAGATGCGAAAAATAAAAAGATAAGGGAAGAGAGAGAAGGCAAACATAGATTTTATGAGGTTCAGCCAACCCGACCTATGTCCTTGCCTTGAGAAACCAACTCAAGGATTCCATTAATTCCCTGCTCCTTTAACTCGAACGGGGCTTCCCTTACATCCGCTACTTACAAGAGGCACAAATTCCTCTTCACCCGGTTCGCAACCCGAACCGTGATTACAATATAATATCAAATCTGCAAAACAACTCAAGATTCGCTTCTAACAAAGCTAGTGAGTACAATTAAAACCTATCACATATACATATGATGAAACTTGAAGCTCATTATGTATGAAAACAATACAATCATTATATGAATGAAATGCTTCAACCAATTTCCCTTTTATCAAATCTCCCAAGTAATGATATAAGTAAAAGCTTTGGAGAAAATTAGGGTTCTAGTTCACTTTTTGAAAATGCACGAATATCAAATGTGAACATATCAAAAGCTTTGTCTTGAATATTATATCGATCAAAATCAAAAAGCTTTCTTTCAAATTGTAATGACCTGAAATATAATGGTATTTAAATAATAATTAATAGAGAAAGAAAAATGGAAAAAGTAAAAGAGGCGGCAGCAGATTTATTAAACGAGTTGGTCATTTTTCTTGTTTAAGTTCAGTTTATTATTTTACATGAATGTTGTTTTAAATATCTTGTTGGAGCCTTTTTCTTATTAGTTCAGAGTTTAGTTAATTTTATGTAAAACTTTGGTTCAGTTTATTTGTTGTTAAATTTAGTTTAAAGATTCAGTTTGAGTTTAGTTTTATTGTCAAGTTCAGAATTCCTTTTTAATCTTGGTTTCATTGTTAAGTTAAGTTATTTTATCGTTTCATTCCATCTCTAGACTTCAATGTCATTTTAGTATTTAATGGAACTTAATATTGCTGGGTTAATTTCGCTTTGTTTAAGCTTAGTTAATTTGGATTTAATCTGTTTAAGTACTTGAGTGAGTGTTAGATTTTGTTTAAGTGAAGTTCATTTTTGCTTAAGATTTTATTTAGGTCAAATTCATTTTTGTTGGTTTAGGTGTAGTTATTCCTTGTTAGGCCTTTGTTTAAGTTTAATTCACTTTTGTTTAGGCCCTTGTTTAGGTTCATTTAATTGTTGAATGCCTTTATGAGATTAATTTAAGGAGTTGGTCATTTTGCTTGTTTGATTTGGTTATCGTTTATTTGGATAGTTGAATGGATTGTACTAGGCTAGCTTTGCCACCTGCATTATTTAGGATGCACGACATATTCCATGTCTCCATGCTGAGGAAATACGTCCCAGAGCCTTCTCATATTATCAGTTATGGTGAGTTAGAACTTAGTGATTCGCTAGTCTATGAGGAGGTACCGGTGCGGATTCATGATAGAAGAGAACAAGAACTACGTAATAAAAAAATTCCTCTGGTAAAGATTCTATGGAGGAATTATATAGTAGAAGAGGCTTCTTGGGAGCTTGAGGAACAGATCAGATAGAAGTACCCACAATTGTTCCAAGAAGTTCAAATGTAATTAGGAAATGTAAGTAAATATGTAGTATTTCTTTTGCAGGTACATGTAATACTTTAGTTAGTAAGTGGTATTTTAGTTTTGGGGGAAATATTCTTTTGGTATATGTATTCTCCTAGGACTTGAAATGTAACCATGGTATTCCTCCGCCATAAGTGGGGGTAAGCAATAAAATAAGTAGAACATTTTGCTTTTAAGGGATGATGAGTTGTATGAATAGTAAATTTCGACGACGAAATTTTATGAGGGAAGAATGTAATGACCAGAAGTATAATGGTATTCAAATAATAATTAAGAGAGAAAGAAAAATGAAAAAAGTAAAAGAGGTGGTAGCAGATTTCATCAACGACGTTGTATATTAGGCTCATTGACGACGTTGTATATTGATAGTCGGCGCAAGGCCGTGTATGTTATATGTTTCCGGTGCAAGGTTGTGCTTACGAAATGTTCAGTGCAAGGCTGTATTTATGAAAGTATAGAAATTCTATCAGTCCATTTATGTTAAATGCTATATTATCATGTACTATATGTTATTAGAACCCGGATGTTAGTTTAGAATAGTTTCAAGAGTACGGTATCGTAGTTATATAGATTAGATATCTATGTTCGTATTTGTGCTAACTGCCCCACAAGGGGGTAGGAGATGGATAGTCGATGTGGCTTTCAGTGTAGAGTTGTAGACGTCCACCTAGTAGTCCGAACCAGGTGTGCGGTGGGCCCATCGTACTTACAGAAGTTTTTGATTCGGCAGTGGTCAGCCAGCTATTGTCGTGTCCTGCCTTCGGGCTGCACAACTCGTCATAGGGTGTAATACATGACACCAGCTAACTATTCATCCTGGGTATGTTTTTAGTATTATCGGCTATACGAGACATTTTATGAACTATATGATTTATTAGAAAATACGAAAGTATATGATTATTCAGTATGTTATGATGAATGTTTCAGGTATATGAAATGTACTGCATATGTATAATTGCATCAAATATTCATGTTGCCACATAACTGTATTTAGTTTATTTTCCCTTACTGAGAAGTGTCTCACCCTCAACTTTAAATGATTTTCAAGAAACCCAGAAGGACCGGCGGAGCGTGACCGTCGTTGAGTCGGTTGTACTACCCTGCTAGGAGGGTAAGTTTGGACTAGGATCTGGGCATTTTGATGGGAGATCATAGGAATGTCTTGTAGTTTTTGGAGATTGTATATAAACACAATATTTGAGATATACTTGACTCTAGTATTACGTATCTTGTTGTTATGAGTTTGTGATTTACATTTACTGTTGCCCAGGTTCCGCTGCATATGACAAGTGTCCCCATTACCCATGGGTTTAGGTTGACTATTTTATTTATTTTGTTTTTATTATATGAATATATAAAGCAGTTCGTTACACAAATATTCAACCACAATATGATCTTTGTAATATGCAAATATATATATATTTATATATTTATATATAATATGTTTTCAGAATATCAAAAACCTAATATAAAGTATTTCAGAAAATATCCCTCAACAATATAAATTGTTATGAACACTAAGGATATTTACTCAAGTGGTTTTGTGATATAAAAAATATAGAGCCTTTAACTAAATACACATTTGAATCAAAACGGTTTAACCAATGGCGAAAACTTTTCTTAAGTAGTGATCTTATCTAAATAATCTTTAAGTAAACACACTCAAGATCAATCACTCAGCTTATATTCAATAATAGATTTTGAGATGAAAAACTCTTTGAAATCTAAATATCAACAAACAAATCAGTTTATATGAAGAACTCTATGAGAATAAATATTAACAACAATATTGATTTTCCAAACCTCAATATCAAAATGATTGCAAAATAATCACAAGAAAACCTTTTGAGGATCAAAGTAGCTTTAAATCAAATTTGTCGTATAAGATTTGAAATCCCAATCACAACCTCGGTAGTGTGATCTCCCAAGCTGTGTTAATATGCTCAATCGTATGTCAAAGGTTCGATTTTCTTCTTCTTGTGGTTGTTTCTTATCGTTCTTCTTATTCTTGTTGATCTTCGTTAGGGCACTAGGGTTTTGATGTTCATTATATAGGTACCTTGCCCTTAGAATGAATCTTAACCATTGGATCAAAAAATAATTCGCGAGTTCTTTCATTAAAAATTAAATTTTTAAAATTTCCCGCAGGTTCAAACGACTAAGGGTTAAGACTCAGACAACTAAAGTTCCTTAGAGCTTCGAAAAATTAACATGGACACAAGGCCAGATGACTGAAGTTGGGGTTCAATCTTCTGAAATGTCGGGTTCATACGATTGATGTCTAAGTTCAGTCTTTTGATGTGCTTCTTCTAGGTTCTGTGTTTTACCATAAATTCTTCATACGACTGAATTTAATCTTCTGTCTTCTAAAGAAATTCTTTAGACGACTGAACTTAACTTCGGTCTTCTGAAGCTACATCTTCAGATGATTGAACATTGAGTTCAGTCTTCTGAACTGACCAATTTCTGAAATTTCCCTTTTAATTTGAAAAAATTGTTGTTGCACTCTTTCTTTGCTCTTTTGTAAAATATTTCTTTAGGGTTTAAAAAATATCTCTAAGTCCATAAATATCCCCTAAAGATGTTCATGAGATGCATAAGTTGTAAAGTCAGTCTAGGGTATATTTTGAACCTCAAATTAAATCATATGAAATATGTGAATACATTAGTTCTAAATACCCATTCTCATGATGTCTTGAACTTGCCGCTTGCATCTTTATTCTTAAACTCTTTTAGTTCCATGGATTGTGCCAAGATGTATATTCTTTAATTTTATGGCTTCCATGACTTGCTAGCCTTCCGTACATGCTAAATATTCTTCCTGTTCACAATCTCAATGCACAAATCAAATACCAAGTAATTTGTCATTATCGAAATAGGATTTGACTCATAGAGTCAACACGTGTTATTCAATACCATTTTTACAAGGGATCTTATTTTATATTCTTGCATAAAGTACTCTAAAATCAAACCCTAAGTTCTCCAAAGTATTTATGTATAAAAATTAATTTTTGGGAGATATTGATTAAAGGGTAGATTTGTGAAGCATCTCATTCTTTGTATAAAGATCATATTATTACATACATATGGAGTTTCATGTTTTATCATATGATTATGTACTGGGATTTATCTTATTCTCACTAGTTTGGTAAGAAGCATTTTGAGTTGTTGCAGAAATTGCATTTATTATTTTGTATTCAAGGTTCGGGCTGTAAACCAGGGTTAAGGAGGAAGCTATGCCTCTTATAAGGAGGAGATTGTAAGGGATGCTTTGTCCTAGTTAAAGGAGCGGTTTTTTAGTGAAATCCTTGAGTGGGTTGCTCAAGGCGCGGATGTAGGCTGGGGTAGGTCGAACCTCATAAAAATCGAGTTTGCATCTCTCTTCCCTTAACTGTTTTTAATTTCAACTTGCATTTAAATTATCTGCTTATTGTGTATGTGTAGAGACCCAAAGAATTATGGTATTTGAATCATAAAAGAGGAAATAAAGGAAAATTGTAAAGGGGGTCACAATAGGCCTCGTCGATGAACACTTTGCATTCATCAACGAAGTGGCTTATTGGGATCATCGACGGGGACACGTGTCTCGACGACAAGAAGTTACCGAGAGGCTATTTTTCAGCTCTAAATTTCATCAAAGAGGAATGAGCATTCGTCGACGAACTTCCTTCGTGGCCTCGTCGACGAAGGCCAGTGTATAAATAGCCTAAATTTGATTTTTTACTCAGAAATCACGCAAAGAACCCTCTCTCTCTCTCTCTCTCTCTCTCTCTCTCTCTCTTGTTCGTCCCCTCTCCCTTCTCTCTAAGTATTTGGGTCGGTTTCTTGCCGGTTCTACGATCCGAGGCCATCTCTTCAAGTCTGCTGGAGTGAATCGTTGGTGGAGCTAACTTAAACTTCATCCCAAAATTAGGGTAAGGTTTTTTATTTAGTATTTGGCTTTCCTACAATTGTAGAATAGATAGTACTCGAATAAATACTGAAGGTTTGTTCAGGGAGATGTTGTTTACAGGATGTAGAACGGGGAACCCTGCGGGTGTAGGACTGGTTATTTTAGGGGCTTTCCAGAAGTCAAGTAAGGAGATAAATTAAGTCAAGATTTCATGAAAATGTATTTGTTATTTTACAACATTTAATTTTAGATAAATATGTATAATGTAGAATTATGTTGGAAAAAAATGTTGTTGAACAAAAATATGATTAATACCTCTTTTGTGTGGCATGAGTAAAATTTACCATGGAAAATTATGATGATGGAATATTATGTTTACAAAATAAGTATGTTTTACTACTTCCCGGAAAATGTTAAAATGATACAGGGATTTTTCAAACCAAGGGTTTTATATGATATTTCGGCGTACAGGCCGAGGATTTTATATAATATGTAGACGTACAGTCTGAGATTTTTATATGATATGTCAGCGTACGGGCTGAGGATTTTATATGAAATACTGGCGTAAGGGCCAAAGGTTTCTATGATATGTTATACAACATTATATGAAGATATTAATTTGACATTTATTATTATGAAATAACCATGTATCATCATTTGGAAATATGTTATATGTTATCATAACCTGGTTGGCTTGGTTTAGACTTTCATTAAGCACGGAACCGTAGCTATATGATCATGATCATGATCATATTAGTGCTACCGCTTGTCGTACGGGGCAGTGGGAGATCGGCAATCGATATGGTTTATTGTAGCGCAAGCGTCCCTCTGGCGTCCGGACTAGGAGGGGCAGACCCATCATACTTATAGACTTTTGTTTGATCTAGCGTGGTCGGCCAGCCATTGCTAGGTCCCGCCTTCGAGCCGCACAACCTAGTCATGTAGGGGTAAGACATGACACCAGCTAACTATCCATCTAGGGTGTTTTCAATGTACAGTTATATAAGATAATTTATATGTATAGAAATTCAATATGTTATACCATGATATGATAAAATATGTTTTCCACATATATGATACGAGTAGATTTACTAAGTATGATTTTTATACTATTATATGTATATCACATAATTACTCATGTTGCCACACATTGATATTAGTTTATTTCCCTTACTGAGAGGTGTCTCACCCCAATTATCTAAACATTTCAAGAGGCCCAGATAGAAGAGCGGATAAATCTCCACAACGATTAAAATTCAATTGTTTTACCCTGTCTGAAGGGTAAGTCTTATTACTAGAGTCTGACATATTTTTGGGTGATGACCCTAGGCCATTTTTGGATGTTTTGGGATATGTGTATGTATATGATAGTTCTTGTAAGACTCTGGTATTGTGTTGGTTGGACAATTTGATATGTATATGATTTTACGTTTCTTGCTGCTTAGGAATCTGTGTTGTGTTTTAGGTATTTCCCTAGTACTCATGGGTCCAGGTTGATTATGATTTTCTAGAATTATTATATTAGATATTATTATGAAAAAAAAATGATAAAATAAGCAGGTCGTTACAATATGTATTGAACATTTGCTTTGTTTGTGAGTAATTGGGTAAAAGTGTATGCTTGATAAAGACACACATTAAATTGATTAATTGAGAAACATTGAGCTAGTTGTTAAGTAGCTTGCAAGTTTGTAATTGATAGTTTTCAAAATTATAACTTGAAAGACTTAATTTTTAAAATACCCAATTCACGCCCCTCTTGGGATAACACCGGAATTCACAATGTTTTCTAAACTGATGCTAATTAAGACAAATGTAGGAGTATATATAGACACTCCAAAAATTATAACTGTTTGGGACATAATGGGTATTTCTGAAAATGTTTAATTATGTTTAATGAAAAATTACCCAGTTTAACCTCAGTCCAAATTTTGCCAATCCAAGAGGTTTGGTTTACCATTTTCAAGGTTCGGTCGACTATATTGTTAAGTTCAGTCGATCGTGACAATTTTGAACTACAGAAATAGTTGACCGTCTCAAGGTGATTTTGAAGCGTTCTTAGGTTCAGTCGACCATGGCTAAGGTTTGCTTGACCGCTCATCTAGGTTCGGTCGACCATGGCCAAAATGAACTACACATTTTGTTGGCCAGAAAGTTGGGGGTCAGGCACGTTTTAGTTCAATTGACCTAGACAATATGTTCATTTCAAAACGATTGACTGTGTGAAGTCAACATGTTGACTTTTGACCATTTTAGTTGACCAAGGCTTTTACATTGCCTGGAGTTCGGTCGACCGAGGCTTAGTCAACATTTTGACTTTTCAACCATCAAAGTGTTCGGTCGACCAAGCTAGTTATTATTAGTTTGGTTCGGTCGACTCGGGCTACTTGCAAGCATAATTTTGACCTTAATTTTGACCCTAAATTTTATCTCTATTTGTATAAATGTGACATTTTTAGCTTAAGGGATTTTTCATTTATGTACATGGGGTCCTAAGGTAAATCTATGGCCGTTGAACTTATTTTACCTATCATGCATGCAATGCATCAATTATTACAGACCATTTTAATATTATAGACCCAAAATAAAATTGCAATTTACAATAAATAAATGGTCTTCATTTCTTTTTGGTTCTTAGGCCTTGTTGCTCTTCAAATGTGATAGTTGATGTGGTCTTTGTGCTCCTTATGGCTTCCTTGTGTTCCTGCCTTTAGTGCATGCAATGGATGATCCTATTCAAAGAACTCAGTGCATAGGTAAGAACTATTGGATTTGTCATAATCAAAACGAGAAGGACTCATAGAGTCAACAGTTGCAAGTGAACGTGAACTTATGTATTCTTATCTATGTTTCTGCAACGTATTCACTAGAATATACATACTAGAGTATTACTCACCAAGAGTTTGATAAAAGGAGTAAGAGTCATGAAAATTAGAAAAAGACCCAATTCACCCCCTTGGGTCTCTTAAGGGACAAACAACATTCAACATTCTTAGCTCTTAATTTAGACCTTAACATGTCCTTAATTAGGCTTATTAATTTCCTTTGATCTCTCTTTATCCTATGCGTAGTCTCTATAACCAAACTTTCCATTTTATATTCCTCTTAGTTGGTTTTCTTTCTAGATTTATTCAACCTAAAAGCCTCATAAACCTCTTCAATAGCTTATGTTGGACTTCCTATAGAGCAAAGACATAACTAAGTGTTCAAACTAAGAATTTAGGATGAAATGATAGCACCACCAATGCCTTATCTATGTCTTCAATCTTCACATCTGTTTTGGGTAGTTAATTGAGAATTTAATTAAATTTATCTATATACAAACTCTGATCTCCACCCTCCAATAAACAATAAAACCTCAATAACTTCTTTTAGTTTGTTAGTGTTACCCTTTGCCATGTATCATCACTCAAATTTCACCATAAAATGTTTTTTGTTTTCTTTTCCATCACACTAAATACAATGAAATTTCTTTTCCGGCAAAGACTAAATAGTTCAAAAGGCAATCAATTCTTCCTCACACTAATCATCCTGTACTAACCTCTCTAGTCTCCCTCCGATTAGGTCTCTACAAACGTTCTTTTGAACCAGGAAATTGGCCACCCATATTGCCATAGGTTGAAGTTTCCCTTTACATCAAACTTGTCAAGCCTAGTCGTCACCCCACTCATCCTTCTTGTAGCTCAAATGCAAACCCTTGAAAACCCTAGCATGAACCTAGTGCTATGATATCAAGCATTGTGAAAGAGGCCCTAGAAAAGCCTAGTTGTGAGCTATGTCTACGTCTGTGAAGCTTTCTAAAAAATCTAAACTATGTTGTTAATGAAAATCAAATTAGGATTTCGACAATTACCTATATATATAATCATTCATGAAAACTATACAATGCACTCATATATAAAATCATAGACAACAATAGTTGACTCAAGACCCTTCAAGTCCCAAATAATCCATAAAAAACTATCCATTTATTTATAGGTTTGAAGTAGTTAACCCTTTTGAATAATTTCTAAGCACAGAGTATCTTCAAAACCTTGAAGCAATACCACTCTATTGTTTAAAATCATTGCCTTGATCATTAACTAGGATGGTCTACCACTGATTTTCTAATTATGACTATTTCCAATGCACAATACTCTTTCCAACCTTGAAAGTCGCCTTGGTTGGTAAACGATACATCAATTCACCAAGAATCCCATGGTCTCAAAGATAGTAAACCATAGTCAAATTTTATATCCCATATACATTGTCCCTTAAAAAAAAACTACACCATGACAATTTTCTCACACAAATATTAGGAATTGAAGAAAATATCTAGTGAATAGGGTCACAAACAAACTGATATGAATCGAGCTTTGTCATGCTCAAACTCATTCATTAAATTTTTAACAGAGTTTGAGCTCAATTTAAGCTCAAACTGAACTTTAATATAGTTGCTTTCTGTTAAAGAATGAACTCACGAGCACTTATTGGGTTGAGCTTCCAAGATGCTCACTAACAGTTTGATTCTTTTAAAATCTCTCCTTTAAGAGACAAAAGGTTTTGTTAGGAAAAAAGGTGAAAAATAGCTCTTACTAATACCCCCTTGAAGTTTTTTTGCCTCATCAAGTTAGTCTATCGGCAATAAGCATTAGTCTTTTCACTATGGAGTTTGAATTAAATATTTTTGAATCCTATCAAAGCAAAATTTAAACTTCATGCTTCCATGTAAACAATATATTACAAATAGATTAGTTAGCACCTTTGACTATAGTATAAATTCAAAATTATACTCAATTAAAGTAGGATCAAGTCAAACACCACTGCCCGCTCAATGAAGCTGACATTAAGGGATGGAGGAGTTGAATGGCATCTTAAGAATTAGTATTGAAATAGAAGGATCTAGGCCCCAAAGAGCCCTTGTTGGTAATATGATTATTACTATTATTATCATTATCATTAACCTTGAAATTCAACTGCAAAATGACAAAGATAGCTAGACCCACTCTTTTCCTTCAATGGCAGCATTCTAAAATAAAATGGAATATTAATGTTGCAAATGCAAAAGGAGACTCATTGTTTGGCATGTGGAGAGGTACACTCGAAATTCAAGATGACATAAAAGAAATGTAGGTGGCAAACACATGGACCCCGATCGCAGTTGTCAGCAAACCTACCACGTCCTTTAATTTGTAGTAATAATATTAATATTAACAAAGTAGAAACCAGGGCCAGCCCACTTTCCCAAAGGGGAATGAACTAAGAAATCAGAACGCAGAGGAAGACTTAAAATGATGGGTGGATGATGCGTTATGTATATTATACTCATGGAAACATCATCATTGTTTTGATTTTGCAAATGGGCCAACACGGGTGCATTAAGTGTTTCAACTCCCCCCACAATGGACGGCCAGTGATCCCACTTCCCAAAATATTCCTTTC
Source organism: Malania oleifera (assembly GCF_029873635.1). Classification (NCBI taxonomy): domain Eukaryota; kingdom Viridiplantae; phylum Streptophyta; class Magnoliopsida; order Santalales; family Ximeniaceae; genus Malania; species Malania oleifera. Next base: position 75,706,446 of record NC_080419.1, on the reverse strand, counting down.
GTCTTTTCCTAAGCCCCCAGTTATGCACTGTATTTCTTTTGTTTTGATTTTCCGGATGGGATGGCTTCAATCTCCATCTGATTCCAGCAAACAGATACCAGTGAAGGGATGGTAGCTAGCCATCGTATACTGTATGGAAGGGATGAATCGTGCTGACGCTTTGTCGTGGTAACGCTTTGTTAATGAGAGCATTTCACAATGCAACTAATGAAAATATATGACATCATAAATAGAGAGATTTTAGACTTGACATCATTGCTGTTAATGTCCCAAATAAATCATGGGCCAATCTCTTTGCGAATTGGCAAATGCTGACTTGGAGCAACAACAAACAACCTTCTCGGTGAAAATCATTTCAAGGCATATCAACATGAAACTATTACTAAGAATATTGAAAATGCGTATTTTGTATTTTTTATTTCATTCTTCCGATCATAAGTAAACTTGAGTGTGTTTACGAAGAGTTAACTATCCTCGTTTTCTTTGCCTTATACACGACTTGATGGGGGAACTACACTGAAATTAGGCCGAGCGCAACACCCCCCTTCGTTGTTTAAATATTCGTAGAAGAAAACCTTATTCATCATGAACTCCTAATGCATATAAGGTCCACGCTTCACATCATTAATTTTCATAACTTGATTCATTATTTACAATACCAAAAATAGTGATCACTTACTACAAGGCGCTTTACCTTCTCCTCCCAACATGTCCAACATTCATTTAGTTTGGTTTTGATAAAATTTGTTATGTAAGTTCACAAAATTCTAAAAATCCTTCATTTTGACTGCATTGCTCAAGTTTTATAAAGAAGATAAAATTTTAAATGTGAACAAGCATTAATCCTATTAAATTTATGAAAGAACTTCTGTTTTATTCACACCAAAAGTAGCCTACATAGGGTATATATATACATGCTGGCTTAACAAGGCTTACGAATCTTGTTTTGATGATAACAAATTAAGGGAATTTAACATGTTTTTGTTAAAGTGATGATGTTTCAGGAATCAAGGTTTAGAGTTCAAGATCAAGTAATCACAAGTGTTATTGAAAGTCTACATTTCAAAGACAAGTGATCGAAAGAAAGTTCAAAAGATCAAAGATTGACAAATCTTATGAAAACTTAAAGAATATTGAAGCTCAAGGTCAAGATGGACTCAAAGAAAGACATACATGAAGACTTAATGTTTAGAAAGTTTATAAGTCTTAAAAAAGTCTTATGTAAGTACTTTATTTAAAGTCAATATGGATGCATTGAAACTCATTAGGATTTATTATTGACTTAGAGATAAATTTTCGAAAACTCTGGAAACAATTTTGGAAACAAAATGGCAAAACATAAATTTTTGTCTATTTAGACGACTGACCCATTCTGGTCAGGCGACTGACAATTTATGCTTAATTAATTTTGGAAGGCAGAAAAGGCCGCCCAGTCGACTAACCCCTGTGAGTCTAGGCAACTGACCCCATTTTGATTTTGTTATTTCGCTGAATTTTCAAAACCCAGACGACTGACCCCGATAAGTCCAGTTAACTAAACTTCGCAACAACTATTTTTTAATAGCTAAAAAAAGTTTTCCAAATTAGATTTCTTGGACCCCAATCTTTGTAAAAAGTTGGGAAACACTACAAGTAACTTGGGGATAATGAAAATTATACTTTTTTCTACATATAAATACATGCTAAACCCAATAATCAAAGACAACTACATATAATCAGCAATAAAAGTCTATAATTCTCATACTCTTCAAAAGCTCTCTTGCTCACACATTCTTTCTAAAGTATTATTGATTTTTTACTGATACAACCACACGATTCTTGTGCTCTTACTGAGAATTTTCATATCCAAAGAAGAACCTGATGATTAATTTCTTGAGCTTCAAATTCATTCTTTATTGATGTTTAAATTGAAGTATATTAGTTGTTCTTAAACTTGTACTAATCGCTCTGTTTTGAGAGTGTCTTTGTACACAAGAATCGTTCTTGTTCTTTTTGTCTTTGACGGTTCAGGATTGTTGAATCATTGGATTACCAAGCGTAGGGTATCTCTTGGAAAGGGAGAATCTATCCTACTTGAAGGAATATGTAAATAATTTGCTTCACTCGGTTAAAGGACTGGTATAGTGCAATCCTTGGGTGGTGTACCTAAGACAAGGACGTAGGTGAGTATAGTCGAAACTCATAAAAATCTTAGTGTCACTCTCTTCCCTATTCTCTTTAAATTTTAGCACATATAAACTGCGTGGATGTTAATTTAAATTGCTGAAAACTATTTTGTAATTGGAAATTGCATAAACCTTAAATAAAGGAGAGTACGTTAACTAAATCTTGTGGAAACCTTCTAAGAGAGTACGCTCGTTATACAGGTCATTCATCAGCTACAGCTGAACATTAAAAGACTTAATCTTGGAAGCTTGCTGAAATTGTTATAGAATTTCATATTGTGAAGCTTATTTTGATTGATTGAATTGACTTATTGAGTTTTGGTTTACTTTGCTAAAAGAAGTATAAAGAAACTTGCAAAGCATCAAATTGATATACTTATCCATAAAGATTTAAATTAAATTGTGTCTTGCCTAATCTTGTGAATTGAAAATCAAACCATACATGTGTGATTGTTGAATCCAAAAATTAGTCGAGAAAAAAATTATTAAAAGAGTTTCAAAGAAATTTTTTAAATCCCAATTCACCCCTCCCCTCTTGGGAGTACACCTTAGTTTTCAATTGGTATCAGAGTGGGGTTGTAGTAAATCTTAACCTATAAGCTACACAAAGATCTATATGGCACACCTAGGCGTATCTCCCTTTGCCGAGGGTCAATCCTCAACTAGACCTCTTATATTTTGTGGTGTTAACTACACCTTTTGGAAACAAAGAATGAGAATCATTTTACAAACTATGGATTGGAAAGCATGGAAAGCTGTCACACAAGGTGACCTTATCCCCACTAAAATTGTAGATAGTAAAGAAATACCCAAAGAGGAAAAAGAGAAGATCGACAATGACCATAAGATGTTGCAAGTTAATTTAAGTGCTATGAATGCATTATATTGTGCTCTTGACATAATTGAATTCAATAGGGTCATGACATGTAAATCAGTTAAAGAAATATGGGATAAACTAAAGGTAACCTATAAAGGAAAAGTTGATGTTAGAGATAGTAGAATCGATATGCTCACAAGTGAGTATGAGGCCTTTAGAATGAATCCAGATGAAACTATCACAAGCATGTACTCTAGGTTTACCCATATAATAAATTCCCTCAATGCCTTAGGGAAAAACTACTCTACATATGAGATGGTCCGTAAAATCCTTAGAGGACTTCCACCAATATGGGAACCTGAAGTCACAACAATTATGGAAGGAAGAAATTTCAAGAATACCTCCCTAGATTAATTAATTGGACCGCTTCTCACCTATGAGATGGTTATGAATGAAAGGAACTCTAAAAATAACAAACAAAAGAAATTAATAGCCCTTAAAGTTGCAAAAGAAAGTTCTAGTGGAGAAGAAGATGAAAATTAATTAGATGATGATGAAATAGTATTGCTCAGTACTAGGAGAATCAAAAAATTCTTCAAGAAAAAAAAAAAAGAAATTTTCTAGAAAGTTTAGAGGTTCAAAATCTGAAAAAGAAAAAACAAGCAAAGAGGAAACTAAGAATGAACCTCCTACATGTTACAATTGCAAAAAGGGTGGACATATTAAACTTGATTGTCCACACCTCAAGAAAGACAAAAAGGAAGAAGAAGAAGGTTATGAAATCTATAACATGGGATGACACAAGCTCAAGTGAATTGGAGAATGAATCAAGTGAACAAAAGTAGCGAACATCTGCTTCATGGCAAAAACTGCTGAGGTAAATTACTACTCTAGCTTATCAGAAGAATCTAGTGATGAAACATGTAGTGACTCATGTGAAAGTATGCCATCAAATAAAGAAATTTAGGCTAAATTGTTTGCATTATATAATAGGATTATAAAAGTAACAAAAAGAAACATAGTTTTAAAAGAACAAAATGAAACACTCAAAAATCAACTTGAAACATCAAAATCAGTTAAAAAAAGAAAATGAATCACAGATTGATGAACTCATGATGAAAATAAACAAGATGTCTCAAGATTTGGTAAAACTTCAAGTAAATGGTGAAAGTAAGAAAGAGTTAGAAATAAAAGACCTTAAAAGTAAAATTGAGAATAAGGATAAAATCATCTACAATTTTACAAAAGGAAAAGAGAACATTAAAAAGTTGATTGGAATCCAAAGAATGTCATTAGACAAAGAAAGAATTGGATATAATGGAATTGAGAACAAAAAGAAAAAGAATCAATATATGGGATACTCTGTGAAGGAATCAAAGTATTATTATTGCACATCTTCCACAAATATCTATGAACACACTACGTGCTTCTTGTGTAAGAGAAAAGGACATGTAAAATTTGAATGCCCATTTAAAATAAAAAATGTTATAGTCAAGAAAGTATAGAAAGTCAAAGAACATAAATCTAAGATAAACAGACCTCGGAAGGTTTGGGTACCTAAAAATAACACTTTAAACCCTTCTTATAGGTTTGCTTTAGGACAACCTTGTTGGCCTTACAAGGCTTAACATCTTGTTTTGATGCTAACAAACAAGTAGAACTTAATATGTTTTGTTTAAGTAATGTATTTTCAAGACTCAATGATGAATGCAAGGTTAAAGAATTCCTGAAAGCTTATATTTCAAAGAAGGATGATTTATATCAAGCTTGAAGCATGGATTCAAAATTGGATTTAAAGATAAATCTTGAAGATCATGAGAGCATGAGGATTAAAAATAAATTGATGAAAGCTTAAATAAATATGAAGCAAGCATAAAGAACTCAAGGAATTCAAGAATTGCAAATTTGAAAGAATCTATAGGAAATTTCATGTAAGTACTTCAAATAATTTCAATATGGATACATGAAACTCTTAGGTTAATTTATTGGACCTAGATACCTTTTAAAATACTTGAAAAATATTTTTCTAAGGTCCAAAATTATTTCAAAAAGGTTAGAATCATTTTTGGAATGAAAAGCATCAAAAAGAGGATTTTCAAAATGCTGTTAATTTTTCTACATCTGCATTGAGATGTATTTTTGTCTATCAAAAGCTCTTTATTTTAAACAATGTTCAACATGAAAGTTGTAGGATTTTCTTTTAGCTTTCTTTTGACACTAATATCATCAAATTTTGAGTTATACAGAAAAAGTTATAATCGAACAACAGAAGGATACTCGAAGCTAACAACAACCAGTAGACTGCTTGAACCAGGGCAAGCACTTGGGTGGTCAAGCCAAGCGACTGGCTGTGTCTTGGCAGGTGACTACCACACTACTACCCCTACTACTCCTTTAAAAATAACATGGTAAGTGACTAGTGGATTGGGGCAGGTGACTACCACGAACAGAATTTGAAAAAAAACCTCAACGAAATCATTTTTTTTTAAATGGTTTGCTTGGGGCTCAAACTTTGTGAAAACTTGGGGGATACTCCAAGTCACATGGGGACAAAGTTACATACCTTTTAAAGTCTATAAATAAGCATCAAAGATCATTGAATCAACACACCAAGAATTCAAATTTAGCAAAAATTCAAAATCTCTCTCAATTGCTCTCAAATTCTCAAGGCTCTCTCTTGCTCTTAACTTACACGAATTTAACTGAGATTTTTCTGATCTTCTTCTACCGGAATTGTACTACAAATTCTAAATCTTTCAAATATTGAAAGAATTAATCAGTGATAGACTTCATTGAGCTTCAAGTTAATTTCCATATTGTTATTTACTTTGAAGTATATTAGTTTCTAAATTGTTGTACTGATCAGCTCTTTGTGTGAACAAATTTTTGTACACATTTTATTTTATTTGATGATTCCAAGGATTGTTTGAATCATTGGCTAAGCAAGGGGATATTTCTTAGAGAGGCGGGCTCTAACCCATTTAAGGAGTGACCGAACGAGGGGACATCGTTTGGAGAGGCGGGCTCTAGCCTAGTGAAGGAGTGTTTGAGCATGGGGTATCGCTTGTAGAGGTTTTGTTCCACCTGTCAACGGAATAGGTTTAGTGAATCCTTTGGTGGCTGACTCATTCTGAGTTATGCTTCCAAGTGCAGAAGTGTCAAGTTGTATCAAGGATGAGTCCAGGATCGTATTCCACAGGGACCACTGAGTATCAAAGTATTAATGCAAGTTTAGTGAAATCCTGTTGCTGAAAAATGGGATTTGAAAATCTTTTTGGTCTTTTATGATTTTGAGAACAGTAAACAAAGTGGGAGATGCTTGAGTAAACTATCAAAATGAAACTAAAATTTTATCAATTTTGAAAAAATGTAAATCTAATAATGCGACCAGAACTAAACAAATTAACTGAAACAGTTTTACTAAACACTCGGGTTACGGGTCAATGTCTGCTTGCTTCCACTGTTTACTAATTTCCTAGGCCTTACTCCTCTTCTTGTTAATCCAATCAAGGCATTAATAAGATGAAATTTTGTCACTAAAGATCGAGTAAATTGGCCACATCCAAACGAAAGAAAATAAAAACTCTTATTACGCATCAACCGAATGTTGTGTAAATTAGTTGATGAAAATCTTAGATTAAATCAAGGTTTTGATGTGCCTAACGTCAACAATAAAACAAGAAGCAAGAGCTAGTGATTTATCAACGATCCCTTCAATTTGTTTTGGTTTTAACTAAATAAAAGTTTAACAATGATATCATAGGATAACTAATAAACCATGGAACGTAAACGACATCGACCCACACCCCGAGTTACCGAACTTAGCTACTCATGCTTGCAATAGAAAAAAAATGGAAATCCTACGTCTAATCAAGCAAGTATCAAAACTCACGCTAACTAAAGACAATAACTTTGAACACGAAATTAAAACACGCACCAATAAAAACTCAATCAAACACATACGTAAACAATGAAAATCGAACCTTTAACAAAAATTACGAAAAAAAATAATTAAATTAAAACGAATAAAAATTCACTACTAAAATTACTTGAGAATTCAAATAAATAATTACAATATCATTCAAGATCAATTTTTTTTTCAATTAACTTCAATAAATAAAAACATTAATCATAACCAACTTAATAATAAGAGAATAAATAAAAGAAAAGCAAATGGAGAGAGAGATAGAGAAAACAGAGGATGGGCGGCTGTGTTCACGGCTGCTGTGGAAGAACCGTGAGGATCTGCTGGAGAGGGCAGCTGCTGGTCTGGCTTTACTGGTGTGGTGAGGCAGCTGTGGAGTGGCTTTACTGGAATTGCAGAGGTACGGGTGCTGTTGTGTTGCTGATGTGCTCGAGGAATGGAGGCTGGAATAGAGAACAACTACTGTGCTGGTGTGGGCATCGAAGGATGGTGGAGCAGGAGAGCAACAAGGGAGCAAAGACAGGGAGACTAAGAGAAAAAACTGAGGGGGAGAGCAAGACAAGAAAAAAAACTAAAATAATAGAAGAAGAAGAGGATGAAGAGGATGCGCTCGAGTTCCTTTTAAAAGAACACTGTAGTGCCCTACCCGGATTAGCCAACCCAACCCGACCATGCATGGCCGGGTCACATCAAATTCCCTTTCCTATATATATATATATATATATATATATATTTTCATTTTATTTGCTCTTTGTTCATCGCAAATTCTGCTCTTCTGGGGCCCGTATCTCACAAAGCTCAAAACACAAAAGTTGTAGATGATTCTTTCCTCTTTCTCCAGAAATTTGAATCTTCTCAATCAAAGCTTAGAAGGAAAAGTTATGCATGAAATACAAACAGGTGTCGGTTTTGATTCCCGAGAATTGTCCTGCGACAAAAAATTACCAAAACTTCATAAATAGTGCAATAAAGTTCAAGAATGATAATTTTGGAACTTTGTTAAAATATTGAACAAATTTGGACATTGAATTGAAAATATAAACCGCAAAACCCGGGTTAAGATGCCCAATTACACAGTTTTGACCCGTAATCACACCCCCCAGCTGACGTTTTGCTAGTCTCTAGCAAATGACGTGAATGAATCTTAGGGTGGTGTCTAGAACTATATACTCCGGTGATTATGAAATCAATGCACATGGGACAATATTATACCGCTTCACATACAAGAACATAACTAAATTTCACACAAGCTTGTTCATATTCAATGCACACGACTCTGAAGCACGTCACTCATGCAAGTTTCATCGCTTATATGTCATTTAAGAGTAGTATACTCACATGAAGTTAATCAGTGACACAGTCAGAGTTAATGCAATCATATAAGTTCGAGTATAAACAGGTAAACTCTCGAGGTGTGTGTGATGTGTGTGACTCAGTACACCTAGGACGCCAGTGGACACCTACAGAACGGTCGCTTTGACTCGGCCTAACTGGTATACCCTCAAGAACACTCAAAGAAAATGGGTTCACTCATCATATGTGAGGAGGAGTGTCGCGATCAAACATCCCACATATTAAAAGGAACAACGCTAAGTGTAAGGAGTGGACTAGTCTGGAAGGGATCTAGCCTATTTATGAGGTGTCGGGTCCTTCACCCTAGCATCTTCTCACTTACTCACCACATCCAACTGAGACCACCCTAGATCAAATTATTCACAAACTTGTCGTAAACACATCTGAGGCATTAACTGGTTGAAGAATCTTCGTACGTAGAGAACATGTGTTGTGTCCTTGACTTTTTGTGATATTTCTGTGGAGCAGACATTAGCATTTCATTTCACGCGCATTTTTATTTCTCATCCTTTATTCTGCTCATTTTTCATTTTCTGTCTTTTCTTGATCAATTAGGACAATCATAACACTTCTTTTGTAATCTTCAAACAATCAATGGGAATTGAGCTCGAATAGTGGTCTATGAACTAAGTCTATCTCTAGGGGTGGCTCAGCTTTCATATCTTGAGTAGGCTACAAGACCTAGGTTTCTATCTCCCCACTAGAAGTCACCTCTAGGCTAGCAAATCAAAACATAGACTAGTGTACAAGGAATCATCCAGAAAAAAAAAAAAATTGAGTTCCATGAACTCTGATTTGATATTAACGCTCAAAAGGACGATAATAGCTCAAGAATATCTCACAAGGTGTCATAGTCTCCACGGGTGTTCTCTCAGTGCTCACAAGGAACCCTAAGTGCAATGAATCACATAACTGTGTTTATTTATCCTCGTGAGATGCATGTAGATACAGGAAATTATATAGCCAAATTAACACGAATGTACTACCAATCAATTATTCATGGAGTCATAAAATCATATAAAGAGAAACTACGTATAAATGACTAAAGTGTGTAGTTCTTAGGTTATATGCAAGTATGTGAAGGGTACGAGTCAATGTTAAAAATGGGATAATGCAGTAATGCTCCTCTTTCTTTCTCTCTTTCTTTTTGTTTTTTTTTGTTTTTTTTTATATATAACACCATTTTCCCAAGGCAAACCACATATCTTTAAAGCACGCAAACCACAGGGTAAATTCTCTTCCACCCCCCAACTAGAATGTAGCATTGTCCCCAATGATGCAGGAGAATTGAAAGAATTTACCTAAGAGAGTATTTAAATGTAAAGCAAAACAATTCTAAAAATATAAACGAGAAAAAGAAGAAGTACTTGAACCGCTTTGAAAAGAATATAACGTTAGAGAATAAGAAATAACAACTACAGAACAAAGGAAAACAATGAGAAAAATAAAAATATAAATGAGAAAAAAAAAACACAAAAAGGGAAAAGAAAAGAAAAGAAAATGAACTCTACTAAGTGGGATCAAGCAAATGTAGAGTAGATTCCTCAAGAGCAAAGTTAGAAATAAAAGGCTTGAGCCTTTGACCATTAACCTTAAAAACATTAGCATTTTGAGGATTCAGAATCTCTACAGCACCATGAGGAAAAACAGTCTTCACCACAAAAGGTCCACTCCACCGAGACCTTAACTTACCAGGAAACAAGTGTAGGCGAGAGTTGTACAATAGCACCTGTTGGTCGGGCTCAAAAGTCTTACGCTGAATGTGTTTATCATGAAAGTTCTTCATTCTCTCCTTGGACAATTTAGAATTATTGTAGGCATCCATCCTCAGCTCATCCAATTTAGATAACTGCAATTTTCTCACGCAACCAGCATCATCAATGTTAAAATTGCATTGTTTAATTGCCCAATACGCCTTATGTTCCAACTCTACAGGCAAATGGCAAGCCTTACCTTACACTAATCTATATGGAGACATGCCTAAAATAGTTTTAAAAGCTGTTCTATAAGCCCACAAGCTATCAGACAATCTCAAAGACCAATCCTTCTTATTTGGGTTAATAGTTTTCTCAAGGATGTGTTTAATTTCCCTATTTACTAATTCAGCTTGCCCGTTGGTTTGAGGATGGTAGGCAGTAGAGATTTTTTGATGGATACCATATTTCTTCAATAAGGCTGAAACATGTTTGTTGCAAAAGTGCGTGCCTTGATCACTGATTATGGCTTTAGGCATGCCAAACCTTGCAAAAATGTTTTCTTTCAAAAATTTCACAACTACTTGATGGTCATTAGTTCTGCAAGGGACTGCCTCAACCCACTTCGAAACATAATCAACGGCAAGCAAAATGTATAAATAGCCAAAAGAAGAAGGAAATGGTCCCATGAAATCTATACCCCAACAATCAAAAATTTCAATCACTAGTATAGGTTGTAAAGGCATCATGTTTCTCCTAGTGATTCCCCCTAATTTTTGACAAGGTTCACAAGTTTTACAGAAACTCAAAGCATCCTTAAACATATTTGGCCAATAAAACCCACTTTGAAGAACTTTAGCCACTGTTTTGTGGGCAGAAAAATGCCCACCACAAGCCTCTGTGTGGCAAAAATTTAAAACACTAGAAATTTCATTGTTAGGCACACACTTTCTAATGATCTGATCTGAACAATATTTAAAGAGATAAGGATCATCGTAAAAGAAATTCTTAGCTTCAGTCTTTAACCTTCTTATGTCTTGAGCATTCCAACGAGGTGGCGTTTTCCCTGCAACCAAGAAATTTACAATATCAGCATACCATGGTAAATATTCAACGGCAAATAATTGTTCATCAGGAAATTTATCAGAAATTAAAGAAAACTTCTCAGAAACTTCTGGTTGAAGCCGAGAAAGGTGATCTGCCACCACGTTCTCCACTCCTTTTTTATCTTTTATTGTGAGATCAAATTCTTGAAGCAGAAGTATCCACCTTACCAGTCTTGGCTTAGTGTCTTTTTTTGACAGTAGAAATTTCAAAGCTGCATGGTTAGTGAATATTATGACAGGAGAACCTAGAAGATAAGATCTAAACTTATCCAATGCAAATACTATAGCTAGTAGTTCTTTTTCTGTGGTGGAATAGTTCTTTTGTGCCGCATTTAAAGTTTTACTAGCATAGTATATAACATATGGCAGTTTATCTCTTCATTGTCCAAGAACAGCCCCCACAGCGAAGTCACTTGCATCACACATTAATTCAAAAGGAAGAGAACAGTCAAGAGATCGAATGATAGGTGCAGTGGTGAGACGTGTTTTCAATTCATCAAAACCATTTTGACACTCTTGGGTCCATTCAAATTTAACATCATGCATCAAAAGTTTGCAAAGAGGTTTAGAAATAAAGCTAAAATTCTTTATGAATCTTCTATAAAAACCGGCATGCCCTAAAAATGATCTAACATCTTTCACATTTTTAGGTGCAGGCAAATTTGAAATCAAGTCTATTTTAGCTTTATCCACCTCTATGCCTCGAGAGGATACAATGTGCCCCAAAACTATTCCTTGTTGGACCATAAAGTGACATTTTTCCCAATTTAACAACAATTGCTTTTCTTCACATATTTTCAAAACAACTTGCAAATTAGACAAACATGCATCAAATGCTTTTCCAAAAACTGAAAAATCATCCATGAATACTTCTACACTGTCCTCAATTAAGTTGCTAAAAATACTTAACATGCATCTTTGAAAAGTAGCCGGGGCATTGCATTGCCCAAATGGCATTCTCCTAAAGGCAAAAGTTCCAAAGGGACAAGTGAAGGTAGTCTTCTCTTGGTCCTCTGGAGCTATTTCTATTTGATAATAACCGGAGAATCCATCTAAAAAACAGTAATATTCATGCCCTGCCACTTTTTCTAAAACCTGGTCAAGGAAAGGCAAAGGAAAATGATCCTTCCTAGAGGCAGCATTCAATTTCCTATAATCTACACACATCCTCCAACCTGTGGTCTCTCTAGTAGGCACCAATTCTCCCTTATAATTTTCTACAACGGTTATGCCAGATTTTTTTGGGACAACTTGTATTGGACTAACCCATTTACTGTCAACAATTGGATATATGATGCCTATGTCTAACAATTTCAAAACTTCCTTTTTTACCACTTCTTTCATTGTGGGATTTAGTCTCCTTTGCATTTCTCTAGAGGGTTTTGAATCCTCTTCCAAATATATCCTATGTGTACAAATGAGAGGACTTATACCTTTAATGTCGGCAATGGACCAACCAATGGTTGATTTGTGTTGTGTCAAAATTCTCAACAACTTACTTTCTTGGTCAGGAGTCAACAATGCAGAAATCACCATTGGGAATGAGTTCTCTAGTCCAAGGTAGGCATATTTTAATTCCGGCGGTAGTGGCTTCAATTCTAACACTGGTGCCTTCTCATTGGATGGTTGTGCGGGGGTTTGTATTGCCGGTAATGGTTCAAATTTAAGCTTCCATTGCATCGCAGTTGAGTCACCTGCAACACCAAGCGAAGAAAAATGATCAGTGGACACAGTTAAATCAAGGGAATCTTCTAATTCCTCCCACTGCTCATCACAATCATAGTTTAACCAAGGAGTGTCTACAATTAAAGATTCCAATGAATTGACTTCTTGGATTTCTTCATGTTCTTGAGGTTGCCTGCACAAATTGAAGATATTTAGTTCTAAAGTCATATTTCCAAAACTCAATTTTAAAACACCACTCCTACAATTGATTATGGCATTAGAAGTTGCTAAAAATGGTCTTCCCAAAATCACCGGTGGTGATGAATTTGCGCGGGATGAAACTTTCATATCCAAAACCACAAAATCCATAGGGTAGTAAAATTTATCCATTTGGACCAAGACGTCCTCAATGATACCCTTAGGTATTTTTATCGATCTATCAGCAAGCTGCAAGATAATGGATGTGGTTTTTAATTCCCCTAGCCCCAATTGTTCATACACACTATAAGGTAGCAAATTAACCCCCGCACCTAAGTCTAGCAAGGCCTGCCCTATCTTAGAGTTTCCGATGACACATGAAATAGTAGGTGACCCAGGATCCTTGTACTTAGGTGGTGTGTGATTTTGAATAATAGCACTAACTTGCTCAGTGAGGAAAGCCTTTTTCTGCACATTCAGTTTTCATTTTACAGTGCATAAATCCTTTAGAAATTTAGCATAAGCAGGAATTTATTTTATAGCATCTAGAAGTGGAATGTTAATCCTAACTTGCTTAAAAATTTCCAAGATTTCAGCATGCTGTTTATCCTTGTGCAAAGAAACCAAACGTTGTGGAAACGGTGCAGGTGTGGAACATGCATCATTATGTGAATTTAAAGTACTCGACTCACCACTATCAAGAGGAGGATTAGCATTTTTACCTGAACTCCCTGCACTATGGGCAGGGTCACCCAAAACCTTACCATTCCTCAAAGTTGTAATAGCTTTCACTGATTTCACGTTGCTCCCATCACCTGAATGCTGAGATGATCGATTGTGCCCTTGTGGATTGGGTTGGGGTTGAGCTGGAAACTTTCCTTTCTCCTGGTTACTCAAAGTGGTGGTTACTTTAGTGAGAGTCCCTCTGATGTCATTGATAGCCTGGGAGTTTTGGTTGTTGATCGTGCTCTAACTATGCATAAACTGTTGCAAGCTAACAGTTAGCTGTTGTATGGAGTCTTCCACTCCTCTTCTTTGCATTTGGGGTGGCTGATTTGAAAAATGAGGTGGCCTCAAGCCTTGGCTAGCGGTTGCATAAGGATTATATTGACTTGGTCCCTGCGTAGATGGCCCCACTTGGTCATTTTTCCAACTGAGATTTGGATGATTTCTCCAACCTGCATTATATGTATTAGAATAAGGTCCAGAAGAATTCTTAGAGACCATATGCACTGGGTTACATTGATCAAGCAAAACTTCCTTAAAAGCAGGAATAGTTGGACATGCATCAGTCACATGCCCTGGATCCTCACATATGCTGCATTTTTCAGAAGATGATGGCAAAACGTGCATTTCATTTACCTTCTTAAGTTCAATGGACTCTAACCTTTTAGACATTAATGCAAGCCTAGCATTCAAATCATCAACTTCTTTCAATTGATACTTACCACCCCCACCAATGCATATTTGCTTTTTAGATCAATCATGCACATCAAAGACATCCCAAGATTGGGCATTTTCAGCCAAGTAATCAAAATAATCAAAAGCTTCTTCAGGCCCTTTATTAAAAAACTCACCATTGCACATTGTTTCTACAAATTGCCTCATCTTTGGTTGCAATCCCTCATAGTAAAAACTGATGACCCTCCAATTTTCATACCCATAGTGAGGACATGCATTTAAGAGATCTTTGAAACGTTCCCAACACTGATAAAATGTCTCCACATCCTTTTGGAAAAAATTCATGATTTGTCTTTTCAAAGCATTAGTTCTTTGCATGGGAAAAAATTTCTTTAAAAACTCTGTTTGCATTTCTTGCCAAGTCCCAATGGATCTTAGTCTTAAGGAATTCAACCAGGTTTTTGCTTTATCTTTTAAAGAAAATGGGAATAATTTCAATCTTATTACCTCCTCAGTGCATGTTCTATCCATGAATGTGGAACAAACTTCTTCAAACTCTTTAATATGCAAATATGGGTTTTCAGATTCAATGCCATGAAAATGAGGTACCAATGGAATCATCCCAGGTTTAAAATTAAAAGCATTTGCATTCAAAGGTAGAATAATGCAGGATGGGGTGCTGGTCCTAATAGGTTGCAAATATTCTCTGAGTGTCCTATTAGGGTTCACCATATCGTGAGGTTCATTTTCAGCCATGATGCTACACGTGTCAGACGGTGATTCAAGTGATTCAAGTGAAATAGGTTCACTCGATGATGAGATGGATGAGTCTGTCCTGACTAGTCTAAATGTGTTATCTCTAGCCCAACCAGTCATACAAACTTAGTATCAATGCAATAAAAGCAAACAGGTCAAAGGAGAGGAAATAGAGATCACCCAGGCTGTGAAGACGTTCACAGCTCTAAAACACCTCTCTGAAATATGAGAAACTCTTCGATGACACCAATTAGTCCCCGGCAACGGCGTCAAAAACTTAACTCGTTCTGAGTTATGCTTCCAAGTGCAGAAGTGTCAAGTTGTATCAAGGATGAGTCCAGGATCGTATTCCACAGGGACCACTGAGTATCAAAGTATTAATGCAAGTTTAGTGAAATCCTGTTGCTGAAAAATGGGATTTGAAAATCTTTTTGGTCTTTTATGATTTTGAGAACAGTAAACAAAGTGGGAGATGCTTGAGTAAACTATCAAAATGAAACTAAAATTTTATCAATTTTGAAAAAATGTAAATCTAATAATGCGACCAGAACTAAACAAATTAACTGAAACAGTTTTACTAAACACTCGGGTTACGGGTCAATGTCTGCTTGCTTCCACTGTTTACTAATTTCCTAGGCCTTACTCCTCTTCTTGTTAATCCAATCAAGGCATTAATAAGATGAAATTTTGTCACTAAAGATCGAGTAAATTGGCCACATCCAAACGAAAGAAAATAAAAACTCTTATTACGCATCAACCGAATGTTGTGTAAATTAGTTGATGAAAATCTTAGATTAAATCAAGGTTTTGATGTGCCTAACGTCAACAATAAAACAAGAAGCAAGAGCTAGTGATTTATCAACGATCCCTTCAATTTGTTTTGGTTTTAACTAAATAAAAGTTTAACAATGATATCATAGGATAACTAATAAACCATGGAACGTAAACGACATCGACCCACACCCCGAGTTACCGAACTTAGCTACTCATGCTTGCAATAGAAAAAAAAATGGAAATCCTACGTCTAATCAAGCAAGTATCAAAACTCACGCTAACTAAAGACAATAACTTTGAACACGAAATTAAAACACGCACCAATAAAAACTCAATCAAACACATACGTAAACAATGAAAATCGAACCTTTAACAAAAATTACGAAAAAAAATAATTAAATTAAAACGAATAAAAATTCACTACTAAAATTTACTTGAGAATTCAAATAAATAATTACAATATCATTCAAGATCAATTTTTTTTTCAATTAACTTCAATAAATAAAAACATTAATCATAACCAACTTAATAATAAGAGAATAAATAAAAGAAAAGCAAAGGGAGAGAGAGATAGAGAAAACAGAGGATGGGTGGCTGTGTTCAAGGCTGCTATGGAAGAACCGTGAGGATCTGCTGGAGAGGGCAGCTGCTGGTCTGGCTTTACTGGTGTGGTGAGGCAGCTGTGGCGTGGCTTTACTGGAATTGCAGAGGTACGGGTGCTGTTGTGTTGCTGATTTGCTCGAGGAATGGAGGCTGGAATAGAGAACAGCTGCTGTGCTGGTGTGGGCGTCCGAGGATGGTGGAGCAGGAGAGCAACAAGGGAGCAAAGACAGGGAGACTAAGAGAAAACTGAGGGGAAGAGCAAGACAAGAAAAAAAACTAAAATAATAGAAGAAGAAGAGGATGAAGAGGATGAAGAGGATGCGCTCGGGTTCCTTTTAAAAGAACACTGTAGTCCCTACCCGGATTAGCCAACCCAACCCGGCCATGCATGGCTGGGTCACATCAAATTCCCTTTCATATATATATATATATATATATATATATATTTATTTATTTATTTATTTATTTATTTATTTTTTTCATTTTATTTGCTCTCTGTTCATCGCAAATTCTGCTTTTTTGGGGCCCATATCTCACAAAACTCAAAACATTAAAGTTGTACATGATCCTTTCCTCTTTCTCTAGAAATTTGAATTATCTCAATCGGAGCTCAGACGGAAAAGTTATGCATGAAATACGAATAGGTATTGGTTTTGGTTCCCGGGAATTTTCCTGCGACAAAAATTTACCAAAACTTCATAAATAGTGCAATAAAATTCAAGAATGATAATTTTGGCACTTTGTTAAAATATTGAACAAATTTGGACATTTAATTAAAAATATAAACCGTAAAGCCCGGGTTAAGATGCCCAATTACGCAGTTTTGACCCGTAATCAGTGGCTTTCCAAAGGCAAGGACATAGGCTGGGTATAAGCCAAACCTCGTAAAAATCTCTGTCTCACTCTCTCTTTATTTTCAGTACATATTAAAATTGTGTGGATGGTTTAAATTTAAAATCATATAAACTAGGTAAATTTGGAAATCAAGTAAACTTTAAAGTTTGATTTTGATTTGGGTTGTGGAAACTAAAAGGGAGTACGTTGGTTGAACCATTCTTTGCGGAAACCATACGAGAGTATGTTACTTGGCTAAACACCCCAAAGATAAATTAACTTAGGAGTTTATTTGAATTTTGAAGTTTGGAAAGAGTAATTGGATTTTATATTGAACATCATATTGAAGAAGAAATTTCATATATACAGGGCTTTGTTCAAAACTCACATTCACCACAGGGCTGAAAACATCAAAAGCTGAAAGTTACATATATTATATTGATTGTGATTGGATGGTAAAAAGATTTGTTTTATATTTCAAGAGTCTTAAATCTTGAATGATTTCATCAATCTAATAGAGTTGTAGTGAACTTAAATTTGGTTTGAACATTGTGGTTGATTGGCTTGACTAGTTTAATTATTTATGTGGTTGAAGATTGAATGTTTTATTAGTTGTCTTGTTGATTGTTTAAGAGAAACCAAGTTCTTGTTTGATTGACAAAATAGATAACAAGTCAAAGAATTTGTTAAATATTAAAAGAAGTTAATGACTTTAAAAAAGAACTAAAAAGAAAGTTTTAAAAGCCAATTCACCCGCCCCTCCCTCTTGGGAAGCTATTCCTAATTTCAAACCCCATCAAAAGACAAATGGTACTTAGACAACAAGTGTTCAAGCACATGACCAGAGATAAATCCAAATTCACCACACTAATGCAAAAAGATGGTGGATACGTCACGTTCGGCGACAATGCTAAAGGTAAAATCATTGGAATTAGAAAATTAGGTAAAGAACTTTCTTTAACCATTGATGATGTTTTGTTAGTAGATGGGTTGAAACATAATATTTTAAGTCAATTAAGTGATAAAGGATTTGACATAATCTTCAAACAAGACAAATGCATTATTGAAAATAGAGAAGAACATAATGTTCTATTCATTGCTAAAAGAGTTGATAACGTGTATTGCATAAATTATGAAAATCTAAAATCTCAAGATATCACATGCTTAACTACCATGAATGAAGTAAGTTGGCTATGGCATAGAAGGCTAGGAAATGCTAGTATAGACTTACTATCAAAATTAGTTAAAAAGAACTTAGTTAGAGGACTACTAAGCACTGAGTTTGTAAAGGATAAAGTTTTTGATGCTTGTCAACTAGAAATGCAAACTAACTCCAGCTTTAAGAAGAAGAAACATATTTCCACTAGCAAGCCCTTAGAGCTTATCCACTCAGATTTATTTTGCCCTACTAGAACACAAAGTCTAGGAGGAATGCAATATGATTTCGTCATTGTTGATGACTACTCCTGGTTTATCTAGGTACTCTTCTTAGCCTCCAAAGATTAAGCTTGCAATATGCTAATAAACTTGTGTAAAAGACTTCAAAATGAAAAAAGATATGGTATTTTAAATATCAGGAGTGATTAAGGAAGAGAATTCAATAATAAAGATGTTGATAAATTTTGCAATGAACATGGAATAAAACATAACTTTTCAGCACCTAAAACTCCACAACAAAATGGAGTTGTTGAAATAAAGAACATATCTCTTCAAGAAATGGCTATGACCATGTTAAATGAACCCAAGTTACCTAAGTACTTTTGGGCTGAAACAGTTAATACGGCATGTTATAAAATGAATAGAGTTTCCATATTATCAACCTTAAATAAAACCCCCTATGAACTATGGAAAGGAAGAAGGCCTAACATAACTTACTTTCATGTATTTGGATGCAAGTGCATTGTACTAAATGATAAAAATGACTTAGGGAAATTTAATGCAAAATCAGATGAAAGAATCTTTTTAGAGTATGCATTGAATAGCACAGTCTTTAGAATCTATAAGAAAAGAACACTCACAATTATAGAATCAATTCATGTAACCTTTAATGAAGTAAAACCATTTACTCAAGCAATTGAGATTGAAGAAGTTAAAGCTAATGCTACACCAAAAACTAGAAGACTTAGAAATCATAGAAATGAAAGAAGAGAAAAATGAAGTAACTCCAAATAATTATTCTACTAAAAATCCTGAGTTACCTAAAGAATGGAAATTTTTATCAAAAAGATCAAATCATAGGAGAACCATCATGAGGAGTATCAACTAGATCTTCATTAAAAAACCTATGTAATCATCACGCATTTCTATCCCAAGAAGAACCTAAGAACATTGAAGAAGCGTTAAGTGATGATTCAGGGATGGTAGCAATGCAAGAAGAATTAAATCAGTTTGAAAGAAAAATAGTATGGAAATTAGTTCCTAGAGCCAATGATCATTCAATAACTGGAACAAGATGAGTATTTAGGAATAAAAAGGTGAAAATGATATTGTAGTAAGAAATAAGGTGGGACTTGTAGCTCAAGGATATAATCAAGAGGAAGGAATAGACTACGATCAGACTTTTGCTCTAGTAGTTAGAATGGAAGCCATGAGAATGTTATTAGCCTATGCATCTCACCAAGAATTTAAACTCTATCAAATGGATGTGAAGAGTCCATTTTTAGATGGATTTATAAATGAAAAAGTCTATGTGGCACAACCTCCTAGTTTTGAGGATATAAATAAACCTAATCATGTATTTAGATTAACAAAAGCATTATATCAGTTAAAACAAGCTCCTAGAGCTTGGTATGAGATGTTGAGTGGATTCCTACTAGAAAATGGATTTTTAAGAGGAAAGGCTGACAACAACTTATTCATTAAAGCTAAGAAAAAAGATATGCTTATCAAACAAATTTATGTTGATGATATCATATTTGGTGCTACAAACGATGATTTATGTAAGGAATTTGCAAAATGTATGCAAGATGAATTTGAAATGAGTATGGTGGGAGAGTTAAATTACTTCCTAGGACTACAAATCAAGCAAGCTAAAAGTGGAACATTTATAAATCAATCAAAATATATAAAGGACATGCTTAAGAAGTTTGATATGGAAGGTAGCAATCGTATAGGAACACCAATGAGTACTTTCCATAAGTCTTGATAAAGATGAAAAAGGAAAACCAATTGACATGTAATACTATCGAGGTATGATAGGTAGTCTATTATACTTGACAGCTAGTAGACCAGATAAAAAAGTTTAGTGTATGCATGTGCGTCCGGTTTCAATCAGCTCCTAAGGAATCTCACTAGATAGCGGTAAAAAGAATCTTAAGATATTTGATAAGCACTATTGACTTTGGTCTATGGTATCCTAAGGACAATCACTTTAAGATGATTAATTATTTTGATGCAGATTATGCGGGATGTAAAATTGATAGAAATAGCAGAAGTGGAACTTGTCATTTTCTAGGACGATCTCTTGTGTCTTGGTTCTCCAAGAAACTTTTGTAGCCTTATATACTGTTGAAGCTCAGTATGTGGCATCAGGTAGTTGTTGTGTACAAACACACTATATGAAGCAACAATTAAAAGACTTTAATTTAGAGTATTCAGCTATACCTATATAGTGCGATAATATAAGTGCTAGAAATAATTCCAAAAATCCAATATCACAATCAAGAACTAAGCATACAGAGATAAGACATCATTTTCTAAGATCATGTGGAAAAAGAATATATATTACTTGAATTCGTGAATACAAATGATCAATGGGAAGATATTTTCACCAAACCTCTTCCAAAAGATCGGTTTATATAAATAAAAAGAGAACTTGACCTATTACATAGTAGGGAAGTTGTTTAGGAAGGATACATGATGAGTGAAAAGAATTATTTGACAAATTGGTAAGGTTAGATGACTGAGCCTATGACCCCAGTCGACTGACAAGCTACTGACTTGTAAAAATTAAAATTCTCTAAAGATCATGCGACTAAACTCAGGACCCCAGTCGACATGACAGATGGGATTGTAAATACTCCTCAATGCAAAACCCTAACTTTTCAGATCCCAATCAACTAACCCTATTTCATCACTCACTCGAACTCCCTTCTCATTGATCTCCTTCGATTCTAAACCTCAAAATCCTCCAATCAAAGTGAGAAAATCATCTTCCTACATCACCTACCCACAATTCCTAGGGTTTTAAACATTCAGCTACTCTCCTCTGAAATAAAAATGTTGCGAACAAAAAATACGGCAAACCATGATGCGACTTTAGGAAAGAATGACGAAAATATTAAGAGATGGCTTATTGCTCCTCATGCCAAGCAACGATATCGAAATAATATTCGCTCTACAGAACCCATCTTAGGTAAAATCCTTGCTCCGCATTCTTTGAATCAAAGTTTCCCAATATTCTACTGATGTTTAGGGCAATAGGTTGGAAAAAATTTATTGTCTATCAATCAAAAGGGATTAATCCGAATTTAGTAAAGATCTTTTATGCAAATATGGTGCAAGGAGAATCGTTACTCACTACCGAAGTTAGGGGAAAGTCAATTGCCCTAACTCCGCAGACATTGGCCCCCATTCTCCACATTGGCTAGGGTGACTTTGAGTGTCCTAATTTTGTACAATCATGGATTTTGGAACAAGGTTTCACACTCGAGGAATTCCTACCGTTGATTATGCTTGAAGAACACATATACTTTGGAAATCCTCCTTTGTATAAACAATTGAACCTCCAAGATCAAATTCTTTATAAAATTATCATGTCCAATATTTTACCCTAAGCTAGTTCACATGATTATATGTCTTACATTGACTGCTTTGTCATGTGGTGTCTGTTGAAAGGGAAGAAACTCAACTTGTCAAGCTTAATTATTAAATGGATGAGGACAAGATTGGAAGCCCGACGAGTTACTCTTCCATATGGTGGTCTCCTAAATCTTCTATATGCTCACCTTGATGTCACCACTCTTATTGAGCTGTTTATAAAACGGACTAGGTACTATATTTTCTCCTCCACAACCTTGAAAAAAATGAGATACGTGAAATATGAGCAGGGTTGGTTTTTGAAAGGAGGATGACCACCAAGACAAGCAGCAGGATTAGCTCCTAATCAGCAGCAAGAACCCAAGCTTTAAGCTCCTTCTCAATTTATTCCATTCCAACATCAGTTCACTACTTTCAATAATGATATGCATGTAGGAATTCAGTCTCTTCAGGAGAGCTTTGCCTCGCTTTAGCCTACTTGTTCCTCACTTGACCAATGAGTTAGTCATATGGACATCATCAAGCTAGTTCCTCACGGAAAGTAGATCCTATGGACATTAGCTCTGCACCTCCCAGTGATGATGCATCTGATGAGGACTCTGAGGAAGATGAAAGTGATGATGAAAGCACTGAAGAAAATGCAAATGATGCAGCTGATGACGATGCAACTGATGATGGTTCATATATCATTTTGTTGTTTTTTGTGTTGTGTATCTCAATTATCTATTCGTATTTGCTTTGAACTTCAGTTTTCTATTTTTTATTACTTTGGTTTGTATCTCCAAATGTTTTTGACACTGTATACACCTCTGGACAAATATGATTATTTTTTATTTTATTTTTTTGTGTGATATTTTGTGACTACATTTGCTTTGCTTTGTTACTTTTCTCTTTTTGATTGATGTCCAAAAGGGGGAGAAAGTATAAGCAAAATTGAGATAAATAGCAAAATTGAGGAGATAAAATGCAAAGTTGAGAAATTTGAGCAAAATTAAGATAAAGCCGAAAAAGACTATGAGACGTGATATGATGTTGCTAATACTGATATGATGACATGAACTATGATGCACTGATACTTGATTGATGTATAGATCTTGAAAAATGAACTTACATGGTTGAATCTTGAACTATTTGATCATATGAATGATTTTTTTTTTCTCAAAACACTGTTAAAAATATGCTTATTGTAAAGGGGAGCCTTATTAAGGTTCACTCACTTTTTCTTTGTATTTGTCATCATAAAAAAATGGGGAGATAGTTGGCCTAAAAAGGCTTAAGAATCTTGTTTTGATGATAACAAATCAAGGGAATTTAACATGTTTTGGTAAAAGTGATGATGTTTCAAGAATCAAGGTTTAGAGTTCAAGATCAAGTGATCACAAGTGTTATTGAAAGTCTATATTCCAAAGACAAGTGATCAAAACAAAGTTCAAAAGATCAAAGATTGACAAATTTTATGAAAGTTTAAAGACTATTGAAGCTCAAGGTCAGGATGGACTCAAAGAAAGACATACATGAAGACTTAATGTTTAGAAAGTTTTTAAGTCTTAAAGGAGTCTTATGTAAGTACTTTATTTTACATCAATATGGATGCATTGAAACTCATTAGGATTTATTATTGACTTAGAGACAAAATTTTGAAAACTCCAGAAAATATTTTCAAAAGTATGGAAACAATTTCGCAAAAAAAATATATATATATATCTTTTGGAAACAAAATGGCAAAACATGAATTTTTGTCTGTCCAGACGACTGACCCATTCTGGTCAGGAAATTGACAATTTATGCTTAATTAATTTTGAGAGACAAAAAAGGCCCAGTCGACTAACCCCCGTGAGTCCAGACGACTAACCCCATTTTGACTTTGATATTTCACTGAATTTTCAAAACCCAGGCGATTGACCCCGGGAAGTGACTGAACTTCATAACAGCTATTTTTTAATAGCTAAGAAAAGTTTCCAAATTAGATTTTTCAGACCCCAATTTTGTAAAAACTTGGGAAAAACTCCAAGCAACTTGGAGAATAATAAAATTATACTTTTTCTATCTATAAATACATGTTAAACCCAAGAATCAAAGACAACTACATACAATCAGCAATCAAAGTCTATAATTCTCATACTCTTCAAAAGCTCTCTTGCTCACACATTCTTGTTGAAGTATTACTCAATTTCTGCTAATACGACCACATGGTTCTTGTCCTCTTGCAGAGAATTTTCAAATCCAAAGAAGAACCTGGTGATTAATTTCTTGAGCTTCAAATCCTTTCTTTATTGATATTTAAATTGAAGTATATTAGTTGTGCTTAAACTTGTACTAATCAGATCTATTTTGAGAGTGTCTTTGTACAAAAGAATTTTTATTATTCTTGTTGTCTTTGATGGTTCATGATTGTTGAATCGTTGGATTACCAAGCATGGGGCATCACTTGGAGAGGAGGGCTCTATTCTACTTGAAGGAGTGTGTAAACAGTTTGCTCCATCTAGTTAAAGGAGTGGTATAGTGCAATCCTTTGGTGGTGTACCTAAGGCGAGGACGTAGGAGGGTATAGCTGAACCTCGTAAAAATCTTGGTGCCACTCTCTTCCCTATTCTCTTTAAATTTCAACACATATAAACTACATGGATGCTTATTTAAATTGCTGGAAATTATTTTGTGATAGGGAATTCCGAAAACCTTAAATAAAAGGGTGTACATTGATTGAATCTTGCGGAAAACTTCTAAGGGAGTACGTTCATTATACAGGTCATTCATCAGCTACAGCTCAACATCAAAAGACTAAGTCTTGGAAGCTTGGTGAAATTGTTATAGTATTTCATATTATGTAGCTTATCTTGATTGATTGAATTGAATTATAGAGTTTTGGTTTAATTTTCCAAAAGAAGTATTAAAAAACTTGAAAAGCATTCAAATTGATATACTTATCCATAAAGATTTAAATTAAATTTTTTCTTGGCTGATTTTGTGAATTGAAAATCAAACGATACATGTGTGATTGCTAAATCCGAAAATTAGTTGAGAAAGAGTTTATAAAAGGAGTTTCAAAAAAAAAATTAAATCCCAATTCATCCCCCTTTTTAGGAGTGCACCTTACTTTTCAATACAACAATTCAATAACTGAACTTCCAACTCAAGAACTAAATTAACAACAAACTGAACTAACAACTAAACTCCCAAATTAACAATTAACCGAACTAACAACACAAGAACAAAATTATAACTGTAAGCTACTACTGCCACTAACCGAGATTTGCTGCTACTACTAACTTCTGTCACCAACTGCTTGCTGCTGCTAACTGCTGCATGAGATGAGCTGCTGCTACTGCTACTATGCTATTGTTGGTGTTATGTGAGATGCTTGCTATAATTCATAATATGCCCCCTCAAGCTGGACAGTGTATGTTGAGCACGCCCAATTTGGCAAGTAAATAATGAAAAGAATCAGAAGACAAAGCTTTGATAAAGAAGTCTACCAGTTGATGACATAAAGGCACATAAAGCAAATGAAGAAAACCGGACTGAACATGACCCAAACTAAACGGCACTCATCTCACGCAACAAATAGCAGCAACAGCTCTCAGTTAGCTGCAGTAGCGGCTTCTAGTTATGATTTAGTTCTTGTGTTGTTAGTTCAGTTAATTGTTAATTTAGTTCTTCAGTTGGTAGTTCATTTGTTAGTTCAATTAGTTGTTATTTAAGTTCTTGAGTTGGTAGTTCAGTTATTGAATTATTGTATATAAATACCCTGTTGTAGGCTACTTTTCGTGTGAATAAAGTTGAAGTACTTTCATAAATTTAATATGGTATTAGAGCAATTTTAAAGTGTTTTCTCTCAAGCTTCTATAATGGCTGAAGCTCCAATTCCCTCTTCTCCTTCCACATATGTCATTCCACCTTCTTATTCTTCATTAACCATTGATGATTTTGTCAATCCATATCATCTTAGTAATTCAGACGATCCTGGCGTTTTTCTTGTTTCTCATGTCTTGACCAGAGATAACTATCATACATGGAGTCGATCGATGCTCACTTCTTTGAATGCAAAGAATAAGATAACTTTCATTGATGGATCCCTCCCTCAACCACCAATTTCTGATTCTCTTCACTATCCATGGAGCCACTGTAATAGCATGGTTGTGGCATGGCTTCTCAATTCAATTTATAAGGAGATTGTAGCCAGTGTCATCTATGCGACCACTACTCGTGCAATTTGGTTGGATCTTCATGATCGTTTCTCTCATAGCAACGTTCCTCGCATGTTTGAACTCAAGAAAGCTATCTCATATTTATCTCAAGTTCAATTTTCTATTACTCAGTATTATACTTAGTTGAAGGGCTATTGGGATGAACTTTAAAGCTATCATCCTTCTCCCTTCGCTTCATGATTTGCTTCTTCTTCTTTTTTTCCTCTTTTAAGTCTGCTAATAATTCTCTCTACAATGTTTGTCCAATGGCTAAGCAACATTGCTTGCCTTTTCCTTCAAGCACTTTAGTGACTACATTTAGTTTTTAAATTGTTTATGCTGATATTTGGGGCCCTTTTTCTGTGGGTACCTTACAAGGATTTCGTTATTTTCTTTTCATTGTAGATGATTTCTCTCGATGTACATGGATTTTTTTAATAAAGAATAAAAGTGTGACAGGTATGCTCCTACAGAATTTTTGTTATTCTTGTTGAAAATCAATTTCATACCTCTGTCAAAATTCTTCGCACTGATAATTGGCAGGAATTTCTTATGTCTGATTTTCTTGTTTCAAAAGGAATCATCCGCCAATGCACTTGTGTTGCTACACCTCATCAAAATTCAGTTGTTGAATGAAAGCACAAACATCTACTTAATGTTGTCAGTTCTCTTTGATTTCAAACTCACCTTCCTTTACCCTTTTGGGCAGATTGTATCCTTATTGCAACCTATCTTGTAAACCGAATGCCTACTCCTCTTTTTTCTAACAAATCCCCTTTTGAAGTTCACTTTTCTAAACTTCCTTCTTGTAAACATTTACGTGTATTTGGCTATTTTTATTTTTCATTAAATTTATCATCCTCTCGTAACAAGTTTGATTCTTGAGTTCTGAAGTGTGTATTTCTTAGTTATCCTTTTGCTATCAAAGGTTACCGATTTTTTGATCTTTCCTCTCATGATTTTTTTATTTCACAAGATGTTATTTTTCATGAAACACACTTTCTTTTTCATCTCTTTCTTTTAATTTTCTCACCTATGCGTCTTATTTTCTTTCTTTTTCTTTAGTTCTTCCATGTCCTTTTGATGATATTTATTTTCCTTTTCCATCAAACACTTTTGTTTCTCCTTCACACAGTCTGGCTTCTCCATCTAACTTTACTTCTAATGATTCTAATATTCTAGTTTCTGTTCCTCCTTGTCATTCTACTCGTATTCGTCATCCTCCATCATATTTACGTGATTACCACTATAATCTGGCCAATGTTTCACAACCCGGCAAGTCTGTTCTTCATTTCTCTCGGCCTTCTTCAGGTATGCCCTATGATCTTAGTTCAGTTCTTTCATATTCTTCCCTATCTCCTACCAATCACTCTTTTTTTTTTTCTTAATGTTTCTTCCACTGAGGAACCACAGTTCTGCCATGAAGTTGTTAAGTTTTCTCATTGTAGAGATGCTATAGCTACTAAACTTGAGACTCTTGAAGAAAACCATACATAGACTATCACTGCCTTGCATCCAACACATCAACGTATTGGCTATAAATGAGTACATCGGATTAAATATCATTTAGATGGTTCAATTGAACATTATAAAGCCCTTTTAGTAGCCAAAGGATATACTCAACATGAAGGCCTAAATTACATTGAAACTTTTTCACCGTTTGCTAAGCTTACTAGTGTTTGGTGTTTACTTGCTATTATTGCCTCCCAGAATCTCTTTATTCACCATTTTTATGTGAATAATTCTTTTCTTCATGGTGATTTTTCTGAGGACGTGTATATAAAGCTTCTTCTTGGATTTGCAGCTTAGGGGGCCAATATGGTTTGTAGATTAACTAAAAGCTTTTATATTTTAAAGCAAGCTTCACGTCAATGGTTTTCCAAGCTTACTTCAGCACTTTTCTCTTTTGGATTCACTTAATCGAAGATTGATTTTTGCTTCTTTACTCTTGTTGATAGTGCTGATTTTACAGTTCTTATCATCTATGTTAATGACATTGTAGTTGCTAGTTCTAATATGTCTTGCATTACTGCTATTAAATCTTTTCTTGATGAGAAGTTTAAGATTAAGGAACTCGGCTCCTTGTGTTATTTCTTAGGTTTGGAGGTGGCTTGTTCTTCAAAGGGTATTTCTCTTTGTTAGCAGAAATATGCCTTAGACATTCTACGAGATTTAGGTCTTTTAGGATGTAAACCAATTGCTTTTCCAATGGTGTAGAATCTCAAACTTTCCAATGAAGATGGTGAGTTACTTGCTAGTCCATTACCTTATAGAAGGCTCGTTGGTCACCTGCTATATCTTACTATCACTCGACCTAACTTGACATACAGTGTTCAAGTTCTAAGCCAGTTTATGGCCAATCCACGTACTCCTCATTTCGAAGCTGCTGAACGTGTCCTACGTTATCTTAAATCTAGTCCTGGTCATGGATTGTTCTTCTCAAATAGCTCAAGTTTTCAACTTAGTGCCTTCACTGACTCAAATTGGGCCAGCTGCTCTGCAAATCGAAGATTTTTTATTGGTTTTTGTATCTTTCTTGGTTCATCTCTCATTTCCTGGCTTTCTAAAGGTTGAGCCTTTATCTAACCCAAAAATGAAAAAAAAAATGGTTAGAATAGATCTAAAAAGAAAATAGAAAGAGAATAAACAAAGAGAAAGTGAGAAGAATTGAAGAGGGATAGGGAAGTTCACCAGGGTTTGTTATGGGTAGCAGAAGCCATCGGAGAAGGTGTGACCACAATGGTGGCTGTCTAGAGTGAGTTAAAAGAGAGAGAGAGAGAGAGAGAGAGAGAGATAGACGGAGAGAGAGTGAGTGAGCTGAGTGAGTAGGGAGAGAGTCAGGGGTGGGATGAGAGAGAGGTAAGAGAATTAGAGAGGGAAAAGGAAAATTCAAGAGAACTTGGGGAAGGGGAAGAAAAAAAAAAAGGAACAAAAGAAAAGGAAGAAAAAAAAGGAACAAAATTATATATATTAACTTTTCAAAAAAAAAAAATAATAAGTGGCACATGTGTCACCATCTAACAGTGACACGTGCCATAACCACGACCACATGCTTGGGGGTGATGTGGCCCAATCCTGACCATCCAAATTGTTTTTACTCTAGACAACTAGATCGCTACCACATTAGCGATCCATTCCCAATCCCCAATGCCTATCACTTTCTACTATATGGCGAGTGACACCACATTGACATCACCCTGCCATGTGGCAACCCTTTGATTTTTAGAAAAAAAAAAAAACCAAAAGCACTGCCTACTACCACATGTCGCTATAGATGGCTAATGTGTGGTAGCACAATCCTATCTATTAATTTAGGTGTAATCCCAAGAGGGGGGTCAATTAGGTATTTAAAAATTATTTAAAATTATTTAATCACTTAATCCCTATTTTAATATTTAACAAAATAATCACAAGTTAGGGAATTCTTAGATTTCAATTTGTTAAGCTATCTAATGAATTTAATTTAAATTAATATCTTAATAAACTCAATGATACCCAAATAAGTCTCAAGTGCTCGTAATATTTAACAACATACAAACGTGCAAGATTGACAATGAAACGCAAGCGGAAATTAAAGGAGATGAGGGAAGAGAGATACAAACGTAGATTTTTACGAGGTTCAACCAACCCAGTCTACATCCTTGCCTTGAGCAACCCACTAAAGGATTCCACTAATCCCACTCCTTTAACTGGGATGGAGTTTCCCGTTATAATCCGCTGCTTACAAGAGGTGTAACTTCCTCCTCACTCCGGTTCAAAAACCTGAATAGTCAATACAATAAAAAATGATTACAATTTTCTTCAAAACTCAAATGCTTCTTAACAAGCTAATGAGTACAATTGAAATCCTAATACATACTCAGATGATATATCATGAAGCTCAATGAGTGTATGTGATATGGTCAATAAAGTCTTTTATTAATTTTTGTATAAATATCGATATCACTATTATGCTTCAAAGATTGAATCTAACTAATTAATCTTTGTAAAATTATATGTAAATCAGTTTGGCTCCAAAGATCTAAATAAATCAGTTTTGTTCCAAATATCTAATCCACAATATGATCTTTATAAAAATATTTGAAGGACAAATTTGCTTCAAAGATCTAATCAAATATGTTTTGCAATAAATGATCTAAGATGAAAATTTTGGATAAAAGTGAATACTTTCAAATATTTAAACTTTCATAAACCTTTTAAAGGTTTGTTTTTCACATAAAAAAATATATATGAAGAACTCAAGTTCTTGCTCTCAAGAAATATTTAACAATATGATTATGAGAGTACAAAACTTTGAGAATAAAGATCAATATATCAAAAACGATACTTTTTTCACCAAACCTCAATACCCAAGTTGTTTGCAAAAGATTTGAATGAATGCCCTTTGATGCACAAAATGCCCAAAATTTATGTGAATGCTTTGGAGTGCAGGCAAGAAGTTTGTAATACGTTCAAGGCTCTCAAGATGTATGCAAAAAGTGATGCTCTAGGGTTTATAGCTTATGCTTATAAGTGCTCTCGGTATTTGATCAAATTTTGGTCGTTGGATCATTTAAAATAAACAGTTTCTGTCCGTGTCCATGTTGAAATGTTGTTATGCACCGCGAGCTTTGTTGACAAGTGGATACATTCGTCGATGAGTGTTTAACACTCATTCATCAATGAGAGGACTATCTAAAATTTTTGAGCTCTTGGTAATTTCTCATTGACGAGAACAAAACATTTGTCACCTAGTGGCCTTCATGTGTTCGTCAACGAGGCCATTGGGTTTGTTGACAAGCTGCCTTATTTACCCCAAGTCAAACTAGGATAAGTAAGTGTAAATTTTCATATAATGCATGTATGCTAAGGTCCATCTATATGCTATTTTGCGCTTCCAACTATATCATGTGAGATATGTAAATACAATCAAATACTAAATACCCAATACAATTGAAAAACTTGAAGCTTGCTTCTTCCTTTTGCTCTCCTAATTCCATGGAGTGTGCCAGGTTGTATATGCTTTTATTTCCTCATGGCCTCCATGACTTCCTTACCTTCTGTGCATGCTATGTAATGATCCTGTTCACAATCTCAATGCACAGGTAAAATACTATGTGATTTGTCATTATCAAAATAGGATTGGACTCATAGAGTCAACAATCTCCCCCTTTTTGATGATGACAAATACACAAGCAAAAATTTTAGGTTTAGTCTAAACAGGCTCCCCCTAAGAATATGCATGGTGAACAGTGGCACAAATTAATCCAAACAATATGTAGAATAAAGACAATAAACTTTTCAGGATTGTAATTTGAACCACTTATTCTCCCTTTGTCTTGAATATTACTGTGAAATATTTCTTCCTCTTTGTTTCAAAAATTTATTTCGAGATATTTTTAGTAGGATATTTGTAGCGGGCACTTATTCTCCCTTTGTTATGAATATTACTCTGAAATATTTCTTCCCCTTTGTCTCAAAAATTTACTGCGCGATATTTTCAGTAGGATATTTGCAGGAGGATATTTTCAAAATTTTACTGCGGGATATTTCTCCCCCTTTTGACATCAACAAAAAGGTATACAAAAAAAGTATACAAAGTTAAAAGTTTATTACCCTTTTTAGTTTTTTAATATATATATATATATATACATATCTCCCCCTATGTTAAACAATATATCTCTCTCACCCTTTTCTAAAGGTATAGCTGCTTTGTTAAAACAAATTTCATGTTAAACATACAATAGCATTTTTAATCAACATTGATATAGATAAGCAAATCAATTCATTAAAGTTCAAAAAAATACATGTGCGCATCAACATGTGTCATATATCCATAAAAAATTTAACATACAATAGCCATTACTTAATTTCAATTTACATTGCTCCCCCTCAGTTATGTATTCTAATATATCTCTAGGCAACTTTTCGACTATGCATCAAGCCTAATTCACGTCTAATTTAGATAAACCTATCCTCCCTAAGTGGTTTCATGAATGTGTATGCCCATTGTTCATCTTCACACACAAACTCAAGTTCCACATCCCCCTTTTGTACATGGTCATGAAGAAAATGATGTCTAATTTCTATTTGCTTAGTTCGTGAATATGATATAGGATTCTTTGAGATGTTTATTCCACTCGTATTATCACACTTTGTATGAAAATTTTCATAGTACAATCCATAGTCCATTAGTTGTTGCTTTATATATAGCATTTGCGCACAACAACTACCAACCGCTATGTATCTAGCCTTGGCTATGGACAATGCAATTGAATTCTATTTCTTTAAAAAACCAAGAAACTAAGGATTGTCCTAAATAGTGACAAGTGCCACTAGTGCTTTTACTATCTACTTTGCTATTGACAAAGTCAGCTTTAGAATAACTGACAATCTCAAGCAAAGTTTACTTAGGATACAACAATCCAAGTTCAGTAGTTCCAATAAGGTTTCTAACTATCCTTTTAACAGCTAATAGATGTGACTCTTTAGTTGCAGCCTGAAATCTTGAGCATAAACATATGCTAAATATAATATTAGGCCTACTAGCAGTTAGATATAATAGGCTACCTATCATTTCATGGTAGAGCTTAACATCCAACGGTACACCTTGCACATCTTTATCCAATTTTGCGGAAGACCTCATAGGTGTTCCTAAAATTTTACCATCTTCCATGTTAAACTTTTTGAGCAAGTCTCTAATGTATTTAGATTGGTTTATGGAAATTTTGTGTTTTGCCTATTTGATCTTAAGTCCTAGGAAGAAGTTAAGTTCACCCATCATGCTCATTTCAAATTCACTTTGCATTTCAAATTCACTTTGCATGCAACTAGCAAACTCGTTACATAACTCTTCGTTGGTTGCTCCAAAAATGATATCATCTATGTATATTTGTACCAGGAGCATATTTTCATTTTTAGCTTTTATGAAAAGTGTTGTGTTAATCTTCCTTTAGTAAATCCATTATCTAGTAGAAAACCACTAAACCTTTCATACCAAGCTCTAGGAGCTTGCTTCAATCCATAGAAGGCTTTAGTTAATTTATAAACATGATTTGGAAATTTGTGGTTTTCCAACCCTGGGGGTTGTTCAACATAAACTTCCTCATTAATATAGCCGTTAGAAATGTGCTTTTTACATCCATTTGATATAATTTAAGGTTCTTAAAAGCCGCATATGCCAATAACATCTGAATAGATTCCATTCTAACTACAGGAGAAAATGTTTCCTCAAAATCTATACCTTCCTCCAGGTTGTATCCTAGAGCTACTAGTCTAGCTTTGTTTCTAACTACTATTCAATTTTCATCTTTCTTGTTCTTATGTATCCATTTTGTTCTAATAACTGTATGATCATTAGGTCTAGGAACTAATGACCAGAATTTATTTCTCTCAAATTGATTTAATTATTCTTGCATAGATATCACCCATGATTCATCTTCAATTGCTTCACTCACATTCTTAGGTTCTTCTTGTGATAAGAATGCAAAATGACTAATCATATTTCTAAGTGAAGATCATGTAGCTACTCCAAGTGATGGTTCACCTATAATTTGATCAATGGGATGATTCCTTACATACTTCCATTCTCTAGGTAGTTCATTAACCTATTTTTCTACTTGGATATCCTCTGAAGATGTTTCATTAATTTCAATGTTCTTATCTGAGTTATTTTCAATAGATAGCTTTTCTATTCCCTTATTTATCTCAATTTCATCTTCATCAGTCTTTTTGGAGAAGGGATTGGACTCATCAAACACTACATGGATGGATTCAATTATAGTCAACATTCTTTTGTTATACACCCTATAGGTTTTACTATCTAAGTCATAACCTAAAAAGATACCTTCATCTGATTTGGTGTCAAAT
Organism: Malania oleifera; assembly: GCF_029873635.1. Lineage (NCBI taxonomy): Eukaryota > Viridiplantae > Streptophyta > Magnoliopsida > Santalales > Ximeniaceae > Malania > Malania oleifera. The sequence continues at coordinate 75,672,365 of NC_080419.1, read as the reverse complement.
TTTCCTAGGTGTTCATTATTTCTAAGAATAAAATATTTGCAGCCAAAGACATGGAAATATGGAATATTTGGTCTATGGAAATTCAACAATTCATAGGGAGTTTTATTTAAAGTGAGTCTAATTATAACTCAATTTAATACATAGCAGGCGGTATTCACTATCTCAACCCAGAAGTACTTAGGTAGCTTATGTTCGTTAAGCATGATTCTAGCCATTTCCTATAAGGATCTATTCTTTTGCTCAACTACTCCATTTTGTTGTAGAGTCCTAGGTGCTGAGAAATTATGAGATATTCCTAGTGAGTCACAATATTCTTCCATACCTTTGTTTTGAAATTTTCTACTCCTATCACTTCGTATGTGTGTGATTGTATAGTCTTTTTCATTTTGAATTCTTCTACACAATTTAATAAAGTTTTTGTTGACCTTATAGGTCATCCCATTTTGATTATGAAAAATACTCTGGTATTTAATGGTTGATGAGTTTGTGTGCAAATTTATATTAGCAGATACACTGATGGCACATGAAATAAAGCATTAAGACCCTGAAGATCATTTTTATTGTATTTAATTATTATTCAATTCGGGTCTATAATAGTTATTACGATAAAAAGGTCTGTAATATTTAATGCATATCATGCATGTAAGATCTACAAGCTCAAAGGCCTTAGAATGACTCTAGGTCCCTACACATCACTTGAAAATCAAATGACTGTAGACTGATTATAGGGACCTAAATGTCATTATGGCACCCTTTGGTCGACCAACACCGAATTTTTTTTGTGTCCTCAAAAGACCTATACTGACCTTAAGAATCCATATACTTCATAAAAATATGCCCTATAGTCTTAACATTAATCATTATATGAATAGAGTTAATGTATAAGGGGATTAGAACCGAAATGCATTAAAAATGCATGTTTGGTTGACCGAACTAGAACGTATAAAAGCATTTGGTCAACCAAACCGATTAGAGGTCAACAATTTGACCATAGCTTGGTCGACCATACCTTGCCAAGTTCACACAACTTGGTTTACGGAACTCCCACACGGCTCAACGTTTGACTTCTCGGTCGACCGACTAGATTTATACGGACAACGTTCAAATTGACCAAACCCCCACGTAGGAGAATTCAACTGCCCGATTGACCGAACTACTTAGTTCAAAATCACCTGACCGACCAAACCATGCAGAATTGGAAAAATCGCCCTTGAGACCCTTAGTTTGGTTGACCAAACTTTCAATTCATTTTTTGCACGGCCGACCGAACTCTGTTACTTGGTCAACTGAACCTCAAGTTCGGTCGACCAGTGCTCTCGAGTTGGAATTTTTTTTTCTTTTACCACAATTAAATTTCTTAAACAGGGTTAATTGTGCTAAAACGTTTTAAAACAATACTAATAATACCCTATATGTCCCCAACGGCTATAATTCTTCCCATTTCTATATATAGCCTTTAATTTGCAAAATTAAGGGGTGATTAGGGTTCTAGATTAGCAAAAAAACTTGTTAGTTTTGGTGTATTCCCAAGAGGGGGGCGAATTGGGTATTAAAACTTTTTCTCCTAGGTTAACTGGGTTTTTCAACAATACATTCACAACCTAGGTCAATCAACCTAAATGCATAGATAAGTATAATAAGCAAAATTTAAATCATGCGCGTCATTCACACAATAACATACATGTGCGGTAAATATAAGGTGCAAAAATATAAACGGACACACGATATGTTATCGGGGTTCGACCAACTATGCCTACGTCCCTGCCTCTAGCTCGCAAGCCTGTGGATTCCACTAATTGCTCACTTAACAGGTGAAGCTGCACCAATTACAACCAGGTTAATTAGCATAGGGTTGACCTCAACCTTTACAAACTCTCTATGCGGGGCGAAGAAGGCCCTAGGTCAAATTCACAGGGCTGACCCCAACCTGATCCTTCCGGGTTAGATCAAACCCCCTCAAGTCATGCCTAGAAATACAACAGTATTACAATCAACTAGTACAGCGATTATGCTTTCATGTAAAGTAGATATGTACCCAATTATGCGCAGTATAATCAATCGACCACACATCAACAATGTACGTAAACGTAAGTTCAGTGATGTCTATTTTTGTGCAAGCTACACTCAACAAGATATGATCTCTAATATGCTCAAGAGCATTCTAATCAAGTTATTTCTTTGAAACAATATATATCAAATCTTAATAATAATCATGGTTTCAAATATGCTAACCAAATATTCAAACTAACTCAAAATATTTTCCTTCAATTTAATGAGCACAAGAGTAGTTTGAAAAATATTATAACTTGTAAAAATATTTGCACAAGAAAAGTAAAGCTATAGGAATCTTGCAATGATAATGCAAAATCCTAAAACTATTGAGTTTATCCCAACACAAGATTTATTATATTCAAATCTATGGGATAAACTTTGCTAACTCCCAAAAAATCAATCAATCAATCAAACAAGAACGCTAGGAGTATTAGCAATACCTAATATATACTAGCACAACCAATATACTCTCACAATACTAAAATGTATCAAGGGAATAGAAATTTGAGAGTATTTAGACAAAAAGAGTATTTTGAAAAGAGAGGATTTTGGCTAAATATTTTTGGCTAATCTTCTCCTAACCCTCACAAATGAACGTATATTTATGGGCAGGGGTAAAATTATAACCGTTAGGGACTTGTTGGGAAGTATTAAAAAGTTTCAAATAGTTAAAACAACATTAACCCAACTTAACTCAATTTTACTGCAGTTAAAATAATTTTAACCCGCTGAGGTTCGGGTGGTTGAACCGAGGTTCGGTCGCTCGAACAGACACAACTTTAAAAGATATTCAACTGAGTTCAGTCACCTGTGTCATGTTTTGGCAACTCGAATCAAATTCAAAAGCATTTGTTCGCGACTTTGGGTGACCGGACCTAGGTTCGATAGCCTAAACTCTTGTGTTCGGTCGCCTGGGGTCTGATTTGAACTAAAAGGTTCGATCGCCCGGGTTGGTGAAAAGTTCCCTTTAAAGGGTTCGGGTGCTCGAGGAAGATACGATCAAAATGGTTCGGGTGCCCAAACAAAAGTCAACAAGTTGACTTGTCTAGGGTTCGGTCGCCCGAAGCATTTTAAACGCAATGGGTACGGTCGCCTGAACACTCATAATATTTTCAATTAAGTTCATTTTTATTTTATTTTAATTCCCCTCATATAGTGAATGATAATGGGGATTTTCTTTCGTGCAAGTGCTAGGACCCTGGGTCTTTTCTAGTACGCCCAAAAACCTGGTGTCAGTCGACTAGGGTGCCCTAAAGTCATTCGGTCCCTATGGTCAAACTATGGTCTTTCTGAGAGCTTATAAATACCTACATACATGACATGCATAGATTATTACAAATCGTATACCTAGTTACTATTACAGACCCAAATAATATAAATTACAACAATAATTAGTCTTCACGGTCTTCAGGCTTTCACGCACCATCAAATGATCAAGCTAATATGAACCTGCACACAAACTTGAAAGCTATCAAATACTAGTGTGTTTTTCATTATCAAAACTGGGTGTGACCTATAAGGTCAACAATTTGATAAATACACCATGCAAAAAGTGAGTATAGACTTGAAAGGCTCCCCTTAGCAATATGCATAATGTTAAAGATTTGTCAATGCAAACATTTTTCAATTTTTCAAGTACCCAATTTGTCAATGCAAGCATTTTTCAATTTTTGAAGTACCCAATTTTTTCCTTTTCTCCCCCTTTTAGCAACAGCGAAAAGGTATATAAAAATAGAAACTCTAGGTAATGGGTAAACATCATTTTTATACATTATAAGTTTTCGAAAGTTTTGAAAAATTTCGGTAGAGTGCCGTTTGAAAATAGGACTTTCCAAAACAAATCTTGTATAAACAATGACCTATTTGAGTCTTAAATTTATAACATATCCACAACAATCAACTCAAACAGTTCAGTATTCTCAAAATATAAATAAAACTATCAACATGCAAGAGATATGATAGTTATGCATTTTATAGCACAAATAACTTCATATAGTATAAAGCAACGACATGTTTAACACTTAAGCACACAGACTGTATAACTGGTCATTAAAATATTCAAGTGACATGAAAAACATAGTAACCAAAAATATACACAAACCATTGCAAATGAAAAATATCATAAGACCCGTGGAAGATTTGAGTTAAAGGGGACACGACATATGATACCAAAATAGTAGGTTTGAGCATAAGAATGATCTAACAAGTTTGCATGCATTTTTATGTAAGATCCATGAACTAGTTATTCAACATTCTTTGTCAATTTAGAAGAATCTTTATGAATTGCAATTTTAAAGCAAAGATAGCACAAGTCATGAAAGCATTTAAGCACATAAGCAAGACATAAAATATATTATATATAAGTTCAATTCTTGCTGTTATAAATAAATAAATAAATATATATATATATATATATATATATATATATACAATAAATATATATCCCCCTTTGATATTTGCAGAAAGGTACTAAGGGTGCTTGCAGAAATAGAAATTTTAATTTAAAAACTCATGCAAGCAAGCAACAAATTTTCTGGTTTGTCAATAAAGCACATACTAAAAATAACCAGAAAACTAAAACCATAGTGATCCTAAAAGTTCAACAATCACATGCAAGATCATATGACAAATACAAACAGTTGTGGCAATATAAACATGCTTCAGATTATGATTTTCAATAAAATCTTTTCATTCAAGTACATGCCACAATGAATTCATTCAAGATCTAAGCTAAACAAATGGGTAAGCAAAACAGGGTAGTAATTTAATTCTAGATGCTCCCCCTATCAATTTGAATATGTGCTTAGATTCTTTAACTACTTATACTAAAATTAATTTCATTGTGCTTAGTAGTATAAGCCATGAATCCAAATCTTTAAAATCAACTATACTGAGTATTTGTTAGTTACATGTTATCATTTGATTAGTATAGTTGTCCCTATAGACCATGGATGCATCAGAAGATATATATTAAGGCATGCAATAATGTTCATGACCCAAGAACATTTCATATCAAAACATAAGCCTTTAAGCACTAGATATAATGTTTTGGGTATTCTCAAGAGCCTCAATATTCAATAAATTAAAGTGATGCATATGTATCATTTATGCACTTCCTATAGGGATGGATATGAACCTTTCTAAACAATTGATGATTATACTAGGATAAAGATTAATTATCTACTTGAGTTTTCACTCATCCTTTCAAAAATATTTTAAAGTTAATTTCATCATAATCATCTTTAACACAAGGTTTTGGTTTGAAAAAAATCCTGTTGAAATTTCGGTAGCATGTCATCTGTAAATCGAACATTTTCCAAATTTTCATGCACCAAAACCTAATAGATTCAAGCAATCAATTCAAAATAGTAATTTGAGCATGCGAGAACCTATAATCCACTATCAGCATGCAATTCTCATCAACTGTATCTGCCATGCAGGAGGCTTTCAACACAAGCATGCAATCTAGTAGAATAATCAACAGATGATACAAAGGATAAACTATCTATTATAAGATATACTCATTTAACGCATAATAAATAGTAGGAATTCAGTGCTTTTCATATGAAGGCATATGGGCATGAAAGACAAAAATTCATGAGAGCATTTAATGTATATATATTCATGAAGAGAAATGCTCCCCCAGAGTTATGCACTTATTCAATTTATCCCTTTTTCATTTTCTAGTTCTTTAGCCAAGTGTTTTAAGATTTTTGATGATATATGCTTGGCTTTGGATGAATAGGCTTAGAGGACAAAACAGTCACAATAGATATTTCTTTAAGCGAGCTAAGCCAGTATTGCCTCTATTGATATGAATTTCAATATGTGTGAGAGGCACAAGTTAGAATGACTTTCAATTTAAAAGTACACATGCATAGGTCTATTTGAATTTTATGCATTCATCTAGATTGAGACCTAGGCAATCAAGTTAGTCATTCAACTCATCTCTAAGTATATAAAGCTCTAAAGTATATGACTTAATAATTTGAGAGCTTGTGAAGTGAAAATGAGTAAATACTCTTGACAATCAAATATCATTTAGTTGAGAAGAGTATTTAGAATGAGTGGACATTTTCAAAAATGTTTTCGTGCTTAGTAATCATGTCCATGCTTGGGCAAAGAGCATATAGGATATGTGAATGTTGTGAACAATGCTCTTCAGAGAATGGAAAGTATCCTATAAATATAATTACAATCTAAAGAAAGGATACAAGTAGATAGGTGAAACCTTACCGAATATGATCATGGTCTGGTAAGGACTTCCTATGATGGGGATAGGTGAATCAAGATTACAGGATTTAAATATTAAGCTCAAAGGGAATAATTTGATTTAATCAATAAAATACGAATTCCCAAGTGGGTGCCTCTAATTTTGATTGTGTGAGGGATGTCTTATTTATTAGCACAAGATAGATATAGAATTTATTATCATTGCTTATACCTAGTGTGATGACTAGGTCTTGACTAATGAGATTAGGGTAAAAGGATATAATGCAAGACGAGGTCCCTAAAGCTCAATTCTATACAATGGACAAAAGTATGCTTAAACATGTTATTTTCATGTTAGCATGGGTTAAGAATTTTGAATTAAATACCAAGCATACATGTCATGTCCATTTGGAAGTAGATAGAGAGTCTTAGTATAACAAGATAATTTAGTGAGTGTGTATACTAAGATTTTCATTTTAAGCAACAATCACTTCCCAAACCTGCAGTCATCACAACCCCCTAAACAAAGGAACTAAGGGAAGATTAAAATATTTATATAATTTTCATTGGAATCCGATCTTCCTTAGACCCTACAGGGTTTGCTTTGCTGATTATCCATTTCATTTCCTTTCCTGTGCCTTTGGCACTTCTAACTAAGCAATTAAACCATATGTGCCACATAGTTTTGCAAAATAAGCAGGTATTGAATAAATGTAAAGGATTATGCTTATTTATCCTATTTTTCTTCAGTGAGGCTAGACTATTGGATTTAAAGGATGAACCATTCTTGAAAATTTTTTTCTTTTTAACTCTCAAGGGTTTATTATGATCATTCTTTTCATTTTTTATTTTGAGTGAAGCTCTAGAATAATCATCCATTTCTTCTTCTAAGCAAACAATTTTCAATATCTTCTTAATCTTTCTCTTTTCTAAGATGGCATAATATATATTTTTTTTTAATTGTTTTGCCATGCTTTTGTTTTCATTTTTCAAAATGGATTTCTGCTTAGATAACGTTGCTAGAAATTTATTTATTTTCAATAAAGTTTTATCTAGCTTTTCATACGAAGGCATGCTTTGATTTATCAATTCAGCACATGATTCATCATAAGATATGTCATGGTTATTATATGAATCATTGCATGCAATTTCAACAGTATTATCATAGGGAATATTAGATAATTCATCATATGACACAACATAGCATTTAGCATAAGAATCATCACACGCATCATCAACAGAATTATCGTGGTATTCAACAGATGATTTAGCACATGTAGCAACACAACATTTAACACATGAATCCTTAAACGAGCTAGAGTGAGAATCATATACCGCCATGTTCTGTTGATACACTATCCCTATCACTTACCACTCCCTGATCATTTGAACGTGACATCTCTGGAGTGATGGTTTCCTTTTCTTGGGTTTCCCCAAATCTCTTTTCCAACTCAACCTAGATTTCCTATGCACTGTGATATGCCAAAAACTCAAGTAGAATATTAGAATCTAAAGCGCAGTATAGTAGACCCATGGCATATGAACTTGCATGCATAAAATTAATATCATTTTCATTACCTGGCATACAAATTCCATTCACAATCACCTACCGGGCCCTCTAGTTCATTGATTTATAAACATGCTCATTCATATTTTCTAGTGGGTATAATTAACACCACAAAATAATGGAGGACTAGTGGTGACTATCCCTCACCGAATGGGGATACGCCAAATTGAGTCATTGTGATCTTTTTGCAAAAACGTTTAAGTCTAGTGCAACGAGGCTCTGATACCAATTGTTAGCTTTGGTGTATTCCCAAGAGAGAGGGTGAATTGGGTATTAAAACTTTTTCTCCTAGGTGAACTGGTTTTATCAACAGTACATTCACAACCTAGGTCAATCTACCTAAATGTGCAGATAAGTATAATAAGCAGAATTTAAATCATGCACGTCATTCACACAATAACATACATGTGCAGTAAATATGAGGTGCGAAAATATAAACAGACACACGATATGTTATCGGGGTTCAGCCAACTGTGCCTATGTCCCCGCCTCTAGCTCGCAAGCCTGAGGATTCCACTAATTGCTCACTTAACGGGGGGAGCGGCACCAACTACAACTAGGTCAATTAGCACAAGGTTGAACTCAACCTTTACAAACTCTCCTTGTAGGGCGGAGAAGACCCTAAGTCAAATTCACAGGGCTGACCCCAACCTAATCTTTTCGGGCTAGATCAAACCCCCTCAAGCCATGCCTGGAAATACAACAGTATTACAATCAATCGGTATAGTGATTATGCTTTCATGTAAAGTAGATATGTACCCAATTACATACATTATAATCAATCAACCACACATCAACAATGTACGTAAATGTAAGTTCAGTGATGTGTATTTTTGTGTAAGCTACACTCAACAAGATATGATCGCTAATATGCTCAAGAGTGTTCTAATTAAGCTATTTTTTTGAAACAATATATATCAAATCTCAATAATAATCAGGGTTTCAAAGATGCTAATCAAATATTCAAACTAACTCAAAATATTTTCCTTCAATGTAATGAGCACAAGAGTAGTTTGAAAAATATTATAGCTTGTAAAAATATTTGCACAACAAATGTAAATCTATAGGAATCTTGCAATGATAATGCAAAGATCCTAAAACAATTGAGATAAACTTTGCTAACTCCCCAAAAATCTATCAATCAATCAAACAAGAACACTGGGAGTATTAGCAATACCTAATATACACTAGCACAACCAATATACTCTCACAATACTAAAATGTATCAAGTGAATAGAAATTTGAGAGTATTTGGACAAAAAGAGTATTTTGAAAAGAGAGGCTTTTGGCTAATTATTTTTGGCTAATCTTCTCCTAATCCTCACAAATGAACCTATATTTATAGGCAGGGGTAAAATTATAACCATTAGGGACTTGTTGGGAATTATTAAAAAAGTTTCAAATAGTTAAAACAACATTAACCCAACATAACCCAATTTTACCGCAGTTAAAATAATTTTAACCCGTCGAGGTTCGAGTGGCTAAACCGAGGTTCGGTCGCCCAAACATACACAACTTTAAAAGATATTCAACTGAGTTCGGTCACCCGTGTCGTGTTTCGGCAGCCCAAATCAAAGTCAAAAGCATTTGTTTGTCACTACAAGTGATCAGTCCTGGGTTCGGTAGCCCGAACTCTTGTGTTCGGTTGCCCGGGGTTTGATTTGAACTAAAAGGTTCGGTCTCCTGGGTTGGTGAAAAGTTCCCTTTAAAGGGTTTGGGTGCTCGAGGATGATACGCTCAAAATGGTTCTGGTGCCCGAACAAAAGTCAACAAGTTGACTTGTCCAGGGTTCGGTTGCTCGAAGCATTTTAAACGCAATGGGTTCGGTCGCCCGAACACTCATAATATTTTCAATTAAGTCCATTTTTATCCTATTTTAATTCCCCTCATATAGTGAATGATAATGGGGATTTTATTTTGTGCAAGTGTTGGAACCTAGGGTCTTTTCTAATGCACACAAAAACTTGGCGTCGATCGACCAGGGTGCCCTAAAATCATTCGGTCCCTATGGTCAAACTACAGCCTTTTTGAGAGCTTACAAATACCTACATGCATGACATGTAGAGATTATTATAGACCGTATACCTAGTTACTATTACAGACCCAAATAATATATATTACAACAATAATTAGTCTTCAGGGTCTTTAGGCTTTCACGTACCATCAAATGATCAAGCTAATATGAACCTGCACACAAACTTGAAAGCTATCAAATACTAGTGTATTTGTCATTATCAAAACTGGGTGTGACCTATAAGGTCAACAAAATTCTCTGAAAATTTTATTGGCCAAAATCTTCCCTACTTTCATATTCTTCATACTCAAAGCCATAAACTCTTCCATTGATCATTCTATTGCAAAATCCCTTTGAGAAAGAGTATTTTGAGTTGTTCCATATAGTTCCTACGTACTTATACTTTCATATAAGTGCATTGATTTTTTATTTTAGTGAGAGTAAGCCTAGAGGTGTTCCCAGTGATTTAATTCATAAATTCATTTGGAGAAAACCTTCTTAAGCTTATGAGTTTTTGCATTCTCATTGCAAAACTCAAAAGCTTGTCTTCTGTTGTGAAGAAAAATATTTTTGACAAAGCTTGTTTTTCAAAAATATCTCTTGTGCTTGAGCATTTGAAAATCTTGTTTGAGATATTTGATTTTCATATTGAATAATAAAAAAGGATTTTTCCACCGATTTAATTTGATAAATCTTATGTGCGAACAATCCTAAAGCTAAGTGGGTCTTTGCATTATTTATTGCAACACTCATTTGGGCTTGTATTTTGTGTGTGCAAAAATATTTTTACTAGATTATTTTTAAATATCTCCTTGTGCTTGAATATTGAGAAAGTATTTTTTAGAGATATTTAGAATACCATTGATAGTAATATTTGAAACCCTAAGCTTGTGATTGAGATATAGTGATACATAGTTTCAAAGATTGTTCAAAAATACACTCTTGTGCTTAATTAGATAAATTCATTATTCTGAGTGTTGATTACACATGTAGAGCACCGACCTTATAGTTCATACATTCTTAAGGTGCATTGATTGATTGATTATACTATGCTTAGTGGTACATAATATGCTTAGTGTAAGAAGCATATTTTTGTGTACGCAAAATTTTGTATTTCACATTTGTTCTATTCCAAACACGGGCCTGAAGAGGGAGACTTGCTATGTTGAATAGTTTCGGATGGGCTTACACCTGGTTAAGAAAGTTAGGTGCGCCATCCTGGTAAGGTGTAGGTTGAGGTCAGCCCCACTAATTAACCTAATTGTAACTGGTGTTGCTTTACTCGTGAAGTGAGCCATTAGTGGAATCCTCAAGCTTGTGAGCTAGAGGTGGGGATGTAGGTAGTATTGGTCGAACCCCAATAACATATCGTGTGTGCATTTTATTTTTCCATAATTTATTTATCACATATGCATGTTATATTGTGAATGTCGTCGCATCATTTAATTTCTGCACATTTTATTTATCTGCGCATTTGGAATTGTATAGACAGACCCTAGGTTACGAATATACTACTGTTAGATTAGCTAAACCTAGGAGATAAATTTTAAATTTCCAATTCACCCCCCCCCCTCTTGTGAATACACCAAAGCTATTAGTTTTCACATGTTTCATCTTTATGTGCAAGAAACAGTACCCATGTGAATCTATAATAGTCATCAACAATGATGAAAGCATATAATTTACCACCTAGACTATGAGTTCAATTAGGACCAAATATATCTAAGTGCAACATTTGAAGTGGTCTAGTGGTGGAGATAGCTTTCTTCTTCTTAAAGCCTGATTTTATTTGTTTTCCCTTAACTAATTCTCCTTTTACCAGTTTGGATAATAAGTTTATGTTTGCATGTCCTAATCTCCAATGCCAAAGCCAACTAGCTTCATATATAGCAGAAAAACAAGTTACGTGTTGAGAAGCAAGATTATCAAAGGTAGTGGTGTAGACATTTTCATGACAATTAGCAGTAAACAATATATTGTTTTTAGATTTATTTTCTACAGTCCATTTGTCATGTTCAAATGAGACTTTATAACCTTTATAACACAATTGACTTATACTCAATAGGTTATGTTTTAGACCATCAACTAATAACACGTTATCAATAATAAGGGAAGGTTTCTTACCAACCTTACCAACTCCAATAATTTTACCTTTTGAGTTATCCTCAAATATAACGAATCCTCCATCTTTGGATGTAATAGATGCAAATTTAGCTTTATCTCTTGTCATATGTTACGAGAATCTGCTATCCATATACCAATTGTCCTTTGAAGTAGACAATTTCAAGCACATCTGCAAAACATAATCAGATAGCTACTTTTGGTACCCAGATTTTCTTGGGTCCATGGAGGTTAGTGCTAGACTCTCGTTTAACATTCTAGACTTTCTTAATTTTAACATCTTTGTTCTTAAATGGACAGTCAAATTTTATGTGACCTAACCTCTTACATTTAAAACATATGGTATATCTATAAGAGTGTTCAATTGGAACATAAGATTTCGATTCTCTCACAAAATATCCCATGTAAATATGTCTCTATTTGAGGTTTTCCTTTCCATTAAAACCAAGACCTTCCTTTTCTAGAGAATTTCTTTGAGCTCCAAGGAGTTATTCAAAATTATTTTGACCCTCTATAAATTTACAAATAATCTTAGATTTATTTTTCAAATTTCTTTCTAACTCCCCAATTTTCAAATCCTTGTCTTTTATTAAGGATGCAAGAGATTTATTTTGACTTTCTACCAATTTTGAAAATTTCTTTAATTTTAATTTCAAATCAGAATTTTTCTTATTCATTTTCTCAAGCATTTTAAGAGTATACAAATATTTCTGTTGCAGTTCATCATAAGAAAGCATGCTATTTTCATTTTCTATATCACTGGAATAATAAGATGAGGTAGAGCAAAAAGATTGTACCTCATGGTCTTTGTAAGCCATCAGACACAAATTTGCAATCTAGTCATCGCTAGATTCAGAGTCTGAACTACTAGTACTATGTATATTCCAACCAACTTTTAATGTCTTTTTCTTCTTTTTGGATACTTTCTTCAGCTGGGGACTATCTGGCTTGATGTGCCCAACTTTTCTGCAATTATAGCACATAGGAGGATCATCCTTTTGCTTCCTTCTGCTTGACTCATCCTCTTCTATTTTTGAGTCCTGGATTTTTCTGGTGTACTTCCTATTCTTTTTCAGGAACTTTTCAAATTTCTTAGTTAGAAGAGCCATGTTATCCTCTAATTCTGAAATGCTCACATCACTAGAATTGCTAGATGAAGCTTTGAGGGCTGTTACTTTCTTTGTCTTATTCTACTCATTCTATCTTTCATATATTGTCAGCTTGTATGCTATGAGTGACCTGATCATCTCATCTACTATCATCGCCTTTAGGATCCATTCTTCAGCTATAGCAGTGCCTTTTGCTTCCCAGACTGGTGGTAGTCCCTTGAGAATTTTCTTGATCACCTTATAAGTGGGGTACGTTATACCAAAAGCATGTAAAGAATTTGCGATGTGGGTGAATTTCGTGTATATAGACAGAATAGATTCATCAGCAGTCATTTTAAAAGCTTTGTATTCACTAGTGAGCCTATCTATCCTACTAACCTTTACATCTTTGGTACCTTCATAAGTGAATTCTAATTTTTCCCAATTTTCTTTAGTAGTCTTATAGGTCATGACTCTGTTAAACTCATTTACATCTAATGCACAGTACAAAAGATTTATAGTTGTGGCATTACCTTGAGCTGATTTCCAATCATCATATATGTATTCCTCTTCAGTCTTAGGTAAACTTTCTTTATCAATGATTTTCATAGGGACATGGTCTACTCTGGAGACAATCTTCCATACTTTCCAATCAACATTTTTAAGGAAGATGCACATTCTTTGTTTCCAATAAGTATAATTTACACCACAAAAAATGGGTGGTCGTGTGGATGAGTGTCCTTCACCAAATGGAGTAACACCGATGTGTGCCATCATGATCTTTTATACAAAAAACGTTTAAGTCTAGTGTAACTTTTCTCTGATACAAAATGTTAATATAGGTGTAATCCCAAGAGGGGGGTGAATTGGGTATTTAAAAATTATTTAAATTTATTTTATCACTTAATCCCTATTCTAATATTTTAAAAAAATAATCACAAGTTAGGGAATTCTTAGATTTAAATTTGTTAAGCTATCTAATGAGTTTAATTTAAATTAATGTCTTAATAAACTCAATGATACTCAATTAAGTCTCAAGTGCTCGTAATATTTGGCAACATACAAACATGCAAGATTGACAATGAAGCGGAAATTAAAAGGAGATGAGGGAAGAAAGATGCAAATGCATATTTTTAGGAGCTTCAGCCAACCTGGCCTACATCCTTGCCTTGAGCAACCCACTCAAGGATTCCAGTAATTCTGCTCCTTAGCCAGGATGGAGCTACCCGTTACAATCCGCTACTTACAAGAGGCGTAGCTTCCTCCTCACTACGGTTCACAACCCGAACCGTCAATACAACGAAAATGATTACAATTTTCTACAAAACTCAAATGCTTCTCAACAAGCTAATGAGTATAATTGAAATCCTAATACATACTCTGATGATATATCATGAAGCTCAATGAGTGTATGTGATATGGTCAATAAAGTTTTTTAGTAATCTTTGTACAAAAATTGATATAACTATTATGCTTCAAAGATTGAATCCAACTAAATGATCTTTGTAAAATATATGTAAATCAGTTTTTCTCCAAAGATCTAAATCAATCAGTTTTGCTCCAAATATCTAATCTACAATATGATCTTTATAAAATATTTGAAGGACATGTTTGCTTCAAAGATCTAATGACATATGTTTTGCAATAATTGAGCTGAGATTAAAACTTTGGATAAAAGTGAATATTTTCAAACCCTTTAAAGATTTTTTTTACATAAATATATATATATATATATATGAAGAACTCAACTTCTTACTCTCAAGAAATATTTAACAAAATGAATATGAGAGTACAAAACATTGAGAATAAATATCAATATGTCAAAAATGATACTTTGTTTACCAAACCTCAATACCCAAGTTGTTTGCAAAAGATTTGAGTGAATGCTTTGGAGTGCAGGAAAGAAGTTTGTAATACATTCAAGGCTCTCAACATGTATGCAAAAAGTGATGCTCTAGGGTTTAGAGCTTATAATTATAAGTGTTCTCAGTATTTGATCAAATTATGGCTGTTGGATCATTTAAAATAAAAGGTTTTCATCTATGTCCGCGCTGATATGTCGCTTTGCACCGCGAGCTTTGTCGTCAAGTATTCAACACTTGTTCATCGATGAGAACAAGGGTTTCTTGACGAGAGGACTATTTGAGATTTTTGAGCTCTTGGTATTTTCTCGTCAATGAGAACAAAACGTTCGTCGCTGAGTGGCCTTCATACGTGCGTCGATGAGACCATAGGGTTCTTTGACGACTGCCTTATTCAGCCCGAGTCAACCTAGGATAAGTGAGTGTAAATTTTCATATAATGCATGTATCCTAAGGTCCATCTATATGTTATTGTGAGCTTACAACTCTATCATGTGAGATATGTAAATACAATCAAATACTAAATACCCATTACAATCGAAAAACTTGAAGTTTGCTTCTTCCATGCGCTCTTCTAATTCCATGGAGTGTGTCAGGTTGTATATGCTTTAAGTTCCTCATGGCTTCCATAACTTCCTTACCTTCCGCGCATACTAAGTAATGATCCTATTCACAATCTTAATGCATAGGAAAGATATTATGTGATTTGTCATTATCAAAACAGGATTGGACTCATAGAGTCAATGCTATCTTTCGCCTTTCCCTCTCCCTTTAACCTAATCAATCTGACTTGACCCAGGTCAACTCAAATTGACCTGTTGACCTAGTTCAAGCCATTTGAACTAGTCTAATTTCCTTGGATCGCACCAACTTTTTATTTAATTAATTTATACTTAATGAGAATTGAGGTGTACTCCCAAGAGGGGGGGTGAATTTTGTTTTTAAATTTTTCTTAATAACTTAGATTTACAAATACTTTAGTTAAGTATTACCCCTTTCAAATTAATTTCTAACAGTCACACAATCACAATAATATTGATCAGCAACCTTATAAGCACAGCCAACAATCCTTAGCATGAAAATATGTTATCATAATCCAAACTCAATCTTTTACAAATGAACCATATTAAAGATTAGTTGTTAAATTCCAATAATAAATATCAAGATAGAATTTTATAAGATTGATCTCAAAACCCCTACAATATATATTTATTGATAAATTAATAAGGTTTATTTCAACTATTATTCTTAAAATCTTCAATATTTAGAATTTTGGCCAACTCCCAATACTCCGCAATTCAGTATTCAAGTATAACCTGATTTTTCAAACCAATAAACAATCAATAGAGTTCCTTTGATTAAAGATAATCAATATTCCAGCAATTCCCAAATATTCAACAAGTTCTTAACAATTTAAATAAGCATACGTGCAATTTTTATACTTATAAGAATGTAAAGATATTAAGGGAAGAAAAGAGGAACACCAAATTTTTCACAAGGTTTGGCCAGCGGCCTCATCCTTACCCCAAGCAACACGCTATGAGGATTCCTTTCCAATTTCTTTACTAGGTGATGTTACAACCTCTCTCCATTCCAGGTGGAGATCCCTCTCTAACGAGAACACGCTCTTGCTGGGCAATGATCCAACAATCCTGAATCGTCAAGAAAACAAAAACGAGGAACAACTTTTGTTTGTACAAGTAGAACTCTCAGTTAGAGCATATTGGTACAATTCAAAATCAGTATACTTCAAATAATAAATAATATAGAATAATGAAGCTCAGATGAATATCACTAGGGGTCAAATTAGATAAGAAATCCGTGGATTGTATCAGCAATAGCACATCAGTATTTCAGTAAGAATTTCAGTAAGACAACTCTAAGTTTGTAATTTGTATGTGCTTGATATGTGTCTATAATTTGTGAAAATAAGAAGTATTTATAGAGTAGTAAAGTATATTATCATTTTCCCAAGTTTCTTGTTGTATTTCCCAAGTATTCTCCAAGTTTGGGAGTCAAGAAATCAGTTTTGGAAAATTTCCCAACGCTATTTTAAAGTTAAAACATGAACTTCAGTTGATTGTACCGCCATGGTCAATCGCCTAAGCTTTTTAAGTTCAGCGTATTTTCAAAACTCAGTGTTGAGTTTGTCAACTGGATGTTTAAGTGTTAGTCACCTGTCTCGATTCTATTTGCTCAAAAAACATTAGCACAAAAATGTCAGTTGCCTGATCCCAACTTTTGTAAAAGAAGACCATGATTACTAGTTTCTTGGCCTTAGGATTAGTCTAAAGACCAATCAACGAATAGTAGTTAGATGAACTAATTGCACCTAATAAAATAACAAATTAGTGGTGACTCCATCAACCATCAATATTGTTATCATTCCTTGCCATTCAGGACCCCTCTCCAGAACATTGCCACACTACTTATGTTGACTTCGACTAGGAGAAGGTTTATCTTAGGCTATTGTGTTTTGGCCATCACCTCCATAACTCCCTTCTCCAATAATGGAATCAAAGCTTGGTTGGTATGTAGTCATGGAGATGAACACTATCATGATGGTCTATTTGGATAGGAGTCATCCTTGCATTTAGAAAGGAAAAATGGAGGACTTTTTTACTGTAAAAAATTTCCATTATCCATTATTGGCAAGTCAACCAAGCCTAGAAAAGAAATTGAGAATGATTGGAATGTGTTAAATAAATGAGTATGTTGATATATCCGGCAATGGGTTAGTGACAATGTTCAAAGTGGGTTTGTCAAAACCCGCTTCATGTTGGAAAAACCATTGCATTTTGTGCACTATTTTTTAGAGTGGGTCCATTGGTCATGCCTTCTTGGTGTTTGAAAGAATTGGAAGCCCAAAAAAACTTCTTTTTAGAACTAAAGACAAATCAATTTGAAAAATATTTTGAATACTATAGAATGTTAAGAAAAGGAAAGGTAGCTAAAAATTTCACATTCTCTTTCTTACTCAAGGTTTATGGGCTATTGGTGTGAGTTATATTGAGAAAAAAATACAAATTAATATCCAAAAAACATTAAATTTTATAACTCTTATTTTCTTTTTCTTTTTTGTTTTGATCTGTGTAAGTCATGCTTACTTATCTTTTTGATTGCTTTGTTAGATGGGTTACAAAATTGGAACAAGAGGATATAGTTAGTGGAAGAAAAAAAATATAGTTATCAATACTACATATAGGTAGTTTATAAAAAGAACTTTCTTGCTATTAAGTCAATTCATTCACATAGTACATTATCAAATCAAGGATATTATGCCTCTAATTATGTTTTTTAATTTTTGTATGCAAATTTCATTATATTAATCTTTTTTTTTTTTCATTTATTTCAATGATTTATATGATTTTTTCTCTTTCATAATCATATATTATTTTTCAACAAAACATCATATTACTATAGTAGATAGGCTGGGTGTGTGTGTGTGTGTGTGTGTGTGTGTCCAAGTGTAGTGTTGGCCTAATAAGGCTTAATCTTGTTTTGATGATAACAAATTAAGGTTACTAATTGTGCTTTCAAGTTTAGTTTCAAAATTCAAGTGTTTTATAAAGTAAGATGGTTCTACTTAGAAAGGATTGAATGAATCTTAAACATAAAGCTACCAGTCATGAAGAATATGAAGCGTACTGAAGAGTTGATCAAAGCTCGGACAATTATTGAAGTTATACGACATGAAGACTTATGAATTTATTTGTATTTATCTTTTTAGAGTCTCATGTAAGTACTTCTAAGTTCAATATTGTGTTTGACGCTCTTAGGATTTATTCTAGACTTAGAGACCTGATTTAGATTATGGAAAATATTTTTATAAGGTCCAAAATACTTTTCAAAGTAAATAAAAACAAGTTTTGGAATCAAAATTTGAAAAACACTAAGTGGTATAGTGTTCCGGCGACTGATATGCTATTGCCAGTGTTAATAATAAAACAGAACAGGGTCAGGCAATTGAACTGCTACTGCCTCTTCTGGAGCACTATTTTGAATTAGTTCAGGCGACTAACCTTATGGTTCAGGTGATTGAAGTTTATGTTTTAAACTTGTTAGCAGCATTGATTTCTTTCCAAATTCGAATGATTTGGTTTCCAAACTTGGGGAAAACGGTAGCAATATTTTCCTACTCTATATAAAGATTACTTTTTGGAAAATTAGGGTAACCAGTACTCACATATACAATTCAAATCTTTGCTATACTTTTGATATACACTCTTATAAACTGTTATGAGTTCTTGCTAAAAGCCCAAGACAAAATTCTAATTCTCATTTTCTAAATTCTTAATCCTACAATCATATTACTTTAGAAGTCTTTGTGAGCTTCAATTCTATATTGATTTCTTGAAGTATATAGTGCTTTATCTTGTATAAATTTTGCTTTGCTGAGAGTACTTTTATTGTATGAACTATTTGTATTGCTTGTTTTATAAATTGACGGTTCAGGGTTTTGAATCGTTGCTTAGCGAGAGGGTGTTCTCATTAGAGATGGGTCTCCACTTGCCAATGGAGAAAGGGATACATGACCTATTAAACGGAGCGGTAAATGAAATCCTCACAACACGTCGCTTGAGGCAAGGACGTAGGTGGTAAGCCGAACCTTGAAAAAAAATACGTGTTGGCCTAATAAGGCTTAATCTCATTTTAATGATAACAAATTAAGGTTACTTAACATGTCTATGCAAGTTTGGGTTTCAGGACTTAAGTGATCTTAAGGTTTCAAGTGGATATGCTTAAAGAGCTTGAATGGACAATCACACGTAAGGCTACGAGACCTGATAAACATGAAAGTTCAAGTCATGTAAGACATAAAGCTTGTTGAAGCACTGCACAAAACTCAGAAGACATATTGGAAGCTTCACAACATGAAGACTTAAGCACTTAGATAGAATAGTCAAATAGAAGTCTTATGTAAGTACTTCAAAACTCAATATTGACTTATTGAAGCTCCCAGGATATGTCATTGGACTTAGATACTTGATTTTATTCATGGAAATTTTTTTTCTCAAAGTCCAAATTGAGTTTTCAAATATGAGAATTAAGTTTGGAACCAAAAATATTGAAAAACAAGTTTTTTTGTAGGGCAGGCGACTGATTTTAAGTCATCAGGCGACTGTGGTGCATCTGTGTTTGAAAATATTCAAACAAAATAGGCATAGGCTATTGACCTATCAGGCACAGGCAACTGACCTCATTCTGACTTTTAGAATATGCTAATTTTAAAAGAGCACAGGCAACTGACCCTTCAAGTATAGGCAACTGAAGCGTGTGTTTAAACGTTTGACAGTGTTGATCTTATTTCCACATATTGTGTAAATGGTTTTCAAATTGAGATAAAATTCTAAGGAATGTTTTTGAAACCCTTTTGCACTATTTAAGCATATTATTCTCACACATTTGGGCAAGAACACATTTTGAAAAGTGAACGACACGCACAAATTTTGTATACTCTTGTCTGCATAAGGTGGCTGTTGTTTTCTTGATTGTTTCACTTCGAGAAACTAATTTGATCTTTTAAAAATCAAATCTTTAATCAGTTCTGGTGATATACTTTGAGCTTCAACTTTTATATTTTTATTTTGAAGTATTATTTTGAATCTAACGTGTACTAATCTACTTATTTGAGGAACTTTTCTATTGACCTTATTGGTCACGCCCGGTTTTGATTATGACAAATACTCATTGTATCTAATGAGCGTTTGAGGTTTTGTATAGGAATCAAGAATGATAAGATCAAGATGTGCACAAAGCAAGAGAAGCTTGAAGACCAAAACATATTCATTGTAATAAATTTATATTGGTCTGTAATAGTAATTAGGGCATTTGGTTTGTAATAAGCTCACACACATCACGTGCATCATTTATTTTGTAAGCTCAAACCGAACCATGAATGAGAAAGGACCGTAGAAAGACCTTAGGGTTCACCTTTGGTCGACCTTCGGTCGACCGACACCGGACTTTTTCGGTGTCTTCAAATTGGACCCCAAGTGACCTTAGGACACACACATATAATCATATGTTTGTTAGGCACTTGAATAAGACTTGCCTGGGTCAATACGGGACCGAAATGCACACTTGGTGCACTTTCGATTGACCGGCCAAAACAGTTCATTCTTGGCCTAGTCGACCGAACTTCATAGTTCATTTCTTGCTGGTCAACCGAACCACCTGGGAGTCAACATTTTGACCTCTCGGTCGACCGACCACTTTTTGTACTCCAACTACCTGGTCAACCATAGGGTCTTGGGAGAATTCCCAACGGTCTGGTCGACCGAGCCCTTCAGTTCAAAAAGGCCCGGTTGACCGAACCTCAGGAATTTGGAAAATCGCCTTGCCTCGGTCGACTGACCACTCAGTTCAAAATACCCCTGGTCGACTGAGCCATTTGAGTCCTGGTCGACTGAACCGTTTCTGATCGACCGGACCTCTCGGGTTGCCCTGATTTTTTTACCGCAGTTAATATTTTTAAACAAGGTTAAAATGCCTTAAACGTCATTAAACTTTTCTAATAATACCCAATAGGTCCCCAACGGTCATATTTTCTCCCTTGCCTATATATATGAATTCATTTGAGAAAGTTAGAGAGTGATTAGCCACTTTGATTAGGGAAAATTCTTTGAAAAACCAAAACCCTATAATACTCATTTCCAAGCTCCACACACTCAATCTTACCTTCCCATATTGCCTACATCATTTGTAAGTTGGTTTTAAGTGTTTATATTTAATAGATTTGCTCTCCCATTCATATTTGATTGATATATTTTCATTGAGAGCTAAACCTAAGTATTCTTAGGAGACTTTGTTAATAAGTCTATCCTAAGAAGACTTTGATAGATCTTCTACAATTTGCACCTTCATTGCAACATCTTAAGAAGATTGTATTTGTTTTTGGTTGCAAAACATTTTCAAAATGCTTTCAAATATCTAGTGTGCTTTGTCTTGATAAATCTTTACAGAGATATTTGTTTGTGTGAGAAAAGAAATCTTTGTTGCAATATTCATTGATTTATATCTATAGTTGAATACAAAGATTAAACTCTTTTTGCAAACCAAATACATTGCTAGAGCTTCATATACATATATGCATTGAGAAAACATGTTGATTGAAATATATGAAGTTTGGATAATATCTTTGTTTGAACACTTAGATTGAATATCCTGTGATACAAAGATCATTTAGGTTTGCACTCTCACGCACTCATTACAACGATAGTAAATCTATTTGAGAGTTGACATCTTAGACCACAATGAGCTTACATATTGAATCATACTATGGTGTTTGTAATTGCGCGTATTTGGGTACACATCTGCTTTACTTGAAAGCTTATTCATTGTACCATTTGATTGTATTTTAAATACTGTTGTATTTCCAGGCACGGGCCTGAAGAGGGAGACTAGCCCTGGAATAGTCCCGGATTGGCTTAGACCCGGTTAAGAAAGCTAGGTGCGTCGTCCTATTAAGGCGTGTAGGTTGAGGTCAGCCCCGCTAATTGACCTGGTTAAGGTTGAGGTCAGCCCTGTTTTAATTTGACCTGGTTGTAAACGGTGCTGCTCCACCCTTAAGTAAGCTATTAGTGGAATCCTCAAGCTTGCAAGCTTGAGGCGGGGACGTAGGCACAGTTGGCCGAACCCCGATAACATATCGTGTGTTTGCTTATATTTCTGTATTTTATATTTACCGCACGTGTATGTTATGGGTGAATGATGCGTATGACTTAATTTTCACAGTATATTTATCTACGCACTTGGAAACTGTATAGACTGTTCCTAGGTTGTGTACATACCGTTGTTGCATAGATCAACCTTGGTGAAAAAGTTTTAAAATTCCAATTCACCCCCCCCCCCCTCTTGGGAATACACCAATTCTAACATTTTCTTTGTATAAGAAAGTTTTTACTATTTGTTGTATTTTTATGGTTCATGGATTAAATCATTGCCTAGTGAGAGGGGATTCTCACTAGAGAGGCGAACTCCACCATTGAGGGAGAGAGGTTGTAACTTCACCTAGTAATGAAGTTGAAAAAGGAAATCTTCACAGTGGGTTGCTTGGGGCAAGGATGTAGGCTGCGACCGAACCTTGTAGAAACAATAGTGTTCAGATTCTTCTTCCCTACCTTTTTTAATTTTTGCAAGATATTAACTGCGTGCATGTGTTTATTTTCATAAGAACATATAGAAGATTACATCTTGCTTAATATTACAATTCGTTGAATGTTTGAGTTTTTGTTGAATATTTAAGAACCTGTTGAAAAGGGAAATATTACTGAAAGTTGTGAACTTCCTAGACATATCATTGTGATTAAATATATATTAGTTGTATGATTAAAGCATTGATTTGAACATTTAGAAAAGCTTACACCTTTGATTTTGAGAATTAAATGATTGTGAATTGATTTTCAAATTTTTGCATACGTGCCAAAGTTAAACAAGTGGCATACAATAATCAGTTTTGAAAGAAATTATTTTTGTTGCTGAAATTTATATCTTAATATTGATTGTTTCATTAAGGCATAAATCAAATCAACGAATTTTTTCATGAGTACATTGTTGTGAATCTTCTTAAATCAAACTGAAAGTTAAATTTGGAACAAGTGCTCCGTTGAGTGTGTTTATCTCATATTATAAATTTAGATTGTGCAATAATTTCTATAATCATATCTAAAGGCTCGTGATTGTCATAGTTTTAATTGCTACACACACACACACACACACACATATATATATTAGAAGATAGAACAATGAAGGGTTAAATTAAATAAATTCCACAAATAATTTTTAAAGAACCCAGTTCACTCCCCTCTTGGTGTTACATCCTAATTTCAATTGGTATCAAAGCATAGGCTATAGTATATCCTAACAAGTAGCTACAAAGATCCCTATGGCAAACTTAAAAGTTCCCCATTTAGCGAAGGCCAATCTTCACCTAGACCTCCCATCTTCTACAGTGAAAACAACACCTTTGGGAAGCAACAAATGAGAATATTTTGGCTAACCATGAATTATAAAGTATGGAAACTAGTCACACATGGTGAATTGATTACAGCTAAAACTATAGACAACAAAGAAGTTCCTAAGTAAGAAATAGAATTAACTAATGTAGACATGAAACAAATGCAAATTAACTCTAGTGCAATGAATGCGCTTTATTATGCCTTAGATGCAAACAAATTCAATAGATTTATGATCTGTAAATCAGCTAAGGAAATTTGGGGCAAGTTAGAGGTTACTTATGAGAGAACCGTAGATGTTAGGGATAATAGGATTGACATACTCATCAGTGAGTATGAGGCCTTTAGGATGAACCCAGAAGAATCCATAACTAGTATGTACACTAGGTTCATCCATATAATCAACTCCCTTAATGCACTAGGTAAAAAATATTCTACCTATGAGGTGATTAGGAAAGTTCTGAAAGGACTTCCTCCTATCTGGTAACCTAAGACTATGGCCATAACTGAGGGTATAAATCTAAAAACTACTTCCTTGGATGAATTAATAGGTTCGCTTCACACGTATAAGATGGCGATGAATGAAAGAGCTACTGAGGGTAATAAACAAAAGAAATCATTAGCCCTAAAAGCTTCAAAGGATAGTTCTAAGGAGGAAGAGGATGACGGGGGAGATGACGATGATCTAGCCTTGTTCACTAGATGCTTAGGAGAATTCTTTAATAAGAACAAGAGATTCGCTAGAAAATTTGGAGGATCAAAAATAGATAAGGATGAGACAAATAAGAGAGAAACAAAGAATGAACCCCCTACCTGTTATAATTTTAAGAAATTAGGACATATTGAACCTAATTGTCCACAACTCAAGAAAGATGCCAAGAAGAAGAAAAATAGAGTAATGAAAGCAACTTGGGATGACTCAAGTTCAAGTGACTCAGAAAGTGAATCAAGTAATCATGAGATTGTTGACTCTATGAGTTCAATCTTGTATTGATAATGACAAATCACTTAGTATCTTACCTGTGCATTGAGATTTTGAATAGTATTATTACATAGCACGCGCAGATGGTAAGGATGCTAAGGAAATCATAAGGAACTTGAATTGCATATGACTTGACTCATTCCATGGAAGTAGAAGAGCAAAAGAATGAAGACAATTCATTTTTTTCAGTTGTAATTTGTAGTTAGTCTTATCTATGTTCACATGTCTCATAAGTTTTTAGGGTTTGATATTTATAGGCATTTTCAGCATATGGACGTTTTTTAATCATTGGGTCAATAAAATATATTTTAATTAAAAAAAAATATGCATGTTGATTGCTAGAGCATTAGGTCTGCCCGACAGACTCGTCGATGAGTGGAGAACTATTTGAAGAGTGTCCTTCACTTACTCATTAATGAGACCAGAGCATTAGTCAACAAGGGACCCATTAGAGAAAATTAGTGTCTCGGTATTTGCTCGTCGATCGGCCAGGGAACTAGTCGATGAGTGCCTTGTTTTTCAGCCCTATTAAACTTCTAAAATGCATATCCAACCTAGGTCAAGTGTAAATGAATATGTCCTAAAAAACATGCATGCTAGGGTCAGTGTATTTACATTTTTCAGGACATATTCATATACACTTAACCTAGGTTGGATCTGCATTTTAGAAGTTTAATTGGGCTGAAAAACAAGCCACTCGTCGACTAGTCCCCTGGCCCGTCAACAAGAAAATACCGAGACACTAATTCTCTCTAATAGGTTTCTTGTTGACTAATCCCCTGATCTCGTTGATGATCAAGTGAAGGACACTCTTCAAATAGTTCTCCATTCATCGACAAGTCTGTCGGGCAGACCTAATGCTCCAGCAATCAATGAGCCTATTTTTTTTTAATTAAAATATATTTTATTGACCCAATGATTAAAAAACGACCATATGCCGAAAATGCCTATAAATATCAAACCCTAAAAACTTATTTTAAACCTTTAACAAACACTCTATCATATTCAGACACTTTTGGGCATTCTCTCAATTTTCAAAGGGCATTCACTCACATCTCTTGCAAGAATCTTTGCTATAGAGATTTGATAAATAAAGTATTTTATTTGGGTATGTCTTCATCTTCAAAGTTTTTTTTTCTTTCATACTCTTATATTTAAAATCTTAGTGAGAGTAAAAACCCTAGTTTTCATATATCCTTTGTTTGAAAAATATTTTGGGAAAAAGTTTATACTAGGGCTTGAATCTTTGAAGCATTCACTTTCATATTTTTATTCAAATATTACGTTTTTTCCAAAAGCTATTTGAGAGCAAACCCTAGGATCTCCAACACATATATTATTTGAAAAATCATTTTTTGGTGACATATTGCATTGGTTTTAGATCTTTGAAGAAAATCATCATACATATTTTTAAGCAAAGATCATATATTCTTTTTTGGTGATATATTGCATTGGTTTTAGATCTTTGAAGAAAATCATCATACATATTTTTAAGCAAAGATCATATATTCTTTTTTGGTGATAGATTGCATTGGTTTTAGATCTTTGAAGAAAATCGCCATACATATTTTTATGCAAAGATCATATAGTTTTTTATTACAAAAATCATATTGAGATCAACACATTTACTTCATTAAGCTTCAAGTTATATCTTGTGAGAGTGTTTAGGATTTCATTGTACTCATTAGCGTATTGGGAAGCATTTGAGTGTAATCAAAATTATCGTTTGTCACTTTTATTGATGGTTCGGATTGTGAACTGAGATGAGGAAGCTACGCCTCTTCTAACAAGCAGAGTGTAAGGAGGTAGCTATACCTCTTGTAAACAGCAAATTGTAATGGTAAGCTCTGTCCCAGGTTAAGGAGCGGTATAGTGGCATCCTTACGTAGTTTGCCTAAGGCAAGGACGTAGGATGGGTATGTCGAACCTCGAAAAATCTTAAGTTTTGTATTTCTCTTTCCCTTATCTCATTTTATTTCCACTTGCGTTTGATTATTTATTTCACATTTCCCTATTGTGTGTATCTTAAATATAGAAACATTTAAAATAACTCCAAATGAATCAATTCAATCTATGTACACCAGGTTCACCCACATCACAAAGTCTTTGCATGCTCTTGGTAAGACTTACCCACTATATGAAATGATCAGGAAAATTCTTAGGGTTCTATTACTAGTCTAGGAGGCAAAAGCTACCGCCATAGCTGAAGGAAGGAACATAAAGGCAATGACGGTGGATGAGCTGATTGGGTCACTCATCACATACGAATTGGTGATAAATGAAAGGATGAGTGAGTAGAAAAAAGTAAAGAAAGTAACGACCTTTAAAGCATCTTCCAGTAGCTCCAGTGAAAAGAGTGATTTGGAATCGAAAGATGATATGGCTCCTCTAACTAAAAAATTTGGCAAGTTTCTGAAAAAGAACAAGATGTATACCTGTCACGCCTGAAAAAGATGTATGCCTGAAAAAGAACTAGATGAGTGTTAGAATGAATCTCACGCATCCTCCATAAAAGATAAAGATTTGAAAATTAAGGAGCTAGAAAAGGATTTGAAAGATAAATCTAAAATTATTTGTAAATTTACTGAGGGACAAAACAATTTTGAAAAGTTCCTAAGATCTCAAAGAAATTCCCTAGAAAAGGAAAGACTTGCCTTTAATGGGAAGGAAAATCTAAAGAATAGACATCTTTACATGGGTTATTTTACAAGAGAGTCAAAGTCATATATTCCAACTAAGAATTATTATAGAAATATTACATGCTTTAAATGTAGAAAGTTGGGTCACATACAATTCGACTGTCCTTTCAAAAATAAAGATGTCAAAATCAAGAAAGTATGGAGAGTTAAAGGAGAACATAGCACTAACCCCTCTGGACCCAAGAAAATCTGGGTACCAAAGCTAGTTATTTGATTATGTTTTGCATATATGTTTAAGATCAGCATCCTCAAAAGATAGATGGTATATAGATAGCGGATGCTCACGTCACATGACCGGGGATAAAGCGAAGTTTATATCCATCACACCCAAGGATGAAGGGTTCATTACCTTTGGAGATAATGCTAAGGAAAGGATCACAGGTGTAGGTAAAGTTGGTAATAATTCTTCATTAATTATTGATGATGTTTTACTGGTGGAAGGTTTAAGGCACAATTTACTAAGTATAAGCCAACTATGTGATAAAGGTTACAAAGTATCGTTTGAACACGACAAGTGCATAGTTGAACACAAAACTAATAATAAGATACTATTCACCGATGAACATCATGAAAACGTATATACCACAATCCTTGATAACTTAACCTCACAGAGTGTGACATGCTTCTCTACTATGAATGAAATAAGCTAGATTTGGCATAGGAGACAAGGACATGCAAACATGGATTTAATCTCAGAACTTGTTAAGAAAGAATTACTTAAGGGACTGCCTAAGACTAACTTTGTGAAAGATAAAATATGTGATGCATGCCAACTAGGAAAACAAGCAAGAACAAGCATTAAAAATAAGAAAGAGATCTCCACTACTAGGCCACTCCAAATGTTGCACTTAGACTTATTGGGACCAAACCCAATTCAAAGTTTAAGAGGAAAATCATAGGCTTTTGTCATAGTTGATGATTTTACTAGATACACATGGGTACTATTCTTAGGCCACAAAGATGAAGCATGTGAAAAATTCATAAACCTGTGTAAGAAAATCCAAAATGAAAATGAATATACAATCACTAAAATTCGATGTGATAGGGGTAGAGAATTTAAAAATCAAAGCATGGAAGACTATTATAATTCATTAGGAACTGCCCATAATTTCTCAGTTCCTAGAACACCATAATAAAACGGTGTAGTTGAAATAAAAAATAGGTATGCGCAAGAGATGGCCAGAACTATGCTTAACAAACATAAATTACCTAAGTACTTCTAGGCTAAGGCAATGAATACCACCTGCTATGTGCTAAATAAAGTTCTAATTAGACCTTTACTTAATAAGACTTCGTACGAGTTATGGAATGGCCATAGACCAAACATTTCATATTTTCATGTCTTTGGTTGTAAATGTTTTGTGCTTAGAGACAACGACATGAAAATATGATATGTTTGGTCTATGGCCATTCCATAACTCGTATGTTTTGTGCTTAGAGACAACGACCACCTAGGAAAGTTTGATGTGAAATATGATGAAGGTATCTTCCTAGGGTATGCATTCGATAGTAAAGCCTATAGAGTATATAACAAACGAACATTGACGGTCATAGAATCTATTCATGTAGTGTTCGATGAGTCAAATCCCTTCTCCAAAAGAACTAATGAAGATGAAATTGGATTAAACAAAGAATTTGAAGAACTATCCACTGAGAATAATTTAGAAAAGAAGAATGAACATAAGGAACCATCCATTAAAATTGATCAAACTGAAAATGAGGTTATTGAACCACCTAGAGAATGGAAATATATAAAGAATCATCCCGTTGATCAAATAATAGGTGAACCATTACGTGGAGTAGTCACTCGATCCTCTCTTAGGAATATGATTAGTCATTTTGCATTTCTATCTCAAGAAGAACCTAGAAATGTGAGTGAAGCTATGGAGGATGAATCATGGGTGTTGTCTATGCAAGAAGAATTAAATCAATTTGAGAGAAACCAAGTATGGACATTAGTTCCCAGACCTAAGGATAAGTCAATCATAAGAACCAAATGGATATATAAGAATAAGAAAGATAAACATGGAGTAGTTGTGAGAAATAAGGCTAGATTAGTAGCTCAGGGATATAATCAAGAAAAAGGTATAGATTTTGAAGAAATATTTGCACCTGCAGCTGGAATGGAAGCCATTCGAATTCTTTTAGCATATGCAGCTTTTAAGGATTTCAACTTATATCAAATGGACATCAAAAGCGCATTTTTAAATGGCTATATAAATGAAGAAGTGTATGTAGAACAACCCCCAGGCTTTGAAAATCATAAGAATCCAGATCACGTGTATAGACTGACAAAAGCCTTGTACGGTTTAAAGCAAGGTCCTAGAGCTTGGTATGAAAAGTTAAGCGGTTTTCTATTAGAAAATGGATTTATAAGAGGAAAGATAGATACAACCCTGTTCATTAAGTCTAAGAAAGATGGCATTCTCCTAGTGCAAGTATATGTAGATGACATCATATTTGGCGCTACGAATTAAGAATTGTGTGATGAATTTGCCAATACCATGCAAAATGAATTTGAGATGAGTATGATGGGTGAACTAAATTTCTTCCTAAGACTTCAGATCAAATAAGCAAAACATGGAATATTCATAAATCAATCGAAGTATATTAGAGACATACTCAAAAAGTTTAATATGGAAGATGGAAAAATACTAGGTATACCTATGAGCGCTTCATTGAAACTAGACAAAGATGAACAAGGTATACTAGTAAATGTCAAGCTATATTGTGGAATGATAGGTAGCTTATTATATCTGACTGCTAGTAGACCTGATATAATGTTTAGTGTATGTTTGTGCGCAAGATTTCAGGCGGCACCAAAAGAGTCACATCTGTTAGCCGTTAAACGAATACTTAGATACCTAATAGGAACCGTGGAAATTGGATTATGGTATCCTACGTACACATCATTTGAGATTATAAGCTATTCAAATGCTGATTTTGCGGGTAGAAAAGTGGATAGGAAGAGCACTAGTGGTACTTGTCATTTCTTAGGACATTCCTTAGTTTTTTGGTTTTTCAAGAAACAAAATTCAGTAGCTCTTTCCACAGCTAAGGCTAAATACATAGCAGTAGGTAGTTGTTGTGCTCAATCGCTATACATGAAACAACAATTGAAGGATTTTGGATTAAGTTATGAAACAATTCCTATTAGATGTGATAATACGAGTGCAATAAACATCTCAAAGAATCCCATATTACATTTATGAACTAAGCACATAGAAATACGTCATCATTTTCTTCATGACCATGTATAAAAAGGGGATATGACACTTGAGTTTGTATGCACGGATGAACAATGGGCAGATATATTCATGAAACCACTTGCGAAGGATAGGTTTATCCAAATTAGGCATGAATTAGGCTTGATGCATAGTCGAGAGGTTGCTTAGAATTATATTAGCTAATATAATTCAGGGGGAGCAACATCACTTAAGTTGTAATCACTTGGTATTACATCAATTGTCATTTGATATAATCTTAGTCAATATTTGGTATCACATTAATCAAGTTTTAGTATCACATTAATCAACAATAATCAACATTTGGTATTTGTGCACATTCGACATAGCATTAATCAACATTTGGTATCCTCATGTAATCTTTGAAATTTATGTATTAGTAAGGGGGATGGTTGATGTAAAAAGTGGAGAAGTAAAGTCTGTTAAAAATCTAATGATTGAACAAGATTAAAACTTTAAGATTTCAAAGTAGAGAAAAACATAAAGGTATGTTCATTCATGTTTTACTATTATACACCTTTTTGTTGATGTCAAAAAGGGGATAAAAATCGAAAGCAAAAATAATAAAAACAAATTAGAAGCAAAGAAGAATGAGCAAAAACTGTTATTGATGTTATGTAAAGGGTGAGATATACAATGGGGGTGAAACTGTTGTTGATGTCATGGTTGAAATATCATGCACATATTTATTATGAGAATATTTCATATTAAACACTTTGTGTATGAACATGAGTATAGTGTCATTCATTGAATATTTGATGCATTAATTGAGGGGGAGCCTTGTTAGGCATAACCCGTTATATATTCTTTTAAACACTTTGTGT
Organism: Malania oleifera; assembly: GCF_029873635.1. NCBI lineage: Eukaryota > Viridiplantae > Streptophyta > Magnoliopsida > Santalales > Ximeniaceae > Malania > Malania oleifera. Next base: position 75,640,742 of record NC_080419.1, on the reverse strand, counting down.
ATGAACATGAGCATAGTGTCATTCATTGAATATTTGATGCATTAATTGCGAGGGGAGCCTTGTTAGGCATAACCTGTTATATATTCTTTTTGCTCGTGTATTTGTCATCATCAAAAAGGGGGAGATTGTTGACTCTATAAGTTCAATCCGATTTTGATAATAACAAATTACTTGATATTTGATCTATGCACTGAGTTTGTGAACAAGATCTATATTAAGCATGCATGGAAGGATAACGAGTCATGGAAGCCATAAAGTAAAGCATACATGTCTTGGCAAGATCCATGGAACTCAGAGAGTATGAGTATCAAGATGCAAGCAGCAAAGTTTAAGAACATCTTGGGAATGGGTACTTAGACCACATGTATCTACATTAGAATCAAGATGCAAGCAGCAAAGTTTTAGAACATCTTGGGAATGGGTACTTAGACCACATGTATCTACATTTTCGTATGATTTAATTTGAGGCTCAACATAACTTAGAATGACTTTAGGACTTATGCATTTCATGACCATCATTAGGAGATATTCATGGACTTAGAAATAATGTCAAAACCCTGGAAAATGTCTTTATAAAAGAGCCAAGAAAGAAAGCAAAATAGATTTTTGAACTGGAAAGTAAATATACAAAAATTGGGAACTTTAGATGACTAAACTTTAAGTTCGGTTGACTGAAGAATTTCCTCAAACATTTTGAAGAATAAGCTTAGTCGTTCGAAGATTTATGGGTGAAAAATAAAAACTAGTAGAAGCACCTCAGATGATTGAACCTTGACCTCAATCGTCTGAACTCGACACTTTGATTGTTTGACCCTTGACCTCGATCGTCTGACCCTGTGTCCAAGCTATTTTTTCAAAGGATAAAAATGACTTCAGTCGTTTGGGCCCTTGACCTCAGTCGTCTGAAATTACTGGAAAGATTAAAAATTTAATTTTTATTGTACAAACACGCAAGCTATCTTTTGATCCAATGGTTAAGATCAATTCTAAGGGTAAGACATTATATATGTTGAATATGTAAACCCTAGTATGTAAGCTAAACACAAGAAGATCAACGTAAAGTGAAGAACACATCTTGTTGAAAAGAAAATTGAGATACTTGAGCTAATTATTGTACGTTTTGCCTTTACTCTAGTTTCTACACATCATCTTCGGACAAATCACCTCAGAAAATCTAAAGGGATCTCTATTACACATCTTGTGCTTCAACTTGGTTTGAGGTTTGGTTATTACATTTAGTTTTGTTAGAGAATCTCATATCACCATCTGTTTTGATATCTTTAGAGAAACTTGATATTGAGTTTTCACATTCATATAAAAATCGTTTTTGACAAACTCAATACTTGGAAAAGTTTTGTATTTGGCCATTGATTAAAGTTTCTTTATTCAAGTGTATTCTTTGTTTAAGACTGATATTTTTGAATACATCTAAACTATTTGAATATACATATATCCTTAGAAGTGCATAACTATCTATATACATATTGAAGGATATTTTTTGAAAATCAAATATTAAGTTTGTTGATCTTTGGCATTATCATCTTAAAGATACATACATATATATATATATATATATATATATATATATATTAAATGTGATCTTGATAATATTGACTTAATGTGTATATATATATATACACATTAAGTCAATATTGTCAAGATCACATTGAGTTTGAAATATTTAGAGAAATATTGTTTGTTTGACAAAGTGTGTTTGGCATCTTTGCAATCTACAAAGCTATCTTTATATTCAAAGATCTAACCTAAGATCTCCAAAGCATTGTTTTATACAAACATTTTTGGGAGATTTGATAAAAAAAAAAGGATTTGTGTGTTAAATCATATCATACATAAACTATTATATTGTTTCATACATTTTGTGCTTCAAGTTATATCATATGTTAATGTATTAAGAATTTGAATTGTACTCACGAGCTTTTGTTCGGAAGCATTTTTGAGTGTTTTTACAGATTCTATTGTATACACGGTTCGGTGTGTGAATCGGTATTTGAGGAGAGAGTTGTATCTCTTGTAAGCAGCAGAGTAGGAGGGAGTTGTACCTCTTATAAGCAGCAGATTGTAAGGGAAGTTATTTGCCAATTTAAGGAACAGGGATTCTAGTGAAATCCTTGAGTGGTTGCTCAAGGCGAGGACGCAGGCTGAGTTGGCTGAATCTCATAAAAACTGCATTTGTCTTCTCTTTTCCCTTTACTCTTTACTTTCAGCACTACATTTAAATTGTTCATATTGCATGTGTAGGTTGAATAACATTGCACACAATTATCTGGGTAATAAGAACACTTTGGTAAATTGAATTTGTTTTGTTATGAATCCCTGAGATTTGGTTTGCTAAATATACAAGTAGAGATTAAGAGGTAAATAGAGTCAAAGAATTTGAAAATATACAATTCACCCCCCTTTTGGGATTATACCTAATTCAACATCGGTGATTATGCAATAGGCAAGATCATAGGAGTAGGTAAGGTTCATAAGGATCCTTCTCTTATTATAGATAATGTTTTACTTGTTGATGGATTGAAACATAATTTTTTGAGTATAAGCCAATTATGTGATAAAGGATATAGGGTGCCTTTTGAACATGACAAATTCTTGGTCGAAAATACATCTGAGAATAAAATCCTATTCACAGCTGAACGTAATGAAAACATTTATACAACTAGTCTTGATAACATAGCCTCTCAACATTTGACATGCTTTACTACTATAAATGAGGCTAGTTGGCTTTGGCATAGGAGATTAGGACATGCTAACATGGATTTACTGTCTAAACTAGTCAAGGGAGAGTTAGTTAAGGGTTTGCCTAAGACACAATTCGTGAAAGATAAAATATGTGATGCATGTCAACTAGGAAAACAAAATAGATCTAGCTTTAAGAAGAAGAAAGTTATCTTTACCACTAGACCACTTCACATGCTTCACTTAGATTTATTTGGTCCAAATCAAGTTCAGAGTTTAGGAAGTAAATCATATTTTTTTTTGTCATTGTTGATGATTATTCTAGATTAACATGGGCATTATTCTTAGCACACAAAGATGAAGCATATGAAAATTTGTTCAAACTTTGTAAGAAAATTTAAAATGAAAAAGGTTATGCAATCACAAATATCCGGAGTGATAGAGGTAGTGAATTTAAAAATCAGGATATGAAAAATACTGTGACACTCATGGCATATCCCACAATTTTTCTGCACCAAAGACACTACAACAAAATGGGGTAGTTGAGAGAAAAAATAGATCTCTCCAAAAAATGAGTAGAACAACGTTGAATGAACATAAGTTACCTAAATACATTTAGGTTGAAGTTGTGAGCACTACTTGCTATGTATTGAACATAGTTTTGATTAGGCCAACTCTAAAGTTTTGATTAGGCCAACTCTAAATAAAACTCATTTTGAATTATGGAATGGCCATAAACCTAAAATTTCCTATTTTCATGTATTTGATTGTAAATGTTTTGTTCTTAGAGATAATGAACACCTAAGTAAATTTGACGCAAAATTTGATGAGGGTATCTTTCTAGGCTATGCCTTAAATAGTATAGCCTACAGGGTGTATAACAAAAGAATGTTGACCGTTATAGAATCCATCCATGTAGTGTTTGATGAGTCCAATCCATTCTCTAAAAAGTCTGACGGCGATGATCTTGAGATAAGTCTATTGAAAATAATTCAAATAAGAGCGTTGAAATTAAAGAAACATCTTTTAATGAAGATAATCAAGTAGAAAGGGAGGTACATGAATTACCTAGGGAATGGAAGTTTGTAAGGAATCATCCCATTGATCAAAGTATAAGTGAACCATCACGCGGAGCAGCTATCTGATTATCACTTAGAAATATGGTTAGCCACTTTGCTTTCTTATCATAGAAGGAGCCTAAGAATGTGAGTGAGGCAATTGAGGATGAATCTTGGGTAATGTCTATGCAGGAAGAGTTACACCAATTTGAGAGATATAAAGTTTGTACCTTGGTTCCTGTACCGGATGATTATATTGTTAGTGGAACTAAATGGGTCTATAGGAATAAGAAAGTTTAAAATGGTATAGTAATAAGAAACAAAGAAAAACTAGTAGCTCAAGGGTATAACCAAGAGGAAGGTATAAATTTTAAAGAGAAATATGCTCCTATAACTAGGATGGAAGTCATTCAGATGTTATTAGCATATGCTAATTTAAAGAACTTTAAATTATATCAAATGGATGTTAAAAACGCATTTCTAAATGGCTATATGAATGTGGAAGTATATGTTGAACAACATCTAAGAATCGAAAACCACAATTTTGCAAATCATGTTTATAAACTGACGAAAGCTTTGTATAGATTGAAGCAAACTCCTAGAGTTTGGTATGAAACGATAAATGGTTTTCTACTAGATAATGGGTTTACCAGAGGGAAGATTGACACAACACTATTTAAAAAATCTAAAAAAGATAATATGCTCCTAGTGCAAATATACATAAATGACATTGTCGCGACGTCCCGGAGCACGGGTGCCCTAGGGTCGGCAAATTAAACATTATTTTATATTTTCAAGAAAAAATAGGAATGGAGTCACCACTAACCTTTTAGTGTAGTTAGAACACTTGATTGCCACCCAATTAAGGGTAGAATCTGTCAGCATTACCAAAGCTGAGATCGAGAGTTCGGTTACGCGAGGGGAAGGTACGAGCACCCCCTACGCGCCTATTCTTACGAACGATACTTAATTAATTATGAAATTATTCCTAAGTAAATTTAAAAAGTCTTTAAAATTACACCCTTTTAGCAAATTTTGGAAATACACACAATATATATATATATATAATATATATATATATATATATAAAATATATATTCCCTCAAAATCGGGGTACGTGAAGCCCGAAAGCTCATACCCTCTTACTAAAATCATAGGGATAAAATTAAGAAAATATTTTTATAAAAATAAATACCATGGTGCATATAAGGCCAAATAACAAAAATATTAAAAATAGTAATAATAATAATAATAATAATAATAATAATAATAATACTATAATATTGCTTCCTGCCATAATGATAATAATAATAATAATAATAATAATAATAATAATAATTATTATTATTATTATTATTATTATTATTATTATTATTAACAATAACACCTAACACACATTATAAAAGTAATAATAAAAAGTACTAATAATCATCATCATAACGATACACACATCCAATGCCCTATAAATACAATCATACCAATTATGGAAATAATTAAGTCCTATGTGAATCATATAATATACACATGGAAAGAAAAAGAATGAAATTATGCAAACTATTCAAATTATGAATCTACTATGAAATATTCACATATAATAACAAATGGATATGCCATCAGATGGAAACCCTAAAAACGAAAATGGAAGTAAATCGAATTCTACCAAACAACATTCAATGACATGGAAATCCTAAAAATTACCCTACATTATATGGAAACCCTAAAAACCAATATGCAATAATATGAAAACCCTAAAAATTAATATGCATTAAGCCAAACCCTAAATATAGCATATGATAATCAAAACCTAAGTATGCAACGGTAAAAATTCTAAATATGCCATGCAAAAAATAAGAACTCTAATAAAACATGCGATGATCAAAAACTTAGAATAAGCAATATATAATCCAAAACCCTAAATAAGAAATATATATTATAATAGCATGAAAATAAATAAAAACCCTAAGATAATGTAAAACAATAACATAACCCAATCGACCATCCTAAAATTAATAAGTAATATGAAATAATCAAAACTATAACAATATAAAATAAACAAAATCCTATAAATATATGAACAATATTAATATGAAATAAACAAGATCCTAATAAATACCTAAACATGGACATGAAATAATTGCAACCCTAAATAGTCAACAGTAATAATGAATGATAGAATAACCTTAAATAATACAACAACGAACATAAGTATAAAACATAAAAGGCTTAAATAATGTAATATACATATATACAATAATAAATAATGATTATAATGAATAAATATACACATGCAATAAAAAACAATACCCCCAAAATCTCACCTTTGGGAGAAGGAAAAGAGGATAAGAGGCAATATGCGGCCTGGTGCTATGCGTGGTCAGGCAGTGGGGTAGCCGTCCGTGGTTGCTGCCTGGGCTGCTGCTGCTACTGCCCGTGCGTGGAGGAGCAGGGGTCTTCTGCGAAGAGCCGAGAGGAGCAGCAGGCGGTGGCTTGGCTTGCTCAATGAGGGTGGCCGGAGCTGTGGATCGTTGCCGGAGTTGATGACCGGAGTTGGGAGGCCCGCCGCGTGTTGCATTGAGGTGATGGTCGTGCAGTTAGGGTGCTTGGCATGGCCGTGAGATGATGTCGAAGGGCGACGACGGTGACGGTGGAGAAGGGGTTGTGTGCTGTGGCTGTGGTGGAGTCCACCTCTGCTGCAACAACGAAAGAGAGGCTGGGAGGTGAGAGGAGCTGCGAATGGAGGATGGGGAGCTGTGGATGGTGATCGGAGGGATGAGGCTGATGCGTGCGGGAAAGCCCAGTGTGGCTGAAGATGGGCTCTGCCGGATCTGTGGATGGTTGGTGAGGGATATGTGAAGAAAGCTAAGTTTTTTGTTTTCTTTTCTGTCTCCGCCCCTCCAGGCGATGTGTGCGCGTCAATGCCTTTATATAGTCTCCCAAAAACCCTAGTAATAATAATAATAATAATATTAATAGTAAAGTTATAATGATAATATTTAAAAATAATGATAATAGAAATAATAAAAATAATAACAATACTAACAGTAAAGTAATAATAATAATAATAATAATAATAATAATAATAATAATAATAATAATAATAATGTAATAATAATATTTAAAAATAATAATAATAATAATAATAATGATGATGATGATGATGATAATAATAAAAATAACCTAATAATAATAATATCCTGAAACAATAATAGTAATAAGAATAATATTAATAATAATAAACTAATAATAAACTAATGATAATGATAATAGTAATAATACTAATAAAAATAGTAGTAATAAGACTAAAGCTAATAATAATAGTAAAAATATCCTAATAATAATAATACTACTCAAAGTAATAATAATAATAATAATAATAATAATAATAATAATAATAATAATAATAGTAAAACAGCGCCTTCATTATATTTGGCCCGAGCAAAATGGGGTGTCGACAGCTGCCTCTTTTTGTAGGTTTGGTTGCTTCAAAGTCTCCTACGTTATTTGTAGCAACAAACTTGCAAAAATAAAAGACGCCGATTTTGGACCGGGCCAAATGTAACAAAAGAGACCAAAGTGTGACTTCTCAAAAATGACCAACGAATGATCAATATGAGTGGGACAACGAAGGGTCAATAGGAGTGCGATCGCGAAGGGTCAATAAGGTGGAAAATGGTTACCCTACTGAGGGTGATCAATCGAGTGCAAGACCTCGAGATTCTTCTGGAAAATGTCCTTGGGTGTAGGACTCAGAGTTACTCCACTGGGAATTATCAAACAAGAACGAAATCCCGAGGTTCTTTGGCTGTATTTAGATTACCCACTTTGAGACTCAACAACCAATACCTCAATTGATTCCTGGGGTCAACTGCCACAATTTCAAAGAATGTCCCAGTGTTTGGGGTCAACTACCCCAGTTTCCAGGTAACTCTTTGTGCCTGGGGTCAGTTGCCTCCAGTTTCAGTCAAGGATGTCAAATGATCATTCAAAAGCTTATTCAACAAGACAACTGTGAAGGGTGCTCTATTGTTGCTTGTGACGCCTGAATGCACTGATATGTCACTATATGTATGCATATTGCAAACTTATGATACTAGGATGCAATGATATGTTGCTATATGTATGCATGTTGCTAACTCATGATGCCAGAATGAAATGATATGTTGCTACATGTATGCATCTTGCTAACTTGTGATGCTAGAATGCAGTGATATGCTGTTATTTATACGCATGTTGCTAACTTGTGATGCTAGAATATAGGGATTTGTTGCTATATGTATGCATATGTTGCATGATATGACATGTATGCATTTTTTTTTTTTTTGCATTTTTTTTTTGGGACAATACATGAAATGCATGATGATGCATGAACTTCATTTTTCCAATGCGCCTATAATCAACAACTCAATCTCTGATCTTAGCTATGCTGTCTCTGAATTGGCTCCCCTGAAACTCAACTCAAAACATGCCCTAGCTGAATGGATTTATAACTGATCTTGGCCCAATTTTCTTAATGGAGGTGGTCAACTTGACTCAAATGAAGTTCAATCACAAAATCTGCCCCAATTGAATGGATTTATAACTGATCTTGGCCTTGTTTTCCTATTTCAATTTGATAAGAAGGTGTTTGAATGGGTTCCACTGAAACTCAACTTGAAATTTGTCCAAGTTAAATGTATTTGTAACTGCTTACTACCATGTTGTTAAATTCCTCTTGAATAAGCAAATCTCTGAATCAGCTCACATGAAACTTATCATGACATTTTTCCCAGTTAGATTATTTTGTGACTGATTCTACCCACATCGTACATTCCCAATAGGGACCTTCTCTACAAGAAGCCTACTGGTGATTCCAAAACTCTTCAACTATCCATCCTCTTTTCAAGCTTGGAAGAGTAAGAAGGTTTTTTTTTTATATAATACATGATGACGCGCCACTTGACCAACGAGCCCATAACAAACCAAATTCTGATCTTGGCCATATTTTCAAATTCCCATTTGACATAGATGCCCTTGAATGTGTTCCTCTAAAACTCGGCATGACACCTGCTTTAGTAGATGCATTTGTAGTTGATCCTGTCCATCTTACATTTTCTCCACAAGGACATTCTTTGGATTGCATCCTTAATATTTTAAAATTGTTGATTAAGGTGTAATCCCAAGAGGGGGGTGAATTGGGTATTTTAAAAAATTCTTTGAAACCTATTTACCAATCAATCCCTATATCTAACTTTAACTAGTCACTTATCAAGTTGGTGTGAAATTATTCAACATACACAAGCAAGCTAGAAATTAAAATACGATGCAGAAAATAAAAAAGATAAGGGAAGAGAAAATGCAACCACGATTTTACGAGGTTTAGCCTACTTGGCCTACGTCCTCGCCTTGAGCAACCACTCAAGGATTCACTAACTCTACTCCTTAAAGTGGGACGGAGCTTCCCTTACAATCCGCTGCTTACAAGAGGCATAACTTCCTCCTACTCTGCTGCTTACAAGAGATACAGCTCTCTCCTCTCACACCGGTTCACACACCGAACCGTGTATACAATAGAATCTGGAAAATACACTAAAAAACAATGCTTCTAACAAAAGCTGGTGAATACAATTCAAATTCCTAAAACATTGACATATGATATAACTAGAAGCTCGTGAATGAATGAAAACGATATAATCATTTTATGTATGATATGCCTTAACACACAAATCCCTTTTTAACCCAAACTTTCAAGTAAAGATAAATTCAAAACATTTTGGAATAATATAGGGTTCTTGGTTCACTTTGCAAAAATGCACACTTATATAATTGAAGTGAACTTGTTGGCAAAAACTTTGTCTTGAATATACACTCAATCAAAATCACAAAGTTCTATTTCAAGTACTCAACCACAAAACTGAGTATATTAATTTGCAGGAACATATCCCTCAATTAAAATTATAGTTATAAGTGTCAAGGATATTAAATCAAGTTCTAATGTATCTTAAGATAGATCCTTTTAGAAACCACACACTTGAATCAAACCTTTCAATGAATCACACACCATAAAAAAATAATGATCTTGTTTAAAATAGCTTGGTATATATAAAGATACTTTCAAGATCACTCTTTTAATCAAATTTAGGTTTTTCAATAAGAAGCCCTTTGAGAAAATATATGTATATTTATATGCTCTTGAACCAAAAATTAATCTACCAAGTTAGATAAACTTTCTCAAGTAATGATCTCTTAAAAAAATAATTTTTGTACGAAAGGCACACTCAAAATCAATACTTTTCAATACTAGTCAAGAACAAACAATGAGATGATATGTAAAAATCACAAGACTAATAACTTGAAAAATCAAACCTCAATACTAGATTGAAGTACAGTAGAGTAAACAAGTTCCCTTTGAAAATCTGAATTGATTTGCCCAAGCTTGAAGATATGAGATCGATGTATAGGCAAACGAATAGCACTAAGAGTAGATAATCAACAAACTTGCAACAAGGTGTGTTCTTCTCTTTCTTGTGTGTCTCACACTTGTTCTAGGGTTTAGATATTCATAATATATAGTATATTACCCTTAGGATTGATCTCATCCGTTGGACCAATAAGATACATCGCGTTTTTTTTTATTATAAAGAACTGATTTTTAGGCTTTCCCGTGAGTTTAGGCAACCGAACTCGACTTCAGGCTCCCGAAGTGTCAACTTCAAGCTCTTGAAGTGTCAACTTCAGGCACCTGAGGTTCCAATGTCAGGTGACCGAGGTTCCTCTGCCAGGTTCTATCTTTTCCATTTAATTCTTCAGGCTACCGAACTTAATCTTCAGACTACCGAAGAATTTCTTCAGGCGCCTGAAGATAACTTCAGGCTACCGAAGTCCCCTCTTTCACACATATTCTTTTCCAGTTTAAAATTCTACTTTAATTCTTTGCTTGGATCTTTTATACAACAAGTTTTCCATGATTTTAAACACATTTCTAAGCTCATGTAAGTACTCTTATAATGTACATGAAATGCATGAATCCTACAATCATTCTAAGTTGTATTGAGCCTCAAGATAAATCATATGAAAATGTAGGTACATGAGTTCTAAATACCCATTCCCAAGACATTCTTGAACTTTGATGCTTGCATCTTGATTCTCATACTCTTTTAGTTCCATGGTACTTTCTAATATGTATCAGCTTTACTTTATGGCGTCCATGACCCGTTATCTTTCTATGCATGCTCAGTGTAAGTCCTGTTCACAAACTCAATGCACAGATCAAATATCAAGTGATTTGTCATTATCAAAAACCGGATTGGACTCATAGAGTCAAAAAAAATCTCTTTGAAATTTAAATAAATAAGCATGCAATCAAATAATTCAATATCAATAGGAATATGGATGGAATGCACAAACTTGCTTGTCTTTGCTTGATATTTTGTGCTTGTTAAATAGGAGATAAATTTTACAAGTACTTCGACACTAATGTAACTTTGCTAACTTAGAGAATCATATCAATGGGCAAACCCCCCCTTTTTTTACTTATTATTTTTTTTAGTCTCATAACCATAACTTCTCCACTGTATCACCACTTAGAGATTCTTTCTTACTTATTTCAAGCTTATTTCAAACTCCCTGTCTTGAATTATAACTAGTGTCTCATTAGGTAGTATGATCAATATTCCAATCTCAGAGTGGACTTTAAGACATAGGACGAAATGTAAGCTAAGGATTCAGGTTTCAACAAGAATAAGGAAACTAAAGCTCAAAAATCTCTTCCCATAATAAAAATTTCTGTCCCAGTTTGTAGTGCAGTTTTCACAATGTATTGACAGAAAAATGGTCTGCCATCATTTTGTTAGTGACCATTGCCTCAAATGATTTGTCAAACACTAGGAGACCCAAACTCAGGTTGAATTTCTGATGAACTGACTTTTAATAAAAGATTGGTTTAACATTCAAGTTCAACTTGGTTAACAAATGGTAAATCATTGTTTGGTTCATTTTTTTTTTTTTTATGTGAATACTGGTCTGCCAAAGATGGTCTTCCCTCATCTGATTAGAATATAATCATTATACCTTTAAGACACCAACCATAACTTAGATAACAAAGACAAGAGACTTCGTTCATCGATTTCATCAAACAAATGTAGGAAAAAGCTTGATAAGTCATTTCTGCATATTTTTCCTACGACTCTTCATCATTTGTAAATTCACATTCCAACGAGGCTCCTTGACAACGTCTTGAAGTGGAGGTCTTCTAGCTCAGAGGCTTTTCCTTCATCATCATCTTTTTTTTTTTTTTTTCCCCTGTTGAATAGATTCCCACAATTAGCTACTGCCTCTCAGTCCTTTGTACTGGAAAAACCATTTTTTACGTCAGTTACACAAAATGCAAGCAAAAATAGACAAAATTTTGCATATATAGGATGATGCTCCGAGGAGGGTGGGATGAGATGAGACTGAAAGACATTCTTATTTCATTCAATTTCAAAATGATTTAAATGAAAAGTATGGATGCATTCCTCTTGTTATCACCCTTAGGTGATCAAGCACATCATTTTTGTATCATGTGAGCTCACTTCTGAAGTTGAATACCAATCAATCCTTCAACTCGATGACATTTGCGACATTTCAATTGTGATAGGGCAACAGGTTCCCATGATTCTAACCTTTTTCCTATAATAGAGAGATCATTTTTTCCCGCTCAATGATGGGATCCCAAATCCTTAACTTTGCCCCCTCGGCATACCAGTTTTATAGAAAATTGGGATGTGATTATCGACTTATTGGAGATGACTATGCATGCATGGTTATAAAATTGAGCATGGGATGCATGATTATGTTGTGCAATGGGTGTTTATGCATGGATGTAACTAGTACAAACATACATAAAGATATGATCCTGCATGCAGCTTATCGTGCACGACTATGCATAAAGTGTATGAATCTCATGCAACCTAAATTACCAGTTTGTCTGAATTCTGAAAAAAAAAAAAAAAAATTTCAACTCATCAAAGAGTTCAAAATTAAGCCGACCATTGATGACCACCATTTCAATTCAATTCATTTCCTTGGTAATGGTCCATCTACCCTAGATTCTGCAAAGGATCAAGTCACTATCTGGGTTTGGAGTTGACCCAGGCGAGTGAACCCATTGCGTTGGTTCAATGTGGGCTTGTGGACTTCGATGTGCACTTGGACCTCAAGTGCTTTTAAAACATGGGGTCCATGCTATTTTATAATGGGATCATGCCCTTGTTTAAAAGGAGTTGGGCTTGGATTGTTTAAAAAGTGTTGGCCTAGATTTTTAGGTAATAGAGCTGAGGCCCACTTTTGAAATCTAGGTTTGGCCTTTTTGAAAATCAGGCTTGGGCTGGGTTTTTGCTTAGAAAAAGGTTGGGCCTAGGTTTGTTTTTTAAAAAAGTTGGGTCCGACTTATTTAAAAAGGATTGGACCGACCCATCTTTTACAATGCTTAGGCCAAATGCTTTATTTTTTGGAAGAATGGGTCGTGGTCTAATTAAAATGGATGCAAAATGTGTGACACGTACAACACAAAAACATATATATACAAAAGACTCGATTACATAATATGAAGAAGGATATGGTTTCTATCCCAACCCACAGTAGAGACACCTATTTTACAGGGTTTCTTCATGGCTCTATCCTAGTTAGGGAAAACTATAGACGAGTACATGTGAGTAGGCTTTATTCCCTATAAATACAGGTCCCCAGTTTGAAATTTCATCTTCCCTCATAGGGGTCCAGGAAAAACTTGCACTGAGCAGGGTGGTTCATGGGTCCCATCGAGTTTAAGCTACGAAGGGACAAACACTATTACACCCAATCTAACCCTAACAGGTAAAGGCCAGGTACAGAGCACATGAGAGTGTGTGAATCCTAGTTTAGCCTAATCCCGCTACCCCCACCTTTATTACATGCTTATTCAATAACAAAGGAAAAAAAATATTCACAATTAATCACATGTTTATTCAAATAACAAAGGAAATAAATTGTTTACAATCAATCACATGCTTATTCAAAATATGGAAACAAGATATTTATAATTAATGTGCTTATTCTAAAAATTTGGAAACAAAATATTTGCAATTTACAAAAAAGTTTTGGAAACAAAATATTTGTAGTTAAAATTTGGAAACAAAATATGTACAAATAAAATGCTTTTAAAAAAAATTGGAAACAAAATATTTGCAACTAATAAAATTTGGAAAAAAATATTTGCAATTAAAATTTGCTTATCTAAAAAAATGTGGAAATAAAATATTTGCAATTACTATGCTTATCTAAAAAACTTGGAAATGAAATATTTTTTGCAATTACTATGCTTATCTAAAAAAAATTGGAAATAAAATATTTGCAATTAATATGCTTATCCAAAAAATTTGCAAATAAAATATTTGCAATTACCATGCTTATTTAAAAAAATTTGGAAATAAAATATTTACAATTAATATTCACAAAATAAGGAGTAACTAAAACTTTTATTAAATTTGAATTCGGAATAATTTCTAATTAATTAGTGGCTCGACTCTCTAATGTCCCTAGTGGAGTCGCCAAGCTGTCGCGACGTCCTGGAGCTCACGTGCCCCAGGGTATTTTATATTTTCAAGAAAAAATGGGAATTGAGTCATCACTAACCTTTTAGTGCGGTTAGAACACTTGATTGCCACCCAATTAAGGGTAGAATTGATTTGCATTACCGAAACTGGGATCGGGTGTTTGGTTAAACGAGGGGAAGGTACGAGCAACCCCTACATGCCTGTTCTTATAAACGATACCGAATTAATTATGAAATTATCCCTAAGTAAATTTAAAAAGTCTTTAAAATTACTTCGTTTTAGCGAATTTTTGAAATACACACAAAAATATATATACTATTTATTCCCTCATAACCGGGGTACGTGAAGCCCGAAAGCTCATACCCTCTCGTTAAAATCATAGGGATAAAATTAAGAAAATACTTTTATAAAAATAAATATCATAGTACATATAAGACCAAATAACAAAAATATTAAAAATAGTAATAATAATATTAGTTATGATAAGAATAATAATAATAATACTATAATAATGCTTCCTGCCTTAATAATAATAATAATAATAATAACATCTAACACACATTATAATAGTAATAATAAAAAGTACTAATAATCATCATCATAACGATACACACATCCAATGTCCAATAAATACAATCATACCGATTATGGAAATAATTAAGCCCTACGTGAATCAAATAATAAACACATGGAAAGAAAAAAATGAAATTATGGAAACTATTCAAATCATGAATCTACTATGAAATATGCACATATAATAACAAATGGATATGCCATCAGATGGAAACCCTAAAAACAAAAATGAAATTAAATCGAATTCTACCAAACAACATTCAATGATATGGAAATCCCAAAAACTACCCTACATTATATGAAAACCCTAAAAACCAATATGCAATAATATGGAAACCATAAAAATTTATATGCATTAAGCCAAATCGTAAATATAGCATATGATAATCAAAACTTAAGTACGCAACGGTAAAAATTCTAAATATGCCATGCAAAAAATAAGAACTCTAATTAACATGCGATGATCAAAAACTTAGAATAAGCAATATATAATCCAAAACCCTAAATAAAAATTATATATTATAATAGCATGAAAATAAATAAAAACCCTAAGATAATGTAAAACAATAACATGGAACCCAATCGACAATCCTAAAATTAATAAGTAATATGAAATAATCAAGACTATAATAATATAAAATAAAAAAAATCCTAAAAATATATAAACAATATTAATATGAAATAAACAAGATCCTAAAACATACCTAAATATGGACATGAAATAATTGCAACCCTAAATAGTCAACGATAATAATGAATGATACAATAACCTTAAATAATACAACAATGAACACAAGTATAAAACATAAAAGGCTTAAATAATATACAACCATAATAGTAATATACATATATACTATAATAAAAAATTAATATAATGAATAAATATACACATGCAATAAAAAACAATACCCCCAAAATCTCACCTTTGGGAGAAGGAAAAGAGGATGAGAGGCAATCTGCGGCCTGGTGCTATGCATGGTCAGGCAGCGGGGTGGCCGTCTGTAGTTGCTGCCTGGGCTACTGCTGCTGCTACCCGTGCGTGGAGGAGCAGGGGTCTTCTGCGAAGAGCCGGAAGGAGCAGCAGGCGGTGGCATGGCTTGCTGCATGAGGGTGGCCGGAGCTGTGGGTCGTCGCCGGAGTTGATGACCAGAGTTGGGAGGCCCGCCGCGTGTTGCAGTGAGGTGATGGTCATGCAGCTAGGGTGCTTGGCCTGGCCGTGAGATGATGCCGAAGGGCGACGATGGCAACGATGGAGAAGGGGTTGTGTGCTGTGGCTGTGGTGGAGTCCTCTACTGCAACAACGAAAGAGAGGCTGGGAGGTGAGAGGAGCTGTGAGTGGAGGATGGGGAGCTGTGGATGGTGATCGGAGTGGTGACGTTGATGCGTGCGGGAGAGCGCAGTGTGGCCGGAGATGGGCTCTGCCGGATCTGTGGATGGTTGGTGAGGGATGTGTGAAGAAAGCTAAGTTTTTTTTTTTTTCTTTTCTGTGTCTCTGCCCCCAGGCCCTGTGTGCGCGTCAATGCCTTTATAAAGGCCCCCAAAACCCTTGTAATAATAATAATAATAATAATAATAATAATAATAATAATAATAATAATAATGATAATAGAAATAATAAAAATAATAACAATAATAACGGTAAAGTAATAATAATAATAATAATAATATCCTAAAATAATAATAGTAATAAGAATAATATTAATAATAATAAACTAATAATAAACTAATGATAATAATAATGGTAATAATACTAAAGCTAATAACAATAATAATACTAATAATAGTAAAAACATGCTAATAATAATAATAATAATAATAATAATAGTAAAATGGCGCCTTCGTTATATTTGGCCTGGGCAAAATGGGGTGTCGACGGACATCATTTTTGGAGCAACAAACAAAAAGTGGTGTAACCAGTTTGTCCAATGTATGCAAAATGAATTCAAGATAAGTATGATAGGTGAACTTAGTTTCTTCATAAATCTTCAAATAAAATAGGAAAAATATGGAATTTTTATAAAATAATCAAAATATATTAGAGACTTGCTCAAGAAATTCAATATGGAATACAATAAAATTTTAAAAACACCTATAAGTTGTTCTACAAAATTAGATGAAGATGAGCACGATATACCAATTGATTTTAAGCTCTACCGTGACATGATTGGTAGAGCTTAGATACCTTATTAAAACTATTGAATTAGAATTATGGTATCCAAAATACACTTTCTTTGAGATTGTCAGTTATTTTGATGCTGACTTTGCCCGTAGTAAAGTAGATAGAAAGAGTTTGAGCGACACTTGTCACTTTTTAGGACAATCTCTACTTTCTTGATTCTCCAAGAAATAGAACTAAATTGCACTATCCACAGCCGAGGCTAAATACATAGTAGCTGAAAGTTGTTGCGCTCAAACGCTATATATGAAGCAATAGCTCAGGGATTATGGATTGCACTATGACAAAATTCTCATAAAATGTGATAACACTAGTGCAATAAATATCTCAAAGAATCTCATATCACACTCACGACCTAAGCACATTGAAATTAGACATCACTTTATTCGTGACCATGTGTAAAAGGGGAATGTGGCACTTGAGTTTGTGTGCACTAGGTACGCTCAAAATATACTAGTGGTTATTGAAGTATAGATTGAGGTGTTGATCCCACGAGGAAGCGTTTACAACAAAATAAGTTGAAGAGAATCAAGTATTAAGGATAACAAGGCATTGAGAATCCCTTCTATGCTTCGTAAATCTATTTCCTATTTTGATTCAATTTTATAACTCAACTGAAAGTTTCACATCCCAAACCTTCAATCGGAAAGTATTTCTTTGAAAGTTGATAAAATTGCATCTGGTCAAAACATGAAAGTTGTAACCCAATGTCTTGGGCATTCAGATATAAAATTTCATCTTCATTCAAGGTTTTTAGCTCCATTTATGTCCAAAATAGCAAGTTGTACGCAGCCAGCAGTGTTGACTTGTTCTCACCCAAATTGATTGCTATATTTTACCTACATGCACACCGAGTTTGAATTTATTAAAAAGATAACGGTTGTATATATATATGTCTTGTCTTTCTATATATAAAATATCAGCTCATTTGGAGATCTACAACTTCATATATGTTCAAAATATTGACTGTTGTGCAGTAGGTAAGCAAGTTGAAATTGTTGGCTTTTCTTTCACACATTTTTTTCCATTTGCACACAACAAATACACTACATAAATACTATACTTTATGAATAATTCTCAATAGAATCTAAAAATGTATGCATAGTCTTATTTTTGCAATTAAAGTCAATACAAATTAAAGTTGTGACATGAGTTTCTATTTTGACCAAAAGTATGAGTATTAATATAATGGAAGTGTAATAAAGTCTTATGAAGTGTATAAAAATACTGAATTTTTAGACTATTATCATGCACAAATGAGCAATGGGCTAATATATTCACGAAACCACTTCAGGATGATAGGTTTATCCAAATCAGACGTGAATTTGGCTTGATGTATAGTAGAAAAGTTAGTTATGAAGTGCATAACTGAGGGGGAGCAACTTAACTTGAAGATGTTTTGGCTCTAAAAATTAAGCATTTTCGTATAATGAACTACACGTTTAAACTCTTTTATGAAGATTTGGTGCGTCCTGATAAAAGCATGAATACTAAACTGAATTGTTTACATGCTTGTCTCAATGTTGATTGAAATACTATTTTGTACTCAACATGAAATTTTTTTTTTCTTCAAAACAGTTCTATTTTTTGTCAAAAAGGAAATTCCTCAAAGAGAAATTTTTTTAATGATCATATCCTTTTGCCTTAGCCCTTTTCGAGTAAGAACTATTTGGGGAGACACAATTGCACAAACTGTTTAAAATTGCATATCAAATTGCACATTGAAAATTTTTATTGTCTTTATTCTACAATATATTTGGATTACATTGCAATATTATAAATCATGCATAATTTTAAGGGTAGCCCCATCTCAGGTTAAAACATTTTTGCTCGTGTAATAGTCATCGTCAAAAAGGGGGAGATTGTTGACTCTATGAGTCGAATCTTATTTTGATAATGACAAATCACTTAGTATCTTACCTATGCATTGAGATTTTTGTTGGCCTTACAAGACTTAACATCTTGTTTTGATGCTAACAAACAAATAAAACTTAGCATGCTTTGTTTAAGTGATGTATTTTCAGGACTCAATGATGAATGCAAGGTTAAAGAATTCAGGAAAGCTTATATTTCAAAGAATGATGCTTTATATCAAGCTTGAAGCATGGATTCAAAAATGAATTTAAAGATAAAGCTTGAAGATCATGAGAGCATGAGGATTAATGAGAACTTTATGAAAGCTCAAAGAAAGATGAAGCAAGCATAAAGACCTTAAGGAATTCAAGAATTGGAAATTTGAAGGAGTTTATAGGAAATTTCATGTAAGTACTTCAAATAATTTCAATATGGATACATGAAACTCTTAGGTTAATTTATTGGACCTAGATACCTTTAAAAATACTTAAAAAATATTCTTATAAGGTCAAAAATTATTTCAAAAAGGTTAGAATCATTTTTGGAATGAAAAGCATCAAAAAGAGGATTTTCAAACTGCTGTTAATTTTTATACATGTACATTGACATGTATTTTTCTATATCAAACACTCTTTATTTTAAAAAGTGTTTAACATAAAAGTTATAGGATTTTCTCTTAGCTTTCATTTTATACCAAGATCATCAAATTTTGAATTATACAAAAAAAGTTATGACTAAAAAATAAGAGGATACTTGAAGCTGACAGCAGCATGTGTGCATGTCAGGCGACTGCCTAAACAGGACAGGCGCCTGCGTGAACATGACAGGCGACTGCCTTAGTTCTGGCAGGCGATTGCCAAGCTACTGCCCCTGCTGTTCCTGTAAATAATTTCATAGCAGGCGACTGGCGGAATGGGCAGGCGACTGCCACGCGGCTGTTTTGATTTTTCTCATAACGGTCAAATTTTTAAATGGGGTTATTTATGGCTCGAAATTTATGGAATCTTGGGGGATATTTCAACACACTTGGGGACCAATTTACTCACCTTTTAAAGTCTATAAATAAGCCTCAAAGCTTATTGAATCATACAACCAAGAATTCAAATTCAAAAAAAAAAAAAAAAAAATTCATAATCTCTTTCAAATTGCTCTCAAATTCTCAAGGCTCTCTCTTACTCTCAACTTGCACGAAGCTTACTGAGTTCTTGTTGATTTTACTCACCAGTTTGTGCTACAATTCTAAAATCTGTCATTCATTGGAAGAATTAAATTGGTGATATACTTCCTTGAGCTTCAATTTGAATATTCATATTGTTATTTACTTTGAAGTATATAGTTCTGAATTGTTGTACTAATCAGCTCTTTTAGGAGCAAATTATTTGTACACAAGTATTTTATTTGTTTCTTGTAGATTGACGATTCCAAGGGTTGTTTGGATCATTGACTAAGTAAGGGGACATTGCTTAGAGAGGCGGGCTCTAGCCTATGTAAGGAGTGACCGGATGAGGGAATATCGTTTGGAGAAGGCGGGCTCTAGCCTTAACTAAGGATTGCTGTAAAGGCATTGTTCCACCTATTAAAGGACCAAGTTTAGTGAATCCTTTGGTGATTTGCCAAAGGGGAGGACGTAGGCTGGGTATAAGCCGAACCTTGTAAAAATCTTGGTCTCACTCTCTCTTTTTCTATTCTTTATTTTCAGAGCATATTTAAATTGCTTGGTTGGTTTAATTTGAAAATCATATATACTACGTAATATAGAAATCAAGTAAACTAAAGTTTAATTTTGATTTGGGTTGCGGAAATCGAAAAGGAGTACGTTGGTTATACCATATTTTGCGGAAACCATACGGGAGTACATTACTTGGTTAACAGCTCAATGATAAATTAACTGAGAGTTTAATTGAGTTCTGAATATTGAGAAGAGTGTGAATGTGTTGTTGAAAAACATATTGAAGAAGTAAATACTATATTAGCTAAGTATAAATTATAAACTACAGGGCTTACAAATTCATAATCACAGGGCTTATATAAACAAACAAACTATCTCAAGATCTTATATTACCAAAGTGCTAAATACTTTATATCTTGGTTTAGTTGTTTGTTGTTTGATTTGTACTTGACAAATAAATTGACTATTTGGTTTGAAGATTGTGTTTAATTGATTGGGTGTTTAATTAAGTTGTTGTTTGATTGGTGAAATTAAACAAACAATTTAAAGAATTGGTTAAGTGTTTAAAGAAGTTAAGGACTCTTAAAAGAAGTTAAAAGAAAGTTTTAAAAGCCAATTCACCCCTCCTCTTGGGAAGCTATTCCGAATTTCAATTTTGAATAGGATTATTACTTAGCATGCACGGATGGTAAGGATGCTAAGGGCATTCAAACCCTAAAAACTTATTTTACACCTTTAGCCAACACTCTATCAGACTTATACACGTTTGGGCATTCTCTCAGTTTTCAAAGGGCATTCACTCATATCTCTTGCAAGCATCTTTGGTATTGAGGTTTGATAAATAAAGTATTTGGCGTTCAATCTTTATCTTCAAAGTTTTTTTTCTCTCATGCTCTTATATTTTAAATCTTATTAAGAGTAAAAACCCTAGTTTTCTTATATCCTTTGTTTGAAAAATATTTTGGGAAAAAGTTTATCCTAGGACTTCAATCTTGGAAGCATTCACTTTCATATTTTTTATTCAAAGATTACATTTTTGAAAAATCTATTTGAGAGCAAACCCTGGGATCTCCAACACATATTATTTGAAAAATCATTTTTTGATGATATATTGCATTGGGTTTAGATATTTGAAGAAAATCATCATATTATTTTTATACAAAGATCATATACTCTTTTATTACAAAAATCATATTGAGATCAACACATTTACTCCATTAAGTTTCAAGTTATATCTTGTGAGAGTGTTTAGGATTTCATTATACTCATTAGCTTATTGGGAAGCATCTGAGTGTAATCAAAATTATCTTTCATCACTTGTATTGATGGTTCCGATTGTGTACTAGGAGGAAGAAACTATGCCTATTGTAATCAATAGATTCTAACGAGAAGCTCTGTCTCGGGTTAAGGAGCGACATAGTGGAATCCTTGGGTAGTTTGCTCAAGGTGAGGACATAGGTCAGGTTGGTTGAATCTCATAAAATACGGAGTTTGCATTTATTTTTCCCTTATCTCATTTTATTTCCGCTTGCGTTTGATTATTTATTTCACATTTTCCTATTGTGTATATCTTAAATATATATTGCACTTGTGATTGATTGATTGGTTGTGGAATACATAGCTTGAATATATTAGGTTATGTAATACTGAAAGATGAATGGTATAGTAATAAGAAACAAAGTCAGACTGGTAGCTCAAGGGTATAACCAAGAGGAAGGTATACATTTTGAAGAGACATATGCTCCTGTAGTTAGGATGGGAGCCATTCGGATGTTATTAGCATATGCTGCTTTTAAAAGCTTCAAATTATTTCAAATGGATTTTAAAAGCACATTTCTAAATGGCTATATAAATGATGAAGTATATGTTGAACAATCTCAAGGATTCAAAAACCATAAATTCCCAAATCATGTTTATAGACTAACTAAAGCCTTGTATGGATTGAAGAAAGCTCCTAGAGCTTGGTATGAAAGGATTAGTGGTTTTCTGCAAGATAATGCAATCTTGATTGCCAGTGAAAGGCCTCCAAGTTTCAATTGATGTTGTTTTCTATACTTTTCTATTTACTCTGCTTTGATTTCAATTATGCAATTTAAATATCATGTTTCTACTTTCTTGCATATTTAGTTCTCCAATTGTGATGAAATCCAAGGGGATAGGATAGAATATCTAGGGATTCAGTCACTTAAATGTAATAGGTTACAATTCCTATAGAAAGTTTCGTGTTCATTGGATAAGGTATACCCTGGTTTCCATTCGTGCTTTGGACAATTGGTCCACCTTCCCTACTCTATGTGACTCGAGCGGTTCACTTGATCATTGAAACTAATACAAATAGTTGACCAGGCATAATTATCACAAACGATAGCCTAAGCTGGATTCATAATTTGAGACTCAATTTCTAGCAGTAATTTCAATTTAATTTCATTGCTTGTGTAGTTTAGAAAACAACCCAAAAATCTTATCTTTTTCCTTTTATGCAAAGCGTAGTAAACTAGGCTAAAATTGGTAAACAACTGCACTAAGTCCCTAAAGATAGACACCCGACTCACTCCTTGATCTACTAAACTTGGGCTTAGTTAGGTTATAAATATTATTTTTGGTAATTAAGGACCCAAGCCTTGGCGAGCCTACCAACGTAGCTTTGCCTTTTAAATTAAATGTATCTAATAAGAAATTTAATGAAATATTCAATTTAAGCAATCACTCAATTAATTGTTAAAATTATTAGAATGAAACACAAAAATAGAGCAAAAATTAAAATAGATAAAAGTGGCATATAGAATTTTATAGTGGTTCGGTCACCTAACCTACGTCCCTTCCTCAAACTAATAAATTTGAGATTTTCACTAATACCTTTAGTATTACATTCACCAGGGACAATACAGCCCTTCTAGGTCAACACAACCCTAATCACGTGGCCTAATCTCAATGTCATACCACTCCGAGACACACTAGTTCTACTGGTATTGTACCAAAACAACTCAATGTCGTAGCACTCCAAGACACACCCTTCCCACCAAGATTAAACTCAACAAAATGACAAAAACAAAACATTCCTCCAAGATCTTTTATAGCTTACTAACATAGCATGAGTTTTAAAGTCTATTAGACTAGAGAATCTTTGTAAAGAACTCAACCTATTAGGAATAATTTATCGTTAAAATCTACAAGATTAGAATTACAACAAAATTACAGAATAAAAGAATGGCAACATCATCTTCAATGTGTGTAATTTTATTTCATTACATGGTAGCATGGTTCTTTCTCAGCTCAACACATGGACACAGCAATGAACACTTGATTGTACATGAGAATCCATGAACATAGAGTGATCATTCATTATTCCAAAAAAAAAAAAAAAAAGGATTTTCCTAGTCATTTGAACAAATCTTCTTAATTATCCATTTTGATTTTTAAATGTTTGAGAACAATGTCAAAAAGGATCAATCATTTGTTTAATATATCAATCAATTAAAATAAAATAAGGAACAATTTAAACTTCGTTAGTTCAAGTAGTTAACTAAGAGAAAACTTGGCAATGCAATTATAACTCTATTTGTAACTACATCTGTTAATACGTTTAATAATGCATCTATAACATAAAGTTGAGTTCTAAGGAGTGCTCTTCCACTTATAAAGAGAAATAAGAGATAAGAAGAGTAACATATGCTTCAACAGATAGAAGATTGATGCATACAATGGTTCGAATTAGGCTAGACATAGCATATATAATTGGTGTTGTTAGCGTATTTTTCTCCAATCTTGGTACAGAGTATTGAGATGCTATGAGATTGATTCTTAGGTATCTCCAAGGTAATTCCTCCTTATGCGTCTACTTCGGAAATAAAAAACCTTTATTGGTTGGTTATAAATATGCAAACATGGATGGAGATGTTGATACTTGCTTAATTATTTCTGTGAGGAATGGTGTATTCCTAGGAGGGGGGGGGGGGGTGAATTGAGTGTTTAAAAATTTTAGATCTATTAAGCCCTAATTTTAAAATCACAACCAGTATAGCTCAAAACTAGGATTCCCAATCAATCTCAAACCCACAAGTATTTAAGCATGCAGATATTCAATCACATATAAAGAAATCACAACAAATTAAATATAAGCATGCAAGTGCTAAAGTTAGAGAGAGAGAGAGAGAGAGAGAGAGAGAGAGAGAGAGAGAGAGAGAGAGAGAGAGAGAGAGAGAGAGAGAGCACAAACACAATATTTTGGCAAGGTTTAGCTATACTTGCCTATGTCCTCACCTCAAGCCAACCCGCTTGAGGATTCCACTATCATGCTCACCTAACTGGGTGGAGCAAAGTCGTTTATAAATCTCCTTATAGGGTGGAGTCCCCCTCTTCAGGTGATACCACACACCTGGAGCCCTCCTCTTTAGGCAATACCCCACGCTTGGAACACGGTTCACTACCCGAATTGCAGGGATACAAAAATGATAAAAATAATTTTGTGTACAAATAAAATGCTTCTACAATAGGCAGAGATGTACAATATGAAATTCTATATGCACTCTCAAATGATATGAAATAAGCTCAGTAGAGTAAGTATATTTTTCTCAATAATATTTTTACAATCTTTGAATAAGATGTATATGATATATACTTCGAAGATTCAAACCAAAAAAATATATCTCCAAAAATATTTTCGATATAAATATTGGAGAACCTAGGGTTTTGTTCTAAAAATAATTTTTGCAACGATAAAGATTGATCTTTGATAAACCAAATGCAAAAAGACTTTCAAGCACAATATAAATAAATGTAAATATGTGCTCAAGCCTTTCAAAAAATAACCCAAAAAAAATTTCTCCCAAAAGTCTTTTCAAAATGAAGAGTAGGAGAGAAAGATATCTATGATGAGAAAAACTTATGCCCAAATAATTGCATTAAGAATCAAGCTCAATATGAAATTTCTCCAAAGAGTATTTTCAATGGAAAGTGTAGAAGAAAAGCTATGAAATTTCTCTCAAAAATATTTTGCAAAGAAGAATGAGTAGGAGAGCTTTGATTTTCAAAAACAAATGCCCAACAATGTAAAGATATAATATGAATTTGGCAAAAGTCATTTAAAATGCTTTGGCAAGATATTTATAGTGTTTTTCAAAATATGACCATTGTCTGACTGTTTCGGGAGTTAAATAATATTTTATTTTCAAGTTTTTTTTACCGTTGGGAGCTCAAATATGCCTAAACTCGAGAGGTTCAGTTGACTGGGGCTTGCTTCGGTCGACTGGCCCAAGGCAATTTTCAAAATCGTGAGCTTTGGTCCACTGGGGCTCAAGATCTAGTATACTGGATCATTAGGCCGATCGACTGAAGCTTTCATGTGCATTTTGAGGTCGGCTAGGCTATTCAATTCTAGTCAAAATGACTAGTCGATCAACAGGGACTTATAAGGCCTTCAATGGCCGGTCAACAGAGGCTTCACTAAAACTTGCCAAGAGGTCTGGTCGGTCGACTGGGGCTTTTATGGCATGAAAAGGTCGGTTGACTAGGGCATTTGCAAAATTGAATATTCTGGCCGAGGTTATGGCCGTTCGACTGGGCCTAAGAGATCAATCGACTAGGCTCTTTGAAAAATTAGGTTTTAGCGCACTTTTTTATCTCAATAATATTTCAAAACTTTTGTATGAATTTAGCATTTTAGTAAAAGGTTTTTCATGAAAATTTTGGTTCCCTAAGGTCAGTCTATAGTCCATTGAGCTTCAAACATATCATGCAAGATTATGCAATTACAATTGAAAATTAAATGCATTACAATTCAAATCACATATTTCCTCATTCCTTTGCTCATCAATCTTTCATGGAATGCACCAAAAGATATGAGCTTTAAGTCTTTCATGGCTTCCATTTCTCCCTTACCATATGTGTGTGCAAAACTATGAACATGTTCAAGCACTGAATGCACAAGTGAGAAACTTGTGATTTTTCATTATCAAAACAAGGATCAAATTCAAAAAGTCAACAACTCCCCCATTTTGAAGATGACATACACATGAGAGCAAAATGGGTTCAGCCTGAAAAAGCTCCCCCTTTTAGCATCCATAATTTAAAATATAAACAATGTAACTCAAGCATATCTAAGAGAGAAGACATTTTAATTAACAGGCATTTAGTTTTGATAATGAAGCTCAGATACTCATCCAATTTAAAATTTAAAACACAGGGAGTATAAAAAACTTTTAGACATTTTCTTAGGAAATTTCTCACCCTTTTGGCATCAACAAAAGTGTTAACCTAAGTATAACATAAGTTGAGCATTTTAAAGAATTCCTTAGCTTAAACCCCCCCCCCCCCCTTTTGATATAGAAAACTGGGCATAGAAAATAGTTTTATATCCAAAAAAAATTTGGCCCTTGCACACAAAACATTATAACTGGCCATTTGAGATTGAAATTACACATAAAACATGGTTGGACTAGAAATATCCAAAAACTATTGCAATTTAAATATTTCGTAAGATCCATAAAAGATTGGAGATCAGAGCATATGACTTATGATAGCTAAGTGTAAGTTTGATCATGATTTCAATCTAACTAGTTAGCATGTATTTCAACCATGCAATGCCCCTATTTTATAAATAATAAAGCCTTTAAAATTTTCAAACATCATGACAAGAATTTTAAATTTTAAAAAATAGCATGTCATGAAATTAAGCAAGAGATAAGATTTAGCTTTCATAAGTTCATGTCTTGCCAAAAAAAAAAAAAAAAACTCCTTTTGTAAAATATATTTCCCCCTTTGATATCATTAAATACTGGAGAATATTTTCACTGAAAAAGAAACTGTTGGCCAAACTAGGCTTTTTAATCTTATTTTGATGACAACATATGAAGATGGTTTAACATATGTTGTTGAGTGACTTTATTTCATGTATACATAACTCAACATTTACATTTGTCATGGAAGCAAGTTGGAAAACAAAGACAAATCAAGAGAAAGCTTCACTAAGTATTTAAAGACAAATGAAACAACTTAAAGACCAAAAGGGACTTGAAGTCAAGAGGATCATCAAAAGACTTGAAGTTTCAGCACTCAAATGTCATATTTAGAAAAGTTGTTTGTACGTACTTCGTATCAAATATAATTTAGAAAATATGAAACCCTTTAGGGGATATTCATAGACCTAGAGACCAATTTTAAAACCCCAGAAAATGTTTTATCAAAGATCAAAATAAGTTAGCAAAACTAAAATTGAAAAACCAAAAATGAAAAATCAGTAAGAGGTCTACCCAGCCGACTGACTAGAAATACTCTAGTTCAGTCAGCCGACTGACAAAGAAAAAATAGAAAAATTAACTGTCCAATCGACTGATTCAATACACCGAAAGTACCCCAGCTGACTGACAGTACCCAGCCGACTGACCCAAAATGAACTGTGTCATGCCAGCCGACTGACTATTTCCTGATTTAATTTATGGGAAACATAAGGGTGTCAGCCACTTGTCCAGCCAACTAACCCTGTGAATTTACACTATCCAGTCGCCTGTCAAGCCAACTGACTCTACAGGTTTTGAATTTTTAAACTCCAATGGAAAATTTTCAAAATTTGGTTTTTCAAATGTGAATGTTGTAAAAACTTGGAGGACACTCCAAGTCACTTGGGGGACAAGGAAACTAATCCTAGAATGCCTATAAATACTTCTTTAATCCCAAGAATTCAAACATCTAAGCAATTACTCAGCACTCTTGCAATCAAAGCCTACAATATCTCAAAGCTCTCTATTGCTCACACTCCATCTGGGAGAAAAGTTCTGAAATTGTTGTTGAATCATCAAACCACAATTCTTACACTAAGTTTTCTCAATCAACAAACCTTTGGTGATCTCTATACTTGAGCTTCATAATTTCTTTATTATTATTTAATTGAAGTATAGTCTATGCTCTAACTTGTACAACTCTACTCTATTTTGAGAGTTTCTTTGTACTCAAATTATTGTAGCATTCTCATTGTATTATTGACGGTTCAAAGCTTGTTTGGATTGTTGTACCAAGCGGGGGGTGATCGCTTGGAGAGGTTTCTCTTCCTGAAAAAGAGGGAATTTTGTAAAAGGCTTGCTCCACCCGGAAAGAAGCACATTTAGTGGAATCCTTTGGTGGGATTGACCAAAGGCGAGGATGTAGGTTGGGGATAAGCCGAACCTCGTAAATATCAGTGTTCTTCTCATCCTTACTCTCTTTACTTTCTGCATCGTATATTCTTGTGTGTGCTAAGTGCAGGTTGCAGGGCTTAAAATCCATATTCAACAAAGACTCTTAATTTTAGAAAGTACCTTTTAATTAACCATTTGCAAAAACCCATAAGGGAGTATGTTGGTTAATTTGCGGAAATATTGATTGAGAGAAACACAATAAAAATTTCATTCAAAGCAGGGTTTGCAAACAACTATAGGGCTACTACCAAAAAACATAAAGTTCTTCAACGATTGTTTGATTTTCGTACTTTGGTTGGTTGGATTGTGCTTTTAATTTTTCAATACTTGTGGTCTGATTTGGTTGTGATCATGAGCTGATTGATTTACTTTCTTGTTGTTGCATTAAAACAAGTAAGAAGTTAAAAAGAGGTTAAATTTTTAAATAATCCAATTCACCCGCCGCCCCTTGGGAAAGCTATTCTAATTTCAATTGGTATTAGAGCCCATTTATAGTAAATCTTAACAAGAAGCTATAAAAAGATATAATGGAACATATAGGATTCGCTCCCTTCAGAGAAGGCCATTCCTCCGCCCGTCCACCAATCTTTTGCGGATATAACTATACTTTTTGGAAAAAATGAATGCAAAACTATATTCAACATATGGATTGGAAAGCTTGGGAAGTAGTCATGGATGGAGATCTAATTCCTACTAAAATAGTAGATGGAAAACAAATTCCTAAAGAGAAAAAGGAAATGACCGATGTAGACTAAAAAATGCTTCAAATAAATTCAAGTTCCATAAATGCCTTGTATTGTGCTTTAGACGCCAATGAATTCAATAGAGTCATGGCTTCCAAAACGGCCAAAGATATTTGGGACAAGTTAGAAGTAACGTATGAAGGAATAGTAGATGTTAGAGACAATAGGATAAACATGCTAACATGTGCGTATGAAGTGTTCAAAATGAATTTAGATGAAATAATCACTAGTATGTATACTAGATTTACTCACATAATAAATTCTTTAAATGCCTTCGGAAAGACCGACACTACCTATGAAATGATTAGGAAAATACTAAGAAGCCTTCCCTCCATATGGGAACCAAAGGCCACTACAATTACGGAAGGTATGAATCTTAAGACCACCTCACTAGATGAACTTATAGGTTCACTACTCACCTATGAAATGGCATTAAAAGAGAGAAATCCTGAACCTAAGCATAAGAAGTCCATTGCCTTAAAAGCATCTAGTAAAATCTCAAGTGAAGATGAAAGTGAATCATGTGACTTAGACCAAGATGAATTAGCATTCATCACTAAAAGACTTAGCAAGTTTTATAGGAGAAATAAAAGGTTCCCTAGAAAGTTTAGTAAAAAGAAATCTGAAAAAGGGGGAACAAGTAGGAAAGAAAAAAAAAATAAAAATGATCCTCCTATATGTTATCATTACAAGAAACGAGGACACATCAAGTCGGACTGCCCTTTACTCAAGAAGGGCAAAAAGAAGAAGAAGGAAGCCATGAAAGTTATGTGAGATGATTCAAGCTCAAGTGAAATGGAGAACGACTCAAGTGGACAAGAGATAGCGAATTTGTACTTCATGGCAAATGATGAAGAGGTAAATTCTTACTACTCCTCAACGGAATCTAGTAATGAGTCTTGTGATGAATCTTGCAATAGCATGCCCTCCTATAAAGAACTACTAGTTGAGTTATTTGCCTTACATAAAAGATTTATCAAAGTCTCCAAAAGAAACATAACTTTGAAAGAGAAAAATGAAAAACTAATAAAACAACTTGAATCTTCTAAAACCATTGAAAAAGGAGAAAGATTCTCGTATTGAAAAATTAGAAGAGAAAATAAAAGAAATGACTCAAAAAATAGGCGAAATACAAATAGATGAACTAAATAAGAAGGATTTAGAAATAATTGAACTTAAGAAGTTGATAGAGGATAAAGAGAAAATCATTTATAGCTTTACTAAAGGTAAAGAAAATTTTGAAAAGAAATGATTGGACAACAAAGATTACATAGAAATAAAGAAGGAATCGGATATAATGGGAAAAAAAATAAAAGAAGTAAAAAGTTATTAATGGGGTATTTTGTTAAAGAAGCAAAGTACTATGCTAGTACTTCCTTAACCAACATGCACGAACATACTACTTGCTACATGTTCAAGAATAAAGGACATGTGATGTTTAATTGCCCACTCAAAAGAAAATATGTTAAAGTTCAAGGTGAATGGAGAGTAAACAACGGAACTAGAAATAATTCAAAGAAAGTAAAGAAAATTTGGGTTCCAAAAACTAACACCATGAATCCTTCATTGTAGGTGTGCTTTAGGACAACACCATCAAGAGAAAAGTGGTACTTGGACAACGGGTGTTCAAGACACATAACCAGAGACAGGACCAAGTGGACCAAGTTCACCACACTAAAACAAAAAGATGGGGGATACGTGACCTTCGGAGACAATGCCAAAGGTAAACTTGTTGGCATTGGTAAAATAGGTAAAGAACCCTGTCTTACAAGTAATGATGTGTTGTTGGTAGAAGGCTTAAAACATAATCTGTTGAGTATTAGACAATTAAGTGACAAAGGTTTTGAAATAATTTTTAAGAAAGACAAATGTATTATTCAAAATCCTATGAATAATGAAACCTTATTCACTACTCATAGGGTAAATAACGTATATTGTATAAATCTTGATAACCTAGTTAATCAAAATGTAACTTGTTTGGCTGCCATGAATGAAACTAGTTGGCTTTGGCATAGGAAACTAGGACATGCAAGCATGGACCTATTATCTAAACTATCCAAGAAAAATTTAGTAAAAGGATTACCAAATAATTTATAGAAGACAAGATTTTTGATGCATGCCAAAAAGGAAAACAAGTCAAAACAAGTTTCAAAAAGAAGAAATTCATATCAACTAGTAGACCCTTAGAACTCTTGCACCTAGACTTATTTAGTCCTACTAGAACCCAAAGCTTAGGAGGCAAACAATATGTCTTTGTAATTGTAGATGATTATTCAAGATACACTTGGGTATTGTTCTTAGCAAATAACGATGAATATGCTAATCACTCTATGCAAGAAACTACAAAATGAAAAATGATATAATGTAACTAACTTTAGGAGTGATCAAGGTAAAGAGTTCAAAAACAAAGATGTTGATAAATTTTGTGATGATCATGGAATAAAACATAACTCTTTAGCACCTAGGACTCCACAACAAAATGGAGTTGTAGAAAGAAAAAATAAAACCCTCCAAGAAATGGCAAGAACCATGATAAATGAAAATAATTTACCTAAGTACTTTTGGGCAGAAGTCGTAAATACAACTTGTTATATTATAAATAGGGTATCTATTAGATCAAGTCTAGATAAAACACCTTATGAACTATGGAAAGATAGAAGACCCAACATATTCTATTTCCATGTATTTGGATGCAAATGCTTTATTCTCAATACTAAAGATGATTTAGGTAAATTTGATGCAAAATCTGATGAAGGTATTTTCTTAAGATATTCCACAAATAGTAAAGCCTATAGGGTTTATAATAAAAGAACTCTTACTATTATTGAATCCATACATATAACTTTTGATAAATCAAATCATTATGTCAAAAAATTAAGAATGATGAAAGAGAAGATATCTCATAAAAGAAGAAAACAATTATGGAACTTCAAATGAAAACTCCATAGAAAACCAAGAACTACCAAAAGAGTGGAAATATGTTAAAAGTCATCCAAAAGATCAAATTCTTAGAGAACCATCAAAAGGGGTAACCACTAGAGCGTCATTGAAAAATATATGCAACCATTATGCATTTTTATCTTAAGATGAACCCAAGAATATTGAAGAAGCCTTAAAAGACGATTTTTGGATTATGGCTATGCAAGAAAAACTAAATCAATTTGAAAGGAGTCAAGTATGGCAACTAGTACCTAAACCCAAAGAACATTCAATCATAGGAACAAAATGAGTTTTTAGAAATAAGAAAGATGAAAATGAGGCAGTTGTTAAAAAGAAAGCTAGGCTAGAAGCACAAGGTTATAATCAAGAAGAAGATATTGACTACAATGAAACATTTGCCCTGTAGCAAGAATGGAAGCAATTAGAATGCTCCTAGCCTATGCAGCTCACAAGAATTTTAAACTACCAAATGGATGTAAAAAGTGCGTTCTTAAACGGATATATAAATGAAGAAGTTTATGTTAAACAACCTCCAGATTTTGAAGACACGAAAAAAATCCAATCATGTATACAAGTTAACAAAAGTATTGTATGGCTTGAAACAAGCTCCTAGAGCTTGGTATGAAAGACTAAGCAAATTTTTACTCAAAAATGATTTTTCAAGAGGAAAGGTAGATAGCACTTTATTCATAAAAACTAAAAACAAAGAAATGCTAATTGTTCAAATATATGTGGATGATATAATATTCAGTGCTACAAATGAAGAACTATGTAAAGACTTTGCCACATGTATGCAAAAAGAATTTGAAATGAGTATGATGAGGGAGTTAAATTATTTCCTACGATTACAAATTAAACAAGCCAAAAATGGAACAAAGTAAACCCATAGGAACCCCTATGAGTACCTCAACATTCAAGATATGCTTAAAAAGTTTGATATGGAACAAAGTAAACCCATAGGAACCCCTATAAGTACCTCAACAAGCCTTGATAGAGATGAAAAGGGAAAACAAGTAAACACAAAACATTATCGTGGAATGATAGGTAGTTTACTATATTTAACCACTAGTAACCCGATATCATGTTTAGTTTATGCATGTGTGCTAGGTTTCAATCAGCACCTAAGGAATCACATCAAATAGCAGTTAAACAAATACTTAGCTACCTACTAGGCACACTTAATCTAGGCTTATGGTATCCAAAAAACACTAACTTTGAAATGATAAGCTATTCTGATGCTGATTATACTGGATGTAAAATTGATAGAAAGAGTACAAGTGTCACATGTCACTTCTTAAGTCAATCTTTAGTATCTTGGTTCTCAAAGAAACAAAACTTCATGGTCTTATCAACCGCCAAGGCTAAATATGTAGCGGCCGGGAGTTGTTGTGCGCAAATACTATACATGAAACAACAAATAAAAGACTTCAATCTAGATTGTCAAACAATACCAATAAAGTGTGACAACATAAGTGCCATAAACATATCCAAAAATCTCATTTCACACTCAGGAACCAAGCATATTGACATAAGACATCATTTTCTAAGAGATCATGTTCAAAAAGAAGACATAATTCTTGAATTTATTAATACAAATGATCAATGGGTCGATATCTTCACTAAACCTCTCTCATAAAACAGATTTATAAATATTAAAAGAGAGCTTAGCCTATTGCATAGCATAGAAATTGAGTAAAAAGTTGAATTAAGAAAGAGTTCAAAGTCAGCCGACTGACTACAGGCTCAGCTGACTAACTAAACAAAGAAATAAAGAGAAGCATTGCAGTCAGACGACTAGCCCAAGACCCAGCCAACTGACTAAGTTGCGATTTTTGAAACAGAGAGCAGTCAGCTGACTGACCCTGCAGTCAGTCAACTAACTAACGGAAAAACCCTAACTTTATTTATAAAAAAAACACGACTCATTCGAGTTGTCAGCCAACTAACATAGGTTTTCTCATCATCCTTGCATTCGTCCTCTTCCTTTCCTTAGCTTCTTCTCCTCCAAAAACCCCCAAATACCATCTTCCATTTTCGAAATCCATCACTACCACCTTCATTTTTCCATTAAGAAACTTCAAAATGCTGAGGATCAAATCAGTTGGCAATAAGAAAGCTTCCACTTCGTCTCAACACACTAAAGATCTGGCCATTGAGCAATGGCTTGTTGCCCCACATGCCAAGAGTTTCTATTGCAATCAACTAAGTATGATGGAACCACTCCTGGGCAAAGTTCTTGACACTTCTTTTTTTACCTCTGATTTTCCGCATATCATTTCGTTATTCGAAGCCCTAGGATGGAAAAACTTTGTACTTTTTCAAACTAAGGGACACATCCCGAATCTTATCAAAATTTTCTACGCCAATCTTGTTAAAGAAGAATACAGGCTTTCGTCCAATGTAATGGGAAAATCTATAGTTCTCACTCCCGAATCACTTGCCAAAATTTTTAGAATTCCAAATGGCAATTTTAAATGTCCTACTTTTGGCACGTCTTGAATTTTCGAACAAGACTTCACTCTGGAAGAATTCCTTCCTTTGTATTAGAACACGCACCTGTCTCTTTTGATAGTCCTCCATTATATAAGCATTTGAATCTTCAGGCTCAAATTCTACAAAAAAAATCATTACGTATAATATCCTCCCTTAAGCTGGATCTCATGCCTATATATCATATGTCGATTGTTTCATCCTCTGGTGCTTTCTCAAGGACAAAAAACTAGACCTCTCGAGCCTTATGCTCAAATGGATGCTATCACGTGTAAAGGCATGGCGAGTTACTCTTCCTTATGGAGGCATCCTGAATATGCTTTTTGCAAAATTTCAAATATCCTCATCCTTCGATCTCTTTGTAAAACGTACCCACTGTGATATTTTTAATTCCATAACTCTTAAATTAATGGGGTATGAAAAATATGATGATGGATGGATTCTTAAGGGTAACGAAGGTCAAGCACATCCACCTCCTCTTGTTACTGGTCCTCCTGCATTGTTTAATCCATTTTACCAACAATTCACAAGCTTCAGCCAAAACATGCAAACGGGAATCCAATCCCTTCAAACCAACTTCTCAGCTCTTCAAGCAAATTATTCCTCCCTTGATGACCGTTTGGGTCACATTGAAAAACACTTAGCCAGTTCCTCTCATACCTATGATCCTATGGATATTAGTTCTACTCCTGCTAGTAATGTTGGAAGTGGCAAAGAGAACTCCCAAAATGGCGATGGTGATGATGAAAAAGACACAAAAGTGGGGCATGGTTCTGAAGAGGGAGAAGATGATAAATCAGGAGAAGAAGAAGACAAAGATGATGATAACTGATGTGCTTCTTAAAAATCAAATGTGTTACTTGAAAATCTAATATTTGCAACTTTTTGCTTTTATTTCGGTATGTAATATGATAAAACACTTAGCTTGTTATTTCCCCTTGTTTTTTGATTGATGTCCAAAGGGGGAGAGTTTGTGAAAAGCAAAGATAGAAGTGTTAGTATATTAATGTATGGAATTATGTATGGAATGATGTATGGAATTATGATTATCTATATATGAAACATGTATAGAATATGGTACATTTATGACATTAAGCTCAAGTTAAAAAATGCATATAGTAAGGGGGAGTTTGTTTTGTCCTTATCTTTGCTTCTCATTTGTAATCATCAAAAAGGGGGAGATTGTTGGCCTAACTATACTTTTCAATCTTGTTTTAATGATAACAAATGAAGATGATTTAACATGTGTTGTTGAGTGACTTTATTTTAGGTATACATAACTCAACAGTTACATTTGTCATGGAAGCAATGTTGAAAACAAAGACAAATCAAAAGAAAGCTTCACTAAGTATTTAAATACAAATGAAACATCTTAAAGACCAAAAAGGGCTTGAAGTCAAGAGGATCATCAAAAGACTTGAAGTTTTAGCACTCAAATGCCATATTTAGAAAAGTTGTTTGTAAGTACTTCATATCAAATATAATTTAGAAAATATGAAGCTCTTTAGGGGATATTCATAGACCTAGAGACCTATTTTAAACCCCAGAAAATGTTTTATAAAAAATCAAAACAAGTGAGCAAAACTAAAATTGAAAACCTAAAAAGGAAAAATCAATAAGAGGTCTGCCCAGCCGACTGACTAGAAATACTCTAGTTCAGTCAGCCAACTGACAGAGAAATAATAGAAAAATTAGCTTTCCAACTGATTGACTCAATACACTGAAAGTCCCTAGCCGACTGACCCAAAATGAACTGTGCCACGCCAGCCGAATAACTATTTCCTGATTTAATTTCTAGGAGACATAAGGGTGTTAGCCACCTATCCATCCAACTAACCCTGTGAAATTACACTATCCAGTCACCTGTCAATCCAACTGACTCAACAAGTTTTGGATTTTTAAACTCCAATGGAAAATTTTCAAAAATTGGTTTTTCAAATGTGAACGTTGTAAAAACTTGGAGGACACTCCAAGTCACTTGGGGAACAAGTAAACTAATCCTAGTATGCCTATAAATACTTCTTTAATCCTAAGAATTCAAACATCTAAGCAATTACTCAGCACTTTTGTAATCAAAGCCTACAATCTCTCAAAGCTCTCTATTGCTCACACTCCATCTAGGGGAAAAATTCTGAAATTGTTGTTGAATCATCAAACCACAATTCTTACACTATGTTTCCTCAATCAACGAACCTTTGGTGATATCTATACTTGAGCTTCATATTTTCTTTATTATTATTTGATTGACGTATAGTCTGCGCTCTAACTTGTACAACTCTACTCCATTTTAAGAGTTTCTTTGTACTCAGATTATTGTAGCATTCTCATTGTATTATTGACGGTTCAAAGCTTGTTTGGATCATTGTACCAAGCGGGGATTGATTGCTTGGAGAGGTTTCTCTTCCTGAAAAAGAGGGAATTTTGTAAAAGGCTTGCTCTGCCTAGAAAGGAGCACACTTAGTGGAATCCTTTGGTAGGATTGACCAAAGGCGAGGACATAGGTTGGGGATAAGTCGAACCTCGTAAATCTCGGTGTTCTTCTCATCCTTACTCTCTTTACTTTCTGCATCGTATATTCTTGTGTATGCTAAATGCAGGTTTTAGGGCTTAAAATCCATATTCAATGAAGACTCTTGATTTTAGAAAGTACGTTTTAAATAACCATTTGCAAAAACCCACAAGGGAGTACATTGGTTAATTTGCAGAAATCTTGATTAAGAGAAGTGCAATAAAAATTTCATTCAAAGCAGGGTTTGCAAACAACTTCAGGGCTACTACCAAAAAGCATAAAGTTCTTGAATGATTGTTTGATTTTCATACTTTGGTTGGTCGGATTGTGTTTTTAATTTTTCATTACTTTGTGGTGTGATTTTGTTGTGATCATAAGCTGATTGATTTACTTTCTTGTTGTTGCATTAAAACTAGTAAGAAGTTAACAAGAGGTTAAATTTTTAAATAATCCATATCAACCCCCCCCCCCCCTCTTGGGAAAGCTATTCTAATTTCAAAAACTTTAACACAAAGAACAAGCAAGCTTCATTTTTCTAGTGAGCATTTAAGAATAGAACACTTTATATTTAAACTTGAAGAAACAACCATATTGATCCTAAAAATCATAACATCAAATACAAGATCATATGGCAAGCCTAAAATGATTGTGCCTAAGCACCTATTTTCATTTGCTGTGAGCAAAAAATAAGATATGATGCTTAAGAAAAAAACCATATGCCATAGTAAATTTTTAAGTCTAAGCTAAAAGTAAGGTAAGCATTAGAAATGGAATTTTATCAAATCTCCCCCTTTAGATTTAAATGCTAGCTTAGATGAAATGAGTTGCTTATATTGACCAAAGACTAATTTCACTAAGTATACCAAGTCATATAAGCAATCATTTTTAAAACTATTATAACAACTACACTGGATAATTATCAAGCTATTTTATCATTTGACCAGTATAATTGTACAAATGCATTAGAGAATAAATACTAAGGCATGATTTGGTGCTCATAAACCTAAGAACAATCCATATCTAAACATAGTGTCATAAAGGATGGATATGATGTTCAAGGTTTTCAGAAGAGTCTCAATGACTCACTCGAAAAATGAGCAGCTCAGAAGCTATCCCAAGTATAGGAGTTATGTCGTGTAATATTCAGCCCAAAGGCTAGATCGTCTCCTTAGGGAATGTGGTTTAATCTCAAATTTTAAGTATTTCCAATCGAAAATAAAAAGTTACTGAACTCAGTTCAGATTCAGGTTTTTAGGATTGTTTGAGATTTCTTTTAACAAATTAAATGAACATGCAAATTAAATCTTAATCCTAGCATGCATTGAATTAAATAACGAGAAACGGAAATCCTACGTCTAATCAGGCAAACATTGAAACACGAGTTGAACTTCAAAATAAAAATTAAAGACGGTATCCTAGGTGTAATGAGTCACACACATCACACATTCCTCAAGATTTTACCTATTTATACTCGAACTTATATGACTGCAATAATTCTGAATTGTACCACTAGTTAACTTCATGTGAGTATATTGTTCTTAAATGCTATATAATGATGAAATTTGCATGAGTGACGTGCTTCAAAGTTGTGTGCATTGAATATGAAAGAGCTTGTGTGAAATTCAGTTGTATTCCTATATATGAAACGGTATGATTGTGTTGCATGGGCATTAATGTCATGTTTGCTCGAGTTGGTAATTGTGGATACCGCCTTAAAATTTATTCACGTTATTTGCTAGAGACTAGCAAAACGTTAGTTGGGGGTGTGATTACGCGCTTAAACTGCGTAATTAGGCGTTTTATTCATGTTTTGGGGCTTATATTTTAAATTAAATAACTGAATATGCTCAATATGTTAACACAATGTCCTAATTATAATATTTGGGTTTTATTAAGAAATCTATGAATTTTTGGCATTTTTTATCGCATGAAAATTTTCTGGAGCTAAAACCGATACTAGTTCATATATTGCGCATAATTTTCCCATTCGAACTCAGATCAAGACATTAAAGATAATAAAATTATCTACAACTTCCATATTTTGAGCTTCAAAAGAAATGGGCTCCAAGAGGGTCAAAATCACCCTTGTCTGCGGGAAAATAAAAAAGAAGGAAACAAGAAGCAAAACTATAAAAAATATAAAATAAAATAAAAACTTGATGTGACCCTGCCATGCAGCCAGGTCAAATCCTTCCTAGGCTCGCTAGGCGTTGGACATTCCCCCCTCCCCTATTTATTTTCCTTCTTCCCTTGCTGCTGGAAGACAGCCCCGTACCCCGCTCTTTCTCCCTTGCTCTAGATCTCCTCTGCCTTCTCTTACTTCTTCTTCCCCTTTCCTCTTCTCTTCCTTCTCTCCTTTATCCTCTCTCATTCTCCCTTACTCCCTGAACCCTTCCTTGCTGTTGTCTCTTCCCCAAGCCCTCAAGCTCTTGCCCTTCTAGCCTACTACTACTGTGGAAGCTCCCATTCTTGCCACTGCTGCTGCTTCGTCCTCCTGGCTCCATACAGTCATGAGCCACTGCCAGCCTCCCTCTACTGCAACTCTAGCCCCGAGCCATCCCTTCACTACTATTGTTCTACACGGCTATTGCCATACCCCGAGAGTCTCCACCAATAGCCACCCTCTGCTCCTACTGTTACTGCCTATGAGTGGCCACTCTGAGAAGCCCAACCACCATCCAATGCTCATGGCTGCACCAGCCACTGGTCACGGCTACTGTAGAAGCTCCATACACCATGGCTGCTCTAGCCACTGCTAACGGCTCCTTCTGCAACCATACACCGCTACTTTCTCTCTCTCTCTCTCTTTCTCTCTCTCTCTCTCTCTCTCACTCTCTCTCTCTCTCTCTCTCTCTCTCTCTCTCTCTCTCTCTCTCTCTTCCTCTTTTTCTTTCTTTCTCTTTTCTTTAGTTTTAGTTTGTTCATAAATTATTAACTGAATATTTGTCATATTTTATTTGTTAGTAGAATTTAATTAAAATTTTAATTTTTTTTTTCTTTTATCTTGTTTTGGTATTTTTAATAAAGTCAATCTCTTTTTCCTTTTCTTCGTATTTATTTAGTGTTCGATTGAGTGTTATGTTTAGACTTAGTTTGATCTCCTATATATATATATATTCTTCTTAGGATCTAGATTGGTTATCTTGTCAAAAGTTAAATCTTTATGTGTTTGATTTCATTTAAGTTCAGTTTAATTGGAGTCCGTTTTTGGTATCTAATTATTGTTTAGTGGTTAAAGTTCTAATTTTGAGTCTGAGTTCTTGATTGCGCTAAAAATATGGTGTATATTGAAGTTGTATTCGAATGAGTATTTTAGTTGTGTGTTTAATTTACGTATTAAAGTTATCATTTTCAATTCAACGCATGTTTCAATTCTTGTTTGGTTGTTAACATAGGATTTTTGTTTCTCATTATTAAATTAAGTGCATGCTAGGATTAGTGTTTAATTTTCATGTTCGCTTAATTTGTCAAAAGAAATCTCAAACAATTCTGAAAAATCTGAATCTAAACTGTTAGAATTGGTGTATTCCCAAAAGGTGAGGTGAATTGGAATTTTAAAATTTATTTCCTAAGTTAAATGAAATACCCATATAATACAACCTAGGGTCATTCTATGCAATTCCAAATGCACCAATAATATAATGTGTGGAAATTTAAATCAAACACATCCTTCACTCCATAACATGCATGTGCGGTAAATATAAAGTGCAGAAACATAAACAAGGCATGTGATATGTTATCGGGGTTCAGAAAACTGTTCCTACGTCCTCGCCTCTAACTCGCAAGCTTGAGGATTCCACTAAAGGCTCACTTAAGGGTGGAGCGGCACCGATTACAACCAGGTTAATTAGCATAGGGGTGACATCAACCTTTACAATCAGGTCAATTAGCGGGGCTGATCTCAACCTACACCTTAGTAGGATGGTGCACCTAACTTTCCTAACTGGATCTAAGCCAATCCGAGACTATTTCAAAGGGATAGTCTCCCTTTTCAGGCCCGTGCCTAGAATACAACAGTTTTGCTCAATAAATGAAATGGTACTGTGATTATGCTTTCAAGTAAAGCAGATATGTACCCAGTCATGCGCAATCATATACACCACCAACAAGATTTAATATGTAAGCGTAGTGTGGTCTAATATTTCAACTCTCAAATATATTTTCTATCTATGTAATGAGTGCATGAGAGTGTTAACAAGCAATTTTTGTATTTCAAGATATTCTCAAGCAAGGTGCTCAAACAAGGATATCAGGCAAGTTTTAAATATTCCAAATAGTAGAATATATCAATCACATAAATAAAGTATATGCTTGGTTTGCAAAAGAAATGTAATCTTTGTATTCAGCAAATGATATGTAATTGAATAAATATTGCAACAAATATCACTATCACAAACACAAATATCTTTTCACAAATATGTCAATATAAATCACACAAGATATTTGAGTATGTTTTTGAAAACATTTTTGCAACCCAAAAACAAATGCAAGCTTCCTAAGATATTGCAATGCAAATGCAATACTCAGAAGCTAGATGCAAGTCTTCTTAGAATGGGCTTATTAGCGAAAACCCCTAAGAATACTTAGGTTTAGCTCTCGTTGAAAATTGATTCAATCACACACAAATATAAGAGCAAACCAAACCAATAAACACTATCCCTTAAAACACTTATAGAAGATTTAGGAACTTGAAGAAGGTAAGTTTGAGTGATTTGAGTAAGAGTATGAGTAGTAGAGAGTATTTGGCTTGAGAGAGAATTTATTAATCAAATTGGCTAAACTCTACCTAATTTTCCCAAATGAAGGGGTATATATAGATATCCCAAGAATTTTTACCATTGCAAACAAGGCCGGTATTATTAGAAAAGATTAATGATGTTTTAACAAAATTAACCTTGTTAAATATTATTTAACCAAGGTAAAAAAAATAAGGCAACCCAAGAGACCTGGTTGACCAAAAGACTTTCGGTCGACCAAAGTTTATATGGCTCAGTCGACCGGACCAATTTTGAACATTAGGGTCGGTCGACTAGGAAAGGCGATTTTTCCAAACAGTGCGGTTCGGTCGACCAAGGTGAAAATGAACTAACTAGTCAGTCGACCAGACCATTGGGTTCCCATATGTGGGAACTCGATCAACTAGGTTGATGTAGCTCAAAAGGGTCTCGATCGACTAGGAAGTCAAACTATTGACTTTAAGGTGTTTTGGTCGACTAGGGTCAAATGAGGTGGCATGGCTCGGTCAACCGAACTATGGTCAAGCAGTTGACCAGACCGAATTTGGTCGACCGGGGATAGAATCAGTTGCATGTGCCGGTTGACTGAAAGTGCATAAAATATGCATTTCGGTCCTGATTCTTTTCACATTCACCCTATTCAGGTGCCTATCACATACAAGTGCAAGGGTGAGTGTCCTACGGTCTTTTCTACGTCCAATTTTAGTTATTATTTATTCTAAGCTTATCTATTAGACCATACACGTGGGGTGTGTGAATATTACAAGTAAACACCCTAATTTACTATTACAGACCAATTACGCAAATGAATTATATATTACAACATAATGAGATATGGTCTTCAATCTTCACTTGCTTTATGTGCATCTTGATTTTGACAATTTTAGGTTCCTGCACAAAGTCTCAAACACCCATTAGATACAATGAGTATTTGTCATAATCAAAACCGGACATGACCTATAGGTCAACATTCTCCCCCTTTTTTATGATGACCAATACGATTAGCAAAAATATAGGTTTAAGCCTAAGAAGGCTCCCCCTATCAATATGCATCCAATTTATTTTAGTCAATTTACTTTACCCAATTTTTTACCTCTTTCCATCTCCCCCTTTTGGTAACAGCAAAAAGGGCCATACGAGGTAACACTCTAGGCAATGGGTAAGTATTACATTTATACATTATGAATTTTGGAAGGATTTAAAAAAAAAATTCAATAGAGTGTCATTTGTAAATCGGACTTCCCAAAATAAATCATGTATAAACGTTACCTGTTTGAGTTTACATATCCTAACAGTTTATGCACAACTACTCAAACAGTTCAGTATGGTCCAACAATCAAATAAAATTTCAATATCATGAAGTGGACAAAAGAATTGTGCATCTCAAGTAATAATCAATATTCATTACATTATAGATATAAGACATGTGCACACACGCAATAGGCAATTTACTGAGTCTAATCCAATGATAAATACCAACAATTTTAGAGTAGTTAGACTTGTAAATTTTACTCAAGACTCCTTAAATATCTTATGATTATGTGAAAATGAGGTTTAATTTTCATTTGGTTTTCACTTATCCTTTCAAAAAGATTTTAAGGTTATCATAATCATTTTCGGTATCCCAAAACAAGCATGTATTTGCACACAGTATAGTATGATGAGAGCATGTCGGCCTAATACCAAGTGTTACAAATACACGGAGAAGAATCCATATTTGTTTCTCAAGGGCTAGTGATTGTAATATTAAGCGACTCCCCCTAAAAAAGGTGCAAAGGTTGAAAAAATGGGCAGC
This sequence comes from Malania oleifera, assembly GCF_029873635.1. Lineage (NCBI taxonomy): Eukaryota > Viridiplantae > Streptophyta > Magnoliopsida > Santalales > Ximeniaceae > Malania > Malania oleifera. Next base: position 75,596,784 of record NC_080419.1, on the reverse strand, counting down.
ATTTTGTCTGAAGATGTAATCAATTCCATAAAAACCTGCCAATATTCAAGTACTTAAAACATATACGCACAACCAACACCAAGGAATTTAAAATTTCAATGCAAATGAGTCAAGCGTAAAATATTTAGATTTTAAGATTAAATTTGCATTTGCACACAAAAAAAAATTGTTTCAATCATTTGGGCAAACGTCTGCAGAAAATTCGACAGCATGTCGACTGTAAACAGGACATTTCCCAAAGTTTACCTGCATAAAAATGATTCTCAAACAACAGGTATCTCAAGAGTAAGGCATGTGAGAACCTATAATCTACCAACAGGCAATTCTCATCAACTACATCTACCATGCAATAGGCTTTCTATACTAAGCATGCAATTCAACAGAATAGTCATTTAAGCACAAACATATGCAAATCAAAGTACTGCTAATATATATCATAATCAAAAATACAATCACCATATCATAGTATCTACATGTGTGTGGTGAATGTGATCGTCAAGATAAGATAAAACGACAGTAAAAGCTATTTTATATAGATACAAACCTGATGACATAAAATAAAATGGTTCAAAGCCACACATTCTAATCTGCAGGCTGCTCTCTAGAATCTAGAACTCCCCTCCATCATCACCACCATCTCCACCGTCACCGACATCGAAGTCAAAATCCATGGTCATCCGGTCTCTCTCGTCCTACATCTCCTGAACACGATCATTCAGCTCACTGAAGCTGACTGTCATGGTCTTTTCTAAATCTGTGAATCGACTAATGGTAAAGATGGAGAACGGCCGGAACTCGTCACGAAAGGCAGTGGATGACGATGCCAAATCTCGTAGGTTTGACTGGAGTGAAACTTGAAACTGTCCAAAGAATCAGATAAACTAGTGATGGCAGCCATTAGATCAACATTTGATGGCTACATAGGCTGTGGTGGCTCCTGCGAGACCTCTCCCTGTGCTGCTGCACCCCTAGAAGGCAACCAGATGTTGCCAACCAGCTCATACCCCATAAGTCTCAGGGTGACACCAGAGAATATATCAGCAAGTCGTCTTCTCTTCAGAGAAGCCACATTTGAGCATGTGACTCCTATGGATCGAAACAGCTTGTTTAGGATCCCCCCGTACGGCATGATAATTCTGGCCAATCGTTTTGGCCATTATCCATCGAATCATTAAACTGGGCAGATCTAGCTTCTTTTGAGCAAATAAACACCACATAATAAAACAATCCAGGAAGGACACATGCACTCTAGAACCTGCATTTGGTAGGACATTATATGTGATCAAGTGGTGCACCACTCTAGCCTTTAACGTAAACTGCCTATACTGTGGGGGATGGTTTTGGCTAGCAGTGCCTGGATCAGATAAGGTCAGGCTTGCAAATGTGGCAACCGTAAATTCCTGTTCATGAATCCAGGAATTTACCGCATCTGGGCACTCAAAATCTCCACAATCTATATCAAGGACATCTAAAAGATACTTTGCATTGAAACGAACATTAGTTCTTAATACTCTGGAGAAGTACCCATTTTCATCATTACCCAGATTTACGTAAAATAGTCTAACGTACATTGGGTAGTGACCCTTAGGCTGATAGGAAATGAAAGTTTTCCAGCCTTGATATTCAAACATGTCCATTACATTCCCAAAATACTGATTCATAAATTCTAAATCTAAGATCTTACCCAATATTGCCTCGTTAGGAAGAAACTCCCATATGTATCTGACCTTGGATCGTTCTGATAAGAAGTATAAATCCTTCCGCATGTGCTAAATTGTGGGCATCAACACGATCCATGAGTGCTAGATGATGGAGGTTAGGCATTGGTCTAAGTTCACTTGGTGATGTTTAGAGGAATGATGAAAGAGCTCTCAAAATTTTTCGCACAAATGAGCTTTGAATGTAGGAAGAATATAAGTATATCGTAGTTCGGTCGACCAGGAGCAGATATGGTCAACCATCGGTTTAGATTCTCCACGAACAAACATTGTTTGGTCGATCGGGGAGAATTTGAACTAAGAAGGACGGTCGACCGAGATGGAGTACTGTGCCTATGTTCGGTTGACCAAGGGAAAATCGACATGTTTGGTCGACCGGCATGAAGAGGTTCATTGAAGTTCGGTCGACCATAAGGTCAAAGTCAAAGGGTGTTTGGACGACTAGGAGCTTTTACTCAGTCAACGCTCGGTTGACCGAGCATAGTGAATTTCTCCGATTTGGCTTCATTTTGATCCAAAGCTCTCCCTTGGGTTCTAATTTGTTATGTTACATGTATTTTCTCATTAACAAGATTCTTAGGGATTCTTGGTGAAGTGATATTACACAATTGAGGCATGTACCAAGATTTGACTTATTGAGCATAGTTTACTTCCCAGTCTTGTAGTTACTACAACCTCTAAACTTAGAGACTAAGTTAGAGAATAATCTCACTTTGACTGCACTTTTCTTTGAGTCCTAACTATTTTGGCCAAGGGCACAAAGGAGTATGTGACTTTTCTTAAACAATGCTCTTTGGTAATTAGTGAGTATCCTTCAGATATGATGACATAGAGGAGCAAGGATACAAACCAAGGAAAGGATGAATCCATACCTGATATGATCGTGGTTTGGCAAAGATTTCCTATGGAGTGATTAAACCAAAATTAGAGGATTTAAAATTTAACCTCAAAGGGACCAATCCCCTAGTGGATGCCTTTGAATTGGCTATAGCTATGAGAAGCACTCATTATATATTAGTTATTTATGATCAATAGTGCTTTAAACTTGGAGTGATGACTTGATTTTGATTTAGGCTTTTCACATTCAAAAGTGAGTTCAGGGTATAGTGATGTATGATATAAGATAGAACCCTAACACTCAATTTTGTGCAAAGGACAACAGTTGCTTAACTTTTTCATTTTCATTTTTGCATGCATTAAGCTTTTAGAATTAAGTACAAGACATAGATGTCATGTCCATTTGGAAGGGGTTAAGTAGTCTTAGAATAACAAGATAATTGAATGAGTATGTATACTAAGATTTTCATCTTAAGCAGCAACCACTTCCCAATCCTACAGTCATTACATCCCCCTAAACCTAAACCTAGAAACTAAGGAAAGATTAGCTAAAATATAATTTCACTTGGAATTCGATCTTCCTTAGATCCCAAGAGATTCACCATCATGAAAATCCAATTCATTTTCTTATCTAAGCCTCTGGCACTTCTAAGTAAGCAATTAAACCATACGTGCCATATAGTTTTACAAAACAAGCAGGTATTGAATATACATAAAAAATTGCACTTATTTATTCTATTTTTCTTCAATGAGGCCAGACTGTTGGTTTTATGGAAACAACCTGAATCCTTTTTGAAAAGAATTTTCTTTTTAAGTCCGAAGGAGTTGTTTAGATTATCTCTCTCACTTGAGGATTTGAAAGACATTTTAAAATAATTTTTAATTTTTCTTTCTAAGCAAATGAATTTCAAAACCTTCTCAATTTTTCTCCTTTCTCTAGAGTGGCTTGATATTCTTCCAAATCATTTAAGTGCTTTGCCACCTTTTCATTCTCATTTTTCAAAAATGTTTTCTTCTTTGAAATCTCAACTAGAATTCTATGCATTTTGAATGAAGTCTTTTCTAGTTTTCCATATGAAGGCATCTCATCAAATGATTCATCACGGGATTTATCAAATTGAAAAACACATGAATCACTGCATGCATTCATACCATCATCATCACAAGAAAAATTTGAAGATTCATCACAAAATATATTATAGGAATCAACGGATGAATCATCACATGTAATATTAACAGAATTATCATCATGTTTAATAGATGATTCAGCATGTGTTACAACACATCATTCAGCACAAGAATCATCAAAAGAACTAGAGTGAATATCATATACCTCCTCGTTGATTTTAAGCTCATGATTTACCTCCTCCTAATCAATTGAGCTTGGAGCATTTGGAGGAGTTATGATCTCCTTCTCTTGGGATTCTCCATATTTCTTTTCAAGTTCATCTCAGATTTCCTGTGCACTATGGCATGCCACAAACTCAAGTACAATATTAGAATCTAAAGCACAGTATAATAAGTCCATGGCACATGAATTTGTATGCATTAACCTAGTATCATTTTCATTTAAGGGCATACAAATTTCATTAACAATCACTCACCAAGCCATCCAATCCATTGATTTTATAAATATGGTCATCCTAATTTTCCAGGTGATGAATCGACACCACAAAACAATGAAGGACTGGAAGGTAACTGGCCCTCACCGAATGGGGATACACCAAATTGAGCCATTGTGATCTTTTTGCAAAAACATTTAAGTCTAGTGCAACGAAGCTTTGATACCAATTGTTAGAATTGGTGTATTCCCAAAAGGGGGGGGTGAATTGGAATTTTAAAACTTATCCTTGGTTAAATGAAATACATGTATAATACAACCTAAGGTCTTTCTATGCAATTCCAAATGCACCAATAATATAATGTGTGGAAATTTAAATCAAACGCATCCGTCACACCATAACATGCATGTGCAGAAAATATAAAGTGTAGAAATATAAACAAGGCACATGATATGTTATTGGGTTCGGCCAACTGTGCCTACGTCCCCGCCTCTAGCTCACAAGCTCGAGGATTCCACTAAAGGCTCACTTAAGGGTGGAGCAGCACCGATTACAACCATGTCAATTAGCACAGGGCTGACCTCAACCTTTACAACCAGGTCTTTTAGTGGGGTTGGCCTCAACCTACACCTTAACAGAATGGTGCACCTAACTTTCCTAACAGGGTCTAAGCTAATCCGAGACTATTTAAAAGGGATTGTTTCCCTCTTCAGGCTTGTGCTGGGAATACAACAGTTTTGCTTAATAAATGAAATGGTAAAGTGATTATGCTTTCAAGTAAAGCAGATACGTACCCAGTTATGCGCTATCATATACACCACCAACAAGATATAATATGTAAGCTCGGTGTGGTCTAATATTTCAACTCTCAAATATATTTGCTATCTATGTAATGAGTGCGTGAGAGTGTCAACAAGAAATCTTTGAATTTCAGGATATTCTCAATCAAGGTGCTCAAACAAGGATATCACACAAGTTTCAAATATTCCAAAGAGCAGAATATATCAATCTTGTAAATAGAGTATATGCTTGGTTTGCAAAAGAAATGTAATCTTTATATTTAGTAAATGAAATGTAAGTGAATAAAAATTGCAACAAAGATCACAATCACAAACACAAATATATTTTCACAAATATGTCAATATAAATCACACAAGATATTTGAGTATGCTTTTGAAAACATTTTTGCAACCCAAAAACAAATGCAAGCTTCTTAAGATATTGCAATGCAAATGCAATACTTAGAAGCTAGATGCAAGTCTTCTTAGGATGGGCTTATTAGCGAAAACCCCTAAGAATACTTAGGTTTGGCTTTCATTGAAAATTGATTCAATCACACACAATTATGAGAGCAAACCAAACCAATTAACACTAACACTTACAAAAGATTTAGGAACTTGAAGAAGGTAAGTTTGAGTGATTTGAGTAAGAGTATGAGTAGTAGAGAGTATTTGGCTTGACAGAGAATTTATTAATCAAATTGGCTAATCTCTGCCTAATTTTCCCAAATGAAGGGGTATATATAGATACCCCAAGAATTTTTACCATTAGGGATAAGGCCAGTATTATTAGAAAAGATTAATGATGTTTTAGCAAAATTAACCTTGTTAAAAATTATTTAACCATGGTAAAAAAATAAGGCAACCCGAGAGACCCGATTGACCAGAAGACTTTCGGTTGACTGAAGTTCATATGGCTCAGTCAACTGGGCCAATTTTGAACTTCAAGGTCGGTCGACCAGGAGAGGCGATTTTTCCAAACAGAGCGGTTCGGTCGACTAGGGTGAAAATGAACTAACTGGTCTGTCAACCATACCACACTTGGGAACTCGGTCGACCAGGTTGATGTAGTTCAAAAAGGTCTCGGTCAATCAAGAAGTCAAACTATTGACTTCAAGGTGTTTCGGTCAACCAAGGTCAAATGAGCTGTCATGGCTCAGTCAATCTAACTGTGGTCAACTAATTGACCGGACCGGATTCGGTCGACTGAGGGCAGAATGAGCTACATGTGCCAGTCAACCGAAAGTGCATAAAATATGCATTTCAGTCCTGATTCTTTTCACATTCACCCTATTCATGTGCCTATCACATACTAATGCAAGGATGAGTGTCCTAGGGATTTTTCTAGGTCCAATTTTAGTTATTATTCATTCTGAGCTTACCTATTAGACCATGCACGTGGGGTGTGTGATTATTACAAGTAAACACCATAACTTACTATTACAGACCAATTACATAAATGAATTATATATTACAACACAATGAGATATGGTCTTCAATCTTCATTTGCTCTATGTGCATCTTGATTTTGACAATTTTAGGTTCCTGCACGAAGTCTCAAACACTCATTATATACAATGAGTATTTGTCATAATCAAAATCGAGCGTGACCTATAAGGTCAACACGAACTGTGTTCAATAACTTTTTATTTTCGATTGGAAATACGTAAAATTTGAGATTAAACCGCATTCCCTGAGGAGACGATCTAACCTTTGGGTTGAATATTACATGACAGAACTCCTATACTTGGGATAGCTTCTGAGCTGCTCATTTTTAGAGTGATTCAAATATCCTCTGAAGATGTTTGGTAGGCTTTACTATCTAAGATATATCCTAAAAAGATACCTTCATCTGATTTTGGCGTCAAATTTTCCAAGGTGTTCATTATATCTAAGAATAAAAAAATTGCAGCCAAAGACATAAAAATAGGAAATGTTTGGTCTATGGCCATTCCACAATTCATAGGGATTTTTATTTAGAGTGGGTCTAATTAGAACTCTATTCAATACATAGCAAGCGGTGTTCACTGCCTCAGCCTAGAAGTACTTAGCTAGCTTTTGTTCGTTAAGCATGGTTCTAGCCATTTCTTGTAAAGATCTATTCTTTCGCTCAACTGCCCCATTTTGTTGAGGTGTCCTAGGTGTAGAAAAATTATGAGAAATTCCTAATGAGTCAACGTATTCTTCCATACCTTTGTTTTGAAATTCTCTACCCCCTATCACTTCATATGTGTGTGATTGTATAGCCTTTTTCATTTTGAATTCTTATACTCAAATTAATAAAATGCACACATGCTTCATCTTTATGTGTAAGAAACAGTACCCATGTGAATCTAGAATACTTGTCAAAAATGATGAAAGCATATAATTTACCGCCTAGACTTTGAGTTAGATTAGGGCCAAATAGATCTCAGTGCAACATTTGAAGTGGTTTAGTGGTGGAGATAGCTTTCTTCTTCTTAAAGTTATCTTCTTCTTAAAGGTAGATTTTATTTGTTTTCCCAATTGACGTGCTTCACATATTTTATCTTTTGCAAATTTTGTCATAGGTAATCCCTTAACTAATTCTCCTTTAACTAGTTTGGATAATAATTCCATATTTGCGTGTCCTAGTCTCCTATGCCAAAGTCAACTAGCTTCATTTATAGCAGAAAAGCAAGTTACATGTTAAGAAGCAAGATTATCAAAGCTAGTGGTGTAGACATTTTCATGACAATCAGTAGTAAACAATATTTTGTTTTTAGTTTTATGTTCTATAGTGCATTTGTCCTTTTCAAATGAAACTCTATAACCTTTGTCACACAATTGAATTATACTCAATAGGTTATGTTTTAGACAATCAACTAGTAACATGTTATTAATAACAAGGGAAGGTTCCTTACCAACCTTACCTACTCCAATAATTCTACTTTTTGAGTTATCCCCAAATGTAACGAATCCTCCATCTTTGGATGTAAAAGATGTGAATTTAGCTTTATCTCCTATCATATGTCGTGAGCATCCACTATCCATATACCACTTATCCTTTAACGAGGATGATCTCAAGCACCTCTAGTTGTCTTCATGAGCCATCAGGCACAGATTCCTTGGTCATTTTATTTAGCAATTTTGTCACACGAATATATTCATATTGGAATTCTTTATAAGTAGGCATGCTATTAGAATCACAATCATCATCATTAGAGTTATGAAAATAAGGAGCAGGAAGACAATACCTCATCATCATATGCCATCAAGCACAGGCTAGCAACCTCTGAATCACTGCAGTCTGAATCTAAGTCACTGCTACTTAGTTTATCCCATGTGGTACCTGCTTTCATGGCTTTCTTCTTTTTCCTAGATTCCTTTTTCAACAACGGGCAATCAAGTTTGATATGCCCGACCTTGTTGCAATTATAGCACGTGGGAGCATTCGATTTTTCTTTTCTTTTATTAGACTCTCCCTTCTTAGATGCAGACTCTCTATACTTTCTATATGGTCTACTATTCTTCTTGAAGAATCTGCTAAATTTTCTAGTAAGTATAGTCATGTCATCTTCATATTCAGGTTCACTGCACTCACTAGAAGTATTAGTAGACATTTTTAATGCAATCACTTTTTTCATCCTATTGTGCTCATTCAATCTCTCATTAAAAGCTAACTCATAGGTGATAAGTGAACCTATCAATTCATCTAATGACATAGCCTCAAGGTCTCTACCCTCAAATATGGTCATAGCCTTTGCTTCCCAAACAGGAGGCAAACCCCTAAGTACTTTCCTAATCATCTCATATGTCGGATAGGTCTTACCTAATGCATGTAGTTAATTAATGATGTGTGTGAATCTAGTGTACTTGCTCTGAATGGACTCACCAATGTTTATCCTAAATGTTTCATACTCACTAGTCAACATATCAATCCTACTAACTTTTACATCTCTAATACCCTCATATGTGACCTCTAACTTATCTCATATCTCCTTAGCAGATGAACATGTCATAACTCTATTAAATTCATTCACATCAATACCACAATATAGATTATTCATGGTAGTAGCATTTAAACTAACAGCTTTTATGTCATCATCAGCATATTCTTCCTCAGTTTTAGGAACTCTAGTCTCACCTTTAGTTTTCATAGGAACATAATTTCACTTAGAGACAACTCTTCACACCTTCCAGTCAATATTTTGAAGATAGATGCACATCCTCTGTTTCCAAAAGGTGTAATTGACACCACTGAAAATCGAAGGGTAAGTGGAAGAGGATCCCTCGAGGAAAGGGGTTACAATAATATGAGCCATCTAGATCTTTTGAAAAATAACTATTAAGTCTAAGCTACTAGGCTCTAATACCAATTGTTAGCTTTACTGTAATCCTAAGAGGGGGGTGAATTGGTATTTTAAAAATTAATCCCCTAGGTCAATCCACTAGCATCAGTATTACACAAACCTAAGGTCAATCTAGTGCGTATAAAATAAATCAATATATATTCAGCTAAAATTAAACTACACAAGTGAATTAATTAATCATACACAATAAAGCAAGAAATAGAGATAACACCAGAAATGTTATCGAGGTTCGGCAAACTGCTTACGTCCCCGCCTTGGGTCACAAGCACAAGGATTACACTATAGGCTCACTTAACGGGCGGAGCGGCACCTAAATACAACCAGGTTAATTAGCACAGGGCTGACCTCAACCTACACAACCAATCCTTCTGGGCTGGATTACCGCCCCTTTAGGCCACGCCTAGAAAACAACAGTATTTCAATACAAATAGGGTACAGTGATTTTGCTTTTCAATCAAGCAGATATGTACCAATATAATCAACACACTACCGAATGATAAGATATTATAAGCTCAGTGTAATCTTAATATCTACTCTCAAAGATGAATGCAAGAATGGCAATCAGTACATGAGAGTGTGTATGTGATAGGATCTTTGTGTCAAGATAATAGTATCAATCACAGTGCAGCAACAAAGATCTTAAGCACACTTCAAATGTCTTCAAAAAATATTTTTCTCAAAATAAACCACAAGAGATATTTGAAAATTGGTTTGTAAAATATTATTTCACAAAAAAAAAAAAATGCAATACGAACTCTTGAGTATTGCAATGAAGATGGAGAACTCACGAGCTCTTAGAAGTTTTCCTATGGAAGACTTATTAACAAAGTCTCCTAGAAAAACTTAAAGCTTACTCTCAAATAAAAATATCCCAATACAAAAACAAATGAGAGTGTAAGCTTGGTGAGAAAGTTTCAAAAACACTCTTACTAGATGATTTTAGCAATAAGAATGAGTACGAATGAATGTAGGGATTTTGAATATGAGAGTAGGGATTTTTGAATTTCAGAGAGTTTTTTGCTAATTCTTGCCTAATCCATACAATGAGGGGGTATATATAGACACCCCTAAAATTATAATCGTTTGGGACCTATCTGGTATTTTTGGAAAAGTTTAAATAAGGTTAATAAAAAATAACAGTGTTTTAACCTCGGTAAAATTCGAGCAACCCGAGAGGGTCGGTCAACCAATTTCATGGTTTAGTCGACCAGGGTGCTTAGTTTGGTTGACTAAGACAATTTTGAACTGAGAAGATGGTCAACCAATCTTGAGGCGATTTCCAAAGTTCCAAGGTTCGATCGACCAAACTGAGTTCGGTATACCGAACTTGGGTGTTTAGTTGACCAGGTTAATTTCCTTCTATAAGTTCGGTCGACCAAAAAGTTAGGACCTCCCCACGTGTTACTTCGGTCAACCAGGGCGTTGCAAGACATTCTATGGTCGGTAGACCGAAGGGTCAAACTATTAATCCTAGGGAAGTTCAGTCGACCAAGGTTCTTTGTGTATTAGAGTTTGATTGACTGAAAATGCCAACTTTGGGAATTTCGGTCCAATTCTTCTTATGCAATGTCCCTAATCACATGATAATCAGTTCTAAGTCAATTGGGAACTTTTTCATCCAGAGTTGTGTCTTAAGGTCAATCTAAAGCCTTTTGAGCTTATTTATCCTACCATGCAGGTAAGGCATTAATTATTATAGACCATTGAACTTAAATTATTACAGACCCGAATAAAAATTAATTAAATTACAGAAAATAATAGGTCTAGGTCTTTGTCTTCTTCAAGTCCATGTGCACCAAAACGAGCCCTCCAATTGATCCCGCACCCAGACTCATAAAACATTAAATACCACAGTATTTTTCATTATCAAAACAAGGAATGACCTATAAGGTCAACAATAATCCTAATTTAATAGTCCCAACAAGATATCTAAGTATTCTTTTAACTGCTAATAGATGTGACTCTTTAGGTGCAACCTGAAATCTTGCACACAAACATACACTAAACATAATATCTAGCCTGCTAGAAATCTGATATAATAGGCTTCCAATCATGCCATGGTAGAGCTTAACATCTACTAGTATACCTTACTCATTTTTATCTAATTTTGTGGAAGAACTTATAAGTGTTCCTAAGATTTTACTATCTTTCATATTGAACTTCTTGAGCAAGTCTATATATTTTTATTGGTTTATAAAAATTCCATGTTTGGCCTATTTTATTAGAAGTCCTAGGAAGAAATTAAGTTCACCCATTATGCTCATTTCAAATTCATTTTGCATGCAACTGGCAAACTCATTACACAACTCTTCGTTTGTTGCTCCAAAAATGATGTCATCTACGTATACTTGTACTAGGAGCACGTTATCATTTTTAGATTTTATAAATAGTGTGGTGTCTATCTTCCCTCTGGTAAATCCATTATCCAGCAGAAAACCACTAAACCTTCCATATAAGGCTTTAGTCAGTCTATAAACATGATTTGGGAATTTGTGTTTTTCAAATCCTAGAGGTTGTTCAACATATACTTCCTTATTTATATATCCATTTAGAAATTTACTTTTAACATCCATTTAATATAATTTGAAGTTCTTAAAAGTGGAATATGCTAATAACATTCAAATAGCTTCCATTCTAGCTACAGGTGCATAGGTTTTCTCAAAATCAATACCTTCCTCCTGGTTATACCCTTGAGCTACTAGTCTGACTTTGTTTTTTACTACTATTCCATTTTCATCTTTCTTGTTCTTATAAACCCATTTAGTTCCAATAATAGTATGATCATCAGGTCTAAGAACCAAGGTCCATAGTTTATTCCTCTCAAATTGGTTTAATTCTTCCTGCATAGATAACATCCAAGATTCATCTTCAATGGCCTCATTTACATTTTTAGGATCCACTTGTGATAAAATGCAAAGTGGCTAACCATATTTATAAGTGATATTTAGGTAGCTACTCCGCATGATGGTTCACCTATAATTTGATCAATGGGGTGATTCCTTACAAATTTCCATTCCCTAGGTAGTTCAAATACCTCACTCTGAACTTGTTTATCCTCAGTAGGTATTTCTTTAATTTTAGTGCTCTTATCTACATTGTTTTCAATGGATAAATTTTCTAATTCCTTTATTATCGCAAGATCATCGTCATCAGTTCTTTTAGAGAAGGGATTGGACTCATCAAACACTACATGGATGGATTCTACAACGGTCAACGTTCTTTTGTTATGCACCCTATATGCTTTACTGTTTAAGGCATAGCCTATAAAAATATCTTCAATGGATTTGGCATCAAATTTTCCTAGATGTTCATTATCTCTAAGAACAAAACATTTACAACCAAATACATGAAAATAGGAAATATTAAGTTTATGGCCATTCCACAATTCATAAGAAGTTTTATTAAGAGTGGGCCTAATCAAAACTCTATTCAATACATAGCAAGTAGTGCTCATTGCTTCAGCCTAGAAGTATTTAGGTAACTTATGTTCATTCAGCATTGTTCTACTCATTTCCTATAGAGATTTTTTCTTTCTCTCAACTACCCCATTTTGTTGTGGTGTTCTAGGTGTAGAGAAATTATGGGATATGCCATGAGTGTTATAATAGTTTTCCATATCCTGATTTTTAAACTCACTACCTTTATCAGTCCGGATATTTGTGATTGTATAACCTTTTTTATTTTGAATTTTCTTGCAAAGTTTAAAAAATTTTCACAAGCTTCATTTTTGTGAGCCAAAAATAATACCCATGTGAATCTAGAATAATCATCAATAATGACAAAGCATATAACATACCTCCTAGATTTTGAATTTGATTAGGACCAAATAGATCTAAGTGCAGCATTTGAAGTGGTCTAGTGGTGGATATAACTTTCTTCTTCTTCAAGCTAGATCTAGTTTGTTTTCCTAGTTTACATGCATCACATATTTTATCTTTCACGAATTGTGTCTTAGGTAAACCCTTAACTAATTCTTCCTTAACTAGTTTAGACAATAAATTCATGTTAGCATGTCCTAATCTCCTATGCCAAAGCGAACTAGCCTCATTTACAACAGAAAAGCATTTCACATGTTGAGAGGCTAAATTGTTAAAACTAGTAGTATACATTTTTTCATTACATTTAGCAGTAAACAAGATTTTATTCTTGGAAATGTTTTCTACTATGCATTTATCATGCTCAAAAGATGCCCTATATCCTTTATCACATAGTTGGCTTATACTTAACAGATTATGCTTCAATCCATCAACCAGTAAAACATTATCTATAATGAGAGAAGAATCCTTACCAACCTTACCTACTCCTATGATTTTGCCTTTTGCGTTATCATAGAAGGTGATGAATCCTCCATCCTTTTGTGTGATGGATGCAAACTTTGCTTTATCTCCTGTCATGTGTCGCGAGCAGCCACTATCCATGTACCATTTGTCCTTTGAAGAGGACAGTCTCAAGCACATCTGCAATGGACATTTAAGTAACTAATTTTGGTACCCAACTTTTCATGGGTCTATAGTGGTTAGTGCTCGACTCTCCCTTGACTTTTCAGACCTTCTTTATTTTCATATCGTTGTTCTTAAAAGGACAATCAAATTTTATGTGACCTAACTTCTTACATTTAAAACATGTAATATACCTATAGGAGTCTTTAGATGAAACATTGGATTTTGATTCTCTCACAAATTAGCCCATGTAAAGATTCTTCTGTTTTAGGTTTTCCTTTCCATTAAAACCAAGACCTTCCTTGTCAAGAGAATTTTTTTGTGCCTCAAGGAGTTTTTCAAAATTATTTTGGCCCTCTGTGAATTTATAAATAATCTTAGATTTGTTTTCCAAATTTCTTTCTAACTCCACAATTTTCAAATCCTTTTCTTTTATCAAAGAAGCATGAGACTCATTTTGTTTTCCAAAAGATTTGAAAATTCCTTTAATTTATTTTTCAAATCAAAATTTCTCTTAGTCATTTTTTCAAGCATTTTAAGAGTATACAAATATTCTTGTTGTAATTCATTATATGAAAGCATGATGTTATCATTATCATAATCACTAGAACAATATGATGAGGGGGAGCAAGATGATTGTACTTCATGATCTTCGTGTTCCATTAGGCAAAGATTAGCAACCTGATCATCACTTGATTCAGTGTTTAAGCTACTGGTATTGTGTGTGTCCCATCCAACTTTTAGTGCTTTCTTTTTCTTTTGGGACACTTTCTTTAGTTAAGGACAATCTGGCTTGATGTGCCTAACTTCTCTACAATTGTAGCTTGTCAAAGGATCATCCTTTTGTTTCCTTTTGCTTGACTCTCCTTTTTCTATTTTAAAGTCCGGGAATTTTCTAATATACTTCTTTTCCTTTTTTAGGAAGTTGCCGAACTTTTTAGTTAGAAGAGCCATATCGTCTTCCGATTCCAAATCACTCTCTTCACTGGAGCTGCTGGAAGATGCTTTAAGGGTTGTTACTTTCTTTTCTTTGTTCTACTCACTCATCCTTTCATTTATCGCCAATTCGTATGTGATGAGTGACCCGATCAACTCATCCACTATCATCGCCTTTAAGTTCCTACCTTTGGCTATGGCAGTAGCTTTTGCCTCCCAGGCTGGCACTAGACCCCTAAGAATTTTCTTGATCATTTCATATGTAGGGAAAGTCTTACAAAGAGCATGCAAAGAGTTTGTGATGTGGGTGAATTTGGTGTACATAGATTGAATTGATTCATTTGTAGTCATTTTAAATGCTTTGTATTCACTGGTAAGCATATCTATCCTATTGTCTTTTACATCCTTAGTGCCCTCATATGTGACTTCTAATTTTTCCCATATTTCCTTAGCATTTTTACAATCCATGACTCTATTGAATTCATTTACATCTAATGCACAGTATAAAAGATTTATGGTAGCAGCGTTTACTTGAACTGCTTTCCAATCATCATCTGTATTTTCATCTTCAATATTAGGTACATTTTCTTTTTCAACAATTTTCATAGGAACATAATCAACTTTGGAGATAATTCTCCATACTTTCCTATCAGCATTTTGAAGAAAAATGCGCATTCTTTGTTTCCAGTAGGTGTAATTAACACCACAAAAAATGAGTGGATGTGTGGATGAGTGTCTCTCACCAAATTGGGTTACACCGATATAAGCCATCGTGATCTTTTACAAAAACGGTTAAGTTAAATGCAACGAGAATCTAATACCAAATGTGAATTTAGGTTTAAACCCAAGAGGGGTGAATTGGGTATTTTGGAGATACACATATTTCAATATTACACAACCTAATAAATTCAAGCTATGTATTCCACAACTAATCAATCAATCACAAGTGCAATATACATTTAGGATATACACAATAGGCAAATGTGAAATAAATAATCATACGCAAGCGGAAATAAAATGAGATAAGGGAAAGAGAAATGCAAACTCCAAATTTTACAAGGTTCGGCCAACCTAGCCAATGTCCTTGCCTTGGAAAAAATACCAAAGGATTCCACTATACCGCTCATTAACCTGGAATGGAGCTTCCTGTTACTATATGTTGCTTACAAGAGGCTTAGCTACCTCCTTAGACTCTGTTTCTTACAAAAGGCGTAACTTCCTCCTCCCAGTTCACAATCCGAACCATCAATACAAGTGACAAAAGATAATTTTGAATACACTTAGATGCTTCCCAATAAGCTAATAAGTACAATGAAACTTAAACACTCTCACAAGATATAACTTGAAGCTCAATGGAGTAAATGTGTTTATCTCAATATGATTTTTGTAATAAAAGAATATATGATCTTTGTATAAAAATATGTATGATGAGTTTCTTCAAAGATCTAAACCTAATGCAATATATTACCAAAAAATGATTTTTTAAATAATATGTGTTGGGGATCCTAGGGTTTGCTCTTAAATAACTTTTGCAAAAATATAATCTTTGAATAAAAATATGAAAGTGAATGCTTCAAAGATTCAAGCCCTAGTATAAACTTTTTCCCAAAATATTTTCCAAGCAAATGATTTATGGAAAACTAGGGTTTTTGCTCTCAATAAGATATTAAATATAAGAGTATGAAAGAAGAAAAACTTTGAAGATGAAAATTGAATGTCCAAAGAAAATAATTTCTTTATCAAACCTCAATACCAAAGATGCTTGCAAGAAATGTGAGTGAATGCCCTTTGAAAACTGAGAGAATGCCCAAAAGTGTCTAAATCTGATAGAATGTTGGCAAAAGGTGTAAAGTAAGTTTTAGGGTTTGATCTTTATAGAAATTTTTGGCATATGGTCGTTTTTTAACTATTGGATCAATAAAAGATATTTTAATTAAAAAAATCTACCCATTGAGCGCTGGAGCGTCAAGTCTGCCTGACAGACTCATCGACGAGACTAGGCGATCAGTCGACGAGTGGCATGTCTGAGAAAATTTGGGTCTTGGTATTTGCTCATCGACGAGACATGTAAATACAAATAAGACTAAGTACAAAATGCAATTGAAAAGTTAAATCATCTCTATCCTTTTGCTCTTCTACTTCCATGGAATGAGCCAAGTCGTATACGCCTTAAGTTCCTCATGTCCTCCATAGCATCTTTACCATCCATGTGTGCTAAGTAATAATCCTATTTAAAATCTCAATACACATGTAAAACACTAAGTGATTTGTAATTATCAAAACAGGATTGAACTCATAGAGTCAACAGTACAAACAAAGATTGTTTTCGTTTCTTGTTTCCTTGATGATTCAAGATTGTTGGATCGTTGCCTAGCGAGAGGGGATTCTCGTTAAAGAGGCGATCTCTACCTTTGTAGGAGAGAGGTTGTAACTTCACCTGGTGATGAATTTGGAAAGAAAAATCCCCACAATGTATTGTTTGGGGCAAGGACATAGGCTTCTAGCCAAACCTTGTAAACAATCTAGTCTTCAGCTCTCCTTCCCTAATCTTTATACATTATTGCAAGGTTATAATATGCATGTATGTTTATTGAGAACTTGATGCATATTGGAAGTAGCTGAAAAGTGATTTTGGTTCATACTTGAAATTAAGGAACATATTGGTTATCATTGGTTGGCTTGACAAGTTTAAAGTAAATTTGAATACTGATTTTTGAATATCACACTTGAAGTTGATTTTGTTAAATTAATTATTTCATTGAAATAAAGTTGAAGGCTTTATAAAATCAACCTTTTGAAATTGTCACTATTTATTGTTGAAGAAAATTCTGATTCTAAATATTAAAGTTGTGAGATTTTTTATCAAACCGATCCTTAACATCATTCATTCGAAAAAGATTGAATTTGGATTATTCAAAGGATTGTTGACTGAACTTGTAAGGATTGTTGATCAATATTATTATGTTTGTGTGATTGCTAAAACTCAATTTGTTGGGTTAATACTTAAACTAATGAATTTTTGAAACAAAGTTATAAAGAAATTTTAAAAACCCAATTCAACCCCCCCCCCCCTCTTGGGAGTATACCTAAATTCTTACCCCTCAATAATGTAGTCAAATCAATAAATTTTTTATGCTCTCAATTTTCATCATTTATACTTCAAAAATTTTTCCAAGGCTCTAAATTTTCAATAACTTTACTTTGCCTTTAAGTTTTTGAGCTTGACGGACCATTTTCTATAAGCCGATCGGCTGGAGAAGTAGGTCCAGTCGACTGGGGCGCAAACAAAAAGGCACGGTTGATGGTCCGATCGGCTGAGGAGGAACCGGATAACAGAAAAGGCCAGTCGACTATTCTTAATGTACCAGTCGACTAGGGTATACGTAATATTGTGCCCAGGGCGGTACGGTCGACTTGACATTAGGGGGAATCTTTTTAAGGCTTACTCAAATTTTTGCTCCTTGTTTGTCATTATCAAAAAGGGGGAGATTGTTGGCCTTACAAGGCTTAACATCCTATTTTGATGCTAACAAACAAGTGAAACTTAACTTATTTGGTTGAGTAATGATATTTCAGGACTCACGACAATCAAGCATATAAATGCAAGGTCAAGGATCCATTGCAAGCTTATACTTCAAAGAAGGATGATCATATGAAGCTTAAAGCATAGATTTCAAGATGATATTTTAAAACTTGAAGTATATGAGAGAATGCTTAAAATTATATTAAAGCTTGAAGAAAAGTAAGAGAGGCAAAAGAATGCAAAACAAGAGAGCTCAAAGAAAAGATAAGCATGAAGACTCAAGCACCAAGAATGTTCAAAGTCCTAGAAGTCTTTATGTAAGTGCTTCATATTTTAAATATCTTTTGAAATATTTTTGAAGCTCTTTTAGGGTTGAATAGGGACTTAGAGACCAGTTTTTTTAAACCCTATAAAATGCTTTCGACAAGTCACATTTAAGTCTTTCATATAATAAAAGGGTTTAAAAATAAAAAATGAAAGTTTTTCAGAAAATGAAATTGATCGACTAACCAGAACACACTAAGATTGGTTAGTCGACTGATAAACACCAAGAATGAATAAACCTGCTCAGCCGACTATCAGTTTGAACTTAGATCAGTCAACCAACTGACAAGCCAAGTCAACTAACCATTTTGAACGTGGTTGAGTCAGCCGACTAACAATTTATTAGAATTAATTTTTTGATAGATAGAATGCTATCAGCCGGCTGACACTATGAAATAAACTACCCAGTCACCTATCCATCCGACTAAATCCATGGGAATTTGAATTTTAAACTTCAACGGGAAAATTTTGAAAATTAGTTTTTCAAATGTGAACATTATAAAAACTTGGTGGACGCTCCAAGTAACTTGGGGAATAAGCAAACTAATCCCAAAAAGTCTATAAATAATCCCTTAACCCCAAGAAATTAATAACTAAGGCAATCACACAGCATTATTGTATTCAAACTCTCAATATCTCTCAAAGTTCTTTATTGCTCATACTCTTTCTGGGAGATATCTTCTGAATTTTTGCTGAATTAACAACCTACAGTTCTAATACTGAGTTTTTTCAATCAAAAAAGAACCCTTGGTGATCTCTACACTTGAGCTTCAATTCTATTTCATATTGATATTTAAATCCTTGAAGTACATAGTGCTGAATTTGTACTAATCTACTCTATTTTGAGAGTGTTCTTGTATGAAGTGTTTACTTCATATTTTTTATAGTTCTTAGACGATTGGAGGTGTTCGGATCATTGACCGAGCGTTGGGGTATCGCTTGGAGAGGTGCAGCTCTAGCCTATTGAGGGAGTGGCTGAGTGAGGGGTATCACTTGGAGAGGCGGGCTGTAACCAATTGAAGGAGTGTGTAACAGTATTGTTCCACCCAAAAAGGAACTAGTTTAATGGAATCCTTTGGTGATTTTTCAAAGGCGAGGACGTAGGCTGGGGATAAGCCGAACCTCGTAAAAACCTGGTGTCACTTTCTTTCCCTTACTCTCTTTACTTTCAACATATATAAACTGCGTGGATATTTTAAATTCCTTAATCATATACACTACGTGGATTAGATATTAAATAAACTTAAACTTAATTTGTTTTTGGGATTACGAAAACCAAAAGGGAGTACATTGTTTGATCAATAAGTTGAGGAAATTGTAAAGGAGTACGTTGGTTGATTCAACACCCAAGATTTATTAACTAAGAGTTTGTTTAAAGTCTAAATTCTTGGAAAGAGTTTTGCACTTCATATTGAGAAATCAATTATCCACAGGGCTTGCATTAACCACAGGGCTCAAATCAATTTCATATACATGGGGCTACAAAATCTGAGAATCGGTAAAGTGCTGAATATTGAATTTTGTGGGTTGAAAACTTTGATTGATTGTTTAGGTGAACGTTAAGTTTTGATTTACTTAAGTTGTGTTGTAGTTGTGGATTGAATAAAAAACTAAGGACTAGTTGTGTAATTGTTAAATTAACAAGAGGTTGAGAATCTCAAAAAGATTTAAAAGAAAATTATAATAACCCAATTCACCCCCCCCCCCTCTTGGGATTACACCTTCGTTTTCAATTGGTATAAGGGCGGGGTAATAACAAATCCGAACAAGTAGTTATATAAAGATCTAGATGACACACTTAGGCATAGCTCCCTTTGGAGAGGGACAATCCTCAACTAGGTCTCCTATCTTTTGTGGTTTAAACTGCACATTTTGGAAACAACACATGAGAATCTATCTACAAACCATGGATTGGAAAGCTTGGAAGGTTGTCACACATGGTGACCTTATCCCCACTAAACTTGTAGATGGTAAGGAAATACCCAAAGAAGAAAAAGAATGGACCGACCAAGACCATAAGATGTTACAAATAAATTCTAGTGCTATGAATGTTTTACATTGTGCTCTAGACATAAATGAATTTAATAGGTTCATGGCATGTAAATCAACCAAAGAAATTTGGGATAAATTAGAAGTAACCTATGAAGGTACTATTGATGTAAGGGACAATTGAATCGATATGCTCACTAACAAGTATGAAGCTTTTAGGATGAACCCAAAACAATTCATCACTAGTATGTACACTAGGTTCACCCACATAATTAACTCCCTCAATACCTTAGGAGAAACATACACCACCTATTAAATGATCCAAAAAATACTTAGAGGGCTGCCACCTATATGGGAACCAAAAGCCACTGCAATAACCAAAGGAAGAAATTTGAAAAATACCTCCTTAGATGAAATTATAGGTTCTCTCCTCACATATGAAATGGCAATGAATGAAAGGAGTGGAAAATCTAAAGCCCAAGAATATGTTGCTTTTAAAACATCAAAAGAAAACTCTAGTCATAGTGAAGAAGAGATGGATGAAAATGAATTAGCCTATATATCCAAGAAGCTAGCAAAAATTCTTAGAAGAAAGAACAAATTCAAAAGAAGAATCCAAAACTCGGAATCAGATGAAGAAGAAACCAAAACAAAGAAATCAAAGAATAAAATCCCCACATGTTATAATTTCACGAAGGATGGACACATAAAACTGAAATGTCCATTACTTAAGAAAGATTCTAAGAAAAAAAAAAGAAAAAGGTAATGAAAGCCACTACTTGGGACAACGTGAGTACAAGTAGTTTCGATAATAAATCAAGTGACCAAGAGATTGCTTGTTATATGGAAAGCTCCTCATCCAAATCCTTTAATAGTTCTTATGATGATTTGACAAATGAATCCAATGATGAGTGTACGCCATCTTATAAAGAGTTACAAAATGATTTACTCAAAGTGCATAAGATGTTAGTCAAAGTAACTAAACAATACACATCATTGAAAAACAAGAATGAAGGAGTGATGAAAGAGTTAGAATCCCTTAAACTTGTGGAAAGAGAAAAAGATTCAAAAATTAAGAAAATAGAAAATAAGAATGAAGCTGTGATAAAAGAGTTAGAATCTAAAAATCTTGTTGAAAAAGAAAAAGACTTAAAAATCAAGAAATTAGAGAGTAAAAATGAAAAATTGATGAAGGAAATAGAAGACTTGAGATCTCAATCTTCTATGGAAAATGAAAAAGATCTATATATCTCTGAGTTAGAGAACAAAATCAACAAAATATCTCAAAATCAAGAAAAGGGCAAAAGTATACAAAATTCAGAAATTTATGATCTTACGAAAAAAATTGAGGATCAAGCCAAAATCATTTACAATTTCACTAAAGGAAAAGAAAATTTTGACAAAATGATTGGCTCGCATAGAATGTCTTTAAATAAAGAAGACATAGGATTCAATGGAATTGAAAATATAAGGAAAAAGAATCTTTACATGAGATATTTTACAAAAGCATCTAAAGATTATGCTAGCACCTCCTCAAATGCCTACACACATACCACATGTTTTCTATGTAAGAAAAAAGGGCATGTTAAATTTGAATGTCCATTAAAGAGGAAAGGTGTAAAAACAAAACAAGTTTGGAGAATAAAGGAAGCATCCCTTGTTAAACCATTCAGACCCAAGAAAGTATGGGTACCAAGATGAAATACTAAATCCTTCAACTTCAATTGATATTGAATCTATGGAAAATCATACAAATATATTGAACAAAATAGATAATAAGGATAAGATTATTCAAGCTTATTAATGCTCATAAGCTAATGAAAATTGTTGGCCTCAAATCAATGAATGAATCATACAAAGCTTAAATTAGAAAGTTTTAAGATATATGAATTTTAGATGTTTATATGAAATCAAAAGAAAAAAAAATCTGAATCAAATTAAGATTATTGCATGACTATTTTAAAGAAGAGAACTTGATAGAGAAGTGGCGAAAGAAAACAAAGGTCAGCCGACTGACTATAAGATCAACCGACTGAATGAACAACACCTTTAAGGAGAAAGGATAGGTCGGCCGAGTAGACATAAGCTCAGCCGACTGACTGAAGGTAAAAATATTTAAAAGAAGTTTGAATGGAACTTAAAATGAGATAGAAGATACTTGAACAACATTAGAACAATCTAAGCAAAAGTGTAGTACAATGCACATGATAAAGATATACTCCATGCTTATATGATATGCAATAAGCTACATGTATATATCTTGAAATTTCGATTGTTGACATGCTATATACTTCTATGCTACATGCTTACATATTGGTATCTTGAAATCTCTAAATAAAATGAAAATGATTGATGATTTGATGGCTCACTATGTATTGAAAATCTGAGCATGGAATTATTAAGCATGATTTGGAAGCATGGATTTTGATATGATCTAATATATGTATCTGAAACTAATTCTTGACCATACATGCGAATGATGGACATTAGCATTGGTATCTATAAAGTATATTGGTATCCATGAATATATCCATTAAAATTTGAACATGACAAGCATAATTATATCCATAAGCATGTTGTGACATTGATATGATATTTGTATTTGATATTAGTATCCATGAGCATATACATGATATGAATCAATGTTTGAAACATGGGATGATAAATTTAAAAACATAATTGGTATCAAATCTGAATGTATTAAATTTAGGGGGAGTCATGACTTATTGCTTGTACGATGTTTTGTTTCTACCTAATTTTTAAATTGGCATCATGAATTATTTTTTAATCGGTATCATAAATTTTCAATTAGTATTATTCTTTAATGTTTCAATTGGTATCACAAATTCAAAAGTTTAATTGGTATTAAAATTTATGTAAATCTCAATTGGTATCATATGCTTGATATGCATGTTTGGTATTCGTATGCTCAAAATATGATTTTATTTGAACCAAATCATGTTTGATATCCTACTCTTTTTGATTGATATCAAAAGGGGGAGAAATTTTGAGCAAAAATTGAGCTTGGTACTGAAAAATTTTGAAATTTTTAAAAGTTTGAAAATGATATATGTATCAAAAGGGAGATAAGTATTTGACATTGAATGATCTTGAACTTGAATGATGTAATGAGCATGATATTGTAGGATATTGAAATTGGTATTGATATTGATCTTGAAATTACGAATATTGTTAAGATGATGATTATTGTAAGGGGGAGTCTTTTTAAGGCTTACTCAAATTTTTGCTCCTTATTTGTCATCATCAAAAAGGGGGAGATTGTTCGCCTTACAAGGTTTAACAACCTATTTTGATGCTAACAAACAAGTGAAACCTAACATATTTGGTTGAATAATGATATTTCAGGACTCATAAGGATCAAGCATGTAAATGCAAGGTCAAGGATCCATTGCAAGCTTATACTTCAAAGAAGGATGATCATATAAAGCTTAAAGCATGGATTTCAAGATGATATTTTAAAGCTTTAAAAATATGAGAGAAAGCTTAAAATTATATTAAAGCTTGAAGAAAAGCAAAAGAGGCAAAAGAAAGCAAAGCAAGAGAGCTCAAAGAAAAGACAAGCATGAAGACTCAAGCGCCAAGAATGTTCAAAGTCCTAAAAGTCTTTATGTAAGTGCTTCATATTTTAAATATCTTTTGAAATATTTTTGAAGCTTTTTTAGGATCGAATATGGACTTAGAGACTAGTTTTTTAAAACCCTAGAAAATGTTTTTGACAAGTCACATTTAAGTCTTTCCAATAACAAAAGGGTTTAAAAATAAAAAGATGAAAGTTTTTCAGAAAATGAAACTAGTCAGCCGACTGACAAAAACACACTAAGATTTGCCAGTTGACTAATAAACACCAAGAATGAATAAACCTGCTCAGCCGACTGATAGTTTGAACTGATATCAGTCAACTAACTGACAAGCACAGCTGACTGACCATTTTGAACATGATTGGGTCAGCCGACTGACAATTTATTGGAATTAATTTTTTGATAGATAGAATGCTGTCAGCCAACTGACACTATGAAATGAACTACCCAGTTGCCTGTCCAGCCGACTAACTCCACAGGAATTTCAATTTTAAACTTCAACGCGAAAATTTTAAAAATTAGTTTTTCAAATGTGAAGATTATAAAAACATGGTGGACACTCCAAGTAACTTGGGGAATAAGGAAACTAATCCTAAAAAGTCTATAAACAATCCATTAACCCCAAGAAATTAATAACTAAGGCAATCACACAGCATTATTGTATTCAAACTCTCAATCTCTCTCAAAGTTCTCTATTGCTCATACTCTTTTTGGGAGATATCTTCTGAATTGCTGCTAAATTATCAACCTACGGTTCTAATACTGAGTTTTCTCAATCACAAAAGAACCCTTGGTGATCTCTACACTTAAGCTTCAATTCTATTTCATATTGATATTTAAATTCTTGAAGTACATAGTGCTGAATTTGTACTAATCTGCTCTATTTTGAGAGTGTTCTTGCACATAGTGTTTACTTCATATTTTTTATAGTTCTTGGATGATTTGAGGTGTTTAGATCATTGACCAAGCGTGTATCGCTTGGAGAGGTGCAGGTCTAGCCTATTGAAGGAGTGACCAAGTGAGGGGTGTCACTTGGAGAGGCGAGCTCTAGCCAACTGAAGGAGTGTGTAACAGTATTATTCCACCCGGAAAGGAACTGGTTTAGTGGAATACTTTGGTGGTTTTCCAAGGGCGAGAAGATAGGCCGGGGATAAGCCGAACCTCATAAAACTCAGTGTCACTCTCTTTCCCTTACTCTCTTTACTTTCATCATATATAAACTGTGTGGATTTTTTAAATTCCTTAAACATATACACTATGTGGATTAGATATTATATAAACCTAAGCTTAATTTGTTTTTGGGATTGCAAAAACTGAAAGGGAGTGCGTTGGTTGATCAATAAGTTGCGAAAATCGTAAGGGAGTACGTTGGTTGATTCAACACCCAAGACTTATTAACTGAGAGTTTGTTTAAATTCTAAATTCTTGGAAAAAGTTTTGTGCTTCATATTGAGAAATCAATTATCCACAGGGCCTGCATTAACCACATGGCTTAAATCAATTTCATATACACAGAGCTACAAAAACTGAGAATCGGTAAAGTGCTAAATATTGAATTTTGTGGGTTGAATACTTTGGTTGATTGTTTGGCTGAACATTTAAGTTTTGATTTACTTGAGTTGTGTTGTAGTTGTGGATTGAATAAAAAACTAAGGACTGGTTGTGTAATTTTCAAATTAACAAGAGGTTAAGAATCTTAAAAAGAATTAAAAGAAAATTTTAATAACCCAGTTCACACCCCCCCCCCCCCCGGGGTCATGGGACTACACCTTGGTTTTTAGAACCGTCAATACAACAATAAAATTACAATTTTTTGCAAAACTCAAACACTCCCTAACAAGCTAATGAGTACAATTGAAATCCTAATACATACTTAGATGATATAACATGAAGCTCAATAAGCTTATTCAATATGATCAATAAAGTCTTTTGCAATAACAACTATATGATCTTTGTATAAAGATTAAGTCTAATAGATATGCTTCAAAGATCTAAGTCGAATTTATGATCTTTATACAAATATTTAAACAATAAGTTTTCTCCAAAGATCAAAATCAAATATACGATCTTTATAAAATATTTAAACACTAAGTTTTCTACAACGATCTAAGTCAAATATATGATCTTTATAAAATATTTAAACAATAAGTTTTCTACTAAGATCAAATATATTTAGCAATAACAAAGCTAAGATGAAATCTTTGAATAAATAATAAACATGATGATTTTCAAAGATTCAAGAACTTTAGCAAATCCTTTTCTCAAAGAAGATTTTCACTATAATATTTAACAATCAGTTTATGAATGAATAAAAACTTTGAGAATAAGATTGAATATCAAACCAGATACTTTGTTTACCAAACTTCCGAGAACATGATCTTGATTGCAACTATATGAATGAATGCATTTTGATCGTTCAAATTAACGTAGAGAATGCCCAAACTTGATGTGAATGCTTTGGAGTGCAGGCAAGAAGTTTGTAATACATTCAAAGCTCTCAAGAAGTATGCAAAAAGTGATACTCTAGGGTTTAGAGGTTATTTTTATAAGTTTTCTCGCCATTTGCAAGATTTCTGGCCATTGGATCATTTAAAATAAAGGATTTCTATCCATGTCCGTGCTGGAGCGTCGTTCATCGTGACATACTCATCGACGAGTGCACACATTCGTTGATGAGTGTTCAACACTCATTCGTCGATGAGAACGTGAGTTCATCGCCGAATTTCCTGCCTGAGATTTTTGAGCTCTTGGTATTTTCTCAATGATGAGAGCATAGCATTCATCACCGAGTGGCCTAATGAATTCATCGATGAAGTAAGGGAGTTCGTCAACGAGGCCTCTATTTTCCAAAATTATTTTTCCTCTAAAATGTCCATCCAAGCTAGAACTAATGTAAATAGATTTTTCATGAAATGCAAGAACCCTAAGGTCAACCTAGGGTCGTTTTGAGCTTCCAACTATATCATGTGAGATATGTAAATACAATCAAACCTAAATACCCATTGAAAACTTGGAACTTCTTCATCCTTTAGCTCTTCTAGTTCCATGGAGTGTGCCAGGTTGTATACGCTTTAAGTTCCTCATGACTTCCATGACTTCTTTACCTTCCATGCATGCTAAATAATGATCATATTCATAATCTCAATGCACAGGTAAGATACTATGTGATTTTTCAATATCAAAACGGGATTAGACTCATAGAGTCAATAATTTCCCCTTTTTTTATGATGACAAATACACGAGCAAAAATTTGGGTTTTGCCTAAATAGGCTCCCCCTAAGAATATGCATGATAAATAGTGTTGCAAAGTATTCCAAAACAATATGTAGAATAAAAACAATAAACTTTTTGGGATTGTAATTTGAACCATTTATTCTCCCTTTGTCCTAAATATTGCTGTGAAATATTTCTCCCCCTTTGTTTCAAAATTTTACTGTGGGATATTTTCAGCAGAATGTTTTCAAAATTTTACTACAGGATATTTTTCCCCCTTTTGACATCAACAAAAAGGTATAAAAAAATATACAAAGTTAAATATTTCATTCCGTTGTAAAAAATAATATCTCTCCCCCTATCTTAGAAAATTGACCTCTCCCCCTTTTCAAAAGATATAGCTATTTTGTTAAAATAAATTTCATGTTGAACATACAACAGCATTTCAATCAACATTGATATAGGTAAGCATTTCAGTTCATTAAAGTTTAAAAAAATTCATGTGCACATCAACATGTAGCATATATCCATAAAGTATTTAACATGCAATAGCCATTTCTTAATTTCAATTTACGTTGCTCCCCCTTAGTTATGTATTCTAATATATCTCTAGGCAACTTCTCAACTATGCATCAGACCTAATTCACGTCTAATTTGGATAAACCTAACCTCTGTAAGTGGTTTCGTGAATATGTTTTCCCATTGTTCATCTATGGATACAAACTCAAGTTCCACGTCCCCCAATATGTCTTCCCATTGTTCATCTATGGATACAAACTCAAGTTCCACGTCCCCCTTTTGCACATGGTCATGAAGAAAATGATGTCTAATTTCTATGTGCTTAGTTTGTAAATGTGATATAGGATTTTTTGAGATGCTTATTGCACTCGTATTGTCACACTTTATAAGAATAGTTTCATAGTGCAATCCATAGCCCATTAGTTGTTGCTTCATATATAACGTTTGAGCACAACAACTTCCAGCTGCTATGTATTTACCCTCAGTTGTAGACAATGCAACTGAATTTTGATTCTTGAAAAACCAAGAAACTAAGGATTGTCCTAAAAAGTGATAAGTGCTACTAGTTCTTTTTCTATCTACTTTACTACCAGCAAAGTCATCATCAGAATAACTGACAATCTCAAGAGATGTGTACTTAGAATACCATAATCCAAGTTCAATAGTTCCAATAATATATCTAAGTATCCTTTTAACTGCTAATAAATGTGATTCTTTTGGTGCAGCCTGAAATCTTGCGCACAAGTATATGCTAAAAATAATATCAAGCCTACTAGTAGTCAAATATAATAGGCAACCTATCATGCCACGGTAGAGCTTAACATCCACTAGTATACCTTGCTCATCTTTGTCCAATTTTGTGGAAGAACACATAGGTGTTCTTAAAATTTTACCATCTTTCATGTTAAACTTTTTGAGCAGGTCTCTAATGTATTTTGATTGGTTTATGAAAAATCCATGTTTTTCCTATTTGATCTGAAGTCCTAGAAAGAAGTTAAGTTCACCCATCATGCTCATTTCAAATTCACTTTGCATGCAGCTGGCAAACTCCTTACGCAACTCTTCGTTGGTTGCTCCAAAAATGATATCATCTACGTATATTTGTACTAGGAGTAAGTTTTCATTTTTAGCCTTTATGAAAAGTGTTGTGTCTATATTCCCTCTAGTAAATCCATTATCTAGAAGAAAACCACTAAGCCTTTCATGCCAAGCTCTAGGAGCTTGCTTCAATCCATACAAGGCTTTAGTCAATTTATAAAAATGATTTGGAAATTTGTAGTTTTCAAATCCTGGGGTTGTTTAACATCAACTTCCTCATTAATATAGTCATTTAGAAATGCGCTTTTGACATCCATTTGATCTAGTTTGAAGTTCTTAAAAGTAGCATATGCCAATAACATCCTAATGGCTTCCATTCTAGCCACAGGAGCAAATGTTTCCTCAAAATATATGCCTTCCTCCTGGTTGTATCCTTGAGCTACTAGTCTAGTCTTGTTTCTGACTACTATTCCATTTTCATATTTCTTATTCTTATATATCCATTTTGTTCCAACAAATGTATGATCATCAGGACTAGGAACTAATGTCCAGACTTTATTTCTCTCAAATTGATTTAATTATTCTTGCATAGATATCACCCATGATTCATCCTCAATTGCCTCACTAATATTCTTAGGTTCTTCTTGTGATAAGAATGCAAAATGGCTAATCATATTTCTAAGTGAAGATCGTGTAACTACTCCACGTGATGGTTCACCTATAATTTGTTGATTCCTTACATACATCCATTCTCTAGGTAGTTCATTATCCTCTTTTTCTACTTGAATATCCTCTGAAGATGTTTCTTGGGCTTTACTATCTAAGGCATACCCTAGAAAGATACCGTCATTTGATTTGGCGTCAAATTTTCCTAGGTGTTCATTATCTCTAAGAATAAAAGATTTGCAGCCAAATGTAACGAATCCTCCATCTTTGGATGTAATAGATGTGAATTTAGCTTTATCTCCTCTCGTATGTCGCAAGCATCCACTATCCATATACCATTTATCCTTTTACAAGGATGATCTCAAGCACATCTCATGGTCTTTGTAAGCCATCAGACACGGATTCGCAATATGGTCGTCGTTAGATTCAAAGTTTCAACTAGTGGTACTATTTGTATCCCATCCAACCTTTAGTGCCTTCTTCTTCATTTTGGAAACTTTCTTCAACTGGGGACAATCTGGCTTGATGTGCCCAACTGTTGACTTTTTGACTCCGATCTCATTTTGATAATGACAAAACACAAATATCTCATATGTGCATTAAGCTTTAAGCAGGATCATTATTTAGTACACACGGATGATACGAATGCTATGGAAGCCATGAGGAATTTGAAACGCATACGACCTGGAATATTCCATGAAATTAAAAGACCAAAAGGATGAGGACACCTCAGTTTTTCAGTTGTAATGTGTGTTTAGTCTCCCTTTTATTTACATATTTCATAAGATATAGTTGGAAGTTCAAATATACCCTAGACTGACCTTAGAACTCATGTATTTCATGAAAAAAAAATATTTACATTAGTTCTAGGTTGGATGGACTTTTTAGAGGCAAAATAATACAGGAAAATAGAGGCCTCATCGACGAACCCCATGGCCTCGTCGACGAACACAGGAAGGCTATTCGATGATGAACACCTTGTTCTCGTCGACGAGAAAATACCAAGAGCTCAAAAATCTCAGACAGGTCTCTCGTCGACAAAACATGTTCTCGTCAACGAATGAGTGTTGATCACTTGTCGATGAACATGTTCTCTCATCGACAAGTTCCTCATGCAGAACGGCGGTTCAGCGCAGACATAGATGTAAATACTTTATTTTAAATTATCTAACGGTCAGGAATTGATCCAATTCTGAGAATACATGTTTAAACACTCCCAAAACCCTAGGAGAATAAAGCAAGACAAGGGGAGATCACTTTGAGCATACTTTTGAAAGCCTTTGCATACTTTACCCACACTCTATCAAGTTTAAACATCTTTTGGGGATTCTCTCAGCTTCACAAAGGGCATTCACGCACACATCTTGCTAGCACGTTTGATATTGAGGTTTGGTATACAAGGTTTTATATTTTCGCACTTAATCTTCATTGTAAAAGTTTTTATTCGCTCATATTTTATTTAATATTTTATTAAAAGAGGAAGAACCCTAAGTTTCATATTTTTGTTAGAAAAATGTTGTGGGAGAAGTTCATTCTAGGACTTTAAATCTTTGAAGCATTCTTGATATTATTTTTATTCAAAGATTTAATATTCTTTTATTCGTGCCAAAAGTTATTTGAGAAAACCCTAGATCTCCAGCACATATTATTTGAAAAATCAATTTTTGGAGATATACAGCATTGGGTGTAGATCTTTGAGAAAACACATCATACATATATATACAATAATCATATATTTTTTATTATTATTGAAATCATCACATACATTCATTAACCTTCAAGTTATATCCTATGAATGTGTTTTAGAAATTTTATTATACTCATTAGCTTGTTAAGAAGCATCTGAGTGTTTAGGAATTTTATCAATCTATTGTATTGACGGTTTGGGTTGTGAACCGGGGAAGGAGGAAGTTATGCCTCTTGTAAGTAGCGGAGTAGGAGGAAGTTGTGCCTCTTGTAAGCAACGGAGTTAAAGGAAGTTGTGCCTCTTGTAAGCAGCACGTTTGTAATGGGAAGCTCCATCCCAGTTAAAGGAGCGGGATTAGTGAAATCCTTAGGTGTTTTGCCCAAGGCGAGGACGTAGGCCGGGTTTGGCCAAACCTCATTAAAAATTTGGTGTTTGCGCTCTTTTACTCTATTCCTTTTCATATTTCCACACTTATATTCATATTATATCTATTGTGCATGTTTTAAATGGTGGTGTATATGAATATCTAAAATACATGAGAATAATTGGGTAATATTGAATTGATTGAGATATCTACTGACTAAATCAATTTAGTTGTATAATACTGAAATCGGTGTATATCCAAATTTGTGCTTGTATGGTTGGGTTTTCAAGTAAGGATTGAAATACCAAAATATTTTTAAATACCCAATTCACCCCCCCCCCCTCCCCTCTTGGGATTACACCTAAATTAACATTTGGTATCAGAGCCTTGTTACATAGACTTACACGTTTTTTTTTTCATAAAAAGATCACGATGGCTTATTTTGGTGTATCCCCATTTGGTGTGGGACAAATCTCTACAAGGCCTCCAATGTTTTATGGTGAAAATTTCACCGAGTGGAAAATAAGAATGACTATTTTTATCAAATCAATGGATTGGAGGCCTGGAGAGTAATTGCTCAAGGAAACTTAGTACCTATGAAAATTGTTAATAATGCTAAAATTCCTAGATATGAATATGAGCTGAATGAAAACGACATGAAATTAATGCAAATAAATTTCGGTGCCATGAATATTTTATTGCTTGCTTTAGATACTAATGTCTTTCATGAAATTAAGTCATGTTAAAGTTCTAAGGAGATATAGGAAGAACTCGATAGGAGATTTGGAGAGATCAAAGGAAAGAAGTCCACCACTTGGGAAGATTCATGCTCAAATGATCAAGTAGTGGAAAATTGTAGCTTAGTTGTATTACTCGATGAAGAGGTACACTCTACTCCTTCTACTTCTCATAATGATTCTCAAAATGATTCGTGCAATGACTTTGATAAATCTTGTGATATATATTGTGATAATTCTGGTAGTGAATCCTATGATGAATCTGATAATGATAACATGTCATCTTATGAGGAATTACAAAAGGGATTTGTTAAGGCTCATAAAATTTTAACAAAGATGTCTAAAAAGAAAACAATGTTGAAAAATGAAAATAAAGACTTAGCAAAACAATTAGAAGATTTTAAAGACTCATACTTCTTGGGAAAAAGAAAAGGTTGAAAAGGAATTAGAAATTAAGAGATTAGTAAACAAAAATGAGGCATCACTAAAAGAATTACAGTCAAAAATTAGCGTTGAAAAAGAAAAGGATTTGAAAATCAAGAAATTAGAAAACAAGAATGATGATGGCTAAAGAATTGAAAGAGTTAAGATCCAAGATTTCGAGTGATGATAAAAAGAATTTTCTTATGTTTGAACTTGAGTGTAAAGCGAACATAATGTCCAAAGAATTCACAAAACTACAAGGTGTTTGCAAGGGCTTAAAAGATTCAAACGCTCGAGGCCTAGAAAGAAAAATTGAGGACCAAACTAAGATCATCCATACACTTACCAGTGCCAAAGAAAACTTAGACAACGTTCTAGGTTCTGAAAAGATGACCTAAAATAAGGAAGGTATAGGTCATAATGAAATTAAAAATAGGGGAAGAAAGAACCTATACATGGGGTACTTTGTTAAAGATTCAAAATTCTATGCTAGTACCTTTTCCAATTCGTATGCTCACACCTGCGTATCATGTAAAAATAAAGGGCACACTTCATTTAAAAGGAAATGTGTGAAACCTAAACAGGTTTAGAGAGTTAAATAAAAATGGGTACCAAAAAAAAAACCCCCCAAAAACTCCTCCTTAGACTTCAAGATTGAGAATCTAGTGGAGTCAGCCACATAAACAAAAAAGGGGGGGGGGGTCATGATGACTAATAAGCTTGGGGAATAGTATATGCTTAAAATGTAAAATCTTAGTATATGTATTTACTACACTATTATTATACTAAGAATCCTACAAGAAAGTTAAGTCAATATGATTCCTTTAAGCAATATATCCAATCTGACTACCTAATGCTTTTTATATCATAATGATTGGGTAAAATGTTAAAATATTGGATAGCATGCAAACCTTGATTTATTCAAAGTAAAGGTTGAGAGATTAACTGTCTAAAATATCAAAAACTTTACTCTATAAAATGAAAAACATAAATCATATCTTCAAGAAAATCTCATAAGCATGTTCTATGAAATTCACTTCCAAATGGACAAGGTAACTATGCTTGGTAAAATAATTCTTAATGCTTAATCCATGATTAAAATCCTAAGCATAATTGTACATTGCACAAATTCGAGTTCTAGGATATTCATTTTGTTATATTTCATTTATCACTAAACTCATCTCTGAATATAAAAATCCTTAATCAAAAATGAGTCATCACTCTAGGATTAAGCACTGATAAATCATAAATTCTATATCTATCAAGTGCTCATTAAAAGATACCATGTTATAATCAAATCAGTGGAATTCTCTAAGGGATCCAAATGGTTTATCAAGACATTTTATAAATATTCCCTTTGTACTTAAAATATAAAATTTCCTAATTTTGATTTGTGATTAGGTCATTTCCTCCATAAGAAATCTTTAAAATATCACGATCATATCCGATAAAGATTCATCTATCCTAGGCTCGTACCCTTACTAAAAAGTGAAGACATACTTATAAGGTACCGTCCAATGGTGGGATAATCAAAATACTCAAGGAGAAGTATTCAAAAATCAATATTCTCCCAAATTGCTCTTTGCTTAAGTAGTTGGATATATTCGCTTCTACAAAATATTTTGAACACTATCCACTCATAATGAATATTCTTCTGAACTTAATGGTAATTTAATTGTTAAGAGTATTTTTCCAATCTCACTTCACAATCTCTCAAACCTCAAATCAAATCGATTAGAAGCTTTTGAATATGTCAAAGGGCTAAGTTATATGCAATAGGTTTCAATCTATATGAAAATGCAAATGACTAGGAAACCTATACGTTGAGATCCATAAGAAAAGAAGCAATATAGGCTTATGACCCTGAAGAAGAATTGTTTATGACTTTTTGGTCCTCTAAGCCAAAGCAGGTAAAGTCAAGTATAAATCATTGAAAATCTTAGAACACTCAGCTAAACTAGTGAAGAATGATTAAAAAAAGAAAAACATAAGATAATGAGAAGTGCATAACTGAGCGGGAGCAAATTAGCTTGAAAATACTACGGCTCTAAAAAATAAGCAAAATCAAATTTGGTATCATATTTTGTATTTACATTTAGTATCAAATAATGAATGGTATGTGTAAATTCTTTTATGCATATTTGATGCAACTTGTTAACCACATGAATTTTTTTAAAACTATACTGAACTAAACTTGTTGCGTGCCTAAAAATATTTAAGGGAGCTAAGCTCCATTTCTAGGAAAACGCATAAAGAACTCATGTGCGTCATGGTATCGCAATAGTTGGCCTAAGATATTTTAAAATGATTGCTTATACGGCTTGAAATTATAGTAAAATTAATCCTTGACAAGTGTAAGCATTTCATTTTATCTAAGCAAGATTTCAAACTCATAGGGGGGGCATTTGGAAATTATTTCCTATCTCTTTGTGCTCATCAATATTTTTTTTGCTTAGATGTGCATTTAACTTTCTGTGGCATGCACTCAATTACGATGATCTTATTAAATACTTTAAATGAAAAATATATTGCTTTACCACAAGTTCCTTGAGTTAACCATATGATCGTGTTTTAAAATGCATTGATATAATTAGGATCTGTATGGTTAGTCTCTCTAGTTATAATTCTTTTTGGAATGCACTTAAAAAAAATCAGAGCAGACTTTTTTTTTAAGATCCAAAAGGTGAGAGATATGTACTAGAGCAAAAAAAAAAAAAAACTGAGATCTAAAGGGGGAGAGAAATTTTTTTTGAGATCAAAATGGAGAGAGATATTTTTTTAAAACTTGCATAGTATACAATGTGTATAAAAAAAAAAAAAAAAAAAGGAAATTTTTTTTCCAAAAAGGGGGAGAGTTTTTTTCTGAGCTAAAATAATTACTATATCAAGATGCATATTGAGCTGAACTTAAAATTCTCAACTTGTAATATCTTAGTGCCTTCTCTCTAGATATATTTGAATTACAATATCTATTTTGAAATTTATGCATTTTGCTCGTGTTTGTCATCATCAAAAAGGGGGAGATTGTTGACTTTTTGAGTCCGATCACGTTTTGATAATGACAAAACACAATTATCTCATCTGTGCATTGAGCTTTTTAGCAAAATCATTATTTAGTACACACGAATGATACGAATGCTATGAAAGCCACGAGGAATTTGAAACGCATACGACCTAGCATATTCCATGAAATTAAAAGAGCAAAAGGATGAGGACACCTCATATTTTCAGTTGTAATGTGTGTTTAGTCTCACTTGTATTTACATATTTCATAAGATATAGTTGGAAGCTCAAATATACCCTAGACTAACCTTAGGACTCATGCATTTCATGAAAAAATATATTTACATTAGTTCTAGGTTGGATGGACTTTTTAGAGGCAAAATAATACTGGAAAACAGAGGCCTCGTCGATGAATCCCATGGCCTCATCGACAAACACATGAAGGCTACTCGACAACGAACACCTTTTTCTCGTCGACGAGCGAGTGTTGAGAACTTGTCAATGAACGCATTCTCTCATCGATGAGTTTCTGGCACAGAACGGCGGTTCAACGTGGACACAGACATAAATACTTTATTTTAAATGATCCAACGGTGAGGAGTTGATCCAATGTCGAGAATACATGTTTAAACACTCCCAAAACCCTAGGAAAATATAACAAGACAAGGAGAGATCACTTTGAGCATACTTTTGAAAGCCTTTGCATACTTTGCCCACACTCTATCAAGTTTAAACATCCTTTGGGGATTCTCTCAGCTTCACAAAGGGCATTCACGCACACATCTTGCTAGCACGTTTGATATTGAGGTTTGGTATACAAAGTTTTATATTTTGGCACTTAAGCTTCATTGTAAAAGTTTTTATTCTCTCATTTTTTTTAAAAAAAAATTTATTAAGAGAGGAAGAACCCTAAGTTTCATATTTTCGTTTAAAAAATGTTGTGGGAGAAGTTCATTCTAGGACTTTAAATCTTTGAAGCATTCTTGATATTATTTTTATTCAGAGATTTAATATTCTTTTATTCGTGCCAAAATTTATTTGAGAAAACCCTAGACCTCCAACACATTATTTTAAAAATCAATTTTTGGAGATATACTGCATTGGGTGTAGATCTTTGAGAAAACACATCATACATATGTTTATATACAGAGATCATATATTTGATTATTATTGAAATCATCACATACATTCATTGAACTTCAAGTTAAATACTATAAATGTGTTTTAGGAATTTTATCGTACTCATTAGCTTGTTAAAAAGTATCTGAGCGTTCAAGAATTTTATTAATCTATTATATTGATGGTTCGGGTTGTGAACCGGGGAAGGATGAAGCTAAGCCTCTTGTAAGCAGTGGAGTAGGAGGAAGTTGTGCTTTTTGTAAGCAGCGGGTTTGTAACGGGAAGCTCCGTCCTAGTTAAAGGAGCGGGATTAGTAGAATCCTTGGGTGTTTTGCCCAAGGTGAGGACGTACGCCAGGTTTGGCCAAACCTTGTTAAAAATTTGGTGTGTGCACTCTCTTACTCTATTCCTTTTTATATTTCCACATTTATATTCATATTATATTTGTTGTGCATGTTTTAAATGGTGGTATATATGAATATCTAAAATACATGAGAATAATCGGGTAATACTGAATTAATTGAGATATCTACTAATTAAATCAATTTAGTTGTATAATACCGAAATTGGTGTATATCCAAATTTATGCCTGTATGGTTGGGTTTTCAAGTAAGGATTGAAATACCAAAATATTTTTAACTACCCAATTCACCCCCCTCTTGGTATTACACCTAATTAACACCAACTTCTCTACAGTTATAGCACGTAGGAGGATTATCCTTTTGCTTCCTTCTGCTTGACTCTCCCTTTTCTGTTTTTGAGTCTTGGAATTTTCTAGTGTACTTCCTACTCTTTTTCAAGAACTTTCCAAATTTCTTAGTTAGAATAGCCATGTTATCCTTTGATTCTGAATTGCTTTCTTCACTGGAATTGCTGGATGAAGCCTTGAAGTTTTTTACTTTCTTTGTTTTATTTTGCTCATGTTGTCTTTCATTTACTGCCAACTCATATGCTATAAGTGACCTAATCAACTCATCTACTGTCATCGCCTTTAGGTTCCATCCTTCAGCTATTGCTATGACTTTTGCTTCCCAAACTAGTGGTAGTCCCCTAAGAATTTTCCTAATCATCTCATAAGTGGGGTAAGTTTTACCAAGAGCATGTAAAGAATTTGTGATGTGGGTGAATCTCGTGTACATTGATTGCATAGATTCATCAGCAGTCATTTTAAAAGCTTCATATTTAGTAGTGAGCCTATCTATCCTACTATCCTTTACATCTTTGGTACCTTCATAGGTGACTTCTAATTTTTCCCAAATTTTTTTAGCAGTCTTACAAGCCATGACTTTGTTAAACTCATTTACACCTAATGCATAGTACAAAAGATTTATAGCAGTGGCATTAACTAGAACTGATTTACGATCATCATCTATGTATTCCTCTTCAATCTTAGGTACACTTTCTTTATCAATAATTTTCATAGGGACATGGTTTCCTCTTAAGACAATATTCCATACTTTCTAATCCGCATTTTTAAGGAAGATGCACATTCGTTGTTTCCAATAAGTATAATTTACACCACAAAAGATGGATGGTCATGTGGACGAGTGTCCCTTACCAAATGGAGTTACACCGATGTGTGCCATCATGATCTTTTACACAAAAATGTTTAAGTCTAGTGTAATCTCACTCTGATACCAAATGTTAATTTAGGTATAATCCCAAGAGGTGGGTAAATTGGGTATTTAAAATTTATATAAATATATTTTATCACTTAATCCCTATTTTAAAATTTAACAAAATAATCACAAGTTAGGGAATACTTAGAGTTCAATTTATTACGTTATCTAATGAAATTAATTCAAATTACTATCTTAATAAACTCAATGATACCCAATTAATTCTCAAGTGCTCGTAATATTTTGTTGGCCTAACCAAGGCTTACGACTCTTGATTTTGATGATAACAAAGTAAGGTTATCTAATGTTCTTCAAAGTTGTGATATTTCAGATATTGAAACAAAAGCACACTTCATGAACACAAATGATCAATTTTGAAAGCTCAAGAGACCAACATGGATGGACTTGAAGATCACAGGAACATTAAAAGCTCATATCAACACAAGTGATCAATATTGAAAATTTAGGAGCTCAAAGCAATAACTTGATAAAGTTTTTGAAAAAGAGTTCAAGAAATGAAGAGAGTCTAATAGGACATGTTTGTAAGCACTTCAAGTGTTTTCAAATTATGAAATTTCATTTTGAAGCTCATTAGGAATGAAGAGACCTAGAGACCTTAATCTTAAAACTTGGAACATATTTTTAAAAGAAAACAAATTAACATTCCGTGAATAGATAAGAAAAGAGAGAGAGAAAATAAAAAAATATTTTAAAAGTCAAATTTTCTACTTGATAGGCGCCTGACTGCACATGGTCAGTAGGCTTCCGACTTAAAGGCTTTTAAAATACCCAGATGGAAGGTCGTCAAGCTATTGCCTGGACCTTGACAGGCACCTGACAAGGTTTTTTTAGAATCCTATTCAGGTTTCATCAGGTTGTTGTCACCCTTCTGCCCGTTTATTAAAACTGAGAAATTCAGTGACAGACGCCTAACCACTAGGTGACAGGCAACTGCCACCCTACTGCCTGTGTTATTTATTAGTGTAATACATTGACAGGCACTTGATTAGAAGCCCTCAGACTACTGTCACGCAGTAGATTTTAAAATTCATAATGGACATATTTTTGAAAAATCAATTACTTGGGGCTCAGACATGTTCAAACCTTGGACTCTACTCCAAGTAAACTTGGGGATCAAGTTAAATACTTTTTTCTAACTCTATAAATATACCCAAGAACAATTAATTCAATTACCAAGAATCAATTGCAGCATTCATACTCTCTCAAATTGTTCTCAAACTCTCAAGGGCTCTCTCACTCTCAACTTGCATGAAAACTACTGAGGCTTCGCTGACTCTCAATCTCTAGTATTGTGCTACAATTCTAATTCTTTCAACCATTGAAAGAATCCTTCGGTGATATACTTTGGGGGTTTCAATTTGAATTTCATATTTGATTTGCTTTAAGGTATATAGCTCTGAATTTGTACTTATCAGCTCTTTTGAGAGCATCTCTTGTACACCTTGTTTCAAATCTTGTTTTGTAAATTGATGGTTCAAGTGCTTGGATCGTTGGACCGAACGAGGGAATATTGTTTGGAGAGGCAGGCTTTAGCCTAATTAAGGAGTGGTTGTAACGATGTTGTTTCTCTCAGAAAAGGAACTAATATAGTGGAATCCTTTGGTAGTTTGCCAAAGGCGAGGATGTAGGCTGAGGATAAGCCGAACCTTGTAAAAACTTGGTGTTCTTCTCTCTACTTTATCCTTTACTTTCTGCACAATATTTTTATTTGTTGAATGCATAATGCTAATTGCAGGGCTTAAGTAAAAATTCAGAGAAGACTCTTAATTTTAGAAAGTACGTTTTTAATTAACCTTTTACGGGAACCCACAAGGGAGTAAGTTGGTTAATTTGCGAAAATCTTGGTTAAGAGAGTGCATTACAAATCAAAATCAAAACAGGGCTTGCATATAAACACAGGGCTGCCACCAATAGCTGAAAGCATCAAGTTCTTGAATAACTAATTGATTTTTATATTGTGTTGGATTGGATTGTTTAACTTTCAGTACTTTTTGGTGTGTTTTGGTTGTGATTATAAATTGATTGATTTACTTACATTCTTGTTCTTGCACTAAAAAAAGTAAGAAGTTAAAAAGAATTTAAATTTTTTAATTAACCCAATTCAACCCCCCCCCCCCCCTTCTTGGGAACACTATTCTAATTTCAATTGGTATCAAAGCCTAGTTATAGTAAATCTTAACAAGAAGCTATATAAAGATCGAAATGGAACACATAGGAATAACTCCCTTCAGAGAGGGTCAATCCTTAACCCAACCACTAATCTTTTGTGGAATGAACTATACTTTTTAGAAACAACGTATGAGAATATATCTTCAAACTTGGAAAGCTTGGGAGGGTGTCACGGATGGTGACCTAATACCCTTCAAACTAGTAGATAAAAAAGTGCTCTAGATATTAACGAATTCAATAGAGTCATGGCCTGAAAAATAACCAAAGAAATTTGGGATAAGCTAGAGGTAACTTATGAAGGAACAACCAATGTTAGAGACAATAGGATTGATATGCTAACTAGAGAATATGAAGTTTTCAAAATGAACTCAGATGAATCTATTACTAGAATGTATACAAGGTTCACTCACATAATCAATTCTCTCAATGCCTTAGGAAAAACCTACACTACCCATGAGATGATTCAAAAAATACTTAGAGGTCTTCCACCCATATGGGAACCAAAGGTCACAGCAATAACGGAAGGTAGGAACCTTAAAACCACATCACTAAATGAACTTATAGGTTCACTACTTACTTATGAAATGACCTTGAAGGAAAGAAATCCTAAACCTAAGCACAAGAAATCTATTGCTTTAAAAGTAGCTAACGAAAGCTCAAGTGATGACGATAGCGAATCAAGTGATCTAGATGAAGATGAATTAGCATTCATTACCAAAAGACTTGGCAAGTTCTACAAAAGAAACAAAAAGTTCCCTAGAAAATTTAGTAAAAAAAATATGAAAAAGGGGAAACATGTAGGAAAGAAAAAATAAATAAAAAATGACCTACCTACGTGTTATCATTGCAAAAAGCGAAGTCATGTCAAGCTAGACTGCCCTCAACTCAAGAAGGAGAAGAAGAAAAAGAAAACAGCCATGAAGGCAATATGGGATGACACAAGTTCAAGCAAAATGGAAAACGAGTCAAACGGGCAAGAGATAGCCAACATGTGCTTCATGACACATGATGAAGAGGTAAACTCTTACTACTCCTCATTGGAAGAATCTAGAAGTGAATCGTGAGATGAATCTTGTGACAGTATGCCCTCCTACAAAGAACTTCAAGCCGAGTTATTTGCTCTACATAAACGATTTATCAAAGTTTCTAAAAGAAATATAACTTTGAAAGAACAAAAATAAAATCTAATGAAACAACTTGAATCCTCTAAATCTATTGAAAAAGAGAAAGAATCCCAAATTGAAAATTTAAAAGAGAAAATAAATGATATGTCACAAGAAATAGTAAAAATACAAGTAGATGATCAAAGCAAGAAGAATTTAGAAATAATTGATCTTAAAAAGACACTTGAGGATAAAGAGAAAATTATCTACAACTTCACAAAAGGAAAAGAAAACTTTGAGAAAATGATTGGACAACAAAGAATGCATGGAAATAAAGAAGGAATCGGTTATAATGGAATAACAAATAAAAGAAAGAAGAAGTTGTTCATAGGGTACTTTGTAAAAGAAGCTAAACACTATGCTAGTACTTC
This sequence comes from Malania oleifera, assembly GCF_029873635.1. NCBI lineage: Eukaryota > Viridiplantae > Streptophyta > Magnoliopsida > Santalales > Ximeniaceae > Malania > Malania oleifera. The sequence continues at coordinate 75,554,635 of NC_080419.1, read as the reverse complement.
TTCAACTAATGTACATGAACAAACCACTTGCTACATGTGCAAGAGCAAAGGACATATTATGTTTAACTACCCTGTTTAACTGCCCTCTTAAAAAAAAAGTATGTTAAAGTTAAAAATGAATGGAAAGAAAACAATGGAACTAGATATAATTTAAAGAAAATTAAGAAAATTTGGATTCCAAAAGTAACAACTTAAATCTTTCATTATAGGTATGCTTTAAGACAACACCATCAAAGGAAAAGTGGTACTTGGATATCGGGTGTTCAAGACACATGACCAAAGATGGAACCAAGTTCACCACATTAACTCAAAAAGATGGGGTATACGTAACCTTCGGTGACAATGTCAAAGGTAAAATTGTTGGAATTGGTAAAATAGGCAAAGAACCCTCTTTCACTATTGATGATGTGTTGTTAGTAGATGGTCTAAAATATAATCTCTTAAGTATTAGTCAACTTAGTGATAAAGGGTTTGAAATTATCTTTAAGAAAGATAAATGCATAATACAAAACCCTAAGAATAATGATATTCTATTCACAGCACGTAGAACAAACAATGTGTATTGCATAAATCTTGATAATCTAATATCACAAGATGTAACTTGCTTGGTTTCCCCAAATGAAAATAAATGGCTTTGGCATAGAACATTAGATCATACTAGCGTGGACATTCTATCTAAACTATCAAAGAAAAATTTTGTGAAAGGCTTACCAAATACTAAGTTTAGCAAAGATAAAATTTGTGACGCTTGCCAACTAGGAAAACAAGTCAAGACAAGTTTTTAAAAAAAGAAACATTTATCAACAAGTAGACCCTTGGAACTCATGCACTTAGACTTGTTTGGATTCACTAGAACTCAAAGCTTAGTTGGAAAACAATATGCTTTTGGGATTATTGATGATTATTCTAGATATACATGGGTATTATTTTTAGCCAACAAACATGAAGCTTGTGATATGTTAATAAATCTATGCAAGAAACTTCAAAATGAGAAAGGTTATAATATCACTAACTTTAGGAGTGATCAAGGTAGAGAATTCAAAAATAATGATGTCAAAAAAAATTTTAATGATCATGGTGTAAACCATAATTTCTCAGCACCTAGAACTCCACAACAAAATGGAGTTGTTCAAAGGAAAAATAGAACCCTTCAAGAAATGGCTAAAACTATGTTAAATGAAAACAATTTACCTAAGTATTTTTTAGCTGAAACCGTAAATACAGCTTGTTATTTAATAAATAGGGCATCTATTAGATCAAATCTAAACAAAGCACCTTATGAATTATGGAAAGGGAGAAGGCCTAACATAGCTTACTTCCATGTATTTGGATATAAATGTTTTGTTCTAAATATTAAAATGACTTAGGGAAATTTGATGCCAAATCAGACGAAGGAATTTTCTTAGGATATTCTACAAATAGTAAAGCCTATAGGATCTCTAATAAAAGAATACTTACTATCGTTGAATCAATGCATTAACTTTTGATGAATCAAATCCTTTTGCAAATGAAATCAAAAATGAGGAAAATGAGGAAATCTCAAAAAAGATGGAAAATCTTGAAATTAAAGAAGAAAACAAAGAAGAAACCTTAAAAGAAAAACCCACAGAAAATCAAGAATTACCAAAAGAATGGAAATACGTAAGAAACCATCCTCAAGATCAAATTATTGGAGAACCTTCAAGAGGAGTAACCACTAGATCATCACTAAAGAACATATGCAACCATTATACTTTCCTATCTCAAGATGAACCAAAAAGAAGCATTAGAAAATGATTCATGGATTATGACTATGCAGGAAGAACTTAATCAATTTGAAAGAAGTCAAGTATGGAAATTAGTTCCCAAACCTAAAGATCATTCAATCATAGGAACTAAATGGGTCTTTAGAAATAAGAAAGATGAAAATGGGATAGTGGTTAGAAACAAGGCTAGGCTAGTAGCTCAAGGATATAATCAACAAAGAAGGTATTGACTATGATGAAACCTTTGCCCCCGTAGCAAGAATGGAAGAAATTAGAATGCTCCTAGCCTATACAGCCCATAAGGAATTCAAGTAATATCAAATGGGTGCAAAAAGTGCTTTCTTAAATGAGTATATAAATGAAGAGGTTTATGTAAAACAACCACCAGGTTTTGAAGACCTAAAACATCCCGATCACGTATTTAGATTAACTAAAGCCTTGTATGGTTTAAAACAAGCTCCTAGAGCTTGGTATGAAAGACTAAAAACTTTTTACTTAAAAATGATTTTTCAAGAGGAAAAGTAGACACTACCCTTTTTATAAAGACCAAAAATAAAGATATGTTATGTAACATCCTAAAAATTCTCACCACTTTTTTTTATATAGTATAATAACAAATTACTCCAATATTTGAATATAATGGGCACCCCTATGCAGCGAAAAAACATAAATCACATAACCACATATGCATATATATATATATATATATATACAATACCAAAATTCAGTATTTTCAACCATAGCTACATAATACATCTCTCTCTCCAGTGTCAACTACCCCAAAAATACAAAACCCTACACAAAACTTACCCTATAACTAGGGTGACCAAACGATCTCTATCCGCGAGCCTGATCTACTCGTCTAGCTGGCTCACCTAAAAAATGTTAAAGTAATGGGGTGAGTCAATGCTCAGTAAGTAGAAATATGCTATTACTAGTATGTCGCAACTGAATCATAAAAATTACAACATTAAAATATATAAAACTGCATGATCTGGAAAATCTGCAAAACACATGTATAGTAGCTTAAAAAATTTGCATCATCTGAACTTTTATCATTCATACTGCTATATCATACTATATAAAATAAAAACGGTAAAATTGGATACATATATATAACTATGCTCTATCCCTGGGACTTTGTATGTCATGATTTGACCCCTCACGACAGGGTTGTGCGGCTCATAGGCAGGACTTAACCTGGTCAGCCCTCCAGGTAAGTCACTATACTCTACACTACCTCAGTCTGGCCAAATTACATGCTCTCCTAAGTGCGGGACTGGCTACTACCTCGTCAAATCGGCCCCCTCAATCCAGCGAATTGGGGAGTTGCATACTCTCCGAGCACGGTTGACGGTACCCACACACTATCTAAGATATGTGGTTACACTCTATCTGTATTAGCAACGGTACCATGCTCTATATTCTATATCTATATTGCATCCGTCTGTAATCTTTCCATAGGGATCTAATACTATATATATACATACTATACTTTTTATACTGTTTTCATTATATTTCAAAAATAACCATAACTCTATATTGTTGTACTGTAAATACTGTAATATCTGTAGCATCTTGATGTTATAACTGTATAATCTGTCTGTACTTTCTTTCTGTATAATATGAGTGTTATGGCATTTAGGAAGACATAACTTTCTATATACACTGTCTATACTGTTCTGAATAAATATTTGTATACTGTTATATATATCTGTCTATGCAATCATCTGAATAAAACTATATATGTAAACATATTCTGTCTGTATAAAATCTGTAATTATCTAACTATATTTGTATAACTTGAAATACTAAAAAACTACATAAAACTCCATATCAATATCATGTACTCAGGGCACACATACTTTAAAAATCCATATCCTGTATAATATATGGTATACATGCATATATATATATATATATATATATATATATATATAATTTCTAATAACGTAAGTAAATCTCCTAGCATAGCATATTTCCCTTACCTAGTTTCTGAAAAGCCCCATGCTAAACTCTAACCCTACACTCGCAAGGTTCTCCACTCAACACCTTGACAACAACATCCCCCAAAACAAAACATCAATATTTTTCTGCATATAACATTTCTTATAACTATAGGGAAAGCATACTTTGAATAAAATGTCTTATCCTGAGTTTGGGATGAATTTCAAACCACTTCCACCGACGATTCGCTCCAGCAGACTTGCAGAGAACTTCGCCAGGAGCATCTTGGTGGCCTCAGATCATCAATCCGGCGTAAACGGGGTCGGGATTGAAGAGTGAAGGAGGGAGTGACGTTTTAGAGGGAGAAATACCCCTTTTGTGCTAAAAATTTGTCTAAAAATCTAGGTTTCCACTATTTAGAGAGCTGGATTCGTCGACGAGACATGCACCTCATCGACGAGTCCTTAAGAAATTTCGTCGATGAACTTCCTCCCTCGTCGATGAATTTCAGACTGCCCAAAAACCTCTCTCGATATCTTCTCGTCAAGGAGGTCCCCTTATGCGCTCGTTGACGAATTTCCTATGTTCGTCGACGAGGCCTTGTGTAAGAATCATGGGTTATTATATCCAAAGTGCAATGTCGTCGACGAAACCTGCTGTCACCTTCTTTTTCTATTTTCATTTCCTTTCCTCTTTATTATTTAAAAACCATTATTTTTTCGGGTCGTTACATTCTCCCCTCCTTATAAAATTTCGCCCTCAAAATTTATTATCTATATCTCCATCTATCATCCCATAAAGGCAAATGGTCTACTTATTTTATTACCTACCCTCACTTATGGCGGAGGAATACCGTGGTTACATTATATGTTCTGGGAGATTACACATATATAAAATAAAACTATCTATAAACTAAAATCAATACATTTACCTACAAAAGAAACACCATCTAACTATTGTACTTTACCTGATTACCTCTATACCTCTTGGAACAACTACAGGTATTTCTGCCTGATATGTTCCTCAAGCTCCCAAGAAGCTTCCTCTATGGTGTGATTCCTCCACAAAATTTTAACTAGCTGTATTTCTTTATTGCATAGAGTCTGAATCTTTCTGTCCAAAATCTGTACTGGTACTTCTTCATATGCCAATGAATCCTTAAGCTCTATCTCTACATAGCTAATGATGTGGGATGGGTTTGAGATGTATTTTCTTAACATAGCAATATGAAATACGTCACGAATTCGAGCCAAAGCTGGTGGCAAAGCTAGCCTATAGGCAACTAACCCTATTTTCTCAAGTATCTCAAAAGGGCCAATATACCTAGGGCTCAACTTGCCTTTCTTTCCAAACCTCATAACTCCTTTCAGAGGAGCTATCTTCAAAAATACTCGATCTCCCACATCAAACTTTAGTTTTCAGTGGCGAGTGTTTACGTAGCTTTTCTGCCGACTTTGTGTTGTATTGATTCTTTCTCTAATAAGTCGGACCTTGTCGAACGCCTGTTGTATTATCATTGGACCCAAAACTCGCCTTTCAGCTACTTCATCCCAAAAAAGAGGAGAGCGACATCTCTTGTCATATAATGCCTCGTAAGGTGCCATGCCGATACTAGTCTGATAGCTATTATTGTAAGCAAACTCAACTAACGGCATAAACTGAATCCAACTGTCTCCAAAATCAAGCACACAAGCACGAAGCATATCCTTTAGTGTTTAAATCATCCTCTCAGTCTGACCATCTGTCTGAGGATGGAAAGCAGTGCTAAAAGCTAACTGTGTACCCATAGCCTCCTAAAAACTTTTCCAAAATCATGAAGTAAACCGAGGATCTCGGTCGGAAACTATGGATACCGGCACACCATGGACGCGAACTATCTCCTGAACGTATATTTATGCCAGTCTGTCCATGGAATAGCCGACTTTAATAGTAATGAAATGGGCGGTCTTCTTCAAACAATTAACAATCACCCAAATCGCATTCAACCCTTGTCGCCCTGGTGGTAACCCCATAATGAAGTCCATCGAAATGTGATCCCATTTCAACTCTGGAATGAACAATGGCTGCAACTGTCCTGCTAGCCTCTAGTGCTCAGCTTTAACCAACTAGCACATCAAGCACTACTGTACAAACTCAGCTATCTCCCTTTTCATTCCACTCTACCAAAAATACTCTCGCAGATCCGAATACATTTTAGTGCTACCTGGATGTACGGTGTATAGGGATCTGTGAGCCTCCTCTAGTATAGTTCTTCTAATCTTGATATCTGTAGGAACACAAAGCCTATTATGGAATCACAGGGCTCCATCATTTGATATACTGAATTCCTCACCCTGACCATCTCGTACTCTAGCCATTACCTCTGCCAAATCTGCTTCATCACCCTGAGCTGCTTTAATCCTCTCATAAAGCATAGGCTGAACCACTAGACTGGCAATGACCGCTTGCGGACTCTCCTCTATTAACTCTAAACTGAGCTTCTCCAAATCCATTAAAATTGAATATGGAATCTCCATGGCTGCTAGTGCTGATCTATCTGACTTCCTACTCTGAGCATCTGCCACCACATTCGCGTTTCATAGAAAACTAATCGTGCAATCATAATCTTTAATAAGCTCTAGCTACCTTCTTTGCCTCATATTCAACTCTTTCTGGGTAAAGAAATACTTCAGGCTCTTGTGATCCGTGAAAATCTCACACTTCCCACCATATAGGTAATGCCTCCAAATTTTAAGAGCATACACCACCGCAGCAAGCTCTAAGTCATGGACAAGATAATTCTTCTCATATTCTTTAAGATGCCTAGACGCATATGCAATAACCCTGTCGTGCTACATCCACATGCATCCAAGACCCTTCAAAGAGGCATCACTATATATTACAAACCCATCCTCCCCTAATGGAATAGCTAATACCAGAGCTGAAATTAACCGCCGCTTTAACTCTTGAAAACTCTACTCACAGTCATCAGTCCATTCAAATTTTACATTTTTCCTCGTGAGTCGCGTCAATGGACCTGATAACCTGGAGAATCCATCTACTAAGCATCGGTAGTAGCTTGGTAATCCCAGAAAACTCTTAACTTATTGAATACTTCCCGGCCTTTCCCAACTCACCACAGCCTCTATCTTACTCAGATCAACTAATATTCCTATTTCTGAGATCACATGGCTGAGAAAAGTAGCCTGCCTTAACCAAGACTCACATTTCTTGAATTTTGCATATAATTTCATTTCCCTTAATACCTATAACACCAATCTCAAATGATACTCGTGCTCCTCAAAACTCCTCGAATAGACCAGTATATCATCAATAAACATAACCACAAACTGATCCAAATACTGGTGAAACACCCGATTCATCAAATCCATGAATACTACTGGTGCATTAGTCAACCCAAATGGCATCACTAAACATTAGTAATGCCCATATCTGGTTCAAAATGCGGTCTTCGAAATATCCTCTGCTCTAACTTTCACCTGATGGTAACCCGACCACAGGTCAATTTTAGAGTAAACCTGGGTCCCCTGGAACTGATCGAATAAATCATCGATCCTAGGGAGAGGATATTTATTCTTGACTGTCAGTTTATTTATCTCCCTATAATCGATGCACAATCTCATGGTCCCGTCCTTCTTTTTCACGAACAAAACTGGCGCTCCCCAGGGTGACACACTGGGCCTAATAAAACCCTTGTCTAGAAATTCATGTAGCTGATCTTTCAATTCTTTTAGCTCAACTGGAGCCAAATGATATGGTGCTTTAGATACTGGCACAGATCCCAGCAACAGGCCTATAGTGAACTCAATCTCATGATCAGGTGGCAAACTAGGTAATTCTTCTGGAAATACATATGGAAACTCTCTCACCACTGGCATGTTAGCTTGTTTCAATTCTTATTTTGGCAAATCTTTTATGTATGCAACATACCCCCGGCAACCACCCTGTAGCAGTATCCTCACCTGAATAGCCGACACCAACTGTGGCGAGGCACGCATGCGTGAACCCACAAATCTAAATTTTGGCTCACCCGGGGGTCTGAAAATCACTTCTTTCTGATGGCAATTAATGCTAGTGTGATAAATAGCTAACCAATCCATGCCCAGTATCACATCAAATCCCTGCATATCCAAGACCACAAGATCGGCTAATAGCACTATCACTAAATATTTACTGGAAAATTTTGAAGTACCCTCCTGCATCTAAGCACAAATCCCATTGGCATAACCACAGGCATTTCTATATCTAATGGTTGTGTTCTAGCTATTTTCACATATACCGACGATATAAAAGAGTGGGTGGCATCTATATCAAACAAAACAATCATTTTATATGGTAAAGCAGTAAGAGTACTCGTGACCACGTCTCCAGCCATCTCAGCGTCTCCCAGTGTCAACGCGTAGACCCTTGCTGGCGTAGTGTTCCTCTGCTGACCACTGCAAGGCACCTGATATCCACCTCAAAACGGTCTTGGAGCCTGTGCATAATTCAATAGCATCTAACACGATCGAGCCATATGATCGGGCCTCCCGCATCGATAACAAACATTTTCCCCCAGTCGGCAGTCACCAGGATGTCTTCGCCCGCATCTAGGACAAATGGAAAGAAGCTGTCCGCCCTAAAATCCTCCATGCTCTACCATCTGTCTCTGGCCTCCTCCAAATCTACCCCCTCTCCAAGGGCCTCGGCTAGGACCTGCCTGATAACTTAAGGGCGCAGTCCTCTTCCTCTGACACTGTGTCTCCGTCTCTCTGGGCAAACTTTCCTTTGCTATAATAGCCCTAACAACCAACTCTAAGAAGTCCTGGATCCTTAGTACTACCACTTGCCTATAAATATCACGCCTCAAGTTTCTCTTAAACAATCTAGCCTTCTTCGATTCTTCTAGGACAATATAAGGACAGAAACACAATAGCTCGATAAATCTCGTGGCGTACAGCTGGACAGTCAATACCCCCTGGGACAGACTCAGAAACTCCTATACTAGAGCATCTCTGACTGAAGCAGGATAATATCTATCAAAGAACATGTCCCTGAATCGGGCTCAGGTCATCGGCACTAGTATCGCCCTCTGCTCCTCCAACAGTCTGGTGGCTGACCACCATCTCTCAGCCTCCCCCGCCAGCCTATATGTAGCATATAAGACCCTCTGCTCATCAGTGCAGTGAAGTACTATCAGAATCTTCTCCATCTCTTGTATCCAATTCTGAACAACTGCAGGATCAGTCACTCCAGAAAAGGCCGGCGGATTAATCTTCATAAATTTCTCTATGGTACATCCCTAAATTAGAGATGGACCTCCTTGCTCCCTAGAGCTCTGTGCTATCTCAGCCATAACCTGTTGAGCCACACTATGTAGCACAGCATCGGAATCTCCACCTCCTGCGCCAGAAGGTCCAACTCCATCATCCCCACTGGCTTGAGCGCTACTGCCTCCTGGGTCCATCCTGAAAACATATAGAACACCATTTTCAGAATCCTATTTCCCACACAGATCTAGCTTATTTCCTTTAACTAAAACCTCAAATTTATTATCAAACTTTCCCCTTGATCCTATCCCACAATCCAATCCTGCAACCTAAACACATGACTCATCGATAGTTTACTATGATTTTCCTGGAATCGTCACCCTAGGAAAAATACAAAAACAATCACGAAATCCCGTATCCAGATCACAGAACAAAACCTCAAATCTTTTTCCTATATTCCGGTATTGTTTTCCACTGCACTCTAGAGTCTACAGAACCTAGCAACCTAGGCTCTAATACCAAATTGTAACGTCCTAAAAATTCTCACCACTTTTTTTTATATAATATAATAACAAATTAACCCAATATTTGAATATAATGGGCACCCTTATGTAGCGGAAAAACATAAATCACATAACCACATATGCATATATACAATACCAGAATTCAGTATTTTCAACCATAGCTACATAATACATCTCTCTCTCCAGTGTCAACTACCCCAAAAATACAAAACCCTACACAAAACTTGCCCTATAACTAGGGTGACCAAGCGATCTCTATCCTCGAGCCTGATATGCTGGCCTAACTAGCTCACCTGAAAAATGTTAAAGTAATGGGGTGAGTCGACGCTCAGTAAGTGGAAATATGTTATTACTAGTGTGTGGTGACCAAGTCATAAAAATTATAACCTTAAAATATATAAAACTGCATGATCTGGAAAATCTTCAAAACACATGTATAGTAGCTTAAAACATTTGCATCATCTGAACTTTTATCATTCATATTGCTATATCATACTATATACAACAAAAATGGTAAAATTATATACATATAAATAATTGTGCTATTTCCCTAGGATTCTGTATGTCATGATTTGACCCCTCATGATAGGGTTGTGCGGCCCGTAGGCGGTACATAACCTAATCAGCCCTCCAGGTAAGTCACTATACTCTACACTACCTCAGCCTGGCCAAACTGCATACTCTCCTAAGTGTGGGACTAGCTACTACCTCGTCAAACCGGCCCCCTCAACCCAACGAATTTGGGAGCTGCATACTCTTCGAGCACGGTTGACAATACCCACACACTATCTGAGATATGTGGTTGCACTCTATCTGTATTAGCAATAGTACCATGCTCTGTATTCTATATATGTACTGTATTTGTCTGTAATCTTTCCACAGGAATCTAATACTACATATTTACATACTATACTCTTTATACTGTGTTCATTACATTCCCAAAATAACCATAACACTATATTGTTGTACTGTAAAAACTATAATATCTGTAGCATCTTGATGCTATAACTGTATAATATGTCTGTACTTTCTTTCTGTATAATATGAGTGTTATGGCATTCAGGAAAACATGGCTTTCTATATACATTGTATATACTGTTTTGAATAAATATCTGTGTATTGTTATATATATCTGTCTATGTAATCATCCGAATGAAACTATATATGTAAACATATTCTGTCTATATAAAATCTGCAATTATCTAACTAATGATCTGTCTGTATAAAATCTACAATTATCTAACTTGAAATACTGAAAAACTACATAAAACTCCATATCAATATCATGTACTCAGGCCACACATACTTTAAAAATTTATATCTTGTATAATATATGGTATACATGCATATATATATATATATATATATATATATATATATAAAAAATTTCTAATAATGTAAGTAAATCTCCTAGCATAGCATATTTCCCTTACCTAGTTTCTTAAAAGCCCCCTGCTGAACTCTAGCCCTACACCCGCAGGGTTCTCCACTCAACATCCTGAAAACAACATCCCCTAGAACAAAACATCAATATTTTTCTATATATAACATTTCTTATAACTGTAGGGAAAGCATACTTTGAATAAAATGTCTTACCCTGAGTTTTGGATGAATTTAAAACCACTTCCATCGATGATATGCTCCAGCAGACTTGCATAGAACTTCACCAGGAGCATCATGGTGGCCTCAGATCATCAATCCGGCGTAAAACGGGGTCAGGATCGAAGAGAGAAGGAGGGAGTGACGTTTTAGAGAGAGAAAGACCCCTTTTGCGCTGAAAATTCGTCTAAAAATTTAGGTTTTCACTATTTATAGAGCCGGATTCATCGACAAGATACGTCACCTCATCGACAAGTCCTTAAGAAATTTCGTCAACAAACTTCCTCCTTCGTTGATGAATTTCAAACCGCCCAAAAACCTCTCTCGGTATCTTCTCGTCGATGAGGCGTGGCCTCGTTGACGAGGTCCCCCTATGTGCTCATCGACGAATTTCCTATGTTCATCGACGAGGCCCTGTGTAAGAATTCTGGGTTATTATATCCAAAGTGTAATGTCATTGACGAACCCTAAGTGTTCGTCGACGAAGCCTGCTGCCACCTTCTATTTCTGTTTCCATTTCCTTCCTCTTTATTATTTAAAAAACCATTATTTTTTGGGTTGTTACGTGTTAATAGTTCAAATCTATGTTTATGATATCATATTTGGTGCTACAAATGAAGAACTATGTAAAGATTTTGCAACATGCATGCAAAAAGAGTTTGAAATGAGTATGATGGGAGAGTTAAATTATTTCCTAGGGTTACAAATCAAACAAGCCAAAAATGGAATTCATAAATCAAACTAAATATAATAAAGATATGCTTAAAAATTTTAATATGGAAGAAAGTAAACCCATAGGAACCCCTATGAGTACCTCAACAAGCCTTGATAAAGATGAAAAGCGAAAACCAATAGACACAAAACATTATTAAGGAATGATAGGTAGTTTACTATATATAACAGCTAGTAGACCCAATATCATGTTTAGTGTGTGCATGTGCACTAGATTTCAATCAGCACCTAAGGAATCTCATCAAATTGCGGCCCAAATAATTCTAAGATACTTGATAGGAACCCTTGATCTAGGCTTGTGGTATCCAAAGGATACTGATTTTGAAATGATAAGCTATTCAGATGCGGATTATGCCGGATGTAAAATAGATAGAAAGAGCACTAGTGGTACTTGTCACTTTCTAGGACACTCACTAGTCTCTTGGTTTTCAAAAAAGCAAAATTCCATAACATTATCCACAACTGAAGTTGAATACATAGTACTTGGGAGTTGTTGTGTACAAACACTATATATGAAACAACAAGTAAAAGACTACAATCTTGAATACCAAACAAATCCAATTAAGTGCAACAATAAAAGTTGTTGACCCTATTGGTCACATCCCGTCTTGATCATAACAAATGCCTTGGTATTTAATGTCTGTCAAGTTTGTGTGCAGGTTTATATTATCATATCATATGTTGGCATATGAGAATACTTGAAGACTAAAGACCTTGAAGACTCATTGTAATTTATATTTTGTGTAATTTGGGTCTATAATAGTAATATAGGAACAGTCTGTAATAATTAATGCATGGCATGCGTGAAGGAACTAAAGCTCAAAGACCATAGATTGGCCTTAGGTATCACTCTTTGGTCGACCACAGGACGACCGATGCCAGGTTTTTTGGCGTACTTAAAAAGGCCTTAGAAAGACCCTAGGTCTCAGCACTTGCACGTAAGAAAGTCCCCAACATCACTTATTATATCTAGGGAATCAATTCAGGAAAAAATGGACTTACATTGAAAATATTGAGAGTGTTCGGGCAACCGAACCCATTGCATTTAAAATGCTTCTGGTGACCGAACCCTGGACAAGTCAACTTGTTGACTTTTGTTCGGGCACTCGAACCTTTTTGAATGTATCTTCCTTAGGCACCCGCACCAGTGTCAGAAACCTTTTCAACTACCCAGGCACCCAAACCTTCATGTTCATTATGGCTTCGGGCAACCGAATTGGTCATTTCGGTTAACCAAACTTAGCTTCAGGTACCCGAACTGTGAACAGAAACATTTTGTCTTTTGTTCAGCCAACCGACCCTTACTTTAGGCACCTGAACTGTTAAAAATCGATTTTTTAAGTGAGTCTATTCGGGGACCCAAACCTCAGACCAGGCACCTGAATCCCATGGGTTAAATTAATTTTTAATGAAGTTAAAAATAGTTAAACAGGGTTAATTTTGCTAAACTTTTTTAAACAAATTTAAAATACCCTATGTGTCCCCCAACGGTCATAATTTATCCTTTCTCTATATATAGGGGTTCATTTGTCAAGATTAAGTGTGGATTAGCAACTAAGATTAAGCCAAAAACTCTGTCAAATTTTCCAAACCCTTTTTGCTTACACTACTTCCATACACTCTACACCTTTGATTTTATTGATTAACCAAGTGTAGTGAGAGTGCTTAAAGTGTTTATACATCATTCCATATTGCTCATAACTCTCATTTGTATTTTTTATTGATTGATTTTGATATTAAGAGTTAAGCATAAGTTTTCCCATAGATTTTATTTGATAAATCTAGTGTTGGGAAAAACTTATAAGCTTAAGGATCTTTGCTTTGTCATTTCAAGATTCCTATAACTATATTTTTGTGTGCAAAGGATTTTACAAGTCATAATTTTTCAAACAACTCTTGTATCTATTTTATTGAGGAAAATATTTTTGATTTGGTTTTATTATTGTTTGCAGCATCTTTGAAAACCTAATTTAGTATTGAGACTTGATATATCTAGTTTCAAAGAAATAGCTTGTTTGAACACTCTTCAGCATACTTGTAATTATACCTTACTGAGTGTTGATTGCACATGTAGAGCACCGAGCTTATAGTTCATACATATTGATGTGTGTTGATTATTACATGTGTTGAATCGGTACATAATATGCTTATTTAGAAGTGCTTTGATTGTACGCAAAATTTTAAATCATTTGTATTCTAGGCGTGGGCCTGAAGAAGGAGACTAGCCCTGTTGAATAGTCCTGGACTGGTTTAGACCCGATTAGGAAAGTTAGGTGCGCCATCATGGTAAGGCGTGTTGGTTGAGGTCAGCCCCATGAATTGACCTGACTGTAATCAGTGCCGCTCCACCTGTTAAGTGAGCATTAGGAGAACCCTCAGGCTTGCGAGTTAGAGGCAGGGACGTAAGCAGTATTGGCCAAACCCCGATAACATATCATGTGTGCACTGTTTATATTTTTGAAATTTATATTTGAAACCTAAGGTGTAGTCCTAAGAGGGAGGTAAATTGAGTATTTTAAAATTTCCTTAGATCCTTTATGTTCCTTTTTACAATCTTTTAAGGCTTTCTTGTATTCTTGTTAACCGATAAATCCACACAAACTCCTATTTCCTCTAATTAATCCACAATCACAACAACCACAATCAATCAATCAACTATTCAAGCAAAACAACCATACACCAAGAAATCAATTTGGAATATTTAGCGACCCTGTATATGAATGTGAAGTTCCTGTAGTTGGCTTTTGAATTTGAAGATTAAAATGACATCCAAGCACATTTTTAATATCAGAATTTAAATAAACCTTTAGCTAATAGGTTTTGGGATGTTAACCAATCAACGTACTTCCTTTCAGTTTCCACTAAAGGTCGATTAACCAACGTACTCCCTTTCGGTTTCCGCCAGCCCAAAAACAAATTAGACTTTGCTTTTACTTAATTTCCAATATGCGTTACTTTATGATTAAAAATATTAAAACATCCATGCAGGTTATATCGTTGTTGAAATGTAAAAGAGAGTAAGGGAAAGAAAGTGACACCACCACTTTTACGAGGTTCGGCTTACCCCAGCCTACGTCCTCGCCTTAGGTCAACCACCTAAGGAATTCACTATACCTTGTTCCTTCCGGGTGGAACAAAAACCTTACAACACTTACCCTTTTTTTAGGAAGAGAAACCTCTCCAAGAAACAACTTGTGCTTGGTCCAACGATCCAACAAACCTTTGAACCGTCAAAGATCAAGATGAAAGAAATAGATCTGTGTACAAAAACACTCTCACAATTCAAAGCAGGTTGTACAAATTAAATTCTAAATCATACTTCAAAAACCAAGGCTGAATAGAAAATGTGAAACTTTAAAGGTTTAGAATTCACCTATAGTTCTTAAAAAAATTTGAATGCACCTCGGAACCAATCTCTTGTTTGTCAATCCACCAATATCGTATAGTTTTTCTCCAGCAAAATGATGTGAGCACACAAATTTTTAGGAGGACTTTAGTGCAGGGATCATATATAACTTCGGTGTATTGCTCGTTTGATCTTTTTGCTACTTTTGCTTATGTATTTTTTCATTGCTCAAAGGAGGTATTAATAGACTTTTTCAAAGAAAAATTTTTTCATTTAACATGAAGTATTTAGGTAACTTTTCAAAAAGTATTAAATTATAGAATTAATTTTGAAAATCTTCCATTTAGGTAACTTTTCAAAAAAAATATATTAAATTAAAAAATTAATTTTGAAAATTTTCCCACAAGTTTGAAATTAAAAGATTTTTAATTTTGACAATCTTCCCGCAAGTCAAAAAATCTCAATTTTGAAAATCTCCCCGCAAGTTTGAAATTCAAAGATTTTTAATTTTGACAATCTTCCCACAAGTTAAAAATTTTCAATTTTAACAATCTTTAAAGCTCTAGTTTACTTGAAAATTTTAATTGGAACATTTTAAAAACATTTTTAAGAGTTTTTCAAATAATGATCTCTGGGTCTTTGATTCTTAAGGAGCTTCACATAGTTAAATAGCATTGACTTTGAAGTACTTACAACAATCCTTCTAATCATGGTCTCCTTAATCACTAAGTCCTTCAGCCTCCTTCAGCCTCTTGAGGTTCACTTTTGACTTTAAGATTTGCTTGGCCTTTAACTTCTTCATTTGTCGTTCATTGCTTCAATATTCTGAGGAGCTTCCACTAGATTGACATTAATCTTCACCTTATCAACCATGAGTCCTTTTACCTAAATCTGAAATCAAATCACTCAACACCACATATTAAATCATCCTTCATTTTGTTATCATCAAAACAAGATTAAAAAGTTCAATTAGGCCAACAATCTCCCTTTTTATTATGATGACAAAAAAGGAGCAAAAAATATGAATAAGCGTTAAAAATAATCTCCCCCTTACAACTAGCATTATTCTACTCCCCCTTACAATAAACATTATTTTAATAATTTGTAGATTCAAGACCAATCATCCTCATTGCTCAATTTTTCATTCTTATCATGCTCAAATATGATTTTTCACTATCATGCTCAACATGCTCAAAATTCAATATCATGCTCTAAATCGTGCCAAAATTTTTACTCAAATACTACTCCCCCTTTTGACATCAATCAAAAAGGGTAAACATTCAAATGAACATAGGATCACACACTTCTCAATCAGGCCAAAATTCAATATCATATTTCATATTTGGCATTCTTATTTCATATGTGTTGTGACATCTTTGAATTTCAATCATGCATATGGTGCCCAACATTCATATTTGTGAAAAAAAATACTTAAAAAATTACATTTGTCATGGATAATGCATCATTCAAATACCAAGATCATGACAATATTACCAATGCTCATAATTATGTTGTATACCTCAAAAATCAAGTGATATATTCATGGATACCAATATACATCTTAGATATTCATGTTGAAGTTTTATCATGCACTTCTCATAGATGTCAATTTTTCATTTATTCATGTGATCATAAGCACACATGGTCAAGACATTTCAAAAATTATGTTTCATACTTAATAACTTTATGCTCGGATTTTCAAAATATCAATTTCAAGATACCAATTTTAAAACATCCACATGTAGCATGCTATATATCACATATCATGAGCTTATTTTTCAAGAAACAAGGAAGGCAATCCAAGCTAAGTGTTGTATTATACAAAACATCAAAGTACACGCCAAAACAAACTTAGATCACACAAAGAGACAAACCTTAGGTCAATTTACTAACAACTTTAAACAAGTCTAGGGTTGATCTATCAGTCAGTCGGCTCACCTCAGTGTCCGTTGGCTGACTGGCCTCTATTCTAAAAGAAATAAAACACTTCAATTAGTTAGCTGACCATAGAGTCAGTTGGCTGACTGTAGATTTTTCTTTAAGCCTTGTCCTTTTAGTTTGTTTTTCTACTATGTAGTATACCAAACTCTCTTCTAATGGTTATAAATCTATCTTCTGAGAGTGGTTAAGTAAAGACATCAGCCCACTGATCATTTGTATTAATGAATTCTAAAATGATGTCTTCTTTTTGAACATGATCTCTTATGAAGTGGTGTCTTATGTCAATGTGCTTTGTTTTTGAGTGTGAAATATGGTTTTTAGATATGTTAATCGCACTTGTATTATCACACTTAATTGATACAGTTGTATATTTCAAATTGAAATTTCTTAATTGTTGTTTCATGTAAAAAGTTTGTGCACAAAAATTATCAGCTGCTACATATTCAGCCTCAGCAGTTGACAAAGCCACGGAATTTTGTTTCTTAGAAAACCAAGAAACTAAAGATCTTCTTAAGAAGTGGCATGTGCCACTTGTGCTTTTTCTATCTATCTTACAACCGGTATAGTCCGCATCTGAATAATTGATCATTTCAAAACCGGTGTCTTTAGGGTACCATAGTCCTAAGTTCATAGTGCCTATTAAGTGTCTTAGGATTCTTTTAACAACTATTTGGTGTGATTCCTAAGGTGTTGATTTGAAACATGCAAACATACACACACTAAACATTATATCGGGTCTACTAGCTATTAGATAAAATAGACTTCCAATCATACCTCTATAGTGCTTTGTGTCTACGGATTTTCCCTTTTCATCTTTGTCTAGGCTGATGGTGGTACTCATAGGTGTGCTTATGGGTTTACTATTTTCCATACCAAATTTTTGTATCATTTCTTTTATGTATTTGGATTGACTTATAAAAGTCCCATTCTTTACTTGTTTAATTTGCAGTCCAAGAAAATAGTTTAATTCCCTCATCATGCTCATTTCAAATTCTTCTTGCATACATTTTGCAAATTCTTTACAAAGATGTTCATTTGTAGCACCAAATATTATATCATCTACATAGATTTGAACTAAAAGTATGTCATCTTCCTTATTTTTAATGAACAAGGTACTATCAATTTTCCTCTTGAAAATCCCTTCTCAACTAGAAATCCACTAAGTCTTTCATACCAAGTCCTAGGGGCCTGTTTTAGTCCATACAAAACCTTAGTTAGTCTAAATACATGGTTAGGATCTTCAATATCCTCAAAACCAAGGGGTTGTTCAACATATACCTCTTCATTAATATACCCATTCAAGAATGCACTTTTGACACCCATTTGGTATAACTTAAATTCCTTGTAGGAAGCATAGGCTAACAACATTCTAATAGCTTCCATTCTAGCTACGGGGGCAAAGGTTTCATCATAGTCTATTCCTTCTTCTTGATTGTACCCCTTTCCTACAAGTCTAGCTTTGTTTCTAGTGATTATACCATTTTCATCCTTTTTATTTAAAAATACCCATTTAGTTCCTATGATCGAATGATTTTCCAATTTGGGTACTAATTTCCAGACTTGCCTTCTTTCAAATTGGTTTAATTCTTCTTGCATTGCAACTATCCAAGATTCATCCTTAAGGGCTTCTTCAACATCTTTAGGTTCATTTTGGGATTGGAATGCATAATGATTGCAAAGCTTTTTTAGTGAAGATCTAGTAGTCACACCTCTAGATGGTTCACCTATAATTTGTTCTTGAGGGTGATCTTTCTTATACTTCCATTCTCTTGGTAATTCCATATTTTCTATGAGTTCATCTTTTGACTTTTCTTCATTTATTTCCTTTTCTTCCTTGACTTCTATCTAATCCTCCTTTTTGAAAATATCATCTTTTTCTTCATTTTTGACTTCTCTGGAAAAAGGGTTAGATTCATCAAATTTTACGTGAAATTGATTCAACTATGGTGAGTGTTCTTTTGTTATAGACTCTGAAATTAGGATAGCTTCCCAAGAGGGGGGGTGAATTGGATTTTTAAAATCATTTCAAGTTTAATTCTTTGTTGTATATTAATAATCACAACAAATAAATACAAAAAACAATTCAACTGCAACCAATCAACAAGATATTTGTTCTTTGTAACAATAGCCCTGTAATAAATTGTAAAGCACGCTGAATTTATGTAAGCCCTGTGTTTATTCCAAACTCACACTTCTTCTTTTTGTTTAGTTTTTAAACAAACTTTCAGATTAATAAGTTTAGGATGATCAACCAACGTAGTCCCTTTCGGTTTCCGCAATCAATGCTGATCAAGCCAAAATGTATAAGCCTTTGGTCTATTTAACAACCATACACTCAGAATTTAACAATTTAAAGCATACACACAGGTTGTAAGTATTGATGAAAAATAAAAAGTAAGGAAGAAGAGAGAGAGACACAAGGTTTTACGAGGTTCAACTTATACCAAGCCTACGTCCTCGCTTTTGGCAAACCACCAAAGGATTCACTAGTTCAGTTCCGTTGACGGGTGGAATAATACCGATTACAATCAGTCCTTCCTTTAGGCTAGAGCCTACCTCTCCAAACGATATTCCCTCTTTTGGTCCAACGATTCTACAACCTTGAATCATCTATAAACAAGAACCAAGATAGAGAAAAGTTTGTGTACTAGAAAACACTCTCACAGTAAAGTAGGTTAGTACAACATTCAGCACAAGAATACTTCAAAGTAATTCAAATATAAAAGAATTTGAAGCTCAATACTTAATTTAGATCACCAAATATGTTTCAAGTATTGAAAGATTCAGACTTTAAAAGCTTTATTTCGGAGTTTGAATCAGCAGCAACTTAGTATTTGAAGTTGGAAGGTTTGGGGCTATTTATAGATGTTTTAAAAGTAATTCCTTACCCCCAAAGTTTCCTTGAAGTAATCCCCAAGTTTTCCAAAAGAGTAGTGTCCAAAAAATTCATTTAAAAAATCTTCCCATTGGAAATTTTTAAACCAACGTTCGAGTGGCAGTCGCCTACCACGACCTAGCACTCGCTTGTCATAGAAGAAACTTAAAACATAGAACACTGGCAGTTGCCTGCCAGAACCCAGGCAGTCACCTGGCATGACCACCCATGCACCTGGCAATGTTTAGGCAATCGCCTGGAACCCTACTGTCTCTTTGAAAATTATTCATTTAATTTAGGTAGTCGCTTACCACAAGAAGGCAGTCGCCTGGCTCTTCTATTTTACTAAAAAATATTTTCTTTTTAAAACCTTTCTTTTCTTTGATTTGAAAAACATACTTTAGGGTTTTTCTAAAAATATATTTCTAAGTTTCTTTTGATTTTATGAGAGCTTCAATTCAGTTTATACTTGAAATTAACTTGAAGTACTTATATACAAACATCCTTAAAATTTTATTCCTTTGATCTTCAAGTAAGTCCTTGTTCTTCTATCATCTCTTGATTTTCTAATCTTTTCTTTGAGCTTTCATCAAGTTATCTTTAATCCTTATGCTCTTCAAGATCTTTTTTTGATCCATAAACTTTATCATCCTTTTGAGCTTTGTCACTACCTTTAAGCTTTGCCTTTTTCTTGAAAAAATTTCACTTAAACCATATTAAACACATCATGATTTGTTATCATCAAAATAAGAATTGTAAGCCTTGTTAGGCCAACAGACTTTATAGGCTTTGCTATTTGTGGAGTATCCTAGGAAAATGCCTTCATCCGATTTAGTATCAAATTTTCCTAAGTTGTATTTGTTATTTAGGATGAAACACTTACATCCAAAGACATGAAAGTAATTTATGTTAGGCCTTCTTCCCTTCCACAATTCATAGGGTGTCTTGTTTAGGTTTGATCTAATGGAAACCCTATTTATTATATAGCTAGCTATATTTACAGCTTCGGCCCAAAAATATTTGGGTAGGTCATTTTCATTAAGCATAGTCCTTGCTATTTCTTGGAGGGTTCTATTTTTCCTTTCCACAACTCCATTTTGTTGTGGGGTTCTAGGTGCTGAAAAGTTGTGATTTATGCCATGTTCATTACAACATTTTTCAACATCTTGATTCTTAAATTCTCTTCCTTGGTCACCTTTAATATTTAATACATTATACCCTTTCTCATTTTGAAGCTTCTTACATAAAGTGATTTATGAGTTGCAAGCTTCTTCTTTGTTAGCTAGGAACAACACCCATGTGTATCTTGAGTAATCATCAACGATTATAAAGGTGTATTGTTTTCCTCCTAAACTTTGGGTTCTTGTAGGACCAAACAAGTCTAAGTGTATGAGTTCTAGGGGTCTACTTGTTGATATATGTTTCTTCTTTTTGAAGCTTTTCTTGATTTGTTTTCCCAATTGACAAGCATCACACACTTTATCTTTAACAAATTTGGTGTTAGGCAAGCCTTTGACTAAATTCTTTTTAGAGAGCTTGGATATAAGATCCATGCTTGCATGTCCTAACCTCCTATGCCAAAGCCAACTATTCTCACTCATGGCTAATAAGCAAGTTATGTCTTGAGGGATTAAGCTATCAAGGTTTATGCAATATACATTGTTCATTCTAAGTGCAGTGAATAATGTCTTTTGATCCTTAGAATCTTGAATTATGCATTTGTCTCTCTTAAACATTATTTCAAATCCTTTGTCGCTAAGTTGACTAATGCTTAGTAAATTCTGCTTTAGACCATCTACTAACAAGACATCATCTATAGTAAGTAAAGAATCTTTACCTATTTTACCAATTCTGATGATCTTGCCTTTTGTATTGTCACCAAAGGTTACAAATCCTCCATCTTTTTGAGTGAGAGAGGTGAACTTAGATTTATCTCCCGTCATATGCCTTGAACATCCACTGTCCAAGTACCATTTATCCTTAGACGGAGTGGTCCTAAAGCAAACTTACAAGAAAGGATTTAAGTTGTTACTTTTGGAACCCAAACCTTCTTAACTTTATTTAAATTTTGCCTAGTTTTAGCAATTATCTTCCACTCATTCTTTACTTAATATTACTTTTTCTTAAGTGGACAATTAAACATTATGTGTCCTTTATTTTTCCACATGTAGCAAGT
Organism: Malania oleifera; assembly: GCF_029873635.1. Lineage (NCBI taxonomy): Eukaryota > Viridiplantae > Streptophyta > Magnoliopsida > Santalales > Ximeniaceae > Malania > Malania oleifera. The sequence continues at coordinate 75,532,501 of NC_080419.1, read as the reverse complement.
GGAGTGCTAATGAATATTCGTTGATGAAGTGTTTGCATAATATTTAGATTGATTTACAAAATATCCTATAAATAAGTTTTTCTTTCTTTTGTTTGGTGCTCCATTATAACCAATTCCTTCTTTGTTGTTTGCCATCCTTTGTTGTCCTACCATCTTTTTGAAGTTTTCTTTACCTTTGGTAAAGTTGTAGATGACTGTTTCTTTCTCTTGAATTTGGTTTTTGAGATCATTTATTTTTTGCACTTTTTTACTATCTTCATTTACTTGAGACTTAGCTAATTTTTGAGACAAGTTATCTACTTTCTTCTTAAGTTCTTCAATCTTTATGTCTTTTTCTTCTTCAACAAGTTTTGCAGATTCAAGTTGATTTCTAAGTGCTTCATTTTGTTGTTTCAAGCTTATGTTCCTCTTTGAGACTTTAATAAACTTATTATGTAGAAAGAGTAATTCAGCTTGAAGTTTTTTGTAAGAGGGCATACTTTCACACAAATTACGACAAGATTCATTACACGAATCTTCAGAGAGAGAATAATAAGAGTTTACCTCTTCGTTATGCGCCATGAAGTACATGTTTGCTACTTCTCAATCACTTGACTCACTTTTCGATTCACTCGAACTAGTGTCATCCCAAGTTGCCTTCATTGCAGGCTTCTTTTTCTTATTTTCCTTCTTGAGTTGTGGGCATTCCAGTTTGATGTGCCTGACCTTTTTACAATGATAGCAAGTGGGAGGATCATTTTTGTTTTTGTATTCTTCTTTATTACTTTCTCCTTTTTCAGTTTTTGATCCACTAAATTTTCTAGCGAATTTTTTGTTTCTTCTTAGGAATTTTCCAAGTCTTTTAGTTATGAAAGCTAAGTACTCATCTTCTAATTCACTAGATTCATTATCTTCCTCACTTGAATATTCTTTCAAAGCTTTTAGAGTTATAGACTTCTTATTTTTGTTTTTAGTGCTTCTTTCTTTCAACATCATTTCATAGGTTAGAAGAGATCCTATGAGTTCATCTAAGTAAGTTGTTTTAAGATTTCTCCCTTCTGTAATGGTTGTGGCTTTTGGTTCCCAAATAGGTGTAAGTGCTCTTAGAATTTTGCAGATCATCTCATGGGTAGAATAATTTTTTCCTAAGGCAGCTAGTGAGTTTGTGATATGTGTGAACCTAGTGTACATGCTTGTTATACTTTCATCGGAGTTCATCCTAAAAGCTTCATATTCACTAGTTAACATATCGATTCTACTTTTCCTAACATCTATCGTGCCTTCATAGGTTACTTCCAATTTATCCCAAATCTCTTTGGCTGTTTTACACGTCATAACTATATTGAATTCATTTGTATCAAGTGCACAGTATAAGGCGTTTATACACTTGAGTTAATTCGCAATATTTTGTAATCTGAGTCGTTTAGTTCTTTATCTTCTTTAGGTACTTCTTTCCATCAACTAGTTTATTGGGGATTAAATTTCCATTTGTGACAACATTCCATGCCTTCCAGTCCATTGTTTGAAGGTAGACTCTCATTCGTTGCTTCCAAAAAGTGTAATTTAATCCACAAAAAATGGGCAGCCTAGTTGAGGATTGACCCTCACCAAAGGGAGCTACTCCTATTTGTCCCATTTTGATCTTTATATAGCTACTTGTTAGGTTTTTCTATAACCGGGCTCTGACACCAATTGAAACCTAAGGTGTAGTCCCGAGAGGGGGGGTGAATTGAGTTTTTAAAAATTCCTTAGATCCTTTATGTTCCTTTTTACAATCTTTTAAGGCTTTCTTGTATTCTTGTTAACCGATAAATCCACACAAACTCCTATTTCCTCTAATTAATCCACAATCACAACAACCACAATCAATCAATCAACTATTCAAGCAAAACAACCATACACCAAGAAATCAATTTGGAATATTTAGCGACTCATTATATGAATGTGAAGTTCCTGTAGTTGGCTTTTGAATTTGAAGATTAAAATGACATCCAAGCACATTTTTAATATCAGAATTTAAATAAACCTTTAGCTAATAGGTTTTGGGATGTTAACCAATCAACGTACTTCCTTTCAGTTTCCACTAAAGGTCGATTAACCAACGTACTCCCTTTCGGTTTCCGCCAGCCCAAAAACAAATTAGACTTTGCTTTTACTTAATTTCCAATATGCGTTACTTTATGATTAAAAATATTAAAACATCCATGCAGGTTATATCGTTGTTGAAATGTAAAAGAGAGTAAGGGAAAGAGAGTGACACCACCACTTTTACGAGGTTCGGCTTACCCCAGCCTACGTCCTCGCCTTAGGTCAACCACCTAAGGAATTCACTATACCTTGTTCCTTCTGAGTGGAACAAAAACCTTACAACAATTACCCTTTTAGGAAGAGAAACCTCTCCAAGCAACAACTTGTGCTTGGTCTAACGATCCAACAAACCTTTGAATCGTCAAAGATCAAGACAAAAGAAATAGATCTATGTACAAAAACACTCTCACAATTTAAAGCAGGTTGTACAAATTAAATTCTAAATCATACTTCAAAAACCAAAGCTGAATAGAAAATGTGAAGCTTTAAAGGTTTAGAAGTCACCAATGGTTCTTAAAAAAATTTGAATGCAACTCGAAGCCAATCTCTCGTTTATCAATCCACCAATATCGTATAGTTTTTCTCCAGCAAAATGATGTGAGCACACAAAAATTTTTAGGGGAATTTCAGTGCAAGGATCGTATATAACTTCGGCATATTGCTCGTTTGATCTTTTTACTACTTTTGTTTGTGTATTTTTTCATTGCTCAAAGGAGGTATTTATAGACTTTTTAAAGAAAAGTTTCCTCATTTAACATGAAGTATTTAGGTAACTTTTCAAAAAGTATTAAATTATATAATTAATTTTGAAAATCTTCCATTTAGGTAAATTTTTCAAAAAAATATTAAATTATAAAATTAATTTTAAAAATTTTCTCACAAGTTTGAAATTCAAAGATTTTTAATTTTGACAATATTCCCGCAAGTCAAAGAATTTCAATTTTGACAATCTCCCCGCAAGTTTGAAATTCAAAGATTCTTAATTTTGACAATCTTCCCACAAGTCAAAAATTTTCAATTTTGACAATCTTTAAAACTCTAGTTTACTTGAAAAACTTAATTGGAACATTTTAAAAACATTTTTAAGAGTTTTTCAAATAATGATCTCTGGGTCTTTGATTCTTAAGGAGCTTCACATATCTAGATAGAATTGACTTTGGAGCAATTACAATAATCCTTCTAATCATGGTCTCCTTAATCACTAAGTCCTTCAACCTCCTTTAGCCTCTCGAGGTTCACTTTTGACTTTAAGATTTGCTTGGCCTTTAACTTCTTCATTTGTCATTCATTGCTTCAATATTCTGAGAAACTTCCACTAGATTGACATTGATCTTCAGCTTATCAACCGTGAGTGTCCTTTTACCTAGATCTGAAATCAAATCACTCAACACCACATATTAAAGCATCCTTCATTTTGTTATCATCAAAACAAGATTGAAAAGCTCAATTAGGCCAACAATCTCCCCCTTTTTTATGATGACAAATAAGGAGCAAAAAATATGCATAAGCGTTAAAAATAATCTCCCCCTTACAACTAGCATTATTCTACTCCCCCTTACAATAAGCATTATTTTAACAATTTGTAGATTCAAGACCAATCATACTCATTGCTTAGTTTTTCATTCTTATCATGCTCAAATATGATTTTTCACTATCATGCTATCATGCTCAACATGCTCAATTATGATTTTTCACTATCATGCTCAACATGCTTAAAATTCAATATCATGCTCTCAATCATGCCAAAATTTTTGCTCAAATACTACTCCCCCCTTTTGACATCAGTTAAAAAGGGTAAACATTCAAATGAACATAGGATCACACACTTCTCAATCATGCCAAAATTCAAAATCATATTTCATATTGGGCATTCTTATGTCATATGTATTGTGACATCTTTGAATTTTTAATCATGCATATGGTATCCAACATTCATTTTTGTGAAAAAAAAAAATACTTAAAAAATTTACATTTATCATGCATAATGCATCATTCAAATACCAAGATCATGACAATATTACTAATGCTCATAATTATGTTGTATTGCTCAAAAATCAATTAATATATTCATGGATACCAATATACATCTTAGATATTCATGTTGAAGTTTTATCATGCACTTCTCATAGATGTCAATTTTTCATTTATTCATGTGATCATAAGCATACATGGTCAAGACATTTCAAAAATCATGTTTCATACTTAATAACTTTATGCTCGGATTTTCAAAATATCAATTTCAAGATACCAATTTTAAAACATCTACATGTAGCATGCTATATATCACATATCATGAGCTTAATTTTCAAGCAACAAGGAAGGCAATCCAAGCTAAGTGTTGTATTATACAACACATCAAAGTACACGCCAAAACAAACTTAGATCACACAAAGAGACAAACCCTAGGTCAGTTGACTGACAACTTTAAACAAGTCTAGGTTAATTTGTCAGTCAGTCGGCTCACCTCAGTGTCAGTTGGCTCACTGGCCTCTATTCGAAAAGAAAAAAAAACACTTCAGTTAGTTGGCTGACCTTAGAGTCAGTTGGCTAACTGTAGATTTTTCTTTAAGCCTTGTCCTTTTAGTTTGTTTTTCTACTATGTAGTAGACCAAGCTCTCTTCAAATGGTTATAAATCTATCTTCTGAGAGTGGTTTAGTAAAGATATCAGCCCATTAATCATTTGTATTGATGAATTCTAGAATGATGTCTTCTTTTTGAACATGATCTCTTATGAAGTGGTGTCTTATGTCAATGTGCTTTGTTTTCTAGTGTGAAATAGAGTTTTTAGATATGTTAATCGCACTTGTATTATCACACTTAATTTGTACAGTTGTATATTTCAAATTGAAATCTCTTAATTGTTGTTTCATGTAAAAAGTTTGTGCACAACAACTACCAGTTGCTACATATTTAGCCCCAACAGTTGACAAAGCCATGGAGTTTTGAGGAGCTTCCACTAGATTGACATTGATCTTTAGTTAATCAACCGTGAGTGTCCTTTTACCTAGATCTGAAATCAAATCACTCAACACCACATGTTAAAGCATCCTTTATTTTGTTATCATCAAAACAAGATTGAAAAGCCTAGTTAGGCTCACTATATTTACTGCACATGTATGTTTTATTATAAATGATTGGGTTTATTATTGCATAGACAGATCCTAGGTTGAGTAAAACTATTGATCTGGTTTAACCTAGGCGATAATTTTTAAATACCCAATTCACCCCCTCTCTTGGGAATACACCAAAGCTAACAAAAGTGCAATAAATATTTCAAAGGATCCAATATCTCACTCATGAACTAAACACATTGACATTAGACATCATTTGTTGAGAGATAATGTTCAAAAGGAGGAAATAAATCTTGAGTTTGTCAATACAAATGATCAATTAGCTGATATATTTACAAAACCACTTCCAGAAGATCGATTTGTATTTATTAGACGAGAATTTGGAATGTTACATATATGTGAAGTCAACTAGAAGAGACAACAAAAAAAATATACAAGCAGCTTGCATGGCAGGTGACTGCTAGTTAAATGGTAGGCGCTTGACGGTCTACTGCTTGTTGAAATATAACTCAACAAGCGCCTGACCCTTCAAAGATAGGAGGTTATCGCGCGAAGATTCAGTTCTAAAACATGCAAAAAAACACAATTTTTAAACCCCATCCGCCCAATAACCCTTCTATACCTCTCAAAAATCCTTTCTTTCTTCCTTACCTCTTCATTCTCCTTCTCAAATCCGTCCCTTACTCCATCACCACCTCACCTCATCAAACCCTTATCCTCCTCAACCTAGGGTTTTGGTTTTCAAACTGCCAAAAACAAAAACTACCAGAATCAAGGAAAAAGCTTCCTCCTCCCGCTCAGAAAAAATCCTACAACTTTCATGTTGAACACTTTTTAAAATAAGGAGTTTTTGATAGAGAAAAATGCACATCAATGCGGATGTAGAAAAATTAAATGCATTTGGAAAATCCTCTTTTTGGTGCTTTTCATTCCAAAAATTTTTCTAACCTTTTTGAAATAATTTTTGACCTTATAAAAATATTTTCCAAGTATGTTAAAAGGTATCTAGGTCCAAGAAATTAACCTAAGATCTTCATGCATCCATATTGAAATTATTTGAAGTACTTACATGAAATTTCCTATAGACTCTTTCAAATTTTCAATTCTTGAATTCCCTGAGGTCTTTATACTTGCTTCATCTTTCTTTGAGCTTTCATCAAATTCTCTTTAATCCTCATGCTCTCATGATCTTCAAGCTTTATCGTTGAATCCATTTTTGAATCCATGCTTTAAGCTTCATATTGATCATCCTTATTTGAAATATAAACTTTCATGAATCCTTCTGAACACTTGACCTCGCATTCATCATTGAATCCTGAAAGGACATCACTTAACCAAATATGTTAAGTTCCACTTGTTTGTTAGCATAAAAATAAGATGTTAAGCCTTGTAAGGCCAACAATCTCCCCTTTTTTGATGATGACAAACAAGAAGCAAAAATTGGAGTGAACCTTAAAAAGACTCCCCCTTTTCAATAAGCATCATCTTAACAATATTCGCAAGATCAATATTAATTTCAAAAACTCTTTTACAATCATGCTCATCACTTCATTTTACATTCATGCTCATCACTTTATTCAAGTTCAAGTTTATCAATCAATATCAAGCACTTCTCCTCCTTTTGATATATATTATGTTCATGCTCAATTTTGCTTAAAACTTCTCCCCCTTTTGACATCAATCAAAAAGAGAAAAAAAATTATTAAGTTCAAATAAAATCATATTCTAAGCATATCATCAAACACGCATATCAAACATATGTACACACTCAATTTATTATTTTTCAATATAGCATGTGTAGTGTGTTTTAATAGTCATGTATATGAGTTGTAACATCTTTACTAACAGCTTTTTCTCCTTTGACATTATTCAAGATACCAATTGTTGATTTTATGATACCAATTTAAAATTTAATTCATGTAATCAATTTAAAATTTTATTAATTCATGATACCAATTGATTAATAGGGAAACAATCATAATATAAGCAATAAATCATAACACTCCCCCTGAATTCAATACATTTAGTTTTCTTACCAATTATGCTTTTATCATCCCATGTTTCAAAACATTGATTCATATCAAGTATCAAATATCAATATCATGCTAATATCATCAATGTCGTACCATGCTCATAGATATAATCATACTTGTCATGCTAAAATAAATAAATTTAACTTTTAGATTGTGATACCAAGTGAGCTTTAAAATTTTGATATTAATTAAAATATTTATGGATACCAAAGTACTTTATAGATACCAAAGTCGTTATCACATCATGCATAGCTCATGAATACCATTATAACTATTATATCTTTCATAGCTCATAGATATCTATATAAAGAGCAGTAAGTTTATCCATGTCATTCATCAATAGCATGCATGGTCAAGCATTAATCTCATATCAAAATTCATGCTTATGCTCAATAATCTCATGTTCAAATTTTCAACATAGTGAGTCATAAATTATCAATATAAGTCAAGTCAAGTAAAGTCATACACATGTAGCATATAGCATATTAGCACATCACATAAGCAAGGGGCATATCATTATCATTTGCTTTGTACTACCATTTTGCTCAAGTTGTTTCTTATTCTCAAATATCTTTTCTTAAAAAAAAAAAACTCATGCAGTAAGCTCAGATTTTCTTTTGATTTTAAAACTATGTTATTTAAGCTTGTATGACTCATCCTTTGATTTTGGCTAACAATGTTATTTGTGGTTTTATGTGTTTCAATAAACACTCTAAGATTTTCAAGGCTTTTTATCTAGGTACCCATATCTTTTTGGGTCCAATAGGTTTCACAAGGGATGTTTATTTTACTCTTCATATTTGTTTAGTCTTCACACCCTTTCTTTTAAATGGACATTCAAACTTTATATGTCTCTTTTTCTTACATTGATAGCATATGGTTTTAGTGTAGGCATTAGAAGATGTGCTAGCATAATCTTTGGATGCTTTTAAAAATAACCCATGTAAAGATTCTTTTTCTTTTTCTTTTTAACCCCATTAAATCCAGTGTCTTCTTTGTTTAAGGTCATCCTTTGTGAGATCATTTTTTCAAAGTTTTCCTTTCCTTTTGTGAAGTTGTAAATGATCTTTTCTTTATCTTCAATTTTATTTATGAGATCATTTATTTCAATATCTTTCTTGTCATCAACCTTATTTTGTGATTTCTCTAATTCTTGAGATAATTTTTTGATTTTATTCTCTAATTCAGAAATATATATGTCTTTCTCATATTCCATAGAGGATAGGGATCGAAGGTCGTCTATCATCTTTTCATTCTTGCTTTCTAATTTATTGATTTTCAAGTATTTTTCTTTTTCAGCAAGATTTTTAGCTTTTAATTCTTTTAGTGCAACTTCTTACTTATTTTCTACTTTCTTGAGTTTTAAATCTTTATCATTTTCAGCAATCTTAATTGATTCTAGCTCTTTCATCGTTCCATCATTCTTGTTTTTCAATGATGTGTTTTGTTTAATTACTTTGATTGGCATCTTATGTACTTTGAATAAATCATTTTGTAATTCATCATAAGATGGCATACACTCATCATTGGATTCATTTGATGAATCACTACAAGAATTATTTAAGATTTTGGATGAGGAGCTTTCCTCATCATCCCAAGCCATAAAGCAAGTATAAGCACCCTCTTTGTCACTTGATTCACATTCCAAACTACTCATACTCAAACTATCTCAAGTAGTGGCTTTTATGGCCTTTTTCTTTTTCTCTTTAGAATCTTTCTTAAGTAGTGGACACTCCAGTTTTATATGTCCGGTTTTGTTGCAATTATAACATGTGGGGATTTTATTCTTTGATTCCTTTGTATTAGTTCCTTCTTCATCTGACTCGAAGTTTTGATTTCTTCTTTTGAATTTGTTTCTCCTTCTTACTATCCTTGCTAGCTTTTTAGATATCAAGATTACTTCATCTTCATCCATCTCTTCTTCACTCCTAGAGTTCTCTTTTGAGGCTTTGAAGGCTTTAGATTCTTGGGCTTTGGTTTTTCCACTCCTTTCATTCATTGACATTTCATATGTAAGTAGAGAACTTATTAGCTCATCTAAGAAGGTGTTTTTCAAATTTCTTCCTTCTGTTATGACAGTGGCTTTTGGTTCCCATATAGGTGCCACCCCTCTAAGAATTTTCCTTATTATCTCATAAATAGTGTAGGTTTTTCCTCAGGCATTTAGGGAATTTATTATATGAGGGAACCTAGTGAACATATTAGTTATGGATTCATCTGGGTTCATCCTAAAATCTTCATATTCACTTGTAAGCATATCAATCCTATTATCCCTAACATTTATAGTGCCTTCGTAAGTTACTTCTAGCTTGTCTCATATTTCCTTGACTGATTTGCAAGCCATTACTCTATTAAATTCATTCATATCAAGGGCACAATACAATGTATTCATAGCACTAGAGTTTGTTTGCAACATTTTATGATCTTTTTCAGTCATGTCCTTCTTTACCTTAGGGATTTGTTTTCCATCTACTAATTTTTTAGGAATTAGATCACCATCCGTGACAACCTCTCAAGCTTTCCAATCCATGGTTTGAAGGTAAATTCTCATATGCTGTTTCCAAAAAGTGTAGTTCAAACCACAAAAGATGGGTGGCCGGGTTGAGGATTGACCCTCTCCGAAGGGAGCTACTCTTATGTGTGCCATATAGATCTTTTTATAGCTTCTTGTTAAGATTTACTATTACTAGGCTTTGATACCAATTGAAAACAAAGGTGTAGTCCCAAGGGGGGGTGAATTGGGTTTTATAATTTTATTTTAATTCCTTTAATAAAATATTAATCTTTTGTTGATAATGCACAACAACTTAATTCTTTTTATTCAATCCACAACCACACAAACATTCAATCAAACAAATTAACCAAGTCAATTAGTCATAAAACATTCAATCAAGATATACTTTGCAACTTAATGGAAATTCTTAGCTTTTTAAACTTGTGTACAGTCATGTTTATATAAATTTGAATTAAGCCCTGTATATATGAAATTTGTCTCTCAATTTGATATCTAATACAACATCCAATCACACTTTCCAAATACTTAGACCTTAAATAAACTTTAAGTTAAATAGTCTTGGGGTGTTGAATCAATCAACGTACTACTTTACAATTTCTACAAAAGATTGATCAACCAATGTACTCCCTTTTGGTTTCCACAATCCCAAAAATAAAATAATCTTAAGTTCATTTAATATCTAATCCACGTAGTGTATATGATTTAGATATTTAAAACATCCATGCAGTTTTATATGTGTTGAAAATAAAGAGAGTAAGGGAAAGAGAGAGTGAGACCGGGATTTTTACGAGGTTCGGCTTATACCCCGCCTACGTCCTCGCCTTTGGTAAACCATCAAAGGATTCACTAAAACCAGTTCCTTTTCTGAGTGGAAGAACACCGTTTACACAACACTCCTTCGATTAGGCTAGAGCCCACCTCTCCAAAGAATATACCCTCATTCGGTCACTCCTTCAATTAGGCTAGAACCCGCCTCACTAAGAGATATCCCCACTCTTAGCAAACAATCCAAATAACCTTGAACCATCAATATCTACAAAATACAAATCAAATAGACATACAAAGAATACTCTCAAATAGAGCTGATTAGTACAACAATTTAGCACTATAATATACTTCAAAGTAAATAACAATATGGAATTTAACTTGAAGCTCAAGGGAGTATATCACCGATTAATTCTTTCAATGATTGAAAGATTTAGAATTTGTGGCATAAGATTGGTGATTGAATGTCAGCAATACTCAGTTGAATTCGTGCACAAGATATAAGCAAGAGAGCATTTCAATGATGAGAGCAGTTAAGAGAGTTTGATAACTGAATTTGATTCTTGGTAATTAATTCAATGATCTTGAGGCTTATTTATAGACTTGAAAAAGTATGTAACTTGATCCCCAAGTGACTTGGAGTATTCCCCAAATTTTCACAAAGTTTGAGCCCCAAGCAATCTCATCTAAAAAAGTTGTCCGTTATAAAAATTTAAAATCTGTCACGTGATAGTTGATTGTCACTTTTGGTTAGTCACCTGTCTAGTTATTTTAAAGGACATTAGGGTGTCAATCACCTGTTGAAACATGAACAGGCACCTAAGAGTGCAAGGACAGGCTTCTATAAGAACATGGACAGGCGGCTGCCAAGCTGTCGGCTTCGAGCACCCTTCAGTATTTTGGTCATAACCTTTTTTATGTAACTCCAAATTTGAAGTTCTTGGTGTCAAAAGAAATATAAGATAAAATCCTACAATTTTTATGTTGAATACTTTTTAAAATAATGAGTTTTTTATAGATAAAAATACACCTCAATGTGGATATAGAAAAATTAACAACATTTGGAAAATCCTCTTTTTGGTGCTTTTCATTCCAAAAATGATTCTAACCTTTTTGAAATAATTTTTGACCTTATAAAAATATTTTTCATGTTAAAAGGTATCTAGGTCCAAGAAATTAACCTAAGAGTTTCATGCATCCATATTGAAATTATTTGAAGTACTTACATGAAATTTCCTATAGACTCTTTCAAATTTTCAATTCTTGAATTCCTTGAAGTCTTTATACTTACTTCATCTTTCTTTGAACTTTCATCAAGTTCTATTTAATCCTCATGCTCTCATGATCTTCAAGCTTTATATTTGAATCCATTTTTGAATTCATGCTTTAAGCTTCATATTGATCATCCTTCTTTGAAATATAAGCTTTCATGAATCTTTCTGAACACTTGACCTTGCATTCATCATTGAATCCTGAAATGACATCACTTAACTAAATATGTTAAGTTCCACTTGTTTGTTAGCATAAAAATAAGATGTTAAGCCTTGTAAGGCCAACACTACATTCTTTAATAATCCATTCAACCATCTACATTCATATATATACATATTTTCAAAAACATAACCAACAACTTTCAATATTCACAACCTAGAAGACTTAAAACATAAAACATAAATCATAAAATATTTACATCCCTAAAATATCATCAAAATTATACCCTTTCCCTTTTCTATAACCCAAAAATGTTTTAATAACCTCGACCTCTCTAAGCTCGATCTCATGGAGGTCCTGAAAAAGATAAATTTGTATTCGGGTGAGACACATCTCAGTAAGGGAAGAAACAATATATTAAATTAGCGTGTAGCCAACATGAAATTATAATCAACATAATATTCAACATTTACAGATCTTTAATATAATTTTTGAAATCATTTTTCTGAACCTAATCAATCACATGCAAGATATTTTACCCACGAGAAAAACCTAAGGATATGGGTGATTACCCGCCCATACAAGTAGCACCCCTCTGCTCTGATACTTTAGGCAACCTGAAGGTCACAATTAAAGCATACCAGGGCACTCACCTTACTCAGTAAGCCCTCAGGTGAAAAAGTAATCTCATACTCACACAGTTTATCCAAAGGTTTACCAGCGAAGGCTCCCGAGAATAAGGAAATCTACCTGCCCATACAAGTAGTTTCCTCTGCCCTAGTACGTTATGCAGCCCACTGCTATACCTAACACTAACTAGGGCACTCATCTTTCTCAACAAACCCTCAGGTGAAGAGTTTGCCCTGCCCAATATGTAACATGTTCTACTAGCATAAATACTGATAATACCATAATACATTATTTTGTCTGTCGTTATCCTGCAATTCTCACCTGTTTATGTTCTCAGCTTTGACATTTCATTGCGTTTCACTTTATGTGGCTCTTTCCCAATTTACATTGTTCATATTTCATATTTCATTTCCATTTCATTCTAATTTTCATTTCATTTCATAACATACCTAGCATCTTTCAGTTGTTTTTGTGTTAGTCCACAAAGAAATGCGCTAGTCTACTACCCAGCATCTTTTAGCTATTTTTTTCCATCATCTTTCAGTTGTTTTTGTTTCCGTGGTTGCATTAACACTCACATGCAGCATATTTCATATATCGTTTTCATACTCAGTTTATTTCCTATATATCCTACATCTCATAATTATCCTGAAAAATATTTCACTTTCATCAGTCCATTTTCACATATACATAACTAAAATAACCCTAGGCTCAGAAATCATAATTTGAATGGTTGGCATTTTTAACCCATAAGAAAACGTATACATATACATAAATTATCCATTTTTTTATCTATTTATTTTATAAAATCCTGGTTTACTATATATTCCCCCTTATTTAGATTTCTTGAACTACGCCACAAGGACCCCAAAAAGATACCTGCGGCGCTCACCCGAACCCTAAATCAAAAATCCTAATTCCATTAAATCAACTCTAAATAAAATAATATTTTAACATTACCTAGGCCCATAAATTTCAAATAAATAATTAAACACTTAAATATAACCAATTTACTTAATTCCCCAAATCCCACTCTCGCTTTGGAGTGGTGCCTAGGATACCCAAATTGAAAATTTACTCCGACCAAAATGACAACGATCGAGACTAAGACCCCGCGGTGGTGCCCGATCGTTGATTTAGCTGAAAATTTAAGGAGAAATTAAGGAGAGAGAGAGAGAGAGTGTGTGTGTGTGTGTGTGTGTGTTAACTCTACGAGTTCAATCCTGTTTTGATAATGACAAATCACTTGATATTTGATATGTGCATTGAGTTTGTGAACAGGACTTACACTAAGCATGCACGAAAAGATAACGAGTCATGGAAGCCATAAAGTAAAGTTGATACATTTTAGAAAGCACCATGGAACTCAAAAAGTACGAGAATCAAGATGCAAGCGGCAAAGTTCAAGAATATTTTGGGAATGGGTATTTAGAACTCATGTACTTACATTTTCGTATGATTTAATTTGAGGCTCAATATAACTTAGAATGATTTTAGGATTCATGCATTTCATGTACATCATTAGGAAACTCTCATGGACTTAGAAATGTTCTTAAAATCATGAAAAATATGTTTTATAAAAGACCCAAGAAAAGGAGTGAAACAAAATTTTAAATTAGAAAAGAAAATTTGAGAAAAAGGGGACTTCAGTAGCCTGAACTCAACCTCAGGCGCCTGAAGAATTTCTTTGGTAGCCTGAAGAATTAAATGGGAAAGACAAAACCTAGCAGAGGTACTTCGGTCGCCTGACCCTAGAACCTCAGGCGCCTGAAGTTGTCACTTTAGGAGCCTCAACCCCTCTTTAGTTGCCTGAACCTGCGGGAAACTTAAAATTCATATTTTTATTAAAAAGACTCATGAGCTATTTTATTGATCCAATGGTTGAGATCAATCCTAAGGGTAATAGACTATATATTCTGAATATCTATACCCTAGAGAAGAGGTTAGACACACAAGAAAGATAAGAACACACCTTATTGCAAGAACGTTGAAAATCTACTCCTAGTGCTATACGATTGCCTACACTTCAATCTCTATTCCTCAAGCTTGAGCAAATCAACTCAGATTCTCAAAGGGAACTTGTTTACTCTACTTTACTTCAATCTAGTATTGAGGTTTGATTTTTCAAGTTATTAGTCTTACGAACTTTTCATCTCATCTCATTGCTTGTTTTTTGACTAGCATTGGAAAAGTTTTGATCTTGAGTGTGCTCATTCATATAAAAATTTATTTTTGATGAGATCATTACTTGAGAAAGGTTATTTAACTTGGTTGTTTGAATTTTGATTCAAGAGCAAATAAATATACATATATTTTTCAAAAAGCTTATTATTGAAAAACCTAGTTTGATTAAAAAGGTGATCTTGAAAGTATCTATACATATACATAGCTATTTTAAACAAAATCATTATTTGATTTAAGTGTGTGTTTTCTAAAAGATATATATTTTAGATATATTAAAGCTTGATTAAATATCCTTGGTACTTATAACCATACAATTAATTGAAGGATATTTTCTGAAAAAATTAATATACTCAAATTGTGATTGAATACATCAACTAAAACTTTGTGATTTTGATTGAGTTTGTATTCAAGACAAAGTTTTTTGTTAACTAGCTCACATCAAACATACTTGTGCATCTTTACAAAGTAAATCAAGAACCCTAGTTGACTCCAAGGCATTTCAAATATCTCTTTACTTGGAAGTTGTGGTTAAATAGGGATTTGTGTGCTGAAGCATATCATACATAAAACGATTGTATCATTTTTCATACATTCATGAGCTTCAAGTTATATCATATGTTAATGTGCTAGGAAATTGAATTGTACTCACAAGATTTTGTTAGAAGCATTGTTTTGAGTGTTGTTTTCCAGATTCTATTGTATACACAGTTCGGTGTGTGAACTGGTGTGTGAGGAGAGAGCTGTATCTCTTGTAAGCAGTGGAATAGGAGGAAGTTGTGCCTCTTGTAAGCATCGGATTGTAAAGGAAGCTCCATCCCACTTTAAGGAGTAGGGTTTTTGTGAATCCTTGAGTGGTTGCTCAAGGCGAGGACGTAGGCTAAGTCGGTTAAACCTCGTAAAACTGCGTTTGTCCTCTCTCTTCCCTTCACTCTTTATTTTCAGCATTGCATTTAAATTGTTTATATTGCATGCATAGATTGAATATTCGTACACATACATAATTGAGTAACGAGAAGTTGTTAGTAAATTTATAAGAAGAGTTTAAGAGGTAACTAAGTGCCTTAGAATTTTTTAAATACCCAATTCACCCCCTCTCTTGGGATTGCACCTAATTCAACAGAGAGGAAGTATATCTTTCCCCAAGAGTGGTGCCTACACAGCTCCCACAACAAATCCACTCTAGTAGGAATGTTGATGGTGGAGATAGGAAGCCAATGGTATCTTCGATTTTCCAATCAACCGAGAATCCGCAAAGAAATTGAGGAGAGAGAGAGAGAGAGAGAGAGAGAGAGAGAGAGAGAGAGAGAGAGATGGAGATGGAGGAGACTTGAGATATTTTAGGGGGGCATAGCTCCTTCTCTATTTAATAAAAAAAAAAAAAAAAAACCCTCTTCTTGAAGCTTTTCAGTTATTTAACTATATATATTATATTATCTAATTTATTTTTTTATTTTTTTATTTTTTTTCCCCCGGGTTATTACATATACTGGTTGCAAGAATCAATCAATATCCAATATAGTTATGATAAAATATTTAAAATGTGTGCTTATATTACTAGGCTTAATGAAACAAATCTCTAACTAGTATAAGCAGTTTACTTCATCTAAGCTAGATTTCAAATTGATAGAGGGAGCTTTTGAAATAAACTTTCTATCTTGTTTGTGCTCACCAATATTCTTAGGCTTAGATGCGCATTGAAACATATTGTGGCTCGTGCTTGATTGTTATATTTTTTATTGAATATATCTTAAGTGAAAAATATAATACTTGCCACATAGTCTTTGAATTTGTCATATGATCTTGCATGAGATTGATAAATTTTTTTGGATCTATATGGTTGTCCTTTCTAGTTATATTTTGGTGTGTGCTTAAATGATAAACCAGAATATTGATGTTTGTTTGTGACTTATTTTAAAGTTTCTTTTTTAGCTATGCATCACCCCCAATACTTCTTGATAATATCATAAGGGGGATATATATTTGTATACATATATTTATATATACATATATATTTATTTATATAGATTTTTATCTAATTTCAAAACTAAAACTCTTTATCTCTTGCCTTATTATTATTATATACATATATGTTTTTAAATTGCATAACTGGTTCGGTAACTATGCGTGAAAATGCATGCAAACCAGTTAGATCATGTTTATGCTCAAACCTATTTTTTATATATACCGCATGTCTTCAAATTCCAATTTTCTATTGGTCTTATGAAATGCTTAAATTGTAATGGTTTGAGGATATTTCTAGTTTGACTATGTTTTTCATGTCATTTACATCCTTTAATGACCAATTATACTATTTTGGGCACTCAATTGCCATATTTTTCAAAAATAGTTATCTTCATTTTTTTTCCAAATGCTATATTAAAAAGAGGGAGATTTTCTTTAAACAAAATGAAAATCATTTTAAAAAGTGGGAGTGCTATTTTAAGCTAATACTTCTGTTATAATAATCATTTTTTTCTTAACTTAACCCTTTTGCTAATGATAAAAATGGGAGAATATTTTATGAAAGCAAAATTAGTCTTTTCTCCCTGAACTTTTATTTCTCAAAATGGAAAATGATAACTACACTTAAATGCACAACTTGAAAAATTCTAAAGTTTTCATGCTTGTATGTAAACTTTATTTGAATATCATTCTTTTAATGCATATTGTTAGGGGCAGCCTTGTCAGGCGAACCCAAATTTTGCTCATGTGTTTGTCATCATCAAAAAGGGGGAGAATGTTGACTTTTTGAGTCCGTCTCCTGTTTTAATTATGACAAACCACAGTACCTTATATGTGTGCTAAATGTATGAATAGCTTTACATTTCTTAGCACGAATGACAGATGAGATATGAAAACCAAAAAGCACTTAAACAAGCACATCATTTGGCGCAATTGACGATATTACAAAGGAGCAGAGCATGAAGTTCCTTGTTTGTTTCAAGTTGTATTGTATTTCATTCTATTTTCCTTGGTCTGTAATAATTAATGCATGGCATGCATGGTAGGAATTACAAGTTCAAAGACCTTAGACTGACCCTAGGTCCCTGAACGTCACTTAGGAAAACCCCCTTTACTTTTATAAGTCACATATATGATAACAAAGGTAAAATATGACTTGGTTTAAAATTAAAAGTGCTTCAGGCAATCAAACCGTGTGCGTTAAAAACACCTCGATCGACCAAACAAGAGAAAATTCAAAATAGTTGACTTGGGTCAGGCGACCGAACCGAAAGTAAACTAAACATTCACGGTCGACCAAGCCATAAATGAGGACTTTTCCACCTACCCCGAGTGCCCGAACTTCATATTCATTTTTACCTTGGGCGACCGAAAGGATAAGTTCGGCAGACTGAACTTAGAACCAGGTGACCAAACCTCGAGCATTTGGAAAATCACCTTAGGTTCAGCCACCCGACCATTCTCTCGGACACCCGAACCAGAAAAACACATTTTCCATTTGTGTCTCTTTGGGCGAACAACCCTATGGGTCGAGCGACCAAAACTCTCGGGGTGGCCTATTTTTACTGCAGGTTATTAACGAAAAAATAGGGTTATTTTGGGTTGAACTTGTTTAAAACATTTTTAATAATTCCCACTATATCCCAACAGTCAAAATTTTGGGTATGTCTATATATATGAGCTCATTTGCAAAAATTAAGAGAAGATTAGTGATTTGATTAAGAAAATATCGTCTAAATTTTTTGAGAGCCTTTTCTTCTCATACAAGCCAAAACTCTCATCCTTTGCTCATTCTTTTGAAAAATCTTAGTGAGTGAGAGCATATTGAGATTACCTACATTCCCTAAATAAGCTTATACTCTCGTGGTTTTGATTGAGTGTTGATTTTCTTGTGAGAGTAAACCAAAAATTTTCCCCATTGATTTAATCCATAAATTCATTTGTGGGGGAAATTTTGTGAGCTTGTGAGTCTTTGCACTATTGTTGCATGACTCCTGAGCTTGTATTGTGCTTTTGGAGAAAACAATTTTTGACAAGCTTGCCTTGCAAAATCACTTGTGCATAGACTTTTGAATATCATTTTGAGAGATTTGATCATACTCTTGAAAATCTTTGAAACCCTATTAGTGATTGAGATATATTTGTATAAATATATATATATAAATATATATATATATATATATATGTATATATTGTTTCAAAGATCGATTGACAATACTGTAGAGACCTAAACCCGTAAATAAGGAAAATAAATAAGAAAAGAGTAAAAAGAGGTATCACAGCAGGGTTTGTCGATGAACATAGAAGGTTTGTCGACGAAGTTTTTTCAGTACCTCGTCGACGAAATTTAGAGCATCATCGACAAGGAAATACCGAGCGAGCCAAAAAAGTATCCGAGTGGGCTCGTCGACGAACTACGTGGCTGGCTCATTGATGAAGGCGCCACCTCGTCGACAAGTTTGACTCGGTCAAAGGCCCTATAAAGATCCTTTTCAGTTGCTTAAGGGCTAAGATAACCCAAAATCTCTCTCTCTCTCTCTCTAGAACCAGCGGGTTCCCTCTCTCTCTCTCTCTACGATCCTTCATCGTTTGTTGTCTATTTCTACAAATGAAGGTTCTTGCGTGGATCAAAGGAGGAAACTTTACAAATATAGCGGATCAGATCATCATTTTTAAGATATCGAGGTAAGGATCTGATTTTGTTTTCAATTAGGTACTTGGATAGTAATCGATATTGTGGTAAAGTAATGTTCTGTGGTTTTTAGGTTTCGAGGATCCCGAGTAGTTGTTTTGGACCGTTTTGTACGTGTTTCTCTTTTCAGGTTTAAGGTAATGGGAATTTGTTTACAAAAGTCTTTTTGTAAAACTAAACCGCTAAAAAGATAGTTTATGTTTATATGTATGATTTGACTGCTTATTTACTAAATTTCATTTGGTAAAAATGTCGATTTTGTTATTTTATGATTTTGGTAAAAATACGGATTTTGGCATATGATCTCCAAACTTTACAAAATTCCTTTATTTGCATTAATACTGTTTACAGGAGATGCTTGAATCCCTTATTTCTCATTTAAATGATGTTTATTGAATTATAACCTATATAGCGGACTTTTGATCAAACTAGTGTGACATATGAATTGAAATGGAACGTGAGAATCTTTTATAGTACTGATGTGAATTATGGGAACTGGAGTTCCATTTTTTTTGCTATGCAGAAAATATATAAACCAGGTGCCGGTTATATAACGAGCTATGTACATAAAAAGGGTAAACCGAGAGGGTGTGTGCCCATTTATACCATATGTGATTGTATGAGTTTGTGAAAATACTGGAATTGCACAAGTTGTATGTTTATTGTAAATTGTATATATGATAAAAGGAACCACAAATTGCTACAAAAGGAGTTGAAAGATACTTCAGTTTAAAGGAGTTGAAACACACTTCAGTTAAATGGGTTGAAAGATACTCTTGTTAACAAAGGCTCAGTTCCGTAACTAGTAAAGTACAGTGCAACCATACATGTGAATCAGTGTGGGTATAGAGATGGTCGGCTTGCAGGAGTAATGAAACCACTGGTAAAATAATGAACAAGGTGGGGGCATTCGGACTGTATAATAGATACCTGACAATGCCTGCACGAATAGGGCATTGTTAGAGTTATTAGTGCACAACTTGTGCCACGGGGTAAATAGGCGTAATATGTCATACTAAGCTGGTCGTCGTTATAAATGTTCATATGCATGATTTAAAAGCTAATATTGGAAAATTTATAGTATTTATCGATATATCTGTTGCATTACAGTATTGAAAATGTTAGTTGTACGCATAAGTTTTAAATTTGAAATAAGCATATGTAGTCACACACTATTGTAATATCTTCTGCCTTACTGAGAAGTGTCTCACTCCATTATACAACATTTGTTTTCAAGTCCATCAGGACATCAGTCCTAGTTACTAGAGGGACTTGGAGGATTGTTTTTGGTTTTAACTTACGTAAGTGTTATATTTGTGTAATAAACTTAGTTGGAGTACTTTTTTGGGAGATTGTAAGAATTGGTTACATGTTAAGTATGGATTTGAGGATACGGTTTAGTAAACTCTGGTATATGTCTATTAGAAATCCCAATGAATGTTTATATTTTTCCGCAACATTTACATTACAGTTATGTATGAGTTACTCTCGTATGTCCCTGTTTAGGGCGGGTTGTTTATGTATGTTTAACAGGTACAGGTATTTTGTATGAGTGTTAACAATCTGGGTCCATAACAAGGGTCGAGTCATTACAGTTGGTATCATAGCCTTAACCAGTGGGAAGTATGATTTGATTCATGCTGCCTGGTTAGGGATATGTGCAGAACTTAGGATTTGCTAGTTTCGGTAGTCCAAAATATACGAGAGTATAGGACATGGATGAGATCTTGAGTTTTTCTTTGTATACTTGGAGACTGAAATCCATCGATAGAATTTTGTGTTTTTTTTTTTATCAATCAAAAGGTTCAAAAAATCACGACAATCCATTGACAGTTTTGTTTCCAAGTGGAAGGGCGGAATTTGAGTTAGAATGATGATATCAAATTAATGGAGTACGTCAATATTGAGGATATGAATTTAGGGGATTGAGTCTATAGTATGATAGTATTAGTCGATGTTTAGGCTATTATCCTTCTAATGGATTTCTCAGTTGCTTTTCAGGATGAAATCTAGGGACATTACTGCTAACGTGGGAGGCAGTAGTAGTGAGGGTGCCGGCCTTGAGGCTGGCAGTGACTCTACCAGTGTATTGCGGGATTTTGCACAGCAGCTTATGGTTGAGGTGGTGCGAACGAATAGAGGTCAGGATCATCCTACAACTGAGATGGGTTGCTCCATAGATCAATTCACCAGGTTGAAGCCTTCGGTTTTCGTAGGAAGTGCAGATCCAATTCGAGCTGAGAATTGGATCCAAGAGATCGAGAAGATCTTGGAGGTTTTAGACTGTACGAAAAAATAGAAGGTAACCTTTGCAACATTCAAGTTGTCAGGGGAGGCAGAGAGATGGTGGGTGTCGGTTAAGAAGATGGAGGAGCACCGACCGATACCAGTAGCGATGACGTGAGCTCGTTTCAAAGAGCTATTCTTTGAATGGTATTTTTCAGCCACGATCAGAATGCGAAGATGGAGGAATTCATGAATCTGACGCGGGAGTCGCTGGCGGTGCAGCAGTATGCTACCAAATTCTAGGAGCTATCCCGATTTGCTTCATTTATGATACCGGATGAGGCGATGAAGACCTGGAAGTTTCATAGGGGTCTGAGGAATGAGGTTTGGAGGCATATGGTAATCTTGCAGTTGCAAGACTTTACTACTCTGGTTGACAAAACCACAGTGGTAGAGGAGAGTCTTCTAGAAGACGCAGAGGTTCAGGTCCCGAAGAAGAGGCTAACGCCTCCTAGTTCTTCGTCTTTCAGGGCAAGGAAGGGTAACTGGAAGAAGAACAGTGGTGGTATGTCTCGGGGTACCGCATCTTCTTATGGTTACTCTTTGTCTGGTAAGAGTCATGTTGAGCAGTGTTGGATGACTACGGGGGCTTGCATGCGGTGTGGTAAATAGGGACATAAGGCGAGAGACTATTGTATGCCAGGAAACAGTGGAACCTTACAATAGCCATATAGAGGAAATGCTCAGGTGCAGTGTGATGGTTAGTAAAGGGGTACTGCCTAGGCTAGGGTGTAGTCTCTGACTCCAGGTGACGTAGAGAACGTCAGTGATGTAGTCACAAGTATCATTTACTTGCTTTCTCATAAAGTTGTTGTATTATTTGATTCCAAGGCAACACATTCTTTTATTTCTCGTGGATTTATTAAACTGTGTGGATTGGAGGTGCAACTATTAGATTCTGAACTAGTGGTGGCTACACCATCTAGATCTATGGTCGGGTGTAGCAGGGTAGTTTGTGACTTCCCGGTTGAAATTCAGGGGAAGATACTACCTGTTAGCCTTATGGTGTTTGGCATGTATGGATTTGATATCATCTTAGGGATGGACTGGTTGTCAGCCAATTATCCCAATATTGATTGCCACAGGAAGGAGGAGTTGTTCAGACCACCAGGAGAGCAAGAATTCTAGTTTCTAAGGTCGTGTGTGTGTTCCGCACCATGGATCATTTCTGCTATGCAAGTTAGAAGGCTACTCCTTAAAGGGTGCCAAGGGTATATGGTGTTTGTGAAAGACACGCCAACTGAAAAACGTAAACTGGAGATGATTGTAGTAGTGCACGAGTTCCCTGATGTGTTTTTAGATGACTTTCCAGAATTACCTCCAAACCGTGAAGAAGAATTCGCTATTGAATTAGCTTGAGGCACGGTGCTGATATTGAAAGCTCCATATCGTATGGCTCCATCCGAGTCGAGAGAGTTGAAAGAACAGCTTCAAGAGTTGTTAGACAAGGGGTACATTCAACCTAGTGTTTCTCCCTAGGGAGCACCAGTGTTATTTGTAAAGAAGAAGGATAGGTCGATGAGGATGTACATCGACTACAGAGAGCTTAACAAGGTGATGGTAAAGAACAAATACCCACTACCCAAGATTGATGATTTGTTTGATTAGCTTCAGGGCATATAGGTATTCTCAAAGATTGACCTACGGTTTAGGTATCACCAGCTGAAGGTGAAAGCAGAGGACGTCCCAAAGATAGCATTTTGAACCTGGTATGGCCATTACAAATTTATGGTTATGCCTTTCAGTTTGACTAATGCACCTGCAGCATTTATGGATCTGATGAACAGGGTCTTTCATGTATCTTTAGACCAGTTCATTGTGGTATTTATTGATGACATCCAGGTGTATTCTAGGAGCGTTGGAGAGCATGAAGTTCATTTGAGACTGGTGTTGCATATGCTTAGGGATAAGAGGTTATATGCTAACTGGAACAAATTGCATTTCTAGGGCACGTAGCGCCCAAAGAAGGTGTATCAGTGGACCCGAGTAAGATAGAGGCAGTAGTGGACTGAGCGAGACCGAAGAATGTTCAGGAGGTCAGAAGTTTTCTAGGTCTTGCAGGTTTACTATCATCAGTTTGTGGAAAGGTTCTCCAGTTTAGCAGGTCCTTTGACGTGACTCACAAGGAAGAATGTGAGGTATGATTAAATTGATGAGTGCGAGCTAAGTTTCCAGGAGCTGAAACAGCGATTGGTTACTGCTCCAGTTTTGACTATTCCATCCAGGGATGGTGGTTTTATTATCTACAGTGACGCTTCTAAAAAGGGTTTTGGCTGTGTTCTAATGCAGCAAGGCAAAGTAGTTGCTTACACTTCGTGTCAATTCAAAGAGTATGAGAAGAATTACCCGACCCATGATATGAAATTAGCAATAGTAGTGTTTGCATTGAAAATTTGAAGCCACTACCTATATGGTGAAAGGTGTGAGATTTTTACTGACCATAAAAGTCTTTAATACTTTTTCACCCAGAAAGAGCTAAACATGAGATAGCGCAGGTGGCCTGAGTTGATAAAAGACTACGATTGTACTATTAGCTATCACCCAGGAAAGGCTAATATGGTAGCTGATGCTCTGAGTCAGAAGTCAATTGATGCGTCAGTCTCAACAATGGAAGTTCAGCATCAGATCTTTATAGACCTGAAAAGGTTGGGTTTGGAGGTGGTGGAAGGAAATCACCAGGTTATTCTTGCCAGCTTGGTGGTACAGCCGACCTTACAAGAGAGGATTTGTGCAGCGCAGGAGGAGGATTCAGAGTTGGTTGAGGTGAAGGAAGGATTTCAGAATGGGTTGAAGCCGGATTTCAATATCTCTGGCGATAGGATACTGAGATTTCATAGCAGGGTTTGTGTATCGAATGATGTCATGATTAAATGGGTCATTCTGTAAGAGGCACACCTTTCACTCTACACCGTACATCCTGGTAGTACAAAGATGTACCAAAATTTAAGGGAATCTTTCTGGTGGTCCAACATGAAAAGAGAGATTGTCCGTTTTGTAGAGCAGTGCCTAACATGTCAGCGGGTTAAGGCAAAGCATCAGAAGCCTACAGGACCCCTTCAACCACTTAGTATTCCTGAGTGGAAGTGGGAACACATCTCAATGGATTTTGTGACGGGATTACCTATGGTAGTGCTCGAGCATAATGCTATATGGGTTATAGTGGATCAGCTGATGAAGACTGCATATTTCATTCCAATCAAAGTCAACTACTCTCTGAATAGATTGGCTGAGCTTTATGTGTAGGAGGTGGTATGACTCCATGGTATCCCTATTTCTATTCTTTCATATTGAGATCCGCATTTTACATCTCTTTTCTGGAAAATTCTATAGGATGCCTCGGGATCACAACTGATGTTCAGTATGTCTTTCCACTCGCATACGGATGGACAGTCAGAGAGGACTATTCAGACGTTAGAGGATATGTTGTGGGCTTGTGTACTGGACTTTGGTGATAGTTGGATACGATATCTACCACTTGTTGAGTTTGCATATAACAACAGCTACCAGGCTAGCATAGAGATGGCACCTTACGAAGCACTGTATGGTCGTCGGTGTCAATCTCCGTTGTACTAGGATTAAGTAGGTGAGCGGCAAATATTGGGTTCGGAACTGGTTCAGCAAGCCTCTGCAAAAGTCAAGTTGATTAGGGAAAGAATCAAGGCAGCTCAGAGTTGACGGAAGAGTTATGCTGATACCCATTGACGAGAGTTGGAATTTGAGGTAGAAGATATGGTATTTCTGAAAATTGCTCCGATGAAAGGAGTGATGAGGTTCGGAAAGAAGGGGAAGCTAAGCCCTCGGTATGTCGAGCCTTTCGAGATCCTAGAAAGGATAGGTACGGTTGCTTATCGAGTGGCTTTACCCCCAGCACTGTCCAGAGTCCATGAGGTATTTCACGTATCAGTACCAAGGAAGTACGTACCTGATCCACCTCACATACTGGGTTACGAACCTCTAGAGATCAGTGAAGCTTTATCTTATAAGGAGATACCAGTATAGGTGTTAGATCAGAAGGTTCAGTAGTTATGAACTAAGGAAATATCTATGGTAAAGGTATTATGGCATAACCATGCAGTGGAAGAAGTTTCGTGGGAGCTAGAGTCCGAAATATGCCAAAAGTACCCACAGTTATTTTTATGGTACGTAAGTATGTATAGTAGTACAAGTGGTTCAGATTTTGGGAGAGTTTTGTATGTGTATGTAATCTTTCGAAATTTCATATTGTAACCACGATATTCCTCCACCATATGTCAGGGTATATAATAAATTTGGGTCGGAGCCGCTTTGTGGGTGGTTGCTGACTCTTCGATAGAACGAAACTATAAGATAATATTATGCTTAGCAACGGTTAATAAATTTCAAGGATGAAATTTTTATAAGGAGGGGAGATTGTAGAAACCCAAACCCGTAAATAAGGAAAATAAATAAGAAAAGAGTAAAACGGGGTATTACAGTAGGGTTCGTCAATGAAGTTCCTTCAGTACCTCGTCGACGAGATTCAGAGCGTCGTCGACAAGGTAATACTGAGCGAGCCAAAGAAGTATCCGGGTGGGCTCGTCGACGAAGGTATGGCTTCGTCAACGAATTACATGGCTGGCTCATCGACGAAGGCGCCACCTCGTCGACGAGTTTGACTCGGTCAAAGGCCCTATAAAGATCCTTTTCAGTTGCTTAAGGGCTAAGATAACCCAAAAGCTCTCTCTCTCTCTCTCTCTCTCTCTCTAGAACCAACGGGTTCCCTCTCTCTCTACGATCCTTCGCCGTTTGTTGTCTATTTCTACAAACGAAGGTTCCTGCGTGGATCAGAGGAAGAAACTCAACAAATATAGCAAATCCAATCGTCATTTTGAAGATTTTTGGGTTTTCCCAAAAATCGAGGTAGGGATCTGATTTCGTTTTCAATTAGGTAGTTGGATAGTAATTGAGATTGTGGTAGAGTAATGTTCTGTGGTTTTTAAGTTTCGAGGATCCCAAATAGTTGTTTTGGACCGTTTCATACGTGTTTCCCTTTTTGGGTTTAAGGTAAGGGCAATTTGTTTACAACAGTATTTTTGTAAAACTAAAACGCTAAAAAGATAGTTTATGTTTATATGTATGATTTGATCGCTTATTTACTAAATTTCATTGGGTAAAAATGCCAGTTTTGCGATTTTACGATTTTGGTAAAAATACTTTGGCGTATGATCTCCAAACTTTACAAAATTCCTTTATTTGCATTAATACTGTTATAGGAGATGCTTGAATCCCTTATTTCTCATTTAAATGATGTTTATTGAATTATACCCTATATAGCAAACTTTTGATCAAACTAGTGTGACATATGTATTGAAATGGAACGTGAGAATCTTTTATAGTACTGATGTGAATCGTAGGAACTGGAGTTTCATTTTTTTTTTTTTTTTTTTTGCTATGCAAAAAATATGTAAACCAGGTGCCGGTTATATACTGAGTTATGTACATAAAAAGGGTAAATCGAGAGGGTGTATGCCAGTTTATACCAGATGTGATTGTATGAGTTTGTGAAAATATTGGAATTGCACAGGTTATATGTTTATTGTAAATTGTATATATGATAAAAGGAACCACAGATTGCTACCAAAGGAGTTGAAAGATACTTCAGTTTAAAGGAGTTGAAACACACTTCAGTTAAATAGGTTGAAAGATACTCCCGTTACCAAAGGCTCGGTTCCGTAACTAGTAAAGTACAGTGCAACCACACATGTGAATCAGTGTGAGTACAGAGATGGTCGGCTTGAAGAAGTAATGAAACCACTGGTAAAATAATGGACCAGGTGAGGGCAGTCGGACTGTATAATAGATGCCTGACAGTGTCTGCACGAATAGGGCATTGCTAGAGTTATCAGTGCATAACTCGTGTCACGGGGTAAAAAGGCGTAATATGTCATACCAAGCTGGTCGACGTTCTAAATGTCCATATGCATGATTTAAAAGCTAATATGGGAAAATTTGTAGTATTTATCGATATATCTGTTGCAATACAGTATTGAAAATGTTAGTTGTACGCATCAGTTTTAAATTTGAAATAAGCATATGTGGTCGCACACTGTTGTAATATCTTTCGTCTTACTGAGAAGTGTCTCACCCCATTATACAACCTTTGTTTTCATGTCCATTAGGACGTCGGTCCTAATTACTAGAGGGAGTTGGAGGATTGTTTTTGGTTTTATCTTACATAAGTGTTCTATTTGTGTAATAAACTTAGTTGGAGTACCTTTTGGGAGATTGTAAGAATTGGTTACATGTTAAGTATGGATTTGAGGATACGGTTAGTAAACTCTGGTATATATCTATTAGAAATCCCAATGAATGTTTATGTTTTTCCACAACATTTACATTACAGTTATGTACGAGTTACACCCGTATGTCCCTGTTTAGGGCGAGTTGTTTATGTATGTTTAACAGGTATAGGTATTCTATATGAGTGTTAACAATCTGGGTCTGTAAAAAGGGTTGGGTCATAACAAATACACTCTCGTTCTTGATTGCTTATTGACATTACATTGAGTGTTATTACACTTATTTTGCACTAAGCTTATAGTTCTTATCATATGGAAGTGCATTGATTATACTATGCTAAATTTTTGTACAAATCTAGTTTTATTAGAAGCATCCTTATTTGTACGCAAATTTTTATTTGTTGGTTGTATTCCGGGCGTGGCCTGAGGGGGTGTTGATCTAGCCTGTAAGGATCGATAGGGCCTTCTCCGCCCCGCAAGGAGAGTGATTAAAGGTTGAGGTAAGCCCTGGTGTAATTTGACCTGGTTGTAACCAGTGCCGCTCCCCAAAGTGAGCAATAGTTGTAATCCTCAGGCTTGCGAGCTAAGGCGGGGACGTAGGCAGTATTGGCCGAACCCCGATAACATTTCTTGTGCCTGCTTTTGATTTCCAAACTTAAACACTTGAATGTTGTTATTTTAATTACAATGTTTGGTTGAGAAATGTTGTGACTGCTTTAATTGATTTACATTTCTACTCAGTTCGATTTTTGCTGAGTTGGATACTGCATAGGAAGACCCTAGGTTAGGAAATACTATTTGTGGAATTGAAATCAACCTAGAAAGTTTTTATTTTCCAATTCACCCGCCCTCTTGGGGTTGCACCAAAGTCAACAAACCCCTTACGAAGTTTGTAAAGGAAAAAATACCAAACATTTCATATTTCCATGTATTTGGATGTAAAAATTGTCTTAAATGATAAAGGGGACCTAGGAAAATTCGATGCAAAATTAGATGAAGGAATTTTTCTAATATATGCTCTAAATAACAAAGCATTTAGAGTCTACAACAAATGAACATTATCTGTTGTAGAATCCATCCATGTTGTATTTGATAAAGATGTGTAAGGGAAACTGGTAGATGTAAAATACTGTCAAGGTATAATTGGTAGTTTACTCTACTTAATAGCCAATAGACTAGACATTATGTTCATTGTTTGCATGTGTGCTAGATTTCAAGCATCACCTAAAGAATCACATAAAATTGTTGTAAAAAGGATTTTAAAGTATTTGATAGGTACAATAGACTTAGGTTTATGGTATCTTAAGGATAAATCTTTTGAAATGATCAGCTACTCTGATGCGGACTATGTCGAGTGCAAAATTGACTGCAAGAGTACAAGTGGTACATGTCACTTCTTAGGACAATCTTTCGTATCTTGATTTTTCAAGAAACGAAATTTTGTGGCATTATCTACAGCTGAGGCTAAGTATGTTGCAGTAGGTAGTTGTTGTGCACAAGCATTGTATATGAAGCAACAACTCAAAGATTACAATTTGGAATATAAGGTTGTACCTATAAAGTGTGATAACACGAGCCCCATTAACATATCCAAAAATCTGATATCTCACTTAAGGACTAAGCATATTAACATAAGACATCATTTTCTTAGAGATCATGTGCAAAATAAGGATATCACTCTTGAATTCATAAGCACAGATGAACAATGGGCTAATATATTCATGAAACCACGTCAAAAGGACCATTTTATTTCAATAAGATGTGAATTAGGCTTATTGCATGCTCAAGAAATAATTTGAGAAGAAAGTGTTCATCAATTTGAGCGTTTCTGGGCAAAATCTTAAGTGACTCAAAAATTTCAAGACTTCGGGCAACCTAAGGGTATAAATCGGTCAACCAAACCCTCAATAAAATGGTCATTGAGAGGTTCAGAACACTTCAAGTGACCGAAGGGTATTGGTCAAGTTTTTGATTTTTAAAGTCAATTTAGGCGATCGAACAAAACATTCGGGCGACCGAACTTAGCTAAAAGGTGTTTTTCACGAAAAGTCCTAACTTTTCAACACTCTAGTCCTCATTCTCCCTCACCCGAAGCTGCGTCCTTCCCTCTTCGAACCTTCTCCCACTCAATTATGCTCCAAAACGTCATATCTAAACCTAGATCTTGTTGTTTTACTTCGGATTTCTCAGTTTTCTCTTGTCTTAACCTTTGAAATCATGCCAAATACGAAGCAAACTACTAACAAAAACAAGTCTTCATGTCAAGATGACTCAAAGCAAATCACACACTGGCTCTTGACTCCAAGAGCAAGGAAAATTTACAACGAACACCTTTGTACCATAGAACCTATTCTCAGTAAGGTTTTAGATATGAATTTTATGGAAACATATTTTCCAAATATTCTTAGGATGTTCACTGTTTTAGGTTGGGATCGTTTCATTTCTTATCAACCCAAAGGGGTTTTTCCAAACCTTGTCCATTTATTTTACACCAATTTAGGAAGGCAAAGAGATATATACACAACCCAAATCATGGACAAAGCTATTGCCCTAGCCCCACAAACAATAGCTGATAGATTTCCAATTTAGTTTGGGGAGTTTGAATGTCTAAGCCTAGAACAATCCTAGATTATGGATCAAGGGTTTACCCCTTAAGAATTTTTTTTGTTAATTTTAACTAATCCACCAACTTAGTTTGGTCATCCGCTTTTGTATAGGCAATTAACTCTAAAGGCAAAGATCATACACTTGCTGACAACATATAACATTCTACCTAAGAGTGGGTCCAGAGACCATATCTCTTATCTATACTGTTTCGTTATGTGGTGCATTTATAAAGGCAAGCGTTTAAATCTTCCTACCCTTATCCTAAAATGGATTATCACTAAAGAAGAGACTAGACGGGTAATTCTCCCTTATGGAGGGATTTTGAACCTCATATTTTGGCACCTGGGTCTAGCTTGTTCTTCAACTCTTTTTATCAAAAGGAAAACCTCATATCAATTCTCATCGACCACTGTTAAGCTAATGGGATATGAGCATGCTGGTGTACTTGGTTGGATTCCCAAATACCGTCCACCTTCGAGAGATAATGTAAATGTACAAGTGGAGGCAGGAAATGAACCTGAACATAGGGATGATCCACCCCAAGAAGTACCAACTGCTCAGTTTGGTGCTGTTAATGATCCTCCTACTTGGTTTTCTTCTTATCATCAGGATATGATGCATAGTATAGTGCAATTCGTGTAGATATAGAAACTAAGTATAACGCACTTCATAAAACCTTCCAATCTAGCTTTAGCTCCTTTGATTAGGGACTCGGCCGCATTGAAAGCAACATGGGTAGTGGTTCCTCATCCAGAGGGAAAGTGTTGACCTTATAGATCATATCTCATTTTGATTATGACAAATACCTTGATATTTAATGTTTGCCATGAATTTTTGTGTAGGATTAATTGGCAAAATTATATGGCGGTGTATGGTGACTTGAAAGGAAATGAAGACCCAAAGTGTTTATTATTGTAATTTATTTTCTTTTATTCATTTCGGGTCTGTAATAATTATTCAAAGGTCTGTAATAATTAATGCATTGCATGCATGGTAGGGACTATAAGCTCAATACAATAGATTGACCTTAGGGATCACCCTTTAATCGATCGACGCCGAATTTTTGGGCTTAATTTAAAAGCCTAGGTCATAGACTGACCTTAGGTCCCCAAACACCTCATAACAAGTCCCCCATAACTTAAAAGTTATACCCATATGAATAGGGGTGACCTTTAATACAAAATCAAGACCTAAAATGAACATTGAAAGGGCTTCGGTCGACCGAACCAACCTAATTATAATGTGCTGGTCAACCAAAGCATTGTTAACTGAGGAACTTAAGCCTTGGTCGACCGAACATATACAATATAAAAGATTTGATAGACCGAACCATATGGAAGTCAACAATTTGACTTCGTATGATCGATCGACCATTTTTTAACAGACCATCCATGGTCAACTGAACTGACACATAGGTGATTACCAATGCTCTGGTCGACCGAACTTCAAAATTTGGTCAATCGAACATGCCCTGGTCGACCGAACCTAGTAATCTGATCGACTAAACCTTGAATATGGTCGACCGAAACTCCAGGGTTGTCATATTTTTAAGTGTGGTAATTGGGGTTAATTTTCAATTAAAATTTCTCAAAATTTCCAATAGGTCCCCAACGGTCAAAATTTGAGGCATATCTATATATATCCCCTCATTTGCCTTGATTAGCAGCTAAATTAGTAAAAGTAATTAGGAAAATTTCTCTCAAATCTTTTATACTCCTTTTACTATATACTCAATATTCCACACATATTTTTTCATACTTTATTACATACTTATTAGAAAATATCATTTTGAAATAGAGAGTTTATTTTTCTAGTTCTCCTCACTTGCAAATCAATTGCAAGGTGTAGGAAGATTTGATTGTTTTATTGTGTACATATTTCAAATTATTTCCTTGGCATTACTCTCTCATATTCATACATATTTGAAAAACCTTTTTGAGAGTTTTTCTTGATTATTTATTCCCATAATATTTCGTATATAAATATTTGATTGGGAATAACTTGTTTTTAGCTTCCTAGTCTTTGCATTCAAGTTGCAAGACTTGAGAGCTTGCATATTTTATTTCATAAATCTTTTGTAAGCTTAAACTCTAAGTATTTGTTGTGATTATATTTGATAAAATATTTGTGTGATACTTGATTAGGGTTTTAAGGTAACCTTGAATATTCACTTGTTAAATATATTATCTTGAATTAGATTTTCAAGATCCACTTGAGCATAAATACTATTATCTATGAGTGCATCGATTATTATTTATGTGTATTGGTACATACTTGCTTAGTTGAGAAGCATTTGAATTGCACGCAATTTCATTTTCGTTGTTGTAAGCCAGGTGTGACCTGAGGTGGGTATTCTCCACCCCGTAAGAAGAGTTTGTAAAGGTTGAGGTCAGCCCTGGTAATTTGAACTAGTATTGTAAATGGTGTCACTCCACCCAGTAAGCGAGCATTAGTGGAATTCTCAGGCTTGTGAGCTGAGGCGAGGAAGTAGGCAGTATTGGTCAAACCCCGATAACATATCGTGTGTCTACTATTAATTTTCAGCACTTTATATTTCTACACATGTATGTTATATTCGATATATTGTGATTTTTGCGTGTGATTTAATTTCTGCATATTATTTTAATATGCGCAATTGGTATATGCTTAAAAAGAACCTAAGTTGTGTATTACTGTTGCTGATTTAGTTGAACCTAGGAAGAAGAGTTTTAAAATTCCAATTCACCCCCGCCCCCTTCTAGGAATACACTGATTCATATAGAAAGCTCCCATGGTAGCAAGTTCTAGTGAAGAGGAAGACGATGATGAGGAGGGAGAAAGCTCGTCCAATGATGATGTTACTGAGGAAGATTAGATTAGAGTTGTTTGTTGGTAAGAATAGTTCTTTGAAACATTATAACTATGGTTGTAATTATTTGTTTGTTTTTTTATTTTGAAAACAGCTTCAACAGATGATGTATGTATTTATTGCTATATATTTTATCTAAAATCATTATATATTGTCGTTGAGAAATACTGAATATGTCATCTTTGTGAATTGCATGCTGAAAACTGAATGATGTCATCTTTGAGAACTGTATGTTGGATGTTTGACAAACTTATGTTCGATACGTATGTACTTGAATATCTTTTTTGCTGATGTCAAAAGGGGGAGAATAACGCAAAATATACCATATGTATGAAAGAACTAATATGTATGTGTATGTACTGTGTGTACTATACTGAGAGGATATATGTTCATATATCAAGAGAGAACATGCAAAATAGACTTGTTCTAAATATGAACTGGGTATATAATATGAACTAAGAGGACAAGTTAAATGAATAAAAGCAAAGTGAATATGCTGCCTGTACTTATAATATGCTTTTACTGAACATATGTTTGAACTGAAAAATGCTTGTACTTGTATTTTCCTAAGGGGGCGAATACTGAAATTTTTTATTTTCATGATGATTATGCTTGTTGTTAGGGGGAGCCCTTTCAAGGCTACCTTATTTTGCTCCTTATTTGTCATCATGAAAAAGGGGGAGTTGTTGGCCTTACAAGGCTTCATCTATGTTTTGATAATAACAAACTAAGGAATCTAATTGTACTTTAAGTGAATTTACAGGCATTAGATTTTAAAAGCACAAATGGTTCATACTTTAAGCTTAAAAGTTGTGACGATTGGCTAAAACTTGGATGAATTTAAAGCTTTAAGACATG
Organism: Malania oleifera; assembly: GCF_029873635.1. Taxonomy (NCBI): domain Eukaryota; kingdom Viridiplantae; phylum Streptophyta; class Magnoliopsida; order Santalales; family Ximeniaceae; genus Malania; species Malania oleifera. The sequence continues at coordinate 75,498,294 of NC_080419.1, read as the reverse complement.
ATGACTTAATTTTTATTTGATGTGTAATATATTAGAAGTCTCATGTAAGTAATTATCAATGTTAAGTATGTTTAAGAAGCTCATAGGATAAATTGGACTTAGATACCTATTTCTAAGACTTGGAAAATATCTTTTCAAAGTTTAAATATCTTTTCAAAGAAGATACAAATGATTTTTGAAATAAATAACATTGAATTTCACAAGAAACTGAACAAACTAATCAGGAATCAGTGTGTTCAGGCAACCAAACCCTTGGGTCAAGCGACCAAACTAGTACTGCCATGGAAAAAGCTAAGACGGTGTAAGTTTAGGCAATCGAAGTCAACGCTCAGGTGACCGAAGTGCTACTGCTTGTTTGAAATTTTTATTTCTTAATGGTTCAGGTGACCAAAGTATCGCATTTTAAGTTTTAAACAGCGCAATTTCTTATCGTTTTCAAAATATATTATTTCCAAATTTTAGGCAAAAGGTCAGATTTCAAAACCCACTATTTAAGGGCAATCCTAATTGTGTTAAGGCAACCCCAATCAATCAATCGCACAAATTATTCATCGATTTCAACTTTCATAGCTAATGTGCACTGTTCTTCACTATTGAAAATAAAACTCTGGTTTTTAATCTTCGTTTTCACATTTCTTAGTTCAAAAAACCTAGATTTCTATTGAGCTTCATTACATCTTATTGTTAAGAGTTTACTTGTGTTTTATATTGTACAAATTCGCTCTTCTTAGAGAGTCTTCTGCTTGTATGAAAATCTACTGCTATATTGCTTTTGAACTTTCAATTCGGGGATAGAATTGAACAAACAAGAGGGTGTTCTTATTTGAGAGGTGTCTCTACCTACTGAAAAGAGAAAGGGAACTTTACCTATTGAACAGAGAGAGTAAAGGAAATCCTCACAGTGGGTTGCTTGAGGCAAGGACGTAGGCAAGCATCGGAGTGATCCCCAGATTATACTTCAGATCTTTCAAGTCATTTTTATTTGAATTCTTATAAGTGATCACAAAATCAATCCACGTACACCATTCAATTTATGGCAGCTGCAATACTTTTTTAAAGATAGATGATAACATTTTTAATAACCTAGCTTTTAAAATCTAGTAGTTCAATTTGTTATCCTCAAAAGAGGAGAAAAAGACAAAAATAAAACAGAAACTAAACCGATTTCGTCTGAAAGATACTCTCTTCATCCTCGGGCACAATCTAATAAGCTCTCTCTTGGAATCTTTGACGTGATAATTATGAAAGCTTGTGTACGTAGAATGGTGGAAACCACCGCCCCATTACAGCTGATGCATATATATATATATATTGTCAGAATATATATGTACACATTAGTAATTAACCATTACACAAGGGCAATGAATACATACAGTGTAGTGTAAAAGGATCCACGAATGAGGAAGCATGCCAACATGGATCCAGATCGACAGCTCCTAATTCTTCCTATAAATACACCTCACTTTGTATCCTTCGCCATCTAACTCGCCATCACTTCGTTGTTCCCTGTGCCCACAATACACTGTCTGGTGGGTGTTCATGGCTTCCATGAAGATATCGGCGGCGCAAACCCATGTTTTACGATCAGCCATGTCGGACGTTTCCGATCGTGGTAGAGATGGGTCGTCCTTTGGCAGTGGCACCTTCCATAAGCAACGGACCTTCTTAGGCTGTGCAGTCCCTAGAAGCGGTGCTACAAATGTGCTAATGCCCGTGACTGCTCCGTCGCCGCCGAGAAGGGAGACCTCCGAAGACCAGAAGAAGTTGGCGGCGTGGACAAGCGTCAGGCAGGAAAGATGGGAAGGAGAGCTCAGAGTTGAAGGCGAAATACCGCTATGGCTGGTATATATGCACATGCATACATCAAATTAAACATATATTATAATTCACCTTTCAAAAAAATTAGATATATAATTATATATAATTCAATAGCATGCTTCTTAGAATATAAAAAATATAATTATACTTCATTAGTCTTTTATGTTTTAAGTTGTAACCCCAGCACCCATCTGGTCTGCCATGCACAGGCGCTTTGTATGCCTACAGTTGAAAACTGGATACTATATATACACCAATATTGAGTAGCATGAGCTTTATATAAATTAGTAATCTGTAGCCATTTAAAATAAGATCTTTTATATGTTAAGTAAAATTATATCAATTATACTCCATTGCATGGCAGAGGAACCGAAATATATTAGTAAACTATCTTGAGTTGACAATAACTTGACAATACCATAGAATGGGTAATGTATGTTAAACTTTACTAAATCAAAGTTGGAAAAATGAAAAAGGGAAAAAATAAGCAAATGATCAGTATAACTAGGAGAAAACTCATAATGGCCCATTCAGTTGGCTCATTTTGCCCTTAGAGTTATTAGTAATGAGATTTGCTGATTGTTACTATGACTTATATACATAACATAGGTAATATCAAAATAAATAAAACACAATTATTATTTTGGTTAGCATATTAAATTCTTAAAACTAATCAATCTTGTTTGCTCTAGTCATTTTAATTAGCTATATACAAAATCCAGATATAGTAGCATATTTCATGCATGCCTATTGTGTTGTTAAGCGTCTCAAAATCAAACTTAAGTTTATATGTAAAATGCGGGCCAAGGAACTTAAACTTGAATAGTCTATATCAACTTGAGATGGGCTAATTAAGTAACTTAAACAATCTCTTACCAAAAAAAAAATAATAACAACAACTTGAACAAAACTCATCTGAAGTCACTCTATCTAATTAAAAAACTCGCAATATCCTAACAAAGGATCTTATTATAAAAATTAAGTTAAAAAATAGATAAAATTAATTATTTCATTTCAATTATTGAGAATATAATACTACTTTGTGGCGCTCCTTCTATCCTCTTAAAAAGGCTTATAAACCTCCTTCATGCAGTTAGTTGGAACAAAATTTTCTTTTAATTTCACTTTTTTGTCGTGCTCTCTTTCTTTACTCCTAACTCCCTAATTAAGACAAATGATGAGTGAAAGGATTCCATATATCTAGCTAGACTTGTTCCCTACTTAAATTAGGATGCATAGTCTGCCATTTTTAATTATAAATATAAATATTTTCATGTGTATGTACATATGAATATTTGATTATCATTTTTAAGATTTGTACGTGCAAAAATATAACACTTGGATTTCTGTGGTCGAGGCAATTTTCACTGTTGTATGTACCGTGCGTAATATACATGTGTGTGTGTGCGTGTGTGTGTGTGTGCGTGCGTGTAGCTTCAATAAAAGAAGGTCAAGTATAGATGAGTTAAACTATTAGTTTATCCCCAAAACAACAAGATCATTACATCTCCTTGAAGTTAATTACTATTTAATAAGTAACCCAGAAGAGCATATTATTATATCAGCTAGGGTTCCAGATCGATTAATTTAATCAGTGATCAATTAATTTATTGAAGATACAGGATATAAATGTACTCTTCCTCTAATCAAATAAATAATTTATTATTCCTTCATTTCCCCTATTAACTAATTTAGTACGTCTACGTCGATGATCAGCCACTTGTCTAATCCAAATTGAGTTTTTGCTCTCCGATTAATTACGAACTGATTCCATGCAGAACGGAACGTACCTGCGGAATGGCCCCGGCTTATGGCATATCGGAGCCCACAACTTCCGGCACCTCTTCGACGGCTACGCCATGCTCGTTCGCCTCCACTTCGAGGGCGGCCGCCTTACCGCCGGCCACCGTCACATCGAGTCCGACGCCTACAAGGCTGCCCGGAAAAATAAAAAGATTTGCTACCGCGAATTCTCCGAGGCCCCGAAACCCGAGAGCTTCCTAGGATACGTTGGCGAACTCGCCAGCCTCTTCTCCGGTGCGTCCCTCACCGACAACGCTAACACTGGCGTCGTGAGGCTGGGCGATGGCCGGGTCGTGTGCTTGACGGAGACGGTAAAAGGGTCGATCGAGATCGACCCGGAAACGCTGGACACTCTGGGGAGGTTCGAGTACGAGGACTCGCTGGGCGGGCTGGTGCACTCTGCCCACCCGGTGGTGACCAGCTCGGAGCTGGTGACACTGTTGCCGGATCTGGTGAAGGCGGGGTACTTGGTGGTGAGGATGGCGGCGGGGACGAACGAGAGGAGGGTGGTGGGTCGGGTGAACTGTCGTGGCAGGCCGGCGCCGGGTTGGGTACACTCGTTTCCGGTGACGGAGCATTATGTGGTGGTGCCGGAGATGCCGCTGAGGTACTGCGCCAGGAATCTGCTAAGGGCAGAGCCCACACCTCTGTACAAGTTTGAGTGGCACCCTCAGTCCAAGGCCTTTATGCATGTTATGTGTAAAGCCAGTGGCAACGTCGTAAGCCCCTTTTTTCACCTTAAAAATGGGTTTATTTAATGCATGGCACTCATTTTTCATAGCAGTTGAAAATATATATATTAATCATATATATATATATATATAAGATTATGCAAAAAGGAATTAGAAAACTAATTTCTGCAATTTTGAAGTTTAACTTATGCATCAAAGACATTACTCTCTAATTAATCCTCGATACATAAAAACAGAATAAAATACACAAACTGAGTTATATAATATTTTTTATTTCACCCCAGAACTTTTGTAGTTCATCTTGTTTCGACTTAGCAAATGTTAAGTGAGTCCGAAACTGCACATAGCTAGCTTGTATAAATTAATTATTCAATTATCCTATTGTTGCACAGTATACACATTCATTAAGCTTTTAGAAACAGTTAAATTTTATTATTCAGTTAAGCTAAAGAATATTCTAAAATAATATTTTTGTATTGGTACAAATTGTATGCTAACTTATACGTATTTTGTTGTTAATTTGTTAATTAACGAAGATGGAGATTGTTCAGATATGTATAATTCATTGCGCACGGAATATTGTGGCGTAGTTAACGAGGCTTCTGAGTCAAACTAATTATTTATTTAAAGGCTTCTGAGGCATTGTTATTGATAATTGTTAAATCCCAAACAATTAATGATAAATATTATAGGTGGCGAGTGTAGAAGTTCCATTATACTTGACATTCCACTTCATAAACGCATACGAAGAGGAAGATGAAGATGGCAGAGTAACAGCTATCATCGCCGACTGCTGCGAGCACAATGCTGACACCACCATTCTTGATAAGCTCCGCCTACACAACCTCCGCTCATTCTCCTCCACTCAAGATGCCTTGCCAGATGCTAGGTACTATCACGCCACATACATACATACATACATATATGTATATGTATGTTCTTCTATTATTTTTTTTCTTATAATTAATAATTATTTGAATTGTGACTTTAGTAACCCAAGTCACAGGTTTTTCGTATTATTGAATTAATATGATTCATCTCGGATTTGGTATTGCATCATAGTGTCAAAGTAACGTTGGAGTCTTCGAATTATCAAAAATAAATAAAAATAAAAATAAATACAAAAGTAATAATAATAATAATAATAATAATTGTTTGAATAACCATAGACACACAGACTAATGCTATCCATGAATGAGCTGTTTTCGTGCAGCAAGCTACAATATCTCTCACCAAGTAAACTAGTACTTACTTCTCACTTCTATATTTTTTTTTTTTTTTTTTTTTTTGAGATAACTGTTTGTTTCCTTTTTCTTTCTTTTTTTTTTTTTCTTTTTTTTTTTTTTTTTTTGTCGACAGCATGCACCATTATAACTAGCACATTAGTCACTTACCTTCAATGAATGCATGGGCTTTGCAAGTGTGAACATGACAAGATAAGTCAATAATCATTAACATATAATAAGGCCAAGACAGCAGAGTGTAGCGCCAGCTAAATGGCAGGTGCACGTCATGATGGGGATGAGGAAGTTTCATGACCTTCCATTTGATAAAATCTAATAATATCTATTTACCTATAATTGTATGTATGTCAAGATAAGGTGACCAAAGCATACAACTACTTTCTTCAATTTTATTATATTTTATTTTACTTTATTTGGTACTGGTGTCTTCATTAGCATATATTAATTAATTTTAACTTGTAATGAACAGACTTTTTTGACAATTAAAAATCACCGCAAAATATTGACGGAAAACAAAAACGGGCAAATAGTGTACTTCAGAAACCCTCTAATGCTTAAGCCGTTCATTTTCTCTTAACTTAGGGAGGACAGTAGTTTAAATAATGCATAGCTGGGTATAACATCAAGACGTCTCTTGCACTTAAACTTCTTCTATAATACCTTATTCTTGGAACAACTCTTCACTTATTTTGGATCCAATACTTAGGTAGAGATGGGCGTGGATACTATTCTTTTTCGTGTTTTTGAACTTTCATTTATGAAGCATAAGCTATTTATAATTAGCATGAATCTTATACGAACTTAATACTAGACAAGTCATCTACATTAAGTCCATACATCAATTCCTTAATCAATTATAATTGGAACTATATATGTTGTGATCCAGATACTGTTTGTTTATGTGAAAACAGGGTTGGAAGGTTCAGAATACCTCTGGATGGGAGTGGACACGGGAAGTTGGAAGCAGCGTTGGACCCAAACCAACATGGGAGAGGCATGGACATGTGCAGCATCAACCCTGCCTACCTGGGCAAGAAATACAGATACGCGTATGCATGCGGGGCACAGCGCCCTTGTAACTTCCCCAACACCCTCACCAAGGTATATATATACACATATAATAATATTAATAATTCATTAACACCTTCTCCCAGCTAAAAAAAAAAAGAAAATTCATTTACACATTTACTCTTCATATCTCTTTCTGTGTGTGCGTGTAAGATTGCTCCTTTGTGGCCATGGATCAACTATTGAGTTGCTGCTTTGTAACCGATCACTGATTACAAATTCAACTCTAATAAGACTGCATTTCTAATAAGACTGCATTTATTATGATATTGCTCTCGCTACCTTTATAAAACTGAAAGGCTCGTAACTTGAGAACGCGTCTGTGTGCACAAATACAGAAATTTGTCATTAGCTTCAAGCTTCTCTCAAATCCCTTTTTTCCCTATAAATTTTGGTTTGTTGATTTTTAATTAAACTGCAGCTTGATTTAATGAAGAAAACGACAAAGACGTGGTACGAAGAGGGTGCTGTGCCCTCAGAACCGTTCTTTGTGGCTCGGCCGGGTGCTACACACGAAGATGATGGTGAGTTTCCAACCACCACCCCATATCCACCTAAATTCTATTCCATGATTCCGTTCCTTTCAAATATCCAAACTACATTCCGCACTGGGCTCATCTGACATGGGCTTTCATTATTATTAAATTATGATATACTGTAACGGGCCTAACCAACGGCACATACCGATCAATCTCAAAACTATGCACCTAGCTTCAATAGCAAGCCTCATATTTTCTTAGCACCATTAGCAGCAACAACAATAACAAAACTCACTGCACCGTAATACAATTGAGGTCTGCAGGTGTGGTGATCTCGATTGTTAGCGACAAAAACGGAGAAGGATATGCAGTACTGTTAGACGGATCAACATTCCAGGAGATTGCAAGGGCAAAGTTCCCATACGGTCTTCCATATGGGCTGCATGGATGCTGGATACCGAAGGACTAGTCAAGAGTCGGGATCATTGGAGGAGCTCTAGGAGTCGCTTTCTTCAGAAAAGTTTGATATTTTGGTTTGAGATCTGGTTTTCACCCATTTTGTTGGGACTGTAGCTCAAGGGCACTGCATAGTCATGGTGATAATATTACAAGGTCGAGCACGTGTATATGTGGTACTAAAGAAAGTAAGCAATATCATCTTGTTGCCTTTTCCGATTCAATTTCCATGCGGTGCAATTTGAAATTTATGCCACTTTCATTCATTCATGTGAGGTAATAGCGGTGGTGGCAGCTGTGGCAGCAAATCACATGAAATACCAGATAAATGTTTTAGGAATGATAACCAGAAAATTCAGCATTGTGTTATCATCGCGCATTTCTGTAACTAAACCAAGCAAAAAGCTGATAGCAATACCTTCATAAGAACAAGGAGCTGGCACTGCCCCATTAACCTGACTAATCCATACCCAGGATGGTACTAAGATTACAAATGTAAAGCATTGAATACGTAAGTGGAACAACAATTGCACATAGATGGCAACTTCCCCTTTGGAGAAATTGTCCAAAAGGATAATTTCGGTCCAGCATTGGGCTTCACATCAATGAATTAACATTCATTATTATTGAATAAATTTTAATGATTACAACCCACACAATCACCACCCCCCCCCCCCCCACCCCCCCAAAAAAAAAAAAAACCCGGGAAATCCCCTATTCCAAACCAAAGAAAATTGCTTCAGGGTGTATTATCCTTTGACAGTTGGAACAAACATGCAAAAAGAAAATTTGTACCTAAGAATGGTTCAACTATCAGCCGTCTCCATGACAAACCTCATCTCAGCAAATGATGAATAGGTATGGGAGACGAACAAAGACTAATATTGCTCATGAACCAAAGGCTAGCACCAATTTTTCAGCACCATAATATTGGCTGAATCACATAGGTTATGACCCAAGATCTGATTACTTCTGATCCGTATAAACAGCATCAACATCATCAAGCTCAAGTAATTTGGCCATAAGTTCCTTGTTCAGGTCCATTGCCTCATCATCTACCTGAAACCCACCAATAATTAAGGCCATTTATGGTATGAATTTGGGAAGTCAGGGAACAGAAGGAATACTTGGAATTGTACAAGAATATAAAATTTAAATTTTTTAAAAAATAAATATATTTACACCCGCATCATAAAATTTTATTTATAATATAATTTTAATAAGAAATCAGGCAAACAAAAGGGTGCATTGTGTGTATAACATAAAAAGAAATTTAAGATAGCACCTTGTGAGAACTGTAAGAATGCTATTTACCATATGCCACATTCAGTCCTAATGAAATCTAGATATGGATTCCAGGAAAAAAAATCCCAAAAAATAAAAAAATTACACTGCCATTATGCTTCTGTATGCATACCACAATCCGAATGGGGTGGGTGTTTCTTCAGCCTCTAATGAAGTAGGAAGAGCCCTTGGAAAGGAGTTCATGGCTATGAACGTGATAGATACAAAGCCCATAAATAGTTTCTCATAAACACAGGATGCAATACACATCAAATCATACATTTCACAAATAAAATGCAGTAGCCCACAATTAAACTGAGATACATAAATTATTGTAGCCTAAATATATTTCTATTTTATATAAACAGGTACTTCAAAGATATAGTTGGAGGTGAAATTAATAATTTTTTTTTTTGCTCAAAGAGCCCTCATGAGACATACTCCCATGTCCAGGCACACAATAAGCAAAAAGTACTGCACTCAGGATGCCTTCAAGTAATCTTAAAGCAATTAAACTTTGCAATCACCCTTAAGACAGGCATCTGCATCAATAGGCAGTTGACTAGCATCAACCCAAGCTATGTCAAATCCCACAATCTTTGTTGTAGCAAGGTAAACACCTTCATTAGTACCTGATGAAGCCTAATAAACTAACACCTAGCACACTCAAGATGGCAACAATAATCAATGGTATGGAGAATTTTCTTTCAGTAACAAATCATTTTTCTCCAAAACAACGCGCAGAAGCATGGCAGAAAATTGTAACTTATATCCTGGGCTTAATGTTACAACAAATTGAAGGAACCATTGCAGGCGTTGTACCAATTTCTAAATTTACATCCTCAATTTCAAAATTTGCATTATTCTTCATACGTACAACTGTTGGTTACATATTTAATATGTAAAATTCATTAAATGTCATCTTGATTTTTTAAGAAAAGGAATTGTTTCCTTGATGATGTAGATGCCTCATTCAGTAGTGTTGATCCATTTGGTTTATTGATTCACCATTTTTCTGGGAGCTATTCACCAATCTCGTGAAAAAGGCCTCCTATCCATAGAGGAATCAATATCTAAACATAAGCCAATAGGCAGATCTTGTGCCACTTCACCTGGTCATATGAAACCGGCATGCATCCGGGTTCCTGAGACTCTTCCATAGAATTCCAACAATTTCTCCCGCTCCTCAAAAGCCCCTTCACCTGGTCCTATGAAACTGGCATGCATCCTGGCTCCTGAGACTCTTTCGTAGAATTCCAACAATTTCTCCTGCTCCTCAGAAGCCCACAGGGTCTTCTGCTTTCTGCAATGGAAAGATTTCCTCTTTCCATGGGAGGCGATAAAAATGGTGCCAGCTCTTCAAACCATGATCTCAATTTGCTGGCTCTGCCAGAGCCTGCCTCCCCATCGGACCCACAGGAAGCAGAGGAAGAGAATCATGGCCACTTAGCAACTTGGATGAGCCACATTCGATTTATAGGCAAATGGTAGGTGACAAAGTAACCACAACAATTCCAAGTTGGAATAGACATTTGGCCCAAAAATAATTCATTAAAAAGAACCTCATTGTTTGGCATTGCCTAATCTCCCCCACCAGAGCCCCACAACAACTATTCATTGTGTGTACCTGGACCGCAATTGGCAGTGGGCCTGGTGGCTCCATTGTACGTGAAGATAGGTACGGCTGCTTCTTTCTCATCATAACAGCCATAGACCTCAACAAACAGCAGGATGGTTAGAGAAAGAGGAAGAATAAAAAGGTGGAGTAAGTAAAGCTCACCATGTTGACGTCCACAGTGGATGCTAGCAGGGACAGTTGCAGCTATAAAAGGGCCTAGCAAACGCTGTCTTAACTGATACTCTCGAAAATTTCCAGCTGTTCAAAATAATCATCCACTCCTCTTTGCCAGGTGGTTCCTCTGATTCCATGTGCTACCGGCTCTAATCTTCTCTGCCCACTACATCAATGAAGATCCATTACAGGTAGCTCTCCAATGAATCCCTCATTAAGTCAAGCAGGTACAGGGGTTGCTTCTGATACCAGCTTGACTTGTGCCACACACAGTGGTTTGGAAAGCACATTTTCAAGCTTCTTTGCTGCCCTTTTGTTGTCAAATTGGTCAAATTAGCATGGTGGGTTTTCTTCATGACGGCACTGGGGGATGCATATCAGTGGCATATTGGAAGTAACATAACGAAGGTTGTCACTGAGTTGAACGGCAGTGATGCACCTGATCTTTAGGGAGGGAGAGAAGATATCATGGTTGCTGTGAAAAGAGAGAAGGAAGAAAGAAAGAGTTCCAACAGAGATCAGACAATGCCAAAATGATGCATTTTTCCTTTTTTCCAACTTCTTTTGCTCATTCTCAAAATAAATATTTCAAATGGATTTATCCCACATGGAATTATTTCTAGTCCTTTGCCACATGTCAAACCATTCGCTAATAAATCCAACATGGTGGAATCGAAGATGGCAATAAACAGCCAATTTGAATGGCAAAAGGGCATTGCAAATTATTCCATAAATGTGGGGGGCAAATTTACCAAAATTGAAACATCAGGTGCCAAATTGATAGCAATCCCAAGGCCCACAGTGTAAGCAACCCCATCCTTGTCCATCAGAGATCCATGAATTGAAAGGCAGTGCTGAGCATCCCCTTTATGCAACAAATGCTGGGCCTGCGATCTGCAGGCCAAAGCAGTGATACAGGTCTTCCAACTTGCATCACTTCCACAAGATCATGGGGCTGCAATAGTGCATAATGCTAACTGTGACACTGGCGACAACACATGCCATCCATGTCTAATATTGAGTCTCTTTCCATCCACTAAACTCCTCTCCTTCCCTCTTTTACTCAAGCCTCACTATGAATGAGGGCTGCTAACTCCACCAACAAACCTAGTATGAACAATTACTTAGAAACTACAAAATATTAAATACAAATTCCAAGCAGTCCAGATGCAAATCATTCAACAAAGCATTCAAAATAATAAGAACGTGAATTGATGCACAGTACCTACTATCGCAATGCCTCCTAATAAACTTTCAACAGGGTGAATAACTAAGATTAAATAAATTGCCTTGCAGTAAAAGATTAATTAGCAAAACACAGAGCCTTCACTACAGAAATTACCTCAATGGTGGTCGCTGGAAGTAGCTCCATTCCGTTATCAGGTTCAAAATTTATTCCATCATCGCGTAACTTAGACAATATGGTTGAGTATGTTTCCGAAGAACATACAATTTTATAATATCTATGCACAAAAACAAAAACAAAAAAAAGCATTACAAGTTTAGCTGGGTAAACCATGAGACATATTATTAATATCAGACATCATACAAATCCGGAAGAATAAATTGATTATAGAACTTATAGAGGAGACACGAGCAGAGATTGTTAAAATCTACTGCAAACACATGCACATGTAGAGACTTTCACAAGAGAATGCAACTGCCTTCTCCCACATTCCCCGTAGATACACACATTAAAATGGGAATCAAGTACACAATCTTTTCCTGATTAAAATTTGAAAACATACCATTCATTTAATTTTTCCAAATGATAATAATGGATGGAATTAATTATCAGATTTCAAAAGACCAACCAGAACAAAATCACATGTTCTTTTGAAAAAATTGGGACAAAATTATTGTTCTGGCAGTGAAGGAAACTAGGTATTTGTTTTTTATAACAAAATCTATATGAGGAACTTCCTTTTATATCTGTAGAGTCCATTACAAAATATATGTATTTGTTATCTGAGTGCCATTAATCATATAGACCTGCATCAATAACATTTCATACTGACAGCACCAATCTGAATGATATTTTTTATAATCAGTAAAAATAGAAAATACTAGAAGGCACCAAGACCATGCTGCCCCAATTAGAAAAACAGTGAGAAAAAATCACCCATTATACAGGGTGTCAAAAAAGTCAAGTAATAATATGGGAGTCAATAATGTATAATCTGATGTTCCAATTGGTAAAAGCGCTAGTCCATCTTCCTTTGATTGTATTCAACACTGTAGCTGATCCTTCAAAGGCTCTTCTATTCATTCCTTCCATAAAATCCGAAAAAACATTAAGGGGAATAAGAGTCAAAGCTGTATTTCTTCCTTTCCTTGACTGAGAGCCTTCCCAAACATTTATTCTTTGTCTTTGTGAATACAAGGAACATAAACCAGCAGCAACAATAAAGATGTGTCATCATTGGCATTAGATAACTAACACCAAAGACCATTAAAGTATTAAATCAAGGATGAACGCTTTCATCTTACCACTGTTATTTATTCATCTTGAACAAAATATTGTCAGCTCTCCAAGAACAAGGACAAGAAAGAGCAGTACAGTGACTTATATCAGCTTTCTTAGCTAGTAAATGCTAAGTTGTATGTAAAGTAATTAGGACGCAAAGCATGAGCAGAACAAAATATTGTCAGCTCTCCATTCATTTAAAAAAGAGTAAGGACAAGAAAGAGCAGTACAGTGGCTTGTATCAGTTTCATTAGCTAGTAAATGCTAAGTTTTTTGTAAAGTAATTAGGATGCAAAGCATGAGCAGTTGTTAGGTACCAGCACATTTCAACACCCTAATTATCAGGTACTTCAACAGTTCTATTCTCTGTGTTTTAGTATCATATTAATTCTCAAGGATTCCCACTTTTGTTTGCCACAAAAATGCATGCAGCCAAAGACGCCATCATCACTCCCTTCAACCGAAAAACCAACATTCCAACTGCCTGTGTTCATGCTTCCATGTTTCCAACAAGGAACTTAGATGAGATCATAGCCAAATGTCCCTCAACCCCATGCCACCCCCACCCAGCCTCCTACAAAACGCCAAAGGAAAATACAACCAATCAACAAACCTCGAGTCCGTCTAGGTGAAGTCAGCTATTTTTATAGAGATCTGGCTAGTTTTAAGATAGCTGTCAGCTACTAACGCAGCCCCCCTACTTTACCCGGCATGGAACCAGCTGTGTGTGAAAAGAATTATAACATTCCTTTATCTATTTTAGTCAGGCACCCATGATGAACACAATAGCTTGTAACAGTTCATTTATAAAAAACAGAGCAACATGCTTACTCATACCAAACAAAGTTGTAAGGTAAGGCAATTAGGACGATAAAGTTAAGGAGTCATGCTTCAGGAGCAGAACATAGGCAAAAAATTTTCCCCACCAATTCTTAAGTAGAATTGACTGAATTAGAAAATACAAAAAACTAGGAACATATATGTTAAAATTAGTTAAGATATTGCTTAAGCATTACATCCAAAAAAATGAAAAAATGAAAAAATATTGATGCAATTTTGCAGCTAATAATATGGCCTTCGACAGTTCAAGGTATGACATAGAAATTCCTGAGCCCACAATACCAGCTCTGGCTAGGAATCATAAAAATGATTAATGCTAAGACTTAAGGCACAGAATCAAAGTTCAACAAAATTGTGTTAGAGCATCGAATCATAAACTACTGCAAAATTTCCCGCATGCTTGCTTCTGCTCTTGCATCGACTCCAAGCTATAATTACTCATGGCTCCCATTTAGAAACATAAACACCTAACATAAACACCTAAAGTTTAATGTGAGGGTATTTGGAAGGAACCTAACTTCATTACTTTGAAATACTTGGAGCCTATGCCTCAAAATAAATAAATTAACAAATAAATAAATAATACTAATATAATAATATCATAATATTATTGATGATCAGTTAGCCTTCTCCATGAGAATATGAGATAACTATTGATTGATTGACTAAAACCAATCTTAAAGACAGCAATTCAATCTTCATCAAATGCAGGTTTATTAGTGTCACAAGATACAAAAAGAAACATTTCTATGCAAGTGGGGGAATACTAATACTCAATGAAGGTGAATTTTACAATGAATACTAATTGGTACGGTGAATACTTTGAGCATGATACTATATTCGATAGAAGTAACATAATTCACAAAAAAGGAAGAATTAGCTGGTACCTTTCAGACTTATCTTCGTCTGCGTCATCTTCATACTCTGGAGGTTCAATAACATCCTCAGCACCAGCATCTAAAGCAATGGCAAAGAGCTGATCTCTGTTGGCATCAGTAACTCTTATATTTACAACTCGAGCACGTCTAAACTTGAACATAATGGATCCTGGATCTGCCATCTTTCCACCATAATCCTTCACCACCTCTCTAACAGCTGCCACTGATCTGTTAATTTTATCTGTTAGGACCTCAACCACCATACCAGCTCCACCAAAACCATATACCTGTAAACAGAAGAAGCAGTTTATTTTAAAAGCCAATAAATCTCTAATATGTATCAAATTAGATTAAATATTAGGCAAATTAAACTGAAGTAAAACAAAACCCAACCCACACCCCCAAAAAAAAAAAGAAAAAAACAGTTTAACGACATCATTGCAGCACCAAAATTAATACGATAGGTGAGATTGATGCCTACCTCATAGAATTTCTCAATGAAAGCTTCTTGTCCCTTCTCTGAAGCCTTCTTAATGTTGCGCTCCAATATTTCTTTGGGTACATCAAGCTCCTTAGCTTTCTCAAGGACAGCAGCCAGAACTGTATTTGATATTGGATTAGGACCACCTTTCTTTACACTGCATTGTTGAAATTCGATGAATAAACAAATTTATGCCTCTAGAATTGTAATAGAGTATACTGATTCAGCCTCAAACAACGCACAAATATTTCTCAATGGAAAGAAAAACATGCCGTCATAATAAATCTGAAAATTGAAAAGGACACTACGAGCCTGAAAAACCAAAGAGTTTCATGCAAACATTACTCAAAAATCCAACAGTTAAGAATGCAAAATCAATACTAATTAAGACTTGTTGCAATGCATCATAGGTCCAGGTCAAAAGCAATATTTTCCATATTTTTCAGCTTTATGAAGGCACAAGGGGATATAGAGTGTGACTAGCTTACGCAGATACAACTTCCTTCCCAATTTTTGAGTATAGCTTTGCCTTCCTTGCATCTTGAGCCCCCTGCATTTAAGGCATTTTCAATAACCTGAACAGGAGATGACAGAAATTCTTCAAAACTTTTCATATCAATCACAAAATACATTTTCACAACTTTTTAGATCAATAGAAGAAGTATTATGTCAAAATGTATGCAACAACACTAACACAGACACAAACAAATAAATAAGAGATTTCTACTACATTTATAGTCATCTCTGTACAACTGAATTTCAAATTTTAAAAATTCACAAGTTCCTGCGTCTGTTTCATTGAATAATTAGAAAGAACTTAACATGCTGTAGGAGAATGCAAAGTGACTACCAAAACATCCATCATAACCAGTTGACTGCAGTATCCAGACTCCCAGTAACAATTTACATTTGACACACAACAGAATAAACAAATAATGGCCCAAGGACGATTACCCTTTTTCCATAATTAAAGAAAAAAGCGCAACCACATTAGTACATGGTTGGCGCATAAGGTTAGTTAGATTGGATAGAACTGCTATTATAACAGAATGGAATGTCCAAACAACAAAGACCTCATTGACCACACAGAACATTACATGCTTCAAAATTCAAATACATTAAACCCATAAAGGCCTCTTGTGTCTGTTAGGCTTCTCCGCACGGTGGGAGAGAAATGGTTTTTAGGTCAAAGTGCTGATGAACACCATTTGTGACGATTTACTGCTGGGTTTTTTTGAAGAGTCTTCTTAAACCAATTTCCACGAGGCGACAAGTTCGGCCCATGAGGAGTAATGGTTGAAGGTAAGTCACCTTTGTTAACTTTATTGAGTCCGATCTTTGTTTTGACGCTGACAAAGCATCAGTATCTTATGTGTTTAAGTATGTAAACAAGTCTAAATTTCAGCACACATAAGATCAAGGGATTTGAAATCCAGAAGAAAAACCAAGATCATATATATCTAGCACATTCCATGAACGAGCAAAGAAGAAGAAGAAGAAGAAGAAGACTGTTTAAATTGTAAATGCATTTTTATTTTGATTTGGTCTGTAATATAATGCATTGCATGCATGATGTGGATGAAAAGCTCAATATGACCATAGATGGACCGTAGGGAACCAAACTAGATTTCGGCCAACCGACATTGGATTTTTTGGTCAAATTAAGGGCAAAACAGTAAAATTCAATGCTCTCGGTCAACCAACCAAACTTGTATTATAATCCAATGATCGACCGAAACACTGTTTGCCCAGGGTCAACTTGTTGACCAAGGCTCGGTCGACCGACCGATTTTGAACTGAGCTTCAAAGGTCAACCGAACTGAGAAGTTGACCAAAGTCAAAGCCTTGGTCGACCGAACCCAGCATGCACAAATTAGCTCAGTTGACCGAACCGACCCGAAGTCAACATATTGACTTCCCTCAGTCGACCGTTCAGTTTTGAACGTATCGTCCTTGATCGACTGAACTAAAGCGTGTCTGACACCCCAACAACCTGGTCGACCGAATGGGTAGTTCATTTTAGCTTGGGTCGACTGAACCTTATGAGCGGTCAACCGAACCCAAACCATGGTCGACCTAACCTACGAATGGTTCAAAATCACCTTTAAACGGTCAACCAAAACTTTCGTTCAAAAATGCCACAGTCGACCGAACTTAGCAATATGGTCAACCGAACCCTGAAAATGGTCGACCGAACCTCTCGGGTCGGCGAGATTTTTATCGTGGTTAAACAGGATTATTTTTCATTAAACATAATTAAATATTTTCAAAAATACCCCTTGTATCCCCAACGGTCATATTTGTATATCCTATTTTCATCTTCCTAAGCCTATTTTTCATCCTCTCTTTTATTATTACTTTGAAAGATCAATTTCTAAAGAGAGCTTTAACTTGAACATCCTTTTGGGCATTTGTTTTACAAATCAAACATCTTTCACTCTCATATATTATTCATTTTCCATATCATATTTTGAGAGTATTGTTCAAGTCTCCCACATTATTATTTGATAAACATTTTTGTCGAGAAATATTTTCATTGCTTGTGAATCTTGCACATCCATTACAAGATTCAAAGGCTCACATGCTTGTGCTTGCAAAAATATTTTGAGCCGTAACCCTAGACTCTCCAGCACTTCATTTGGGAAAATATTCTTGGAGAAAAATTTCTTATTTGGGCATAAAATCTTTGAGCACTCATCATACACATTTTTATTCAAAGATTGTTTTTGTGAAAATCACATTCTCACATTGAGTTTATTTTCATATCATACGTGAGTATATTTGTACTTATTGTTGTACACATTTGCTTGTAGTAGAAGCATTTCCTTGTACACAAAAAATTACTTGAATATCTGTTGTATTCCCGACGGGTTGTCGGAAGAGGGAGACTAGCCCTGTGAATAGTCTCAGACTTGCTCAAACCCGATTAGGAGCGCACTGGGCTGATTTAGTTCCAGTTAAGAGAACTAGGTGCACCATCAAGGTAAGGTGTTGTAAACGATATCGCTCCACCCGCAAGTGAGCAAATTAGTGGAATCCTCTTACTTGTGAGCTTGAGGCGGGGACATAGGCAATATTGACCGAACCTCAATAACATATCTTGTGCATACTATTTAATTTCCGCACTATATTTACTACACACGTATGTTATTATTTATTGCTCTAATTGATTTATATACTAACTTTGCTTTATTTGTTTAAATATCTGCTCAGTAGAATATTTGTGATATCGGGAAATACTTAGACAGACCCTAGGTTGTGTTTTACTGCATTGTGATTTGAACCGAAACTAGGCAGAAAGTTTTAAATACCTAATTCACCCCCCTCTTAGGAATACACCAATTCCAACAACCTTCCTTTGTGAAAATTCAGTGGGAGGTTAGGAAGGATTTGAGTCTTCACTGAGATAAATAATTGCTTCATTTATTTTATTTAAAAAAAAAATTCTTAGGGCAATAGTTCCTAATTGGTACTGTTAGTATTGAATTTCATTTCAAATAGTTGGCTTTTTCAATTACTTCAGAACCATTAAGTCCATATAGAAGCATTGGTGGTGTCAATTGAAGAACAAAAGAGCACTGTCAATATGATGCACAGTGCACCAAACTCAAGAATCAGTTGTGGGCCGAAAGAGGGACTTGACAAACTCTCAAAAGAAATGAAGAAGTTAGTGCTACCCCATAGAAGAGGATCAGTTAGAAGGATGAATAGCTTAGGCTGTGATATGAAAGTTCACTGATGAATGCAAAATCCTTATAAAGAGAGTAGAGAAAATCCTACAGCTGATCTGGAATCCAAAAGGAGACATGAAGATGGTAGCAAGAACTCGAAATAGATCTATTTTTAAACTCAAAAAACAGAAAAAAAAATTGGAGACGTCTTAATGATGGTCCATGGAGATCAAAGCGCTCTTCTCATGATTCAACGAATGCAACCATAGTTAAAACCTAGGGATATTTGGCTCAAAATGGTCGCATGTTGGGTAAGGTTGAAGGATTACAAGAAGGATACTATTATCTAGAAGTAGCCCAAGATCTAGGCAAACATCTAGGGAATGTGATTAACAAGTAGATAAGCAAACGGGACAAGTTTGAGAGGGCAAAAACAAGGCTCCAAGCAGAAATAAACATCAAAGAACATTTGCATTGAAACTTTTGGAATTATGAAAACAAATTATTGTGCATCATATCAAAAAGAAAATTTTAAAAATGCATGTATGAATGTTTTTAGTATATATGGTAAATAAAATGTATTTCACAAAGAAGCAAAGAAGTAAGGACGTTCAAACCATTAAAAAGTTCATAAGTTATTCATTTAATGTTTATGTGAACAAATTTATTATTTAAATTATTACATTCCCAATAATTATCATACATTCAACATGTGTCATTAGGATTTTAAGATGACAAATATTGTTCACTGTTAGAAGAGAATATGTTATTTCAACAATTAGGTTGTGCCCTTAAGACTTTTTAATATTATTAATATATAAGAGGGAAGACCTGGAGCTGTACGTAAGGCTCCAGCAAAACTGCCACCTCTTCTTTTTTAGTTTTCTTCTTCACTTGTTCTTTCTTCTCTTCTCTTCTTCTCTGCTCTATCTCCATCTTTACAACATGGTGTCAGAGCATTAACCTACTCTAAATCTGATTTATCAGATTTTTTTTCTTTAGACAATCTGTTTTCTGTTTTTTTTCCTTATCTTCCCCCAATTAGTTCTCAAATCTGATTTTCAGGTTGATTTGGGAGTCATTTAGAGAACGTTTTTCACCATGGTTTGGCTGTGCAACATCCTTGGTAGGATGCTGTGTGTTTGTGGTGGTTTGCTGGTGTGAAGCAGTTATGCTCCATGTCGGGTATACTGCAGGTGCTGTCCTGCTGTTCTGGCTGGTGTTGGCATGATGAAGCTGTTCTAATTCTGTGTGTCTCTGATTGCTTGCTTGATTCCAATCTTGTACCAGTTATCGGAAGTTTTGATTGGTGTTCAATGACTCGGCACTCGCTTTTAGTTGCTACCAGCAATTCCTGCAGCTGCTGTGCTGCCATGTTTATTAACTGTCTGTGGTGTTTGTTGTGATCTGCCTTCTACTGTGCAGTTAAGTAAGTCATCTTAGGTTTGAAACTTCAATTTTGTGGTAAGACCTACCTCTTGAAGTTCTGAAGTGCTGGTTTGTGCTTCTCTATGCTGCCTGATTCTCCATAGTTGCTGTGTTATTCATACCCAATATTAGTGTGAGCTGATTGTAGTGTATAGAGGGCAGTTTTGATGGCCTATGCAAAGAGAGCTTCATCAACCAGATATATCTTTTGCAAGAAGTGTCAATCAATTTTCTAGATTTTCCAAGAACAAGTCATTGAGATGCAGTAAAATTCACATTTTGAGATATCTTAAAGGTGCACCTGAGAGAGGTCTCATCAAGAACAAGGGCATACAGCATACTTACATTTAGGGATGTGTCTAGGCTAGGTCACCTTTTGAAAAATGATCCATAACCAGGTATTGTATCTTAGTTGATGATAATTTGGTTTCCTAGAAGAGTAAGAAACAAATTGCGGTGGCCAATTCAAGTGTGGAGTCTATAGGGTTATGGCTCACACTACACGTGAACTTGTTTGGTTAAAGAACATGTTGGAAGAACTGGATTCTCAATTTATGAAATTGATGTGTGATAATCAAGATGCTATTCATATTGCCTCCAACCCAATCTTCTATGAGTGGACAAAACACATTGAAGTTGATTGCCACTTTGTCCACGAGAAACTTGTATAGAAGCTCAACCACTTATATGAAGTTTGGTTGTAGCTTGCTGAGTTGTTCACTAAAGCTTTGGGGGCTGCTCATGTTAAATTCACTTGTAACAAGTTAGGAGCATTTGATATATATTATCTAGCTTGAAGGGGGTGTAAATGGTTATTTTGGTCATTTATCATTATTGGTATGTGCTCGTGTTATGTTAAATAGTGTTAGTAAGGGTATTACGGTCATTGGCATGTACTTGACATATATTATGAATAGAGGGTGAGACATATCATTGTGATTGGGTCCTCCGTTTTACCCACTATCTCAACACATCTTTTGGTGGGGTAGAAAAGAGGAGCTTGCATAACCTCACTTCTCTCATTGGAGCAATTTTTTGCATCTTAACTATGGATGGATATTCAATCTTTCAACACAGCTCTCTTGTCCAAGCAAGTTTAAAGATTGATTACCAATCCTACATATTTATGGTCCGCACTCTGCAAATCCATTTACTGCCCATACTCAGCCCTTTGGAATTCCTCCTACCTTAGATGGGCATCCTAGGGCTCAAGGAATCTCTTTTATTGTTTAACCTTCCTCAAGAAAGTGTGCTACCATGCTTCTTCAGGAGTGGGCAAAATGTGGATGTCTTGACAGATCCTTGGATCTCTGATCTCCTGATTGGTTCTTTTGGACATTTCATCAATGTGGGATCTCTTCCTATGGAAGCTCGCCAATTGATTGGTCGGGACACACTTTCTTTGAATCTGTCCACCATTGAGCAACAAATGACAAATGAAAGGCAAGATCAAAATCACAGCATAAGACTTGCCAGCTGTGTTAACGTGGCTTTCCATAAAGAATGGAGAATTCTCTACAAAATCAGATTTTCAACTCATTTCAGAAAACCTGAGAAACTCACATTAACAGGACTTTGTAGAAGACCCATCAAATTTTTTCATATTCAAATGCATTTGGAAACTTGAGACCCCACCCAAAATAAGAATCTTTATTTGGAAAGGTGTTAAAAATCTTTGGCCTGGAAGACCTTATCTTCTTAAAATGGGCAGTAGCCGATGTACAGATTATGATCACTGTCCACTCACATAATGGTAGGAGGAAATGACTAAATTTGTACAGCTTAGGTGGTCAAAAATACAAAGAATCTAGTAAGTTTCGGCAATTCAAAACAGATTTGGGATGAAAATAGAACTTGGCTTGAAGAAGATTTTCGAATACATCACAAAGTAGAAGCAGTCTTAGATAAATAGTCTATGAAAGAGAGTCTTAGTATATACCCAAGGCCAAGGAAGAGGAAACGCTTTTATTAGGTCTAGTAGCATGGTTGAAGTCCCTTCTTCTCTCATCCCAGGGCTTGGCAAAGAATTCAATCCGGTTGGAGAATTTCAAAATTATGTCATTAGGTAGGAAGGTTAAACCATTGAGAGCAAATCTACTAGTTACTAAGCAATTTCAAAATCATGGCAGATATTGCAATTTCATTTCAGTGCTTGTGGAGAAGAAGAAACAAAAAAAAAAACCTTTGGGAAACACCAAATAGGATGATAACTTCATCATCAAAGACATATATTTTTCATTTGAATACTTTCTTTGATCTTCTTCACAAGCACAGAGGCTGATATGGACAATGCAAAACTTGATCCATGGGGAGACATGCGGAGAATCAAGGACAATGGAAACAAATCTTGTCCCAAATGTGTTCAATATGGTCTGACACTGCATGATGATCAGCCCACGAGAAGATGAATGTGAATTGAAAGGTTTGAGGAACTCAGGAAAACAATCTAAGCAATTCAAGAAACATAGCTTTTGTTAGATCTCTAGGATGGGAAGAAATTGATGTTCTTAGTGATTTTGAATCAGTTCTGGATGCTTGTAAGAATTTTAAGTTTATAAATTTTTCTTGTTACAAGGTAGGATGGTGACCTTGCTCGCTTCCATTTCTGTATGGTTCCCGCATTTGGCTTTCACTTACGTAAAGACAGTTGTAATCCCAGCTTTTGGCTTACCCCCAAAAAAAATTGCATTAAACAGGTAAATCCATAAATAATTTATAATAAAAAAAAAAACTACTACATATAAAAAATAGATACAGAAAGATAACAAATTCCAGC
Organism: Malania oleifera; assembly: GCF_029873635.1. NCBI lineage: Eukaryota > Viridiplantae > Streptophyta > Magnoliopsida > Santalales > Ximeniaceae > Malania > Malania oleifera. The sequence continues at coordinate 75,475,117 of NC_080419.1, read as the reverse complement.
TTCAATGAAACTCCCCATTTCTTCAGGTTTTTCACCAAATAGATGGAGTTCAAAAGAAATACAAACACACACCAGCAATGAAAGTGTCGGCGTGCTTTTAAGTCGAAGAATCCCATCTACTATCAAAACATCCCACAAATAAACCAAAAATATACACGAACAAACAATAATATGTGTCTGTGTATGAATATATAAATCCAAGAACCGCATGCTCATATTTACCGAAAAGTAAGGATTTCTGCGTTTGAATGCGGGAGAGAGAGTACGAGAAGGAGAAAAGGTAAACCTTTCTACCGGCAATCTTAGAGGAACGCCTACCCATACAGACAGGAGAGAAAGTCCATATATTTCTCACAACAGCACTCATCGGCTGGGTTTGATATGAACAATCGGATGAAAATGGCGGTGATGATGACAGGTTACTACCGACCAAACCATTTCCTGAATAATAAGAACAACAACAATAATAAGCTTTCCAATCACTTCAAAAACTACAGAGAGAGAGAGAGAGAGAGAGAGAGAGAGAGAGAGAGAGCTGTAACACTTTGAATGAGGAAGGTGCTGGCGCATCTAGGGCAAACCCCATTTGATAATCTGTAGATAAATGCCCCAAAGGCTCTCATCGAGGAAGAAGAAGAATAATAACCCATAGTTGGGTCCGTCTTCTCCCCACCCCGTGATTTCAAGACTGCTTTCAACTGCAAGTGTCGGGACCACGGAAGGTAACTCACATACTGCCCCTGTCATAAGCGTCTTGGACGACCCGTGATTCACCCATTTAGCTCGATTTGGGCTTATGTAAACCCATTTATTTTCTGGTCAAGCCTGATGCAAACCAAATATTTAACGAGTGAGGTGAATTGTGATTTGGGTTATGATACGTCCAAAATAATCTAACCAATAAAAACAGGTCAATACCTTTATCTTGCGCCTTCTTCGAGTCAGATATTCTAATGAGTGATTAGTTCCAATCCAATAAAAAAGAGGAGAAATTCACGCCAGCGGCTTATATAATCGAGTGATAGGCGCAAGCACTTTATGACTGGGGAGTGATTCACGCCCCTCCGCAATAAAGACGAACCAACTTACGGTCAACCCGAACCTCTATAAGAAGGGATTTGGAGAAGAGGTCAAGGTAAGTCAATCAATACTATTCTACTATTACATTTAACCTCTCTAAAAGCATTCCTCTTACTTAGGTATCGGAGTGATCCCCCGGAATACACCCCAGGTCCTCCAAGCCTTTTTTTTCTTCCCCTTTCAGGTCAGCGAAAGTCGAAGGAGCATCCCTGCAAATTTTACCCTGCAACAGTTGGCGCCGTCTGTGGGAACGTGCTTTTAAGAGGCGATCATATCTTGCTCTCGACTTTCGACATTCAAGCAATGCTGACCTCACAAAATTCTATCTCCATCCCTGCTGCGAAAGAATCGTCCCAATCCATCCACTCCATGCCCGCAGAATCATCGGGTGTTAGTAGGGAGGAGTTCCTCGCTTTGCCAAAAGAAATGAAGGATATGCTCAACCAACTCTTACAGCAAAAGAGTCAAAAAGGACATGTCCTCCACCATCAGCATGAGAACTCCAGTGCGGACAAGAAAGCTAACAAATCAGTGGAGAACGAGGAAGAAAACCTACCTCAACAAGAAGGTAGAAGACACAAACAGCGTGGATGTCAACCAACAAAGATTCACGGAGCTTGAAGAAAGAATCAAGAAGATAGATCATATCAAAAAAATGATGAAAGTGGGCCAAACCAAACCCTACTACGGGGAAACGTCCCTAAAGTCCTTAGAGCCGCTATTCAATAAAGAGATCATGGAGGCTCCACTGCCAAGTAGATTTAAGATGCCCACCTTTGAAAGGTACGAAGGTTTGTCTGGCCCAATTGATCATTTGGATAATTTTAAGATGTTGATGCAGTTGCATAAGGCTCGAGACGCCATCATGTGTCGAGCTTTCGCAACTACCCTTAAGGATACTGCCAGAGATTGGTACCAAACTCTGCGACTCGGATCCATCGGTTCCTTCTCAGAGATGGAACAACTGTTCACCGGCCACTTCCTTAGTAGCCGGAGAATTGCTAAAACAACGAACCATCTCATGAGTATGGCGCAAGGAGAGCAGGAGACTCTAAAGAACTTCATGCATCGCTTCAACACAGCAACCTTAGAAATCTGCAACTTAGACATGGGGGTGGCTTTGGCAGCCTTGACAATGGCTCTGCAGCTCGGAAGCTTCTTATACTCCCTAGGGAAAAAACCGCTGGTGGATATGGGGGAGCTGATGATCTGAGCACAAAAATACATCAACTTGGAGGAGATGATGGATACGAAAGGAATTCGCATAGAACGGAAAAGGAAAAACAGTAGCAGGGAAATGAGAAAATCCTATAGATCCGCGAAAAGACACGAGACTAGTGCGCTACACGCGGGCCCAAAGATAAGAGGACAACACAACAAGTTCTCCACCTACACACCCCTGAATGTACCGCGCTCGGAATTACTAATGCAGATCAGAAAGAAGGACTACATCTCGTGGCTTGAACCCATGCGAACACCTCTTCACAAGCGGAACATGTCCAAGTTCTGCGCATTCCATAAGGAACATGGCCACGACACAGAAGAATGCATTCAGTTGAAGAAAGAAATCGAAGTCTTAAGAAGAAGGGGATACCTGTCAAAGTTTATAAAGAAAGAAGATCCACAAAGGGAACCTCTCGAGCAAAGGAGGCATTGCGCAAAAGAAAAAGAAGAGCAGGTCATAGGGGAGATTGCGGTGATCTTTGGAGGATCCGCTAGCAGAGGAGATAGTGGGAGCGCCCGCAAAAGATATGCTAAACAGGTGCTCTCAATGGAGAAGGGGGAAACCAGTAGCAAACGAAACAAAAAAGACGACGTCATAACCTTTGACAGCGGAGATGAACAAGGGGTGCAGTAGCCACATGATGACGCACTAGTGCTCTCCCTACTTGTGGCGAATTACTTGGTCAAACACGTATTGATAGATAATGGGAGCTCAACTAACATCATGTTCTAGTCGGAATGAAGATCGTCAAGGAATGACTCAAGCTGGTCTCGACCCCCCTGGTCGGATTTGGTGGAGACATTGTTCACCCTTTGGGTACAATCACGCTACCGGTGACAATAGGGACGACCCCGTAGCAAGTTACGATGCTGACAGAGTTCCTTGTGGTCAACCGACCTTTGGTGTACAATATCATTTTGGGCCGCCCTTTCCTTAACGCAGTTCGGGCTGTGACGTCAACATACCACCTCAAAATCAAATTCCCTACACCGCACGGGATAGGGTTTGCCAAGGGAGATCAAGCCGCCGCTCAGAGCTGCTATGTAATGGCCCTGAAAGGAAAGATGGAGGCTAGAGAAACTCTAATGGTGGAAGATCTAGAAGTAAGGGGAGAGTATCCCCAGATTAATACAGTGGATGAAGACATCATGCACATACCCCTAAAAGAGTAGCAGGAGAGAAGTATACAGATCAGAAATCACCTGCCTGACACCTTGAAAGCGGAGCTGAACGAACTTTTGGACTAATTTGCTGATTTGTTCGCCTAGTCGGCTACAGACATGCCCGGCATCGACCCTGCAGTCATAGAGCATAGGCTGCAAGTCGACCCGAACCACCGACCTGTGAAATAGAAAAAAAAAAAAAAAAAAGAGCTTCGCGATGGAGCAGATCAAAATAATCAATGAGGAAGTGACGAAGCTAGTACAAGCCAACTTCATCAAGGAGGTAAACTACCCAGAGTGGCTGAGCAACGTGGTTCTAGTAAGGAAGCCGAACAGAAAATGGCGCACTTGCATAGGCTTCACTGACCTGAATAAGGGGTGCCTAAAGAACAGCTTCCCTCTTCCCCGAATCGACCAGCTAGTGGACTCGACCTCGGGGCACAAGCTCCTCAGCTTCATGGATGCCTACTCGGGATACAACCAAATCCCTATGAGTCGAGCAAACGAAGAAAAAATATCTTTCATCACCGAAAGGGGCCTGTATTGTTACCGAGTAATTCCCTTCAGGCTAAAAAATGCAGGTGCCACATATTAGAGGTTGGTGAACAGGATCTTTAAAGATCAGCTTGTAAAAACAATGGAAGCAGACATGGACGATATGCTGGTAAAAAGCTTGGAAGCAGGGCAACATTGTAAAGATTTGAGAGAAATGTTCGAACTCCTTCGCCGGTACCACATAAAACTAAACCTATCAAAGTGTGTGTTCATTGTTTCTGCATGAAAGTTCTTGGGCTTTATGGCGACCCATAGAGGCATACAAGCAAATCCGGACAAAATAAGAGTGCTGCTGGAAATGGAGGCTCCACGGACAAAAAAGGAGATCCAAGTTTTGACAGGAAGGATAGCCTCCCTCAGCAGGTTTGTCTCCTGCTCAGGGGACAAAGGCTTACCTTTCTTCAAAGCACTATGGAAGAAAGGAGGATTCAAATGGGGGGAGGAGTAGGCCAAAGCCTTCGAACAGCTCAAGCAATACCTCGGTTCCCCTCCCTTTTTGATGAAGGCAAAGAATGGGGAAGACCTCTACCTATATACAGCATCTATAGAAAGTGTCATAAGCTCGGTCCGGGAAGAAGGCAGAAAGCATCAACCCATATATTACACTAGCAAGGTGCTGAGTGGAGCCGAAAAGAACTATTGCACGACGAAAAAAGCCGCCTTCTCCATCATTTGTGCAGTATGAAAATTAAGGCCCTATTTTTAGGCCCACAAGGTAATTGTGTTAACAAACTTGCCAATGAGACAAATTCTGCAGTGGCTGAGACGTTCGGGAAGGATGACGAAGTGGTCAATCGAATTAAGTGAGTTCGACATACAATATCAATCAAGGCCCGCTATCAAGGCCCAGGTGCTCGCTAATTTTACAGCAGAAAGGCTCCCCAAGTCATCCACTAAGTCAGACGTATGGACACTACATGTTGATGGGTCGTCTAACGCTGCTGGAGGCGGAGCTGGATCCATCCTTTCAGCTCCAGATGGCAGTGAAACTCTTTTCGCACTAAAACTAAAGTTCACGGCAACCAACAACGATGCGGAGTATGAAGCTTTGTTAGCAGGTCTATGCTTGGCAGAAGCATTAGGGGTGGCACAGATCAAGGTATTGAGTGATTCCCAACTGGTGGTTGAGCAACTGAAAAGAGAATTTGAGGCTAGGGATCAAAGAATGAAGAAGTATCTCGCTAAGGCCCAAGAATAAGCGAAAGGGTTCGTTTAGTTCGATATAGAACACGTACCAAGGGCAGAAAACAAAAAGGTTGATGCACTCGCGAAATTGGCCTCAGCAATCGGTTCGGAATGGATGGGCACTATTTATCTAGAGCGGATAGGGAAACCCTCATATGAGGAGGACAGAATTAACTCACTGGAATCCAAAATCAGCAAGGACGATTGGAGGGCGCCTCTATTCCTATACCTTCAAGACAGATCCCTACCAGAGGACAACAAGGAATCTCTGAAAGTGAGAAGGAAAGCAGCAAGATATACGCTGATAGGGCGGAAGCTATACAGACGATCCCTAACACTGCCCTACCTTTGTTGTCCAAACAAGGAGGAAGGGAAATACGAACTAAGGGAAATCCACGAAGGAGTGTGTGGAAACCACCTTGCTAATAGGGCCCTAGCACACAAGGCCATGCGGCAGGGATTTTACTGGCCCATGATGAAGAAAGACGAGATCAAACTCGTCAAAAGATGCGACAGGTATCAAAGATGCGTAGCAGTACCACATGTACCCTCTAATCTACTCTCCCCTCTAACCAGTCCCTGCCCCTTCGCCCAGTGGGGAATAGATATCTTGATACCTTTACCACAGGCGACTGGTCAAAGAAAGTTTTTGTTGGTAACAATCGATTATTTCACTAAGTGGGTAAAGGTCGAATCCCTAGCCACCATAACAGAGCGGAACATTACACGCTTCATGTGGACATCAGTGGTTTGCCATTTTGGAATCCCTTGGGCAATAGTTACAGACCACTAGAGGCATTTCGACAACGAGCACTTCAAAAAGTTATGTTTGGACCTATCTATTAAGCTCATCTTCGCATCAGTGGCGCACCCCCAGAGCAATGGACAGGTAGAGAACATGAACCAGACAATACTGCACGGATTGAGGACGCAACTCGAATTTATGCAAGGTAGATGGGCAGAGGAACTCCCGTCCCTCATATGGGCATACCACACCACCAAGAGAGCGGCAATAGGGGAAACCCCGTTTATGCTTGTCTTTGGCGCAGAAGCGGTCGTTCTAGCAGAGGTAGGGATACCCTCCTGGCGAAGGCAATACTTTAACAAGAAAACCAACAACGAAGAGCTCAGATAAAAAATAGACCTACTGGAAGAGAGACATGATCAGGTGAGTCTAAAAGTTGCAACATACCATCAGAGGGTAGCAAAGTACTACAACAATCGCACGAAATTTTCAGCCTGGAGACTTAGTTCTAAGGAAGACGCGGAACAACCCAATAGAGTCGGGGTTGCACAAGTTGAAGCCTAACTGGGAGGGTCCATATAGAGTCACAACCGAGATAAAGCTAGGGACATACAAATTGGAGGATGTAGGGGGGAAAAAGATTAATAACACATGGAACTCGGATATGTTAAAAAAATACTATTCTTGAAAGTGCTTCTTACAATGCAATAATAAAGTACCAATTATAATAATTGTATTACGTCAATAAAGTTTGAGAATATATATTACAAGTAAAGTTCCTGCAAACTAGTTTGCTTTACTCCCCTCTCTAGCTTCCTCCTCCTCCCCTTTCTCATCCTCGTCCAGATCTTCCACGGATTCATGACTCTCGTTGCCATACCCGTGTGAGCTCACACCGTCCAGCGGAAGGTCAGGGTGTTTGGTTTTGACCTGATCCCGGCACCTCCTGAAACCCACCTGGTAAGCCTTGCAGATATCCATGACGAACTGGGTGGAGTCCTTGTACTCCTTTACTACGGTTCGGGAGGCAGTAGCAACAGCGGCAGCTTCTCTGGCAAGTAACTCCTCCCTATGAAGGTGCTCAACCTCAACTTGCGGAGCCCGCTCACGGATCTCGGCCTCACGAAGTTCGTTCTGAGCAACAATGTACTTCTCCCTAGCATCCAAGGTCTACTGGTACATCTCGGCAACCTTCTCCTCTTTGGCTAAATCCATCGTCGCTAGCTGAGGTGGAGTACAAAAGATAGAACAAATAACAAAACAATGTATAAGGAGAAAAATAAACCAGCTGAAGAGTATACCTGGTATGAGGTGTGGCGGATCTTCACTGAAAGAGCATTAGAAAGAGTGCACTAAGCCTACACAAAATCTTCAATGTGTACCGCCCGACGTAGAGCATAGGCAGAATGGGACGGCTCGTGAAAAATTGCTTCATTATGAGTCTGGGGGATCGGAGGAGGAGCAGCATTGATCTCATCGGCAAGGGCACCAGAATCACCTACAGCAGGTACATCCCTTTTGGAGGATTCCCCCTCGATCTCCCTTCCCTTCTTCCTACTTCTACTCACCATTTGCTTCCTGGCTTCCCCCATGAGAGATTCATATCTGTTGAAGTCCATATCTGCAAAGACAGGGAGAGAAGAAGTAAAAACACCAACAATAGAGATAATATCCGAACATATATATAGAAATCAAAGGCGAGGTAAGACTTAAGGAAACGAGGCTAATCCCCTACTGCACGAGGACACACTCTTGGAGCAGCTTCTCGTGAGGGACAATCCCCTGCTCGCCAAGGGCTTATAGCTCTTTCAGATGGCCTGCTCTTTGGGGGAAAGCCTTGGAAGAAAGTGACGCATCCGAACTACAAAAGGAAAAGGAATGAAAGGAAGAAAGGTGAGTCAGCGGATAACCTACTTGTAGCACTGCATAAGAAGGTGGATAAGGGATAGACAATGTTACCATCCAGAGGAGCAAACCAGATCAGAGAGCCCGTGTAGTTCAACTCCCTCGAGGCAAAGAAGTACTAGGACTTCCAGTTATGTATGGAAGAACAGCCCGGCGAAAAAAGTTTATAACTTGGTAGAGAGTTGAAATAGTACAACTCCTTCTCTACAGAATACGTTCACATCTAGAAACAACTCCTAAACAGAGGAACAGTAGGTTGGTGGCCTAGGAGGAGCAGAAGGATGGCGAAATAGGTGAGCGAGAGGTACGAGTTTGGAACAAGTTGGGAGGGTGCTATTTAGTAAAAACGCAATACATTAGAGACAAAGGGAGGAAAAGGGAGTCTAAGACCCAAATCTAAGTAATTTGTATATAGGTAGAGCTCCTTGGAGCCCGAATCAAGGGCTGACTCGGAGACAGAGGTTAACCTAACAGTAATACTCTGTGGTATAGCAAAAAAATAACGAACATTCTACAGATCGGAGGGGGTGAGGTCGCAATAAGCGTTCCTCACTGTAGTAGGAACTCTCAAAGGCTGTGAAGAAGACTCCATTGGGAAAACAAAGCGAGAACGAAATAGTACCTTTACAAACGGATCAAACGAGCAAGCAACTAGCAAAAACAAAGAGGGAAAGATGTCAAAGGAGATCAAAACAGAAAAATTCCGCACACAAACAACAAATTCATTATACAAGAAAAGATCAAGCAGACAAAGTGAACGCAAGAACAATGAAGAACATGAAGAACAACAAAACAAACATGCAATTAAAAGGGAGAGCGTACCTAACGACAAGTAGGGGACCCTTTGGATTAAAGAAAAGAAGAGAATAAGGGAGTCCTTTGGACTGAAGATGAGTAGAGAATGAGGGAGTCTTCTGGCCTTTATAAAGAGAGAATGACACGAATCCCCAAGGCAGGAATCTCAAAAATTCTCATCTGTAGAAAAAGGATTGCTTCTCGAGGGAGATAAAGGACACAAAGAATCCATGAACGTATAGAAAATCTCTGACATGTGCACAGTCGCAGCTTCTCGAGGACAGATGGTGCCTCAGAAGGACCACATTGCCTCAGATGCAACGTCAGATCGACAACCCATAAATGAGAACGTTTCATCTAAGTCACTTCCCAAGGTACGGCACATTTAAACATGCATTTATCAAACTTTCATAGGATAGAAAGGATGGTAACGACGCCTCAAAAAAAGGAGTAGATGAAACCCCTAATAAATGAGCACGACTCATTAAGCATCAAGGGTCCAAAGGACGAGCACAACTCATCAGTCGCAAAGGCCAAACTGCCGAGCACGACTCGGAAGGCAGTAGCCCAACAGATGAGCACGACTCATTAAGCAACAAAGGCCAAAATGGCGAGCACGACTCATAAGGCCAAAAACCACCCAGCAGTGGAGTACAAATCATTAATCGAAAAGGCCTAGAGCCATTAATATTAGCACGGACAGTTCGGAAAAATTCGCTCCAAGTAGCAGCTCGGCACGAACTGCTCGGCAAGCCAGTCAGAATATTTGCTTAGACAGTTCGACAAAATTTGTTCCAAGTAGCAGCTCGGCACGAACTGCTTGGCAAGCCCGCTCAGTAAGCCAGTTCGAAATATCAGCTCGGACAGTTCAGAAAAATTCGCCCCATGAAGCAGCTCGTCACGAAATGATCGGAAAACTCGCTCAGTAAGCCAGCTCGGAATATCAATTCGGACAATTCGGCAAAATTCCCTCCATGGAGCAGCTCAGACAGTTTGGCAAAATTCGCCCCATGAAACAGCTCAGCACAAACTGCTCGACAAACTCGCTCAGTAAGCCGACTTGGAATATCAACTCGGACGGTTTGGCAAAATTCACCCCATGAAGCAGCTTGGCACGAACTGATTAGCAAACTCGCTCAGTAAGCTAGCTCAGAATATCAGTTTGGACAGTTCAACAAAATTCCCTCCATAGAGCAGCTCGGACAGTTCGGTAAAATTCCCTCCATGGAGCAGCTCGGACAACTTGGAAAAACAGCTCGGCATGAACTGCTTGGCAATTCGTTCGGTAAGCCATGCCTAAAAAAAAATGCCCCACGAAGTTGCTCGGTAAAAAGCCCTTCATGGAGTAGCTTAGGACAGCATCAGCTCGGACAGTTCGGAAAAATCCTCCATGGAGTAGTTCGGGACAGTAGCTCGGCAAAAATCATCCACATAGCAGCTCGGAAAAGCAGCTCAGTAGGAGTCCCCACATAACAGCTTGGAAAAGCAGCTCGAAAAAAGTCCCACTTAGCAGCTCGGCAAAAAAAAAAAAGTGAGAAAAAAAGAAGAAGAAGGAGCATTAAACCTTCTAAGGGGAAAAATGTAGACAAAGCAATTATTCAAAATTTCGTTCATAAATTTGAAACTGAGGGGGGGACAACTGATACGCCCAAAATAATCTAGCCAATGAGAGCAGGTCAACACTTGTCTTGCGCCTTCTCCGGGTCAAACATTCTGATGAGTGATCAGCTCCAACCCAATAAAGAGGAGGAGAAATCTACGCCAGCGGCTTAAATAGCCGAGTGATAGGCGCAAACACCTTATGACTGGGGAGTGATTCACGCCCCCGCGCAATAAAGACGAACCAACCTACGGTCAACTCGAGCCCTTATAAGAAGGGATCTGGGGAAGACGACAAGGTAAGTCATTCAACACTATCCTACTGTTGCATTTAGCCTCTCTAAAAGCAATCCTCTTACTTAGGCATCAGAGTGATCCCCCGGAGTATACCCTGGGTCCTCCAAGCCTTTCTTTTCTTCCCCTTTCAGGTCAGCGGAAGTCGAAGGAGCATCCCTGCAAATTTTACCCTGCAACAGGTTATTTCCATTTTCAGTTTTGAGTTTAAAAAGCATGAGGGGAAAAAATATATATATTTATATATAGGGTAATATATTTTTTTATATTTAACTAATTATAAAAAATAAAAATTAAAAAAAATATCAAATTATTAAATAAAAATTTGATTTTATGCAATATTAACATGTTATACTTAATGTTAATTATATTAGGATCATTTTTATTTTTATTAAAATTTAGAATATAAAGAAAATATAAGGAAACTTTTTTCAACCAAAAACCTAGATCCAAAACTACCCTACTTTACAACTATTTTATATTTTATTATGATTGAAAAATAATAATGCAATGTATTGGTGGTTTAGTATGGATATCACATTGAATCTAGGCCTTTAGTCTAGTGAGTTGTCACCTCGCTCCTTGTGGGGGGGTTCAAGGTTCGATCTCTTTCGAGTGCTACTTTCCTCTGGTTTTTAAAGGGAGAGGATCAACTGGGGATACTTATCTTCAAAAACAAATATGGATATTACATTTTCTTATTTGCATATTATATATAGTGTTTTTTAAAAAAAAAATAATTGAAATTTGTTGAAACATTAAAGAGGAATATAACAAATAAGTGTTGCTTTTCTAGATTTTAATTAACATTTGTTGAAATATTAATGAGAAAAATAATACATAAGTGTTTTTTAAAAATTTTAATTCATATTTAATAAAAATATTAAATTTTTATGTAAATAAACTAATTGCATATTTATTAATGGGTACTAAGTTTTAGCTCGTCAATAGCAAAAATTATTGTAGTGACCCGAAGAATAATAGTATTTTAATAATAAGAGGGAGAGAAAATAGAACCAGAAACAGAAGGAGGCTGTAGACTTCGTCAACGACATTACATTTTGGAGATAATATTAAATAATAATAATTTCAAGGAAATTGCTCAGCTTTGTCGACGAACACAGGGTTTCGTTGATGAAGGTCTTCAAAATTTTGTCGACAAACACAGGGCTTCGTCGACGAGAAAATACCGAAAGGCAGTTTGGGCTGCTCTGAATTTCATCGACGAACACAGGTCCTCGTCGACGAATTTTGTGAAGGACTCGTCGATGAAGTGATGTGACTCGTCGATGAACCTGGCCCTATAAAAGGCGGGAAACCGAGATATTTTTCATTTTCTCTCACCGCTCCCTCTCTCTCTCCTACGACTCTCTCTCCCTTCTCTCTTCATTTTCGGCCCCACCAGTCGCCGGATCGACGATCCGAAGCTACCACGACGCTCCTGGTGGAGTTCTCTATGCATCTACCGAAGCGGAACGTCGAGAAATCAGAGTTAGAAATCATCACAAATTCAGGGTAAGACCTTTTAGTCTCCTTTTGGCCTTGTGGCAATTAGAGAAAATGTTATAGATGGAAAAATACTGATGTTTAGTTCTGAAAAATATTGGTTTCAGGGTGTTTTGTAGGAGGCCCTGCGGGTATCAGGCTAGAGTACAGTAGGGGCTTTTCAGAGATAAGGTAAGGGATATATGCTATGCTACGAAATTCCTAAATATTATGCAGTGTATTTATTTACGAAATTATGTATTACCATATGGTGTGGTTTGAGTATACGTATGTAATATGGGAGTATGTTTTATAAACCGTAGTTTCATAATTTTATGTATTTCAGTGCTATGGTTATGTGAATTACAGTACCATGATTTTACGGATTTTATTACCATGATTATACGAATTACGGATACAGTATTATGATTATGTAATTCCAGTACTATGATTTACAGAGTTTAAAGCATGCCATGTTTTCTATTATCATAACATACATAGTATACAAACAGAGCATTTATAAAGTATATATATAGACAGTTATACAGAGGTAGCATCGAGATGCTATAGTTACAGTATTTATAGAACAGAAAGAAAACGTTATGGTAATTTTGAAAATATGATGAAAATAGTGAAAGAGTATATATGAATATGTATATAGTATCAGACCCTGTTGGACCATACAGCTTATAGAGTACGATACCGTAGCTACATGTAGTATACAGTTTACAGAGTGCAACCGCCTATTCAGATAATAGGCTGTAGGTCGATCGTATAGTGCCTTTGATGTGGACAGGCTCCCCATCAGATATGGGTAGAGGTGGGCAGATCGACCGAGGGAGTATAGCGATTTACCTAGTCGGCCAGCTAGTGTAGATCCCGCCTATAGACCGCCCAACCCCGTCATGAGGGGTTAAATCATGACATACAGATATCCACAGGGGAAGTTTTACAGTTATTATTATGTATATTATGATTTACAGAGACAAGGGAATTTCTTACGTATGTTAGAAGTATTTTGAATATTAACTTAAATATAGATGTGTTAAATGACATGAAATTGGTAATGAATATCATGATTTATATTGTATTTATAGATCTAGATGTACATGATTATATGGAAACGGATTTTTATGATATGATGACTCATTTGCCACACACTAGTAATAGCATATATTGCTTTACTGAGCGTTGGCTTATCCTAGTTGATTTAACATTTTTTTCAGGTGATCCAAGTAGGCGAGTAGATCAGGCTCGCAGGTAGAGGGGCGTCTGTAGTGCCCTGATAGCAAAGTGAGTACAGTGGAGGGTTTTCTTGTATTTGCCCTAACTAGCTGAGGGCAATTTTGGGGATTTAGTAACTTATGTATATATTCTTTTGGGTAACATGATAGCACTCTGGTATTGTACAGTATGGTATATTATTAGGTATGGAAATGTTTATTTGTATTATGCTTCTCGCTGCTTAGGATAATGTTATGGTATCAGAGTATGATAATTATTACATTGTTGATATTATATATATATATATATATATATATATATATATTCAGATAATTAGGCAGGTCGTTACAGTTACACTACAAGAAAATGCACTTTTTATGGAGACATTTTTGTGAAGAATTAAAAATCCTTGCAAAAAAAGGTATTTTTTTTTATGGGGATTTTTTACTTTCCCGGCTAAAAGTAAGAAAAAAATTTCCCACTCATGATTTGGGGTAGGCAACAAGTTCAATTTTTTTACTGAAATATTAAAAACAACACAAATATAATCAGGTGGGAGAGAATTTACAAAAATGAACTCAACCAACTTTTGGAAAGTTGGTTGAGTGTTTAAAAAAATACATAACCGACTTTCCAAAAGTCGGTTCTATGTTCAACTAGATGCATGATTGACACCTTGTCAATCTGCACACAAAAAAAAAAAAAAAAAAGAAGTAAAAAAATGGCAAAATTGACTTTTGGAAAGTCGATTTTGAACAAAGATGATGCCCCCTACTAACACACATTGACACGTATGACGCTACATTAAAAAATAAAAAAAATAAAAAAAAAACAAAAAGTGGCTAGAACCCACTTTTGGAAAGTCGGTTATGTCTACCTGGCCTTATCTCGTTCGTTCCCTTCCTTCCCGCATATGCCCCCTGCCTCCCCCCCCCCCCACTCCTGTGTGCATCCCCCCCCCCCCCCCATCCCCTATTTATACAACATTGGCCCTCCTTTACCAATAGAGGTAGTTGGAGACCTGTGACTTGATTCATAGTGATCTCACTAGTTCATTCCATCTTGCTCGCTCTAAACTTTCTTAAGTCTTTGAAACGCCTCCATCTCCATCTCCCTCCCAATTGTGTTTCTTTTCTCTTATTCCTTTCTTCTACAGTCTCCCTAACACCTTCATAAATTTTAGTGTTTACTTTAATTTTATATATCCATTTCATTTAATATCTAGGCATGTATTTCGGTCAAATCGATCATTTCGTCCTAACGTTAGGGCCCCTTCATCCCTCTTATAGGGCATGGGAGGAGTATCATTCTAATGCCTTTAAACAGTATCAGTGTGCGCACATTAGAGACACAACGGTGTGCTAATGGTAGAAGCATTATGTGCATTCAATAAGCAAGGTTCTATCTATTGTACTAGATTCGATACATTCGACTTGGCCACCATTTAATTAGCACATTGTTGGAGTATTGGAGGCTTGATACGCACACATTTCACTTTTCTTGTGGTGAGGCAACAATAATGCTTCAAGATGTCGCCATTATTACAAGATTACCTATAGATGGCGACATTGTTATGGAGATGACACAATAGGACTGGGCCAGCTTGTGTTATAGACTACTTAGATGCGACCCCCACTGGCCGAAGCGGATGATCTTGCTCATACCTATCGATGTCATGGATGGACAGTGACCTACCTAACCTTGCTGATAATGCATCAGAGGAGGAAGTACTGCAGTACGCTTGAGCGTGCATACTACGAATCATGTGCGGCTTGTTGTTAATGAATAAGTCACAATACTATACATCGTTGATGTTCCTACCTCTACTTAGCAACTTGGACAAGACTTGGACAAGACATCCAGTTATAGATGGGGTAGCACTGCACTTGCATAAACTCTACAAAGAGATGTGTCAGGTTGGTTGTGGAGGGGTGCACTCAGTTGGAGGTCCACTGTTCCTCCCACAGGTTTGGGCATGGGAGCGCATGCCCTTTCTTACTCCAATTAGACTTGGCCTACCACGCCTTCTTATTGATGTCAGCGATGACTTATTCCCACTTGCGGTCAAGTTAGTATATGTTTTACTTTCCATACATTCCCAAAATTTAAGTGTTGTTATATTGGCAAATAACGATAAGCTCTTTCTAACTTTATATGAATATAATATATTAAAAATGGTGAGCTTCATTTCTTGCCTCACACATCCTCATGCATACTTTATGGTCATATCGATATGACTTTGATATGATATGTGAGGACCAGGTAATACATTTTTATTTTCATTGGAATCACAAAAATGTGGTTACGTAATATTCAATATTGTTGTTACATAAATTGTTTGTTAGCAGTTTATATGGATGTCATACACAGTAGATGTGTACGCTAATCCATTGTGTATATGTTTCACTAGAGTACAAGTTTGGCTTATTCGCACTCCCCTAATATGCTTTCAGGTCATGAAGGGACACCTGTTAGATCGAGTACAGTGGCAGTTCGTGCTAAGGCAGCAAATCCCCCACCTAGCTCAGACATGGTAAGACCCTGACGAGAATTATTAGGATCTGCACAAATGTGATCAGTGCAGGAATTATCAGACCAACTAATGTACATACTACATGTGTACCATCCAAATGTGGTAACGACGACTAGACCATTCTGTCCACATACTAACTAAGCTTCCACTCCCTAGGCCTACACCTTTAAGGGTTGAGGATGGATATAGTCAATGGTACCAATCTATCATTGTTCACTACATAATCAGGACTATTAGTTTACATATGATAGTGGTGAGTAAATAAGATATTCAATGCATATAGTGAACATACAACTATTTTCAATAACTTTTTGATATTTTTATAAAATTATGTTACAGGAGCATATGATGGGGGAGATCAAGTTATTTGATTGTGTGTCGACATGTCCGACTTGACCGATTGCAACGGCCTATATGCAGTTTGTCTCTGATGAAGCTTGCCAGTCAGTTCACAGGTTTGCCCATATTGACGTTGCAAGTGTTGAATCAAATGATGATAATGCTACTGCTGAGTAGGCATCGCATAGGAGACGTCATGTTGGACCTCGCTGGAGCCGTGAGGGGGTCACGCTTGAGCTGAGGGGGGAGCATCGCCCAACCGACATAGGGGATAGAGGGTGATAGGGGAGCATCAGTCCAACTAACATAGTGGACTGAGTGTAGAGGGCATCGACTTCTTTTTCCCATATGCAATATCGGGCGTATCAAGGTCCATATGGGGCTTCTTCTTCCCATAAGCCATATAGGGCACATTAGGATCCATATGGGGCTTCTTCTTCCCATAAGCCATAGAGGGCATATCAGGATCCATATGGGGCATCCAATATTACACCATATGTGTTGCAGTCGCTGTAGTCCATTCCATCCTACCCACCTCCAATCTATCGAGAATAACAGCAATACCAGCAATTCTCGATTTCATCACCGATCCCATTTGATCTGTTCGGTGATCGGGGGTCGCATGATCCTAGCTTGCACCAAACCCCCCCCCCCCCCACAAACATCACAAGTTAACAAGGGTACAGATGGACATCGGAGATGGCAACGTGGGCAAGGTATCCCCTCAGAGCAGCAGGAATGATGTTAACAACCGCAGAGACAGAGGAGATTGTGATCATGTGGGACTTGACTGTATTTTTTGGTTCATTATTGTATATTTTTTCAGGACCTTATAACATATTTCATTTTTTTGTACAGTCTATTTGTATACTGATTTAATTATTATTTTCAATTAATCAATAAAAAGACCATACCTTACTTTATTTATATTGAGAACTTGTGCAAGTATATTATTATTATTATTATTATTATTATTATTATTATTATTATTATTATTATTATTATTATTATTATTAATTTGACATTCATCTTTCAAAAAAAAAAAAAGTATTAAATGACAATTGTGCTCCTTGACTTTTACTTCACAAAAAAATAAAAAAATAAAAATGGTAATTTGTCGTTTCATCGATTGGAAAAAAAAAAAATCCTCTTTAAACTTTTAGCATGCATGTTTAAATTTTTATAAAATTAAGACTTCTTATTGATGCTAAAATTTTGAGGTATAATTTTAAATTTTACATTTTGATTATAAAGGAAGAAAAATCTATTACTTTGTAGTGAATATTTGAAATTGGATCCTACGGTTCGATTCAATTAAGTATTTGGATATCGACTTAAAAATCAATTAATCAAATTTCAATTAATTGTTTGAAACAATTTAGTTTTCAATCTTGTTTCCTAGAAAACAAGTCACATAAAATCCTAAGTATCTCTATTTAAATTATTTACTTATTTATTCAAGTAAAAGTGGTACCACATGATTCATATATATTTTTTTAATATGAAATCAATATCATTTTGCATAATACTTTTGTCAAAACTTTTTCAATATTCATTGCTCCATTTAAATAATTGTAAAAGAAAACTAAATTGTTAATTATCAATGATTGTTAATTGTACAAAACTACCACTTTATTCTCTAAGTGTGTCATTTATTTAAGTGCAATGAATTCAAAAATCAGAAGAAGACAAACCAAAAATATTATAGAGTACATAAGAATTTATGTGGTTCAACTATGAAGCCTACATCCACGGGAGGGGTTATTGTTCGAATATCAAGAAAATAGTACATCAAGGAGATCAATACATCACATATACAACAATAACAAATCATTGACAAATAGTATGCTACTAACATGTATAGAGATAAACAGGCAAAATCAAACATACTATATACATTAAGTATGCATCAATATGATGGTCCAGCTCCGTCATGATTTTCAACCCCAATTGCGGTTGTGACCTTCTTCGTGGCAAAAACTACACCACATCCTCCTAACTCCCCTCTTGTATGTCCATTTTGTTACAGAATCTAGAACTCTTTGGTCGTCCTTTTTGCCTAAGCAAATGTCGATTTTTGTATAATGTTGGTATAACTGGATCTGTCCAACATTCTTTATGGAGGATGGGGATGAAGTCCATTGCATATGTAGCATAATGCTCGACTTTCATGAAACAAGGGTCAACGTAACGACTATACCCCAATCTCCCCAAGCCAAAGACATCTAATAAGTATGAACAAGGGTAGTGTAGATTCTGTCACTTTCCACATGTACACTAATGTCCCTTTATGACAACGGTTTGAATATTTCAGCCCTTATTTGGATGGCGCGGTGCAGTTTGAATATTGAACAATTCCCTTTCAATATTGAAGTTTATAACATCATGTTCAGCATACTCCATTTCTCTCATCTGCATTTGCAACAACATATGTGGGGTGTAACCATTCCCCGACTCCATTACTTGGCGAGATGTCTCCCATCGGATACTAAAGTATTGTGCAACGCAATAAAATGTCATCTATACAATGGCCATTATCAGTAAACTACGAGTACCTTTCAAGACGACATTAAAACATTCAACTAGATTTGGGGTTATGTTTCCACATCTTCGACCACCATTGTGGCATTGCATCCACATGTGAAGAGGGATCTCTTCAAAAAAATATTTTGCAGTTGGGCCACCTTCTGTTAGGATTCTTTTCATCAAAGTATTGAATTTCCTAACTTGATGTTTTCTACCAGCTATTTCAACCATTCATTTTAGTATGGCATTGTGCACCCTTTTATTGAAGTTACTAATGACGTGATGCAAGCAAAACCTGGTGTGCACGCTGCGGTTGCCAATCAACATTCTGATGAACGACACCAATAATATTGGGGTGTTTATCTTACATAAGACACAAATTATCGCGATCAATCACTTCACCCAAAATGCACTAAAGAAACTAGGGCCATATTCGCAAACTCTCCTTCTCAACAATTGTGAACGCTACAATAAATATTTATTGGTTTGCATCAGGGGCCGTTGCATCTAGCAATTTACCTTTATATTTCTCATATAAGTTCATTCTGTCCACACAAATAACCAGAGGACAATGATGAAATCCCTTAATTAATGTTGTAAATGACCAAAATACATATGTCAAAATAGCAAACTTGTTAGCATTAGGAATTTTGATCCATACCCACTTTACCTTTGTACTAGGATTTGATTCACACATAGCATGCATCCACTTTGGCAACATTTGATATGAAAGATCACAGTCTTCAAAAACTCTTGCAACTATCATTTTCTTCTTGAGCTATACCTTTTTATACGATGCATGGTTTTGGGACTTTGACCTTAGGTGTGCTTGCAAAGCTACAATCAAACACCATCATCACTCTTGTTAATTTCTATGATTTCATTTGCAACTAAGGTTGACTTCAAATGTGGGTGGTCTTGCTAGAGATGACTCACTCTAAAAATGAGCAGCTCAGAAGCTATCTCAAGTATAGGAGTTCAGTCGTGTAATAATTAGCCCAAGGGTCAGATCGTCTTCTCAGGAAATGTGGTTTAATTCCAAACTTTGTGTAATCCTAAAAGAAAATAAGAAAAGAAAAGTTTACTGAACATGACTCAGATTCGGTTTCCTGGAATGTTTAAGATTTTGTGATGAAATTAAAACAACGTGAAATTTAATTTATGAACCTAACACACACTAAATTAACAACGAGAAATGGGAAAAGGCACAATGAGATAGACGATGACAATATTAATTACCAAACACAATCCTACGTTCAATCATTCAGGTAAGAAATAAATCCCATGTTTGAAACTTCGAACAAAAATCCTAAAGACGATAACTTTACTACGTAACTTAAGCATACAACTCTAAAAACATTAATCAAACACAAAAAAAAAAAAAAAACTAACTTTAACACAATTAAGAACTTAAGTGACGATTAAACCAGATCCAACAAAAGACGATAACTTGACTTTTTAACAACTTAAACAAAAAACTAAAACACAATAAAAATTCAGATTTTAAATAAACTAAACTTAGATAAATACAACCCAACAAAATTTAAATCCTAAAGAAAATTTTTTTTTAGAGATCAACTCGAACTTTAACAATAAAAAATAACCCAACCAAAATAAACTCTAATAATGATAATAAATAAGGAGAGAAAAAAAAACTAAATTGACTTTAATAATAATAACCCAACAGAAATTTAAAAATTCAAAATTTTAATTAAAATTCAACTGAAAATTAATAATAATGATTAACCAAGTATTTAAATGCAAGAAAAAAAAAACTAGAGAACAAGAGAAGAAGGAGGAGAGAGAGAGAGAGAGAGAGAGAAGAGAAGAGAATGGGAGAGAGAGTGTCAAGTCGTGAGGTCAGTGGAGGTTTCCAGCACAACAGCTTTACTCTCGGGTCCCCCTTTCCCTGCACATAGCGGCAACATATGTAGCAGGCAATAGCAGCAGTAGCAGGCATCAACTGTAAGAGAATCTGAGAGACTGAGAGATACATCGGAGATAGAGAGACAAGAGCTGGAGAAGACGACAGCTGAGAGAGAACCGAGAAGACGAGAGGCTGAGGGAGAACCGAGAGGACGAGAGGCTAAAGGAGAACCAAGAAGATGAAAGGGCTGAGAGTTGAAGTGCCGAAATCCCAGCAAAAGAAAAGAAATAAAAAAGCTAAACTAAACTTGAAACCTTAGGATGCCTCCATGTTTTTATTGAAGACCCAGCTGATGGCCATTATTTGAAGCCCAGCTCCAACAGGGCCTCTTCTCATGTGGTCTTCCCATCTAATATGCATGAATCCCACGACCCAGTTGATTGTTCTTTATCTGCAAGGTGCATTCCCAGCCCATGTTCACACATGCATGAAGACCAGCACACAGCCCACAGTCACATCACATGCTAGCACACGTGGATGCTCTTCAAATTCATTCTCTACATGCATGGTTGGAAGCCCACCTCACACACACACTCATGTACACCTTTCACATGCATGCATGGCTTTCTCACGCACAACACATGCACGTGAATTTTAATTTCGATTTTGATGTCCAAAATTATCCTATAATAATAAAACACGAGTATCCATAAATTTTGGCAAAATAATTTAATCATCTAAAAATTATCAATTGAGCTCCTTGATTAAAATAATGAACATAATTTGACATTTAATTAAAGTTATAATATTTAATGCATGAATTTAAACACCTAATTACGCAATTTTGATGTGTAATCACACCCCCCAACTAGCGTTTTGCTAGCCTCTAGCAAATAACGTGAATGAAATCCAGAGCGGTACCCACAAACACTAATTCCAATGAATATTAAATGAATGCACACGTGACTTTGATTTACCATTTCACATACGAGGATATCACCAGATTACACACAAGCTCATTTATACATAATTCACACAACTCTGAAGCTAGTCATTCATGCAATTTTCATCATTATATAGTCATTAAGAACAGTATACTCACATAGATTCAACCAGTAATACAATTCTGTTAGCTTTGGTGTAATCGCAAGAGGGGGGTGAATTGGAAATTTAAAATTTTTCCTAGGTTTAGCCTAAATAGCAGTAGTATATCCACAACCTAGGGTCAATCTATGCAGTTCCAAATGCGCAGATAAAAATAATATGCGGAAAATAAATCTTGCACAGCATTCACAATATAACATACACGTGCAGTAAATAAATTTGTGGAAAAGTAAATTGCACACACGATATGTTATCAGGGTTCGGCCAATACTGCCTACGTCCCTGCCTCTAACTCGCAAGCCCAAGGATTTCACTAATGCTCATTTAATGGGTGGAGCGGCATCGTTTACAACCACATCAAATTAACACAGGGTTGACCTCAACCTTTACAAATTATCCTTGCAGGGTGTAGAAGGCCCTAGGTCAAATTCACAGGGTTGACCCCAACCTTTACAAATAATCCTTACTAGGATAGATTACCGCCCCCTCAGGCCATGCTTGGAATTATAATCAATAAAATTTTTGTACAAATAAGAGTGCTTCTAATACAAGCAGATTTGTACCAATTACAATCAATCAATGCACATAAATGATATAGGAATTATAAGCTCAGTGCTCTACGTGTGCAATCAACACTCAAGGTTATGTCTATAGTCTATCAAGCATAAGAGTGTTTTACAAGCTAATCTTTGAAAGCAAAGTATATCAAATCTCAATATCATATTAGTGTTTCAAAGATGCTAGCAACGATATTCAAATCAACTCAAAAAATATTTTCCTTAATGAAATATGGCACAAGAGTTGTTTGAAAAAAATATTATAGCTTATGAAATATTTGCACAACAAAAATATAGTTATAGGAATCTTGTAATGACAATGCAAAGATCCTCAAGCTACTTAGTTTATCCCAAGACAAGATTTATTAAATTTAAATATGTGGGATAAACTTAACTTAACTCCCCAAAATAAATATCAACCAATCAAGCAAACAATGGGAGTATTAGTCAATTAACAATATAGCAATAACACATTAGGTACTCTCACAATGCTAGGATTTATCAAAGGAATGAAGGTATAAGAGTATTTGGAAGTAGAATGGGCAAAATAAGGTTATGGATTTTTAGAGAATTTTTGCCCTAATCTTTTTGCTAATCCCCACTAAATTTTGATAAATGATTGGGTATATATAGAAATGGGAGAAAAATAACCGTTTGGGGACATGCTAGGAATTTTTCAAAATGTTTTAATTGCGTTTAGAAAAATTAACCCTATTTAACCGACTTAACTATGGTAAAAAAAAAGCAATCCGAGAGGTTTTCGGTGGTTGAACCTTTGTTCGGTCGCCCGAATAGACTCGACTCAAAAAGCTATTTTTAAATGTTTGGGTGGCCGAGTCTAAGTTCGATTAGCTGAACCAAGGCGATTTTCCTACTGCCCACTGTTCAGGTGATCGGTCTAATATTTGGTTAACCTCGCCCGAGGCCATTTAGAACGCAAAGGTTTTAGTGCCTGGGTTGGTGAAATGTGCCCTAACACATGTTTGGTCGACTGAGGAAGATACGTGCAATTTGGTTCGGTCTACCAAACATAAGTCAACATGTTGAATCGTCCATGGTTCGGTCGCCCGAGGCATTTTGAACACCACAGGTTCGGTCGCTCGACCTCTCACAAGATTTTCAATTAAGTCCAATTTTGCTATAGTTAATTCCCCTAATAACTTAAAGTGATGTTGGGGGACTGTCCTAAGTGTGCAAGGACTTAGGGATCAATCTAAGGTCATTTTGCTCACCAAAAAAAAAAAAAAATCTGGCGTCGTTCAACCTCCCTAAGGTCAAACTACGGTCTTGAACTTTAGTTTCTACATGCATGTCATGCATTAATTATTACAGACCATTCCTATATTACTATTACAGACCCAATATTAAATTTATAAAATTACAACATTGAATCTTCTCGGTCTTCTTTTACTTCAAGTTGCCACGTGCCATCAATATGATCTTCCTAATATGGTCCTGCACACAAACTTGGCAAACGTTAAATACCAGGGCATTTGTCATAATCAAAATAGGGTATGACACATTGTCACGCCCCGAACCCCGTAATGGAACCCAAGGGTGAATGTAACCTAAATTGTCCCTGTATCATACAAATTATCACAGATATAGTACAATGGATGAGGGTCCGACCCCGTGGGGTTCCCAGGCACCCTAAACACATCCAACCACAATCATATACACCGCGGAAAAAGTCATTCTATATCAACATATGCAGTACCATACCAGAGTCTATATAAGAGCAGAACATGACTCTGACAAAACGTACAAACTGGGTGCCCAAATACAACTCAAAATGGCAACCCAACAAACTACAGTCCTAGCACTTACCCAAGCGCTAACGCAGTACACCGGTCACTACGCTCCTTACACCAGGATGCTAGTTCCGATTACTCGAAGGACCTGAAAAAATGTATGTACAGCAGGGGTGAGACACCTCTCAGTAAGGAAGAACACAAGTTATGTCGATGTATGGCATTTGAGTGTTATCATGATACAACATACACGCAGTTGAATGCAATCCAGTACTAATTCACACAGTGCATACAAGCACGCATATGATGGCCATTTATATGCAGCCCTATCACAATACACACACATGATTAGTAATATACAGTGTCGTCACACTCATCGGCCCGAAGCCGATCTGGCATTCCGGCGTTGGCCCATAGCCAAACCGTGAAGCATGGCGCCACCGTCACATGGCTAGTCCTCGACTCCCATGGCATCGTACCGTCGCTAGCTGGTGGATCCATACCCTTCGACCTGATCTGTCGGAATAGGTCACGCCCTCAAATATAGAGCCGGACACTCTTGCCTATGTGGCAGGCGATAAACACACGTTGTCGGATATAGAGCCGGACACTCTTAGTACCTAGAATCATTTTGGAACCGCGTTCCTATTAGTAATTCCGCATATCACACACACATGCATGCTCATATAACCAAATAAACCACACTCATTTGGTAATCTAAATCATGTTTTCCAAACAAATACAGTTTAAATAAAGTCAAGGCATGACCATCCCAATATCACAGTATAAATTCCACATATACTTGGTTTTCCACAAAACCCGGGATTCAGCCCGTCGCCCCCTTTTTCCCAAAACTGCAATAATGAAAAACCCATAGTTTTTGCCATTAGATCCCCCCAAATGAGAAGCCAAAACACACACAGGACCGTGGACCACAGTTCCACCGAGTCCGATTTCGAAAATAACCAATATAAACATAGTTCCCCTTACCTTAACCCCGTATAACAAATCCCAAACTCCAAGGCTCCTAAACAGCGAACCGAGTTCCAAAACCTACAATTTACAGTACAGAATATACTCACAATACCATCCTCTACAAAACTACTAAATTAGAAATGAAAACCGAGCCTTACCTCGATTTTTTGCCAAAACCCGAAAACCTCCAAAACGAGATTCCGATCCGTAGAAGTTGTAAAGAATCCTTTCACAATCCTCCTGGTAACTTTTGTTTCCTGATTCTATCAACAATCGGTGAAGAAACCTAGAGAGAGAGAGTAAGGAGAGGTTTAGAGAGAGAGAGGGATAAGTTTGAGATTTCTTAATGAAGAAGTAATGAGAATTTCCTTTTATAGCCCTTTGACTTGGCCCAATTTCATTGACGAAATGGTGCCTTCGTCGACGAATCTTTCACTGGCTTCGTCGACGAATCGGAGATCGCCGATTTTGCCGAGACCCCTCGGCTTCTCCTCGTTGATGAAATCCGGCTTCGTCGATGAATCTGCTATTTTACCAAAATGTCCCTCTCTTTATATATATAAACCCATTATCACGGTTCAAGTTCTTACAATCTCCCCTGCTTACAAAAAATTTTGTCCTCGAAATTTGCTGTCTTTTATTCACAGATTCATACATACAATCGAACATATTAACACAACTCAAGAGTGAACTGGCAATCACCACAGCGCAGTCCCATTATACACATACACATACATACCCTCACTTATGGTGAAGGAATACTGTGGTTACATATACAATGGTCTTAGGAGTTCACAATACACACACACTCCCAATGACTAACCACCTATCCCAACCCATAGTAGGATCATGAACAAGTGCTCAAAACAACTGTGGATACTTTCGGCATATTTCCGTTTCCAGTTCCCAAGAAGCTTCCTCAACCTCGTGGTTTCACCATAATACCTTTGCTAACGGTATCTCTCTGGTACGAAGCTTCTGAACTTTACGGTCCAGAACCTGAATAGGTATCTCCTCATATGCTAAAGTATCTCCAATTTCCAACTCATCATAACTAATAACATGTGAAGGATCCAACACGTACCTCCTCAACATGGAGACGTGAAACACATCATGGACCCTCGAAAGTGCTAGAGGTAATGCAACTCTATAGGCTACCGGACCTACTCGCTCAAGTACCTCGAATGGTCTGATATAACTCAGGCTCAACTTGCCCTTTCTCCCAAATCTCATCACCCCTTTCATCGGAGCAATAAGTAGAAATACCTTACCTCCCACTTCAAACTCTAACTAACGGCGGCAAACATCTACATAACTCTTCTACCGACTCTGAACTGATCTAATCCTCTCCCGGATCAAACCCACCTTCTTAGACGCCTGCTGCACAAGTTCAGGCCCTAACACCTGACGTTCACCAACTTCATCCCAACACAAAGGAGATCGACACCTCCGACCATACAAAGCCTCAAATGGTGCCATCCCGATACTAGACTGGAAGTTGTTATTATAAGCGAACTCTACAAGTGGCATAAACTGTATCCAGCTACCATCGAAGTTCAACACACAAGCTCGCAACATATCTTCCAATATCTGTATTGTCCTCTCCGACTGTCCATCAGTCTGGGGGTGGAACGTTGTACTGAAAGTAAGCTTCGTCCCCAATGCCTCCTACAAGCTCATCCAGAATCGAGAGGTAAACCTCGGATCTCAATCTGACACAATGGACACCGGTATCCCATGCATTCTCAGAATCTCATGCACATACAACTCCGCTAGCCTACTTAAAGGATAGCTAACTTTCATCGGTATGAAATGAGCAGATTTCGTCAATCTATCCACGATCACCTAAATAAAATTTTTCCCGTGAAGCGCTAATGGCAAACCGGTCACAAAATCCATGGAAATATGCTCCCATTTCCACTCCGGAATAGGCAAAGGCTGTAATGGCCCTGCCGGCCTCTGATGTTCAGCTTTCACCTGCTAACATGTCAGACACTACTCCACGAACTGAGCAATCTTCCTCTTCATACTAGACCACCAGAAGGTCTTGCGCAAGTCTCGATACATCTTTGTACTACCAGGATGTACCATAAACATAGAACGATGCGCCTCCTCTAGAATCATCCTTCTAATCTCATCATCGTTCGGAACACATAGCATGGTCCCAAACCTCAGCACACCTCCCTCAGAGATGTTAAACTCTGTAGCTAGTCCCTACTGTACCTTTTTCCTAACCTTGGTCAACTCTGCATCACTAACCTGCACGGCTTTTATACGCTCAAACAAAGTCAGTTGGACCACCAAACTAGCAAGATAAGCCTGATGATCACCAACCACTAACTCTATACCTGAGCTCTCCAAATCCCATCTGATGTGACACTAAGTTATAACCGCAGATATAGCCGTAGGCCATGACTTCTGACTCAACGCATCAGCTACCACATTTGCCTTCCCCGGGTGATAACTGATCATGCAATTGTAGTCCTTAATCAACTCTAGCCCATGCCTCTGCCTCATGTTCAACTCATTCTGCATGAAGAAATACCTGAGGCTCTTATGGTTAGTGAAAATCTCACACTACACCCCGTACAGATAATGTCGACAGATCTTCAATGCATATACCACAACAGCCAATTCCAAATCATGCGTAGGGTAGTTCTTCTCATACTCTTTTAGTTGCCGAGAAGCATACGCTACAAACTTACCCTGCTGCATAAGCACACATCCTAGGCCTTTCAGAGACGCGTCGCTATAAATCACAAACCCACCATCCCCTGAAGGAATGGTCAACACCAGAGCAGTAACCAGTCAGTGCTTCAACTCCTAAAAGCACTGCTCGCAATCATTGGTCCACTCAAACTGCACTCCTTTCCTGGTCAATCATGTTAGAGGTCCATATAGTTTAGAGAAGCCCTCTACGAATCGACGATAGTAACCCGCCAGTTCCAGATAACTTAGAACCTCTTGTACATTCTTCGGCCTTACCTAGTCGACAACAGCTCCAATCTTGCTAGGATCAACTGATATACCATCCCCAGTAACCACATGGCCTAAGAACGCAATCTGACTCAACCAAAATTCACACTTCTTCAATTTAGCATACAATCTCTTCTCCCGCAGAATCTGTAGTACTAACTTCAAATGTTCAACGTGCTCTTCTGTACTCCTCGAGTATACTAGAATGTCATCAATGAATACCACTACGAATCGATCTAAGTACTCATGGAAAACCTTGTTCATCAAATCCATGAACACTGTCAGTGCATTTGTCAACCCAAAAGGCATGACTAAGAACTCTTAGTGGCCATATCTGGTTTGAAAAGCAGTCTTCGCTACATCCTCCACTCTAACCCTCACCTGATGATATCCTGACCACAAGTCGATCTTTGAAAAGACCTGTGTCCTCTGCAACTGGTCAAAAAGATCATCGATGCAAGGTAAAGGATAGCGATTCTTCACAGTAACCTTGTTAATCTCACAGTAATCAATACACATCCGCATCGATCCATCCTTCTTCTTCACAAACAATACTAGAGCTCCCTAGGGCGAAATACCAGGTCGAATGAATCCCCTGTCCAGTAATTCCTGCAACTGCTCCTTCAACTCCCGAAGTTCTACTGGAGCCATCTGGTACAGAGCTTTAGAGATCGGTGCCTTATCGGGTAGCAACTCTATCGCAAACTCCACCTCACGATCTGGAGGTAAACCAGGTAAATCATCTAGAAACACATCCGGGAACTCGTTGACCACCCGAATGTCTTCGAGTCTCAACTCATCTTGTGGCTGTTCCTTTATACAAGTTAGGTACCCCTGACATCCGTCCAAGAATAGCCTTCTCGCCTGTAGTGCTGACAGAATCTGTGGCGCTAAATGCACACACGATCCCATGAATTCGTACTCCTACTCCCTAGGAGGTCTGAAAACTACTACCTTCCTACGACAGTCGATCACAACATAACTAGAGAACAACCAATCCATTACCAGCATGATATTGAACCCCGACATGTCATATACCACAAGATTTACTGGTAGCAGTTTCTCCTGAATTTCCACTAAGCAGTCTTCCAACATCTTCCTACAAAAAGATACACTCCCCGATGGTGTAGTAACAGATGACACCTCATTCATGTCTTGGATCTCAACCCCACATCGTCCCACAAAATTCATAGATACAAAGGAATGGGTTGCACCCGAATCAAACAATACAAAAGCTTTATTTGAAAGCAATAATAAGGAACCTGCCACCACGTTACCTGCATGCTTAGCGTCCATTGGAGTAAGAGAGTATACTCTGGCCAGAGCTGTATTCATCTAAGTGGTTCCCTGAGGCATCTGGTTGCTCCCTCGGTCCCTACTAACTGTAGGCACGTCTCGTCTCGGTATTCGACAATCATGAGACATGTGGCTTGGCTGGCCACAGTTATAGCAGTTATCATCAAAAGACCGACACTCACCCTTGTGCCATTTGAAGCACATGGTACAACGACCACCAGTCTGGCTCCCCTGAGAATCTTGGTGCTCGGTATTCTGACGATAACCCGAGCCCTTGCTCCTCTTCTTCCACGATCCCTAACGAGATCCTATCTAAGAACCAGAAGGTACTGTCCGCTTTCTCGATTCCTGATCCGCCTCATCCTCTCGAATACCAGTCTCGATCACCGCGGCCTTATCCACCAATACCGAGAACTTGCAGATCTGAAGCATACCCACCAGTCTACGGATATCCTTCCTCAAACCCTTCTCGAACCTCCAAGTCTTCTCATACTTGCTTGATATCATACATGGTGCAAAGCGGGACAGCTCTATGTATCGAGCCGTATACCCCTGCACCATCAAACTCCCCTGAGTCAGCGCAGAAAACTTATCTGCCTTCGCATCACGTATGGAAGCCGGGAAGTATCTGTCGAAGAACACCTCCTTGAAACGGCTCCATGTCATCTCCTCAGGACCACCTCTCTGCTTCTCTAGCAGATTCACTGCAGTCCACCATCGACCCACCTCCCCAGACAACTGGAAGGTGGCATAAAGGACTCACTGCCTATCCATGCAATGCAGGACCTCCAAGATCCTCTTAGTCTTCTCCACCTAATCCTCCGCTGTTGTCTGGTCAGGTCCTCCAGAGAACGTCAGAGGGTGCATGCATGTGAACCTCTCAATGGTGCACCCCGCAGTAGTAGGAGAGCGCTTACATCTCCTCACACTCCGCCCAATCTCCCGTAATACCTGCCTCGTCAAACCTCAAGGCATAGAAGGGGACTCATCACTCGCAGTCTCCTCGGAGCCACTTCCCAAGTTATTATCCTTGCGCTCCATTCTGCAGCACAATAGGAATCTATCAGTATCCCTACAACACATACAGTTAACACAATGATCTACACTAATCGTGTTAACTACTTCTACCAAGTCTAGATCTGTCCTATCACACTGACACAAAAGTCATCAATGATCTACCCTGCTTTTATTGGAATCGTCATCCCAGGAAAAATACGGAATACCATCGACAAATCCCGGTCTAGCAATCGAACAACCCTCAACCAAATCTACCCATATCCACATCTTATACTCTCGTATGTACTCAAAATTAAGCCTAACCAAGTCTACAAGATCTAGTAACCTGGTTAGTTCTGATACCAAGCTGTCACGCCCCTAACTTGGTAATGGAACCCAGGGGTGAAAATGTAACCTAACCTATCCCTGTATCATACAAATTATCATAGATACAGTACAATGAATGAGGTTCCGACCCCGTGGGATTCCCAGGCACCCTAAACACATCCAACCACAATCTTATACACCGCGGAAAAAGTCATTTTATATCAACATATGTAGTACCATACTAGAGTCTATACAATAGCAGAACATGGCTATGACAAAACGTACAAACTGGGTGCCCAAATACAACTCAAAATGGCAACTCAACAAACTACAGTCCTAGCACTTACCCAAGCGCTAACACAGTACACCGACCACTACGCTCCCTACACCAGGACACTAGTTCCGATTACTCAAAGGACCTGTAAAAATGTACGTACAGCAAGGGTGAGACACCTCTTAGTAAGGAAGAACACATGTTATATCGGTGTGTGACATTTGAGTGTTATCATGATACAACATACACGCAGTTGAATGCAACCTAGTACTAATTCACACAGTGCATACAAGCACGCATACGACGGCCATTTATATGCAGCTCATGATTAGTAATATACAGTGTCGTCACACTCATCGGCCCGAAGACGATCTGGCATTCCGGCGTTGGCCCACAGCCAACCCGCGAAGCACGGCGCCACCATCACATGGCTAGTCCTCGACTCCCATGGCATCGTACCATCGCTAGCTGGTGGATCCATACCCTTCGACCTGATCTATCGGAATAGGTTTACACCCTCAGATATAGAGCCGGACACTCTTGCCTACATGGCAGGCGATAAACACATGCCGTCGGATATAGAGCCGGACACTCTTAGTACCTAGAATCATTTTAGAACCGCGTTCCTATCAGTAATTCCGCATATCACACACACATGCATGCTCATATAACCAAATAAACCACACTCATTTGGTAATCTAAATCATGGTTTTCCAAACAAATATAGTTTAAACAAAGTCAAGGCACGACCATCGCAATATCACAGTATAAATTACACATATACTTGGTTTTCCACAAAACCCGGGTTCAACTCGTCGCCTCCTTTTTCCCAAAACTGCAATAATGAAAAACCCATAGTTTTCCCCGTTAGATCCCCCAAATGAGTAGCCAAAATACACACAGGACTGTGGACCACAGTTCCATGGAATCCGATTTCGAAAAGAACCAATATAAACATAGTTCCCCTTACCTTAACCCCGTATAACAAATCCTGAACTCCAAGGCTCCTAAATAGCGAACCGAGTTCCAAAACCTACAATTCACAGTACAGAATATACTCACAAGACCATCCTCTACAAAACTACCAGATCAGAAATGAAAACCGAGCCTTACCTCGATTTTTTTCCAAAACCCAAAACTTCTGAAACGAGATTCCGATCCATAGAAGTTGTAGAGAATCCTTCCACGATCCTCGTGGTAACTTATGTTTCCCAATTCTTTCAACGATCGGTAAAGAAATCTAGAGAGAGAGAGTAGGGAGAGGTTTAGAGAGAGAGAGGGATAAGTTTGAGATTTCTTAATGAAGAAGTAATGAGAATTTCCTTTTATAGCCCTTTGACCCGACCCAATTTCGTTGACGAAATGGTGCCTTCATCGACGAATCTTTCACTGGCTTCGTCGATGAATCGGTGGCCTTGTCGATGAATCTGAGATCGCTGATTTTTCTGAGACCCCTCGGCTTCTCCTCGTCGACGAGTCTCTGAATTTCATCGACGAGAAGAACACAGGCTTCGTTGATGAAATCCGACTTCGTCAACGAATCTGCTATTTTACCAAAATATCCCTCTCTTTATATATATAAACCTATTATCACGATTCGGGTTCTTACACCCATGGGATCAACAAATTCAGAGTTAATGTAGCTATATAATTTCGAGTATAAATAGGCGAAATCTTGAGGTATGTGTAATGTGTATGACTCGTTACACCTAGGATACTAGTGAACGCCTATAAAATGGTCATTTTGACTCGGCCTAATTGGTATACCCTAAAAAATACTCAAGGGTTACTTGTCATATGTGAGGAGGAGTGTCATGATCAAACATCCCACATATTGTAAGGAACAATGCTAAATGTACAGAGTGGACTAGTCTGAAAAGGATCCAGCCTATTTGTAAGGTGTTAGGTCCTTCACCCTAGCATTTTCTCACCTACTCGTCATATCCAACCAAGACCACCTTAGATCAACTTATTCACAAACCAGGTGCGAATACATCTGAAGCATTAGGTGATTGAAGCGTCTTCATATATGGAGAACATGTGTTGTGTCTCTGAATTTTTGTTATATTTATGTGGAGCAGGTATTAATCTTTCACCTCATTTTTGTGCATTTCTGTTTTTTTTTTTTTACTCATTCTTCAATTTCTTTCTTTTCATGGTCAGTTAGGATAATCATTATACTTATTTTGTTGTCTCCATACCACCCATGTGAATTAAGCTCAAACAGTTGTCCATGAACTAAGTCTATTTCTAGGGGTGACTTAGCCTTTAGATCTTGAGTAGGGTACAAGACCTAGGTTTCTATCTCCCCATAAGATGTCAACTCTAGGCTAGCAAGTCAAAAACAGAGACTAGCGTACAAAGAATTATCTAGAAGATAAGACAACTGAGTTTCATGAACTCTAAGTTGATGTTAACACTAAAAAGAACAATTAATAGCTCAAGAATACCTCACAAGGTGTCATAGTCGCCACGGATGTTCTCTCAGCGTTCACAAGGAACCCTAAGTGCAACGAATCACGTGAATGTGTATATTTAGCCTCATGAGATACCATGTAAATACAAAATTTTATAGTGCTAGATTAACATGAATGAACTACCAATCAATCTTCACGGAGTTACAAAGTTATATAAAGAGAAACTACACATAAATAACTTGAGTGTGTGACTCTTAGGTTATATGCAAGTATGTGAAGGGTATAAGTCAGTGTTAATCATGTCATAATCATCCATCTTCAATACTCTTTTTTTTATAATGATAAAAACTCAGCAAGTGGAAGCGCATAATGTCACATGCAACCCCCCAACTAAAGTAGAACATTGTCCTCAATGTGAAAGCATAGGGGAAATATAAAAGTTGTGCACAGGGGAAACAAGCTAATAGAAAAAACACAGAAAAT
The DNA here is from genome assembly GCF_029873635.1 of Malania oleifera. Taxonomy (NCBI): domain Eukaryota; kingdom Viridiplantae; phylum Streptophyta; class Magnoliopsida; order Santalales; family Ximeniaceae; genus Malania; species Malania oleifera. The sequence goes on along the minus strand of NC_080419.1, from coordinate 75,441,441 downwards.
TACTACCAACCAATGCAACAAAAAAAGAAATGAAAAATGAAAATAAAGAAACAAATAAAGCAAAAAGAAAAAGAAAAGTAATAGGAGAGAAAGGTCAGAAAACTCCCCCTAGGGTATTGCAGAAGCAAGACCTCTTCATTTGGATCGAAGGGAGTCATGAAAGGCTTGAGCAACTGTCCATTGACAGTGACACTGTTACCATTCTTTGTATCCACAATATCTACTGCGCCATGAGAATGAACGTGTTTAACGATGTACGGACCACCCCTTCGAGACTTCATCTTCCCAGGAAACAGATGTAATTTGGAGTTGTAGAGAAGAACTTGTTGATTTGAGAAAAGGTGTTTATTCTTTGGATCCACAATATCTACTGCGCCATGAGAATGAACGTGTTTAACGATGTACAGACCACCCCATCGGGACTTCAGCTTCTCAGGAAACATATGTAATCTGGAGTTGTAGAGAAGAACTTGTTTATTCAAGAAAAGGTGTTTATCCTTGATTTTCCTGTCATGCAGCAGCTTCATTCGTTCCTTCGCTATGTGAGCATTGTCATAGGCTTCCTTCCTGGATTCTTCAAACTTACATACCTGCAACTTTCTCAAACCTTTGGTATCATCAAGTGAAAAGTTAATCTGTTTAATAGTCCATAATGCACGATGTTGAATCTTAATAGGTAAATGACATTTCTTACCGTAAACTAACTTGTAGGGAGACATCCCTAAATTTGTCTTGAAAGTAGTTCGGTAGGCCCATAGTGCATTAACCAGCTTTTCTGACTAGTCTTTTTTATTAGGACGAATCGTTTTCTCAAGTATGATCTTGATCTCTTTGTTGGCAAGTTCGGCTTGACCATTTGTTTGAGGGAGGTATGGAGTAGAGACCTTATGGGTAACTCCATATTTTTGCATTAGTTTTTCAAATGGTTTGTTACAAAAGTGCAATACACCATCACTAATGAGCTTTGGGCATGCCAAAACATGCAAATAACTCCTTGAGAAACTGGATGACAACCTTGTGATCATTTGTCCTACAAGGTATAGCTTCCACCCATTTTGAAACATGATCCACAACAACTAGAATATAAGAATTTGTTGGAATTAGTGTATTCCCAAGAGAGGGGTGAATTAGGTATTAAAATTTTTTTTCCTAAGTTTAACGTCCAGCATTAGTATAACACAACGTAGGGTCTATTTATGTAATTATAAATTCAATCATTCACAATAATAAATCATAAACAATCAAGTGCTGAAATTTAAATTGTGAAAATTAAAAGCAGACACAAGAGTGTATGTGTTAGTGATCTTTGAATCAAATAACAATTTCAATCACAACGTGCAATATCAAAGATCAGAACCACACAATCAAAAATCTCGAAATGATTTTCAAAAACCAAGCACACGAGATATTTTGAAAACAAAGCTTGTCGAAAAATACTTTCTTCAAAACCACAAGACAAGCTTAAAAGTCTTGCAATAAAGATGCAAAGACTCACAAGCATAGAAAGTTTTCCCCACAAATGAATTTATTTATTAAATCACGGGGGGGAAACTCTTGGGCGTAACTCTCAACAAAATCGACAAACCATCACAAACCAGAGAGTATAAGCTTGTAAAGCAGTGTAGGATCTTTCAAAGCACTCACACCAAATATGATTTTTCAAGGGAATGAGAATGGGTGGAGTATTTGGGTTTGAATGGGAGTTAAAAACACAAAGAAATTTCAGAGAGAAATTTTTCTAATCAAAACTCTAATCACTCATTAATTTTTGTAAATGAAGACATATACATAGCCTTCAACAAAAATATAACTATTAAGACACACAGGGGATTATTAAAAATATTTTAAATGTATTTAATAAAATTAACCCTGTTTTACCCCAACTAACGGCAGTAAAAATTAGGCCAACTCGAGGGTTTCGGTCAACTGAGCCATAGGTTCGATCGCCCAAACACTCACAACAAGAAAAAACAATTTTAAAGTTCGGGAGCCCAGTGAGAACTTCGGGTGGTTGAATCAAGGCGATTTTTAAAATGTCTGAGGTTCGGTCGCCTGAACCTAAGTTCAGTCTACCGAACTTACATGTTTGGTTGCCCGAGGGTATTTTAAACGTGAAGTTCGGGTGCCCGAGTTGTTGAAAAAGTCAAGTTTAAATATTTGGTCGGCTGAGAACATTACATTCTTTTTAGTTTGGTCGCCCGAAGTCAAGTCAACACTTTGACTTACTTATGTTCGATCAACAAAGGCGTTTTCAACGCCAAGGTTCGATTGCCCAAATCCTTAACAATTTACCACCTAAGTCCCATTTTTGAAAAATGATTTCACCTGATAGCATATATGATAATGGGGCTAAACCTAAGTGCTTGTGTAAGGACGTAGGGTCTTTTCTAAGGCCGAGGCTTTTTAACTTAGCATAAAAACCTGGCGTCGGTCGACCAGTCTTGTCTAGGGTCTTTTGGTTATCCTACGGTCTATCTGTCTACGACATTACTGAGCTTACAGTCCCACCATGCATACAGATGCATTAATTATTACAGACCTTGCATTATTATTATAAATCCAAAAGATAAATATAAAAATACAATTTAAAACAAAAATCATTCTTTATGCGCTGTTCCTTCACAATTCCATGGAATACGCCGGGGTATGCTTGTTTAGGTGCTCTTTATGGCTTCCAAATTGCATCATCATCTGTACTAATTGAAACATAAACCTGCTCAAATTCTCAAAGCACACTGATGAGATACTGTGGTTTGTCATAATCAAAATAGGGATCTGACCAAAAAGTCAATAGAATTCCCAAAAGAGTTTGGGAAAGGTCCCATAAAGTCAATTCCCTAACACTTAAAGATTTCAAGAGTCAAAATGGGAGACAGAGGCATTTCATTCTTTGCTTTGATTTTCCCTAATTTCTGATAGGACTCACAAGTTTTATAAAAATTCTCAACATCTTTGAACATAGTAAGCCAGTAGAGTCCACTTTGTAAAATTTTTGAAACAGTTTTCTTTGCAGCAAAGTGGCCACCACACGCTACACTATGACAAAAATGCATCACAGAAGTGAATTCATCATCAGATACACATCTACGAACCAACTGATCAGAGCAGTATTTGAACTGATATGGGTTGTCAAAATAATAATGTCATACCTTTGTAAGGAACATACGCTTATCCTGAGTTAACCAATGTTCTAGCATTCGGTCGGTGACAAGGTAGTTCACAATATCAGCTAACCACGGAGTGCATGACACTGCAAAAAGACGCTTATCAGGAAAATCGTCATTTAAAGGAGAAAGAGATACATACATACTAGGTAGTTGTAGACAAGAGAGATGGTCAGCTACAAAATTTTCTACTCCCTTTTTATCTCGAATGGTGATGTCAAATTCCTGAAGAAGTAGAATCCATCTTATCAACCTGGGTTTAGCATCCTTCTTTACCAACAAATATTTCAAAGCAGAGTGATTAGTAAAAATAATAACAGGTGATCTAATGACATATGAACAAAATTTTTCTAAAGTAAACATAACAGTCATTCAAAGTATGACTCGCATAATAGATGATAGACAGCTTGTTAATGACTCTTTGACCTAGAACATTACCAAGAGCGAAGTCACTGGCATCAGTCATGATTTCAAATGACAAGTCCCACCGAGGAGGTTGCATAATGGGTGCAATAGTCAAATGTTTCTTCAGTGTTTAAAAAGCCTGTTGGCATTCATCAATCCACAAAAATTCAATCTCATTTTGCAATAAAGTACACAATGGTTTAGCAATACTACTAATGAAACGCCTATAGATGTCAGCATGACCAAGGAAAGAACGGATATCCCTAACTGTCTTAGGGACAAGTAACTGGGAAATTAGCTCTACCATGCCCCTATCAACCTCTGTACCACTCTTAGAAACCAAATGACCAAGTATTAAACCACTACTTACCATAAATTGACATTTTTCCCAATTCAAAAGCAAATTCTTTTCTTCATATATTTTTAGAATAGCGGTCAAATTTTTCAGAAAAATATTAAAAGGCTTACCAAACACAGAAAAGTCATCCATAAAAATTTCACACATATCATCTAACATATCAGAGAAAATACTCATCATGCAGCGCTGGAAAGTAGCAGGTGCATTGTATAGACCGAATGACATTCTGCGAAAGGCGAAGGTACCAAAGGGACAAGTGAAGGTAGTCTTCTCTTAATCCTCAGGTGCAACAACAATTTAATAATAATCAAAAAAATCATCCAAGAAATAGTAAAAGGAATTACTAGCTACTTTTTCGAGTATCTGATCTAGGAAGGGTAATAGGAAGTGAGCTTTTCGACTAATCGAATTCAATTTATGATAATCAATGTACATTCCCCAACCTATTACTTTCCTAGATGGGATCAAATCTCCATTAACATTTTCAATGACAGTCAAACCAGATTTTTTTGGAACTACTTGTGTCGAGCTTACCCACTTGCTGTCGTAGATCGGATAGATGATGTCAGTAGCTAATAATTTTAGCACTTTTTTCTTTACCACCACCTTCATGGTTGGATTCAGTCTTCGTTACACATCATGAACTGATCTAGCGTCTCCTTCTAGGACGATGTTGTGAGTACAAATCGAAGGGTCAATACCCTTGATGTCTGCAATGGCTCACCCTATCGCTCCTTGATGCTTCCTTAGTACCTGTAATAACTCAATTTCTTGTTTAAGAGTAAGGTGAGAAGTTCGAGCTTAATTCACATGGGTGGTATGAAGACAAAAAAAAGAAGTGTAATGATTGTCCTAACTAACCATGAAAGGAAAGAAATTGAAGAATTAGCAAGAAAAAAAAAAAAGGAAAAATAGAAATGCACAAGAATGAGGTGAAAGATTAATACCAGCTCCACACAAATAAAACAAAAATTCAGAGACACAATGTGACAATCGGAATAATAATGAGATTTAAATAATAAAGAGGAAGGGAAATGGAAACAGTAACAGAAGTAGGAAGTCGACGCGTTCGTCGATGACATTGCACTTTGGAAGGAATAACCGAGGGAAATTATCAGGGCCTCGTCAACGAACACAGGGGATTCGTCTACGAAGACAAGATTCGTTGACGAGGAAATACCAAGAGAGGTTTTGAGTAGTTTGAATTTTGTCGACGAGGAGTTTCGTTGATGAAATTATTAAAGGACTCGTCGACGAGATGACGTGGCTCGTTGACGAATCCAGTCCTATAAATATCAAAAATCCGGATTTAAACATCAAAATTCACAAAAATTCATCCTCTCTCTCCTCCCTTCGGTTTCTCTCTCTTCTCTCTTCGATTCTAGTTCCGTCGCTCGCTGAATCGACGATCTAAAGCCACCACAACACTCTTAGGGAAGTTCTCTCCAAATCTACCGGAGTGGATCGTCGATGGAACTCCGTTGAAAATCATCCTTGAGTTGAGGTAAGGCTTGTTAAGCCAAATTTGATCTTACGATAGTTATAGGAAATGATATACACGTGGAAATACTGAAGTTTAGTATTGGGAGTTTTCATTTTCAGGGTATTGAGCAGGAAACCCTACGAGTGTTAGACTAGGATATTTTAGGGGCTTTCTCAGTAGCCAGGTAAGGAAATAAACTAAAGCAACCATTTTCTATGCAAATTATTATTATGTATGAGTAAACTCGTTTTCAGGAAAGCATGTATTATATCATTATATTACAAAGGAAATGTATGTTTGGGAAAAATACTGCTATTATGCTGAAATATATATATGTATGAGATGCCAAAAATCATGATTTTTTGAATACAATGTATGGTTTTATACAGCAAATGTGTGGCATGAATATTATTTTACGTGGAGAAATATCATGATATGATAATGGTATGAATGAAGTATGTTTTGAGAAATTATGAAAGAATACAGTACATTATGATGTTGAAAAATACATGATAATTGATTTATTTTCAGAATGTATATTTATGAATGATTCCGGCACGAGGCCATGTATATATGAAATGGTTTTGGCACGAGGCAGTATTTATGTATGATTTCGGCGCGAGGCCATATTTATGTATGATTTCGGCACGAGGCGGTATTTATGAGACGATCGGCACAAGACCGTATTTATGAAATGTTCGACGCGAGGCCGTATCTATGAAATTATGAAAGATGCTATATTATCATGTATTATATGTATCAGAACCCAGATGTTAGTTTAGTTTAGCTCAAGAGCACGGTACCATAGCTTGTAGATCATATATCTGTGATCAGATTGGTGCTAACCACCCCATGAGAGGGTGGGAGATGGATAGTTGATGTGGCTTTCAGTAGAGTGTGGACGCCCACCTGGCAGTCTGGACCAGGGTGCGGCAGGCCCATCGTACTTACAGACATTTTTGACTCGGCAGTGGTCGGCCAGCCATTGTCGGGTCCTTTGAGCTACACAACCCGTCATGGGGGGTAATACATGACATTAGTTAGTTATTTATCCTGAGTATGTTTTCAGTATTATCAGTTATAACAGACGTTTTATGAACGATATGATTTATTAACAAATATGAAAGTATATGATTATTCCACCCTATTATGATGTATATTTTTAGATATATGAAATGTACTGAGTATGTATAACTGTACTAAATATTCATATTTCCACACAACTATATTTAGTTTATTTTCCCTTACTGAGATGTGTCTCACCGCTGAATATAATTAATTTTTCAGGAGACCCTGAGAGACCGGTGGGTTGTGGCTGCCGTTGAGCTTATTGAGTTACCCCACTAGGAGGGTAAGATTTTGATCTAGGATCAAGAGATTTTTGTTGTATGATCCTAAAGTTATTTTGATGTTTGGAAGTTGTGTATAAATACAGTATTTTGATGATGTAGTAAACTCTGGTATTATGTTTTATGGTTGGATGATTAAGATTTTATGCTTACTGTTGCTTAGGTTTCCGCCGTGATTGACAGATGTCCCTGTTACCCACGGGTTCGGGTTCACCATTTTATTTATTATGTTACATTTTATATTAAGATTTTTTAGGATGTTACACACAACCCATGTTCTCCATATATGAAGACTCTTCAATCGCCTAATGCTTCAGATGTATTCACACCTAATTTGTGAATAAGTTGATCTAGGGTGGTCTTGGTTGGATATGGCGAGTAGGTAAGAAGATGTTAGGGTGAAGGACCTGACACCTCACATATAGGTTGGATCTTTTTTAGACTAGTCCACTTCGTACATTTAGCGTTGTTCCTTACAATATGTGGGATGTTTGATCATGACACTCCTCCTCACATATGACGAGTAAACCCATCTTTTTGAGTGTTTTTAAGAGTATACCAGTTAGGTCGAGTCAAAATGACCGTTCTGTAGGTGTCCACTCGTATCCTAGGTGTAACAAGTCATACACATTACACATACCTCAAGATTTCGCCTATTTATACTCGAAATTATATGGCTACATTAACTCTGAATTGTATTGCTGGTTGAATTTATGTAAGTATACTATTTTTAATGGCTATATATTGATGAAACTTGCATGAATGACTAGCTTCAGAGTTGCGTGAATTATGTATAAATGAGCTTGTGTGTAATCTGGAGATATCCCCGTATGTGAAATGGTAAATTTGGGTTGCATGTGCATTCATTTAATATTCATTGGAATTAGTGTTCGTGGGTATTGCCCTGGATTGCATTCATTTTATTTGCTAGAGGCTAGAAAAATGTTAGTTGGGGGGGGGGGGGGAAGGTGTGATTAAGCATCAACATTACGTAATTAGGCATTTAATTCATGCATTAAATATTATTATTTTAATTAAATGCCAAATTATGTTCATTATTTTAATTAGTGAGCTCAATTGATAATTTTTAGATAATTATTTTGTTTTTCCCAAAATTTACGGATACTCGTGTTTTATTATTACAGGATAATTTTGGACATCAAAGTCGAAATTAAAATTCACGTGCATGAGTCATGCGTAAGAAAGCCATGCATGCATGCGAAAGGTGTACGTGAGTGCGTGTGTGAAGTGGGCTTCCAACCATGCATGTAGAGAATGAAATTGAAGAGTATCCACATGTGTTTGCATGTGATGTGACCATGGGCTGTGCGATGGTCTTCATGCCTACGTGAATGTGTGTTGGGAATGTAGCTTGCTGATAAAGAACAATCAGATGGGTCATAGGCTTCATGCATGCAAGATGGGAAGACCTTGTGAGAAGAGGTCCATGTTGGAGCTGGGCTTCAAATGGCCATGCGCTGGGTCTTCAATAAAATGTTGGAGGCATCCTAAGGTTTGGAGTTTTGTTTTGTTTGTTTTTTTTTCTTTTGCTGGGTTTTCAGCGCCTCAATTCTTAGCCCTCTTATCTTCTCGGTCTCCTTCAGCCTTTCGTCTTCTCAGTTCTCCCTCAGCCTTTCATCTTCTCGGTTCTCTTTTAGCTTTCATCTTCTCCAGCTCTCATCTCTTTGTTTTCGACATATCTCTCAGTCTCTCGAATTCTCTCTTGCTGTTGCTGCCCACTGCTTGCTGCTGCTGCTGTGCAAGGAAGGTGGGAACCAAAAGTAGAGCTGCTGTGCTGGAAACCTCCATCGACCTCACAGCTTGCAACTCTCTCTCCCATTCTCTTCTCTTCTCTTCTCTCTTTCTCTATCTCTCTCTCTCTCCTTCTCTTTTTTCTTTTTCCTTGTTCTCTTGTTCTCTTGTTTTTTTTCTTGCATTTAAATACTTGGTTAATCATTATTATTAATTTTCAGTTGAATTTTAATTAAAGTTTCAAACTTTTAAATTTCTATTGGGTTAGTATCATTAAAGTCAATTTAGTTTTTCTCTCTCCTTATTTAATATCATTATTAGAGTTTATTTTGGTTGGGTTATTTTTCATTGTTAAAGTTTGAGTTGATCTCTAAAAAAAATCTTCTTTAGGATTTAAATTTTGTTGGGCTCTATTTCTTTTAAGTTCAATTTATTTAAAGTCTGAATTTTTATTGTGTTTTAGTTTATTGTTTAAGTTGTTAAAAGTCAAGTTATTGTCTTTTATTGGATCTGGTTTAATCGTCACTTAAGCTCTTGATTGTGTTAAAGTTAGTTTTTTTTTTTTTTTTTGTGTTTGATTGAGGTTTTTAGAGTTGTATGCTTAAGTTACATAGTAAAGTTATTGTCTTTAGGCTCTTTGTCCAAAATTTCAAACATGAGATTTATTTTTTACCTAAATGATTAAACGTAGGATTGTGTTTGGTATTTAATATTGTCACCGTCTATCTCATTGTGCCTTTTCCTATTTCTCATTGTTAATTTAGTGCGTGTTAGGTTTATAAATTAAATTTCACATTGTTTTAATTTCGTCACAAAATCTCAAACATCCCAAGAAATCGAATTTGAACCATGTTCACTAAACTTTCATTTTCTTATTTTCTTTTGGGATTACACAAAGTTTGGCATTAATCCATGTTGAACCTATGGGTCATTCCCAGTTTTGATAATGACAAATACTCTTGGTATTTAATGTTTTCCAAGTATATGTGCAAGTTCATATTGGCGAAATCAGTTGATGGCGCATGAAGACTTGAAGAAAACAAAGACCCTGAAGCTTTCTCATTATTGTACTTTATATTATTGCTTTATTCGGGTTTGTAATACTAACATAGGGCAAAGTTCTGTAATAATCTGCATTGTATGCATATAGGAACTATAAAGCTCAAGACCTTAGAGACCTTAGGGTCGACTGACGTCGGATTTTTTCGGCAAGAAAAATTGCCTTAGAAATCACCCTAGGTCCTTACACAACACTTGATATTGTCCCCCATAATCACATATATTATCCGGGGAATTAATTGAAGTGAAATTGGGCTAAATTGCAAAAATTAAGAGAGGTCAGGCGACCGAACCCTAGGAGTTCAAAACTCCTTGGGAGCCCGAACTGTTGAAAAGTCAATAGTTGACCTAGCTCTCAGGTGACCAAACCATTTTATGCATATCTTCAACAGGCGCCTGAACCCTCTAAAAGGGACCCCTCACCAACTTGAGCAACCGAGGAAATTAGTTCAAAAACGGCCCAGGTGACCGAATCTCTGTGTTTGGGCTATCGACCCACTAACCAGGCACCTGAACCTATAAACAAATGTTTCTGACTTTTGTTTGGGCTACCGAACCTAGACTCGGACGACCGAACCATTTAAAATGTTCTTCAAAGTTGAGTCTATTCGGGCGACCGAACCTCAGTTCAGCCACCCGAACCTCTCGAGTTAAGATATTTTTTACTAATTTTTAAATGGGGTAAACTGGGTTAATTTTCTTAATAGCTTTTGAAACAAATTTAATAATCCCCATTGAGTCCCTAACGGTCAAAAATTTCTCCTTGCCTATAAATACCTGTTCATTTGTCATAATTAGCAAGGATTAGCAAATTTGATTAGGGTAAAATTCTCTCAAAATCCAAAACCTTATTTTAGCCTATACTACTCCAAAACACCCATACACTTCATTTTCTTAGATCTTTCAAGTGTTGTGGGTAGGTGCTCGTGTCCAATCTAGTCTGCTCATACTCTCATTAGATTATATTGTTTGTTTGATTTTATTGAGAGTAGAAGCATCAAGTTCTTCCACTAATTTAACATGATAAATCTTGTGTGGGAAGACTTGGAAGGTTGTGGTTCTTGCATTGTTATTGCAAGACACCTAAGCCTATAATTTTTTGTGTGCAAAATCATTTTCAAGATTTGCATTCAAACACTCCTTGTGCTTAGTACATTAAGAATATCTTATTAAGTTTGTTTGAATCAACTAGCTAGCATATTTGAAACCTTAATCTAATTTTGTGATATTCATATACTGTGTTTCAAATTTTGCTTTGATATACACTCTTGATCTAGATTGATTATCTATACTTATTTGAGTGTTTAGCACACATTAGAGCACCAAACTTCTAGTTCATACATCATTGAGGTGCATTGATTATATTGTGCATAGTGGTACATTTCAGTTTGTGTAAGAAGCATTTTCGTGTACACAAAATTTTAGACACATTTGTTGAATTCCAGGCACGGGCTTGAAGAGGGAGACTAACCTTGTTGAATAGTCTCGAACTGGCTTAGACCTGGTTAGGAAAGCTAGGTGTGCCATCCTGGTAAGGCATGTTAGTTGAGGTCAGCCCCTTAAATTGACCTGATTGTAACCATTGTCGCTCCACCCATTAAGTGAGTAGTAGTGGAATCCTTGTGCTGGTGTGGCCAAGGTGGGGACGTAGGCCGTATTGGCCGAACCCCGATAACATATCACAATTGTTTACTTTTTCGCACTTTACTTTTACTGCATGTGTATGTTTATTTATTGATCGCATAGACTGACCCTAGGTTGTGTAATACTGCTGTCAAACCGATTGACCTAGGTGATAATTTTTAAATACCCAATTCACCCCCCCCTCTTGGGAATACACCAAAGCTAACAAATCGCATTCCCTGAGGAGACGATATGGCCTTTGGGCTAATTATTACACGACTGAACTCCTATACTTGGAATAGCTTCCGAATTGCTTATTTTTAAAGTGAGTCAAGTTTTTGGTACTATTGCTGGAGATTGTTAAATTTAATTTCAAAATTTGTGTTTTCCCAATTATTTTTTATTTTTAATTTTAAAAAATAAAAAATAAAAAAATTAAACTAAAAACTAAAAAATTTAAAATTAAAAATTTTGAAAAATTTTGTTCATGCTTGTTTGCTGTTGTGTTGGTGAATTTCTACTGTTTGAATTGATGTTTAATGCCTTGGGTTAGAGATCTTTTGAATAGATTGTCTAAAATTTCACTTAGCATGAGTAGTGACACATAGAGCACAAAATTTGATTTTTCTCCTATTACTTTTATGAGTGATTATGAAATTGATTTGAGTGATCTTTTTGAAGAAATTTTTGAGGGAGTTATGGCTGCACCTACATCACGTACACTTTAGGATTTTTTGCAACCTACACACACTTCTACACCTTCTTGCATTGCTTTACCACAAGATACACTGAACTTCACAATTAAGCATGGTATATTGTCTATGATATCCCAGTTTCACGAGGTGGATTCTGAGAGTCTATATAAGCATTTGACAGATTTTGAGTTGGTATGCACAATTTTCATTAATAGGGCTGGAACTGATGAGTATGTCAAGCTTCACTTATTTCTTTTTTCTTTGAAAGATAAGGCGAAAATCTGGTTTAACTCTCTGATACCTAACTTTATTACTAGTTGGGCTAAAATGCGACGTGAGTTCTTACATAAATTCTTTCCTTTCCAGAGAACCCAATACCTACAAGGGTAGATCAGTCAGTTCATGCAGAAAGGTGATGAGACCTTTCAGGCTTATTAGGAGAGGTTTAAGGATCTGATGAATATATGTTCACATCACAGATTCGAATATTGGAGGTTAGTCAATTATTTCTATACTACTTATACCCCTAAATGTAAACAATTTGTCAAAATTATGTGCAATGAGGAGTTCTTCAGTAAGGAACCAAATCAGGCTCTATCATTCTTTGATTACTTAGCTAAAAGTGCCCAACAATGGACACAATATACGATCGGGCACCAATGACAGCACAACCTCTTAGAGCAATTGGTGGTGGAGGTAAATACGAGGTCAAAAAGGAGACTAATCTATAGGATCATCTTGCTGCTTTGTCTAAGCAACTAGAGGTTATGGAATTAGAGAAAGTGAAAGCTACGAAATCGGTGGAGGTATGTTCTATTTGTGATACCTTTAACCATAAGATTCAGGATTGTCCGCTTTTACTAGTATGGCAATAGAGTAGATTTGATCCGATGTAATCAGCAAATTGGGTCAACAAATCTTAAAATCAGCTATTCTCGAACACCTATAATCCGAGATTGAGGAATCACCCAAACTTCTCATGGAAGAATGATCAGTCTGGTCCATCTTCCTCACAGTTTCAGCAACTTCCTCAGTCTTATGCACCACCTCCGCAGTGGCTATATCATCAAGTTGCAGCTCCTTAACAACAGCATCAGCCGCAACAGATCTCTTAGATCTATTCACCTTCAGGATTTCAACCTAATTTAGCTCCTATTCCATCAAAGAAACCTTCTGATGATGGCGTGGCACAGATAGCGAACACTCTTCAACAATTTATGCAGAATAACACTCAGACCATAAATGAGCTACAAGTTACTAATAATAAGATGAGTATACAGTTGAATGCTTTCGAAAAAGGGAAATTTCCAGCACAACCTTAGCCTAATCCCTAAGTATATCGACAACAACAATAACAACCAATGCATAATGTTTCATGGGATTCCTTTGAGTCAGTAAAGGCTGTCCTTACCTTAAGGAGTGAAAAAGTAGTTTCCTATCTTGAAATACCCATTGATCAACAAACAGTTGCTCTAACACCTCAATTTGCAACTGAGATAGATGAAGCAAAAGAAAAATTAGATGAAGCAAGCTCAGATTCAAAGAAGTCGGGTAACAAGGAGTATGAGACTATTAAGGAGTATCAACTTGTGGTACCTTATCCTCATAAGTTGACATCTGGTCAGAAGAATAAGTATCACACTGAGATTTAAGAAATCTTCAAGAAAGTGAAGATCAATATCCTACTTTTGGATGCCATACAGCAAGTTTCTGCATATGCAAAATTTCTGAAGGATCTATGCACAGTGAAAAGAAAACTGAATGTAAATAAGAAGACTTTCTTGACTGAGCAAGTTAGTGAGTTGATATTGAGTTAGACTCCTAAAAAACTCAGAGATCTTGGTTCTCCCACTATTTCTATCATGATTGGTGAATCTCGTATTGGGGGAGCTTTACTTGATTTGGGGAGTAGTGTGAACTTGCTCCCATTTTTGATATATGAGTAGTTGGGTTTATGTGAGCTGAAGAAAACATCTATGATGCTACAGTTGGCATACATATCAGTGAAAGTTCCACAAGGCGTTATTGAGGATGTATTGGTTCAAGTTGACAAATTTTACTACCTAGTGGACTTTGTTGTTTTAGACATGCAGCAACCTGCCTCCACCATATACTAGGCCCCTGTTATTCTTGGGCGACCATTCCTTGCTACCTCCAATGCCTTGATTAATTGTCGAAGCAGAGTACTTAAGATCATATGACATTGGAGATGAATGTGTTTAATGCTCACAAGATGTCGAGTAGGTGTGATGATGCAGAAGCACATGCAATTGATGTAATAGATGATTTGGATATTTCAGAGTTGTTGTCAGTACTTGATGTTGATGGTGCATTTGAAAATGATTCTTCTGAACAACTTGAGGTATTTGATGAAAAAGCTCCCTTGATTAGAGAATTGCCAGAATAAAAGGGGCAGTTCCCAGAGATAGATGGTTCCCCTCACTTGTTGGATGCAAGTTACACGAGTAGTTGGCGTAAGCCAACTTTTGAAACTATTGATCTTCTAGAAGTTATGAAGTCATCAGAAGAAGAAGTTCCAACACTCGAGCTGAAGCCATTACCTGAAGAGCTAAAGTATGTTTTCCTGGGTCCAGCAGAGGGCACATCCCCAGAAACGGCGCCAAAATATGAGCAGCTCAGAAGTTATCCCAACTATAGGAGTTCAATCGTATAATAATTAGCCCAAAGGCCACATCGTCTCCTCTGGGAATGTGATTTAATTCCAAACTTTGTGTAATCCCAAAAGAAAATAAGAAAAGAAAAGTTTACTGAACATGGTTCAAATTCGGTTTCCTGGGATGTTTGAGATTTTACGATGAAATTAAAACAACGTGAAATTTAATTATGAACCTAATACGCACTAAATTAACAACGAGAAATGGGAAAAGGCACAATGAGATAGATGGTGGCAATACTAAATGCCAAATACAATCCTACGTTTAATCATTCAAGAACGAAATAAATCTCATGTTTGAAACTTCTGACAAAAACCTTAAAGAAGATAACTTTACTACCTAACTTAAGCATACAACTCTAAAGACCTCAATCAAACGCAAAAAAAAAAAAAAAAAAAAAACAACAACAACTAACTTTAACACAATCAAGAACTTAAGTGACGATTAAACCAGATCCAACAAAATACGATAACTTGACTCTTTAACAACTTAAACAATAAACTAAAACACAATAAAAATTTAGACTTTAAATAAACTGAACTTAAAATAAATATACCTCAACAAAATTTAAATCCTAAAGAAGATTTTTTTTTTTAGAGATCAACTTGAACTTTAACAATGAAAAACAACCCAACCAAAATAAACTCTAATAATGATATTAAATAAGGAGAGAAAAAAACTAAATTGACTTTAATAATAATAACCCAATAGAAATTTAGAAGTTCAAAACTTTAATTAAAATTCAACTGAAAATTAATAATAATGATTAACCAAGTATTTAAATGCAAGAAAAAAACTAGAGAACAAAAGAAGAAGGAAAGAGAGAGAGAGAGAGAGAGAGAGAGAGAGAGAGAGAGAGAGAGAGAGAGAGAGAGAGAAGAGAATGGAAGAGAGAGTTGCAAGTCGTGAGGTCGGTGGAGGTTTCTAGCACAGTAACTCTGCTCTCAGGGTTCCCCCTTCCCTGCACACAACAACAACACCAGGTAGTAGCAGTAGCAGCAGCAAGAGAGAATCTGAGGGAGTGAGAGATACGTCGAAGCCAGAGAGACGAGAGCTGGAGAAGATGACAGCTGAGAGAGAACTGAGAAGACGAGAGGCTGAGGGAGAACCAAGAAGATGAGAGGTTGAGGATGAACCGAGAAGACAAGAGGCGAGGGAGAACCGAGAAAAGGAGAGGGCTGAGAGCTGAGGCGCTAAAAACCCAGCAAAAGAAAAGAAAAAAAACCAGAACTAAACTCTAAACCCTAGGATGCCTCCAGCTTGTTATTGAAGACCCAACGCATGGCCACTATTTGAAGCCCAGCTCCAACATGGGCCTCTTCTCACATGGTCTTCCCATTTTGCATGCATGAAGCCCATGACCCAACTGATTGTTCTTTATTTGCAAGCTACATTCCCAACCCACGTTCATGCATACATGAAGACCAGCGCACAACCCACGGTCGCATCACATGTAAGTACATGTGGATGCTCTTCAATTTCATTCTCTGCATGCATGGTTGGAAGCCCACCACACACACGCACTCACGTACACCTTTCACGTGCATGCATGGCTTTCTCACGCACGGATCATGCACGTGAATTTTAATTTCGAATTTGACGTCCAAAATTATCTTGTAATAATAAAACATGAGTATCCATAAATTTTGGCAAAAACAGAATAATTATCTAAAAATTATCAATTGAGCTCACTGATTAAAATAATTAACATAATTTGACATTTAATTAAAATTATAATCTTTAATACATGAATTTAAACGCCTAATTACGCAACTTTGACAGGTAATCAAGAGAGTCTCCTTTATGCATGTATGTGGTTCTTTGTATTGTGTAATTTCAAAGAGCATGCTTTCTATGTTGACAAGCACACAACCCCCGAGCATAACTCTTTGCACCTAACCACCCATGTTGTTGGGTTGGATTGCACCACCTTGAAGTTTTGGTGTGTTTGTGCATGGTGGACATGCATAGAGTGGATCAGATCATCCTTTGTAATGAAAATCATACCCTTACAAAATTCTGAGACACCATCCCATCGAGTACCCCTAAAGGAACTTTCAAATTAAGTTTTGATATAACCAGCTTCTACATCGATCATGTACGCTAATAGCGGCATGTCGTGCACCCATCTCTGACCCACTATTGTGTTCTCAGGAATTATGACGACTTCTTTATGCTCAACCCCATTATCATTTCGTCCGCCGACCTCATTTACCCCTACATTTGCCTCTTCTAAATCATCTTCTTCCTATAAATCATAGTCAGACTCCACATTAGGTTGCATTGGATGGACCATGTATGTCCCCTTTTGTTCATAATAATGGATGAAACCGTTTGGAAGTCTAGTATAAACATGCTCGAGCTGAACTTTGGTCATGCCTATACTTAGTCGATGGTTGTGGTTCGTGATAAAAACTGCTTCCCACATTGAATCCTTGAAAAGTAGCTTCCTCACGTCCAAACACCGTTGACAATAATTCTGGTTGAAATGATGTCCAAGAACGTCATTCAAATCTAAAGTTGTTGTCACCTATGAAAGGTGATCAAATAGTATGTTCGTCTCAATAGTATCATATTCATTATATAATTAAGAATGAAGAAATGCTTCCCCAGCACAGTTGGAGCTCTACCTGTACTCCTGCTTTGAGGAATGTGTTTAACAAAAACCTCAACTATACATACGTTAGGACAAGAACTCTATGGGTCCAACGCAATCAGGACATCTGCATCATCTTTTATTGGGACATCGATATACAATAAAGTTTCACCACCCCCTCATTGCATATGTCTAGAAGTCAATTCTAACATGTACTCATTCAAATCAATATCTAATCCTTCATATATTTTCTATTTCAAACTTTGTAACTTCGTCCTCCTTCTAACTTGAATTGCCTTTGTAATGATTCCAAATATATATATATATATATATATATAATAACAAAGGAGGGAAGGAGTCCCATCAGCTCCCTACCCCTTTATTTTATCTTCTCTCGGCAATCAATTCCTCCCTTATTTGATTTTCTTCCCCATGCTCTCATGTCTTTCCTTCTCTCGCGACCTTCACTTATTGCCCTCTCATTTCATTATAAATAGGAGACCATTCTATTAAAATCTCACAACATTATTTACGTAAATATTTCAAGAAGGAGAGAAGAAAAAAAAAAATAAGAGAAAGATTTGAGTGGCAGAAGGAGAATTTTGGTTATACGTAAAATTCTCACTTTTCCACCCTTTCCAATCTCACTTTTATAGAGATAAAAATTCATTGTGACTGTTTCACAAGATTAATTAAGGTAAGTGAGTTTGATTACGTCAATTTTTTATATATATATAAATACCTGAGTTTTTTTTTTTTTAAGAAAATATTATAAATCTCTCAGCTAATTTACAACAATATGGTATTCTGTTAAAAATAAATATTTTTAACACGAAAATCGTGCGACATGAGTTTTTTTTTTATTAAATTACGTTGCATGTTTTATGAAACAATTAGAAATTGTAAAATTTTTATGATATTATTTTTATTACATAAATTATATATTAGTATGATTTTAAAACCCCTTATGACTCAGAGATTACAGAATCACACTTGTTCGGTATCGTAACTTAAATTTTACAGGGATTATAGTGCACTCACACTATTTACATAGTAGTTTTAGAGAGTAGTGAATTTTTCTCGAGTGCACACTTGGTCCCGTGTCAAGACTTAATAGGAAAAATCTCACTTACAATTTATAAGTTGATTTAGTTTGGTTGGTTAGACAGTTAAGTACAGTCTTTGGACCGCACAACCCAGTCATGGGGAGTAAACATGACTTACAATTAATAGACCCAAGGGAAGTATTTACAATATAAGTATATATATATATACATATATATATGTGTGTGTGTGTGTGTGTGTGTGTGTGTGTGTGAACATGGTCATATTTAGTAGGCCTAAATGATGATTTGAAGGAAAAGCATAAAGTATGTGTGTGTGTGTTTACATACATATATATATATATATATATATATATATATATGAACATGATGATTTTTATAAATAAGTATATATATGTATGTGTGTTTGTATATATATATATATATATATGTGTGTGTGTGTGTGTGTATGTGTGTGTGTGTGTGTGAACATGATTTTTATAAACTACATATATACATATAAATATACATATATATATATATATATGTAAATGTGATGATGATGATATATATATATATATATATATATATATGTATATGTGTGTGTGTGTGTGTGTGTGAACATGATGATTTTTAAAAAATAGGCGTATATATATATATATATATTTAAGTATTACAATTACAGTTTAACAGTTACAATATACGGATATAAAATTTTACTGCTACATTTGATGGTTTAATTTTATGTAGTAATTTATAAATTAGTTTTTATTTCAAATGCAGTTTTGAAGTTATAGTATTAAATGTTATTTGTTACAAGATTATGATACAGTAAAACCCATCTTAGCCACACACTGATATTATCTTTCTTACTTATTGAGCATCGTCTCACCCAAATATTATCTTACATAACAGATTGCTTTGAAGAGCGTACCGAAAATCAAGCATAACAAGCGTGTGGACAGGATTAAAAAGAGCAATTTCAAATAAATATCAAATTGGATATGTTTTTATATTTTAAAATTTGTAAGGATGTTAATTTTGATATTGGAGATAATTTTGTAATGCAGTTATTTAGTACTCTAGTATAATAATATTGTAAGGTTTATTTACTTCAGCTATTATTATTTCTTATTTCCACTGTAAAATATTTATAAGAAGTAGCACCTTAGACCCTACTGGATTTGGGGCGCTACAACCTTCGTTGGTCATGTGTTGTACTTAATACCTATTGATCCATGTATAATATCACCTTCAACCTATAATAAGACCGTAACTTTGTTAGCTGAAGAACATGACATCATTCTGAATTTTCAAAAATTGAGTTTAACTACAACAGAAAAAAATTTCAACACAATAATAAATATTTTGAGTTAATCACGATAATATTGAACAAATCTTATTTCATATACATAAAAAATTATCTCATAAATATATATTAATATAAATATATTATAATTATAAACGTACCTCAATATTAAATGAAATGAATGTACAAATTAAAGTAAAAATTGAAAATTAGTTAAATCGTCACTAATAGCGTCGTTACTGACCCTTGAAAGAGAGTAGTTTTAAGAGTAAATCTCTAAAAAGTTCATGCAGCACTTGAAGGTGGTGAGGGAGACTAGAGGAGAAAGGAAGAAGAATGAAAAGAAAAAAAAAAAAGAAAAAGAAAGAATGAGTGGAAAGTGGGAGGATGAAGGAGAATAAATAGGAGATGGGGTGGGGGGAGATGGGGCACACAAGTAGCGAAAGGGGAGTGGGGTAAGCAAACATGAGAGGGGTCACCAAACACATGCATGGTTTTAGTTATGTGTATGTCAAAACTGACTTTTGGAAAGTCAGTTTTGACTTAAATTAATTTTATTTTCCGCACAATTACTTCGCAAGGAGCAGTGTTTGTCAGCTTCATTGAGAACCAACTTTCCAAAAGTCGATTATGTCATTTTTTATTTTTTTTATTTTATTTTTTGTGCGCACCCTAACAAAGGGAGACGAATGAAAATAAAAAAGAGGAAAGAATGAGTGGAAAGTAGGAGGATGAAGGAGAATAAATAAAGACAGGGTGGGGGGGGGGGAATTGGGCACACGGGTAGCGAAGGGGGAGGGGGGTAAGCAAACACGAGGGGGGTCACCAAACACATGCATGGTTTTAGTTACGTGCATGTCAAAACCGAATTTTGGAAAGTCAGTGTTGATTTAAATTAATTTTACTTTCTGCACAATTACCTCAGCAAGGAATAATGTTTGTCAGCTTCATTCAAAACTGACTTTCCAAAAGTCGATTCCGCCATTTTTACTTCTTTTTTTTGTGCACAGGCTGACAGGGTGTCAGTCGTGCGTCTAGTCGAACATAGAACCGGATTTTGGAAAGTTAGTTGTGTGTTTTTTTTTTATTTTTTTTAAATATTCAACTGACTTTCCAAAAGTCGGTTGAATTTATTTCTGCAAATTTTCCCCCACCAATTATATTTGTGTTTTTTCTTCTTAATATTTTCGTAAAAAAACCTCCAACAAGCTCTTTGGCGGCAAATTTCATGCTTTATCGCTAAAATAGTATAACTCTTGTGGCCAAATTGACATAAATAGTCACAAAAAGATATTTGTAGTTTTGTGGCAATTAATGTTTGTCACTATATCCTTTTTGTTTTGACTCTTTTCCATGTTGAATTCTACCTTGAATTTGCTAATAAATATAATTATCTACAAAATAAAAAAATAACCTTATATCAAATTACAAGTATGATTGAATATAATTACTGCTATTTATCTCTCCCTCTTCTATCTCCCTCTGTAACTACCTTGCGACCTGAAATCCTTCCATCTACCCTGACTACCTACCCTACTGCCCGAGACAATCCCATCTCCCTCTTTAACTAGTTTCTTTATGCTTGCAAGATCTCAAGCAATAAAGGCTTACAAGATTCTAGGTATGGTGCTTCTTGTTTATTCCTTTCATTATGATTATTTTGTAATTTTGTTAGAAAATAACATTGTATTTTCTACTCTTATTTTCTTAGGAGTACGATTAAATAGAAAGCTTCATCTTTCTCCCTATTCCATCTCCCTCAACGACTACCTTGCTGCCCAAGACCCTTTCATCTCCCTACTCAACTATTGTTGTTGTGCTTGCAAGATCAGAGGCTTACTAGATTCTAGGCAATTTAGGCTTACATGATTCAAGGTATGGTACTTTTTATTTTCTTCCCTTTCAATATGACTATTTTCTTATTTTGTTAGAAATCAACATTGTTTTTCTGCTTCTAGTTTCTTCTTTTTTGATTTGATTATTTTCTTATTTTGTCATAAAATAACATTGTATTTTTTATTTATCAAAATTGGAAATGTCGACTATTATACTATAGGATAAATAAAATATGTCTAGTACATGTTATACATTAAAATTATCATAATTGCATCGACATAGTTGTTGGGAGCAAAAATTTGAAAAGCTAAGATATGCCTTTGAATGCGTGTTATGGAAAAGGGTTTTCTTTTCTGCTATTATACACTGAAATTATCATAGTTGTATTGACGTAAATAGTAGTAATGTTGAAAGAAAATGGTAATAAAGCTTAGAGAAGCTTTTGAATGGGTTTTATGGAAAAGAGTTTTTGTCATGAAATGAGAAGAAAATAAAGAAGAAAGAAAAAATAGGAAGAGAGAGAGAGAGAAATTATTCAAATAGGTGAAAATGAATTGTAAAGTGCACCTTAATGAAATTAAGTTCAAATGCACACATAGTTGATGAAAAGAACGATAAGGATGCATGGACCTATGATATTTTTGTTCATATTTGAAAGAAGGCAAAAATTTAGCATAAGTAATGGAAAATAAAAATGACTACTTATTTAGACAATGTGGTAAAGATAGCACAACATTAGGCTGATAAAACCATAACTCGAAGTAAAGATAAAACTAGAACAACAATAAAGATTAAACCTGAACAACAATTTGTTGATAAAACCAGAACAACAGTAAAGGTAACACAACAACAAGGAAAAATGTTATGTGAATTTAAAAGACTATCATATGCACCAAATTGTTGATGAGGAAGAGGTCATGGAGAAAAGATGTTTGTAGAAGATCTTAATGCTAATTTGGAGAAGTATCACAAAGAAGCAATAGAGATAAATTGAATTCAAGGCATCCACCATGCCTTTTTAGTTGTCTATTTGTTCTAATTTACGTTTGTTGGTGCAACCATGTATGTGCTTGATAAAGCAACAACCCTAAATATTTTGTGTATTTCTATCAATATCTGCAATTAGAGAGGGAGGGGGGAACTAGTTGAAAGAACTATTAAAATGTTGGTTAATGAATCTTGGGCTTTTGTTACTAATTATTCCTCTAATTGAAGTGTTTAAGTTAATGGACAATGACAGTTGTTAGGCATATTATGGCCTCCTACCATTAGTTTTGTTAATGCTCATTGATTTATTCTACAAGTAGCAGTCTATAAGTGGAAACTCTCATTTTTCAAAAAAGCTTGGTCGTGAGATGAGGGATCATTGATCTAGCAGATATTCACCCTCTACTGTGTGGATTGCTAGGATTGCTTCTGGACTTATTAAACTAGGGAGATACCAAGTTGAGTTTTATGTGTTAATATGTCCATGAGAAATAGGTTAAGTAAAAATAATTCTAATAAATAGGGTGAAAGCATTTGAAACTTTCCCTTAGAATAAATGCGTTCGCAAAAGTGAATCCAATATTTTGTTTAGAATCTTGCACAATAGTTTAGCTTTGTGTCTAATGGGAAGATCAAAGATATATATACAATTTCATAACTCAGATATCATGCTAGTATATTGGGAAGAACAACAATAGGATAGCTCCCCCAAGATGTGGGTACAAAGAATTAAGGGTATGGTTCATCATCTCTCTTAATATTTTCTATTGATCGATGATCAACTGTGTGAACCAATATAACGCTCTGAACCCTTAAACCCAGGTCTGGTGCATTATACCTGATAAAATCCCTAATAATCCATAATCTATAATATACGCAGCGGAAAACATAAACATAATCTCCTTATAACATAATACCAGAGTTTACTAATTTTAACTATAATCTATAATAAATCATCCATCACCTGTATTTCCATAAATCTACATAACTCCCAAAACATTTCAGTATTCACAATTATTCCTTCCTCAACAGACCTAAAACATAAAGACAAAAAACATAAATATTTACATTCCCCAAAGTATTATTATTATATACCCTTTTTCTTTTATAATCCTCAAAAATGCTAAATACCCTCGAGCTTCCCAAGCTCAACCCCGAGGATGTCCTGAAAAAAAAAATAATCATATTCGGGTGAGACACATCTCAATAAGGGAAGA
The DNA here is from genome assembly GCF_029873635.1 of Malania oleifera. Lineage (NCBI taxonomy): Eukaryota > Viridiplantae > Streptophyta > Magnoliopsida > Santalales > Ximeniaceae > Malania > Malania oleifera. The sequence continues at coordinate 75,417,890 of NC_080419.1, read as the reverse complement.
AACATATATATTAAAACAGCGTGTGGCTAACATGAGGTATAAAGATATCATTTTAAATACATTTACAAATCATTATCATAACATTGAAATCATTTTCTAAACCTAAACAATCACATGCAAATATTTAACCCACGAGATTACCCAAGGATAGGGGTGATTACCCACCCATACAAGTAGCACCCCTCTGCCCTAATACTTAGGTAACTCTAAGGTCACAATTGAAGTATACTAGGGCACTCATCTTACTCAATAAGCCCTTAAGTGTTAGATTAATCTCATACTCACATAGTTCAACAATAATTTACCGGCAAAGGCCTTAAGGATAGGGAAATCTATCTGCTCATACAAGTAGGTTTCCTCCGCCCTAGTACGTTATGCAGCTACTGCCACATCTGAAGCTACTAGTGCACTCGCCTTTCTCAGCAAGCTCTCGGGCGAACAGTACGCCCCGCCCAAATCATAGCACATTCTACATACATGAGTACTTCTAATATCATAATACACCATTTTTTTTTTTGTCTTTATTTAATCATACACATCTATTCATGTTCATAGCTTAACATTGCATTACATTTCACTTTAAGTGACTTTTTCCCATTTGTATCATTCACGTTTCAAATTTTATTTCATTAGATTGTCATTCCATTGCATAACGTTTTCATTTTATTCCTTCGTACTACAGCTGGTCTTTAGTCATCATCAGTTAGTCCATATAGAAATGCTTTAGAATCTGCTAACAATTAGTTTACATAGAAATGCGTTAGAATCTGCTAACATGGCTGTCTTTCAACTGTCTTACATTTATATGGTTGCATTTAACATACACAAACAACATAGTCCATTTCATATTTTGTTCTCAATACTTTACTTACTTAGCCTGCATATCATACATTTAACATATATTTGCATAGATTCTCATGCCACACAATTTAGCAATAAAATTCATACATATTCCTGTAAAATAGGCCAACCCACATTTAGCATTTAATTACTGAAAATACAACTTCCATTTCTTACATAATTATCCAAAAAATTCCTTCCACTTTCTTCAGTTCATTTCCACAAATACATAACTAAATAAGTGGTTCTAGGCTCAAAAATCATAATTTTACATGGTTGGCATTTTAATAATTCACACCAAAACATACATATAATATAACATAAATTATTACATTAAATTTTATAAAATCTGATTTAATATATAATTTCCCCTTACCTGAATTCTTGAACTATACCAATAGGAATCCCACACAGATGCCCGCGGCACTCACCCGGGCTTTGATTCAAAAACCCTAGTTCCATTAAATTATTCCTACATAAAATACTATTTAAATATTTCCTAGGTCCATAATTTCCAAATAAATAGTTATACCTGCAAATATAACCAATTTGCCAAAATTTTCAAATCCCACTCTCGCTTTGGAGTGGGGCCTAGAAAACCCCAATTGGAAGTTTACCTATGCCAAAATGATGACAATCGCGATTAGGATCACGTGATGGTGCCCGATCGTCGATTTAACGGCAGATTTAAAGTGAAATTGAGAAATTAGGGAAAAGTTACCTTACCCCAGGAATGGTGCCTAAGCCGCTTACACAACAAATCCGCTCCAGTAGAAATTTCGGTGGCGGAGCTAGGAACCCAATGACACCTTCCGTTTCCCGATCCATTGCAAATCCATCGAGAAATTGAGAGAAAGGGAGAAGGAGACGGAGGTGAGCTAAGGCGCAAGGGAATTCTCAAGGGGCGTGAGTGAATGAAATCAGGGGGTGGCAAGACGGCCTCTGATTGAATTTGTTTCAAATTCAATTTGATTATAATTATTTAATTTTAATTTTAATTTATTTATTTAATTTAATTTTTTTAATTATTTTTTTATTTTTTTTTAGGATTACTACATTCTCCCCTCCTTATAAGAATTTCATCCTTGAAATTCGTTACCTAATCTTCATTTTCATAATTCTACGATTTACTATATCTCATACCATAATCCCAACAACACAATGATATAATTTAAATTCAATAAAAATCCAAAAATCTCCATATAAGGACCAATCTCACGGTTAGGAAACATCACCGTCGATGGATTCACCGTAGTTTTCTGAAATCGTCGACTGAATAAAAAAATCACAGAAGTCCGCCAAGGGATTTCTGCCTCCAAGCTATAAGATAAAATCCTATACTTCCCTAGAGGGATTTCTTGCCTCCAAGTTAGAGGAATTCTCAAGGGGCATGAGTGAATGAAATCGGGGGGTGGGAAGACAGCCTCTGATTGAATTTGTTTCAAATTCAATCTCCTAAAGCTTCTAAAGCTTCAGAAGAGTTACTTTTACATATATATTATATAATATCCTAAATGTATATCCATATATATATATATATATATATGTATATATATATATTACATTATATTATTATTTAATAAAAAGTAATTATTATTTAATTATTTAATTTTATTATTTATTTATTTATTTATTTATTTTAATTTAATTTTTTAATTATTATTTTATTATTATTATTATTTTTTTATGATCACTACAACCAATATAAACAAAGCTCATTTGATAAAAAAAATCTATGAATGTGGTTGTGGCATTCTATTGTTTGTGACATGAAAGGGTTCAAGTTGTGGGATCCAGTGGCAAACAATGTGGTGATCAATAGAGATGTGGTTTTCAATGAAAAAGTCATGTTGTGGCGTATTGAAGAAGAAGAAGAGAAACAGTGGCCAGAAAACTATAGCAACAACAAGCATGTGGTTCAGGTGGAGTTGGAGACTTAGGACAAAAATACAGGGTGTTCTGGCTCGAGAGATTAGTCGGCGATGTAGGTGGAGTCATAAACTCAGTGTGGAGATGATGATGTTCAAACTTAGCTCTAGCTCGGATGATCAGCAGTCACGTTGTAGTATAGCTATAGATAAACCCAGACACATCGTTAGGCCACCCTCAGGTATGAATTTTACGATCTGGTGTCTTATGCTCTTATCACTAGCAGCGGGAATCCTAATACCTTTCAAGAGGCAGTGCATAGCTAGGAGAAAGGTAGTTAGATAGGCACTATGGTGGAGGTGATGGAATCATTATATAAAACCAAACATGGGACTTGGTGGAGCTTCCAACTGGGAAGAGGGCGATTGGATGCAAGTGGGTGTACAGGAAGAAAGAAGTAGTTTCAGAAAAAGAAATAGAGAAGTACAAGGATCGTTTGGTAGCAAAGGGACACTCGAAAAGGAAAGGAGTTGATTATGATAAAAGCTTCTCCCCTGTGGTCAGGCACACTTCCATTAGAGTAGTGTTGGGACTGGTGGTGCAATATGACAAGCATATGGAGCAGATGGACATAAATACGTCGTTCCTCCATGGTGATTCAGAGGAGCTGATTTACATGACACACGCATAAGGGTTTTGCCAACCTAGACATAATGTAACGACCCAAAAATTACACCATTTTTTTATAATATAATTTACTCTGATACCCCTATAAAATTTGCTACAACATCTTAGGCCCCAGATGGGCATTGAGGTATCCCTGTACATAAATTGACACACCTATGCAGCGAAAAACATAAGGTCATACACCCATATTTACAATACCAGAATTTAGTGTTTTCAAACCACATATACATATTTACACATCACCCCAGTGTCATCTGCTAAAAAACATAATCCCTTGAATACACTTACCCTATAAGCATGGCAAAATAAAAGATCTCTCTATCTGCGAGCCTGAGCTTAGTTAGAGGAAATATGCTATTACTAGTTTGTGGCGACTGAGTTTTATAAACATTATATTGATAATATTTGAAACCGTAAAAGCTGGTAAATCAATATACAGTATAACTTGTATTTATCATATTTTAAAGTATAATTGTAATATCTGAGTTTTCTACTTTTTCATACTTCTAGTATCATACGATAATGCTGATGTTCAGAAAATCTGTATACATGTACATAACTGAAATGTTTACCCTGGAAAATTGTACGCCATGATTTAACCCCTCATGACAGGGTTATGCGGTCTGTAGGTGGGACTTAATCTTAGTTGGCCTATCAGGTAAGTCAATTGTACTCTACCAATCCTCAGTCCAGCCCAAAACTGCAAACTCTCCGAGGCTTGGAACTGGTAACCACCTCATCAAACTAGTCTCCTCAACCCAGAATATTAAGGAGACTGCAATCTCTATAGACACGGTTAGACGGAATCCACATACTCTCTGAGATATACGGTTGCACTCTAATATGAAAATAGCAACGGTACCGTACTCTGCTAATTGAACATAACGGAATTCATTAAGGTCTGATACTATATATACTATTTATATAGATATCCTACTATTTCATCATGATTCCAAAATAACTATAACATCTAACTGTAATAACTATAATGTCTGACGAATAAATCTGTAATGTCTGTAATGTCTGAGTGTTATGTTTTTGGAAAACGTGGCAATCTGTAACTACTGTGAAGTACTTGTTTGTATAATATCTATAAATAACTGTTTGGTAAATATATATTTGTCTATATGTATATGTTGTAAATCATAATATTCTGAAAACTATATAAATTATGTACTAATCAAAATATCTACTCAAGCCACACAATTAAGTAATTGGATTCACATGCTCTGAAATCTGTATTTTCTGTTATACTAATATTTTATAATTTGAAAAATAACAATCTGTAAAAACATATAATTTCTACTGATAATCATACTAAAATTCCTAGCATAGCATATTTTCCTTACCTAACTGGCTGGGAGGCTCGCCTCCAACTTAATCCTTATGCTAACGGCATACTATCCCCAAAATCTTGAAATAATACATATATACATATTTCCAATAAATCAACTATATTTCCCCAAACTCACATACTCACAAATTCTCTAAATTATAATTTACCTAGGCTCCTGAAAATATTTACTGGGTCTTCAGCCCATGCCTGCAGGGTCCCAAAACACCCTATTCCTGAAAATATAATACCTTAATTTTACTTCACAAAACTCCAGTATATTCGTGTATAATACTAAATCTGACCTCAAATGAACTGGGTAGTACTAAAAATGCTCAAATAATCCGCTTACCCTAGTTTTGGGATGGTTCCCAAACTTCTCAAATCGACATTTCACTCCGGCTATGTTGTAGAGAATCTTCTCAGGGTCACCGTGGTAGCTTCTGATCGTCGAACCTGGGAGAGACGAAGCTAGAAACCTAGAGAGAAGTGAGAGAATCCAATTTTTAGAGAGATAAAATGAGAAAGAGAAAAATTTCTCTGCTAAAAACTCATTCCCTGTGTATTTATAGATATCTTAACATGTGGCCTCGTCGACGAGCCACATCACCTCGTCGACGATTCTAAGAAGGGGCTTGTCGACGAACACCTAACTGTCATCAATGAAATTCAGGTCTAGAAAATCATCCTCTCGGTATCTTCTCGTCGACGAGACACGTGTCCACGTCGACAATCCCAAGAAGCTTGTTCATTGGCGAGACCCTGCTGACCTTCTTAAAATTTTCCTTTACTTCCTCATTTATTTTATTATTTAATTACCATAATTTTACGGGTCTCTACATTCTCCCCTCCTTATAAAATTTTGTCCTCAAAATTTGCTATTTATATTGAACACCACTCTTAACATAAAGGTGCTACTAATTTTATTACTAACCCTCACTTATGGCGGAGGAATATCGTGGTTACATTCAGGGTTCTGGAAGGTTACAAATATACCCATAAAAAAAATTCCCCCAAAACCAAAACACTACCTATCCTATAATCTAAAATACAACTTTTGTAGTGACTTAGAGAAATTATAATATTAAAATAATAAATAAAGAAGGAAAATAAAATAGGGCTTCGTCGACAAACACAGGGGATTTGTCGACAAAAGAACATGAGGGGCTCATCAACAAGAACATGTCTAGTCAATGAGAAAATACTGAGAGGATGTTTTGGGCGATTTTGAATTTCATCGATGAGGGGAGACTTCGTTGACGAACTGCTTTCTAGACCTCATCGACGAGGTGACGTGGCTCGTTGGCGAAGACCGGTGTATAAATAAGTCAAACTTCATTTTTAGGCTGAAATTCGACGCACCAAACCCTTCTCTCTCTCCCTTTTCGGTTCCCATCCCTTCTCTCTTAATTTCTAGGCTCGTTCCTTGCCAGATCGACGATTCGAGGCCACCACAACACTCTTGGGGAAGTTCTCTGCATATATGCTGGAGTGGATCGTCGGTGGGACAAGCTTGAAATTCATCCCAGATTCAAGGTAAGGCTTTTTATTTGGAATTTGGATTTACCATATTTATAGGAAGTGTTATATACAAAGAAATACTGAAATTTAGTTCTGGGGAATATTATTTTTAGGGTGTTGAACGGGGAACCCTGTGGGAGCACGACTGTTTATCTTAGGGGCTATTCAAGAAACAGGTAAGGGGATAAACTAAGCTAATTGTTTTATGAAAATATATGTATAATCTTATAGCATTTGATTTAAGGAAAATATATGTATATATATGCATTATGTTGGGAAATACTGCTGTAAAAGACAATATGTTCTGAATATACGTAATACTCATTCTTTGTCGCATGAGTAGAATTTATGATGCATTATTGTTTTTTGGGAAAACTTTAAATGATACAGAGTTTTACAATGATAAACAGGCGTACGAGCCAAGGGTTTTATATGATATACCGACGTACGGGTGAGAGTTTTATATGGTATACCAGTGTACGGGCCGAGGATATATTTACTTGATATGCTAGCGTATGGGCCGAGTTTGTTACATGTTATGCCGGAGTACAAGCTGAGCCTTTTATTGATATGTAATACGACGTACGGACCGTGATTGATAAAATATGAAATGTCGGTGTATGAGCCGATGATTTTCACGTTATATATATATATATATGAAATGTGATATGATGATATTGAACTGACAATTATTATTATTATGAAATAAATGTGAATTCTTGTAAGAACCCGAACTGTAATATATGGGTTAATTGTGTAAAAGATGGGTAAAATGGTAAATTGAGCAGGGTTCGTCGACGAGACCAGGGTTCGTCGACGAATGTTGAAGGCTCCTCGTCAACGAAATTCAGAGACTCGTTGGCAAAGGAATGCCAAGAGGTTCAGAGGAATTAAATATCCGACTCATTGACCAGGCCACCGACTCGTCGACGAAGCTAATGGCGGATTCGTCGACGAGGACGCCAATTCGTCGATGAATCCACCCGAGTCAAAGGTCCTATAAATGATATTTTTGGTTGCTTTGGTACTAAGTTTCCCTAAACTCTCTCTCTCTCTCTCTCTCTCTCTCTCTCTCTCTCTCTATCTCTCTCTTCAATTTCTTCGTCGTTCGTCGCTTGATTTGTAAATCGGATGTTACTGCAAGGATCAGGGAAGGATTCTCTATGTTTCTAGTGGATTGGAATTCCATTTCGAGCATTTTTGGGTTTCAGGCTAAAATCAAGGTAAGGCTCGGTTTTTGTTTCTGATTCAGTATATGTATAGTAGTACGAATTGTAAACGTGTATTGTATTATGGTTTGTAGGTTTTGGAGTCTCGGTTCGTAGTTTTGGGAACCATAGAGTTAGTAGTTGGAATTTTGGGTTAAGGTAAAGGGATTCTGTTATATCAGTTTATTTTCGAAATCAGGATAGATAAGCTTGTAGGCTACGATCATATGTATGTTTTGGTAACTTATTTAGGGAAATCTATCGTGTAAAAATGCGGGATTTTCGGGTTACAATTTTTGAGAAAGTTGGGGATTTCAGGTATCATCTCTACTTGGTTTGGAAATCTGTTAGTTACAGTGAAACTGTATTATTGAGGTAACCGTAATCCATATTTGCAAAAACTGTATACTTGAATTTGTAAATGATATGATTTGCCGTAAACCAAATAAGTGTGGTATGTATGGTTATATATATTTGGTCCAGGTATTTGTAAAATAGCTATGTGGCGGCTTATTACCATACGCTGAAATGTATAGGAAGGTGAGTTCCAAAATGATTCCAAGTTTTTCGAAATCGGCTAGGGGCGACTAATTACCATACGCTGAAACAGCTATGTGGCGGCTAATTACCATACGCTACGCCATGTATCGATTAACTACCATGGGCGAGAGTGGTCGACTCTATATCTGGGGTGTGAAATATCACTAGTATGTTCCGGCTGGTCACCGATGGGTGTGTTCTACACCGTATGGAGCAATGTAATCACTGTGGGCCTCGGTCGTCGCAGCGTAGTTGCGTGTGTAGCAATGTAATCGCTGTGAGACTTAGGTAACCTTGTGTTGTTAAGTATGGAGCAATGTAATCACTATTGGGCCTTGGTCGTCGCGGCGTAGTTGCGTATGTAGCAATGTAATCGCTGTGAGACTTAGGTGACCTTGTGTAGTTGCATACTAGTGTGACAACATTGACCATATGTTTTGGGTATCGTATGTACTGGAATGGTTTTGTGAAAATACTGGAACTGTATGTAACTGTATGAAACTATATGGAAATGTTTCGAGCTGTATCGTATTTTATCGTATTATGAAGTATGTAAAATAACACTGGTATGCCACACACTGATATAACATGTTTTCTTCCTTACTGAGAGGTGTCTCACCCCGAACGTACATACAATGTTTTTCAGGTCCTTCACGTAGCCGTAATTAGCATCCTAACGTGTGGAAGCGGGGCTGTCGTTAGCTACTGCTAGTACCTGTTAGGTACGAGTTTTAGTATCCGGGTGGTCAGGATGGTTTTGTAGACACATGGGGTATGTTTTATATTATGGGAATGTACATCTTAGCTTATATAGACTCTGGTACGATATTGTATATGTATAAAAAGATCATATTTCGCTGCGTATTTTGATGAGTATGGATGTTTATGTGTATGTATATGAAGCATCTGTTCACCCACGGGGTCGGACCCTCTTTTTGTGTCATATCATGTATGTTTTAATTGATACAGAGACAGGTTAGGTTACTAAATTTCACACCTGAGACCCACCTGGGGGTTTGAGGCGTGACAGCTTGGTATTAGAGTTAGGTTGTTAGGTCTTGTAGACTTGGTTTCGAGTATTGATGTGTACATACCAGAGTATGGGATGTAGGAAATGGGTAGTGTTAGTCAAGGGTTGTTCTGTTACTAGATCGGGATGTGTCAGTGGTATTTCAAGTTTTTCCTAGAATGACGATTCCAATAAAGGCAGGGTAGACCATTGATGGATTCGTGTCGGTGTGACGGGACAGGCTTATACCTATGAGAGTAATAGTTGACATGAGTAGGTCTATGATTGTGTTAACTGCATATGATATAGGAATTCTAACCGATTCCTATTCTGTTTTCAGAATGGAGCCTAAGGATAATAACTTGGAGAGTGGCTCCGAGGAGACGACAAGCGATGAGTCTCCTTCTGTGTCTCATGGTTTGGCGAGACAGGTGATCCGAGAGATTAGGCAGAGTGTTAGGATACGTGAGAGCTCTCCTATTGATGCGGGGTGTACCATCGAGAGGTTCACACGCATGTACCCTCCAAAATTTACTGGAGGACCTGATCCGATAGTGGTGGAGGATTGGGTCGAGAAGACCGAAAGGATTTTGGAAGTCCTCCACTGCACTGAGAAGCAGAAGGTTTTGTACGCTACCTTCCAGCTGACTAGGGAGGCAAGGCGATGGTGGACGGCGGTGAGTTTGCTTGAGAGGCAGAGAGCTAGTCCATCTGGTATGACGTGGGGCCACTTCAAGGAGGTATTTTTCGAGAGATACTTTTCGGTCTCCACTCGGGATGCGAAGGATGATGAGTTTTCGGGCCTAACGTAGGGAACTTTGACGGTGCAGAGGAATGCTACCAGATATATCGAGTTATCTCGATTTGCGCCATACTTGGTTCTGAATGAGCACGAGAAGGCTCGGAGGTTCGAGAGGGGTTTAAGGAAATACATCCATCGTCTTTTGGGGATGCTGCAGATCCGTGAGTTGTCTATCCTAGTGGATAAAGCCACCATAGTTGAGATCGACCTTCAGGGAGATGAGGTGGTGCAGGTTCTGGGGAAGAGGCCAGTATCTTCTGGTCCTCAGAGTGGTCCTCAGCAGGGTCAGTGGAAGAAGAAGAAGAAGAACTATAGCTCTGGTTATAGGCGGAACACTGAGCGGCCAAGTTCTCGGGGGGATCCATCCTCCGCACCATGCGCCAAGTGTCGTAAATGGAACGATGGCGAATGTCAACCATTTTGGGGTGTCTTCTATAACTATGGCAAGTTGGGCCACATGGTGAAGAGTTGTCAGGAATAGAGGAGGATTATGCCTGCACAAAGTCAGAACTGTGAGAGTAATTAGATGCCTCGGGGGAACCACCAGGCGACCACGACTCCGGAAAGAGTATATTCACTTACTCTAGCAGATGCGGAACACATTGGGAATGTGGTGACAGGTACCATGTTATTGCTTTCGAATAGAGCTGTTGTTTTATTTGATTCGAAGGCAACCCATTCATTCATATCTGCTAGTTTTGTGAAGTTGTGTGAGGTGGAAACCTGTGTGATGAATGAGATGTTGTCTGTGACTACACTGACTGGGAGTGTAACGATTTGCAGTAAGATGTTAGGAAGCTGCCCAGTTGTGATTCAGGAGAGACTGCTACCGAAAAATCTTGTAGTATACGACATGTCGAGTTTCGACGTCATACTGGGAATGGATTGGTTGTTCTCCAGCTATGCGGTGATTGCTTTTTGTAAAAAGGTAGTAGTGTTCAGACCTCTTGGGAAGCAGGAGTATGAGTTCATGGGATCGTGTATGCGTTCGACGCCACAGATTTTATCGGCATTGCAGGCGAGGAGGTTACTCTTGGATGGTTGTCAGGAGTACCTAGCTTGTATGAAGGAACCACCGTGGACTGAGTTGAGACTCGAGGATATTCGGGTGGTCAATGAGTTTCTGGATGTGTTTCCAGATGACTTACCCGGTTTACCTCTGGATCGTGAGGTGGAGTTTATGATAGAGTTGCTGCCTAGCAAGGCACCGATCTCTAAAGCTTCGTACCGGATGGTTCCAGCAGAACTTTGAGATTTGAAGGAGCAGTTACAAGAACTACTGAACCAAGGTTTTATTCAAACGAGTGTTTCACCCTGGGGAGCTCCAGTATTATTTGTGAAGAAGAAGGATGGGTCGATGCGTATGTGCATTGACTACTGTGAGATCAACAAAGTGACGGTGAAGAACCGTTGCCCGTTGCCTCGTATAGATGATCTTTTTGACCAGCTACAGGGAACGCAGGTCTTTTCAAAAATCGACCTACGGTCAGGGTATCATCAGGTGAGGGTTACGTCTAAGGATGTAGCAAAGACCGCTTTCCAAACCAGATACGACCACTATGAATTCTTGGTTATGCCGTTTGGGTTAACCAATACGCTGGCAGTATTCATGGATCTGATGAATAAGGTTTTCCATGAATACCTAGATCGATTCATGGTGGTATTTATTGATGATATTCTGGTATACTCGAGGAGTCCGGAAGAGCATGAAAACCATTTGAGATTGGTGCTACAGATTCCGCGAGAGAAGAAGTTGTATGCTAAGCTGAAGAAGTGTGAGTTTTGGTTGAATCAGGTCGCGTTCTTAGGCCATATAGTGTCCGAGGGTAGTACCTCTGTTGATCCTAGCAAGATTGAAGCTGTGGTCGACTAGGCTTAACCGAAGAGTGTGAGTGGGACAACAACTGTGATCAGAGTTTTTAGGAATTGAAGCAAAGACCCATCAGGACACTAGTGTTGATCATCCCGTTAGGGGGTGAGGGTTATGTTATCTATAGTGATGTGTCCTTGAAGGGACTTAGTTGTGTATTGATGCAGTATGGTAAAGTAGTAGCGTATGCCTCCAGGAAATTGAAAGAATATGAAAAGAACTACCCTACCCATGATCTTGAATTGGCTGCAATAGTACACACATTGAAAATTTGGAGGCATTACTTGTATGGTGAATAGTGTGAAATTTTCTCTGACCATAAGAGTTTAAAATACTTTTTCACTCAGAAGGAGTTGAATATGAGACAGAGAAGGTGGTTGGAACTCATTAAAGATTTTAACTCCACTATCAGTTACCACCCAGGGAAGGCGAACATGGTAGCTGATGCTTTGAGCAGGAAATCTATGGGACCAGCATTGGCAGTTATGGAGATCCAGTATTCAATCATGATGAATCTAAAGAGACTCAGTATAGAGTTGGTCGAAAATGGTTCTCAAGCTTGTATTGCTAGTTTTATGGTGCAGCCTACTCTGCAAGAAAGGAATAAAGCTGCTCAGAATGACGATCCAGAATTAGCAGAGGTACTAGTCAGAGTGCGGAATGGTTAGGGAGAGGAGTTTAGTATCGCAGATGATGGGGCTTTGCAATTTCGTTCCATATTATGTGTTCCTACCGATACTAACATCAGGAAGACCATCTTAGAGGAGGCTCATAGATCTTTGTACACAGTTCATCCCGGCAATACAAAAATATATAAAGATCTGCGATAGTTTTATTGGTGGAGTGGTATGAAGAGAGAGATTGCGGAGTATATGTCAGTAGATAAAAGTTGAGCAACAGAGACCAGTTAGTCAGTTGCAGTCGCTGTTTATTCTAGAATGGAAGTGGGATCATATATCGATGGATTTCATTTCAGCGCTGCCATCAAGCGTCGCATGGCCAAAATGCAATTTGAGTGATTGTGGATCGTGTGACCAAGACTGCTCATTTTCTACCTATCAAGATCAGATACTCTCTCAACCGTTTAGTGGAGATTTATATTTAGGAGATAGTTCGTTCTCATGCGGTGCTAGTATCTATTGTATCAAATCGAGACCCGCGTTTCACGGTCACATTTTTGGAGGAGCTTACAGGAGGCTCTAGGGTATCAATTATCTTTTAGTACAGTATTCCATCCTCAGTCAGATGGGTAGACTGAGAGGACGATACAGATACTAGAAGATATGCTTTGAGCATGTGTGTTAGATTTTGGGGGTAGTTAGACTCAGTTCATGCTGCTAGTGGAATTTGCGTATAGTAACAGTTATCAAACCAGCATTGGCATGATACCGTTTGAGGCGCTTTACGGTAAGAAATGTCACTCTCCTTTATTTTGGGATGAAGTGGGTGAGCGGAGAGTTGTGGAACCAGATCTTGTTGAGCAAGCGTGTGATAAGGTTTGACTTATCAGAGATAGAATCAGTGCAGCTTAGAGCCGACAGAAGAGTTACGCTGATAACCGCCGTAGGAAGTTAGAGTTTGATATTGCTGACCATGTATTTTTGAAGATAGTTCCGTTAAAAGGGGTTATATGATTTGGAAAAAAGGGTAAACTTAGCCTTAGGTTTATTAGTCTATTTGATATCCTAAAGAAAGTGTGGCCGGTTGCCTATAGGCTAGCTTTGCCACCCATGTTGTCTAGGATCCACGACGTATTCCACATTTCCATGTTGAGGAAGTACGTCCCAGACCCTTCTCGCGTGGTTAGTTATGGTGAGTTAGAGTTTAGTGATTCACTAGCTTATGAGAAGGAGCCAGTATAGATTCTGGATAGGAGGGAACAAGAACTACGTAATAAAAAAATTTCTCTTGTGAAAGTTTTGTTGAGCAATCACACGATGGAAGAAGCTTCTTAGGAGCTCAAGGAATAGATAAGACAGAGATATCTACAATTATTCAGGAAAGTGTAATAGTAGGCAATGTTTCTTTTGGCAGGCACATGTAGTGGTTTAGTTAATAAGTAGTCTTTTAGTTTTGGGAGAATTTTATTTTATATATGTAATCTCCCAAGAATTGGAATGTAACCACGGTATTCCTCCACCATAAGTGAGGGTAAGTAATAAAATAAGTAGACTGCTTTGCTTTTAAGGGATGACAAATTATATGGATGGCAAATTTCGAAGACGAAATTTTTATGAGGGGAGAATGTAGTGACCCAGAGAAATTATAATATTTAAATAATAAAGAAAGAAGGAAAATGATACAAGGCCTCGTCGACGAACACAAGGGATTCATCGATGAGAGAACATGACGGGCTCATTGACGGGGACTTGTCTTGTCGATGAGAAAATACTGAAAGGATGTTTTGAGCGATTTTGAATTTCATCGATGAGGGGAGAGTTCATCGACGAACTACCTTCTAGACCTCATCGATGAGGTGACGTGGCTTGTCGACGAAGGCCAGTGTATAAATAGGCCAAACTTCGTTTTTAGGCTGAAATTCGACGCACCAAACCCTTCTCTCTCTCCCTTTTCGGTTCCCATGCCTTCTCCCTTAATTTACGGGTCTGTTCCTCATCGGATTGACGATCCGAGGCCACCACGACACTCCTGGGGAAGTTCTCTACATTTCAGTTAGAGTGGATCATCGGTGGGACGAGCTTGAAATTCATCCTAGATTCAAGGTAAGGCTTTTTATTTGGAATTTGACTTTACCATAGTTATAGGAAGTGTTATATACAAAGAAATACTAAAGTTTAGTTCTGGGGAATATCATTTTCAGGGTGTTGAACGGGAGACCCTGCGGGAGCATGACTGTTTATCTTAGGGGCTTTTTAGGAAGCATGTAAGGGGATAAACTAAGTTAGTTGTTTTATGAATATATATATATATATATATATATATATATATATATATATATAATCTTATATCATGTGATTTCAGGAAAATATATGTATATATATATATATATATATATATATATGCATCATGTTGGGAAATACTGTTGTAAATGACAATATGTTCTAAATATACGTAATACTCATTTTGTGTGGCATGAGTAGAATTTATGATGCATTACTGTTTTCTGGGAAAATTCCAAATGATACAGAGTTTTACAATGATAAACCAGCGTACGGGCAGAGAGTTTTATATGGTATACCGACATACGAGCTGAGGATATATTTACATGATATGCCAGCGTACAAGCCGAGCTTATTACGTGTTATGCTAGCATACGGGCTGAGCCATTTATATGATATGCCGGCGTACGGGCCGAGCCGTTTATTGATATGTGATACGGCGTACAGGCCGTAATTGATAAAATATGAAATGCCGACGTACGAGCTGATGATTTTCATGATATATATATATATATATATATCATGAAAATATATGAAATGTGATATAATGATATTGAACTGATAATTATTATTATGGAATAGCAATGTATCACAATTTGAAATATGCTATATGTTATCGGAACCTGGTTGGCTTGGTTTAGGCTCGCACTTGCACGGTGTCGTAGCTTTGTGTTCATGATTATCATGATATTGTGTTATAGCTGTCATACGAGGTAGCGTGAGGATGGATAGTCGATGTGGTTTATTGAAGTGTTGGCACCCCTGGTGTATGGACCAGGTCTGGTAGACCCATCATATTTACAGACATTTACTTTGACTTGGCAGTGGACGGCCACCCATTGTCAGGTCCCGCCTTCGAGCCACACAACCCAGTCATGTAGGGGTAAGACATGACACCAGTCAGCTAACCATCCAGGGTTGTTTTTGTATTGCTATTATATGATAAAAATTATCCTTATGGAAAGCCAGTATGTTCTACTATGCTTTGATTTTACATGATTTCCCAGAACAATATGCTTATGTATGCTTTTATATACAACACAGAAATACTCATGTTGCCACACACTGGTATTAGTTTATTTACCTTACTGAGAGGTGTCTCACCCTAAATTATATAAACATTTCAAGAGCCCTAGATAGGAGAGTGAAGAAGGCTTCGCAGAGGTAGTTACAGCTGATCTACCCTTCCTAAAGGGTAAGTTTTTTGGCAGGGTAAGACAGTTTTGTAGGAGGTGACCCTAGAACTCTTTTGGGTTGTATATATTTTACAATTGATGTAGTAGCTCTGGTATTGTGTTAAAAGGTACTTTGAGATGTATATGATTTTATGTTTCCTGCTGCTTAGGCTTCGTGTTATGTATTTGAGGTATCCTTGGTACCCACGAGTTCATGTTAATTATATTCTACTAGGTTTATTGTATCGATTTTTATTATTATGGAAAAAAATATATGTAAAGGGTAAGCAGGTCGTCACAACTTTACATTCATTACCCTATACTAAAGAAAATAAAACTCTCATTGCTCAAACTTTACAAATCATTATCGTTTCCTACTAAATAGGTGTAGGTATTTCTGTCTAATTTCCTCTTCAAAGTCCCAAGAAGCTTCTTCCACCGCATGGTTCCTCCACAGGACTTTTACTAGTGGTATTTTCTTACTGCGCAATTCTTGTTCTTTTTTGTCTAAGATCTGTACTGCAGCTTCCTCATATGCTAATGCATCACTGAATTCAAATTCTACATAACTGATGACATGGGAAGGACCAGCGATGTATTTCCTTAACATAAAAACATGAAATACGTCATGTATTCTGTACAAAGCTGGTGGTAAAGCTAGCTGATAGGCAATTGACCCAATCTTCTTAAGTATTTCAAATGGGCCAATAAATCTAGGGCTCAACTTACCCTTCTTCTCAATCCTCATGATTCCTTTCAATGGTGTTATCTTCAGAAATACGTGATCACCCACTTTAAATTTTAGTTCCTAACAGTGAATATCTGTGTAACTTTTCTGCCAACTCTATGCTGCACTGATTCTATCTCGAATAAGTCAGACTTTATCGTATGCCTACTGCACTATTTCTGGCCCCAAAACTCATCTCTCACCTAACTCGTCCCAGTGTAGAGGAGAATGGCACCTTCTACCATAAAGGTCCTCATAAGGTGTCATGCCTATGCTGGCCTGATAGCTTTTATTGTAGGCAAACTCAACCAGCGACAAATACTGGGTCCATCTACCCCCAAAATCTAATACACACGCTCGCAGCATATCCTCAAGTACCTAAATCATTCTCTCTATCTGACTATCTGTCTAAGGATGGAAAGTGGTGCTTAATGCCAACTGAGACCTCAAAGCCTCCTACAAGCTCTTCCAAAATCGTGATGGAAAGCGTGGATCGCGGTCCGAGACTATAGACACCGACACTCCATGGGGTTGAACAATCTCCTAAATGTAAATCTCTGCCAATTTGTTCATAAGGTAGCTAACTTTAATAGGTAGAAAATGAGTTGTCTTTGTTAGCTGATCAACAACTATCCAAATGACATTCTGACCATGCGGTGCTGGCAGTAGTCCAATGACGAAATCCATGGATATGTGGTCCCACTTCCATTCAAGGATAAAAAGTGGTTGTAACTGCCCTACTAGTCTCTAGTGCTCAGCCTTAACCTGCTGGCATGTCAAAAACTGCTGCACAAATTCAGCAATCTCCCTCTTCATGCCACTCCACTTGAAATACTCTCGCAGATCCCTATACATTTTAGTACTTCCAGGATGAACAGTGTATAGAGATCTGGGAGCCTCCTTTAGAATAGTTCTCCTATATCATCATCTGTAGGCACACACAATCTGGTGCTAAACCTCAGAGCTCCATCATCAGAGATACTAAACTCCTTTCCCTGAGCGTCCTATACTCTGACTATTACCTCTGCTAGTTCACATCCTCAATTGCTTCACTCACATTCTCAGGTTCTTCTTGAGATAGAAAGGCAAAACGACTCATAATATTCCTAAGTGAGGATCGTGTGGCTACTCCACGCAATGGTTCACCTATTATTTAATCAATGGGATGATTCTTTATGTACTTCCATTCTCTAGGTGGTTCATTAACCTCATTTTCAATTTAATTATTTTTAGTGGATGGTTCCTTAATTTCATTTTTCTTTTCTAATTCATTCTCAGTGGATAGTTTCTCAAATTGCTTGTTTATTTCATTTTCATCTTCATCAAATCTTTTGGAGAAGGGATTTGACTCATCAAACACTACATGAATAGATTTTATAACCGTCAATGTTCGTTTGTTATATACTCTATAGGCTTTACTGTCTAAGGCATACCTTAGGAAGATACCCTCATCTGATTTCACATCAAATTTTCCTAAATGTTCATTGTCTTTAAGCACAAAACATTTTCAACCAAAGACATGAAAATATGATATTTTTGGTCTATGGCCATTCCATAATTCGTACGGAGTCTTATTAAGTGATGGTCTAACCAAAACTCTATTTAGAACATAGCAGGCGGTATTCACTGCCTCAACCCATAAATACTTAGGTAATTTATGTTCGTTAAGCATAGTTCTGGTTATTTCTTGTATAGACTTATTCTTCCTTTCAACTACACCATTATGTTGTGGTGTTCTAGGGGCCGAAAAATTATAAGCTATTCCTCATGAGTTGCAGTAGTCTTCCATGCCTTGATTTTTAAATTCTCTACCCATATCACTTTGAATTTTAGTGATAGTATATCCCTTTTCATTTTGGATTTTCTTGCACAGGTTTATGAATTGTTCACACGCTTCATCTTTGTGACCTAAGAATAGTACCCATGTATATCTTGAAAAATCATCAACTATGACTATGATTATCCTCCTAAACTCTGAATTGGATTTGGACCAAATAAATCTAAGTGTAGCATTTGAAGTGGCCTAGTAGTGGAGATTTCTTTCTTCTTCTTAAAGCTCGTTCTTGCTTGTTTTCCTAGTTGACAAGCCTCACAAATTTTATCTTTTATGAATTTTGTCTTAGGCAATCCCTTAACTAAGTCTCCCTTAACTAGTTTAGATATTAAGTTCATGTTAGCATGTCCTAGTCACCTATGCCAAATCCAACCAATTTCATTCATAGCAAAGAAGCATGTCACACTCTGTGAGGTTAAGTTATCAAAACTGGTGGTATATACGTTTTCATAACACTCAGTTGTGAATAGTATCTTATTATCAGTTTTGTGTTCTACTATGCACTTGTCATGTTTAAAAGACACTTCGTAACCTTTATCACACAGTTGGTTTATACTTAATAAGTTGTGCTTTAATCCATCAACCAGTAAAACATCATCTATAATTAATGACGAATCATTACCAACTTTACCTACACCTGTGATCCTTCCCTTAACATTATCTCCAAAAGTGACAAATCTTTCATCCTTAGGTATGATGGATGTGAACTTCGCTTTATCCCCGGTCATGTGACGTGAACATCCGCTATCCATAGACCATCTGTCTTTTGAGGATGACGATCTTAAGCATATCTTCAAGACACAATCAGACAACTAGCTTTGGTACCCAAAGTTTCTTGGGTCCAGGGGGGTTAGTGCTAGATTCTCCTTTAACCTTCCATACTTTCTTAATTTTGACATCTTTATTTTTGAAAGGGCGGTCAAATTTTATGTGACCCAACCTTTTACATTTAAAACATGTAATATTTCTATGATAATCCTTAGTTGGAACATATGATTTTGACTCTCTTATAAAATATCCCATGTAAAGATGTCTCTTCTTTAGATTTTCCTTCCCATTAAAACCAAGTCCTTCCTTTTCAAGGGAATTTCTTTGAGCTCCTAGGAGTTTTTCAAAATTATTTTGTCCTTCAGTAAATTTACAAATAATTTCATATTTATCTTTCAAATCCTTTTCTAACTCCTCAATTTTCAATTATTGTCTTTTATGAGAGATGCATAAGATTCATTTTGGCTTTCAACTAAATTTGAAAGTTCTTTGACTTTACTTTTCAACTCATAAATTTTCTTTGTTTTCTTCTCAAGCATTTTAATAGAATACAAGTATTCTTATTTTTGTTCATCATATGAACTCATTTTCAGAATCACTAGAATAATAAGAAGATGATGAGAATGATGATTGTACCTCAAGGTCATCATGTGCCATTAGACACATATTGGTAATTTCATCATCACTAGATCCTAATTCTGAACAATTGGTGTTATGCATATCCCAACCGAATTTTAGCGCCTTCTTCTTTTTCTTTGAGGCTTTCACTAGTTTGGGACACTCAGGCTTGATGTGTCCAACCACTCTGCAGTTGTAGCATGTTGGTGGATCTTCCTTCTCTTTCTTCATGCTTGACTCTCCTCTTTCTGATTTTGAGTTTCGGAATTTTCTATTGAATTTCTTATTCTTATTCTGAATCACTTTCCTCACTAGAGTTGTTTGACGATGCCTTAAGTGTTGTAGTTTTCTTTGCTTTGCTTTGCTCATTCTTTCTGTTAGAATTGGTGTATTCCCAAGAGGGGGGTGAATTGGAATTTAAAACATTTTCACCTAGGTTAATTTATTCAACAACGGTAAATACACAACCTAGGGTCAATCTATACAATTTCCAAATGCGTAGATAAGTATAACGTGGAAATTAAGTCATACGCATCATTCACCCATAACATACATGTGCAGTAAATATAAACTACATGAATATAAACAAACACACAATATGTTATCGGGGTTTGGCCAACTGTGCCTACGTCCCAGCCTCAAGCTTGCAAGCTCGAGGATTCCACTAAAGGCTCACTTAAGGGTCGAGCGACACCATTTACAACCAGGTCAAATTAACACAGGGCTGACCTCAACCTTAACCAGGTCAATTAGTGAGACTGACCTCAACCTACATGCCTTAACAGGACGACGTACCTAACTTTCCTAATCGGGTCTAAGCCAATCCGGGACTATTCCAGGGCTAGTCTCCTTCTTCAGGCCCGTGCCTGGATATACAACAAATGTGTATATAATCAGATGGTACAGTGATTGTGCTTTCGTGTAAAGCAGATATGTACCCAAATGCGCACAATAACATACACCACAATATGATTCAATATGTAAGCTCAATGTGGTATAAATGGTTCAACTCTCAAAGGTATTTTCTATATGTGTAATGAGTACGTGAGAGTGGCAAACAAGCAATCTTTGTATCACACGATATTCAACAAATAAGTTCACACAAAGATGTCAAGTCTCAAGCATTGCAATCAGCAAGATATCTCAAGCATGTAAGTGTTAAATGATGTATATGCTTGGTTTGCAAAAGATGTGTAATCTTTGTATTTCAGCAAGTAATATATGAATAAAAGAATATTGCAACAAAGACCAGTATCACACAAACAAATATCTCTTCAAATGTATTTTGCAAGATAAAAACGCAATACATATTTGGAAGTGTTTGAAAAGTTTTTACAACCAAAAACAAATACACTCTTCTCAAGATCTTGCAATGAAGATGCAAGCTTAAAAGATTTAACAAAGTCTTCTTAGGATAGACTTATCAACAAAGTCCCTTAAGAATCCTTAGGTTTTGCTCTCAAATAAAATTATGTCAAACAAATAAAATACGGAGAGCAAACCTTCCCAAACACAAACTCAATCCACTTACAAATGATGTAGGCGATAATAGAAGGTAAGCTTGAGTGATTTGAGTAAGAAAATGAGTAGTATAGGGTTTTTATTTTTCAGAGAATTCTTCCCTAATCAAGGTGGCTAACCACACCTAATTTTCTCAAATGAACTCATATATATAGACATGGGAGAAAATATGGCCGTTGGGGACCTATTGGGTATTATTAGGAAAGTTTAATGAAGTTTAGAGCATTTTAACCCCGTTTAAAAAATATTAACTACGGTAAAAAATCAGGGCAACCCGAGAGGTCTGGTCGACCAAGTCTCATATGGTTCGGTCGACTAGGGGATTTTTGAACTGAGGTCTTGATCGACCAGGAGAAGAGGATTTCTCAATTTTCCAAGGTTCAGTCGACCAAGGCATTTTGAACTACCTGGTTCGGTCGACCAGACTGCTGGGATTTCTCCCGAGGACCCTTCGGTCGACTAGGTAGTTAGAGTACAAAAAGGGTTAGTTAGCCAGATGGTCAAACTTTTGACCCCAGGGGGTTTTGGTCGACCAGGGCCTTTTGAACTACCTGGTTCAGTCGACCAAGTGGTCAAATGTTGACCAAGAAGGGTATTGGTTAACTAGGTATCTATGAACAACTTGGTTCGGTCGACCAAATGGTCAAACTTTGATCTAGGGTGGTTTCGGTCGACCAAGGCCTTTTGAACTTCCTTGGCTGGTCGACCGAAAGTGCACCAAGTGTGCATTTCGGTCCCGTTTCAAACCATTCACGTCCTATTCAAGTGCCTAACAAACAAATGTGTAAATGTGTGTGACCTAGGGTCACTTAAAGTCCAATTTGAAGACACCAAAAAAGTCTGGTGTCGGTCAACCGAAGGGTACACCCTAAGGTCTTTCTCAGGTCCTTTCTCATTCATGGTTTGTTTGAACTTATGTAGTAAATCATACATGTGATGTGTGTGAGCTTATTACAAACCAAATACCTACTTACTATTACAGACCAATATAAATGTATTACAATGCTGAATTATAAATTGATCTTTATGCTTTACTTGCTTTGTGCACATCTTGATCTTATCACTCTTAGTTCCTGCACAAAACCTCAAACACTCATTAGATACAATAAGTATTTGTCATAATCAAAATCGGGCGTGACCAATAAGGTCAACACTTTCTCTCATTTATTGCTAGCTTATAGGTGATGAGCGATCCAATGAGTTTGTCCACCAACATCTCCTTGAGATTTCTCCCTTCTGCTATTGTCGTAGCTTTTGCTTCCCACACTGGAGGTAGTCCCCTAAGTATTTTTCTGATCAACTCATAAGTAGGGTAAGTTTTTCCAAGTGTATTTAAAGAATTTGTGATGTGTGTGAATCTAGTGTACATGGATTGAATAGATTCATCAACAGTCATTTTAAATGCTTCATATTCACTAGTGAGCATGTCTATCCTACTATCCTTCACTTCCTTAGTGTCTTCATATGTAACTTCTAATTTTTCTCAAATTTCTTTAGTAGAGTTACATGCCATTACCCTATTAAATTCATTTACATCTAATGCACAGAAAAGCAAGTTCATCGCAGTAGCGTTTATTTGCACTGATTTCCAGTCTTCCTCTGCATACTCATCTTTAGTTTTAGGTACATTAATCTTATCAATTACTTTCATGGGAACATGATTTCCCCTAGTAACTATTTTCCATACCTTCCAATCTACGTTTAACAGGTATATGCTCATCCTACGTTTCAAATAGGTGTGATTTACACCACAGAAGATTGGTGGTCTAGTGGATGAGTGTCCCTCACCGAATGGAGTTACACCGATGTGTGTCATGTTATATTTTTACAAATGAACTATTAATTCTATGTAAACCCGCTCTGATACCAAATGTTGATTTAGGTGTAATCCCGAGAGGGGGTGAATTAGGTATTTTAAAAAATTCTTTGAGACTTATTCACCACTTAGTCCCTATGTATAAATTTAACCAATTACTTATCAAGTTCGTATGAGATTATTCAACAAACATACATGCAATGTAAGTAATGAAGTGCGCTGTAGAAATTAAAAAGATAAGGGAAGAGAGAAATGCAAACACAGTTTTTACGAGGTTCAGCCAACCCGGCCTACGTCCTCGCCTAGAGCAACCCACTCAAGGATTCCACTATAATCCCTGCTCCTTAAATTGGGATGGAGCTTCCCTTACAATCCTCTGCTTACAAGAGGTACAACATTCTCCTAATCCGCTGCTTACAAGAGATACAGCTCTCTCCTCAAACTCGGTTCACAACTCGAACCGTGATTATAACGAAATATCAAATATCTACAAAACACTCAATGTTGATTCTAACAAAGCTAGTGAGTACAATAGAAAGTCTTAATACATAGTCATATGATGAAACTTGAAGCTCAGAATGTATGAAACGATACAATCATTTATAAATGAATATGCTTCAATACATAATTTCCCTTTTTACCAAAACTCTCAAGTAATGATATAGTTAAAAGTTTTGGAGAAAATTTGGGTTCTTGTTCACTGTGCAAAAATGCATGAATATCTAATGTGAACTTAATCAAAAACTTTATCTTGAATATTATATCAATCACAATCAAAAAGCTTTCTTTCAAATGTTCAATCATAACATGATCTTCATAATATCCAAATCTATGTGTGTGTGTCTATATATATATATATATATATATATATATATATATATATATATATATATATATATATATATTTATAATATGATTTCCAAAGTTCGAAAAACTGAGTATAAAGTTTTCCAAAGAAAATATCTCTCAATAAAATAAATATTTATGAACACCAAGGATATTTAATCAAGTGTTTTAATATATCTAAAATATAGATCCTTTAACTGTATACACACTTGAATCAAACTATTTAACCAATGAAAAAACCCTTTATCAAGTAGTGAGATTATCTAAATAATCTATATGAAAGTATACTCACTATCAATCACTCAGCTTATTTCAACAATAGATTTTGGAATGAGAAGTTCTTTGAAAAAAAATATATATTTTAATCAAGCAAATCAGTTTATATGAAGAACTCTATGAAAAGAAATATCAACGTGTAGAATTTACCAAACCTCAATACCAAAATGATTCCACAATAATAACTAGATTGCGTTTTGACAAACGAGATAGCCTTAGCTCAGATTCGATGTAACAACGTTGAAATCCCAGGCAAAGGTTTCAGCAGTGTGTTCAAAGTTGTGCTAAACGTGCAATCTCTACAAAAGGTTTGTTCTCTTCTCTTCCAAGGTCTTAGCTTAAGCACTAGGGTTTAGATGATGTATAAATAGGTGCCTTACCCTTAGAATCAATCCTAACCGTTGGATCAAAGAAATAGCTCGCGTGTTCTTTCATTAAAAAAATAAAATTTTAAATTTTCCTGTAAGTTCAGGAGACTGAGGTTAAGGGCCCAGGCAACTGAAGTTCTTTAGAGCTTCAAAAAAATTAACTTGGACACAGGGTCAGGCGACTGAAGTTGAGGGTTAGGCGCCTAAAGTGATGAGTTCAGGCGACTAAAGTTGAGTTTAGTCTATTGAGGTGTCTCGACCAAATTCTGTGTTTCACCATTAATTTTTTAGGTGACTGAACTTAATCTTTAGTCTCCTAAAGAAATTCTTTAGGTGACTGAACTTTGAGTTCAGGCTACCGAAGTTACCAAATCCTAGATTTTTTCTTTCTGGTTTAAAATTCTTCTTTGCTCTCTTTCTTGGCTCTTTTATAAAAATATTTTTTGATGTTTTAAAAATATTTCTAAGTCCATGAATGTCCCCTAATGATGTTCATGAAATGCATGAGTCCTAAGGTCATTCTAGTTCATGATTTGAGCCTCAAATTATATCATATGAAAATGTAAATACATGAGTTCTAAGTACCTATTCTCATGACGCTCTTGAACTTGTCACTTGCATCTTCATTCTTCAACTCTTTTAAATCCATGGATTTTTCTAAGATATGTATGCTTTAATCTTCATGACTTCCATGACTTGTTATCCTTCCGTGCATGCTTAATATAGTTCATGTTCACAATCTCAATGCACAGATCAAATACCAAGTGATTTGTCATTATCAAAACATGATTGGACTCATAGAGTCAACAAGTTATAGCCACCTTCTTTGTCTCATATTCAACTCCTTCTGAGTAAAGAATTACTTTAAACTTTTGTGATCCATGAAGATTTCGCATTTCTTACCATATAGATAATGTCTCCAGATTTTTAAGGCATAGACCACTACTACTAATTCTAAATCATGCACAGGATAGTTCTTCTCATATTCTTTAAGTTGTCTAGATACGTAGGCAATGACTCTTCCATACTGCATTAACACACATCCAAAACCCTTCAAAGATACATCACTATAGATCACAAATCCATCCTCTCTTAATGGAATAACCGGTACCGATGCTGAAACCAACCTCCTCTTTAACTCTTGAAAGCTTTTCTTACAATTATCGATCCAATCAAACTTCACATTTCTTGAATTTTGCGTACAACTTTCTTTCTCTCAATATCTGCAACAGCAACCTCAGATGATGCTCGTGCTCCACAAAACTTCTCAAGTAGACCAGTACATCATCAATGAAAACCATAACAAACTAGTCTAGGTATTGATGGAACACTTGATTCATTAAATCCATAAATACTGCTTGTGCATTAGTCAACCCAAACAGCATGTCCTCTGCTCTAACTTTCACCTAATGATAACCCGATCGCAAGTTAATTTTAGAGTAAACCCGGGTCCCCTAGAGTTGATCAAATAAGTCGTCAATTTTGGGAAGATGATATCTATTCTTGACTGTCAATTTGTTTATCTCCTTATAATCTATGCACAACCTCATGGTCTCATCTTATTTTTCACAAACAGGACTGGGGCCCCCCACGGCGACACACTGGGCCTGACAAATCCTTTATCCAATAATTCCTGCAACTAATCTTTCAATTCCTTCAATTCAACTGGAGCCATTCAGTATGGTGCTTTAGATACCGGTGCCGACCCTGATAGCAGATCCATGGTAAATTCAATTTCTTGGTTTGGTGGCAAGTTAGGCAATTCTTTCGGAAAAACATTTAGAAATTCTCTAACTACTGAAATATCAGCTTGTTTTAGTTCTTCTTTTGGCACTTCCTTTATGTATGCAACATACCCCTGGAAACCACCCTATAGCAGTCTTCTCACCTGAATAGCTGATACTAGTTGTGGCAAGGCATGCACACGTGAACCCATAAATCTGTATTCTTGCTCACCCGGAGGTTTGAAAATCACTTCCTTTTGATAGCAATCTATACTGGTGTCATTTGCCGCCAGCTAATCCACACCAGTATTACATCAAACCCCTGCATATCTAGTATCACGAGATCAGCTGGTAGTACTTTCTCCTGAATGCTTACTGGAAAGTTTCGAAGTACCTTTCTACACCTCACCATAGATCCCGTCGACATGACTACAGAAAGTTCTACATCTAATAGTTATGCCTCTACCCCAGTTACTTTAACATACCCCATCGATATAAAGGAATGGGTAGCACTCGTGTCAAACAAAACAATAACTTTATATGATAATATAGTAAGTGTACCTATGACAGCGTCTCCAACAGTCTCAGCATCTCCCAGCGTCAATGCATAGACCCTCGTTGGCGCCGTATTCTTCTGCTGGCCTCCACGGGTGTCTGATGACCACCCCGGTTCAGTATGGGAGCTGGTGCATAAATTGGCGGTCCTTAAGATGTTTGGGCAATATGGTCAGGCCTCCCACAACGGTAGCAGACATTCTCTCCTAGCTGGCACTCACCCGGATGTCTCTTTCCACATCTGGGGCAAGTGAGATAAGACTACCCACTCTAAAATCCACTGTACTCTATCGTCTGCCTCTGATCCCCACTAGATCAACCTCCTCTCCAAGGGCCTCAACTAGAACCCACCTGAAAACTCAATGGTGCGACCCTCTTCTTCTGGCTCTGTATCTCAGTCTCTCTCGGTAAACCCTCCTCTGCTATTATAGCTCTGTCAACTAACTCTGAGAAATCCTGTATCCTCAGTAAATCCACCTGTCTATAAATATTTTGCTTCAAATTCGTCTCAAACATCCTGGCCTTTTTAGCTTCATCTAGAACAATATAAGGAGAGAAACGCGACAACTCGATGAATTTCGTCACATACTACTAGACTATCATCGATCCCTTGGAGAAGCTCAGAAACTCCTGTACTCTAGACTCTCTAATCAAGGTAGGATAGTATCTATCAAAGAATATATCCCTAAATCGGGCCCAGGTCATCGACATTGGAGTTGATCTCTGCTCCTCCAATAATCTAGTGGCCATCCACCATCTCTGGACCTCCCTTGTCAGCTTATATGTGGCATAAAGGACCCTCTGCTCATCAGTGCAGTGAAGCACCATCAAAACCTTCTCTATCTCTTGCACCCAATTTTTCACAACCGCAGGATCAACCACTCCTGAAAATGCTGGTATAATGACTCGAAGGATAATGGTATTTAAATAATAAAGAGAGAAGGTAATGAAAATAGTAACAAAAGGAGGCGTTCGTCGACGAGAAGATACCAAGAGGATGTTTTGGGTGACTTTGAATTTCATCGACGAAGGTGTGCTTTGTCGATGAGAAGATACCAAGAGGATGTTGCGATTCTAAATTTCGTCGACGAAGGGGAGAGCTCGTCGACGAATTTCCTTTTGACCTTGTTGACGAGGTGACGTGACTCATCGACGAAGCCCATAGTATAAATAGCCCAAACCTCATATTTTTACGCAAAAAATCAGAAAAAAAAAAATCCTCACTCTCTCTCCTATCTACAGTTTCTCTCCCCTCTCTCTTCGATTTCGGCTCCGACGTTCGCCGAATCGACGATCTGAGGCCACCATGACGCTCCTAGGGAAGTTCTCTCCAAATCTAGCAAAACGAATGGTTGGTGGTACCGAGTTGAAATTCGTCCTTGGTTTAAGGTAAGGCATTTTATTAAAAATTTTGTCTTTCTATAGTTATAGGGAATGATGTACATGGAGAAATACTAAAGTTTAGTTGTGGGAGTTGCCGTTTTCAAGGTATTGAACGAGGAACCCTGCAAGTGTAGGACCGGTATATTTAGGGGGTTTATTTTCAGAAATCAGGTAAGGGAATAAACTAAAGCAAACATTTTTCATGCAAATTATTATTATTTATTAGCAAATTAATTTTCAGGAAGCATGTACTATATATATGAGTAGATTGGTAAAAATGCATATTTGGGAAAATACTGCTATTATGTTGAAATGTATATATATTATGAAATGCCAAAAAATATGATTTTAGAATAGAATATATGGTTTATTCAGCATTGTGTGGCATGAATATTATTTTACATGGAAAGTATAATGTTATGACAATTTTACGAATAAGGTATGTTTTCAAGAATTGTGAAATAATGCAGTACATTATGGTTTCAAAATACATGATAAATGAATTATTTACTCAGAATGATATGTATGAAATGTTTGGCGCAAGGCCGTGATTGATAGCCGGCACAAGGCCATGTATTATGTATGATTTCGGTGCAAGGTCATATTTATGAAATGTTTGGCGCAAGGCCACAGATATGAAAGTAATCGACGCAAGGTCGTATGTATTATGTTATTGTAGAAAATGCTATCAATCCATTTTTGTTAAACTATATATTATCACGTATTATATATTATCAGAACTCGGATAATAGTTCAGTTCAGTTGCAAGAGCACGGTATCGTAGCTATACAGATCAAATTTTTATGCTCAGACTTGTGCTAACCGCCCCTGCTAGTAGAGGGGGAAGGAGATGGATAGTCGATGTGGCTTTCAGTGTAGAGTTGTAGACGTCCACCTAACAGTCTGGACCAGGGTGTGGCGGGCCCATCGTACTTACAGACATTTTTTACTATGTAGTGGTCGGCCAGCCATTGTCGAGTCCTGCCATCGGGCTGCACAACCCGTCATGGGGGGTAATACATGACATTAGCTAACCATACATTTTGGGTAAATTATAGTATTATCAGTTATATCACACATTTCATGATCAGTATGAATTATTAGAAATTATAAAAGTATACGATTATTGAGTATGTTTTGATGAATGTTTTCCAACATACGAAATGTACCGTATATGTATTATAGCACTAACTATTCATGTTGCCACACAGCTGTATTTAGCTTATTTTCTCTTACTGAGAAGTGTCTCACCCCTGAACTTAAATAATTTTCAGGAAACCCAAAAAGATCAGCAGATCATGGCCGTCGTTGAGTTAGCTTGGTACTACCTTGTTAGGAGGGTAAGTTTTGATCTAGGAACAAAGGATTTATGTTGCGGGTTCCTAGATATGTAAATATTTTTTTTGTATTTTTGAAGATTGTATATAAACACAGTATTTTAGGAATGTAGTTGAGTCTGGTATTAGGTATTTTGTGGTTATGAGAATGTTATTTACATTTACTGTTGCTTAGGTTTCCGCTATGAATGTCAGATGTGTCCCCGTTACCCACGGGTTCAGGTTGATTTCATTATTAAATATGCTTTATTATATGTTAAGATAAGCAGGTCGTTACAGCTGGTGGGTTCATCTTCATAAATTTTTCTATCGTACACCCCTAAGCCATAAATGGACCTCCCTGCTCCCTAAAGCTCTAGGCAATCTCAACCATGACTTGTTGAGCCACACTGCGTAACACAACATCTGAATCCCCACCTCCTGCACTAGAAGGCCTCACTCCATCATCGCCACTAGCATAAGCGCTACCACCTCTTGGGTCCATCTTGTAATATTACCAAATTATTCTAAAATTCTAAACCTTACAATACTATTCTAACTAAAATACCCCTTACTTCTTATCACTAATTTAAGGTCTAGCCCTATCATATGAAAATAGAAATAGTCGCTAGTTTACTATGGTTTTCCTAAAATCGTCACTCTAGGAAAAACACAGAAACCACCCCGAAACTCTACCTCTGAACCGCAGCACAGAACCCTAAATTCTCATCCTAATTCCCCAACATTAATTCACCGATGCTCTATTTTATCTTTCTCCAAACTCTATTCCTATATTCTGGTATTGTTTTTCGCTGTACTCTAGAGTCTGCAGAACCTAACAACCTAAGCTCTCATACCAAATTGTAACGACCCAAAAATTACACCATTTTTTTATAATATAATTTACTCTAATACCCCTGTAAAATTTTCTATAACATCTCAGGCCCCAGATGGGCACTGAGGTATCCCTGTACATAAATTGACACACCTATGCAGTAGAAAACATAAAGTCATACACCCATATTTACAATACCAGAATTTAGTTTTTCCAAACCATATATACATATTTACACATCACTTCAGTGTTATCTACTCAAAAACATAATCCCCTGAATACACTTACCCTATAAACATGGCAAAATAAAATATCTCTCTATCTGCGAGCCTGATCTGCTTACCTAGCTGGTTCACCTGAAAAATGTTAAACCATTGGAATGAAACAACGCTCAGTAAGAGGAAATATGTTATTATTAGGGTGTGGCAACTGAGTTTTATAAACATTATATTGATAATATATGAAACTGTAAAATCTAGTAAATCAATATACAATATAACTTACATTTATCATATTTTAAAAGTATAACTGTAATATCTGAGTTTTCTACTTTTTCATACTTCTAGTATCATACTATATTGCTGATGTTCTACAAATCTATATACATATACATAACTAAAATGTTTACCCTAGAAAATTGTATGCATGATTTAACCCCTCATGACAGGGTTATGCGGCCCGTAGGCGAGACTTAATCCTGGTTGGCCTATCAAGTAAGTCAATTGTACTCTACCAATCCTCAGTCCAACCCAAAACTGCAACTCTCCAAGGCTCGAAATTGGTAACCACCTCGTCAAATCGGTCTCCTCAACCCATAATATTAGGGAGACTGCAATCTCTCCAGACACGGTTTGACAGAATCCACATATTATCTGAGATATGTGGTTGCACTGTGATATGAAAATAGCAACGGTACCATACTCTGCTAACTGAACATAACGAAATTCATCAGGGTCTGATACTATATATACTATTTCTATAGATATCCTACTATTACATCATGATTCCAAAATAACCATTGTAGACACCCTATTTTTGCCCTAACCAAATAGAACAAGGGGTCCTTTCTCATTATATTATTATTATTATTATTACCCTATTTTTATTATTATTATTATTTTATTATCACTATTATTTCATTATTATTATTATTATTATTATTATTATTATTATTATTATTACTATGATTTTTATTGTTTTTATTTATATTATTATTACTATTATTTTATTATTATTATTATTTATTTTCCTATATTGTTATAAGTAATTTATTATTATCACTATTATTTATTTATTTATTATTATTATTATTATTATTATTGTTATCATTATTATTTTTACCACAATTATTATTATTATTATTATTATTATTATTTATTATTTATTATTTTTATTATCATTATTATTATTATTATTATTATTATTATTATTACCATTATTATTATTATTATTATTATTATTATTATTATTATTATTTATTTTTGTTATTATTATTATTATTATTATTATTATTTTTATTAGTATTATTATTATTTTGTTATTATTATTATTATTAGGGTTTTGGGGAATGCCTATATAAAGGCCTTATTCACACAGCCAAATGGGGGGCGCGCACAGCCAGCGGCAGCGCATAGCCAGAGCCAAAGCAGAAAAAAAAAATAAAAAAAAATTGCTTCTCCTTTGTCGTCTTCTTCTTCTTCTTCTTCTTCTTCTTCCTCTGCTCCACCTTCTATCCCCGCCGGCGAACACCATACCCGCCTCAGCAGCAGAGCCGCGAGAACCACCATCACCGTTGCGTCTCCCGGTCACCTGTCCCTCCACGGCTCTCCCACAGCTCCATCACAGCTGCAGCCGAGGACCTCCAACCACTGCAACACTCCGGCCACCACAACACCATCCTTCACCGGCGCTGTCAACGCCAAGCACCCATAACAGCAGCGGCATCATACACGATCTCTCCCCCCTCTCCATCACTCTCCTCATATCTCCGTTCTTTAACTCTTTCCTTTGTACGCAGGGCATCAACAGACCACGCGCAGCCGCCACGACCCCAGAACTCCACGACCATTGCCTCCGCAAGCAGCAGCAACCGGCAACGACCCTCTGGCAGCGCCATTAATTCCGGCAACTGTCACCGTCGTCTCTATCGCATCGTCAGACCTTTTCCAGCCCCGTTCTCTGGCATCCCTTGCGTCCCAGTCCCTTAGATTCCAGCGGCCCGTCCACCTCATCTCTCACAGCCCTCACGCCACAGCAGCAGCAGCAGCCCAGGCAGCATCATCTCCGGCCACCTGTTCCTCTCTGCCGCCAGCACCATCGACTCCGGCTGTACTCCTCTCTGTAAGCCTCTCTGCATAACACGCACACACTCACTCGCACACACACACACTGATACACATACAATATACATATATACATATATACATATATATCTATATAATATATATATATATATATATATATATATATATATATGAGTGTGTGTGTGTGTGTGTGTGTGTGTGTTAGTATTATTTTAATCCTTAAAGTTTAAGTTTTTAAATTTTGTTTTTTTTTTTTTTCTGTTCTTCTTTTATTTGCATGTGAGTATAATAATATAATATTTGTGATGGTATTTAGTGTGTGCATATTAATATGATATTTTTTGTAGTGTTTAATTAATATAAGTGCTATGTATCTACGTATATTAATATACTATTTGTTGTGATATTTAGTTAACATTTGTATATAGGCTATGTATATATATGTAGGTTAATATATTATTTGTTGTAATATTTATATCCATGCTACTGATGTGTGTATATTAATACATTGTTTATTGTAGCATTTAATTAATATTTGTTATGTATACATGTATATTAATATATTATTTGTTGTAATATTTAGGTAATATTTATATCTATGCTATGTATGTGTGTATATTAGTACATTGTTTGTTATAGCATTTAATTAATAATTGTATCTATGTTATTGTTGTATACTATCTTGTGGTATGTTATTTATTTTAGTATATATTGTGTATTTAGGGTTTAAATTATTACATGTTGTATCTAGGGTTTTAATGGTATATTTAGGGTTTTGTTCATCATATGCCTTATTTAGGGTTCGATTGGTCTCTCATATTTTCATGATATATTAATGGTAAGGTTTTAAAATTATTTCCATAATTATTGCCGCGTGTTTTATTTGTTAACTCTAGTGTTTAAATTGCTTCTCATAATATTACTTGTGTGATAGTTTCCATTATTATATATATTGCATGTGTATTATAGGGTTTAATTTGTTTCCACATTGTTATTGTACATTAATTGTAAGGCTCTAATTATTTCCAAGCTATTATTATTATTATTATTATACATATTGTCTATTATATTTAGGGTTTTGATTGGTTTCCATGGTATTAATATTTAGAGTTTAATTGCCTCTATATAGATTGTTTATTAATGTTAGGATTATGAGTGTTTCCATATTGTTATCATATTTCAACTTTAGGGTTTCATATGTTTCCAAATTATCAGTACATATTTTTAGGGATTTTTGATTTATTTCCATATTATTACACGTTTGATTATTTTCATATTATTGTATATTATTGCGGGTTGATTGACATTGTATATTTATTTTAGGGTTTGTCTAATTCCATAATTTCGTCTTATTTGTTTCCATGTCTGTTTATATTACCTTTAACTTTTAGGATTTGATTTATTGTCATGTTTCCTTTATTGTTAATATCAGGGTTTTGTCAATGTTATGTCAAAGTTTTGATTATTTATAATTAGGGCTTTTGCCTGTATTTGTTAGGATATACTATTATCATATTGTATAGTTATTAAAATTATGATATATGTGTATTATTAGTCTAGTAGTATTATTATGGTATAATATTATTATTTACGTGTTATGATATATATATATATAAATATAAAAGTGGTATTATAATATTATATTGGTATTTATGTGTTATTAATATTATGAGATATATATGTGTTATTATTATAGTAGTATTATTATTACAGATAATGTATTATCATTGTAATATTTTAGGGCTATTATTATTACATATTTCTAGAATTTTCAACTATATCCTATGTTTATATTTTATATTGAGATATCCATTATTTCTAATATTTTGGTATTATTTTAGTAAGTATTTTTGTGTAGGTATATCCCTATGATTTTAATGCGGGGGTATGAGCCTTCGGGCTTCACGTACCTTAAGCTTTGAGGGAATATATATGTATATATTACATTTATTTATTTATTTATTTTTCATGTGTATTTATAAACTCATAAAAGGAGTAACTCAAAGACTTTTTAAATTAACTTAGGGATAATTTTAAATTAATTAGGTATCGTTCGTAAGAACGGGCGCGTAGGGGGTGCTCGTACGTTCCCCTCGCGTAACCGAACTCCCGACCCCAGCTCTAGTAACGTAGGTCTATTCTACCCCTAACGGGGTAGTAATCATGTGTTCTAATCACACTAAAATGTTAGTGGCGACTCCGACATTCCCTATTTTTCCTTGAAAATTAAAAATGATTTTTTCTCGCCGTCCGGGGCACACGCGCGCCGGGACGTCGCGACAACCATAACATTATAAATCTGATCTGAAAATACTATAATATCTAACTGTAATAACTGTAATGTCTAACTGATAAATCTATAATGTCTGAGTGTTATGTTTTTGGAAAACATGACAATCTGTAATTAATGTAAAATACTTGTCTGTCTAATATCTGTAAATAACTGTCTGTTAAATATATATTTGTCTATATGTATATACTGTAAATCATAATATTCTGAAAACTATATAAATTTTGTACTAATCAAAATATCTACTCAAGCCACACAATTAAATAATTGGATTCACATGCTCTGAAATCTATATTTTCTATTATACTAATATTTTATAATATGAATAATAACAATCTGGTAAAACATATAATTTCTACTGATAATCATACTAAAATTCTTAGCATATCATATTTCCCTTACCTAACTGGCTAGGAGGCTCGCATCCAACTTAATCGGCATATTATCCCCAAAATCTTAAAATAATACATATATACATATTTCCAATAAATCAACTATATTTCCCCAAACTCACATACTCATAAATTCTCTAAATTATAGTTTACGTGGGCTCGTGAAAATATTTGCTGGGTCTTCAGCCCATGCCTGCAGGGTCCCAAAACACCCTATTCCTAAACATACAATGCCTTAATTTTACTTCACAAAACTCCAATATATTCGCATATAATACTAAATTTGACCTCAAATGAGCTGGGTAATACTAAAAATGCTCAAATAATCCGTTCACCCTGGTTTTGGGATGGTTCCTAAACTTCTCAAATCGACATTTCACTCCAACTATGTTATAGAGAATCTTCCCAGGATCATCGTGGTAGCTTCTGATCGTCAAACTGGGGAGAAACGAAGCCGAAAACTTAGAGAGAAGTGAGAGAATCCTATTTTTAGAGAGAGAAAATAAGAGAGAAAAATTTCTTTGCTGAAAATTCGTTCCCTGTGTATTTAAAGATGTCTTGATACATAGCCTCGTCGATGAGCCACGTCACCTCGTCGATGAGTCCAAGAAGGGGGCTCGTCGAAAAACACTTAACCTTCGTCGACAAAATTCAGGTCTAGAAAACCGTCCTCTTGGTATCTTCTCATCGACGAGACATGTGTCCACGTCGACAATCCCAAGAAGTCTGTTCATCGATGAGACCCTGTGGACCTTCTTAAAATTTTCCTTTACTTCCTCCTCTCTTTTATTATTTAATTACTATAATTCTACGGGTCTCTACATTGAGCACTTAGTTTGCAAGACTTTATGGGTTAAAATAGTCTTCGAGGCAGTGATACAAAAGGTTTGATGCCTATATGACCTATATTGGCTACAGGAGGTGTGAGAACAATTTTTGCGTCTATGTGAGGATTCTTGAGGATGGTTCTCTCATATATATGTTGCTTTATGTCGACAACATGCTGATTGCTGTGAAAGACATGATTGAGGTGAATCAGTTGAAGACTTTATTGGGTAAAGAGTTCAAAATGAAAGACTTGGGTACAACCAAGAGGATTCTTGGCATGGAGATTCAAAGGGAAAGAGGTGTAGGGAGATTGTGGTTACCTCAGGGTGGCTATGTGGAGAAGGTGTTGGAGAGGTTTAACATAGCTAATGCTAAACTGGTGAGTATACCATTAGTGAGTCATTTCAGGTTGTCTATCGCTCAGTGCCCAAAGATTGTTAATGAGGTGTGTGACATGTCGAAGGTACCCTATGCCAGTGTAGTGGGGTTTCTGATGTATGTCATGGTGTGTACAAGGTTGGACCTGACACATGCTATCAGCGTGGTAAGCAACTTCTTTTCGAATCCGCGTTGACAGCAATGGGATTCCATCAAGTGGATTCTCAGATACTTGAGGGGTACAACCGGATACAACATTTTGTTTGTGGCTCTTATACTTTGTTTTTGTAAGCAAAGAAGGAAGAAGGAAAAACATGAAGGGGCAGCACATCAGAGCTCGTCGACGAATGCCCTATGTTTCTCAACAAGTGGACAGCAATGAGTCATCGACGAAGGTTTTGAAATCGTCGACAAGAAAATACTGAGAGCAGGAAATTTTCAGAGTTCTGAACTAGTGGACGAAAGCCTGTTCTCGTTGACAAAGTGTCTTCTGTAGATTGTCGACGAAGCCTTGTACTCGTCGACGAAATGCGCCTGGGCTGAGAGCAGTTTTTTGAATTTTGAATTTTTGAACATTGGGTGGTTGGGTAAACAAAGGGAAACCTCCAAGGAACTTCTATATATGTTATTCTAGACATCTATTGAAGTGAGTCTGATCATTTTGAGAAGTGTATTGTGTACATTGTGATTTCCATAGTGAAATTTGTGTGTCATTGCTTCCATGGATGTAGGCTTTGCCAAAACATGTAAATCTTTCTATTGTTCTTATTCTGGTTGTGTGTTATTTACTTGTTGTTATTTATTCCATTGTGCATCTTCATTATTCGATTCATATTACAACAAATTGGTATCGGAGCGATTGTTGTTATGGCATCGGGATCGCCTTCTGCAAGATTTGACGTTGTCAAATTCGATGGAACCGGAAACTTCGGTTTATGGCAAAGGAGAGTGAAGGGCATTCTTGTGCAACAAGGAATGGCTAAGGCTTTGCTTGATACTCAACTAGAAGGAATGGATGAGGCAACATGGGTAGATTTGAAAGTAAAGGTAGCGTCTACAATATGCTTGTGTTTGGTCGTCGAAGTTCTTTATCGGGTGATGGAGGAGGATTCTCTAGTAGCTATCTGGCGAAAGTTAGAAAGTCAGTACATGTCTAAATCTTTCAATAACAAACTTTTTCTTAAGTAGTGTTTATATTGGCTTAAGATGGTTGAAGGATCAAGTCTGGATCAACACATCAATTCTTTTAACCAAATCATAAGTTATTTGATGAGGATTGATGTGAAATTTGATAAGGATGATAAGGCTTTGATGCTGTTAAATTCTTTGCCCTCGACTCATACCTATGAAAATCTTGTGACCACTCTTACGTGGGGAAAAGAAACTCTTGATCTGGAAGAGGTAACAAGTGCTTTGTTAAATTTTCATCAAAGGTTGAAGATATGTGTTGAAGGAGAAGGACTTGTGGTAAAAGGTAGTAATGAGCGAGGCAAAGGAAATTTTAAGAATGGGTCTAGTCAAAAATCATCCCAAAATCAATCCAAGAAAAAGAAGGAAATCTTGTGTTATAAATGCGGTAAAAAGGAGCATGTGAAACCGGAGTGTCCAGATTGGAATAAGGGAAATGTGAAAAGGCATGAGAGGATTTCAAAATCTGTGAATGTTGTTCAAGAAGAAGATTCAGCGGATGGTGATGTTCTATCAATTTCAACGGGATCGGATAATCTAATGGACTCTTGGATACTTGACTTGGCATGTTCTTATCACATGACTCCGAGCAAGGAGTGGTTTAGCACTTATAAGTTAGTGAATTCTAGATCAGTTCTTATGGGTAATGATGCTTCTTACAAGATCGTTGGCATGAGAAATGTAAAGATAAAGACGTTTGATGGTGTTGTAAGAACATTGTATAATGTAGGACATATACCTGAGTTAAGAAAGAGTTTAATATCTCTTGGCACTTTGGATTGTAATGGTTTCAATTACAAGTCCAAAGGTGGAGACTTGATGGTATGGAAAGGTAATCTGATTGTAATAAAAGGATAGAAACTGGATGGGAATATTTACACGTTGTACGGAACTACCATTGTAGGTGGAGTTGTAGCCATGGATGCTAAATCGGATGAGACCGTCTTATGGCATATGCTCCTTGGGCATATTGGGGAACATAGCATGAAGGAACTACACAAGAGTAAACTCTTTAAAGGCTTGAAATCATGTCAGCTAGAATTTTGTAGGATATGTGTTCTTGGAAAATAGAACAAGGCAAAGTTTAGACCAGTTATTCACAAGACATATGGTATTCTTGACTATGTACATTTAGATGTTTGGGGCCTAGTTAGAGTTGCATCAAAGGGTGAACATGTGTATTATGTGAATTTCATTAATGATTACTCATGGAAGGTCTGTTTACTTCATGCGTCACAAATCAAGTATGTTTGCCAAGTTTAAGATTTGGAAGGCTGAAATGGAGAACCAGACGGGGAGGAGAATCAAATGTTTAAGGTCGAATAATGGGACCGAGTACGCTGATTCTCGTTTTATGGAGTTTTGTGCGGAGCAGGGCATCAAGAGATATTTTACAGTTTTCCAGAGACCTCAACAAAATGGTGTGGCAGAACGGATGAATCAGACTCTTGCTGATAGGGCTTGGTGTCTCAGATTGAATGCAGAACTACCAAAAAATAACTGGGTCGAGGCAATTAGTATGGCTTGTATTTTCGTAAATAGATCACCAAAAGTGTCACTAGAGGGTAAAGTGGTGGAAGAGGTATGGACGGGAAATGCAGTAGACTATTCCGAATTGAAAGTATTCGAGTGTCCAACCTATGTCCTCGTGCCTAGTGAGGAGAGATCTAAGCTTGACCTGAAGTCTCATCGTTGCATCTTTTTGGGGTATCTAATAGGTGTAAAAGGGTACAAGCTATGGGATTCAGTGGCAAACAAGGTGGTGATTAGTAGGGCTATAGTCTTTGAAGAGAAGGCTATGGTGAAGCGTACTCAAGAATGTGATGAACAGAAACATAAGCCAGAAAGCTGGGGTAGTGATGAATATATTGTGCAAGTGGAGTTGGAAGCTCAGGGCAACAGAAATGATCATGGTCCTGTGGTTGCAGAGAACTCTAGCTTGGAAAGCCAGCAAGTCGACGATATTCCGTTAAGAAGATCCAAATGCACTATTCGGCCTCAGCCAAGGTATGGGTTTGAAGAGTTAGTGTCTTGTGCTTTTCTTACTAGTTGCAACGATCCAACTACATTTCAAGAGGCAGTGCACGACTAGGAGAAAGATAGATTGATGGGAGCAATGATTGAGGAAATGGAGTCACTACGTAAAAATCAAACTTGAGAGTTGGTGGAGCTTCCAGATGGGAAAAGACCAATAGGTTGCACATGGGTGTACATAAAGAAGGAGGCAATATTAGAAAAGGAAGGTGAGAAGTTCAAGGCACGGTTGGCGGCAAAAGGATACTCACAGAATAAGAGGATAGATTATAATGAGATCTTTTCTCCAGTAGTCCGACATACTTCTATCAGAGTTGTGTTGGGGTTAGTAGCTCATTATGATTTTCATTTGGAACAGATGGATATGAAGACTGCGTTTCTTCACAGTGACTTAAAGGAACAAATCTACATGGTTCAGCTTGAAAGATTCATTGAACCGGGAAAAGAAAAATTTTGTTTGCAGGTTGAAGAAATCTTTTTATGGGCTGAAACAGTCTCCAAGGCAATGGTATAAACGGTTTGATTCCTATATGATAAAAAAATGGCTACAAACGATGTGAGTATGAATGTTGCATATATGTGAATAAACTTGATGATGGCTCACTTATTTTCTTGTTATTGTATGTTGATGATATGTTGATAGCTGCAAGATATTTAACTAGGGTGAATTAGTTAAAAGACCAATTGTATAAGGAATTTGACATGAAGGATCTTGGTTCAACCAAGAAAATACTTGGGATGGAGATTCGCTATGACAGAACTGCAGGGAGATTATAGCTATCTTAGGGAGGTTATGCGCATAAGGTGTTGGAGAGGTTTAGCATGGCTGATGCAAGACCGGTGAGTACAACTCTAGCGAATCATTTTAATTTTTCTACAGCAGATTGCCCAAGTTCAGATGAGGAAATTCGGGACATGTCAAAGGTCCCCTATGCTAGTGTTGTTGGGAGTTTGATGTATGCCATGGTGTGTACGAGGCCAGATTTGGCTCATGCAGTGAGCGTGGTAAGTAAGTTTCTTTTTAATCCAGGAAGGCAACATTGGGAAGCCGTCAAATGGATACTTAGATACTTACGAGGTACATCGAGATATTACATCATGTTCGGTAAGCAATAGGGTTATCCTTCAGTTATAGGGTTTGTTGATACTGATTATGCTGGAGATATGGATGATGGATGGTCTACAATGGGATATGTGCTTACCCTTGTAGGAGGACCGGTATATTGGAGATCCATGACACAGTCGTTGGTAGCATTGTCCATGACTTAGGCGGAATATGTGGTAGTTGCCAAAGCTGCAAAGGAAGCCTTATGGCTTACCGATTTAGTTAGAGGGTTGGGATTATAGTAAGATGGAGTGGTGTTGCATTGTGATAGTCAAAGTGCCATTTACATGGTGAAGAATCAGGTATACCATGCTAGAACCAAGCATATTGATGTGAGGTTCCACAGGGTTCAGGAATTAATTGCTTCGGGTGAATTTGTTTTAGAGAAGGTTCACACTTCTGAAAATGCAGCGAATATTTTGACTAAATCAATTACTTCAGAGAAGTTCAAGCATTGCTTGGACTTACTCCCTGTCTCCAAGTGATAGAAGGGAGACATACCCAACCAAGCGTTTTCAAGTTCAAGATGGAGCAATTCATGCTTTTCGAGATTCTCCTAAGGGGCGTATAATCGCCAAGGTGGAGATTGTTGTTTGTGACTGTTATACTTTGTTCTTGTAAGCAAAGAAGGAAGAGGGAAAAACAAGAAGGAAAAATATCAAGGGGCAGCACAATAGAGCTCGTCGACGAATTCCTTGTGTTCATCGACGAGTGGGTAGCAACGAGTCGTCAACGAAGGTTCTGAAATCATCGACGGTAAAATACTGAGAGCAGGAAAATTTCAAAGTTTTGAACTCGTCGATGAAAGTCTATTCTCGTCGACGAATTGTCTTCTGTGGATCGTCAATGAAGCCCTGTACTCATCGACAAAAGGTGCTTGGGCTGCGAGTAGTTTTTTGAATTTTGAATTTTTGAATGTTGGGTGGTTTGGTAAATGGAGGGAAACCTCCAAGGAAATTCTATATATGTTATTTTGGGCATATATTGAAGTGATTCTGATCATTTTGAGAAGTGTGTTGTGTACATTGTGATTTCCATAGTGAAATTTGTGTGTCATTACTTCCATGAATGTAGGCTTTGCCGAGCCACGTAAATCTTTGTATTGTTCTTGTTCTGGTTGTATATTATTTACTTGTTGTTTTTTATTCCGCTGTGCATCTTCATTATTCGATTCATATTACAACACGACATCATGTTCAGTAGACAATAGAGTGATCCATCAGTAATAGGGTGTATGGATGCTAACTACGTATGAGACTTGGATGACAGGAGGTCTACCACAGGGTACGTATTCACCCTTGTGGGAGGACCTATTTGTTGGAGGTCTATGTTTTATTTGCTCGTTGCCATATCTACTACTGAGTTCGAGTACATGACAATGGTTGAGGCTGCCAAGGAAGTGTTGTGGCTCACAAGAGTGATCAGGGAGCTGGGTGTCCAACAAGGTAAAGTTCGATTGTAGTGTGATAGTCAAAGTGTCGTCTACTTGGCAAAGAATCAAGTATATCATGTGAGGACAAAGCATATTGATGTGCAGTTTCACAGGATCAAGGAACTAATTGCTTCAGGTGAACTTTTACTTGAGAAGGTTCACACATATAAGAATACAGTTGATATGTTAACAAAGCCTACCACAACGAACAAGTTCAAGCATTGCTTGGACTTGATCAGCATCTCCAAGTGCTAGATGGGAGGTCATCCTAATCTAATGTCTTGGGTGGAGCAATGGGGTTATGCTTTTAGATTTCTCCTAAGTGGTGAATATTCGCCAAGGTGGAGATTGTTAGAGATATGACTCATTTTGAGTGGAACACATGCGTCGAGAAAGCATAGTGAAGTAATGAACAAAGGATAAGGTTACAAGAAGAAGTCATTGCCGATTTAGGAGACATTTTGGTCAATGGTTTGGCCTCGGTAGATAACCATCTTCAGTTTCGTTCGACGCAAGTCACAAAATTTGAATCAGGAGATCAATAGATTGGGGAGATTTGGAGGATCCCCCCCCCCCCAAGGATTTGCTATAGGAGTATTTTAGATAGTATCTAAGCCTCCTATGCACATGAGGTTTGAATATATACAATATTTTATAACCCTTTTATGTAAAATTGATATTTTTTTATGGTGAAAAGTCAGACGTTGCTCCCGTGAACATAAGCACTTTGCCAGACCACGTAAATCTTGTGTCTTTGATTATTGCTTTTGTTTATTCTTTTTGTGAGTGATAGCTTGTTTCCTTATTGTTCATCATTGAGTGCTTTCATTACTTGTTCTAGATTCGATTTTGCAAGATTTCTGTTGCGCACTCTCATCGATACAAAGAAATTCTGAAGACCGTTTTATCCATCTAAATTCAACTATTGGGATTATAAAGATGCTTGGTTGGTGAGGGATTTTGTTTTGATTCCTTATACATTGGTTGGACTATTTGCTCTTCTATTTGTATTCCTTTTAATTTCATAAAGAGATTTTCTTTTGACGTTGATGGTCTAAATTTTTCAAAGTTTGTGATTGTGTGTCTAGGAAAAGAAAAAGATCTTTGTCTAGAAATGGCTAGTCTAGAATTGTCTTTGAGTTTATTGATTTGTTTGTGTTGGAGAGTGCGTGAAATTGAATAAAATATCTTTGTTTATAAAATTTGTTTTAATTCCTTCTAGTGCTATTTGGAATAGGGTGAGAAGATATAGGAATCACAATCCTAAAATTACAGGATGTGAGATTGTATTGACTAAAATAAAACTTGTCTTAAAGCATACTCCTCTATTACAAACTCTTGCTACTGGTTTCTTGTAAATTATTTGAAGTTTTTGTTTATTTGCTGTGTATAATGTTTCGGTAGTCTTTTCAAAATATTTGGTTGAGATCAATTAAAAATGGGCACACATTTGTAAAATTCCCAATATTTTAAAACTCGTTGTGTATCAAAAAGTGATTTTGTTAGAATGCTTAATAGATCATATTTTAGATTTTTAATTACATATCATAAGATAAATTAACTAAAATAAATAAATTTAAAAACTGCTCACAATCTAGTATTTTCATTAATAATGTAAACTATAAAGTATAGTGTATATAGTTAAATAGTATAACATAATAATTTCTGAACTTTTTAGTTTTTATTTTTCAAATTGAAATGGCAAAGCTTGAAACAAAATAAGCCTTTTTCTCTCCTTATAAATACTTCAATCTTTAGTTGCAAATTGAAATGTGCACGGCATGTGACCCCAAACAAAATAGTACTCAACATGTTAGACTTGTGAGCCAGCTTATTTAACTGCTCGAGAGCTGGCTCATTGATAAGTTCTTTACTAGTTTGCTAGTAACCTGTGAACTAACTAAATATTAGGCGTCTGAAAAAAAAGTTAATATTAATCATATTAAATATTTGATTTTAAATTTCTTACTTTAAAATGTATAATTTTTAAATTATATTTATTAATTATCAATTAATTTAATTAGCTTAGTGGGTT
This sequence comes from Malania oleifera, assembly GCF_029873635.1. Taxonomy (NCBI): domain Eukaryota; kingdom Viridiplantae; phylum Streptophyta; class Magnoliopsida; order Santalales; family Ximeniaceae; genus Malania; species Malania oleifera. The sequence goes on along the minus strand of NC_080419.1, from coordinate 75,373,564 downwards.
AGTTTGTTTATTTGTTTAAAATGAGTTTTAGTTTAGTCAAGTTTGAGCTCGAGCTCGAGTTTGGCTTGTTTATATGTGAAATGAGATTTAGTCAAGTCAAGCTCAAGTCATAACCAATCGAACTCGAACAGAAAATTTTAAGCTCAAGTCAAGTTTGAACTCACTTTTAAAAAAAAAAAAAATCCAACCCTAGTGGTATTTAGAGTTGCAAATGAGCCAAGTCACACGTGAGCTATTTGACTTATTTATTGACTATCAATTAATTTAATTAGCTTAGTGACTTGGTTCGTTTATTAGTTCAAAACGAACTTCAATCGAGTTGAGTTTGAGTTTGAGTTAGAATTCAAGCTTAGTTCGTTTATATGTGCAATGAGCTTCATTAAGTTGAATTCAAGCTGAACTTGAGTTATATATATTATAAACAAGTCGAAATCGACCATAAAAATTTAAGCTCGAGTCAAGCTCAAGCTCGCTTGTAAACAAACAAGTCAAGCTCAAACTCACTTCAACTCAATTCAGTTCGACTCATTTGCATCCCTGGCCGCATTTTTGTTGTTTGGTGAGATAATCTTTTATTGATCTCTATTTATTGTTGGTGAGATCAGCTTTTGAATAAGCTTGTTTATAATTAGTTGTCATTGCTGTTATTATTGAGAGCTCTTGTGGAATTTGTGAACCTTTATATGCGGATTTGGATTGAATCAAAGGTTCTGTGGTTTTTCATGTAAATTTTTTGTGTCTTGTTTTTTGGTGTTTTATTACTTGATTTTCATTGCCAATTATTTATTAATTTATTTAGTGATTTAATTATTATATTATCAAATTAAATCCTGAAATTGAAATTTAAGTAGCCATATCTCTAGCCCATTATTTTATTTTATATTATTATAACATAATAGAGAGAGGGAGTGGTGGGCCACGTCACTCAGAATTTCTTTCGGGAACTGTAAAGTCGGCAGGTTTTCTTTTCACCACATCGGATCCTTATAAAAAATCAAGGCTTATTTATATGATATTATCTTGACATTAATTTATGAATTTTTTATTAAATTTTTATTTATATCACATATAACTTTTTTACAAGTAGGAAAAAAAAACACATTAGTATTAAGATTCCTATAATCCTATCAATCATAAAACATATAGTGCTATATTTAATTAGTCATTAATTGGTTTTCATTTATAAAAAATGTGTTACTAGTCAACAACTAGAATGCTTATAATAAATAAGCAATGTTTGGTTAGTTATATGAAAAGTAATTATTATATTCCAAAGTTAAAAATTTGGCTCCCTAAATGGAATAGATAATGAAAAATGAAAGTAGGAGAATAACAATTATTTAAGGAGGGTATCATTTTAAGGAAAATTGTCATGTAAATATCGATGCAGTTTTTTTAGTATGTCAGGCATAAATTATATACTGAGATGCAGCCATTTATTATATTCAAATGTGTAATAATAATTATAACAATAACATTAGCCCTAGTGGCTAAAGTATCCTAATTTAGTTGGTTTTGATGATATCAACCCATTAGTGTCCCTCAGGTATACAGGACAATACCCAAGCAAAGCATAAGGATCGGATGTACATTGAAGAAGTAATGAGCAAAAGTCATGGCCAAAGCATACTCATTGAACACCCAAAGCACAACCAACAAGAGTTTATATGAAGACTTGTGTTTATATTTACATGTATGTTGGGTTGTGTGTGGGGTAGGATCATCTTGTAACTCTTGTGCATGTGATGTTGGTAAGAATACCTTGCAAGAGCTGAGCAAATGCATGTGCATGTAGTTCATATAATATAGAACATCAAAACTGAAATTTTTACATGCATACTAAATCATGCTAAGTGCATAAGATGTCAAAACAAGCTTTCAAAAGTATTATATTAAACAAGACATCTTACACTCATTCATACTTCATTTGGACAAGTCAAAAGCATCATTAGAACAATCATATCTCATTGGCACTTGTCCTAGCATGAGTTAGTTCATTTAGAGGCTTATTAGTGTGGAAAACAGGGAACTCGTTCACTAATGCATAGCATTCATTGACTACAAAATCCAAAATCCAATAGCCTTAATTGAGAAAATGTCCAAGCGAGTCGTCAATGAATGAATAGCATTCGTTGACTAGTGAGGCTGACTCGTCGACGAACAAGTTTGGCTCATCGACAAACAATTCCAATAGCTAAATCATTTTGTCAGCACAATGTGACTCGTCGACGAGAGCCTTGCTCTCGTCGTCTAGTGAGTGCGACTCGTCGACGACTCCATGACACTCGTCGACGATTGACTGCAAGCATGCCCATAATAAATGAGCTTCAAATGACTATTTTTTGGGTTGTCTTGCATCAATAAATGTCAAACGGCCAGCCAACAGCTAGTTTGTCCCCTTGCCTATAAATATAACCCATTGACATTTATTAAGAATATTGATTGAATATTGGCTGTTGAAAAAATTAGTTGAAGCATTCATTCTAGGTTTTCATTTGCTAAAAGCTCTCTTGCACCTTTTTTTTGTTATTCATCACTTGCTGAGACAGAGTAGTGTGAGACTTCACTTATATTATCAACTCAAGAAGGAGTATCCCTTGTAATCTTTATTTGCTTTTGATTCTTTGGTGATTTGAAGATTCTTTGTGAGCCATTAGTAAGGTGGTTCTTGGTGAACACCTTGGTTTCAGCTCTTGGTGAGCAGTTTGGATTGGTTCCTGAACTTGTAAAGGCTTCTCCATCTTGAAAGAAGATTGTATAGTGGATTTGTCAATCCTTGAGTTGGTTTCAAGGCATGGATGTAGATTGGGTGCCAAACCACGTTAATATCACGGTGTCAAACTTTTTTCTCTCTCTCATTTACTTGCTTGTGATTATCTGCATTGAAATTTATTGTGATTTAATTCACTTGCTTCTTGCCAAGTTAAATTGTTTTGTAGTAAATCTTACCATCCGCGAAAAGTGTCTATTCACCCCCCTCTAGACGCACACTTGGGCCGACAAATAAAATGATTAATTGTTATTGTTCTTGTTATTATTATACAATAGCATAATTGCGTAATGTTATAATACTAAAATAAATATTTTATGTATGGTTCTAATGTATTACTTGAAAATATAATAATACACTATTTCAATGACATATCTAAATTATTAATTGATTAATGTTGAAAGATGTTATTAGGACATTAATATTATGATAATTATAATAATTGTTAAATTATTATGATGCCACTAGTAATCAATCTATGTATCTTTTTTTTTTTTCTCAATTAGAAGTCAGGAAGAAAATTAGTGATTCTCACATTTCATGTCTTTTATACTACTTTAAAAATTTAAATCAAAGAAATTTAACATGAAAATCACAAAGTTTAACCCATGAGATGTCCTTGCAGAGACATTCAATGAATCTTTTCTAATATTATCAAATATCACTTTAAATTTTAAGAATTTATAATTAAACTATTCATTATTACATAATACTTATTAAGTTAATTTTTTTTTAATTCAATATCTGTTAAAGTAATGACAAGCAAAATCTAATTCACTCATTACCTTTCCCACTTTTAACAAAATGGAGACAGTTGATTACTACTACTACTACTACTACTAATAATAATAATAATAATACCCCCAGGGTGTGGTTCAGGTGGTAGTGTGGGCTGCAGGAGTGCCTCTCATGGGGTCAAGTGTTCAAACCCTCCTGAGCTCATTTCCGCCCCTGAACTCTTGAATTTACCCTCCCTTTGGAGTTGTGGGGTCAACTTCAAGGGGCACAGGATTAGTCACGTGGATCGTAAAACGGACACGTGAATACTCGATGCGTAATCTAAAAAATAATAATAATAATAATAATAATAATAATAATAAATTATTATTATGTTAATATAATGGTGTTTCATGTTATTGGTGGTCAGCTTAATTAGCCAAATAATAAATCTATCTCTATAAACTCTCCACTAAACTATCCTATCAAACAAATTTTAAATTTACCAATTGAATAATTTTTGAAAATTAACTACTAATATAAACTTTTCACTTAATAAATTTTCTCCTTCAAAAAAATATTAAAGAAAAAAAAATCACTCAATTAGTGGCCTGTCTAACCTTTGCCATGGGCATTTTCTACAAACCTAATAAATTTTCTACAAACCTAAGAACAAGATGTCATGGGCATTACATTGCCAAGTGACCTGTGAATCAAATAACACCTAACAGAATCATCTTTATCAACTTACTTTGAAGAAAAATCATAATGTTACTCAAATCTTTAACAATCTGCTATCCAGAAGGAAAACTATGTATGTTAGGATCTGGAGTTTTATTTTTCTCTCTATCTATGCGAATCCTACTTGGCAATGGGACACCAATTTAACCGCTTAGGCATCGGCTTGGTTGGGATTTAACTTGTATACAGTTTCATATGAAATCTTCTGTAGTTATCTGCGGTTGATTATGGCTTTCGAAGCCATCTTCAGAATCTAATCATTCTACCATTAGAAACTCTCTAGTACAAATGAATATCACCATTTCCTTCCTGGTCCATTATCTACAAAAGATTTGTGTTGCCAAACAATGTCCAATCACTGATCATAGCTGACTAAACAACTTCATTTGTAATGCATTATGTACCGAAAACCAAGGTACGTGTTTATTGCATATTTGTCCAGACACTGGAGCAAGGTAATGGTTGACTTGAAGTCAGTATACCAGGACTTAAACTTGCCATAATTACAATTCCTATTTTTTATTGAGGATATTTTTCAACTATATTTTGATATTCAACGTATGCCAACATAAGCTAGAAGTGGAAACTTAAAACTGTTGGAAGCAAGAAAAATCTAGGAACCAATTTAATAGGAAAATGATACCTTACCTTGATTTAAAAGTGTAAGCCTGGGTATTAGTTTGGCATTGGAAAGGAATTTGATGATTAGAATTCTAGGGAATGTTTAGAAGCTCATATAATTTTTACTTAAACGAATTACAAAGTTATGATGAGAGTTTTAAAGTGCCTTTTATACATTTTACCTAACAGGCAAATGATCACACATCTTGATCTGAGATATCCCAACAGGTATGGTTCTTGATGAGTATGAGTCATCATTGCAAGTTCTCTATTTAAATATGAGACTAACCATTGGTGGTTATCTAGTTATCATACACCTAGTTGACCGTTTTCAAAAGAAAGTAGTGCTCAAAAAATCCAAATGGAGTGATGATTTCCTTCCAACTAACAAGCTCTCATATTTGACATCTTGAGTGCTTGTGGAAGGATAGAATTTAGGCACATGTCTGGGGTTGTAACAGCAATGAAAGAAATATACGAGTTAACGAATCTCAAACTTCTTTACCCATAGGTGATGAATTTTTAAATATTCTTCCCAGATAATTTATCGGGGTTACCTCTTAGAGGAGATTGAATTTAATATTGATTTGGTGTTAGGAATGGAGCCTATGTCAACTATTTCATATAGAATGATATTAACTAAACTAAAGCAACTTTGGGTGCAACTAGAAGATTTCCTTTATAAGGAATCTGTTTGACCTAGTATATCATCATAGGTTGTACCTATGTTATTCATTAAAAGACATAATGGGGTCTTGAGGTTATGCATTAATCATTGGAAGTTGAATCACGTTACAGTAGGAATTGGTATCAACTTCCAGGGATTGAGGGATTATTGGAATAATTGATAAATCCCAAAATTTTTGAAGATTGATTTGCAATTAAATTATCACTAATTAAGAATTAGAAATTATACACTCCAAAGACTGAATTGAGTACACAGTAAGATCACTATAAGTTTCTGGTATTACTAATTAAGGGTTATCAATACACCTTACATTTTCATAGATGTATATATAATGAATCAAGTCAGTCAACCATACTTGTATCAGTGTATTGTAATTTTTATGGATGATTTTTGAGGTATTCGAAGACTCAAGAAGAGTATGAATAATAGTTGTGATTAATTTTACAAACACTATGAGAGCATCAGTTACATGTTAAATAGGAAATGTGAGTTTTGGACAACTAATACGGAAATTTTGGGTCATATCATAATCAAAGGATAGTTATCTATTGATTATTCCAAGGTTATGTTGGTGTTAGATCTTTGGCAGACTAGAGATGAAAATTGAAGTTGTTAAGTGTTGGTGCTAAAGTAAGGTGTATTAGGACAAGATGTATGATTCAATGATTTATGTTAGTTACTAGTTTTAATAGAGTTGTTTACAAGACTAACTTAAAACTTGTGAGGTTAACGATGAATTTTACTTAGGGTTGTATTCAACAAATTTCGAAGACGAAATTTTTGTAAGGCAGGGAGAATGTAATGACCTCAAAATTTGTATGCATGGAAATATAAAAATAAAAAAATAAAAAATAAAAAATAAAAAAATTAAATTATATTAAAAATTTTAAAATTTAAAATTAATTAAATTAAATATTTATTATTATTTATTTAATAATATAATATAATATAATATAATAATATGTTAATATAATATAATAATATACTTTTATAATAATATATATAATGTATATAGCTTAATCCTAAAGGATCCTGAGATCCTTTAGGCACACAACAACATAGAAAGGTTTCTCTCTCTCCGCCTCACTCTCCGATTCCCCCTCCTCACTCTTCTCAATTTCGTCTCCACTATTCGACCGATTAGAAAACGGAAAGTACCATTGGGTTCTTATCTCCACCAACGACATTTCTACCGAAGTGGATTTGTCGTGGGAGCGGCGTAGGCATATCTCTTGGAGTAAGCTCAATTCTCACTTTTACCTCAATTTCTCATAAATCTTAAGCCCAATTGACGATCGGACGCCACCACGAGAATCTAGAAATGACTCTCTACAAGTTTAGAGGAGCGAATTTCTCGTGGGGTCGTCGTAGGCATAACCCCAAAATTAGGCTAAGGGGGTTATTAAAGGGCTAATTATTATTTAATTATTGTAGATTTAGAAATGTTAAAAATTGGGCATTCTGAGGTTGAATTAGGGTCATTGAAATTCAGGGCTCGGGTAAGTGTCGCGGGTGTAATTTCGGGACCCTACATGCATAGTTCAGGAAAACCAAGGTAATTTGATTATTTTGGAGTTTAACAATTTATTTAGGTTATTGGAAGCCTAGGAAATGTTTTATGGAAATTATGTTGGAATTCTATTGAATGTTCTGAAAAAATGGAAATTGTAGTTTTTGTGCTGAAAATGCCACGAGCTCAGGATTGAACTGTGTGGACATCTCAGTAAGGCAAGTAAGGGGATAAATTAAGTCAGTTTTTTATGAAAATATATTTATTATTTTACAGCATTTAATTTCACGTAAATATGTATATCATAGAATTATATTTGGGAAATACTGTTGTGAACAAGGATATGATTTAAATATGTTTTATCAGGAAATATGATTTTAGAATAAATTTTACACTAGAATGTTATCCATCTTGTGTGGCACGAGTATTATTTACCATGAAAATTATGCTTATGGAATATTATGTTATTTCAGAATAAACAAGTATTTCTAATTTTCAAGAGCATTATAAACAGTGCAGAAACTATGATTTCATGAATATTATGTAAACAGTGCAAGAAATTCATGTTCAATATATTACGATTTGTTGACGCAGATGCCAAGTTTACATGTTATGTTATACCGGCGCAGATGCCGTGATTCATGTTGGCACAGATGTCATATTCATGTATGTTATGACAGAATTCATGAAAGATTATCATGTCAAATATTATTATAAAATATAAAACAGTTATGTTCAGTATATGAATCGTATTATATGATATCAGAACTCGGATGGTATGATTTAGTTCAGTTTTCAAGAGCACGGTATCGTAACTATATGTTCAGAATTATGATAGTGCTACCACATGACCAGTAGTGTGGGAGATGGTAGTCGATGTGGCTTCAGTGTAGAGTGGTGTTGTTCCCTTGGCAATCTGGGACCAGGTGGGGCAAGCCCTTTATACTTACAGACTTATGTTTGATTTAGCATGGTCGGCCAACCATTGCTAGGTCCCGCCTTCGGGCCACACAACCCAGTCATGTGGCGGTAAGACATAACATCAGCTAGCTATCCATCCTAAGTGTTATTTCAGTATAGTACAATTATATAAGATGTTTTCCATGTACAATATGTAGTATGTTATATTATGAATTGACAAATCATGTTTTACTCAGTTTAATACAGTCAAACTTTTCTAGTTATGTTTTATGAATTATTTATATGTATAACACGAAAATACTCATGTTGCAACACACTGATACTAGTTTATTTCCTTTACTGAGAGGTGTCTCACCCCAGCTATATAAACATTTCTAGGAAATCTAGGTAGAGGAGCAGTTAAAGCTCCACAACAGTAGAGTCTGACTAACCTACCCTATTAGAAGGGTGAGTTGTTGAGTTGGGTTAGATTTATTTTTTGGGAAGTGACCCTAGGCTACTTTTGGTATTTTGTGGATGATTGTATATTTATAACAGTTTTGGTAAGACTATGGTATTGCGGTTGGTTGTACGATATATTTGTAAATTATGTGTTGACCTTATAGGTCGCACCCAGTTTTGATTATGACAAATACTCATTGTTTCTAATGAGTGTTCAAGACTTTGTGCAGGAACTTAAATTGACAGATCATAATGCACATGGAGAGAGTGAAGCTTGAAGACCAAACTTCTATTGAAGACCCACTTTCTTATGTTGTAATATATTTTATTCATGTAAAGGGTCTGTAATAGTAATTAGGGCTTTTCGTATGTAATAATCACACACATCACCTGCATGGTCAAATACATAAGCTCATAATGCAAATGACCTTAGAAAGACCTTAGGGATTACCCTTTGGTCGACTGACAACGAATTCTTTCGGTGTCTTCAAAAAGGACCTTAAAATGACCCTAGAATACTCATCATTGCACTTATATATGTTAGGCACTTGAATAGGGTGTTTGCCCAAGCAGTTCATTTTGCTTCGATCGATCGAATCCGATCTAGGTCAACCAGTTAACCACATCCCGATCGACCGAACCATTATAGTTCATTTGACCCCAATCGACCGAACCTCCTTGGAGTCAACAGTTTGACTACCTGGTCAACCGAGCACAAAATGAACTCCAACGCTCTAGTTGATAGGGTCCTCGAGAGAAGTCCCAACGGTCTGGTTGACCAAATCACCCTATTCAAATATCCCTGGTCAACCGAACCGCACAAGTTAGGAAAATCGCCTCTCTTGGTCGACCGACCTTGAAGTTCAAAGTTGGCCCGGTCAACCAATCCATATGAACTTCGGTTGATCAAAAGGTTTCTAGTCGACCGGGTCTCTCGGGTTGCTGTGAATTTTTTACCGTGGTTAATTTTTTAAAACAAGGTTAAAATATTTAAAACATCATTAATCTTTTCTAATAATACCAGGCTTGTCCCCAACGGTTATAATTCTTGGGGTGTCTATAAATACCCCTTCATTTGGGAAAATTAGTAACTTGATTAGCAAAACAAAATCCAAAATTTTCTCTCAAGCAAAATACTCTCTACTGCTCATATTTTCTCTAAAACCACTCAATCTTACCTTCTTCAAGTTTCCATATCCTCTATAAGTGTGTTGAGTGTTGGTGGAAGGAGGTTTGCTCTCTCATTGTTGTGAGCTTGAATCGATTTTTATGAGAGCAAAACCTAAGTGTTCTTAGGGGGCTTTGCTCATAAGCCTATCCTAAGAAGACTTGAATTGAACTTCCGAGTGTTGCATTTTCATTGCAATAACTTAGGAAGTTTGTATTTGTTTTGGGTTGCAAAACCTTTTCAAAACTTACTCAAATATCTTGTAGGAGTTACATTAACATATTTGTGAAAAGATATATGTGTTTGCGATATTAATCTTTGTTGCAATATTTATTCAAGTATACATCATTTACTGAATACAAAGATTGCATATCTTTTGCAAACCAAGCATATACACTATTTGCGTGATTAGCATATTCTGCTCTTTTGAATATTTAATACTTGAGTGATATCTTTGTTTGAGCACCTTGATTGAGAACATCTTGAAATACAAAGATTGATTGTTGACACTCTCACGTACTCATTATACTGATAGAAAATACATTTGAGAGTTAAACTATTTAGACCACACTGAGCTTACATATTAAATCATTTGTGGTGTATGTGATTGAACGCATTTGGGTACATATCTGCTTTAGTTGAAAGCACTTTTATCTGTACCATTTGATTGTAAATCTGAGTGATTCCAAGCATGGCCTGAAGGGGTGGTAATCCATCCCGATAAGGATTATTGTAATGGTTGAGGTCAGCACTTTGAATTGACCTAGTTTGTATAGGTGCCGCTCCACCCGTTTAAGTGAGCAAGTTATAGTGGTAATCCTTGCGCTTGTTAGCCAAGGTAGGGACGTAGGCAATTGGATGAACCTCGATAATATCTCTGTGTGTCACTCTCACTTTACTGCTTTCTGGTGCATGTGGCGTGGATTAAATTGTTTTATTTAAGTTTTAGTATATTTACATTGCTTGCACTAGATTGACGATAAGGTTGTGAACATATTGGTGTTAGAATACTTACCTAGGGATTAAATTTTAAAAATACCAATTCACCCCCCCCCCCCACCTCTTGGGATCACGGTAAAGCTAACAATTGGTATCAGAGACACGTAGCATAGACTAGTTGTTATTTTGCAAAAAATCACATATGGCTCATAGCTCTGTAACCCCTTTTCCTGAGGGACCATCTTCCACACGACCTCTTGTTTTTAGTGGTGTTAATTACACCTTCTGGAAAGAGAAGATGCGCATCTACCTTCAGAATACTGATTAAAAGGTGTGGAGGATTGTCTCTAAAGGAAACTATGTTCCTACAAAAACTGAGGGTGCAGTTAGGGTTCCTAAGACTGAGGATGAATATGATGATGATGATATGAAAGTTGTTAGTCTTAATTCCACTGCCATAAATATTTTATACTATAGTCTTGTTGTAAATGAGTTTTAATAGGATTATGGCATGTTCTACTGCAAAAGAAATATGGGATAAGTTAGAAGTCACATATGAGGGTACTAAAGTTGTGAAGGATAGTAGGATAGATATGTTGACCAGTGAGTATGAGACATTTAGGATGAATGTAGGTAAGTCCATTCAGAGCATGTACACCAGATTCACACACATCATAAACTCACTGCATGCATTAGGAAATACATATCCCATATATGAGATGATTAGGAAGATCCTTAGAGGCTTACCTCCTGTTTGGGAAACCAAGGCTACGGCCATTACTGAGGGTAGAGACCTTAAGGCCATGACCTTAGATGAATTGATAGGTTCCCTGATCACATATGAACTGTCCATAAATGAAAGACTTAATGAGCATAATAGGGCTAAGAAAGTGACTGCAGTGAAAGCATCTAATAACACATCTAGTGAGTGCAATGATTCTGACACTGATGATGAAATGACCATGCTAACTAGAAAATTTAGTAGATTTTTCAGGAAGAACAGGAAACCCTATAAAAAATATAGAGAGTCTAGTAATGAGAGAAGAGAGTCCAGCAAAAGAAAAGAAAAATCAAATGCTCCTACATGCTATAACTGCAACAAGGTGCGGCACATCAAACCTGACTGCCCACTGCTGAAAAATGAGGCTAAGAAAAAGAAGAAAGCCATGAAGGCAGGGACTTCATGGGACAAACTTAGTAGCAGCGACTCAGAATCATATCATAGTGACTTGGAGATCGCTAATCTGCACTTGAAGGCACACGAGGATGAGGTATTGTCTTCTAGTTCATTATCTTCATACTGTTCATCTGATAATTGTGATTCTGATTGCATGCCTACATTTAGAGAGTTACAATTTGAATATATTCGAGTTTCTAAATTACTAGGCAAAATGACCAAAGAAAATAATGATTTGAAAAAGAAATGTGAAAATTGGTCAAAGTTGTTTAATATGGCAAAAACCTCTCATGCTTCCATTTTAAAAGAAAAATATGTTAAAATTGTTGAGCTTGAGAGAAAATTGGAGGATAGCTCCAAAATCATTTTTAAATTCATTAAGGAAAAATGCAACTTTGAAAAACTACTTGGTGCCCAAAGAAACTCCTTAAGTAAAGAGGGTCTTGGTTTTAATGGTGTTGAAAATGTTAGACGACCAGATCTTTACTTAGGATATTTTACACGTGAGTCAAAGTCCCATATTCCTCCTAAAGAACCTAAGTGTAGATTAAAGTGCTTTAAATGTAAACAAATTGGTCACATTCAGTTTGATTGTCCACTTAAGAATAAGCATGCTAGAATTAGGAAAGTATGGATAGTTAAGGGAGATCCTGCCACTAACCCCTGTGGACCCAACAAAATTTGGGGACCAACATCAGTTACTTAGCTTATTCTGCAAGTATGCCTAAGATTGTCCTCCTCTAAGGACCGGTGGTACTTAGATAGTGGAGGCTCACGGCACATGATCGGCGACAAGGGAAAATTCACTTCAATTGTTCCCAAGGATGGAGGCTATGTGACAGTTGGTGACAATGCCAAAGGACGCATCATCGGGGTAGGTAAGGTTGGTAAGGATTCCTCTCTTACTATTGATAATGTTTTGTTAGTTGATGGATTGAAGCATAATCTACTTAGCATAACTCAATTTTGTGGCATAGGATATAAAGTATCTTTTGAAAATGACAAATGCATAGTAGAAAATAAAACAGATCACAAAGTGCTCTTTACTGCTGATAGACATGAAAATGTTCATACTACCTCTCTTGATAATTTAACTTCATAACAAGTAACATGTTTTTTTGCTATAAATGAAGCTAGTTGGTTATGACATAGGCGTCTAGGACATGCTAGCATGAATTTATTGTCTAAACTTGTTAGAAAAGAATTAGTTAAAGGTTTGCCTAAGATGTCTTTTGTAAAAGATAAAATTTATTATGCATGTCAAATGGGTAAGCAAACAAAATCTAGTTTTAAGAAAAAGAAATTCATATCTACTACTAGACCTTTAGAGATGCTTCACCTATATTTGTTTGGACCTAATTCTGTGCAAAGTCTTGGTGGTAAATCTTATGCCTTTGTAATTGTGGATGACTTTTCTAGATTCACATGAGTATTGTTTCTTGCACATAAAAATGAATCATGTGAACAATTCGCCAAACTTTGTAGGAGAATTCAGAATGAAAAGGGATATAAAATAACTCACATAATAAGTGATAGAGCCAGAAATTCAAAAATGAAAGCATAGAAAAATATTGTAACTTAGAGGGGATATCACATAACTTCTCTGCACCTAGGACACCTCAACAAAATGGTGTAGTAGAAAGAAAGAATAGGTCACTGCAAGAAATGAATAGAACTATATTGAATGAGCATAACTTACCTAAATATTTTTGGGCCGATGCCATTAATACTGCATGTTATGTTATGAATAGGGTGTTGATTAGACCATCAATTAATAAAAACCTCTTATGAATTATGGAACAACCATAAGCCTAATATTTCCTATTTTCATGTGTTTGGTTGTAAATGCTTTGTGCTTAGAGATAATGAACATTTAGAAAAATTTGACTCCAAATCTGATGAAGGCATTTTTCTAGGCTATACACTTAATAGTAAAGCATATAGGGTTTTCAATTAAAGAACTTTAACTATCATTGAATCTATTCATGTTGTGTTTGATGAATCTAATCCATTTTCTAAGAAAGATGATGAAGATGATATTGATATTAGAAAATGCTTAGACAAACTATCTATTGAAAATAATGCAAGTGAAAACCCATAAGAAAATGAAAAATCATCTGAAGATAATGAACATTCGGAGTTGCCTAGAGATTGTAAATTCATTAGAAGTCATCCTATAGATCAAATCATAGGCGAACCATCTCGTGGAGTAGCCCAAGAACCTCCTTGAGAAATATAGTGAATCATTCCACTTTCTTATCCTAAGAAGAACCTAAAAATATTAAAGAAGTCATAGAAGATGAGTCTAGGGTGATGTCCATGCAAGAAGAACTTAACCAATCTGAAAGAAGCAAAGTGTGGACCTTAGTTCCTAGGCCTAATGAGCACACCATCATTGGAACTAAATGGGTATATAAAAATAAGAAAGATGAGAATGAGGTAGTAACTAGGAACAAATCTAGACTAGCTACCCAAGGGTATAACCAACAGGAAGGGATTGACTTTGATGAAACATATGCTCCTGTTGCTAGGTTAGAAGCCATTCATATGCTACTTGTCTTTGCCACTTTTAAAAATTTTAAATTGTTTCAAATGGATATTAAAAGCGATTTTCTAAATGGCTACATTAATGAAGAGGTACACGTAGAACAACCATTCGGTTTTGAAAATCATAAATATCCCGATCATGTTTACCAGTTATCTAAAGCCTTGTATGGATTGAAACAAGATCTTAGAGCTTGGTATGAGAGGCTTAGTGGTTTTCTACTAAAAAATGGGTTTACCAGTGTCAAAATCAACACTACACTTTTCATCAAATCCAAAAATGATGATATGTTGCTTGTTCAAATTTATGTGGATGATATCATTTTTGGAGCAACGAATAATGAGTTGTGTAATGAGTTATTCAAATGCATGCAAAGTGAATTTGAAATGAGCATGATGGGTGAACTTAGTTTCTTCTTAGGGCTGCAAATCAAATAAGTCAAACATGGAACTTTCATATGCCAATCTAAATATATTAGGGACTTGTAAAGAAATTTAATATGGAAGATTGCAAAATTTTTGGTACACCTATGAACTCTTCCATCAAGCTTGATAAAGATGAGCATGGAATCCTTGTTGACGTAAAATTGTATCGTGGCATGATTGGGAGTCTCCTATATCTCATTGCTAGTAGGCCTGATATTATGTTTAGTGCGTGTATGTGTGCTAGGTTTCAAGCTGTCCCTAAGGAATCTCACTTAAAATCTGTCAAACGAATCCTTAGGTATCTAGTTGGGACTATAGAGTTAGGCTTGTGGTACCCTAAGCATACTACCTTTGAGATTGAAAGTTACACTGATGCTAACTTTGCTGGTAGTAAGGTTGACAGAAAAAACACTAGCAGCACTTGTCATTACGTAGGACAATCTCTTGTTTCTTGGTTCTCCAAGAAACAAAACTCAGTTGCCTTATCCAAACCTGAAGCTGAATATATTGCGGCTGGACGTTGTTGTGCCCAAACTCTTTATATGAAAAACCAACTAATGGATTATGGATTGCACTATGATACGATACCAATTAAATGTGATAATACTAGTGCAATCAACATCTCTAAAAATCCTATCTCACATTAACGAACTAAACACATTGAGATTAGACATCATTTTCTTCGTGATTATGTGTAGAAAGGAGATGTTGCACTTGAGTTTGTATTCACCAATGAACAGTGGGCAGATATATACACTAAACCACTACCCGAGGATAGGTTCATACAAATTAGACGTGAGTTAGGCTTAATGTATAGTAGAGAAGCTTCTTAAACTTAAACGTTTCATTACTTGTATAAATTCAGGGAGAGCTCTCAAATGAGAAATTTCTAAGTCTTAGCAACTAATATTATTGTTAACTTGCCTTCCTGCTTTCAACTTGGTGAAAGTTGATTATTGATAGTGTGCACATGCATTAATTCTATCGCAAGATAATATTGAATGAAATGAATATTGGTTATCACTTGTCATGCACAAATTTCTTGTCCATTTCATGATATTAAAATTTATACCTGATTGTTGGACCATACTGGACTATTTGAGTAGTTGTGGATAAACTGTTAGGATATATTTAAACTCAAACAGGTTACACTTATATAGGATTTATTTTGGAAAGTCGGATTTACAAACGGCACTCTGTCAAAATTTTTCTAAATCTTTCCAAAATTTTTCATGTATAACTGTAATACTTACCCATTGCCTAGAGTGTTAACTCATATGGTCCTTTTTACTGTTGCCAAAAGGGGGACATAAAAAGGGGCAAAAATAATGGGTAAAATGACTTTGTTAAAAATAAATTGGATGCATATTGATAGGGGGAGCCTTCTTAGGCTTAACCCTATATTTTTGCTTATCGTATTTGTCATCATCAAAAATGGGGAGAATGTTGACCTTATAGGTCACGCCTGATTTTGATTATGACAAATACTCATTACATCTAATGAGTGTTTGAGACTTTGTGCAGGAACTTAAATTGACAAATCATAATGCACATGGAGAGAGTGAAGCTTGAAGACCAAACTTCGATTGAAGACCCAATTTCTTATGTTGTAATATATTTCATTCATGTAAAGGGTTTGTAATAGTAATTAGAGCTTTTCGTACGTAATAATCACACACATCACCTGCATGGTTAACTACGTAAACTCATAATGCAAATGACCTTAGAAAGACCTTAGGGATGTCGACCGACACCGAATTTTCTCGGTGTCCTCAAAAAGGACCTGAAAGTGACCCTAGAACACTCACCATTGCACTTATATATGTTAGGCACTTGAATAGAGTGTTTGTGAATCAAAATAGGACTGAAATGCACACTTTGTGCACTTTCGGTCGACCGGCCCAAGCAATTCATTCTACTTCGGTTGACCAAATCTGGTCTGGGTTAACTAGTTGACCACATCTCGATCGACCAAACCATTATAGTTCATTTCACCCCGGTCGACCGAACTGCCCAGGGGTCAACAATTTGACTACCTGGTCGACCAAGCACAAAATGAACTCCAATGCTCTAGTCGATTGAGGGTTCTCGGGAGAAGTCACAACGGTCTAGTCGACTGAATCACCCTGTTCAAATATCCCTGGTCGACCGAATCGCACAAGTTGGGAAAATTGCCTCTCCTAGTCGACCGACTCTGAAGCTCAAAGTTGGCCACGTCGATCGAGCCATATGAACTTTGGTCGATCGAAAGGTTTCTGATCGACCGGGTCTCTCGAGTTGCCGTGAATTTTTTACCGTGGTTAATTTTATAAAATAGGGTTAAAATATTTAAAACATTAGTAATCTTTTCTAATAATACCAGGCTTGTCCCCAACAATCATAATTCTTGGGGTGTCTATAAATACCCATTCATTTGGGAAAATTAGCAACTTGATTAGCAAAACAAAATCTAAAATTTTCTCTCAAGCAAAATACTCTCTACTCCTCATACTTTCTCTAAAACCACTCAATCTTACCTTCTTCTAGTTTCCATATCCTCTGTAAATGTGTTGAGTTTTTGTGGAAGGAGGTTTGCTCTCTCATTATTGTGAGCTTGAATCGATTTTTACGAGAGCAAAACCTAAGTGTTCTTAGGGAGCTTTGCTCAT
Organism: Malania oleifera; assembly: GCF_029873635.1. Lineage (NCBI taxonomy): Eukaryota > Viridiplantae > Streptophyta > Magnoliopsida > Santalales > Ximeniaceae > Malania > Malania oleifera. Next base: position 75,356,253 of record NC_080419.1, on the reverse strand, counting down.
AAGCCTATCCTAAGAAGACTTGTATTGAACTTCCGAGTGTTGCATTTTTGTTGCAATAACTTAGGAAGTTTGTATTTGTTTTGGGTTGCAAAACTTTTTCAAAACTTACTCGAATATCTTGTAGGAGTTACATTGAAATATTTGTGAAAAGATATTTTTGTTTGCGATATTAATCTTTGTTGCAATATTTATTCAAGTATACATCATTTACTGAATACAAAGATTGCATATCTTTTGCAAACCAAGCATATACACTATTTGTGTGATTGGCATATTCTGCTCTTTTGAATATTTGATACTTGAGTGATATCTTTGTTTGAGCACCTTGATTGAGAACATCTTGAAATACAAAGATTGATTGTTGACACTCTCACGTACTCATTATACTGATAGAAAATACATTTGAGAGTTAAACTATTTAGACCACACTAAGCTTACATATTAAATCATTTGTGGTGTATGTGATTGAACGCATTTGGGTACATATCTGCTTTAGTTGAAAGCACTTTTATTTGTACCATTTGATTGTAAATCTGAGTGATTCCAAGCATGTCCTGAAGGGGTGGTAATCTATCCCGATAAGGATCATTGTAACGGTTGAGGTCAGCACTTTGAATTGACCTGGTTTGTATAGGTGCCGCTCCACCCATTTAAGTGAGCAAGTTATAGTGGTAATCCTTGTGCTTGTTAGACAAGGTAGGGATGTAGGCAATTGGACGAACCTCGATAACATCTCTGTGTGTCACTCTCACTTTACTGCTTTCTGGTGCATGTGGCGTATATTAAATTGTTTTATTTAAGTTTTAGTATATTTACGTTGCTTGCACTAGATTGACGATAGGGTTGTGAACATATTGGTGTTAGAATACTTACCTAGGGATTAAATTTTAAAAATACCAATTCACCCCCCCCCCCACCTCTTGGGATCACGGTAAAGCTAACATTACGTTTCCTACTGCTTAAGTATCAGAATTGTATTTTTAAGTATATCCCTAGTACCCATGGGTCCAGGTTGATTATGCTTTAACAACTGAACATGATAACAATATTATTATATTAAGTGATATTATGAAAAAAAAATTATTATTATGGTAAAATAGGGAGGTCGTTACAAAGAATCTCATACTTAAGGCACCAAGAGCGTTGGAACTGGTGATGGCTCCGAATAACCATAAGTCCACCCCCAATCCTGATCTGGTAGTTAAGCTTTCTTCTGATAATCCTGTACCTGACGATATCAATTTACCTATTGCAATCAGAAAACTAACTAGGTCATGTACTCAATACCCCTGGTCTAAATACATGTCTTATAAAAGCTTGTCTACAAGATATCGTGCTTTTGTCTCTAACCTTGATAGGATGAGAAATCCAAAAAAAATTCAGGAAGCTCTAGAAATACCTAAATGGAGAGAGGCAGTCATGGAGGAAATGCAGGCCCTAGAAAAAAATGGAAGTTGGGAGTTGATAAATTTGCCGAGAGGGAAGAAGCCAGTGGGTTGTAAATGGGTCTTCACAGTGAAATATAAATCTGATGGGACAATTGAAAGATATAAAGCCAAACTTGTTGCAAAAGGATTTACATAGACTTACGACATTGACTATACAGAGACATTTGCACTAGTGGTAAACTTAAATACAGTTCGGGTCCTCTTGTCCTTGGCAGCCAACCTAGATTGGCCACTACAACAACTTGATATTAAGAATGCATTTTTAAATGACGAGTTAGAAACAGAAGTATACATGACTATACCACCAGGATTCAGTGGGAAAGGTGAAGAAAACAGAGTGTGTAAACTTAAGAAATCCTTGTATGGACTCAAACAATCTCCTAGAGCATGGTTCGACATATTGGCAAAAGTAATAAAGAATCAAGGTTATCGAGAAGGGCAATCAGATCACACCCTGTTCTTCCAACATTCCGAAAGAGGTAAGAGAACAATTCTAATAGTATATGTTGATGATATAATCCTTACTGGTGATGATACAATAGAGATGGAGAGATTGAAGAAAGTTCTGGTTGCTGAATTTGAAGTTAAAGACTTGGGACAAATGCGTTATTTTTTAGGCATAGAAGTTGCGAGAACGAGAAAGGGAATTAGTGTTTCTCAGCGAAAGTATGTTGCTAATCTCCTAATTGAAACTGGCATGCTTGGATGCAAACCCAGCAAAACCCCAATTGAAGCAGTAAAGAGGGTTGAAGACTGTGGAATACTAGTTGAAAAGGAAAGGTATTAGAGATTGGTTGGCAACCTAATCTACCTATCACATACTAGACCAGATATTGCATTTACAGTCAGTGTAGTAAGCCAACACATGCATTCACCAAAAGAAGCCCACTTATATGCCGTGTACAAGATCCTTCGATATCTTAAGGGATCCCCGGGAAAAGGACTCTTCTTCAAGAAATGTGAAAGTAAGGAAGTAGAGATCTTTATAGATGCAGATTGGGTAGGATTAGTGGAAGATAGAAGGTCCACCATAGGTTATTGCACATTCGTTTGGGGAAATATAATAACTTGGAGAAGCAAAAAAATAGAATGTAGTGGCTTGTAGTAGTGTTGAAGCTGAATTCAGGGCAGTTGCTCAAGGGATATATGAAGGATTGTGGTTACGAAAACTCTTGGAAGAATTACAGGTTCTGGTGAAATTTCCTATCAAACTTTATTGTGAAAATAAGGCAACTGTCAGCATCTCTATTAATCCAGTTCAACCTGATAGGACTAAGCATGTGGAAGTGGACAGATACTTTATCAAAGAGAAAATTGAAGAAAGAATTATCTATATGACTTATGTACCTACCAAGGAACAAACTGCAGATATCTTCATTAAAGGGTTGGGACGACAGAACTTTGATGATCTCATTAGCAAGTTGGAGATACTTAATATTTATGATCCAACTTGAGGGGGAGTGTTAAAATCCCAAGTATCATTGTAAGTAATAAACAAATTAGGAAAATGGGTAAATGTGGGGGGATTTGATATTATTCAGTAAGGGGATTGTTTCCTTGTTTAGAATACGTGATTGTATCATATAAGATTGAGCTGTACATATGAAAAAATTAATTCAATGTAATTCAAGGCTTCCGCTTACATATTTATATTATCAAGAAGGAGCATCTCTTGTAATCTTTATTTGCTTTTGATTCTTTGGTGATGAAGGTTCTTTGTGAGCCATTAGTAAGGTGGTTCTTAATACTTTGGTTTTAACTCAAAGAGAAAATTGAAGAAGGAATTATCTATATGACTTATGTACCTACCAAGGAACAAACTGCAGATTTCTTCATTAAAGGGTTAGGACGACAGAACTTTGATGATCTCATTAGCAAGTTGGAGATGCTTAATATTTATGATCCAACTTGAGGGGGAGTGTTAAAATCCCAAGTATCATTGTAAATAATAAACAAATTAGGAAAATGGGTAAATGTGGGGGATTTGATATTATTCGGTAAGGGGATTGTTTCCTTGTTTAGAATACGTGATTGTATTATATAAGATTGAGCTGTACATATGAAAAAATTAATTCAATGTAATTCAAGGCTTCCGCTTACGTATTTATATTATCAAGAAGGAGCATCTCTTGTAATCTTTATTTGCTTTTGATTCTTTGGTGATTTGAAGGTTCTTTGTGAGCCATTAGTAAGGTGGTTCTTAGTGAATACTTTGGTTTTAACTCTTGGTGAGCAGCTAGGATTGGTTCCTGAACTTGTAAAGGCTTCTCCGTCGTGAAAGGAGATCGTATAGTGGATTTGTCAATCCTTGAGTTGGTCTCAAGGCATGGATGTAAGTTGGGTGCCGAACTACATTAATATCGCGGTGTCAAATTTTTCTTTCTTTCTTTCATTTACTTGCTTGTGATTATTTGCGTTGAAATTTATTGTGATTTAATTCACTTGCTTCTTGCCAAGTTATATTTGTTTTGTAGTAAATTTTATCATCCGCAAAAAGTGTCTATTCACCCCCCTCTATACGCACACTTGGGCTGACAAATATAATGATTAATTGTTATTGTTCTTGTTATTTTTATAAAATAGCATAATTGTGTAATGTTATAATACTAAAATAAATATTTTATGTATGGTTCTAATGTATTACTTGAAAATATAATAATACACTATTTCATTGACATATCTAAATTATTAATTGATTAATGTTGAAAGATGTTATTAGGACATTAATATTATGATAATTATAATAATTGTTAAATTATTATGATACTACTAGTAATCAATCTATGTACCCTTTTTTTTTTTTCTTAAAAGAGAATTAGTGCCTCTCGCATTTCATGTCTTTTATACTACTCTTAAAATTTAAATCAAAGAAATTTACCATGAAAATCACAAAGTTTAACCCATGAGATGTCCCTGTAGAGACATTCAATGCATCTTCTCTAATATTATCAAATATCACTTTAAATTTTAATAATTTATAATTAAACTATGCATTATTACATAATACTTATTAAGTTAATTTTTTTTATTCAATAATGACAAGCAAAATCTAATTCACTCATTAGCTTTCCCACTTTTAACAAAATGGAGACAGTTGATTACTAATAATAATAATAATAATAATAATAAATTATTATTATTTTAATATAATGGTGTTTCATGTTATTGGTGGTCAACTTAATTTGCCAAATAATAAATCTATTTCTATAAACTCTCCACTTAACTATCCTATCAAACAAATTTTAAATTTACCAGTTGAATAATTTTTGAAAATTAACTACTAATATAAACTTCTCACTTAAAAAATTTTCTCCTTCAAAAAAATATTGAAGAAAAAAAAAAAAAAAAGATCACTCAGTTAGTGGCCTGTCTAATCTTTGCCGACAATGCAATGGAAAAGAAAAGCCCCAAGTTTAAGCATGTCTCTTGACCATAGCTTTTGCACTTTATTCTACCTTCATATTTTGCCCAAAGACAAACTACACATACAATGTAGAGACGAGCATTATCTAATGGCTTGACATTCCTGAAATGTGTCAGACGTTGATTGGTTCTGATCTAGCTTGTGTTATAGGGTTGGGAGTTGGGACTAGAGAGACTTGACAATTGTTGACAAAGAGATTTTAGATTATTGAGTATGCCTGAATTAAACTAGTTGGGGCTTTGGGATAGTAAGTTGTATAAATATTTTATGAATTTTAAAAATAAGGATGTGTTCAAATGCAAAATAAATAAATAAATAATTGATTTTTATTTTTGAATGATTATAAAGTATTATTTTATTTTGAATATTTTACATTATATAAGAAATTTGAAAAATAATTCGAAATATTTTCAACTTTTTTTACGTAAGTGTTAAAAAAATTGATAAACAATGTGATGTTTTTTAGTGATCTAAAGAAAACTAGAAATAGAAGATATAGTTGTTTTCATGCTCTAAAATAGTTCACCAATTTTGTTATTTTTTAGAAAAGATGAACAATTGTGAAGATGTTTTAAGAATTCAAAATCCGAGAATGAAGGACGTGAAAAAGAATTTTGTATGTGTAAAAAAGAAATAAACACTCTTGACCAAAAAGATATGGAGTAATAATATAAATGATAGACCAAATTGATGATCGTAAACAAAAAAGTAGGTATTTATACAAGTTTAGGCAAGTGATGGAACAAGACTCAGCACAAATAAGTGAACAAGACAAATTCTAAAATCTCTAGTTTTGAAGAAGAAGTAATGAAAAAATTCAAAGATGCTTTCAAGATCCCCACAATAAAAAACAATATTAAACAAGAAGTGAAAGGACTCAAAGATCATTGAGCTCCAAGAACAACAAAATAAAAGAGAATTTTTCTCCATCGACTCTAAAGAGGAAGAAAAGAGAGAACTAAAAGATAATAAATAAGAAGAAGAAGAAGAAGAACCAGAAGAAAACATTCGTCAATCTCATGGACAAGATAACAATTCAAAAATGGCTCTCTAAAGTTTGAATCCGAATTTATTCCAATTTCTCTAACAAATTCACTACATTGATATACTTAGAAGCATATCTAAATTGCAAAACAGAAGGACTTATACTGACTAAATATTTTAGAAAAAACCACTAATACATTATATGGGATAAATAAACAAAAACTCTAAATAAATTATAAAATACATGTTGAATTTTTGAGTCCTATCTCGTTTTGATTATGATAAATACAAAATATCTTACTTGTGTACTGAGTTGTTTGAACAGGATCATCCTTTGCATGCACTAAGGGTAGGAACACAAGGAAGTCATACAATTCATAAAGTTCAAGTGTAAGATGGCTCTTAAAGAAGCAAAAGGAATGAAGACAACTTTTTTCTTGTAATTGCATTCAATTCAGTTTGGTTTGTAATTTATTATGATCTATAATAATTGTATCATGCATGATAGGATTATATGCTCAAGACCATAGATTGACCTTAGAGATCACCTTCGGTCAACTGACGTCATATTTTTGGGGTTATCTCTCAAGGCCATGATTGCCCATAGGACACATCATGACTAAGTCATTTAAGCCAAAATTTTAAACACATACAAATAGGGATTAAATCATATAAGGTCAAAAGAAGAAGAAAAGTTTTCTAGAGACCTCGGTCTACCGAACCATTAGCGCTATAAATGCCTTGGGTGACCGAACGGCCAAGAAGTCAACTTTTGACTTTGCTCGACCAACTGAACTTAAATTGACCTAACTGTCCCCGATTGACCGAATGTTTAAAAGCTAATTTTTCACTGTCCACGGACGACTGAACGTTTAGTTCAAAATAGGCTCGGGCAACCGAATTGTAAGGTTTGGCAAACTGAACTACTCACTAGGCAACCGAAACCTCGATCATTTGGAAAATCGCCTTGGCTTCAACCAAAAGACCTCACCCTGAGGCACTCGAACCCAAAAATGCACTTTTCTCTATGTGTCTGTTCGGGCGATCGGCCCCTAAAAATCGAGTAACCGAACCTCTCGAGTTGCCTTATTTTTTACCGCGTTAAACCAGAATTATTTTCAATTAACCTTCATTAAACTTTTCAGAAATTCCCTCTGTTTCCCTAACCATCTAAAATCAAAGGAATTTTATATATACCCATTCATTTGGAGAGATTATAAATGAATTAATAATATAATTAGCAAAAATTCTCTCTAATTTTTCTCGAGCCCATATTGCATATACTTCATATTTTCAAGCCAAATTTTTAATACTCTCTTATTTTATTCTTACTAAATCTTTTTCAAAACAGAGAGTTATATTTTACTTGTGCTCCTTTCTTGCAAACTAGTTGCAAGTTAAAGTGAGTTTGATTCTCACTTGTGTGAGCTTACATATATTGCTCTTGAAGCTTTTTACTCTCATTGTCTTGCATTGTTTGATATTTTTTTGGAGAGTAAAGTTAGTGTTTTTCTTAATATATTTGATTGATAAATATTATTTGAGAAGAACTCTTGTTAGCTTCTGAGTCTTGGCATCTTCATTGCTAGATTCGAAAGCTTGCTTGCACTATTTGATAAACTATTTTTGAGTAAGTTTGATCCCTAAATCTCAGTTGTGCTTAATATTTGAAAAATATTATTGTTGAGATTCTTACCTTGAGATTCAAATTTCATTTGATATTATATACTAATTTTAATCTTTCTAAATCAAAGGTAGTCACTCTCACGTATACACACGTTTATATACATCTTTGGAGAGTTGAAATCTTGTTAGAAATTATCTCACTTGAGCATATATTCTTGTTATATATGAGTGCATATTTGGATCATAATATTGTACAAATCTGCTTGTGTTAGAGGCACTTTTCATTGTATGCAAAATTTGTATTAATCGACTGTAATTCAGGAGCGACCTGAGGTGGGTCCTCTCCGCCCCTTTAAGGAGAGATTGTAAAGATTGAGGTCAACCTTGGTAATTTGACCTGGTGTTGTAAATGGTGTCGCTCCACTCGTTAAGTGAGTAATAGTGGTAATCCTCGGACTTACGAGCTGAGGCAGGGATGTAGGCAGTATTGGCCGAACCCCGATAACAGATCTTGTGTCAACTTTAAATTTTCGCACTTAAATTTACTCACTTGAATGTTGTTATTTTAATTACTGTGAATGTTTCAGAAATACTAAGATTGCTTCAACTGTTTTACATTTTTGCTCAGTTTGATTTCTGTTGAATTGGTTAATACTTAGAAAGACCATAAGTTGGGAAATACTGATTGTGATTTGAATTTGACCTAGGAAAGTTTTAAATTTCCAATTCACCCTCCCTCTTGGCATACACTAATTCCAACAATACCGATAGCAAGAGTCTGCAATAAAGGTGTATATTTTAAAAAAAGTTTTAATCTAGTTAAAATCATATCACATTTTGTAATATTAGGGTTACCATTTTTATACCTTCTTACATCATTTCAAATAACAAGGGAAGAAATTATGATAAGATTTGGGAACAAAGATATATTATTCAGATTTGTTTCATGCACCAATACATAAACTGTTAGCTTTACCGTGATCCCAAGAGTGGGGGTAAATTGGTATTTTTAGAACTTATCCCCTAGGTATTCCTCCTAACAGTCGTATGTTCACAATCCTATGATCAATCTAGTGCAAGTAATATAAATATATCAGAAATTAAGTAAAGCAGTTTAATTACTCACACAAGCACCAGAAAGCAATAAAGAGAATGTGACACGCAGATATGTTATCGAGGTTCGACCAACTGCCTACGTCCCCGCCTTGGCTAACTAGCACAACAATAACTTGCTCACTTAAACGGATGGAGCGGCACCTATATAAACCAGGTCAATTAGCACAGGGCTGACCTCAACCTTTACCCAATCTTTATCGGGCTGGATTATGGCCCCCTCAGGCCACGCCTTGAATCTCTCAAATATACAATTAAAAGGTACAATATAAGGGTGCTTTCATGTAAAGCGGATTTGTACCCCAAATGCGCACAATCACAAACACCACAGATGATTTAAAATGTAAGCTCAGTGTGGTCTAAATAGTTCAACTCTCAAATATATTTTCTATCAGTGTAGTACGTACGTGAGAGTGTCAACAAGCAATCTTTGTATTTCAATGAGTTCTCAATCAAGATGCTCAAACAAAGATATTATGCAAGTATCAAATATTTCAACTAGTGTATATGCTTGGTTTGCAAAGCTAAGCAATCTTTGTGTTCAGCGAATAATATAAACTTGACTAGATATTGCCACAAAGATTTGTATATCAAACACAAATACCTTTTCATAACAATGTCAATATGAATGCCACAAGATATTTGAGTATGTTTGAAAATATTTTTGCAAGCCAAAAACAAATACGAACTTCCAAAGATATTGCAATGAGAATACAACACTCGGAAGTTTACCACAAGCCTTCTTAGGATAGGCTTATTAGAAAAGCCTCCTAAGAATGCCTAGGTTATGCTCTTGTAAAAATCGATTCAAGAACTCACGAAATAAGAGAGCAAACCTCTAAATGAACACACTCAATACACTTACAAATGATACAAAGAAGTGAGGAAGGTAAGTTTGAGTGGATTTGGAAATAGTATGAGCAATAGGAAGTATTTAGCTTGAGAGAGAAATTGGATTTTTGTTTTTGCTAATCGATGCTTAATTCTTCCAAATGAAAGGGTATATATAGACATACCATAATTTTTGACCGTTAGGGACCTATTAGGGATTGTTAGAAAAGTTTAATGACGTTTAAAACATTCTAACCCTATTTAAAAATATTAAGTGCGGTAAAAAATTAGGTACAACCCGAGAGGTCTGGTCGACCAGAACAAGTTCGGTCGACCAAGACACATATGGTTTGGTCGACCAAGGGGATTTTGATCTAAGAGCTCGGTCGACCAGGAGAAGGCAATTTTTCAAATCTCTGAGGTTTGGTCGACCGAGCCATTTTGAACTGGCTGGTTCGGTTGACCAGACCATTGGGATTTCTCCCGAGGACCCTCGGTCGACTAGGTAGTTGGAGTACAAAAGTGGCTCAGTCAACCATATGGTCAAAAAGTTTACCCAGGGAGCTTTTGGTCGACCGGGGCTTTTTGAACTACCTAGTTCGGTCAACCAAGACCTTGGTCAACTGTTGACCTAGGTCCGGTTCGGTCGAGCAGGCCAAAATGAACTATGTTAATCGGTCGACCGAAAGTGCACCAAGTGTGCATTTCAGCTCTGTTTTGAAACATACAAACCCTATTCAAGTGTCTAATAAATATATGTGCACGTGTGTGTCCTAGGGTCACTTGGGGTCTAATTTGAAGACACCGAAAAAGTCCAGTGTATTTTTCTATGGTCACTTTTTAGTTCGTATCTGGTTTGAGCTTACAAGATAAATCATGCATGTGTTGTGCGTGCTTATTACAAACCAACTATCCTAATTACTATTACAGGCCAAATAGACATGAAATGCATTACAAAAAGAGATTGGGTCTTCAACTTTACTTTCTCTTTATGTCATCAATGTGTCTACTAATATAGACCTACACATGAATTGGATATTCATTAAATACATGCATATTTGTCATTATCAAAATCGGGCATGACCTATAAGGTCAACATAAACAGATTAATGTTTTAAAAGATCACTCTATCACTAAAGACAAAAAAAATCAAATTAATTTCTTTAAAGATGATCTAACTTACGAAAAAATTAAATAAAGACTTATTGACAAACTTTTCAAAACAAAGTTGAAATCATTAAAGCTTATATGAGTAAAAGAATATGCTCTGACCTCCTTAATGCATTTTGGGAAAGAAAGAAACATATAATAGAATTATGAAAAGGACTTCTCTAAGAAAAATATCCCGACCAAAGCTAGACCAATACAAATGTCTAAAGAAATTTTAGATTATTGTAAAAGTGAGATCCAAAATCTTATTGAGAAAAAAACTAATTAGAAAATCGAAGTCTCCATGGAGCTGTTCTGCGTTTTATGTACAAAAAACTTCAGAATTGGAAAGAGGAACTTCCATATTAATAATCAATTGCAAACCCCAATATCAAATAAATCAGACCTATTGAAGAGAGTTTGTAATGTAAAAGTTTTCTCTAAGTTTGACATAAATCAGGATTTTGACAAATCAAGATTGCTGAAAAAGACAAATATAAAACTGCTTTTGTAGTTCCATTCCATTCGGTCAATATGAATATAACGTAATGGCCATTGGGCTAAAAAATGCACCAAGTGAATTTCAAAACATCATTAATGATATTTTTTTTATCCCTATGTGGATTTTATAATTGTTTATATTGATGATGTCTTAGTTTTTTTTTTCTAAGAATTTAGACAAACACTTTAAACATATAAATACTTTCTTAAAGATGATTAAGACAAACAATTTGGGGGTGTCAAAAAGAAAAATTATTTTGTTCCAAACAAGAATTAGATTCCTTAGCCATAACATAGAGAATAGGATAATAATTCTTATTAATAGAATTATTGAATTTGCTAAAAAATTCTCAAATGAAATCAAAGACAAAAAACAACTTCAAAAATTTTTAGAATATTTGAACAATGTCTCGAGTTTCCTTTAAATATTGGATAGCCCCAGCGAAATTCAAAAAATGCCTCACATTAAGATCCCCAAATGCGTGTGAGAACACAACCCCCAAAGGTCCCTCAGAGGATTGATTGTTTACTATGTGTGTATTTAGTATGTGAATAGGTTTTCATTTCAACACAGGCATAAGATACCGGAAAATGGAAGCCAGCAGGAACTTAAAGGTCACATCAATCTGACACATTCCATGGAACTAAAAAGCAAGACAGAAGAAGACATACACTTTCAATTGTATTACATTTTGTTTTAATTTGGTCTGTAATAATTGCATGACATGCATGATGCGAATGTAAGCTCAAATGACCATATGGAAATCAATGACCATAGAAACGATCGACCGATGCAAGGTTTTCAGGTCAAATTAAAAAGTCTAAGTGGTAGACAGACCTTAGGTCCTTGCACAATCACTTATGAAAATCCCCACTATCTTACAAATATTATCTATGCAAACAGGGAAAATCTATATTCAAAAACAGGACTTAGAACTTAAATTGAAAGGGGTGTGGGTGATCGAATCGTGCGCATTAAAAACGCCTCGGTCGAACGAAGTGTTGACGTTGACTAGGCTCGGGCGACCGAACCAAAATGAACTAAACGTTCTCGGTCGACCGAACGTTTAATGCTGACTTTTTCACCTTCCCCGGACGCCCAAAATTCACGTTCAATTTTACCTCGAGCAACCGAAATGGCAAGTTCGGCATACCGAACTTAGAACCGGGTGACCGAACCTCGACCACTTTGAAAATCTCCTTGGTTCAGCCACCCGAACTATTCACCAGGCACCTGAATGCATAAAATGCATTCCTAAAGTCTGTCTATGGTCATTCTGAGTATTTAGACATATCATGCAGATGCATGTATTATTACAAACCAAAATAATAAAACTTAAATGCATTACAAATACAATTCAAATATGTCTTCTTCTTTTACTCTGAAAGACTACATGGAATATGCCAAATTTGTGCTCTAAGACCTACCTTGGCTTCCATGTTCTCTTATGTGTGACCTGAATAATACCTATTCACGTACTAAAACACACACATAAGTAACATGTGTTTTGTCAGCATCAAAATAGGGATCAAATTAAAAAAGCCAACAAAATCCAAATTCAAGACCTCACCAAACATAAGGTCAAGGAAATTATTGGGCTAATGCTCCTTAAAGTGTATGTTTGAAGCATGAACAACACCAATTAACATGTGGTTGAATCATCCCTCCAATAATAATAAAAAATCCTTTGAAAAACTAGATCCCTTTAGAGACAGTTTTCGTAGGTAACCACTTATGTAAAATTGGTTCACTTCACCAACATTGTATTATATACCATCGTTTGCTATGTACTAATTGAATTTATCCATGTTCAGTGAACCCTAAATCTTGATATTTTCTCTAATTCTCAACTATTAACCCCCTCCCCTAGCAAAAGGTCTAAATCAACCAAAAAAAAAAAAAAACCTTAGCACAACTAGAAAAAAAAGCCCAATTCATAGCAAATCCCCTTTACATATGCAATGCGCGACTGCATTGGTGCATTAGGTTAAATAGTTACAGGATCACTAACGTAACAAATTAAAGTTTTGGTAACTAAGTGCAACTTGACCTACAGTTCTAGGATCACTAGTGTAACTTACTAAATTATTGTTTGGAATCTAGTTAGCAAAAATCTTAATTTCCCCCAATTTCCCTATTGCACATGCAATGCAAAACTACATTGCATTGAGTCAAATATTTATAGGATTATTGGTGTAACAAATTTTAAGTTATGTGACCAATGTGCAACCAAAACCATTGTTGCAAGACAACGATCAAATTTAGCCCAAAAGTATACAATAATATATAATTAATTAGAACTAAGACATAAGTATACTATGGGTAGTTAATAACAAATCAATGAATACACTTTTTTTTTCTATATTAGCTATTTTTTGGTATTCTAAAATATCATAATAAATTTTAAACTTCAATAAAAAATTTAATAGCCATATTTTGTCAAATAACCACAACTATTCATATTGTGATGGTGAGTGAATAGTAGAGATATTAAGAATGATTGCTTTCACTAAATAAAAAAATAACAAAAAAAATACAAAAATAATTATATTCAAATATATTCTACATTCATTGAGTGTGTTTTGTTTATTGTCTTCTTTATACATTAATTTTCCTCGAGGTTAGTAGGAGGCAAGTCCTATAGTTTTGCTTGACAAAATGCAAGGTTAACAACTACTTCATTCCTATATCTCTAATACCTTCTTAGTAATTGTTAGACTTTTTCACATGATCTCCAATGCCGTCATCAGCATATTAGTACCTTTAAGAGGACTGTGATGTTAATGTAACAATAATGTCGTTGCTTCTGATAACATATTGTTAGTTTTGTTTCATTGAACATTACAAATTTACTTCATAAAAGTAAGTCAAAAGATGAAAATATATTGTTTGAGATTTGGGAGTATATGGTTGTAGGACTTGAATGTAAATTTGCATAATTTTTTTGAAAAATTGATTTTATATTATGCTCGAGGGAGCCTAGTTTCAAAATGAAATACATTGGCATTCATGTACGAATATGCAAGCCCATAGCCAACCTTTCTAGCTTTCATTCCTCCAATTGGCTATAAGCGTAAGCCTACAACCCTTGATTTGTTGTATTTGCCCTATACTAGATTAGGTTGGTATTTACCTATCACAAGAATATATACCATAGCTCACCAAACCCTTCTATTATAGGGGCTCACTTTGCATCTTTTGTTTATATATTCTCTTCACACTTTTTATCGAGTTTTTTCGCAAATAAAATTATTGGGAATTTAAATACAATTTTTTTGCTAAAATAAAATTATTAGGAAATCTAATACAAGATAGTGTTATTGGGAATTCAAAATACAAAATACTCTCTAAAGTGCCTTAAGTATTTTTTGGAGTCACTTATGTGGAAGTATTTTTTTTTTATATTTTATAAAAATGCCAAATTTAATAAGTGTTGATAATAAGTACTGAACTAGAAAAGTGCTGAAAACTATAAGTGACGTTTGGTTGTGTTTAAAATAAGTGATATTTGGACACTTACTTTTATTATAGGGGTACTTGTAAAATTATTTTTGAACATATTTTAATTTACAATGTTAATATTTTTTAAATAACAATTTTATTAATAATAATTTTAATTATTTATAATTAAAATTTAAATATTTTATATTAAAAATAATATAAGAATATTATTTTTAATTAAGAATAATTTTGTTATTAACATTTATTTATAAAATATTACTATCATATTGAATAATGGAAAAAAATAATATCATTAATTAAATTTAAAATTCAGTACATTTAATTTTGATTTAAATGAGCAAATAATTCTTATTCAATTATGAATTGAATTATAATAACTAGTATGTATTTTTAAATATATTTTAAATAAAAATGTTATATTTTTATAATTAAATATTAAAATGATAATTATATTATTTTTCTCATTAAAATTTAAATATTTTCTATTAAATAAAATAAAATAATATTATTTATTGATTAAAAATAATCTTGTTATTAATATATATTTATAATATACGATGATCACGTTAATTTATGTTTAAAATAGTTTAATAAATAAATTTAAAATTTCAATTTTTTAACTATTATTTGTAAATTTATTGAAGGTTCATTTTATTAATTCCATAATTTGATTATATTTTATTAATAATTAATAGGTTATAATGCATAACAAAATAATATATGGTTAATTTTTAATTAAAAATTCAATTAAAATTTACCATAAATATAGTGTTTAATTATTATTTAAATATTTTTATTAAG
Organism: Malania oleifera; assembly: GCF_029873635.1. Classification (NCBI taxonomy): domain Eukaryota; kingdom Viridiplantae; phylum Streptophyta; class Magnoliopsida; order Santalales; family Ximeniaceae; genus Malania; species Malania oleifera. The sequence continues at coordinate 75,340,913 of NC_080419.1, read as the reverse complement.
TAAAATATAAAATTTTATTTTATTTACTAATAATAATGTTATTCTTATTCTATATTTATAAAAAATGATTGTCATATTAATAATTTAAATTAACAGATGATTTTTCTTCTTTATTCCAAAATTCAATTATGTTTCATAAATAATTAATATATTATAATGCATGATAAAATAATATATGATTATCTTATAATGTATTTTTTAAATAAAAAAATAGTTACCAAATTTTCTTATATATACAAAATTGACCCTGCTTATAAACACTATCACTTATAAGTGCCCAAAAACTATCCTCAAAATGTTAGGAACAGATTATGAAAGAATCACTTATGGTCAAATAACAAGTGTTATTAATCGTGAAGGTCTTAGGGGTCTTAGGTTATGTAATGAATTAAAAATACAATCTCAAATGAAAAATTAATTTAAGAGAAATAAGGGAGAATTAGGAGATTTTTGTACCCAATATGGATACGAAAAAATCCAAGCACCTTCAAAAGGACATAAGCATCATAAGAAATATTACAAGAAATCATCTAAAAGAAACCATAAGAATTATGACAAAGAATATTATAAGAAAAAAAAAAGGAATTATTCAAAACCTTCAAAGTATTATAAAAGAAAGCAGAGACCAAGGGATAAAAAGGAGGTAACATGTTTTAAATGTGGAAAGAAAGGTCATTATTCAAAAGATTGTAGGGTTAAATAAGAAATAAAAGAATTAAATTGCGGAGAATATCTTAAAAATAAAATGATTGCTTTAATCAAAAGTAGTTCGTTTGAATCTGAATCATTTGAATCCTCATTAGAATCAAAAGAAGTTATTTTTAATATTCGAGAAACTTCATCAGATTACTCTTAGTTTTCATCAGCGGAAAAAATATGTAATGAAGAAGTTGGATTTTATCGAGCATATAGAAGATCCAAAAATTAGAAGTAAATATTTAGCAAGACTAAAGGAAAGATTAACAAAAACTAAATTACCAAAAATTGGTAATCAACCAACTGTACAAGATTTACAGCAAGAAGTGAACAACACAAAGAATGAAATTAACAAAATTCAAACAGAAATGCAAACATTACAATTCAAAGTTAGGACTTTAAAAAAAGGAAAGACCAAAATTGAAGAAATTGTTGAAACTGAAGATGAAGAAGAATACATGCTAGATAAGAATAGAGAAATCTACTTAGGATATTTATCACAAGTCCATATACATAAATGGTATATAAAGGTCAAAGCCGTTATCAATAAGACATTCGTTTTGGTAACTCATGCCTTATTAGACACAGGAGCAGATATGAATTGTATTCAAGAAGGTTTAATACCAACAACTTACTATGAAAAAACAAATACTCAATTATATGGTGCCAACAATACAAAATTACGAATAGACTACAAAATTACTAATGTTCATATATGTAACAAAGAAATATGTCTCAAAACGACCTTTATAGTTGTTAAGAATATTGAACAAGAAATTATTTTAGGAACATATTTCTTTACGTTAATATACCCATTTCAAGTTGATGAAAAGGGAATTCATACGAAAATAGGAGGACAAGAAATTATGTTTGAATTTTTAGAAAAAATGCAGGAGAAAGAAGTCAATACTTTGAAAGACTTAGCAATCCAAAGAGTCAATCTAATTAAACAAAAGAGAAAACATATTAAGCATTTATCAAAGGAAATATATCACAAAAAGATTGAAGAAAGAATTCAGACTCCAGAGGTCAAAAGTAAAATTGAATAGTTTAAAGAAAAATTAGGAAAAGAAGTTTGTTCAGATTTACCCAATGCCTTCTGGTCAAGAAAGAAACACATGGTACAACTACCATATGTAAAATACTTTACTGAAGATAAGATACCTATAAAAGCAAGACCAATACAAATGAATCATGAGTTATTAGAATATTGAAAGAAAGAAATCAAAGATTTATTAGACCAAAAATTAATCAGAAAGAGTAAATCTCCTTGGAGTTGCTTAGCATTTTACGTGCAAAATCAAGCTGAAATCGAATGAGGAGCCCCTCGTCTCGTTATAAATTACAAACCACTTAACAAGGCCTTATAATGGATTAGGTATCCTATACCTAATAAAAAAGATTTACTCAATAGATTATGTACAACAATAATTTACTCAAAATTTGATATGAAGTCAGGATTCTGGCAAATACAAATAGTTGAAGAAGATAAGTATAAAACAGCTTTTATGGTTCCGTTTGGACATTACGAATGGAATGTAATGCCCTTCGGATTAAAAAATGTTCCATCACAATTTCAAAATATTATGAATGAAATTTTTAATCCTTATACAAAACTCACAATTGTATACATTGACGATGTCCTTGTATACTCAGAATCCTTAGAACAATATTTTAAACATTTAAACATATTTTATGAAGTTATTAATAAGAATGGATTGGTTGTATCACAACCAAAGATCAAGCTATTCCAAGTTAGCATAAGATTTCTTGGACATAACATTTCACCAAAATACAATTACTACAATACAAAGATCATTAGAATTTGCAAATAAATTTCCAAACAATATAAAGGATAAAAACCAATTACAAAGATTTTTAGGATGTTTGAATTACGTAGCAGATTTTATTCCTAACATAAGAATTCTGTTAAAACCTTTATTCAAAAGATTAAAAAAGAATCCCCCTGCATGGACTGAAGAACATACTCAAATAGTTATCAAGGTCAAAAATTTAGTCAAAAGTATGTCTTGCCTTAGTTTACCTGATCCACAAGCCTTTATGATAGTAGAAACCGACGCCTCTAATGTTGGATTTGGAGGTATCCTTAAGCAAAGGATTGAGTCAAAAGAAACCCTAGTTAGGTTTCATTTAGGAGCCTGGTCAGCACCACAGACCAATTATTCAACAGTTAAAAAAGAAATTTTATCCATCGTTTTATGCATACAAAAATTTCAAAGTGATTTATTTAAATTTTTTTTTTATTAAGAATTGATTGCAAAAGTGTCAAAGATATTTTAGAAAAAGATGTTAAAAATTTAGTTTCAAAACAGATTTTTGACAGATGGCAAGCAATTCTTTTTGTTTTTGATTTTGAAATAGAATTTATCAAAGGATCTTTAAATTCAATACCAGATTTCTTAATAAGAGATTTTCTTCAGGGGAAAAATGGCTAGACAACAGAAAGCTAGCGATTATTATTCAAAAGAAACCACTTCCTCAAAAGCCGCCAAACCATCAGAAGTTATTCCTACTTATAACAGTTATTCACCTCTTATAAGACCACCCTTTACTCAAACTCCCTCTTACAGAGAAGTTATGGAAGCACGAGTTCCCTCGCCACAACAATCACCTTCCTAAAATTTTTCAAAAGGTTATTTTATAAAAAATTCATTCGAAGATCTGTTTCCTATTGAACCAGAATGGAAAGCACCCTCTCCTTTCGAAGTTATTAAAAAAAGATTCGTTTAAGGATGTCACTTTGACACTCCGGACACCTTGAAGGATAGAATTTTCTATGAATTATTTTTAGTAGAAACAAACTCTGTTATCATAGATCATACCTATGATATGCAAGATGCTTCAAAAATAAACTTTTCAATAATCAAAATTCTGAAGATCATTTCTCCTTCCGAATGGGGACATCACCCACGAGTTCCAAAGAATTTTAAAGGAGTTTTTGTTCCTCAAAATAATGATTACCTTGATTACATGTGAGCCTGGTTTTACGCCTTGTATGTTTGAAACTTTAGTCATTCCTGGTTCATCCACTTTGATCAGAAAATTATCAAAAGTTTTCCTCGATGGTTCTTCACTTGGTTGGGATTCTTTGGTCTGAATCCTGAAATCTTCCTAGAAGCCATTCAAAAGGATTTTGAATTATTTCAAAAGAATTTTAAATTTCCACGTGGTTATTGAAAAGAATCTTCGAACCTTTTGTTTTTCTGTTCAATCTTCATGATTACGTGGATCTCTTGCTGGGACTATATTATAATTCCTTCGGAAGAAAGTTCATTTCTTTACTTTAGAACTTTACGAAGAATTTTCAAAATTAGATGGTGAGACAAATTCACCATGCCTGAAGGAAAAGTAAGGGCCTGGTTAGCTCAGTCTCTTACTCTAGAAGCTTCAGTATCAAAAAATAAGAAGAAAGTTTATGAAGAAGATGACACTATGTCCACAGTGTCTTCAAGAAGATCAAAATCCTCTGCAAAAGAAAAATTACTCAAGATGATTGATCAACTCGAATTGGATGACTCTGATTCATCAAAAGATCAAGATTCACTCAAGGTCGTTGATTTCAATTACCTCGGGTCAGACATTGATGCTTGGTACAGATTCATTTAAAAAGATCAAGAAGAAGTTTCCTCGAAGAAGCTTGTTTTAAGAAAATGACCTCTCGCCAGAATTATCAAAAGAAGACAGATCACTTCAGAATAATATATGATTATCTTATAATGTATTTTTTAAATAAAAAAATAGTCACCAAATTTTCTTATATATACAAAATTGACCCCGCCTATAAATACTATCACTTATAAGTGCCCAAAAACTATCCTCAATTGCTTCTCAGAATTCAGTTAAATAGTTAAAAAAAAATAGTTCTAGAAATACAATTATTGTAATTTAAGTGTTTGTTGTAGTGCAAGTCAGATGCCACTTTTTTTTTTTTTTTTTTTGTGTGTGTGTGTAGAAGCACTTTTTTTAAGTACTCCTAAACATTAACCACATAATGAACAATGTGAGCATACCAAAGGTTCTAACCTATTATCTAGATAGTCATCCACATAAATATATATGTTTTACAACAATTATAAGTTTTTGGAAAAATCCATGAAATAATTGTAGATATGTATTAAAATTTAGTAGTTGGTATATATTTCTTTTAGAATGTTCAAAAATATCAACCAAAAGAAAAAAAAAAAGTTATAATTAGTTATAGGTAAGTTATAAGATAGTTATTCTTTTATGTATATTATCCACATTAATATAAGGGCATTATAGGCAATGTAAATGTAAAAGTGGGAAAATCTTTTTTACAGTGATATTCAAAGCGGGAGACATATAATATGCTTAATTTAATTTTTATATATATACTTTTAAATTTTTCTTTCGAAATGAAGGATTCCTATAAAAGAGAGAAATCTCATTTTTATACTCCCCCTTGGGGATTCATTGAAATCTATTTCCATATGAATTTTTATTTTTTAAACTAAATTGCTCCCGCTATTTTAGCCGATTTCCAGTTTTAATAATAAATAACAAAAGCAAAAACCAATAAACAATAAAATATGATATAAGAAAATATTTAAAAATTTGAACTATAGTACTCGTCATTAATTTGATTATTTTAAAAATTTTTATATTACATGAGCGTTTTAAATATATTATTAAGTGTATTTTATTTTGAAGAATAATATTTTGTGAAAATATCTTTATTTTTGTGACCAAGCAGCTCACTCTTTCTAAATTATTACTCTTCATGTACACGTTAAGGGTATAATAAGTCTTTTAACATTTTTATATTCACATTTTAAATATTATTATTGAGTATATTTTATTTTGAAGAATGATATTTCGTGAAATATCTGAGCACCAAGCTCACCCAGGGAAGAGCGTGGAAGAAGAGTGAGTGAAATGGAAGATTGACTAGCTTCCAAACGCGGAATTTACAAAACGCAAATAGACCTATAGCCAACGAGCAACGACCGCAATGGACAACTACTAGCTAAAGCCATCGCACACCCCGTTCACACTGCTTTCGACTGAATCTGCTCTTCCCTTTCACCTTATAGACCCTATTTTTTAATTTTGACATTTCTCTCTCTCTCTCTCTCTCTCTCTCGTCTGCCATGGCTCTTCTGTTCAGAGACAGAACTCTGGGCGAATCGAAGAGGCATACGGCGATAATGGCTGCCGCTTCGGCCGTTTCCCGGTCACCTGCGGCCGATCTCCCCTCCCCATTTGGTGAGCTTTCCGCCGAGCTCACGGACTCCGATCTCCGCGTCACCGCCTACGAGATCTTTGTCGCCGCCTGCCGCACCTCATCTGGCAAGCCGCTCACCTACATTCCCCACTCTGCCTCTGGCGGCGTCGACAGGTCGCCGTCCTCGACCTCGCCTTCGCTTCAGCGGTCGTTGACGTCGACGGCGGCTAGCAGAATGAAGAAGGCGTTGGGGTTGAAATCACCGGGTTCTGGGTCGAAGAATAGTCCATCGGGAAAGGACGGTAGTCCGTCCGGGAAGGCAAAGAAGCCGGTGACTGTTGGTGAGCTCATGAGGATTCAGATGAGGGTTTCGGATACTGTGGATTCGAGGGTGAGGAGGGCTCTTTTGAGGATTGCTGCTGGGCAGGTCAGAGGGTTCTGTTGTTCTTCTGTGTTTTCTCGTTGCTTAGTTGTTGGTTTTGTTTAATCTGACTTCAGTGTTGTTCGAAGTAACTTCAGTGTCTTTTCAATAAAAATCTTGCATCGTACCTCTAATGAATTTGATTGTCATCCGAAGTGTCGATCTAACGAATTTGACATGATAATAATGGTCTGTGATATGTAGATCCTTGGATCGTCTTATATGGTGATGCTATAGGTTTTTGATTTTGTTTGTTTGTTTGTTTGTTGACTAATTTTGTTGCATTTTGACGCTCTACCAAAATTTCTATTTATTTAAAAAGTCAACTTAAGTTATTGTTGTTGAGGTTTTGTGGAGGTTAATTTCTGTCTTCGTTTTCTGTTTATGTATGATTGTAACCAAATTTTCAAATGTCATTCTAGTTTTCAGAACTTATTGTGAAATTTTCATATGATAGATCCCGATTCTTTTTCATAATTTACAGGTTACTTACTAAATATCCTGCTCTTGTAAATATTTTGTATTTCACTTATTATGCTGAAGCACTTTAGAAAGATGCGACGTTACTTTTAATTGAAAATGCATTGCTTCATCTCTCAAATTTGTTTTTTCTCCTGGAATTCTGTGAGCTGACTTTAAATTCTGAAAAAAATTGGATCTAATTATACACTGATTCTACTGAATCCAAAATTCACTACTGCAACTTAAATTCAGGAACCCCTTTTTATTAGATAGTCGATAGTCTTCTTTAGTTCAATTTTCATAACCAAATTGTAAGTTATATTTGGTTTACATAATGAAATAGGGTAAGAATTGAATAGCTATTATATAAGGGTCTCGTAGTTTACAAAAAAAGGTTGTGTTATTCCAAGACAAATAACCATGTGAAATAGGGTAAGAATAGAAGAGCTATTATATATGGGTCTCATATTTTACGAAAAAAGGTTGTGTTATTCAAAGACAAATGACCATGTGAAAGTTGGTGGTCTTCCAACCGCAGCGGAATAGCATAGGAATAGACATTCTCATCGTGAGATTTGGGAATATTTGCTTTTATGCTATTCCATGATGATGGGAAATTGGAATAACTCACAACTTTTGTTTAATCATTTGTCTTAAAATGGCACCATACTTTTTAATAAATAAGCTAAGATATCTTGATACAATACCATGTTCTATTTCTACCCTATATCATTTTGGGATCCAAATGTAATTTGTTTGCTTGTGATTCTTGATGCCATCTTACTATACATCTAATTATCATATTGTAGGCGTCCTTGTGTTGTATTATTCCTGTTGCTGCTGATATGGTGATAATCCGTCATCTGTTTCTTCCATATCTTGAAATTTATAGTTCTTATGTTGCTGTTACATTTTGATGAGATTTTATTTTAACTTTACATAAATAATTTTTCAATGCATATAGAGGAGGTGGGCAGGAACCCAACATATGTGGGTAGATTATATTCTAATGTACTTATGCTTTTATTCATTTATCACAGGTTGGACGGCGAATTGAGTCAGCAGTTCTCCCTCTAGAGCTATTACAGCAATTGAAGTTTTCAGATTTTACTGATCAACAAGAATATGATGCATGGCAGAAGAGAAATTTGAAACTTCTTGAGGCTGGATTGATTTTACATCCTCACAAGCCATTAGAAAAGTCAGATATGGCTCTGCAACGGCTGCGGCAGATTATTCGTGGGGCCATGGATAGGCCAATAGAAACTGGGAAGAACAATGAGTCCATGCAAGTCCTTCGTAGCGCTGTGATGTCTCTTGCCTGCAGATCATTTGATGGTTCTCTGCCTGAATCATGCCACTGGGCTGATGGGTTTCCGCTGAATCTTCGTCTCTATGAGATGCTTCTAGAAGCTTGCTTTGATATTAATGATGAAACATCTATTATCGAGGAAGTTGATGAGCTGCTAGAACTCATAAAGAAGACATGGGGAATCCTTGGATTGAACCAAATGCTTCATAACCTATGCTTTTCGTGGGTTTTATTTCGCCGTTTTGTTGCAACAGGTCAAGTTGAAAATGATTTGCTGTTCGCCGCTGATAGTCAGCTAGCAGAAGTAGCAAAAGATGCAAAGACAACAAAAGATCCATCTTACTCAAAGGTGTTGAGTTCCACATTGAGTTCAATATTGGGTTGGGCAGAGAAAAGGCTCCTTGCATATCATGACACTTTTGATAGTGGAAATATTGATTCCATGCAGAGCATTGTTTCTTTGGGTGTCTCAGCAGCCAAGATTTTAGTTGAAGATATATCAAATGAGTACCGCAGAAAGAGGAAAGGTGAGGTTGATGTGGCTCGCAACAGGATAGACACATACATCAGGTCTTCACTACGTACTGCTTTTGCTCAGGCAAGTTGTTGCTACCTGCTACAGTTTTTCCTTTTCCAAGAAATGGCAAATGTAATTTATATTGTGGGCCTTAGTTTTGTTGACTCTAGCATGCATGTAGTGTGACAGAACCAATCAGCTATGTTGCTTTGGTAAAAGATGATACAGTTGTTCCTAATGCTGTATTAAATTGGGTGGAATAAGTGCTAGGGTCCTAGGGAGGAAAAGAATGAAGGAAAGAACTGTTGCTGTTTGGTGGAATGAAGGAAAATGAGAGGAAAGAAAATGGTATTCACTGAAATTAATGAGCAACACGCTTTTTCACTCATTTTCCTCCCTCTTCAAGAAGGAGAAGAAAGTTCCATTTTTACCTACTCTATTTCCTTCCTTACCTTTCCACTGTACCAAACGAGGGGAAAACAGTCTTCCAGTCGTCTTTTCCTTCATTCTTTTTTCCTTCCTCTTTCTTTCCTCCTTACCAATTGTCATGTAAAATAGGATTAAAGTCATCTTTATATGAAAGATAACATGTACATTTTGCACATGTGTACTGATTTGAGTTAAAGCAGAAGTTGTAAATCAGTTAGAAATTGCATATATCTCTAGTTGAAACTTTGAATTTTTAAACCCAAAAAATTTCCAATTGACCTTCAATTTGTTCATAGCTTTGATGAGGGCAGCCCTTGGAACAATGGTAAGGTTGCTCCTTTGTGACCGATTGGTCATGTGTTTGAGTCCAAGGAAAGAACTTCTTTTCATAAAAAGTAAGGGTAAGACTGTACATTGTGAGGACCCTCCCCCTATCCTTACCAAGTGGGGAGCCTTGTGGTTAGGGACACCCTTGTTCATAGCTTTAATGCAGTTTGCGAGCATGACAATAACTCATGAGGATATTTTATGCAGCATGATCTTTTAGAGTATAGGTTATTGTTATTTAAGTAATATTAGACTTTATTTAGGGATTGTTTGGTATTGTTGTTTTATGTTTTCTATTTCCGTTTCTATACAGTGAAGAAATAAATTATAAAAATGCATTTGTTTAGGGTTTGTTTATTATTGTGTTGTTTTTTGTTTTATGTTTCGTTTTTGTATAGTGAAGGAACATATTATGAAAATGGGTTTGTTTACGATGCTGGTTTTCTGTTTCTGTTGATGATTTTAGGTTGATTGAGAAAAAAAAATTGAAAATCAAAATTTATAGTTTTCAACTGTTTTGGAAACATGTTGCTAGAATATTTTAGGGGTCCGTTTGGTATCACTATAAAAAATTAGAAAAACGATAACTAGAAACAAAAACCAAAAATTAGAAATAGAAACAAAAAACTAGATTCCAGTAGTCTGTTTGGTTAACATTTATAAAGTAATATAAATTAAAAACTTAATTTAAAAAATGCAAATTTTCATCTTTAAATCAAAATATTTATAAAACTATGATTAAAATAATAAAATTACAAATAATACACATTAAAAAAATTACTATAATGAAAATAAAATTTATTCTAATTATTTTACTTAATTGTTCTACTTTCAAAATTTACTTTAAAATAAAAAAATTTTTGGACATGACAATTAAAAAATAGTAAAAGTATTTTGTAATTGACTTTATTATTATTTTTTGAAATTTATTTATATTTTTATTTTAATTATATTTAAATTCATATGATCATTTAATTTTGATTTTAATTTAAAAGTGTATAAAATGAATAATTTAATCCAAAAAAATCATTTTTGAATATTAAAATTCTTGACAACAGGTTGCCCAAACAACTGTAAACCATAAAATTTGGTTTTCAGTTTTTTGGCAAACAACTAAAAACCAGCGGCAAAAACAGAAATATGACAATAGAAACAAACGCATTTTTATAATCTATTTTTTCATTGTGGAGAAAGTTAAAACAGAAAACAAAAATGATACCAAATAGGCCCTTAGTATCTACAATTAAATTTTTTAAATTAAATTATTCATTTTGTCCATATTTTTTAACTAAAATTAAAATAAAATGATTATATGAATGTAAATATAATTAAAATAAAAAATGCCCATAATTTTTTTTAAAAATATAAAATAATTAGTCATTTACAAAATATTTTACTATATTTCAATTTTCATATACAATAAATTGTTCTTGTAAAGTGAATTTTGAAATATAATATCTAACATAATTTTAATAATTTTTTATTTTTATTATATATATATTTTAAATTTATATTACTTTGTAATTTTATTATTTTAATCATTTTTTGTAATTATTATTTGATTCAAGGAAAAAAATAAGCATTTGTTTGATTAAGTTTTAATTTGTTTCAGTTCTAGAAACATTAGGCAAATAGGTTGCTGATTTTTGTTTTTTACTTTTTGTTTCTAGTTTTTGTTTTTATAATTTTTAATAGTGATACCAAATGGCTCCTTATTGTTAGTTTTCTATTTTTGTTCACGGTTTTCAGCTGTTTGCAAAAAAACTGAAAACTAGATTTTATGATTTTTAGTTGTTTGTTACTAGGAAATTTAATATTCAAAAATAATTTTTTTAGATTAAATCATCAATTTTGTACACACTTTTAAAATAAAATTAAGATAAAATGATCACATAAATTTAATTTTTATAAAAAAATTAAAAATAATAAAAGCTAATTGCAAAATATTTTTTACTATTTTTTTGTCATGTACAATAAGATTGTTATTGTAAAGTGAATTTTGAAATAACAACTAATTAAAATAGTTATGATAATTTTTACTATAGTATTTGTATATGTATTATTTTTGCACTTCTATTATTTCATGTTTTAAAAATATTATTTGATTTTGAAATATTAATTAAAATTTTAAGTTGTTTTTGCTTTACAAATATTAGCCAAACAAGTTGCTGGTTTTTGGTTTTTTAGTTTCTATTTTTGGTTTTTAGTTTTCGTTTCTGGTTTTTGTTTTCATAATATTGACAGTGATACGAAACAGCCCCTTGAGTTTTTAAAATTATTTTTCTTGCTTTCGAAGCATTGTAAGCCTATAAAAGCCCCCACTATGTATTAACATTATGGGTAGTTGATTGGAACTAAAATTGCGTTGAATATCTTTATTTGGTGTGCCTGTAATTGTCTTTATAGAGTTGGTGATTTCAACTTAAACTGCCTTGGCTGATGAATCACAACATCATCTTGTGTCATCAACGTTACTGGGGACCAACTTTTTTGGCGAATGACATCATCTCCTTTCTTAGACTACTACTATCTACATGTCAACACTCGCTGAAATAGCATTAGAACATGCCTTATCTTCTTGATAATCGTCCTATCATCACCTTGTTTACTGAATTTGTTGTTGCCAGCCATGAAGAAATAGCTATCTTTACCATCCTCACTACGCTAGTTGCATACTTCCCCATCAAAAACCCACAGCTATCCTCTTGTTCAATGCCAATCTTAGACCCTAGCCATTTTGGGAGTCAGCCTAGCCACAACAAACCCCTGACACTTGAGTATTGTCCTCTCATGGTCATTGTTTTCTTGCTAGCTTTGCTCGATAACCTTGCTTGGGTGCTGATGTTGTTGAAGCTCCAACCCTCATGTGTATCAAAACTTGCAACTAGGAGATAGTCCCATTTGATCCTTGAAACCTGACTCGCCTCAATTCCTTACTGTTTTCGTTTTTACCTAAATCCCTTCTACTTGATTCACAGACTAAATCCTAGCTTTTGTTTAATCACTCCAAGCTGACCCATCACCTACATGACTCAAGTATATGCATTTGACCGTACACTGGTGACTGGTGATAAGCCAAACCCATAAATTGAAGATGCCATTAGCTAGCCTAGTAAATCCTTACATATATATACACACAAACACACAAATACAGATATTGCTCGACTATTTCACTCTATTGTGTTAGACATTTAGCGGAAACTCTTAAACCAACAACTTGTCTTTGTATCTTAGCCTCATATCTCCTCCTTTTCGAAATGACGGTGAAAAAGGACCAATTTGATCTTGTTGTTTGAAATGTGGCTTAGATATATGAGTGGTGTTGTAAAGTTAGAGATGGAGGAGAGAAGAGAAGAGAAGAAGAGAAAAAGAGAGGAAAGAACTAAGTGGCAGTTTCTTGGAGTCTATGCACATTTCTAGGTTTTTCGTCTTATATATTATTAATAATAATAAAGTCTAAAGGACAAGAGTACCCCCATTAACACAACCTAATCATTAAAATAACACACTCTTCTAATAATCTCCCTTGGACGTGTATAAATATCACCTAACCCCAACTTGTAACAAACATTAGACAAGGCGGGCTTAAATAAAGGTTTCGTAAAAACGTCGCCAACCTGATCGACAGATTGCACGAAGGGAGTCCTCATGACCTTCTTCCATAGCATTCCTCATAAAATGATAGTAAACTTCTATGATACTTGTCCTCTTATGAAACACTGGGTTGATAGCAATATGAATGGATGCTTGATTATCGCAAAACACATTTATTGGTTTCTTTACCAAGAATTTCATCTTTGACATATGACTTCAGTCACATATGCTCACAATATGAGCCATAGCTCGATATCCAGCTTTAGCACTAGACCTTGCTACAATAGTTTGTTTCTCACTACGCCAAGTAACAAGTTTACCTCCCTCAAATGTACAATGGTAGTAGTAGACCTTCAATGATCAACAGATCCAACCCAATTTGCACAAGAGTATCCCACAATCTCACAATTTCTATTCCATTGATATATCAAACCTTGGCCTGGAGAGCCTCAAATGTACAATGATGGCAGTAGACCTTCAATGATCAACAGATCTAACCCAATTTGCATTAGAGTATCCAACAATTTGACAATTTCTATTACATTGATATATCAAACCTTTACCTGGAGAGCCTTTGAGATACCGCAAAGTCCTACGAATAGCATGTCGATATGGTTGTTTGGGATTGCTTACAGTATGAACCATAGCTCGATATTCAGCTTTGGCACTAGACTTTGCTACAATAGTTTGATTCTTGCTAGGCCAAGTAACAAGATTACCTCTCTCAAATGTACAATATCTAGTAGTAGACCTTCAATGGTCAACATATCCAACCAAATTTGCATAAGAGTGTCTTACAATCCCACAATTTCTAATACATTGATATATCAAACCTTTGCAGCCTTTGAGATACCACAAAGTCCTGCAATAGCATCCCAGTCTGGTTGTTTGGGATTTTCCATAAACTGACTCGCCACCCACACTGCAAAAAAATATGTCAGGTGACTCAGGTCTAGTGGCAGTCAAGTAGATCAACTTGCCAACCAACAGCCTATATTGATGTTTGTCTTCAAAGTCCAGTCCAACATCCCTACACAACTTCACGTTAGGATTTGTATAAGTATCAACTAGTTTAGCACCCAACAAACCAATCTCACTTAGTATGTCCAATGTATATTTTGGCTTAGATATAACGAACCTGTTCCTACACTCTGCAATCTCAATACCAAGAAAATAATGCAGAATACCTATGTCCTTGATTTGAAAGTTTGAATCTCAATACCAAGAAAGTAATGCAGAATACCTAAGTCCTTGATTTGAAAGTTTGCTCGAAGCCACTGCTTAACATATACAATCCCACCATGGTCATTGCCTGTGATGACATTATCATTAACAAAACTACAAGAAGTACCACACCTGTCTCCGTTTTTTGGAAAAAAAATTGAATGGTCAGATTAGCATTGGATAAAGTCAAGTGCAAAAACTGCAACACTAAATTTGTCAAACCAGGCTTGAGGAGAATGTTAAGGGCCATAAATGGCCTTATGCAACCTGCATACTTTACCATCCTCCCCCCTTGAGCAACATACCCAGGAGTAGGGGTGTGCACAATTCGGTGAAAACTGAATTACCTGAAATAACTGACCACATTCAGTCGGTTCGGTTTGGTTATGGGTAAATTAAATTTTGGTTAACCAATTTAACTGAATTATATACTGTTTAACTTAACCGGTTACCTGCCTACCCTGTACCATGTTCTTCTTCATCTACTTCTTAGTTGCACTATATATGTAAATAACCAACATATATACAACATATCCATCTACAAATAATGAGTGTGGATGATTCTTGTTGGTCTGAGGAGGGGGGCCTTTGGTCACACCTGGCTTCGTCGGCCCCCTTGCTGCTGCTGTCGTCACCTTTACTCCTCTGCTCTGCACTTCTGTTTTCTGCACAAGCACTCCAGTAGCAGATAGTTGATCTCAGGTTAATTAATTAATTGATACTCTTAATTATATATTCATATATAGTAATTAAAATGACACACAACAGATCCAAAGGCGATTTTCTGTAGAATATGAAAATGCATATATATATATATATATATATATACCTTCACAGTTCTCAACTCGGGCTCTTCTGCATCTCTACATCCTGCAAATCTGAAAAAAAAAAAAAAATACAGAGCAAGAAATTTAACCGGTCCAGTACTACGTAGAGAGTGTTTATGATTAATGTATGTGCGTGTGATTGTAAATTTGGAATATGCAATTGGGGTATATACCTTAGGAAGATTTGCGGGGGAAAGGGATGGTGTTAACAAGATGGGGCAATCTGGTCTTCAGATGATTTGCAAACGTATGGATGTGAAGAATGCCTTATTGTATGGAGATTTGGAATTTGCAAACGTAATATTAATTTCTGCAGAATTGAAGTAGGGGGATATGGCAGGGAGTGAGGGGGGAATTAATCTACAATATATATATATATATATATATTTATTTATTGCATTGATGGATCTTCTTCTTCTTCGATCCAGTGTAGCAACAGCAGCAATTAAGTACAACTGTTGAGAGCAGAGAAAGGGGGGGGGGGGGTTGCGTGCTCCATGTTGAATTTTTGAAAATCATTAAGTTGAATTCGGTTCAGTTGGGTAAGGTTGGGTAAGAAGGCTAATTTGGTTGGTTCAGTTATGGCATTTAGTTACCCGAATTTTTTTGGTTAATTCAGTTAATTGACCGAATTAGTCGAACCGACCGATTGCACACCCCTACCCAGGAGGTTGCTCCATGTATACCTCACCCGCAAATCTCCATACATGAAGGCATTCTTCACATCCAAATGATATAAGGGCTAGTCAAAATTAACTGCCAATAAGATCAGCACATGAACAAAATTAATCGAGCAACTGGAGAGAAGGTCTCCAAATAATCAATATCATACATTTGGGTATATCTCTTGGCTACCAATTGAGCCTTAAGTTGTTTGATAGAGCTGTCAGGAATATTTGATAGTGTAGACTCAATGACTCCTAACCAACTCTTTAGGAGGAAGATCCACCAAGTCCCATGTCCCTTGAGTGGTTAAGACATCCATTTCTACATCCATTGCATGCTTCCATCCAGGGTTAGCAAGCACTTCAACATGCGAGGAAGGGATAGAAATTGAGGAAACAAAGCAAAAGAATGCGTAGGACTAGGGAGGTGATGAATTGAAGCATAATGAGTGATGGGATAAGCAATGAAGGATTTCTGAGCACATATTTGAGTACTTTTTCAGTGAGCAATAGGCAAATCCAAGTACATTGGGATGGATCTCTAGAACTAGAAGTAGGAATAGCGATGGCAGAGAAGGGGTCTGCCTGGTGGTAGTGATGTTTGTGCTTGCATTTTTTTGTTCATAAACTTTCTATTGTTTCTTTGGACTAGTAACTAATATATTTGGAAGAGTCGCAGAAGATTTCTTAAAAGGGATAAGGGTAGGAACAGGAGGATCAACACAAGAGGGGGGACAATAAATCATTGATTAAATCAAAATAGATTCATCCAAGGAGGATCCAACAGTAGAAAAATAGGGTGTCCCCTAAAAAAAGTGATATCAGCACTAACATATTTCCTATCCTTTTTAAGTTTTTGAGTACCCAACAAAGACACATTTAACAACACAAGGAGATTATGTCTTGATTACCATGTGGAACATGAACAAAACATGTTCACCCAAAGACACGAGGCACAACAGGCATGGATGTTTCTAGGTACCCCATGGAGAAGGGAGTTTGTCCTCCTAGAACATTTGAGGGCATCCTATTGAGTGGAAAACTGGCTGTAAGAAGAGAATCATTCCAAATGGTTTTAGGAACATGCGTATGAAGGAGTATAGACCATGCTATATCTATTTTTTATTTGATCTTTTAGCTACTTCATTCTACCGAGGGGTGTGTATACATGATGTTTGATGAATAATCCTTTTTGGCCAAGCAAAAAGACTAAAGCTCACTTTGAACAAATTCAAGTGCATTATCGGATAAAAAAATTTGAATACCGATGCCGAATTGAGTTTTATTTCTGGTAGAACTGAGTAAATATGTTAAAAAATTCAGACCTATTTTTTAACAAATAAATTCAAGTCATACGTGAAAAATCATCCACAAAGGACACAAAATATTGATGACTAGTCAAATTATTGACTCTACACGGACCCTAAACATCTGAATGAATACGAGAAAACTCCACAAAGGACACAAAATATTGATGACTGGTCAAATTCTTGACTCTACATGGACCCCAAGTATTTGAATGACTAAGAGAAAACAATGATTTACTATGAGAGTTGACTTCGGACTGAAAATTTCCTAATATGCTTCCCCAATTGACACACACAACACTTAAAAGGAGAAATAGACTTGAACATAGGAAAAAAAACTTGTGGTTTTTTTTTAAGGGATGGATGACCCAAACGAGCATGCCACTGATTAAGAGAAACACCATGTGTAGAAAGTAAGGATGTCATATGACAAGCATTGGTCCTACCATGACTACCATCAAAACTATAGGCCATCCATCTCAAGTCCTCCTCCAATCCTCTTCTTTGCCTGGAGATCTTGAATAACACAATGAGAAGGAAAGAAGGTCACTGAACAGTTACGACACTTAGTTAATTGACTAATGTTCAAGGGAAATTTAGGCACATATAACATAGACAAAAGAGGAATAGAAGGAATTGAGAGAATATTGCCAGAACTAGAAATCGGTGTAATTGGAGCATCAGCAAAGTAACCTTAGAATGTAAAGTAGTGGGGTTCAAAGACTCAAAACAAATTAGGACTACTTGTCATATAAGAGGAGGGAATCTATAACCAAGATGAGGAGGATGAAGAGACAAGAAGCCCAGTTGTACCTGAATGGACTACAATAGCACTAGATGTAAAGACTGAGTTTGGAGTCATTGAACCATGCACAAAAGATTGTTAAACTCCTCTTGGAACATGGTGGATGATATACTCAACTCCCTAGTGGAGTGGATAGGTGTGTTTGAAGTGTCAATAGTAGAATCACCCTTTGCAAGAGACTTATTTTCCCAAGCTGGTTTCCCAAGAGATCCCAACAGTGATTTATGTAATGCTTTTCCTTGCCATAATGTGTGCTAATGCAAGAATTGCCACAATGAACTCCTCGTTGTATTACACAAACGCTGCCATGATCACAATCCAAACCTTGTCCTCGTCGACCAAAACTTCCCCTACTACAGTTGGGTATAGTATCCATGGATGACTTATCGCGGAAGGAGCTTGAGTAGTTAGGCAGCACACACTAACACAAACAGCACTTTCAGGACTTCAGGGTGAAAAAAAAAAACTAGAACTTTCAATACTTCAAACTCTCCAAAATCCAGAACTTCAATAGGCAGCTATGGCTACAGAAATGAGCTTACAATATCCTAGGAGGATTTACTTGACCACCAAGAACAGGGCAGACGACAGTAAATTACTGCAGGCATTTAATAAACAGCCTGGCAGTAGCTTCAGGCATTATGGCTGGCAGCAACTGGAAACGAATGCAGAGAAGAACAGGAAATAAATATTTGAATGCCAATTGAAACCAACTAGCAATGGCACAAGATTGCAAGCAATCAATCACGAATACACATCATCAAAACAGCATCATCAGCAAACCACAAACAGAGTGACAGAGGAACAGTGGCACAGCTTCCTGCCAAGGATGCCGTGCAACCTAACCCAGAAAGAGGGTGTCCTTAAATGACTCTCAAACAAACGAGAAATCAGATTTGAGGACTGATTAATGGAGGTAAGGATAAAATGAAAAAATGAGTATCAAAACCAGTTAAGATAAATCAGACTTGAAGGAGATCAATGCTCTGATACCATGTTGTAAAGTTAGAGACAGAGGAGAGAAGAAGAGAAAGAGAGAAGAGGAGGATAAGAGAAAAAGAGAGGAAAGGACTGAACAGCAGTTTCCTGGAGTCTAAGTACGGCTCCAGATCTGCCTTTTATTATATTATTAATAATAATGTCTTAAGGACAAAAACACCCCCATTAACACAACCTAATTATTGAAATAACACATTCTCTTCTAACAAATGGAAAGGACATATTGAGTAGTAAATAATTGGACTACATCTAAGAATTGGTCTGGATAGAGAACAAAATGGGTTTATGAATTTTGATGCTACTCTTAGTGTATCAACGCGTATCAACTCTTGATCATCCTCATAATTCTAAACCTATTACTATGCAAGAATCCATCTAGCATGTTAGGATCAAGGTAATCTGAGGCACAAGCAAAGGGACTTGCATGCACTATTCAATTGGTCCACCCAAGTGGAAAATATCTTTGCCTATTGAGGCATAGAATCACCAGAGAAGATTGGCATGATTTTTACTTCATTTAAGGCATTGTCAGCATTTATGTCCATGGGCAAGGTCCAGTAACTGGCTGGAGTCTGGAACCTCATTAGGCATCTCATTATGAATTTATTCACCTCAACTATGAACGATAGATTTATTCTTGCTCAATATCATAAAGATGCAGTCATGCACACTTGAATTTCAAAAAAGGATTGCTGGATGTTCTTTTTGAGGAAGATGAGCAACAATGCATTATTTGGTACATTGGTGGGCTGTGGTATGGACTATAACTTGAGCTGCAGTTGTGCCGAGTTTGACTCGGTTGATCAACTGAGTATTGGAAGGGTATTTTCCATGGAAGGAGAAGTATTGGAAAGATATTTTCCTGAAAATAGTTACTGCGATTAAGTTATCCCATGCCCCAGCTAAGCCATTTGATAAAAAAAGCTTTAGAACCTTAGCTTGAGTACCACAATTGTGTAAAAAGGGGCATTCCTACAAGAATGTTCTAAGGAAAAAAAAATTATCAATGTCTTGGTGCCTATTAAAAATAAGGAAGATGAAATGAGAGAGAAAAGTTGATTAGATGATCATGGATGCAGTTGACTACGCTAGGGTTGAGGACGAACAGGATAGTGTTCACTAGAAAGTGTGTACTAGTTTCAACAAAGTGGTTGCTTCAACTTGATAGGAGGTTGTCAGTCTGCAATAAAGATAATTTATTTATTTTCTTATGGTCTTTTATTTGGTTCCTATCTTTTAGCATTGTCAAACTGAGATTCAAATCGTGAATCGAAATCCCAATTTTGGGAATTGAGAGTTGAGAATAGAATCAAATCATAATATTTTGTACAAATTTCCAAAATCAATTCTAAATGACATGCTTATATTGATATATGAAAAAGCAGCAAA
Organism: Malania oleifera; assembly: GCF_029873635.1. Taxonomy (NCBI): domain Eukaryota; kingdom Viridiplantae; phylum Streptophyta; class Magnoliopsida; order Santalales; family Ximeniaceae; genus Malania; species Malania oleifera. The sequence goes on along the minus strand of NC_080419.1, from coordinate 75,320,733 downwards.
ATAGTAAAATAAATTTAATCTTGATAAGGAAAAAATAAAATTTGTTGTGTACGTTTTTCCTAAACAAATGAAAAGTAAGAGAGTGAGTCAAGAAATATTAATTATGAAAAAATAACTTTATGCTGTTTGAGGGAAGGAAAAACTGAACTTTTGGTGTTTATCAACAATTCAAAAAATAATATTTCATGTATTCTTTCTTGGATTTAAAAAAAAAAAAATTAACTTAAAAAATGATAATAATTAAACAAACTACTGAAAGGAAAAACCAACTTCTGAATCTTAACAACACAATGGAACATGAGTACCACCTTAGCTGATTTGTGTTTTGTGCTGTTTATTAATGGTAGAACACTATACTCCAAGAGAGAAGAGTAGTTTTGTGAAGGCAATGTAAGACCTAATATTCTATTTTCTCCTTTCTTAGTACAAAACTGACGTAGACCAGGAATAGAATGTAATCATGTAAAAGTAAAAGAAAAAAAAAGTTTGTGAGGATTTTGGCAATGATTCAATTGTTTCCCTTGCTTCGTTTTGGGCACTTGCTTTGGGGATTTCTTGGGAAAGTTCTTTATCTGATCTTCAAAGGGACTAGAGAGCTGCACTTCTATAATTTCTTTTGAGCATTTCTTCCGGATGATACCTTGCTATCCGAAGTATGTAATTCCTTCTCTGCCTGTCATTTTTTACGATTTACACCAATAGCTTCAAAGGAGTGTCACCAAATCCTTGAGGCCCATTTAATTGTGGATAAGATTTTCCGTTTTTTAGTTTTCCAAGGAAATATAAAAATTCCAGCGTACTTTTTAGTTTTCCAAGATTCATATTAAAAAGGTAGAAAACAAGTAACTTTTTTAGTTGTGCAAAACAGTTTTTCAGGCTTCATTTTTAGATTTCAAAAAATAATTACAAAAAAGACAACTTGTTTTTCAGTTTTCCAAAAGTTACCTTATATGGGATGAAGAATTTTGGGGCTAGGATTTGGATTTATGTGGATTTTGAAGAAATTTAACAAATAGTATGCATAAATCAAAGTCCAAGATCTGAATTCTGTTCTCCCATACGCAAAGTAAGAAGTCAGAAATTTATAAAATAATGAAAAAGATGTTTTCCCACTTTTTCATTAAATTTAGTAAATTGGAAAACAAGGTGGTATTCTTGTAATTATATGAAAAATTAGAAATAGAAACAGAACAATTTTCACCAGAAAATAGTGTCAAAACTTTTTATTTTTGTTCACTTATTTAATGCAAATGTTGTAAAATTGAAAAAATAGCTAAAATTTCTGTCGTTCTTTGGAAAACTAAAATAGAAAATGAAAACTGTTATTCACAATTAAATGGGCTCTTGGTACCTCAATCAGAGTCATTCTAGATCTACTCCTACTGCCACTTTCAACAATAAACTCACCTTAGATACATGTGGCTCACTTTGCAAGTGCCTAAACCGTCTTAACCATGGTATTAAAAAAAATTAGTGCGTAAATGCCATTGTAAGTATCAGACAAGAATGGTCCTGCTGCAGGCTGATATAAAGGAAGAAAGAAACTCATGGTATGACTGGCGATTATGCACGGTAACGTTCCGTAACATCCGTTACGATGCCGTTATGGCTCTCTAACGTCTGTTATGGAACGTTATGCTCCCCAGTCACGGAAAAACGGTCTTTCAGCTTGTTTCTTGTATTTGAGGCTCTTGAACTGAATGTCTAAGCTGTCTGTTCTGATATTGTGCATCAACAACTGAATTTAAAGCTTCAAATAAAAAATTTGAAGGGTTGGGGGGCTGTAAATCAGAAAGTGTTTAGCAGGGGTTTGTTTTTTAAAATTTTTATTTTGATTTCTTGTTAATTTAGGTTAATCTAATCATTCTAACCTAGGTTCAAAGGCAGCAAAGAGGGTTTTGATTTTGAGATAAAAATTTGCTACAAAACCCTAAACCGAGGTAAATGAAATGCATTTAAATGAGTCTTTTTTTAAAAATAAAAATAAAAAATTAAAGCTCATTCTAGCTTGTATAGCTTGGATCTACTAAAGAGTGGTAGAATTTTATTTCTTAGTTATTAAAAATTTGGGACTTTATTTTGTGTCTTTGAAGTTCATGTGAGCTTGTATAGCATGGATCTGGTGATGTAGTGTGTTGAAATTTTTTTAAAAAATTTATTTTCTTTGTTATGATATTTTTATTTTCAATTTTCTGTTTTTTCCATTTATAAATTAATTAAAAGGGGCAGCCCGGTGCGCAATGCTCCCGCGTATAAATTAATTAAACATTTATTTTATAAAATATGAATGTTACTTACAAATGTAGCTTGGAAAAGTAACCAATATAGGGCTTTTCTCACCAATAGCAACTTGAAAACCACATTAGCATTCAATAATTTCGGTATATGTTGCATGTAGGTTGATTTGAATTTATTGAAATTCATTTAAAACATTAATATTTAAGGTTTGGGGGTCAAAACATGTGAATTTATCTACAAGTTTGTTAATGCGAAAGATGAATTCACGGATGCAGCAACTGTTACCCCTTAGATAACACCTGTGACAGTTGTGAACGTTACTTTAGTTTTAAATTTAACCTCCATTTCCTGATTTTATTTTCCATAGGTTTTGTGTCTACTAGGTTTTGTGCCTACCTTACCACAAATACTTTCATTCAATAGTTTTATTTGATTATTACCTTTATGTAATAGTATTAGCACCTTCTGAAACTACTTGATGTTTGAAGCACATCTTTTACCTAACTTGCATTAACTCTATGTATTATATCTTCTTCAATTTCACCTTAAAATTTCATAGTAATTCCATGGTACCAAAATTTAATGATACTTAAGGCTTGAGCATCAAGTGTCGTATATTTCTCAATCACTCCTAGAATGACTAAAATTGTCTATCGTGTATTACAACTTGCTTCTCCTTATCTTAAAATCCTCTATATTTAAAACTTCTCTTCATAATTCTAATTTAGATTAGATCATGCTCCACTTTTAATTTCATTAGTCAAGACTCAAGAAATTATTGTCTACGTGGAACTTCATGATATTCTTGACGAGTTTATCCATAGCTAAAGTAAAAAGATAAGGTCTCAAAGAAGACCCTTGATGTACACCTAGTGTAATTGGAAAGTCTCTATCTCCCAACATAAGTCGTTCCTACATATCCTTAGTGACATTGATACATGAACTGCGTGTTCCCCCCTCCCTGGAACCCACAATAGAACTTCCCTAGGTACCCTCTCTTCGATTTCTCTAGGTCAATAAAAATCACGTGCAAGCCTCTCATCTTTTTCCCTAACTTTTTCATTATATCTTCTTTAAAGATATATAGTTTCTGAAGTTGATCTCTCGACTGAAAAAACCACATTGGTTTTCTACAGCCATGGTTTCTAACCTTTAATTGGTGTTAGATTACCCTACCCCTAAGTTTTAGAATGACTCTTAAGTTAATTTTAGGATGATTATTATGGTTTTGAATATATCCTTTATTTTTGTATATTTTTAGTAAAGTGTCTTTCCTTACCTAGCATTTAGTGCTTAGAATTTTGTTGAATAAACTAATTAACCATATTACTCTATTATCTCCTAAGCATTCCCATTCTTCAATTGGAATGTCATTTGCCCTTCAGATTTTCTATTTTCAATCATCTTTAACGCATATGTGACTTAGACTCTAATTTTGAGCACAAATCACAAACTTTTAGCCTTTTCCTCATTTGTCAATTCTAAGTTTAGGCCTCCTGCTCGGCTTTCACTAAATAGCTTATTAAAATAAATTTGTTGTCTTTGTTTAATATCTTCTTCTTTAACTAAAACACTATTGTCCTTATTTTTTGATATTACCTAGGCCTTTACTCTCTTTCTCTAGCTCTAGCAACTTTAAATATGCCTTTCTACACCAATATTATTGTTGGACTACCTATTTTGTGTGTGTGTGTGTGTGAGAGAGAGAGAGGGGTGAAAAATGTGGTTGGCCTAATAAGTTGAAGGCTAACAGTCTCAATGTGATCTGTATACCTGGTTGAACAAGTATGGCTTGATATATTTTGAGGCTTTGACCCTTTGAAGATGGGGCTAAATTTTTAAATAGGGAGATGAAGGTGTTAGGGTTTTTGAAAGTTAAAAAATGCTCTTATACCACAACTTGTATTCCCACTTTGTAGTCATACCATCCGTGATCTTGACGCGTAAAAGGTGCATTGAATAGTTTATCTGTTAACATCCTAAATTATTTCATAACAAGTAACTTGTTATCAAATTCAAGGACGGAGTATTTTTTTAAATATCTTTTTAATGCAGCATCTTATTTTTTAGAGATTATATTCTTGAAGTAAAACATTAAAAGTGAGATATAATAATTTAATGAAATTTAGTCCTCCTCTTCGTCCTCCATCATAATAATAATAATGACCTTCAAATAAAACTATTGCAATGTATATGTTGGGGGGTGTTTGAATTACTCCATACCTATACCTCTCTATAATTTTTTATGGAGGTCCACATTTTGACAATACCTCTCATAGATTAGACATGCTACTGCTTGTCATGCTTGAGAATAATTAAGGGATCGTTTGGAAACACTTATGCAGAAGTGTTTTTCAGAAAAAAATGTGCTGAATTTAATAAGTATTGAACTGGAAAAGTGTTGAAAGTTATTTAGTGGTATTTGGTTGTGTTTAAAATAAGTGGTATTTGGATACTTACTTTATTATAGGGTACTGCATGATTATTTTTAAACATATTTTAAATTAAAAATATTAATATTTTTTAATTAATGATTTCATTAATAATTATTTTAATTATTTATAATTAAAATTTAAATGTGAACTATTAAAAATTAATATAATATTATTTTTAATTAATAATAACTTGTTATTAATTTATATTTATAAAATATTACTATCATATTAAATTCTGATAAAAATAATATTATTAATTAAATTTAAAATTTTAATTTATTTAAAGTTAATTTAAATTAATAAATAGTTCTTATTCTATCCATAATTGAATTGTAATAACTAATATGTATTTTTAAATATATTTTAAATAAAAATAAAAATATTTTTATAATTTAAATTTTTAATAATTATTATATTAATTTTATAATTAAAATTTTTTATTTTACTAAAATAATATAATATTATTTATTGATTAACAATAATCTTGTTATTAATGTATATTTATGACATGATTATCACATTAATTTATGTTAAAATTCATATTAATAACTAAATTAAAAATTTTAGTTTATTTAATGTTAATTTAAATTTAAAGATGGTTCCTTCTATTCATTCTAGAATTTAATTATATTTTATTAATAATTATTGGGTTATAATGCATAATAAAGTAATATATGATTAATTTTTAATTAACAGTTTAATTAATAATTGTGTTGACTGTTATTTTAATTAATATTTAAATATTTTTACTTTTGTTTTAATTTATATTTATAGCATATGATTATCATATTAATTTATGTAAAAATAATATTATTAATTAAATTAGTATTTTTAATTTTTAATATTAATTTAAATTAATAGATAGCTCTTCTTCTTCATTCCAAGATTGAATTATGTTTCATTAATATTAATATTATAAAATACATAATGAAATAATATATGATTATCTTCTAATGTATTTTTTAAATTATAAAATAGCCACTAAATTTTATTATATTTATAAAATTGACCTTGCCAATGAGTAGTGTCACTTATAAGTGGCCAAAAAGCTATCTTAGATTGCTTCTTAAAATTCACTTAAATAGTTCTTAAAAAGGTAGTTCTAGAAAAGCAATTTTTGCAATAAGTGGTTGTTGTAGTGCAAGCGAAGCGCCACTTTTTTGTAAAAGTGCTTATGCTATAAGCACTTTTTTTTTAAGTACTTCCAAACAGGGGCTAATTATTGGATGTTGCAAGCCATTTGATCTGAAAACTGCTCCAGATTAGTGTTTTAATTAACGTTTTTTTTAACTATAAAATGAAGCAATGTTTGGACCAAATGGCTAATAGTGTTGGACTGGATTTTTTGGCAAGAGTGTTGGGCACAATTAGAGCACTGAATCCATTGGCATGATTATAAAATTCGTGGACCCTAAAAAATATATTGATGTGCGTAAGGCCATTATTTTAAGTCAAGCCTAATTTGAACCCCTGTCATATTTGTTAGACATGATGGCTTTGACATGGATACTTCATGCAAACTTGGTGTTTTACAAGTTTTGTAAGTGCATAATTACATGATCATGCAGTTGAACACTTGAATTTTTCTGTTGGAATTATGACTTTTGATTTGTTTGATCTGATAAAATACAGAGAATGGAGAAGGCAGACTCCAGCAGGAGGGCATCCAAAAACCAGCCAAATTCCCTTCCCGTGCTTGCCATCCTCGCAAAGGACGTTGGCGAGCTCGCAGCAAATGAGAAGGAGGTATTCAGTCCAATATTGAAGAGATGGCATCCTTTTTCTGCTGGTGTGGCTGTAGCTACCCTTCATGCTTGCTACGGGAATGAGATAAAGCAATTCATTTCTGGCATCATGGAGTTGACCCCAGATGCTGTACAAGTGTTGAGAGCTGCTGATAAGTTAGAGAAAGATCTTGTGCAGATTGCTGTTGAAGATTCAGTGGACAGTGAGGATGGTGGGAAGGCAATAATTCGAGAGATGCCACCTTACGAGGCTGAAGCCGCAATTGCTAACTTGGTGAAAGGATGGATCAAGATGAGAATAGATAGATTGAAGGAATGGGTTGACCGGAATATACAACAAGAGGTATGCACTGAGCATTCATTTTTGGATCCATTGATTATTCTGATGAAGTTACACTTGAAATTCACTACCATCAAATTGTTACATTGTTTGTTTCAAGTTTACTGTCTTGTCTTGTTATAAAAATTAAAGTTGTTGACATTGCTACCAGTGAATGTTGGAATTCTCATTAACCTTGTTGGTTTCATTATAGAAATTCAGAGCAAGAAGAAAAGTCATTTCTTGGTATTCTAGGGAATCAAGCGCATAATCTGGTTTATAATGCGTTAAAAATTGAATTTTCTTCCTAACCACCTGGGAATATCCATAATTTCTCAGGGAGTACAAACTAAGTGAATTAAACAATATCCTTTTTTTTATGTGTAGTGTTGGCTGCTTACATCAGCTTTCAATCTGCTTAGGATCACAACTCTTTTTCAGGTGTTAGGATTGGCTTTTGAAGTTTTCCTCTCAATCTCTAGATTTCTCTTTTGAGCCTTCGCTTATTTCTTTTGCACACTCAATTTTTTTTTTTGATAGAAAAAAAGTTCCATTAATGAAAGAAAGGATATACAAGGAGGACAATAAATCCTCCCAACATAAAGCAGAAAGAAGAAAAAAAAAAGAAAATCAAGCTAAGAAAGCCGTCCAATCATGCCAAGGAGGAGGAACAGAGAAACTAATGTGTCCACTGTCCAAAACAGCCTGAGACCCTGGAGAAAAAGCCAACAGCGAAGCGAAATTAGATAGTCTTATACCAAACTAAATCAGGAGACAAAGTGTGCTCATGAAAAATATCAGCGTTTCTCTCTAACGAAAGAATCTAAAAAACTTAAAAGCAGCAAAAACTGCAAACCACCATAATTGCTTCACATCTTTATGCCTACAAAATCTCTAAAATTAATCAGCTAAAAAGCCTCCAAAGAACTAGGGCAGACACAACACTCCAAATAATCCAAAAAACCGTTCCATAAATTACAGGCTGCAGTGGAATGAAGAAATAGATGAGCATGAGTCCCACTGCCGGCACAACACATCACACAAAGATCAGGAGATAGAGCATTATGGCATCACAACACTCCCAATAATCTGAAAAATCTATTCCATAAATTCCAGGCGCAGTAGATGAGCATGAACCTCACTGCTGGCATAACATTATTACATCAACGTCAGGAGATTGACACATACGAGGGTCTTATATTCTGCGAATTGTTGATATTAGCTCTATTAAGGGTGGAAATCCACGCAAAGGCCTTAAGTAGTGATCTTATCTGTCCATGGCCAATTAACTAGAAGAAAACAATGAAAAGACCAAGTAAGAAAGGATAAGAAAAATTACAAGATAAAAGACCAGACTGTCCAATCTCCAGATATCCTTGCTGTAGGAACAATGAAAGGACTCCAACAAACTTAGAGGCAAAGTAAGCTCCCTAGCCTCCTTATCATTTTGTTTCCTTAAAAGATGAAAATCCAGGAAACAAGATTGTTATCAATTATGAAAAAGATACAAATCCCAATGCCAATTGCCATCCCAAAACTGAAATCATCATTCATTCCCCACTTTATATTTAGTGCATGTAAAGGAAAGGGGAGTTACCTGTGACATAAGCTTTTGTTGGAAACTCTAGCTCCAATATTAGCATCCCACCTGTTCGCTTGCGAGCCAAATTTACTATCGACAAGTTTATGTGAAAGGGAATTAGTTGTCAAAGGACAATGCTATAACCAGTTAAGGGATCAATTGAAACTACTTAAAGAAGTGCTGGACTGAAAAAGTGCTAAAAGTCTCAAGTGGTGTTGGTTGTGTTTAAAAATAAGTGCTGATTAATTTAGCGATGTTTGGATACTCACAAGTGACATATAAATCTATATTATTATCATATGAATAATATTATAATATTTCATCGTATAATTAATATATTATATTATAATACATGAAATATATGATTATTTTCTAATAAATATTTTTAATTAACATTATTAGTATTTTATAATTTACAATTTAATTGATATCTATGTTAATGACAATTTCAATTAACAATTATAATATTTTCTATTACATAAGATAATATATGATTATTATTTTTCTAAAATAACAACAGTATTACATAACTTTCAATTTAATTAATATCTATATTAGTTACATTTTCAATTAACAATTATAATATTTTCTATTAAATAAGGTAATATATGATTGTTATTTTTCTAAATAGCAACAGTATTACTAATTTATATTTATAAAATATGATTATTAATTTATGTTAATTATTAATTAAAATAAATTAACAATTTTAATTTAATTTAATGTTAATTAAAATTGCAGATCCAAAATTGCAATTTTGGTTCTTGCTTCTTCTTTCCAATTCCAAAATTGCAAGGTCATCCGACTGTAGAGGAGGTGGTTGTGGCAGCAACAACAGCATGGTCACTTCATAGGAGGGCACCACTATGGCACACCACCAAATCCTGTAATGCAGTAACTATGAAGGAGAGGGCTTGGGTGGACGGGAAAGGAGGAAGGGTGTGAGGATGACCCTGCACATGGCCACTCAAGACAGAGGGAGAGAGGGCAGGAGAGTTTCTGAAAGTTACAATTGCCACAGCAAGTCATCATGTTATGTACATAATTGTACCACTTCTCTACAGTAACCACTTATAATTGCCTAATTGCCATTCTTGATTGCTTCTCCAAGTTATTTAAGAAGTGGTTTAAAACTGTATTTTTTGCAATTAGTACTTATTTTTGTGTAAGCCAAACACCACTTTTTTGTACGGGCTTTTATTTTAAATGAGAAGTGCTATAGTCTATAAGCTTTTTTTTTTTTTTTTTTTTTAAGTGCTCTCAAACAGGGGCTTACCCACCCACCAAGGTAGTGCTTTTAGACACCAAATTACCAACACCCAAGCCCTCCTCATTCTTAGGTCTATGAATGACCTCCCAAATCACAAGATGATCCCTCCTCTCATGCAAACCTGAGCAAAGAAAGTCCTTCATAATCCTCCCTGACTTGGCAACAACCACATAGGAACTTAAACAAAGATGAAAAGTAATGGGAATTGAAAAAAGACAAGTCTGAATTCAGGTTTTTATGTTTTCCCAAAGAAAAAGAGTCCCTGTCCACCCACCAAGGCATTCAGAAACCTTAGCAGACCGTAAAACCTCACTGTGAGGATTACTACCTTGAGCAACTCTTGCACAAGTCAAAGGCCACTGAATAATCCCACAATCTGTAAAAGAAGCAAAGCTGGCAGTCACCTCTAGACTCAAATTAATAGCAGTAGATCAAACTTACCCAGATTAAACTTTAGCTCAATACTAGGTCAGTTGGTTAACTCAAAGTTTTCCAAGTTGGACACCACGGTTTAAGTCTTGGGGGCTGTAACTCTCCAATTGAGATTAAATGTTGATAATAAGTGGAAAATGATAGAGGGACAACCCTTATTATCTTGGTGGATTGGTTGAGCGCCCAAAGGGCCTCAAACACCAGCATATTAAAAAAAAATAAAATTAGAGGACATATCAACCAGACATGAAAAATGGTATGATCAGCAAACTGCGAGGCCAAACAACCAGTGCTCCCTCCCCACTGCAATACGCTGAAGAAAACCTCTATCAACAAGCCTCTTAATCATCCTACTCAAGAGATGCACAACCTTGATAAGAAGAAAAGGAGATAACAAAGCTTCTATCAACCCTTAAAATTTGACAAGTCTGTCTTAGGTTTTCCATTAATCATCTACAAAAGAAGGAAGCAGAAAGGCAACGCTTAAACCAACCTCTCCTTCTTGAACCAAACCCCTTTGGTCCCTTGCTATCTAAACCTCAATTGGGGTGGGAAAGGGTGGGGTGGGGTGGGGGGTGATTCCACCTCACCCTATCATAAGCCTTCTCGAAGTCTTAAATACTTAAGGTATTTTCTAACTCCTAGCATCTTTAAAAAGCTCATTTGCCACAAGATTTCTGGTCCACAAGCAATGCAAGAGGATATGCTCAGTTGTCTTGGCATTTTCTATGTTCGAAAAACATCTGTTGGCAAGAGGCAATCCCCTTTTTCTGTAGGTTATCTATTTCTAGAATCTTCTTAGAACTTGCCAACCACACGAAGAAAAAGCTGCCCTTGTGGGGCCTGCCGTTTTCTTAATAGACTTCCACTGTAAGCTTCTATTGGCTGCTGCAGAACTGGAGAAGTGAATTTCCTGTAATAAAAGCTGACTGTAAGTAGCTGTCTTTGTCTATGGTTCACTTACGTTCATTTGGGATGTTCCAAAATGGAGCTCCGTACAAGCTGCCAAAGAAATTCACAAGGTGATCAAACTCCCTATCATGGGCATGCCTCACAGAGGGAATGTTACAGGAAATCCCATTGGCTGAAAATTGGAGGGGATTACTAATTGGAGCTTCTTCATCACAAGCCAAGCTGAATATAGAAGGAAACCTTGTGCTAAGGGGAGAAGTGCTGCACTGGATGTCGTGCGAAAAGATAACATAATCCCCATTTCAAGCATCAAATTTAATAAGTTTGAAAAAATATTCCTGCCTAGCATGGTAAATCTCCAAACTCCAACAACATATGATACTCCAAAGCTTGTATTATTGTTTGTTTCTTAATGAAATGATTTTTTTTTTATTACATAAAAAAAAGGATCCTCTGACTTCTTTTGGGGGCCAACAAACATTATGATGAAACCGTATTTTGAAGCGATGATGATGTAGGACAAGAAGTGGGTATTTGGATGGATCGTTTCAACCTAGTTTGGAGGCCTATTTCAAAGAATAGGGTCAATGGTTTATTGGGTCCTAAGCCCAAATGTGATTAGTTAGTTGTTTAATTATGTGTGTTTATTTTCTTGTCTTAGGATTATGTATGTTGGGGGCTTGTTTGTAATATTTGTGTATTCTAGGGTCTGTTTATATTTTATAATGTAATGTAGGTTTAGAGTTTTATGTGTAATATCATGTGAAGAGGCTTTCTTATAATAGTTTATGAAAGCCATGTGTTGGCAGTTGATGTTGACTTTGAATTGAAGTGAACATGAGTTCCCCTCTTGTATCTCCTCTCTTCTCTCTTCTCTCTTCTCTCTTCTCTCTTCTCTCTTCCTTTCTTCTTTTCAATTGCTTCTAATCTCGCCCATGGCTGCAGATCCTTGATGCTGCCTCTGCATAGTATTAAAGTCCCACCACAATCTCATTCTTCCATTTCAATCCCCCCATCTTTCCCTTTCACTCTTCTTCTTCTTCTTCTTTAAATTTTCATCACCTTCCGGCCACCAGTGAAGCCCCATGTGCTGGCCACACTTCTCATCACACCACCAACACCGTTGTACTCCCTAACTCTTGATCTCCCTTCACTCCAAAATTCATCACTGGAAAGTTGCTTCCAGCAACTCGCATGCCTCATGCACCAGCGATGCGCAAGGGAAAAGTTGCCGGAATCCCCTGCAGGCTGGAACTGCTAGTGTTACAAGAAATTGCCTTCAGCCGCAATATTTTGTGTTTCTTTCATGATATTTTCTTATGCAGCATGATATTTTGATTGTGGATCTTCTATTTTGCAAGCAAGCATGATCATTTGCTATGAAAAGTGAGAAATTGTTGCTGCCAGATCTGTAAATCAGGTTCTATTTCTGCGTCTGTGAGTTTTCTCATCATATTTCTATGCGAAACTCAAGATTAAAGGTGACTTGAAAATTGTTCTTAAATAATTGAGAGCGAAGTTTGTGGTTTGCATGTGCAATTGAGGCTTGTTTGCCGATTAAGAATTCTTGGTGATTTATAGTTGCATCATGGTGACCAATGTTGAGTTGTTTGTGAAGGTAGAATTGTTATTTGGTAGTATACAAAACATGGAAAATGCCTTGGAGACTATTACCAATGCTTTGAATAAGCTAACCGAAGTTGCAGCCTTAGGTAAAAGGTCCATGGAATTTCCTAGTAAACAAGATGGTGGAATAACTGCTGTCCCTCATACTTTTGAGCTGTGTGAAGGTTGAAATAATCATTTGTGGGGGAACTAAACTAGAAGTCTCAGATTTTTTTAATGGTGATGGTTCTCCTAATGAATTTGATGATTGGGTGTATTCCTTGAAGTACTATCTCCGGTGGCATGACATGAATGAGCCTAGAAAGTTGCTCTTGGTTGAAGAAAAATTGAAGGGAACTTCTCAAATTTGATGAGTTAACAATAGGAGATCTTTAGAAGAAGGAGATTTGGTGAGATTACAAGAAGGATGAGATGAAGCGAGCCATGCAGGAGCATTTTGTGCCTCTCAATTATCAGCAGCTGTTCATCTCCAACTCTTTGATTTGAAGTAAGAATTACAAAATACACTAGTGTGATTCTATCATTTGGCTACTTTTGTGCCAACATAGAATGGAAGAGGATGTCATGATAGCTTCATACAGAAAAGGGTTGAAGCCACCAACCATTGCCTCTAAACTTGCTACATGCCATCATCGTTAGGGATGTAGTACAGGTTGCCACTCAGACGAGAGAAGATAGTTGAGCAATTGGGTAAAGGAGTTTAGATTAATACACCTTGGCAGACTCCCGAGCATTCCAAAACAACTTCTAAGAGCCAACCATCACCTAAATGGTTTAAATGTTGAGGTTTTGGGCATCAAGTTGCACAATGTCCTAACCAACTCATGGCTGTTACAAAAAAAAAAAAAGGATGATGGCACTTACATAGTTGAAGCTGAAACTAAAATCCCAAGTGACTCAAATGACGATGTGATGTAGGACAAGAAGCGGCTATTTTGATGGATCATTTCGACCCAATTAGGAGGCCTATGTCAAAGAATAGGGTGAATGATTTATTGGGTCCGAAACACAAATGTGCTTAGTTAGTTAGTTGTTTAAGTATGAGTGTGTAGTTTTCTTGTATTAGGATTATTTATGTTGGGGGTTTGTTTGTAGCAATTGTGTATTCTAGGGATGTGTTTGTAATGCAAACATCTTTCAAACTCAAGTGATACGCCCAAAATAGCTTTTTAAGTTGGTTATTGATCCTAGTAGTTGCACAAATGTTGTTTCTGAAAAAGATGTGAAGAAGTTAATTTTTTTAAGTTGAGCCCATCCTGAACCATATAAAATTGCTTTGGTGAATAATACCAACTTGAAGGTCCATGATCGCTGCTTACTTACCTTCAAGATTGGTTCCATTATGGAGACAGTACAGTGTGATTTCCTTCCTCTCAAAATTTGTCATATCCTTTTGGGCCGACGATAGTTATTTGATAGGAAGGTGAAACATGACGGATATGAGAATTCTTATTTCCTCTTCATTGACAACAATTATAAGTTGATGCCATCACGAATTCTTCCCATCACCAAGTTGAAGCGCACTGCTGGGCCCTTTCTTATGAAACGTGATGACCTCTTTCTTTTCATGGTGATGGACTACTTGGTACTTTCCCTAACTTGATGGAGTCGAGTTCTTTTCAAAAGGAGGGAATCGATGTAGGGGGGAATTGACGTAGGATGAGAAGCAGCTGTTTGGATGGGTCATTTTGACCCAATTAGGAGGCCTATGCCCAAGAATAGGGTGAATGGTCCGAAACCCAAATGTGCTTAGTTAGTTAGTTGTTTAAGTATGTGTGTAGTTTGCTTGTATTAGGATTATTTATGTTGGGGGCTTGTTTGTAGTAATTGTGTATTCTAGGGATTTGTTTGTAATGCAATGTAGTTTTAAGGATATGTGTGTAATTTCATGCGTTTAGAGGCTTTCTTATAAATAGTGTGTGAAAGCTATGATGTAGGCAGTTAATGAATTTGAATTGTTGAATTGAATGTGAGTTCCCCCTTGGTATCTCCTCTCTCCTCCTTTCCCTTTCCCTTCTCTCTTCTATTTCTTCTAAATTTTCCCATGGCTGCAGAACCTTGATGCTGCCCCTGCGTCATGATGGCAGTGTGAAAATTTGTTTAGTGCTTCGACATATGCTCTCGTCCACATGGTTGAACAAAAAGAAGATTGGAGGTGGACCAACATCTTTCAAACTCTCAGGTGATCGTGATCTGTCAAAAGCAGCTTTGTTGTACATTGGTTATTGATCTTGGTGTTGCACAAATGTAGTTTCTAAAGAAGAGTTGAAGAAGTTAAACATTGTTAGTTGAGCCTTATCCTGAACCATACAATATTACTTGGGTGAATAATACAACTTGAAGGTCCATGATCACTGCTTACTTACCTTTAAGATTGGTTCCATTATGGAAACAATGTAATGTGTTCGTTCTGCTCAAAATTTGCCGTATCCTTTTGGGTTGACTATGGTTATTTGATAGGAAGGTGAAACATGATGGATATGAGAATTCTTATTCGCTCTCCATTGACGATGAAAAGTATAAGTTGAT
The DNA here is from genome assembly GCF_029873635.1 of Malania oleifera. Taxonomy (NCBI): domain Eukaryota; kingdom Viridiplantae; phylum Streptophyta; class Magnoliopsida; order Santalales; family Ximeniaceae; genus Malania; species Malania oleifera. Next base: position 75,305,645 of record NC_080419.1, on the reverse strand, counting down.
GCCATCTCGAGCTCTCCCACTCACTGAGTTGAAGCGTACTGCCAGTTCCATTGTTTTGAAATGAGATGATTCTATTCATGTTGATGGACTCCTTGGTATTTTTCCCAACTCAATGGAGTTGAGTTCTTTTCAGAAGGAGGGAATTGATGTAGGATGAGAAGTGGGTATTCAGATGGATCATTTCGACCCAATTTGGAGGCCTATGTCGAAGAATAAGGTCAATGGTTTATTGGGTCCTAAACTCCAATGTGATTAGTTATATTTGTGTTTATTTGCTTATATTAGGATTATGTATATCGGGGGCTTGTTTGTAGGATTTTTGTATTCGAGGGATATGTTTGTAATGTAATGTAGTTTTTTAGGGGTTATCTGTAATTTCATGTGAAGAGGCTTTCTTATAAATAGCTTGTGAAAGCCATGTTGTAGGCAATTGATGTTGAAATTGAATTGAAGTGGACATGATACGCCCCTTATATCTCCTCTCATTTCTTCCCTCTTTGTCTTCCCTTCAATTTCTTCCAATCTCTTCCATGGCTGCAGATCCTTGATGCTGCCCCTGCATCTAGTGATTTTCTTGAAAAAGTGGTCCTCCTTCATGAACCTCCAAAGCCATTAGAAGGGCTTTGTTGAAAATAGAGAGGGATTTTAGCAGTAAGCCTCCGCCATGAATATGTTGCTTAATGACCACCCATTTGGCAAGGTGGTATTTGAAATCCTCCCTCATGCTTCCATAGAGGAATCTTTTTTTAATGCCCTTCAATCTTTTGGCAACTGAGCAAGGGATGGAGAAGAAGAAATATAATAGACTGGAAGGTTTGAGAGGTTGATCTTGATGAGCGCAGGTCTTCCAATTGAAAGATAATTCTTTTGCAGCTAGCATGCCTCTTCTCAAATCTTTCAATGAGAAGGAGATTAAGGTAGGTTAGAGGAAAATCCCCCAAGTTGCAGCCCAAAAACGCCCACTACAAGAGCCTCTGCAGTGCTACATTTTGTGAGAATAATCTCACTTTTTCCCATAGGAATATTTTCACATTTTCCCTAGTTGTCTTTCAGTCCGGAGACTGCTTCAAAGCTAAGAAAGATGCACCTGACATTGATATTTCTTTTTTTTTTGGATCTGCTTTGCAGACAATTGTGTCATCAGCAAAGAAAAGGTGGGGGGCTTCTATTTGTGTACCATTCCTTTCAATGCAGCCTTTGCGGAATTTTTGCAGTCGGAGGACTTCAATCATTGGGGGACAATAACACCAAAAACCTCCACAATCCAATTCTTCAATGCTACCTTAAGATGCTTGAACTTCTTGATGGACCTAAAACCATCCCATCCTCCACAAGAATAGTTCCTCAGAGCTTTATGAACTGAAGGAAGTAAAAAAGGGATGAGTAAGCCACTTATTTTCGAAGTGATCAGAGGATTCTAAAATGAGAAAAAATCTGAGACCGGCCTTTCAAGGACCTCCTATGAAAAGAGTAGGAGAGACCTCTTCCACATTTGCTACAACACAAGAACCTATCTAGATGACTAGCCCCACTCTCCTATAAACCAAGTAAACAATGAAAAGCATGGTTGAAACAAGTTTACTGTCGTAGAAGAGAAGGAGAGATCTGTGGATATATATAATAGGTCATTGTCAAATGATTTTACCATTGTAGAAGAGAAGGATAGGTCTTTGGATGTATATAGTGCGTCTGTGTTGAAACCTGAGCTGTGACCAATTGTATTTGCAGCAGGATCTGAGGGAACAAGGGATGTGCCCAAGTTGACATCTAAGCCCAAAGACTCCACAAAGGAACATGAGGAAAAAATAAATCTCTGTGGAAGATAACCCTGTCAAGTTCAAGGCTAAAGAAAGTGAGATTGCGCATCTGCAATTTATCATTTCTTGGTCAGTTTATCTTCAATGCCTCTGCCCAGTTGCATTCATATTTACTTTTGAAGCCTGCAGATCATGTTTGTTTGGTTCGTCAGTTCTTCATCCTTCAAATGTGTTGAATTTGAGGTTGAATTTTTACTGACTGGGGGAGATTGATGCAGTATGAGCTTCAAGGTCTGTGACCCAAATTCATTATTTTTGGCATTTAAAATTTTTTTTGGCAATCTCGTGATTCATTATTTTTCAAAATTTTTCCTATTTTCGCTGCATTTTTATTGTTGGGAGTTAAGTTAATAATCTCGTAGATTAACTAGGACCTTTATGCTTGAGGGATTTTACAATTATGTTCTGCTTTTAGTTTTAAGAATTTGACATTATTTCATAGTGATTGCTTCTTATGGGATCTGATATTATTGCCCAGAGATTGTTTCCTCATTTGGTATTGGGATCATGGTCTCAAGTTTCCACGAAATTGTCAAAATTTCCATTGAAATTTCCAGTTTTTGTCACCCTCGAAATCGAAATGGCTGTCAATTTCCATCTTACATAATTTTCGTTGAAAATTTCAACGAATCATCCGAAATTTTTTGAAATCTCAAAATTTTAACTATAAAATGAAATTTGCTCGAAATTCAGACGAGAGATTTAAAAGTGAAGTGAAATTTCTCTCTCAATTTATTTTATTCTTTTTTAATGAAACAAAAGATTATTACAACTCTTGAAATTATATGAAAAGATAAACTTACAACAACATTTTATTTAACCATTCATGTCGAAATTGTCGTTACTTATATAGTAAATATTATTTAAGTTAATGTAAACTTGCAACACATTTTATTATACCATTCATGTCTAAATTATCATTATTTGTATAGTAAATAAATTTTAAATGATATATGAATTTCATTTGTATTAATTGAATATGTTTAACACATTATCTTACAAATATGTTTGATACACATTATATTACAACTTTTCCACCTCATACGCAACATAGATGTATTTAACTTGTAATATATTAGTTCTAAAACTTGCATTATTATGTCTAATAACTTCTAAAGTTACATGAAAGAATTCTGTGCTTGACTACTGATTTCCGCTGTTTTTTCAAATTGGAATTGAAGTTGACATCGAAATCAAAATTTCCATACTTTTGGAGCTTCGAAATTTGAAAATCAAATTTTAAGACCTTGATTGAGATAAAACCTATATAAAAGGGTTTATTTATGGCCATTAGAGGCAGATGTGAATATTGCGAATTATGCACTAAACTGAGTCTTGCTTTAATTTTCCCTCTATTTTCCACCTATTCTTGGGTTTCTCCTAATTTTTATTATTTTCTTGCTGATTCTCTGTTGCCAATCGGTCCGCATCACATGGATATCACATTCCTGGGAATGTTGAAAGAGGCCATGAACTAAACCCCCTTGAGCTCAAAAGATGTAGGCAAGTCTGCGTAAGCATCAATTTCAACAGATTCATGTAAAAAGGATTTCTCATTTCTCGGGTTCTTGGAAGTTGTAAAGATCAATGGCAGTAACAACGTTACCGAGTCCCATCTCAGTCTAGTCTAAAAATGAATGTTATGAAATTTTACACAAACGGTAATTGCTTCAGAGAAGGCTTTAGCTGTTCTAAACTAGGTCTTGATAATTGAAGAAACCTTAGGAACTACCAATACGTACTGGTCCATTTGAAGAACCCAGTCTCTAGCACTAGATTCTTGAATTTGAAAATGTAGGATCCATTATTGAGTGTAAAAATCCAGAGATTTTTTTTTTTTTTTCATATTTTATTAACAATATTCTTTGCTTAGGAAAAGGGAGGAGCGTCCCTAAGGAACTGACCAAATACAGAATTCTCCCACTTTGCAGCACCTGCATGAAATACATTTTCTGGACAATTCACTAGAACCTTTCCTCGTTAAGGTTGAAATAGCATAAATCAGTTTCTTTGGCACCAGGATTTCTGAATACATTCTTCCAATCCAAAATAGATACAGAATTATTCACTGGACTGTAGCTTGAATGCAAACATGCAGCATTCAAAGGAATAGATCACCAGCAATGACAGATTGCTAACAGAATTCGGAAGAATTAATTTTTTTTATCCCTCTGATCATTGTGAGTAAGCATATGTATTGGAAATAATGCAGCGCTGAATTGAAACCCAAAGGATTCTTCGATTCCAAGTCCTGATCCCCAGTAGAAATTAAGATTGGGAAAATGTAGAAATCAAGCTAAGATTACTGATATTCGATTAGAAATTGATGAAAGAACACAGAATCAGTGAAAGGAGAAAAGCAAGAACTCATCAAGAATCAAGAAGCCATGCTTGGTTAGATCAAGCCTGCTAACTTGCACCTAGAGTAACTATTTTCTGTGCCCAAAGGACCATATAAATAATTATCTTATTCATCTTTAGCAGTACTTTTTTTTTTTGTTTTTGTTTTTTTGTTTTATTGATTTTGCAAGAATTGTAGGGATGAGATGCACTAAACTATATTGCTTGTATACAATCTAATGTCTTGATTATTGTTGTTGGATGCTTTTGGCTGGTGAGTTGCTGCTAGGAATTTTGGTAGGTTGAAATAGAACAATCTGACTGACTCTGAGTTAGAAGTACCTTCAACTACAAGTTCTGTAATACGAAATAAAATGCTTGTATACTTAACCCTAATTATGGCCGTAGGAGTGACATATACCCTCTCTTTATATTTCCTGCTGCACTCTTGAATCTACATATCTAATATTTTCTCTCTATAATTCCATTATCATATTTTTCCTTGAATTATTCTCATGTACTGGACACTTATAGGTATGGAATCCACGGGTCAATAAAGAGGGATTTGCTCCCTCTGCTGTCGAAACGTTGCGAATAATAGATGAAACATTGGATGCATTCTTTCAGCTACCAATACCAATGCATCCAGCATTACTTCCTGACTTGGTGGCTGGCCTTGACAAGTGTCTTCAATATTATATGACCAAGGCAAAATCTGGCTGTGGTAAATGCTTGCGAAGCTCACAAGAATCTTTTTGTAGTTCTTAGGCTTTTAATTTTGATTATCATTGCCCATGAATTTGATATGCAGGGACACGGAATGCTTTTGTCCCCACTATGCCAGCACTAACCAGGTGTACGACAGGATCAAAGTTTCATGGTGTGTGGAAGAAGAAAGAGAAGCCACAGAATTCTCAGAGGAGGAATGCTCAGGTTGCTACAATGAATGGGGATAGTTCTTTTGGGATAGCACAGCTATGTGTTCGTATTAGTACTTTGCAACGAATTCGAATGGAGCTGGAAGTTTTGGAGAAGAGGATAATCACTCTTCTAAGGAACTCAGAATTTGCTGAAGCAGAAGACATTTCAAATGGGTTGGGGAAAAAGTTTGAGCTCTCAGCTACTGCTTCTCTGGAAGCAATCCAACAACTATGCGAGGCAGTGGCTTACAAGATCATATTCCGTGATTTAAGTCATGCACTGTGGGATGGTTTATATGTTGGGGAGCCATCATCTTCTAGAATTGAACCTCTACTTCAGGAGCTTGAGCAAAACTTGATGATTGTTTCAGATATTGTACATGAAAGAGTTCGTACTAGGGTTATTACTGACATTATGAAAGCTTCCTTTGATGGGTTCTTGTTGGTTTTGCTAGCAGGAGGTCCGTCTCGTGTTTTTTCCAGGCAGGACTTTCAAATAATAGAGGACGATTTCAAATCTTTGAAAGATTTATTTTGGGCCAATGGGGATGGGTTGCCTATTGAAGTGATAGATAAGTTTTCCACTGCAGTGAGAGGTGTCCTCCCCCTTCTCCGTACTGATACAGAGAGTCTCATTGAGCGATTCAGACGTCTGACTTTGGAAGCCTATGGTTCTTCGGCCAAATCCAGGCTTCCTTTGCCTCCCACTTCAGGCCAGTGGAACCCCACTGAACCAAACACACTTCTCCGTGTTTTGTGTTACCGTAATGATGAAACAGCTTCAAAGTTCCTAAAAAAGACCTATAATTTGCCCAAGAAACTGTAACATCAGTTTGAGAAATGGTTATGGCAAACGGGAAAAAGGTTCTGGTAAGATTGGCAGGACGTTCTTGCAGTTCATCTTGTATTTAGTATGTTACCCCTGGATTAGATTTATTACGTCTGTCATGCTTGGGCTTTGGGCAAGCATAAGTTGCCTGTTGGATTCATGACCATCCTTGTATAGTCATTATGAAAGTGATCTGGTATATTTCCAGAGATCCAGAATTGAAAAATTGCACATACTCCCGAAGGTTTGCTTGTGGAAATGCAGCTTGAGATTCTTTACTATTCATCATCTAGAGATTATTAGGTCATGTTCAAATATTTTTTTTTTTCCCAATGTATTTTGTATTCTGCTTCTAGCAGCATTTGTTGGACCTTGTGGGGTTCTGTTTTATTATTGTTATATATTATTATTCTTTTATGGATGTGGTGTGGATTGTGTTCTCTTTTGTTCCTGTACAAGATTGTGGCTACTCATTTGGTGATTTAAATCATGGTTTTTGTTGAAAGCCTGCACCATAGCATGGGTGGCTCTAGTCAAAATTTTAGGGGCTCCTGGGCATGGTTGGGTTACTCCCTAATCGAACTTACTGAAATTATGGTTTAAAATGGTTTTAACCTAATATTTAATGACAATCAAATTGAATTGTTAAATATAATTTAAAATGTCACAATTATATTTTTTCTTTCATAATAATCATCTAAATTTAAAGTGCTTAAAATAAAAATTTAAGCATGAATATTATATTATTACAATTTTTTTTTAAAAAAATTTTAATTATTAAAAATTTATATAATGGTATATATATGATATGCATTATATGTATATTTTTAGTATATCAATTTGATTTGATTAATTGTTATTAAATGGGTTGAACCAATTAATTAAACAATTTTCTCGTTTGAGGTTCAATTTTGCAATTTGGTTCAGTTTTTCACCTGGCTCCTTGCCATCTTTGTAAGCACCCCAAGGAAACAGAAAGCTGACTCTTTTCCAATGATTTAATAAAAAGGGGAGCTAAATTTTTGAAGATGGCTTGGAAGGGATGAGAAGATTCTGTTGAACTAAATTTCTTTTTTCATTCTGTTGTAGTTTTTCTTACCCTGCCAAACAATAAGAAGTTTCTTTTAAAACAAAAAAGAATTTCACCTAACCCCCTTTTATGTTTCTCAATTTTCTTCACACGAAAAAACAAGAAGACAAATTTGGAGAAAAGGTAAAATAAAAAAATAAGTTCTATAACAATTTCAACAGACCTCAACAAAATTGACCTGTATAATTATTATAGCTTCCACACCGAATTTTTACAAGCCTGTTAAAGCAAAGTGCACACATTACCAATAATTCCATGTCCCATGACATACGCAACCTCCTATCTAACATTGGTTTCACACAACTGCAATTAGCATCAGGCTGAATGGAGAGGTGAAGCAGAAGGATGATGTGCTTCCAAGACGTGCGCACATGGCACCATTGCCATCTCACAGACAACACAGTTGGACAGCAGCACCAATGACGATTCTGAAGGAATATGCATAGAAGGCATACATAGCTTACATTCTTCACGACGACCTGCAGAGACATTTGGTACATTAGTCCTCCACTGGCCGCTTGTCTGTCAACGTCCACATGTAATTCTGCACCACTTTCAGAACACGATCATTGTCCCATGAACAAGAATACAACCAGTACAGGCATAATTGGGGGCTACTTCTCTCCCACAGTAGCACCTTTGTTTCATTCAGTGATAATTACTGTGCCACATCACTCAATACAAACAGGTGCTCAAAGCATTTATGTTAGGGGAAAAAAGTTAGTGATAATTCCAGCTTGTAGTTTTTTGGCAAAATGTTGGGTATACTCGCATGATGAAGTGATTTCACATGGATATGAAAACAATTTTTAACAGGAGTGAGACATGGCAAATGAGAAGGAAAAAAATTGAGGCTTTGACAAAGTGGAAGTTAAAGGCATCAGGCTTGTATTGATAGAGGTGTCCATAGAGGAAAGCAGACCCTCATTCTTCGAGGATAGCACGCCCTAGATTTGTAGCAAGGGCGAGCCTTACGGAGCTTAAGGCCTGTGGCGGCAAGTCAGTTTCAATGAAATCTGGTCGCAGCCTTGCCATGGACAACTCTTGCAGTTTATTCAACAGGACGTTTGTCTGAGAGACATTCAGTAGAGGACGTTCCCACCAATTAAGTAGCTTCAACTGCACACCAACATAAAAATCAACAGAAAATGTCAAAAAAAAAAAAAAGAAAACCAAAACCTTGGGTGAGAGAACAACAGCATTTTTTAAAGAACCAGTTTTCGTATTCTAATACCACAAAGGGAAAAAATGTAGTCTAGTAATTGCATGAAGGTTCTTAGCACAGTAAGTAGCCAAATTTTAAGCATCAAGTTTCATCATACAATTACACAACTTGCCGTTGGAAGCCACAAGAAGCCAAACTCAATATCTTTGAGAACTAAGAGAAGCATTATGAGAAAAAAAGCTCACCGAATCATATAGAAGAGGCAACCAGAAGCGTTGAGGTGTAGAAGGGTTTCTCATAAGCTGCAGAATCATAGCAAGAAAAGCAGACCATAATACAAATTAGGAGATTACAGTTACACATGCCAATTTGACCTTTTCATGGTGTGGAACACAGAAAACAAGAGCCATGATGTTTAAGCATCAAGTTTCATCATACAATTACACAACTTGGTGTGGAAAACAGAAAATAAGAGCCATGAATCGTCTCCCTGTAAAATTACAAAGAAGTTCTAAAATCTCTCCACTGCTAAGGGGGGCCTCTTTGCGTCAATATGTGAGTGCAGAAATATGGGTTTTGATTAATAGTGTAAATTGTCATGTGCTGTGTGCAATTGCAAGCACATAATACAGAGTAAATTGTTTAATTTATAAATTTTATAAATAACATATTTATTAAACAATATGTTGACTCTATGAGTCCAATCCTATTTTGATAATGACAAATCACTTGGTATTTGATTTGTGCATTGAGATTATGGGCAGAAATATTATTTAGCATGCATGAAAGATGAATGAGTCATGGAAGCCACGAGGAGTAAAGCATATACACCTGAAACAATTCATGGAACTAAAAGCGAAGAAGGATGAAGGAACAAACTTCTAGTTGAAGACTTCAATGGGAATTGGTATCTAGATTTGTCATATGATATATTTTGAAGCTCAATTACATCTTAGACTGACCTTAGGACTCAAACATCTCATGAAATATTTATTTGAAATAGTTCTAAGTTGAAATGAATTTTCGAGGCAAATTATTAGAGGCCTCGTTGACGAACCCCTTGGTCTTGTCGACGAACTTATGAAGACCACTCGGCGACGAACACATTGTCTTGTCGACGAGAAAATACCAAGAGCACTAAAATTTCAGGCAGGGCTCTTGCCAACGAACTCATAGCCTCGTCGACGAATGAGTGTTGTACACTCGTCGACGAACGTACCCATTCGTTCACGAAGATCGGGTCGCTAACTTACGTTTCAACGCGTACACGAATGAAAAATCTTAGTTCAACGGCCGGTATTCGTCCTAGGGCCGAGAACACTTATAAATATATCTTCTAAACCCTAGAGTACTAGTTCTTTGCCCATCTCTTGAGAGCTTTGCACACTTTCAGATCATTCTTGGCCTATCTCTAGAGAGTGTTGAACATATTGCAAGAATCGTTGTCTGGGCATTCGCATATTCAAGATCCAAACAAATACACGCACAACTTCTGCTAAATCTGGTTTGATCTTGAGGTTTGGAATAATTGTTTATTGATCTTTCAATTTTCTAATACACTTTGTTCACTCCATTATTTGATTGGCTAAAATTTTTTTTGGGGAGCAAGAAACAAATTTTCCATAGCTATTTATTTGGAAGATCTTTTTGGAATAGTAGTCTAAAGATCGAATCCCTGTGATTTTCAAAAGTATAATTATATTCAAGGAGATCTATCTTATCGGTGCAAAAAGGTATCTAAAATAATACATGTCTGTAAATCTTTGATATACTCAAAGTCACTTTTATTCAAAGATTTAATCTTACGAGTTATTCGCTAGCAAGAACCTAGATCTGTATCATTTTCAAGAATTTATTTTGGTATACTTGCATAAAGCGTTTTGAAAATAATCCTAAGTACTCCAAAGCTCCTATTGGGTAACAAATCAAGTTGTTTTTGGAGATATTGATTAAAGGGAAATATTTTATGCATATCATACTTATAACGATTACATCGTTAAATACATATTGAGCTTCAGATTGTTATCACATAAGCATGTGTTAGGTTTTATTGTACTCACTAGCTTGTGTAGAAGCATTTGGGTTTTTGCAGAAATTGTTATTTATATTGTAATCATGGTTCGGGGTGTGAACCGGGTGTGAGGAGAAAGCTGTATCTCTTGTAAGTAGTGGGCTAGGAGGAAGTTGTACCTCTTGTAAGTAGCGGATTGTAAGGGAAGCTCCGTCCCAGTTAAAGGAGCGGATTATTTAGTGGAATCCTTGAGTGGGTTACTCAAGGCGAGGAGGTAGGTTGGGGTAGCCCGAACCTCGTGAAATCGAGCTTGCATCTCTCTTACCCTTATCTCTATTTAAATTCCGCGTAATCATATTGCGAATGTGTTGATCAATTGGTGTATGCCTGAATAATTGGGTAACATTGTATGCTTGATAAAGACACTTAAAACTACGCATTGGGTTGATTAATTAAATTGATTGAAATAGTAATTGGGAACTTGCAAGTTTAAAATTATCGTTTACAAAATTAGAACCTAAAGGATCTAATTTTTTAGAATACCCAATTCACCCCCCTCTTGGGATAACACCATAATTCACATTTGGTATCAGAGCGGGTTTACATAGACTTAATCATTATTTTTGTAAAACGATCACATGACACACATCGGTGTAACTCCATTCGGTGAGAGACACTCGTCCACTAGACCACCAATTTTCTGTGGTGTAAATTACACTTACTGGAAATGTAGGATGAGTATATACCTGTTAAATGTAGATTGGAAAGCGTGGAAAATAGTTACTAAGGGAAATCATGTTCCTATGGAAGTAATTGATAAGGTCAATGTACCTAAAACTGAAGATGAGTATACAGAGGAAGACTGAAAATCTATACAAATAAATGCTACTGCAATTGACTTACTTTTCTGTGCACTAGATGTAAATGAATTTAATAGGGTGATGGCTTGTAACTCTGCTAAAGAAATTTGGGAAAAAATTAGAGGTCACATATGAAGGTACTAAGGAAGTAAAAGATAGTAGGATAGACATGTTCACTAGTGAATACGAGGCATTTAAAATGACTGCTGATGAATCTATTCAATCCATGTATACTAGATTCACACACATCACGAACTCTTTAAATACCCTTGGAAAATCTTACCTTACTTATGAGTTGTTAGGGGACTGCCTCCAGTATGGGAAGCTAAAGCTACTGCAATAGCTGAAGGAGGAAATCTAAAGGAGATGTCTGTGGATGAACTAATTGGATCGCTCATCACCTATGAGCTAGCCATAAATGAGAGGAAAAGTGAGCAGAATAAGGCAAAGAAAATTACCACGCTTAAGGCACCGTCAAACAACTCTAGTGAAAGAAGTGATTTTGATACAGAAGACGACATAACCTTGCTAACAAAGAAGTTCGGGAAGTTCTTGAAGAAGAATAAGAAGTTCAACAGAAATTTCCGGAACTCAAAAACAGAAAGAGGAGGGTCAAGCATGAAGAAAAAGAAGGAAGATCCACCAACTTGCTACAACTGCAGAGAGGTTGGACACATCAAGCCTGAGTGTCCCAAACTAATGAAAGCATTCAAGAAAAAGAAGAAAGCGCTAAAAGTCGGTTGGGATACGCACAACACAAGTAGTTTAGAATCTGAATCCAATGATGATGAGATTGCAAATCTGTGTCTAATGACACATGATGACCTTGAGGTACAATCATCATTCTCATCTTCTTATTATTCCAGTGATTCTGAAAATGAGAATGACATTCTTTCATATAATGAATTGAAACAAGAATATTTGTACACTATTAAAATGCTTGAGAAGAAAACTAAGAAAATTTCTGATTTGAAAAGTAAAGTTAAAGAACTTTCAAGGTTAGTAGAAGGTCAAGATGAATCTCATGCATCCCTCATAAAAGACAAGGAATTGAAAATTGAAGAGTTAGAAAAGATTTTGAAAGATAAATATAAGATTATTGGTAAGTTTACAGAAGGACAAACTAATTTTGAAAAACTCTTTGGAATTCAAAGAAACTCCCTAGAAAAGGAAGGTCTTGGTTATAATGGAAAGGATAACATAGAATAGAGACATCTTTACATGGGATATTTCGTAAGAGAGTCAACAACTTATGTTCCAGCTAAAGACTCTTATAAAAATGTTACATGTTTTAAATGTAAGAGGTTGGGTCACATTAAGTTTGACTGTCCTTTTAAAAACAAAGATGTCAAAATTAAGAAAGTCAGGAAAGTCAAAGGAGAATCAAGTGCTAACCCCCATGGACCCAAGAAAATCTGGATACCAAAAGTAGTTATCTAATTATGTCTTATAGATATACTTAAGATCCTCCTTCTCAAAAGACAGATGGTATATGGGCAACGGATGTTCACGTAACATGACCAAGGATAAAGCTAAGTTCACATCCATCACACCCAAGGACGAAGGATTTGTCACTTTTGGGGATAATACTAAGGGAAGGATCACAGGTGTAGGTAAAGTATTCATCACTAATTATAGATGATGTTTTACTGTTTGATGGTTTAAAGCATAACTTATTGAGTATAAGCCAACTGTGTGATAAAGGTTACAAAGTGTCTTTTGAACATAATAAGTGCATTGTTGAACATAAAACTGATAATAAGATACTATTCACTGCTGAGCATCATGAAAACGTATACACCACCAGTTTTGATAACTTAACCTCACAAAGTGTAACATGTTTCTCTGCTATGAGTAAAATTAGTTGGATTTGGCATAGGAGACTAAGATGCACAAACATGGACTTAATATCTAAACTAGTTAAGGGAGACTTAGTTAAGGGATTGCCGAAGACAAAATTCGTCAAAGATAAAATCTGTGATGCTTGTCAACTAGGAAAACAAGCAAGATCTAATTTTAAGAAGAAGAAAGTAATTTCCACTACTAGGCCACTCCAGTTGCTACACTAAGATCTATTTGGTCCAAACCCAATTAAAAGTTTAGGAGGAAAATCATACGCATTCGTTATAGTTGATGATTATTCAAGATATACATGGGTATTATTCTGATCACAAAGATGAAGCGTGTGAACAATTCATAAACCTGTGCAAGAAAATCCAAAATGAAAAGGGATATACTATCACTAAAAATTCGAAGTGATAGGGGTAGAGAATTTAAAAATCAAGGCATGGAAGACTACTACAATTCATTAGGAATAGCTCATAATTTTTCGGCTCCTAGAACACCACAACAGAATGGAGTAGTTGAAAGAAAGAATAGGTCTATACAAGAAATAACCAGAACTATGCTTAACGAACATAAACTACCTAAGTACTTCTGGGCTGAAGCAGTGAATACCGCCTGCTATGCTCTAAATAGAGTTTTAATTAGACCATCCTTAAATAAAACTCCATATGAATTGTGGAATGGCCATAGACCAAATATATCGTATTTTCATGTTTTTGCCTGCAAATGTCTTGTACTAAAAAACAATGAACATTTAGGAAAGTTTGATGTGAAATCTGATGAAAGCATTTTTCTAGGATATGCCTTAGATAGTAAAGCCTACAGGATATATAATAAACGAACTTTAACTATTGTAGAATCTATCCATGTAGTATTCGATGAGTCAAATCCTTTCTCCAAAAAGACTGATGATGATGAAATTGAGATAAATAATGGAATTGAAAAATTATCCATTGAAGATAATTTAAATAAGAGAAATGAAATTAAAGAAACATCTTCTGAAGATAATCAAGTTGAAAATGAGGTTAATGAACCACCTAAAGAATGGAATTACATAAAGAATCACCCCATAGATCAAATCATAGGCAAACCATCACCTAGAGTAACCACTCAATCCTTACTTAGAAATAAGGTTAGTCATTTTGCATTCCTATCTCAAGAAGAATCTAAGAATGTGAGTGATGCAATAGAGGATGAATCTTGGGTGATGTCCATGCAAGAAGAGTTAAATCAGTTTGAGAGAAATAAAGTCTGGACATTAGTTCCTAGACGCGAGGATAAGTCAATTATCGGAACAAAATGGATATTTAAGAACAAGAAAGATGAACATGGGATAGTGGTTAGAAATAAGGCAAGACTAGTAGCTCAAGGATATAATTAAGAAGAAGGAATTGACTTTGAAGAAACCTTTGCACCTGTAGCTAGAATGGAAGCCATTTGAATCTCTTAGCCTATGCTACTTTTAAGGATTTCAAGTTATATCAAATGGGTGTCAAAAGCGCATTTTTAAATGGCTACATAAGTAAAGAAGTTTATGTAGAACAACCCCCAGGTTTTGAAAACCATAAGTATCCAAATCATGTTTATAGACTAACAAAAACCTTGTACGGTTTGAAGCAAGCTGCTAGAACTTGGTATGAAAGGCTAAGCGATTTTCTACTAGGAAATGGATTTACTAGAGGTAAGATTGACACAACACTCTTCATAAAAACTAAAAACAAGAATAAGCTCCTAGTCCAAGTATACGTAGATATCATTTTTGGAGCAACAAGTGAAGAGTTGTGTAATGAGTTTGCAAGTACCATGCAAAGTGAATTTGAGATGAGCATGATGGGTGAACTAAATTTCTTCCTAGGACTTCAAATAAAACAAGCAAAAGATGGAATTTTCATAAATCAATCAAAGTACATTAGAAATCTGCTCAAAAGGTTTAACATGGAAGATGGAAAAAATACTAGGGACACCTATGAGTTCCTCGTTGAAATTAGACAAAGACGAACAAGGTATACCAGTAAATGTAAAGCTATATTGTGGAATGATTGGTAGCTTACTGAATCTGACTGCCAGCAGGTTTGATATAATGTTTAGCGTATGCTTATGTGCAAGATTTCAGACTGCACCTAAAAAGTCCCATCTACTAGCTATTAAAAGAATACTTAGATATCTGATAGGAACCATTGAACTTGGATTATGGTATCCCAAGTATACCTCCTTTGAGATTGTAAGTTATTCGGATGCTAATTTTGCCGGAAGTAAAGTGGATAGAAAAAGCACAAGCACACATGCCATTTCTTAGGAAATTCTTTAATATCTTGATTTTCAAAGAATCAAAATTCAGTTGCATTATCCACAGTTGAGGCTGAATACATAGTGGTTGAAAGTTGTTGTGCTTAAACGTTATACATGAAGCAACAACTTATGGATTTTGGATTAAGCTATGACACAATTCCTATAAGATGTGACAATACAAGTACAATAAACATCTCAAAGAATCTTATATCACATTCATGAATTAAACACATAAAAATTGGACATCACTTTCTTCGTGATCATGTGCAAAAAGGAGATGTGACACTTGACTTTATATGCACAAATGAACAATGGGCAGACATATTCACGAAATCACTTGCGGAGGATAGGTTTATCCAAATTAGACATGAATTAGGACTTATGCATAGTCGTGAAGTTGCCTAGAATTACGTTAGAATGCATAATTAAGGGAAAGCAACTTACATTAAAATTGCCAATGGTTCTACATTTTCATTTGTTTTGGCAAAACGTTACACATTTGGTATCAAACTTTGGACTTTAATGGACTATCTTACTTTTCATGCCTATGTCAATTAAAATATTGTATATGCTCTATTGAATTAAATTGGTAGAGGGAGAAGTAAATTAAATTGCATAGGGGGAGAGATTGATTTTTTTTTTTACATTGAGATATAATTACGTCAGAATATTTTTATACATGCCTTTTTGTTGATGTCAAAAGGGGGAGAAGCGTGTGTGCAAAAATAGTTTATAGTAAGTATAAATTTGCGAAAAGGGGAGACGAATATAGTTGCAAACATAGTTTTTGAGCTTTACGTGCGAAATTAGTGTCTATTCTATATTGTGTAAGCATACTTCATATTGTCAAACTTTATATTGTGCATTAATTGAGGGGGAGCCGTGTTAGGCCCAACCCATTTTCTATTTTTTGCTCGTGTATTTGTCATCATAAAAAAGGGGGAGCTTGTTGACTCTATGAGTCCAATCCTGTTTTGATAATGACAAATCACTTGGTATTTGATCTGTGCATTGAGATTGTGAGCAAGAATATTATTTAGCATGCATGAAAGGTGAATGAGTCATGGAAGCCACGAGGACTAAAACATATACACCTGAAACAATTCATGGAACTAAAAGCGAAGAAGGATGAAGGAACAAACTTCTAGTTGAAGACTTCAATGGGAATTGGTATCTAGATTTGATGTATTTACATGTCATATGATATATTTTGAAGCACAATTACATCTTAAACTGACCTTAGGACTCATGCATCTCATGAAATATTTATTTGAAATAGTTCTAAGTTGAAATGAATTTCCGAGGTAAATTATTAGAGGCCTCGTCGACGAACCCCTTGGTCTCGTCAACAAACATATGAAGGCCACTCGGTGACGAACACATGGTCTCATCGACGAGAAAATACCAAGGTCACTAAAATTTCAGACAAGGCTCTTGTCGATGAACTCATAGCCTCGTCAACGAACGAGTGTTGTACACTTGTAGACGAACGTACCCATTCGTCGACGAAGATCGGGTTGCTGACTTACGTTTTAGCGCGTACACGGATGAAAAATCTTAGTTCAACGGCTATGATTCGTCCTAGGGCCGAGAACACTTATAAATATATCTTCTAAACCCTAGAACACCAGTTCTTTGCCCATCTCTTGAGAGCTTTGCACACTTTCAGATCATTCTTGGCCTATCTCTAGAGAGTGTTGAACATATTGCAAGAATCGTTGTCTGGGCATTCGCATATTCAAGATCCAAACAAATACACGCACAACTTCTGCTAAATCTAGTTTGATCTTGAGGTTTGGAATAATTGTTTATTGATCTTTCAATTTTCTAAGACACTTTGTTCACTCCATTATTTGATTGGCTAAAATTTTTTTTGGGGAGCAAGAAACAAATTTTCCATAGATATTTATTTGGAAAATCTTTTTGGAATAGTATTCTAAAGATCGAATCCCTGTGATTTTCAAAAGTATATTTATATTCAAGGAGATCTATCTTATCGGTGCAAAAAGGTATCTAAAATAATACATGTCTTTAAATCTTTGATATACTCAAAGTCACACTTTTATTCAAAGATTTAATCTTACGAGTTATTCGCTAGCAAGAACCTAGATCTGTATCATTTTCAAGAATTTATTTTGGTATACTTGCATAGGGGTGAGCATAATTCGGGGAAAACCAAATTAACCGAATTAACCGACCGAAATTGGTCGGTTCGGTTCGGTTAAAAAATTATGTTCGGTCGGTTCGGTTATGCTTTCCAACATTTCGGTGAATCGGGTTTCGGTTCGGTTAATGGAGAATGTTAATTCGGTTAACCGATTAACCGAATTAATAATTAATTAAATTTAAATATAAATTAGTAAATTAAAATCTGGTTATTATTTTTCTGGTATTCTCTCAAACTCTCAGGCTCAGTCTCACACTCAACCAGAACGCAGAAGACCCTCCCTCACTGGCAATGAGTCACTGCCTCTCTCTCGCTCACCTGAGCTCGCTCATTCGCAGTCCACACCAGACACCACCGGTCCACCAGACTCCATCTTCACGCGATGCCGTCGTATGTGTCCATCGCCGTCGCCGACTCGCCATCGCCGCCATCGTCACCAACACGGCAACACAGACTACACAGTCATTGCTCTCTGAAATCGGAAGGCCATCACCGAGTCACTGCCTCTCTCCCACTCATCCGAGCTCACTGCTCCGCACCGCCATCGCCATCGTCGTCGCCGTCCATCGTCATTCGTCACCAGCACACAAGCTGACAAGCTCCCTCTCATTCTCATTTCTCTTCTCTCGTGCACATACCAGTTCACTGAGAAGTGAGAACCACCCCCGAGTCCCCTTCCTTCACTTCTCGGGAAGCTTCCCCCCTGCCCTCACTTCTCGGATACACCTTCCCGGCTTCCCCCCTTCCCTCACTTCTCGGTTAAATTCGGTTAACCGAATTACCCGAAAAATAAATTCGGTCGGTTCGATTCGGTTCAGCCAAACGGTTTGGTCGGTTCGGTTAACAGTTTTCTTTAACCGAAAATTTCGGTTAATTCGGTTAATTAACCGAATATGGCCGAACCGACCGTTTGCTCACCCCTATACTTGCATAAAGCGTTTTGAAAATAATCCTAAGTTCTCCAAAGTTCCTATTGGATAACAAATCAAGTTGTTTTTGGAGACATTGATTAAAGGGAAATATTTTATGCATATCATACTTATAACGATTACATCGTTAAATACATACTGAGCTTTAGATTGTTATCATATGAGCATATGTTAGGTTTTATTGTACTCACTAGCTTGTGTATAAGCATTTGGGTTTTTGCAGAAATTGTTATTTATATTGAAATCACGGTTCGGGGTGTGAACCGGGTGTGAGGAGAAAGCTGTATCTCTTGTAAGCAGTGGGCTAGGAGGAAGTTGTACCTCTTGTAAGCAACGGATTGTAAGGGAAGTTCCGTCCTAGTTAAAGGAATGGAGGAGAACTCAAAGCTCAAATCCAGCTGTCCACCCAAGCTCCGGAAGCTTCAGATCATGGATGGACATGAAGATGATGCTCGACCATGTGGCGTGACCAGCAACACATAAGGGCGACTTAGTCTTCCACTGCAAACTCCAAGGTTCAGACTGAGATCAGAATGCCGCAAGGTTTGGCCAAGTGACACCCTAGAGCGACCACGTCGAGATACTGAGACAGAATTGAAATTCAGAAATATCGAGAGTCTCGACGAAATGTTTAACCAGGAGACCTTCCGGAACGACTATCAAAAAGCTGGTTTAGGAGATTTGCATCCAACCCCGGTTATGTTGCGCTTTGTTGATCAATCTATAAAAAGACCTTAGGGCATTATAAGGGATGTCTTAGTCAAGGTGGATAAATTCTTTTACCCTACTGATTTCCTTGTGCTAGACATGGCACCTATCGGGCCATCACAGCAGACAGGCCCGGTCCTTTTGAGCCGATTTTTAGCTACTGCTAATGCTTGTATTCAGTGTAGGACAGGCGTCATGGACATCTCCTTTGGCAATATGCAACTCCGACTTAATGTGTTCCATACTCGGCAGCACGAACGTGACAATCTTCTTTACAATGAGGTCGACATGATCAATCAAGGTATTGTACAAGATGCATCCCCGACTTCATTAGGTGAACCCCCTGAGAAGAAGTCTCCAAGTGATCAACCTTCTACAATAAGTTTAGAGGATCCGTGCACCCGAATTCCTGCTTCTAGTAAGTTGGCCTCTACAATGGGAGGGAGACCTTGGAAAGCACAGTTTGAGAACCTTCCTACTCTCTCTAGTGTATTGGCACGGCCTTCTATTGAGGTTCCTCCGGTACTTGAATTAAAGCCTCTGCTACCTTCTCTTAAGTATGTTTTCTTAGGCACCCAAGAAATACTACCTGTAATCATATCATCTAGCTTGGATCAATCGCAGGAGTCAAGGCTCGTTCAGGTTCTACAGAAACATAAGAGAGCGATAGGATGGTTAGTAGCTGATCTTAAGGGATTTGACCCATCCATTTGCATGCACCGGATTCATCTCAAACCATATGCTAAACCCATCCGAGAAATGCAATGGAAACTTAATCCCAATATGAAGGAAGTGGTTTTGAAAGAAGTGGTTAAACTTTTAGACGTAGACATCATATTTCCTATATCAGATGATAGTGAATTTGTGAGCCCCACGCAAGTGGTCCCGAAGAAATCCGGGATCACTATTGTTAAGAATGATCAAGGTGAAGACATCCCCACTCGCGTCACCAGCGGGTGGAGGGTATGTATTGACTATAGGAAACTCAATAACCTCACCCGAAAGGACCACCTTCCATTACCCTTTATCAATCAAATCCTAGAGAGATTAGCAGGACATAATATATTGCTTCTTGGATGGGTACTCGGGGTACAATAAGGTTGCAGTCCATCTAGATGATCAGAAGAAGACTACATTTACTTGCCCATTCGGGACTTTTGCATACAGAAGGATGCCTTTTGGGCTATGCAACGCCCCAGCAACATTTCAAAGGTGTATGTTGGCCATATTTTCCGATATGGTGGAAAAATTTCTTGAAGTATTCATGAATGACTTCTCCATGTTTGGGCCGTCTTTTGATGCATGTTTGGACAATCTATCTAATGTCCTTGCAAGATGTGTGGAAGCAAATCTGGTGCTAAGTTGGGAAAAGAGTCATTTTATGGTCCAAGAGAGCATAGTATTGGGCCATATTGTCTCTAAGTAGATAGGGCAAAATTAGAATTGATTTCTAAACTACCGCCCCCTACTTCTGTTAAACAAGTGAGGTCATTCCTAGGACATACTAGTTTCCATCGGCGATTCATCAAGGACTTCAGCAAAATCTCACGATCATTGACCAATTTGTTACTGAAAGACGCACCCTTCGAATTTAATGAATCCTATCTTGATGCGTTTGAAACTCTGAGGACACTGTTCTTCTCCGCCCCAATAATGCAGCCACCTGATTGGGCTTTTCCTTTCGAAATTATGTTTGATGCATCAGATTACGCCGTCGAGGCCGTGCTGGGACAACGAATAAGCAAGTTACCTCATGTAATTTATTATGCTAGTAAGACTCTGCAGGGAGCACAATTGAATTACACTACTACTGAGAAAGAGCTCCTAACTATTGTCTTTACTTTAGACAAATTCCGCTCTTATCTATTGGGGTCCAAGGTCATTGTATACTCAGATCACACTGCCTTGAGGTACCTCCTTAATAAGAAAGAGACCAAACCTAGGCTGATAAGGTGGATTTTGCTCTTGCAAGAATTTGATTATGAAATCCGGGATAGGAAGGGCACAAAAACTATGTCGCAGATCATTTATCCCGCATCTTAGCTGAGGGTTCCACTGACTCTTTCCCAGTACAAGATTCTTTCCTGATGAACAACTCTTTGCTGTTTCTTCCCAACCCCCATGGTTCGCTACCATTGCCAATTACTTAGCCACAGGAGTCATTCCTCATGAATGGATGCAGCAGGAAAGAAATAAGTTTTTATCACAAGTGCGACAGTACATATGGGAAGATCCGGATCTCTTTAGAATAAGCCCTAATTCAATCATTAGGCGGTGTGTCCCCAAATGTGAGTAGCACAGTATGAAGTTTTGTCATGCTTTGGAATGTGGTGGCCATTTCGGTGGAAAGAGAACTGCAGCCAAAGTACTTCAGAGTGGATTCTTCTGGCCTACACTTTTCAGAGATGCTAACGATTTTTTTCAATCATGTTCACGATGCCAGCAAACTGAAAACATCTCTAGGGTTTACAAGGGTTGTTTTACAAGTTAGGAAAGTTTGCAACAGATCTCGCGTAGCAGATCGTCGTTGTCGACCAAGTCGCTCCTTTGGCATTCTTGTGTGCACCCTAGTTGGATCTCGCGGGAAGTCAGTGATTCAAATCTTCAATGTCTTCGACTTCGTCGCGCCTCAAGGTCTTGATGGTCGAGCTGATGGTCAAGACTTGCAGTATCTCGATCCTTAGGAAATCTCAGTATCCCGACATAGTCGCCCCGAAAGGTCTCTTGATCGAACACTTCGTCGAGACTCTTAGTATTTCTGAATTTCAGTTCTGTCTCAATATCTCAACGTGGTCGCTCCAGGGTGCCACTTGGTCGCGCACTTGGTCGAACCTTACAACATTATGATCTCAGTCTGAACCTTTGAGTTTGCAGTGGAAGACCAAGTCGCCCTTATGTGTTGCTGGTCGTGCCACATGGTCGAGCATCATCTTCATGTCCATCATGATCTGAAGCTTCCGGAGCTTGGGTGGACAACTGGATTTGAGTTCTCCAAATCCTCCTTGACTTCTTGTAATGCCTAACTCCATGGTTTTAACCTGTTTTTCCTTAAAAGACAAACAAATCTTGCATGTCTCTGAACAATGATAACTCTAGAAAAATACATAATAAAATGACGATAAACAAAGATAAATAAGGGTCTAAAATCATATATTTTGGGGACTTATCACAACCCCCAACTTACACTTTGCTAGTCCTTGAGCAAAGCAAAATCTAAGAAAACTACCAAATCCAACCTATATCCTCTTTCGCGGAAAACACAGTTGCATTTACCGTATCCAACAAGGCTTTAAACCCCTAGGTTGATCCTAGTGGGCGAGTTCTAGTCTCGTGAGGGTTTCCAGAGCGATACCTACAAACACCAGTTTAAAAGATGGAAACGCATGCAACACAATCATACCATTTTGCATACAAAAATATAATCTTATTACATATATCCTTCATACACGACTCTACCATACACACATTCCGCAGCATTTCAACTATGTAAAGCTCAACTGAATAGAGCCATTTCAAGATACTACTCACAGAGAATTAACCCATGATTATTATTCAAAGTTAATATTAGCATGTAAATCCAAGTATGAATAGGCCACTTCACAAGGCATGTGTTAAGGTGTATGATTTGTCTCACTCAGAATGCTTGGAGGCACCTGCAGAACGGTCGTCTTGACTCAACCTCACTGGTTTATTCCCTCAAAATTCACTCAAGAAAATGAGTCCACTATCATACGTGAGGAAGAGTATCATGATCAAACGTCTCACATATTTGAAGAACTAACGCTAGAAGTGCGGAGGGGGCCAGTCTTATAAGAAAAGGCTACAACCTTAAAGGTGTTGGGTTCTTCACCGTAGCATCTTCTCACTCACTCGTCACACTTAATCAAGACCACCCTAGATGAACTTATTCCCAGGCTTGCATGAATTCAGCAAATGCATTGGCCAGAAGATCCTTCATACGTGCAGACTTGTAGTGTGTGTCCTTAGCTTGACCTTTTGATATTTTCTCAGAGCAGGTGTATATTTTTGTTTTCATTTCTCTCTACTCACGTTTCTCTTCTTTTTTCATTTTCTTTCTTTGTATGGTCAGTTGAAATGTTGCGGAGTGTGTGTATGGTGGATTCGTGTATGAAGGAATCTGTATGTAATAAGATTATATTTCTATATGTAAAATGATATGATTGTGTTGCATGCGTTTCCATCTTTTAAACTGGTGTTTGTGGGTATCGCTCTGGAAACCCTCACGAGACTAGAACTCGTCCACTGGGATCAACCTAGGGGTTTAAAGCCTTATTGCATACAGTAAATGCAACCGTGTTTCCCGCGAAAGAGGATGTAGGTAGGATTTGGTAGTTTTCTTAGATTTTGCTTTACTCGAGGACTAGCAAAGTGTAAGTTGGGGGTTACGATAAGTTCCTAAAATATATGATTTTAGACCCTCATTTATCTTTGTTTATCCTCATTTTATTATGTATTTGCCCAAAGTTATCATTGTTCAGAGTTATGCAAGGTTTGTTTGCCTTTTTAGGAAAAATAGGTTAAAACCATGGAGTTAGGCATTACAAGAAGTCAAGGAGGATTTGGAGAACTCAAAGCTCAAATCCAGTTGTCCACCCAAGCTCCGTAAGCTTCAAATCATGGATGGACATGAAGATTATGCTCGACCATGTGGCGTGACCAGCAACACATAAGGGTAACTTAGTATTCCACTGCAAACTCCAAGGTTCAGACTGAGATCAGAATACTACAAGGCTCGAACAAGTGACATCTTGGAGCGACCACGTCAAGATATTGAGACAAAACTGAAATTCAGAAATATCGAGAGTCTCGACGAAATGTTCGACCAAGAGACCTTCCGGGGCGACTATGTCGAGATACAGAGATTTCCTGAGGATTGAGATACTGCAAGTCTCGACCATTAGCTTGACCATCAAGACCGTGAGGCGCGACGAAGTCGAAGACAGTGAAGATTCGAATCCCTAACTTCCCGCGAGATCTGACTAGGGAGCGCAGAAGAATGTTAGAGGAGCGGCTTGGTCGACAGCGACGATCTGCTGCGCGAGATTTATTGCAAACTTTCCTAACTTGTAAAACAACCCTTGTAAACCCGAGAGCCTATAAGTATTCACTACGAACACAAGCTCTGGGTTCCTCTTTGGCGTCTCTTAAGTTAGTGACAGACCTACGAAGCCATTGAAAGCCAAGTTAGAGTAAGAGTAGAGTAGTTTCGGTTCGCGTATGGAGTGTTTGACGGCCTGTGACAACCGGCAGCGTTCATACAACAGCCGTGTATATTAGCAGATCTCCTCTTGTACTTCTGGCGTTAGAGTGAAAGACATTTTGAATGATAAAGGGATGATCTTTTTACTCATGCTTTCATTTATTACTTTCAATTAATTGCTTTCCATTTACTTGCTGTGTGTTTGATGAAAGATTGTAGATAAAAAATAAGCACTGCTACGTATCAATCAGAGGGAAATAGTCGGCTACGGAACTGCGGAGGTGTTCGTTATCGTTAAGACAGGGTATACTCCGGTTCCCGACCGTACTCCGGACGATTGGTGCACCCTTGCTACCCTATGCCCTCAATCGCCCCTTTTCCGCTTTGGCCCGCTCGGGTTAGTACTTCTATGGAAGTCTGAATGAGCGTAGTTAGAAGCATGGCGTCCAGCGTCTGATTCGGACCACAATCGCTTTGTAGGAGTAGGGTAACTTAGAAATTTACCTACTTTTCTATAGTATAGATTTACTTGCTTTCAGTTACATGCTTTCCAGTAGTTGTTGGACAATCACCATTGCAAAATACCATCTTTTACTTCTTTTTCATAACAAGGTTTTTGTAAACTAAATTGGAAGTGGTTTAATAACAGTGCTTAAGTTTCCGTGGATCGATACCTAACTTACCCACTTTCTATTGAACTTGGGATAGTTAGGTTTTATAACTATTATTTTTGGTAGTTAAGGACCCAAGCCTTGGTGAGCCTACCATCTACGCTCGCGCAGCACACCTAATGCACTCCTCCATTTTACTCAACCTACTTTTAACTCTATGTACTACATCCTCTTCAATTTCTCCCGCTGCTTGCATAATAGATCCAAGATTCCAAAATTTCTTAGTGCTATTTATTTTTTGCTTATCAAGTCTAATTTTATCTTCAATATTCCTCCTTACATGGCTCAAATTACATTCATATATTTTGTCTTATTTCTACTTATCCTAAAATCTCTAAACTCTAAAGTTGTTCTCCAAAGTTCTAATTTAGATTTTATTCCCACTCTTACTTTCATCAATCAAAACAATATCATTTGCAAACAACATATACCATGAGATTTCATTTTGGATATTCCTATCAAGTTCATCAATCACTAAAACAAATAGGGTACTCACCGTAGAAACTTGATGTACACCTACTATGATTAGAAATTCTCTAGACACTCTATCTTACAGTCTTAACACTAATCGTTACACTATCATACATATCCTTAACGACATCAGCATATCTGCTGCATACTTCTTTCTTTTCTAAGACCCACCATAAAACTTTCCTAGGAACTCTATCATATGTCTTGTCTAAGTAACAAAAAACCATTTGCAAGTCCCTCTTCTCTTCTCTAAATTTTTTCATTAATCCTCTTAGTAGGTAAATAGCCTTTGTTGTTGATCTCCCAAGCATAAAACCAAATTGATTCTTTGAGATCCTCGTTTCTATTCTTATTCTTTGTTCAATTATTCTTTCCCACAATTTCATCATATGACTCATAAATGTATTCCCACAATAGCTATTACAATTTTGAATATCACATTTGCTTTTGTAAATAGGTATAAACGTGTTTTTCCTCCATTCCTTTGGCATTTTCTTGGTTTCTATAATAGTGTCGAATATATTAGTTAGTTTTTTTTTTTTTTCCCCCAAGAGATAAACAGGATGTTGAATACATAAGTTCACTACATATTTCCTTTATCCCCTAGATATTTCCAAACTTTAATTGGGATGTTATTTGGTCCTATACATTTCTCACTTTTCATCTTTTTTGAAGTCATCTTAACTTCAATGACTCTCATTTTGCGAACAAATCTCAGTTTTTTAGTCTTTTCCATATTTGTCACTCCTAGGTCTAAGCTTTTAATTTAGTTTTCATTAAATAACTTACGAAAGTATCTTTGCCACTTCTCTTTTATGTATTATTCTCCTACCAAGACATTATCAATCTCATTCTTTATACATTTAACGTTCCCTAAATTTTTGCACTTTCTTTCTTGGGCTCTAGCTAATTTATGAGTCTTTGTCCCCTTCTTTTGTATCTAGTGTAGGATATAAATTATCATAAGCTCTATGTTACGCTTCATTAATGGCATTTTTCTCCTATTTTCTTGCCTCTTTATACTTTTCAAAGTATTATGTATTTCTACACTTTTGACATGTTTTATACCAAATTCTTAGTCTTTACTACTTCATGGACAACTTATTCACACTACTAGCTTTCTTTGCTGTCCAAGACACTTCCTTTGGATTCACCTAAAATATCTTTTGCTATCTTTTTAATAGAGTTGGTTATTCTATTTTTTACGGAGTGTTTGCATTTACTTTATCCCTATTGTCCAATCACACTCTTTAATCATTTTATCCTCGAATTTTACTATATTTTCTCCTTTCAAGCTCCACCACCGAATCCTCATGCACTAGTTTATGTTGCTCTTTTCTTGAATTTCTTTATATAAATATGTAGTACTAAAACTATATGTTGTAAAAGTCAATATTTCCCTTGTGATCACTTTACAATCCTTGCAAAGTAAATGGTTTCTCCTCCTCGTTAAGATTATTTTTTTGCTTTATTTTGTCCACTCTTGAAAGTTATTAAGTGTGCTTGTTGTTTCTTAAAGCAGGTATTCATTATAACAAGATCATATGCGATGGCAAAATCTAAAATCATATCCTTGGGCTCTTGGGCTCATTTTTGTCTTCATATCCATGGCCTCCATGTATTCTATCATTTATTATTCTTTCCAATGTGTCCATTCAAATTAGCTCATACAAATGTTTTTTTAGACCCTAATATCCCTTGTATGATGCTATCCATATTCTCCCAAAATTGTCTCTTTAAGGTTTTTTGTTAATCCTAGTTGGTTAGCACATGCGCTAATGACATTTATTATCTCTCAACATACAACTATCTTAATTTTTATGATCCTATCCCCTATTCTTCCAACATCTATCACATTATTTTTTAGGCCTTTGTCTACAATGGTCTCCACCTCATTTTTATGCTTTTCTTTTCTAGTGTGTAAAGTTTAAATCCTGGTTTTCTGATTTCTCTACCTTTCTCCCCTATCCACTAAGTCTATTGGAGGCATGTTACTTTAATTTTTCTTCAAATCACTGTATCAACTAAGTCCAAGCCTTCTCCCATGTTGCCATGTTCCAAGTTGCTAAAATCTTTCCCTAGTTTCCTACACTACCTTCTTGACCTCTCCCATCTATAATGGCCAACCTAGCCCACCCTCGTCCATTTATCCAAACTAGTGCTTAAACTTAAAAAAAACACATGAAAACGAGAGTGTTGGAGTTCTATTCTTTATTATTTTTATCATTCTGTGGGTTGAATTGTAGAATAGTTAGCAGTAAAATCTTTTGACAAACACTTTTTATTCATCTTACCCTCACATAATCTAATCAAAATTTCATCACTGAAATTGGTGCTTTTTAGTTGATAATTTCTACCCATAGAATGATATGTATTCAACATGAATTTATTTTCTTATGAGATATTGGAACATAGAATGAAAACATAACATTTGCCTAAGATAACTGTCTATAACAGTATTTTTGTATGAACAAATTAAAAAAGTAAAGATAATAAATTCAAAGTAATAATATCTTTATCAAGGCTAATATATTATACTTAAGGCCTGTATAATAAGGATATTTTTGCATTAACAAAATTAATAAAATAAGGATGTCTTCATCAAACAAAATACTATAATTAACACGGGTCTATATAAGGGTAATATTGTATAAATAGCTTAAAAAGTGAGTATATTTTTGTCAAACAAAATGTTTACATCATTAAAAATTCATACTTTTAGATGAATAATAGAATGATGACACGTCTGGATAGAGTAAAATTCAGAATATTCCAAGCCACAGACAACCATGATTCCAGATTCTCCTACTAGTGGTATATCATTTTGATAATGGGATCCGTGCAATAAATTTAGGTATAACTGCAATACATACTGATATAAGGGATTCTACAGCTCGCCTTGCAGCATCAGTAGCCTTTCCATCATGAATCTGCTGGAGGGATTTCTTAAAATCCCTATACCTGTGTGAGGCATAAAATTAGAACCAAGAGGAGGAATGGAGAAATATGAAAAGATTATAGTAATTGAATATTTCTCTCCCTTAAATCTAAACAAGACATAGACAAGAGTAAGGAGACAAGATTTATACTTGTGCAGAAACTCTAGGCCTCCAGCAGCCTTTGATTCAGAACCCAACAACTCAATTAATCCTTCCCATTGCTGTAGGGACAAAAGACAATATGTCAATTAATGGGTAAAGGAATATTACAATACTATTTTAAGGGTAAATTACAGTATTTTTGTAAAACATTGCAGTTGCAGTAGGGTGAGTGTGGATTGGGATTTTTTTTTGTTGGGGGGGAGGGGGTGGAGGGAGGGATGGGAAGGATTGAAAAAATAAGCACTCACTACCTCTCTAGTTGTTGTGCTTAGTGGGTTAAAGTTGAATAATAAATACCTTAAAACTTTCTTCGGAGATCGACTTCCCAACAAAATCAAACAACTTCCGAGCAATTCTATTAAGACGAAATTCATCCCGAGCTTGCTGAAGCCAAAATACCCCAGAACCTTTCCTACCATGCTTCCAGTGGTAAACACCAGCAATCTATCAATCAAAAAATACCAATTCCTAAGCAATAAACCAAATGTGCAAGATCATGCACTGCGAACTCTTAGTCTTGTGAGAACTTAAGATAATCATACACTGCATCCGTGCTCGTGTGTGTGCGGCGTGCACACTGCATACAATGATGCATTGTCCACTTTGGCCTAAATTTGTACGATCATGCACTGCAAACTCTCAAGCCTTATGAGAACTTAAGGTAATCATACTACTGCATCTGTGCTGGTCTGTGTGTGCGCACTGCATACAATATAGAAGGCAAAAGGGCATGGCTGCAAATTAGTTAGCTACTCCAGGAGCATGGGTGAATGGTCATGGACCAATTACAATGATGCATTGTCCACTTTGGCCCATTAGGCCTCATGGATTGCTCCATAAAAAAGCTCCTTCCAAGATTGAAACCTTCTCTGTCTTTACGTGGCCAAGATCTAGCTAGCACATGTCTGATGTGTGAATTTGACACATTGCCTCCCTTCCCATGTGCAGGTGTGGGGTGTATGTGTGTTTTGTCGGGGTTTTTGGTGGTGGTGGGTGGGGGGGGGGGGGGGGGTGGGGAGGTGCTGCCATTTATTTTCTTTTAACTCATCCAAGCTCCAGGGTTAGGATTGAAATCCCAACTGAAAAAATGGTTTGTCCACTTGCCAGTTGGGGTGGTGGCAGAGGGTTGCGACCATTTAACCTTACATATACAGCCTGAGGACAAATCAGTTGATAAAAAGAAGTGGGCTGAAAATTTGTCAAATCCATTAATAACTGTAAGATTATATATACCTTCATAATGCTTGAACTGACGCTGTCCAGTTCATATAGGCGACAAATCTCTATATTCTGCATGGAGCATAATGCATCTTATCATTCGGTAAACAAGGCCCTGCAAAACTCAGAAAGAAATAATTCATTGAAAATCCACACCAGCAAAAGATGAATTAATCACCTTAAGTAGTATTCGACTATGTTGAGCTGGTTGGTTGAGCAATAATGTTTCCAATAACCCCATTCCCTGCTTCATGCATGATGTCAAATAGATTGGCGCAATCTGCAGATACAAGCAACAAAGTACCTTACATGAACATGATCAAAGCACGTCTAACTAAGATTAAGTACCAATCTAAAAAGAAATAGCATTAGGGCACAACAAAAAAAAAAAAGGAAAAGAAATAGAAAATATTAAATATATATTTTTTAGATGATAAAAGAACATATACAAAGAGAGAAAGAAAGTACAAGCAATAGTGGATGAAGAATCCTCAAAGAAAATAAAAACAAAAACTAAGACCGCCCCAAACAAAAGCTGCTCACCATCCAAACCACTATCACCCTCCACCCAAGACCCTATCTAAGCTTTTAAACAGAACACTACCAAAGAAAACCTCTTTTCAGACCTTTCCCATCATATTTGATGGAACATTGCAAATTAGCCAAATTCCTGTTGCCCTTTCTTAGCCTTGATTATGCCTTCATCCAGGCAAACTTCCTTTCCTTCTGAGTCTGCTAGCTACATACCTTTATTATTTAGCATATGTTGAATACGATACACAATCAGTATTTATATCATTTGTCTCAATCTTGTCTTCTACCTCTTCTATTCATCATTCCTCAATCCAAGAAGTCCCTCTAGATCATCCATTGAATATGAAGAATGAGCCCCCATAAAATCAGAATTATCTGAACCATAACCAAGTTGTTCAACTTTATCTAAGAAAAGCCCTTCTTCGCAATCAAAATATCATTATCCATATCCCCCTCCTCATCTGATACATCTCCCCAGTTCTTCTCCAACGAAGTTTCCACACTAACTCTTCTATTCGAGACTATTTTCACTCCATTTGAGTCTTCAATATAAAAATGACCATCAGTGTTGTTTTTCAAGAATCCTAACTGGCCTCCCATCTGCACCAAGATTCTTTCCAATTGAGTCATCTATAATATCATTGCTCTTCTCCTTTAATGCTGCTTCCTTTTCAGCAACCTGAGACTCCTCTATGCATCCATCCTTGCTTTGTTGTTACTAAATACTGCATCATCTTGATTCCCATAAGAGCTTCCTCGCACCATCCTCTGTAGCAACACGACTGGTAATGTCATCTATCTTCAATAAATCCCTCCCACCATACATCTGCCTGCTACTTAACTTAATCTAGAGTCTCCCCCTCATCATAGAATAAGTACTCCGATGATGTTTCTCCTCCATTTTCTCACACTGCCCGAAACCAGTTTTGCTATGCCCATCTGTGTCATGACCCATCTCCACAGCCATCTCTTCTGAACTTTAGGCCTTGTTACTTGGTGATTTACCTGAAATCAAAGGCCGCTCAATGAAATTCTCCAATGAACTTTGGGCCTGATATCAAACAGGACTTTGCAACGCCAGAGATTTGTCTTGGGCCTGCTCTGGAGAAAACAAGTTAGTTGGAGCATGCTGCGCTTTAAATACATTTGGGTCAAGCCCAATAGCACCCAACAGATGACCCAAGTTCAAAGTAATATGTATAATCCCCTGCCCACTCAACTCTAAGCCCACTCCTTTATTCTTCAGCTCCCGACCCTCAGCCCTCTCCACACCGCAAACCCTAGCTGAAGCGATCTACAGAGGACTGTCTGCTGCCACCATGCTCATTGGCGGTCATGCCATACCTCCAAAGGTAGAATCACTCATTAATCAATTATCATGTGCAATTCACCAACTTGAACATTGAGAAACACAAATAATGACATTAAAGATTATTAAATTTGCGAAAGTAGAAACACTTCACAAATCTAAGCAGAGTTTTGAAGTGCAAGGACCAGCACTGACACTTCAATCAGTAAATCCAAATTGGAACACCATCTCTTATAAGATATGAGGTTTTCAAAATAAAATTTTAAATTAGATATCAATATGCATGAGACAGTAAGAAGTTTGAAGTTTAAGGAATTAAGATGAGTTTATTCTACGAACTTTTCTAGATAACAGATATAAAAGATTTAAGGAATAAGATGATTTATTCTACAAACTTCTATATATAACAGATATAAAAGATTTAAGGAATTAAGATGACTTTATTCTACGAACTTTCTAGATAACATATATAAAAGATTTAAGGAATTAAGATGACTTCATTCTACTAAATTTTCTAGATAACAGATATAAAACATTTCTCCATGGCTTTTTGTGGTTCAACCGTTTTGGCTGGTGATTTAAGTGAAAAACCCTCTATTTCATCTGTGCTGTTGCTGGAATTGAGCAGCCAGAGTTCAAATTTTAATTTTCTCAGAGGTGAAAAGATCAATTTCCAGTACAGTTCACCTCAGACACCACATTAGAATGGTTTTTTTACAAAATAAGTTATTTAGATATGAAGGCCATCTTAGAGGTAGAAAGATGTCTCTAGCAAGAATATCCAACAGGAAAAAAAATAGAAGAAATTTGCAACAATGAACCCCAAAACAGGCCATTGGAAAATTATAGCAGATTAGCAGTCATTAGAAGTCATTATCTTGCTGAAGTTGGTTCTAAAGGCACCCAGAATATTGGAACCCAAAACATGGAAACTGAGTGCAAAATTTTGCATCATAGCACTAAAAAAATTGGGTAAGCATAATTCTGGTTCTTCGAAATAATCTACCAAGCTAAATACGGTATAATCAATAGTTCTTTCTTCATGTAATAAAGACTTACTTGCCAAGTTAATGAATGAGAAGATAAAACTTGAGCATAGACAAGTCGATGAAGCTCCTCTATACTGATTCCCCCCAAATTATGACGCTCTTCATGCAAAATAATCTCTGCTTGATAGCTTCCTGCAGTCAACAACTCTATGGCATGGGCAACCATCCTAATGACAATGAAAAGCACCATTTAGGCAAATTGCACCCAAGTGGTAAAGTCTTCTAGTTGAAACTTCTGATAGCTAAGTCATAAGTGGAAAAAAATATTAACAAATAAACTATAATTTTAAAAAGTTGATTTAACATCTCACCAAGGGCCAAATCCTCTTGAGCATTCAGCTAACACAACCTGAACCATATAGAAAATCCTGATGGAGCCTTAACAGTAGAAAATAAATATATATATATCAAAGCAACATCTAGTCCAAACTGCCCACCTCAGTATTTTCTTCGAGAATTCCAATAAGAAGTCCCATCAATCTATGGGCATTGGAAATGGGTTTCAATTGAATGCATTTCTGAGCTAGGCTATGCATGCTTTCAAGACCCTGATTCAAGATTAAAATTGAACGACAAAGGCATCACAACAAATAGGAGAAAATACAAAAATCATTTTTCAAAAATTCAATCAGTTTTCAAAGGAATGTAAATAGGAACTGACCATAATGAAAGGCTTGATGTATAAAAAGTGAGAAATATACAGCTCTGTCCAATGATATGTCACAGTGCAAAGATTATTGGTATTTCCCAGCATGATCTGTAGCATATTTCTCAAACCCTCCCTGGTCAAATGGTGATCACACTGAACCCAGAAACTGCTGCAATCTAGCTTAGTTATTTGTGCTCGCCATTTCTCCCATGCCTGGATAATGTGTTGGCGTGACATAAATGGTAACGAAGAAAGATAAAAACATTAAAATTTTCAAATATTAAAATATACCTTGATAAAATCAGGCTTGGTTTCAAAGCATTCACCTAATCTTCTAGTTTCAATCTCCGGACGCATTCGTGGCATTTTTGAAATGAGAACGGCAACTGCTTCTACCAGTCCATTCTCTGTCTGTGTCAATTATATGCAGAACATGAGATCAGCCAATTGAACTGTGAAGCTGCTTGATACTTGTCCACATTGGTTAAAGAAATGATTATACTGTTAAGATTTGATTAAAATGAATGACCTAACTTGAAGATAGGTCTCTCCCAAAATTCAAATACAATATAATGACAATAATACCCTTATTAATTCTCACTAATTAACATACTAACATACTCAATAATAATACTAAAAGACATATATAACTTCTAACACCCCCTCAAGTTGAAGCATAAATGTCATAAGCTCCTAGCTTGTTACACATGAATTTAGCATGAGCACCCCCCCCCCCCCAAACGCTTTGGTAAACAAATCAGCAAGCTGCATGTCCGACTTCACATAAGTGGTTGTAATGAGCTTCTACACAAGTTTCTCCCAAACAAAGTGGCAATCAACTTCAATGTGCTTCATCCACTCATGAACAACCGGGTGGGAGGCAATATGAAGAGCAGCTTGATTATCACACATCAACTTCATAAGTTGAGAATGCGGAAAGCCCAATTCTTTCAACATGTTCTTCAATCAAACAAGTTCACAAGTAATGTGAGCCATAGCTCTATATTTTGATTCAACACTTGACCTTGCCACCACAGTTTGTTTCTTAATTTTCCAAGAAACTAAATTACCACCAACCAAGATATAGTACCCGGTGGTGGATCTCCGATCGGAAGGCGATCCAGCCTAATCTACATCTGTATATCCATGGATATAAGTGTGACCCTGATCATGATATAAAAGACCACTCCTAGGTGCACCTTTGAGATATCTCAGGATGCGAATTACTGCATCCCAATGACTTGTCCTTGGAGAATCTAGAAATTGACTCACAACACTTGTTGCAAAAGATATACCCGGCCAAGTGACCGTGAGATAACACAACTTTCCAACAAGTCTCCAATATTGTCTAGGATTAGGTAGCAAATCACCATTGACTTGCTGTTAGGATCCAAGGGTCTATCAACCAGTTTGGATCCCAATACGCCAATTTCATCCAACAAATCAAGAACATACTTCCTTTGTGACACAACAATTTCGATATGAGATCTAGACACTTCTATACCCCAGAAGTATTTCAAAGTTCACAAATCTTTGGTCTAAAACTTAGTTCGTAAAAAATTTTTGAGACTTTGAATACTTTTATCATCATTGCCTGTACTAACAATATCATCCACATAAACAACAAGAAGGATCCAACTCGATGAAGTATGACGATAAAACACGAAATGACCCACAACATACCGTCAAAGACCAAACTCAAGTACTACAGCACTGAAATAACCAAAACATGTTCTGGGAGACTGTTTGAAACCATATAAAGCCCTCTTGAACCGACACACTAAGCTTAACTCCCCTTCAGCAACAAACTTAGGTGGTTGCTCCATATAAACCTCCTCAAGGTCACTATGCAAGAAGTCATTTTTCACATCTAACTGATGTAAAAACCAGTGACAAGTAGTAGCCAAGGAGATGAACAGACGTGCTAAAGTAAGTTTGGCAACTAGAGAAAAAGTATTAGAATAATCTAGACCATCAACCTGAGTGTATCCCTTAGCAACAAGACGGACCATTAAACGAGCCACAAAACCATCCGGGTTGACTTTCATAGTGTAAACCCAACAACCAACCAACCACAAACTTGTCAGGAGAAAGAGGTACCAAGTCCCAAGTATCATTGTCATCTAAAACATTAATCTCTTCAACCATAGCATCCCTCCATCCTGAATGGGCTAAGGCTTCCGAAATAAATTTAGAAAGGGTAGGATGATAGAGCAGTGACAAAACAATAATAGGAGGGTGATAAGGAGTCAAAAGAAACAAAGTTGGAAATAGGGTGTTGAGTACATGTGAGTCTACATATTGGAACAGCAATAGGAGGATCAACATCATGGGAAGTATGATCATCGGACGAGGAAACCAAAGGAGTGGTAGTAGAAGCTAGAGAAGACTCTCTTCCATGGAGCTGCCGTCGTGAATACACATGCAAATTAGGATGATCAAGGCGATGAGAAGGACTCGAAATACATGGAGACCAGGATGGCTGGTTAGGCAAGGACAACAATGTAGAATCTGGAAGATTATGCAAAGGAAGAGACTCATTGAACTCAGAAGGGCTCAGTGACTAGGTGCAGTAAGGCATAGACTCAAAGAAGGTAACATCGGTAGAAAAAAAGAACTGATGCAGCATAGGACTATAACAACGATGTCCCTTTTGAGTATATGAGTAGCCCAAAAGGACACATTTTATGGCACAAGGATTCTACTTATCCACCCTAGGTGTTAGTTGATGATCAAAGGACACACACCCATATATACGACGAGGAAGAGAAAATAAAGGCGAATTAGGAAACAAATTGGAGAAGGGAATTTCACCACTAAGAACAGAAGATGGCATTCTGTTGATAAGAAAACAAGCAGTAAGTACAACATTTCTCCAAAACACCTTAGGTGCATGCATTTGATAAAGTAAAGCGCGAGTGATGTCAAGAAGATGTCTATTTTTTCGCTCTGCAACCCCACTTTGTTGAAGAGTGTGGGCACGGGTGATTGAGGAACAATACCAAATTGAGTCATATAAGAAGTGAATTGAGCACCGAAAGAATCTTTAGCATTATCACTTCGAAGTATTCGAATTGGTAAACCAAATTGAGTCTTTATTTCAGAAAAAAAGGCACAAAATACATGAAATAACTCAAAACAATTTTTATTAAATATAACCAAGTCATTCTTGAATAATCATTTACAAAGGTTACAAAGAACTGGAAACCCAATTTGGACACAACCCTACTAGGACCCCAGTCATCTGAATAAACTAACATAAAAGGACTTGCAACCCATTTATTGACCTAGGAAGCGAAAGAAACACGTTGGTGCTTTCCCAGCTGACAAGACTCACAATCAATACTATGCACAAAACTCAAACTAGGAACAAATTATTTTAACTTTTCCAATGAAGGATGACCCAAGCGATAATGAATTTGGAAAGGCATGGCAGCAGTCGTGTGGGCGGTAGAAGGAGAGAGTGGCTCAAAGTAATAGAGTCCACCAGCTTCATGCCCTCCGCCAATAATCTTCCTCGTCTTCAAATCCTAAATAACCACAGAATTAGAGAAGAATGTCACTAAACAATTCATGGATTTAGTAATGTTGCTAACAGACATAAGATTGAAAGGAAATTTGGCAATATATAAAACTGAAGGAAGAGAAATATAAAAAGTGGGTTTTATTGTCCCAATTCCCTTGACCACAGTAGTGGATCCATCTGGAAGAGTAACACAAGGTAAATTTGCAAGATATTGAAGAGCTGAGAAAAAGATAGGTATATTTGTGATATGATCAGTGGCAGCGGAGCCTATGATCCAAGGACTAGGACGAGGAGTACTAGATGACAGGCTACTGTGTGATTACCTGTTTGAGCAAGAGATGCAATGGGAAGAGAAGCTTGTTGTGATGCTTGATACTGCAAGAACTTGGAATACTCTTCCTCTAACATTGGGACAGTACGTTGCCCCCCACTAGACCCCAAAGGTGAGGAGTTGGTGGTGGCTGAATTAGCTGCCCCCAAAGGTGTGAAGTCAGTGCTGGCTGCATTGGCATCATGTGAAGATCTGCTGTGAAGATCCCAATACTGCTCAATAGTATGATTATTCTGCCCACAACGAGTGCACTTGCGAGGAGTAACTCTGCCTCATCCATCTCTGCAACTACGACTACTCGAACCACCGCAATAACTTTTGTAGTTGTTTGACAGAGAACTAGAATCACTCTGTGTAGCAAAGGCTGCCCTCTTAGAGCCAGATGCAAGAGCAAGAGAATGCATGCTAAAAGAAGCACGAAGGATACGAGAATAAACATTAGTCAATGATGGCAGCTCAGCACTATTGAGTATCTAGGACCGAACTCAAATTCAGGTCTTAAGCCTGCTAGAACATGAAGAACTGTTATCTGCTCCCTCTGCTTCTGTATCTCACGAACGTCAACAGTTATAGGTTGCACGACGTTAAGCTCCTAATGAATACACTTCATCTCACCAAAATAATCTGCAATGCTCCT
This sequence comes from Malania oleifera, assembly GCF_029873635.1. NCBI lineage: Eukaryota > Viridiplantae > Streptophyta > Magnoliopsida > Santalales > Ximeniaceae > Malania > Malania oleifera. The sequence continues at coordinate 75,267,958 of NC_080419.1, read as the reverse complement.
ATCTCCTTGTTATAACTAAAAGTACTCTTGGGATAAATCATACATACGTGTAACATAACTGTAGTATAAAAGTTTGACATAATCCCAAATCTCCTTGCACGTATCTAGATGCATACACATCCGTGCAATCAATGACTCCATTGAATTCCATAAGAGGGAAACAATGAAGGCATCTTCTTGAACTCACACGTATTTTCTCTAATCAACAGAAGAATCATATTGGAGCAAGTGGTCAAATTTCCCTAATTTTGATAAATAAATCCGAATAGCTTTAAACCATTGAACATAGTTCTTTCCATCCAACTTTTGAGTTGTTATTTGCGACAGCGATGTAGGAAACAAATTTTTGGGATTCAGAGATTCCATCTCGATACTCACAAATCAGCAATCACACCAAAAACAAGAACAATCAAAACTAATTGGGACAATCACAAACTATGTGAAGCATCGACACAACGACAGACGAGGTGAACAACTCACCGACAGATATAGCACTGCCACAGCCTCACAACAGAACATACAAATGCAGCCACGACTCCAAAAAACTCATAAGGAAGCCTTCACAAACCTTGAAGAGAAATTAACAGTATACTGTGAGTGCATGGTCGAAAAAGGTTGAATTTTTTAGCAAAACAACTGGCCTAACAGCTTGATAATATAGTCTAAAGAAGGAATCAAAACATGGCAGAAGGAAAAAATGAAAAAAAAAAAAAAAAAAAGTGGCCAAAATTTCATTTACATGCTGGCGCGTGAGGTCAGCCCTGCCAGCATTTGGCCAGCGCATGGGGTGCCCTCCGGCGATGGGGTTTTTTCGGGTGGGTCGTCCGGGTGGGGTCTGATTATGGGTATATTGGTTTTGTGATTTTGTATGGGATGGACTTGGATTAGGGAAGAACAGTAGCAGGAATGGTGTTTTCCGGTGACAGCTGAGGGAAATAGGGTTTAGATAGCATGTGCTGATACCATGTTAAGATTTGATTAAAATGAATGACCTAACTTGAAGGTAGGTCTCTCCCTTTATTTATGATACAAAATTTAAATACAAACTAATGACAATAATCCCCTTACTAACCCTCACTAATTAACATACTAACACACTCAATAATAATAATACTACAAGACATATATAAGCTCTAACATATACATAATGTTTAAATGGCAACTGTATCACTCATAGTGGTGTTGCCTTAGCCACACTGAATCTGTGGTCCAGGCAGCATGCTTCCAATTCATGATACCTTTTGGATCCTAAATCTCTTCAAATTATTCAATAAAAAAATGAATAAATAGAAGAAAAAGTTTGTGATACTAAGATAATCAATTCAAAATATAGTTATAGGTGAAATAAATAGAGAAAGTAAGCTCATTATTTTTATTTATACCCCCTTCAGTATTTAGTAAGCAACCTTTGTGAATGCTTTAAAGAACAGCAGGATCTGAATAATGAACCAAGGGGTTGTTTGTTTACTCTTAATAGCTTGTAAATAGAGGCTAGTCTCTTAACATTGAACCCATTAAATTAAACCAGAGGTGCTTTATTGCCTGCATTAATGGGCCCTTAATGCCCTCTTGATTTTAAGGGACAGAATATTCCTCAGCACTGTGTTAAGAGGTCACTGTGTACAAAAGTCCCATATAAACTAAAATTACAAATCCAAATAATCTCATTCTCCCAGGCTCGAAAAATGTTTCGTCTGCATAACCATCAACTAGAGGCAACATAGGGGGGGACAGGGGACAGCCCTCATACCATGGATGCCTGACAGGCTTGTCAAACAACAGCAGTCATTAGACATATACTGGTGGCCAGTAAGATCTTTCACACCAGAAATAACTTCTGCTACCCGCTTATCCCCTTTCTCCAGGCACAAAATAAAACAACAAATCTCAAAAAGGAAAATTATGTGGAGTGGAAAGGACTTCCTCTCAAGTTGACAATAGCTTCTGTTGGTCCCTGAAGAATTGATCTGTCATCTGAGAATGTTTTTCAGAATTAATGCTAAAAGCACACTTAAGGCTGCGTACACTGTGACAACCCTCTCCCTATCCTCGCAAAGCAAAAGCCTTGTGGCCCGGGGACACCCTAGTTTTAGCGACTGCATACTTTTCATATCTTTATATGGCAGATAAATAAAAAGGTCTGTTTTTGTTTGGCTTGCTAGTCATGATTCCCAGGAATATAAGTTTATATTGTTTGGCATAATGTGGATATTTCAATGTTATTTCACTAAGATTACTAAAATATCCCTAAACTTGTAATGATGATAACATTACAGAAATTCTTGTAATGTGCATGTGTGTGTATATATAATAATATTTTGTAATAATTTTTAATATTATTTCTTAATCCTTAATAACAATCATGATGAAGATATTATTTCTTAATCTTTATTTCTTAAGTAGTCCTCTTGTGACTCTACGCATCGTAGGAGTGTCATGTCATGGTTCCCGGCTGTAGGGAGACCCCTGGTGGAATTTTCAGATTTGGGGTTGAATAAATCAGAAACAGAACGACGATGCGACGTGATAGAAGAACGCCTTCGGGCAATGGAAGGGACCGGCTAATTCAGGCCCATAGACGTCGTAGACCTTTGCTTAATCCCACGGGTAACCTTACCCCCTAAGTTTAAGTTTCCGGACTTCAAGAAACTTGATGGGACCCAATGCCCACTAACCCATCTCTGCTTATACTTCCAGAAAATGGCAGCCTACTCTAATGAAGACATCCTCTTGATGCATTGTTTCCAGGACAGTTTGACTGGTGCTGAAGTCCGATGGTACATCCAGCTAGACAAGGCCCGAGTTCGTACACGGAAGGACTTGGCCCAAGCCTTCATGGCGCAGTACCGTCACGTTATAGAGATGGTACCCAATCGAATGTCGTTACAAAATATGTAGAAAAGGTCGACCTTCAGAGAATACACCTATAGATGGAGGGATGTTGTGATCTAGATACGTCCTCCTGTGGACGATAGAGAGACGATTTCATTGTTTGTAAACACTCTTAAGGACCCCTACTTTGGGCATCTCCTAGGAAGTACCGCCCAAAACATCATGGACGTGGTGTCCACAGGGAAAAGAATTGAGATCGCCATCAAGTCGGGAAAGGCGAAAAACACAAGTTCAGACTCGAGCCCAACCAAGAAATGGGCCAGTAAAAAGAAGGATGATGAAGCCCAAATGATCCAAGGGCGCTCCTACCAAGGAGGACGGAACACATGGCCTAAAAGAAATTTTGATTTTGAATTAGCAATTAACCAAACAACACATGCTGACGCAAGGCCCCAGATTATTTCCTTCAAGTCTATGCCTGCACAACCAAATGCTCAAACGCAGGATAGAGGTTTCCAAAGAAATTTCAAGAATATAGAACCCATTCCGATGTTATATTCAAAATTGTTCCCCTAGCTAATTAAGAGGCAAATGGTCTCGACCATCCCGGGGATTCTCGTCAACGTCCCTTTTCCAAAATGGTACGACCCGGATGCGCAATGCGCTTATCATGCTAACTCCTCGGGTCATACCATTGACCACTGTTGGTCTTTTAAACATAAGGTGCAAGCACTAAGGGACGCAGGTTGGTTTGCATTTGACGATAAGAAGCCATGCATTCAGGGCAACCCTTTGCCCAATCATGGGGGAGGCGGTGTCAGTATGTTGGAAGAAGAATCAAGGACAGTCCAAAGATTGGAGCTAGAGCAGGTCTCGTTAAACTGGATATATGAAGAGCCTCACACCTCAAGATGGATAAGACAAAATGCTACTTGCTCAAGGGGCACGATCTACCAATGTCAGAAGAGAGAAGGGTGATCCATAAAAAAGTGCAAAACGTTCCAGCAATTTGTACAAGGATTGGCAGATTTCAGATGGTTGGAAGTAGGTAATTTCAGAAAAGGTGATGAGATCAATGCTGTCGCGATGTCCCGAAACGCGTGTGCCCCGAGGTGGTGAAATAAAAATTTGTGGTTTAAATTTTTGGAAAAAACAACAGGAATGGAGTCACCACTAACCTTTTAGTGTGGTTAGAACACTTAATTACTACCCGGTTAAGGGTAGAATGGGTCTACGTTACCAAAGCTGGGGTCGGGAGTTCGTTTACGCGAGGGGAAGGTACGAGCACCCCCTACGCGCCCGTTCTTATGAACGCTACCTAATTAATTATGAAAATATCCCTAAGTAAATTTAAAAAGTATTTAGGTTACTCCTTTTGTGAATTTACAAATACACATATAAAATAAATAAGTAAACAAATTATACAAAAATACACGTAATATATATATAGATTCCCTCAGAACCAAAGGTACGTGAAGCCCGAAAACTCGTTCCCCTTTTTGATTGCAATCATAGGGATAAAAATCAAATAAAAATACATAATATGAAGATATTATAATAATGATAAATATACGAATCTAATATACTAAACATATATAGAATATTGCTAAAATACTAAAATACTGAATATATAATATAATTTAAAATCTAATACACTAAATTACTAAAGATAATTACTTAAAATACCATGTTGCTAAATATATATAATTATTTAAGATACTATATTACTAAATATATTATGTTACTTAAAATGTTTAAGTTACCAAATATATAATTACTTAAAACCCTAAATTACTATATATATATATATATATATATATATATCATTACTTAAAATATTAAATTACTAAGTATATAATGTTACTTAAATACTAAATTACTAAATGTATATAAATGCTTAAAATACTAACTTACTAAATATATAATTACTTAGACTACTAAATTATTAAATATATAATATTACTAAAAAAACTATATGAGTAAATACATATAACATACTAAATTACTTAATATATATGATTACTTAAAATACTAAACTACTAAATATATAATTACTTAAAATACTAAATTGCTAAGTATATAATGTTACATAAATGCTAAATTATCAAATATGTAATGTTACCTAAAATACTAAATTACTAAATATATACATTTACGTAAAATACTCATTACTAAATGTATAATTACTTAGACTACTAAATTACTATATATATAATATTACTTAAAATACGATATTACTAAACACATATGAAATACTAAATTACTTAATATATAGAATATTAAACATAAATATAACAACCATAATAAAAACCTGCAAGATGAACGTTAATCATTTAATTTATACACTAAATACAACAAAAACCTAAACATAAATATAAGATATTAGAATAAATACTACAACAATAATACAAACAAAATAAAATAAAATAAAAAATCATTCGTGCATGTGTGTGTACTGTGCATGCAGGGAATGTTTAGTGTGCATGTGTGTTTAAGTGTAGGCAGCAGGTAACGTGTGTGTGCAGTGTGCATGAGTGTATGCTTTGGCGTGTGTTAACATGTGTGTAAAGGTGTGTGTTAGAGTGTGTTTTGCTGTGTGCTTTGGTGTGTGACTTAGTGTGTGTAAACATGTGTGTGTGCATGTGGCTCACCATGGGTGCTGCCGAATTGACAGCCGGAGAAGGTCACCGGGGTGCTGGGACGTTGGTGGTGGGCGACGGAGTAGGGAGGCGGAGCAGAGGTTGCTGGTGCAGGCTGGAGGTTCAGAAACTTCCCGGGTGTTCTGCGGGTCTCAGCTGGTAGGAGGTCTTCAGATGGTGGCGATGGCAACAGCCGAAGGGAGGGACTGAGGCAGCCGTGCGGAGAGTGGCCGAACGGAGATGGGGGGAGGCCGGAGGCTGGTTTGTCGGAGACGTGGAACAGCAGCAGCAGCACCGACTCACGGTGGCTGGCCGGGTTTTCTGCGTGTGTGTTGATGACGGCGGTGTTTGCCAGTGACGAATGGGAGACGGTGAAGTGCGTGAGCGACAGCAGCGAGCTGGAGGTGAAGAGACGGCTGAAGAGTTGGATGGTTGCCGGAGAGTGATGGATAGGGTGAGTGATGTGAGTGGAGAGGGAAGAAGAGAGTGAAGAGGGAGAGATGAGGAAAAGAAAAAGGTTTTTTTTTTTTAAGGCCTCCGCCCCAGGCTGTTAGGGCTGTGACTGGAGTGGTGGCTACGGCTGCTTGCAGAGAAACAAGGGTTGGCCGAGGAGCAGGATGGTGGTTGGAGAGATGGTGAGAGGTGACGGCTAGGAGCTTGAATGGAGAGAGAGGTAGGAGAAGAGCATAGGGAGGCTGGGGAGAGACAGAAGTAAAGGATGGTGCGCCTGGGAGAATAAGAGAAAGATGAAAAAAAATTTTTTTTTTTTTTTTTGTGGTTGCCTCCACCCCCGACCCCCATCTCCGTTCAGCCTATCATCGCACGGCTGCCTCAGTCCCTCCCTTCGGCTGCTGCCACTGCCACCATCTGAAGACCTCCTACCAGCCGAGACCCGCAGAACACCCGGGAAGTTTCTGAACCTCCAGCCTGCACCAGCAACCTCTGCTCCGCCTCCCTACTCCGTCACCTGCCACCAACGTCCCAGCACCCCGGTGACCTTCTCCGGCTGTCAATCCGGCAGCACCCACGGTGAGCCACATGCACACACACACGCTGCACACACGTTTACACACACTAACTCACACACCAAAGCACATAGCAAAACACACTCTAACACACACTAAACACACACCTTTACACACATTTTAACACACACCAAAGCATACACTCACGCACACTGCACACACACATGTTACCTGCTGCCTACACTTAAACACACACTAAACACTCCCTGCATGCACAGTACACACACATGCACGAATGATTTTTATTTTATTTTATTTTATTTTATTTGTATTATTGTTGTAGTATTTATTCTAATATCTTATATTTATGTTTAGGTTTTTGTTGTATTTAGTGTATAAATTAAATGATTAATGTTCATCTTGCAGGTCTTTATTATGATTGTTATATTTATGATTAATATTCTATATATTAAGTAATTTAGTATTTCATATGTGTTTAGTAATATCGTATTTTAAGTAATATTATATATATAGTAATTTAGTAGTCTAAGTAATTATACATTTAGTAATGTAGTATTTTAAGTAAATGTATATATTTAGTAATTTAGTAGTTTAGGTAACATTACATATTTGATAATTTAGCATTTAAGTAACATCATATACTTAGCAATTTAGTATTTTAAGTAATTATATATTTAGTAGTTTAGTATTTTAAGTAATCATATATATTAAGTAATTTAGTATGTTATATGTATTTACTCATATAGCTTTTTTAGTAATATTATATATTTAATAATTTAGTAGTCTAAGTAATTATATATTTAGTAAGTTAGTATTTTAAGTATTTATATACATTTAGTAATTTAGTATTTAAGTAACATTATATACTTATTAATTTAATATTTTAAGTAATGATATATATATATATATATATAGTAATTTAGGGTTTTAAGTAATTATATATTTGGTAACTTAAATATTTTAAGTAACAATGTATATTTAGTAATATAGTATCTTAAATAATTATATATATTTAGCAACATGGTATTTTAAGTAATTATCTTTAGTAATTTAGTGTATTAGATTTTAAATTATATTATATATTCAGTATTTTAGCATTTTAGCAATATTCTATATATGTTTAGCATATGGATTCATATATTTATCATTATTATAATATCTTCATATTATGTATTTTCATTTGATTTTTATCCCTATGATTGCAATCAAAAAGGGGTGCGAGCTTTTGGGTTTCACGTACCTTTGGTTCTGAGGGAATATATATATATATTACGTATATTTTTTTATAATTTGTTTACTTATTTATTTTGCATGTGTATTTGTAAATTCACAAAAGGAGTAACCTAAAGACATTTTAAATTTACTTAGGAATAATTTCATAATTAATTAGGTACCAGTCGTAAGAACAGGCACGTAGGGGGTGCTCGTACCTTCCCCTCACATAACCAAACTCCCAACCCTAGCTTTGGTAACGTAGACCCATTCTACCCTTAACCGGGTAGTAATTAAGTGTTCTAACCACAATGAAAGGTTAGTGGCGACTCAATTCCTGTTGTTTTTCCCAAAAATTTAAACCACAAATTTTTATTTCGCCACCCCCAGATACACGCGCTCCGAGACGTCGCGACAGCTTAGCGACTCTGCTGGGGATGATCAATCGGGTGTAGGGTCCCAAGATCCTTTGAATGTTTGATTACTCAAGTGTTAGATCTTAAAATCTCTGTTGATTGCTCGAGTGTAGGATCTCGAGGACTCCTTAGATGTAGGATTTCGAGAGTTTGCTGATTACTCGAGTGTAGGATCTCAAGGACTTCTCAAATGTAGGATTCCAAGAGTTTGTTGATTGCTCAAGTGTAGGATCTTGAGGATTTCTCAAATGTAAGATTTTGAAAGTCTGCTGATTGCTTGAGTGTAGGATCTCGAGGACTTCTCAGATATAGGATTCCGAGAGTCTACTCATTGCTCAAGTGTAGGATCTCAAGGACTTCTTAGATGTAGGATTCCGAGAGTCTGCTAATTGCTCGAGTGTAGGATCTCCAGGACTCCTCAGATGTAGGATTCCGACAGTCTGCTGATTGCTCGAGTGTAGGATCTCGAGGACTTCTCAAATGTAGGATTCCGTGAATCTGTTGATTGCTCGAGTGTAGGATCTCGAGGACTTCTCAGATGTAGGATTCCGAGAGTCAACTAATTGCTCGAGTGTAGGATCTCGAGGACTTCTCAGATGTAGGATTCCGAGAGTCTGCTAATTGCTCGAGTGTAGGATCTCAAGGACTTCTTAGATGTAGGATTCCGAGAGTTTGCTGATTGCTCGAGTGTAGGATCTCGAGGACTCCTCAAATATAGGATTCCGAGAGTCTGATGACTATTTGATGGGAATTCTGGGCCAATGGTAAATGATGGCTTAGGTGTAGAATCCTGGTTAGCAAGGCTTTTGAATAGGACTTGTGCCAGGTGTAGGATCCCGATGACTTAGGAAGTGACTACTCAGGTGTAGGATCCTGATAGTCTAATGACTACTCGAGTGTAGGATCTCGAGAGGTTGATGAATTGTCTAATTAAAGATGAATGCTCGGGTATAGGATCCTGAGAGTCAGATGAATTTTTGAATTGAGGATGAATGCTCGGGTATAGGATCCCGAGAGCCAGGTGAATTGTCGAATTGACGATGAATGCTCGGGTATAAGATCCCGAAAGCCAAGTGAATTGTCGAATTGACGATGAATGCTTGAGTATAGGATCCCGAAAGCTAGTCAAATTGAAGATGAATGCTCGGGTGTTGGTTCCTGAGAGCCAGATGAATTTTCGAATTGACGATGAATGCTCGGGTATAGGATCCCGAGAACCTGATGAATTATCGAATTGAAGAGGAATGCTCGGGTATATGATCCCAAGAGCCAAACGACCTAATTAAAGGCTGGTGCCTAGCTTCAAAGTGGATGCTAAAATTTGGACTAGGGTCGAATGCCCCAGTTTCGAAGTGGAAGATTGACTATGACCTGGGTCAGTTGCCCCAGTCTCAAGGTAGATGGATCGATTTGTACCTAGGCCAGTTGCCCTTTTTTTTTTTTTTGACAAGACATGGATTGCTTAACAAGGATGGCAAGACAAATGTAAGCGAATGATGCTATGTGGTGTACGTGTGTTGCTACTTATGATGCTAGAATGCAGGGATGCATGCATGCATGCTGCTTGATATGATACCAGAACATGGGGGCATGTACGCATGTTGCATGATATGATATGTATGCATTTTTCTGTGCAATGCATGAAATGCATGACGATGCATGAACTTCCTTTTTCCAATGCGCCTGTAATCAACCAACCAATCTCTGATCTTAGCTATGTTGCCTCTGAATTGGTTCCCTTGAAACTCAACTCAAAACCTACGCCAACTGAATGGATCTATAACTGATCTTGGCCCAATTTTCTTAATGGAGGTGGTCAACTTGGCTCAAATGAAACTCCATCACAAAATCTACCCCAGTTGAATGGATCTATAACTGCTCTTGGCCCTATTTTCATATTCCAATCTAATGAGAAAGTGCTTGAATGGGTCCCACCGAAACTCAACTCGGAAGTTGTCCCGGTTGAATTTATCAGCCACTGATCTTGACCCTGTTGTTAGATTCTACTTGAATAAGCAGACTCTAAAGCCTCATATAACATTCGCCCTAGTTAGATTATTCTATGACTGATTCTACCTGCATCGTACATTCCTAACAGGGACCTTCTCTACAATGAGCCTATTAGTGATTCCGAAACTCTTTAACTATCCGTCCTCTTTTCAAGCTTGGAAGAGTAAGAAGGTTTTTTTTTTTTTTTTTTAGAAATGATGAATGATTATGCAATTATGACATCAACTCGTTAAATTAAAAGGTCACCCGCACAAAATAAATGTTTTGCCATGTTTCAATGCTACTACAAGGAAAATTCATACCAGTATTCAAAAGTCATGTGACATTGATGTTAATTTACCAAACTGAATGACTGATCTTCTCTTCGACTGCCCCAGCTTTATCGATGGCCACTTCTCCTCTTTTTGTCTCATTTTGTTGTGAAACCACTAGAAATTTCTCATGTTTAACTGTTGCCTTTAGTTTAGTCAAGTTCTGTCCATGTTTTGATCTCAAGATGGTCTTTAAGACTCGGGACAAAACATAGGCTTAAGGATATAAGTTTTTAGAAGAAAAGAGAAACTAAGGCTCAAAAATCTCATCCCATAATAACATTTTCTGCCCCAGTTTGAGTTAAGGCGCTTTGTAAGATATCGACCGAACTTGTTATTTGAACAAGCTGCCTACCTACCTTTTCAAGATCAGGTCATTACGTAGTTCAGACTCAACATTGAGTCTGACAAATCATTTGAGACAACAATGTATACCAGTATGGTTAGGACTTTTATTTGGACCGTAATGTAGGCTAGGAGTATGGGTTAAAGAAAGAAAGATTTAAATAAGACTCAAAATTTATCAATCTCATCACAGGTATTCGCTAGTCAAAGATCACATATGAATCATGTCCCTTATTTTTCTTTCTTCTTCCTTTTCTTCTTCTTTCTTTTTTTCTTTTTTTTTTTTCATGAATTTTTCATCTTCTTTTTCTTCTTTTTCCGCAACTTTTGTTTTTCCTTTCATGAAAGAATCTTAACTTCATTTTCATTTGAATTCTATTTGGAACTAATCTTTTTAAAACGGCCCTGGTGAGGGGTGTGATCCTTTGACGAGTTAATCAAGAATTAAATTCTTTTAGGCTCAAAAGGGCTTGCAAGAGACTTCTTCTTTGTCTTTCTTTTGGATAGAAGAAAAATGGTCTGCCATCCTTTTGGTAATGATTATTGTCTCAAATGACTCGCCAAACACTAAGGAGACCCAACCCAAGTTAAATTTCTGGTAAACTAACTTTTACGAAAAATGGGTTTAACAATTAGGCTCAAATGGGTTAACAAATGGCAAATCAATATTTGGTTCTTTTTAGGGATAACTGGTCGGACAAAGATGACCATCTATCATTTGATCAAAACATGAATAGCGAATTGACTTGAAATTCTTGGCACAACACAGATATTTTACTGAATTCTTTCGAGATTCTTTATTTCTTTGCAACATCTGAGTTCATAGGGTGAGGGAAATTGTTTCATCTTCTTCTACTTCCACCTCCTGTGTTTGGTTTTCAAAATTAACATCACTTTCTGGCTTATGAATATTGGTATTATCATTTTCCTTATCTTTGCACGAAACATCAGCAAATAAATTTTTGGCAACTGAACTCATGACACAAGTGATATGAGAAAATGCATAATTCATTTTATTAATGAAAGGGAAATTGCCCGAGACAATAATGTCGACAGACTGCCAGAAGAAAGGAAATTAAAATGACATCATTACATGAAATAAACTAGATAATCAAAAACTTGCCCCTTGTGTACTTTTGCTCCTACGATCAAAGAGTAAAATTATCCATTCAGGCTTCTTACGAGAATTCCAGGATTCATAACTGACATATTCTTTTGCCTGACCTCGGCTCCCAGATCTTCTTACAACATATTAACCATTTCTTTCCCCGTGATTGGGTAGAAAATTCACGTGGACTCCTGGCTGCTTATCCTTGAAGACTAACTATCCAGCATCTCTTAATGATTGCACTTTATGCTTAAAGGTGCAACATTTTTCAATTGAATGGCCTGTTGTCTCAGCGTGATATTCACATCGAGCATTTGGGTTGTACCACCTTGGGTAAGGGGGTTGTATCAACACTCCCGGTGTAGGCGCAACTAAATGCCTTTCAACCAACTGTGGGAATAATTCTGCATAGGTCATCGGGATAGGCTGAATTTCCTTTCTTTTCTTTTCCTTTGGAGGCATTCCTGGCATCTGTAAGTTACGTTGCTCCAAAGTTTGTGAAGGACTGAAGGAATCCATGTGCTGTCGTGCACCCCCGGGTGCTACGTTACTTGTCCACCTTTTTCAACCCCTTTCGAAGAACTTTGTCTTGGCCATGTATATTGCACTCCTTTTATTTTGACTGCTTCCTTAACCTGCTTTCCGGTGATTCTCAAGTCAGCAAAATTCTGAGAAATACCTCTAATTTGGTGGTCAACACCTGGATCTTTGAAAAAGTCATCAAATGAACAAACTGCTTTCCCTTTTTCCACCTGAGGATAACTCTGTTTTGTCATTTCTTCTTGATCATAAGAGTACTTGCTCCCCTTCTTCTCCATATTTCGTAAAGTTCACTTGTCTGAAGCTATATCATTGTTGTACTGAGCAATAAAAGCGTGAGTTAAATCCTCCCATGTGCGAATCTTTACTCGATTATACCATCTTAGGGCTTCCCCAGTCAAGCTATCTTGGAAATACTGGATAAGCAAATTATCATCGCTACAATGTGCAGCCACTTTTTGTAAGTACACCCTCAAGTGAGCTAGTGGACATTCAGACCCACTAAACTTCTCAAAATCCGGGATTTTGATCTTCGGGGGTAAGATCAAGTTTGGCACCAAACACAGATTGAAAGCATCCGACGAACCAGACATGTTTGCTTTCTGCATAGCTTGCATCTGTTCTTCCTAGACTTCATTCTTATGATTCATTTCTTCACTAGGCATCTGCTCTTTTGCCTATTTCTTCAACTATTCTCTCATCTTGAATATCAGGATTGATAAAGGGTGAAACTTGGACATTTCTCTCCGGTTGGGGTCGCAGGTCCTGAGTTGATAGGATAAATGCGTGTAGGCTTAGGCCTAGACTAGCTAACGACTCCATTGATCATGGTTGGAACAGAGGCTTGTTTTCAACTGCCTTCTTTGGATGTTGTGTAGTTTTGCTCCACAAGGGGGCTACCTCCTCCATCTGATCCTTAATCTTTCGAACATCTTGGTGCAGGAGATCTCATCTGACCTTCTAGATCCTTCCACATGAGTTCAACCCTTCGTCAGGAATTTAAAAGGATGTACAGAGACCGTTCTGTTCCGCTTGCTTTTGGAATACCGGATCTTGATTTCACCACCTTGGCACACTGGTTTTACAGAAAATTGGGATATGATTACCGACTCATTGGAGATGACTATGCATGCATGGTAATGGAATTGAGCATGGAATGCATGATTAGGTTATGCAATGGGTGTTTATGCATGGGTGTAACTAGTGCAAAAATACATACAAATAGGGATATGAACATGCATGCAGCCTATCATGCATGGCTATGCGTGAAATTACGCATGAATGCAATGTAACCTAAATAACTATATTGCCAGAATTCTAGAAAAAATTCCACTAATGAGAGATTTCAAGATTAAAACGACCATTGATGGACCACTATTTCAATTAAATTTCTCCCTCCATCATTCATTTCCTTGATGATGGTCCATGTAGCTTAGATCCTGCGAAGGATCAAGTTATGATCTGGATTTGAGATTAACTAGGGCGAGTCAACCCATTGGGTTGATTCAACGCAGGCCTATGGACCTTGGTGTGCATTTGGATGGGTCGAGGCCGAAGTTTAAAGAGAGTTGGACTTGGATTGCTTTAAAAATGTTGGCCTGGATTTTTAAGTAATAGGGCTGAAGCCCCCTTTTGAAATATGGGTTTGGCCCTTCTTGAAAATCAAGCTTGGGCCGGGTTTTTTGTTTAGAAAAAGATCGGGCCTAGATTTGTTTTTTTTTTTTTAAAGAGTTGGGTCCGCGTTATTTGAAAAAGATTGGACCGACCCATTTTTAAAATGCTTAGGGCAAGTGTTTTATTTTTTGAAAGGATGGGCCATGGTCTCATTATTGGGCTTTTTCTGAATAATGGCTAAGTCAGTATGCATGTCTCAAATGGATGCAAAATGCGTGACACGTACAACACAAAAAACATATATATACAAAAGACTCGATTACATAAATGTGAAGAAGGATGTGGCCTCTGTCCTAACCTAGGGTGGGTTCGTATATACGGGGTTCTTCAGGACTCTATCCTAGTTAGGGAAACTATAGAAAAGTATGTGTGGGTAGGCTCTAACCCTATTAACAATAAGTTCCCAATCTGAGCTCCATCCTCGCCCATAAGGGGTTTGGACAAAGCTCAAACTGAGCAGAGTGGTTTGCGGGTACCCACAAGCCCTGCCACGTGGGTACAAACGATATTACACTCCTTTCTAATCTTAGCAGGTAAAGCCCGAGTAGAAGGCGCATGAAAGCGTGTGAATTCAAATTTAGCCTAATCCCGCTACCCCACATGCACATCACACGCTTATTCACAATTAATCACATGTTTATTCAAACTACAAAGGAAAGTGTTTACAATCAATCACATACTTATGGAAACCAGATATTTACAATTAACACACTTAATCTAAAAAGTTGGAAATAAAATAATTACAATTAATATTCTTATATAAAAAATTTGGAAAGAAGATATTTACAATTAGTATTCTTATCTAAAAATTTGGAAAAAAAATATTTACAATTAATATTCTTATCTAAATAATTTGGAAAGAAAATATTTACAATTAATATTCTTATCTAAAAAATTTGGAAAGAAAATATTTACAATTAATATTAAAAATTTGGAAAGAAAATATTTACAATTAATATTCTTATCTAAAAATTTGAAAAGAAAATATTTACAATTAATATTCTTATCTAAAAAACTTTGGAAAGAAAATATTTACAATTAATATTCTTATCTAAAAATTTGGAAAGAAAATATTTACAATTAATATTCTTATCTACAAATTTGGAAAGAAAATATTTGCAATAAAAAAAAAATTGGAAATAAAATATTTGCCATCAATATGCTCATCTAAAAAAATTTAAAAAGAAAATATTTACAATTAATTACGAAATTATCCCTAAGTAAATTTAAAATTTTTTTAAAATTACTCCCTTTTAGTGAATTTTTGAAATACCAACAAAAACGAGCCGGGCCTGTTTGGTGTTTTTAAAAAAGGTTGGGCCCGAGTTTGTTTCAAAAGAGTTGGGCCTAAAAGTTGTTTTAAAAAACGAGTTGGGCCTGTTTGGTTTTTTTAAAAAAGGTTGCGCTCTGGTTTGTTTTAAAAGAGTTGGGTCTGGGAGTTGTTTTAAAAAGAGTTGGGTTCGGGAATGGTTTTAAAAAGAGTAGGGCCCGGGTTTGTTTTAAAATGAGGGTTGGGCCTAGGTTCAGTTTTTAAAATAGGGTGAGGCCCGGGTGTGTTTTAAACAGGGTTGGGCTTGGTTTGTTTCAAAATGGATGTTGGGCCTTGGTTCTGTCTCAAGTTCAAGCTTCTGGTTTGGAGGTTTGGTTCTCGAATTGGCTTTGGTTCACGATTTGGGTTTACGGTTCACGTTCTGGATTTTTGATTCACGGTTCAAGTTAAGGTTCACGATCTGGGTTTACAATTCAGGTTCTAGTTTAGGTTTAGGTTCGGGTTCAAGTTGCTGGTTCGGGTTTAGGTACTAGTTCGGGTTTAAATTCAAACCCAGGTTCATGTTCTTGCTTTCTTTAGAAGAAGTAATCTAAACAAAATTGCACCCACATTTCAATATTGCAAACTTAGAATAGGGAAGGAAAAGCTAATATTACCTACAGTCTCTATCTCCTCCGGTCTTCTTTTCCTGCTTTTTGGGTCTGTTTTGCGTCAGTTTGGAGCAACCTTTTGGAAGCTCTGCTTCTGGGTATTGGACGAATACACCGGTGGGTGTTTTCTTCCAAACGTGGGTAGTCAGGCACCAGTGGGTGTGCCTTCTGAGGAGATGACTCCAAACTTCAGGATTCTTTAAGATTGCTGCTACTTTGCCGTTTCTTCAAAACCTCCTTGTAATGCTTTCTGAACTCTCTGAATATGTCTTCCTTCTTATGTCAGTCTGCTCCTTTCTCTAAGTCTGTGTCTTCCTTCTCCTCTTCAATGTGCTTTGCTCTGTGCGAGACTCCTTGATTTATACGGTCAATCTTAGGTTAATATAGGCAAGGTTTGATCTTTCCTTTCTTCCTTCTTTCCTTCTAAGCAGCGATTCTATCACTGGCTTTCCTCCCTATAACTATACAATCCCCAATTCTTGCGATATGGCTGATTCTCCATTCAATGGAGAATTTGGCCGAGAGTTTGAGGGGAGATAGTCCAAATTTTGATTGATTTTTGCAATATTCTTTTGACGATTGTTTCCAAATTGATTTGAAGTTAAGGTATCACTGCACACATTTCTTTGGCTTTTTGATTTTTCATTTAATAGCTTTGATTCATTCAAGTTTGTTTTTGAATTGGTGAACGGGGATCCTAGAGATGCCATGGAATATTCTATGGCATATGGGCGCAGCTCGGCTCCTCTACAGATTTCCTTTTTTTTGTATTTCCTTTGTACTTTGCAGTGTAGTTTCCCTATATCTCTCAGTGTATTTCCCTTTGTATTTCCCTGTATTCTGCAGTGTAATTTCCCTATATTTTCTCAATGTATTCTTCTGTATCTCTCACCCCTTTACTGTATCCTATTGGGCATGTCCCTCCCCCCCCCCCCTAAAAATGTAAAATTTCTTTTGGGCAGTCACATGGGCTTTTAACTTCTGGACTAAAAAAGAATGGTACTCCCTGGTAATTTCAACAAGTACGAGGGCTGTTTTCTAAAAAGACTCGCATAAAATAAAATAAAATAAAATAAAATAACAGACCAAAGACTTAATTTTAAAAACAAAGGAGACCACATGGGCATATCATAAGACCCAATTTCCAACAGGTGAAAAAGGACTTTATGAACATCCTAACAAAAATTAAACTTCAATAATTTAGTTAAGGAGTTAACAATATAGGCTCAAGGACATACTGACTTGACTCCAAAAATTTTGAAAAGAAGACCAAGTATTCAGCTATAATCAAAGGACCTATGGACTTAATCTCAAAGAACCACTAGATGATTTGAATGGACACAACAAGATGATTACTCACTCAGATCATGGTATAAGGATCTATGGACCTAAACTAAACAAGGCAATTATAGACTTGGGCAACGGATTGAACCCAAATGTCATGGACTTTCACATTCTGTAGACAAGATCTTGTTTTCGGACTTAGGATTCAAATGGGTGCCTTAAAATTCCATTGACCTCATGTGATTCAACAATTAAGGAGACCTGGTAAAAATTAGGGTGTTTACACATGCGTGAGTATATATAATAATATTTTGTAATAATTTTTAATATTATTTCTTAATCCTTAATAACAATCATGATGAAGATATAAATAAATAAACAAATAATAAAAAAACAATAATAAATATTTATCATAATAAGGAAAGCAAATAATAATAATAAGAATAGGATTAACTATTATTATAATTACTAGTTTTCAATATTTTGATTATTATTATTATTGTAATTGTGAACAAGGAGTGGCAATTTCATCCAGAAACAATGAATGACTAGAATACTTTTGTCCTATGAAGCTTGATTCCTGTGGGAATCCAAGATTACCTAAGGGATAAGGGAGAGGTAGCCATGTTTTGAGGGAATTTCCATTTCCCAAGCATCTAGGATGTCTGCCATGCAAGATACCCAAAGGTTTCCCAAACATAAGCACCCAACACTCTATGGGCCACATTCCCAGGATTCGTGTGGGATGACGAAAACCAAATGGCCCCTAAAGGAATTCATATTGACCTAAACCCAGGATTCCTTGGCACATTGTTGCACTTGAATGTTGGTGGCACCAGTAATGAGCTTAAATGAAAGAAAGCTATCAAAGCCTTCAACAGGTTTAAATATTAAAAAAAGTTGGTTGGACCTGTGAACTCTCTGTGCATGACAAGATTCTTCACAAATGGTTGTCTGTATTCTCCAACCGCATATTTGCTAAGTGCCCAACATCACTCATGCTGCCTTTTGCTCATAATGAGATCCTTGGTCCAACACAAGCAAGTTAACCTTCCTAAATTCATTATTCATCACATGATATGCATCACCGAGTGCAGACCTCAGATCCTACCATTAGTTCCTTTCTTACACTCTTTTTGAAACATCTTAATCATGATTTCTCTAATGAGACCATGCTCATTTCCTCTGGTTGCATATATGGTGACAGGAATTCAGCCTCTGCTGTTTAGGGAAAATGATCAAGGATGGGTTCATATGAAAGTGTTTCATGTTCAAGGGAGCCTACTCTTTCTACTTTTAGAATGAAAGTGTATCCTGCTCAGAGGGAGCCTACTCTTTCTGCCCCTACAGCCACTACTCATTCTACTCCTTTTACACCTGGATCTGTCACATCTATTCCCTTTATTCCATCCTCACACCCTAAGGCACCATCCTTAGGGCTCATGCCTCATGTGTACACACACATCAAGCATATTTGAGATAGAGTGTTCGTGTTAGATAAAAAGACTGATGCTTTGACTACTCGCTCTTTACATGAAAACCTTATGTTTGGGTTGTATCCAAATACAATTACTTCTTATTAGTTTGAGTACTCTACTCTCCTTACCCATTGTCTTTTGATTGCCAATGAAAAGGGGGAGAAGTATTTTTTATGTGTTTACTGATTGGACATTTTGGATGTGTTTTATGCTTGGATTTGTCTGTTTCATAGGGAGAAGAAGTATTTTAGATGAAAATTTGCTTGGATATGATTTGCTTGTCATGCTAGGAAATTATATGTTAGAGGATGGAAGTATTTTGAATGATTGTATTTTCTTTGCTTTGATGGACTATGGTATCAGCAAATGTTTAGGTCAAAATATTTATGATATCAATATGTCTTTTAGCTTGTACTAGAAATGAACCATATTACATGCATGATCTAAATACAACTTTGATTTATGAAATGTATTCTCCATATGTCAAAAGATATATATGAACCGTACTAGAAATGATCCAAAAATGACTTTTGGCTCATATTAATAGTCAAATAAAATAGAATAGTTATCTATGTGTAAAATTGAATAAACTAAAACTATATAATTTAAATATATTTACTCAACATTATTCAAACCCAATAACATGCAATTCACGTGGCAAATTTATCAGTACTTAAATAAATATACACCTACTCAAACTTTTATAAGGGATGATGCTTCAAAGACTCATAGGGAACAACAAACCATTGGTTCATCAGTAATTCTATGGTAGCCTGTGTTTATCATTGTGAATCATCATCCCTGCCAAGCCTTCCTACATATCAGATATCCATATTACCAGAAAAGTAGCAGATTGCTCAATTTGCCGGTAAGAGACTACAACATTGTCAAACATTAGATTCAAGACCACATAAATCTAAGTGATGGCTGGTTCTGCGATTTGTGGTGCCCACAAAATTTGAAAGGAGTAGTTTCTGTGTCAAGATTTATAAGTAAAAATTTATAAAAAAAAAATGTTTAGATTGGAACGGTAAACTTTATTGAAGGGAAAAAACAACTAAAAAACAGATGCACAATGAAAATCTTATGGGGCTTGAATGACAAAGAGTCAATTGAGACATTTTGATCATGGAAATGGATGGTCAATTACTAACAACAAGAGGCACAGGGACAATGGAAGGCAAAAAAGAAAGTAATACTCAGATCAAAATCGAAGTAAGTCAGAAAATAAGAACATAATGAATGTAAGATAACACTCAAAATCATGCAGCAGCAGCAGCCAAGCAGGATATCAACGGACAACTAAACAACTTCCAAGAAATGATAAAATAAAGCCTCTAAAGCTTAGAAGAGTCCGTCATATTCAACAGATCCCAATCAAATTTCCCACAAACCTCACGACAATCAAGCTGATCCAGTTGATAAGATCCATGCAAGCGCAACATTTTCACCTGCAAAGAGAACAACAGAACTTCATATGCTGTTTTCTTTGACTTTTTTTTTTAATCACAATCCAATGCAAAACACTACCATAAAATTCTAAAGAAAGCTGATCCTCGTAGTCTACTTACCACAATCTCCAGCCAACCAACTGCTAGTGCTGATGACATCCCTTCCCAATATTTAGGACTGTCCTCAACTGCCTGTACAGAACAATCCCATCTTAAAATACTGAGTACTTAGTATGCCAATAAAAGACACAATTCAAATAAACAGAAATGCCAATTTTAAAACCAAAATAGCTATTTAAACAGCATAGAGACTACTTCACAATTAAAAAGTCACATAATATGAAACACACACATATTGCAATGAGACCAACCTAGGGAATAGGGACAGGGAATAGGGACTGACACTGAAACAAAATTTCATGCACAATATGCCACAGGATGGGAAGTAGGATATTGAATGGATCATTTTAACTCAATATGGAGGCTGATTTCAAAGAATAAGGTCAAAGGATAGTTGACCCTAATGTGTTTAGTTATTTAGCAGTTAGACTTGTGAGTCTATGGAGTTTATTCATAAATAAATGTGTCTTTGGGGGTATTTGTAATTATCTCATATTCTAGTCTTTCCTATAAATTAGTGTGTGGAAACGAAGTAAGTTAATGAATTTGAAAATGAGAAGTTCACACACCTCTCTCTCTCTCTCTAATATCCATCTTTGATGCCCCGCAATTTGGCATTAGAGCCAAAATTTGTTCTCTCTCCATTTACCACACACATTTCTTCCCTTTGATGCTCCGTCATTTGGCATTAGAACCAAAATTTGATTTCTCTTCTCCATTTCCCACACATCATCTTCTTTCAATCCACCCTTCCCCTTCCCATCTTTTATTCCTCTGCTGCATAACAAAAGCTCCCTGAACCACGAACACACCATCGTCTTCAATTCTTGGCACAAGCCCTCTCTCTCTCCCTCTCTCTCTCTCTCTCTCTAGAGCCAAAATTTGATTTCTCTTCTCCATTTCCCACACATCTTCATCTTCTTTCAATCCCCCCTTCCTCTTCCCCTTCCCATCTTTTATTCCTCTGCTGCATAACAAAAGCTCCCTGAACCACAAACACACCATAGTCTTCAATTCTTGGCACAAGCCCTCTCTCTCTCTCTCTCTCTCTCTCTCTCGGGGAGTTCCCATCTCTTCTGCTCCATTCATTCACAAATTTTTGTCACATTAAGAATTTTTGAAAAGAAAAAGGAGCCTGCAACCGTTCATCGCTGCTGCTCATTTTTGTTACATAACCACCAGTAGCCCGCTATACATGAGCAACGCCATCAAAATCAGAAGTCAACTAGCTGGAACCCATAGTTTCTTCACCAGAGACAGTCCAAGGGCTGTCATTTTCTTGTCGAAGCCAAATCTCCGCCACCGCTGTTATTTCACCCCCTTGACATGATCCCCTGCCAATGCTGAAATTACCATAGGAAGCCTTATCCCTTGATCTCCAGAACCATCAAATATTGTCACCAAATCCCAGTGAGAAACACTGCATGCATAGATGCATGCATGTAGAATTGCAACCCAAAGCTAGTTTTTTTCCCCAGCTCTCCCACTGTTTCCAACATTACCCAGCCCAAGGTCTTAAATTTCAATTTTGACTCAAGTTTTGAAGCTCCAAAAGTACGGAAATTTTGATAGAAATTTTGATTTCGATGTCAATTTTGATTTCGATTTGAAAATATAACGGAAATCAGTAGTAAAGCATGGAATTCTTTGTGAAACTTCAGAAATGGTTAACAAACATAATAATGTAAGTTTTAGGACTAATATATTACATGTTAAATACATCTATCTATGCTGAGTATGAGGTGGAAAAGTTGTAATATAGCATGCGTATCAAATGTATTTGTAAGATAATGTGCATTAAACATATTTAGTTAATTCAAATGAAATTCATAAATCATTCAAATATTATTTATTATACAAATAACGAAAATTTTGACATGAATGGTTAAATAAAATATTGTTGTAAGTTTTTTTTCATATAACTCCAAAAGGACTTGTAATAATCTTTTGTTCCGATAAAAATAAATAAAATAAAGAGAGAAATCACTTCACTCCTAAATCTCTCATTTGAATTTTGAGGAAATTTCACTTTGTAATTAAAATTTCGACAATTTTGGCTAAAATTTCAAGATTTCGATAAATTTTGGATGATTCGTTCAAATTTCGATGGAAATTATGCAAGATGGAAATCGACTACCATTTCGATTTCGAGGGTGACGGAACCAGAAATTTCAACAAAATTTTCCACAATTTAATGGAAATTTAAGACCATGACCCAGCCCACCTGTTTGGATCCTTCCTTTTCTTTAAACTATTCAGGCAGACTTCTCTATTACTCAGCTGCACTTCTTTATTTGAAAGCCCAGTAAAGAAATAGGCTATTGCCTTTAATAATAGACTCTTCACTTCCATCTTAGTGTAACCAGTCAAGCCAGCAGAAGCTAACCCACTGTGCCATTCCCACACTACATCAGCTACCACACTCAAGACACATTCTCAGCCATGTCAGCAGCACTTGCTCATCAACCTGGTTGCGCCCCCACCTGGTTCTAATTTTCCTTACCTTTCTTTTTCCTCTTCTTTTTTGTCACATTCTTTGACCCAAAAAAATAATTTCAATCCTTTGCATGTGACAGTTTTTTTCTATTTTTCTTGCCTCCTCTCTCTCTCTCCGTAGTATCTATTTATTAGTCTGATCCCATTGTTTAAAAAAATTCCAGCAACATTGTGACTAATATTGAATTTTTTGCAAAGGTGGAGCTATTTTCAAGTGGGGTGCAAAATATAGAAAATGCTTTAGAGACCATTACTAATGCTTGGAATAGGCTAAAACTGACATTCCAGCCTTGGGTAAGAGGCCAGTTTGTTCTCCTACCAAACAAAAAAGAGTCACAACTACTGTTGTTCCCCATAATCTGAGCTGCAAGAAGAGTGAAATAATCATTTGAATAGCAGACCTAAATTGGAAAGTTTTAGAATTTAACGGTGAAGGTGCTGAATTTGATGACTGGGTACGTTCTTTAGAGAACTATTTTCATTGATATGAAATGAATAAACCTTTAAAGTTTGTCCAAATCTAACAGGGGATGTGATGAAGACAGCCATGCAGGAATAGTTAGCACTACAACCAGCAGTGTGTTCATCTACAACTTTTTGATTTGACGCAGAAAAACAAGTGACTGATTACACCAGTGGTAATATAATTTGCTACTCATGCCAAATAGAAGGGAAAGAGGATGTGATGATTGCATTGTCTAGGAAAAAAAATTGAGCCAGCTATTACCTCCAAGCTTGCTGCATGTCATCTCATAAAATTGGGGATAAGAATGCAGGTTGTCACTAAGACTCTAGAGCTCTCCTCAATGACTTCCAAGGTCTTGCTAGAAATTAAGAGCTTCAAATGTCAAGGTTTTGGGCATCAAGCAACAGAATGTCCTAACCAGGTAATGACAATTGCAGAAAAACAAAAGGATGCTGCCACCCAAGTAACTGAAGCTGAGACAGAAGTCCCAAGTGACTTAGATGAAGATGGCAACGTGGGAGGTGTTCTTAGTACTTCAATCTATCCTCTCTTGCCACAAGATTGAAAAAAATGAAAATTGGAGATGAACAAGCATTTTTCAAACTCAGGTTGTCATAAGAAACATTGTATTTAGCTACTGATCATTGTAGTTGTACGAAACTCAAAGTAGTTGTAAGGAAGTTGAATTTGAAGATCATGCAACATCCTGATCCATGCAAGATTACATGGGTAAAGAAAGCTAACTTGGAGGTCTATGATCGTTGCTTGCTTATCTTCAAGATTGGTTTGATTAGGAGAGTGCGAAGCGTGATATCCTTTTTTTCAAAGATTTGCCACATTCTTTGGAGGCATCCATGGTAGTTTCATAGAAAGGTTAAGCATGATGCTTATGAAAATTTTCCTATACGTTCTCCATCAACAAGGTATAACATGACACCATCGCAAGTTTTTCCACTTACAAAATTGAAGCATATTGTCGATTCCTTTCTTACGAAGCAAGACATTCATTTCATGATTATGGACTTCTTAGCCCTTTCCCAACTCAATGAAGTCGAGTTCCTATAGGGAGGAGGGAATTGATGTAGGATGGGAAGTGGGATTTTGAGTGGATCATTTTGACCCGATTTGGAGGCCAATTTGGGCCCTAAGCCTAAGTGCATGTAATTCAGTTAGCAGTTAGGTTTATGTGTTTGGGGTTTGTAAATAAATGTGCCTATAGGGGTTTATTTGTAATTCTCTTGTATTTTACTCTTTCATATATATTAGTTTATTTGTAATTCTCTTGTATTTTATTCCTTCCTATAAATTAGTGTTTAAATCATGTAAAGACTGATTTGAAATTGCGAACTCCTTCCACCCTTCACAATTTTCTTGTATTTTACTCTTTCCTATAATTAGAATCATGTAAAGACTGTGATTTGAAATTGACAGCCCCTCCCTCCCTCCCTCCCTCCCTCCCTTCTCTTTTATTTTATTCTTTCCTATAAATTAGTGTTTAAATCATGTAAAGACTGATTTGAAATTGAGAAACCCTCCCTCCCTTCGTAATTCTCTTGTATTTTACACTTGCCTATAAATTAGTGTGTTAATCATGTAAAGATCGTGATTTGAAATTGAGAACCCCTCCCTCCCTTTGTAATTCTCTAGCATTTTATGCTTTCCTATAAATTAGTGTTCAAACCATGTAAAGACTCCGATTTCATTCTCTTGTATTTTACTCTTTCCTTTAAATTAGTGTGTAAATCATGTAAAGACACTAATTTGAAATTGAGAACCCCCCCGTCTCTCTCCCGAAACCAGATTCGATTCTAAATCGAGCTACTCCCTCCCTCCCTCCCTCTCTCTTACATTGATTAATAGCCTCCAAACCAAATTTGATTGTAATTTACCAGTCCAATCTCACTTTCCCAGGTTCTACCATGATGCTCTCAAGTCCTATACACCTACATGACATGTTGGAAGAATTTGAAAATGTGCATTTAAGAAAAAGCACATCAAGATTAAGAAAATCAATTATGCTCAAACATTTGAAGAATTAGCCATCAGATGTGCACTGAGGGCAAAAGAAAGACTCACTCAATTTAGGAGTGATCTCTGATAGGAAATTCGGAAGGAAATGTCTCAGCCTCTCAGGCACAAATAGTGCATTTTAAAAATGCTATTGGAGCAACTGTATGAGGGAAAAATTACTAAGGTTCATGAGATCCAATAACAATGCCCATGTTCTTGTGACCTAATTAGCCATCAAAGTTTCCAAGATGGGCTTAGGAGCCAGACCAGAAATCAGCCAAAGCAGCAAAGGGGCCAACCAAAAAGCCTCAAGAACAAGAAAAACCAGAAAGCATTCAAAAGTCAGAACAGCAAACCACAAAGCAAACTCAGCGACAAGGGCAACCAAAACAACATATTGGAAGTTCAGACCATCAAGCTACTGGTAAGAAGAAATATCTCCAGCAACTTGAAGTTGCAATCTGCTACTTGCTCCACTGGGATTGTTTGGATTCGAAGTACAAAGGGAAAACCAACTTGTTGAAAGGCCAATACAGGTTACTCATTACTGTATTGTGAAAGCTGCATGTCAGTAAGCCAAAGCAGACAGAACAACACAGAGGAAAGCCCAGGCTGCGACAATATCAATAAGAGAATAGTAAACTGCTTTATCTCAATCACCTATACCTGGGACCAAGAGCTCCAAACATCTTGCTGGAAGGTCAAAAGAAGAAGTTTCTCTCAAGAAAGCTCTGGAATTGCTCAATACAGGAATAATTGAACAATCTGGCGTAGAAACTGAAGTTAAAGATATTGCTGGGGAAATGGAATTAAAGATTTGGTTATTGACAAGCCTGTTAGTGCCCCATATATTCCTCAGCAATGGAAGATAATTTGTGGGCTGAAAGATTAAGAAACTAAACTTAATGAGCTTACTTGCTTTCTAAAAGTCACATTCTCATTATTGAGTTTGTATTGCCCGACTAGTTCAATAAAATGGTTGACAAGCAATTTTCAGAGGTATTGTTCCGGCAGCCTATAAAGAATGTGAAGTGGTGTCAACAAAGTCCTCTCATTACGTGCTACAGGCAATATGAATGCACTCTATTTCAGTTCTAGCACACTTTAAAACTCAAGGACAAGTTTTCTCCAACAAGGTGAGGATGATGCAATCTAGGAAAAAAAACAAAAAAGAAGGGCAAATTTGTCAACTACAAGACTTGGATTCAATAAAGTAATGACAGAGGATTGGTTAAGGAGTTGAATTGAATATTGTGCTCAATTACAAAAGTACTGAAGCTGAGTACTATGGTGCAATATTGCATAATTGTAGAACAAACATTGTTATGAATACTGTTGACACCAAATTTTGTTTGGAGTTGATTTGATTTCTCAATTAATTGGAGGATAATGCCAATAAATGGCTAGAAAGCATTAATTGTAACTTCTCTACCTTTCTCTAGACCCTTGCTAGTGCAATTCAAGCTTATGCTAAGTTGTGGTCTCCAATTTCATATTTTTAAGGTTCAATGGCCCTTTTCTAGTCAAAATTGGGGTTTTTCCCTTGTATGATTAGGGATTTGGCATTGAAAATAGAGTGAGCTTATTTCAAAGGGATTTTATAGGACAAGGAAATGGTTTTCCTTGATTCTTAAGGATATATTTGAAATAATTGGATTAGGGAAACACCTTAGCTTCCAAAAAAGTCTATAAAAAAAGGAAGCTAAGGCTCCCACACAAACACATGCTCAATATTGGAAGAGGGTTACATGCTCCATCTTGGGAGACTCGTGCTCAACATTGGAGGAGAACACTCATTCAAATGGAAAAGAGGTCGTTCAAGAGGAAAAGAGGTTCAATATTGGAGAAAGGAAAACATGTTCAACATATTGGATAACACACACACACATGTTGAATATTGGGAGGATAGGATCACATTCAAGATCATGGGGAAACACATTCACATTCAAGGGAAAACTTAGGAGAAGTGCACGGTCAAGGGAAGAAGAAAGTTTATGATTCTTTGGTTCTTCTTGATATTCTTGGGATTTCTTTTGGTGTTCTAGTTCCTGGAAGAAAGGAAAAAAAGGTATGACTCTTGATTCTCTCCTTCATGTTCCTTAGCATGATGTTTGATGTGATTAGTTGAAATTAAGGTGTGAGCATGAAGTATGCTTGAAGGTTGATGCATGGTTTCTTCAAATAGATGCTAAAGTTGGAATCTTTCTTCCATTTGTATGTTAAAACTGCAATTGTTATTCCATGTTTGTGTTAAAAATTGTGATTTTCATGCTATGCTAGTATTAAAATTGCAACCTTTATCTGAAGTTAGGACTCCATGTTCATATGAAAGTAGAAATTTTCTTTCAAATGGTACAATTTTTACATGCTTGGGTTGAGGTTAAAGTTGTTACTGTGGAACGTGGTTGATGTTAATGTTTTGGAGGACTACTAGAAAATCATAGCATGAGTGAAGAGGAACAAACCCAACTTGGATAATTTTTTTTTAATTAAAAATTATTTTATTTCATTTTCCTTCATCTAATAGTTTATGAATCTTATAAAATTAAAAAAAAAAAAGGTAAAAAATTTAAAAAATAATTTTAAATTTTATTTTCTCTTAGTGTTGTTATTATGTTTTTTAGTGCCTTAATTTTTCATCAAAATTTTTTTAAAATCAAAATTTAAAGAAATTTCCTTAAAAAATTCTACAATTGATCTATAGAGGTTCTAGGTTTTCTTTGTGTGTTTTCACAGATTAGGGTTTTCTATTTCCCAAAAAAATAAAAGACATTTATAAAAATTTAAAAAAAACAAGAAGGAAAGGTATTTTTTTGGCACAAAAAAAGTTGATTTTGTTTCACTTTCTTTCTTATTTTAGTAAAGTTGAAATCTATTGAATAAGGTAAGCTAGATTGCTAGGAAACACAGATACTTTGAAAAGGTTAAAGTATCAGCATCAGACACATATCCAACACGGATACGCCTCGGATACGGCCATATACATGTCTGACACGTATTGGCAGCCCTTTTTATTTTTTTTATTTTTTTCAGGTACCCTCGGATATGGAAGGTTATGCTCCTAGACAAGGTTGGCAGGGAACACTGTTTTTAGGGCCCTTAACTCCTTAAAAAAAAGGAAGAAGAACAAGAAAGGCAGCAAAGAGGAGAGAACACAAACAACTGAGTGACTGAACCCTACCTCCCAGCCTTTGAACTTCCTTCCCCAACCTTCGTTGCCAACTCACCAAACAACGAACAATCTTGGAACCTCCCTCAATGCCTCTGTTGCCAGACACCACAGCTTCAAACCATCACAGCCCAAAATTCCTCTCTACAAGATGCCAAGACTATGACTCTATTGATGCCCGAAGGGAAACTTGACGTGTGTGGTGTGCTTGGCTCGAATCCAGTCTTTACATCAGTATTCTTGCAAGTTGAAGTCATGAGTCCCTACTCCCTCTCTTTCTTGATTTCTTTTTGTTGGATGTTATTGTTGGTCAATTTCTTGTGAGTTGTGTAGCTGTGTGGTGCACTAATGAATGATGACTGATGACTTATGTTAATTCGAGAGTTTGAATGACTCAACATTTGATGGTTAAATTAGTGGATGGGGATCGATGAAAAAAATTGGAACATGGTTCTAAGTCCTCTGACTTCTGCTCTGCAGCTTCTACCATTCCACTCACAACAATCTGCCTAGTGCCTATCTTGATAATTTGATGGTTAAATAGTAAATACAAATTCTCAAAGTTGCAAGTTGCATTACATAGGTTGATAGAAGTTTGTTTTCATTTCTTTAATTGGTGCCTTGATGGATGTCTGGATGATTATATTCATCATAATATGATATTAGTTATGAGTCTTATGACTTAGCCTCTCCACAATACCTGTGTTTTTTTGTGGGAATAGAATGAGCTGCACTCTTCCCCTTTGGTTCAATAATATATACGACCAATACTAGAACCCATTTAATATTATTATTATCCATTACAAATTAAATTTCCTGATCAAAACAACTCGTAGGAAGTTATATGGAGCACAAATTAAATTTCTAGCAATGAAAACAGAATGTAGAACCGACAAAGGAGTTTGTTTTCATTACTTTAATTTCTTATTTGATTGTGATTATGTACTAAATTAGTGAATGTTTTGTGACAGTAATGTCTTCAAAGAGTTCTTCATCATCTACTTCTATCACCAGTAAATTTGCAATTGCGGCATTGGATGATAACACCCTATTCTGCCTAGTGCCTATCTTGATAATTTGGTGGTTAAATAGTAAATACAAATTCTCAAAGTTGCAAGTTGCATTACATAGGTTGATAGAAGTTTGTTTTCATTTCTTTAATTGGTGCCTTGATGGCTGTCTGGATGATTATATCCATCATAATATGATATTAATTATGAGTCTTATGACTTAGCCTCTCCACAAAACCTTTGTTTCTTTGTGGGAATAGAATGAGCTGCACTCTTCCCCTTTGGTTCAATAATATATACCACCAATACTAGAACCCATTTAATATTATTATTATCCATTACAAATTAAATTTCCTGCAATCAAAACATCACATAGGAAGTTATATGGCAGTACAAATTAAATTTCTATCAATGAAAACAGAATGTAGGAACCGACAAAGGAGCTTGTTTTCATTGCTTTAATTTCTTATTTGATTGTGATTATGTACTAAATTAGTGAATGTTTTGTGACAGTAATGTCTTCAAAGAGTTCTTCATCATCTACTTCTATCACTAGTAAATTTGCAATTGTGGCATTGGATGACAACACCCTATTTTGGGCTTATGTTACTTTAAGTCCGAGCCAAATTTTTTCTTTTTATTTTTTTAGTTCCATAAATTATTTTCTTATAACTCCCTTTTCTAACAAACCTATATAAATTGTTATAGGTTTAATTGTAAGAACCCGATCCAAGAAATGTGGATTAAATAAATAAGAAAAGGGGAGGGAATTTAAAAAAGTAAAAACAGCAGGGCCTGTCAACGAGGCTCCTTCTCTCATCAATGAAGTCCCTTCTACAGCTCGGCGACGAGATTCGGAGGTTCGTCGACGAGTGAATACCGAGGGATTTTGGGAATTCTGAAATCTCAAGCTCGTCGACGAGGCAAACTCCGTCGTTGACGAACGCCCTTCTTCTGCTTGTCGACAAGCGCTCCACTTCGTCGACAAGTCTAGTCGGGTCAAAGGTTTATAAATATCTTATTCACTTGCTTAGTTGCTAAGAAACCAAAAATCCTCTCTCTCTCTCTCTCTCTCTCTAGAACTAGAAGGAGACTCTCTCTCTAAGTTTTCTGGCCGTGTGTTACCCGAATCAACGATCCGACGTTGTTATGTGGATCAAGAGGAAAATCTCTACGTTTATAGCGGATCGGATCTTCGTTCTGAAAACTTTCGGGTTTTATCCCAAAATCGAGGTAAGGGTCTAAATCTGTTTTCAGTTCGGTAGATCTGTAGTAGGCAGGATTGTATTGAAGTATTGTTCTTCGGTTTTTAGGTTTTGGGAACTCTGTTCGCTGTTTTGGAGTCGTTTAGTTCGTGCTTTAGTTTTTGGGGAAAGGTAAGGGGATTCTGTTTATATCAATTAATTATGAAATCTAAATTGGTAAAACTATGGTTTACGATTCTACGGATGTTTTGGTTACTTATTTGGGAAAATCTATCAAGTGAAATGATGAGATTTTCGGGTTATAGTTTTTTTGGGAAAATTGGGGGTTTTGGGTATCATCTCTGTTTTTGTTGGAAAATTGTATATATAATTAAATTGTAGTATAGAGATGATCGTACCTTTGATTATGTTAAACAATATTTTCGGAGTATCTAATATGAGATTATTTGTTTACCCAAATAAGTGTGGAATGAGTTGTTGTATTAATGATGTGTTTTGTGAAAAAGCGTGTCGGTTAACTACCGTAGGCTGTGAGTAATTGAAATGAAATATAGGAACAGGAGTTCCAAATTGCTCCAGGTTTTGTCAAAATGCCGAGTCGGAATAATACCGAAGGCCTAGAACAATCGAAGCATGCCGGTTAACTACCGAAGGCTGAGATATAAGGCGTGCCGGAACAATACCGTAGGTGGCTGAGTCAGTTAACTACCGTAGGCTCAGATATTCGGCTTGAGGCCGAGGGTGTGAAATACCACCTAAGATTCCGGTTGGTCACCGAAGGGTGTGAGTTTCACCATGTTTGCACCGGTTCAACGCTGTGGGGGCTTATGCTATGCCAGGTTACTGGGGGCGCTGTGTAGTGCAGCCGGCTTAGGCCGAAGAGTGTGACGACACTAGACCGAGGTGTTTTGTGTGATATACTGGAACTATGTTGTGAAAATACTGGAATTGTAAAATGTAATATTTTACTGTTAAAATAACACTCATGTGCCACACACGGATATAACCTGATTCTCCCTTACTGAAAAGTTTCTCACCCCTATCATACAAATGTTTTTCAGGTCCTTCAAGTGGCTGACACTAGAGTCTTAACGTTTCAGGAGCGTGTTGTTGCTTAGCATAGAAGTACTTGTGTAAGTACTGATCTTTGGTCAGGTTGTCACTTTTGGGTTATGTAGGCGCCCAGTGGTATGTTTTGTATTATGGGACTATATCCTGGTTTTGTATAGACTTTGGTATGGTGTCATGATTTAATAGGTTGGATTATTCCGCTGCGTATATTGTGTATGTGATTGTGTATAGGGTATACGTGAACCCTACGGGGTCAGACCCTTATATTGTGTAATATCATAGATGGTTGTATGATACAGGGACAAGTTAGGTTACTAAATCACACCCTGGGGTCCATTTTCGGGTTCGGGGCGTGACATTAATAGCCAATAATGGCATACAGAGGGTAAAAACTACAAATCATGTTGCTCCACATGTAGATAGCGAAATTTCTAAGGAACAAATGTACTCGAAAAATTTTTTTTGTCACCCCCAAGGGTGGGAAGAAAAAAAATGTGGAATTTGTCAAATTTTTGAGGGTTTCATTGATGTGTTTGGTAGTCCTGAATCCATACAAGATAGATACACTTTGGAACCAAACTACTGGTGCTATTTCCATGGTGCATCAACACGGATGCTTTAATCAATAGCCCTCAAGCTTCTAGGACAACCTTGCCCATCCTCTTGTTGTGAGGAATTGTAGTTCTTATTCATTTATCAACTCATTGAAGAGGAACAAGATGGTGGTAAAACGTGCAGAAGATTTGATAAAAGGGCATACTAATCTTCATCTTTTATCAAGAAAAATTAAAGAATACAAGGGCGGGCCAAACAAGTCATGGGATATTGGAAGAGATACTTGGGATGAGCTATTTGGAGGAGCTAAGGTGCTCGAGATTGCGAGTCTTTCCCCTGATGAACCAAATATGGCGGCCATGTTTCTTGGAGATGGTGATGGTGATGATGCATAGTTGATGGATGTCTTATGACTCTTATTATGTTAATTAGATTTCTCATAGTTGATGGATGTCTTATGACTCTTCTTCGTATTTTTCTTTGAAGCCTTGGAGGTTTGGACCACATTTTGATTAGTGATGAATGATGAATGTTTCTTTGACTTCTTTAATATGAGTTGTTAATGATTATGCAATTCATAATTGAGCACAAATGATGACTATTACTTTAATATTTTTCATTCAAAAGGAAAAACATACCTAAATATATACAATTTTATATCAATTAACTAATGTATCCTGGTCGAATCCTATCCTTGTTTTTACAAAATTGCCATATCATCATATTCGTATCGTATCATATCATATCGTATCCATGTCCCATATCATTATCAGTGCTTCTTAGCTGGATTGTCTTTACTTTATTTGGAAAGCTTTGACTTTATTTCGTTCATTGTGATTTTAGGAAAGTAGAAATATTGTAAATAAGGTAGGTAGGATATTGTTCATTTTTTTTATTTCGAAAGCTTTGACCTTACTTTGTTTATTGTAATTTTAGGAAAGAGGGATTTTTAAATAAGGTAAATAGGATTTTTATTTATTTTTGTTTAGAAAGATTTAATCTTACTTTTCTCGTTCTTATTTTGGAGAAATAGGGATCTCAAGGAAACTCCTTTTTAAATCTATTTGGAAACTCTGCCTAGCGTAGCACATAAAATTTCAAACATCATTATTTTGGGGGATTGTTGTTATTGCTTTCCTTAGCCATGACTTTCTTGATTATTATGGACTTAGTTACCTTTCTTGTGTTTTCTTGATGAAATATATACTTGTATTGCTCACCTAGACTTGTGTTATGATCTATTTGACTATGATATTGATTCCTTGAACTTTATGTTTACTTATGCATAGTGAAATCAACCTGAAAATACTAAAAAAAATAATCCAATGACTAACCCTAAGGTGATGTCTTGTGCATGCCTTCGGGGATCTTGAGGTGATGTTGGCTTCTGTCTTGTGTGGGGCTACTCAATATTTAATAGACAGGTAAATTCACGATAAAAACACTCTCAGATATCATATGTAAAAATCCATCCAAAGATGGACTTCAAGGTGGTGTATTGTGCATGCCTTGAGGATCTCAAGGTGAGAACACAATTGTTGTCGTGTGCAGAACTGTCCAATATCTAAAAGACTAGTAAATACTAAAATGGAAGCAATCAAAGTCTTGATGAGTTAAACTCAAAGGTAATTTAGGCCAATTAGGTATTGTTCATGGAATGGGTGTGTAAGGGGTGCTAGAACTTTTCCCTTGCATAATCGTACTCCCAAACTTGACTCTAGTATGCAGACCCTTGACTATCAATTCTTTGGACCCTAGGAGTTGCTAGTTGACCAATAAATTGATATTAATTAATTAGGTGTTCTAACCTTACTTAGGATAAAGTAGGTTAGTGGTGACTCGATTGGAATATGTTTTGACTCACATGGCCACATCTCAACCCCATTTAAATTTCTCATCTCGAGTTTGCCATTCATGTCGAGGCGGTTAATAGATTAAAGAGGTGGTCCTTTGGCACGAGTTGACAAATACTCTAGCATTGTTGTTCATGAGGATATTTTTGGGATCTTTTAAAAATTCATAAGTGTATTTTGTAGGGGGATTGAACAATCCAGCAAACCCACCCAACCTGACCAATCCGAATCATACCTACCCAAAAAATTGGTTTTAAGTGGTTTATGGGTCAGTTGACTGTTTCTCATTTCGCATAACCTGACTATATGGGTTGATTTTTGAGTTTAATGCCTTATTCACCTGACCCACCTCTAATGCCTATATGTAAGGACCTACAATCACAGTTTTCAATAGAAATCGTGACCGTTGCGTAACGCCATTACGTAGTAGTTTTTTGGGTTCCCAATTCTCTTACACACTGCAAAATCAGGGGGCAGAAAAATCACGGTCATTGCTGTCGTTATGAATCGCAGCTAATACATAAAGGCTACTACAATTGTCATGTAACCACAACAAGACTGTTAGGGCAATATATATATATATATATATATATATATATATTACTTTTTAGTGCACTGGGTACGGCCTTTTTTTTTATATATATTACTTTTTACTTTTTCTTCTCACTTTTGTTCCCGCCCCCCCTACCTTCATAAATTATTCTCAATATATTATGTGGAGAAAGGGGGAAAAAGATTATAATGAAGAAGATAATGATACAAAATTTATTTATTTTTTAAATACTCCCAAGAGATGCATTAATTAACAATTTGATGATACAAATTTGTTAGGAAAATATTTTATTCTGATAATAATAGCTATTTGATATTTATGTTCTATACTTTTCAACTTCAACCTTCTTTCCTTTTCTAGTTATCACACGTTTGTATTATTCATGTCTTATGTGCCTAGATTGATGAAGTTTATAATGTATTTTGTTTTATTAATTAATTAATCAAACATAAGAATATGAAGAAGTATAAATATACACACACATACGCAATGTTTCTGTCAATGGTGGTTTAAAACAAATGTAAATTTCTTGCCCTTACCACACAACTTAGTTAGTTGAACTAAAGAATCCAAAATAGTCTAAAACTCTTTTTAAGAAGAGTAAAAAGTTTAAAAACATGCAACTATGCTAATATGCATAAGGTCGTGCATGCTTTGAAAAAAATTCACCATTGTTACACCCACTTCCCATTATGTAACATCCGCTACTCTCACTTGCCAGTACACCAGTTATTGTTACGTTAAGCTACCCGCTGCGCAATTTAAAACCATGCCTACAACTACTTGGGACCTATGAAAGAATGCATAGGATGGATTTTGGGATTGAAACATTTTGGACTGTTTAAATTTTTATATATATATTTTTATTTCTATTGTAGTAAAATTTATGGATAGGATGTTTTGGGCCTTCTGGAACAAAATGGACATTTTTAAATAAGAAATTGACAAGTTAATATATTTAACTTTAATGACACTAACATGAGTGATGTTTTCAATGTAACATATGTTATGCTTGGAAAAACTCGCACATATTCTTTCATCTTTTCTTTTCTTTTCTACTTCACGTTTAAACAAGCTAAACCGCCAATCGACCCAACCCACCCGATCATTAGACCGACCCAAATGGATCCAAACCGCATCTTCCATGGTTCGACTTAGAATTGAATATTTGTCAAATCTACAAGATTGAATTGGTTAGGATTTGAGGCCTGACCTGGCCCTTGAACACCCCAATATTTTGGGTCTTTATTTTCACTTATTTTTGGAGTTCTGTTTTAATTTATATACTTCATTTTGTATGGTCAAGATTAGTTTAGTTTGGGCAGTCAAGATTGATTATTATAGGGTTAACCTACCAAGAGGCATATACATAAACTATGTACTGATTTTGGCTCGATATTAAGGAACAATTGTTTGCACTTGTTGCAAAAGCCTTCTTTGTAATAACAAAAGAAGATGAATTTATTAGAATGGAAAAAATATATAAAAAGGGGGCAAGATATCTAGGGGTGGCAAAACGGGTTAGGACCCAATAGGTGGCTCGTTCCCCTCCCATTTAGACCAGATTTGGGTTTGAGAGGACCCATTTATGAATGAGTCAACCCAAACCCAACCCATTTAATAAACGGGTTAGACAGGTTTTGGGTCAGGCACCCATCGAATCACCAGTTTACATAAAAAAATAATACTTCATAATTTTTATTTTTGCTTTTGGGCATTTAGATAAAATAATATTTTATAGTTACAAGTTATATAACTAGATTTGTTAGAAATTTGAAGAGAAAAAAATGATACACAACACAGGTGATAGATTATATTTATCTAAGTGGTTTTTAAAAAAAATTAAAGAGATGTACTATTTATTAAATTTTACATTTTTTTGTTAAGATATTAATAAATAAAATAAATGAGTGCTGTTTTAAAAAAATAAAAATAAAGTCAATTTTGATAAAATGTTAAATAAAAAATTAAAATAAATAAATTATATTTTTAAATGGGGTGCTTAACGGATACCTGTTTATGACCTGTTTATTAAATGGGTGAGTTTGGGTTTATAGATTATTTACCCATTAATACATGGGTTAACCCAAACCCGAACCCGTTTAACCCTCATCTGTTTATGACCCGCCCAAACCCTACCCGTCAACCTGTTTTGCCAACCCCTAAAGATATCCTTCTAACCAAAAAGAAAAAAATAACATAAACAAAAAGATAAAAAGTAGTCATTATACTAATAAAGCATACTTCCTTCTACTAAAACTAGGAAAAAAAATACCAACAAATCCCCCACCAACTCCAAACAAACCCAACTTTCTCCCAAGAGACAAAAAAGCTGAGCAGTTGTTTTGAACTATTAAGACATGAGAACACACTAAAGGATGAAGTGCTTTTGAAGGTCTGTTATTTTGCAACGAATTGTTGGTATTTAGCCAATTAAGAAAAATCAACGAAATAAAAGCCTTGATTTTTTAAGGAACTTTGGCCATCTAAATAGTTTTATGGAGCAGAAAGGTGATACTAAATTAGTCGAAGCAACAAAGAAGAAAGCTCCTCCACATCCCTATCATTTAGAGTTCTGTGAAAGTGGAAATCCCAAGAAGACAAATTGCCTTCAGACATCAAAAAGAAGAAATAACATCATTATGCCCAAAAGATGAGCAATAAAAACAGGGAAAAGATAGAAACAAAGCAGTATTGCCCACCCAAATACCTTCCCAAAAACGAATTTGAGAACCATTACCCAAAACAAAGTTGGTATGAGGAATGAAGAGAGGGTGAATCTGAGAAATACACCTCCATAGGCTTCAAAAGAACATCTTGTTCCCAAATTAGCAGCCCACCCATTCACATGCACGCCAAATTTACTTTTAATGACTCTTTGTCAAAGAGAGAACTCCTCTAAGGGAAACTGCCACCATTTAGCCATAAAAGCAATGTTTTTACACACCAGCCTACCAAGACCCAAACCCCTGTCTACCTTAGTCCTACACACATTCTCCAAACTAACTAAATGATCCTTCTTTTTCCCAACCCTAGCCCAAAGGAGATCTCTCGTAATCTTCTGAAGCTTGCTAGCTTCCCCACCAGAATCCTAAAATAAACAAATAATAAAGAAGTATACTAGCAAGGTAACCCTAAATAAGAGTGCTGCGACCACCTAAGGGAAATAATGTACGTTCCACCCATCCAAATGCTTAGACACCCTCTCCACCACTGAATTCCAAAATCCTACCAACCTGGGATTACCACCCATCGAGACTCCTAAATAAGCCAAGGGCCTATATAAAAGACCACAACGGCACAACCCACTAGCGAAGCCAACTCCCTAGAGCTACTAAAGCTCAAATTAATTGCTGCAATACCACTCTTCACTAAATTAATTTTATGCCTAAGAACCCTCTCAAAGATTTGAAGGAGAGTCGAACGTTCAGCAAAGAATATCTATAATCACCTAAAAAAACATAGTATCATCGGCAAAGTGAAGATGGGCCCACAAACCCCCTCTCTACCCACTTCCAACCCTTCCTCTAGATACTTATCAACTGTACTCTCAACCATTCTACTCAAACATCAACCATTAAGACAAACAAGAAATGAAATAATAGATCCCCTTGTCTAACACCCCTTCTCGCAAAGACTATTCCATTTTTGTTCTAGGAGGTCTACAAGGGTTTAGCTAGAGAATTTTGTGGATGAATTGCAAGAGTTCCTAGGGCAGCAGTGGTCAAGCATCCCGACCATCCAACATCGTCTCCTCTATCCAAACCCCTTTCATAGCAAAATCTTATCCAAAAAATTCCAACTTACCCTATCATAAGCCTTTTTTTTTTTTTAATTCCAATATAAAAATAATCCCCTTCTCAATCTTTTTACGAACCTTCTCCACAACCTCATCAGCCACCAAGACAGCAACAACAATCTACTGCCACATATGCACTTTGAGCCTTAGAAATAGTCTCATCTGACACCATACTCGACCTATTAGCGACCACTTTAGCAATGATCTTACACACAGGAGTAACCAAACTAATAGGTATTAGTCCAAAATCAGCAATCTTAATAGATGTATTCTTAGGCACCAAAACGATGAAAGTGGAGTTAATACTCTTCCTTAGGATCTCATTTCAATAAAATTCATTAAAAACCTTCAACAAATCCACACTTACCGCATCCGAACAATCTTTAAAAAAAATCGTATTAAACCCATCCAGACCCACCCATCCAAGTAGAGTTGCCTTTACGTCCTCCTCCTCAAAAGGTCTCTCCAACCAACTCACCAGACTACTAGAAAATGGGATTCCAACCTAAACCTTCAATCATAGGCCTACAAACGTCCGCTTCCATGTAAAAATTTGTAGTTGCAATCAAACAAGGATCAGAAATAAATGTTCCCCTCCAAAGTCTAATTCCCTAATCAAGTTTTTCCTCATCTTCCCATCAGCGAATCAGCCAACCTGAGAAAAAGAGTAACAATCGCCCTCTTTCACCCAACAACAACAACGACAAGCCTCGAGTCCCACTAGGTGGGGTCCGCTACATGAATCTTTTTCAATCGCAATCTTTCACCCATTTAAATTTATTCGTTTACCTCCAACTCCTTAAAAATCAAATCCTCCAGCTCATTTTTCAATGAACCCAAAATGCAAGCCTTCTTGAGCCTAGTATCCCCAAAAACCTCCCTAATCCCAATTTTCAAACTCTTTAATATGCTTAAGCTTCCTCATGATCCTAAACCCTTCCCAACCCCTCCCTAAATCATTACACCAAGCCTCTCTAACCAAAGAGGGAAAAGAACCATGATCAAGCCATGAAATCTCAAACCCAAAAAAATGGAAAGACCCGACTTAACCCTGCTAGACTCAAGGTCTTAAATTTAAATTTTGACTCAAATTTCGAAGCTCCAAAAGTACAGAAATTTCGATAGAAATTTTGATTTCAATGTCAATTTCAATTTCAATTTGAAAAAATAATGGAAATCAACAGTAAAGCATAAAATTCTTTGTGAAACTTTAGAAATGGTTAACAAACATAATAATGTAAGTTTTAAGAATAATATTTTACAAGTTAAATACATCTATGTTGTGTATGAGGTGGAAAAGTTGTAATATAGCATGTGTATCAAACGTATTTGTAAGATAATGTGCATTAAACATATTTAGTTAATATAAATGAAATTCATAAATCATTCAAATATTATTTATTATACAAATAATGATAATTTAGACATGAATGGTTAAATAAAACGTTGTTGTAAGTTTACTTTTTCATCTAATTTCAAAAGGACTTGTAATAATCTTTTGTTTAGATAAAAATAAATAAAATAAATTAAGAGAGAAATTTCACTTCACTCCTAAATCTCTCATTTGAATACTGAGGAAATTTCACTACATAGCTAAAATTTTGACAATTTTTGCTAAAATTTTGAGATTTTGATACATTTCAAATGATTCGTTCAAATTTCGATGGAAATTATGCAAGATGGAAATCGACTGCCATTTTGATTTCAAGGGTGACAGAAACAAGAAATTTCAACGAAAATTTCCACAATTTCACAGAAATTTAAGACGATGGCTAGACTCCACAAGATGGGGCGTTATAGACATAGGTCTAGACAAAACCATCGGAGAAAGATTAGAAAACTCATTCTCCCAATCATTACATAACACAAACATGTCTAACCGACTAGAAACAACCCTTTCACCCCCCACCCCTCCTTTTTCTAAAAAAAACAAGAAAAAAGCACATTGCCCAAGGGCAATTCCCTAAAACCAAAATCTCTAATGAACCTATCAAAATTATGCATGCTCAAAGTAACCCTCCCTACCCCTTTCTTCTTAACAAAAAACCTGACAATACTGATATCAATACCAACAATCAATTTACTCATGCTAAAAAGAAGACCAAAAAGTGGATCTACACAGACCATAAACAGAAGTAAACCACCATTAGCCCCTCTCCCTTTTGCATCTACAAAGACTAAAAGAGAAAAAATTCAACAATGCTATGAACTCTAGAAATGGACAGAGTATCCCAAACAATACATCCCCAGCCTCTTCGAGAACACGTAAGACATCATCCCTTAAACCTAACCTCCCAAATACTCCTCCCTATCACCCCCCCCCCCCCCCACCCAAAAAACCCCCCAAGGGGAAAAAAATCAACATTCCCCTTTATAATCCTCAAGTAATAGTATATCAAGAGAATGCCTAATCAACTCTTCTAGAATCTAACCCCTCTTCCTCATATTCCCTAAACTTTTAACATTTCAACTAATGAGCTGCATAAGTTAACTCTTTTTACCACCGATATCTTCTCCTCTAAACCCCCCTCCCCCAATAATTTATAAATGAGGCTAACTTACTTAGTTCTTTTTTAACCTTCATTTTTTTCCCTCCCCACTAGCTTTAATCCCAACTCTTCCTAGGAGTTTTAGCGGGTCCTTTTTCGCCCCTCTCACCCCTTAGGGAAAGGGCTAATAGCAATAACTTCTCCCTCACTAAGGTCCTCCCTATGGGTACAACATTATTTGTAAAGTTAGATTGATTAGGAATGGGAAAAATACTTCATTGAGCATAAAAAAGTGTTGGATTGGTCACACACATGTGGTGGGATAAAATAAAATAAAATAAAAATAAAAATGGAGGAAGAAGCGTGTTGAAAGTTGATTAATATTGCATGGGGCATAAATGCTTAGTTGTCGTGCCAAGTGTGTTTCAAGACTAATTAATTAGTCTTGGTTAGTGGATGCATATTTTCCCAAGACATGCTTGATTGACTTTCTACAACTTGGTGCTTCCTTCCTTGAAGACTCCTTGTGGAATGATGTGAAGACTTAACTTACCAAGCATGCAAGTTTCAAATTCATGTCTTCACTTTGGAGACAATTGTACCATGGTTATTTATTGGATGGTTGGACATTATTTGCATGTTGGATCTCTACATAAGGACTAGGTCTCATTGCCATGTGAGAAACTTAAAAGAGAGTAAATTGTAAAATGGGTTCACCTTCGGTTCTTCCTCCTATACAAAATTATTTTTTCTTGTGCTAGAGAAGAGTTGTGGGATTTCACAACTCTGGGGAGTAGAGTGATGCTCTTTTGCTGTATTTTCTCTACACTTTGATAGTAACTAAATTATTGGCAAATGTTGGATATGTGGCTCATATTGAGTGAAACGCATGCACCGGGAAAGCATGGTGAAGCAAAGAACAAGGAAGCTGGGTTGTAAGAAGAAACCATCGATTGTTTGGTCGACAGTTTGGTCTCAAGAGATAACCACCGACAGTTTCCCTGAAACCGTTGACGGTTTCAGCCTGCAAGAAATAGCCTCGGTGCTAAACCGTCAACGGTTTTGCTCGGCACTAAACACGGATTTTGAATCGGGAAGATCAACAGATTGGGGGATTTGGATGATTTTCCTCCGAGATTTACTACATGAGTGTTTTAGATAGTTTCTAAGCCTCCTATATGCATAGGGTTAGTATATAATCAATATTTGTAACCCTTGATGTAATCTTTGACGAACTGATAGTAAAAATCAGCCGCTTGCTCTCATGGACGTAGGCACATTGCCAAACCACGTAAATTATTATGTCTTTGATTATTTGCTTTCCTTTATTCTCTTTGTGATTGATTTGTTTTCGTATTGTTCATCGTTGGTTGCTACATTGCTTGCTCCAATTCGATTTGTGGTTTCCGCTGCGTATTGGCATTCAGCACTTTGCACAACAAATTGGTATCAGAGCTATTGGTTGCAATGGCTGGGATTTTTTCGGCGAAGCTTGATTTTGGTAAGTTCGATGGAACGGAAAATTTCGGACTTTGGCAGAGAAGGGTTAAGGACTTGTTGGTGCAGCAAGGTATGGTGGAGGCTTTATACAAAAAACAGTCGGAAGGCATGGACGACATGAGTTTGAAGAAGTTGGAAGCGAAGATTGTGGCTACTATCAGGCTTTGTCTAGCCGATGACGTGATGTATCACGTCATGGATGAGGAATCTCCGGCGGCAGTTTGGCTGAAACTGGAGAGCCAGTTTATGCCCAAGTCATTGATGAACAAGTTGTATCTTAGTAAAAACTCTATGGGCTTAAAATGGCAGAGGGTTCGGACCTGAATCAACACATCAATGTATTCAATCAAATCATTAACGATCTAAAGCGGGTTGATGTGAAGTTCGAGGACGAAGACAAGGCGTTCATGCTGCTGAATTCCCTACCTACGTCTCCTACATATGAGAATCCGATTACGACTCTGACATAGGGGAAAGAAACGTTGGAGTTGGAGGATATCACGAGTGCATTGTTGGGGTTCCATTAGAGGAACAAGGTGAAGGGCTCATGGTGAAAGGGGACTAGGATCATGGGAAAAGCAAGTTCCGAGGCGGATTGAGTGGTAATAAATCTCGATTGCAATCCGGGAAGAAGAAGGACATAAGGTGTTTTAAGTGCGATAAAATTAGGCACATAAAACCAAAGTGTCCGGAGTGGAAGAAGGGGAATGCAGAAAATCAAGAAGGTTTGTCAAAATCTGCAAAATGTAGTGAAAAAAGAAACTCAAGGAGCAATGATGGTGATATGTTTTCTGTTTCATCGAGTTTAGAATGCCTCACGGATTCTTGGATCCTAAATTCAGGATGTTCTTATCACATGACACCAAATAGAAATTAGTTCACCCCTTACAAGTTGGTAAATTTTGGTTATGTTCTGATGGGGAATGATGTTTCATGCAAAACTGTCGGAATAGGAAACATTAGAATCAAGATGTATGATGGTGTGATAAGGACGTTATGTGATGTAAGGCATGTACTGAATCTACAAAGGGCACTTTAGATTGTAACGGATAAGTTACAAGTCTGAAAGTGAGATAATGAAGGTGTGTAAAGACGTCTTGATGGTGATGAAGGGATAGAAGTTAGCAGGAAATATCTATGCACTGCCGGGTACCACAGTCACAGGTGGAGCTGCAGCTGCAGATTCTGAGTCAGATAATATTGTTTTGGGCAAAACAACCACACACAAAACGGAGGGTATTCTTAACTACATTTATTCAGATGTTTGGGGATCGGTGAGGGTAGCATCACGAGTTGGACATATGTAGTTTGTGAGTTTATCACGAAAGGTCTTGATATACTTCATGCGGCACAAGTCAGAGATGCTTTCCAGGTTTAACTTGTGATTGAGGTGGAAAACTAGACAGATCGGAAGAAAGATCCTTAGGTCAAACATTAGAACTGAGTACGCTGGTGTTCAAGGAGTTTTGCAAGCAGTATCTCAGGTTGTATGTAGGGCTTGCAAGGAACTTCTTGGTAAAATCGGTGAGTATGGCCTGTTTCTCAATTAACCGATCACCAAGGATATCACTAGATAGGAAAGTTGCAGGAGAGGTTTGGATAGGTTATGTGGTAGACTATTCTGGTTTGAGAGTGTTTAGAAGTCTATCCATGCACATTTCTAGCGAGGTGAGATCTAAGTTTGTTGCAAAGTCTAGACGATACATCTTTCTAGGGCATCAAATAGGGGCATTCAAATTGTGGGATCCAATGCAAACAAGGTGGCGACCAATAGAGACATGATTTTTTATGATAAAGCTATGGTGCAGCGTACTCAAGCAGATGAAGAGAAACGGATGCCAGAAAACTACAGCAACAATGAACATGTAATGCAGGTGGAGTTGGAGACTCAGGACGGAAATGACATTGTTCAGATTGCAGGGAGTTCTAGCTCAAGAGACCAGCAGTATCACAGTATAAAGTACAGTAGAAATGAAGGCGTGATGCAGGTGGAGTTACAGACTCAGGGTAGAGATTACATTGTTCATATTACAGGAAGTTCTAGGTCAGAAGACCAACAAGATCACAATGGGCCTAGATGCACTATCAGGCCACTGCCCAAGTATGAATTTGATGATCTGATGTCTTATGCATTCATTACTACTAGCAAAGTTCCTACAATTTTTCAAGATGCAGTGCACACCAAAGGGAAAAATAGATGGATGTATGTTATGATGGAGGAGATGAAGTTACTGCATAAGAATAAGATGAGGGAATTGGTGGAGCTTCCAGAGGGGAAGAGGGCAATAGGATGCAAGTGGGTAATTTTTCTGTTATTTCATGTTGATGACATGTTAATTGCTGGGAAGATTTTGACTACGGATAATCAATAGGAAGCTCCGTTGAGAAAAGAATTTGACATAAAGGTTTTGGGTGCAGGCAA
This sequence comes from Malania oleifera, assembly GCF_029873635.1. Classification (NCBI taxonomy): domain Eukaryota; kingdom Viridiplantae; phylum Streptophyta; class Magnoliopsida; order Santalales; family Ximeniaceae; genus Malania; species Malania oleifera. Next base: position 75,223,034 of record NC_080419.1, on the reverse strand, counting down.
GAAGATTCTTGGTTTAGAGATTCACAAGGATAAAGTTGCAGGGAATTTGGAGTTATCTCACGGTGGCTTTGTGGACGAAACTGCAAGGAGATTGAGGTAATCTCATGGTAGTTATGTGGAGAAGGTGTTGGAGAGGTTTAGCATGGTTAAACCGGTCACCGATACACCGTTGGTAAATCATGTTAATTTGTCTACCGCTCAGTGCCCAAGGACGGACGGTGATGTTCGTGATATGTCAAAGGCCCCCCTATGCTAGTGCACTGGGGTGTGTGATGTATGTTATGGTTAGTACAAGACTGGGTCTGGCACAAGCTATTAGTGTGGGTACTTCAGACTATGGCATCATTTTCGGCATACAACACAGTGATCCGTCAGTTGTAGGATTTGTGGATGCAAACAATGTAGGGAGCTTGAATGACAGAAAGTCTACACTAGGGTATGTTATGGGAGGGTCTATTTGTTCGAAATCCAAGTTCAGTCTCGATTGCACTATTTACAATTGAGTCGAGGTATATGGCAGTAGCCGAAACTGCCACGGACAAGTTCAAGCATCGCTTGAACTTAGTTTATGTCTCCAGTTGTTAGACGGGAGGCGGTCCCAATCTACTATCCCAGGTGGAGCAGCGGGTTATGCTTTCATATTTCTCCGAAGTGGTGAATATTCGTCATGATGATGATTGTTGGATATGTGACTCATATTGAGTGGAACGCATGCACCAGGAAAGTATGGTGAAGCAATGACAAGGAAGCTGGGTTGCAAGAAGAAACCGTCGACTGTTTGGTTGACGGTATGATCGACAATTTGGTCTCGGGAGATAACAGTCAACAATTTCAGCCTTCAGGAAACAGCCTTGGTATTAAACCGTCAACGGTTTGCTGAAATTGTCGACGGTTTTGTTCGGCTCTAAACATGGAATTTGAATTGGGAAGATTAGTAGATTGGGGGATTTGGAGGATTTTCCTCCGGGATTTGCCACAGGAGTATTTTAGATAGTTTCTAAGCCTCCTATACGCATAGGGTTAGTATATAATCAATATTTGTAACACTTGATGTAAACTTTGACGAATTGAAAATGAAAATCAGCCGCTTGCTCCCGTGGACGTAGGCACATTGCCGAACCACGTAAATTATTGTGTCTTTGATTTTGCTTTCCTTTATTCTCTTTTTGATTGATTTGTTTTCGTATTTTTCATCATTGGTTGCTACATTACTTGTTCCAATTCGATTTGTGATTTTCGCTGCGCATTGGCATTCAGCACTTTGCACAACAGCAAATTGCCTATGGACATAGGCCTAGTGTTGAACCACATAAATTTCTTGTGTTTCTTTTGTTTCTTGCAATTTTGTTGAATCTTTATCAATTGTGATCTGGGTGGTCCTTGTGGCCCAACAAGAAGTTCCTAGATCCTCAAATAGAAGTTCTTCACATCATCCCTGCCCCCTCAATAGTAATGGAATCACCTAGGATGTCAATGCGATTATGTTCAAGAAGAGTTACGATGGCCAAAGATCCATTCTCAAACAAGTCTATAACGTAATAACCACTGTACTTCAAATGTGTTATTTCATAGAATTTCTTAGGACTACCTTTGCCACCCAAGAACCTCTATCAAGCCAATGTGAACTCTTGACACATTATCGAAATTAGAGCATGGATTGGTAGGCAAATTATCATCCTTGTAGATTCCATTTTCTGCCATCAGCTACCTAATAGCAAAACTTTTTCAAATTCACACATAAATTCCCATTTCATCATCTAAATCAATAAGGAACTTTCATCTGCCTCGGAAACTTGAGACAAATGCAACCTATCTCTTGCAGCAAACAACCAAAAACATTGGGCTCCTTGAATAGGTATACTTGTTTGGGACAAGTTCTATTGAATTGCTTCACATGATCCTTACCTTTAGATTCCCCAAGGGATGCCTAAACTCCCAGCTGCTGGACCTTCAAATAACAGCCAGTTCTCTTATCTACAACGTTAATAGCAGCTCCTGGTATTTTTTTATGGGCTTCTCCTTAATTATTAATAGCCACAAAGGACTTCTCAGACCCATCTGGCTTGCTTCACTAAAGTATCACTGTCCACTTCCATTAGTGAAAACTGAATTCCACCTGATTCAGCATCCCCAATCTTCTTCTATATGGGCCTCACAAGTTTAAACTCAACACCATCAGGCCTATTCTGGCCCAACACCATCAGGCCTATTCCGGCCCATCCAACTCATCTTACCTCGACCCTGACCTTCTGCTTTATCTGCCACAGTTGGCTTACTAAGCCCTTTCTTCTCAACTCATCTAAATATACCCATTTCTTAACAGGTTCAAAAACAAAAGTCCCATAATTAACAGGTTTATTATTAACCCATTTCTTAACGCCATTATTTTTTAAAAAATTTAAAAAGGAATCTTTGCTTCCTTCAAATCACATACAAGAACTGAAATCGGAGAATAATCCCCTAAATCCCTACAACTCCAAACGACAGTTTTCCCATGTCAACAAAACAACAATTCACGCATTGAAAACCAGAAATGCCAATCACTTGCACCTTCATCTCAACTCTGACAGTCGATACATCCTCCAACAAAAGGAATAATGACATCCATCCCAAAGCTTCCACTCCCTTAGGGATACAAACAACTTGAGAACTCCCTTTATCTTTGAATTTCTCCAAACACAAGAATTGACCCCTTCCATTACACAAGAATTTCAAGCTAATAGCTCCTCCCACTACATTATAGACTTGGCCTCATGAATCCTTCTAAAACCCTCCTCGTTCAAACCAATCACTCTATCTTCCTTAAATCCCACACAGAAATTCAATGTTTCTCAACAATAATATTGTCGTATGCCTCTCGGCAAATTCCAAAATGCGAATAGAGACATTATCCAATCAATCTAAATTGAATACCTTCCTATCAACTTTAAAATAAAATGGGCACCCATAAAGACTACTCTACGGCAGACGCAAAAAATACTCGCTGAAATCCATGGAGAATTCCAGCTCATTATCTCCCATAGCCATCAAGAGAGAGGGAGAGAGAATCTAGAAGCCAGACTTTCTCCTCCTAAGACTGATTCTTAGAACCTATTAATGTGATGTTAATAATTTTATAATATCTTGTTTCTGTCACATTCATTAATAATCTCCAAACCAGATTTGAACCACTGAATTTCTAGCCTAATTTCACTTATTCGCCAATTTATTCTGCAAACCCTACGCTAAATTAATTTTCGGGCTGGTCCGGCATCACTTTGACAAGTTCAGCCACAAGTATAAAGTTCAACAAAGAACTCCAAAAAGTTTAGTCGCCTAGCAAAGGTATAATATCATCCTGAAGTATCATTTTTTGTGGAAAAAAATGGATGGAAAAAAATTGATGAAGACAATAGTACATGGTCAAACCTGCAAACCAACAAGTTCTTTTTGAAATTCCCCAAGTTTTGAATGAACTGTTGTTTGTGTTCCAGATAGAAGGCTATCATAATCCTGCAAGGAAATACATTCATGCTCGTTATTCAAGAAGATAGCGATAACCTTCAACACAAAGAAAGGGACAAGAATGTTGGGGAAAAAAAAAAAGAACATCAAATAATACATAAGTAATTTTCTTGCCTTTAAGGCAATGCAATATTGCTTTCAAAAGTAAGGAAAGCACAACCAACATACTAATAGAATGACAACTAAGCAAAACAAAAGTAGGATCATTACAGCTAACCAATCAACAAGCCGCTCAGGTAGCCAGGCTTGAGATTGCTTGTCTGCATAAAAAAATTCCATCAGTTCCCATGCAGCCTTCAAACAGGTTGGTTCCTCAACTTTCTAAGCAGAGAAAAAAAAAGGAGGAAATTAGATGTAACAAACAATTCTAAATTAGTCAAAACAAAATCCAACTGAAGGGTGAGATTATTTTACTTAAGGCGACTTAAAAATAAATTATGAAACTGAAAAGTACCTTGAAGATTGTTTTTGCGTCTTCAATTATTGAATTAGAGGTCAACCTTGTATTACCAAGCAGACAATTTATCTCTCTGCTATACTCCATAACATATTCCCACCTAAGAATAAGAAGAAGTGTAAATGAGACATGATTAATATCAGAAGTTAATGCATACAATATGAATGGTACAGAAATCAATTAAAATTATATAGTAAATGAATTCACACTGGGACTCAAAATTATTTGAATGTCAACTTGTTCATGTGGACTGCAAGAATAAAACAACAGTATTGCCTTCAAAATACTACTCGTTTTAGCATACTACACTATATATGAATTCTCCAATATAATTCTTTTTTCTCTGAAAAAAATCCACAATAACAGCATCATCTTTAAAATAGAACTCATATTAGCAGATGGCACCATATATGAATTCCTCATTATATTTATGCCTTTTTTTTGGCACTTGCAATGAGAAGTTCTACATTAATCAGCTTGATACCATTATACCTCAAAATTTCCTTCCTCAATTTTGGTAGGCACTATTCCAAAGTAATATTTTCCATGCACACCATTAACAATACTCAAACTTCACTTCCTTTGGTTGCTGAGAAAATGTAAGAAACGAAAAAAAAAAAAATGCGGTTAATTTTACATATCGTATACTCTTGCATCACTTTTTGGTATGTTTAAACTTCTTTTGCATTGGTCTCTAAATCCAAATCAACATAAAAACATCATATAGGATTTTATTTCCTTTCTGTGCTTCTTCCTTCTGTCAGTAAACGAAAAGTTGCGAAATTTTAAATAACTGATTACCACTCAACGTGATAAGGAGACGAACCCATCGGCAATTTTGACAAGGCCGACACTGAGTTTTTTCTACTCTGAAGAAGCGCGAAAGGAGAGACAGAACCATAAGTTATCCTTCGTAATTGAGCATCGTCGATCTCGCCATCCCCAGCTCCCAGCTTCACCTCCAGCACCTTCCCACCAACCTCGCTCTCGGTATCAATGTGACTGCCTCCTTCCGACGGCCGCTGGAAAAACGATACACGTAGGGTGTTGCCGCGGGACCAAGAGACGGAGAGGCGGTGGATTGGGGATGAAAGACCGTGGCGAAGAGTGTAGACGACAGGGTCCTGAGCCTCAGGAGGGGACGGGACGACGGAGTCGCCGCAATTCGCCATGCGGCCCGGCATGTCACCGGGGACTGGGCGGAGGGCGTGGGAAGTTTGGACGTTTGACCCAATAGGGTTTTAGAAGGGCTTGTGGTGAAGCTGAGAACAACGGTGCTCACGTGCGTTGAGATGCAGCGCCGTAGCCCATAATTGAAAAAGGTGAAGTCCAACCCCTCTAAATTTTTTTAAAATAACTTTCTATCCCTTATATTTTCAAAATTTATCAAAAAATATCCCAAAATTTAATTTTATTCATAAAATAAATATTTTATTAGTTTCCTATTAGTTAATTATCATGCATATCTGAAAAAAAAAATTAATTTTAGCCATAACAAATGATATTTACAAACAACACATGTTAAATAAATTAAATTAAAAAAACTAGTCAACATAATGTCTTAGAAAACTATTGGAATATGTGGCTCATATTGAATGGAATAAATGCACAAGGAAAGAATGGTGAAACAAGAACAAGGAAGCTGAATTGCAAAAAGAAACCGTCGATAGTTTGGTCAATGATTTACCATCGAGAGATAACTGTCAACAGTTTGCCTGAAACCGTTGACGGTTTTAGCCTTCATGTTTCAGTCTCAATATTAAACCATCAACGGCCTTGTTCGACACTGATTACGACTTTTGAATCAGGGTGATTAGTAGATTGGGGATTTCGGAGGATTTTCCTCAAAGGATTGCTACAGGCGTACTTGGGGAACTTTTTAAGCTTTTTTTACGCATAGGGTTAGCATATAAACATTATGGTAACCCTTGTTTGATATTGATAGTGAAAATTCATATGTTTGCTCTAGTGGACGTAGGCGCATTGCTGAACCACGCAATCTCTTGTGTCATTAATTATTTGATTTCCCTTATTAATTGTATGATTGATTGTTTCCGTATTATTCATTGTTGATTGCTATTGTTGACTTTTTGAGTCTGATCCCTATTTTGATTATGACAAACCACAATATCTCATTTGTGTATTTAGTAAATGTACAGGTTTATAATTCTGGGAGCACAAGTGAAGGATGCAAAATGGAAGTCGTAAATGCACTTCTAGCTCACACCAATCGGCGTATTCCATGGGGATTCAGAAAAGCAAAAGGCGTGAAGACTTTACTTATTTTTTTGGTTATAATAATTAATTAGGTTTAATTGTGCATGCATTCCTTATGATTTAATTTGAAGTTAAATGACCTTAAATTGACCTTAAGGCACATAAACTTGTCATGAAAATATTTTTTCCAAAACAAGTTTCTTAAAAAAAAAACCCTTCATATTTCTTCTATCGTATTAATGAGCATTTTTCTCTATCAAACATTCCTTTTCTTAAAAAGTGTCCAACGTGAAAGTTGTGGATTTTTCTCTTAACTTTTTGTTAATGCCAAGCACATTCAATTTAGAGTTGTATAGATAAAGTTATGTCAAAAATACTGAAGGGTGTCCGCAATAGAAAAATTCCCTTCATGTTTCTTTTGTCTCATTGATGAGCGATTTTATCAATCAATCACTCTTTTATCTTAAAAAGTGTTCAACATGAAAGTTGTGGGATGTTCTCTTAGATTTCTTTTGATACCAAGAACGACCAATTTGGAATTGTATATAAAAAGTTATATCTGACAAACTGAAGGGTATCCGCACAGAAAGCGCCCCAACGGCCGAAAAATGGTTAGTTTTCAAATTAAATTATATTTTAATACTCCAACTACCATAAAACTGTTAGTTTTGGTTTTTGCCTATAAACACAAACCTAAAACACTTGGAAAATGTTAGATAAAGGGATTGTAAGCATACTTCATTATTCTTTGATTCTCAAACACTTTTTTATACTCCATTTTGAGCATCAAGTCATATTTCTCCTTCTCTTTCTTTTTGAAAATATTTTTAGGGAAATTATCTTGGGGTTATACTTGCAAGGCTTGAGCATATATTCATATCCATATATTTTGCTTGAAAAGACTTCTTGCTATTTTTCTTAAATGGTAAATCTTGAAGAATTTTTTTATATATTTCTCATACTCTTCTTATTGAAAATCTTCTTGGAGAAAATATTTTTGAGCTATCGTTGAGAGCCTTGGGCAACATATTCACTTATATATTCTTGCTTGAAAGGCTACTCACATTTGATTTACAAAGGCCAATTTGAGAAAATCATTTTCCATACTCTCGTTTTTATTGAAAATTATTTTTGAGGGGATTACTCTACTCTATCGAGTTTCACTTGAAAATCATTTGAGAGTGCATATTAGATTTTCATTTGTACATCTTTGCTTATCAAGAAGCATTTACTGTACTCAAATTTCTTACATCATTTGTACTAGCAGTTCGGATTATGAATCATGGAGAGGTAACTACACCTCGTGTAAGCAGCGGATTGTAAAGAGGTAGCTACGTCTCATGTAAGCAGCGGAGTGTAAAAAGGTAGTTACGCCTTGTGTAAGCAGAGAATTGTAAAGGAAAGCTTCGCCTTGGTAAGAAGCGGATTATAACAGGAAGCTTCGCTCGGTTTTAAGGAGGAGAATAGTGGAATCCTCAGACGAGTTGTCTTGGGGTGAGGACGTAGGCGGGATTTGCCAAGCCTCGTTAAAAACTTTGTGTTTGCGCTCTCTCTCTCTCTCTCTCTCTCTCTCTCTCTCTCTCTTTACTTTCTTACATTTCCGCACTTATATTTATATTTGATTTGTTGTGCATATTTTCGAATATTCGTATATCTGAATATCTATGGATTTTGTAATTAGTTAGAAAAACCCTAAGTTGTGTAATACTGATTGTGGATTTTGAAAATATAACATACTTGACCTAGGATTTTTTAAATTCCCAATTCACCCCCCCCTCTTGGGAATACACCATATCTATCAGCTGCATTGCACGATCCGATTCAACTTGTGTTTCTGCTACACATCGGTAATCTTTGCCCAACAAATTGGTATCATAACCTTTGGTTACAATGATTGGGATTTCTTCTACGAAGTTCGACATTGTCAACTTTGATGAATCAAGAAGGGTTAAGGACTTATTGGTGTAGTAAGGTATGGTGAAGGCATTATACATGAGGTAGCCGGAAGGCATGGACGACATGAGTTGTAAGGAATTGGAAACGAAGGTTCTGGCAACTATCAAACTTTGTCTCGCCCATGACTTGATTGTAGACACCCCAATTTATCCGAGGGTCTTATATTACAAAAACTAATTTTTTTTCATGCAAAAAAAACTGAAAAATGAAAGTGGGCCAATAATCTTGAGTCTTTAATTTGGACTTACAAGATAAAATAAAATAAAATAAAAATAAAATCAAACACATGTGCAAAAATCAAAATTTGAAGTTGATTTGCCAATAAAGCTTGATTGAAAAATAAGTTTGATTGATCAACTTGATTTAGTGAATTAGTTTTATTTTGATTGATTTATTTGAATTCTATTTAGCAAATTAGTTTTATCTTAATTGATTGATTTGAATTTGATTTAATTTTGATTGCTTGATTTAAATTTGATTGAATCACTCCTCAAGCCTATAAATAGAGAAGTTTGGAAGAAGAGAAGGACATGGAAAAAATACAAGAAGAGAGTGGAGAAAAAAGAATTTCGTGTTAGAGAGAGAGAGTGCTTTTCCTAAAAATTCAGGATTGGGGGTTCTCGCACAGTCAATTTTCGCTAGACTATCGGAGCACAATTGCTCATCCGATTGAGCCAATATTTTAACAAGCGGTGCCTAACTTTTCCTTCTTCACTTTGGACGGTTCGATTGTCATTTGAAGCTTGAGAACCTCAATTTTCTTATTCGGATAGCAGCCTCATTGCAGCAACAAGGGTGCCTACGCAGTCAGTTTGATCCAAATGATTAGGTGGCGAATTCTAATTCCATTGAGCTGAATTATTTACAAGTTGTATATGACTTATCCTTTTTAATTTTGATCGATTAGATTGTTCTTTAAAGCTTTTAAACTATGATTTTGTGCCTTGGATGTCAGTCTCATGGCAACAACAATTTTAGGATTAGAGGTGCCTGCATAGTCAGTTTGATCCAGATGATCGGGTGGTGATTTCTCCTTCGATTAAGCTGCAATTTTACAGGTTGTGCATGACTAATCCCTTTTAATTTTGACTGGTTATATTGTTATTTAGAGTTTTGAAATTTTTATTTTGTGGCTCGGACCACAGTCCCATCGCAGTAGCAGCTTCAGGAATGGAGGCTTGCGTAGTGAGTTTATTCCAGACTATCAGATAGTAATTCCTTGTCTGATTGAGTTGAATTTTTAATAGGTTATTCATGATTCATCATTCCTAATTCTGTTTAGTAAATTTGTTATTTGAAGTTTTATAACTTCGGTTTTCTGACTCAAACTATGAACTTGTTGCAACAGCAGCTTCAGGTAAGAAAAATCTTTTAAAGTCCTATATGTTTTTTTAGATTAAGATTTTAAAAATAAAAGGAAGACCCTAGAGAATGACACGTGTCATGGTGACACGTGTCAAGGTAACTCTGCTAACATCACCCTGTGACAATATTTTTAAAAATACAAAAAAATAATTTAAAAAAAGAATAAAAATGCCACGTGTCACCACTGTGGGTGGACACGTGGCACATGCTGGATTAATCTGGTTCATTTTAAATGAACCGATTGAGTCGAGTCACCCAGTCACCTTTTATTTATTTATTTATTTATTTATTTATTTTATATATTATGTTATTTAATAATTTTAATTAATTAGTTTTAAACTTTTAAAAAATAGGGAATAGCATAAAATTACAAACAAAAAAAAAGGAAAAATGAATAAAATATTTGGAAAATATTTTTGAAGTCTTGAAAAATATTTTGAGTTATTTTGACTCAAAATAAAAAAAAATAGAAAATAAAATACCTTTGAAAAATAAAGAAAACTCTCTAAAAATCTTAGAAAGTTTTTTAGGAAAATATTTGAGAAATTCCAAAATGATTTTACAAGGATTTTGAAAAATCTCGGAATGTTTTCAAAGATGATTTTTATGATTTTCTTGATTTTTGGGTGGGTGTGACCTGATGATTTCACAAAGGATAAAAAGGTATTTCAGACCTTACCTGTATCAATTACGAGGGGAGGTTTATCTAACAATATCCCTTCATTTGGAGGTCTTACTAGGCATTCCTAAATCACACTTTGATTTTATTTATTGGTTTATTTATTTATTTAATTTAAAGGAATTAATTAAAGACCATTAAATTTCAATTTAGGAATAATTCATAACTAATTAGGTATCGTTTGTAGAACATGTGTGTAGGGGGTGCTAGTAACTTCCCCTTACATAACCGAATTCCTGATCCTGATTCTGGTAAAGCAGACTAAGATTGGGTGTTCTAACCGGACCAAGGTAAAGATTAGGTTGGTGGCGACTTCATTTCAAAATTCAAAAGCTATTATCCCTCGCCATTCCGGACCCCTTCTCCAGAACGTTGCGACAGTTATGTATCACGTCATGGATAAGGAATCGCCGACGATGGTTTGGTTGGACTTGGAGAGCTGGTATATGTTCAAGTCATTAACAAACAAGTTGTATCTTAAGCAAAAATTGTATGGGCTTAAGGTGGCAGAGGCTTCGAATATGAATTAACACATCAACATATTCAATCAGATCATCAGCGATCTGAAGTGGGTTGATGTGAAGTTTGAGGACGAAGACAAGACTTTGATGCTGCTGAATTCCTTACCTACGTCTCCTACGTATGAGAATCTTGTTACGACTCTGACATAGGGAAAAGAAACTCTAGAGTTGAAGGATATCACGAGTGCCCTGTTGGGTTTTCATTAGAGGAAGAAGGCCAGTAATGAGAATTCTCAAGGGGAAGGGCTTGTGGTGAAAGGTAATCAAAATCGTGGGAAAAGCAAGTTCCGGGGTGGACCGAGTAATAATAAGGCTCGGTCCAATTCCAGGAAGAGGAGGGATGTATGGTGTTTTAAGTGCAAAAAAAAAAGGCACATAAAACCAAATTGTTCAGAGAGGAAGAAAGGAAATGCAGAAAATAAAGAAGGTTCATTAAATCGGCAAATGTAGTGGAAGAAGGAGACTCAGGGAGCGGTGATGATGATATGCTTTCAGTCTCATCCAGTTCAAATGGTCTCACGGATTCTTGGATCTTAGATTCGGCATGCTCTTATCACATGACGCGAAATAAAGACTGGTTCACCACTTATAGGTTAATAAATTATGGTTCTATTTTGATGTGGAATGATGCTTCATGCAAAATTGTTGGAATACGGAACATCATAATCAAAATGTATGATGGTTTGGTGAGGACGTTATGTGATGTTAGGCATGTACCGCAATTAAGAAAAAAATTTATTTCATTGGGCACTTTAGATCGTAAAGTATTTAGTTACAAGTCTAAAAGTGGGATAATGAAGGTGAGTAAGGGAGTTCTAACCGTGATGAAGGTGCAAAAAGTACTAGGGAATATTTATACACTGCTAGGCACCACAATTGTAGGTGGAGTTGCAACTACAGAGTCTGAGTCGGACAGAACTGTCTTGTGGCATATGCGGTTAGAGCATATAGGTGAGTGTGGAATGATGGAGCTTCAAAAGAGAAATCTTTTGAAGGGGGTCAAATCATGCAAGCTGGATTTCTACAGCTATTGTGTGCTTGGGAAACATAATGGGGTATAGTTCATGGCAGCCACGCTTAAGACGAAGGGAATCCTTAACTACCTTCATTAACATGTTTGGGGCTGGTGAGAGTAGCATCATGAGGGGGGCATATGTACTTCATGAGTTTCATTGTTTATTACTCACAAAAGGTCTGGGTGTACTTTATGCAGCACAAGTCAGAGACATTTGCCAAGTTAAAATTGTGGAAAGCTGAGGTGGAAAATCAAACTGATAGGAAGATTAAATGCCTTAAGTCAAACAATGGAATTGAGTACATTGATTCAAGGTTCATGGAGTTGTGCGAGCAGCATGACATTAAGAGACATTTAACAATACGCAAGACACCAAAACAAAAATGTGTGGTGGAAAGGATGAACCGAATCATAGTTGAAAGGGCTCGGTGTCTCAGGTTGAAGACAGGGCTCGCAAAGAAATTCTGGGTAGAGGCAACAAATATGGCGTGTTTCCTGATTAACAGATCACCAAAGGCAACATTATATGGGAAAATTGTAGAGGAGGTGTGGACAGGCATCGAGGTAGACTACTTCAGTTTGAGAGTATTTGGGTGTCTAGATGGTGCATCTTTTTGGGGTATCAGAAATGGGTGAAGGGATCAAAGTTGTGGGATCTGAAGGCAAACAAGGTGGTGATCAGTAGAGATATGGTTTTTGATGAAAAAGCTATTTTGCAAAGTACTCACGAAGAAGAAAAGAAACAGGTGCCAGAAAATTGCAGCAACAGTGAGTATGTCATATGTTCTTAAAATGTACTATTTTAGGCCTCGATTTACCTTTGTTTTGTCTTCATTATCTTGTAAATACCATTTCTTATCATAGTTCGGAGTTACGCAATGTTTGTTCTTGTTTCAAGGAAAATAGGTTAAAATCGAGGAGTTAAACAATACGAGAAGACAAGAGAGTATTTGGGAAGCACAAAGTTCAAATCAGATGCTCAATCAAGCCCCTAGAGCATCAATTTACCAAAGGAAAGAAGATATAGTTCAACCATATGGTGCAACCAGTAACAGAGGGGGGCGAATAGGTCACAAGCTGCAGATTCCAAGGTTCAGACTGAAAGAAGAATGTTGTAAGGTTCGACCATGTGTTCGACCTAGTGACTTTGAAGGGCGACCGAGTCGAGAACTTGAAGGTTACTGAGCCAGAGATACTGAGAGTCTCGACCAAGTGTTTGACCAAGAGACCTCAAAGGATGACCAGGTCGAGATCTTGAAGCTGAGATCCTTCAAGTCTCGACTAGTAGCTCGACGAGGAAGACCCATTGGCGCGATTAAGTCGAGAATGCTGAAGTTCGAATTCCTGATTTCATGCGAGCCTTGATTAGGATGCGACTAGGGGAAGAAAGGGGTGTGACCTGGTCGACAAGGATGATCTTCTGTGTGAGATTTCCCATTGAAGTTTCCCATTTTGAATTTTAAACCTTGTAGCCCTTTTGGGTATAAAAGATAGCTTCGTCTATGTATCTAGGGTTCCTCTTTAGCCATTCTTGGGTTAGTGACAGACCTAGAGAGTCATTAAGAGCCACTAAGAGTAGGATTTACTACTTTTGATTTCAATTCCTATACTGGTTCGTGCATGGAATCGCTGAAGGCATGTGACAACCTTCGTGTTCTTTGTGCTGCCGCTTAGAGTAGATGGTTCTTGGTTGAATTCCCGATCGTTAGTGACAGATTTTTGAGTTATAATTGAAGCTAGTATTTACATGCTTTCTTTACTGCTTTCATTTAAATACATGCTCTTTCAATACCTACACTTTATTTTCCATGAAATTTTACATCTTTGATTGTGTTAAGCCATAGGGTAAAGGATAGCTTGGTAAAGGATAGCCTGGAAAGGGATTCATTCATTTATACATACTAGGCTATGGTTTATGTATGAGGTGATCTCGTGATTGTTGTGATGGAGTATACCTTGGTTCCCGATCATGCTCCGGACACCTTTGCTACTCTATGCCATCGAATGGTTCACTTAACCATTAGCCTAGGATGGATATCTGAGTAGACATAGTTAGTGCGCACGATAGTCTAGGCTTGATTCATAATCTAAGACCTACTTTGTAGGAGTAGTGCTAACATAAATTTACATGCTTTAAGTAGTTGTTAGAAAAACCTTTCAAAATCTCATCTTCGTACCTTTTACACAAGGTGTAGTAAATTAGGCTAGAAGTGGTAAAAAACTACACACCAATCCCTGTGGATCGACACTCGACTTACTCACTATTCTACTGAACTTGGGTTAGTTAGGTTTATAAATTTTATCTTTAGTAGTTAAGGACCCAAGCCTTGGTGAGTGATCATGATGTAGGACAGGGGAGGGTGACCTAGTCCTACTGATTCAACCCTCACAAGCTAGCATACACACTCAAACACTTTAAATTAAGAATTCAATTATCCAAACATAAACACAATAAATCATGCTATATTTCACATGTTTAAGGATTTTGAAAAGGTTTATGATGTTGTCCAGAATTTAGTCTCAGTTGGTTCTTTCACATAGGTATTAAGTTAGATGTAGCAAAGATGTTATTTTAATATTTCAAGAATAAAATTCTAAGTTTAGCACAGCAATATTCCACACTTGATTTCAAGCTAGCAAGTAGAAATATTGAAGTCTATGGATGCAAAGGCTTATCAAATATGAAATTTTAGAAATTGAAGATAGGGCTTTAACAACATTTGGTAAAGGTTCAAACAAATATTGATTTACCAAGAGTTTCAATGGATGCTGGACGTTGCCCAATGGTAGGCTCGTCAGCGCTTGGGTCCTTAATTACCAAAAATAATATTTATGAAACCTAACTAATCCAAAGTTTTGTAGAAAGTGGCGGAAGTTGGGTGTCGATCCTCAGGGACTTAAAGCGCAGTTATCAAACCACTTCCAAATCAATTTATTGTAGCCTTGTGTAAAAGAAAAGTAAAAGGATGGTATTTTTCAAGGTGTTTTCTAACAATCTACTGGAAAGCGAATAAAATCTATATTAACCCTACTCCTACAAAGTAGTGCTCAACTATGAATCAAACTTAGGATGTCATGTGCATAATCTAAGTTCTATCAATTTGTCGTATTAAGTTAGCCGAGAATCGGCTAAACGGTCCAAGGAGCCATTCGATGGCATAGGGTAGCAAGGGTGCAACAACCGTTCGGCGCACGGTCGAGAACCGGAGTATACTCTATCACAACAATCACGAGAACCTCTATGGGAGACCGTAGCCTACTACGTGTACCTGACTGAAGCTGTAGAAGTGCTATCTTATCTACTAAGTGTTCATCATAATCAGAGTTGTAAAATAAAGCATGTACATCAAAGCAGTAAAGGAAAGTAGGAAAGAGAAAGCATGTAAAGATGGATTCTTTATTGTAAAACAAATCATTTGTCACTAACGATCACTCATACATAAAGAAAACCAGAGCAGGAATGTAAATACAAAAGCAGGTAAATCTAATCTACAGTGGTTCTCAATGGCGTTTTAGGTCTATCACTAACCCAAAATCGCCCAAAGAGGAACCCAGAGAACATGTTCGTAGTTATTACTTATACCCATTAGGGTTTACAAGATTTGGGATTCAAAAATGGCAACTTCTGCAAGTTTCTCATGACGTAGATCATCAGTTTCGACCTGGTCACATCCATGTTCTTCCTCGATTGCGCCCTGGTTGGAGCTCCTGAGAAAGCAGGAATTTGAATTCAGCTATTCTCAACATAGTCGCACAATCGAGTCTTGTTGGTCGAGTAGATGGTGAAGACTTGTAGGATCTCGGGCTTCAGGAAATCTCAAGAACTCGACTCTGTCATCCGTAATGGTCTCTCTAGTCAAGCATTTGGGCAAGACTCTCGATAGTCCTGTCTTTAGTCAGCTTTTGTCTCTGGTCCTAGTCACCCCAGAGAGTCAGAGTTTGCATCTACTGCCTTGGTCGCCCCTATTGGTAGCTAGTCGCTCCACATGGTAGAACATAATCTTTCTTCTTTGAATGCACTGAAGCTCTAGGGACTTGGCTAAACAACTGACTTGAGCTTTAAGTGTCCTAAATATTCCCTTGACTTCTCATAATGCCTAACTCCATGGTTTTTAACCTTTTTTCCCTGAAACATGAACAAACCTTACATAACTCTGAACTATGTTAACAAAGGGTTACTGTTGGCCTAACATGACTTATCAATTTTGTTTTGATGATAACAAATGAAAGATACCTTAACATGTATTGTTTAAGTGACAATGTTTCAGGATTGAATGTTCAAAATGCTCACATGCTCATCAAGGGAGAAAGCTTACAATTAAAGCCAATCAAATGAAAGCTCACTGGAATATAGAAGTATTGCATTTAATGGAAGATGACAAGCAAACGCTTAAAGCTTATTGGGACATGAAGTCAAGCTAGACCTCAAGATATGGAAAAAGCTTGAAGACTTAGTGCTTAATGTGTCTATGATTAAGAAGTCATATGTAAGTACTTCATTCAATATTAATATAGATATATGAATCTCTTTAGGATGCAATATAGACTTAGAGACCAATTTTTGAAAACCCCGGAAAATGATTTTTAAAGTCACATTTGAGTTTTTCAAAAATCAAGGATTTAAAGTTTTAAAAAATTGAAAGTTTTGAAAAATGGACTGTCTAGCCGACTGACCAAATTTCCCAGCCGATTAACAATTAATTCTTTTAATCCTTGGACAAACAGAATGGACTCAGTTGACTAGCTGGGAACTTCAACGGGGAGCTTCCAAAAATTAGTTTTTCAAATCTAAACGTTGTAAAAACTTGGGGGACACTCCAAGCAACGTGGGAAACAAGGAAACTCATTCTAAAAACTCTATAAATACATCTTAAACCCAATGAATTAAATCACCAAGCATACAATCAGCATTCAAGCATTCTAATTGGAATCTCTTCTAAAGCTCTCTCTTGCTCAAATTCTTACTAGAAGAATACTACTGATTTTTTGCTAATCAAAAGCCAATGGTTCTTAATTTGCTATTGAGATTTCTCAAATGCTAAGAAAGAACCTCCGGCGATATCTAATCTTAAGCTTCATATTGTTTATTTAATATTTGTTTTGAAGTATCTAGTGATTGAATTTGTACTATCTGCTCTACATAAGAGTATTATTGTACGCAGAGGTTACCTATTGTTTCTTGTAGTTTCTTTGACGATTCCAGGTTATTGGATCGTTGACCAAGTGTGGGGTATCACTTAGAGAGGTGCAACTCTAGCCTATTGAAGGAGTGACCGAGCGTGGGGTATCGCTTGGAGAGGCATTGCTCTAGCCTACTTATGGAGTGTTTGAGCGTGCAGTATCGCTTGTAAAAGGTTTGTTCCACCCAAAAAGGACCAGTATAGTGAAATCCTTTTGTGGTATTGGCCAAAGGCGAGGACGTAGGCTGGTAATAAGCCAAACCTCGTAAAAAACGTGGTGCCACTCTTTTCCTTACTCTCTTTAATTTCCAGTATAAACTAACTGCATGGATGATTTAAATTTCCTAATCATAAAAACTACGTGGATTGGATTTTAAATAAACTAAAGATTAATTTGTTTTTGGGACTTGCGGAAACCAAAAAGAAGTATGTTGGTTGATCAATATTAATTGCGGAAACCATAAGGGAGTACATTGATTGGTCAACACCCAAAACCTATTAACTAAAGGTTTATTTGAAATCTGAATTTTGGGAAGAGTGTGAATGTTATATTGCTTATCATCTTGAAAGACCAATTTCATTCTCTACAGAGCTTGAATCAAATTCATATATACAGGGCTACAAAAGCTAAAACTTGTATAAGAGCTGGATTTCATATCTTGATTGAATATATTATGGTTGATTAGTTTGATTGAATAATGTTTTGAGGATTGCTTGTTCACTTAAGCTTTTGCTGTGTATTTAATAAATTAACAAGAGGTCAAAGAATTCACAAAAAGAATTAAAAGAAATTTTAATAATCCAATTCACCCCCTCTTGGGACAACTCCTTAACTTTCAGTTACCTATAAAATAAAAGAGAATAAACAAACATAATTGAGGGTCTAAAATCATGCATTTTAGGGACTCATCACAACCCTCAACTTACACTTTGCTAGTCTTCGAGTAAAGAAAAAACTGAAAAAACTAAGAAAATCCTACATATATCCTCTTTTGTGGGAAACACGGCTGCATTTACTATATGCAACAAGACTTTAAACCCCTAGGTTGAGCCTAGTGGACGAGTTGTAGTCACGTGAGGGTTTCTAGGGCGATACCCACAAACACTATTTCCAATGAACATCAGATAAAAGCACATGCAACACAGTCATACCATTTTACATACAGGTATATTACCCAATTACATACAAGCTCTGTCCTTCATGACTTCACTATACGCACAAATTCGAAACGAATCACTCGTGCAAGTTTCAACATAATATAGTCATCAAGAAAAGTATAACTCATAGATAATCAACCAACAACTGCAATTCAAAGTTAATATAGTCATGTAAATTCAAGTATAAATAAGCAATATCACAAGGCAAGTGTAAAGTGCATGACTTATTACACTCAGGATATCCCCAAGCACCTGCAGAATGGTCGTCTTGACTCAGACTCACTGGTATTCCCTCAAGATCACTCAACCAAAATAGGTTCACTCTCATATGTGAGGAAGAATATCATGATCAAACATCCCACATATTTTAAGGAACAATGCTAAAAATATGGAGTGTACTAGTCTCATAGGAAAGAAATCCAACTTATTCATGAGGTGTCGGGTCCTTTACCCTAGCACCTTCTCACTTACTCGCCACATCAAACCAAAATCACCCTAGATTGACTTATTCATAGACTAAGTGTGAATACAACAAGTGCATTGGTCAGCTAAAGACTCTTCATGTAATGACTCGGAATTAAAATAATTAGAAAATATAATGAATAGAATGGATTAATGGGTAATAAGGGATAAAGGAAGGATTTAAGAAGGAAAAGCAGGCCTCATCGATGAATTTCCTGTCATCGTCGACGAGTGTCCTTCTAAGCTCGTGGACGAACTCCAGTTTTTCGTCGACGAAGGAATCCCGAGAGAGTAAATTGGAAACTCTGAATTTTGTCGACGAAGGTATCTTTTCGTCGACGAAGTCTCTATAGCACCTCGTCGACGAAGTCTTTATAGTACCTTATTGACGAATCCGCGTTTCTCATCAACGAAGCCCTACCTATAATAGGGAGTTCTTCATTTTTCAACATAAACTCGTGAATTCTCTCTCCTCTCTCTCTTTAAAATGGTTTTTCCACCTTCTCTCTTCGATTTCGAGCCGATTTTGACCCGGTTTGACGATCCGAAACCACCATGAGGTTCGTAGGATCGTTCTCTGCAAGGCTGTAGGAGCTGATCATTGGATTGAGGGGTTTGGGAAACATCCCAAAATCAGGGTAAGTGAGTTATTATGGGATTTCCTTAACGAATGTTGTTATTTGGAGCCTAGGAAGTAGTAAGTAAATATTTTTATTAAGATTTGAGTTAATTGGAATTTATTTTAATTAAATTAAGATTTCTAGATTTAGGGTCCAGGTGAACGTTGTGGGTATCAGTTCGGGGATCCTACATGTGTAGTTTGAAAGTCAGGTAAGGGGAAATTTATATATTAAATCAGGCTTTTATGAAATAAAATGGATTATGTGTTATTTATGTGCATATGTTTTTATGTAAATTTAAAATGTCAACCATGTAACACCATGTTTTCTGAGTTTAGGAATGCTTATATAGCTATGTATATGTGAAAGTAAATGAATGAAAGTGAGAAGGAATTTTCTGAGGAACTAATGTAAGAAATAAAATAAATTTTCAGCATATAAATGTTAAATGTGGGTTGGCCTATTTTACAGGAATATGTATAAATTTTATTACTAAATTGTGTGGCATGAGATTCTGTGCAAATATATGTTAAATGTATGAGATGCAGGTTAAGCAAGTAAAGTATTACGAATAAAATATGACATGGACTATGTTGCTTATGTATGTTAAATACAACCATGTAAATGTAAGACAGCTGAAAGACAGCCATGTTAGCAGATTCTAACGCATTTCTATGTGGACTAACTGTAGCAGATTCTAACGCATTTTTATGTGGACTAACTGATGATGGCTAAAGACCAGTTGTAGTATGAAGGAATGAAATGAAAAACGTTATGTAATGAAATGACAATGGAATGACCATGAAATGAAATGACAAATGTGAACGAAGTAAGTGGGAAAGAGTCACTTAAAATGAAATGAAATGCAATGGTTAAGCTATGAACATGAATAGATGTGTATGACTGAATAAAGACAGAAAGGAATAAAGTATTATGATATTAGAAGTATCTATGTATGTAGAACATGTTACGATTGGGCGAGGCAAACTCTTCACTTGAGGGCTTGCTGAGTAAGGCGAGTGCACCAGTAGCTTCAGATGTAGCAGTAGCTGTATAACGTACTAGGACTGAGGGAACCTACTAGTATGGGCGGGTAGATTTCCCTATCCTTAGGGCCTTTGCCGATAAATTATTATTGAACTGTGTGAGTACGAGATTAATCTAATACCTGAGGGCTTACTGAGTAAGGTGAGTGCCCTGGTATGCTTTAGTAGTGACCTCAGGGTTGCCTAAGTATCAGAGTAGAGAGGTGCTACTTGTATGGGTGGGTAATCACCCCTATCCTTGGTTAGTCTCGTGGGTTAAATATTTGTATGTGTTTGATTAGGTTCAGAAAATGATTTCAGAGTTATGTTAATGATTTGCAAATGTATTTAAAAAGATATCTTTATACCTCATATTAGCCACACGCTGTTTTAATATGTATGTTTCTTCCCTTACTGAGATGTGTCTTAGCCGAATATGAACGTTTCTTTTTTAGGACATCCTCGAGGTTGGTCTTAGGGAACTCGAGGGTACTTAGTTTTGAGGAATGTTAAGAAATAAGGTATAGGTTGATACTATTTTGGAGATGTAACTATTTATGTTTTATGTTTTATGTCGTTATGTTTTAAGGATGTTGTGAGAGAAATGGTTGTGAATATACTGAAATGTGTTGGAGATGTATGTATCGATGGAAAATGCAGGTGATGGATAAATTTTATGGATTTCTAGTTAGGATATAGCAAACTCTAGTATTATGGGATGTTGGTATTACATTATTATGTTTTGAAGATTATGTTTATGTTTTTCGCTGTGTATGTTATAGATTATGGATTTTATCAGGTATAACACGTTGGACCCGAGTTTATGGATTCGGGATGTTACACTTCATACGTGTAGAAGCGTGGCGTCGTGTCCCTAACTTGACCTTTTTATATTCATTTGGAGCAGGTATATATTTTTCATTTCATTCTTTTGCATTTTTGTTTCTCTTTTTCTTTCTTCTGCTCATTCTTTTCATTTTCTTTCTTTTCATGGTCAGCTAGGACAATCATTACACTCTTATGTTATCTTCATACCACCAATGGAAATTGAGCTCGAACAGGAGTCCACGAAATAAGTCTGTCTCTAGGGGTGGCCCAATTTTCACGTCTTGAGTAAGCTGTAAGACCTAAGTTTTTATCTTCCCACTTAATGTCACATCTAGGCTAGAAAATGCAAGAACAGAGACTAGTGTACAAGGAATATCCAGAAAATAGAAGGAAAGTTGAGTTTTCAAGAATTGATCAATAGGCTCAACAATACCTCACAAGGTGTTATAGTCGCTACGGTTGTTCTTTCAGTGCTCTCAAGGAACCTTAATTGTTACAAATAATGTGTAATTGCGTCCTAGCCTTGTGACATACCATGTAAATACCAACCTTTACACAACCACATTAAAGCGAATGAATCATTAGTCAATTATCCAAGAGTTTCCAAGCATATATTGACCATATTATGTAATACTAACACACAAGTGACTCACTACTTCGTTAGTGAGCATAATAAGATAATATAAATGACAAACTTATGCCTGTAACATGTAAGTGATATAAAAGTACGTGAAGGGTATGAACAGTGCTAGCATGGAATAAAATAAACAATGTTCATTGAAAAGTTTAAATTTTGGTTATTTTTGTGCTTAAATATGCCATGTAGTGTTTCCTCCCCCTGACCCCCAACTTAGAACTTTAATGTCCTCGCTGAAGTATAGAAAGAAAGAACTTGGAGTGCATGGTATAGCAAACACTGCATGGTGCAATGAGAAGTAAATGGTGTACCTACATCAACACATAGAACTAGAAGTGATAAAAGCATGCATAGATACACCGAAGCACAAAGGACTTGGGTAAAAAACACCATGTGATTTTTCATTAATTAAAAATGGCAGTACACTATAGATAGAAAGTATTACAAGAATTGGGACTGCCAACAAAAACATGGTGGTACCGAAGAAAATACAAAGAAAATAAAGGAAAAGAAAAACAAAAAGTTCCAAAGCACAGGACATCGGCATAGCGGGTACAATCTGGATCCTAAAGACAACCAAGCTGACTTTAATCGGAGTCAAAATCTGAATACAAAGCAAAGGAAAATATTAGTGGTGTCGCCAACGCGGCGTCACGGGCTGGCGTCATTTCCCTTAGGAACTGAAGCCAAGTGGGAGAAAGAGGGGGACATGGTTGATGCGGCTGGAGAACCTTGAGTGGCACTGGCTGGTCATGCATGTCAGTTGGTAGAAGTGACTGGTATGATTGAAAGGGATAAGGCAGTGGTTGTGGGTCAAACATGGGCCCCGGAAACCTCGTGGTGGGATCATAAGGCAAAGTTGGGTTAAATGTGCGGAACGTCAGTGAATGAGGGAACCTGACCTTTTGAAGCCCTGGGGTAGGAATTAGGGGCTGCTCAATAGTAGGCAGTGCAACAAAGTGCGTCAGAGGTAACTGTGCATCCTCAAGGGTCACCACCCGTGGTGCCCTTATCACCTCCTGGGACTGCGTTGAACCTCTTGGCCTCGAGGATGAACCCCGCCTCGATTGTTACAGTCTTACTCATGGAGCTCTTATCACATTTGAAGCCCCTTCTCATGCCTCCAAAGTCAGTCTACCCTTCAATAAAAATCCTCGTCATGGTAGTACCCAAAGCCGCAGCTGTTTGGCGGTGGGTTGGGATGAGGCTTGAGACGAGTCGTGGGACGAATAATGGGATGATTCGCTAGAAAAATCGTTCCCTGAGATAGGACGAGGAGACATAATGGCCGAATGGGAATGATGGAGGGAGAGAGGGGGTAGGCAACGAGGTCGAAAGGAGATGGAAAGGGCGGGAGTTGAAGAGTCGAGGGTGAAACAGGTTTTTAAATGAAGTTTGACCTTTCCAACTAGGGCGCACCAGCTCTTGTGTTAGTCACCTATGGTTGTACTCTTTGACTTAAATAGGAAAACATTACTCTTGACAAGGTCGCGCCCAGCTGGTAGTGCTGGTCATAGACATTGTCGAACTTCTCAGTAATTCCTAAGTCCAAAAAAATTCAAAGACCCTACCAAGTTGCACAAAAAGAAGTGATGGGTGTGAACATAGTCAAGCTTTGCGGTAACTTAGAAGCTTGGAAGATGTGCAGAACTCAACTAGGTCACCCACGTGCGAACTGGTTGCTCCTCATTTGCACCCTTAACTTAACCTGTGACCTACTCCTAAGACTCTAAACCCTAATTATCCTACAATGTACAATCTAAGGACTCAAAAAGAAAAGAAAAATTCTTGAGTTGCCTTCGAAAGTGCTAAATTTACTGTCTTCAGTCGGACGTACTTAAGCTTATTCTGAACTCATCCATGTTTGAAATTCATGGTGTCTTCCCCCATTTCCTCATCACACCTTAAGTTGCATACCCCCAACTTTTCCTTTAGGATGGAGTTTGATTCTTGAATTTCACTACTTAGCTCATAAGGCTCCTCCACGCTTGACGTAGAAGGAATCTTGGGCTAAGACGTTTCTTCCAATGGACCACTCCACAAAATTGAGGGAGCCCCTTCCCTAACAATTTTAACAATCAAGTCTTTGTCTATGTCTTGGATGACTTTAAACGGATGTTGGGGAGCCTAAAATATGTTCAGATGAAGTTGCCTATGGCCGAAGGAGATGTCAATAATCTCTGCCCTACATTGAATGTAGGCATTAGCCGTGGCTAAGAATGGTCATCCTAAAAGGATAGGTATTGGATTCGTGGAAGGCTCCATATATAAGATGATGAAATCGATAGGGTAATGGAACTCTTCCACCTTGACCACTACATCCTCTACCACACTTCGGGGTTTCTTTATGGATCGATCAGCAAGACACAATGTGATCGAGGTGAGCTGCAACTTTCCTAGGTGAAGTTGCTAATAAGCCGAGTACGGGAGCATGTTCACGCTCGCCCCTAAATCTAAAAGAACCCCATCAATGGTGTAACCGCCAATTACACACGAAATAGTGGGTGAGCTAGGGTCTTTCAGTTTCGGAATGAGGTGCGCTAATGTTATTGAGCTTATGTGCTCAGCCCCCTATACTAATCCATCCTTTTGCACCCTCGACTCATGCTCTTGTGTGTACAAGTCCTTAAGGAACTCGATGTATGCAGGTGATTACTTGATATCGTCTAGGAAAGGCTTGTTGACCCTTACTTATTTAAATATGTCCAAGATGGACTCAGTGGATGCCTTCTTTATAAACAAAGAAAGTGCATAAGGAGTTGCAAGTGATGGTACTAGAGGGACATGAAACACCCTGTGAGGGGGAAAGTAAGGCTTGGTCCCTCAAGTGATAGGTGTGGGAATAGAAGGTTTGCATATTAAACTAGAGGAAGATAGCGTGCAAGAATCAACATTGGGTATTACCCTCTTCTCTTCCCAATTCTCTCCCTCGCTTACTTGCTCCTTGGCTCCATTTGTCATCCTACCACTTTAGAGAGTGGTCACCGCTTATGCCTGCTCAGTATATGACGAGGGACCAGTGTTAGGTTCATATTCCACCCCGTATTGTCCCTTGGGGTTCACTAAAGGCTAACTCAATAATTTTCCCTCATCTCTCCAACTCAAGGTGATAGCTAGTTGTCCCATGGTGGCTTCTAGCTTTGCAATAGATTGGGAGTGAGAGTGAAGGAGTTGCCGATCTACTAGGTGGTCAGCTTCAATGCTTTTGAGGGCTTTTAGCATTGTCTTTTGAAAAGAATCGTATTTGGGCTAAGGAGAAGGTGACTGCTGAAATGATGAATGTCTGGGGGCAGATGTGGGATATTTATGAGAGTTATTGTACAAGCAAGGAGTTTGAGCATCAAGGGCTTGTGCATATATTTGGGATTGAAAGCCCAAAGCTTGTGGCCTCTAGGAGAAGTTAGGGTGTTGTTTCCACCCAAGATTGTATGTGTTGGAATAGGGGTCGTTCGACGGCTTATCATACCAATTGTGGATGGCCTTCACTTCTTCCTAAACAAACTTAGGTTGGGAAGGCACATGTGGGCAATGATAGCATATATGGGAGGGATCAGAGTAGATTGCACACACCTCTGCACATGCTACTAGTTGCGGGTGTTGTCTTAAGGACAAGACCTGATCTATCTTTTGAGCGATGGTGTGCAAGGTTGGTGCCAGGTCGTGGCTTGCGGCTAGCTCATAAACTCCTTTAGGTTTGGAGGTGGACAGGTTGGGGGGTTGACGAGTAGCAGCAGTGTACTGCTGGGAATTCTCAGGTAGGTTCTTAAAGAGAACCCATGCCTTATTCTTGTGCTTTGTGAGAAAAGTATCTCTACACGATGCATCAAATATCGACCTATCTCTCTAAGCTAACCCTTCGTAGAAGGTTTGCACTAATTACTACTGGGGGACCTGGTGATGTGGACATTTGCAGAGTAGGTCCCTAAAGAGCTCCCAAGTCTTAAAAAAGAGTTCTCCATCCATCTATGAAAAACTCGTTATGGCTTTCCAAAGCTTGTTAGTCTTCCCAATTGGGAAGTACTTCTTTAGGAATTCATGCTGCATCATAGCTCAGTTGGCTACCGAGTTTGGCTCTAAGGAAGTCCATTGACTTTATGAGTTCAATCTTGTTTTGATAATGACAAATCACTTGGTATTTGATATTTGCATTGAGAATGTGAGTAGGAACATTACTTAGCATGCACGGAAGGTGATAAGGTCATGGAAGCCATGAGGATTAAAGTATATATATATATAACCTGGCACAACCTATGGAACTAAAAGAGTAGAAGAATGAACATGCAAGCATCAAGTTCAAGATCGTCATAGGAATGGGTATTTAGAATTGATGTATGTGCATATTTTATATGATATAGCTAAAAGCTCAAAATATACCACACACATGCATCTCATGAAAACCTTCTAGGGTTAAACATGGACTTAGAGAACTTATTTTGAACCCCAGAAAATATTTTATAAGAGATTAAAGCAAGAGAGCTCAAATGATTTTGAAAACTAAACTAAAAATTCTGAAGTTGGTCTGCCCAGACGACGGTGGAGTACCCTCAGAAGTCTTAAGATACAACCTTAGACGACTGAAGTTTTCCTTCAGACGTTTGAAGAATTTTCTCAGAAGACTGAAGAGTTAGTTCAGTCATTTGAAGATTTAATTACTGGAACACAGAACGGGCAGAAAACCTTCAGATGTCTGAACTTTCAGTTCAGTTGTTTGAGCTGGGACTTCAGAAGACTGAACCCACAGTTCAGTCGTCTGATCCTGTGTTCAGACTATAATTTTTAGTGCTTTAAGGAACCTCAAACGTCTGAACCCGAACACTTAGTCATATGGACCTGTGGGAACTTTAAAAATCTGAACTTTAGCGAGAAAACACGCGAGTTATTCACTTAATCAAATTGATCCAATGGTCAAGACTTATCCTAAGGCCGAGATTACTTATATGAACAACCTCTAAACCCTAGTGCCTCACTTTTGGCATATGATTGGGAGCCTTGAACGCATACACAACTATGGGAAGCGTTGAACACATTGCTTAACTCTTGCCTGCGATTTCAAAGCATTTACATCATATCTAAGCTAGGGTTACGTTGATTTTCAAAAGACGTTCCAGCAAATATTGTGCAAACAACTTGGGTATTGAGGTTTGGTGATCAAACTAATTGTTTGCTTATTCTCAAAGACTTTTTTATCTCACAAATTTATTCTTGAATATTCATTTTGAGAGATTGATCTTGAATTATTAATTATATATACATTTTGTGAAAGATCACTACTTGAGAAAAGTTTTTGCTTAAAACTAAAATCTTGAAAAAAGTTTTTAAATATATCTTCATTCTAAGATTTGCTATTTGATTAGTGTAAGAATTATTTGATTGCAAATAGTAAGAGCTTCTAAATACATATTCTTGAGAAATATTATTTTTGAAACATAGTTTTTAAATCTTTGCAATATTCAAAGTTGTATATTTATTCAAAGATTCAACTTTACAAATGATTGATGGCTAGAACATAGATCTACGCATTATTCAAGATTATTTTTGAAAGGATCTTATTTTCTTATCTTGCATAAAGTATTTTGAAATCGAACCTTACATTTCTCCAAAGCATTTATTTATAAAATCATTTTTTTGGGAGATATTGATTAAAGGGTAGATTTGTGAAGCATATCATTCGTATAACAATCTTATCATTACATACATACTGAGTTTCAAGTTTTATCATATGAATATGTTAGGATTTCTATTGTACTCACTAGCTTGGTTAGAAGCAATATTGAGTTTTGGAGAATTATAATTCTATATTGTAATCACGGTTTGGGTTGTGAACCAGTGAAGAGGAAACTATGCCTCGTGTAAGCAGCAAAGTAAGAGGAAGTTGTGCCTTTTGTAAGAAGTGGATTGTAAGGGAAGCTTCGTCCCAGTTAAAGGAGCAGTGATTTAGTGGAATCCTTGAGTGGATTGCTTAAGGCAAGGATGTAGGCTAGGTTGGTTGAACCTCGTAAATTCGTGTTTGCTTTCTCTCTTCCCTTAACTTTTTAATTTCCATTTGCATTTCATTATCAGTTTTTGCATGTTTGTATATTGGTTAATATTACGTGCACTTGATAATTAATTGCGTATAATTGAATTTATTGAGATAATAATTTGAATTAATCTCAAGCCCTTGCAATTATTTAGTTAAATATTGAAATTGAGATTAAGTGGTAAAATAAACTTAAATAATTTTGAAATACCCAATTCACCCTCCTCTTGGGATAACACCATAATTCAAATTTGGTATCAGAACCAGGTTTACTTAGACTTAATCGTCATTGTTGTAAAAAGATCACATGACACATATTGGTGTAACCCTATTTAGTGAGGGACACTCGTCCACTAGACCACTAATTTTTTGCGGTGTAAATTACACCTACTAGAAACGAAGGATGAGTATATATCTTTTAAATGCAGATTGGAAAATATGGAAAATAGTTTCTGTTAGCTTTGGTGTAATCCCAAAAGGGGGGGTGAATTGGTATTTAAAAATTCTTTCCTAGGTCAATCAGTCTAGCAGTAGTATTACACAACCTAGGGTTAGTCTATGCGATTAACAAATAAACATACATGTGCAATAAAAGTAAAGTGCCAAAAATTAAACAGTACATGCAATATATTATCGAGGTTCGACCAAATTGCCTACGTCCCCGCCTTGGCTAACAAACACAAGGATTACCACTATAGGCTCACTTAATAGGTGGAGTGACACCTAAACAACCAGGTCAATTAGCACAGGGCTGACCTCAACCTTTACAACCAGGTCAATTAACACAGGACTGACCTCAACCTACACAATCCTTCCCGGGTTGGATTACCGCCCCCTCAGGCCACGCCTGGAAATACAACAGTATGTTCACAATAAAATGGTACAGTGATTATGCTTTCATATAAAGCAAATATGTACCCAATATAAGCGCAATCACATACACATCAACAATATAGGTAAATGTAAGCTCAGTGATGTGTATATATGTGCAAATAACACTCAACCAGATATGATCACAATAATGTTCAAAAGTGTTCTAAACAAGCAATACCTTAGAATTTAAGCAAAACATAAATCAATAGCAAATCAGTATTCCAAAGATATCAATAAGATATTCAAACTAGTTCAAGAAGATTTTCTTCGATGAAATAGGCACACAACTAGTTTGAAAATATTTTGCTTGTTTGAAAATATCTTTGCACAACCAAAAACAAAATTATTGGACACTTGCAACAATAATGCAAATATCCTAAGCTTACTAGGTTATCCCAACACAAGATTTATATAATGAAAATCTGTGGGATAAACCTAAGCTAAAACTCCCCAAAAATAATATCTCAATCACACAAGCAAATGGGAGTTTTTAGCAAGACCTAGTAATCCAATCACTCTAGAAATGCTCTCACAATCTCAAGATATATCAAAGGAATGGAGATTTGAGAGTATTTGGCCAAAAGGTGTATTTTCAAAAAATAGGATATTTTGGCTAATCTATTTGCTAATTAATTGTTAATCTTTGCAAATGAGCCTATATTTATAGGCAAGGGTAAAATTATAACCGTTTGGGATATGTTGGGAATAATTAAAAAAGTCTCAAATAATTAAAATGCAATTAGCCCAATTTAACCCAGTTTCACCGTAGTTAAAATAATTTTAACCCGTCGAGGTTTGGGTGGCTAAACTGAGGTTCAGTCGCCTGACAAGACTTAGTAATAAATTTTATTAAACTACATTCGGTTGCCCGGTTTCACGTTCGGAGACCCGAATAAAAGTAAGTAGCATTGCTTCATGACTTTGGGTGCTCGATCCTATATTCGGTGGTTCGAATCCATATGTTCGGTCGCCTAGGTTCTTTTTGAACAAAAATGATCGGTCACTCGAGTTGGTGAACTGTCCCTTTCGAGGGGTTCAGGCGCCCATGGACAGTATGCATAAAAAGGTTTGGCCGCCCGAGAGCCCAAGTCAACTTTTGACTTATCAACAGTTCGGGCGCTTGAGGAGTTTTGAACTCCGGGGGTTTAGTCGCCCGAGCTCTCTCAATGTCCTGATATTTGTTCAATTTAAGGCACAATTTTAACACTCCTATATATTATATGATATATGTGTGAGTGTTGGGACCTAGAGTCATACTATGGTCTTACTGAGGTCGTTTTGAGATAGTCCCAAAAATCCAGCGTTGGTCGACTGCCCTAATGACATTCGGTACCCTATGGTCAAACTACGGTCTTGTTGAGCTTACCATATATCCTATATGCATGATGTGCAGGTAAGATAAATACAAACCACATCCTAGGTTACTATTATAGACCCATATTACAATTGTTGAATTTACAATTTACAAAGTAAAGTCTTCAGGGTCTTCTAGTTGCTTCAAGTGTCATTCCTTGGAATATTCATTTAAGCTTGCACAAACACTTGACAATCATCAAATACCTGAGTATTTGTCATTATCAAAATCGAGTGTGACCTATAAGGTCAACAGTTTCTTAGGGAAACCATTTTCCTATGAAAGTAGTTGATAAAGTAAACGTACCTAAGACTGAAGATGAATATACTGAAGATGGTTAGAAATCTATTCAAATAAATGCCACTGCAATGAACCTTTTATTTTGTGCACTAGATGTAAATGAGTTTAATAGGGTGATGGTCTGTAACACTGCTAAAGAGATTTGAGAAAAATTATAAGTTACATATGAAGGTACTAAGGAAGTAAAAGATAGTAGGATAGACATGCTTACTAGTGAATATAAGGCATTTAAAATGACTGCTTATGAATCTATTCAATCCATGTACACTAGATTCACACAGATCATGAATTCTTTAAATGCTCTTGTTAAATCTTACCCTACTTATGAGTTAATCAGGAAAATACTCAAGGGACTACCGCCATTTTGGGAAGCTAAGGCTACTGTAATAGCTGAAGGAAGGAATCTGAAGGAGATGTCAGTTAATGAACTGATCAAATCGCTCATCACTTATGAGCTAGCGATAAATGAGAGGAAGAATGAGCAAAATAAAGCAAAGAAAGTTACAACACTTAAGGCATCATCTAATAGCTCCAGTGAAGGAAGTGATTCATAATCGGATGATAACATGGCTCTTCTCTCTAAGAAATTTGGAAAGTTCATGAGAAAGAACAAGAAATACACCAGAAAATTCAAGGGCTCAAAAACTAGAAAAGGGAGAGACAAGAAGAAAGAAGCAAAAGGAGGATCTTCCTATGTGCTATAACAGTAGATAAGTTAGGCATATCAAACCAGATTGCCCCCAGCTGAAGAAAGCGTCTAAGAAGAAAAAGAAGGCACTAAAGGTCGGTTAGGATACTCACAGTACCAGTAGTTCAGAATTTGAATCTAGTGATGACGAGATTGCAAATCTGTGTCTGATGGCTCACGAAAACCATGAGGTACAATCTTTTTGTTCTGCTTCATCTTATTATTCTAGTGGTTTAGAAAATGAAAATAGCATGCTCTCTTATGATGAACTGCAATAGGAATATTTATATACACCTAAAATGCTTGAGAAAATGAATAAGAAAAATTCTATTTTGAAGTTAAAATTGAAGGAACTTTCAAAGTCAGTAGTGTGATGTCCCGATTTTTCATACCAAATTTTTTTTTTCCACATATTAACAAACATAACATATCGGCCATGTCACCACCCTGAAGCCATATAAACACGATCCGGCCCGGGGTGGGTATTGGATTAAACGGTTATACCCGTATTTCTATCAGCGGAAGTCACAAAATATATATCTATATACATCACAATGAATACACATACCAGAGTGTCAACTAACCAGAAGTTTATACATCAACATACATCCTCAAAATAACAAAACTTTAGGGGAATCCATCCCTAGTACACACTCACCTTATAGGTCAGGGTACCAACTCCACTCTATCTAGGAGCTCTATCACCAGCTTGATCTTGATTTCTTGAAATATTTAAATGATTGGGTGAGACACATCTTAATAAGACGGAATAAATTATTTATAGTGTGTGGCAATATGAGATTCATTGTTTCATAACATGTAACATATCAGTGATAATATCTTTTGAGAAAATATAACCTTTCCATAATCAAAATCATATAGATATACAACACAAGCTTTTATACCGCGAAGTCTCTGAGAATAGGGAAACTAACCTGCCTATACAAGTAGCTTCCCTCTGCCCTAAAATCGTTGCAGCCTAACCCGATTAATCCGGGTTCAGCTACAACTGATACTTATCAGAACACTCACCTAACTCAGTAAGCCCTCAGGCGGTGTGTCTTACTTCGCTTTAATTATTTATTTACTCACGTAATTTCATTTCTCATCTTCTTTTCATTTCCATTTCCATTTCTTTTCCATTTTCCATTTCCATTTCCATATCTAGCACATGAGTATCCTCGGTAACCCACACTGCCGTGTTTGTAACTCATGGCTGCTCTGATGATTTTTTTCCACGCCATGCTTCCCCCTATGGAAAGGGTTGTGCGGTCCGAAGGAGGGATCTAACCGTGGTTACCTAGTTAGATCAAATAATACCATATACCTATTTATAGTAACGAATGACCTGTCAAATACCCTGGTTCAGAATCCAGGGGCAATATACAACCCTTCTCTGGCCCATTCATACTGCCTCACCACACACTCTGCGAGTTCGTGTGGTTGCACTTTTCATCCACTAGTATCGGTACCATGCTCGATATCATAACCCATCGCTGGGGTTTATATACCATTCCATCAGGGTTTTCTTTTCCACTATTTCACTTTTCTCATATCAACATTTCCAAATTAAATATTCATTTCAGTTGTTAGTTGCAATGTTCACATTCCCAATATTCACAATTTCCATTCACAATTCATTATTTACTAATCAATATTCCCATTTCAATATTCCTATAAAATTCTCATTTGTCTACCGATAAATTCTCAGTATTCTAATACCAGTTTCATTTCATAACAATATGCATATATATATATATATATATATATATATATATATATATTACATATCACATGTTTCATCGTTTCCAATATAAAATATCAATATTTCATATTTTCCCCATTTCATAAAACCCTTTCCATATTTCACATATTTCCACATTTCTCTATATTCACAAATATCAACATTTCATACTAGCACTGTTTTCTCAAAAATCATTTCTTCACATCCTTTATCTCATTTCCTTATTATCCAAAAATCACAATTAACATTTCATCATTCACATATAATCATATGCCACAGATTTCATTTGTTAATCATATCATAATAATTTTAAGGAAAATACTATAATTCATTTCACATATAATTCACCCAGCATTTCACAAAAATACCTGCTATAATTTATTCCCCTTACTTGGCTTACTGAGATGCTCACAACGATAGCCAATTTGACGCTCCTCAGCGTTCTCATATTTTTACCAAATTAATCACCTCATTTTCCACAACAATTTCAGTATAATACTACCTACATTTCAAATACTCCAAACAACTCATAATACCCTTAAATCTCTTACTTACCCTAATTTTGGGATGGTGCCCAAGTTGGCCTAACCAACGAACTATTGCAGCTAACTTGAAGAGAATCTTCCCAGAAGTAGCGTGGTACCTTTCGATCGTAGCTCCGAATTTTAATGAAGCCATAATTTTACAGAGAAGGGGAGAGGGATGCATTTTAGAGAGAGAGAAAAATATTTTGCATGAAATTTTCTCGTTGGATCCTGAGCTCAGCTTATTTATAAGATGCGGATTCGTTGACGAGACATGTCACCTCGTCGACGAGTCCATGAAGGGAGTTCGTCGATGAACTTGTAACCCTCGTCGATGAAATTTAGGCTCCACTAAACCTCTCTCGGTAAGTTCTCGTCGATGAGACACGAGTCCCCGTCGACGAGCCCAAGAAGGTTGCTCGTCGACGAGCGCTCTGCGTTTGTCGACAAAACCTTGCTGAGTCCCCTTTTGAAAAATCCTTTTCTCTCCTTTTCCTTTATTATTTATTTGCTATAATTATTTGGGTCTCTACAAGTAGAAAGTCAAAATGAATCTCATGCATCCTCAATGAGAGACAAGGATTTGAAAATTGAGGAGTTAGAAAAGAATTTGAAAGATAAATCTAAGATTATTGTAAATTTACAGAAGGTCAAACTAATTTTGAAAAACTCCTTGGAGCTCAAAGAAATTCCCTAGATAAAGAAGGACTTGATTTTAATGGAAAAAAAATTTGAAACAAAAACATCTTTGCATGAGTTATTTTGTAAAAGAATTAAAGACTTATGTTCCATCAAAATATTCTCATAAATATACCACATGCTTTAAATGTAAAAGGATGGGTCATATAAAATTTGATTGTCCTTTTAAGAATAAAGATGTTGAGATGAAAAAGGTATGGAGAGTTAAAGGAGAGTCAAACACTAACCCCCGTGGACCCAAGAAAATCTGGGTACCAAAAGTAGTTATCTGATTATGTCTTGCAGATGTGCTTGAGACTGTCCACTTTGAAAGATAGATGGTATATGGACAGCGGATGCTCACAACATATGACTGAGGATAAACCTAAATTCGCTTCCATCACTCCGAAGGATGGAGGATTTATCACTTTTGGGGACAATGCAAAAGGAAGGATCACAGGTGTAGGTAAAGTTGGTAACGATTCATCACTTATTATAGATGATGTTTTACTAGTTGATGGTTTAAAACATGACTTATTAAGTATAAGCCAATTGTGCGATAAAAGTTATAAAGTATCTTTTGAACATGACAAGTGTATTGTTGAACATAAAACTGATAACAAAATTCTATTCACTGCTGAGCGTCATGAAAATGTATATACCACTAGCTTTGACAATCTTGCTTCTCAACACGTAACTTGTTTTTTTGCTATGAATGAGATTAGTTGGATTTGGCATAGGAGACTAGGACACACAAACATGAACTCCATTAGGAATATCCCATAACTTTTCAACTCCTAGAACACCTCAACAGAACGACGTAATTGAAAGAAAGAATAGGTCTATACAAGAAATGGCCAGAACTATACTTACTGAACATAAGTTACTTAAGTATTTATGGGCTGAGGCAGTAAATACCGCCTGCTATGTTCTAAATAGAGTTTTGATTAGACCATCTCTAAATAAGACTCCATATGAATTATGGAATGACCATAGACCAAACATCTCGTATTCTCATGTCCTTGGCTGTAAATGCTTTGTGCTTAGAAACAATGAACACTTAGGAAAGTTTGATGTGAAATCAGAAGAAGGTATTTTTCTAAGATATGTCTAAAATAGTAAAGCCTACCGGGTATATAATAAACGAACATTAACGATTGTAGAATCCATTCACATTGTATTCGATGAATCCAATCCATCTGCTCCAAAGATTGATGAGGATGAAATTCAGATTAATAAGGAATTTGAAAAATTGTCTATTGGAAATGATTCAGATAAGAGAAATGAAATTAAGGAACCATCTGTTGAAAATAATCAATTTGAAAATGAAGTTAATGAACTACCTAAATAATGGAAGTACATTAAGAATCACCCCATTAATCAAATAATAGGTGAATCGTCCCGTGGAGTAGCCACACGATCCTCACTTAGAAATATGATTAGTCATTGTGCATTTCTATCTCAAGAAGAACCTAAGAATGTGAGTGAAACAATTAAGGATGAATCTTGGGTGATGTCCATGCAAGAAGAGTTAAACCAGTTTGAGAGAAATAAAGTATGGACATTAGTTCCTAGACCTAAGGATAAGATAGTTATTGGAATAGAATGGATATATAAGAACAAGAAAATGAACATGGGATAGTTGTTAGAAATAAGGCAAGACTAATAGCTTAGGGATATAATCATGAAGATGGAATAGACTTTGAGGAAACCTTTGCACATGTAGCTAGAATGGAAGCCATTTGTATGTTGTTAGCTTATGCTACTTTTAAGGATTTCAAACTATATCAAATGGATGTCAAAAGCGCATTTTTAAATGGCTACATAAGTAAAGAGGTATATGTAGAACAACCCCCAAGTTTTGAAATTATAAGTATCGAAATTATGTTTATAGACTAACTAAAGCCTTGTATGGTTTAAAGCGAGTTCCTAGAGCTTGGTATGAAAGGCTAAGCAGTTTTCTACTGGATAATGGATTTATCAAAGGAAAGATTGGTACAACACTATTCATAAAATCTAAGAATGATAATATGCTCCTAGTTCAAGTATACGTAGATGATATAATTTTTGGAGCAACAAATGAAGAATGGTGTAATGAGTTTGCAAGTACTATGCAAAAAGAATTTGAGATGAGCATGATGGGTGAACTCAATTTCTTCCTAGGACTTCAAATCAAACAAGAAAAACATGGAATTTTTATAAATCAATCGAAGTACATTAGAGAATTATTCAAAAGGTTTAATATGGAAGATGGAAAAATACTAGGAACATCTATGAGCTATTCTTTGAAATTAGACAGACGAACAAGGTATACTAGTAGATGTTAAGTTTTATAGTGGGATGATTGGTAGCTTACTATATCTGACTGTCAGCAGGCCTGATATAATGTTTAGTGTATGTTTGTGCACAAGATTTTAGGCTGCACCTAAAGAGTCATATTTATTAGCTATCAAACGAATACTTACATACTTGATAAGAACCGTGGAACTTGGATTATGGTATCCTAAGTATATATCCTTTGAGATTATTAGTTATTTAGATGCTGATTTTTCCTGAAGTAAAGTAGGTAGAAAAAGTACTAGCGACACATGTCATTTCCTAGGACATTTGTTAGTATCTTGGTTTTCAAAGAAGCAAAATTCAGTTGCTCTGTCCACAGCCGAGGCTGAATACGTAGCGGCTGGAAGTTGTTGTACTCAAACGCTATATATGAAGCAACAACTTATGGATTTTGGATTAAGCTATTATACAGTTCCTATAAGATGCGACAATACGAATGCAATAAACATCTCAAAGAACCCTATATCATATTGACGAACTAAACACATAGAAATTAGACATCATTTTCTTCATGATCATGTGCAAAAAGGAGATGTGACACTTGAGTTTGTATGCACAGATAAACAATGGGCAGACATATTCACAAAACCACTTGCGGAAGACAAATTTATCGAAATTAGACGTGAATTAGGCCTGATGCATTGTTGAGAAGTTGTCTAGAGTTATATTAGAGTACATAATTTAGGGGGAGCAACATCAATTAATATTCACAATTGGTTAGAAATTTCAAATTTGGTTCATTTGTTCACATTTGGTATTAAACTAATAGCATGATGATTGCATGTTAAATGACACATGTTGATCCTCACATAACCTTTGAACTTTAATGACTACTTTGCTTATCCATGTCTATGTAAATTGACACACTGTGTATGTTCACATTGAAATTTAATTCTACAACACAGTTTTACATTAGCAAGGGGGAGAAGTACATTGAATAACACATGGAGACATATTTCACAGTACAATTTTGAAATATAAAGGTTTCATATTTTTTAAAGATGAGATATAATTTTGTCAGAACATTTTTGTTATATACCTTTTTGTCGATGTCAAAAGGGGGAGAAGAATATATAGTTATAGCAAAAATAGTTAGCAAAATTAGAAAATTAGCTTGCAAAAGTCTTTTTTTAATACAAGGGGAGAAAAGTACATAAGTACTTGAGTTATACGTGCAAAACTATTGCCTATTTTACATTGTGCTGAATTTTATATTGTGCATTATTTGAAGGGAAGCCTTGTTTGGAGTAACTCATTTTATATTTTTGCTCATGTATTTGTCACCATCAAAAAGGGGGGAGATTATTGACTCTATGAGTCCAAGCTTGTTTTGATCATAACAAATCAAATTTGCAGAGTAGGTCCCTAAAGAGCTCCCAAGTCTCGAAAAAGAGTTCTCCATCCATCTGTGAAAAACTCATGATGGCTCTCCAAAGCTTGTTAGTCTTCCCAATTGGGAAGTACTTCTCTAGGAATTCATGGTCACTAAAATTGGGTATACGGATGGTGGAAGAAATTTCCAAGAACTCATCCAGATGTTGGTAAGGATTTTTTGTAGAATTCCCATGAAAGGTGGGTAGCATCGATATGATAGAAGTTTTAATCTCGAATTGCACCATCATAACATCCGGGAACTGGATGCAAGACAACGAGGTGTATGCATTAGGTACAAAGTAGTCCCTAAGAGGCAGAAGGGGTTGCTCTCCAACCATAGGTAGGAAGGGAGCTTGGGGTTCCGAGATTTGTTCAGCGGGAACTGGTGGTTGTTCAACCATGAGTTTCAATATGAACGACTCAGCTATTTCAGGATTAGAGGTAGGTTTCCTAGAGTACCTATGGGATCTTTCAATCTCGGGGATCTAGGGAAACTATCTGTAGCTCCAAAGAACACAAACCAAACATACACACTTAAAGCACACAAATTTAAGACTTCAAAATCAGCAAACAAAAAAATAAATATAAAAATAAAACAAATAAAAACAAGGCAACAATACTCTAAAATGGAAGTTGGCTTATAACCGTAGCTAAGTCCCCAGCAATGGCGCCAAACGTTGGTAGGCTCTCCAAGGCTTGGCTCCTTAATTACCAAAAATAATAGTTTTAAAACCTAATTAATCACAAGTTTTGTAGAAAGTGGGGGAGGTTGGGTGTTGATCCTTAGAGACTTAAAGTGCAGTTATCAAACCACTTCCAAATCAGTTTATTGTAGCCTTGTGTAAAAGAAAAGTAAAAAGATGGTATTTTTCAAGGTGTTTTCTAACAATTTGTTGGAAAGCGAATAAAATCTATATTAACCCTAATCCTACAAAGTTATGCTCAATCGTGAATCAAACTTAGGATGTTGTGTGCGTAATCTAAGTTCTGTCAGTTTACCGTATTAAGCTAACCAAGAATCGGATAAACGGTCCAAGGAGCCATTCGATGGCATAGGGTAACAAGGGTGCACCAATCATTCGGCGCATGGTTGGGAATCGGAGTATACTCTATCACAACGATCACGAGAACCTCTATGGGAGACCGTAGCTTACTACGTGTACCTGACTGAGCTGTAGAAGTGCTATCCTATCTACTAAGTGTTCATCATAATCAGAGATGTAAAATAAAGCATGTAAATCAAAGCAGTAAAGGAAAGTAGGAAAGAGAAAGCATGTAAAGATGGATTCTTTATTGTAGAACAAATCGTCTTTCACTAATGATCACTCATACATAAAGAAAACCAGAGCAGGAATGTAAATACAAAAGCAGGTAAATATAATCTACAGGGGTTCTTAATGGCATTTCAGGTCTGTCACTAACCCAAACTCGGCTAAAGAGTAACCCAGAGAACATGTTCGTAGCTATTACATATACCCATTAGGGTTTACAAGATTTGGGATTCAAAAATGGCAACTTCTACAAGTATCTTACGACGCAGATCGTTAGTGACTCACTTCTAAAAAAGAGCAGTGCAAAGGCTATCGTATAGGAGTTACATCGTGTAATAATTAGCCCAAACAAGCCAGATCATATCCTCAAGGAATGCATATTAGTTTTAAACTAGTGAAAAATAGGAACAAGAAAATAAGAAAAGAATTTTACTAAACATGGTTCAGATTCGGTTTCTTAGGATTTGTGAGCATTTGTGACGAAATTAAAACGAGGGAATGAACTAAACTTAAACAAAGGCCTAACAAGGATAAACTAAACCTAAACAAATGAAAATGAATTCAACTTAAATAAAATCTTAAGCAAAAATAAACTACACTTAAACAAAATCTAACACTCAACCAAGTACTTAAAATGATTAAATCCACATTAACAAAGCTTAAACAAAACAAAATTAGCCCAACAATATTAAGTTCCATTAAATACGAAAATGACATTGAAGTGTAAGCAAACTAATTAATTAAAATAACAAGGGAACTAGACATGGAGTGAAACAATAAAATAACTCAACTTACAATGAAACCAAGATTGAAAAAAAAAAAAAATTCTGAATTTGACAATCAAAATAAACTCAAACCGAATTTTTTAAACTAAATTTAACAATAAATAAACTCAAACAAAGTTTTAAATAAAATTACCTAAACTTTGAACTAATAGAGAAAAAAGGGCTCCAA
This sequence comes from Malania oleifera, assembly GCF_029873635.1. Classification (NCBI taxonomy): domain Eukaryota; kingdom Viridiplantae; phylum Streptophyta; class Magnoliopsida; order Santalales; family Ximeniaceae; genus Malania; species Malania oleifera. The sequence continues at coordinate 75,183,291 of NC_080419.1, read as the reverse complement.
CAAGATAATCAAAATGAAATTAAAGTAAATTAATAAACAGCAAGTTCCAACAAGGTATTTTAAATGACATTGAACTAAAATAATACAACTAGATGACAACAAGGAATTTAAAATAACATTAATATAACATAATACAAGTAAATAATAAAAAGGACAAGAGAGAGAATAAGAGAGGGAGAGAGAAGAGAGTAGAAGAGCAGGTCGTGTGTGGGCTGCTCGGGTCTTCCACCAGCAGCTGTTCTTGTGCGATGCCGCTCCCAAGGAACCAGCAAAAAGACTGTCACTCGCAACCCCCTCTTCTATCTTTTTAACCCTAGCTACCTACTCCCCCTTTTCTCCCCTCTTTTTTCTCTTTTAACCGGCCTGCCCCTGCTTTAGTCTAACCCAGTGCCCTATTGCATGGCAGCGCATTCCCCATGCAAACTTTGCATGGCCAGGTCAAATCATGACCCAGCCTCCCCTTTGTTTTTGTTTTTTTTTTCACTTCTCTTCAGAATATTCAAAGACCGAACCCCTCTTGTTCTTTGCTTCAAACTCGCTGCTCCCTTAGAGACTCCAGTGCCTACACGACCATAGCAGCCCAGTTTACTCAAGCAAATTAAGCCCAACTCTTTTCTTTTTTTGTCCCAGCTGTGCACGGCACTCCAAGCCCATCTTCATGCATGCTTCACGACCCATATACTTTACTGTTGGCAGCCCACATTAAATGCATGGCCTTCTTGTATTTAATTTGCTCAATCGCCCGGCTTGTACTTCATATACATGGCTTCATGCATGAAAATTTTAAATACACGATACCCAGCTTATTCACGCACACGACTCATGAAGTGCATTTGCATGCATGCACGGTCCACTCCCAGCTTCATTTATCCTATAACAATAATTAAACACAGATCTTTGTAAATTTGCAGTAAAATTAGGATAATTATCTTGAAATTATCAAACGAGCTTAATGATTAAAATATTATACATAATTAAGTATTTAATTAAAATAGTAACACTTAGTCAATGCATTTAAATACTTAACTATGCAACTTTGACGCGTAATCACACCTCCCAACTAACGTTTTGCATTCACGCACACAACACACGAAGTGCATTTGCATGCATGCGCGGTCCACTCTCAGCTTCATTTATCCTACAACAATAATTAAACATAGATCTTTGTAAATTTGCGGTAAAATTAGGATAATTATCTTGAAATTATCAAACGAGCTTAATGATTAAAATAGTATACATAATTAAGTATTTAATTAAAATAGCAACACTTAGTCAATGCATTTAAATACTTAACTATGCAACTTTGACGCGTAATCACACCCCCCAACTAACATTTGCTAATTTTTAGCAAATAACGTGAATGCATTCATATCAGGAGAGTAGCAAACCTAATTCCAATACTCATGAAAATCACATGCCATGAAAAAATGCTTAATGAGTTTAGGAACACAGGACACAGATTAATTCAAGTTACGCATCAATTAAGATATTTATACACCATTTAGTAAAACAACCAAGATAATGGAGTGTAACAAGCTCACGTGTACAAGAGAGAATCAGAATTCCAAGATTGACTACCAATAGACATTAATGGTTTCAAACACACCAATTAATCTGAGACAACCGCATGGTCTTACTCTAATTCAAAACCATTGTACTGGAGGCTTTCACACTATTACACTTTAAGAGACACCCATTTTCTTAATTAGTTAGGACCCCGGTAGTAGGTCACGCTGCTACACTTTAAAAGGTACCCACTTTTTGTTTAGTTAGGACTCCGGTAATAGGTAGCCCTTTCAATACGCAATTGTTCGCCTTTTTTATCCCCCCTTTTTTTCCTTTTCTTTATTTTTCTTCTTTTTGTAACTGATCCCTGGCTCGTTTCTTGTTTTCATTTGCTTCAAATTTTTTTTTTTTTCTAAGCCATTAGGATATGGTTCATTAGAGTCTCAAACAATTGAAGTGTATATCAACCAGAAATGATCTAAAGTAGTATTTCTAAGTCTTCTAACTTGTGTAGTGTGTGTAGCAAGACTTTCAACATCCTTCCTTTGGTTGAAACTAAGTGAAATGGATAAAGTTTTCTTTTGATTCAAACTTTGATTGCACTATATCCTACATGTTCCATATCCTCAAAAAGAGAAAGAAATTTTTTTTTTTTTGGTATGTAACGTTCACAAATAAGGAATTTAGCATGCTCTGAACTCAATACCAGTATTTCCCAAATGTAGACCAAGGTAACATGCAAACATCTATAATATGCAAATATCACATTAAAACTCATCAGGTGGAAGCACACAGTATCACATTCAAATTCTCTCCCCCAACTAAAATATAACATTGTCCTCAATGTTTGAAAAGAGAAGCAAAAGAATGATAATGAGGGAAGTAGAAATAGTACCTGAGTAGAGTAGTAAGGGAAAAGAAAAACTGAAATTAAAGGAAAATGTACCTGCTAATAAAATAAAGATAAGACAAAATAAAAAAAAATGAAAAACAAAGGAAAGAAAAACATCACAGTATATCTGAAGGAGGCTTAGGAGGAATTTCATCTGGTGGGTACAGGTCTATAAATTGAACTGGCGAGTCTCCAACTTTGAGTTACCACAATGAATTAGTCTTGTCACTTGCATAAAGGTTAGCCTAAAATAAAACAATACGTTCTAAAGTACCAGACAAAACATGTGCAGATTGCCTTCCTTGTTTTAACAAGAAGGGATCTTTATTCAGTATATTTTTCAGGAAATTCACTTCTTTAAGAACCGCTCCTTGAGGTGAAGGTGTTAGAACAGTTACCTTTGGTTCGTCAGAAGCATTAACATTAAAATTTTTACTTGGTTCCTTGAAAGTTAAATTCTCACCATTCTGCTTATCCTCATTATCGAGTGTACCAATCACCTTACCACTGTAGGGATTTGCTTAAGCATTGCACTCCTTGACATTTATTCCAGAAGAGAATGATGATTCCACGACTGTCAATTTTTGAGGATAAGGTACCATAGGTTGATATTCCTTACTAGTCTCGGCCTCTTCATTAACTGACTTCTTCACTTCTAGGCTCACTTCCTCTGATTTTTCTTTGACTTCATCTGTTTTAGTTGTATCTTTAGTGTCTCATACCACTCTCCACCATGTATTGCGCTCAATGGTTGAGCTGCAATTGGTCTTCTGTCAATCCTAGTATTCCACTACCGAGCATAGTTAACTAAATGATCCAGAAACCCAATACCTCATTAGGCTCCTTGTCGAAGAAATTTCCTGAATACACAGTATGGACGAACTGTTTCAAGTCAAAAGTCAACGCAGTGTAAAAGTAGTTGACCAGGCACCATGATTCAAATCCATGGTAGGGACACATATTAACCCGATCTTTAAATTGCTCACAACTGTCATGAAATTTCTCACCAGCTCCTTTCGGGAAGTGGTTTACCTCTCCACTTGACCAAGAAATTTAGGTATAATCTTATCCATGCGAACTTTGTCTTGTCATCTAAGATGGCATCAAGGTTCTTGGGCGTGGGTAAGGATAGAGGTAAAGGAAATTTCAGTTTTTTAGGTCCAAAAGGAGTGGGGTCACCTGCGGTGTTAGAAGTTGAAGGTTCTACAAAGGAAGATGGTACAAGAAATGGAGTTAGATTTTCAACATTAAAAACATTGCTTATGCTAAAATCAATAGGAATATTAAGCATGTAAGCATTAGAACCAGTTTTCTTTAAAATTTTGAAATGATCCATCTTGTTAGCATGTAACTTCCTCACCTTTCCTACAAGAATCTGCTTAGGACGAATACGAACAATAACCATATCACCCTTTGAAAATTCTTTCAACATGTAATGTATGTCAGCATGAGATTTATAATGTTCAAAATTCAAATTAACCTTCATTCTTATTTCAGAGTGTAGATTGTGTATATGCTTTGCAAAAGCATCATTCGGCTCACTCACTCTAGACTTAAGTGGTAGTGGAATAAGATTTATAGGCTTCCTAGGACTATATCTTGTGATAAACTAAAGTGGGTTGAGTACTGCAGTCTAATCCACTGAATTACTGACTGCAAAATTGACCACAAGAAGGTATAAATCCGAAGCTAGGATATTCTCAGCTACCAAATATCTCAATGGGTCTCTAAGGTTCCTATTCACTACTTTAACTCACCAATTGGTTTGGAGGTAGTAAGCACTAAAACATTTAAGTTTTGTGCCAAAAATGGTCCTTAATGCTTTCAAGAAGTAACCTATAAGCTATACATCTCAATTTGAAAGAATGGTTTTGAGAAACCTGATGTAATTGGTGTGATCCCAAGAGAGAGGGGGGGGGGGTTGAATTGGATATTTAAAAATTTTCACTAAGTTAAGTGCGTTTAATTTAAATTGCAAGAAGTAATACACAACCTAGGGTCTTTCTACACAACCTCAGTTCCCACAAATATTAATGTATGCAAATATATAAAGAAAATAAAGCATTCACAACAAATTAAGCATAAACATACATATACTGAAAGTAAAAAGATAAGGGAAGAGAGTGATACATATATTTGTTATCAGGGTTCAGCCAATACTGCCTATGTCCCCACCTCAAGCTAATCAGAAGCAGGATTTCACTTAGTACTCACTTAACGGGTGGAGCGTCATCGATTACAATCTCCTCTCCTTACTAGGCCAAGAATACCCCAGGTCATATTACAGGGCTGACCCCAACCAATACACCTTACAGGACAGTGATCCTAGTTCTCCTAACCAGGTTTGAGCCAATCCGGTGCTCTCCTAAATGGGTTTGAGCCAATCTAGTGCACATTTTACGGGATGGTGCAAATCCTAGCTTTCCTAACTAAGTCTGAGCCAATTTGGTGCACTTTATAGGACTGTATAATCCTCTTCCGACCACACGCCAAGAATACAATCAATAATCAAATATTTTGTGTACAATTAGAATGCTTCTACACTAAGCAAATGACATACAACAATGAAGCACAATATGCACTCACACATGATATGAAATAAAGCTCAATGTGAGTATGTGTATTTTTCACTCATAAAGATTTTTCACATTAAGTAAATAGTGAAAAATAATTTTCTCAATACCAAAGAGTAAGAGACGTTTCAATCAAAGATTTTATAGTTTAAAGATATGCTCAAGGCTCTTTTCAATAATCCATCAATTTTTCCACAAATTATTTTTCAAAGTGAAGCTTAAGGGAAGCAAAGGCTTGTGCTCAAAAAGGATTTTTGAAAATAAAGAATATGAGCTTATGAATCTTGTAATGAATATGCATAGATTCACAACCTATAAAAGTTTCTCCAAAAATATTTATCAATAAAGGATATGTGGAGAAACACAACCTTTTACTCTCAAGAAAATGATCTTGAAAGAAAAGAATAAATGAGAGTAAATGAATTTGAAAGGGAAGAATGATTGCCCAAATGAAATGCTCTCTTAAAAAATGATTTTGAAATAAATGGGAGTAGGAGAGTATAAATCAAAGCTTTGAAGATGAAAAGTAGCAAAAATATTTTTAGAGAATTTTTGGGCTAATCATCAAGCCAATTATGCTTATGAAGGGGGTATTTATAGAGTTTTCAAAATTTTGACCGTTTAGGGACACAGAGGGAATTTTAAAATTTGTTTAATTAAAAATTAACAATGACTAGCGCTAAAAATTACCGTAACCCGAGAGGTTCGGTTGACCCAGAGTCTCTCCGGTCGGCTGACCACTCACAAGGGAATTTGAATTTTTGGCAGGGTTGGTTGGCCGTGGGAACCACCAGTCGGCTGTGTGAAGGCGATTTTTGAACCTTCTAGGTTCGATCGACCTAGGCTAAAGGCCAGTCTGCTGAGGCCTGGCCAAGTTTAAAGCACAGTGGTCGGTCGGCCAAGCCAAAGATAAGGATGGTCGCCCAAGAATATTGGTGAGCATGATATGATAGAAATTTAATTTTGAATGCTCTTCCTATCGATTTGAATCCAAGCATAGATGAAATGAGTTAAATATTTACCGTGGGTAAAAACAATAAGCCGGGCCACAATAAATAATAAGCCTAAGCCAAAGATAGGGTGAGCATAAGAAAAGATCTCCCCCTTTCGATCTGAAAGCTAGCTTAGGTAAAATGAGATGCTTATACTTATCAATGACTAATCTCATTACATATGTAATGCCCCGAACCCGAAACTGGGGTCCGAAGTGTTATTTAAAAAAATAAATCTTTGATGCGGACCTCAGTATTTATATACCAGAGTACTAAAAACCTTTTATTACAAGAATATCTCCAATAACAAATTTAAATACATTCTTAGAAATTCTAAGATGAACCATAAATAAAAAATTTATTTATTAATCTAAACTATTATTTCTAACTCCTCATAATCCTACCAACATTATATCGCAACTTATATCGTGGATAATATAATGAACTCTTCATTTGCCTGCCAATGCTATATTACGATATGCATGAAGGACATTAAATCACACAAACATATAAGTATTCACAGTACAACAATCACAACCGATTTATTAAAATAAAATATTAATCTTATGCCACACGATTTATGTATTTAACCATACTTTACTAAACTGCTTGTAAATAATAAATCATACTTTAATAATCCAAAACCATTAATTTCATCCGTTTAATTTATTTAGAAAATCGTTATAATCATCCAGAAATCAAATACTTTAATTCAATCGGTTCAACTTTAAAATATTAATTATTATAAAATCCATTGGCTCACAAACACCAATTTAATCAATTCTTAATAATAATAATAATCCAAAATCCAATTTCCATATGCCAGAATATTCAGAAAAATGTATATATAATTCCTGCAATCTCATATTACAATTTAATTGGTTTAATTATAAAATTCATGACATAATTTATTCCCCTTACCTCATCCCAGGAGTGGTGCTTACGACGCTCCTATGACAAATCCACTCCAGTTAAAATGTCGGTGGCAGAGATAGAAATCCAGTGGTATTTTCCATTTTCCAATCGATCAAGAATTTACCAAGAAATCGAGGAGAGAGAGAGAGAGAGATGGTCGAGGAGAGAGAGATGAAGAGAGAAGATGTTGACTTTTTGAGCCCGATCTCTGTTTTAACGTTGACAAACACAAGTGTCTTATGTGTGTGCCTAGTGTTTTGAACATGTTTACAATTCAGAATGCACACACAGAAGAGGAAGATGGAAGCCAGAAATGACTTAAAGTTTTCATCATCCTGTCGTATTCCATGAAGAGAAGAGCAAAGAAGAAAGAAGACATTTGTTTATTTCAATTGTAATTGCAATTGGTTTTCATACTTTGGTGTATAATAATGCATGCATCTGTGTGATATGGATTAAATGCTCAGAACACCGTAGACTGACCTTAGGGCACCTACACTTACAAAACCTTTTTATGAAAAGATAAAATCTTACAAAGGTTTTAATGTAAATTAAGGTAAAAAATTAGGGCTTAAAAAGGTCGACCGACGTTAGATTTTTTGGGCAAAAAATTAATTATTAATGCTCTCGTCGACTGACCGGTATGAGCTTTAATTAGCTTGTTCAACCGAACCGGCTAGAAAGTCAAAAGTTTGACTAAGCCTCGTTCGACTGACTAATTTGCGTTATAAATGCTTCGGTTGACCGAACAGGTCAGAAGTCAACATGTTGACTTCGCTTGATCGACTATACTGAATTGAATGCACCGTCCTCGGTCAATCGAACCATTGACCTCTGACACCCTAACTACTTGGTCGACCAAACCTTGTAGTTCAAATTGGCTGTGGTCGACTGAACCTCAAAGATGGTCAACCAACCTCTTGCCATGGTCGACCGAACTTACGAAGGGTTCGGAATCACCCTGAGATGGTCGACTGAACCTGTAGTTCAAAGTTGACACAGTCGACCGAACTTACAAAAGTGGTTTACCGAGCCTTGAAAATGGTTGACCGTACCTCTCAGGTTGGGTTATATTTCAGTGCTAATTAGGCTTAATTTTTTCATTAAAAAATCTGAAAAATATCAAGCATGTCCCCAAATGGTCATATTTTCAAGAAGTCTATATATACCCTTTCATTTGCCAAAATTAGCAACTTTGATTAGCCAAAATTTTCTCTCAAATTCTCTGTTAATTAAAGTTCCCCTAAATCATTTTTATTGCAAAAATCTATTTCTTTGGGGAAATTTTTTTAAAACAAAACTCTCAAACTCTCCTTCCATTAATTTATTCCAAAATCATTTTTGGAAGATAGTATATTTATTTTGGGCATTTATTTTTTACATGCTTACTCTCACTTATTATTTATTTTTGAAAATCCTTTTTGTGAGTATAGCTTTGGTTTCTCTAGGTTATTTCTTCTGATATATATTCTTGGGAAAAATCATTTATTGCACAAATGTTTTCCAAGCTTAAATCCTAGATTCTCCAAATATTTTTATTTACAAAAATATTTGTTGGAGAACGTATTTATTATTTACATATATTCATATATATTATTTATGCAAAAGCTATTGAAAGAGCAAACCCTAGATTCTCCTATACTTGTATTGAAATATATTTTTGGGAGAAAATTTTAATAGGGTCTCATCTTTGAGTATTTTATCATACACATCATTTCTCAAATATTGAAAATATCGTTTTAAGAAAACACCCTTACTCTACTGAGAATATTTCATATCATATTAGAGTGTGTATTTTATGAGTGTTGTCCAAATGAGGCTTTTCAATCTTATTTTGATGATAACAAATGACGTTGGTATAACTTGCTTGTTGAGTGATTTTGTTTCAAGAATATTTATCTCAACACAAGAGAAAGAAGTTATGAATTAAATTATCATCAAGAGAAAGCTTCAACAAATCTTTTCAAGCAATAAAGAAGAAGACTTGAGGTCTCAGTACTTAAAAGCTTAAAGATAAAAAGGGACTTGAAGTCAAGAGGCTTATCAAAGACTTGAAGCATCATGTTTAAGAAAAACTTGATGTAAGTACTTCGTATCAAGTGACAATTTAGAAAATATGAAACTCTTTAAAGGACCAATATGAACTTAGGAAACTCATTTTTAAATCCCTGAAATATTTTATGAAAAATCAAATCATAAGTGTAAACCTGAAATGGAAAAATCAAAAAGAAAAAACAGTCTTTTGTTTGCCCAGCCGACTGACTTAACCAAGGCAAAATTACCCAATCGACTGATAGTCAGTCGACTGACTCAAAATGAACCGTGTTTTGCTGGCCGACTAACAATTTCTTGAAATAATTTTTTGGAGACAGAATGGTACCAGTCGCTTGTCCAGCCGACTAACCCTATGATTTTTGAACTACCCAGTTGCCAGTCCAGCCGACTGACTCCACGATTTTTATTTTCTTTTAAACCCCAACGGACAAATTTCAAAAATTGATTTTTCAAAATATGAACGTTGTAAAAACTTGGAGACCACTCAAAGATACTTGGGGAACAAGGAAACTAAGCCAAGAATGCCTATAAATACTCCTTTAAACTCAAGAATTCAATTATCCAAGCAATTACTCAGCTCTTTTGAAATCAAAGCATTCAATTTGTCAAAGCATTCTATTGCTCACGCTCTATCTGGGAGAAAAGTTCTGAAACTCTGCTGAAACATCAAAGCCAAGATACATACTCTGAGTTTGATTATTCAAAAAAAACTCTTGGTGATCTCTAAACACTTGAGCTTCATAGTTTCTTTATTGTTTATTTGATTGAAGTGTTGATTGTGCTTTAACTTGTACAACTCTACTCTATTTTGAGAGTTTCTTTTGTACACAGATCATTATAGCAATCTCTTTGTATTATTGACGGTTCAAGGCTTGTTTGGATCGTTGTACTGAGTGAGGATTGTTCACTTGGAGAGGTTTCTCTACCTAAAAAAGGGATTTTTGTAAAGGCTTGCTCTGCATGGTAAAGAGCATACTTAGTGGAATCCTTTGGTGGAATTGACCAAAGGCGAGGACGTGGACTGAGAATAAGCCAAACCTCGTAAATCTCGGTGTTCTTCTTCTCCTTACTCTCTTTACTTTCCGCATTATATACTGTGTATATCAAGTGCAGGATGCAGGGCTTATACATTATATTCAAGGAAGTCTCTTGATTTAAGAAAGAATGTTTTTGTTAATCGTTTGCGGAAACCCAAATAGGGAGTACGTTGGTTAATTTTTGGAAATTTTGGTTAAGAGATGAAGCAATAAAAATTCATTCAAAACAGGCTTTGCAAAACAGTTGCAGTATTTCTATCAAAGGGAAAAATTATTCTTGAATGATTGGTTGAGTTTTATATTTGATTGGATTGTATTATGCTTTTGTGGTGTGATTTGGTTCAAATTGCAAATTGATTAATTCACTTTTAAAGTCTTGAATTACAACAAGTAAGAATAAAAAGAAAAATAATAAGTTTAAATAAACCAATTCACCCCCCTCTTGGTTTCTATCCTAAATTTCAATTGGTATCAGAGCCTAGTTATAATAACTCTTAACAAGAAACTATAAAAAGATCAAATGACAAACATAGGAGTAGCACCCTTTGGTGAGGGCCAATCTTCAACTCGTCCACCAATCTTTTGTGGACATAATGACACCTTTTGGAAAAGGAGAATGCAAATTTATCTCCAACACATGGATTAGAAAGCATGGGAAGTAGTTATGGATGGAGACCTTATTCCTACCAAGATAGTAGATGGAAAACATATTCCAAAAGAGAAAAAGGATATGACTGATTCAGACTATAAGATGTTTCAAATCAACTCAAGTGCTATAAATGCTCTATATCGTGCTTTAGATGCTAACGAATTTAATTGGGCCATGACCTACAAAATAGCCAAAGAAATTTGGGACAAACTAGAAGTAACATATGAAGGAACAATTGATGTTAGAGAAAATAGAATAGACATGTTGACAAGCAAATATGAAGCATTCAAGATGAATTTTGATGAAATAATATCAAGTATGTACACTAGATTTACCCACATAATAAATTCATTAAGTGCCTTAGGGAAAACTTATACTACCTACGAAATGATTAGAAAAATTCTAAGAGGCCTTCCCTCTATATGGGAACCAAAGGCTACAACTATCACAGAAGGTAGAAATCTTAAGACTACTTCTTTAGATGAACTCGTAGGTTCACTTCTTACCTATGAAATGGCCTTAAAAGAAAGGAATCCTGAACCAAAGCATAAAAAATCCATTGCACTAAAAGCGTCTAGCCACAGCTCTAGTGAAGAGGAAAGTGAAACAAGTGACTTAGATCAAGATGAATTAGCATTCATCACTAAGAGACTAGGTAAGTTCTATAGAAAGAATAAAAGATTTCCTAGAAAGTTTAATAAAAAGAAACCTGAAAAAGGAGAGACAAGTAGGAAAGAAAATAAAAGTAAGACTGAACCTCCAATTTTCTATCACTGCAAGAAATCAGGGCATATCAAACCGGACTGCCCGTTGCTCAAGAAAGACAAGAAGAAAAAGAAGGAAGCTATGAAGGCCACTTGGGATAACTCAAGCTCCAACGAAACAGAAAACGAATCAAGTGGACAAGAGATGACAAATATATGCTTCATGGTGAATGAAGAAGAGGTAAACTCCTACTATTCCTCTATAGAATCTTATAATAAGTCGTTTGATGAGTCATGTGACAGCATGCCTTCTTATAAGGAATTGCAAGTTGAGTTGTTTTCTTTGCATAAAAGATTTATAAAAATTTCTAGAAGAAATATAACCTTGAAAGATCAAAATAAAGAACTATTGAAGCAACTCGAATCATTCAAAACCATTGAAAAAGAAAAAGACTCTTGTATTGAAAAGTTAGAAAAGGAAGTAAATAAAGTAACTCAAGAATTAGGCAAAACTCATAAAGAAAATTTGAATAAAAAGGATTTAGAAGTAAATGAACTTAAGAAATTAGTAGATGATAAGGAGAAAATTATATATAACTTTACCAAAGGTAAAGATAATTTTGAAAAGATGATTCGACAACAAAGGGTTCATGGAAATAAAGAAGGAATAAGATATAATGGTAAAACAAAAAAAAAAAGAAAAAGAAATTATACATGAGATACTTTGTCAAGGAAGCCAAACACTATGCTAGCACTTCCTCAAACAACAAACATGAACACAACACTTGCTATATGTGCAAGACTAAAGGTCATGTAATGCTCAATTGCCCACTAAAAAGAAAGTATGTTAAAGTGCAAGGAGAATGGAAAGATAATAATAACAACAAAGCAAATAAAGTTAAAAGAATTTGGGTTCCAAAAACTAACACATTAAACCCTTCATTGTAGGTATATTTTAGGACAACACCGCCAACGGATAAGTGGTACTTGGACAGCGGGTGGTCAAGACACATGATCGGCGATAAGACCAAGTTTACCCTTCTAAAACAAAAGGATGGAGGATATGTCACCTTCGGTGATAATGCCAGAGGTAAAATTATTGGCATCGGGAAAATAGGTAAATAACCTTCTCTTACCATTGATAATGTATTATTAGTAGACGGATTAAAACACAACCTTTTGAGCATTAGCCAATTAAGTGACAAAGGGTTTGAAATAATCTTTAAGAAAGAAAAATGTGTTATCCAAAATCCTAATGAAAATAAAACCTTGTTTATAGCTCATAGGATAAATAATGTTTATTGTATAAACCTTGAAAATCTAGTGAATCAAAATGTGACTTGCTTGGCAACAATAAATGAAATGAGTTGGTTATGACATAGGAAATTGGGACATACTAGCATTGACCTACTATCTAAATTATCAAAGAACAATCTTGTAAAGGGATTACCAAATACCAAATTCATAAAAGGGAAGGTGTGTGATGTAACGCCCCCGGACTCGCCACGCTGGGCCCGGTGCGTTAAGAGACCGACATGCATCTTTGATACCATTCACGCAGTGGAAAATAATAAATAACCTCAAAAGAAAATACCAAAGTACTATATTTACATACATTGATCCATAATAATTACAGCCTAATCCTTTTTATTACAAAACCAGGATATATATATATATATATATATATATATATATATATTAACATAAACAAAAAACATGTCCGATCTGCTATATTTAACTCACGAAACTATCCTGCCCTGGAGCTATCTAAGCTCGATCGCCTGGATAACCTAAAAAGATTTAACATTTGTTAGGGTGAGACACCTCTCAGTAAAGAAGAAATAGTTTATAATAGTGTGTGGCTGAAGTGTTTATAATACAATTAAAATATCCTTCTAAAATGTACACATAGTCCACAAGTAACCCAGATGTCATGCCCATAATCACACAAAATCAACGTCATTATCTGCCTTTCGCATATTCACAACCATCAGTATTTTATTGTTAATTTACGAGAATAGGGAAATCTACCCACCCATACAAGTAGGTTTCCTCTGCTCTAGTGCTAACACTAGAGCACTCACCCTTTCTCAGTATGCCCTCGGGTTATGTATTCAGGTAAAGACACCAAGAATGGGGAAGATCATCCCCCCATACAAGTGGCTTACCTTTACCCTAGTATCCATGAATAACTACCAGAGTACTCGCCTTCCTCAGCAAGCTCTCGGGTGGAAAAGTCTACCTTACCTAGAATACTTAATTTATTAACGTTCATACAAAGCCAACACAATCGCTTCACAAAATTTCATGCATACGCTCATATCATAATCAATCCACACAGGACTAATCAAACACACAACATCAGTGTTCACACAGGACTTATCCACACAGGACAAATCAACCAACCTGTTCATGGTAAATAGGTAAACAACCTCCTCATGCCATTGTCAATGTTTACCTCCCAGTATAAATGCTCATATAACGACCTCATCATACCACTGCCAACGTTATATGACGGTTATACCAGGTACAATATAACGACCTACTCATACCACTGCCAACGTTATATCGTCATTTACATGAACCACATCACAGATCAATAACACACCTTACTAATTAATCATGTCCACACAATTACCATAGTATACTCAACTATCCAATATTTTCAGCAATACAAAGTTCACAATCTAACCAGTATATTCAACCAAATAAGATTTATAGCCAAATAACATTCACAATCTCAATGAATTCATCATTCCACTGTGCTCATAATCGTTTAATTGTCAAAATGGTCTCTACCACACAATTTTTCCTAATTTAAAACATATATATTTAAAACAGTATTTTCAATATCAGTTTGGTTCTAAAAAATTATACCTGTGTATGTTGGATTTTTACCCAAAATTAGTCATTTCAAAAATTAATAAAAGCTACTATAAAATATTTCCCCTTACCTAATTCCCGAAAAGTCCCTTAAAATGATCAGTCCTACACCCGCAGGGTTCCTCGCTCAACACCCTGAAATCCGCATCCCCCAGAACAAAACTTCAGTATTTCTTCGCATATAATATTTCCTACAACTAGGGTAAAGCCAAATTTTACCTAAAAAACCTTACCTTAAATCTGCGATAAATCCCCAACTAGCTCCACTGACGATCCACTCCAGTAGATTTGTAGAGAACTCTTCCAGGAGCATCGTGGTAGCTTCAGATTGTCGAACCGGCGGAAACCCGGCCCAAAATCGGAGAGAGAAGGGAGGATGGCCGAATTTTCTAGAGAGAGGGGGAAGACATGCAAGAAATTCGCGGTGAAATGAAAGAATTCCACTTTATATACATAGGGATTCATCGACGAGACACGCCGATTCTTCGACGAGTCTTGTACACAATTCATTGACGAGACAGCCAACTCATCGATGAATTTCAGTCTATAAAAACCCCTCTCGGTAATTCCTCGTCGATGAGACACGTAACCTCGTCGACGAGCTAAGTAGAACATTCGTCGACGAGACCAATCCATTCGTCGACAAATGCTTGCTGCCACACTCTTTTTCTAGCTTATTCCTCCTCCCCTTTTATCTTCTTGTAATTTCAAATTATTTAAAATTTTGCAAGTTGTTACATTCTTCCCCTCTTAAGAGAATTTCGCCCCCAAAATTCGTTAGTCATCCATTTACACACCATTAAAATTAATCAACCAAATCCACAAGTTCCAACAATTCAAACATATGCAACAACAAGTTATGCCAAAACAAACAATATTAATACTCATACCAATATAAACACATTACTCATAAATATATTACCTGGGCCCTTAGTCTTTCCTTCCTCAGGTGTACCCAACATGTAGACGCGCGTCGGGCCGCCGCCGCCGCGAGGCGTCGGGTTGTTCCTTTCGTTCTGATTTTGGTTTGGGACTAGAGCATTACTCAGCGGTTCCTGACATTCCTGAGCAATGTGACCCTATTTGCCGCACCTGTAGCATATAACACTCCTGCCTCGGCATTCCCCCCAATGCCGCTGATTACACCTAGGGCAGTGGGTACGTGACGATTCACCCTGCCGTTCCTGATCCTTCCTCTTTAACCCTTGGCCCAAAACATCTCTGTCTCCCCTCCATGACCTTTTTCTGGCATTTTTTTGGAATCTTGGAGACGTAGGCCTCTTCCTTCGTTCTGATGCCTTTGTACCCCTCTACAGACTTGACTCTGCCACTGTAACTTTCTCTACCAACTCCGTGAAATCCTGAATCTACAAACACACCATATTCTTGTGGATCCTCCGACTCAGGCCCCTCTCAAACCACCTTGCCTTCTGATATTCATCTGGAACCACATAAGGTGCAAAACGAGATAACTCCAGGAATCTAGCGGGAAAATATCGGTTGTAAAAGACTTGCTTGGAGCAATGCCATGTCATTGCTATTGGTACCGCTCGCTTTTCCTCTAATAGTTTCATTGCATGCCACCACCGTTCAGCTTCTCGGACCAGTTTGAAAGTGGCGAAGATTACCTTCTGCTCCTCGGTACAATTCAATATAGCAAGAATTTTCTCCATTTCTTACATCCACGTCTCAACTTTAATTGGATCGGTGCCACCCTCAAAAGACGAGGGTTTTAGACATGTAAACTGATCAATGGTGCAACCCTGGTGCACTAGTGGATAGCTTGTTCCCCCAAAATCCCGTCTCATTTCTTCCCTAACCTGACAAGCTATTCCTCGTAACAGCCGAGAGGTGTCAATCTCATCCCCGCTGGAAGCTCTCATTTCGCTTCCTCCTCCTTCATCCACGCCTTTGCCTCTAGGATCCATCCCTGAATATAAATGTACAACAAAGGAAATTTTAAAAAAAAATCTCCACATCCTTATATATACCATGATCACATAATATAAAACTGAATTAATATCCATATCCTTAATTAAACATCCACGTCAATTTATCCACAAACTTTTTAACCTTCAAAATCAAATTCCAAATTTTAGTTCTACAACTCAGAAACATCATCATTAATGGATTTACCGTGGTTTTCTGAAACCGTCGACTGATTCAAAAAATCACAGAAGTCTGTCAAAGGATTTCTGCCTCCAAGCTAGGATACAACTCAAACTCCTATCGACACCCTAATCTACCCATTCCTACCCCCATTCAATTCAACCTATACTCTGGTATTAGTTTTCCTAAGTCTGCAAGACCGTTATGCTTTGATACCAACTGTAACGCCCCCGGACTCGTCACGTGGGGCCCGGTGTGTTAAGAGATCGACACGTGTCTTTGATACCATTCACGCAGCAGAAAATAATAAATAACCTCAAAAGAAAATACCAGAGTACTATATTTACATACATTGATCCGTAATAATTACAACCTAATCCTTCTTATTACAAAACCAGGATATATATATATATTAACATAAACAAAAACATGTCCGATCTGCTATATTTAACTCACAAAACTATCCCGCCCTGGAGCTATCTAAGCTCGATCACTTGAATAACCTGAAAAGATTTAACATTTGTCGGGGTGAGACAGCTCTCAGTAAGGAAGAAATAGTTTATAATAGTGTGTGGCTGAAGTGTTTATAATACAATTAAAATATCCTTCTAAAATGTACACACAGTCCACAAGTAACCTAGATGTCATGCCCATAATCACACAAAATCAACGTCATTATCGTCCTTTCACATATTCACAACCATCAGAATTTTATTGTTAATTTCTAAGTAGGGAAATCTACCCACCCATACAAGTAGGTTCCATCTACTCTAGTGCTAACACCAGAGCACTCACCTTTCTCAGTAAGCCCTTGGGTTATTTATTCAAGTAAAGACATCGAGAATGGGGAAGATCACTCGCCCATACAAGTGGCTTCCCTCTACCCTAGTATCCATGAATAACTACTAGAGTACTCGCTTTCCTCAGCAAGCTCTCGGGTGGAAAAGTCTACTTTACCCAGAATACTTAATTTATTAACATTCGTACAAAGCCAACACAATGGCTTCACAAAATTTCATGCATACGCTCATATCATAATCAATCCACATAGGATCCAATCACACAACATCAGTGTCCACACAGGACTAATCAAACACATAGCATCAGTGTCCACACAGGACTAATCCACACATGACAAATCAACTAACCTGTTCATGGTAAATAGGTAAACAACCTCCTCATGCCACTGTCAATATTTACTTCCCACTATAAATGCCCATATTAAGACCTCCTCATACCACTACCAACGTTATATCGTCATTTACATGAACCACATCACAGATCAATAACACACCTTACTAATCAATCATGTCCACGTAATTACCATAGTATACTCAACCATCCAATATTTTCAGCCATACAAAGTTCACAATCTAACCAGTATATTCAACCAAACAAGATTTATAGCCAAATAACATTCACAATCTCAATGAATTCATCATTCCACTATGCTCATAATCGTTTAATTGTCAAAATGGTCTCAACCACACAATTTTTCCCAATTTAATACATATATATTTAAAACAGTATTTTCAATATCAGTTTGGTTCAGAAAAATTATACCTGTATATGTAGGATTTTTACCCAAAATTAGTCATTTTAAAAATTAATAAAAGCTACTATAAAATATTTCCCCTTACCTAATTCTCGAAAAGTCCCTTAAAATGATCAGTCCTACACCCGCAGGGTTCCCCGCTTAACACCCTGAAATCCGCATCCCTCAGAACAAAACTTTAGTATTTTTTCGCATATAATATTTCTTACAATTAGGGTAAAGCCAAATTTTACATAAAAAGCCTTACCTTAAATCTGGGATAAATCCCCAACTAGCTCCACTGACGATCCACTTTAGTAGATTTGTAGAGAACTTTTCTAGGAGCGTCGTGGTAGCTTCAGATTGTCGAACCGGCGGAAATCCGGCCCGAAATCGGAGAGAGAAGGGAGGATGGCCGAATTTTCTAGAGAGAGGGCGAAGACATGCAAGAAATTCGAGCTGAAATGAAAGAATTCCACTTTATATACACAGGGATTCGTCGACGAGACACGTCGATTCGTCGACAAGACAACCAACTCGTCGACGAATTTTAGTCTATAAAAACCCTTCTCGGTTATTCCTCGTCGACGAGCTAAGTAGAACATTCGTCAACGAGACCAATCCATTCGTCGATGAATGCTTGCTTCCACACTCTTTTTCCAACTTATTCCTCCTCCCCTTTTATTTTCTTATAATTTCAAATTATTTAAAATTTTCTGGGTTGTTACATGTGATGCATGCTAAATGGGAAAGCAAGTCAAAACAAGCTTGAAAAAGAAAAAAAATCATATCCACTAAAAGACCCTTAAAACTTTTGCACCTAGACTTATTCGGTCCAACTAGAATCCTAAGCCTAGGAGGCAAGCAGTATGTCTATGTAATAGTAGATTACTATTCAAGATTTACTTGGGTATTATTTTTAGCAAGCAAAGATGAAGCTTGTAACATGCTAATCACCTTATGCAAGAAATTACAAAATGAAAAGGGTTATAATGTAACAAGTTTTAGAAGTGATCAAGGTAAGGAGTTTAAAAACAAAGAAGTTGAAAAATTCTATGATGAACATGGGATAAATCATAATTTTTTTGCACCTAGGACACCGCAACAAAATGGAGTTGTTGAAAAAAAAAATAGAACCCTACAAGAAATGGTAAGAACAATGCTAAGTGAAAATAATCTACCTAAATATTTTTGGACAGAAGCTGTAAATACATCATGCTACATTATAAATAGGGTATCTATAATATCAAGTATAGACAAGACACCATATGAAATTTGGAAAGGTAGGAAACCTAATATTTCTTACTTTCATGTATTCAGATGCGAATGCTTTATTCTTAATACCAAAGACGATTTAGGAAAATTTAATGCAAAATCTGATGAAGGAATCTTCTTAGGTTATTCTACAAATAGTAAAGCTTATGGGATCTACAATAAAAGAACTCTTACTATTTTTGAATCAATACACATAAGTTTTGATGAATCAAATAATAATGATAAAGCCAAGGCTGATGAAAAAGAAGATGCTTCACAAAAATAAGAAGAACTTGAATTAAACGAAGAAAACAATAATGAATGGAGAATGGAGATATGCTAAAAGTCACCCAAAAGATCAAATTATTGGCGAGACATCAAAAGGTATAACCACTAGAGCTTCATTGAAAAATATTTGTAATCACTATGCCTTCTTATCTCAAGATGAACCCAAGAACATTGAAGAAGCCTTAAAAGATGATTCTTGGATTATAGCTATGTACAAGGAACTAAATTAATTTGAAAGAAGTTAAGTGTGGGAACTTATACCTAAACCCAAATATAAATCAATCATCGGAACTAAATAGGTATTCAGGAATAAAAATGATGAAAATGGGGTAGTAGTGAGAAATAAAGCTAGGCTAGTAGCACAAGGATATAATCAAGAAGAAGGAATTGATTATGATGAAACCTTTGCTCTTGTAGCTAGAATGGAAGCAATTAGGATGCTTTTAGCTTATGCAGCTCATAAAGATTTCAAGCTATATCAAATGGATGTAAAAAGTGCATTCTTAAATGGTTATATAAATGAAGAAGTATATGTCAAACAACCTCCAGGTTTTGAAGATACAAAAAATTCAAATCATGAATTTAAATTGACAAAAGCATTGTACGGTTTGAAACAAGCTCCTAGAGCTTGGTTTGAAAGGCCTAGTAAATTCTTACTTAAAAATGAATTCTCAAGAGGAAAGGTTGATAGCACCCTATTCATTAAAAACAAAAACAAAGACATGCTGATTGTCCAAATATATGTGGATGATATCGTATTCGGGGCTACAAATGAAGTTCTATGTAAAGACTTCGCCACATGTATGCAAAAAGAATTTGAAATGAGTATGATGGGGGAATTAAATTATTTCCTAGGACTTCAAATTAAACAAGATAAAAATGGAACATTTATAAATCAAACTAAATACATTAAAGATATACTTGAAAAGTTTGACATGGAACAAAGTAAATCAACAGGAACCCCGATGAGTACTTCAACTAGCCTTGATAGAGATGAAAAGGGAGAACAAGTAGATACAAAACACTATAGGGGAATAATTGGTAGTTTACTATATTTAACCGCTAGTAGACTCGATATTATGTTCAGTGTATGTATGTGTGCAAGATTTCAATCAGCACCTGAAGAATCACATTTAACAGTAGTTAAAAGAATACTTTGGTACTTACTAGGAACACTTGATCTAGGTTTATGGTATCCAAAAGATACTGATTTCAAAATGATAAGTTATTCTGATGCTGATTATGCTGGATGTAAAGTTGATAGAAAAAGTACAAGTGGCACATGTCACTTTCTCAGGCAATCCTTAAGGTCATGGTTTTCAAAGAAACACAATTCCATAACTTTATCAACCGCCGAAGCTGAATATGTAGCAGCCGAAAGTTGTTGTGCACAAATACTACATATGAAACAATAATTGAAAGACTTCAATTTGGATTACAAAACAATACCAATAAAGTGTGATAATACAAGTGCTATTAATATATTAAAAAAATCCTATTTCACACTCAAGGACAAAGCATATAGACACTAGGCATCATTTTTTAAGAGATCATGTTCAAAAAGAAGATATAATTCTCGAATTTATAAATACACACGATCAATGGGCTGATATCTTTAATAAACCTCTCTCAGAAGATAGGTTTGCAAACATAACGAGAGAGCTTGGTCTATTGCATAATAGAGAAATTGTGTAAAAATTTACAAAATCAAGAAAAAGATCAATGTCAGCTGACTGATTACAGGTTCAGCCAACTGACTAAATAAGGAACTAACAAGGCAGAATGCAGTCAACCAACTGGCTCCTAACCCAACCAATTGGCTAAATTTTAATTCTTGAAACAGAATGCAGTCAGTTGACTAGCTCCTGACCCAACCAATTGACTGATGGAAAAATTGTAACTTTAGTTATAAAAATATGAGTCATTTGAGTGGTCAGTCAACTGACCTAGGGTTTTTCTCTCCACTTAGTCTCCGTCTCTAACTCTCCTCTGTTCTCCTTCTTCCAAATATCATAATAGATCATCCTCCAAATCCATAAAGTTGTCAATCCCTTTCATTCCTACATCAAAATGCCGAGAACCAAATCAGTTGGGAACAAGAAGGCTTCCACCTTTTCGCAGCAGCACACTGAAGACCCTGCCGTTGAACAATGGCTTGTGGCTCCTCATGCCAAAACCTTTTACCATAATCAACTCAGCATGACGGAACCTCTTCTTGGTATAATTCTTGACACATCTTTCTTTTCATTTGATTTTCCACATATCCTCTCGTTATTCGAAACCGTCAGATGGAAAAACTTCATACTATTTCAAGCCCAAGGTCACTTTCCAAACCTTATCAAAATTTTTTATGCAAATCTTGTTCGGGAAGCAAATGAATTTTCAACAAATGTCATGGGAAAGTCCATATCTCTTACTCCTGAATCTCTTGCAAAAATAGTTCGTATTCCTAATGGTGAGTTTAGGTGTCCTACTTTTGGCACGTCTTGGATCTATGAGCAAGAATTCACCTCGGAAGAATTTCTTCCTTTGGTATTGGACCATGCACCTGTTTCATTTGAAGGACCTCCTTTTTATAAACACCTAAATCGTCAGGCACAAATTCTGCAAAAAATTATCACATACAACATCCTTCCTCAAGCAGGATCTCATGCTTATATTTCTTATACTGATTGCTTTGTCCTCTGGTGCCTGATCAAGGGCAGGAAGCTGGATTTACCAAGCCTTATGCTTCAATGGATGATCACACGTGTAGAGGCATGACGGGTTACTCTTTCTTATGGAGGAACCCTAAATATGCTTTTGCTAAACTTCATATATCTTCATCTTCTGATCTTTTTGTCAAACGTACCCATTATGATATTTTTAACTCTACTACTCTTAAGCTAATGGGCTATGAAAAATGCAAAGATGAATGGATTCTTAAAGGAAGTGGAGGTCAAGCATCTCCTCCTCCTCTTGTTGCTAGACCCCTTGCTTAGTTCAATCCATTTTTTCAGCAGTTTACCAGTTTTAGTCAAAACATGCAAACCGGACTTCACTCTCTTCAAACCAACTTCTCCGATCTTCAAGCAAATTATTCCTCACTTGAAAAACATGTTGTTCGCATTGAAAAACACCTTGTTAGTTCATCTCGTCCTTCAGATCCTATGGATATTAGTTCAGCTCCTGCGAGTACTGATGGTAGTGATGAAGAGGACTTTCAAGATGGCAACGGTGATGATGAGGCAAACACAGAAGAAGAAAATGAGGAAGGTGAAGCTAATAAATCAGAAGAAGAAGAAGAAGATGATGAAGGTGAAGTTGATGAATCAGGCAAAGAAGAAGAAGATGAAGATGAAGCTGATGATAATTGATGTTCTATTTTCCTTGAAAAACTATTTTTTATTTTGATATGTACTATAATTTTGGATGATAGCTTTGCTTCCTCATTTCCCCTACTTTTTGATTGATGTCCAAAGGGGGAGAGTTTTTGTGACAAACAAAGATGGAAGTATATGAGTACTTATGTTATGTTATGACTATGCACTTTTGATGGAAGTATATGAGTACTTATGTTATGTTATGAATGTTATGTTATGTTATGAACTATGCACTTTTCCCTATGAATGGAATATTGTGAATCTAATGCTTATGTGAATGTATATCTATGGATGAGTATGTGCATGTGCATAAAAACTAGAGATTTGATACTGGATACGTATACATATAGTAAGGGGGAGTTTATTTTTATCGTCATCTTTGCTTTTCATTTGTCATCATCAAAAAGGAGGAGATTTTTGGCCAAATGAGACTTTTCAATCTTATTTTGATGATAACAAATGACACTGGTATAACTTGCTTGTTGAGTGATTTTGTTTTAGGAATATATTTCTCAACACTAGAGAAAGAAGCTATGAATTAAAGTATCATCAAGAGAACAAGCTGTGCATTTTTATCATGTCAAGAGAAAGCTTCAACAAATCTTTTCAAGCAATAAAGAAGAAGACTTGAGGTCTCAGTACTTAAAAGCTTAAAGATAAAAAAGGACTTGAAGTCAAGAGGCTTATCAAAGACTTGAAGCTTCATGTTTAAGAAAAGCTTGATGCAAGTACTTTGTATCAAGTGACAATTTAGAAAATATGAAGCTTTTTAAAGGACCAATATGAACTTAGGAAACTCATTTTTAAATCCCTAAAATATTTTATGAAAAATCAAATCATAAGTGTAAAGCTAAAATGGGAAAATCAAAAAGAAAAACCAGTCTTTTGTCTGCCCAACCGACTGACTTAACCAAGGCAAAATTACCCAACCGACTGACAGTCAGCCGACTGACTCAAAATGAACTGTGTTTTGCCAGCCGACTGACAATTTCTTGAAATAATTTTTGGGAGACAGAATGGTGCTAGTCGCCTGTCCACCCGACTAACCCTGTGATTTTTGAAATACCTAGTCACCTGTCCAGCCGATGGACTCGACGATTGTTTTTTTTTAAACCCTAACGGGCAAATTTCAAAAATTGGTTTTTCAAAATATGAACGTTGTAAAAACTTGGAGACCACTCAATGATACTTGGGGAACAAGGAAACTAAGCCAAGAATGCCTATAAATACTCCTTTAAACTCAAGAATTCAATTATCCAAGCAATTACTCAGCTTTCTTGAAATGAAAGCATTCAATTTCTCAAAGCATTCAATTGCTCACACTCCATCTGGGAGAGAAGTTCTGAAACTCTGCTGAAACATCAAAGCCAAGATACATACTATGAGTTTGATTATTCAAAACAAACTCTTGGTGATCTCTAAACACTTGAGCTTCATAGTTTCTTTATTATTTATTCGATTGAAGTATTGATTGTGCTCTAACTTATACAACTTTACTCTGTTTTGAGAGTTTTTTTTGTACACAGATCATTATAGCAATCTCTTTGTATTATTGACGGTTCAAGGCTTGTTTGGATCGTTGTACCGAGTGAGGATTGTTCACTTGGAGAGGTTTCTCTACCTAAAAGAGGGATTTTTGTAAAGGCTTGCTCTGCCCGGTAAAGAGCATACTTAGTGGAATCCTTTGGTAGAATTGACCAAAGGCAAGGACGTAGGCTGGGAATAAGTCAAACCTCGTAAATCTTGGTGTTCTTCTTCTCCTTACTCTCTTTACTTTCCGCATTATATATTGTGTATATCAAGTGCAGGTTGCAGGGCTTATACATCATATTCAAGGAAGTCTCTTGATTTAAGAAAGTACGTTTTTATTAACCGTTTGCGGAAACCCGAAAAGGAGTACGTTGGTTAATTTTTGGAAATCTTGGTTAAGAGATAAGGAAAAAAAATTCATTCAAAACAGGCTTTGCAAAACAGTTGCAGGATTTCTATCAAAGGGAAAAATTATTCTTGAATGATTGGTTGAGTTTTATATTTAATTGGATTGTATTTTTCTTTTGTGTTGTGATTTGGTCTAAATTGCAAATTGATTGATTCACTTTTAAAGCCTTGAATTACAACAAGTAAGAATAAAAAGAAAAATAATACGTTTAAATAAACCAATTCACCCCCTCTCTTAGTTGCTATCCTAAATTTCAATGAGCTTAAATGTGTACGTCCGAACTTATTTTTGAAGCATGTTATATGTACAAAAATGGATTTTAATGTATTGTTTGGGTTCATCCTATAAATTGAACTTGAGAGTCTCAGTCCCCGTAAGTGAGACCGGTTGGGTTCAGCCTGGTAAATTGAACTGGGGAGTCTCCGCCCCTTAAGGGAGACATGTTGGGCTTAACCTTGTAATTGAGTTGGGGTTTACCTTGCCTTGTAAAGAAAAGTTGTAATTGATTCTGCTCTGCCCGTTTAAGTAAGCAAGGATTATGGAATCCTTGGGGGGTATGCCCAAGGCGAGAATGTAGGCTGGTTTTGCGGAACCTCGATAACAAATATCGTGTGTTTCTCTCTCTTTAACTGGTTTAAATTCACGCACTTTAATTTCTATACATGTATGCTTGTTCATTTATCGCTATAATTACTTTTGCATACATGCCCTTAATTTAAATGAGATATGCGTCTTATGTGTATGCTTTCTTTCATGGCTTAATCATTTTCATATACACGCTTTGAAGATTAAATGAGATATGATGTGGTGATTGTATGCAAGTATTTAATTTACTGAGAATATCTTATTTGGCTTAAATATTTGCATACTTGATTTATTGGGAATGCTTAGAGAGACCTTATGTTGTGAAATACTGGCTGCAAGTTGAGTTCAACTTAGGAGAAATTTTTTAATACCCAATTCACACCCCTCTTGGGATCACACCATTTCCAACAGAAGAAGAGAGAAAGACGTCTCTAGAAAGCCTTTTGAAATCTCAATTTGAGATTTCCAATTTCAATCTCTCAGGAAAGTAACTTTCCTAATTTCAGGAAAGTTACTTTTATATAAATTATTATATATATATATATATACTTATTATATTATATCTTTATACTAAATAATATTATATTAATATATACCATTATACTATATTCTATTACTTACTTAATACTTATTCTTATTATATTTATTAATCACCTAATTTATTAATTAATTAATGAATTAATAATATTTCATTTATTTAATCAATTATATATATATGCTTTCTTTTCTTTTCTTGGGCCGGATTACTATATTTTCTCCTCTTTAAAAGAATTTCGTCCTCGAAATTTGCTAATAAATCATTTTACGTAACCCTAAAATTACTTGACCATCATCATACCCCAAATTCAATATACTCCACAGATATGCATAAATACGTTGCTTAACATTCAAATCCTTAATTAATAACATCAAGCATCCAACTTGACCACAAACCGTCAAATCACAACACCTAAATTACCAAGATTCTTTTTCAAATATTTTTCCTCACAATCAACTAACCTAATCTTTGAGTTCAGATTTCAAGTTCCCGTCTCTTTGCTTGGAAACATCACTGTCAATGGATTTACATTGATTTTCTGAAACTCATGGCTGATTCAGAAAATAACAGAAGACCATCAAGGGGTTTCTGCCTCCAGGTCACGAAATAAAACTCAAAATTCCTACCAGTATCCTAATCTACCCATCCTTATCCTCATCACCATTCATACCTATACTCTAGTAATAATCCTCCTAAAGTCTGTAAAATCTATTTCCTAAGCTCTGATAACACTTGTAACGTACTGAACCCGAAACTGGGGTCCGGAGTGTTATTTAAAAAAATAAATCTTTGATACCGAATAATTATACAACAAAAGACCTTAATATTTAAATACTAGAGTACTAAAAACCTTTTATTACAAAAATATCTCCAATAACAAATTTAAATACATTTTTAGAAGTTCTAAGATAAACCATAAATAACAAATTTAATTATTAATCTAAACTACTATTTCTATCCCCACCCACGCTTCTCCTGTGCTACTCTGATTCTCGTCTCTCTTCACAAGGCATCTGAAAAATATTTGATAATAATGGTGTGAGACACTTCTTAGTAAGGATGGAATAAATTATTATCAGTGTGTGGTAGATGAGTTTTAGTGTATACAAAATATAATCTTTTGTTAAACGACAACAATTGTTAAAACACTTATAGACTGTATTCACATATGCAACATTATTTTAAAAGTGAGAGTTCCCGAGGATTGGTGAGATTACACGCCTATACATGTAACGTCCCTTTACTCTGATACCTTATGTAACCTTGCCCATTTAGTCTGGGTGTGGCTACAACTGATACCTATCAGGGTACTTGCCTTACTCAGCCAGCTCTTCGAGCAGAGAGTCCTACCTCGCTGTAATTTGTTTATGCATTTTAATTCACATACATGTACTCACACACATTCATCATCAATCATACCACAGAATCCGCATACACGTACTTTTCATAATAACACAGCATATCCAAAATCATAATGTAATCAATTCACCTACACATACTCACGCCCACCAAGGTTAATGCACAAGTACTTTAGTATTCATCTTTCTCACTGTGTACTGAGCAGATTTCAATACGTGGCCCATACATGGACTTTCACAGATACAATACACACAACACCATTCATAGCACATCGACAATAAAGAACTCCTTATCCATCCTGCCAACGTTTTGCCCCATTTATATAAATGACAATATAACAAACTCCTCATAATCCCGCCAACGTTATATCGCAACTTATATCATGGACAATATAACGAACTCCTCATTTGCCTGCCAACATTATATTGCTATATGCATTAAGGACATTAAATTACACAAACATATACGTACTCACACCACAACAATCACAATTCCACTCCAGTTAAAATGTCGGTGGCAGAGATATGAATCTAGTGGTATTTTCCATTCTCCCATCGGCCGAGAATTCGCCGAGAAATCAAGGAAAGAGAGAGAGAGAGAGAGAGAGAGAGAGAGAGAGAGAGAGAGAGAGAGAGAGAGATGGTGGAGGAGAGAGAGATGGAGAGAGAAAAAGAGAGAGACGTCTCTGGAGGGCCTTTTGAAATCTCAATTTGAGACTTCCAATCTCAATCTCTCAGGAAAGTTACTTTTATATAAATTATATATATATATATATATATATATATCACTGCATCCCCCATGCAGGAGGCATTCAATACAGGCATGCATTTTAGTGGTCAAAAGCATTTGAATAGAAATAACTATCCATAAGACAATATAACCATTAGTAAAAAAAAAGGATAGTAAGAGCTTAGTGTAGTGATCAAATGTTAACTATCATCAAATGAATTCAGTTAATCATCAATGTGTGGATAGTATGTTACAGTGGTATTCCTATGAAGGCATATGGGCACAAAATATAATTATGATAGCATCTAATTTATATAGCCATCAATGAGAAATGCTCCCCCTGAGTTATGCACTCTTTTCATTTCCATCTAATGCCTTTATTTTTTCATAACTTAGCCAAGTGCTTCAGTTTTACAATGATTTAGGCTTGGCTATGAATTCTTAGACTTGGAGAATCAAAAAGTCACAGTCAATATTTCTTCAATGTCATAAGCCTATCTTGCCTTTTTTCTTATGAATCTCAATGAATAAGAGGCTCAAGCTTGAATGACTTTCAATTTAAACTGCATGTGCATAAGTCTTCTTGAAATTTATGCATTCATTTAGATTAAGACCTAGTGCAACCAACTTAGCCATTCAACTCATCTCTTAGGATATAAAGCTCTAATGGGTTAGACTTAAACTTTGAGAGCTTATGATAGGAGTAAAGGATAAATACTCTTAAGGATTAAATTTTTCTTTAAGTTCAGAAGAGTATTCAGGAGGATTATGAGTGGACAGAGTTCAAAATGTATTCGTGGAAGAGAACATGTCCAAACAGATTGGGCAAAGAGAATTTATGAGTATATGACTGTTGTGAACGACGCTCTTTGGATAATGGAAAGTATCCTTTAGATATGATCACAATTAAGAGCAAGGCTACGAACCAAGAAATATGATGAAACTTTACCGAATGTGATTGTGGTATGGTAAATATTTCCTATGAAGGAGGTGGAGTACCAATATTAGAGGATTTTTATACTTTAAGTTCTAATGAAACATTTTGATTAATCGAGATGACGAATTCGAATCCCTTAGTGGATGTCTCTAATTTGATTATGAGAAGGATGTCTTTTAATAAGCATTTAATGATTTGGGATTTATGATAAACAGTGCTTATGACAAAAGTGATGACTGTATTTTGATCAGGCTTTTAAGCTAAAAAATGAGTTTAGGGTAAAATGATATATAGAGAGATGGATTCCTTAAAGCTTAAATATGTGCAATGGAAAAAGTATGCTTAACTTAAGATATTTATATTTAAGCATGGGTTAAGCATTAAGAAATATTTACCAAGCAAAGATGCTTAGTCCATTTTAAAGTGGATTTCATAGAGCATGCTTCTGAGATTTTCTTTAAGATAAGATTTATGTATTTCATCTCAGAAATGAAAGGTTCTAGATATTTTAACTAGTTATGCTTTCAACCTTTACTTTGAGCAATTTTCTTTTTCAGTTCAAAGTTTGCATGCTCTAGCCAATATTTTCATATGTTACCCAATCATCATGATATATGTGCATTAAGTTCAAATTGGATATATACTTGAATTATTACATTGGCTTAATTATCTTCTAAGAATCTTAGTATGATAAAAATAGTGTATGATGAATGCATGTACTAAGATTTTTCATTTCAAGCCCTAATCACTTCCTAAGCCTTTTAGTCATCACCACCCTTAAAGCTAAACCTAAGAACTAAGGAAGGATTGACTAATTAGGTAATTTGAATTTGGATCCATTTTTCCTTAGGTCCTATAGGGTTTGCTTTCATGATCACCCATATCATCTCTTTATCTAAGCCTCTGGCACTTAAAATAAACAATTGAGTTAGACCTACCCTTTTCTTTTGTAATATAAGCAAGCTTTATGTGCACGTGAAAAAGTAGGCCTATATATATGTATATATATATATATATATGTATATATATATATATATATATATTCTATTTTTACTTAGTGAGGCATGACTATGGGTTTGATAAACTAAACATGAACCTTTTTTTGAAAATATTGTTCTTTTTAACTCTTAAGGGTTTATCGAAGTTATCTTCTTCACTTGTGGATTTGAAAATCATTCCAGAGTAATTTTCAGTTTTTCTTTGAAAGCAAATGATTTTCAAAACCTTCACAATCTTTTTCCTTTCTAAGGTGGCATGATATTGTCTTAGATTCTCTAATTGTGTTGCCCCCTTTTATTCTCATTTTTCAAGATTGCTTTCTTCTTAGACATCCTAACTAGCAACTTATGCATTTTCCCTAAAATATTTTCTATTTGTTTGCAAGAAGGCATGCTTTCATCTTCATTGCATGATTCATCACAAGATATATTACGATAACAATTATATGAATCAATGCATGCATCGTCAATAGTATTATCAAAATATTCAATAGATGATTCAACATATGATGCATAGTAGTTTTCAACACATGAATCATCCATAAATATAGCATGAGAATTATATACCTCTTCATATGCTGAAACTATTTGCCCATGATTTGCCACTACCTAATCATTTGAGCTTGGAGCTTCCAGAGTGGGGATCTCTTTTACCTGGGTCTCTCCATATCTTTTATCTAGCTCATCCCATATATCCCTCGCAGACTTACATGTCATAATCTCATGAAGGATATTAGAACGTAAAGCATAGTATAACATATCCAGGGCATATGAATTCGCATGCACAAATCCAATATCATTTTCGTTTGTTTGCATGCAAGCTCCTCTAACAATCACCTGCCAAGCCCTCCAATCCATTGATTTTACAAATACGCTCATTCTAATTTTTCAAGTGGTGTAATTGACACCAGAAAGTACAGAAGGCCTAGAAGGTGACTGTCCCTCACCAAATGGGGATACACCAACAAGAGCCATTGTGATCTTTAGCATAAGTGATTAAGCTTTTTGCAACGAGACTCTGATACCAATTGATGTAATTGGTGTGATCTCAAGAGGGGGAGTGAATTGAAAATTTTAAAATTTTCCCTAAGTCAAGTGCATTCAATTTAAATTGTAGCTAGTAATACACAACATAGGGTCATTCTACACAACCTCGGCTCCTATAAATATTAATGTATGCAAATATATAAGGCAAATAAAGCATTCACAACAAATTAAGCATAAGCATAAATATACTAAAAGTAAAAAGATAAGGGAAGAGTGTGACACAAATATTTGTTATCGGGGTTCGGCCAATACTGCCTATATCCCCGCCTCGAGCAAACAAGCAAAAGGATTTCACTCAGTGCTCACTTAACGGGTGGAGCGTCACCAATTACAACCTCCTCTCCTTACTGGGTCAGGAATACCCCAGGTCACATTGCAAGGCTGACCCCAACCAATACACCTTATAGGACGGTGCTCCTAGTTCTCCTAACCGGGTCTGAACTAATCCCAATAAGGGGGGGGGTTTGAATTGGTATTTTTAAAATTCAAGCCCTAAGTCAATCTCCTAACACCAGTATATTCACAATCCTATACACAATCTAGTGCAAACAATGTAAACGTATACCAAAAAGTAAATAAATCAATTTAATCAATCACACATGCACTAGAAAGTAGTAAAGCAAGAGTGACACATAGGAATGTTATCGAGATTTGGCCAATTGCCTACGTCCTCGCCTTGGCTAACAAGCACAATGATTACCACTATAACTTGCTCACTTAAACGGGTGGAGCGACACCTATACAAACCAGGCCAACTAAAGGGGCTGACCTCAACCGTTACATACAATCCATACCAGGCTGGATTATCGCCCCCTCAGGCCATGTCTAGAAACACTCAGATTTTACAATCAGATGGTACAGAAATTGTGCTTTCACGTAAAGCAGATTTGTACCCAAATATGCACAATCACATACGCATCAATAGCATGGATATAGTGTAAGCTCAGTGATGCAAGATTTGTTCTATCGATACTTAATACAGTATAGTCAATATGAAACTCAAGAGTATTCAACACAATATGATCAGTATGATGCTCAAGAATAATCAATACAAGCAATGACTTGGAATCTAAACAAGATATTTCAAAAGCACATCAATATTCCAAGTATATTAAGAAAATAATCAAACTAGTTTTAGAATGGTTTTCTTCAATGAAATAAGCACAACGCTAGTTTGAAAAGATCACTTGCTTGTTTGAAAAATCTTTGCACACCAAAAGCAAAGCTCTTGGACACTTGCAATGGAATGCAAATATCCTAAGCTTTCTTGGTTTAATCCCACACGAGATTTATAAAGGAGAAATTCGTGGGATAAACCTAAGCTAAGCTCCCAAAAAATTAATCTCAAGCACACACACAAGTGGGAGTATTAGCATAGAACAATAATCCCATAAGCACAAGAGTAACTCTCACACTCTCAGATTTTATCAAATGGATGCAAGATATGAGAGTATTTGGACAAAGGGTAATTTTTCAGTAGAGAAGTTTTTTTCTTAATCACCTTTTACTAACTTCTCTCTAATCATGCAAATGAAGGCATATTTATAGTCAGGTGAAAAATTATAACCGTTCGGGACAAAATGGGTATTATTAAAAAGTCCCCAAATAATTAAAATCCAATTAGCCTAATTTAACCTAGTTTTACCGAGGTTAATTTAATTTTAACCAGCTTGGGTTTGGGTGGCTGAACCTAGGTTTGGTCGCCCGACAAGACACATACAAAAAAGTTTTTCAAATAAGTTTGGTCGCCCGGATAGAGGTTCGGCAGCCTGAATCAATGTCAGTAGCAAAGCTACGTAACTTCGGGTGCCTGGTTGAATTCTCAGTGGCTCGAACACAGGTGTTCGGTTGCCCAGGGGACTTTTTGAACTCAAATCATCAGTCGCCCAAGTTGGTGAATAGTCCCTTTCGAAGGGTTCGGGCGCCTGGGGAAGATGTGTACATTTATAGTTCGGTCACCCGAGGGCTAGTCAGCATTTTGACTTTCAAAGTTCAGGCGCCTGAGGAGTTTATTACTCCAAAGGTTCGGTCGCCTGAGCCCTCTTAACTTGCTTAGTTTTGTTCAATTTTTGAGCACAATTATAATACACTCATATATTTTATGTTGTGTGTGTGAGTGTTGAAGCCTAGGGTCTTGCTATGGTCTAGTTGAGCTTACGCTATATCCTGTATGCATGATGTGTAGGCTATAAGCATACAACCATAGCCTAAGTTACTATTACAGACCCATATAAATTATTACAGACCGATATGAATTACAATTTCAAATTACAAATCTTTGTGGTCTTCTTATTTCCTCAAGTATCCTTCCTTGGGATATTTATTTGAGCCTGCACAAGCACTGGACAATCATCAAATATTAGTATTTATCATTATCATAACCAGGTGCGACCTATGAAGTCAATATTCTCCCCTTTTTGTTGATGACAAATACCCTATGCAAAAAATTGGGTATAGCCTAAAGAAGCTCCCCCTAACAATATGCATCATGTATTTAACCCAAGTTTTTGCCATACATCTCTCCCTTTTGGCAACAAAAAAAAGGACCATAGGAGTGAACACTCTAGGCAATGGGTAAGTGCTACATTTATACATAAGAAATTTTGGAAGGATTTTGAAAAAAATTTGGCAGAGTGTCGTTTGTAAATCTGACTTTTCCAAGATAAACCCTGTATAAAGTGTAACCTGTTTGAGTTTATATTCCCTAGCAGTTTATCCACAAACACTCAAGCAGTTCAGTATTGCCCAACAATCAAGTAGAAATGTCAATATCATCATGGAGGTAATAAGCAACATGCATTACATTCAATATGATCATGCTATAGATGTAAGATATGTGCACACAAGCAATAGCCAGTATTTACAAAGTCTAAGGCAAGTAAACAAATTAACAATGATATTGGTTGCTAAGACTTGTTAAGTTTTATTCGAGAGCTCCCCCTGAATTTATGCACATTATGAAACATTTAACCCTAAGAAGCTTCTCTACTATGCATTAGGCCTAAGTCACGTCTAATTTGTATGAACCTATCCTCGGATAGTGGTTTGGTGAATATATCACCCACTATTCATTGGTGCATACGAACTCAAGTGCAACATCTCCTTTCTACACATGATCACGAAGAAAATGGTGTCTAATCTCAATGTGTTTAGTTCGTGAATATTAGATAGGATTTTTAGAGATGTTGATTGCACTAGTATTATCACATTTAACCGGTATCATGTCATAGTGCAATCCATAATCCATAAGTTGTTGTTTCATATAAAGAGTTTGGGCTCAACAACTTCCAGCTGCAATGTATTCAGCTTCAGTGGTAGATAAGGCAATTGAGTTTTGTTTCTTGGAGAACCAAGAAACAAGAGATTGTCCTAAGTAGTGACAAGTGCCACTAGTGCTTTTTCTATCAACCTTACGACCGACAAAGTCAGCATCAATGTAGCTCACAATCTCAAAGGTAGTATTCTTAGGGTACCACAAGCCTAACTCTATAGTCCCAACTAGATACCTAAGGATTCTTTTGACAGCTTTTAGGTGAGTTTCCTTAGGGGCAGCCTGAAACCTAGCACACATGCATACACTAAACATAATGTCAGGCCTACTTGCAGTGAGATATAGGAGACTCCCAATCATACCATGATATAATTTTACGTCAATAGGGATTCCTTACTCATCTTTATCAAGCTTAATGGAAGAGTTCATAGGTGTACCAAGAATTTTGCAATCTTCCATATTAAATTTCTTTAGCAAGTCCCTAATATATTTAGATTGGCATATGAAAGTTCCATGTTTAGCTTATTTGATTTGCAGTCCTAAGAAGAAACTAAGTTCACCCATCATGCTCATTTCAAATTCACTTTGCATGCATTTGGCAAACTCATTACACAACTCATCATTAGTTGTTCCAAAAATGATATCGTCCACATAAATTTGAACAAGAAGCATCTCATCATTTTTGGATTTGATGAAGAGTGTAGTGTCAATCTTGCCACGGGTAAACCCATTTTCTAGTAGAAAACCACTAAGCCTCTCATACTAAGCTCTAGGATCTTATTTCAATCCATATAAGGCTTTAGACAATTGGTACACATGATCGGGATATT
Source organism: Malania oleifera (assembly GCF_029873635.1). Taxonomy (NCBI): domain Eukaryota; kingdom Viridiplantae; phylum Streptophyta; class Magnoliopsida; order Santalales; family Ximeniaceae; genus Malania; species Malania oleifera. The sequence continues at coordinate 75,148,305 of NC_080419.1, read as the reverse complement.
TATGATTTTCAAAACCGGGTAGTTGTTCTACGTACACCTCTTCATTAATGTAGCCATTTAGAAAGGCGCTTTTAACATCCATTTAAAACAATTTAAAATTTTTAAAAGCGGCAAAGGCTAGTAGTATACGAATGACTTCTATCCTAGCAACAGGAGCATATGTTTCATCAAAGTCAATCCCTTCCTGCTGGTTATACACTTGGACAACTAGTCTAGCTTTATTACTAGTTCCTACCCCATTCTCATCTTTCTTATTTCTATACACCCATTTTGTTCCAATAATTGATTGATTATTAGGCCTAAGAACTAGAGTCCACACCTTGCTTCTCTCAAATTGATTAAGTTCTTCTTGCATGGACATGACCCAAGATTCATCTTCTATAGCTTCTTTAATATTTCTAGGTTCTTCTTGAGACGAGAAAGTGGAGTGATTCACTATATTTCTCAAGGAGGATCTTGTGGCTACTCCACAAGATGGTTCGCCTATGATTTGATCTATAGGATGACTTCTAATGAATTTCCAATCTCTAGACAACTCCTTATGTTCATTATCTTTAGATGATTTTTCATTTCCTTCTGGGTTTTTACTTGCATTATTTTTAATAGATAATTTGTCTAAGCATTTTCTAATATCAATACCATCTTCATCATCTTTCTTAGAAAATGGATTAGCTTCATCAAACACAACATAAATAGATTCAATCACAGTCAATGTTCTTTTATTGAAAACCCTATATGCTTTGCTATTTAGTGCATATCTTAGGAAAATACCTTCATTAGATTTAGAGTCAAATTTTCCTAGATGCTCATTATCTCTATGCACAAAGCATTTACAACCAAACACATGAAAGTATGAGATATTAGGTTTATGGTTGTTCCACAATTCATGAGGGGTTTTATTAATCGAAGGTCTAATCAACACTCTATTCATAATATAGCATGCAGTATTAATGGCCTCGACCCAAAAATATTTAGGTAAGTTATGCTCATTTAAGATAGTTCTACCCATTTCTTGCAATGACCTATTCTTTCTTTCTACTACACCATTTTGTTGAGGTGTCCTAGGTGCAGAGAAGTTATGTGATGTGCCCTCTAAGTCACAATATTTTTTTATGCCTTCATTTTTGAATTTCGTGCCTCTATCACTTCTTATGTGAGTTATTTTATATCCCTTTTCATTCTGGATTCTCTTACAAAGTTTGGTGAACTGTTCATGTGATTCATTTTTATGTGTAAGAAACAACACCCATGTGAATCTAGAAAAGTCATCCATAATTACAAAAGCATAAGATTTACCACCAAGACTTTGCACAGAATTGGGTCCAAACAAATCTAGGTGGAGCGTCTCTAAAGGTCTAGTAGTAGATATGAATTTCTTTTTCTTAAAACTAGATTTTGTTTGCTTACCCATTTGACATGCATCACAGATTTTATCCTTTACAAAAGACATCTTAGGCAAGCCTTTAACTAATTCTTTTCTAATAAGTTTAGACAATAAATCCATGCTAGCATATCCTAGACGCCTATGTCATAACCAACTAGCTTCATTTATAGCAGAAAAACTTGTTACTTGTTGCGAAGCTAAATTATCAAGAGAGGTAGTATAAACATTTTCATGTCTATTAGCAGTAAAAAACACTTTGTGATCTGTTTTATTTTCTACTATGCATTTGTCATTTTCAAAAGATACTTTACATTCTATGTCACACAACTGACTTATGCTAAGTAGATTATGCTTCAGTTCATCAACCAACAAAACATTATCAATAGTAAGAGAGGAATCCCTACCAACCTTACCTACCCCGATGATGTGTCCTTTGGCGTTGTCGCCAAATGTCACATAGCCTCCATCCTTGGGAACAATTGAAGTGAATATTCCCTTGTCTCCGGTCATGTGTCGTGAGCACCCACTATCCAAGTACCACCTGTCCTTGGAGGAGGATGATCTTAGACATACCTACAAAATAAGCTAAGTGACTGATGCTGGTCCCCAAATTTTGTTGGGTCCACGAGGGTTAGCAGCAGGATCTCCCTTAACTACCCATACCTTCCTAATTCGAGCATGCTTATTCCTAAATGGACAATCAAATTGAATGTGACCAATTTGTTTACATTTAAAACATCTTAATGTACACTTAGGATCTCTAGGAGGAATATGAGATTTTGACTCACTTGTGAAGTGACCTAGGTAAAGATTGGGTCATCTAACATTTTCAACACCATTAAAGCCAAGACCCCTTTTTACTCAAGAAGTTTCTTTGGGCACCAAGTAGTTTTTCAAAATTGCATTTGCCTTGGTGAATTTAAAAATGATTTTGGAGCTATCCTCCAATTTCCTCTCAAACTCAACAATAGTAATATCTTTTCTTTTAAAATAGAAGCATGAGAGGTTTTTGCCATATTAAACAATTTTGACCAATTTTCACATTTCTTTTTCAAATCATTATTTTCTTTGGTCATTTTGCCTAATAATTTGGAAACACGAATATATTCAACCTGTAACTCTCTAAATACAGGCATGCAATCAGAATCCCAATCATCAGATGAATAGTATGAAGACAATGAACTAGAAGACAATACCTCATCCTCGTATGGCATCAAGCACAAATTAGCGACCTCCGAGTCGCTGTGATATAATTCTAAGTCGTTGCTATTGAGTTTGTCCTATGAATTCACGACCTTTATGGCTTTCTTCTTTTTCTTAGCCTCCTTTTTTTAGTAGTGGGCAGTCAGGTTTGATATACCCCACCTTGTTGCAGTTATAGCACGTAGGAGCATTTGATTTTTCTTTTCTTTTGCTGGACTCTCCCTTCTCATTAGTAGATTCTCTATATTTTTTATAGGGCTTCATGTTCTTCCCGAAAAATTTGCTGAATTTTCTGGTTAGCATGGCTATTTCATCATCTGTGTCAGACTTACTGCACTCACTAGATGTGTTATTAGATGCTTTCAGTGCAGTCACTTTCTTAGCCCTATTATGCTCATTAAGTCTTTCATTTATGGACAATTCATTTGCAATCAAGGAACCTATCAATTCATCTAGGGTCATAGCATTAAGGTCTTTACCCTCAGCAATGGCCATAGCCTAGGCTTCCCAAACAGGAGGTAAACCTTTAAGGATCTTCCTAATCATCTCATATGTGGGATAGGCCTTTCCTAATGCATGCAATGAGTTTATGATGTGTGTGAACCTAGTGTACATGCTCTGAATGGACTCACCCACATTCATCCTAAATGCCTCATACTCATTGGTCAACATATCTATCCTACTGTCCTTCATATCCCTAGTACCCTCATATGTGACCTCTAACTTATCCCATATTTCTTTTGCAATAGAACATGCCATAATTCTTTTAAATTCATTCACATCAAGACTACAGTATAAAATATTCATAGAAGTGGCATTAAGACTAACAACTTTCATATCATCATCATCATACTCATCCTCAATCTTAGGAACCCTAGCTGCACCCTCAGTTTTCATAGGGACATAGTTTCCCTTAGAGACAATCCTCCACCCCTTCCAATCAGTACTTTGAAGGTAGATGCACATCCTCTGTTTTCAGAAGGTGTAATTAACACCATTGAAAACAGGAGGTCATGTGGAAGATTCTCCCTCAGGGAAAGGAGTCATGGAGCTATGAACCATATGTGATTTTTTTGCAAAATAACAACTAGTCTATGCAACGTGGCTCTAATACCAATTGTTAGCTTTACCGTGATCCCAAGAGGGGTGGGGATGACTTGGTATTTTTAAAATTCAAGCCCTAAGTTAATCTCCTAACACCAATATATTCACAATCCTATGGACAATCTAGTGCAAACAATGTAAACGTATACCAGAAAGTAAATAAATCAATTTAATCAATCACACATGCACTAGAAAGCAGTAAAGTAAGAGTGACACGCAGGAATGTTATAGAGATTCGGCCAATTGCTTACGTGGCTAACAAGCACAAGGATTACGACTATAACTTGCTCACTTAAATGGGTGGAGCGAAACCTATACAAACCAGGTCAATTAAGGGGCTAACTTCAACCGTTACATACAATCCTTACCGAGCTGGATTATCGGCCCCTCAGGCCACGCCTGGAAACACTCAGATTTTACAATCAGATGGTACAAAAATTGGGCTTTCATGGAAAACAGATTTGTACCCAAATATACACAATCACATACGCATCAATAGCATAGATAGAGTCTAAGCTTAGTGATGCAAGATTTGTTCTATCAATACTTAACACAATATAGTCAATATGAAGCTCAAGAGTATTCAACACAATACGATCAGTATGATGCTCAAGAATAATCAATACAAGCAATGACTTGGAATCTAAACAAGATATTTCGAAAGCACATCAATATTCCAAGTATATTAAGAAAATAATCAAACTAGTTTCAGAATGGTTTTCTTCAATGAAATAAGCACAATGCTAGTTTGAAAAGATCACTTGCTTGTTTGAAAAATTTTTGCACACCAAAAGCAAAGCTCTTGGACACTTGCAATGGAATGCAAATATCCTAAGCTTTCTTGGTTTAATCCCACACGAGATTTATAAAGGAGAAATCGATGGGATAAGCCTAAGCTAAGCTCCCCAAAAATTAATCTTAAGCACACACACAAGTGGGAGTATTAGCATAGAACAATAATCCCATAAGCACAAGAGTAACTCTCACACTCTCAGATTTTATCAAATGGATGCAAGATATGAGAGTATTTGGACAAAGGGTAATTTTTCAGTAGAGAGGATTTTTGCTTAATCACTTTTTGCTAACTTCTCTCTAATCATGCAAATGAAGGCATATTTATAGTCAGGTGAAAAATTATAACCGTTCAGGACAAAATGGGTATTATTAAAAAGTCCCCAAATAATTAAAATCCAATTAGCCTCATTTAACCCAGTTTTACCGCGATTAATTTAATTTTAATCGGCTTGGGTTCAGGTGGCTGAACCTAGGTTCGGTCACCTAACAAGACATATACAAAAAAGTTTTTCAAATAAGTTCGGTGGCCCGGATAGAGGTTTGGCAGCCTGAATCAAAGTCAATAGCAAAGTTTCGTAACTTCGGGTGCCCGGTTGAATTCTCGGTGGCCTGAACACAGGTGTTTGGTTGCCCGGGGGTCTTTTTGAACTAAAATCATCGGTCGCCCGAGTTGTTGAACAGTCCATTTTGAGGGGTTCGAGCGCTCGTGGAAGATGTGTGCATTTATAGTTCGGTAACCCGAGGATTGGTCAAAGTTCCTTTCGAGGGGTTCAAAGTTTGGGCACCCGAGGAGTTTTGTACTCCAAAGGTTCTCATATATTTTATAATGTGTGCGTGAGTGTTGGAGCCTAGGGTCTCGCTATGGTCTAGTTGAGCTTACGCTATATCCTGTATGCATAATGTGCAGGTGATAAGCATACAACCACAACCTAAGTTACTATTACAGACCCATATAAATTATTACAGGCCGATATGAATTACAATTTCAAATTACAGATCTTTGCGGTCTTCTTGTTTCCTCAAGTGTCCTTCCTTGGGATATTTATTTGAGCCTTCCCAAGCACTTGACAATCATCAAATATCAATATTTGTCATTATCAAAACTAGGTGCGACCTATAAGGTCAAAAAATCCGGTGGAGACTTTATGGGATGGTGCAAATTTTGGCTTTCCTAACTGCGTCTAAGCAAATCCGGTACACTTTACAAGACAGTATAATCCTCTTCCGACCACACATCGGGAATACAATCAATAATCAAACATTTTATGTACAACTACAATGCTTCTACACTAAGCAGATGATGTACAACAATGAAGCACAATAAGCACTCACACATGATATGAAATAAAGCTCAATGTGAGTTTGTGTATTTTTCACTCAAAAAGATTTTTCACATTAAGTAAAGAGTGAAAAATAATTTTCTCAATACCAAAGAGTAAGAGACCTTTCAAGAAAAGATTTTATAGTTTAAAGATATGCTCAAGGCTCTTTTCAATGATCCATCAATTTTCCCCCAAATTATTTTTCAAAGTGAAGCTTAAGGGAAGCAAAGGCTTGTGCTCAAAAAAGATTTTTGAAAATAAAGAATATGAGTTTATGAATCTTGTAATGAATATGCATAGATTCACAACCTATAAAAGTTTCTCCAAAAATATTTATCAATAAAGGATATGTGAAGAAACACAACCTTTTACTCTCAAGAAAATGATTTTGAAAGAAAAGAATAAATGAGAGTAAATGAATTTGAAAGGGAAGAATGATTGCCCAAATGAAATGCTCTCTTAAAAAATGATTTTGAAATAAATGGGAGTAAAAGAGTATAAATCAAAGCTTTGAAGATGAAAAGTAGCAAAAGTATTTTTAGAGAATTTTTGGGCTAATCATCTAACTAATTATGCTTATGAAGGGGGTATTTATAGAGTTTTCAAAATTTTGACCATTTAGGGACACAAAGGGAATTTTGAAATTTGTTTAATTAAAAATTAACCATGATTAGCGCTAAAAATTACTGTAACCCAAGATGTTTGGTTGACCCAGAGTCTCTCCGGTCGGTTGACCACTCACAAGGGAATTTGAATTTATGGCAGGGTCGGTCGGCCATGGGAACCATGGGTGGGCTGGCCAAAGGTGATTTTCGAACCTTTGTAGGTTCAGTCGACCTAGGCTAAAGGCCAGTCTACAAGGCTTGAGAACTGGTCGGCTGACCAAGTTTAAAGCAGTGGGGTCGGTTGACCGAGCTTTAAAAAATCGGCCAAAGATAGGGATGGTCACCCGGGATGTTTCCTTGTTTAAAGGACCCGTCGGCCAAGCAATATAATATTACTCAAATAATGAAGTCGGTTGGTAGAGGCATTTTGAGCCTGCGTAGGTCAGTCGACTGGGGCATATGTGAAACTGAATTTTGGCTCTGTTTTTAACCCTAAATTCATTTGGAAAACCCTGTTATGATTTTAGCATTTTTTAGAAAAGGTTTTCTATGAAAGATGTTGGTCCCTAGGGTCTGTCTACGGTCATGTACTAAGCTTAGCATTCACATGATGCATGACATGCATTATTACAGACCAACTAGAAAAACCAAAATGCTTTTACAAATTAAAACCAAAAGTCTTCTTCTTATTTTTTGCTCTTCAGCCATCATGGAATACGCCATATGATGTGAGCTTCAAGTCCTTTTAGCTTCCATCTTTCCTTTTTCTTATATGTGTGCCAAAATAATAGATTTTTTCAAGTACTTAAAAACACATAAGATCCTTGTGCTCTATCGGCATCAAAATTGATATCGGACTCAAAAAGTCAACAAAACCTATTCTCGATGACAATATTATTGGTTGCTCTATTATCGATGCAATGTTTACTGCAAAAATGATGGAACATGATACGTAAGAATTGAAATGATTTCTATGATAAATGTGGCAGTATGAAATAACGATATGTTTTACACTGAGAAATATTGAAATACGTGAAATGAGAACCTATTGCGAAAACTGAATTGGGAATGTTAAAATGTAAATATGGAAATGTGAATGTTGCAATGTGAATATTGAAATGAGAATATGAAAATGTGAATATTGGAATGTAGTGGCTTTATGAGTCTGATCCCATTTTGATTATGACAAAACCAATATTTCTCACTTGTGCATTGAGCTTCTTGAACAGGTTTATCCTTGCATGCACTGATGGTAGGAACTAAAACAAGCCATACGGACTATGAAGATCAAGCTTCATTTATGGCATCTAAAGAATCGAAAGAATAAAGACCTATTTGATATTGTATTTGCATTTATTTTTTGCTAGGTCTTGTAATATAATATGGTATGTAATAACTGCATCATATGCATGATAGGACTAAATGCTCAGGATTAACATTAGGGATGGTTGACCGACACCTGATTTTTGGGATTAAATATAAAGACCTTAGATAGACCCTAGATCCTTGCACAAACACTCGGAATAATCTCCACTATCGACTATGTAATCAGGGGTGAACTTTAAATCATCAACATGACCTAATCTTAAAAGTGTAAGGGTTTCGGGTGATCGAACTTGCATGTTGAAAACGCCTCGGTTGACCGAACGTGAAACAGTCAACAGTTTTGACCTGACTTCGGGCGACCCAACCATTTTGAACTAAGTGTGCTCGGTGGACCAAACTCAAATCCTGACACTTTTTCCAACGTCCTCGGCCGCCCGAACTCCACGGTCATTTTGACCTCGAGTGACCGAACTTAGGTTCAGGTAGCCCAACTTCAGACATTTTGAAAATTGCCTTGACCTCAGCCACTCGAAATTAACCCTGGGTACCTGAATTTCAAAAGTAGCTTTTCTGCATATGAGTGTTCGGGTGACCGAACCTCTGGCTCGGGCGACTGAAACTCTCGGGTTGCTTCATTTTTATTGCAGTAATTAAGGGTAATTGGGTTAAAATTAAAATTAAACATTTTTAATATTCCCCATTGTGTCCCAACAGTTACTTTTTAAGTCCCACCTATATATATACCACTTTAATTCAATTAGTGATGATTAGCAAAAAGTGATTAAGAAATTCTCTCACAATTTTTCATACCCTTTTTGTAATATATTTCACATTCCAAGCTCATACTTTTTGATACTCTCTTTGATATTCACTCGCAATCATTCTTTTGATATAGAGAGTTGGTATTAGTTGTTTCCCTCTCTTGCACACTAATTGCAAGATTGAAGGGAGTTGTGTGTGGTCATTGTATACATATTTTCACATCATTCCTTTGGCAAATACTCTCTCATACGCATACATTATGAAATACTATTTTTGAGAGTTTTGCTTCTTTGATCTTTCCCATAGTATTTAATAGATAAATATTTGATTGGGAAGATCCTGATTTTAGCTTGCTAGTTTTGGCATTCATATTGCAAGACTTGAAAGCTTGCATACACCATTTGATAAATCTATAGCAAGCTTAAACCCTAAAGTATCTGTTGTGATTGTATTTGATAAATTATCTGGTTGATACTTGATTAGGGATTTGAGGTATACTTGGATATTCACTTGTTGAATACACTATCTTGAACTAAGTTTTTCAAGAGCTCACTTGAGCAATAAATCCATATCATATGTGAGTGCATATTTATCTAGACTGTATTGTAGTACATATATGCTTATGTAGTAGCGCTTAAATTGTACGCAAAATTTCATATTCATTGATTGTATTCCAGGCATAGCCCAAGGGGGTTTGATCTAGCCCATAAGGATCATTAGGTCTTTCTCCACCCCACAAGGAGAGTGTGTAATGGTTGAGGTCAGCCCTGTCTTAATTTGACCTGGTTGTAACAGGTGCTGCTCGACCCGTTAAGTGAGCATTAGTGGAATTGTGAGCCAAGGCGGGGATGTAGGCACGTTTGCTGAACCCTGATAACATATTCAGTGTCATTTTTGCTTTTCCTACATTATATTTTACTTTGTGCTTGATTTAACTTCCTTGTTGGATATACTGCATATCCGGTTGGCACATTATTGTATTTGGTTGAGAGATATTGGAAGTGTGTTGCATGTACTGAAAATTGATTGATATATCATCTCTGCAACTTCACACGTATTTAGATTGATCCTAGGTTGTGTATTACTGTTTCTAGATTAGTTGAACCTAGCAAGAATTTTTAAATCTCCAATTCACCCCACTCTTGGGATTGCACCAAAGTCAATAATTGGTATCAGAACCTTATTACCTAGACTTAAATGTTATTTTGAAAAAAGATCATGATGGCTCGTGTTGGTGCATCCCCATCTTGCAAGGGAAGGTTATCTACAAACCCTCCTGTGTTTTGAGGTGAAAATTTCGCCGAATGGAAATTTAGAATGACTATATTTGTTGAAGCTTTGAATTTGAGGTTTTGGAAAGTTATTGCCTTGGGAAATAATGTACCAGTGAAAATCATTGATTGTGTTGAAGTTCCCAAATCTGAAAATGATTTGAATGATAATGACATGAACATAATGCAAATAAATTTTGATGTCATGAACACTTTGCTGCATGCTTTAGATTTTAACATTTTGCATAAAGTCAAAGTATCACCTAGTCCTAACCCATCAAGACTGAAAGATAGAAAAATGGCATGGGTTGTAAAGAAAGGAAACACATTAGAACTTAAGGAGGAAGGAATTCCAATTGGAGTTACATAAATGCTTTTCTTAGGTTCCAGGCTTTGGGGGAGTGATGTCTATTGGCCTACAAGGTGGTTTGTCCGTATAATGTCAAATCTTAGCATATTCATTCCACCTTTGGTGTACTAAGATCATTTGAGAATCAAGCCAATCTGCAAATCCAAGTATATAACCAACCTGAACTTAATGCATATATTCATTGGTTAAAATATGGAATCATTGGCTATAGCTTAATTAAAATCCACTTCCAAATGGACAAAAGCATCTTTGCTTGGTATAAAATTCTTAATGCTTAATCCATGCTTGAATGTACAAATCTTATGTTAAGCACACTTTGTCCATTGCGTAAGACTGAGCTTTAGGAAATAAATAATATATGAAGCATCATCTAATCCTAAACTCATCTTGGAGCCTTAAAAGCTTAATAAAATTTTTAACCATCTTTCCAAGTTTATGCACTGTTGATCTTAACTCCTTATTCATCAGGTGCTTATTAGTAGACATCCTTCTCGTAATCAAAATTAGAGTAATTGACTAAGGGATTCATGCTTTACTGTTCAATCGAAATAATCCCTTGTGCTTTAAATATAAAATTCTCTGGTTTTGATTCATGCTAATGTTTTCCTTTCCATAGGAAATCTCTACAAAACCATGATCATATCTAAGTAGAGATTCATCCTCTTAATGGTTCGTAGCCTTGTCATATGTAGAGTATACCCTCCATTGGTGGAAAATCTGAAATCACCAAAGAACAGTATTCATAGAAATTCATTTACTCCTTGATGCTCTTTGCTAAAGCCTGGACATGATCACTATCATGAAATTATTTTGAAGAATGTCCTGCATCACTGGAATACTCCTTTAAACATAATAGAAATTTAATCTTTAAGAGTATTCATCCTATACTTTTTTCACAAGCTCTCAAACCTCAAGACAAATCCTTTAGAACTTCATATCTTAAGTGAAATTGAATGACTAAATTAATTGCACTAGGTTTCAAATTTAAATAAAAGTCATTGTCCAAAAGAAACCTTCGCACAAGCAGTTAAACTTGAAAGCCATTTGAACTTAGGTCTCTATCATATATGTTGACTTTATAGGTCACGCCCGGTTTTGATAATGACAAATACTCCGGTATTTAATAAATATCTAGTTCATGTGCAGGTCCATATTAGTAGATTATTAATGGCCCGTGAAAGCTCAAAACTTGAAGGCAAATTCATGCTCTTAATTGTAATATTTTTAGTGAAATTTTTCTGTAATAGTAAATAGGGTATTCGGTTTGTAATAAGCACACACATCACATGCATGATTTATCTTGTTAGCTCAAACCAAATTATAATGTAAAATGACCTTAGCATGACCTTAGGGTGTACCCTTCGGTCGACCGACACTGGACTTTTTTGGTGTCTTAATTTTGGACACAAATGACCCTAGGACACTCACTCATGCATACATATGTTTGAATATTTGACTTAGGTAATTGCATGCTTTAAAAAGGACAAAAATGTACAAGTCTTGTACTTTCCCACACAGGTTATTTCCTCCTAGTCGACCGAAATCGGTCCAGGTCAACATGTTGACCACGGTCCGGTTGACCGAGCCCTTACAGTTCATTTGATCCCAGTCGACCGAACCACTTGGGAGTCAACATTTTGACCTCCCGGTCAACCGAGCCCTTACAGTTCATTTGACCCCGGTCGACTGAACCACCTGGGAGTCAACATTTTGACCTCCCGGTCGACCGACCACTTTTGTACTCCAACTACTTGGTCGACCGGAGGGTTCTCGGGAGAATTCCTAACGGTCTAGTTGATCGAACCAAGTAGTTGAGAATGTCCTGGTCGACCGAAACTCGGAGATTTGGAAAATCGCCCTCCCCTAGTCGACCGACCACTCAGTTCAAAATACCCTTAGTCGACCGTACCACTTGAGTCCTAGTCGATCGAAACATTTCTGGTCGACCGGACCTATCGAGTTGCTCCTATTTTTTTACCACGGTTAATAATTTTAAACTGGGTTAAATTGATTTAAATATCATTAAACTTTTCTAATAATCCCTAATAGGTCCCCAACGGTCAAAATTTTCAGTATGTCTATATATACTCCTTCATTTGGGAGAATTAAGGATTGATTAGCAAAAACCAAAAATCAAATTTCTTTCTCATAGCTAAATACCTCCTATTGTTCATACTATCTCAAAATCTACTCAAACTTACCTACTTCATCTCAAAATCATTTGTAAGTGTATTTGAGTGTTATTAGTTTGAGGTTTTGCTCTCTTATTCTTTGATTGTTTGAATCAATTTTCTTGAGAGCATTACCTAAGTATTCTTAGGGGGCTTTCTCATAAGCCTATCCTAAGAAGACTTTACTGAACTTCTAAGTGTTGCATTCTCATTGCAATATCTTAGTAAGTTTGTATTTGTTTTTTGGCTTGCAAAAAAACTTTTAAACGTACTCAAATATCTTGTGGTATTCATATCGATACATTTGTGAAAAGATATTTATGTGTGTTATATTAATCTTTGTGGCAATATCCATTCAAGTCTATATCATTTGCTGAAATACAAAGATTGCATATACCTTGCAATCCAAGCATATACATATTCATGTGATTGAGACATTCTATTGATTAATATTCTTGAGGCTTGTTTGATATTTTGTGTGAACACGTTTGATTGAATACTTTGAAATAAAAAGATTATTATTGATACTCTCACGTACTCACTACACTGATAGGAGACATCTTTGAGAGTTAAACTATTTAGACCACACTGAGCTTACATTATTAAATCATCTGTGGTGTATGTAATATTGTGCGCATTTGTGGTACAAATTTGCTTTACGTGAAAGCACCCATACATTGTACCTTTTGATTGTATATCTGAGAGATTCCAGACGTGGCCTGAGGGGGCGGTAATCTAGCTCGGTAAGGATTGGTTAAGGTTGAGGTTAGCCCTGTGATAATTTGACCTGGTTTGTATAGGTGCCGCTCCACCCGTTTAAGTGAGCAAGTTATTGTGATAATCCTTGCGCTGGTTAGCCAAGGCGAGGACGTAGGCAGTTGGCCAAACCTTGATAACATATCTGCGTGTCATCCTTTATTTACTGCTTTCTGGCGCTTATGCGATTAATTAAACTGCTTCAGTTAATTTTCTAATATATTTATATTATTTGCATTAGATTGACCATAGGGTTGTGAACATACTGCTGTTAGGAGGAATACCTAGGGGTTAAAGTTTAAAAATACCAATTCACCCCCCCTCTTGGGATCACGGTAAAGCTAACAATTGGTATGAGAGCCACGTAGCATAGATTAGTTGTTATTTTGCAAAAAGATCACATATGGCTCATAGCTCCGTGACCCCTTTCCCTGAGGGACCGTCTTCCGCACGACCTCCTGTTTTCAGTGGTGTTAATTACACCTTCTGGAAACAAAGGATGCGCATCTACCTTCAGAATACTGATTGGAAGGTGTGGAGGATTGTTCTAAGAGAAACTATGTCCCTATGAAAACTGAGGGTGCAGCTAGGGTTCCTAAGACTGAGGATGAATATGATGATGATGATATGAAAGCTGTTAGTCTTAATGCCACTGCCATGAATATTTTATACTATAGTCTTGATGTAAATGAATTTAACAGGATTATGACATGCTCTACTGCAAAAGAAATATGGGATAAGTTAGAGGTCACATATGAGGGTACTAGAGATGTGAAAGACAGTAGGATAGATATGTTGACCAGTGAGTATGAGGCCTTTAGAATGAATGTAGGCGAGTCCATTTAGAGCATGTACACTAGATTCACACCCATCATAAACTCACTGCATGCATTAGGAAAGACCTATCCCACATATGAGATGATCAGGAAGATCCTTAGAGGCTTACCACCTGTTTGGGAAGCCAAGGCTACGGCCATTGCTGAGGGTAGAGACCTTAAGGTCATGAGTTTAGATGAATTGATAGGATCCTTGATTACTTATGAATTGTCCATAAATGAAAGACTAAATGAGCATAACAGGGCTAAGAAGGTGACTGCACTAAAAACATCTAATAACACATCTAGTGAGTGCAGTGAGTCTGATACTGATGATGAAATGGCTATGCTAACCAGAAAGTTTAGCAGATTTTTCAAGAAGAACAGGAAGCCATTTAGAAAATATAGAGACTCCACTAATGAGAAGGGAGAGTCTAGCAAAAGAAAATAAAAATCTAATGCTCCTACGTGCTACAACTGCAACAAGGTGGGGCATATCAAACCTGACTACCCACTGCTGAAAAAGGAGGCTAAGAAAAAGAAGAAAGCCATGAAGGCTGGAACTTCATGGGACCAATTCAGCAGCAGCGACTCGGATTCAGATCATAGTGACACGGAGGTCGCTAATCTGTGCTTGATGGCGCACGAGGATGAGGTATTGTCTTCTTGCTCACATCTTCTTATTATTCATCTGATGATTGTGATTCTAATAGCATGCCTACATTTAGAGAAGTACAGTTTGAATATATTCGTGTTTCAAAATTGTTAGGAAAAATGACCAAAGAAAATAAAGATTTGAAAAAGAAATGTGAAAATTGGTTCATTTTTAAATTCACCAAGGGCAAAGAAAATTTTGAAAAATTACTTGTTGCCCAAAGAAACTCCTTAAGTAAAGAGGGTCTTGGCTTTAATGGTATTGAAAATGTTGGACGACCTAATCTTTACTTAGGACACTTTACACGTGAGTCAAAATCTCATATTCCTCGTAAAGAACCTAAGTGTAGATTGAAATGTTTTAAATGTAAACAGATTGTTCACATTCAATTTGATTGTCCACTAAGGAATAAGCATGCTAGAATTAGGAAAGTATGGGTAGTTAAGGGAGATCCTGCTACTAACCCCTGTGGACTCAACAAAATTTGGGGACCAGCATCAGTCACTTAGCTTATTTTGCAGGTATGCCTAAGATCTTCCTCCTCCAAGGACCGGTGGTACTTAGATAGTGGATGCTCACGACACATGACCGGCGACAAGGGAAAATTCACTTCAATTGTTCCCAAGGATGGAGGCTACGTGACATTTGGCAACAATGCCAAAGGACGTATCATCGGGGTAGGTAAGGTCGGTAAGGATTCCTCTCCTACTATTGATAATGTTTTTTTGGTTGATGGACTGAAATATAATCTACTTAGCATAAGTCAATTGTGTGACATAGGATATAAAATATCGTTTGAAAATGACAAATGCATAGTAGAAAATAAAACATACCATAAAGTGCTTTTTACTGCTGATAGACATGAAAATGTTTATACTACATCTCTTGATAATTTAGCTTCACAACAAGTAACATGTTTTTCTGTCATAAATGAAGCTAGTTGGTTGTGGCATAGGCATTTGGGGCATGCTAGCATGAATTTATTGTCTAAACTTGTTAGAAAATAATTAGTTAAAGGTTTGCCTAAAATGTCTTTTGTAAAGGATAAAATATGTGATGCATGTCAAATGGGTAAGCAAACAAAATCTAGTTTTAAGAAAAAGAAATTCATATCTACTACTAGACCTTTGGAGATGCTTCACCTAGATCTATTTCGGCCTAATTCTGTGCAAAGTCTTGGTGGCAAATCTTATGCTTTTGTAATTGTGGATGATATTTCTAGATTTACGTGGGTGTTATTTCTTGCACATAAGAATGAATCATGTGAACATTTCACCAAACTTTGCAGGAGAATTCAGAATGAAAAAGGATATAAAATCACTCACATAAGAAGTGATAGAGACACAGAATTCAAAAATGAAAGCATAGAAAAATATTGTGACTCAGAGGGCATATCACATAACTTTTATGCACCTAGGACACCTCAACAAAATGGTGTAGTAGAAAGAAAGAATAGGTGAAAGCCTCCTACAAACTGGATGATATATGCATGATGCAGATTATTTTGCCTTGACTACTTGAATCTATTAGGTTTTTGGTGCATGTTTATATGGGAAAATGTTCAATTTACAGACGGTATGCTGCCGAATTGACCAAATTGACCATGATTTAATGCATACGAAAAGTTGAAAGGATGAGTGAATCACAAGAATAGATTACTGTATCTCATCGTTGATCAGAAATGGCATGCATGAAAATATACATAGGGGAGCTGAGATCCATACTTAGAAAAATCATGATGGACTCATATGCATCTTACAGATTTATTTCTTGTATATTGAGGCTCTTCTGTAACCCTGAACATCATATCCAACTTATATGACCTTATATTTAGATATGAATTGTTCTTGGTTATGTGCTATACAGTACGCCTTAATATCTATTTATGATACATTTGTGGTCTTTTGGTTGACTATACTAATCAGGTGATAAATATATTAACATTCAATATAGTTGGTCTAAGGAATCTAAAAATAATTGCTTATACTGCTTGGCAACTTTATTCTTGGCTAGTATATGTAGTTCATCTCATTTTGGCCTATACTCAAATTGAAAAGGGGGAGCAACTTAATTAAAAATACTACGACTCTGTTTTTTCTTACTTTATTCATGTTCTTTTGCATATTTTGAGATGTTGGTTCTAACTTGATCATGAATATTGGATGTATTTGAATCATATCATGAAGTGTCTTGGACCATATTGAATATCTTGCATGATTGATTTGAATGACGTGCATACTTGGAATCAATCGGGTCTTTGGTTTAATTTTTGGGAGACGTTCTATTTTCAAACGGCATGCTGCCAAAATTTCTAAAAATGTTCTTCCCAAAATTAAATCATACACTTAATTGACTATGTCTTGTGTTTACTTTCCTATTTTAGCCTCTTCTTGCTGTTATCAAAAGGGGGAGAAGTGTCTAATGCAAAATTGGGAAAGTTAAAATGCTCATCAGTTTATATTATCACTTCATACTATTTGAGCTTTATTGACAACTAAAATTGAATGCATACTTTGTGCTTTAAATTCTATGCATATACTTAGGGGGAGCCTGTTGGCTTTGCCCACTTTTGCAAATTATTTTTGTTAACATCAAAAAGAGGGAGAATGATGACTCTATGAGTTTGATCTCGTTTTGATTATGACAAAAACAATATTTTTCATTTGTGCACTGAGCTTCTTGAATAGGTTTATCTTTGCATACACTGATGGTAGGAACTCAAGCAAGCCACACAGACTATGAAGATCATGCTTCATTTATGGCATCTAAAGAATCGAAAGAATGAAAACCTATTTGATATTGTATTTGCATTCATTTTTTACTTGGTCTGTAATATAATGTGGTCTGTAATAACTGCATCACATGCATGATAGGACTAAATGCTCAAGACCATAGATTGACCTTAGGGATGGTCGACCAACATCGGATTTTTGGGACTAAATATAAAGACCTTAGATAGACCCTAGGTCCTTGCACAAACACTTAGAATAATCCCCACTATCGACTATGTAATTAAGGGTGAACTTTAAATCATAAACAAGACCTAATCTTAAAAGTGTAAAGGTTTCAGGTGATTGAACTTGAATGTTGAAAACGCCTCGATCGACCGAACGTGAAACAGTCAACAGTTTTGACCTGATTTCGGGCGACCAAACTGCTTTGAACTAAGTGTGCTCAGTCGACCGAACTCAAATCTTGACACTTTTTCCAATGTCCTCAAGCGCCCGAACTCCATCGTCATTTTGACCTTCGGCGACCGAACATAGGTTTAGGCAACCAAACCTTGGACATTTTGAAAATTGCCTTGAGCTCAGCCACCCGAAATTAACGTCGGGCACTCGAATTTCAGAAGTAGCTTTTCTGCATGTGAGTATTTGGGTGACCGAACCTATGGCTCGGGCGACCGAAACTCTCGGATTGCTTTATTTTTACTGCAGTAATTAAGGGTAATTGGGGTTAAAATTCAAATTAAACATTTTTAATATTCCCCATTGTGTCCCAACGGTTACTTTTTGAGTCCCACCTATATATATACCACTTTAATTCAATTAGAAATGATTAGAAAAAAGTGATTAAGAAATTCTTTCACAATTTTTCATACCCTTTTTGTAATATGTTTCACATTCCAAGCTCATACTTTTTGATACTCTCTTTGATATTCACAAGCAATCATTATTTTGGTATAGAGAGTTGGTATTAGTTGTTTCCCTCTCTTGCACACTAATTGCAAGATTGAAGGGAGTTGTGTGTGGTCATTGTATACATATTTTCACATCATTCCTTTGGCAAATACTCTCTCATACGCATACATTATGAAATACTATTTTTGAGAGTTTTGCTTCTTGATCTTTCCCATAGTATTTAATAGATAAATATTTGATTGGGAAGATCCTGATTTTAGCTTGCTAGTTTTGGCATTCATATTGCAAGACTTGAAAGCTTGCATACACCATTTGATAAATCTATAGCAAGCTTAAATCCTAAAGTATCTGTTGTGATTGTATTTGATAAATTATCTGGTTGATACTTGATTAGGGATTTGAGGTATACTTGGATATTCACTTGTTGAATACACTATCTTGAACTAAGTTTTTCAAGATCTCACCTGAGCAATAAATCCATATCATATATGAGTGCATATTTATCTAGACTGTATTGTAGTACATATATGCTTGTGTAGAAGCGCTTAAATTGTACGCAAAATTTCATATTCATTGATTGTATCCAGGTATGGCTCGAGGGGGTTTGATCTAGCCCGTAAGGATCGTTAAGTCTTTCTCCACCCCGCAAGGAGAGTGTGTAAAGGTTGAGGTCAGCCTTGTGTTATTTTGACCTAGTTGTAACTGGTACTACTCAACCCATTAAGTAAGCATTAGTGGAATCCTTGGGCTTGCAAGCCAAGGCAAGGACGTAGGCACGTTTCTTGAACCTCGATAGTATATTTGGTGTCACTTTTAATTTTCCTTACTGAATATACTGCATATCTTGTTGGCACGTTATTGTATTTGGTTGAGAGATACTGGAAGTGTGTTGCATGTACTGAAAATTGATTGATATATCATCTCTGCAACTTCACACTTTTTTAAACTGCCCCTAGGTTATGTAATACTGTTGTTGGATTAGTTGAACTTAGGAAGAATTTTTAAATCTCCAATTCACCCCCTCTTAGGATTGCACCAAAGTCAACAGAATGTGAATACTGAAATGTGAATATTGCAATGCGAATGCTACAATGTGAATACTGAATTGTGAATAGTGAAATGTGAATGTTGAAATGAGAATACTAGAATGTGAATGTGTAAATGTGAAAATGAGAACCCTGATGGATGGATTGTGATAGAAAGCATGGTACTCATGCTAGTGGATCATAAGTGCAACCACACAGTCTCGTGGAGAGTGTGGCGTGACAGTCGAATGAGCTAGTGAGAAGGGTAGTTTTGCCCCCTAGAGTCAAAACCAGGGCTAGGAAGGTCATTCGTACTACAAACAGGTATATGAATTATTTATTTTGATCTAATTGGGTAGGTCAACTACAGTTTAGATCCAGCCTTCGGGCCACACAACCTCAACCATGGGGGGGAAGCATGGCGTGGAGAATACCCTCAGGGCAACCATGAGTTACAGACGTGCATGTATTGTTTACTGAGGACACTCATATGTTAGATGACGAAATGGAAATGAAAAATAAAATAAAAAAAGAAAGAGTGTGAGTTTAATAACATAGATAAATAAGGCAAAGCAAAACTCTCTACTTGAGGGCTTACTGAGTAAGGTGAGTGTCCAGATAAGTATCAGTTATAGTCGTACCTGAGTTAATTGGCAGGGTTACAAATGATATCAGGTTAAAGGGGAGCTACATGTATGGGTGTATAACCTCCCCTATCCTCGGGAACCTTTGCTGATAAACATGGGTTGCTTGTGAATGAATTTGAAAATGGAATTAAAGCTTATAAAAGCTTGTGTTTTATATCTATATGAGTGTGAACACATATTAGTATATTTTCATAAAGTATATAAGTACTTCAAATGAGTATTTTATGATGTAACTAAATTTGTATTGCCACACACTATAAATTATTTATTCCGTCTTACTGAGAGTTGTCTCACCCATATATCTATTATTTAAGAAAATCGTGACAGACCAGGAAATAGAGCTTTAAGATAGAGGGGAGACGACACCCTGATAGACAGCGTGAGTGTTAAGCTAGGGATGTATGATTCTCATAGAATTTTGGTTGATTTTTGGGAATGTGTTAGATATGTATATGTGTGTGTGTGTGTGTGTGTCTATATATATATATATATATATATATATATTATGGATGTATAGTACTCTGGGTATTTGTATTCTAAATGGTTATAAATATTGACTTCCTTTATTAGGGTTGTTTGTACGACTGTTTACCTGGCACCCACTTTAGGTCGGGTTATACTTAATGGCATCAAAGTTTTTGATGTGGCCAATGTTTGAGTATTATTGATTTATATATATATATATATATATATATATATATATATATATAAATGGTTTGAAAATCGGTGCATCACATAGTTGGCTATTGAGTTTGGCTCTAAGGACGTCAGCCAATATTTGGCCTTACCCTTTAGAGAGAATGGAAAGAGCTTAAGATGGAAAGCATCATCACTAAAATTAGGGATGCAGATGGTGGAGCAAATTTCCAAGAACTTATCTAGATGTTGGTAAAATTTTCTATAGAATTCGCATAAAAGGTGGGCAGCATTGAGATGATGGAAGTTTTTATCTAGAATTTTTTATCTAGAATTGTGCCGCTTGAACATCCAGAAACTGGATGCAAGACAATAAGGTGTATGCAGTAGGTACAAAGTAGTTCCTAAAAGGCTGAAGGGGTTGCTCTCCCACAACAGGTAGGTGGGAAGCTTGGTGTTTCGGGATTTGCTCAATGGGAACTGGTGGAATGTTTTCGGCCATGGCTTTAAGTTTGGACGACTTAGCTTTCTCTGGATTAGAGGTAGGTTTCCTAAAGGACCTATGAGATTTTTCAGTCTCGACATCTATAGGAACTATCTTGGGCTCTAAGGAATGCAAACCAAACATACACACCTTAAGCACAGAGATTCAAAACTTCAATATGTAAACAAAAATAAAAGTAAAACAAAAATATATATGCAAACAAAGCAAAGATATACTAAATGAGAAATTGGCTAACAACCGTACCCTAGTCCCCAGTAACGGGGCCAAAATTTGGTAGGCTCGCCAAGGCTTGGATCCTTAACTACTGAAAATAATATTTATACTACCTAACAATCCCAAGTTTAATAGAAAGTGGGGAAGTCAGGTGTCAATCCACAGAGACTAAATCGTGCAGTTGTAAACCTTTTCTCAATTAGTTTATTAATGCCTTGTGTAAAAGAAAAGTGAAAAAGGTGGTATTTTGCAATGAGTGTTTTCTAACAATTACTGGAAAGCAAGTAAAATCTAAAGTACCCTACTCCTACAAAGCAAGGCTTAGAGATGAATCAGACACCGAACACCGTGCCTCTGACTACGTTCAACCAGGTATACATAAGAGTACTAATTTGAGCTTCTTAGGCCAAAGCGGGAGAGGGTCATTCGAGGGCATAGGGTAGTAAGGGTACACCAACTGTCCAGAGCATGGTCGGGAACCGGAGTATACCCTGTCTCAATGATACACAAACACCTCTGTGGATCCGTAGCCAACTACTTCTACCTAACTGAAAATGTAGTAGTGATTATCCTTATATGCATCCTTTCATTATACAAAAAGCAATAAATCAAAGCAGTAAATTGAAAGCATGTAAAAAGAAAGCAAGTAAAAAGATCAAGCCTTTGTATTTAAATCATCTGTCACTGACGACTGTCCATATAACTGAATGATCATCTAATCTAATGAAGTAAATAAAAATCACTCCTTTTTATTCGAGTTATCTTTCACAAATGGTTGTCCCTGCAATAGAATGATGGATATTAATGGTGTTTTAGGCCTATAACTAACCTAAAAGAGGCCAAAGAGGAACCTAGAGCTCATGTTCGTAGTGAATATTTATAGGCTCTATAATATACAAAATTTGATTTTCAGTTTAGGAAAGTTTGCAGCAAATCTTGTGCAAAAGATCATCGTTGTCAACTGAGTCACTCCCATGCTTCCCTTGTGCGTGCCTTGGTCAAGACTCACGGGAAATCAAGAATTCAAATCTTCAGTGTCTTTGGCTAAGTCGCACGTCAGGTTCTTGCTAGTCGAGTTGATGATCGAGACTTGCAGGATCTCACTCTTCAGGAAATCTCAGGAACTTGACATAGTCGCCCCTCAAGGTTTCTTAGTCGACCACTTGGTCGATGTTCTCGATGTTTCTTAGCTCGAGAGAATTCAGTATCTCATCTTAGTCGCCCTTGAGTGTTACATAGTCAATCACTTGGTCAACCCTTGTAGCATTTCGATCTCAGTCTGAACTTCAGAGTCTGCAGTGGAAGACTAGGTTGCCCCTTGTGTTGCTGGTTGCACAACTTGGTCGGACAAAGACATCCTTTTCTCTAATGATCTG
This sequence comes from Malania oleifera, assembly GCF_029873635.1. Taxonomy (NCBI): domain Eukaryota; kingdom Viridiplantae; phylum Streptophyta; class Magnoliopsida; order Santalales; family Ximeniaceae; genus Malania; species Malania oleifera. Next base: position 75,125,723 of record NC_080419.1, on the reverse strand, counting down.
AGGCTTTGGGAGCTTGGCTGAACTTCTGACTTTGAGCTTTGTGTACTCCCGATACTCCTTTAGCTTCTTGTATGCCTAACTCCTTGGTTTTAACCTATATTTCCCGAAAAAGACCAACAAACCTTGCATAGCTCCGAACAATGATAACAATGGGTAAATACATAATAAAGTTAGGATAAACAAAGGTAAATGAGGGTCTAAAATCATGCAGTTTAGGGACTCATCAATGGGAGGCGGTCCCAACCTATTGTCCCAGGTGGAGCAACGAGTTATATTTTCAAGTTTCTCCTAAGGGGTGAATATTTGCCAAGGTGGATATTTTTGTAATATGTCGCTTATATGTTGAGTGGAATGCATGTACAAATGAGAAAACATGGGAGAAAACCACAACTATAATTTATAAGAGCAAATCATCAACGATTTTGTTAGGATGCAGTGAAACAGTCAACTGTTTTGGTTCTATTACTTCAACTGTTTGCTTTCGGTATTAAACCATCAATGGTATCTTTGAAATCATCAATGACTTTGTTGGCCTAACAAGTCTTAATCTTATTTTGATGATAAAAAATCAAGGTTAATTAACATGTTTGTTTAAGTTAAAGTTTCAAGGCTTAAGTGTCTTTATGAAATCAAGTGAGCATGCTTGAAGTGCTTGAATAATATTTACACTTAAAGTTATGGGCCATAATGGATATAAAGCTTCAATTCATGAGGGACATGAAGTTCATTGAAGTAGTGAGTAAAGCTCAGAAGAATATTGGAAGCTTCACAACATGAAGACTTAGGACTTAGATAGATTCATTTTCTTAAAGTCTCATGTAAGTACTTCAAATTTCAATATTGATGATTAAAGCTCTTAGGATATATCATGGACTTAAAGACCTATTTTTATACATGGAAAATATTTTTATAAAGTCTCAAATAAGTTTTCCAAGTTATAAAGTTAAGTTTTGGAACCACACTTTGAAAAACAAAGTGTGGCTTAATGGTCAAGCAACCATTGATTTATTATCAGGCGACTGATAGGTTACTGACTTTGTTAATGAGCAAACAGAACAGGAACAGGCGAGTGACCTATCGGGACTAGTCAACTAACCCAGTATTGACTTTCAGAATGCGCTAATTTTAAAAGAGAACAGGCGACTGACCCTATGGCCCAGTCGACTGATATCTATGTTTAAACTATTCATAGCGCTGATATTGTTTGCAAAATTTGCATGATTGGTTTCCAAATTCAGAAAAAACTTGGGGGAAAACTTTTGAAACCACTGTGCACTATATATACATATTATTCTCGCACATTATGGTAATGCACGACACATATACAATTCAAAATCTTGAGTTATACTGCTGAAATATTTTTCTGAAGAGGTTGTTATTTTCTTGTTGAAATGCTCATGAAAATATGATTTGTTCTTATGAAACTCACACTCTTTAATTAGATTTCTAGTGATATAATTTCGAGCTTCATTTTATTTATTGATTTCTTTGAAGTATATTGATTCTAATGTGTACTATTCTGTTATTTTAAGAAGTATTCTTTTGTACAAACAATCTTGCTTTGTTTTCTTTATGATTGATGATTCCGGGATTTTGAATTGTTGCCTAGCGAGAGGATTGTTCTCGTTAGAGAAGCGAACTCCACCTTGAATGGAGAGAGGCTTACTTCACCTGGTAACGAAGTGGAAAGGAAATCCTTAAAGCGGGTTGCTTGAGGCAAGGACGTAGGCTGTGGCCAAACCTTGTAAAAAAATCTAGTGTTTAGCTCTTCTTCCTTGACTCTTTAAATTCTTGTAAGATATAACCTACATGTATGCTTTAATCTCATTAAGAACTTGTTGAATATTGGAACTCGTTGAATATTGATTTGGTTATGATTGAACATATATTAGTTGTATAGTTGTATTGTTGAATTGAAAATTCAAACAAGCATAAAACTCTGAATTCTTGAGTGAATAAGCTGGGGTAAAGTATTTGCAATTGATTATCTGATTGAAGCTTAAGTGCTCAAATAAAACAAGTTGCTTTACTGAAATTATTTCTTAAGAAAAACATTGTTCACTGCTGAAAGTCTGATTTTGATAATTGCTTAACTATTGAAGTATTAAAGTTTGGATTTGGTTTGTAATTTCATATTCATATTCATATATAGGATTCTTGATTGGTATAGTACGTTCACTACTTAGATATCTTGATTGTGTGATTATGAAGGTTTAAAATATATAACTAAAGGTTAAAGTAAATAGAAATTCTGCTCATAAATGTTTTAATAACCCAATTCACCCCCCTCTTGGGAATACATCTTAATTTCAATTGGTATCAAAGCCCTAGGTTGTAGTAAATCTTAACAAGTAGCTACATAAATATCCCTATGACACACTTAGGAGTATACCCTTTTGGTGAAGGCCAATCTTCATCTATACCTCCCATTTCTGCTGTTTAAACTACACCTTCTGAAAACAACGAATGAGAATATTCTTGCAGACTATGGTTTGGAAGGTCTGGAAAGTAGTCACACATGGGGACTTTATTCTAACTAAGGAGATTTGGGACAAGTTAGAGGTTACTTATGAGGGAACCATAGATGTTAGGGACAGTAGGATTGACATGCTCACGAGCGAGTATGAGGCCTTTAGGGTGAACCCTGAGGAGTCTATCACTTGTATATATATTAGGTTCACCCACATAATAAATTCCCTTAATGCACTAGGTAAGAACAAATCTACCTACAAGAAGATTAGAAAAATACTTAGAGGACTTCCTCCTATTTGGGAACCTAAAGTCACTGTCATAACTAAAGGCAGAAACCTGAAAAATACTTCCCTAGATGAACTGATAGGATCGCTTCTCATATACAAGATGGCGATAAATGAAAGAACTATTGAGGGTAGTAAACAAAAGAAGTCAATAGCTCTTAAAAGCCTAAAAGGAGAGCTCAAGTGAGGAAGAGGACAATGAGGTGGATTACGATGACCTAGCCCTATTCACTAGACGTCTAGGAAAATTCTTTAATAAGAATAAAATATTTACTAGAAAATTAAAAGGGTCAAGAATAGATAAGGGTGAAACAAGTAAAAGAGAAACAAAAAATGAGCCCCCTACCGATTATAATTGTAAGAAAGTAGGACATATAAAATTTGATTGTTCACAGCTCAATACAGATGCCAAGAAGAAGAAAAAGAAAGCAATGAGAGCAACTTGGGATGACTCAAGCTCAAGTGACTCCGAAAGTGAATAAAGTGATCATGAGATTGCTAGTGCTTCATGGCGAGAGACAACGAGGTAAATTCTTATTCAACTTCATCTACTTTATTTAGTGATGAATCCTGTAATGACTCATATGAGAGTATGCCTTCATATAGGGAAATTGAAGTTGAACTGTTTTCATTACATAAGAGATTCATAAAAGTGTTTAAGAGAAACATAGCACTAAGAGAACAAAATGAAACATTAATGAACCAACTAGAGTCATCAAAATCAGCTGAAAAAGAAAAAGACTCAATTATTAATGAACTCATGAGTAAAATCAACCAAATGTCTCGAGAACTAGTAAAGTTGCAAGTGAATGGTAAAACTATAAAAGACTCAGAAATGCATAGTCTTGAAAGTAAAATTGAGGATCAAACTAAAATCATCTGCAACTTCACTAGAGGAAAAGAGAACTTTGATAAACTTGTTGGATCACAAAGAATGTCCTTGGATAAAGAAGGAATAAGTTTCAATGGAGTTGAGAACACAAAGAAAAAGAACCTCTACATGGGATACTTTGTAAAATCCTCAAAACATTATGCAAACACATCTTCCACTAATGCATATTAACACTCTATGTGTTTCTTATATAAGGAGAAGGGACACATAAAGTTTGAATGTCCATACAAAAGAAAGAATGTTAAAATCAAAAAGGTATGGAGAGTGAAAACTGAAACTAAACCAAATTCAAAGAGACCTAAGAAGGTTTGGGTACCAAAAGTAACATATTGAATTCCTTCTTGTAGGTATGTTTTAGGTCCACCTCGTCAAAAGATAAATGGTACTTGGATAGTGGCTGCTAGAGGCATATGACTGGAGACAAGACCAAGTTCACCTTGTTGACACTAAAGGATAGTGGATATGTCACCTTTGGAGATAATTCTAAAGGCAGAATTATCGGCATTGGTAAAGTCGGTAAATAGCCCTGTTGACTTTTTGAGTCTGATCCCTTTTTTGATAATAACAAACGACAGTGTCTTATCTGTGTGTTAAGTGTATGCACAGACTCATTTTTCTAAACACAAATGATAGATGAGAAATGGAAGTCATAAATGTACTTAAGCTCACACCAACCGGCTTATTCCATGGGAAATAAGGAGCAGAAGACTTGAAGATTTTATTCATTTTTCAAGTTGTAATAGTAATTAGGTTTCTATGTGCATACATATCATATGATTAAATTGAAGCTCACAAAATGACCTTAGATTGGCCATAGGAACCCCAACCTTCATAAAAACCTTTTATTTACAAAGTTAAACTTATACCAAAAGGTTTAAAATGGTTTGTTAAGTTAAAAGAAGGCAAAATCTAATTTTACAAAGGGGTCGGTCAATCGGCCAGTCAACCGAACAGTAGAGATTAGCAATTTAATCAATCAATTCATTCTTATCTTAAAACGTGTTCAACATAAAAGTTGTGGGATTTTCTCTTAGATTTCTATTGATACGAATAAATTCCAAATTGGAGTCATATAAAAAACGTTATGGCCAAAAGACTGAAAGGTGTCCGTGATAGAAAAACTCCCATTATGTTTCTTCTGTCTCATTTATGGGCATTTTTCTCAATACATAACTTCTTATATGAAAAAGTTTTCAACATGAAAGTTGTGTAATTTTATCTTAGATTTTTGTTGATACCAAGAATGTCTAATTTGGAGTTGTATAAAAAACGTTATGGTCAAAACACTGAAAGGTGTTGGCACAGAAAATCCGAGGAAAGCCGACCAGGGCTTGGCCCTAGTTGACCAAAGCTCGCGGATTTCAAGCCTCAGTCGACTGAGCTTGGCCTTAGTCAATCAACCCTCTCGGGAAAGTGTCCTAATAGCCGGTACCCCCCTAATGGCTATATAACAGCTATATGTGATTTTTGCCTATAAATACAAGCCTTAAACACCTTGAAAATGTTAGGAGAATCTTTGGGAAGTTCAGAAAAATATTTTTGATTCTCCCCATTATTTTTAAACACTTCTTGTGCCTTAAAATTCATATTTCTCCTACTCTTTCAATTTAAAAATTCCTATTTGGAGAAAATTTTGTGGGTTATTGAAGGAAGCTTGGATCATATATCCACTCATATATTTTTGCTTCAAAGGCTCCTTTTTCTTGATGTAATTTTATTTTAAAAGGCTTGAGCATATATTATCTTTCATATATATTGTGCTTAATAGCCTTTTTATTTTTATGTTTTCCAAAGACCAAAGTTTCTCCTCTACTCTTTATTTGAAAATTTCTTTTAGGAGAAAAATATTTTTTTGGGTTTTATTTGATATTGGCTTGAGCTTATATTTCAATCATAAATATATTGCTTGAAGGCCTTTTATTATTGTGTTTTTCAAAGATTAATTTCTCCTACACTCACTTCTTGAAAATCGTCTTGGAGAAAAATATTTTGGGGTTTTGCTTTAAAAGGCTTAAGCATATATATTCAAGTATATATATATATATATATTACTTGATAGCCTTTGTATGGTTTTCAAAGATAATACTTCTCCCATACTCTTCTCTGTAAAAATTATTTTTGGGGAAATATTTTGTTTATCCAAGTAAGACTTGAGCATATATTTAAATCTCATAGATACATTTTGCTCTTAAGTCTTCTTATTTTTAAGGTCTATCATTTATAAAGAAAACCCAAGTTCTCTTATTTTTATTTGAAAATATTTTTGAAGAAGAACTTCTTGGGTTATTCAAGAACTTTGAGCATATATTTAATTAATATATATTGGCTTGAAAAGGTTCATGAGAAAAGCCTTGAGCATGTATTTAATCATATACATATTTGCTTGAAAGGCTTGTTAATTATTTTTAAAGGTCATTTTAAAAATAAAATCATTTTCCATACTCTCACGTTTTATTGAAAAATATTTTTGAGAGAAAAATCATAACTCTATTGAGCTTCTTGTTTAAATCACATAAGAGTGCATTTAGATATTCAATTTGTACATCTTTGCTTATTTTGAGAAGCATTCATTGTGTACGAAAAATCTCATATTTGAGAACCGGTTTGGCTCTAGCCCGATTAGGTGAGCTGGGGAGACTCCACTTCGTAAGGAGGAACCAGTTTGGCTCAGCCAGGTAATTGAGCTAGGGAGACTTTGCCCCGTAAGGAGGAACCAGTTTGACTCAACCTGGTAATTGAGCTGGGGAGATTCCACCGCCTCGTAAGGAGAAACCAGTTTGGCTCAACCTGGTAATTGAGCTGGGGAGACTCCGCGCTGTAAGGAGGAACCAGTTTGGCCTAACCTAGTAATTGAGCTAGGGAGACTTAGCCTTGTACGGAGAAGTGTAAATGGCTTCTGCTCCGCCTGTTTAAGTGAGCAGGTTAGTGGAATCCTTTCGGGTTTGCCCAAGGCGGGGACGTAGGCAGGATTGGCTAAACCTTGATAACAAATCTTCTTTCTTTCTTTCTTTCTCTCTCTCTCTCTCTCTCTCTCTCTCTCTCTCTCTCTCTCTCTCTCTCTCTCTCTCTCTCTCTCTCATTTAATTTTCACACTTTAAATTTCGTACGCATATGCTTGATCATTTAATGTTATAATTATTTTGCATACACACATTTAATTTAAATGAGATATGCTCCACACGTGTATGTCTGTACTCATTACTTAAATCATTTTATATGCACGCTTATATTTTTTAACGAGACATGATTTATAGTGAATGGTAAATATAATTTAGTAAAAAAATTTTAAAATCCAATTCACCCCCCTATTGAGATCATACCATAACTGTCAATTGGTATAAGAGCCCGGTTGCAATAAGCTTAACCGTTTTTGCACGTTTATATTTTTGTACGGGATATGATTTATGGTGAATGGTAAAGTTAATTTAGTCAAAAAGTTTTAAAACCCAATTCACCTCCCTATTAGGATCACACCATAACTATCAATTGGTATCAAGGCCCAGTTGCAATAAGCATAACCGTTTTTGCATAAAGATTGCAAGGGCTCATATGTGTGCATCCCTATTTTGTGAGGGTAAATCCTTTCAAAATCTTCCACTATTTTTAATGTGTAGATTCTACTACTTGGAAATTGAAAATAAATACTTTTGTATTATCATTTGATTGGAGGCTTTGGAAAGTGTTTTTCAAAGGAAACTTTGTCCCCATGAAAATATGTTTAAAATGCATTGTTTCCCAAAAATTGAAAATGAAATGATTTAGCATGACATAGTGTTAATGCATATTAATTTGAGTGCCATGCATATTTTATATTGTGCCATAACTACTAATATCTTTAAAAGATTACGTATTGTAGTAGTGCTAAGGAGTTTTGGGAACCATAAGAAATATGGAGAAATCGAGAGAGGGGAGAACGCCACTCCAGGTACTTCGAGCTTAAACGATTAAGGAGTAAAACGAAAAGGTATATCTTCTTCCTTCTACTTTATTCGATGATTATGTCATGATTCATATGGTATATTTTGTGTTAAAGTTTTAATGAATCATGTGATGAATGTGATAATGACATGCCATCTTATGAGTTGCTTCAAAGAAGTATATTAGAACTCATTAGATTTTTTATAAGAAAAATGAATAACATAATTTATTGAACTAGATCACTAACTTATATTGAAATCTTCTGATATCTTGGATCTTAGGATTTGTTAATTAAATAAAAGGGGTTATTATAATTAAATGCTTAAACAGTGGATGGTGCTTAAAATTGTCCAATCTTAGTATGCTATTGTTATACTATGAACATTAGAAAATCAAGCCAATATGAAATTTTTTAGTGATATATCCAATCTAAGCTTAATATATACATATCATCATGATTGGTTATTATATGATAATATTGGCTATAACATGCATAATTTGTGAATCCCTTTCATATGGACAAAGGAGCTTTATTAGTTGAATAATTTTTAATGATATATATGCTTTAGTATGAATATCTTGAATATAGCATATTTTTGTCCACCACGTAAAATTGAGCTTTAGGGAATTATTCTAGTACTATATATCATTTTACCCTAAAACTCATCATGGAGCTTAAATGATTAATCATTATTCAAATGCATTTGAAGCTCATTTTACCCTTATTTTTGAAACACCATATTATGGTTATATTTTATGCCTTTGAATTATCTGCACTAAACTATAAATATCCATTTATGCTTTAAGGTTATATTATCTGATGGATGGATATTTTATTGCATAAACTTTTATATTGAGCTATATTGGATCGCATGCTTGAACTAGAATACCAACTGCATGGCTGATGCAGTATTGTGAAATGCATGTTGGTAGTTGATGATAGGAGTGCATGAAAATTGAATTAGAATGCCACCTACATAGCTAATGCAGTGATGTGAATTGCATGTTTTAGTATCAACTAGGCTATCTGGTGCATGTTTTTAAGACTCATAAGTTTGGGAAATGTTCTATTTACAAACGGCATGGTGCCAAAATTTTGTTAAACTTTTTCCAAAATAATCAAAGCCCAGATACCATATACTAAGACGATTATGATATGCTGAATGTTAAAACATTTTATATAAATATGATTATGAGTACATATATGTATGTTTTTCTCAATTGATATAATTATTTAAATAAATGTGTTATAATATAACAAAACTCATGTTGCCACACACTGTCAATAATTTATTCTGTCTTACTGAGAGGTGTCTCACCCATAATTTAAACATTTCAGGAAATCAGGTTAGACAAGCAGAGAGAGCTCTGAGGTAGAGGAGATTTTGTTACCCTAGTATTCAGGGTAAGTGTTTAGAGTTGGGGATATGTTTTGTATAACCCCTAGAGTATTTTGTGAGTTTTTGGGGCAGTATATGTATATGTATGGAGGTTATAACACTCTGGTATTGTATATGGGACTTAGACGCTTTATGTATTCCACTTCGTGGATAGTATGTTTTCATGGACAAATTTCCCGGTACCCCACTTTGGGTCGGGTTATGGTCATATATGGTATTAGAGATGTTTGTTAGATGATTGATAATTATTATTTGTGATTGTATTAAAAAAATGGTAGAAAAATCGGGTCGTCACAGTTTGGTATCAGAGCCTAGGTTTCTAGGTTTTATAGACTTCAGCGGAATACAATACCAGAGTATAGGAATGGATCTTGATGAGAGTAGGAGATGGGTAGACTAGGATATGAGTCAGTCATTATTGGAGGATAAGATTGAAATTTAGGGTTCTATCTTGCAGCTTGGAGGCAGGAAATTCTGTGGTAGTTTCTGTGATTTTCCTGGGGTGACGATTTCAGGAAAGCCTTGGTAAACGATCATCGATTCTTATTTCTAAGTGGTTAGACTGAATCTTAAATTGGAAAATTAAGGACGTTAAGATGAATGGTTATAGGAGAATATCTCATGGGTTCAGTCAGATGAGTGTATTAGTTGAGTTATGATGATAAGGTTCTAAGACTGTTTTGATCCATTTTTAGGACGGATCATGGGAATGATAATAGGAATGCTTCTGGTGGTGGTGGTGATGGTGTAGGGTCTTATAGTATGGGCGACAGTGATTTTAATGTAGTATTACGCAGTGTAACCCAACAAGTGATGACAGAGATGGCGAGGAATCCAAGGGAATGAGACTGCACGATTGAGCAGTTTACACGTATAAATCCCCCATCATTTTTTGGAGGGGCTGACCCATTTGTGACTGAGGATTGGGTCTAGAAGATTGAGGAGACGTTGGTAGTTCTCCCATGTACTGATGAGTAGAAGGTTCTTTTTGATACTTTTAAGTTGATAGGAGAGGCTAAACACAGGTGGAGAATAGTGAGATTGTTAGAGGAGTAGAGGTCTGTGTTTATAGCCATGACCTGGAGCTGCTTTAAGGAGATATTCTTTGAGCGGTATTTCCCCGCTTCTACCCGAATGGTAAAACGGTGGAATTTTTTAATTTGAACCAGGGACTCCTGACGGTACAACAGTTTGCCACTAAATTCATCGAGCTATCCTGTTTTTCCCCATACAATGTGCCAGATGAGGAAATGAAGACGAGAAAGTTTGAGAGTGACCTGAGGTAGGAGATATATGAGCAGGTAGTAGCTTTTTAGGTCCAGAATTTTTCAAAACTAGTAGATAAAGCCACAGTAATTGAGACCAACCTACAGTGAGGTGTTGGAGCATAGAACCAGAGGAAGAGGCCCACGCCTCCTGATTTTCAGGTAGGTACCAGCTAGGGGCCTTGGAGGAGACATGGTCACAGAGGAGGTCAGAGACGAGGGATGGGAGACCGAGTTGTACAGGGCAGACCATTACACCCTCCCTATCCTAGGTGTCACAAGAGACATCCAAGAGAATGTCAGGTTAGAGAGGTGATCTTTTATCGATGCAGTTGACCCGACCACATGGCACGAGATTGCCGTGCACAGTTGGGTAATGCGCATAATCCTAGACCGTATCGAGGAGATAACCAGGCACCCCGAGGCGGTCAACAGAGAAATACTGCCAAGGGGCGAATCTATGCTCTAACACCGGGAGACGCTGAGGTGGCAGACGATGTAGTGACAGGTATTATTTTAGTTTTATCATATAGAGCCATTGTTTTATTTGATTTAGGGGTGACTCATTCCTTTATAGCTTGAGAATTCATCAATTTATGTGATATAGAAGCTTAACCACTAGATGTCAGTTTATTAGTGGCAACACCGACCGGGGGACCATAGTGTTGTGTAGAAAGGTACTCAAAGATTGTCCGATTAGTATTTAGGGGAAGTCTTTGCCAGCTAACTTGGTAGTTCTAGGCATGCATGGTTTTGAGGTAATTCTAGGAATGGATTGGCTACCTGCCCACGACGCCAGCATTGATTGCTATCAGAAAGAAGTAATATTCATAACTCCATCAGAGTAGGAGTATAGATTTGTGGGGTCATGTGTGCGCACACCCCCACAGATATTGTCAAATATACAGGCAGAGAGGCTACTTCCGGAGGGATGTCAGGGGTACTTAGCTTGTGTAAGGGAAGCACCAGAAGGAGAACTAAAGGTTGAAAATATTCTAGTGGTGAGGGAGTTCACGAATGTATTTATAAAGGATTTACCTGGGTTGCCTCCTGATCGTGAAATTGAGATTGTTGTAAACTTATTGCTAGGGACAACACCAATTTCTAAGGCTCTTTATAGAATGACACCAGTAGAATTGAAAGAGATAAATGAGCAGTTACAGGATTTATTGGACAAGTGGTTTATCAAACCCAGTGTGTCACCCTGGGGAGTATCAGTGTTGTTTGTTAAAAATAAAGATGGGTAATCAGGATGTGTATAGATAACCGAAAGATAAACAAAGTGACAATTAAGAATAAGTATCCTTTTCTCCACATTAATGATTTGTTTGACTAACTCTAGGGAACACATGTTTACTTTACGATTGATCTCCGATCAGGGTATCATCAGGTGAAAATTAGGGCAGATGATGTTCCAAAGATGGCATTCCAAATGAGGTATAGCCGCTATGAGTTCTTGGTTATGCCGTTTGGATTGACTAATACTTCTGTTGCATTCATAGACCTAATGAACTAGGTTTTCCATGAATATTTGGATCAGTTTGTAGTAGTGTTCATTGATGATATTCTAGTCTATTCGAGGAGTCTTGAGGAGTATGAAAACCATTTGAGACGAGTGCCTCAGTTGCTATGGGAAAAGAAGCTCTAAGCTAAATTCAAGAAATGTGAATTCTAGTTAGAGAAAGTTGCATTCCTTGGACACGTGATATCTAAGGATGGTGTTTTCAGTGGACCCTAGCAAGATAAAGGCGGTAGTTTATTGGGTAAGACCAAAAGGAAAGGTGTAAAATATGAATGGATTGATGAGTGCGAGCATAACTTCCAGGAGTTGAAATAGTGACTCGTCACTGCATCAGTTTTGACTATTCCATCAGGAGATGGTGATTTGGTGATCTACAGTGACGCGTCTCTGAGAGGTCTCGGGTATGTTCTGATGCAGTGGGGTAGAGTTGTAGTTTATGCTTCACGCTAACTCAAAGAATATGAAAAGAATTACCCTACCCATGATTTAGAGTTAGTAGCGGTGGTTTATGCGTTGAAAATTATGAGACATTATTTGTATAGGGGTAGATGTGAGATCTTCACAGACCACTAGAGTTTGAAGTACCTTTTCACACAAAATGAATTAAATAAGAGGCATAGAAGGTGGCTAGAACTGATTAAAGATTATGACTGCACCATCAGTTACCACCTAGGAAAAGCTAATGTGGTAGCTGATGCTTTAAGCCAAAAATCAGTGGAATCAACAATATTAGCAGTAGTGACTCAGCATTCAATCCAAAAGGATTTAGAAAGGCTTGGTGTGGAATTGGTAAAGGGAAATCACCAGGCACTCATTGTTAATCTGGTACTTTAGTCCACCTTATAGGAAAAAACTAAAGCTGCTCAGATGAAAGTGTGGAATTAATGAAAATTATGGATAAAGTGCAGAATGGTTAGGGAGTGGAGTTTAATATCTCAGATGATGAAGCTTTGAGGTTCCATGCCAGACTATGCGTACGTGTCGATGCTGAGATTAAAAGAACCATTCTAGAGGAGGCACATCGATCCCTTTATATACTGCATCCTGGAAGTACTAAGATGTACAGGGATCTACGGGAGTCTTTTTGGTGGGCCAATACAAAAAAGGAAATTGTTGTATATGTAGAATAATGTTTGACATGCCAGTAGGTGAAAACTAAGCATCAGAGACCGGTAGGAACATTGCAACCACTTCACATCTCTGAATGGAAGTGGGAGCATATTTCGATGTATTTTGTTACAGAATTACCATCGTCATTGCATGGGCAAAACACCATATGAGTGGTTGTGGACCGTTTGATGAAGACTATCCATTTTCTTCCAGTCAAAGTTAACTACTCCATGAGTAGATTGACAGAAATATATATCTAGGAGATAGTTAAACTTCATGGAGTACCAGTGTCCATCATTTCAAACCGGGACCCACGATTCACATCTCAGTTCTATAAGAGCATACAAAGAGCTTTGGGGTCCTAGTTGACTTTTAGCACGACTTTTCACCCCCGAACCGACGAACAAACAGAGAAGACTATTCAAATATTAGAAGATATGCTTCAGGCTTGTGTGTTACATTTTAGGGGCAGCTGGATTCAATACTTGGCACTGGTGGAGTTTATTTATAATAATAACTACTAGACCAATATTGAAAAGGCACCATATGAAGCACTATATGGTAGGAGGTGCCAAACTCCACTATTTTGGAATGAAGTTGGTGGAAGACAGATACTAGGGTCGGAACTTGTACAACAGACCTTTGGGAAAATCAGACTTATTCGAGACATAATCAAAATAGCTCAGAGTCGATAGAAAAGTTATGTAGATACTCGTCGACGAGAGTTGGAGTTTGGTGAGGGGGATCATATACTCTTGAAAATTGCACCAATGAAGGGAGTTATGAGAGTTGGGAAAAAGTATAAGTTAGCAAATTTCAAAAACGAAATTTTTATAAGGAGGGGGGAATGTAATAACCCGAGAAAATTTATTATTATTAATTAATTCCCTCTTTATAAATATATATATATATATATATATGGATAAAGTAATGTGTATGTATATATATATAAGGATAAAGTAATGTGTATGTATATATAAATTCAATCTTCCAGAGGAAGATTGAATTCAATCTTCAATTTCACAATAACCCCCCAGTGGTCGTCTCTCTATCCTCCGCCAACTCTCTTTCTCTCTCTCTTTCCTCATTTTCTCGACAAATTCTCGGCTAATTGAAGAATGGAAAATACCATTGGGTTCCTATCTCAGCCACAACCATTTTAATCGGAGTAGATTTATGATCAGGGCATCGTAGGCACCACTCCTGGAATAAGGTAAACCCACTCTTTCTCTTCTATTCTCCCCAATATTCAGCTAAATTGACGATCAAACGCCACCACAGGGTCCCAACTTCGATTATGAGCAAGTTAATCAGAACAAATTTTTGATTTGGGGATCCTAGGCACCACTCCAAGGCTAAGGTGGGGAGTACAAATTTTGCCTTTTGTTTTAAAAAAATTTAACCGATTAAATTGTAGTATTTAATTATTAAATTTTAGTATTTGATTATATTAGAATTTTGGAAATATCCCCGGGATTAAATTAAGTTGAAGGATTGGATTATGGTAGATTTTTAGAAATATTCTTGGGATTAAATTAAACTGCAAGATTTGATTAAATAGATTTTTTGGGGAATATGTTGGAATTAAGTTAAAATTGCATGGATTTGATTAAATTATATTTTGGGGATATTTTGGAATTAGATTAAATTGCGGGGATTTGATCATCTTGGTGTTTTTAATATGTTAGAAATTAAATTTTAATATGGGAAGTGGATCAAACCTACATTTTTAGAATTTAATCAGTTAACGGAGCGTGTGAGCTTAGGAATATTAAGATAATTGTAATTTTGGGGTTGAACTGAATGAACTGGGAAAATATGGTTTCAGGGTTTTGAGCTCTGAACACCGTGGGCGTTGGTTTAGAAATATTAGTAGGCACCCTCTTAGTAAGTAGGTAAGGGGAATTAATTATAACAAATATTTTTGGGAATTAACCGGTTGAAATAAAGTATGTGAAAATGAAAATGTTATTTATAGTTTTGGGAATATTATGATATGCATATTTTCCGATGATTACTATATTATGAGTTATCATTCAAAAATTGTGTGGCCTGAGGAAATGATGATATGAGATATATAAATATGCTTTTATATAGAAATGAATATTTGTGATGTATATATATATATGTATTTTATTAGATATGATGATATGAGTTACACATATTTGATTTTATAGAGTAATGAAGTTATGAGATATATAGATATGTTTTTATACAAATATGATAATATGAGATATACTGATATGTTTTATACAGATATGAAGATATGTGATATATAGATATGTTTTATATGGAAATTACGATATGTGATATATACAGACATGTTTGATACAAATGTGATGATATGGAAAATACACAAACATGTGTTATACATATGCGATGAAATGAAATGTATACCGATATGATGACAATTATATAGAAATGATGAGAATTAAACATAAATGATGAGAATTATACAAACATGATGAGATATACAGACATGATGAAATATGAACACAAATATGTGGAAATGAGAACCTTGAAGGACCAGAGATATGCAGAGAGCACGGTACCGTTGCTAGCATATGTGTTAGTGCAACCACACATCTTGTATAGAGTGTGGTGAGACAGTCGATTGGCCCTATGAATTGTAAGGACCCCACCCGAGAAATGTTGATTAAACAAATAAGAAAAGGGGAAGGAATTTAAAAAGGTGATAGCAACAGGGTTCGTCAACGAGACTCCTTCTCTCGTCGACAAAGTCTATTCTGTGGCTCGTTGGCGAGGTTCAAAGGATCGTCGACAAGTGGATGTCAAGAGATTTATGAAATTTTGGAATCTCAGGCTCATCGACGAGACCAACTCCGTCATCAATGAAAGTCCTTCTTCTGCTCGCCGACGAGCGTTCCACTTCGTTGACGAGTCTGGCTGGGTTAACTAAATTATAAATATCTATTCATTGCTTCATGGTTAAAAAAATCAAACTCCCTTTCTCTAGAACTCAAAGAAAACCCTCTCTCTCTAGGATCTCGAGCCGTCTGTTACCCGAATCAACGATCCAATGTTTCTACATGGATCAGGGGGAAAACCTTTACGATTGTAGCGGATCAAATCTTCATTTTGAGGATTTTCGAGTTTTATTCTGAAATCGAGGTAAGAGTCTAAGTTCATTTTTGGTTTGGTATATCTGTAGTAAATAGGATTGTATAAAAGTATTGTTCTTTGGTGTTTAGATTTTAGGAACTCAGTTCGTTGTTTTGGAGCTGTATAGTTAATGTTTCAGTATACGGGGAGAGGTAAGGGAGTTTGTTTACATCAGTCTTTTTGGAAAACTAAACCACTAAAAAGTTAGCTTATGTTTATATGTATGATATGACTATTTATTTGCAAAGTTTCATCGGTTAAAAATGTCAATTTTACGATTTTACGATTTTGGTAAAAAGTCGGGTTTTGGTATATGATCTCCAAACTTTCCAAAACTACTTTATTTGTATTAAACCTAACATAGGAGATGCTTGGAACCCTTGTTTTCTATTTAAATTATGTTTTTCGAACTATATACTATGTATGGTCTGTTTTTACCCAAATGATTGTGGCATATGTTATGGAATGGAATATATGTGGAATTTATTAATACGTATATGAACTATGGGAACTAAAGTTCCAAATTGTTATCAGGAAATGTGGAAAATAGGTGTCGGTTAGATACCAAGCTCTATATGTGAAAGGGTTAAACCGAGAGTGTGTGTGTCGGTTTATACCACAGTTTGAATGAAAAAAGGAATGTATGAAAGAATGCATGAATGAGATTGTGAAAAATACTAGAATTGCACAGGTTAATGTGTTTTATTGTAAATCGTATATATAATATTGGGACCGCAACTTGTTACTATGAGTGCCTTAAAACGCTTAACGTTATTATGAAAGCATTAAAAGCTTAATGTTATTATGTAAACGCGGTACTATTGCTAGAATATGAGATATAGTGCAACCACACGTATGTTCTCAGTGTGGGTATCTATGCAGACGTCTTGGTACGAAGGGCCCCTGGTTGATCACCGACCAGGGTGGATAAACAAGACGGACTGGAGTAAATTACGATGCTTGACAATGCCTGCACGAACAGGGCTCGATCAGTGCTTTATTATCACACAACCCACGCCACGCGGTAGTGTTGGCATAGTTATTGTTGTTTCAAAGCTAGAAGGTGTTCTAAATATACATATGCATGATTTAAAAACAAAAATGGGCAAAGTCACATGTTTGAGTATCTGGTGGAGGGATTGTACAGTGTATGGGCTTGTATCCTACCCTAACCTCGGGAACTCTCACTTGTTACGATGCTGAATTAGCTATTGCGGGATTTATATCTATATATCTCCTATATTACAGTATTGAGAATATGTTATATACGTAACTGCTTGCAACTGGTTTAAACACATTTTGTCACACACTAATGTAATATCTTCCACCTTACTGAGAAGTGTCTCACCCCAACTTACAACCTTTGTTTTAGGTCCTTCAAGAAACTGGTCCTAGGCTTTTAGAGGGATGTCGAAGCTTAGTACTGTTTTTAGCTTACGTAAGTGCTTTGTATGAGTACTAGGTTTTTAGCCAAAATGGCTTTTGGGACTATAATACAATTATGTTTTAAGTACGATCATATGTATGTAAGAAGTCAGTTAGAAGTATGTTTTCCACAATGTATGAAAGCACAGATCTTTATGAATACACCTGTATGTCCCTGTTTAGGGCGGGTAGTTTATGTATGTTATCAGATATGTGCAGACTATGTATGAATAATAGCACTTTGGGCCCACTTATTGGGTCGGGCCGTTACATGAATAGTAGAGTTACTCCTTGGGGTCCAGACCCGGATTGGGTAGGCCAATTGTACTACAAACACGTTTAGTTTTGATCTAACCTGATAGGCCAGTCATGGTTAGGTCCCACCTACGGGCCGCACAACCCGGTTATGTGGGGTGAATACATGACGATGTGACATGAATATCCTCAAGATGGTTCCTCATTACAGATATGATAATTGTATGTTATAATATGATGAGCAACCATGAGTTACAGACGCATTGTGCTATATACTAGTGGATACTCAAGGGCTAGAATTTGAATATGAGAAATGAAATGAAATGAAATGGAAAAAATGAACAGCCATGAGTTTCAAACGCGTTGTGTTATATACTGGTGGATACTCATGAGCTAGAATATGATTGTGAGAAATGAAAGCTTATGGAAACATTGTAACGACCTGTTTTTTTTACCAATTATTTTTTTCCATATTAATATCCAATATAATAATCTTGACAAATCATAATCAACCAGGACCCATGGAAACTAGGGATATACCTGAAATACAACACTGTCACCTAAGCAGGATGAAAGGTAAAATCATATACATATCAAATTACCAATCAACACAAAACCAGAGTTTTACTATAACTATCATATACATACACATACCCCAAAATATCAAAAAGTGGCCTAGGGTCACCACCCAAAAATCTGTCAGACCCTAACAAAATGACTTACCCTTCAAACAGGGTAGAATAACTGAACTTTAATACTGTGGAGCTCTATCTGCTCTTCTATCTAGGGCTCTTGAAATATTTATATAGCTGGGGGAGATACCTCTCAGTAAGGGAAATAAACTAATATCAGTGTGTGGCAACATGAGTATTTTCATGTTATACATATAACAGTACAAAAATCATACTTGATAAAACAATCTATATCATATCTGGAAAACATATTTATATCATAACATGATATAACATACTGAGTTTCTATACAAATAAATCATCTCATATAGATGTACATGGAAAACACCCTGGATGGATCACTGGATGGTGTCATGTCTTACCCCCCACATGATTGGGTTGTGTGGCCCAAAGGCAGGACCTAGCAATGGCTGGCCGACCACGCTAGATCAACATAAGTCTATAAGTATGATGGGTCTGCCCCTCCTAGTTCGAACACCAGAGGGACGCCTGCGCTACAATAAACCACATCGACTACTGATCTCCCACTGCCCCTTATGGCAAGCAATAGCACTAGCATAAACATGATCGTCATCATATAGCTACGGTACCGTGCTTCATGAAAGCCTAAACCAAGCCAACCAAGTTCTAATAACATAAAATATATTTCCAAATAATGATACATGGCTATTTCATAATAGTATCTGTCATGTTAATATCTTCATAAAACTTTGCATAACATATCATATAAAATTTACAACCCTTACGCCGGTAATTTGTATCTTGTAAATCACGGCCCTAATGCCGGTATAGCATATTATAAAAACCTTTGGCCCTTATGCTGGTATTTCATATAAAACCTTAACCCTTATGCCGACATATCGTATAAAATCCTCGGCCCTTACGCCGACATATCATATAAAGTCCTCGGCCCTTACGCTGACATATCATATAAATTCCTTAGTTTGAAAGATCCCTATGTCATTTTAATATTTCCCTAAAAGCTGTAATAACATACTTATTTTGTAAACATAATATTTCATCATCATAATTTCCATGGTAAATATTACTCATGCCACACAAAAAAGATAATAATCTTATTTTTGATATTATACATGAAATCCATATTTCTGATCAACAACATTATTTCCAATATAATTCTACAATATACATATTTATCTGAAATTAAATGCTGTAAGATAATAAATACATTATCATGAAATTCCGATTTAGTTTATCCCCTTACCTGAATTATGAAAAAGCCCACAAAATAACTAGTCCTGCACCTGTAGGGTTCCCCATTCAACACCCTGTAAACAATATTGCCCCGAACAAAACTTCAGTATTTTTTCGAGTACTACCTATTCTACAACTATAGGAAAGCCTAATACTTAACATAAATCCTTACCCTGAATTTGGGATGGATTCCAAGTTAGCCCCACCAACGATCTACTCCAACAAACTTGAAGAGAACTTCCCTAGGAGTAGTGTGGCGGCTTCGGAGCGTCGATTCGATGAAGAATGGACCCAGAATCTTAAAGACAAGGGAAAGGGGATGAACAGGGGGAGAGAGGGAGAGAGAGAGAAAGAGGTTCTTCGCATGATTTCTGTAAAGAAAATCAAGTTTAGGCTATTTATACACCTGCGCTCGTCGATGAGACATGTCATCTCATCGACGAGGTCACGAAGAAAGTTCGTCGGCGAATGCTTATTCCTCATCGAAGAATTTAGAACTGAAAATTGCCTCTCGATATCTTCTCGTTGACGAGACGCGCCTCCCCGTTGATGATCCTACCAAGCGTGTTCATTTTGTTGACGAACGTGCCACTTTCGTTGATGAGACCCTGTTTAAATTCCCATTACAATTTCCTTTCTCTCTCTTTTCCTTTATTATTAAATTATCATAATTCTTCGGTTCTCTACATTCTTCCCTTCTTATAAAAATTTTGTCCTCGAAATTTACTGTCCATATGATTCACCATCCCTTTAAGATAACCAATCTACTTATTTCATTACGTAGCCTCACTTGTGGCGGAGGAATACAATGGTTACATTCAAAGTGCTGGGAAATTACATATATATATAAAATAAAATTCTCCCAAAACTAAAATACTACTTACCAACTAAATTACTACATGTACCTGCAAAAGAAACATTACATAAGTACCTACACTTTTCCTGGTTATAACTGAACTCCACTAAATAAATGTGGATATTTTTGTCTTATCTTTTCCTCAAGTTCCCAAGAAACTTCTTCTATTGCGTGATTTCTCCATAGAACTTTTACTAGAGGAATCTTCTTACTACGTAATTCCTGCTCTTTCTTGTCCAGAATTTGCACTGGTACCTCCTCATAAACTAGTGAATCGCTGAACTCTCACTAAACTCTAATTCACCATAACTGATTACGTGAGAAGGATCTGTGACGTATTTCCTCAACATGGAGACATGGAATACGTCGTGTATCCTGGACAACACAGGGGGTAAAGCTAACCTATAGGCAACCGCGCCCCACTTTCTCTAGAATCTCAAATGGGCCAATGAACCTAGGGTTAAGTTTACCTTTCTTCCCAAATCTTATAACCCCTTTTAACGGAACTATTTTCAAAAGCACATGAGCGCCGATATCAAACTCCAATTTCCTACAGCGGGTATCGGCGTAACTCTTCTATTGGCTTTGAGCTGCACTAATTCTATCTCTGATGAGCTAGACTTTATCATATGCCTGCTACACTAGATCTAGCCCCATAACTTGCCACTCACCCATCTCATCCCAATATAAAAGAGAACGACATCTCCTACCATAGAGCGCCTCAAACGGTGGCATGCCAATGCTGGCCTAATAACTGTTATTGTACGCAAACTCCACCAGTGGCATAAACTAGGTCCAACTACCCCAAAAGTCCAGCACACATGTTTGAAGCATATCTTCTAATATCTAAATTGTCCTCTTAGTTTACCCATCTGACTAAGGATGGAATGTCGTGCTAAAAGATAATTGAGACCCTAGAGCTTACTGCAAGCTCCTCCAGAATCATGACGTGAACGCGGGTCCCGATCTGACACTATAGACATAGGCACACCATGAGAATGGACTATCTCCTCAATATAAATCTCTGCCAATCTGTTAATGGAGTAGCTGATCTTGATGGGAAGGAAATGGGCGATCTTATTCAAACGATCTACAATCACCCATATTGCATTCTGGGCATGCAATGCCAACGGCAGGCCTGAAACAAAATCCATAGATATGTGATCCCATTTCCACTCTTGGATAAAAAGTGGCTGCAACTGGCTTGCTGGTCTCTAGTGTTCAGCTTTTACCTGCTGGCACGTCAAACACTATGCTATATACTCGACAATCTCCCTTTTCATACCACTCTACCAATAAGACTCTCGCAGATCTCTATACATTTTCATGCTGCTGGGATGAACTGTGTATAAATATCTGTGAGCCTCTTCTAGGATGGTCTTTCTGATATCAACATCAGTAGGAGCACATAATTTAGAACGGAATCATAAAGCTCTGTCATCTGTAATACAAAATTCCTCTCTTTGACCCCTCTGTACTCTAACCATTACCTCTGCTAATTCTGGATCCTCTTTCTGAGTAGCTTTAATCCTTTCCTGTAGAGTAGGCTGCACCACTAAACTGACAATACATGCTTGAGAATCACTCTTAACCAACTCTATGCCGAGTCTCTCCAGATCTATCATGATTAGATACTAAATCTCCATAGCTGCCAGCGCTGGTCCCACAAACTTCCTACTCAGTGCATCACCTACCACGTTTGCTTTTCCTGGGTGGTAATTGATAGTTCAATCAAAATCTTTAATATGCTCCAACCACTTTGTCTGCCTCATGTTCAATTTCTTCTGAGTGAAAAAGTACTCTAAATTCTTAAGGTCGGAGAAGATTTCGCACCGCTCGCTATACAGGTAATACCTCCAAATCTTCAATGCATGTACTACTTTAGCCAATTCATGATCATGGGTAGGGTAGTTCCTCTCATATTCTTTCAACTGCCTGGAAGCATACGCTACCACCCTACCATGCTGCATCAATACACAGCCAAGTCCCTTCAAAGACGCTTCACTATAGATAACATAACCCTCACCTCCTGACAGGATGATCAACACTGGTGTCATAAAAAACCTTTGCTTCAATTCTTGGAAGCTCTACTCACAGTTGTCGTCCCATTCAAACCTGACGTTCTTCCTAGTCAGTCGAGTCAGAGGCCCTGATAAAGTTGAGAATCCCTCAACAAAACGACGGTAATACCCAGCCAGCTGCAAGAAACTCCTGATCTTTTGGACATTCCTCGGTTTAACCCAATTCACTACCACATCAATTTTACTAGGATCCACAGAAATTCCATCCACTGAGATGACATGCCCCAAAAATACAACCTTCTCGAGCCACAATTCACCTTTGCTGAACTTGGCATAAAACTTCTTTTCTCTGAGCTTCTGTAAGACCTGCCTCAAATGCGTCTCATGCTCCTCATAGCTCCTCGAATAGACTAGTACATCATCAATAAAAACAATAACAAACTGGTCTAAATATTGGTGGAAGATTCTATTCATCAAATCCATGAATATTGTAGGAGCATTCGTCAAACCAAACGGCATAACGAGGAATTCATGATGCCCATATCTAGTCCTGAAAGCTGTCTTCGAGATGTCTTCTGCTTTTACTTTTACCTAATGGTAGCCTAATCTGAGGTCAATCTAAGAATACACCCATGTACCATGGAGCTGATCAAATAAATCATCTATATGGGGTAGAGGATACTTGTTCTTGATTGTCACCTTATTAATTTCCCTATAATCTGTACACATCCTCATGGACCCATCTTTCTTCTTCACAAATAATACTAGAGCTCCCCACGGAGATACACTGGGCCGTATAAATCCCTTATCAAGCAAATCTTGCAACTGATTCTTTAATTCTGCCAACTTTGCTGGCACCATTCGGTAAGGTGCTATAGAGATCGGTGCTGTACCTAGAAGCAGATCAATAGGAAAATCTACCTCACAATCAGGTGGCAAGCCTGGTAACTCATTGGAAAAACATCTATAAACTTCTTTCCTACTGACGTACTAGTGAGTTTCAATTCATTCCCTGACATTTCCTTCACAAAGGCCACGAATCCCTGACAACCACTCAGGAGCAGTCTTCTCGCTTGAATAGCTGAAACTAACTGAGGCGAGGATTGCACTCATGACCCTATAAACCTGAATTCTGATTTTCCCAAAGGTATGAATATTACTTCTTTTAAAAGACAGTCTATGCTAGCGTAATTAGCTGCCAATTAGTCCATTCTAAAAATTACATCAAACCCATGCATGTCTAATACTATCAAATCAGCTGGAAAAATTTTCCCCTAAATATCAACTGGACAGCCTCGGAGCACTCTGCTACACCTTACTACAGACCCTATCAGTGTAGTGACTAACAGTTCGGTGTCTAACAACTATTTTTCCAACCCATATAATCTAATACACTCCATAAAAATGAACGAATGTGTGGCTCCTGAATCAAACAATGCAATAACTTTAAATGAAAACATGTTAATTATACCTGTCACCATATCACCAGCTATCTCAGCATCCCCAGGCATCAAAGCATAGACCCTCGCTGGAGCTACATTCCTCTACTGACCACCACGGGGTGCCTGATAGCCTCCCTGATACGGTTTGGGAGCAGGAGCGGTATCTGGTGGTGCAGGGCAGTCTTGCACTAGATTTCTCTATATACTATAGCGATAGCAGACAACTCTCCCTGCTCGACACTCTCCCAAGTGCCTCCTCCCATACGTCTGACAAATAGGAAAATTCTACACTGCCTGAACCTCATGACCTCCAGTCTCCTGCCTCTGTCCTCTTCCATAATTTCCTCTTCTCCAATGATGCTATCTAGCTCCCTGCTAAAAGCCTGAAGGCATAGATCTCTTCTTCTATCCCTGCTCCTATGCATCCATGCGCTCACTAGCCTCGGCCAAGGCTACTCTGTCAACTAACTCAGCAAAGTCCTGTATCTTCAGCACTACCACCTACTCATATATACCTCGCCTCAATCCTCTTTCAAATTGTCTCACCTTCTTTACTTCATTAGGAATAATATACGGAGCAAAGCAGGAAAGTTCTATAAACCGCACTGCATACTGTTGGACCGACTGTTGTCCCTGCTTCAAATTCAGGAACTCTTCCACTTTAACTTCCCTGAAAGTGACTAGAAAATATCTATCAAAGAATAATTCTTTAAATCGGTCCCATATCATAACTATCGGCATCGTCCTCTGCTGCTCCAAAAGTTTCAACGCAATCCACCACCTCTCAGCCTCCCCTGTCAGTTTATAGGTGGCGAAGAGAACTCTTTGCTCCTCCGTACACTGTAATATCGCCAAAATTTTCTCAATCTCCTGCATCCAATCCTTGACGGCTGCAGGATCAACTCCTCCTGAAAATGCCGGAGGATTCATCTTGGTAAATTTCTTTATCGTACACCTATGGCCTATAGACGAGTCTCCCTACCCTCTAGAGGTCCTAGCAATCTCAGCCATAACCTGCTGAGCCACACTACGCAGTACTACATCTGAATCAACCCCGCCTGCACTCGAGGGCCCTACACCGTCACTACCGTTCGTATGGGCGCTACCTTCTCCAGGGTCCATCCTAAAAAGATATTAAACATGAATTAAGAACCCTATCCTTATAACTTACGCGCCTAACATAATCCTCTATCTTAAAATCCTTATCTTATTTCTAGATCCAGTCCTACATTCTAGGAACACAACCTGGCAATAGTTTACTATAGTTTTCCTGAAATCGTCACCCTAGGAAAAACACAGAAACCACTACCGAAGTCCTGCCTCTAGACTGTAGAACAAAACCTTAAATCCTTTTCCTATACTCTAGTATCGTTTCCGCTGCACTCGAAAGTCTACAGAACCTAGCAACCTAGGCTTTGATACCAAACTGTAACGACCTGTGTTTTTTACCAATTATTTTTTCCATATTAACATCCAATATAATAATCCTGACAAATCATAATCAACCTGGACCCATGGGTACCAAGGATATACCTGAAATACAACACTATCACCTAAGCAGCAGGAAACGTAAAATCATATACATATCAAATTACCAATCAACACAATACCAGAGTTTTACTACAACTGTCATATACATACACGTACCCCAAAATATCCAAAAGTGGCCTAGGGTCACCACCCAAAAATCTTTTAGACCCTAACAAAATGACTTACTCTTCAAACAGGGCAGAACAACTAAACTCTAACGCTACAGAGCTCTATCTGCTCTTCTATCTAGGGCTCCTAAAATATTTATATAGCTGGGGCGAGACACCTCTCAGTATGGGAAATAAACTAATATCAGTGTGTGGCAACATGAGTATTTTCGTGTTATGCATAACATATCATATAAAATTTACGGCCCTTACACCTACAATTTGTATCTTGTAAATCACAGCCCTTATGCCGGTATAGCATATCATAAAAACCTTCGGCCTTTATGCTGGTATTTCATATAAAACCTTGGCCCTTATGCTGACATATCGTATAAAATCCTCGGCCCTTACGCCAACATATCATATGAAGTCCTCGGCCCTTACGCCGACATATCATATAAATTCCTTAGTTTGAAAGATCCCTGTGTCATTTTAATATTTCCCTGAAAGCTATAATAACATACTTATTTTCTAAACATAATATTTCATCATCATAATTTTCATGGTAAATATTACTCATGCCACACAAAAAAGATAATAATCTTATTTCTGATATTTTACATGAAATCCATATTTCCAACATAATTCTACAATATACATATTTATTTGAAATTAAATGCTGTAAGATAATAAATACATTTTCATGAAATTCTGACTTAGTTTGTCCCCTTATCTGACTTATGGAAAAGCCCACAAAATAACTAGTCCTGCACCCGCAGGGTTCCCCATTCAACACCTTGTAAACAATATTGCCCCGAACAAAACTTCAGTATTTGTTCGAGTACTACCTATTCTACAACTGTAGGAAATCTTAATACTTAACATAAAGTCTTACCCTGAATTTGGGATAGAGTCCAAGTTAGCCCCACCAATGATCTACTCCAGCAGACTTGAAGAGAACTTCCCCAGGAGTAGCGTGACATGTAAGAACCCGAACCATGATATATGGATTAATTATATAAAATAAGGGTAAATTGGTAATTGAGCAAAGTTCATCGACGAAGCAAGAGTTCGTCGACGAAGTCTAGGTGCTGCTCGTCGACGAAATTTGGAGGCTCGTCGATGAGGAGAAGCCGAGCGATTTCGGAAACTGGTAATATCAAGTTCGTCGATGAGGCTCTCGTCTAGTCGACGAGCTATCTATATGGCCTCATCAATGAGGATGCCATTCATCGACTAGGGCGACCGAGTCAAAGGGGTTATAAATATCAATTTCCTTACTTCCAAGCTAAGTAATCTCAAAAATCTCCTCCCTCTCTCTTTAGAACTTGAAGATCACTCTCTCTCTCTAGATTCCTTCACTGTTCGTCGCCTGATTCGTAAATCTGACGTTACCACGTAGATCAGGGCAGGATTCTCTTTGCGAATAGTGGATCGGAATCTCGTTTCGAGCGATTTCAAGTTTTGGTCCAAAATCAAGGTAAGGCTCGATTTCCATTTCTGTTTCAAAATATGTGTAGTAGTACGAATTGTAAGGAAATATTGTTCTGCATTGTTTAGGTTTTGGTGTCTTGGTTCGTAGTTTTGAGAGCGATAGAGTTCGTGGCTTGATTTCGAGTTAAGATAAGGGGATTCTATTTATATCAGTTCATTTTTGAAATCAAGATCAGTAAACCTATAGGTTACGATCGTATTTATGTTTTGACTACTTATTTGGGGAAATCTATGGGGTAAAAATGTGGGATTTTCGGGTTACAGTTTTCAGGAAAATCGGGGATATCAGGTATCATCTCTACTTTGTTTAAAAAATTTGTATGTTGTATTTAAACTATATTATTGAGATGACTATATCCATATTTGTATAGAACTGTATGCTTGAATTGGAAAACGATATGATTTATGGTGTACCAAATAAGTGTGGAATGTATGGTTGTATGTAATTGTTCCAGGTATTTTGTAAAATAGCTAGTGACGGCTAATTACCGTACGCTTATGAGTATAGGAACATGAGTTCCAAAATGATTCCAGATTTTGTGAAATCAGTTAGCGACGGCTAATTACCGTACGCTGTGCTATGTACCGGTTCATTACCATGGGCGAGAGTTTCTGGCTCTATATCCAAGGGCATGAAATATCGCCAGTGTGTTTCGGCTGGTCACTGATGGGTGTGAGCTACACCGTTTTGGCAACATACCACTGTGAGGCTTCGGTTATCACAGGGTTTTGGTTGCTTTAGTGTGATGACACTGACCGTATGTTTGGGTATCGTATGTATTGAAATGGATTTGTGAAAATACTGGAACTGTATAGAAATGTTCGAAACTGTATGATATTGTATGGTGTTACATTGTACGTAAAATAACACTGGTATGCCACACACTGATAAAACCTGCTTTCTTCCTTACTAAGAGGTGTCTCACCCCGAATGTATATACAAATATTTTCAGGTCCTTCGGGTAGCCGAACTAACATCCTAGCATCTGGAATCGGGGGTGTCATTTAGCTACAGTTAGTTCTTGGATAGGTACGAGTTTTGTAACCAGATTGTCGGGATGGTTTTTGTAGACACCTGGAGTATATTTTGTAATTACGGGAACGTGTATCCTAGTGTTGTATAGACTTTGGTATGGTATATTATGTGGATAGATTGAACAGTTTTTGCTGTGCATTTGATGAGTATCGATGTGTATGTGTATGTTTTGTAGGGCTTCCGTATACCCCACGGGGTTGGACCCTCTTTTAGTATTGTATCATGTATGTTTAATCTGAAACAAAGACAGGTTAGGTTACTATTTTCACACCTAGGACCCATCTGTGGGTTTGGGGCGTGACAGCTTGGTATAAGAGCTAACTAAGTTGTTAAGTCTTGTAAACTTGGTTAGGTGTATTAGCTAACTAAGTTGTTAAGTCTTGTAAACTTGGTTAGGTGTATTTATGTGTACATACCAGAGTATAGGATGTAGGAAATGGATAGAGTAGGTCGAGGATTGTGTTGTTGCTAGACGGGGACTCGTTGGTGGTGTTTTGTGTTCTTCCTGGATGATGATTTTAGAAAGATCATGACAAACCATTGATGGATTCGTGTCAGTGTGATAGGACAGACCTGGACCCGTTAGAGTGGTAGTTGACGTGATTAAAGCTAATAATTGTGTTGACTATTTACGATATAGGAATTCTAACTGATTCCTATTCTATTTTCAGAATAGTGCCCAAGGATAACAACTTGGATAGTGGCTTCGAGGGGACTGCGAGTGATGAGTCTCCTTCTATGCCACGAGGTTTGGCGAGGCAAGTTCTGCGTGAGATCGAGCGGAGTGTTAGGAGACAGGAGAGCTCTCCTACTGATGCGGGGTGTACCATCGAAAGGTTCACACGTATGCACCCTACGACATTTGTAGGAGGACTCGATCCGATTATAGAAAAGGACTGGGTCGCGAAGACAGAGAAGATTTTGGAAGTCCTCCACTGCACAGATAGGTAGAGAATCCTTTACGCTACTTTCCAGCTGTCTGGAGAGGTCGGGCGTTGGTGGAATGCGGTGAGTCTGCTTGAGGAGTGGAGAGCTGGTCCATCGAGTATGATGTAGGGTACCCTGATGGTGCAGAGATATGCATCCAAATATATTAAGTTATCTCGTTTTGCGCCTTACTTAGACCCAAACGAGTACAAGAAGGCTTAGAGGTTTGAGAGGGGTCTGAGGAAAGACATCCCCCGGCTTGTGGGGATGCTGCAGATCCGCGAGTTCTCTATTCTGGTGGATAAAGCCACCATAGTTAGGACCGACCTCCAGGGAGACGAGGGGGTGCAGGAACAGAGGAAGAGGCCAGTATCTTCTAGATCTCAAATTGGTCGTCGGCGGGGACAGTGGAAGAAAACGAAGAACTACAGTTCAGGTTATCGGTAGAACACCGAGTGGCAGAATTCTTAGGGGGGGATCCATCCTCCGCACCGTGCACCAAGTGCCATAAATGGCACAATGGAGAATGTCAGCCATTCTGGGGTAACTACTACAACTCTGGTAAGCTGGGCCACATGTCACGGAGCTGTCAGGCACCAATAAGAGATACGCCTACACAGAGTCAAAACTGTGGGAGTAATCAGATGCCTCATGGGAACTACTAGGTGACCACGACTCCGATGAGGGTATATTCAATTACTCCAGTAGATGCGGAACACGCTGGGAATGTGGTGACAGGTACCATGTTACTATTTTCGATTAAAGTTGTTGTTTTATTTAATTTGGGGGCAACCCATTCATTTATATTTGCTAGTTTTGTGAAGTTGTGTGGGGTTGAAACCCATGTGATGGATGAGAGGTTGTCTGTGGCTACACCAACTGGGAGTGTAACGGTATGTGGTAAGATGTTAGGAAACTGCCCAGTGGTAATTCAAGGAAGGCTGCTACCAATGAATCTTGTAGTATATGACATGTCTGGTTTCGATGTCACACTGGGGATGGATTGGCTATTCTCTAGTTATGCGGTGATTGATTGTTGTAGGAAGGTAGTAGGGTTCAGACCTCCTAGGAAGTAGGAGTATGAGTTCGTGGGATTGTGTATGCGTTTGATGCCACAGATTTTATCTGCATTACAGGCGAGGAGGTTACTTTTGGACGAATGTCAGGGGTACCTAGCTTGCGTGAAGGAACTGCTACTGGAGGAGTTGAGCCTCAAGGATATTCGAGTGGTCAACGAGTTTCTAAATGTGTTTCCTAAAGATTTACCTGGTTTACCTCCGGATCGTGAGGTGGAGTTTGCTATAAAATTGCTTCCTGGAAAGACACTAATCTCTAAGGCTCCGTACCAGATGGCTCCAGCAGAATTTTGAGAGTTGAAGGAGCAGTTGCAGGAACTACTGGACCAAGGATTTATCCGACCTAGTGTATCACCTTGGGGAGCTCTAGTTTTATTTGTGAAGAAGAAGGATGGGTCGATGCGTAAGTGCATTGATTACCATGAGATGAACAAGGTGATTGTGAAGAACCGTTACCTGTCGCGTCGTATTAATTATCTCTTTGACCAGCTGTAGGGAATGCAGGTCTTTTTGAAGATCGATCTACGGTCAAGGTATCATCAGGTGAAGGTTCAATCTGAGGATGTTGCGAAAACTGCTTTCCAAACTAGATATGGCCACTACGAGTTCTTAGTCATACCTTTTGGGCTGACAAATGCTCCGATAGTGTTCATGGATCTTATGAACAGGGTTTTCCATGAGCACTTGGACCAGTTCGTAGTGGTATTTATCGATGATATTCTAGTATACTCGAGAAGTCTGGAAAAGCATGAAAATCATCTAAGGTTAGTGCTACAGATTCTGCGAGAGAGGAAGCTATATGCCAAGCTGAAGAAGTGTGAGTTCTAGTTGAATCAGGTTGCTTTTTTAGGCCATGTGGTGTCTAAGGGCGGTATCTTAGTTGATCCTAGCAGGATTGAAGTTGTGGTTGACTAGAAGAGACCGAAGAATGTGTTGGAGGTTTGGAGTTTTCTAGGACTGGCGGGTTATTATCGTCGGTTTGTGGAAGGATTCTCTAAGTTGTTTGGGCCTCTGACATGATTGACCAGGAAGGGTGTGAAGTTT
Source organism: Malania oleifera (assembly GCF_029873635.1). Classification (NCBI taxonomy): domain Eukaryota; kingdom Viridiplantae; phylum Streptophyta; class Magnoliopsida; order Santalales; family Ximeniaceae; genus Malania; species Malania oleifera. Next base: position 75,094,617 of record NC_080419.1, on the reverse strand, counting down.
GATTGGACCAAAGATTGCGAGTAGTGTTTCTAGGAGTTGAAACAACAATTGATTACTGCTCCGACCTTGACCATTCCTTCAGGGAATGTCGGTTTTGTGATCTATAGTTGGGATGTGTGCTTATGCAACAGGGTAAGGTAATTGCTTATGCTTCTTGGAAACTTAAGGAATATGAGAAGAATTACCCTACGCATGATCTATAATTGGCCGCTATAGTTTATGCACTGAAGATCTGGCGACACTACCTGTATGGTGTTCAGTATGAGATTTTCAATTACCACAAAAGCCTCAAGTACTTTTTCACGCAAAAGGAGTTGAATATGAAGCAAAGGTGGTGGCTGGAGTTGATCAAGGACTACAATTGCACGATCAATTATCACCTAAGGAAAGCTAATGTGGTAGCTGACGCATTGAGTTGGAAGTTAGAGCATGCGGCAGTGTCTGCAGTTATAGCTCAGCATCATATCAGACGGGATCTAGAAAGCCTTGGCATAGAGTTGGTGGTTAGTGATCATCAGGCTTTCATTGCTAGCTTAGTGATCCAGCCGACTTTGTTTGAGCGTATTAAAGTTGTGCAAGCTAGGGATGCAGAGTTGGTTAAGACTATGGAGAAAGTACAGTAGGGATTGGCTATGGATTTTAACATCTCAGAGAAAGGTGTGTTGAGGTTTGGGACCAGGTTGTGTGTTGACAACCTAGTCCCAAACGACGATGAGATCAGAAGAATAATTCCGGAGGAGGCGCATCGTTCCTTGTATATGGTACATTCGGGTAGCACGAAGATGTATCGGGATTTGCGCGAGTCTTTCTGGTGGAGTGGTATGAAAAGGGATATTGCTCGGTTCGTCGAGCAGTGTCTGACATGTCAGCAGGTGAAAGATGAGCATCAGAGGCCGGCAGGACCGTTATAGCCCTTAGCTATTTCGATGTGGAAATGGTAGCACATTTCCATGGACTTTGTTCTTAGATTACCGCTAGCGCTTCATGGGCAGAATGCTATTTGGGTAATTGTGGACAGGTTGACGAAATCTACTCACTTTGTACCGATGAAGGTTAGCTACCCTTTGAGTAGGCTAGCAGACTTGTACGTGCATGAGATAGTAAGAATGCATGGGGTACCGGTGTCAATTGTTTCAGATCGAGACCTAAGGTTTACTTCTCAATTCTAGAAGAGCTTGCAGGAAGCACTGGGGACGAAGCTTACTTTTAGTACAACGTTCCATCCCCAGACTAATGGACAGTTGAAGAGGACAATACAGATTTTGGAGGATATGTTACGGGTTTGCGTGTTAGACTTTGGTGGTAGTTGGATTCAGTTTTTGCCACTAGTGGAGTTTGCCTATAACAACAGCTTCTAGGTTAGTATTGGGATGACACCGTTCGAGGCTTTGTATGGTCGGAGGTATCGATCTCCTTTGTATTGGGATGAGGTTGGTGAACGTTAGGTGTTAGGAGCTGAACTTGTACAGCAGGCATCTAAAAAGGTGGGTTTGATCCGGGATAGGATTAAATCGGCTCAGAGTCAGCAAAAAAGCTACGCAGATGTTCGCCGCCATGAATTAGAGTTCAAGGTGGGGGGTAAGGTATTTTTGAGAATCGCTTCGATGAAAGGAGTGATGAGATTCAGGAAGAAGGGCAAGCTGAGCTGAAGGTCTATCGGACCATTCAAGATTCTAGAGCGAGTGGGTCCGGTGGCTTACCGGATTGCACTACCCCCTGCGCTCTCGAGGATCCATGATGTATTTCACGTATCCATGTTGAGGAGGTACGTGTCGGATCCGTCACATGTTATTAGTTATGAGTCCTTGGAACTTGGCAAATTCTGGACCGAAAAGTTCAGAAGTTGCGTACCAAGGAGATACCGTTAGTGAAGGTTTTGTGGCGGAATCACGCGATTGAAGAAGCTTCTTGGGAGTTAGAAGTGGAAATACGACGGAAGTATACGCGGTTGTTTTGAGTAGTAGTTAGATAGCAGGGTTGGTATGGGTATGTATGTATGTATGTATATAGTACGCTGTTATCGTATTAGTATTGTGTGGTTAGTCTCTGGGAGAGTCTTGTTTTATTGTGAGCTCCCGAGGCCGTGTATGTATGTAACCACGGTATTCCTCTGCCATAAGTGAGGGAATGTATGTATGTATGTATGTATGTATTGTGACGGGCCTGCATATAAATAGCCGCCAGTTCTTCTTAGAGTGTGTATGTATTCAGTAGTATAAATGAGTTCGTAATGAGAGATTGCAAATTTCGAGGACAAAATTTTATAAGGAGGGTAGGTTGTAAGAACCCAAACCGTGACATATGGATTGATTATATAAAAAAGGGTAAATTGGTAAATGAGCAGAGTTTGTCGATGAAGCCAGAGTTCATCGACGAAGTTTAGGTGTTGGTCGTCGACGAAATTTGGAGGCTCGTCGATGAGGAGAAGCCGAGGGATTTCAAAAAACAGGTAATATCAGGTTCGTTGACGAGGTCCTCGTCTCATTGACGAGCTATCTATATGGCCTCGTCGACAAGGGCGGCCAAGTCAAAGGGGTTATAAATATCAGTTTCCTTACTTCCAAGCTAAGTAATCTCAAAAATCTCCTCCCTCTCTCTCTAGAACTTGAAGATCACTCCCTCTCTCTCTAGATTCGTTAGTTGTTCGTCGCCTAATTCGTAAATCCGACGTTACTGCATAGATCAGGGTAGGATTCTCTTCGCGAATAGTGGATCGGAATCTCGTTTCAAGTGATTTTGGGTTTTGGTCCAAAATTGAGGTAAGGCTCGGTTTCCATTTATGTTTTGAAATGTGTGTAGTAGTACGAATTGTAAGGAAATATTGTTTTGCGTTGTTTAGGTTTTGGTGTCTTGATTCGTAGTTTTGAGAGCCGTAGAGTTCGTGGCTTGATTGCGAGTTAAGGTAAGGGGATTCTGTTTATATCAGTTCATTTTTGAAATCGAGATGGTAAACCTGTACGTTATGATCGTATGTATGTTTTGACTACTTATTTAGGGAAATCTATTGGGTAAAAATGTAGGATTTTCGGGTTACAGTTTTCAGGAAAATCGGGGATATTGGGTATTATCTCTACTTTGTTTAGAAAATTTGTATGTTGTATTTAAACTGTATTATTGAGATGAACGTATCCATATTTGTATAGAATTGTATGCTTGAATTGGAAAATGATATGATTTATGGTGTACAAAATAAGTGTGGAATGTATGGTTGTATGTAATTGTTCCAGGTATTTTGTAAAACAGCTAGTGGCGGCTAATTACCGTATGTTGATGAGTATAGGAACAAGAGTTCCAAAATGATTCCAGATTTTGTGAAATTAGCTAGTGGCGGCAAATTACCGTACGCTGAAATAGCTATATGGCGGCTAAATACCGTACGCTACGCCATGTACAGGTTCATTGCCGTGGGCAAGAGTGTTCGACTCTATATCCGAGGGCATGAAATATCGCCAGTGTGTTTCGGCTGATCACCAATGGGTGTAAGCTACACCGTATTGGCAACGTACCCTAGTGAGGCTTCGATTATCATAGGGTTTTGGTTGCTTTAGTGTGACGACACTGACCGTATGTTTGGGTATCGTATGTACTGGAATGGATTTGTGAAAATACTGGAACTATATAGAAATGTTCAAAAACTATATCGTATTGTATGGTGTTACGTTTTACGTAAAATACCACTGGTATGCCACATACTGATATAACATTCTTTCTTCCTTACTGAGAGGTGTCTCACCCCAAATGCATATACAAATATTTTCAGGTCCTTCGGGTAGCCGAACTAACATCCTAGCATCTAGAAGCGGAGGTGTCGTTTAGCTACAGTTAGTTCTTGGATAGGTACGAGTTTTGTAATTGAGTTGTCGGGATGGTTTTTGTAGACACCCAGAGTATATTTTGTAATTATGGGAACGTATATCCTAGTGTTGTATAGACTCTGGTATGGTATATTATATGGATAGATTGAACAGTTTTTCCTGTGCATTTGATGAGTATGGATGTGTATGTGTATGTTTTGTAGGGCTTCCGTATACCCCATGGGGTTGGACCCTCTTTTAGTATTGTATCATGTATGTTTTATTTGATACAAAGACAAGTTAGGTTACTATTTTCACACCTGGGACCCATCCGTGAGTTCGGGGCATGATATGGTGGCTTCGGATTATCGATCTGGCGAAGAATGGACCCTGAATCTTAGAAAGAAGGGAGAGGAGACGAACAAGAGAGAGAGAGAGAGAGAGAGAGAGAGAGAGAGAGAGAGAGAGAGGTTCTTTGCATGATTTTTGTAGAGAAAATTGATTTTAGGCTATTTATACACTTGTTCTTGTCAATGAGACACGTCACCTCATCGATGAGGTTACGAAGAAAGTTCGTCGACGAAATTCAGATATGAAAATTGCCTCTCGGTATCTTCTCGTCGACAAGACGCATAACCTTGTCGACGATCCCACCAAGCGTGTTCGTCGACGAACGTGTTGCGTTCGTCAATGAGACCCTGCTTAAATTCCCATTACACTTTCCTTTCTCTCTCCTTTCCTTTATTATTAAATTATCATAATTCTTCGAGTCTCTACAAACATGTTGATATATGATTTTGAGAAATGATATAAAAGTTTATAAAACTATTATTTATATATAAATATGATTATGAGTACATATATGTATATTTTTCTCAGTTGATATAATTATTTAAATGAATGTGTTATGATATAACAAAACTCATGTAGCCACTCATTGTCAATAATTTATTCTGTCTTACTGAGAGGTGTTCACCCAGAATTTAAACATTTCAGGAAATCAAGTCAGACAAGTAGACAGAGCTATGAGGTAGAGGAGATCTTGTTACCCTAGTATTCAGGGTAAGTGTTTAGAGTTGGGGATATGTTTTGTATAACCCCTAGAGTATTTTGTGAATTTTTGGGGTAGTATATGTATATGTATGGAGGTTATAGCACTCTGGTATCGTATATGGGACTTAGATGCTTTATGTATTCCGCTGCATGGATAGTATGTTTTGATAGACAAATTTCCCGGTACCCCACTTCGGGTCAGGTTATGTTGATATATGGTATTAGAGATGTTTGTTAGATGATTGATTATTATTGTTTATGATTGTATAAAAAAATGGTAGAAAAAGCAGGTCGTCACATAAATGGTCACTTAATCTAATTCATGCATAGTGTCATTATCAAACTTTTATGACTGTTGTATGATAAAAAGGATCATCCGCATGTTGTTCTAATTGGTTAATATTATGCCTTTGCATGTTGAATGATCATGGTTTGAATTTTATTGCATGCTGGTTAGCCTTTAGAAAATCTTTATAGTGCATGCTGAATTGATTGAATAAAACTAGTACATGTTGAATCCAAAATGCTATACAAATTAATCATATGGACACATTTTATAATCTTAGAATGGACTATTTTATGGACACCATTTGGTCCAAATCTCTGGGTTATATACTTTCACTCATAACCTAAAAGAAAAGCATCGTCACTTTAATTAGATGTCTCATATTTTGATGATGGTCCATAAACTAGGATAAATGCATGACAATGGGGTAGTTCTTGTTGGCCTTACAAGGCTTAAAATCTTGTTTTGATAATAACAAATCAGAGGAACTTAATATATTCGGTTAAGTGACGATATTTCAAGACTCAAGTATAAGAATACATGGTTAAGTGCTCACAATGATCATTGAAAGCCTATACTCCAAAGAAAGATGATCAAATGAAGCTTAAAGAATATTAAGGCATGGATTCAAAGATGATCTAATAAAGCTTGAAGATCATGAGAGCATGAATATTAAAGAGAACTTGCTAAAAGCTTAAAATATATTGAAACTTGAAGACAAGATGGAGTCAAAGAAAAACAAGCATGAAGACTTATGTGCGTTGAAAGTCAAAGTCTTAAGAAGTCTCATGTAAGTACTTCATTCAATATCAATATGGATATATGAAGCTCTTTAAAGAACATTATAGACTTAGAGATCAATTTTTGAAAACCCCGGAAAATGATCTTTAAAGTCACATTTGAGTTTTTCAAAAATTAAACGTTCAAAGTATTGAAGAATTGAAAATTGTGAAAATTTGACAGCTCAGCCGACTGACCCAACAAGCCCAGCCAACTGACATTTTTAATTCTAATTTTATGCTCAGATAGAATGGACTCAATCGACTGACTTGGCCAACTGACCGCAAACAAAATAGGCCCAGTCGACGACCTGCGGAAATTTCAAATTTTAAACAGCAACAGGAAATTTCTAAAAATAAGTTTTTGAAATCTAAATGTTGTAAAAACTTGGAAAACACTCCAAGTAACGTGGGAAACAAGGAATTACTTTCTAAAACTCTATAAGTACTCCCTAAACCCAAGGATTTTTACACACCAACCAATACAATCAGCATTCAAGCATTCATATTGAAAACTCTTCTAAAGCTCTTTTTTGTTCAAACTCTTGCCGGAATGAAATTCTGCTGATCAAAAGCCTACGATTTTTGATTTTCTACTGCATTTCAAAATTGTAAGAAAGAATCTTCGATGATAAACTTTATTGAGCTTCATATATTCTTTATTTGATATTTGATTTGAATTATATTAGTACTCTAACTTGTACTAATCAGCTCTTTTTTGAGAGTGTTTTTGTACACCAAGAAATTGTTCTTGTTCTTGTAGTTTTTTTATGGTTCAAGGTTGTTTAGATCGTTGTACCGAGCATGGGGTATCGCTTGGAGAGGGGGCTCCACCCTAAAGGAGGGATTGTAAATGGTTTGTTCTGCTTGGAAAGGAACGATATAGTGGAATCCATAGGTGGTCTTGCCTAAGGCGAGGACGTAGGCTGGGTATAAGCTGAATCTCGTAAAAATATCAGTCTCACTTTCTACTCTCTCTCTTTAAATTTCTGCATATATAAATTGTGTGGTGTGTATTTAAGTGTAGGAAGCTAAAAGCTAAGATTGAGAAGAGTTTTAATTTAGGGGAGTACGTTGATTAATCTTTTGCGGAAACCTTAAAGGGAGTACGTTGATTAATCATTCGCGGAAACCTTAGTTAAAAGGAAGCAAACAAAATTTTAAATAGGGCTTTAATCAAAATCAATATTGGGTTTTCATTCAAACTCTACTTTGAGCTTTTGCAAACGCTGAATATTGCAAAGTGCTGCAGCTTATACATTGATATTTTGATTGGTTGATTGATTGATTGTTTGGTTGGTTGATTGTGTTTTCTGTATATTTCCCTATTGAGTACTGCATTATGAGATCGTTTGTTTCCAGTGCGCATTAATTTACACAACAAGAATCATCATTGAGAAAGGAGGAGAAGAGATTGCCTGAGAGAGGAAAGTAGCATAAAGGATAAAGAGTGCCAAGTGATAATGGAGAGAAGTGAGAGTTGAGACTTGGGAGTAGGTCATTTGGTACCATTGTCCAAAATTACAAAGACAAAAATCATACTATTGCATTTGGGTGCAAGAATTTTAGATCTTGGTTTTGGATTTGAGTGGATTTGGACAAATTTTAATACAATTTTTTATTACATCTTATCCAAATCCAATACAAATCCAAATCCAATGCCTCTCCAAACATAGGGTAAACAAAAATTACAAACCAAAACAAACAATAAAAATAAAAAATCAACAACCTATTTGGTTAATATTTGTAAAATTAAACATATTAAAAACTTTTTTGAATAAATGTAACAAATTATATAACTTGTTTAACCGTTTGCTCTATTATTTGTAGAAATGATACAAGTATTCATACAAAAAATAAAAAAATAAAAAGGTTTGAAAATGATTTTAGGAATCATATGATTGACTTAAATCATGGGATTGACATGAATCATGGGGATTGGCATGAATCATGGGATTGACTTGAATCATGAGATTGACATGAATTATAGGATTAGGATTGCCTTGAATCATGGGATTGAATAGATTTGCATGAATTGGTCAAATAAATAAGTGGGAATATTCATAGAATTGACTAGTTTCTCCATGAATGGGAATATCTAATTCTCAAGAGTCTCCTTCAAGCTGATGTGGGCATAAACACGCCATAGTTTGCCACAAAAAGGATATTCCTGGTCAAGTGCCCCCCTCAAGCTGATGGGTTTGTGGTCCCGATCCCAATTTGTCATAGGATAGCCTGAAAATGTTCATGTCCAAATCATTTAGTAAAAGTATTAGCCAATTGTTGATGCGAGGGAACAAATCCCAAGTTGAGGAGCTAGGATTAGAATTTTTCTCTAACAAAATGACAATATAATTCTATATGTTTTGTTCTTTTATGAAAGACTGCATTAGAGACAATATGCATGGTTGACTTGTTGTCATAGAACAATTTGTTTGGCCTTGGAACTTTTGTAAAAAAAAATTATTAAAAAGATTAACTAGCTAGAATATATCCTTTCTTGTCTTAACCATAATCCAACATTCTACTTTTGCAGATGATAAAGCTACTATGGGTTGTTTCTTGTATTGCCAAGTTAGAGGGGCATTTTCAAGAAATGTCACAAATCATGTTATAGACTGCCTTATGGTGGAGTGAGTAGCCCAATTAACATCATAATACGCCTTTAAAACAAGGTCATTGTCTTCAAGATAAAAGATCCTTGGCTTGGTGACTTACTTATACAACAAAAGTTACTTTGCTACATCCATATGTGGCTTTCTAGGATCCTTTAAAAGTTGGCTAAAATAATGAAATTTGTATGATACATCTAGCCTAGTGGGATTTAAGTATAAGAGTCTCTCAATCAATTGCCTATAGGTCCATGGATCTTTCTAGGTTCACTAATTTCTACTGAAAGTCCATGTTGTTGTAGAATATGCGTTTCTACAGTCTTGGTGTCTTCAAACCCAATTTCATCTATAATATCCTTGGCATACTTATGCTAACTTAAATGGATCCCATTTTCAGTTGTCTTAATCTCTAGCCTAAGAAAATAGCTTAATGAGCCTAATTTTATGATTTGAAAACACCCTTGAAGATACTTCTTGAATTGAGCACATTTTTCCTTATCATTACCAACTATGATGACAACATCGACGTATAAAAGTACAACCATTTTACTTTCTCATTTTGACACTGTGAAGAAATAATTTTTTGAATCAATTTTTGAAATCTATACTTTAATAAAGCTCCTAAGAACTTCTCGAACCATTACCTTGAGGCTTGTTGGGAACTTTCTTGTATATATCTTCATTAATAAAAGCATTGTTGACATCAAGTTTATGAAACTCCCAACCTTTAATGGTAGCAACAGTAATGAGACACTTCATCGTCGCACATTTAGCTACTAGAGCAAAAATCTAGTTATAATCAAGGCTTGCAACTTGGCTATAGCCTTTTGTGACTATCCTAGCCTTATATATTTCCATTGTACATTAGGATTGCACTTTATTTTAAAGACCCATTTTGATCCGATTGTCCTTTTTCCTTTAGGTAACTGTACAAGATTCCAAGTATTATTTTCAATTAAGGCTTTTAGCTCTTTGTCCCTCGCCTCTTGCCATTTTGGGTTTATGTTGCTTCTCCATAGCTGTTGAGCTCTATTTTGATAGGTTTCTTTTATACAATGTTAGTGGAAATTTTTGTAGAATTGGAAATATTACAAAATGATTTACTAGGAATCTTACCATGAATACCTTAAGGCACGATAGTAGGAAAGGCTTGCTTCAAGGGGGAGTCTTCTTTCTTGGAGTAATTTTCAAGATATAATCCTCTAGGTATCTAGGTGGTCTTATTTCCTTTACTACCCTTGCCACGTGTCTACTATCTTGTCTATTATTGTGAAAGTCTTCAATTGTCTTATATTCAACCACCAATTCTGCTTATTGTTTTATTTATTCTTTTTTGTATATTGCCTTCGACTTCCTGATATTCGTCATCATCAATTCCTATGCTCCCATAAGGTACTCCAATCAAACTTTGAGTGTTGGTGACTTCTTCATGTTTCCCATTTTGAAATGGAAACAAATCTTCATAAAACATCACATCTCTTGACTCCAATATCCTATTTGTCTCTAATTCAAGGACCTTATACCCCCTTTTGCCAGAGTATATCTCAAAAACACACAATGCCTTGACCTTGATGCAAATTTGTCAAGGGTTTCTGTTGATTAAGGTGTAATTCCAAGAGGGGGGGTGAATTGGGTATTTTAAAAAATTCTTTGAACCTATTTAACACTTAATCCCTATTTGTATTTTTAACAAATCAATTGTTGGGATTTATGACTGAATTAAATTTATTTTATCAATGAGTTCCTTTTATCCAATTAATTGTGTGTAAATTAATTCAATATCCACATGCAATGCAAATAATATAATGTAGTGTGAAAAGTAAAGAGTTAAGAGAAGAGATAAGACAAACACAATTTTTACGAGGTTCAGCCAACTCAGCCTACATCCTTGCCTTGAGCAACCCACTCAAGGATTTCACCAAAATCCCTGCTCCTTAAATTGAGACGGAGCTTCCCTTACAATCCGCTGCTTACAAGAGGTACAAATCCCTCCTACTCCACTGCTTACAAGAGGTACAACTCCCTTCTACTCCACTGCTTACAAGAGATACAACTCTCTCCTCAAACCCGGTTCACAAGTCGAACCGTGAATACAATGAAATCTGTAAAACACTCAAAATTGCTTCCAAACAAAAGCTCGTGAGTACAATTCAAATTCCTAATACATTAACATATGATGTAACTTGAAGCTCAGAATGTATGAAACGATACAATCGTTTATGTATGATATGCTTCAGCGCACAAATCCCTTTTTATCAAAAACTCCCAAATAAAGATATATTTAGAACGCTTTGGAGTATATTAAGGTTCTAGTTCACTTTGTAAAAATGCACAAATATATCTAAAGTGAACTTATCAAAAGCTTCATCTTGAATATTTAATTAATCAAAATCAAAAAAGCTTTCCTTCAGATATTCAATCACAACAAGACATTTGTAATATGCAAGTATATATACATACGATATGTATTCCAAAGATCATAAACCGATGTAATCTATTTCAAAAAATATCCTTCAACTATATATATATTTATGAACTCCAAGGATATCTAATCAAGTGGATTTGTAATATTAAAAATATCAAGTCTTTGAATGGAAAAACTCACTTGAACCTAAAGTATTTAATTAATAGCTAAAGCTCTTTTCAAGTGGTAATCTTATCAAAGTGATTTAATATATATATTTACACTCAAGATTAACCTCTTAATACTTAATCAAAAATAGATTTTGCAATACCAAGCTCTTTAAAAATGAATATCAATCAACAAATCTGTTTAGAGAATGAAACGCTATGAGAATAACTCTTAACTAGAAGATTGATTTACCAAACCTCAATACCAGAGTGAAATCAAGAAGTGTATATGAGATCCCTTTGTTTTTCTGAGTTGATTTGCCCAAGCTTGATAAGTATAAGTTGAAGTGCAAGCAATCGTATAGCAAAGTGCTCAATGTTCTCAATTCGCTTTAAAAAAGTGTTCTCTTTTCTTCTCGTTGATCTTGGCTAACGTACTAGGGTTTAGATATTCAGTATATATAATGTCTTACCCTTAGAATTGATCTCAACCGTTGGATCAAAGAAATATCTCGCGAGTCCTTTTAATAAAAATCAGATTTTTAAGTTTTCCCGCAAGTTCAGGTGACTAAGGTCGAAGCCCAAGCAACTGAAGTTCCTTAAAGCTTCGAAAAAATAGCTTGGAATACAGGGTCAAGCACCTAAAGTGTGGTTCAGGCTCCTGAAGTGGACAGTTCAGGCGCCTAAAGTCCCAAGTTCAGGCGACTGAAGTGCCTCGGCCAGATTCTGTGTTTCCCATTAATTCTTCAGGCTACCGAACTTAATCTTCAGGCTCCTAAAGAAATTCTTTAGGTGACTGTGGTTGAGTTCAAGTTACCGAAGTGCCCTTTTTCTGAATTTTTCCTTTCTAATTTAAAAAATCTGCTTTGCTCTCTTTCTTGGCTCTTTTATAAAAACATTTTTCAAGGTTTTAATAATAATTCTAAGTCCATGAATGTCCCCTAATGATGTTCATATAACGCATGAGTCCTAAAATCATTCTAGGGTATTTGTTGAGCCTCAAATTAAATCATACAAAAATGTAAATACATGAGTTCTAAGTACCCATTCCCATGACGTTTTTGAACTTTGTCGCTTGCATCTTGATTCTCGTACTCTTTGAGTTCCATGGATCTTACCAAGATATGTATGCTTTACTTTAAGGCTTCCATGTCTCATTATCCTTCCGTGCATGCTTAATATGGTTCCTATTCACAAACTCAATGCACAGATCAAATACCAAGTGATTTGTCATTATCAAAACCGGATTGGACTCGTAGAGTCAATAGTTTCAACTTGCTACATAGCATAAACATCTGAATACAAGAAAATGCTTGTATGATGGCTTAAGTAAAACTTCGGGGACTTTCCTCCAAATCTTAGGGCTGGCAAAATATTGATTAAATAGGCTTTTGTCATGACACTTTATCCCCAATATCGCAGGGGAATGTTGGATTGAAACCGTAGAGCACGAGACACATCAAGAAAATGCTTATGTTTCCTCTCCATAATATCATTTTGCTGTGGCATATATGGACAAGATGTTTGGTGAAGTATCCTTGGTCTATCACAAATTTCTTAAAATTTACAATCACAAACTCTAGGGGGTTATTGAATCTAACTTTCTTGATTTGCACACCAAACTAAATTATAATCATTTTAACAAAATGTTAAAACAAATATGGGGCTTCCACATTAGATTTCATTATTTATATCCTACTACTCATTGAACAATCATTAACAATTGTGAGAAAAATACAATGATCCATCATAAGTCTTTGCACCATAAGGCTCCTATGTATCAAGGTGGACTAAATCAAAAATATTTTCAGATTTATTATTTCTGGGAGGGAAAATACTTTGAGATTGTCTCATCTAATCCTAGGTCTTTATTGTTTGACAAAATTAAATTACCAAAAATAGACTTTATTCTTGAAATGGAAATATGCCGCAGTCTTTGATGTAGTATCTCTATCCTTATGGCCATTTTGATAGCATTGGCTCAAACCCTTCTTTATTGATCAAAGTAGTAAAGATCCTTATTAAGCTTTCCCTCTCCAATCACCCTTTTGGTGATAAGGTCATGTGCAACACAACCATTAGGGAATAAAACAACAAATTAATTTAGTTCCTTTGTTAACTTACTGATAGCGACTAAATTGCAATTGAAACCAGGAAAAAATAAAAAAATGTTCAGAGCAATATTGGAATCTATTTTGGCCTTCCATTTAATTTTACTTCTATACCTCCTCCATTAGGTAATGATACTCTGACGGGTTTTTCAAGCTTCACATTTTCTTTGAGTAGTGTTGCATTCAGTACTATATGGTTGGATGTGCCACTATCTAAAATCCACTTTACAAAATTTTCTCTTATTTTTGCTACATTATTTACAGTTTATAGTTGGTGCAGACTATTTCTCCTTTGCAGCATAGCCATTAGTTGATTGTATTCTCTAGAGACAAGTTTGTTGAATACATGTTCTGTTGACTGGTTTGTCCCTAGTTTGGTTCCTTCTCTTTTGTCTCTGAATTTGCTTCTTAGGTTGTGGGTTTCCCTCTCTTCTTGGTGTGACCAATTTTCTTACAATGGTCACAACTCGACTTTCTATTTTAATCTTTTCCCCTAAAAGTATCGGTATTCACTTTGAATGCTTTTGGTTCTGCAGAAATCTCCTAATTGTCGCCTTCTCTAAGGTTAACAATGAGTAAGCATTTGATAGGTTGGCTAATGGTTCTTCGCATAGTAGATTGGACTTGACAACTCCACAAGCATCGCTTAGGCCTATGACAATTGGCTGGAGCCTTTCCTACTTTTTTTTTTTCGTTGCAACACCATAAGTGCATCTTGAACATCTTGTATTGTGTGGCTTCGAAAAACCACTCAGCTACTCTTATAAGTCCTTCATTTTAGCTAGGACCGGCTCTTCACAATGGGGCCCTAGGCAAATGATTTAATCAAGGACCCTTAATATTTTTTTTTAATTTTTAATTTTATTTAAAATTAAATTTTCTAACTTTTTGATATGCAAAATCACTAATCAATGTTATCTTTATTACTATTATTATTATTATTATTATTATTATTATTATTATTATTATTATTATTATTATTATTATTATTATTATTATCTATAATCATATTAAATTCTAATTTCATCTCTGCAATTGATTGCTCGTTTCTTGGAGGATTTTCATCTTGCTCATTTATATTTTTTTTAGAATTAAAAATAAATTTATCAAGAGCTTCCTTTTGAGATGATGCTAATTATTCTATTTTTTTTTTCTTTCTTCGTTTTTCATATCCGGATTCATGTTTTCTCATTGACATAATTAAATTTGATAGCTTTACCATGATCCCAAGAGGGGGGTGAATTGGTACTTTTAAAATTTAAACCCTAGGTAAACCTCCTAACAGCAGTATATTCACAACCCTATGGTCAATCTAGTGCAAGTAATGTAAATCAATTGTAATATGTACCAGTAATTAAATAAAGTAGTCTAATTAACAACACAAGCACCAAAAAATAGTAAAGTAAGAGTGATGCGTAGAAATATTATCGAGATTCGGCCAATTGCCTACGTCCCCGCCTTGGCTAACAAGCACAAGGATTACCACTATAATTGCTCACTTAAACGGATGGAGCGGCACCTAAACAAACCAAGTCAATTAGCATAGGGCTGACCTCAACCTTTACAACCAATCCTTATCGGGCTGGATTACCACCCCCTCAGGCCATGCCTGGAAATACAACAGTATTCTCTCAAATAGATGGTACAGTGATTATGCTTTCACGTAAAGCAAATATGTAACCAAATACGCACATTCACATACACATCAATGATATGGATATGGTGTAAGCTCAGTGATGCAAATTTTGTGCAATCAACACACAATATAGTATAATCAGTATGATGCTCAAGAGTGTTCAATACAAGCAATATCTTGGAATCTAAGCAAAGTACTTCAATATCAAATTAATATTCCGAAGATACGAATCAGATAATCAAATTAGTTAAAGAGAGTTTTCTTCAATGTAATATGCACAATACTAGTTTGAAAATATTTTTTTGTTTGAAAAATCTTTGCACAACAAAAACCAAACTATTAGACACTTGCCACAAGATGCAAATATTCTAAGCTTACTTAGTTTATCCCCACACAAGATTTATAATATGAAAATCTGTGAGATAAACTTATGCTAAAACTCCCTAATAAAATATAGCAACCAATCAATCAAATGGGAGTTTCTAGCACTCTATAGCAATCACAAGCACTTTAGAAATGTTCACACAATCTCAGAATATATCAAAGGAATGGAGATTTGAGAGTATTTGGCCAAAAGGTGTATTTTCAAAAGAGAGGATATTTTGACTATCTATTTGCTAATTCTTGTCTAATCTTGCAAATGAACTTCTATTTATAGCTAGGGGTAAAATTATAACTAGTTGAGACATGTTGGGAATAATTAAAAAAAGCCCCAAATGGTTAAAATACAATCAGCCCAAATTAACCCTATTTTACCGCTATTAAATTAATTTTAACCGACTGAAGTTCGGGTGGCTAAATTGAGATTCGGTCGCCCGACAAGACTCACTAATAAAGTTCATTTAACTTAGTTTGGTCACTCGATTTTTCGTTCGGAGACCCGAATCAAAGTTAGTAGCATTGCTTCGTGACTTCGGGTGCTTGGTCCTATATTCGGTGGCCCGAATCCATATGTTTGGTCGCCCGGGGTCCTTTTTGAACTAAAACAATCGGTCACCCGAGTTAGTGGACTGTCCCTTTCGAGGGGTTTGGGCGCCCGTGGAAGGTATGCATATTATTAATCGGTCGCCCGAGGAGTTTTGAACTCCAAGGATTCGGTCGCCCAAGCTCTCTTAATATCCTGATATTTGTTCAATTTAAGGCACAATTTTAACACTCATTTATATTATATGATATGTGTGTGAGTGTTGGGACCTAGAATCTTGCTATGGTCGTATTGAGCTTACCATATATCCTATATGCATGATGTGCATGTAAGATAAATACAAACCACATCCTAGGTTACTATTACAGACATTGATTTTACAAGTACAAATTTAAAGTCTTCAGGGTCTTCTAGTTGCTTCAAGTGTCCTTTCTTGGGATATTTATTTAAGCCTGCACAAACACTTGACAATCATCAAATACCCGAATATTTGTCATTATTAAAATCAGGTGCGACCTATAAGGTCAACAAAATTTCAAAATTAACACTAACTATAAATTGACAAATTATGTAAATAAATAAAAATAAATTTAATAAATCTATAGAAATAATAGATTGAAACAATATAATCTGATTATTATTATTATTGCAAATCGATTGACGAGTAAGGCTTTAGAGATATAAGATTCTTATCGGATACAACGCTCTAACCTCAAAACTTCCAAAATCAAAGAAAAAATAGAAAAAAAAAAAATTCAAAGTGAAAATAATAGAAAAATAATGCACAAACATTAAAATCAAAATTAGAGTTGATGAAAATTACAGAGAATCAGAGGTCTGAGGATGATGAACACAAGAGTAGGAGCAAAAATCATAGAGAGACCAACAGATGAGAGATGGAAAATTTTTTTTAGAGAGACAAAGAGAAAGAGATGAGTAATAGATAGTTAGAAATATAATAAAGTTGTTAATTGGGAAGTCAATGAGACTTGCAAAAAAAAGAATTAAATTACATTTATTTTATATTTTAAAATACAATTTCATTTATTTGTTAGTTGGGAAGTCAATGTATGGGAAGAGAGTATAATAAATAATGTTAACATTATTTAATTAAAAAAAATTTGGGACCCCAAAAATATATTATTATATTAAAAAAAAAATTGGAGGCCCCAAAATTTTTGGAGCCCTAGGCGAACACCTTAGCCGCCTAATGGTTAAGCCGACTCTGATTTTAGCATAATATGGTAAGATAGTCATATCTCCTTGACCCACACTTTCTATTTCATGCTTAATCTCTTATCCTAGGGCCACTTCCTTGTGAGAATCGCTCCTAAAACTCTTTCCACATGCCATGTGCTATGTTGTGGTAAACTATACTATTATGCAACTCATAATTCAAGGATTTTTAGATCCAAGACATTACCATCAAATTATAGGTGATCCAATCATTCTTCCTTCGAATAACCTTTTGGGGGTTTTGGAAGTCTTGCTTCCATGTACATCATCTACTTATATATAGTTACTATTTTTTCTCCTAGTTAAGTAGTTTGTCCCCTTTTAACAAGTGTGTGACCATTGGTCACCTGGCCTATTGGAGCTACTCAATTGGTAGTGTGCTGGCTTCTCGGTCTTTCTTGATGCCCCTTGGGTAATTATCGTAGCTTTTGTCATTTGGTTTACTTGATTAACTTGTTTGTGAAGTTATAGATATGCAGATTGTGACTTCAATTTTCTATTTGAGAGTAATGAGCTTGCTCTAATACCATAATAATTTGTTTAAATATTTGATCTATCATTTGTATAAATGATACAAGTATTTATACAAAAGGATGGCAGAAGAATGGGATTGTCATGATTTTAAGAATCATATGATTGACTTGAATCATGGGGATTGACATGAATCAGGGGAATATGATTAACTTGAATAATGGAATTGACATGAATTATGAGATTAAATAAATCTACATGTATCAATCAATTGAATGAATGAAAATATTCATGGAATTGACAAGATTTTACATGAATGGTAATTTCCAATTTTCAGGAAAATGTTTGCTTTTACTCTTCAATCAAATAACAGTTAAAAATATAATTAAAACAATAAAAGTATAAAATAATATAAATATATATATTATAATAAAAAATTATTGCGGTTATTTTACTTAATTATTTTTATAAGAACAATCTTATTATATATGAAGATTGAAAAATAGTAAAAATATTTTTTAAAAAATTTATCGCTATTTTATTTAATTATATTTTAAATTTATATGATTATTTTATTTACTTTAATTAAATTTCCACATTAAATAAATAATTTAATCTAAAAAAATTTTGTTTGAATTTAAAGTAGTAGGGCTCTGGTCCCCACATTTTTTTAAAAAAATTATTTTAAAATCTCCTTTACTTTTGTCTTTTGGCTTGTCCATCTCTCTATCCTACCCCACTCTCTCCCAGGCCAAGCAGCACAGCAAGCAGGGCCCACGTAGGCACGTGGCCTTCTAAAATTTTTAAAATTATTTTTTTAAAACATCTCTCTTTTCCACTATTTTTGACTCCCCTAAATGTTTTTATTTATTTTTAAAAATTATTTTTCTTTCTTTTATTGATAACTTTTTTTTTTAAAAAAAACCCCAATATAAATGAATTCCACTAGAATGATTTCTTTTTTATTTTTAAATGGCTCCGCTCTAACCATATGCTATCCAATTTTTTTATACTATAAATTAATTAAAATTATTAACGCTTACTTGCCTTATCTTTTATTTATATTTACGTAACTAAAATTATAAAATTAATTCAAAATTTATATAATTCAAATATATATATATATATATATATATATATATATACTATGTTGCATTTGCTTGCATATATTCATAATTATAAAATTAATTCAAATTATTTTTAAAATTATAAGACCAATTCAAATTCAAATTGTTAAAAGTAGTCATGGGCATGTACTATATGCATGTTTTTTTTAAAAAAAAAATTTATTTTTAGTTTGATAAAATAACTGTAAAAAAAATTAGGAGTTAAAAGGTATTTAGTTATGATTAATACAAAATATCACTCCAAAATTAATTTTTTACTAAAATTTTAATAAATTTAGAATTTTTTCTAAAATCTATCAAAAAGTTATAAACAAGAATTTTTTTAAGTGTCCGCATCTTTTTGGAAAAACTCAAGAAAAATTTATGACATTTTTAAAATTTTAAGTTCATGTCATTTTTAAAATTTTGGGGGAAGTTTATATTTTTATTTGCAAAACCTCTCGTAGGTGAGTGTCTTTTACCTAATTTTAAAGTTTAAATTTAAAATTAAATAAATTTAATTTAAATTCGTATATTTTTTACCAATGTAATTTAAGACTCCAAATCTAACTTACCAAATAGGTAAATTAGTGAACCTCCACAACCTACCTCTCTCTCTCTCTCTCTCTCTCTCTCTCCACACAAAGAAAATGTGCATTAGTTAATTTTCAGGTTAGAGTTTTACAGAGAGAGCAGTAATATCTTGATATGAAAAAAAATTAATGTAGCGGTAGCTCTGCTTGTTTTTTGTTTAATTTATTTAACTTCAGAATAAATTCAAAGAAAGTAACAAAAGAAGCCAATTCCGGCCCACTTAAAAATTATACTACGAGAGATAGAGAGAGAGGATAAGTTATTACTTTTGATTACAGTCCAAAATTAATTACATGCAATAATTTTGGGAGAAGAAAAGCTGTAGGCTGTATGCTCGCCTTCATTATCATTAAAGTAGAAAGCTATATGCATCTTCGCATGAGAGTGATATATCATTACTTTTGATTGCCTAAACATTTTTTCATTGACAGGGATCCCTATGTGTTTGTAAAAAATTTAGACTTAAATTTATATTGAATTTGGAAAAAATATAATAAAATAGAATTAAAATTTATTCAAATTCACTTAAATTCGAATTCAATGTCTAAAATTTATACTCTTAGACAAAGCGTGAGTGCAGAGGACAACTCTCTTCAAATACATTTTTACGACCACATGCTTATTGAGAGGATCAAATACTTGGTGAAATCACAATGACATAATTTATTATTGACTGTCTAATCACTCTTGATAAACAGATGTCACGTCATCAAAAAAAAAAAAATTATGTAACCAATTAAACCTAAAAATTGTAATGATAATTTTAAAATTTTATAAATATAGTTAAAAGGCATATAAAGGTAGGTATACAAGAATTTTATACTTTTTAAAATTACATTAAATAATTTATCAAGGCAATAAGAATCAAATATAAAGCCTATATAAGGCAACATATTAGATGAAATTTTTAATTCAAAAACTAGAAAAATACATACTTTTTTTAAGCATGCATGAATATCATTAATATCTGTAATTTTGAGATTTTTAAAATTCTTATATGGCCAATTTTATATGCCCTTTTAATACATTTGTAAAAAATGATACAAAAGGGAGAGTCCCCTATTTATGTATATATATTTAAAATATTATCAATTATTCATTAACGTTTACAATAATAAATATATATATTTACATATATATATATATGTATAAATTTAATAAGTATTCAACCTTTCATATCTTATAAGTAAAATATCACTGAAATCTTAAATTTTAAATTCTTATTTGATATTAATATGATTTTTATCTTTATTTTTTTTTAAATTAATTTCATACTTAAATTAATTGATAGTAAGTAATTTTATATTATCTAGAGTGTACATATTTGTAATATTTTAAAAATTATATGTATTTGTGTAATTTTTTGTAAATATTATACTTTTTTATAAATTATTAATATTTAATAAGTATATTAAATAAGTAATGAAAAATAATATGTTAAGTTTTAATTTTACTACTAAAATCAATTATGGAATCATACGCCGCCGTGAACGGCAGGCCCATTTTTCTGGTTTCATATTAAAATATTAAATCGGATAAGGTTGAACATTCCGGCGCATCTGACATTTATGGCGACTTTCACGATTCAAGCTTACTTAATTGCCACTATAATCGCTGTGTGTGTATCTGCCTGTCGCACGGTGACGCGATAAGCTGTAAAAACGAAGGGCCATCTCCGTCCCGTACCCGGAAAAAGATGGACCTCATTGGAGGACTCGCGAATCCCGGCAACCCATCGCTTAAAATCATCTCAGTCGCCGCCGGAGAAGCTCACACTCTCGCCCTCACAGGTACTCTACGTCAAACGTGTGTGGCAACGTTCGTGTATTTGTGGGTAATTAATTACTGGCTCGATTTCAGCTTGAAATTTGGGATGAGGGTTTTAGTTGGTGGGGTTTTGGTGGGTCTTTGCAGGTGATGGCAGTGTGTATTCGTGGGGAAGAGGAATGTTTGGGCGGCTCGGGACGGGGTCAGAATCGGACGAGTCCTTCCCTGTTCGGGTCCGGTTTGATTCGTCCTGTGAATCGGGAAGAGAGAAGCTTAAGTTTGTTGGAGTGGCTGCTGGTGCTTATCACAGTCTGGCTCTTGCAGGTCAGTAGGTGCTTTTGACATAAAACGGCGCCGTATACTGTTTCAACTGTTCTTGCATCTCTACATTGTTAATGTTAAAGCATGGGGTTGTATGGATGTTCTCCGGGATTGAACCAGCTCATTGTTTTAGCCGCATGGAGTAATTCTTTGTTTTCCGATAGAATCGAGACAAAGTTCTTTTGTTGATCTTATCCTTAGTTTTTTATCTAGAATTATAAATTATGTGATGAAAATAGACTGTATAATCATTTTCAATATAGCAATGATATCATAAATTATATACCAACATTTTTTGTTGTATATATCAACAGTTTAAGGTGTTAGATTACCACTTTACCTAAAAGCTTAAGTTTTAAGGTTGTTAGAGCTTTTAGGTAAAGTGTAATCTCACGTGATAGCAGAGCCGTCCTGAGTTTTAGTCTTGTGACCTGTATTTATTATGTGGTATTTAAAAAAATTATTGTGTTTCCTATAATGGTTATTATTTATCGTGTGTTTAACTCTCCACGTGCTGTTGGAAAAATGTGCGCGGTAGTGTTAAAGCTTGATATACATTGTTGGCCCACAACCTAAAAGTTTAAGCTTTTAGGTAAAGTGGTAATCTAACATAAGGAAAAGAGAATAGTAAGAGCTAGTAGTATATATTCTGCGTCAATTTGGAAAAATATTTTATTACAACTATCCATCATCCCACTGTCTAGAATCTTGACAAATAACCCACATTTTCTTCAACAATGCATTAAATAGGTTGTACAAGATTCCAAATACTGTGGCAATGGATGGTGAGAGTGTAAGTTTGTTTGATCATTATGTGTGTTTGATCAATACGTTTGTTGGTAAGTTTGTGTGGCTGCTGAAAAATATGTTCATGGGATGCTTCAATGGTAGTATTATTTACTAAGTTGATGTTTAGAATTTACTTCTCCTTGTGTTTATTTGGTTGTTTAGGGGTAGTTTGTTCTTTACTTATGGATAAACCCTTTATTTTTTAAAAGTTATTGCTCAATTTTTCTCTTCCTTTCTAAACATGGATGGCTCCTTTTGCTGTTATTTGTAGACTCGCCCATAACTTTGTAGGTTTAGTCATTATTAGTCTGAGGGGTTTCCTAACTTGCTTTACTTGGGTTTGGGTTGCCTTGAGGATATTAAAGTGCCGTACCATGCCATGGAACCCTACAACAAGCACCCTCAAATATCAAATGACTAACATGATTTATTCATTTCAAGAGTTAATTATCTAATTTTTACCTTGAAAGGATGTGAGTATTAGTGGAGCATGTTAACTAAAAATTTGATCATAAGTGACAAATGATTGGGTATTCAAGGTTATATTCATATGCCCCAAACTTCTTCTCTCACTAGTATACAATGGCAGATGATGGATCAGTTTGGTGCTGGGGTTACAACATCTGTATCCTTTATAATAAAGATATATTTACGTTTTGAGTGCACAGTTGAATGCAATGTGGGAAATAAAATTATACTGCTAGTCTGTCTCTGCTTGTGAGTTTTTTGATTTCTGTTCATCCTTGACTATGATATGGATGGCCAACTTGGTTTCAGTGATGATAATTCTTCACTGCCTCGCTTGTTAGAGCGTTTTCTTGAATTGTGCTCTCCTGATGCTTTGACAGACAGGTCAGAAACAAGGGGCAAAGCACCCTTAAAGGTATGAAATGCACTTGTACTGCTTTGCTGAAAGAACTTAACCAAGCTGATTATTGATTTGCTTTATATAACTTATTAAAGTAATTCTCACCAGTTCATTTAATTTTTTTTTTCGCAATAGATTTGTTCTATAAAAGCTGGAGGAATGATGTCGCTAGCAATTGATAATCTTGGTGGCCTCTGGATCTGGGGCAACTGTCCTCAGCCAGCCAGCTCCAGTGATGGGAAGTTCTCTCTTTTTAGCTGTTCCACTCCAATTCCAGTCTGGCACTTTCATGGGCACACAGTCGTTAAGGTGGCATGTGGAAATGAGCATGTTGTCGCCCTAGTTAGTGCAGGAGAAACATATAAGGGTGGTGATCTTATATGCTACTCTTGGGGTAACAACAGTCATGGCCAATTGGGGTTGGGAGATACAGAAGGCAGGTTACATCCTGAAGTCGTTGGAACTTTTAACCTGGAATCCCCTTGGGCACTTGATGAGGTGGCTTGTGGGGCATTTCACACAGCTTTACTCAGTCACATAAAGGAACCGGGTGATGCATTAGAAAGTGTTCTCTGGACATTTGGCCTGGGGGAAAATGGGCAACTTGGGCATGGAACAAATAGGAGTGCTTTGTTACCTGAACCTATTAAAGGATTGCCGCAGCATGTTTTCCTGGTTTCTATTGACTGTGGCTTGTTTCACACTAGTGTCGTTACCTCTGCTGGTGAGGTGTGGTCATGGGGGATGGAGAAGGGTCTTGGTCTGTGCCCAGATGCTAGTTTCACTGGAAATGACGCTGGTGATGCAGTTTCTCCCCGGCTGTATGGATCTAAAATTCCTGGACTGTTGCAAGTTGCGTGTGGTGCTGCTCATACTGTCCTTGTTGCAAGTGATGGTTATAAGCTATGGTCATGGGGCAGGGGAAGGAGTGGTGTTTTGGGAAATGGTAAAACAGTTGATTGTTTTGCTCCCAAAATAGTGTTGTGGCCTCCACTTGTGGAGGATTTCAAGGAAGAGGAATTGAAGCCTACTAGTGAGGGAAAAAATATTGAAGATGAAGATCCTAAAACCAAAGAAATGGGGAAAAAGTTATCCTCGGTTATGGATGAGTTGAAGCTCCTTCATTCAAAACTCTCTGTTTTGGAACGGTATGCTAGCATACTTCATGGTTCGATTTATGGCAAACCTCTTGAGGAGCGAGATATTCCGATGTCATTGCAGAGCTTAGGTACTTTTGACATTGCAAAGGAATGGGAGAACATGTTAGAGTCTGCAGATCGTGGTAAGCTTGTCAGGTTGGAGGGATTCTACCGGAACATGCTTGTGGGTGTTAAAGATAAGCTAATGAAGAGAAGGATCCAGGAGATTATGAAGGAGTGTCTCCATTCCTCAACCGCAGGTAATTAGAACTGCCCCAAAAGGAAATAAACATTAGAAAAAGCTGTAAGTCAGTTGGAGACAATCGGAAGTGCATAATGTTTTGAATGAACTGTCAAAAATGTTCACAGCTTGGTCATATGAGCTTTAGCATACAATTGGATGGTATGTGGTTTCTTAGGCCACCTTCCATCACTTGCATTAGTGAGATTGTGTAACACTGAGAGATTGTATAAATTTATTAAATAAGTCTTGTGCGGAAAGAAAAGGAAGGAAAGAACTAAGTTGATAAAATTGATGTAAAGAATATGCAGGCTGAGATAATGAATTCCTTTGGCAGCTGTGTAATAAATTGATATGTATTTCAATATTAAATAATAATGGCTGCATTTGCTTGTTTGCCTGGTTGAAGAGAAATTGTTTCATGCATGTTTAAACATCATGATAAAATGAATAAATGATGAAAGATGGTACTGAGGTGCTTTCTTTCCATAACTTAATTGTGATTAAAGTTTTTTCCTATATAATAGTGACAATGTTTTATGAGCTTGCATGCATGCACTCTCTCTCTCTCTCTCTCTCTCTCTCTCTCTCTCTCTCTCTCTCTCTCATTGTATTTATTTTATTATGTTATGTGTAATTAATTGTGTTCTACAAAGTTCTTTAACAATATAAAATTGAAAGTTTATTTTTTAAGTACAATGAACTCAAGTGGTACAGTAACTCAAGTCTTTGATATCACCAAGTTAAACCATTTGATGATACAAACTACAAAATATGAAGTTCTAAGTTTTTGTCATCCTAGAGACTGAGATTTTGTCCTTAAATGGAGTTTTGTCATTGAATTCTATATAAGGGCTGACAAAAGGTTGCATGACGCCCCCAAGAAAGAAGATGTATAGAATGAAAAATATAAAAACAAAGTAATGTTGACCCAAGTGGTAACCTAGAGGGGGGGGGGGGGGGGGTGAATTGGGGTTTAATGAAAATTAATGTGTTTGATATCAACTTTAAAGCAATTTAAATAAACCAGGAAAAATATACATATAAAGTAAAATCAAAGGAGAGAAGGGAAGAAAAATTGCAAATTCTTTTTATAGTGGTTCGGCAATTGACCTATGTCCCCTTTATCAAGGCTAACCACCTTGAGATTTTATTATTTCCATTATTTCAACAGAGATCAAGGAAACCAATACACCTTTTGTTTTTCGAAGACAAGATAACAAATTTAGAATCCCTTGTTTTTTAGAGACAAGATAACCAATTACATGAATACTTGTAACAGAAGATTTCCTCACAAAGAAGGATATACAATTTGAAACTCAAAACTAAACAAAGAAGGATATACAATTTGAAACTCAAAACTAACTCTTAAAGAATATTCAAAAGATAACAAAAGAGTTTTATATGTGATCACTCAAGAGTGAGCAAATTAAAGCACAGGAGAGATTAAAAGAGAATTGACAGTTTGGGCACTTAGAAATTAAGTATGAATATTCTCTAATGTTTCTTAGGCTTTGGAGGGCATATATACAAAGATTATAGCAAAACTAGCCATTTTTTTATCAATTAAGGTATAATACAAGGCTGGTTGACCACTTACAAAGGCTGATCGACTTGGCTCTAGCCGCTGAAGAAAATCAAACCATTGTAGCCAAATCTAGGTGGACCTGTCAATCCCTCCTAACTACTACCTAAATTGGTCGACCACCCCCATTGGAATGATAGCCCGGAATAGTCTCTTTATTTTGTGTGTTTTCCATGTTTAAGTGCCTTAATGCCATGACCTTCATATTCTTAGAGATATGCAAGATAAAACACATTATAATTTGAGAGAAATTAGTACAAAATTTGAGAGAAATGAGTACAAATAAAGCAAATAAAGTCTTCATATCTTCTCTAAAAAATCTTCAACTTCAATGACTTAATCTTATTGCAAACAACTTAAGCACAAAGTCATTAGTACCAAATAGTTTGTTATTATCAAAATTAGGTTAATGAAACCTTGGGACTAATAATCTCCCCCTTTCTATGATGACTATTAGCAGTCAATTTTTTACCAAAAAACTTTTAACTCAAGTGAAGATATCAAAATTTAAGGAAAAATAAAGAGAAAGAAAGAGTTTTCATTGGGGCGGTCGACCTACCCTCCCTCCATTTCTAGCCGTTGGTGCCATCTCATAGGCGGTCGACCTGGCCCTCAAGGTGGTTAACCAACCTGCAACAAATTTGAAATTTAGAGTTGTCCTCGTGTGATTGGTTAGAGATGCTTAGCTAACCATGTGTCCCATTGATGCCACATGTCAACCGTCAACATTGGCAGCTAATGGTTGGTGATTATTGGTAGTTATTTTCGAATTCGAGTTTTAAAATTCAAATTTGAAATAGTTTTTTCTCTACTATTGAAGGTCTATAAAAGGGGGTTTTTGGGGAGAGTTGAAGGCAGACCGAGGAGAGGGCAAAGTGAGAGTTTTCAAGAGGAATTTGTGAATTTCAAAAGCATTTTCATTTGAAGGAGAGAGAAGATAACTCACACTTCTCTTCTCTTAAAGGAGACTTTGGGGGTGTAATTCGAAGTGAGGGGTATTCCAATTGATCTACAGAGGGTTGTTCTTCAAAAAGGTTGGTGTGAAGCCCTTTACTTTATTTATTTCCATGCATATGATTGATTTTGGCATGTTTAAGCATTTGTGTGATTCTTTGAATATTGTGATCTATGCTTCATCATTTCTCTGCTCTCCTATGTCAAATTGCATGTTAAGGATCATATGTCATGTTTCTTTCATGATTGTATAGGAGCAAGCATATGTAGATATCATAATCATGCATGTGTATTGAACTTCTTCTTTAGGCGGTCAACTAACCACTGCTTCTTCCTCTATTTTTGTACTTTTCCTACTAATTTAGTAAAATTGTCTCGTCAAGTTTCCTTTCATTCTTTTCATTTCTCCTGTTATTGTGCTACTTTCTTTCGGGCCCAAGTTGGTTTGGGGACCCTTGGAGCTTGCACCTAATCCGTGTTCAGTTGATGATTAGTTTAATTATATAGTTTGCTCCAGGAAGTTCATCAGAGGTGCTTATTACATTTGTAGATTCACAAGTTCAGGTAGATTTACGAATTCAGGTCATTGAGGGTATGGATCTGGTTCAAAAATTCAAAGGTAACGTTGAAATGTTATATATTGTTTTGTTCATATATTATATAGTCAAATGCATGAGATTGTGATCTGAGTTGTGGTCGGTGAATTATATTGCAGAAGTCACAAATTTAGTTATATTAAATAAATATTTTAGCATGGCCAAAGTTACAAGTGGGGAGTTTTTGTAACTAGGATGGATCAATTTGAAAGTCAACTTTTCAGTTATAATTGACTTACATTAGGGATTGACAGTGAGTCTACCAGGCATGTTTCTCCAATTTCCATGGATGAATTGTCAGCCTTGTGAAAACTGTTAGATGAGATATACTTCATAGTGATTGTGTTTGTTAAGTTGGATTGATTATCCATAAAAGAGGAGATTGAAAAAAGATTTGCCTTTAAAATGAAGAGCATTGAATAAGAAGAGTGCTGGCTGAGTAATATTTGTTAGGTCATAGAACAACTGCATGCCAATTGAGATATATGGTACAAGCTATTAATAGTCTCTTATTTAACAAATTTGCGAATTGTTGTCATGTGAAAAAAATAGAATTGAATCTACAATGATTCTGGGATACTGGAAAAGTGAACCATCATTAGTTATTGTAATTCCTAAACCTCCTTATGAAACAAAACTAAAACAATCATACTAACAAAGCCCACCAATCCCATCAGATATCTAAAAACCTCACTCCTTTAAAACAACCAGCAAAAGCACACTTAAGCAATGCCAAATTTGAATGTTCTCCCATAATAAAGATTTGTTCAGATTTTTTTTAATAAATATATGAGCATTTCTTTCAATTCATAAGCCCCATAAAACTGCAAAAACTACATTTATCCACAAAGCATGAGCATCCTTCCTTTTACCAAACCCAGCAAAACAAGTGGAATTGAGATAATTAAACAATGTAACTATGTTCTATAAATTGATAGAATATATATGATGGATATGTTGCTAAATGAAATGAAGTGGCTGTTATATTTTTATATTGTGATAGCTTTAGTGATCTATGAAAATCATATTATATTCATGAGATGGCAGGTATGGGATGTGCAGTTGATTTATTTATTTATTTAAATTTAAATTTTTAATAAAATTGTTGAGCCTATAAGAAAGTTGAAGAGCAAAGGGAAGTAAATGATAGTTGTTTCACTCCCAGTCACTTGTTAGTTTTTCTCATGCGCACACAAAGAATTATGTGAACATTAGTTTGTTTCCTTATGTTAGTTATTTTGATTAAGAATTGATTTCAGATAACTACAGATGAAATAAGTGCATAGGTAGACATTTTTCAAACTTGGTATATATGATTTAAGAAAGAGTTGTAAACTGTGCTCAAGTATTGAGACAAAAGATTAGAAGAAGTGCTGCAAGAGCATCCAAGTTTAAAATGAAGGCCAAGTTGAACCAAAATTTACTATTTGCACTATTGTTGCAGTATTTGCTGTTGAGGTTGGCTGGTTGGGTATTATTCATGCTATTATGCTAGTATAGCTATTTATTTGTTTTAGGAGTTTTAGTCCTTTGAAATTTTTATGTAGGTTTTTTTTTCGTCTATACCATTTTAAAGTAATCTCATGACTAGCACGTTACCTTTTAGATTAATGAAGGGTAAAGATTAAAAGGTTTCAAGAGAGATTAAAGGCCAAGATTCTAAATTTTTCCATTGCTTAATGAAAACTTCTATTGAGGTTCTTGCACAGGTACTTTAAAATAATTTCATATTTGAATTCTCTTTTGGGATATAAGTATAAACCCTGAAATTCATTATTCTTGTTCTCTCTTTAATCCCTTTGTATTCTTTATCTGTCTTTCTGTTTTCTTACTGTTGGAATTTTAATTCAATTGTTGGATATCAACTTTTACTTCCTAGTGTTTGCATTAGTAAATTTTGGAATTGTTGCCAACTATAGATTCTACTGCGAACAATGAACCATCATTAGTTTTTGTAATTCCTAAACCTCCTTATGAGGAAATCGTAAACTTTTCCAAGAAGCTAATCAAATCTTTGTCCCCAACAGTTTTTATGACTTTAGTTGGAGGGATAAACATGTTGTATTAGTTCGTCTAAAGGTTTTGTAAAGCAGCAGCCTCCAACTGAAGTGTACCTGCATACGATAAGAACTTACTCTATCCAAGTAAAAGCTCTTGCAATGAAGGTCAATAGATTCCTTGGCAAACTGAAGGCTGAAGCTCAAAACATATCTAGTGAGCATTTTCCCTTTGCAATTAGTCTTTGCATTATAAAAAAATAAGTTGTTGTGATTTACGTGCTGTTCACATTTGGAGAACTCTTACATTTGTCAAAATTTTTAAGGTTCACGCTTGATTAGTGAAGGTGTGATTGGTCCCCTTTTTCGCCTATATTCCCATGCAAGGATATTTCGTTAACCCAAAATCTAGAAAATAGATTTGGAGTTACGCATTAGAAGCTAACTTATTTCACTGACTAGGGTATGCTTGCAAATAAGAGAGGCAAGGAGTGTTTTTGTGATGTGCCTATATGCTTCCAAATAACCCCAACACCATAAATCTATTTCCAATTAATTTGCCTATAAAAGTGAGACTGATTCTTTGATTGCATTCTTATATTTTCTATTTGTTTAAAAAAATATATTTTGGTCTTCTTCAGTGTTATTGATTAAATTTCTGTTCACTTAATGCTTGTACTTTTTTCCCTCCTGATGGAAAAAAGAATATGTAGATTCTGACTATGCTGGAAATCTAGATACTAGAAAGTCTTTGTCTGGTATGATCTTTTCTTTTTTAGGTAGTGCTATTAGTTGGAAATCTCACATGGAGTCGGTGGTAGCCTTGTCTACCACGGAGGCTGAATATATTGCCACGACTGAAGCCTTTAAGGAGGCTATATGGATAAAAGGACTATGCCTAGAGTTAGGAATGTATAGTGGAACCGTTACAATTTATTGTGACAATCAAAGCACTATTCATTTGGCTAGGAATCATGTTTATCATGATAGGTCCAAACATATAGATGTTAGACTGCATTTTGTGAGAGATATTATTTCTAGTGGAGAAATAGAAGTAAGAAAAATTCCAACGGAGGATAATCCTTTCGGATATGATGACTAAAGCAATACCTAAATCCAAGTTTGAACATTGTTCGAACTTGGTTAACCTTGGAAGTTTATAGTATTTTTTTTGCAGGAACCGCCATAGGAGTTGCTAAGGAGGTGCAAGGATCACAAGCTTGCCAAGGTGGAGAATTGTTGGAGTGTCAAGCTTGCCTGAAGAAAATCCAAGCCGTCCATTTATTGAGAAATCCAATGGCTGATGTTATTTCTTTTACTATGAGGGGCAGTGATGTAATTTGCATGAAATGAATTGTAAATAGATAAGGAAAAAATAGCAGGGGGCGGGGGTTTGAGGTTCTTCAGTTTTATAGCAACGCAGAAGGTTTTCTTTGCTCCAGCCGCGAGAGACTCTTGCAGAGCCGCAGGGAGACTTCTGCTTCACCAGCCGCAAGAGCCTTCCCAACCGAGAGAGGAAACCTGCAACAAGGAAGCCATCACCACCAAGAGATCCTTCAGCCGTAGCGCGCAGGAAAGGAGACGACAGGAGGTGGGTGCGGCGTGGGTATCTCCAACGGAGGTTCGCGCAAGGGTAAGGCAAGGTAAAAGCTCATATTTAGTTTCTTGGGAAGGGTTTCTTTTAGGGAAATTAGGGAGGAATATAGGGATAAACCTAGGGTTCTTCGCCGGTGTGAAGGGGGGATTTCTTAGATTATTCTTGGGCTGATTTCTAGAGGAGACCGGTAAGACAAGAAAGGGTAAATCTGTGTGTATTCGTATTTATTACTTCCGATTTAATATAGTGTCTCTGGAGGTGAGTTTCTGCGGTGGATGTAGGCTAATTTTTTGGCCGAACCACGTAAATGTGTTCTTGTGGGTTGTGATTGTGGCGTGTTTATGTTTTTGCTGAATATTATTTGGTGAACATATATTTTTCTTGATTAGACTTTGCACACACACGCGTCAAAATAAATAGGTTTAAGTTTAGGTGTGATTGAGGTTGATGCTCATATTGTTATTGTGGTTTGTTTGGAATTAATTAAAATCTGAAAATAGAATTTGCAATCAGCTGAATTACACACAACAAGCAATGTTAAGAGAAATATTAGAGACAAAGTAATACTTGATGATGAAGAAATAAATAGCACTTGTAGATTTCGATACCTTGGATATATTGTGCAAGCTGAAAGAGAAATTGAAGATGATGTAATGCATAGAGTTAAAATAGATTGGGTAAAATGGGGAAGTGCTTCAAGTATGCTTTGTGATCATAGAATACCTTTAAAATTAAAAGGGAAGTTTTATATGATAACTACAAGACCAGCTATGATATATGGATCAAAATGTTGGGTGACGAAGAAACATAATATCTAAAAGGTTAAAATTATCGAGATGAGAATGCTTAGATGGATGAGTGGTATAACATTGAAAGATAAATAAAGGAATGAAAATATTCGTGGTAAGTTAGGTGCAGTTCCTATAGAAGATAAGATAAGGGAGGGATGACTTAGATAGTATGAATACTTGCAACGTAGGCCACAAAGTGCGCCAGTGAGGAAAAGTGAGTTTGTTATGGTGGGGGATAGTAGAAGAGGTAGGGGTAGACTTAAAATAACTTGGGAGGAGAGAGTGAGTAAGAATTTAATGTCCCTGAATCTGTCAAAAGAAATGGTCCATGATCGCATAAATTGGCAAAAAAGGATTCATATAGCTGACCCTACTTTGTGGGACTTAAGATTTGGTTTTGTTGTTGTTGTTATTGTATTATCTTATTGATGCTGGGTAGAAAAATTGTGAAGGATTTATCGCACCCTATGAAGGACAAAGATACCATTTGAATGAGTGGAGGGAAGGACACCAACCAACCACCCCTTACAAAGTTTTCAATATGAAACATGTTGCCACTAGGAATGTCACTAAGAGGTGTTTTGGACTACTAAAGCTACATTGGGCCATCCTTAGAAGTCCGTCCTTTCGTCCAATCAAAATATAAAGCTGAATTGTTATGAGTTCTTGTCTTCTCCATAATTTCATAAGAAAAGAGATGACAATTGACCCAATAGAGAACAAGTTGGATATATTACAACTAACATCCTCTAGCATAGAAGGTTATTTAATCACAACAATTGAAACATGGACTTCTTGGAGAGATAATATGGTAATAGGTATGTTCAATCGGTGGAGACAAAATATCTAATGAAGTTCGTTTGGTTGTATGAACTTCTTGAAGTAGTAATTAATGTAGAAACAACTATATGTACATCAAATGAATGAATGAACTTGTTTGGCATGTATTCTCGAATCTTTGTTGTAGCGATACTATTCATTATATTGAATTTTAGTGATGCATCCACTATATTAAATGTTTCTTAAATGATTTAGTCTCTAATTAGATTAAGGCTACTCTTATATGTATGTCAAATGAATGGACCTCTTGTTTGACATTATTTTTGAATCTTGGTTGTAGTGATACCATCCATTATATTGAATTTTAATGATGCATCCATTATATTTAGTGTTTCTTAAATGTATTCTTGAGTATTGATTGGTTTTTAGGTATGGTATTGGAAGACACTCGTGGCCCTAGTAAAAACGAAAGGTTGTGGGCTGAAGAAAAAGATGAAAAATTATTTTAGGCTCTTCTTGATTTGCAAAAGAGCAGAAAGTATGATGCTGATCGTGATTTCAAATCAGGTCATTATAGTTCAGTTGAGAGGATACTTGTAATGACTTTGCCAAATTCAGGTTTGAAAGTCGATCCTCATATTAAATCTAGAATGAAAACCCTGAAACAACAATTTAACATTATGTATGATATGTTGCATGGGCCAAGCAGTACTAGTTTTGGGTAGGCTGATATGTCAAGTAAGGCGTTGTTGCAGAAAAAGTCAATTTGGGCTAAGTATTTAAAGATATTTATGTAACATTCATGTAATGTTTTTATTTCATACGAATAATGCTTTGTTTATTTTTACTAATGAAATTAACCTTCAATGTATTTTTTTTTTTTGATTTTTTTAAGAGCAATGAGAATGCAGGATAATTTAAAGGACAAGTGTTATCCACACTATCATTTACTTTCTTTAATGTTTGGGAAATATTGTGCATCTAGAAGAGATGTTGAAACTCCTACAGATGTTAGAGGAATTGGAAAGAGAAGAAAATGCCAAAGGAAATAATGATTTGGAGGGTGAAGATGTTGGAGATGCTTCTCATATTGGGTTCTGGTTCCCCATGCACATGTCCCAACTACTTTTGTTGAGGTGAGTTTGAAGAAGAAAAAGAAAAAAAAGAGTTGATAGTGATGAAACATTTGTAGAGATAATGAAATAGTTACCTTTCTCGGCGATGTGTTAGTGAACGGAATAGTCGTGCGACTTAAGATCCATCAGTTAAGGAATTGAGATTGAAGATCAATAATGGGCTTTTGAAGATACAAGGTCTAAGTATGATCAGAAGGCACAAAGAAATGATAAAAATTGGATTAGATCGCATGTTAACTTAACCCTTTTTTTTTTTTTTTTAACTATTGCTCATTAATTGGCTTATTTAATGTGCAGTTGAAGAAAAACGTGTCAATTTGAAACTTTAAATATTTGGGATGCACTTATTATTCCCTTTATTTCTCTTGTCCTTTTGAGTTGGCATTGAATCATTAATTGGGTTAATTTTCTTTACATTCTTCTTTTATTTTTACCGTTATGGTCATTTATTACTTTTCACAATTCCACCTTTTATTTTATCTGTTGATTTTAAAGCAAAATGTTTCTAAGGCATTGAAAATTGTATGCTATTCTTATTTTGAAAATATTTTTGAAAAGCAGTGTCATTGTCATATTTTTTTTTTAACCAAAATACTTTTCACACCTAAAAGAAATGGTTGCAACCTTATATTGTTGGCAAGTTAATTGTAATCACTCCGAGAAGTCACTCCAAGGGTGCTATTGACTCAATACATTCTTAAAGCGTGTAACTATATTCCCGAACTCCTATCTTTGTGATGCACATAGCAGCCTCTTTTAATTAAGGTTAAATTTTAACCTTTATAAAAAGTGGTAGCACAATTATGTCGCTAGTATTCACACCTGATAAGGGAAAACATGGTCGGTACTCGACAGCGACTCGTGCCATCATTCGGATGGATCCCAAGTTTTTTTCGCTTTTCTTTATTTTATTGCTCATGAAAATAGGAATGCAACAAATAAAGATCGTATTCGAGAAATTTCGATGTATTTTAACCATGTAACGATAATAATATTAATAAGGAAGATACCCCAAATTAGTTTAATTTTATTTGTTGCTTTATTAATGAAAATTGGAACAAGAGGCATCAAATGCAAGTGCAGACGCACACCAGATACGGCAGCGTATTATCCTTTTGGCAGCTTCCTTTAGCCCGACCTTGGTACTCCGCTGCACACTTCAGCGAACATGTTACTGGATTACACTTTTCATTTGTGAAGGAAAGGTTACATTTTTTTGGTTGAGCCATGCTTGGTTCTATCATCAGTAGAGCTACAACAAAAGACATCGATAGTAAGTCTAGCTTTTGAATGCAAATAAGAAAATTTTAATTCAAATGGATTGTCGGCTTATTTTTCATTCAATAACTACATTAAAGGCAAACAAACAGGGAAAGATAATGGAACAAACCTGAGAAAACGAGGATGGAAAAGAAAATAGGAGTGAATAAAAGTTTAGCCATCTGTTCTCTTCTCTTCTTGCCTCTCCTCTTCTCCTTGTATCTTTCGTTTATTGATGAATGGTCAAGTTACCAATGCCCACTCTATGAAACTATTTATAATTGTCTTTGCATCTAATTTGAATGTGCCATTAATGAAAAAGATGGAACACTTTAAAGATTGGGCCCAAAATAAAACTTTATTCATTTTTGGGAAAATACACCATACTCACCTTATATATATGTATTTGAAATGATGGTGCCCGATGTCCTTTGGACGCTCGACTAATCCACAGGTACCGCTGACTCTGTGAGTGTATTTACCTGAAATTGAACCCCCGATACTTCTTCTTACTTATTGATACCTTTTCACCGTGCCATGCCCGTGAGGGCGCAATTATTTTTTAGTCTATATTATGTATTAACAACAATCCGTATTGATTTCAAAATCCCGCAAACCCCAAATCCTAATTATTATAATTTTAAATTTTTAAAATTTAAAACTAATTTTTAATTAATTTAATTCTTGTTTTCTTGATTACTATTGGAGCATATTATTAATTAGAGCATTTTAACCCATAAAATATATTATTATATTTACCCTCTTAGAATTTTGGTTGTCTTTCACAAACATCTCTCCCTCCCTCTCCCCTTCTCTCCTTGATTGCCACAAATCTCTTTAATAGCTTTACATTTGCAATCTCTCTCTTTTACTCCCACTTAAATCCTTCTCTTAATCATTTCCATGAATCCTTCTCTCAATCAAGTGAATTGGTCATATGTATCTTGATTGTTTAGAATGTATGATTAAGTTTGAGATAATGTAACAACTTATTCCAAGTGTTTAATATTTGCTATATGAAATTTCGATTTTGTGTTATATGAGTTGTGTTCTATTGAAATTTTATAAAATAAATAATATTTTCAAAATTTTCTCATAAAATTAAATTATAATTTAATTTCTGTCACAATGAAAAATGTTTGAATTCAAAAATTTCTATAATGGTCAATCTATATTTATGCTAATTTATTGAAGCATGATGGTATCCATTTATGACAATATAAATATTGAATATCAATTTCTGAAATTTCTATATTTTAGAAAAAAATATATCTAATAAATTTATTTTTGATTAATTATTTAACAATTAATATAACTAGTATTGGTGACGGTAAAACATATTATTGAGAATTAAATGAATTATTAATTCAATTATGCTTATGTCATTTTTGGTTTGGGAAATGAAATGGATCAGAATCGAATGGAATGAAATTTTGAATGGAGAGAATGAAGAAATCAAATAATAAATTCAATTCCATTCCTGCCACCCCATTCTAAATATCAAACATGTAGATAAGAGTTACAAAAAATTTTAATTTAATTATTATTAGTGCTTCTTGAGAGTATTAATTCCGTTATATTTTAGGAATTACAAAAAAAAAAATTAATTCAATTACAATTTCTGGCCGATTAAATCATAATTTTCTGATTGGTTGATTTCTAATTTTTTTAATTAGTTGCAATTGGTTAACACTTTGATAAAAACATTGCCAATTAAAATAATTTTTAATTAACGCTAATGACAACAAGAAATTTTATCTCTCTTTACATCATATTCTCAAATCTATCTAATATTATTTTCTATTATATTTTTATATGAAATATTTTGCATAATTAACATGAATTTTGAAGAATTTGAAAATTTTGAAAAATGTGTGTGTGTGTGTTTTATTTTATTTTATCTTATGGATCATCCACTTTAGAATTTTTTAAAAATTTAATGGCGTTAATTTGTAGTATCATACTTTTTAGTTAAAAATGACTTCAAACAAATTAGAATGTAATAAGTTGTCTTTAAATTCATGTTGACTTTAAATTAAAAGGAAATAATTACTAAATCTCCAACTATCATAAGACTCTATAATGCATTATTTAAATTAGGGACTTTAAATTAAAAAGAAATAATTACTAAATCTCCAACTATCATAAGACTCTATAATGCATTATTTAAATTAGGATACCAAAATAATGTCGACCTTGAAATATTAATAAGAGTGATAAAAATAAAATTTATTGAAATTAATGCAAGATTTTAAAATTATTTCAAGTATAAAATTATATTTATTTAGTGAATAAATTGTATTCCATTAGAAAAATTTTTAAAAAGCATACAAAAATTATGTGTTTGAATTTTTAATGAAATAAAATGTTAGTTTTCTGTATATGACATTTAAAAATATTTAAATCATATTCAAGTTCACACTGAGAATGTTTTAAAAATTAATATATGATGATAGGAATATATAAAAGAAAATTGTATCACTATATATTTTATAAGCACGTTGACAGTCTTTGTATAAATATATTGAATTTTATAAATCTTTTTTTTTTTTGTTAATTTCAATAGAAATAAATTTATTTAACTTACATAAAATTAATCTAAAAAATTATAATTTGCTATGCATTTAAAATAATGAAATTTATATGCAATTTTTACAACAATGTATTTTTCAACATGTAGATTCAGGAAGTTTTTATCGAAACACACGCAAATATATGTATTTTTCTCTCATGCTAAATATTACTAAAATTAATTTTTTAATATAATTAAAAGTTCAGAAAAAAAATCAAATGTTAATGATGCTTAAAATTAAAATTTTGTTCATTAGTTTGGCATGTATTTTATTTTCTTTCTTATTCTCCTTATTTTCATAACTAAAGATGAAAAATTATTATTATTATTTTTTTATGTTTTCTTTTTATTGCTCTAATATTTTTAAGTTTCAAGTGGGGTCTTTAAGTTTTTTCCAGAACTAGATTCAAGGAAAATATTAAATATATTGAAAATGTAGCAAAAATTTTATATGTTAGCATAGCATATTATGCATGTTTTATAATTTTATTAATAAAATATTATTATTAATAATAACTTGAAACATAACAAAATAAATTGTAATAATAATTTACATAGTTTGTTTTCTCTTATTCTAGAGATATTGACAATTATGTGTCTTGGTAATTCAAAACATTAAACTGAATCGCGAATATGTTTTATTTTTTTAAGAGAGCCCAATAATTAAATATGTGCTTTAAATTGTGCACAAAAGGTTTTAATTGGTTATAGAGCTAGCTGTTCTGCTTTTCTGTATATAATTTTATGAAATGCATTAGGAATTATAAATTTGAATTCAAATAAATCATTAAATGCAATAATAATTTGACAATGTATCATAATTCTTAATAAAAAAGGGCTTAATTCTGAACTGATTTTTGCGTTACCATAAAATCTCATACAAAAAAACACTTTTTTTTTGGGTACCTCATTAGAAGTCAAATCTTGAATGATTAATTTTGAATGGTTTCAAAGAGAATAATTAATTATTATAACTTTCGTGATTTTTTTTTTATTACTAAAAGAGGGCGGTACCTCTATTTATTTATTAATATACCCTTACTTTTGGTGGAGGAATACCGTGGTTACGAAATAAGCAAAGAGAGATTACAGAAAAATCTTCCCAAAAAAATAACACCGCCAATCAAATCAGGATAACAAAACCAAACATAACTAACAAAGAAAATAAAAACATAAACACAGCAAAAAACTAATCAAAATACACCAAACAAAACTTTAGAGTTGAACTAACGACGAACAGAAACGAGACCCCACCTATCCATCCAAAAAATACCTTTCAGATAACGTGATAGAAGGTGTTGTTTTTCGTAAATTACATTGTTTCCCATTTCTTCTTCTTTAGTAAGAAAATCAGTCGCACTATTGCCTTCCCTATATTGATGCATCACCACGACGTTCACTCCTTCTAACTCTACCAAGAGCTCCTCCCAAAAATCCGAAAGATACCACAAAGTATATCTACCTTTTTGAAGTCAATTAATTACAATTCGCGAGTCACTTTCAATAATCACATTAAAATAATGCAAACATTTACACAAATGAATTCCTTCCCTCATTGAATCTACAATGATTCTGGGATACTGGGAAAGTGAACCATCATTAGTTATTGTAATTCCTAAACCTCCTTATGAAACAAAACTAAAACACTCATACTAACAAAGCCCACCAATCCCATTAGATATCTAAAAACCTCACTCCTTTAAAACAACCAGCAAAAGCACACTTAAGCAATGCCAAATTTGAATGTTCTCCCATTATAAAGATTTGTGCAGATTTTTTTAAATAAATATATGAGCATTTCTTTCAATTCATAAGCCTCATAAAACTGCAAAAACTACATTTATCCACAAAGCATGAACATCCTTCCTTTTACCAAAACTAGCAAAACAAGTGGAATTGAGATAATTAAACAATGTAACCATGTTCTATAAATTGATAGAATACATATGATGGATATGTTGCTAAATCATATTATATTCATGAGATGGCAGGTAAGGGATGTGTAGTTGATTTTTTTTATTTAAATTTAAATTTTTTAATTTTATAAAATTATTGAGCCTATAAGAAAGTTGAAGAGCAAAAGGAAGAAAATGACAGTTGTTTCACTTCCAGTCAATTGTTAGTTTTTCTTATGCGCACACAAAGAATTACTTGAACATTAGTTTGTTTCCTTATGTTAGTTATTTTTTATTAAGAATTGGTTTCGGATAACTACAAATGTAATTAGTGTTGAAAATTAAACTTGACTCGTCGGCAGTCATTTCTGTTGACATTGGAGATTGGCAGGCAACCTACTCTGCTTACCAGCCCACCTCCGTTGAAGTTTAATTCCCACCATTGTTGATTATATTGTTGTATGATTTACTATAAATAGATGTGTGTGTGTGCAATGAAGGATGTGGTGTGTTGAGAGTGTAAAGCCAGTGAGCGTGAGAGAGGGTTTTAATTTGAAGTTCTCTGTATCTATTTTGAGATTGAAATATATTGTTATTGTGTATTTATTCTCACTGAGTTTGAGTCACAACCAGTGACTGAGTGTTCCTCTCTACCCATTAGTGGTATCAGGGCGTATAGGAATGCTGAAATCTGTCAAACAAGACGGACGGATCTCTAATATTTGAAGTTGCTCAAAATAAAAAATTGAGTCTACCATTGTGAAATTCGACACGAGACGATTCCGACGGTGGAAACCACCTCTCAAACGGACTTCGGTAGGTTTTGCACGCGCTCACACGCACGTCAGATGTTTGCAGTGCCTTTCCGAGGCGCTGCACGGGCCGAAAAAGACTCTGGCCGCCAGCAAGATTTGCCCACGCGCTCCGTACGCGTCTTCCTCGCCCGCTTGGTGAGACTTGACCCGGCTAGCAACCGGCGACCCGAATAAGTTACCCACAAACCGGATTCGTACTCGAGACCTGACTCGCTTCTAATCCGTGTCCTAGCCGCCGACACCCGGCTTGCACAGACACTGCCACATGGACTAACGGTAAGCATAACGCCATTAAACGGCCGTTAAGTTGAACCGGCCAGTTTAAAAACCACCCGAAAATCCCTGCAGCTCGTTCAATGATTTTTGGACCGGTTCTTTGCAACCCAAAACCAGTTCCTAAGGTTTTTCAACCTTCTGAACACATTGGTGGTATCGGATTTGCCAAAATCAGTCCCCATTTCTCTATTTTTATATATTAAATTCAATGGCTAATGGTACTACCCAAGCGATCATTCCAAAATTGAGTCGGGAGAATTATGACAATTGGTCTATTGAAATGAGAGCCCTACTTGGTGCTCAGGATGTCATGGACATTGTTGAAGATGGGTACAGAGAAAGGCCATCAAAAGAAGCTGAAGGAGCTATGTCCGATGTTCAAAGAACAACCTTGCGAGCCGATCGAACGAAGGATTGCAAAGCGAAGTCCATAATCTACCAAGGCCTTGATGAGGCCACTTTTGAAATCATCACCTCCGCCAAGACATCCAAAGAAGTTTGGGACTCTCTCCATCGAACACACAAAGGTGCAGACAAAGCGAAAAAGATTCGTTTTCAAACATTGCGATGTGAGTTCGAATCTTTAAAAATGAAATCTACTAAATTTATTGCTGACTACTATACAAGAGTTATAGTAGTATCAAATCAATTGAGAAGAAATGGAGAGACTCTCAATGACGAGAGAATTTGTGAGAAAATTTTGCGATCTTTAGATCCAAAATATGATTATATAGCTGTGACCTTAGAAGAAACAAAAGATTTGGAAATAATGTCCGTAAAAGAACTTGTGGGCTCACTCCAAGTCCATGAGCAAAAAGTCAACAGAAGAAGTGATGAGAAAGCACTGGGGCAAGCTCTCCAAACGGAGTTGTCCCTCACTGCAGATAGATACGACAAAGGGGGGATGTCACAGCAAGGAAGAGGACGAGACCGAGGTTCTCGTGGAAGAAATTATGGAAATTTTAACTCTAGAGAAGGTGGCAGAGGCAGAAGAGGTCCCACTAGAGAAGGACGCAATCAAAAGTACTATGTTCCATGAGGTAAAGGACAAGGAAGAAGAGGGGGATACAATAACCGTCCAAACGTAGACAAAAGAAACATTCAATGCTACAATTATTACAAGTACGGGCTTTACAGTAATGAATGTTGGGGGTGATAACAAGAAAAGGTTAACGAGGAGGCTAACCTTGCCGAAACTG
The DNA here is from genome assembly GCF_029873635.1 of Malania oleifera. Classification (NCBI taxonomy): domain Eukaryota; kingdom Viridiplantae; phylum Streptophyta; class Magnoliopsida; order Santalales; family Ximeniaceae; genus Malania; species Malania oleifera. The sequence continues at coordinate 75,052,865 of NC_080419.1, read as the reverse complement.
AACATGCAGATGGAGAATTGTTGATGCCGATGGCACACAATTCAACTCCCTAGGACCAAAGCGTTTGGTACCTTGATTCTGGAGCCAGCAACCGTATGACTGGTAGAAAGAACTTATTCTTTGAACTTGATGAGAAAGTTTAGGGGGAGATCTCTTTTGGCGATAATTTTAAAATCCTAGTCCGAGGGAGAGGAGATATTTTGATATCAAACAGAGTCCGGAGATCATGCTTACATCTCCAATGTCTACTATGTGCCAGCCATGAAGACTAATATACTTAGTCTCGGACAGCTCGTGGAGAGAGGTTACCTAATTAGCCTCAGTGATAAGTAGATGGTGATAATAGACGCTCGAAGAAAGATTGTCACTCGAGTTCAAATGGCAAAGAATCAAATGTTTTCGCTCGCCATCCAACATGATACACCAAGGTGTTTGAGCGCTATCATCAAAGACAAAGACTGGCTATGGCATCTGTCGCGGTGTCCCGGGAGCGCGTGTGCCCCGGGCGGCGAAATCAAAAATCATTTTAATATTTTCATGGAAAAACATGGAATGTCGGAGTCGCCACTAACCTTTAGTGCAGTTAGAACACATGATTACTACCCCGTTAGGGGTAGAATCGGTCTACATTACCAGAGTTGGGGTCGGGAGTTCGGTTACGCGAGGGGAAGGTACGAGCACCCCCTACGCGCCCGTTCTTACGAACGGTACCTAATTAATTTGAAATTATCCCTAAGTTAATCTAATAATTCTTTAAACTACTCTTTTTATGAATTAATAAACACACATGAAAAATGAATAAACAATTAAATAAATAAAATATATACATATATTCCCTCAGAGCTTAGGGTACGTGAAGCCCGAAGGCTCATACCCCCGCAATAAAATCATAGGGATAAAAATAAAAAATATTTTAATAAAAATAAATATTCTAGTACATATAAGACCAAATAACAAAAAATAAATAAATAAATAAATAAATAAATAAAAACAATAATAAAAATAAAAATATTAGTAATAGTAATAATACTAATGCTGATAATAATGATAATATTAATAATAATAGTGATAACAATACTAATGTTAATAACAATAATAGTTAATACCATAATGATAACAATACTAAAAATGATAATAATAAAAATAATAATAATAAATACTAATAGTAATAATAATGATAATAGTAATATTAACAGTAATAGTAAGTAGTACAATAATAATAATAATATTAAAATAATAATAAAAGTAATACGCATATTTTAACTAAAAGACATTTACCTTAATATGAACACGCAATCAGTGATACACTTAATACATACGGAAACAATATTACCAAAACTAAGGAAATAATTTACACATCGAATTATGGAAATCAATGTATGATGAGATGGGAACACTATGAATCAAAATGAGGAAACCCTAAAAAATTAGTATGAAACCTAATACGGACACTAAATACAACAAAAATATAAACTTAAATTTTAAAACATATTTTAACCATAACAATTCTACGGTAACAACAATGATTATTAAATAATACGTATAGCCAAAATAAAAACATGGATACTAACTAACAAATATTAAAAATCCTATTACAGTAAAAGTTTAACAAGAAAATTCTACAAATATAATCACAAATACTTCAAAAGATAGAAACATGAATATCAATTATCAAACATGAATGTTAAATAAATAAGTACAACAATGAAATTAAATAAAAACTACCCTAAATGCACAAACATTGAACACACAACAGTAAACAAAAATAACCCCCAAACATGAAAATCGAATATTTAAAATAACTATAACAATAATAAAAACCTACAACATGAATAAAACATATGACCACGTATTATAACATTAAGGATCCTACAATAATAATAATTCAATAAATACAAAAGGTTAAACTTTAAATATTAAGACAAAATCCAACTATAAAAAACTTCACAACAATAATAATAAAACAATTAACCTATAGAACAAATACAACAAAAAACAAGAGAAAAAAAAAATTACCAGGAACATTACATAAATAAAAAAAACCTATAAAACGAATGGTACTCATTTAATATATATACAACCTAAGCATGCCACCTGCATTTACAATGAAACCCAAATATTAGAATATGTCAAAACCAAGAAATAAACCAAACTGGAAAGAAAAAGAAAAATAAAGAAAGAAAAAAAATAAATAAATAAAAATACAATGAACGTGTGTGTTTTACTGTGTGTGCTGTGTGTGTGTGCAGTGTGTGTGCTGTGTGTGTGTGTGTGCAGTGTGTGTGTAGTGTGTGTGTGCTGTGTGTGTGTGTTGCTGTGTGTGTGTGCGTTTCTGTGTGTGTGTGCAGTGTGTGTGTGTGCTGTGTGTGTGCGTTTCTGTGTGTGTGTGCTGTGTGTGTGTGCAGTGTGTGTGCTGTGTGTGTGTGTGCAGTGTGATACTGGTTGGAGCAAGGGCGGCTACTTGCTGCGGTTTTGCCGGATTGCTGGAGTGCCACCGCGGGAGATGGTTGGAGCTTCAACTGCTACAAGGGCTTGCCGGTGAGGTCGTGGTAGGCTGGATGTTTGGGTGGCTCTGTTTCGTGCCTGCGTGATAGTGGTTGCAGCTGTGAGCAGGTGAAGGCTGGGGGTGGCCGGAGATGGCAGCATGGTTCAAGGCCGTGCTGGTGTGGCGTTACAGCGGCGACGGCGAGTGGGGAACTACAGAGGGTCTCCGGGGATTCTTCGGGTGGCTGGTCGTGGGAGGTTGAGGGGGAGGATGGTGAGGTTGGTGCAGGGTCTGGAAGGTGGCCGGAAGGAGGAGAGAACGGCTAGAGAAGAAGAAGATGTTTTTTTTTTTGGTGTGTTCGGTGTGTCCCCCCGGCTCTGTGCGCAGCCCCCCCTTCTTATAAAAATAATTTTGAGAAAACCCTACAAACATTTCCTTTTTTGGTTTATGGTATTTTTCTTTTTTTTTGGAAATAATATATACTACTATTATAGAAATAAGGAAATAATAATAATAATAGTAATAAATAAAGGTAAAAATACTAATAATAATAATAATTAAAAATAATGTCAATAATAATGAAAATAATAAATAATAATAATAATAATAATAATAAACAATATAAATAGAAATAAAAATAAAAGTAATAATAATAATACTAATGAAAAATAATAATAATAATAATAAATAAAATAATAGTAATAATAGTAATAAAAATACTAATAATAATGATAATAAAAATTAAAAATAATAATGAAAATAATAAATAATAATAATTGTCGACACCCCAATTTTAACCAGGCCTTTCCGAGGAGACCTCATGTCAAAACCTTTCCACACTGGCTGTGGACCCCACACATTCTTGTAGGTCCCACGCTGGCTGTGGACCCCACACATTCTTGTAGGTCCCACACTGGCTGTGGACCCCACACATTCTTGTAGGTCCCACGCTGGCTGTGGACCCCACACATTCTTGTAGGTCCCACACTGCTTGTGGACCCCACACATTCTCGTGGACCCCACACATTCTTGTAGGTCCCACACTGCTTGTGGACCCCACACATTCTTGTAGGTCCCACACTGCTTGTGGACCCCACACATTCTCGTGGACCCTACGTGGCTTGTGGGCCCCACATATCTTCATTGGGCCCCACATGTTTGGTAGGCCCCACCTCTCTTGGTACGCTAGCTCGAATTCCTACATTCGATGCACGTTACCCCTTGGTACGCTAGCTCGAATTCCTACATTCGATGCACGTTACCCCTTGGTACGCTAGCTCGGATTCTTACATCCGATGCACGTTACCCTCTGGTACGCTAGCTCGGATTCCTACATCCGATGCACGTTACCCCCTCTGGTACGCTAGCTCAGATTCCTACATCCGATGCACGTTACCTCTTTTGGCATGCTTGCGCCTGCTAGCTCGGGTTCCTATAACCCTCAAATGGCTCGTGGACCCCACGTGGCTCGTGGGCCCCACATATCTTCATTGGGCCCCACATGTTTGGTGGGCCCCACCTCTCTTGGTACGCTAGCTCGGATTCCTACATCCGATGCACGTTACCCTCTGGTACGCTAGCTCGGATTCTTACATCCGATGCACGTTACCCCCTCTGGTACGCTAGCTCGGATTCTTACATCCGATGCACGTTACCTCTTTTGGCATGCTTGCGCCTACTAGCTCGGGTTCCTATAACCCTCAAATGGCTCGTGGACCCCACATGGTGCGTGGGCCCCACATATCTTCATTGGGCCCCACATGTTTGGTAGGCCCCACCTCTCTTGGTACACTAGCTCGGATTCCTACATCCGGTGCACGTTACCCCCTCTGGTACGCTAGCTCGGATTCTTACATCCGATGCACGTTACCTCTTTTGGCATGCCTGCGCCTGCTAGCTCGGGTTCCTATAACCCTCAAATGGCTCGTGGACCCCACATGGTGCGTGGGCCCCACATATCTTCATTGGGCCCCACATGTTTGGTGGGCCCCACCTCTCTTGGTACGCTAGCTCGGATCCACATATCCGATGCCTCGCTAGCTCGGATCCACATATCCGATGCCTTGCTAGCTCGGGTTCCTGTAACCGTCAAACGGTTTGTGGACCCCACATGGTGCGTGGACCCCACACATTTTTTATGGGCTCCGCACAGCTTCTAGAACCTTATTATTAATATTGTTGTTATTATTATTATTATTATTATTATTATTATTATTATTATTATTATTATTATTATTTATTTTTATTTTTTTTTGTCAAATGCAAGCATATTTTGTCCCCCCATCATTATTCACCACATGTCATGTTTCTTCCCTTTATCATTCTTCCCATAATATATTCCCTTCATAATTCTTCATCCCATACTTTGTTCCCTCCATCATCACTCACCATATGTCATGTTTCTTCCCTTTATCATTCTTCCCATAATATATTCCCTTCATATTCTCATCCCATACTTTGTTCCCTCCATCATCACTCACCATATGTCATGTTTCTTCCCTTTATCATTCTTCCCATACTATATTCCATTCATAATTCTTCATCCCATACTTTGTTGCCCTCCATCATCACTCACCACATGTCATGTTTCTTCCCTTTATCATTCTTCCCATAATATATTCCCTTCATAATTCTTCATCCCATACTTTGTTCCCTCCATCATCACTCACCATATGTCATGTTTCTCCCGGACGATTTTCCCATAATAGAGGCCTGCAGATAGGCGGCACCCAGGACGGGGGGCCACATCACGCAGGGGAGGGAGGGCATGGGGGCTTACCTTTATCATGGATTCCCGGGAGCAGGTACAATTCCATAGGCACAGGCATTAAGTCTTCAGGCCCATACTTTGTTCCCTCCATCATCACTCACCATATGTCATTTGTTTCTTCCCCTTTAATCATTCGTCCCATTCCCAAAAAAATATAGTTCCCTTCATAATTCTTCATCCCATACTTTGTTCCCTCCATCATCACTTCCCACCATGTCATGTTTCTTCCTTTTATCATTCTTCCCATGGCTAATTTCCCTTCATCATTCTTCCCCCCATACTGGTTCCCCCCATCATGACTCCCCTATGTCTTCTTTCCTATGCTTGCCCTAAGCTAAGCCTATAAATAGCCCTCTCATTCCAAGCACAAGGGAAGGAGCTCTTGGTGGTGGTAAGGAGAAGATTTCAAATATTGAAGTTTTCTATCACAAGTTTGTGAAGTTAGTCTTTTTTTTTAGTAAAAATCAAGAGGTCGTGTAATCCCGTTTCCTATCGGTGTTGAGTCACTCCATTTGAAGAAGGCACCCGTAGTGCTCAAATCAGAGCTCAAGAACAACTCTCGGGAAGACGTTGTAGAGCGGCCCTAGTAGACTCATCAACAGGAAAGAAGACCGGAGCAGAGGAAAACGAAGAAGATCAAGCGCTCGATTTATCCCTTTTCCTAACGGTTCCGTGTCACTCCATTTGAAGAAGGTATTCCCTAGTGCCTCGAGTCGGAACTCAAGAACAACCCTCGGAAGGCGCTGTAGACTAACCTTGCGGATTCACAGACAGGAGAAAGAAGACTGAAGGAGAGAAAGACGATAGGTAAAACCAATGAACTTTCTCTTCCTATGTTACATTTCCATCCCCCTTTCCCTAATCGGCCTCTGTTGGTTTATTTGACTTTATTTCACTTTTCTTTACTTTAAATAGCTTCCTTTTAACTCATAAAAAAAAACAAAAAATAAAAAAAAAATTTCATAAAAGACAAAACTTCAGAAAAATTTACAAAGAAAATTCAAAAATTTATAAAGCTTTGAAACTTATTTACCTTTGAAAATTTTTGAAGAAAATCCAAGAAAGTTTCTAACATGTTTGGCAAAGGTTAGATTTGTTTCCCTACATTCAAGATTTTCAAAAATACATTCTAAAGTCATATCCTTTAAAACCATGACTTTCGTGATTGTTGTCTAAAATTCTGTTGTATTCGGAAGGACATGGGAAGATTCCGGAAAATCATTGGTCTCGACCAAGACCTTAAACTGGTTTTTCCCCCCCACACTGGTCAACGTTGACCGGCTCACCATTCCCAAACTGGTTCACCCCAGTTTTTCTCCATTTCGCTTGTATATTATTGTTGTATCCATAAAATTCACAAAAATCATGAAATTTTCAAATATTCCAAAAGTATTTTCACATTTTGGTTTCAATTGATTTCATTTGTGTTATTTTGAAAATTTCGGGGAAAAATATCAAAAATCATTTTCACACTAGGAAAATCACAAAAATATCTTTTTAGGGCACAAGAAAAATTCCATTTCAATCCCGAACCAATCTCAAAAACCTCCCGAATAGGTATTTTGAACCTTAAAAAAAAAACCTATAGATTCAAAATCCGCGGGAGGCGTATTTGTATCTTATTTTCGATTTTCCTTACCAGGATGGATCGCCAACGAGATACATTGCGACCTCTTCGGAGACTAGATTTGCCAAGGGTTCTGAGGGAATACTATTATAGTATTTTCATTGTTTTTGGACTTTGAAAGGAGTGCTCTTGGTAAAGGGACTTATTACATTTATTTCGAGGAAAAACTTTGCTGGATAATCTGGTACCTTCGTAGAACGGCGTGAGGGGGTGCTAACTACCTTCCCCTTGCAGCTAACAATATCTCCCGAGCCTAACCTTTTCGGTGACGTATTGCACCGATTCTACCCTAAGGGGTATGTGTGGGTAGTAACACAGTGTTCTAACCAATCACTTCAAAAGGTTAGTGGCGAATCACCACACATCGTTTTCAACGCAAAATGCACATTTTCAAAAATACACATTATGTTCCCAGTTCGCAAGCCGAACCATTTTTAAAATCCAGAGATTGGTTCTTCTGCGGCCGGTCCCTTTTTTCCCCGTCGGGACGGGACACGTCGCGACAGCTGGCGAACATCACTGGGGATGTTAAGAGTTAAAAGCCAGTGATTAATTAAGAATTATCCCGATCTCAAATCTATAAAATAAACATTTGGATTACTCCCTTTCATTTTTGTTACCACAAAATTTGGTTTACAATATGCATGAAGTTCGTGAAAATGGATGGATGTGGGGGTAGGGGGTGTTGGGTAGGTTGACTGGGAAATGGTTTTTACAAACTCACACACTCTACAGCTCTACACACGGGGCTTAACACCGTTAGGATTAGCAAGGAGTGTTGTACTAGTGCCAGTTTCCATGTGGCATGGCCTATGGGAACATTCGCGAACCACTCCGGCTCAGTGCAAGCTTTTTCGGGAACTCTGTGAGGGAGATGAAGTGTCACTCTGGGGGGACCTTTTCAATACGGGTGTTAGAGTTAAACCACACATTGATTTCCACTAATCCCTTGCCTAGGGTTAGCAGCCTGGGAGAGGAACTTATGTACATAATTACACCGGGATTTTATTTGTAACAAGGCCTCAATCCTTCATCCCTATGATTGAATATGATTTATAACTGAGATTTAAAAAAAGTTGCATCCTGCATTCATTCTAGGGCATTCCATCTGCTTTTGGCCAAGGTTTCTGTTTAAAATCCGCCACTCATGGGGAGCCACAGTAGTCTATCATGAAACCCGAAACAACTAGTGGTACAAGGGTAATCCGAAAGTCAAACAAAAAAGAGGGGGCGACAGCAAAAGTGAGCGAATCGGTGACCTGACGATACCCAGCAGGGTTGACTCAACCGCTCGATTCCAATCCTTAAAGGACGATGAGAGACATTTGGAAAGGGTCGTGGACGCCTCAGAGAAGCCGATGACTTTTTCTCAGGGAAGTCGGGTCAAATCGGTTTTCCTATGAATGTTTAGTAAAAATCCACATGATTCGACACGAATTGGTTGCGAATTTTCGGGAATCCGTAGTAGTGCTGCTTTATTGGGATGGGGTAAGACCTTGCTCCCACCATAGGGAAGAATACACTCACTATTGCCCAATATGGTTCAAATGCCAACGCCTTAAAGAACGTAGCACCCAATCGAACCTTGTTGTTAAGGATTTGTTCAGGGCGACGAGCTTAAGGTCCAGAACTGGAAGACTCAAAGGTCACTTGGGAAAGCCTGAAGAGTTGATGAAGAAGGACGGTAAAGTGAATCAGAAGTCCAACATGCAATCTGCTAGCGCCTTAGCAATCTACGGCCTATTATCTTCCGAAGGAACCTAGGAATCATCGATTAATGTTTTCACAAGGCTTCGTAGCACAGAATAGGACAGGGGTGAACCCCGTCTACGTATTCTGTGCTTGAAACGTTCTCGATCTTAACAGATGCCGAATTAGGCGCATGCTCGTTGACCTGCTGTGTGTGCCATGCTTTATGTGTCGGATGATGGAGCCCCAATTTGCCCCATGCATCCAGGGATTTCGCCGCTGACTCTTCTCAACATAGAAACCTTTAGCCAGAGTTCGAAAGTAGCTCGTTGGGAGGGGAACATGCCAGCAGGACTGAATGGAAAGACAGACTTCAAAATGTAGTCAGAAAGGGGATTGTATGGAAGGCACCGTGGACTCGAACCAGCCCAACAGTGATATATAGATTGGAAACCTTCTTGGGCCTCACCAATTGCTAGGTCCCCTGGGGTGGAACTATCCTATGCACCACATCATGTTCCGCAAGGCAAAGTAGGGCAACACAGTTATGTGCCCATGACACATGGAATGCCGCGGACGACTCGGTTCCACTAGAGGATATGATAGCCAAAGAAAGATCGGGCGGAATTCGCTTGTTATCATGGTGGCAGGTACTAGCTCGTAAGCCAACCAGTCAGAACTCGGGAGTCCAGGAACGTTATGAACTATGGAAACGTTGACGGGTGAAACCCTCGATTCCTGTGCAAGGAAAATAAAATCTGGACAGACGAGAACCGGTCGAGGAGTAAGCTATGTGTCCGTCTAAAGAATGACCCCAGAGAACAGTTCCAAAACAGGCGTCCAGTAGTTATCCTCAACTTGAAACAAGAAAAGCGACCAAGACAGGGCTCGCATAAAAAGGAAAGCATCTGGAAGTTTGAGAAAAGAGAAGCAGGAGAACTTCAAAAGATGCTTGATCAAACAGTCCAAACTTGAGGAGTCAAGAGCAGAAATTGAGGAAAAGGAAAAATCTCAGTACATAAGAGCACCTAGAGACTCTAAGCAGTATGGAAAACCATGAGATACTATTTCAACAAAGCTACTTGAAAAGATTGGAGCCTTGTGTAAACAAGGGCCAACTATTGGGAAGCCCAGTTACAAAGGCACTGAAACTAGAAGGTGGAAAGGTGCGCTCTCACAAAGTCAGAAACAACCAGACGATTCAGGCTACCTCATTAAGAGCGGACCAGGAAATCAGGACTGCTTTGACACCGGGTTGTGACGAGTTGGAAAGTTTCTATTTTTCGCTCCCTCAAAGGTTGTATGAAATTGAAAGAAATGGATAAGGATTTTTTCAAACCGTGGCTAAAGCACATGGGACGTCCATGATTTGCACCTTTTTCATACATACTCATAAACATCCATTATATTGATTATTCTGAGGGATGGGGTTTCATGAACAGGGAGGATGGAAACAAGTTGGAAGCTTATGAGAATCAAGACAAAGATTGAGGCAGACGCACCGATACAACACCCAGAAAAAGCGAAGGCCATGCAGAACAGTTAGAGAGACGTGTTTCTGGCTGACTCGAGCTCCAGGAGGCAGGAAGAGCCGAGCAATCAAGGTAAAGAAGATATTGGACATATTGTCTGAACAAAGGGACAGCACAGTCCAAGATCAGGATCCTGAAGAAGAAAATGACATATCCCACCACGCCTCGGTTGGTGGGTTTTACGCCAATTCAGGGGCAATCTCATCTGGTCGACCCCCATTCACCGTAGAGAAACCGCGCAGCACGCCCAACATTTTATCCCAGCAGTGACAGGATTATAGGGATGCTCATCAGCGGGTGCGGGCTGTAGGGACACAAGCAAGGATTCTGACGAAGGAAATTACCGTTGTGACGAATTTAGCAGAACGGCTTAAGGGCCCTAAGAGGGGCAATCGCCGCCCACCAGTACCGACCAGGAAACCTCAGATTGACTGCTAGTCCCTAATGTAGTCATTCCTCCAAAGTTTAAGAGGCAGACTTGAGCAGTTTGACGGGAACACATTGCCACTCAGACACAAAGACGGATGTATGTCTAGTCGATGGCCCGCCCTATACCGATATGAGAAGTTGCTTGATGCATTGTTCCAACGCACCGTATTACCGGGACAGCGGCTAGATGGTATGTCCAACAGAATAAGGCCCAGTCAGAACATGGCGGTGACTTGGCGATGCCTTGAAGAGCAATTATATCGCATATCTGGAACTGGCTCCGACAGGAGTTTCTTTCTGCTGAAATGGCGAAAAAAGCCAACAGAAACTTTCAGGAGTATGCAACACGTTGGAATGAGACGCGGGCCACTCAAGTGGACACTCCGGTCCATAACGACCGGGA